>NC_053152.1:29006200-31658775 GCF_016808335.1 Panicum virgatum | reverse complement strand
AATGTTTCGAATACTAGAATGGCTAGATGCGCGGAGAATATTCACGACGGTCTGCGAATCGAAACGGCCGAAATCGAAAAAAAAGGAATGCAACACGAGGACTTCCCAGGAGGTCACCCATCCTAGTACTACTCTCGCCCAAGCACGCTTAACTTCGGAGTTCTGATGGGATCCGGTGCTTTAGTGCTGGTATGATCGCATCCGACATACTAGCGCCCATCCTTCCTCTTATCCCTGTACCTCGACGTGCCGAAGCCACACGTGGGCCCCGCGCCCCGGCCCCTCGCAAATGTTTTGCCGCCTCGCCTCGTGCCGCGCGACCCCGTTGGTTTCGAATACTAGAATGGCTAGATGCGCGGAGAATATTCAAGACGGTCTGCGAATCGAAACGGCCGCCGAAATCGAAAAAAAAAGGAATGCAACACGAGGACTTCCCAGAGGAGGTCACCCATCCTAGTACTACTCTCGCCCAAGCACGCTTAACTTCGGAGTTCTGATGGGATCCGGTGCTTTAGTGCTGGTATGATCGCATCCGACATACTAGCGCCCATCCTTCCTCTTATCCTGTACCTCGACGTGCCGAAGCCACACGTGGGCCCCGCGCCCCGGCCCCTCGCAAATGTTTTGCCGCCTCGCCTCGTGCCGCGCGACCCCGTTGGTTTCGAATACTAGAATGGCTAGATGCGCGGAGAATATTCACGACGGTCTGCGAATCGAAACGGCCGAAATCGAAAAAAAAAGGAATGCAACACGAGGACTTCCCAGGAGGTCACCCATCCTAGTACTACTCTCGCCCAAGCACGCTTAACTTCGGAGTTCTGATGGGATCCGGTGCTTTAGTGCTGGTATGATCGCATCCGACATACTAGCGCCCATCCTTCCTCTTATCCCTGTACCTCGACGTGCCGAAGCACACGTGGGCCCCGCGCCCCGGCCCCTCGCAAATGTTTTGCCGCCTCGCCTCGTGCCGCGCGACCCCGTTGGTTTCGAATACTAGAATGGCTAGATGCGCGGAGAATATTCACGACGGTCTGCGAATCGAAACGGCCGAAATCGAAAAAAAGGAATGCAACACGAGGACTTCCCAGGAGGTCACCCATCCTAGTACTACTCTCGCCCAAGCACGCTTAACTTCGGAGTTCTGATGGGATCCGGTGCTTTAGTGCTGGTATGATCGCATCCGACATACTAGCGCCCATCCTTCCTCTTATCCCTGTACCTCGACGTGCGAAGAACACGTGGGCCCCGCGCCCCGGCCCCTCGCAAATGTTTTGCCGCCTCGCCTCGTGCCGCGCGACCCCGTTGGTTTCGAATACTAGAATGGCTAGATGCGCGGAGAATATTCACGACGGTCTGCGAATCGAAACGCGCCGACACGAATCGGAAAAAAAAGGATGATGGGATCCGGTGCTTTAGTGCTGGTATGATCGCATCCGACATACTAGCGCCCATCCTTCCTCTTATCCCTGTACCTCGACGTGCCGAAGCAACACGTGGGCCCCGCGCCCCGGCCCCTCGCAAATGTTTTGCCGCCTCGCCTCGTGCCGCGCGACCCCGTTGGTTTCGAATACTAGAATGGCTAGATGCGCGGAGAATATTCACGACGGTCTGCGAATCGAAACGGCCGAAATCGAAAAAAAAGGAATGCAACACGAGGACTTCCCAGGAGGTCACCCATCCTAGTACTACTCTCGCCCAAGCACGCTTAACTTCGGAGTTCTGATGGGATCCGGTGCTTTAGTGCTGGTATGATCGCATCCGACATACTAGCGCCCATCCTTCCTCTTATCCCTGTACCTCGACGTGCCGAAGCCACACGTGGGCCCCGCGCCCCGGCCCCTCGCAAATGTTTTGCCGCCTCGCCTCGTGCCGCGCGACCCCGTTGGTTTCGAATACTAGAATGGCTAGATGCGCGGAGAATATTCACGACGGTCTGCGAATCGAAACGGCCGAAATCGAAAAAAAAGGAATGCAACACGAGGACTTCCCAGGAGGTCACCCATCCTAGTACTACTCTCGCCCAAGCACGCTTAACTTCGGAGTTCTGATGGGATCCGGTGCTTTAGTGCTGGTATGATCGCATCCGGACATACTAGCGCCCCTCCTTCCTCTTATCCCTGTACCTCGACGTGCCGAAGCAACACGTGGGCCCGCGCCCCGGCCCTCGCAAATGTTTTGCCGCCTCGCCTCGTGCCGCGCGACCCAGTTGGTTTCGAATACTAGAATGGCTAGATGCGCGGAGAATATTCACGACGGTCTGCGAATCGAAACGGCCGAAATCGAAAAAAAAGGAATGCAACACGAGGACTTCCCAGGAGGTCACCCATCCTAGTACTACTCTCGCCCAAGCACGCTTAACTTCGGAGTTCTGATGGGATCCGGTGCTTTTAGTGCTGGTATGATCGCATCCGACATACTAGCGCCCACCTTTCCTCTTATCGCCTGTACCTCGACGTGCCGAAGCAACACGTGGGCCCCGCGCCCCGGCCCCTCAGCAAATGTTTTGCCGCCTCGGCCTCGTGCCGCGCGACCCCGTTGGTTTCGAATACTAGAATGGCTAGATGCGCGGAGAATATTCACGACGGTCTGCGAATCGAAAGACGGCCGAAATCGAAAAAAAGGGAATGCAAACACGAGGACTTCCCAGGAGGTCACCCATCCTAGTACTACTCTCGCCCAAGCACGCTTAACTTCGGAGTTCTGATGGGATCCGGTGCTTTAGTGCTGGTATGATCGCATCCGACATACTAGCGCCCATCCTTCCTCTTATCCCTGTACCTCGACGTGCGAAGCCACACGTGGGCCCGCGCCCGGCCCCTCGCAAATGTTTTGCCGCCTCGCCTCGTGCGCGGACCCCGTTGGTTTCGAATACTAGAATGGCTAGATGCGCGGAGAATATTCACGACGGTCGAATCGAAACGGCGCAACACGAGGCCCAGGAGGTCACCCATCAGTACTAAAAAAAGAGATGGGATCCGGTGCTTTAGTGCTGGTATGATCGCATTCCGACATACTAGCGCCCATCCTTCCTCTTATCCCTGTACCTCGACGTGCCGAAGCAACACGTGGGCCCCGCGCCCCGGCCCCTCGCAAATGTTTTGCCGCCTCGCCTCGTGCCGCGCGACCCCGTTGGGTTTCGAATACTAGAATGGCTAGATGCGCGGAGAATATTCACGACGGTCTGCGAATCGAAACGGCCGAAATCGAAAAAAAAGGAATGCAACACGAGGACTTCCCAGGAGGTCACCCATCCTAGTACTACTCTCGCCCAAGCACGCTTAACTTCGGAGTTCTGATGGGATCCGGTGCTTTAGTGCTGGTATGATCGCATCCGACATACTAGCGCCCATCCTTCCTCTTATCCCTGTACCTCGACGTGCCGAAGCAACACGTGGGCCCCGCGCCCCGGCCCCTCGCAAATGTTTTGCCGCCTCGCCTCGTGCCGCGCGACCCCGTTGGTTTCGAATACTAGAATGGCTAGATGCGCGGAGAATATTCACGACGGTCTGCGAATCGAAACGGCCGAAATCGAAAAAAAAAGGAATGCAACACGAGGACTTCCCAGGAGGTCAACCCATCCTAGTACTACTCTCGCCCAAGCACGCTTAACTTCGGAGTTCTGATGGGATCCGGTGCTTTAGTGCTGGTATGATCGCATCCGACATACTAGCGCCCATCCTTCCTCTTATCCCTGTACCTCGACGTGCCGAAGCCACACGTGGGCCCCGCGCCCCGGCCCCTCGCAAATGTTTTGCCGCCTCGCCTCGTGCCGCGCGACCCCGTTGGTTTCGAATACTAGAATGGCTAGATGCGCGGAGAATATTCACGACGGTCTGCGAATCGAAACGGCCGAAATCGAAAAAAAAGGAATGCAACACGAGGACTTCCCAGGAGGTCACCCATCCTAGTACTACTCTCGCCCAAGCACGCTTAACTTCGGAGTTCTGATGGGATCCGGTGCTTTAGTGCTGGTATGATCGCATCCGACATACTAGCGCCCATCCTTCCTCTTATCCCTGTACCTCGACGTGCCGAAGCAACACGTGGGCCCCGCGCCCCGGCCCCTCGCAAATGTTTTGCCGCCTCGCCTCGTGCCGCGCGACCCCGTTGGTTTCGAATACTAGAATGGCTAGATGCGCGGAGAATATTCACGACGGTCTGCGAATCGAAACGGCCGAAATCGAAAAAAAAAGGAATGCAACACGAGGACTTCCCAGGAGGTCACCCATCCTAGTACTACTCTCGCCCAAGCACGCTTAACTTCGGAGTTCTGATGGGATCCGGTGCTTTAGTGCTGGTATGATCGCATCCGACATACTAGCGCCCATCCTTCCTCTTATCCCTGTACCTCGACGTGCCGAAGCAACACGTGGGCCCCGCGCCCCGGCCCCTCGCAAATGTTTTGCCGCCTCGCCTCGTGCCGCGCGACCCCGTTGGTTTCGAATACTAGAATGGCTAGATGCGCGGAGAATATTCACGACGGTCTGCGAATCGAAACGGCCGAAATCGAAAAAAAAAGGAATGCAACACGAGGACTTCCCAGGAGGTCACCCATCCTAGTACTACTCTCGCCCAAGCACGCTTAACTTCGGAGTTCTGATGGGATCCGGTGCTTTAGTGCTGGTATGATCGCATCCGACATACTAGCGCCCATCCTTCCTCTTATCCCTGTACCTCGACGTGCCGAAGCAACACGTGGGCCCCGCGCCCCGGCCCCTCGCAAATGTTTTGCCGCCTCGCCTCGTGCCGCGCGACCCCGTTGGTTTCGAATACTAGAATGGCTAGATGCGCGGAGAATATTCACGACGGTCTGCGAATCGAAACGGCCGAAATCGAAAAAAAAGGAATGCAACACGAGGACTTCCCAGGAGGTCACCCATCCTAGTACTACTCTCGCCCAAGCACGCTTAACTTCGGAGTTCTGATGGGATCCGGTGCTTTAGTGCTGGTATGATCGCATCCGACATACTAGCGCCCATCCTTCCTCTTATCCCTGTACCTCGACGTGCCGAAGCAACACGTGGGCCCCGCGCCCCGGCCCCTCGCAAATGTTTTGCCGCCTCGCCTCGTGCCGCGCGACCCCGTTGGTTTCGAATACTAGAATGGCTAGATGCGCGGAGAATATTCACGACGGTCTGCGAATCGAAACGGCCGAAATCGAAAAAAAAGGAATGCAACACGAGGACTTCCCAGGAGGTCACCCATCCTAGTACTACTCTCGCCCAAGCACGCTTAACTTCGGAGTTCTGATGGGATCCGGTGCTTTAGTGCTGGTATGATCGCATCCGACATACTAGCGCCCATCCTTCCTCTTATCCCTGTACCTCGACGTGCCGAAGCAACACGTGGGCCCCGCGCCCCGGCCCCTCGCAAATGTTTTGCCGCCTCGCCTCGTGCCGCGCGACCCCGTTGGTTTCGAATACTAGAATGGCTAGATGCGCGGAGAATATTCACGACGGTCTGCGAATCGAAACGGCCGAAATCGAAAAAAAAGGAATGCAACACGAGGACTTCCCAGGAGGTCACCCATCCTAGTACTACTCTCGCCCAAGCACGCTTAACTTCGGAGTTCTGATGGGATCCGGTGCTTTAGTGCTGGTATGATCGCATCCGACATACTAGCGCCCATCCTTCCTCTTATCCCTGTACCTCGACGTGCCGAAGCAACACGTGGGCCCCGCGCCCCGGCCCCTCGCAAATGTTTTGCCGCCTCGCCTCGTGCCGCGCGACCCCGTTGGTTTCGAATACTAGAATGGCTAGATGCGCGGAGAATATTCACGACGGTCTGCGAATCGAAACGGCCGAAATCGAAAAAAAAAGGAATGCAACACGAGGACTTCCCAGGAGGTCACCCATCCTAGTACTACTCTCGCCCAAGCACGCTTAACTTCGGAGTTCTGATGGGATCCGGTGCTTTAGTGCTGGTATGATCGCATCCGACATACTAGCGCCCATCCTTCCTCTTATCCCTGTACCTCGACGTGCCGAAGCAACACGTGGGCCCCGCGCCCCGGCCCCTCGCAAATGTTTTGCCGCCTCGCCTCGTGCCGCGCGACCCCGTTGGTTTCGAATACTAGAATGGCTAGATGCGCGGAGAATATTCACGACGGTCTGCGAATCGAAACGGCCGAAATCGAAAAAAAAGGAATGCAACACGAGGACTTCCCAGGAGGTCACCCATCCTAGTACTACTCTCGCCCAAGCACGCTTAACTTCGGAGTTCTGATGGGATCCGGTGCTTTAGTGCTGGTATGATCGCATCCGACATACTAGCGCCCATCCTTCCTCTTATCCCTGTACCTCGACGTGCCGAAGCAACACGTGGGCCCCGCGCCCCGGCCCCTCGCAAATGTTTTGCCGCCTCGCCTCGTGCCGCGCGACCCCGTTGGTTTCGAATACTAGAATGGCTAGATGCGCGGAGAATATTCACGACGGTCTGCGAATCGAAACGGCCGAAATCGAAAAAAAAGGAATGCAACACGAGGACTTCCCAGGAGGTCACCCATCCTAGTACTACTCTCGCCCAAGCACGCTTAACTTCGGAGTTCTGATGGGATCCGGTGCTTTAGTGCTGGTATGATCGCATCCGACATACTAGCGCCCATCCTTCCTCTTATCCCTGTACCTCGACGTGCCGAAGCAACACGTGGGCCCCGCGCCCCGGCCCCTCGCAAATGTTTTGCCGCCTCGCCTCGTGCCGCGCGACCCCGTTGGTTTCGAATACTAGAATGGCTAGATGCGCGGAGAATATTCACGACGGTCTGCGAATCGAAACGGCCGAAATCGAAAAAAAAAGGAATGCAACACGAGGACTTCCCAGGAGGTCACCCATCCTAGTACTACTCTCGCCCAAGCACGCTTAACTTCGGAGTTCTGATGGGATCCGGTGCTTTAGTGCTGGTATGATCGCATCCGACATACTAGCGCCCATCCTTCCTCTTATCCCTGTACCTCGACGTGCCGAAGCAACACGTGGGCCCCGCGCCCCGGCCCCTCGCAAATGTTTTGCCGCCTCGCCTCGTGCCGCGCGACCCCGTTGGTTTCGAATACTAGAATGGCTAGATGCGCGGAGAATATTCACGACGGTCTGCGAATCGAAACGGCCGAAATCGAAAAAAAAGGAATGCAACACGAGGACTTCCCAGGAGGTCACCCATCCTAGTACTACTCTCGCCCAAGCACGCTTAACTTCGGAGTTCTGATGGGATCCGGTGCTTTAGTGCTGGTATGATCGCATCCGACATACTAGCGCCCATCCTTCCTCTTATCCCTGTACCTCGACGTGCCGAAGCAACACGTGGGCCCCGCGCCCCGGCCCCTCGCAAATGTTTTGCCGCCTCGCCTCGTGCCGCGCGACCCCGTTGGTTTCGAATACTAGAATGGCTAGATGCGCGGAGAATATTCACGACGGTCTGCGAATCGAAACGGCCGAAATCGAAAAAAAAGGAATGCAACACGAGGACTTCCCAGGAGGTCACCCATCCTAGTACTACTCTCGCCCAAGCACGCTTAACTTCGGAGTTCTGATGGGATCCGGTGCTTTAGTGCTGGTATGATCGCATCCGACATACTAGCGCCCATCCTTCCTCTTATCCCTGTACCTCGACGTGCCGAAGCAACACGTGGGCCCCGCGCCCCGGCCCCTCGCAAATGTTTTGCCGCCTCGCCTCGTGCCGCGCGACCCCGTTGGTTTCGAATACTAGAATGGCTAGATGCGCGGAGAATATTCACGACGGTCTGCGAATCGAAACGGCCGAAATCGAAAAAAAAGGAATGCAACACGAGGACTTCCCAGGAGGTCACCCATCCTAGTACTACTCTCGCCCAAGCACGCTTAACTTCGGAGTTCTGATGGGATCCGGTGCTTTAGTGCTGGTATGATCGCATCCGACATACTAGCGCCCATCCTTCCTCTTATCCCTGTACCTCGACGTGCCGAAGCAACACGTGGGCCCCGCGCCCCGGCCCCTCGCAAATGTTTTGCCGCCTCGCCTCGTGCCGCGCGACCCCGTTGGTTTCGAATACTAGAATGGCTAGATGCGCGGAGAATATTCACGACGGTCTGCGAATCGAAACGGCCGAAATCGAAAAAAAAGGAATGCAACACGAGGACTTCCCAGGAGGTCACCCATCCTAGTACTACTCTCGCCCAAGCACGCTTAACTTCGGAGTTCTGATGGGATCCGGTGCTTTAGTGCTGGTATGATCGCATCCGACATACTAGCGCCCATCCTTCCTCTTATCCCTGTACCTCGACGTGCCGAAGCAACACGTGGGCCCCGCGCCCCGGCCCCTCGCAAATGTTTTGCCGCCTCGCCTCGTGCCGCGCGACCCCGTTGGTTTCGAATACTAGAATGGCTAGATGCGCGGAGAATATTCACGACGGTCTGCGAATCGAAACGGCCGAAATCGAAAAAAAAGGAATGCAACACGAGGACTTCCCAGGAGGTCACCCATCCTAGTACTACTCTCGCCCAAGCACGCTTAACTTCGGAGTTCTGATGGGATCCGGTGCTTTAGTGCTGGTATGATCGCATCCGACATACTAGCGCCCATCCTTCCTCTTATCCCTGTACCTCGACGTGCCGAAGCAACACGTGGGCCCCGCGCCCCGGCCCCTCGCAAATGTTTTGCCGCCTCGCCTCGTGCCGCGCGACCCCGTTGGTTTCGAATACTAGAATGGCTAGATGCGCGGAGAATATTCACGACGGTCTGCGAATCGAAACGGCCGAAATCGAAAAAAAAGGAATGCAACACGAGGACTTCCCAGGAGGTCACCCATCCTAGTACTACTCTCGCCCAAGCACGCTTAACTTCGGAGTTCTGATGGGATCCGGTGCTTTAGTGCTGGTATGATCGCATCCGACATACTAGCGCCCATCCTTCCTCTTATCCCTGTACCTCGACGTGCCGAAGCAACACGTGGGCCCCGCGCCCCGGCCCCTCGCAAATGTTTTGCCGCCTCGCCTCGTGCCGCGCGACCCCGTTGGTTTCGAATACTAGAATGGCTAGATGCGCGGAGAATATTCACGACGGTCTGCGAATCGAAACGGCCGAAATCGAAAAAAAAGGAATGCAACACGAGGACTTCCCAGGAGGTCACCCATCCTAGTACTACTCTCGCCCAAGCACGCTTAACTTCGGAGTTCTGATGGGATCCGGTGCTTTAGTGCTGGTATGATCGCATCCGACATACTAGCGCCCATCCTTCCTCTTATCCCTGTACCTCGACGTGCCGAAGCAACACGTGGGCCCCGCGCCCCGGCCCCTCGCAAATGTTTTGCCGCCTCGCCTCGTGCCGCGCGACCCCGTTGGTTTCGAATACTAGAATGGCTAGATGCGCGGAGAATATTCACGACGGTCTGCGAATCGAAACGGCCGAAATCGAAAAAAAAGGAATGCAACACGAGGACTTCCCAGGAGGTCACCCATCCTAGTACTACTCTCGCCCAAGCACGCTTAACTTCGGAGTTCTGATGGGATCCGGTGCTTTAGTGCTGGTATGATCGCATCCGACATACTAGCGCCCATCCTTCCTCTTATCCCTGTACCTCGACGTGCCGAAGCAACACGTGGGCCCCGCGCCCCGGCCCCTCGCAAATGTTTTGCCGCCTCGCCTCGTGCCGCGCGACCCCGTTGGTTTCGAATACTAGAATGGCTAGATGCGCGGAGAATATTCACGACGGTCTGCGAATCGAAACGGCCGAAATCGAAAAAAAAGGAATGCAACACGAGGACTTCCCAGGAGGTCACCCATCCTAGTACTACTCTCGCCCAAGCACGCTTAACTTCGGAGTTCTGATGGGATCCGGTGCTTTAGTGCTGGTATGATCGCATCCGACATACTAGCGCCCATCCTTCCTCTTATCCCTGTACCTCGACGTGCCGAAGCAACACGTGGGCCCCGCGCCCCGGCCCCTCGCAAATGTTTTGCCGCCTCGCCTCGTGCCGCGCGACCCCGTTGGTTTCGAATACTAGAATGGCTAGATGCGCGGAGAATATTCACGACGGTCTGCGAATCGAAACGGCCGAAATCGAAAAAAAAAGGAATGCAACACGAGGACTTCCCAGGAGGTCACCCATCCTAGTACTACTCTCGCCCAAGCACGCTTAACTTCGGAGTTCTGATGGGATCCGGTGCTTTAGTGCTGGTATGATCGCATCCGACATACTAGCGCCCATCCTTCCTCTTATCCCTGTACCTCGACGTGCCGAAGCAACACGTGGGCCCCGCGCCCCGGCCCCTCGCAAATGTTTTGCCGCCTCGCCTCGTGCCGCGCGACCCCGTTGGTTTCGAATACTAGAATGGCTAGATGCGCGGAGAATATTCACGACGGTCTGCGAATCGAAACGGCCGAAATCGAAAAAAAAGGAATGCAACACGAGGACTTCCCAGGAGGTCACCCATCCTAGTACTACTCTCGCCCAAGCACGCTTAACTTCGGAGTTCTGATGGGATCCGGTGCTTTAGTGCTGGTATGATCGCATCCGACATACTAGCGCCCATCCTTCCTCTTATCCCTGTACCTCGACGTGCCGAAGCAACACGTGGGCCCCGCGCCCCGGCCCCTCGCAAATGTTTTGCCGCCTCGCCTCGTGCCGCGCGACCCCGTTGGTTTCGAATACTAGAATGGCTAGATGCGCGGAGAATATTCACGACGGTCTGCGAATCGTATTCACGACGGTCTGCGAATCGAAACGGCCGAAATCGAAAAAAAAGGAATGCAACACGAGGACTTCCCAGGAGGTCACCCATCCTAGTACTACTCTCGCCCAAGCACGCTTAACTTCGGAGTTCTGATGGGATCCGGTGCTTTAGTGCTGGTATGATCGCATCCGACATACTAGCGCCCATCCTTCCTCTTATCCCTGTACCTCGACGTGCCGAAGCAACACGTGGGCCCCGCGCCCCGGCCCCTCGCAAATGTTTTGCCGCCTCGCCTCGTGCCGCGCGACCCCGTTGGTTTCGAATACTAGAATGGCTAGATGCGCGGAGAATATTCACGACGGTCTGCGAATCGAAACGGCCGAAATCGAAAAAAAAGGAATGCAACACGAGGACTTCCCAGGAGGTCACCCATCCTAGTACTACTCTCGCCCAAGCACGCTTAACTTCGGAGTTCTGATGGGATCCGGTGCTTTAGTGCTGGTATGATCGCATCCGACATACTAGCGCCCATCCTTCCTCTTATCCCTGTACCTCGACGTGCCGAAGCAACACGTGGGCCCCGCGCCCCGGCCCCTCGCAAATGTTTTGCCGCCTCGCCTCGTGCCGCGCGACCCCGTTGGTTTCGAATACTAGAATGTCTAGATGCGCGGAGAATATTCACGACGGTCTGCGAATCGAAACGGCCGAAATCGAAAAAAAAGGAATGCAACACGAGGACTTCCCAGGAGGTCACCCATCCTAGTACTACTCTCGCCCAAGCACGCTTAACTTCGGAGTTCTGATGGGATCCGGTGCTTTAGTGCTGGTATGATCGCATCCGACATACTAGCGCCCATCCTTCCTCTTATCCCTGTACCTCGACGTGCCGAAGCAACACGTGGGCCCCGCGCCCCCGGCCCCTCGCAAATGTTTTGCCGCCTCGCCTCGTGCCGCGCGACCCCGTTGGTTTCGAATACTAGAATGGCTAGATGCGCGGAGAATATTCACGACGGTCTGCGAATCGAAACGGCCGAAATCGAAAAAAAAGGAATGCAACACGAGGACTTCCCAGGAGGTCACCCATCCTAGTACTACTCTCGCCCAAGCACGCTTAACTTCGGAGTTCTGATGGGATCCGGTGCTTTAGTGCTGGTATGATCGCATCCGACATACTAGCGCCCATCCTTCCTCTTATCCCTGTACCTCGACGTGCCGAAGCAACACGTGGGCCCCGCGCCCCCGCCCCTCGCAAATGTTTTGCCGCCTCGCCTCGTGCCGCGCGACCCCGTTGGTTTCGAATACTAGAATGGCTAGATGCGCGGAGAATATTCACGACGGTCTGCGAATCGAAACGGCCGAAATCGAAAAAAAAGGAATGCAACACGAGGGCTTCCCAGGAGGTCACCCATCCTAGTACTACTCTCGCCCAAGCACGCTTAACTTCGGAGTTCTGATGGGATCCGGTGCTTTAGTGCTGGTATGATCGCATCCGACATACTAGCGCCCATCCTTCCTCTTATCCCTGTACCTCGACGTGCCGAAGCAACACGTGGGCCCCGCGCCCCCGGCCCCTCGCAAATGTTTTGCCGCCTCGCCTCGTGCCGCGCGACCCCGTTGGTTTCGAATACTAGAATGGCTAGATGCGCGGAGAATATTCACGACGGTCTGCGAATCGAAACGGCCGAAATCGAAAAAAAAGGAATGCAACACGAGGACTTCCCAGGAGGTCACCCATCCTAGTACTACTCTCGCCCAAGCACGCTTAACTTCGGAGTTCTGATGGGATCCGGTGCTTTAGTGCTGGTATGATCGCATCCGACATACTAGCGCCCATCCTTCCTCTTATCCCTGTACCTCGACGTGCCGAAGCAACACGTGGGCCCCGCGCCCCGGCCCCTCGCAAATGTTTTGCCGCCTCGCCTCGTGCCGCGCGACCCCGTTGGTTTCGAATACTAGAATGGCTAGATGCGCGGAGAATATTCACGACGGTCTGCGAATCGAAACGGCCGAAATCGAAAAAAAAGGAATGCAACACGAGGACTTCCCAGGAGGTCACCCATCCTAGTACTACTCTCGCCCAAGCACGCTTAACTTCGGAGTTCTGATGGGATCCGGTGCTTTAGTGCTGGTATGATCGCATCCGACATACTAGCGCCCATCCTTCCTCTTATCCCTGTACCTCGACGTGCCGAAGCAACACGTGGGCCCCGCGCCCCGGCCCCTCGCAAATGTTTTGCCGCCTCGCCTCGTGCCGCGCGACCCCGTTGGTTTCGAATACTAGAATGGCTAGATGCGCGGAGAATATTCACGACGGTCTGCGAATCGAAACGGCCGAAATCGAAAAAAAAGGAATGCAACACGAGGACTTCCCAGGAGGTCACCCATCCTAGTACTACTCTCGCTCAAGCACGCTTAACTTCGGAGTTCTGATGGGATCCGGTGCTTTAGTGCTGGTATGATCGCATCCGACATACTAGCGCCCATCCTTCCTCTTATCCCTGTACCTCGACGTGCCGAAGCAACACGTGGGCCCCGCGCCCCGGCCCCTCGCAAATGTTTTGCCGCCTCGCCTCGTGCCGCGCGACCCCGTTGGTTTCGAATACTAGAATGTCTAGATGCGCGGAGAATATTCACGACGGTCTGCGAATCGAAACGGCCGAAATCGAAAAAAAAGGAATGCAACACGAGGACTTCCCAGGAGGTCACCCATCCTAGTACTACTCTCGCCCAAGCACGCTTAACTTCGGAGTTCTGATGGGATCCGGTGCTTTAGTGCTGGTATGATCGCATCCGACATACTAGCGCCCATCCTTCCTCTTATCCCTGTACCTCGACGTGCCGAAGCAACACGTGGGCCCCGCGCCCCCGGCCCCTCGCAAATGTTTTGCCGCCTCGCCTCGTGCCGCGCGACCCCGTTGGTTTCGAATACTAGAATGGCTAGATGCGCGGAGAATATTCACGACGGTCTGCGAATCGAAACGGCCGAAATCGAAAAAAAAGGAATGCAACACGAGGACTTCCCAGGAGGTCACCCATCCTAGTACTACTCTCGCCCAAGCACGCTTAACTTCGGAGTTCTGATGGGATCCGGTGCTTTAGTGCTGGTATGATCGCATCCGACATACTAGCGCCCATCCTTCCTCTTATCCCTGTACCTCGACGTGCCGAAGCAACACGTGGGCCCCGCGCCCCCGGCCCCTCGCAAATGTTTTGCCGCCTCGCCTCGTGCCGCGCGACCCCGTTGGTTTCGAATACTAGAATGGCTAGATGCGCGGAGAATATTCACGACGGTCTGCGAATCGAAACGGCCGAAATCGAAAAAAAAGGAATGCAACACGAGGACTTCCCAGGAGGTCACCCATCCTAGTACTACTCTCGCCCAAGCACGCTTAACTTCGGAGTTCTGATGGGATCCGGTGCTTTAGTGCTGGTATGATCGCATCCGACATACTAGCGCCCATCCTTCCTCTTATCCCTGTACCTCGACGTGCCGAAGCAACACGTGGGCCCCGCGCCCCGGCCCCTCGCAAATGTTTTGCCGCCTCGCCTCGTGCCGCGCGACCCCGTTGGTTTCGAATACTAGAATGGCTAGATGCGCGGAGAATATTCACGACGGTCTGCGAATCGAAACGGCCGAAATCGAAAAAAAAAGGAATGCAACACGAGGACTTCCCAGGAGGTCACCCATCCTAGTACTACTCTCGCCCAAGCACGCTTAACTTCGGAGTTCTGATGGGATCCGGTGCTTTAGTGCTGGTATGATCGCATCCGACATACTAGCGCCCATCCTTCCTCTTATCCCTGTACCTCGACGTGCCGAAGCAACACGTGAGCCCCGCGCCCCCGGCCCCTCGCAAATGTTTTGCCGCCTCGCCTGCACGACGGTCTGCGAATCGAAACGGCCGAAATCGAAAAAAAAAGGAATGCAACACGAGGACTTCCCAGGAGGTCACCCATCCTAGTACTACTCTCGCCCAAGCACGCTTAACTTCGGAGTTCTGATGGGATCCGGTGCTTTAGTGCTGGTATGATCGCATCCGACATACTAGCGCCCATCCTTCCTCTTATCCCTGTACCTCGACGTGCCGAAGCAACACGTGGGCCCCGCGCCCCGGCCCCTCGCAAATGTTTTGCCGCCTCGCCTCGTGCCGCGCGACCCCGTTGGTTTCGAATACTAGAATGGCTAGATGCGCGGAGAATATTCACGACGGTCTGCGAATCGAAACGGCCGAAATCGAAAAAAAAGGAATGCAACACGAGGACTTCCCAGGAGGTCACCCATCCTAGTACTACTCTCGCCCAAGCACGCTTAACTTCGGAGTTCTGATGGGATCCGGTGCTTTAGTGCTGGTATGATCGCATCCGACATACTAGCGCCCATCCTTCCTCTTATCCCTGTACCTCGACGTGCCGAAGCAACACGTGGGCCCCGCGCCCCGGCCCCTCGCAAATGTTTTGCCGCCTCGCCTCGTGCCGCGCGACCCCGTTGGTTTCGAATACTAGAATGGCTAGATGCGCGGAGAATATTCACGACGGTCTGCGAATCGTATTCACGACGGTCTGCGAATCGAAACGGCCGAAATCGAAAAAAAAGGAATGCAACACGAGGACTTCCCAGGAGGTCACCCATCCTAGTACTACTCTCGCCCAAGCACGCTTAACTTCGGAGTTCTGATGGGATCCGGTGCTTTAGTGCTGGTATGATCGCATCCGACATACTAGCGCCCATCCTTCCTCTTATCCCTGTACCTCGACGTGCCGAAGCAACACGTGGGCCCCGCGCCCCGGCCCCTCGCAAATGTTTTGCCGCCTCGCCTCGTGCCGCGCGACCCCGTTGGTTTCGAATACTAGAATGGCAAGATGCGCGGAGAATATTCACGACGGTCTGCGAATCGAAACGGCCGAAATCGAAAAAAAAGGAATGCAACACGAGGACTTCCCAGGAGGTCACCCATCCTAGTACTACTCTCGCCCAAGCACGCTTAACTTCGGAGTTCTGATGGGATCCGGTGCTTTAGTGCTGGTATGATCGCATCCGACATACTAGCGCCCATCCTTCCTCTTATCCCTGTACCTCGACGTGCCGAAGCAACACGTGGGCCCCGCGCCCCGGCCCCTCGCAAATGTTTTGCCGCCTCGCCTCGTGCCGCGCGACCCCGTTGGTTTCGAATACTAGAATGTCTAGATGCGCGGAGAATATTCACGACGGTCTGCGAATCGAAACGGCCGAAATCGAAAAAAAAAGGAATGCAACACGAGGACTTCCCAGGAGGTCACCCATCCTAGTACTACTCTCGCCCAAGCACGCTTAACTTCGGAGTTCTGATGGGATCCGGTGCTTTAGTGCTGGTATGATCGCATCCGACATACTAGCGCCCATCCTTCCTCTTATCCCTGTACCTCGACGTGCCGAAGCAACACGTGGGCCCCGCGCCCCCGGCCCCTCGCAAATGTTTTGCCGCCTCGCCTCGTGCCGCGCGACCCCGTTGGTTTCGAATACTAGAATGGCTAGATGCGCGGAGAATATTCACGACGGTCTGCGAATCGAAACGGCCGAAATCGAAAAAAAAGGAATGCAACACGAGGACTTCCCAGAAGGTCACCCATCCTAGTACTACTCTCGCCCAAGCACGCTTAACTTCGGAGTTCTGATGGGATCCGGTGCTTTAGTGCTGGTATGATCGCATCCGACATACTAGCGCCCATCCTTCCTCTTATCCCTGTACCTCGACGTGCCGAAGCAACACGTGGGCCCCGCGCCCCCGCCCCTCGCAAATGTTTTGCCGCCTCGCCTCGTGCCGCGCGACCCCGTTGGTTTCGAATACTAGAATGGCTAGATGCGCGGAGAATATTCACGACGGTCTGCGAATCGAAACGGCCGAAATCGAAAAAAAAGGAATGCAACACGAGGGCTTCCCAGGAGGTCACCCATCCTAGTACTACTCTCGCCCAAGCACGCTTAACTTCGGAGTTCTGATGGGATCCGGTGCTTTAGTGCTGGTATGATCGCATCCGACATACTAGCGCCCATCCTTCCTCTTATCCCTGTACCTCGACGTGCCGAAGCAACACGTGGGCCCCGCGCCCCGGCCCCTCGCAAATGTTTTGCCGCCTCGCCTCGTGCCGCGCGACCCCGTTGGTTTCGAATACTAGAATGGCTAGATGCGCGGAGAATATTCACGACGGTCTGCGAATCGAAACGGCCGAAATCGAAAAAAAAAGGAATGCAACACGAGGACTTCCCAGGAGGTCACCCATCCTAGTACTACTCTCGCCCAAGCACGCTTAACTTCGGAGTTCTGATGGGATCCGGTGCTTTAGTGCTGGTATGATCGCATCCGACATACTAGCGCCCATCCTTCCTCTTATCCCTGTACCTCGACGTGCCGAAGCAACACGTGGGCCCCGCGCCCCGGCCCCTCGCAAATGTTTTGCCGCCTCGCCTCGTGCCGCGCGACCCCGTTGGTTTCGAATACTAGAATGGCTAGATGCGCGGAGAATATTCACGACGGTCTGCGAATCGAAACGGCCGAAATCGAAAAAAAAGGAATGCAACACGAGGACTTCCCAGGAGGTCACCCATCCTAGTACTACTCTCGCCCAAGCACGCTTAACTTCGGAGTTCTGATGGGATCCGGTGCTTTAGTGCTGGTATGATCGCATCCGACATACTAGCGCCCATCCTTCCTCTTATCCCTGTACCTCGACGTGCCGAAGCAACACGTGGGCCCCGCGCCCCGGCCCCTCGCAAATGTTTTGCCGCCTCGCCTCGTGCCGCGCGACCCCGTTGGTTTCGAATACTAGAATGTCTAGATGCGCGGAGAATATTCACGACGGTCTGCGAATCGAAACGGCCGAAATCGAAAAAAAAGGAATGCAACACGAGGACTTCCCAGGAGGTCACCCATCCTAGTACTACTCTCGCCCAAGCACGCTTAACTTCGGAGTTCTGATGGGATCCGGTGCTTTAGTGCTGGTATGATCGCATCCGACATACTAGCGCCCATCCTTCCTCTTATCCCTGTACCTCGACGTGCCGAAGCAACACGTGGGCCCCGCGCCCCCGGCCCCTCGCAAATGTTTTGCCGCCTCGCCTCGTGCCGCGCGACCCCGTTGGTTTCGAATACTAGAATGGCTAGATGCGCGGAGAATATTCACGACGGTCTGCGAATCGAAACGGCCGAAATCGAAAAAAAAGGAATGCAACACGAGGACTTCCCAGGAGGTCACCCATCCTAGTACTACTCTCGCCCAAGCACGCTTAACTTCGGAGTTCTGATGGGATCCGGTGCTTTAGTGCTGGTATGATCGCATCCGACATACTAGCGCCCATCCTTCCTCTTATCCCTGTACCTCGACGTGCCGAAGCAACACGTGGGCCCCGCGCCCCCGGCCCCTCGCAAATGTTTTGCCGCCTCGCCTCATGCCGCGCGACCCCGTTGGTTTCGAATACTAGAATGGCTAGATGCGCGGAGAATATTCACGACGGTCTGCGAATCGAAACGGCCGAAATCGAAAAAAAAGGAATGCAACACGAGGACTTCCCAGGAGGTCACCCATCCTAGTACTACTCTCGCCCAAGCACGCTTAACTTCGGAGTTCTGATGGGATCCGGTGCTTTAGTGCTGGTATGATCGCATCCGACATACTAGCGCCCATCCTTCCTCTTATCCCTGTACCTCGACGTGCCGAAGCAACACGTGGGCCCCGCGCCCCGGCCCCTCGCAAATGTTTTGCCGCCTCGCCTCGTGCCGCGCGACCCCGTTGGTTTCGAATACTAGAATGGCTAGATGCGCGGAGAATATTCACGACGGTCTGCGAATCGAAACGGCCGAAATCGAAAAAAAAAGGAATGCAACACGAGGACTTCCCAGGAGGTCACCCATCCTAGTACTACTCTCGCCCAAGCACGCTTAACTTCGGAGTTTTGATGGGATCCGGTGCTTTAGTGCTGGTATGATCGCATCCGACATACTAGCGCCCATCCTTCCTCTTATCCCTGTACCTCGACGTGCCGAAGCAACACGTGGGCCCCGCGCCCCGGCCCCTCGCAAATGTTTTGCCGCCTCGCCTCGTGCCGCGCGACCCCGTTGGTTTCGAATACTAGAATGTCTAGATGCGCGGAGAATATTCACGACGGTCTGCGAATCGAAACGGCCGAAATCGAAAAAAAAGGAATGCAACACGAGGACTTCCCAGGAGGTCACCCATCCTAGTACTACTCTCGCCCAAGCACGCTTAACTTCGGAGTTCTGATGGGATCCGGTGCTTTAGTGCTGGTATGATCGCATCCGACATACTAGCGCCCATCCTTCCTCTTATCCCTGTACCTCGACGTGCCGAAGCAACACGTGGGCCCCGCGCCCCCGGCCCCTCGCAAATGTTTTGCCGCCTCGCCTCGTGCCGCGCGACCCCGTTGGTTTCGAATACTAGAATGTCTAGATGCGCGGAGAATATTCACGACGGTCTGCGAATCGAAACGGCCGAAATCGAAAAAAAAGGAATGCAACACGAGGACTTCCCAGGAGGTCACCCATCCTAGTACTACTCTCGCCCAAGCACGCTTAACTTCGGAGTTCTGATGGGATCCGGTGCTTTAGTGCTGGTATGATCGCATCCGACATACTAGCGCCCATCCTTCCTCTTATCCCTGTACCTCGACGTGCCGAAGCAACACGTGGGCCCCGCGCCCCCGGCCCCTCGCAAATGTTTTGCCGCCTCGCCTCGTGCCGCGCGACCCCGTTGGTTTCGAATACTAGAATGGCTAGATGCGCGGAGAATATTCACGACGGTCTGCGAATCGAAACGGCCGAAATCGAAAAAAAAGGAATGCAACACGAGGACTTCCCAGGAGGTCACCCATCCTAGTACTACTCTCGCCCAAGCACGCTTAACTTCGGAGTTCTGATGGGATCCGGTGCTTTAGTGCTGGTATGATCGCATCCGACATACTAGCGCCCATCCTTCCTCTTATCCCTGTACCTCGACGTGCCGAAGCAACACGTGGGCCCCGCGCCCCCGGCCCCTCGCAAATGTTTTGCCGCCTCGCCTCGTGCCGCGCGACCCCGTTGGTTTCGAATACTAGAATGGCTAGATGCGCGGAGAATATTCACGACGGTCTGCGAATCGAAACGGCCGAAATCGAAAAAAAAGGAATGCAACACGAGGACTTCCCAGGAGGTCACCCATCCTAGTACTACTCTCGCCCAAGCACGCTTAACTTCGGAGTTCTGATGGGATCCGGTGCTTTAGTGCTGGTATGATCGCATCCGACATACTAGCGCCCATCCTTCCTCTTATCCCTGTACCTCGACGTGCCGAAGCAACACGTGGGCCCCGCGCCCCGGCCCCTCGCAAATGTTTTGCCGCCTCGCCTCGTGCCGCGCGACCCCGTTGGTTTCGAATACTAGAATGGCTAGATGCGCGGAGAATATTCACGACGGTCTGCGAATCGAAACGGCCGAAATCGAAAAAAAAGGAATGCAACACGAGGACTTCCCAGGAGGTCACCCATCCTAGTACTACTCTCGCCCAAGCACGCTTAACTTCGGAGTTCTGATGGGATCCGGTGCTTTAGTGCTGGTATGATCGCATCCGACATACTAGCGCCCATCCTTCCTCTTATCCCTGTACCTCGACGTGCCGAAGCAACACGTGGGCCCCGCGCCCCGGCCCCTCGCAAATGTTTTGCCGCCTCGCCTCGTGCCGCGCGACCCCGTTGGTTTCGAATACTAGAATGGCTAGATGCGCGGAGAATATTCACGACGGTCTGCGAATCGAAACGGCCGAAATCGAAAAAAAAGGAATGCAACACGAGGACTTCCCAGGAGGTCACCCATTCTAGTACTACTCTCGCCCAAGCACGCTTAACTTCGGAGTTCTGATGGGATCCGGTGCTTTAGTGCTGGTATGATCGCATCCGACATACTAGCGCCCATCCTTCCTCTTATCCCTGTACCTCGACGTGCCGAAGCAACACGTGGGCCCCGCGCCCCGGCCCCTCGCAAATGTTTTGCCGCCTCGCCTCGTGCCGCGCGACCCCGTTGGTTTCGAATACTAGAATGGCTAGATGCGCGGAGAATATTCACGACGGTCTGCGAATCGAAACGGCCGAAATCGAATATTCACGACGGTCTGCGAATCGAAACGGCCGAAATCGAAAAAAAAGGAATGCAACACGAGGACTTCCCAGGAGGTCACCCATCCTAGTACTACTCTCGCCCAAGCACGCTTAACTTCGGAGTTCTGATGGGATCCGGTGCTTTAGTGCTGGTATGATCGCATCCGACATACTAGCGCCCATCCTTCCTCTTATCCCTGTACCTCGACGTGCCGAAGCAACACGTGGGCCCCGCGCCCCGGCCCCTCGCAAATGTTTTGCCGCCTCGCCTCGTGCCGCGCGACCCCGTTGGTTTCGAATACTAGAATGTCGAGATGCGCGGAGAATATTCACGACGGTCTGCGAATCGAAACGGCCGAAATCGAAAAAAAAGGAATGCAACACGAGGACTTCCCAGGAGGTCACCCATCCTAGTACTACTCTCGCCCAAGCACTGCTTAACTTCGGAGTTATGATGGGATCCGGTGCTTTAGTGCTGGTATGATCGCATCCGACATACTAGCGCCCATCCTTCCTCTTATCCCTGTACCTCGACGTGCCGAAGCAACACGTGGGCCCCGCGCCCCCGGCCCCTCGCAAATGTTTTGCCGCCTCGCCTCGTGCCGCGCGACCCCGTTGGTTTCGAATACTAGAATGGCTAGATGCGCGGAGAATATTCACGACGGTCTGCGAATCGAAACGGCCGAAATCGAAAAAAAAGGAATGCAACACGAGGACTTCCCAGGAGGTCACCCATCCTAGTACTACTCTCGCCCAAGCACGCTTAACTTCAGAGTTCTGATGGGATCCGGTGCTTTAGTGCTGGTATGATCGCATCCGACATACTAGCGCCCATCCTTCCTCTTATCCCTGTACCTCGACGTGCCGAAGCAACACGTGGGCCCCGCGCCCCGGCCCCTCGCAAATGTTTTGCCGCCTCGCCTCGTGCCGCGCGACCCCGTTGGTTTCGAATACTAGAATGTCTAGATGCGCGGAGAATATTCACGACGGTCTGCGAATCGAAACGGCCGAAATCGAAAAAAAAGGAATGCAACACGAGGACTTCCCAGGAGGTCACCCATCCTAGTACTACTCTCGCCCAAGCACGCTTAACTTCGGAGTTTTGATGGGATCCGGTGCTTTAGTGCTGGTATGATCGCATCCGACATACTAGCGCCCATCCTTCCTCTTATCCCTGTACCTCGACGTGCCGAAGCAACACGTGGGCCCCGCGCCCCCGGCCCCTCGCAAATGTTTTGCCGCCTCGCCTCGTGCCGCGCGACCCCGTTGGTTTCGAATACTAGAATGGCTAGATGCGCGGAGAATATTCACGACGGTCTGCGAATCGAAACGGCCGAAATCGAAAAAAAGGAATGCAACACGAGGACTTCCCAGGAGGTCACCCATCCTAGTACTACTCTCGCCCAAGCACGCTTAACTTCGGAGTTCTGATGGGATCCGGTGCTTTAGTGCTGGTATGATCGCATCCGACATACTAGCGCCCATCCTTCCTCTTATCCCTGTACCTCGACGTGCCGAAGCAACACGTGGGCCCCGCGCCCCGGCCCCTCGCAAATGTTTTGCCGCCTCGCCTCGTGCCGCGCGACCCCGTTGGTTTCGAATACTAGAATGGCTAGATGCGCGGAGAATATTCACGACGGTCTGCGAATCGAAACGGCTGAAGCCACACATGGGCCCCGCGCCCCGGCCCCTCGCAAATGTTTTGCCGCCTCGCCTCGTGCCGCGCGACCCCGTTGGTTTCGAATACTAAAATGGCTAGACGCGCGGAGACAGTTTGGACACCCACCACCACGCCGATGCATTGGACACCAACTCCGGGACGCATCGGACAGGCCAACCCAGCAACACATTGGACATACGGATGACACATTGGACACGCAACCCTCCGACACATTGGTCACTCCCCGTTACCAATACGAACCACCACCCCGCTGATGCATTGGTCATACCACCTCCGGGATGCATTGGACAGGCCAACCGAGCAACACATTGGACCTGCCAACCACATTGGGCACACCACCACCTTAACGACGCATTTGAAATTATGCACTTTATATACTACTTACTTCTGCATTTATAGTTCTTAGGATTTGAATTGAAACCCTAGATGCGTGATCCTAGGAACCTATGTACTGAACACTAGACTTGAGTTCGAGTAATTGCTATGCTTATAGGACCGGTAAAAGTCGAGTGATTGTCTGTCACTCGCGAGCTTAATAGGAGTTGCTTGTTTTCTTTTACCTACAATCACTATAAGGACGTTGGACGGGGTCATGTTCGATATCATGACCTTGGGTGAGACTCCGTCTGTGTTGATGAATTCTGCTAAGGTCGCGGTGTGTGGTAGCGGTGATTAAGTGTTTGAACGTACTAGCCACATGCCGTAAATATGGTACGCGGTAAGCCTAGTAGCTGATCAGACCGTTGAGTGGATATACCTTTCACTCTCTCTTAGAGATATGTTTTTATTTATGTTTATGTTGCACAACACCACGGATGCAGGGAGGAAGTTGGTGCCCTGTAGTCGGGGAGAGTGACCCTATCCACAAGCCGGAATGAAAGGTCAACGGTTATTTGGGAATGACCCAATGGTGTTCCAAACGTGTGTGTTAGGTTTACCTTGCAAGGTTGAAAATCTGATTCGAATCGTCCGTCTCTCGCGGATATTGAGACTACTTGATCCCTTTGCCACACAGAGTAATAAGAATAATGTTATTATAATCAATCTTGATGTTTGACTAAAGTTCTACCATGGTTGATTAGAATTAGTTGCTTACATAGAATGGTTAATCAACTAGAATATTGAAAGCTAAAATGTGAAATTAAGGACCTACTCTTTGTTGCTTTTCAGCAAAAGGAAAACCAGAGCCTTATAGAACCCTGCATAGTCTAGCTAAGTGGACTAAGTATATCCATTGACGGTTAAGTCTTACTGAGTATTAGTATACTCAGCCTTGCTGTTGAATCCTGTTTCAGCTATGAGTTTTGTGGACCAGACCGCTAGTCTGACTTGGCCCTGCTCTTTGCCCTATGGCTGGTCCGTAGAGTTCGATCCGTCTCCAGCCGGCAATGACGCCCAGAGCCCTACCGAACCCCGCAATCACCACAGGTGGTTTACGCGTGGTGCGAAAACCCTTCTAGACCCAAGCGCCGGTCCGATTAGCCCCCAGAACGCCGGATTAGAGGAAGTCCGGCGATGCGCCGCCGTGGAACAGAGTCGCCGGTGACCTACCGCCGCCGCTCGCGCGCCCAACCACTCCTGTCCGTTAGATCCGAGATCAACGCGCCTGATTAGAAGCCGCGTACCCCTTCGCCTGGAGCCGACGGATCGCGATCCAACGGCTGAGATCCAACCGTACCCCTTCGGCCTGTCACTTTTGCTAAAGAGCCCTCGCCTTTCTTTGGAATCAACCCGCACTCCTGGTTAGTTCAAAACTATTTCCAGTTTAGTCCTGTTTTATTCACGTAGGCCCCTGCACTTTCCAGTATTAGAACCCGCCGTCCAGCCTTGGAGTTTTTGCGTGCTAACCCTTGCAGCTAAGATTTAATTACGATTAGGTCCTCGGTTTTTGCAGAAAACCCCCTGGAACTTAGTTTTTCTCGCAGATAAGCCCCTAGAACTTGTTTTTAGCCTAGATTATGCGTTTTAGCTCCGTTTTAAGCGTTCTTTATGTCCATGCGATCGTTGTAACGCGTAGAATAGTTTTAGACTAGTTTAGTGTGCTGTTTTTATGTATTGATGTACTGTTCCTTAGTTTTTGTCAGTGTTGTCTTGTATGCTTATTATTGTGCATTGTTTTGGCCATGTGTTCGTGAGTAGACGTTGAGTTACCGGAGGAGCCCCAGTACCAGTACCCGGAGCAGCCGTCTTCCGAGCACTTTGAGCAGCAGCAGGAGCAGTATGAGGAAGGCAAGTGTAACATGAACAACCTATCACTTTTAAATACAATTTCATACTGCATTTTAATACTGTATGCCTATAAGGATTTCCTAGCCACCTTATATCCTTTATATCTACCTAGCTGGACATCGCCTAGTGCGATGATCGTGAGCACGTCTTGTACGCAGCAGGACAGCTGCGAGGGGCAGCTTTGGACTGGTGGGAGTCCCACCCAATTCAGGACCGCGAGGCTCTCACTTGGCTCCAGTTCCGAGAGCGTTTCCGCAGCCACAACGTCCCCGCGGGCGTTATGAAGATGAAGCAGAAGGAGTTCCTTGCACTGAAGCAGGTAATCTTAGATATAATCATTCAGCGGTTTCTTTTGAGCTAATGCCCCTTGTTCTATCCTTATGAATCTTGAGTTAATCTTTCGATATCTATGTGTCTTTGCCACTTCAGGGGACTATGTCGGTCACGAAGTATCGTGATCGCTTTCTGCAGGTCGCTCGCTACGCCCCTGCCAATGTTGCGGATGACCGCAAGAAGCAGGAGCACTTCATGGAGGGCCTTGAGGTCTACCTCCAGTACGCGCTGCTCAACCTCCACTTCGATGACTTCAACCATCTAGTTGACAGCGCGCTCAACACTGAGCGCAAGCACCTGGAGATGGAGGACAAGAAGAGGAAGATTGTCCCCGTTGCTTCCGGCAGCAACACTCGTCCTCGCCTCCAGCAGCCCCAGCAGTACCAGCAGCCTCAGTACCGGCCTCCTCAGCAGTACCAGCAGAGGCCACCGCAGCAGTACCCGCCTCGACAGCAGCAGCAGGCAGGCCAGGGCCCGAGGTTACCGGCACCTCCGGCTCGTGCTGCTCCACCAGCACCGCAGGCTCCACGTCCGGCAGCTCCTACCGGACAGCAGGCTCAGGGACCCCCTCGCACCTGCTTTCACTGCGGCCAGCCGGGGCACTACGCCAACGCTTGCCCCCGGAAGGCGCAGGCGGGACAGCAGGGGCGCCCAGCTCAGCCCAGGGCGCCACTTCAGGGCAGGGTGAACCGCGTGACGGCCGAGTCAGCAGCCGAGGCTCCCAACGTGGTTATTGGTACGTTCATGGTTAATTCATATCCAGCTATAGTGCTTTTCGATACTGGTGCTACGCATTCCTTCATTACTCAGTCTTTTGTCGAGCATCATGGTATTCATACTAGCACATTAAAGAGGTGCCTGTTAGTATCTTCACCGGGAGGACAGTTGAGGTCTCACACTTACTGCCCGAGAGTCAGTGTTTCCTTGAGGGGAGTAGAGTTCTGTACTGATCTGATGGTGCTAGACACCAAGGGCATTGATGTCATTCAGGGAATGGAGACTCTGGCCAAGTGGGGAGTCCGGATAGATTGTGCTCAGAGGACAGTCTTGCTATCAGCTTCCAGTGGCCAAGAGGTTGTTATCAGTGCAGTGGAGCCTTCTGGATTTCTTCATCAGATGGAGGCTAGACCCACGGACGGTATTCGCGTGGTGTCTGAATTCCCGGATGTCTTTTCGGATGATCTGCCAGGTATGCCGCCTGAACGGGCCATTGAGTTTTGTATTGATCTCTTGCCTGGCACAGCTCCAATTGCAAAGCGGCCCTACCGCATGGCACCTATAGAGCATGAAGAAGTCAAGAAAACTATTGATGAGTTGCTAGCCAAGGGCTATATCCGTCGCAGCTTCTCTCCTTAGGCTTTTCCATTATTGCTGGTAGATAAGAAGGATGGCTCGAAGAGGATGTGTGTGGATTATTGGGAGCTGAATGCAGTCACTATCAAGAATAAGCATCCACTGCCCCGTATTGAGGATCTCTTCGATCTGCTTCGAGGTGCTTGTATATTCTCAAAGATTGATCTTCGTTCGGGTTATTTTCAGCTGAGGATCCGTCCTGGGGATAGTCGGAAGACGGCATTCACTTGCAAGTACGGGCTGTATGAGTACACGGTCATGTCCTTCGGCTTGACTAATGCCCTGACTTTCTTCATGCACTTGATGAACATGGTTTTCATGGATTATCTGGATGTCTTCGTGGTGATCTTCATTGATTATATTCTGATCTTCTCCAAGACCGAAGAAGAGCATGAAGAGCATCTGAGGCTCATGTTGCAGAGATTGAGAGAGCATCAGCTGTATGCTAAGTTCAGCAAGTGCGAGTTCTGGATTGACGAGGTCCCATTCCTCGGTCATGTTATCTCTCAAGGGGGCATTGCTGTTGATCCGAGCAAGGTGAAGGATGTGCTAGAGTGGGAGACACCGCAGACAGTAAAGGAAGTCAGGTCGTTCTTGGGCTTAGCTGGATATTATCAGAGGTTCATTGAGAATTTCTCCAAGATCGCGAAGCCTTTGACTTCTTTGCTGGAGAAAAATGTGGCTTTCATTTGGACTGATGAGCGTCAGAGGGCCTTTGATGAGCTGAAGAAAAGGTTGACTACGGCGCCAGTCCTGACTCTGCCAGACCAGACCAAGAGGTTCACGGTATATTGTGATGCTTCGAAGGATGGTCTTGGGTGTGTTCTGATGCAGGAAGGCAGAGTGATAGCTTATGCTTCACGGCAGCTACGCCGGCATGAGCTGAACTATCCTACTCATGATCTTGAGTTAGCCGCAGTTGTGCATGCTCTGAAGATTTGGAGGCATTACTTGTATGGGCAGCGGTGTGATATCTACACTGATCACAAGAGCCTCAATTACATTTTCACGCAGAATGAGCTGAACATGCGGCAGAGAAGATGGCTAGAGTTAGTCAAGGATTATGACCTGGAGATTCACTATCATCCGGGCAAGGCCAATGTTGTAGCAGATGCTTTGCGCAGGAGAAGCTATGTCAACATTGCCGTGGCTTTCCAGATGCCTCCAGAGTTATGCGAGGAGTTCGAGCAGTTGAGTCTGGGCTTCTTGCATCATACCTCCAGTGCAGCATTTGAGGCAGTACCGACTCTAGAGTCAGAGATCAGGCAGCATCAGAAAGATGATGAGAAGCTGCAGGAGATCCGTGAGTTGCTCAAGAAGGGCAAGGCTCCTCATTTCAGAGAGGATGATCAGGGTACCTTGTGGTACAAGAACCGGATCTGTGTGCCAGATGTGAAGGATCTCCGGAAGTTGATTCTGAGTGAGGCCCATGATACAGCGTACTCCATTCATCCGGGCAGTACGAAGATGTATTATGATCTCAAGGAACGTTTCTGGTGGTATGGGATGAAGCATTGAGTGGCAGAGTACGTGGCTATTTGTGACACCTGTCAGCGTGTCAAGGCTGAGCATCAGAGGCCAACAGGTCTGTTACAGCCTTTGAAGATTCCAGAGTGGAAATGGGAGGAGATCACGATGGATTTCATAGTTGGATTGCCTCGTACTCAGAAGGGGTACAACTCCATATGGGTAGTAGTGGATCGTCTGACGAAGGTTGCACACTTCATTCTAGTGAACACTACTTACTCCGGTGCTAGACTTGCAGAGTTGTACATCTCTCGGATTGTCTGCTTACATGGTGTGCCCAAGAAGATCATATCTGACAGAGGGTCTCAGTTCACTTCTCGATTCTGGGAGCAGCTCCATGATTCGTTGGATACGAAGCTGCGTTTCAGTACGGCTTATCACCCTCAGACAGATGGGCAGACAGAGAGAACCAACCAAGTGTTGGAGGATATGCTGAGAGCTTGTGCCATTCAGTACGGTACTAGTTGGGATAAGTGCCTGTCTTATGCTGAGTTCTCATATAACAACAGCTATCAGGCCAGTCTGAAGAAGTCCCCCTTCGAGGCATTGTATGGCAGAAAGTGCAGGACTCCTCTCTATTGGGATCAGATTGGTGAGAAGCAGCTCTTTGGCCCTGAGATCATAGATGATGCAGAGCAGATGGTTCAGGCTGTGCGAGAAAATCTGAGGATTGCACAGAGCAGACAAAAGAGCTATGCAGATGGCAAATGGAGAGACCTGACTTTCAGTGTTGGTGATCATGTGTACCTGAAGGTGTCTCCGATGAGTGGTATCCGCAGATTCAATGTCAAAGGGAAGTTAGCACCTCGGTATGTGGGCCCATTCAAGGTGCTAGAGCGGAAAGGCGAAGTTGCTTATCGCCTGGAGTTACCTCCCAGTCTTTTTGGAGTTCACGATGTCTTCCATATATCTCAGCTGAAGAAGTGTCTGCGAGTACCCGAGGAGCAGACACCACTGGATGGGTTAGAGGTTCAGGAAGATCTGACTTATACTGAGCATCCGGTGAATATTCTGGAGACATCAGAAAGGGTTACTCGGAACAAGCGCATCAAGATGTGCAGAGTTCAGTGGAGTCACCATAGTGAAGCTGAGGCTACTTGGGAGCGAGAAGATGAGCTGAAGAAGACATACCCAGATCTCTTTGCTAGCCAGCCCAGCTAAATCTCGGGGACGATATTTCTTTAAGGGGGTAGGGTCTGTAACACCCTAGTTTAATTTTCAGCATTTTATAATAAATTTAAATGGCTTTATTTAATTTTCTAAGGATTATTGTGTTAGTCTTGCATCTAATCTAATTTTTGTTCCTCAAGTAATTAAAATTTTATCATAGGTTTACTTTTAATGTTGCATTCATGCTGGTGCATTTATTTTACTTGTTTGAGTGTTAGAGTGGAATTCAAACTCTAGATTGAATTCAACTAGATTTGGTTGAGTTAGTTTGAATAGGAAAAGAAATAGAGGAAGTATTAGAAAAGGAAAACCAAAAGAACCAAAACCCAGCCCAATGGCCAATCCAGACCCAGCCCAAAACTCAACCCGCTCGGCCCAGCGAACCCCGCGCAGGCCCGCTTCACCCTCTCCTCCGCAGGCCCAGGCCGCATCGGCTCCGCTTGGCCTCCCATCCCACGCAGCGGCCCAGAACCTCAACCCGCGCGCACGCGCCCCGGCCTGCTTCGCGCCCGCAGCCCGCGTCGTCTCTCCCTTCCCACTGCCAGCCCGGCCCCACGCGCCAGGGCCGTCCCCTTCCTCCGGCCATCCCGCGCCCTTGGTAAGATTCAGCCCGTCTCCCTGATGCTTTTTCACCATAGCTTGTACCCCGTAGGCCACCCCAGTAGCAGGAACGCCCCGGCCGGCGAAGCGCCACCGCGCAGAGCCGCCGTCGTTCTTGCAGGCGCCGCCCAGAGCCCTACCGAACCCCGCAATCACCACAGGTGGTTTACGGGTGGTGCGAAAACCCTTCTAGACCCAAGCGCCGGTCCGATTAGCCCCCAGAACGCTGGATTAGAGGAAGTCCGGCGATGCGCCGCCGTGGAACAGAGTCGCCGGTGACCTACCGCCGCCGCTCGCGCGCCCAACCACTCATGTCCGTTAGATCCGAGATCAACGCGCCTGATTAGAAGCCGCGTACCCCTTCGCCTGGAGCCGACGGATCGCGATCCAATGGCTTAGATCCAACCGTACCCCTTCGGCCTGTCACTTTTGCTAAAGAGCCCTCGCCTTTCTTTGGAATCAACCCGCACTCCTGGTTAGTTCAAAACTATTTCCAGTTTAGTCCTGTTTTATTCACGTAGGCCCCTGCACTTTCCAGTATTAGAACCCGCCGTCCAGCCTTGGAGTTTTTGCGTGCTAACCCTTGCAGCTAAGATTTAATTACGATTAGGTCCTTAGTTTTTGAAGAAAACCCCCTGGAACTTAGTTTTTCTCGCAGATAAGCCCCTAGAACTTGTTTTTAGCCTAGATTATGCGCTTTAGCTCCGTTTTAAGCGTTCTTTATGTCCATGCGATCGTTGTAACACGTAGAATAGTTTTAGACTAGTTTAGTGTGCTGTTTTTATGTATTGATGTACTGTTTCTTAGTTTTTGTTAGTGTTGGCTTGTATGCTTATTATTGTGCATTGTTTTGGCCATGTGTTCGTGAGTAGACGTTGAGTTACCGGAGGAGCCCCAGTACCAGTACCCAGAGCAGCTATCTTCCGAGCACTTTGAGCAGCAGCAGGAGCAGTACGAGGAAGGCAAGTGTAACATGAACAACCTATCACTTTTAAATACAATTTCATACTGCATTTTAATACTGTATGCCTATAAGGATTTCCTAGCCACTTTATATCCTTTATATCTACCTTTGGGTAGCATTTGTTTAGTTGTGCTAGGTTGCTGTGCTATAACACACTTTGGTCCTTTTTAATTAAATTGATTAATGGTTTACTTGAACTTAATTCTGAGAGTGGCCCTCTGTGCTTCGTGCTTGAGTGGCTCACGTCTCGTTAAAATATGTTTTGTTAGAAACATGGTTTAGGGGGCCAGCATGGTGCTTAGTGCTTGGTTGGCCACTCTCCATAAGGACCGGTTCATAGAGCGACAACCTGGGACAACAGCGCTACCACAAGACTGGAATGGGACGGTCTTGGCGTAATAATTAGGTCTTTTTGGTTTGGAGTAACTTACCTGCGGGGCAGGGGCGGTAAGCTTCTATGGCCCTCGTGCTGAGTGGCCTCGTCTGTGCTTCGTGTCTTGACGCCCACTAGACCTACTCCATAGTCGCCAATCCACCCTCGCGGTTACTCCCTACCAACGAGATTCTTTGTAAAGGCCTCGTAGTGTGCTTGCTAGCCATCTCACCTAAGGAAGTGTGATGAACCTCTAGCGTAGCTCACGACTTGTGGGTAAAGATGTGCAACCTCTGCAGAGTGTAAAACTGGTATACTAGCCGTGCTCACGGTTATGAGCGGCCCAGATCCTCCTTTTGATTAGTGGGGTTATCTCCTTCCGACGAGGGGGGTGCCTCTCGGGGTTTTGGTATGGTTGTGGTTTGGTTCTCACTAGTATCATGATTAAATTTGATTAATTACTATGTAACTGGGTTTATGGTAATTCATCAACTCGTAGTAAATAGCTTTAATAAATTTTGCTAACACTTAAAAGCTAATGCAGTTGAGTCAGCCAACCTTAGAGCCTCATAGTTTATGTTATACTTGTTGAGTACAAGTTGTGTACTCACTCTTGCCTCTTCTCTACTTTTTCCTCTTGGTTACGCTACTGCTGCTCAGTTCCTGCCGACACGAGGGAGTTCGCTCAGTGCTACCAGGACTACGAGGACTTCTAGGCGTTCGTCTCCCAATCGACGTCCCTGTGGCGCCCTGCTTAGCTTCAGAGAGTTTTATCGTATTTGTACTTCGCTTCCGCTGTATCAGACATTCTTGTCATTAATGTAATAAATAACATTCGTACTCGCTTTATTATATCTTTTTACGTGATATGTGCTGTGATATATTGTTCATTCTGTTGTATATACGTGTGACTTGATCCTGGCACGTATATGGTTGCTCGGTTTATGTTCTTTTATAAACCGGGTGTTACAAGAATACTCCACCAAGAGCTCCACAGAGAAATGCCCCAATGGGCAGGTTTGTTTTTAGGCCGCCTCAGCAACAGGGAGGATTCAGACCTCCAGTCTTTCAGCAGCTGCTGCAGTTTGGCCTAAGGCCAAATGCCCCACAGTTCAATCGCGGGAACGGCGACAATCGATGTTTCAATTGCGGCAGTACTTCCCATTTTGCCAAGAATTGCCCGCAACCCAAGAAGCCTTATCCAGGGCAGAACTCCAACCAGAACAACAAGGGCTGGCAAGAAACAAATGGTGCAAGTCCGTCAGGGGCGAGTTAATTTCACTACTCTTGTAGAGCTTTCCGAAGGAGCACCAGTCATGTCGGGTACTTTCTCTATCCACAATAAACCCGCAGTCATATTATTTGATTCTGGTGCAACTCATAGTTTTATAAGTGCCAAATTTAGAGCAAGGGTAGGATTGAATTATTGACATACCAAGAGATCTTACATGATAGCAACCCCTGGTGGGAAGATAGCTTCCAATCAATTCATTAGACATGTGCCAATTAAGTTGGGTAGCAAATTGATACAGACAGATTTGATCTTGTTGAACTTAGAAGGCATGGATGTTATTTTGGGCGTGGATTGGATGACTAGACATAAAGTACTATTAGATATCTCTTCCCGATCGAGATAGATTCACCTTATCAAGGAGCCACCATACTCTATCTGCCACAACGAGAGTGCTTCAACTCTTGTGCCTATGCCATAAAAGAAATTAAAATTGAAGATATTGCTGTTGTGTGTGAGTATGCGGATGCATTTCCAGATGACTTGCCTGGAATGCCCCCTGATAGAGATATCGACTTCGTTATCGAGCTTCAACCTGGTACCGCCCCTATTTCTAAGAGGTCGTACCATATGCCTCCAAATGAGTTGGCAGAATTGAAAATCCAACTTCAAGACCTTCTTGACAAGGGTTTTATACGACCGAGTGCTTCACCATGGGGATGTCCAGCCCTGTTTGTGAAGAAGAAGGATAACAGTTTGAGGCTATGTGTTGACTATCGACCACTCAATGCGGTCACTATTAAAAACAAGTATCCTCTTCCCCGCATTGATATCCTGTTTGATCAGTTAACTGGAGCCAAGATCTTCTCTAAGATCAATCTTCGTTCTAGCTACCATCAAATAAAGATCAAGCCCTGTGACATTCCGAAAACATCTTTCTCGACCAGATATGGACTCTATGAGTATCTGGTTGTCTTTTGGTCTTACCAATGCCCCCACATACTTTATGTACCTGATGAATTTAGTCTTCATGACAGAGCTGGATAAATTCATCGTGGTGTTCATCGACAACATTTTGATCTACTCCAAGAATGAAGAAGATCATGCTCAGCATTTACGCATCGTTCTTTAGCGATTACGAGATCATCAGCTTTACGCCAAATTCTCCAAGTGTGAATTTTGGCTGGATAGTGTGAAATTTTTGGGCCATACTATCTCCAATGAAGGTATATCGGTTGATCCAACTAAAGTGCAAGAAGTGATGGATTGGAAACCTCCTACTTCAGTCCATCAGATTCACAGTTTTCTCAGTTTAGCTGGATACTATCATCGATTCATTCCTGATTTTTCTAGAATAGCCAAACCTATGACGGAGTTATTAAAGAAAGGAGTGAAATTTGTTTGGGATGATAAATGTGAAGAAGCCTTTCAAACTCTCAAAGCGCGACTAACTACTGCTCCAGTGCTGGCTACACCGGACAGTACCAAACCTTTTGATGTCTATTGTGATGCTTCTGGTACGGGACTTGGTTGTGTACTTATGCAAGACAACCGGGTGATCGCTTATGCATCAAGAGCTCTCCGGAATCATGAGAAGAACTATCCAACACATGATCTGGAGTTAGCAGCTGTCATACATGCTCTTAAGATCTGGAGACATCATCTTATGGGAACTCATTGTAACATTTACACTGACCATAAGAGCCTCAAGTATATCTTCACCCAAGCTGATCTCAACATGAGACAGAGACGCTGGCTAGAGTTGATAAAGGACTATGATCTAGAAGTGCACTATCATCCAGGAAAGGCTAATGTGGTTGCGGATGCAGTCAGCCGCAAGTCACAATGCCATTGTCTATCTGTAGAGCCATTCAATGAAACTCTATGCCAGGAAATGATGAAACTAAACCTAGAAATGGTACCTCAAGGAAGTCTGAACCATATAGCTGTCGAGCCCACACTTCATGACAGTATCATCATGGCACAATTACATGATGAAGGTATCAAAATCATCAAGGAAAAGCTATCCCAGGGAGAAGCAAAGTACAAATGTTTCCATGTGGATCATAAAGGAGTTTTGTGGTTTGAATTTCGTCTTGTTGTACCCAAGAATCACTAGCTTCGAAAACAAATCCTTGATGAGGCACATCTATCGAAGTTTTCTATTCATCCCGGTAGTACCAAGATGTACCAGGATCTTAAACAGAATTTCTGGTGGACTTGAATGAAAAGAGAGATCGCCAAATATGTTTCTGAGTGTGATGTCTGTCAAAGAGTTAAGGCTAGTCACTTGAAAGTAGCTGGTACTCTCCAACCTTTACCCATTCCATCCTGGAAATGGGAGGACATCAGTATAGATTTTATCGTTGGCTTACCCAACACTTCTCAGAAGCATGATTCTATTTGGGTAATCGTTGATAGACTCACCAAGATTGCTCATTTTATTCCTATGCATACAACTTATTCTGCCAAGAAGTATGCAGAGATCTATCTCGACCAGATTGTCCGTCTGCATGGAGTTCCAAAGATGATCATCATTTCTGATTGTGGGGCGCAGTTCATTGCACGTTTCTGGGAACAATTGCAAGAATCTCTTTGAACCAAATTGATTCGTAGTTCAGCGTATCATCCACAAACAGACAGGCAAACTGAACGAATCAATCAAATCCTTGAAGATATGTTGAGGGCATGTGCTATTCAATATGGCAAGAAATGGGATAAGTGCCTAGCACTAGCAGAGTTCTCATATAATAACAGTTACCAATCCAGCTTGCAAATGGCACCATTTGAAGCATTATACGGTCAAAGGTGTCGAACTCCTTTGAGTTGGTCACAAGCCGGAGAACGCAAAGTCTTTGGGCCAGATATAGTCATTGAGGCAGAAGAGAAAGTCAAAGTTATCTTGACTAATCTTAAAGTAGCCCAATCAAGACAGAAAAGTTATGCAGACAAAAGAAGAGAACCTTTACAGTTCAAGGTAGGAGATTTCATATATCTGCGAGTATCTCCTACTAGAGGTGTTCAACGCTTTGACATAAAAGGGAAATTGGCACCCCGATACATCAGACCATTTGAAATCATCGAAACTTGTGTTCCAGTTGCTTACCGAATCCGTCTTCCTTCTCAGTTGGCCGCCATTCATGATGTCTTCCATATCTCTCAACTCAAGAAGTGCATCAAAGTGCCCACTGAGATCATTAAACCACAAGATATCAAAATTGAAACTGATCTATCTTATACTGAGTATCCAATCAGAGTTCTTGACACCAAAGAAAGAAGTACCAGAAGGGAGAAAGTTAAAATGTACAAAATCCAGTGGAATCACCATGCTGAGGAAGAAGCCACCTGGGAGACTGAAACTTATCTCCAAAGAAATTTTCCCGACTTTCTTAGAACCAATCCAGGTACCAAATCTTTCCGTCCTTAATCTTCCTATAATCTCGGGGAGAGATTCCTTTTAGGGGGGAGGCTGTGACACCCTAGGTGTCTACACAGTAGAACTGCATTTATTTTATGCATCATGTGCTTAATTTGCTTGAACAAGGGTCTTATTTTAAAAATATAAGGTTAATTGTGTAAATATGATTTGATGCAAGGTCCTTCCTATAATTTAATTTGTATAGGGTGGGCAAATGTTGCTTTTGTGGAGGGTTTCTTTGTAAAATCTAGTGTAATCATTACATGGTAGGAAATTTTACTTTTCAGTATGAAATTAAGGTGAATTTTCTTTGGAAAAGATGAAAGTCCATTAAATTCAAAATCCTTTCTATGTTTTCAAAATAACCTTTCAACCTTTGGTCAAATCAAATTTTGCACAACATCAAAGTTGTAGATCTTGAAAAGTTGAACAACTTTCATGTTGGGCACTTTTTCATTTGAGCCCTAGTTTAGAAGTTATTTTTGTTTTATAGTAGGACCCCTAAACTTTTCTAAAATTGCAAACAGGTCCAACCTGTGTCTTCCTCCTCTCTCCCTCTCTGCTTCCTCTGCCGCCGGTGCAGAGCGGTGCCGCCCACCACTGAGGGAGGGCCGCAGGCCACCTCCTGCTCGCCGTGGCCTTCCACACATCGTGCCCGGGCTCCTCGCCGCCCTTTTCCCCTCGCACTAGACCCCCCCGCTCCTGCCACACACCCCGAGGCCCCAGTCGGCCGCCACATCACCGCCACTATGGCAAGCTCGGGGAAGAGCCTCGGCTCCCCTTCTCTCGCGTGCTTCAGCACCAAGTGAAAGCATCTAGGCCCCTAATTCGAGTTTTGGTAATTAATGACAATGATTTGTCGATTAACAATTTCATTCGAGATAATGAGCATAGGTTGATCCATGGATGAAAGGGATTTGGTTGTGAACATGTGAAGTTTGGAGATGATATGTAAAGCTCGGGCTCAAGGCAAAGGTATAAAATAGGGCTTTTGTATTTTACCGGTCACAAGGTGTTTAGTGAATGAAAAGTGATCGGATTTGTTGGATAGATAGCCGTACTATCAAGAGGGGTTGTGTACTCGTGCTTGACAGGTCTTTAGTGCCATTTTGCTCAAAATTTCTGGGTGCATGCATGAGGGCTAATGACACTTTGACAAGATTTGAAAAAGAACAAGTTTGAGAGTTGACTACACAAGCGTGGATAGTCCGCACCCGTACCAGAGAGCATGTTTGGCTCTAGTGGAAATTAGATGTGACTGGCGGACAGTCCGGCCCAGCTGGGCGGACGGTCTGCCGCTCTAACTCAAATTGTATCAGAGAGGGTGTTTTCTCTGGTTGAGGCGATGATCTGTGCGGCGTACGGTCTGCCCCTGGGGTGAGGACGGTCCGCCGGCTATTTGACTATTTGTACCAGAGACATTGTTGTCTCTGGTGATTTTCAAGGATGAACGGCGGACGGTCCGCCCTTGGGGCATGGACTGTCCGCCAGCTAATTTTAAAGTTGTACCGGAGATGATGTTCGTCTCTAGTGGTGTGGAACACATAACTGCGGACGATCCGCCCCTGGGCGCGGACGGTCCGCCAGGGCTGTAACGGATAGTTCTGACACGTGTTAAATGCACTCTGACTCACTTGTTTATAACGGCAGACGGTCCATTTTTGAACTGCGGACGGTCCGCGACTTCGTAGAAAAGAGTGTAACGGCCAGTTTTTTAGGGGATGTCTATATATATCCAATGCCCGGCCATTGAGAGGCTCTCTTGGCCATTTGGACTGCATACTTGACACTATAGAGCTAAGGCATCTCTCTCTCACACACACTTGCTTAGAGATTGCATTCTTGAGAGTGTGAGGGCTTTCTAGTGCATTGCATCAAGAGTTTGAGCTTTGTGGCACTAGGGAAACTTCAAGCAAGCGTCGTCGACTTGTTATTCTTGGGAGTTGCCGCTCCCTATACGGCTTGGAGAAGAGGATTTCGTGCAGCTCCTCCAAGCAGATTGTTGAGGAGCCCCGATTTCGGTTGTGAGAGGTCTTGTGCTCACCTCACCGGAGTGGTGAAGAGTAACTCTAGTGGAATCGAGGTGTGGAGCGGTTCTTTGATTCAAGCCGGCTCAAGATCAAGAGGTTCTTGATAGAGGAGCGGTTGATTCTTGGAATCCACCTCAACGTGGATTAGGGGTGACCGGCAAGTCATCGACACCATGGGATAAATTCGTGTGTCAAGCTTGGTTACCTCTCTTGCTCACTTTAATTCTTGTTTTTACTTTGAGCAATTTACTTTGCTAGAGCTTGATTTGTATCTTGTCACCCTAGGTTGCAAACCCATTTAGAGATAGTAGTAGCATGACATAGGGCTTTCCTTTGTTACTAATTAAATATCTCTAGTGTTGTTGATTTTAGATTTTAAACCGCCTATTCACCCCACCTCTAGTCGGTGTTCTTGATCCTACAAGTGGTATCAGAGCTAAGTACTCTATTAATTGCGGATTTAACCATCTTGGAGTAGAACAATGACTAGTGATAATGGGATTCATGTTGGGAAGCCACCGTTCTTTGATGGGAACAATTATGATTATTGGAAGACTAGGATGTCGGCTCATCTCAAAACCATGAGTAGAAAGCTATGGACAGTAGTAAGTGATGGATATGTCATTTTGGACTCAAAGAAATTGACACCCCTAGATGAGGAAAATGAGATACTAAATGATCAAGGGGTTAATGTGCTCTTTAGTGCTCTTGATGTGACTGAATTTAATAAAGTCAAGAGCCTCACAAATGCAAATGACATATGGAAGAAGCTCATGGAAATTCATGAGGGCACATCAAGTGTGAAGGAGGCCAAGTTATATTTGCTTAAGGGCAATTTTAGTTAATTTACCATGAAGAAGGATGAGAGTATAGCCGAGATGTTCAACCGGCTAAATGACATTGTGAATGACCTCAAGGGACTTGGATTTGTGGTACCGGATGCGGAGTTCAACCACAAGTTTCTTAGATGTCTTCCGAAAAGATATGACACAATTGTGACCTTACTTGTAAGGTCAAATGTGAAGACCGCAACTCCCACACAAATATTAGGAGAAGTTCTCACCCATGACATGTTCAAGAAATCTCAAGATGAAGCTCATGGGGGAGAAATTGATATGAAAAATAAAAGTGTGGCATTCAAAGCTCAAGATAGCAAAAATGAAGAAGAAAGTGGGTGCCAAGAAGAAGAATCGGATGAGGAGATGGCTCTCTTTGTCAAGAGATTCAATAGAATGATGAGCAAAAAGAACTTTGGCAAGAGAGGTCAATCATCAAGAAAAAATCCTTTTGTGAGCAAGACTTGCTTCCAATGTGGTGAAGTAGGTCATATCATTGTCAATTGTCCAAACAAGAAAGATGACAAGAACAAGAAGGACAAGAAAAATGATGAAAAGAAGAAGAAGAAGTTCATCAAGAAGAAGAAGAATGGCCCAGCTTATTTTGTTGAATGGGATTCCGATGCAAGCTCTGATGATGATGATGATGATGATGATGATGATGACAAGCCATCCAAGGGAGTTGCCGGGATCGCCATCAAGGAGGCTTCATCACTCTTCTCTACACCACATTGTCTTATGGCAAAGGGTGGTGCAAAGGTACAACAAGATGGTGAACTTGATGAACTTTCATATGATGATCTTGTTGAAATGCTCAATGATGCCGATGAATTCATGACTAAGGAAAAGGCTAAGCTAAAGGACTTGAAGTTGAAGTTTACTTCTCTTCAAGATTCCTATGAGGAGCTAAAGACTTCTCATGAGAAGCTCAAAGAAACTCATGAGAAGCTTGAGGAAGCTCACAATACCTTGCTTAATCATGAAAGAAAAGCAACATTGAGCATTGGTGTTAGTTGTGATTTAATTGATGATAAACCTTGTGGCTCTAGCTCTACTAGTTCTTCTTGCATCAAAATTGATAACCCATCTTGCAATGAATCTTTGATTATGGAAAATGATTTGTTAAAGAAAGAGATTACTTGCTTGACTAATGATTTGAGAAAGTGCTATGATAGTAGAGCCAAGTTTAATCATTGTTGGGCAAGCCAAAAGTTCACCTTGAACAAGCAAGGGTTTGGATACATTCCTAAGAAAGGGAAGAAAGCTTTTGTGCAAACCAAAACTACTTTTGTGAAGAGTAGTGGTAAGTCATATTGTGAAAAATGCAAGAAGGTTGGTCATGTTGAGAAGAATTGCACCAACAAGAAAGTCATATCCTTTGATTCAAGTTACATTCTTATGAGAAATTCAAATGGCAATGTTAGTGCAAATTTTGTTGGGATACCTATAGATGGTGCTAAAAAGAATGCCATTTGGGTGCCAAAAGTCTTGGTCACTAACGTTCAAGGACCCAAGAAAGTTTGAGTACCTAAAAGAGTTACTTCTTTTTTGTAGGTGAATTACAAGTCCGGAGGAAGACATTGGGTGCTTGATAGTGGGTGCACTCAACACATGACCGGAGATCCAATGATGTTTTCCTCTCTAGATGAGAATGTGGTTGGCTATAGTGACATTATCTTTGGTGACAATAGCCAGGGCAAAGTCAAAGGAGTTGGTACAATTCCTATCTCAAGTGATCATTCTCTTGCAAAAGTATTGTTGGTTGATTCTCTCAAGTTTAATCTCTTAGCGGTCACTCAACTTTGTGATTTTGGATATAAGTATAGTTTCACTAAAGATAATTTTGTAGTGACTAGCTTGGAAGGAAAAGATCACATCTTTACGGGATTTAGACATGAGGATGTATATCTTGTGGATTTTGCTACTAAAGAGGCAAACTTGTCTACTTGCTTGTTCACTCAATCATCTTTGGGTTGGTTATGGCATAGAAGGCTTGGTCATGTTGGCATGAAGCAACTCAACCGACTTTTGAAGCATGATTTAGCAGTTGGCTTGAAGAATGTGAAGTTTGAAAAAGATAAGTTATGTAGTGCATGTCAAGCCGGAAAGTAAGTTGCAAATACTCATCCCACTAAGAGTGTCATGTCAACCGAGAGACCATTAGAATTATTATATATGGATTTATTTGGTCCTACAACATATAGAAGTATTGGTGGGAATTGCTATTGTTTTGTGGTAGTGGATGATTACTCAAGATATACATGGGTTTCCTTTCTTCATGACAAGGCCGATACATATGACACATTCAAGAAATTCTTGACAAGGGCCGAAAATGAATTTGAGCTCAAGGTGAAGAAAGTGAGGAGTGACAATGGAAGTTAGTTTAGAAACACAAGAGTTGAGGAATAGTGTGATGAGAAACAAATCAAGCATGAATTCTCAACCAAGTACACTCCGGAACAAAATGGTCTTGTTGAGAGGAAAAATAGAACCTTGATTGATATGGCAAGATCAATGCTCTCCGAGTACAATATTTCGGATAGCTTTTGGGCCTAACCAATCAACACGGCTTGTCATGCCTCTAATAGATTGTATTGCCATAGATTTCATAACAAGACCCCATATGAGTTGCTCATTGGAAGGAAGCCAAATATCTCATATTTTAGAGTGTTTGGTTGCAAATGCTATATTCTCAAGAAGGGAACTCGGTTATCAAAGTTTCAAACTGAATGTGATGAGGGTTTTCTTCTTGGGTATTCATCTTGTAGCAAGGCTTATCGGGTTTACAACAAAACACATGGCATTGTTGAAGAAGCATATGATGTTGAGTTTGATGAAACCAATGGGTCTCATAATGAACAAGAAAATCTTGATGATGTGAGAAGTGATGGTTTGAGAAATGCAATGAAAAATATGTCAATTGGTGATGTTAGACCAAGAGAATAAGATGAAGATGAAGATGGTCCTTCTATCTCTATTAGAGTTAATCCTCCAACTTCTATCTCAAATGATCAAGCACAACCAATTGTACAAGATTCAAGTAATGATGATTATCAAGTACAAGATCAAGTTGGTTCATCTAGTGCACCTTCTCTGTCAACTCAAGAACCCATTATTCCTCAAAGAATTCATCATGTTCTTGCAAAGGATCACCCGGTGGATCAAATCATGGGTGATATTAGTAAGGGTGTCCAAACTCGATCTCGCATTGCTTCATTTTGTGAACATTATTCTTTTGTATCTTTTCTTGAACCTAATCGTATAGATGAAGCATTGAGAGATCCGGATTGGGTGAATGCTATGCATGAAGAATTAAATAATTTCACCCGGAATCAAGTTTGGGATCTAGTTGGGAGGCCCAAGAATTATAATGTCATTGGCAATAAATGGGTCTTTAGAAACAAGCAAAATGAAAATGGAATGGTTGTGAGAAACAAGGCAAGATTGGTGGCTCAAGGCTTCACTCAAGTCGAAGGTTTGGATTTCGGTGAAACTTTTGCCCCCGTTGCTAGACTAGAAGCTATTAGAATCTTATTAGCTTATGCTTGCTCTGACAACATAAAACTTTTTCAAATGGATGTGAAAAGTGCTTTCTTGAATGGCAAGATTAGTGAACTTGTTTTTGTTGAGTAACCTCCCGGTTTTGAAGATCCCAAGAATCCAAATCATGTATACAAGCTCTCTAAAGCTCTTTATGGTCTTAAGCAAGCTCCACAAGCTTGGTATGAAAGATTGAGAGACTTTCTTATCTCTAAGGGCTTCAAAATTGGTAAGGTTGACACTACTTTGTTCACTAAAGCAATTGGTAAGTATTTGTTTATTTGTCAAATTTATGTTGATGATATTATCTTTGGTTCAACTAACCCAAGTTTTTGTGAGGAATTTGGCGAAATGATGTCTAGAGAATTTGAGATGTCCATGATTGGTGAATTGAGTTTCTTTCTTGGACTTCAAATCAAGCAACTCAAGGAAGGAACCTTTGTGTGTCAATCAAAATATGTGAAGGATATCTTGAAAAAATTTGGTATGGAAGATGCAAAACCAATCAAGACTCCTATGGCCACCAATGGGCATCTCGACCTAGATAAGGGAGGTAACCCGGTTGACCAAAAACTTTACCGTTCTATGATTGGTAGTTTGCTTTATTTGACCGCATCTAGGCCCGACATCATGTTTAGTGTTTGCATGTGTGCACGATTTCAAGCCGCACCTAGAGAATGTCATTTGACCGCCGTCAAAAGGATCTTGAGATACTTGAAATATACTCCTAATATTGGCTTATGGTATCCCAAGGGTGCTCATTTTGATTTGGTTGAATTCTCGGATTCGGATTATGCGGGGTGCAAGGTTGATAGGAAGAGCACTTTCGGTGGTTGTCAATTTCTTGGTAGGTCTCTTGTTTCTTGGTCTTCAAAGAAACATAATTGAGTAGCTCTTTCAACCGCCGAAGCGGAATATATTTCGGCCGGAAGTTGTTGTGCACAATTATTATGGATGAAGCAAACTGTTCTTGATTTTGGCGTGAAGTTTGATGAATTCTATTATTGTGTGATAATGAAAACGCCGTGAAAATTGCAACTAATCCGGTGCAACATTCAAGGACCAAGCATATTGATATCCGTCATCATTTTCTTAGAGATCATGTAAACAAGGGTGATATCAAGATTGATGGTATTGGCACGGATGATCAATTAGCCGATATATTTACCAAGCCTTTGGATGAATCTCGGTTTTGCAAGTTGAGAAATGAGCTTAATATCATTGACTTCTCAAATGTGGCTTGAAAACTAGCACATGTGGCATATGGTTCTTTCATGCATTCTTTGTTTCTATTTTCTGAATTTTTGGAGCATTTTTGAGCCATTTATGAGTTTTCATGGTTTAACTTGATTTATTTTGGATTTTTTTTGAAACTTTCTCATATGAGCCTTTGGATGGCGTTCATGCAAGTTTTGAGATTTTAGGAATTTTATATGAGCAATGATCCCAAATTGAAGTTGGAATTAAGAAAGTTGGCAAAATTTTGGGCTGTCTGAAATTTGGTACAGCGGACAGTCCGTGGGTAATAGGCGGACGGTCCGCCGTTCATGAGACTTGTTTACCAGAGGCTTTGCAGAGAAGTTCTAAGCCGCAAAATTACACTGCGGACGGTCCGCCAAAAGACCGTGGACGTTCCGCTGATCATCGGTTCAACCTGCAAGCTTCGGATACACCGATGGGTTGTCTACTGAGCAAGTAGCGGACGGTCCGCCAAAGGTCCGTGGACGGTCCACCATTGGTGAGAAAAATTGAACAGAGGCAGTTCCAGTCGGGTGTGGATCAGATTTTTCCAAAGGCGGACAGTCCGCCAAGGAAACGCGGACGGTCCGCGCTTGGACAGATTGGTGGGGTCGGCCAGACTTGACTTATAATGGGTGTCCCTCTCACTCCCCCCACCAAACCACACACACCTCATCCAAAAGCCATAGCTCTCTCTCTCAAGCACGTGGAAGAAGATCTCAAGGGGGAGGACTTTTGTCGTGGTTCCCGGACGGTCTGAGCACATCCCCGGACACTCCGCGACATTCTGCACCATGTCCTCTCGGTATTTCGTCAAATCTCTAACTCTTGTTCATGGATTTCATCATTGGAAAGAGTTAGGGTTAAGGGCTCTGATCTGTTTTTGGGCCATGGATTCTTGAAAATACTTGGGGGGTCTTGTTCCTAGTGATGAAGAGGTACTATAGTTAAATTTTGGTTGGTGGATTTGATCTAAAACTCATAATATGGATGAATTAAAGTTTGGGGCGATTTTGGGCTCTCTGCGCATGAACAGATGCATCGCGGATGGTCCGCGCCTGGCTGGCGGACGGTCCACCGTTAGGCAGAATCAGCACATGGACGCGGACAGTCCGCGGCCTTCATGCTGTCCGCGGCCTTCATGCGGACTGTCCGCCAGTGCACAGAATGGCTGATTCTTGTTCTCTTATGATGATCTTACTTGGCTTGGATATTATACTTGAATATATGATTCTTATGATTGATTATTGATCTCAGGCCACCTCGGAAGACCCTAAAGGCCACTACTTCCAAAATCAAGAAGGTTGTGTCTTCCAAAAGACAAAGAGACAGTGATGACTCTGATGATGTGGACTACGCTCCAAATCTCAGTGAGATGGCTGCAACATCTTTAGTGGGTGATGTTGGTGATGAATCTTCAGAGGAAGAGACCGAGGAAATTGAGGATGATGTTATAGATCTGAGGGGGCTAGATCTTCCTAGCCGACAGTGGACTGCTGAGAGCTATGCCAATGCTAGAGCAGTGAATCAGTTCAACTTGCCTCGGGACATCAACATCCTCTTCTTCAAAACTGAGGTACAAAAAGATGCTTATTTTGGTCATCTAATTAAGAAGAATGTATTCAAACATCAGACCATTGACCTAGGCTATATGAGATCACAACAAGTCATGTCTGATCTAGTGGACAGATTTGAGCAAATGGGGTTAGCAAATTTTCTACAGCATAAGTGTGATTGGAATGAAACAGTCATACGTCAGTTCTATGCCACCCTAGAGATCAACATGGTTCAGGAAACATTTTGGTGGACAACTGGCAAGAGAACCTATTATGCTACATTTGCACAGTTTGCTGAGGCTAATCAGTTGGATTATGATTTCATCACTAGTGAGCAAAGTGTGAATGTTGTGTTAGAAAACCCTCTAGATGAGAATGACTACCCCATGTACTATGAGCCTGCACATCTTGGTATTGCTAGAAGCTTTGGGGGCATTCAGGGTCTGAGGCATCATCCTGCAGTGATTAATAAGATTATCAGCGTCACATTCATGCCTAAGAGTGGCAACAAGGACAAGATTAGAGGGCTCTATTGGAATGTGATATCTCATATCATGAACGGTAATAGAATAAATGTCATTACTCTTATTATGGATTAGCTTGCAGATTTAAGGCTTAACATGGAGATGAACTTATATTTTGCTCCATATATTATGTCCATCATCAAGGTCAAATCTAGCTTCAGAGGGATATGTGAGAGCAAGCACACTCCTTTCAGGCCATTCAAGAATAACAATGCTTTTCTTTTGAGGCCTTTGACTCCTTTCCCTGGAAATGATATGGATGCTGAAGCACAGGGGAAGGATGGTGATGATGATAGTGATGATGATACTCACATGGGAGCAGCTGCAGCTCAGCATGCCATGCCACCACCACATCCTCCAGTACAGCAGCAGTGGGCTCCTCCAGCTGGCTACTTTGACCCTTACTTTGCATCCATGCAGGAGGGCATGTCCTCTCAGATTGCGGGGTTGGCCAGTCAGATGCAGAGTCAGATGAACCTCAACTTCCAGAACATGCAACAGTAGATGTTCCAGCCCATGATGGCTCAGATGCAGGGGGGTCAGCAGAGTTTACACTTAGACATAGCAGCTCTTGACTCACGCTTTGAGGATTTGCCTTCTTCTGAGTAGTTTGAGCATCTTGAGCAGAGGCAGCAGCATCTAGAGCAGTGCTTTGATACTTTCAGCACAACCTTCACCGAGTTTTCTGACCACTTCTACTCAGTGTTCCCGGCTCCAGTGCCGCCTCCAGAGTTCTACCCACACCAGCCGTTCTACCCACCGCCACCTCCTCCACCGCCGATGGATTGACGTTCTTGGCAATTGATGCCAAAGGGGGAGAAGGAGCTTTGGAGTGCTTGGATCTAGGGGGAGCTCATGGACTTCACATGGAAATCATTCGCTTTCGGCTTCCGCTTGCTACTCATGTTTATTTGTGTTGAACTATTGCATTACATGTTTATGATTTGTGGTTGGATTTGAACATTTGGTTTGTAATGTGTGATGAACTATGTTGATTTGTGTTACTCTTATCTACTTATGTTCATCTTGTGGTTGTGAGGTTGTGCTAACTAAGCAAAAATTCATATCATATATATATCTTGTATCTTGTATGCCTCGATTTCCACTTGTAGGGGAAACTCCGTCAAAATTTTCAAATTTCATATATATGTGCTGTTGGTATTCATTCAAATTTATATGCACATATCAAGGGGGAGTTCTCTCTACTCATCGAACTTGGTGAATTTATTCATACCATATTCTGAAATTTTCAAGAAAAATGAGTAAGTTCTTCCAAAGTTCAATTCCAAGTCCACCTTATGCCTAGTGTATAAAGTTGACTTAAACACTTTTATCACTCCAAAATTTAGTGTTGTCATCAATTACCAAAAAGGGGGAGATTGAAAGCATCTAGGCCCCTAATTCGAGTTTTGGTAATTAATGACAACGATTTGTGGATTAACAATTTCATTCGAGATAATGAGCATAGGTTGATCCACAGATGAAAGGGATTTGGTTGTGAACGTGTGAAGTTTGGAGATGATATGCAAAGCTCGGGCTCAAGGAAAAGGTATAAAATAGAGCTTTTGTATTTTACCGGTCACAAGGCATTTAGTGGATGAAAAGTGACCGGATTTGTTAGATAGATAGCCGTACTATCAAGAGGGATTGTGTACTCGTGCTTGACGAGTCTTTAGTACCATTTTGCTCTAAATGTCTAGGTGCATGCATGAGGGCTAACGACGCTTTGACAGGATTTGAAAAAGAACAAGTTTGAGAGCTGACTGCACAAGCGCGGACAGTCCGCTCCCTGGAGCGCGGACGGTCTGCACCCGTACCAGAGAGCATGTTTGGCTCTGGTGGAAATTAGATGTGACTGGCGAACAGTCCGGACCAGCTGGGCGGACGGTCCGCCGCTCTAACTCAAATTGTACTAGAGAGGGTGTTTTCTCTGGTTGAGGTGATGATCTGTGCTGCGGACGGTCCGCCCCTGGGGTGAGGACGGTCCGCCGGCTATTTGACTATTTGTACCAGAGACATTGTTGTCTCTGGTGGTTTTCAAGGATGAACGGCGGACGGTTCGCCCCTGGGGCGCGGACGGTCCACCAGCTAATTTCAAAGTTGTACCAGAGACGATGTTCGTCTCTGGTGGTGTGGAACACATAACTGCGGGCGGTCCGCCCCTGGGGCGCGGACGATCCGCCAGGGCTGTAATGGATAGTTCTGACACGCATTAAATGCACTCTGACTCACTTGTTTATAACGGCGGACGGTCCGGTTTTTGAACTGCGGATGGTCCGCGACTTCGCAGAAAAGAGTGTAACGGCTAGTTTTTGAGGGGATGTCTATATATATCCAATGCCCGGCCATTGGGAGGCTCTCTTGGCCATTTGGACTGCATACTTGACACTATAGAGCTAAGGCATCTATCTCTCACACACACTTGCTTAAGGATTGCATTCTTGAGAGTGTGAGCGCTTCCTAGTGCAGTGCATCATGAGTTTGAGCTTTGTGGCACTAGGGAAACTTTAAGCAAGCGTCATCGACTTGTTACTCTTGGGAGTTGCCGCTCCCTAGACGGCTTGGAGAAGAGGATTTCGTGGAGCTCCTCCAAGGAGATTGTTGAGGAGCCCCGATTTCGGTTGTGAGAGGTCTTGTGCTCACCTCACCGGAGTGGTGAAGAGCAACTCTAATGGAATCGAGGTGTGGAGCGGTTCCTTGATTCAGGCCGGCTCAAGATCAAGAGGTTCATGATAGAGGAGCAGTTGATTCTTGGAATCCACCTCAACGTGGATTAGGGGTGACGGGCAAGTCATCGACACCACGGGATAAATTCGTGTGTCAAGCTTCGTTACCTCTCTTGCTCACTTTAATTCATGTTTTTACTTTGAGCAATTTACTTTACTAGAGCTTGATTTGTATCTTGTCACCCTAGGTTGCAAACCCATTTAGAGATAGTAGTAGCATGACATAGGGCTTTCCTTTGTTACTAATTAAATTTCTCTAGTGTTGTTGATTTTAGATTTTAAACCGCCTATTCACCCCCCTCTAGTCGGTGTTCTTGATCCTACACCAGGAGAACTTCCATATCCCAATCCCCTCACTCTATCGCCACTTCCCCGCCCCAAACCCCCCAGAACGCCGCTACCGCCCACTCGAACGCCGGCGAGCTCGAGCTCACCGTCGCCCCGCTCCTCCACGGCCGCTCCGCCCGCGCAGACCCCATCCCTAGCTCCACCTCGCTCTCGCGCAGCTCCCAGACCAGGCCATTCCACCCCTTCGCCGCCGGAAATCCGCCGCTGCGGTGCAGAGCCGCCGCCGGCCATCCTCCTCCGCGGACCCGCCTCCTCTGGCCATCTCCCGTCGAGCCAAGCACACCTACAAGTGCGGCTCAGCCCCCTCTTGCTTTTTCCCATCCTAGCCCTCGCCGCCGGCAACCCATCTCCCCGGAAATCGGCGGTCAAACCCCTCTCTCTGCTTTGACTCCGGCCAAGGGCCTATCTGCTAGAATTCAAAAACTTCCAGGGGTTAAACTAAGAAATATACATGAACTCTAGAATTCAAATCAGTGAATTTTGAAAATGACTAGAAATTCGTAGAAAAATCAGAAAAATATAACTCCAAATGTTTTGTAATCCTTGTTACAAGCCCTACAAGTTTTGTTACATACACATCTTCAGTTTTAGTCTGCATGTTAATCCAAGAAAAAGAATAAAATAAATAGGCTTTAATTATTATAGGAGTTGTACTCAGTAACTTCATGTGGTTTTTGGGTAGAATGTTTCTTGAAGTGTTAATAGTACCTGGTAAAAATTTGAACCCTTTTTGACATCTTTAACTAGGTCAAAGTTTCAAGATTCCTAGATCTACAAGTTTTGCTAATGTATTTATGCTGGTAGAAATATTAATGTTCTGTGTCCGAAACTTTTTCCCTGCATGCATGTCACTAAAACATTGCTGTTTCACAAGTTTGAGAAATTTTATATATGTTTAGCTATATATTTGATTTAATGCTTGTCAAGTAGGCTTTAATTGTGATAAATAGTTTCCTTGCTTAGAAAAATCTGAGAATATTTGTGGAACTCTATTTTGGTCATATGTTTTGGTCTGAAAAATTTTGGATCCAGAAACACTATAGAACTTTCTGTACTAATTAGTTTTACCATATGTGGTTTAATTTTGTCAAAATTATTACTTCTGTTTTATGCCTAAATAAATTCTGAAAAATTTATAGGAAGTTCATAAGCATATGAAGTTTGTTCTGAGAAATTTTGAGCTTCATAAGTGTTGTAGTTTGTTATGTAGAAATTCATCTTTGTTTAAACATAATCTGTTTTGAGTATTTTTCATGTATTCATGCCTTACTGTTTTTAGCTAACCTTTTTATTGCAAGTTGCTGATTAGATGTACTACCTTGTATAAATTTTGTAGCTGTAGAATCTATATTTAGCTTATGAATTAATGTAGTCAAATTACTTCATGCATTTTATTTTGCTTTTAAAAACTGCCACCTAGTTCATTTTTATGAAGTAAAGTTAAGATTAGAACTACTCTATAAACGATTGCCCATATGCTAAGTTATGTTTGCTAGTTGTTAGACTGCAACTTTATCGCGAAGTGTGTATGATTATAATACCGTTTCTTGCATCACATATAGATACGACTTTTCTAGCTGACGGGATGTACGAGCTGATTCCAGAGTCCGAAGGAGGTGATCAAGAAGCCCAGGTGAACGCGGCTACACTGACTGAAGACCCGGACCAAAGTCCGGAAGAGCCCAAGGCTGATTTAGCTAGTGACTACCGCGAAGGCTAGCCCCGGACATAAACCTAGTATTTCAAATTATGCACTTTATATACTACTTACTTGTGCATTTACAGTTCTTAGGATTTGAATTGATACCCTAGATGCGTGATCCTAGGAACCTATGTACTGAACACTAGACTTGAGTTCGAGTAATTGCTATGCTTATAGGACCGGTAAAAGTCGAGTGATTGCCTATCACTCGCGAGCTTAATAGGAGTTGCTTGTTTTCTTTTACCTGCAATCACTATAAGGACGTCTGACGGGGTCATGTTCGATATCATGACCTTGGGTGAGACCCCGTCTGTATTGATGAATTCTGCTAAGGTCGCGGTGTGTGGTAGCGGTGATTAAGTGTTTGAACGTACTAGCCACATGCCGTAAATATGGTACGCGGTAAGCCTAAAAGCTGATCGGACCGGTGAGTGGATATAACTTTCACTCTCTCTTAGAGATAGGTTTTTATTTATGTTTATGTTGCGCAACACCACGGGTACAGGGAGGAAGTTGGTGCCCTGTAGTCGGGGAGAGTGACCCTATCCACAAGACGGAATGAAAGGTCAACGGTTGTTTGGGAACGACCCGACGGTGTTCCAAACGTGTGTGTTAGGTTTACCTTGCAAGGCTGAAAATCTGATTCGAATCATCCGTCTCTCGCGGATATTGAGACTACTTGATCCCTTTGCCACACAGAGTAATAAGAATAATATTATTATAATCAATCTTGATGTTTGACTAAAGTTCTACCATGGTTGATTAGAATTAGTTGCTTACATAGAATGGTTAATCGACTAGAATATTGAAAGCTAAAATGTGAAATTAAGGACCTACTCTTTGTTGCTTTTCAGCAAAAGGAAAACCAGAGCCTTACAGAACCCTGCATAGTATAGCTAAGTGGACTAAGTATATCCGTTGACAGTTAAGTCTTGCTGAGTATTAGTATACTCAGTCTTGCTGTTGAATTCTATTTCAGGTATGAGTTTTGAGGACCAGACCGCTAGTATGACTTGGCCCTGCTCTTTGCCCTATGGCTGGTCCGTAGAGTGGGATCCGTCTCCAGCCGGCAATGACCCCGATGAGTGATACCTTGCTTGGGCTAGCTTGGTATCCTTTTGCGACGTGTTGTAGCCATCGTGTTTTCTTTCCGCTACTGAAACTCTAAACTTTAAATTTATGTCTTGTATAACGTTTTACTGAGTTTGGACCTGTAATAATACTTTGAACTTGTTGTAATAACTACTATGCCTGTGTTTTAAGATTTATGGTTGTAATATCTTTGGACTCACCTTCGTGCGGGGTATGCTTGTTCGATCCGAGATCCGGTGGTTGTATCGGGACGTTACCCGACGGACCAAGAATTGTTCCGTTTGAAGTGCGTTTGAGTCGGTGTTGCCTTTATGGTGATGGCCAGCGCACTTGATTTCTGTATAAAATTGGACCAACAAAGTATTTATAAAACTACGTTGGTTTCGTTAAGGACTGTGCATAGGATGTAAAGCCCTAGGGGAATTTAAGGGAGTTACTAGGTGGCTATCTACTTATGGTTTATTTATATCTGACTTCTAGCACTTTACATTTCTGTTAAACCTTACTTTTGTGCACAATCAATCTTTTAAATTCTGTAACGACGCACCTACGCTAAGGTAAGAAGGTAAGGATCCTCAGTCAGCTGAGGGAGTCTGACCTTCCCGTCGGTGATGCGAGCCGACCGCTGCCCTCAAGCAGTGGCTTACTTGAGGTACTGCCAATATACCAACTATTAGTTAACTATATTGGGAGTAAAGTATACTAAGTCAACTGAGGGAGTCTGACCTTCCCGTCGGTGATGCGAACCGAACGCTGCGCTCAAGCAGTGACCTACTTGAGCTACTGCCAATATACTGACCATCGGTCGATTATATTGGGAGTAAAAGTACCACGTGAATACGTTGCCCCGATAGCGTATGAACACTGTCCATGCTGTGTTGGACGCATGGATGCCGCTTCTATAGTGAGCGGTAATGTATGTGAACGCTTTCATGAGTGCTCGTATGAAAGGTTCAATGCATATATATGTTCTGTCAATCTTCTGCAGGTACACTAACCACGATTCGATAAGTTAAGAACGGCTAGAATTTATCGACTAGATATTATAGGGAGAGACATATTTATGTTATGCCACCGTACTAACCGCGTAAGCCCAACAATAGTTGGCAATTGTTTATCTTGTTAGGGAGAATAGAACGTGCATGCATAGTTTGATGATGTTTGGTTTGATTCCTAGGATTTGAAATTGTTACAGGAGTCTTTTTAAGGAATTTCTAGTGTGGATCTTTATGAATATGTCTTAGTATGATTAAACAATAAGTTGAGTTTAAACTCGATATTAGGAGCATGTTTGGTGAAACACTTAGACTTTCTTGGAGGTACAAGATGGAATTGAGTCATGCATTCATCCTTAGCCCCATCTTGATGTCATAATGATCTTTTCGTTCCATAGAATCTCAAAATATGAACCAGTACCAATTGTGGTTTGTTTACTTTCTAATCTGAACCAGTACCATAGAATCTCAAAAGATGAACTGTGCTTCTCCCCATACAAATTTCTGATCGGCCTTCAACGTCAATAGAGAACTGAACGGCTGTATTTTACCAGATAGATTAGCAATAAATCTCCGAATAAAATTAATCTTGCCGATCAATGATTGAAGTTCAATTTTTGTTTCTGGAGCCACTACTTTGTTAATGGCTGTAATAGTTTACTGACTAATCTCAATCCCTCTTTCATGAACCATAAACCCAAGGAACTGACCAGCCGACACACCAAATGCACACTTGTTAGGGTTCATCTTCAATCCATATCTTCTAGTACATTCCAAAGCTTTGCGTAAGTCAGCTAAATGTTCATGATACCCCTTGGATTTCACCACGACATCATCAATGTAAATCTCAACAATTTTGCCAATGACCTCTTGGAAAATATAGTTCATGGCTCTCTGGTATGTTGCTCCAGCGTTCTTCAACCCAAAAGTCATGACAATCCATTCGAACAAACTGACATACCCTGGACTTCTGAATGCAGTTTTATGAATATCTTCCTCAACCATGAATATTTGATTATATCCAGCATTCCCATCCATGAAACTGATCACTTTATGTCCTGCAGCAGCATCCACCAATATATCGGCAACTGGCATTGGGTAACCATCCATCGGCGTAGCTTTGTTGAGATTCCTGAAGTCAATGCATACACGTAGTTTCCCATTCTTTTTGTTTACAGGAACCACATTGGATATCCACTCAGCATATCTACATTGCCTGATGAACTTTGCTTCTATTAACTTTGTGATCTCGGCCTTTATATCTGATAAAATCTTAGGATTACATCGCCTTGAACCTTGTTGATGTGGCCGATACCCAGGTTTGATAGGCAACCGATGTTCAACAATAGACCGATCCAAACCTGGCATCTCATAATACTCCCAAGCAAAACAATCTTTGTATTCTTTCAACAGCTTGACTAACTCTTGCTTATACTCGGGATCTAACTTAGCACTAATAAACATTGGCCTTGGTCTGTCTCCATCTCCAATGTCTACTTCATCCAATGCATCGGCCGACGTAAACCCGTGCCCCAACTTCCCTTCATCTTCTAGGAACTCATCCATTAGGAACGGTTTGGAGAACCGATTGCTTGAATCGGTAGAAGCATGGTAGCTGTGTTAATAGTTGTAGCCGATGATCCTGATTGCTGTCCATCATCAGCCTTTGGCTTGATACGCCAAACTTCTGACCTGACCCCTCTCCTGGGAGCATCCTTTCTCTCCTCATCCTCCTCCAGTGCCTCTGTCTGACGCAACCTCTGAACTCATCTTTTCTGCAATCTGGTCAAACCTCTCTGACACCATCGAGGCCAATCAATATTATCATGAACAAGCTCTCTCTCTGGATCCCTGCAATGTGGGTACTCATCTGGAACTCGAGCAACAGCAGCTTGTTCAACTCGCTCATCGGCAGAAATGCTCCCTCTTGCAGGATCACGTAGCATGGTCCTGCCCCCCAGCCGATCATGTATAGAGATGCGTCTGCGATCATCTCTCCCTCTGATGATTGGCCCTCGAGGCCACGGGTCGAAATGTGGTTTCTTGTGCGATCGGTCTTCACGGTAGAAACCATTACACTCTGGACAGTTATCCACTGTCGGCAGAGTCAAGCCTTCCTCCCAACAGTACACAAAGAAAGGACATCTCCAGTGCCCTTCATGTCGTCGTGCAGACTCTTCTCTGTACTATCTCCTTTCTTGATCATGTTGGAACTTGTTTAGCAACATCTGAGACGTGACCTTCTTCTTTGGCGCTGCTGATTCTTCTTTCTATTGCGGCTCCTTACCCTTGGTTTCATCGGCCGTTATCTGTGCTTTGGGATCAACAGCTCCAGAATCCTTGGGCGATTGTGATGTGAGCATCTTCGTTTGTAATGCATTCCCTTTCTTTCCAACATCCACCATGTTTGCTGGAAACGGATGCCCATCAATCTTCATCGGCTTTTTGGGTGCCTCAAACTTGAGCCTACCTTGTTCTGTAGCCGATTGTATCTGCTGACGAAACACTTTGCACTCATTGGTGTCACGAGATGTTGCATTGTGCCACTTGCAGTACTTGATATTCTTCAACTCTTGATCTGTCGGGATCGTGTGATATGGCTTTAGCTTAATCTGCCCCTTTGACAGCAACATGTCGAAGATCTTGTCAGCCTTGGTAATATCAAACCCATACTTCTCAGGTTGTTTATTACCGAAGGACATGAGATCGACTTCTTATTGTTCTGAACCCATTCAGCCGATCCCACCGTTTGGTCATCATCTGAATCAGAAGTATCTGAGCAGTCAATGAAATTGACTTTCTTCTAAAAGTTGCTCCTCTTCTGCTCATATGGTCTTGCCTCCCCTGTCATCTTGTTAGCCATTTGAATGATGTTGTAGAACTCCTGGGAAGCATACTTCTCCTTGATGTGTGGCAGTAGTCCTTGGAAGGCAACCTCTGCAAGCTGCTGATCAGATAGAACCAGACTAAAGCACCAGTTCTTAACATATCTGAACCTCTGAATGAAGGCAGCGACCGATTCATCATTCCTTTGCCTCAGGTTGGTCAAATCAGTTAGTTTCATCTCTTCTATACCAAAGTAAAAGAACTGGTGGAACTGTTTCTCCAGATCGGCCCAGAATATTATGGAGTTGGCTGGCAACATCGTAAACCACGTAAAGGCCAATCCAGACAAAGACATAGAGAACAAATGCACCTTCAATGCGTCATTCTGAGCCACTTCTCCACACTATATGATAAATCTATTGATGTGTTCCACTGTGGAGACTCCCCCCTGTCCAGAAAACTTGGTGAAATCTGGAAGCTTGTACTTGTAGGGTAATGGCAACTGATCATAAGCAGCTGGATATGGAGTTGTGTACATCAGATTCTGCTGCTTTGGCTTCAAACCAAACTGATCTCTCATCACCTCAGCAATCTTGGACGCCTAGTCAATCTGTTGACCACTAGCTGATGCCGCCTGTGGTGCTAGTGGGGTCATCGGCAAGGCTGCCGATGCTGGCTAGACATTCGGTGTGGTCATCGGCTGAGCAGCCGATGCGGTCTGTGTGACCTGCTGAGGGGGTTGATTGGATGGTGATTGGTAGAGCACCAATTCATTACCATGACTGCTTTGTGTTGCCCTCTGACTAGGCTGTTGTTGTGCCATAGGAGGTATGTTGGGCACATTCACGTGACACACAAAGCCAGTCGCAAGATCATGGAAAACCCAGGTGACTTCTGTAGGAGACTTGGGCTGCAGTATCATTGCCAGATTCTGTTGTTGAGGCATCGGCCATGGGGCCGACACGTTGCTTGGGCTGGCTGGCGAAGGTACTGACGCAGGTGTAACCGATGGCTGTGAAGCTGGTGCGGTATCTTGAGGCTGGGTCGGCTGTGGAGCCGACGCATTGACTTGCTGATTCATCGGCTGAGAAGCCGATGTACTTGGTTGCCCTGTTGGAGATGGAATCATGTATTCTGGAGGCATACCAAGTCCATTAGTAGGATCCCAACCAGCTGGGTATCTTGACATGAAGCTTCCATGTGCATATGTAGCCATTGGCATGGAATTGGTGTACACAGGAGGAAACTGAGTTGACACCACAGTACTAATCGGCTGTGCATCTATGACACTCTCATCTGCCTAAGCTTGAGGATGAATCTATGATGTCCCAGTAGCCGATCCAGTAGGAGAAAAAACCATCTGACTGGCATCGGAGCATGATTCACAAAAGCGTGTCCGATCGCCTGATTCATCTGATGTATCATCCTGTCCTCCTTTTGTGACACATTGTAGGGTGGAAGAGTAGGAAAATTGTACTTTTTGATTTCCTCTCCACTTCTGTTAGTACTGTAGGATAAGAGGCACTGCCGCTCAAAAGCTTCCACGATCGCCTGGAGTTCTGCCTTTTGTTCTTCCTTCAGCTTATCCTTGTTGATCGGGATCTGGTTATGCTCAGAAACCTCTGCTTTCCTGTCAGTTGACATCTTGATGTTTCTTGTCCCACCGGGCGTGCCAAAATATGTGTTGACGCGAGATGATCACACACCAAGCCCAGGAGCCCCGTACACCAAGCTCGGACTGCACTTGATTTGAACCAAGGCATGCCAGTCAATTTGACCTGTAAATTGACAAGGAAACAACAAACCATCAAATTCAAGAGTGTATCGGCTGGATTTCCGAATCACTCTTACGCGGCGTATCGGCAAGGTCCTGCCGATATAGAAGACGAAAATAGATCGGGTATGGTGAGTGTGTAAAAAAGCGATCTACAAGGGATCGGCAATGAACTGCCGATGCTGATAAGCAACTAGACGGCTAGATCTAAAGCCGACATGTGCCAAGTAACAGTGTACAAACCCACGAATGTATGGATCTGGATAAAGCTAAGCTTATGATCAATCTAATCGGCTTTACAAGATTTATTGTGATAAATAAGGAGCTTACAGCCGATTAAACAAATCACTAAACCGGGTAGTTTGCAAAAGAATCTAAACGAGAAAACAGCGATACGCCCGAGATCAAAGCTTAGATAAATTCAACAAATTTTGAATAGATCTGAACGAAGCCACAGCGATGCGCCCGGAAGCTAAAGCTCAGATTTACTCGGTAAACGAAAACTTACCAGCAAACCAAGTCGCTCGAATGTGAGGCGTCCTTGATCAGCTTGAAAGAACTCGTGAAAAAGAAAAAGATGGCGAAGCCGCCGATGAGAAAGTAAATTGCAAGTAGAGTAAATTTGTGATTGTTGGATGTGTATCAATCTTTACAATAGCCGGGGGGGCTCATATTTATACCCCACACTAACATAGTCCTAGACGATTACGACAAAGCATAATTCTATCTTAAAAAACTATTCTAAAAATAAGATAACTCTTGCCAAACCGAAGCCAAAATACCTTGGTCAACCTCCCCTTTCTCGGTCAGCAAGATCTTCAACTGTGGCATACGACCACCTCTCCAAATCCACCGATCGCACGACTCAGAACCTTTTCTACTTTGCAACACTCTTCCTTGACACGTGCCAAAATCTGGTGTCAATAGAATCTTTGCATTTGACATTGCCAGAGTTATCTAGAGGGAGAATTCAAGACAATCCAATGGGTAGTTTCTCAAAATACACAGGTTGGAATCAGAAGGCTTAAACCCATATGCAAAGTGAAGGAACCCTGGTCCATCATCAGAGAGCAAGATGTCTACCCATCCAGGAGCAATCTACGATTGTTGAGGAGCGTGTTGGTACAACGGAGGGCCGAGAAGCCTCCAGAGCCAGGCCGCCCGGCCAAAGACGACGTCGGTTGAGCAAACCGCCAGAAGTACCGACCTCCAGAAGCGATCAGAGCCATCCACACGAAGTCAGTGGATAGGTGGGACACCCCCCAGGCCGGCCGGCCAAGGGGAGGCCACCCAGCCCCACTTGTTAGCCTCTAATGATGCCCTTTTGCGTGGAGTTGAAGCCAAGGTAGAGGTAGTGTAGGCTTGCAGCGGTTAACCGTTTCACCGGGCTTGGCAGCTATAAATAGGACCCCTCACCTCACTTGTAACACACACCACTTGGAGCTTGAGTGCCTCAAAGTTTAGTTCTTCATCTTAGTAGAATAGGGAGAGTGTGAGGTGAGAGCTTTGGCGGAAGCCCGAGCTAAAGGGGCGGAGTCGAGTTCTCTCAACATTACCCCAGCTTTGTACCCACCTCGGGGGAATTTATAATCAAGTAAGTTCCTCATTTGTCTTTAGTTGCTTGCTAGTTTTACTTTTTATTTAAGTTACTTGCTTAGTTACTTTCTTTGATCTGCGGGATCCTGAGTCTGCATAAGTAGCAAGTTCTACTTATTTGAGGTCACTTTCTTCCTTAGTACACGGTAGGAGTAAGTATCTCGATAGCCGTGGGTGTCCCACAGCTTTGTGAGAGAAATGCTTGTTGACATTTCTTAGCGCAATCACTAGGAACGGGGGTGTCCCTAGCAATGGCGCCAGAAATGCCATGTTGGTATGTTTTAACATTTACAGAAATATCTACAAGTGCATGGATATACTGTTGTAGCATTTCACCTAGAAGTATTCAGGGTATCGTTATTTATATTTTCCCAAGGGATGGTGAGGTTGTGTAAAGAAATTTACTAGTTACATAACCATGACTTTATGAAATAAGGTGCAGACTACTGATTATACAGAGGTAAGTGATAATAAAGGATAATCAGGGGTAATGTGACACACACAGAACAACCAATTCTCATGAATAAAGAATAAACAAGCACACATAAGGTTAGTGGGAGCATAGGCACAGATCCTAGTATACTATTCATGTTAGCAGATAAGTTATTACAGCCACATGCTTAGACCTGCAGGTGCTGGGAAATTAGGGACATCGGGGAGAATGACCCGCACTGGAGAACATCCAGTCCCGTTTCATCTTTGCATGAACTCCTACACGATACCCGAACGTCGGGGATTACGCTAACCGAGAAGCAGCTTCCCGGCGGACCGACAGGGCTGTCACCACCTGCAGTCTACCCCAGTCAAACCATGGAGCACCGTCATATCCGAAGGATCCCGCATACCCGGGCACCATGCCCACATATGAGGTCACTACCTTAGCACCCCCGGGTCCCCCACCCTTCGGATGGACAGGTAAGATGCTAAGGTAAGCCCGAAAGCACAACGAACCGATATCCTTACCCAGATCATCTGGTCTAAGCAAGCAACTAGTATAACCTGATAAAGCACAGATCAAGGCTAAGCATGCTAAGAACATAGCAAGATAACCAAGAATGAACTCAAAATGAATATCATAACGAGAGTCGGAATACAAATCCATACCGAGGCCGAGGATTGCTCGCCGACCCCGAGGACGACTAGATTTGCTAAAGAGGTGAAGTACTAGCCTAGCTCCACTACCCTAAGGAGTACAAGTCACAAGAGAGTGTGAGAGAGAGGCCTTCAAGTGGTGAGTGGTATAAGAGGCCCCTTATATAGCTTGTGGAGGTCGGTTCCCGCCATCTTCATACATGGAAACATGCCAAACCGCCATCAGGAGGATCAGAATCGCCTTCCCGCCAAAATGCACCTAGACGGGCTTCAGGGGGGGTTCGGCCGAACCCCTGGTTCGGCCAGCCCCACCTTGCCGCCTCTGGCCACCGTCCTTCTCTGGTACACTGCCTGGTGGGCCCTGGTGTTGGTACGTCGGTGCCGGGGCTTCGTTGGTCGGTTTGGTCTATCAGGTGTGTCAGGCCTAGGCAGCGGGACTGCTTATAGGCATAGAATGTTCTAGAGTAAGGGATAGCTCATGGATGGACCTTACCTCTCTTGTAACTACTCAGATAGGTGTAGAACTAGCCGAAGTATAAAGGAAACTACCCGATCATGCTGTAGTAGGACTCCAACTGTACTCGGCTAGGACTTTCCATGTAAATCTGTCCCCCCCGGATATATAAGGGCGGGCAGGTACCCCCTCGAAACACATCAACACCTAAGGCAATACAAACCACCACACAGTACGTAGGGTATTACGCATCTCATGGCCCAAACCTGTCTAAATCTTTGTGTTCCTTGCACCATCGAGTTCCAGAGCCATCAATCACTACCTACAAACCTTACTGCTAAGGGTATCCCTGAGCAGGCTTGGCGATAAACACAGACAGCTGGCGCGCCAGGTAGGGGACTAGGCGAGTTCATCGGCGAGTTCGATGGCCACCTTTGCTTTCAGCACCACGGCGCCTCCTCAAAGCGTCACCTTCATCTTCAGTTCGTGGGTCTGCATCACCAATGGTTCGGGCAGCTTCGACAGCCACCTAACCAACTCACCCACACTGAAGATCATCGCGTCGGAAGACCCCAACAAACTCGCCGGATCAGACGATCACGGCACCATGTTGCTTCCCGACCTTGCCAAGGAGATCGAGGCGAAACTTGAAGACAACTCGAGTTCCACTCGGACTCAGATCAATCTCAAACTGAAATCTACTCGGATTGAGACTCCTCTTGCTCAACCCATCTTCGGGTTACGCAATTCATCATCTAATTACAAATAGATGATCAGATCCATCTATGAAAATAGCTCAAATCGTCTTTTCTGTGTCGAGAACTACTCAGTCGCCGCTAGCCGGGAAGCACCCATTTTTGACGTATACCCAGATCCAGTCGAGTCGTCTCAAGACAGCCTGGATTTCATCACCAATGCGTTGGCAAAGATCCAACTCGAGTCCTGCAAAAGTCATACTCTTGCAGAACTACTCGATAATCTTCGGGAAGTTGCCAGCATTGACGATCTTCCGTTTCATCACGGTACTCCTCTCGTAAATGAAAGGGAAACTTGGTCCGGAGAAACCATCCTAGCTGATTACGACTCAGACCCGGAAAGCTTCTCCCCCGAACATTTGGTTCCGGTGATCATCCAACAACCCGAAGGTGCTCCTAGTCAGCATGATCCAAACAAAGCCTTGGGTCAGATTTCAGCAGACAATCTGACCCAAGACGCTCCACAAGATGAAGATGAAGCAACACGCACAGCTCATAGGGCAAGAAATCAACGTAAAGACATAAGCAACCTCAATAACGAATTCAACAACATCGCGGATCCAGTTTTCAGAACCCCAATCACCGCGATGACAGAAGCAACCTTGCGGCTCATGCAGATGCCACAAAACCCGGAGATGGAGTGTTTCATACACCTCACCAAGAATGCTATTGAACAACTTGAGAGACAAAACCCGTTGTCCTCGCTCCATGGCACCCGATCGAGGGCCACCGCAACAGTCATACCTCAAGCAAGTCGTACTCCTGGAGGCCATCATCGTCAACAACAGTTGGAGCAGCAAAACCAAAGAAACTAGGACGATAAGGAAGATGCAAGCATTCATCAACCCAGGGGTGGCCAACCACCGGCAAACCAAGCCCCTGGGCCTCAGCCAAATTGCAACAACAACCGCGGGCACAACAGGGAAGAGGTAGCCGATTCCATAATGGACGCACGGGACATCATCAACGCAAGACGCAGATCGCAGCTTGCAGACAACTCCGATCGCTTCCAAGCCCTCAGCAGAGTCTTTGACAACATCGAGTACCCGAAGGATTTCAAGCCTACGAACATCCAAAAGTATGACGGTAAGCAAGACCCTGCTCAATGGTTACATTTATACTCGACCGCTGTTAGTGTTGCAGGGGGAGACACCAACACTAAGGTCCTCTACTTTCTGATGGCCCTGGAGCCCGCACCCCTCACGTGGCTTGGAAGCTTGGCGCGCGAGTCCATACACTCGTGGGATGACCTCAAGAAGGCCTTCATCGACAACTTCCAAGGGTCGCTACATTGAGAAGCTACTCAACACGCCCTATCCATGTGCAAGCAGGAGCAAGGCGAGTCGATCAGATCCTACGTCAAGCGCTTCTTCGACACAAGAGCCACCATCCCCAATATCGCCGATGACGACGTCATCGACTACTTCCAAAGCAGCATCACCGTACAGTCTCTGTACTATGACTTCGGGCGTAATCGCCCCAAAACGATAGTGGAGCTATGAGACATGATGCAGAGCTGGGCAGATGAAGAAGAGCAAGAACGCAGTAGCTTCCCATGCTGTAACAACGACAACAATGGGAAGCGCCAAAACGATCGTGGAGGGCCCGACAACCAGCAGGATCCTGCACGTAAGCGCAAGCCTGACGACACTGTCGGCACTATGGATCGCACCCCGCGTGGTAAGAAGGGAGACAAACCGCAGGACCAGTTCGACAAGATTCTTCATAACAAAAGATGCCCAATCCACCCCAAGAGCAACCACTCGATGTGGGAGTGCACGATCCTGCGCAAATCCTTCCAGTCGGCACCTGCAGACGCTCCTAAGAAAAAAAAGAATAAAGACGACGAAGATGACAAGAAAGACCCTGATGGTTTCCAACATCAACAAAACGTCGTCAACGTCATATTTGGAGGAGATCCTAGCTTCTCCAAGCGAGCCCAGAAGCTCCTACTCAGAGAGATCCTTTCAGTTGAGCCAGCAATTCAGAGGCCACTGAAATACAGCGAGGTCCCCATTACCTTCTCCTGAGAAGATCAATGGACCAGCTTTTCTGAACCTGGAAAGTTCCCGCTAGTACTCGACCCAGTCGTCCAAGGCTCCAAGCTCACTCGAGTACTCATTGACAGCGGAAGTGGCCTCAACCTGATCTTCTCAAGTACATTAGCCAAGATGGGTCTTAACTACATGAGTCTACTCACTGCAAGCAAGGCCCCATTCTACGACATCGTCCCTGGAAATTCTTCCACTCCAATTAGCTCGGTCACTCTTCCGGTCACATTTGGTACATAACAAAACTTCCGGATGGAGTACATCAAGCTAGAAGTAGCCGACTTTGAATCTTCTTACCATGCTATCCTGGGAAGCCCAGCATTAGCTAAGTTCATGGCAGTACCGCACTATGTGTACCTACTCCTCAAGATGCCAGGCAATACAGGAGTACTTTCCTTGCGTGGAGACCTCCTCAAGTCCTTCGAGTGTGACAAGGAAGCAATAGATCATGCTGCCACAATCTGGGTTCCTAGCTCTGTCAGCAAAATACTCGCTACCGCTAAGGAACTCTCGCTCAAAGAGTCAATGCCCTCCAAGAAGCCAAGCCAGTCGTCGGTCAAGCCAACTGGTGATGTAGGCACCAAGACTATCCAGCTACAAGAGGGAGACGACTCCAAAACTGCTATCATCGGAGCAGGTCTGGGCGACAAATAGGAAATCGAGCTCGTCAACTTCCTTAGAGCCAACCGAGATGTATTCACGTGGAAACCAGTGGATATGCCAGGGGTGCCCAGGGAGTTGATCGAGCATGCCTTGAAGGTCGACCCTAAAGCCACACCAAAAAAGCAACGGTTGCGGCATTTTTCACCGGACAAGCGAGAAGCCATCAAGAAAGAGCTGGCAAAACTACTCGCAGCAGGGTTTATTAAGGAAGCCTACCATCTCGAGTGGTTGGCTAACCCTGTACTCGTCCAGAAGATGAACAACAACGAGTGGAGGATGTGCATCGACTACACCGATCTAAACAAGCATTGCCCAAAGGATCCTTTCGGGATACCACGTATTGATCAAGTAATCGACTCTATAGCAGGATATGTCCTGTTATCCTTCCTCGACTGCTACTCAGGGTATCATCAGATCGCCCTGAAAGAAGAAGACTAAATCAAGACGGCCTTCATCACCCCTTACGGGGCATACGCCTACAAGACCATGTCTTTCGGGTTGAAGAATGCTGGTGCTACCTACCAGCGTGCGATACAGCTGTGCTTTGCCGACCAGCTACATCGCAATGTTGAAGCCTATGTTGACGATGTTGTCGTCAAAACCAATACCTAGGATCAATTCTTTACTGACCTGGAAGAGACCTTCAACAGCCTCCGAAAATTTCGCTGGAAACTCAACCCAACCAAGTACGTCTTTGGTGTACCCTCTGGAAAACTACTTGGATTCATCGTCAGCAACCGAGGAATTGAGGCCAATCCAGAGAAAATCAACTCCATCATGGCCATGGATGCTCCAGCTACTATCAAGGATGTCCAGAAGCTTACAAGCTGCATGGCAGCTCTGAACCGATTCTTGTCCAGGCTTGGCGAATGGGGCTTGCCCTTCTTCAAGCTCCTAAAGCGACAAGACAAATTTGAGTGGACTACAGAAGCCGCGGAAGCACTCGAGAACCTCAAGCATCATCTCTAGTCACCTCCAACTCTAACAGATCCACTACCTGGTGAAGAACTGCTCCTCTACATCGCTGCGACTACTCATGTAGTTAGTACGGCGATAGTAGTCGAACGCCCGGAGGAAGGCCACGCCTACGGCGTTCAGAGACCAGTCTACTTCATTAGTGAAGTACTCTCTAAATCAAAGGTTAGATATCCATCAATTCTGAAACTTCTCTATGGAATTCTAGTCACCTCCAGGAAGCTTCGACACTACTTCGACGAGTACAAGATCTCAGTAATAACTGACTTCCCATTGGGGGATATACTCCACAATCGGGATGCCACTGGACGAATTTCAAAATGGGCATTTGAACTGGGAGCCTTGGAAATCAACTTCAAGCCAAGAATAGCAATCAAGTCACAGGCACTAGTCGACTTCTTAGCTGAATGGCAGGAAAATCAAATTCCAGCGCCTCATAACGTTCTAGAGCATTGGGTAATGTACTTTGACGACTCACTCAAGCTCGATGGAGGCAGCACGGGAGTTCTGTTCCTCTCCCCCAAGGGAGAGCAGTTGAAGTATGTATTCCAAATCTTGTTTATGGTCTCCAACAATGAAGCTGAATACGAGGCACTGCTACACGGCCTTCGACTAGCAGTTTCTCTCGGCATCAAGCGACTACTTGTTTACGGAGATTCTCTACTCGTCGTCCAGCAAGTCAATAAAGAACGGGATATCAATAAGGATACAATGGACGCATATGTTGAAGAATTTAGAAAACTCGAAAACAAGTTCTCAGGATTGAAAATCCACCACGTAGACCACGACAACAACGTGGGAGCCGATGTCCATCCCAAACTTGGATCTACTCGAGCAGCTGTTCCACTTGGAGTTTTTGTCCATGAACTTCATCATCCATCAGTCAAGGTACAAAGCCAACAAGCCACTGACAGGGAGGCCCCGGCCACAGTCAGAGAAGTACTGATGATCGAAGAAAATTGGCGGATCCAGTTTATCGACTTCATCAAGGAGTTCAAGCTTCCACCACATGTCGATCCTAAAAGTGTTGAAGCTGCCCGCATCATCAGGCGTAGTGTAACACCCGGTTTATAAAAGGACATAAACCGAGCAATCATATATGTGCCAGGATCAAGTCACACGTATATACAACAGAATGAACAGTATATCATAGCACATATCATGTAAAAAGATATAATATATCGAAATACGAATGTTATTTATTACAATAATGACAAAAATGTCTGGTACAGCAAAAGCGAAGTACAAATACGATAAAAACTCTCCAAAGCTGAGCAGGGCGCCACAGGGACGTCGACTGGGAGACGAATGCCTAGAAGTCCTCGTAGTCCTGGTAGCGCTGAGCGAACTCCCTCGTGTCGGCAGGAACTGAGCAACAGTAGCGTAGCCAAGAGAAAAAGTAGAGAAGAGGCAAGAGTGAGTACACAACTTGTACTCAACAAGTATAACACAAACTATGAGGCTCTAAGATTGGCTGACTCAACTGCATTAGCTTTTAAGTCTTGGCAAAATTTTATTAAAGCTATTTACTACGAGTTGATGAATTACCATTAACCCAGTTACATAGTAATTAATCAGAATTAATTTATGACTACTGAGAACCAAACTAAAACCAAGCCACCAAGGTAACCCCGAGAGGCACCTCCCTCGTCGGAAGGAGACAACCCTACTAATCAAAAGGAGGATCTGGGCCGCTCATAACCGTGAGCACGGCTAGTATACCAGTTTTACACTCTGCAGAGGTTGCACATCTTTACCCACAAGTCGTGAGCTACGCTAGAGGTTCATCACACTTCCTTAGGTGAGATGGCTAGCGACTCACTACGAGGCCGTTACAAAGAATCTCATTGGTAAGGCGTAACCGCGAAGAGTTAGATCAGCGACGATGGGGCCCACCTCCAGGGGTACAAGCACATGTGCGCAAACCAAGCACAGACCAAGCTGGAGGAGCATGGACCATTGAAGCTTACCACCCTTTGCCCCGCAGGTAAGTTACTCCAAACCAAAAAGATCTAATTAGTAAGCCAAGACCGTCCCATTCCAGTCTTGTGGTAGCGCTGTTGTCCCAGGTTGTCGCTCTATGAACCGGTCCTTATGGAGAGTGGCCAACCAAGCACTAAGCACCGTGCTGGCCCCCTAAACCATGTTTCTACAAAAAACCATCTTTTAACGAGACGTGAGCCACTTAAGCCACACAGAGGGCCACTCTCAGAATTAAGTTCAAGTAAACCATTAATCAAATTAATTAAAAAGGACCATTATGTGTTATAGCGCGGCACCTAGCACAACTAACCAAAATGCAACCCAAGGATATATAAAAAGGATATAAAGTGGCTAGGAGAGTCCTTATAGACATACAATATTAAAATGCAGTATGAAATTGTATTTAAAAGTGATAGGTTGTTCATGTTATACTTGCCTTCCTCGTACTGCTCCTGCTGCTGCTCAAAGTGCTTGGAAGACGGCTGCTCCGGGTGCTGGTACTGGGGCTCCTCAGATGGATCAGCGTCTACTCACGAGCACATGGCCAAAACAATGCACAATAATAAGCATACAAGCAAACACTAACAAAAGCTAAAGAACAGTACATCAATACATGAAAACAGCACACTAAACTAGTCTAAAACTATTGTACGTGTTTCAACGATTGCGTGGACATAAAGAACGCCTAAAACGGAGCTAAAACACATATTCTAGGCTAAAAACAAGTTCTAGGGGCTTATCTGCGAGAAAAACTAAGTTCCAGGGGGTTTTCTGCAAAAAACCGAGGGTCTAAAACATAAATAAAGATTAGATCTGGGGTCTAACTCGAAAAACTAACCTCCAGGTCTGCGGGTTCAAAACTGGAGAAGATCGGGGGCTAAAGTGTAAAGTTTTAGGACCAGAATTGAATTACTTTCACACTGATTTGGACCGCGGGTTAAATCAGTGGAAAACCGGGGGCTCTTTAGAAAAACCCGCAGTGCTGACCGGTATCTCCTTGATTGACTTCGGGCGCAAACGCTGTGGGCCATAGGATTTAGATCGGGCGATCCAGGGGAGATGGGGCGCGAGGGCGGCGGCTCAGGTCGCCGGACTTGGGCTTTCCGCAGCGGCGTTCTGCGGCAGGGTCGCCGGAGATGGCGAAATGGTGCTGTGGGGCTTGATTCCACACGGGTTTGGGTCAGGGAGGTAGCCCGCAACATGGCGAACTCCACTGGGTACATCGGGTGGGGGATTGGGGTTTCGCAGGGGCTCGCCGTGGCGAGGGGCGGCGAAGGTTCACCGGCGAGCAATTCTTACCGGATAGCGAGGGCGCGCATGGAAAAAGAAGCACGGACAACTTCCTTACCTTGTTTTGCGGCTTCGAGAGTGTGTGGCCATCGCAGAGGGGCAGCAGGGCCCCGGGTCCATGGTGGCGTGGCAGAGCTCCAACTCCCGGGTGGCGTAGCTCGGGGAAGACGGCCCCAAGCCCCAATTGGTGGGCACTGCTACGCAAGGCTCGCAACGGTGGGGCTCAGGAGCTCACCGGGGTGGCTGCGTGATAGGCCACGGCGGTGGAACGGCGGGTCTGCGTCGGCGCAGAGGCACGGCGCGGCGGGGTACGGCGGAGCGGGGTGGAGGCGGCGCTAGGGTTTGGGTGGGCTGCAGAAGGAAGATGGGATGCGGGGGAGGGCCAGGGGCGTGTTTAAAGGGGGACGCCGGGCCTCGGTGTGCAGGACTGAGGGAAGGCCGCGGAGAGATCTTCGGCGGGGATTGCGGTGAGGCGTTGCGCGCACTGGGGAAGGAAGCACTGACGTGCGGGGCCGCGGCGTCAGCGAGAGGAGATCGGACTGGTGTGCGGGGCCCAGGTTCCAGCGAGGGCGAGCGCGAGGTTGAGTGGGGGTGAGCGAGCGGGCCGACGCAGCGCCGGGCTGAGCGGGACGCGGCGCTGGCGAGCCGGGCCGAACGGCGTGCAGGGCAGGGGGAAGCCAGCTGGGCCGCGGCACTGGAGCAGGCCTGGGAGGAGGAAAACGGGCTGCGCGCAGGAGAGGAAAGAAGGGAGCTGGGCCTCGCGCTTCGCGGGCTGAGCGTGGGAGAAAAAGGAGTGGGCCGGCGGGTTGGGTTGCTGGGCTGCCTGGTGGGTTTGGGCTGGGTTCTAGTTTTCTTCTTTTCTATTTCTAAATCCATTTCCTATTTCTATTCTAGCTCAAACAAATCTATTTGAATTCAAACAAATTTTGAATTCAACCACCCAATGCACACAAGCAAATAAAATAAATGCTCCAGCATGAATGCAGCAACAAAGTTTTAATCTAAGAAAAATTTTAATTAATTAAGGAACAAAAATTAGATTAAATGCAAGACTAACACAATAATCCTTAGAAATTTAATTAAAGACAATTAAATTTATTATTAAAGCTGAGAATTAAATTAGGGTGTTACAAATCCTACCCCCTTACAGGAATCTCGTCCCGAGATTCTGGGTTGGCTAGCAAAGAGATCCGGATATGTCTTCATCAACTCCTCTTCCTTCTTCTGGCAAGTCCTCCGGAAAATCAGACACCACGCGAATACCATCCGTGGGCCTAGCCTCCATCTGATGAAGAAAACCAGAAGGCTCTGTAGCACTGACTGTCACCTCTTGGCCATCAGATGTTGACAAGTGAACTGTCCACTGAGCACAATCAATACGGACTCCCCATCTGGTAAGGGTCTCCATGCCCAAAATGACATCTATCCCTGAGGAATCAATGACGATCAAACCAGTGCGGAATTCTTCCCCCTTTATGACAATACCAACTCTAGAGCATATAGAGCATGTGTGTATCTGGCCCCCAGGTGAGGTAACTACCATCGCTGTCCTCATACATGAAACTGGTATACGATGCTGCGTCGGTATATTGGCAACAGCTCAAGTAGGCCACTGCTTGAGCGCAGCGTTCGGTTCGCATCACCGACGGGAAGGTCAGACTCTCTCAGCTGACTGAGTATACTTTACTCCCAATATAGCCAACTAATAGTTGGTATATTGGCAGCACCTCAAGTAAGCCACTGCTTGAGGGCAGCGTTCGGCTCGCATCACCGACGGGAAGGTCAGACTCCCTCAGCTGACTGAGGATCATTACCGTCTTACCTTAGCGTAGGTGCGTCGTTACAAATGTAAATACTGAATTTAAAATACAGAAAGAAACGTGCTGGAAGTCAGTTATAAATAAACCATAAGTTAGATAGCCACCTAAAAACTCTCATAATATCCCTAGGGCTTTACGTACTATACACAATCCTTAACGAACCAACGTATTTACCAAACGTGATTATGTGGCTAAGTTTTAAGTAAAACTTTTAAAACCTAGTCGCACTCTCGGGTGTGCGCTTTGTTCGGCTCTGATACCAGCTGTGGCAGTACCGCCCTAATTAATCCGGCTCAAGTGCGCTAACCATCATCTTAAAGATAATCCCGGCTAACACGCACTTCAAACGGAGTAATTCGGCAGCGCTGTCGGGTAAAGTCCCGAAGAATCCACCTTAGCATCGATCGAACCCAAAGCTTACATGCAACCCACACGAAGGTGAGTCCAGAGAGTACAACATTTCTCAGATACAATACATTACAGAGTCTTAACTTATTTATTACAAACCAAGTTCGAAATCTCAGAAAGGTACTTGAAGTTCAAATTTAAAGTAGTTCAGAGTTCAACTGCAGCGGAATAAAACGAGTTCTAAACGACGATACACGATGTCATGATGAAGCCCGTACATGACATCACTCGGCATTGCCATCGCTAGCCGGCGTCGTATCCCACTCCACCGACCAACCAGGAGGCAGAGTACACGGCCAAGTTAAACTAGCAATCATGTCCTCAAAAGTATTACCTGAAACAAAAATTGAGCCACAAGCAAGGCTGAGTATACTAATACTCCGCAAGGCTTACCCGACTAGAATATAACTAACCCTCTAACTAGACATGCAAGGCTTTTGGCTTGAGGGGTTTGTCTTTGCCGAAAAGCAGTGAGTCCTTATTTTCCGATTTTAGCTTTCAAGTTCTATTATGATTAATCATTCTACATTAGCATCTATCCTAAAGCATACATGGTGGAAAGCAATTATTTTTCCTCAATCAACCAAATTTCTCATCATCATTGTTCCACTTCTTACTCTATGTGGCAAAAGGGTTAAGCAGTCTCAATATCCGTGAGAGACGGACGATTCGAATCGAATTTATTAACCTGGCCAGGCAGACCTAAACACACGCATGGGGAATGCAATCACCCACGCGACTTTTCCCCTTTTTCCCCGGGCATGAAACAGGCCCACCGTCCTAGGGTGCCCTGCACCCGTGCGTGACCATAGACCAGACAGTGGGGAGTATGTTCCACGGCCGGTTCCATCAGGTACTTAAGCTTACCGATTACCATATTCTCGGCATGTGGTTAGTACGTTCAAACGCTTAACCACCACTACCACACACCGCGGCCTTATCCATTTTGACTAAACAGACGGGGCATCACAAGTACAACAACCCCGCCCGTAAACCTTATATTGCAGTGTGTAGTAAGCATTCAACTCCTATGAGCTCGCGAGTGACAGGAAATCACTCGACTTCTACCGAACCATTAGCATAGCCAACTAGCGACCTACACATACTAGTGTTCAAGCATAGGTACCTAGGATCATGCAACTAAGGTTCCAAACAATTCCTGCAACTTAAATGCACAATAAACAGGAATACAAATAGTTGCATAAATTAAAATAGGTAGGACATGCTCCGGGGCTTGCCTTCCTGAGCGGAGCTAGCCTTGGGCTCTTGTGAACTCGGGTTCAGGTCTGCAGTGGCTTCAGTTAGATTCACTTGAGCTTCACGCTGCTCACTCTCGGACTCCGGCACCAACTCGTACGTACCGTCAGGAAGAGTAGTCGAATCTATATGAAATGCATATGCGTGAGTTATTTTAGTGATACGATTTAATCAATTCTTCACTATAGAGTTGTAATCCAACGCAACTCAAGATGATTTGCAATATATTCTGTTACATCATTTTGGGCAATCATTTATAGAGTAATAAACAACAATTATTAGTTCATAGAGTCACTGTGGGGTTTCCATCATTTACCAACACATACCAAAAGTCATTTTCTTTAACAAACACTAGAGATACACGTGTTGTCCAAAACTATAGTTACACAGTGCTTATAGGGTTGAAATTTTTATGTATTGTACTTCAACAAGTGTAGGTCCTACTGTACAAATTTCAGAAAGTTTCACGCAAAAATAAAATTTATGAAAAACAAAATACACAGCCACAGCTAGGAACAAGATTAATTTGTATAGATCAAACCATGTAAGTACTAGTACTGAAAATTTAACTGAGTATTTATGATCCTATTATGAACCTACTGGAAAATTTTCAGATTTAACTAAATATTACACAAGGCATGAAAAATAGCACAATGTACAACTGCAGTAAAGAAAAATAAATTCTATAGGTAGTTACACTGAGTACCAGGAGCTCAAACATTACTAGCATTATTAAATACTCAAAATAAAGCTTTAGTAAAAGTATCAGATTTTTCTAGGCACAGAAGCTATTTTTCTCAGTTTAGTGCATTTATTCATAGCATAAATCACTTGAGAATGTTCTGCTTGGGTAAAAAGTCTATAAATTTTTCTAAAGCATCAAAGTAACAATTACAAATCACTGAAAAAGTTTCAGCTTATGGTTCAAGGTGGAACAACTTCGAAAATTAAAACTATTTATCCTAGGCATACATAAAGTCCTAAATAAAACCTACATCTAGGAGTGTCAAATGTCTATGAAACTTTTACACAAGGCTATAAAATCTAACATGTAACACACTGACCAAAAATGGCTAACATATCATGCATGTAACTTGAGATCTAATAAAAGCTACACTTTCTTTGTATTTTTAATATAGCAAAAACTATTGAGCTAAAGAAAAAGTGAATGTAACGAAAGTTGTAGGTTTTGATCTAAGGATTCCAAAACATTTTAATTTGTATTTTTATGATTTTTCTACAATTTTATATGGAATTTACAAGTTTGCTGTTTTTGAAAACAAAAGAAAAAGGAAACGAACTTTTGCATCTAGGCCCCTGGAACTTCGTTTTCTTTTAACCCGAGGTCCCTGGTCGGACCAGGAACAGAGGAGGGTCGGCACAGCTTTTTCCCGGCGAGGAGAGGCTCCGGCGGCGTGGGATAGGTGGGGGAGGGGCACGAGGAGGTCGTCGCGCACCTGCTGGCGGCCTTGGCTCGCGAAGAGGTGGTCCGAGGCGGCACCTCCACGAGCACCAGTGGCCGGCGGCGATGGGGCTCACCGGCAGCGGCGCTCCGGCGGGCAAGGGGTGGCGGGCTTTGGCCGATGAGCTTCACTGGGATTCGAGGATCCCGTTCCCGGGCTCCGTTGGGGCAGAAGAAGGCCGGAGGTGGGAGCTCCACGGGAAGCAGGCGGCCGGCGGGGTTCTGTGCTGCGGCGACGGCTTGCCGGCGGCGATTGAGAGGGGCGGACGGGTTTGGGAGGGTCACTGGGAGGCGGTGGTCGTGCTGGGGTACTTGGTTTGGGGAAAGAGAGGGTGATGGCGCGGGGCGCCGCGGTGGCCGTGGGCGGCGGCGGCCATGGCTCACGGCGAGCGTGGCGTGCGAGCAGGGGCCTGCCTCGGCTTTTATGGGCGAGCAGGGTGAAGGAGAAGGGAATGGGCGCGGGCAGGGGGGGTCGGGCAGCTCGGGCAGCGGCTCGGCACTCGGCCGGACGCGGCTGTCGCCGAGCGTGGCGTGTGCGGCGGAGCGGGGAGTCAGCGAGGGTGGCGTGCGCGCTCGAGTGGGGGTGATGGCGTGGCGCAGCGAGGCAGCAGCGCGGCGGCAGCAAGCGCAGCGAGATAGCAGCGCGGCGTCGCGTGGGCGGCGCAGTGAGGGCAGGCGCTCGAGTGCCCTGCCCTGCTCGGCCCTGCGCCCGGGAAGCAGGGAAGCAGGAGGAGGGAGAAAGGAGGGAGAGAGAGTAGAGAGAGAAAGAGAGAGAAGTAAGAGAGTTGACTCTAAATTTTCTCAAAATTTTCAATGGGAGCTCGAAAAAGTTTGAATACGAAAGTTGCTCAAAATGTCGAAATCTACAACTTTTGTTTCAGGCATTTTCCCATTTGAGGTTTCATTTGAAAGTTACAAATTCAAATTTAAACGCAAAAGAAATTACCCTAAACACATCGTTTTTCGAATTTCTCTCCAAATTTTGTGTGCTAACTTGAAAAACTTTGAACATGAAAGTTGTTTGTTATATGAAACTCTACAACTCTGGTTTCGGGCAAAAGTTTAGTTGAGCTATGGTTTGAAAATTATTTTTAAAGCATGTTGATAAAGATTTGAATTATTTCATCATTTCATGTGACCACTTTAAAATTTGAATTTGATTATTCTTGCAAAAATTTTAAACATCACCTAAGGTGTATATCGTTACATTCTATTTGTCATTTCATGGTGAGGGTGAAAAATACATGAGCACTCTATTCTACACATACCTTGCACACATACACCTAGATACACATACATACACATGCATTTGTAAACATACAAGAAATGCATTATCTAATTTAATCTTGATGATTATGCATGATGCTATGTTTAATATTTTATGTTTAGTGTTTTAAACACCCGGGGTGTTACATAACTTCACATCACAATTTTTTTGGGATTTCTGTGACAATTCCTGCATTGAGGTGAAATATGCTTCAGTAGCTCACCCTCGAGCAAATGGTCAAGTAGAGCGCATCAATGGCTCAGTACTCGACGTCTTGAAAAAAAGACTCTATGATGCTAACACCAATCCCATGTGGTCTGGGGGCTGCGAACGCAGCCTAGCAAAACAACTGGACAATCTCCTTTCTTCCTCACTTATGAGTCAGAGGCTATACTACCCGCAGATATCATGTGGAGATCTCCAAGAGTAGAAGCTTATCAAGAAGGAGAAGCAGATAAAGCTCGACAACTTGAGTTAGTGTTGGGGGAATGGCCCAACCCATAGTGTAATTAGACCTCATGTGATGGCCCAAGGGCCTATTTGTAAATATTATATTGATCAAGGGGCCGGAGGCAAATTGCCACCTCCTCCCCTCCTACATATATAGCTGACCCAAGAGGTCAAGTGTAACACTCGGTTTACAAAAGGACATAAACCGAGCAAACATATACGTGCCAGGATCAAGTCACACATATATACAACAGAATGAACAATATATCACAGCACATATCACGTAAAAAGATATAATAAAGCATGTACGAATATTATTTATAACATGAATGACAAAAATGTCTGATACAGCGGAAGCGTAAAAACATATACGTAAACTCTCGTCGAAGCTGGGCACCACAGGGACGTCGACTGGGAGACGACCGCCTAGAAGTCCTATACTCCTGGTAGCTCTGGGTGAACTCCCTAGCATTGGCAGGAACTGAGCAGCAATAGAGTATCCCAAAAAGAACAAGAGGAAAAAGAGTAGAGGAGGCAAGTGTGAGTACACAACTTGTACTCAACAAGTATAACACAAACTATGAGGCTCTAAGGTTGGCTGACTCAACTGCATTAGCTTTTAAGTCTTGGCAAAATTTTATTAAAGCTAATTACTACAAGTTGATGATTTACCATAAACCCAGTTACATAGTAATTAATCAAAATTAATCTTGAACTACTGAGAACCAAACCGAAACCACCAAGGTAACCCCACTAATCAAAAGGAGGATCCGGGCTGCTCATGACCGTGAGCACGGCTAGTATACCAGTTTTACACTCTGCAAAGGTTGCACATCTTTACCCACAAGTCGTGAGCTACACTAGTTGTTCATCACACTTCATTAGGTGAGATGGCTAGCAAGCACACTACGAGGCCGTTACAAAGAATCTCGTTGGTAAGGCGAAACCACGAAGAGTTGGATCAGCGACAATGGGGCCCACCTCACGGGGGTACAAGACACGTAGCACAGACCAAGCTGGAGGAGCAAGGACCATTGAAGCTTACCACCCTTGCCCCGCAGGTAAGTTACTCCAAACCAAAAAGACCTAATTAGTAAGCCAAGACCGTCCCATTCCAGTCTTGTGGTTGCGCGGTTGTCCCAGGTTGTCGCTCTAATGACGTACAGTCCTTATGGAGAGTAGCTAGCACAAAACACAGTGCGAGCCCCCTAAACCAAGTTTCTAGTAAAACCAATTTTTAACGAGATGTGAGACACTCAAGCGGGCCACTCCTAGAATTAAGTTGCATATACCATTAATCAAATTAATTAAAAAGGACCAAGTGTGTTATAGCGCAGCAACCTAGCACAACTAACCAAAATGCAACCCAAGGGATATATATAAAGGATATAAAGTGGCTAGGAAAGTCCTTATAGGCATAAAATATTAAAATGCAGGATGAAATTGTATTTAAAAGTGATAGGTGGTGTTCATGTTATACTTGCCTTCCTCAAAGTTCTCCTACTACTCAAACTGCTCAGAAGATGATGGCTGCTCCGGGTACTGGTGCTCCTCCGGTAGCTCAACGTCTACTCACGAACACATGGCCAAAGACAAGGCAACAACATAAACATACAAGCAAACAAGGGCAAACACTAAGAAACAATACATAAAAACAGCAAACAAAACTTAGCTAGAACTATTCTACGTGTTGCAACGATTGCGTGGACATAAAGAACGCCTAAAACAGAGCTAGAACGCGAAAACTAGGCTTAAAACAAGGTCTAGGGGCTAAATTATAAGAAAAATAGAGTTTCCAGGGGTTTTTTGCAAAAACTAGGGACCTATACATAATTAACGGTTTGATCCAGGGGCTAGCGCATAAAAACGCATGGGCCGGACTGCGGGCACTATTTCCAGAAAGCTTGGGGGCTAAAACGCTAAAAACTGGGCCTAACTGTAATTTCTTTTGAACTAAGAAGGACGGCGGGTTGATATCAAAGAAGCTCAGGGACTCTTTAGCAAGATTGCCAGGCTGAACCGGTATGGGTGAATCTCGGCTGTTAGATTCAGATCTAGCGGCTCGGGTCAAAGGCAACGTGAGCGGCGGCGCTGGGTCGCCGGAGTCGAGTTCACGCAGCGGGGCGCTGCCGGACTTCACCAAAATCGGTGCCCGAGGCTCGATTCGAGGAGCGGCTTAGCCGGGGAGGATGATCACGGCAAGCGTAATCTACTGGAACCATTTGTGTGGGGTTGCAGCGGACAGAGCAAGGTGCGTAGCGGAGGAGGCGGCTCTGCGCGGTGGCAGAGCTCCGGCGTGCGGGCGTGTAGTCCGAAATGGGTGGAAACGGGTGCCAAAGGGTGCGCGTGCGTGTGTTGAGTGAGCGCGAACTCGAACCAGGGTCGCGTGGTGGCTGGCGTGCGCTGCAGGGGACTCACCACGGCGGAGCATGGTGTGCGCGGCGGCGGAAGCGCCGGCGTGTGGTGCATGGGCACCTAGTGTGCGCTACGGCCTACGACGGCTGGTACCAATGGAGCAGGGGAACGTGCTGATGCTCACCGAGCTTGGAATTGACCAGAGATGCGGTGCTACAAGGCCGGCGTCGAGATCCGGTGGAAGCGGCACGGCAGAGCTCGTGGAGGTGACGGTGCCGGGGTCCCCCGGGCTCATGGTCTCCATGGGTCGGCGTGTGGTGGTCCTGCGAAGCCGGCAGAGGGGTCAACGCGGCCGGAGCGGCACCGACGGCGAGGAATTTCCCGAAATTGGATTTACCTGTGGCAGCGGTTCCGGAAGAAATTCTGGCGCGTGCAAGGCGAAGGCCGAGGGCAGCGGGCTCGAGGTCGGTCCTGGACACGGGACGGAGCTTCTGCGGCGGCTCTGGCGGGCTATGGTGTGGTGGAGCGGCGGGTCTACGGTGGCCAGGGAATCTGCTCCGGCGCAGAGTGTGTGGCGGTGGTGCTAGAGCTCGGGAACGGCGGCTATGGCGAGGATAGGGCACAGAGGAGGGCTGCGGGCACTAATTAAAGGGCAGGCCAGGATTTTGGGCGTGCGTGCACGACGCAATCACGGCGAGAATCGCGGGCAGCGCCGGACGCGGTGGAAGCGGATCACACCAATGGTTCCGCGTGATCTAGCTTGGTGGCGTCGCTTCTAGAAGCGCGAGGGCGCTGGGCGTGACTGGCCAGTGGGCCTCGGGTGCGCGCACGTGGAGGAGCAGGGCCACGGGATAGCGAGGGCGTGCGGAGCGTGGGTCTGAGCTGGGGAGCTCGGGCGCGAGGTGGAAGAAAGGAAAGGGGAGGGGAAGGCGCTGACGCGTGGGGTCACGCTGTCAGAGGAAGAGGGCGACGCGCGCGGGCTGCTTTGCATGCTGGGCTGAGGCGAGGGGGAAAGAGCAAGGGGGGTGCTGGGCCGGGAGGGAAGGAGGGGCGTGCGCTGGCGGCTTGCTAGGCCGAGGTGGGGAGCGGGAGCTAGCTGGGCTGGGGCCGCGCGAGCGGGCCGCGAGCGGGAGAGGGAAAGAGAAAGGTGGGCCGGCGATGGTTGGGGTTTTGGGCTGGATTGGTTTTCTTTTTTTCTGGTTTTTCTTCCCCTTTTCTTTTTCAAACAACACTCAACTAATTTGAATTGAAATTCAAATTTGAATTCAAACCCTAGCACTCAACCAAAATAAAACTTATGCACCATCATGAATGCACAAACATATTGAACCTATATTAAATTTTAATTACTTGTGAAAGAAATTAAATTAAATGCAAAGCTAAGCAAAGTAAAACCTTAGAAACTTTATTAAAGCCAATTAAATTTATTATTAAATACTGAAATTTAAATTAGGGTGTTACAAATCCTACCCCCTTACTGGACTCTCGTCTCAAGATTCTAAGGGCTGGCTAGCAAAGGGATCAGGATAGGTCTTCCGCAGCTCATCTATTCGGTGTGGTCACTCCATTGCATTCTGCACGCCTTGATCTTCCGGTTCCATGTAACTCTCTCTGATGTCTCCAGTATCTTCACCGGATGCTCGGTATATGTCAAATCTTCTTGCACATCCAATCCTTTCAACGGTGCTTGTTCGTCTGGCACTGTCAAGCACTTCTTCAACTTAGATCTGCATAACTCTTCTACCTCGTCTGAGCAATCCTCAAATTCTCCCATACTATCTGTAGGCCGGGGTGTCACATCCCTACCCCCTTACAGGACCGACGTCCTCGTCGGTTAACCCCGAGATATCACATCCTCTTCGCACTATCCTTCTTCTCAACAAGCAAGACAGGAGAAGCCCAAGGCATGATAAGGTAGAGGGAAACAGAGTGCATGGTTTAACCCCAACGATCTAACTCATTTTATTACTTAATTCAAATTTAACTTAAGAGCCGATTTACATTTGAACAAGTTCAACAGCTAAACTATGCAATCAACCAAAAATCCAAATCAAACATGTTACATAAAGACAAGCATACAAATTTACACTTTAGCTGAGTTTAACACACAACTCAACTAACACAACGCATCGCAGAATGTTCTATCGTGCTATTGAAAAGGGTCATCTAGCTTACACCTATGATGGTCAGTCAACTTACTTCAGGCCAAAATCTACGGAAACTATTCTATAGAGAAAACTCAAGGTAAAGACGAGTAAAAGTCTCAGATTTCAAGGAATATAATAGCAAAATAGTTTCAGCAGACAAGGCTTAGAGAGAAGAAGACCTAAAACTCGACCAATTCTATCTAGGCTTTCGTCCTACAGTCGATATAGCTCTGATACCACTCTGTAACACCCGGTTTACAAAAGGACATAAACCGAGCAATCATATACGTGCCAGGATCAAGTCACACATATATCACGTAAAAAGATATAATAAAGCGTGTACGAATATAATTTATTACATGAATGACAAAAATGTCTGATATAGCAAAAGCGCAAAAACATATATGTAAACTCTCGTCGAAGCTGGGCACCACAGGGACGTCGACTGGGAGATGACCGCCTAGAAGTCCTCGTACTCCCGGTAGCTTTGGGTGAACTCCCTCGCGTCGGCAAGAACTTAGCAGCAGTAGAGTATCCCAAAAAGAACAAGAGGAAAAAGAGTAGAGGAGGCAAGTGTGAGTAAACAACTTGTACTCAACAAGTATAACACAAACTATGAGGCTCTAAGGTTGGCTGACTCAACTGCATTAGCTTTTAAGTCTTGGCAAAATTTTATTAAAGCTAATTACTACAAGTTGATGATTTACCATAAACCCAGTTACATAGTAATTAATCAAAATTAATCATGAACTACTGAGAACCAAACCGAAACCACCAAGGTAACCCCACTAATCAAAAGGAGGATCCGGGCCGCTCATGACCGTGAGCACGGCTAGTATACCAGTTTTACACTCTGCAGAGGTTGCACATCTTTACCCACAAGTCGTGAGCTACGCTAGTTGTTCATCACACTTCCTTAGGTGAGATGACTAGCAAGCACACTACGAGGCCGTTACAAAGAATCTCGTTGGTAGGGCGTAACCGCGAAGAGTTGGATCAGCGGCAATGGGGCCCACCTCACAGGGGTACAAGACACGTAGCACAGACCAAGCCGGAGGAGCAGGGACCATTGAAGCTTACCACCCTTGCCCCGCAGGTAAGTTACTCCAAACAAAAAAGACCTAATTAGTAAGCCAAGACCGTCCCATTCCAGTCTTGTGGTTGCGCGGTTGTCCCAGGTTGTCGCTCTAATGACATACGGTCCTTATGGAGAGTAGCTAGCACAAAACACAGTGCGAGCCCCCTAAACCAAGTTTCTAGAAAAACAAATTTTTAACGAGACGTGAGCCACTCAAGCGGGCCACTCCCAGAATTAAGTTGCATATACCATTAATCAAATTATTTAAAAAGGACCAACTGTGTTATAGCACAGCAACCTAGCACAAATAACCAAAATGCAACCCAAGGGATATATATAAAGGATATAAAGTGGCTAGGAAAGTCCTTATAGGCATACAATATTAAAATGCAGTATGAAATTGAATTTAAAAGTGATAGGTGTTGTTCATGTTATACTTGCCTTCCTCAAAGTTCTCCTACTGCTCAAGCTGCTCAGAAGAAGATGGCTACTCCGGGTACTGGTGCTCCTCCGGTAGCTCAACGTCTACTCACGAACACATGGCCAAAGACAAGGCAACAACATAAACATACAAGCAAACAAGAGCAAACACTAAGAAACAGTACAACAATACATAAAAACAGCAAACAAAACTAAGATAGAACTATTCTACGCATTACAACGATTGCGTGGACATAAAGAACGCCTAAAACAGAGCTAGAACGCGAAAACTAGGCTTAAAACAAGGTCTAGGGGCTAAACTGTAAGAAAAACAGTTTTTCCAGGGGTTTTTTTTGGAAAAACCAGGGACCTATACATAATTAATGGTTTGATCCAGGGGCTAGCGCATAAAAACGCAAGGGCCGGACTGCGGGCACTATTTCCAGAAAGCTCGGGGGCTAAAATGCTAAAAACTGGGCCTAACTATAATTTCTTCTGAACTAAGAAGGACGGCGGGTTGATATCAAAGAAGCTCATGGACTCTTTAGCAAGATTGCCAGGTTGAACCGGTATGGGTGAATCTCGGCCGTTGGATTCAGATCTAGCGGCTCGGGTCAAAGGCAACGCGAGCGGTGGCGCTGGGTCGCCGGAGTCGAGTTCCCGCGGCGGCGCACTGCCGGACTTCACCGAAATCGGTGCCCGGGGCTCGATTCGAGGAGCGGCTTGGCCGGGGAGGACGATCGCGGCAAGCGTAATCTACTGGAACCGTTTGTGCGGGGTTGCGGCAGACGGAGCAAGGCATGTGTTGGCGCTCCTTAAGTATCCATTTTATCCCCTATTTAACTTTGATAATGGCATAAATTTAATATCAGAATCACTAACCATCCTAACCTCGGCCCAATTATTGGTCGTTTTCGCGTTTGCACATATATTTTGGAGGTACTTCGTTTTTGCAGGTTTTTGACCAATTTTGGAGCATGAAATGGCGAGGCCCACGATCACGCGATGACACGAAGAAAGACAAAGGCCAAAGCCCGAACAAAGGATCGAAGGCCATGATGATTAGAGGCCCGTTCATGGACATCCACCCTCCAATGAAGCCCAAAAGATAAAGCCCAGAAGATAAGATCAAGATACTTCGGGGCTAAGCAAAGCAAAGAGATATTTAAGGAAGGATTTTCCATCCTATCCTTCTCCTCGAAGAAATCTCGAAGATAACGACGTCTAATGGGGTGCAATTGTGAAAGACAAACTCTAGAAGATTCCAGGAGACTTGGGGAGAAAGATGAGCACGAGTCGGTGAAGGAAAGTGCCAGGCCGGCCGGCCTAGGCTCATTGGGCCAGCCGGCCCAGCCCTTTTTTAGGTCGGTTCGACCTCCCCTTTGACCGAGGGTTTCCTGAGGCTATTTAAAGACCCCTCCCCAAGGTTCACGCAGAGATCAATTCGGGAGACGATGCCAAGGAGCAGAGAAGATAGAGGGACACCTCTCGGAGAGCCGAGGGTTGTGCTAGATGTCTAGGGTTCGCTCTAGCCGACGTGGGAACCTTGCAAGGAAGACCACGTCGGAGTTCTGGAGCTAGGATCATCAAGATCAAGGTAGGGCCCCGGTTGTGATCTTATGATGTACTATCATTCATGGGGAAGTTATTTGTGATTCTGAAAGTTTAGCGACCATGTTCTCTCTTTCGATTTCGTTCTCTTCTTTGGGTTTGCTTCATCCTAGATCTATTATCGAGATAGATCGCTTAGCATGATCTTGTAGTCATGGTGGCTAGAGGTTCATGACGGAACTACCAAAGGGGGTTCGACTTGCTTCAGGGTATTTCGTTCAAAAGGGGGGCGTCGTGACAGGCCGTCTCCACAGAGTAGGCAGAGTATCGAGGGATCAGATTGGAGATTTTTGGTTTAAAGAGGATTTTCATTGAGATTCACATCTACCTTACTTCACTTTATCTAGCTGGAACTACAACATATGCATGATCTAGGTGATCTAGATTGGTTATCTCTAACTTTCTCTTGCTACCTTCGGTGTTTGTCATGTTTTTAGTAGATTAGATTCGTTTTCACCATCTCACACAAAGGAATTTCTATGCTAGTAGATTGTTTCTTGTCTCTTTGGTTCCTTGGATTGATAAACCTTGGGGGAATACTCTGAGGGAAAAGCTACACGAAACCGTGCGCTTGCGGTATACAAATCGGGGGAGCTAAGGTGCGTCAACAAGCTTTTTTGGCGCCGTTGCCGGGGAACCATCTATTTAAGATCCAATCTTACTTGCATTCGTAAATATTTCTTTTTCTTGATTTTTCTTTTTGACCTTTTTAGATCTCTTATTTTTCTGAGCTAACTAAAAAAACGGATCTATTCCACGAAAATCAATCTAATCTAGAGTTTTCTTTATTTTGCTTTATTTTTCTTTTATGTTTTAGATCTCGTATATTCATCTTTTAGATCTTGTATATTTTTTCTTTTTCACTAACCCCTAACAGGAGATGGACGGGAGCCTCTCCAACAAACCTGAAAATTTTGTGGATGATCCAGAAAAAATTTACAGGCAAAGGAGACGAGAAGCACGATCAAGGAAGCCGGAACTAGTAGATCCAAAAGTTGAAGCCGATGATTCATCGTCTTCACCTCAAGCAACTCCACCAACAAGTCCAAAGGAGGCGCCACTTCACCAAGGGATGGCGCTACCGGAGCCAGAGCGTACGATCGGAGAGCTATGCACTCCAGACGTTCGGGACTTGCCGATCCAAAATCTCGACAACATCGGAGTTCCGTTCGAGATTAAGACTTCAATCATAAGGATGGTGCAAAGCTCGCCCTTCACTAGAAAAGAAGACGCTAATCTACATCTTCAAGCGTTCCTCAAACTATGCCGCACCTTCGACATGCAAGGGATGACTCAAGATCAAATAAGAGCGAGGCTCTTTCCGTTCTCTCTACTTGGGAGAGCGCTGCAATGGTTTCATTCTCTACCACCGCGCACGGTGCAAAATTGGGAGTCCTTGATGAAAGAATTCATGATGGAGTTCTACTCGCCGGGCAAGACCCAGATTCTGCGCAACAAGATTGCAACATTCGCGCAAGCCCCGACGGAGACTATTGCGGAAGCCTATGAGCGCTTCAACGACTACATCCGCGCCGTACCTCATCACAAGTTCTCGAGGGAAGATGTGGTCCAGAAGTTCTATCAAGGCCTCACTACTGCATCAAGGGGGATCATTGATGCATCGGCCGGAGGTTCTATCATTGAGCTCACGCCTACTCAAGTTTTCAAGCTATTCAAGAAGGTGGCGGACAATGACGCATGGGCATCATCGGGGCGCCTACAACCACTCCAAGCCGTGGGCGCCGCGAAGAGTGTATTACAAGTGGAACGCGAAGAAGTGCTAGAAGGGAAGATCGACTCGCTCATGATAAGGTTGGAGAAGATGGAAGTGGAAAAGAGAGAAGCCCAAGCTATCGATTTGAAGGCAGCCGAAGCAAGGTCTACATGTGAAGAATGTGGAGAGTACGGCCATGTGCAAAAGAATTGCCCGGAGGAAGCCAAGATGCTCGACTACATGAAGAAGGGAGAATGGATTCCGCCAACCAACTTCCGCTATGGGCAAGGTAGACCCCAATTTAATACAAGCTCTTCCATTCAAAACTCGGTGCCTCTTCGTATACAATTGAAGGAGTTCATGGAGGAGCAAGGCAAGATCAACAAGAACACCGTCACCAAGTTTAAGGCTATGGACAAGATTTTAGAGAACATTGATGGCAAGGTGACGGAGGTCGGGAGCTCTAACCTTCAAGTACTCAACATGATGAAGATGCTAGAAACACAAGTAGCCCAGCTCGCCGGACGCCTATCTAGCAACAAAGGAAAATTGCCCGGGCAACCTCAAAGTTCGGAGACGGCTAAGGCAATTCAAACTCGCTCGGGAAAGGAGACCGAAGAACCCGAACATGCAGTGGGAGCAAGGAAGCCTAAGCCAAGAGTTGAAGTGGAGACCATCATCAAGGAGAAGGCACCTACTCCTATGCCAGAGATAGTCACCAAAGAGCCGGAGTTTGAGCTAGATGATATAGACACCAAGATTCTACCGCCAAGGCCACGATACCGCAAAGGTAAACATGAAGATGAGCAGTTCAACAAACTTGTTGACATGGTACGCAGGTTGAGCATCAACATGCCGCTCTTGGACGCTCTACAAGTTCCGACGTATTCTCGCTACTTCAAAGACATCATGGGAAACAAGCGCGAGATACCGCCAAGCACTGTCAAGCTAACCGAGGAATGTAGCGCGGCAATCGCTAATGAAGCTCCTGAAAAGAAGAGGGACCCCAGATGTCCTACCATCCCATGTTCCATTGGATCTCTTATGTTCGAAAGAGCACTTTGCGATCTTGGTGCAAGTGTGAGCGTCATGCCAAAGAATGTGTTCGAGAAGCTATGCTTACCGGAGCCGGAGCCCACAGCCATGTGCCTAGAGTTAGCGGACAATTCCGTTCGCTATCCTTTGGGAATCGCCGAAGACGTGCCCGTGAAGATTGGAGAACACTTAGTCCCCGTTGACTTTGTGATTCTCGATATGGGAGAAGGGAGCAAGGCGCCTCTCATACTTGGGAGGCCTTTCCTCAAGACCGCAAGGGCAAACATCGACGTTGGCAAGGGGGAAATAAAGTTCGACATCAATGGCACCAAAGCGAATTCAAGTTTCATCCACGCCTCGAGGTATGAAACATGATCAATGTCAAATATGTTCCACCTCACAGCCGTGTCACAGAGGAGAAGCCAAGGAAAGAAGAGGAGCCGAACAAGAAGGAAGCGAAGAAGGAGATAGAAGTCATCGCGTCCATCGCGACAAAGAAGATCGTTGCACCCGTCAAGAAGAAAGCTAAAAGCCCGCCTGTGAAGACCAAAAAGATGACTAACGTAGAAGACAAGCCCGCACCAAGGATTGTGCGGAAGTGGGTGCCCAAGACTGCAGCGCCATCACCGAGCGTTGGTCTGAAGTGAAGAAGAAGAAAGTCTAGCTATAGACTATAAACGAAGCGCTTTGCGGGCGGCAACCCGTTCGTCGAGTCAAGAATAAAGCTGCCGGGAGTTCAACCCGTTCGTCAAATCAAGAATAAGCTGCCGGGAGGACAACCCGCGAAAGGTTAGGTAAGTGAATCAAGAATTTTGCTACGCAAGGACACGATATACTTTCGAACAATTGGTCGTTTGGTCAAACAATTCGATTTGGATTTTATTCGCTCGGTCATTCCGATGTTATTTCTCATTTTAAACCAATGACATGAGCCATCCTATGATTTATTTGCCTCTTCTTAAAGCCACATCCAAAATTCCATACCCATTTTTGGCGACCGTCCTCTCCATGACGGCCGGACCAAGTTGAGATAAAACACAAGAGTAGAGCCGCGCTATGTTTATATCATTTGAATTCTTGATGCGTAGGTTCGTTCAAACATAGAGAGAATTTTTAGTTTTCATCACCATAGGATTAGAATTTTTCTAACTTTAATTATTCTCTTTTTCAAAATTATCTCTCTCATTTTGGCAAAAATTAGAACCTAAACCCAAGACCCACGGTTGAATTCGAGATTGTTCGCTATCAATTCATGAAAGTGAACGGTTCCGGTGCAACCAAAATTAACGTTGTCGGGAAATATTTTTCGACTTACAAATGTAAAGATGTTTCAATTCCCCTCTAATTATTCATTTAAACTCATTGCATGCTTTGAGTCAATTCTGAAATTTCGAAGTTAGAGGAGGATTAAACATCTAAGCATGATTTAGAGAGGGTTTATGTGCTTGATTAACATCCATTGATCAAAGTGAGTTCACGGGAAAGAGTAGTGCTCTCTACCTACCACCACATGCAAATAATTCAAAGGAGGGAGCAGCCATGCATGGGAAGGACATGTGATTTTCAGCGAAGATGGCACCTTGTGATGCATGATGAAGCATGAGACAAGGTGAATGACACAAAGTGGAGAAATAATGTTGCAAGTGGACATCAAAGGCAAAGAAGGAGTGGTTCACAAGAATTGGACGGTGCAAAGCATGCAAGATGTACTGGACAGAAACGAATAATTGCACCAGGAAGCCACCAGAGAAAATTGAAGTGGAGAGGAGCCAGGAATCCCCTAGGCCGGCCCCAAGGCCCTAGGCCGGCCGGCCTGGCCCCTATTTAACCCCTCTGGTGCTCCCCTTTGGCAGGTATACTCTTCACTCAGTTCCTTGCTTATGTTCTTCAAGTTCTTTGCCCAGAAACATCAGTTAGAGCCCTGAAAAATTCGTCCACCAAAATCTACTCCAAAAATCTCAGAAAATTCACCACAATTCCTAGTTTGTTCCACTCTTCGATATATTGTTCTCCCGCCGGCAAGAAACCCCTGGTATGTTTGTTTTTGAGTGTGTGCAGCAAGGAGTCACCATGAGTGGCCTCATGAAGTTCATCGCCGGGAGGAGAAGGACGCTTTCATCAACATCCGATGCATCGGCAAGTTCTTCGCGGAGGCACTCGGTCTCCGAGTCTCCGCGGAGCATGGAGGAAGACAACCCCGCACCGAGGAGCGACATGTTGCTCCTTGGTGGGATGAGAGACCCGAGAAGCTCCTCCATGAGATTCACCGAAGGGATGCCACCTCCTCCACAGCGTTCAACAAGGTCATCCGCACCACCACCATACAAGCCCAAGAATTCAGAATATGGGTTTATTATCTTGTCGAAGGGAGAAGAAGAAAGGCTCAAGTTCATGAAGGGAAGACTGCGAGCAAATTATGATTTTGATGATGAAGCATTGGTGAAGCTGGGATTTCATCATGACATCTATGAGCTCTTGGAGAACATCGGTTGGAAGTTATTTTCCGACGGTGTCACGGTTGATATGCAAGAAGAAGTGGCTCTTGAGATGTTCATGACATTAGAAAAATCAACGGAAGTGGTGGATGATGAAGAAGTTCCATGTCTGAAATTTCGGCTCAAGAATGAAGAGAAAGTAATCACCTATGGAGAAATAGGAAGCTTGCTCGGATTCAAAAGTAATGCATATGAAATGGTGCAAGTTGAAGATGGAGAGCTTGATGAATTTTGGAGAAAGATAACAAAAGATGTCAACCGCCAAAGGAAAAATATAAGTAATGTGACCCTCCAAATATTCCACTCTTGGTTGAGCAAGAGAATTCTCGGGAGGATGAGAGAATCGAAGGTCACCAACCAAGAATTAAATTGGATGTATGCTGCATTGGTGAAGAAACAAGTGATTGATCCCACCTACATCATGGTTGAAAGGTGGCTTTGTGAAGCATCATCCGGCACGGGAGAAGTTGGCTCGGGGTGTTATCTCACAATGATAGCCCGAGCCATGAACCCAAGGTTACGAGTGATCCAAAAATTTTATCTCCCGGGAAGAGATATTGGGATTGATCATTTGAGGCAAGGTCATTATATCGGAGGGGATGAAAAGAAGGGATTTACTATTTCTGAGATGGATATTTCCCTCCCCGATCAAAGGCTGAAATTATTTGCAAGAGGGAGGACTGATTGGCGAGTTGAAAATATTGGAAAAAAGGTGAAGAAATCAAAAAGAGGAAGGTTAATTGAAGGAACATCGGCATCGGCACAACAAGAAGACTTGGAAGTAAACCTTCCACCGCCAAGTTCTGCTTATTGGAGGAATGAATTTCAAGGTGCATCAAGTGGACAATGATGCCCGCAAGGATGGACGAGTTAATGGGAAGGAAGCCAAGAACAAGCATGGGGGCATGCTGCAGCAACGCCCCCACCATTTAGCAACTACGGCTACCCACCCTCATCATATCAAGGAGAGATGCCCGACCCGTCATTTGGAGCACAATATTTTGACCTCCCTCAACCAGAACAAGGAATGAGAATCATGGGTGCCTATGCAAGAAGAAACATGGAAGATATAGACGTCATCCGGAGGCACATAACCCAACTAGAAGATGGAACCGCGGGAATTGCATATCAAATGGGACTTCTAGGCCTGGCGCCACCGGAACAATTTAATGGAGGAGCATTTCAGCAGTATTATGACCAAGGATATAACGCAAGAGCCAATCAAGAAGAGTGATCGACGACAAGACAATGAATAAAATGCTCGCACGTGTGGTTTGGATTTTCTATTTCTTTTCATTTATTTTCAGCATGTGTGCAAGCTTGTGTGTGCGTAGCAATTTTCTGTTTTATTTATTTTTCAGCATGTGTGCAATTTGCTTTCTTTTGTCTTCATTACCATGATAAATAAATGCATCACCTACGTTTTAATGTTATGGTTAGTAATGATGATAGAAAGTTTGTGCCATGTTAAAATATGATGATCGTTGCCGCTTTGTCTACTTTCTTGTGCTTGGTTTATGCATGATTAAACTAATGCTCTCTCTAACATGATCTGAAAATTAATTAAATGCCAGCTAATTCAATTGTGGAGGTTATGATAAATTAAGACCCATATCTTTTAATCTTGCTCTCTTACTTAAGCTTGCCAAGGAAAATTTAATTTGGATTTAATTCTGAGCTAACCTTGTCAATGATACCTTTTGCAATTGCTCTACCCTTCTACAAGCCTAAATGATATATGATAACAAACCATAGAGCAAGAATTATTTTCAGGTGAATTAATTCAGGAATTATCTTCTTTGGTACGAGACTAAGAAGCTGACCATTCCGTATTTTTGCGTACCTCTCTTTTGCTAGCCATTCTATCCATGCATTGTGAGTTTCTATACTGGGAACATCGCAAACCTCGCTGGATATCCACCCCTAACCAAAAACATCTTTTTGTGAAACACCTCCTTGACCACAATCTATATATTGAGTATATATTTGTTTCGACGGCAAAACAGTGGAATCAAGAGCAAAATTCAGTAAAACATAAGCTTGGGAAGCATCAAAGAGTTCGCAGAAGAAAAATCCGAAGAAGTGGAGGCCTACAGGCAGTAGGCCGGCCGGCCTGCCCCTTTTCCTCCTCTGTTGGCTTCAATCTTTCACGAGGAGATGCTCCCTTGAATTCCAAAGTTGAGTCCAGAGAATTGATAAAGGTTTTGTGCACTCACTCCATCAAGTTATCATCACTTCATTGCTTGAGGACAAGCAAACGTTGAAGCATGGGGGGAGGTGGAGTAAGTACATTGTGTTGCCAACGGTTCTGAGGAGCAAAAATAAAGAAAAAAAAGAAAGAGAGAAAAGAAAAAAAATGAATGATGATGAAAAGCTCCTCGGTCCTGTTTGCTTCATTAAACTCCAGATACTTTGAAGATTATTCTATACTCAATTATTCCAACCATGTGCAATCCGATAACAAGGACTTCAGTTGTGCCTTGGGATCAACCGTTGCCATTTGCACATGTCCACCATCTAAAGTGTGTGTTCCATTCTCTCCCTCCCCATAAAAGAAATTATTTTCCAATGGTCTTTTTGATGAGTCTCGGTAAATCCATAAGAAGTATTTTTTGTTTTGATAATATCTTGATTATAATATCTTTTGTTAGGACTAACCTTTCTAGAGCTCCAGATAAAGCCTCACACATACATATGAGAGAACGAAAGGAGGTAGTTCTAGCAAGATTGAGAGACAAGATGAGCTGAGAGTTTCTATGAGCAAATTGCAATGAGGTTTGAATTGTTGATCTTGGTTTAGCATTACTTATGAAACTTACTTTCTTAATTCTGAGACTTGTTTAATTTTGAGAGCATGTGCTTAATAATTGTGGGGAAGCATTTAACTTGTATCTACCTTTCACATTGAAAAAGCTGGTTACAACTTGAACTATTAACTGCAAAATATTTTTGGGAGCATTGTGTTTTAACGTGTATGATCGAGTGCAGGGATTGGACACTGAAAGGCAGCGCTGATTTTTATCAAAGACTTACTCGAGGACGAGCAAGGTTTAAGCATGGGGGGAATGTTGGTGCTCCTTAAGTATCCATTTTATCCCCTATTTAACTTTGATAATGGCATAAATTTAATATCAGAATCACTAACCATCCTAACCTCGGCCCAATTATTGGTCGTTTTCGCGTTTGCACATATATTTTGGAGGTACTTCGTTTTTGCAGGTTTTTGACCAATTTTGGAGCATGAAATGGCGAGGCCCACGATCACGCGATGACACGAAGAAAGACAAAGGCCAAAGCCCGAACAAAGGATCGAAGGCCATGATGATTAGAGGCCCGTTCATGGACATCCACCCTCCAATGAAGCCCAAAAGACAAAGCCCACAAGATAAGATCAAGATACTTCGGGGCTAAGCAAAGCAAAGAGATATTTAAGGAAGGATTTTCCATCCTATCCTTCTTCTCGAAGAAATCTCGAAGATAACGACGTCTAATGGGGTGCAATTGTGAAAGACATAAACTCTAGAAGATTCCAGGAGACTTGGGGAGAAAGATGAGCACGAGCCGGCGAAGGAAAGTGCCAGGCCGGCCGGCCCAGCCCTTTTTTAGGTCGGTTCGACCTCCCCTTTAACCGAGGGTTTCCTGAGGCTATTTAAAGACCCCTCCCCAAGGTTCACGCAGAGATCAATGCGGGAGACGACGCCAAGGAGCAGAGAAGATAGAGGGACACCACTCGGAGAGCCGAGGGTTGTGCTAGTTGTCTAGGGTTCGCCCTAGCCGACATGGGAACCTTGCAAGGAAGACCACGTCGGAGTTCTGGAGCTAGGATCATCAAGATCAAGGTAGGGCCCCGGTTGTGATCTTGTGATGTACTATCATTCATGGTGATGTTATTTGTGATTCCGAATGTTTAGCGACCATGTTCTCTCTTTCGATTTCATTCTTTTCTTTGGGTTTGCTTCATCCTAGATCTCTTATCGAGATAGATCACTTAGCATGATCTTGTAGTCATGGTGGCTAGAGGTTCATGACGGAACTACCAAATGGGGGTTCGACTTGCTTCAGGGTATTTCGTTCAAAAGGGGGGCGTCGTGACAGGCCGTCTCCACAGAGTAGGCAGAGTATCGAGGGATCGGATTGGAGATTTTGGGTTTAAAGAGGCTTTTCATTGAGATTCACATCTACCTTACTTCACTTTATCTAGCTGAAACTACAACATATGCATGATCTAAGTGATCTAGATTGGTTATCTCCAACTTTCTCTTGCTACCTTCGGTGTTTGTCGTGTTTTTAGTAGATTAGATTCGTTTTCACCATCTCACACAAAGGAATTTCTATGCTAGTAGATTGTTTCTTGTTTCTTTGGTTCCGTGGATTGATAAACCATGGGGGAATACTCTGAGGGAAAAGCTACATGAAACCGTGCACTTGCGGTATACAAATCGGTGGCGCTAAGGAGCGTCAACAGCGCGTAGCGGAGGAGGCGGCTCTGCGCGGCGGCAGAGCACCGGCGTGCGGGCGTGTAGTCCGAAATGGGGTGGAAACGGGGGGCCAAAGGGTGCACGTGTGTGTGTTGAGTGAGCACGAACCCGAACCAGGGTCGTGTGGTGGCTGGCGTGCGCTGCAGGGGACTCGCCACGGCGGAGCATGGCGTGCGCGGCGGCGGAAGCACCGGCGTGTGGTGCACGGGCACCTAGTGTGCGCTACGGCCTACGACGGTTGGTGCCAAAGGAGCAGGGGAACGTGCTGATGCTCACCGAGCTTGGAATTGACCGGAGATGCGGTGCTACAGGGCCGACGTCGAGATCCGACGGAAGCGGCACGGCAGAGCTCGTGGAGGTGACGCTGCAGGGGTCCCCCGGGCTCCTTGTCTCCACGGGTCGGCGTGTGGTGGTCCTGCGAAGCCGGCAGAGGGGTCAACGCGGCCGGACCGGCATCGGCGGCGAGGAATTTCTCGGAATTGGATTTACCTGCGGAGGCAGTTCCGGAAGAAATTCTGGCGCGAGCAAGGCGAAGGCTGAAGGCAGCGGGCTCGGGGTCGGTCTTGGGCACGGGACGGAGCTTCTGTGGCGGCTCTGGCGGGTTTTCGTGTGGTGGAGCGGCTGGTCTACGGCGGTGCAGGGAATCTGCTCTTGCGCAGAGGGTGTGGCGGTGGTGCTAGAGCTCGGGAACGGCGGCTATGGCGAGGATAGGGCACAGAGGAGGGCTGCGGGCGCTAATTAAAGGGCAGGCCGGGATTTTGGGCGTGCGTGCACGGCGCAATCGCGGTGAGAATCACAGGCGGTGCCGGACGCGGTGGAAGCGGATCACGCCAATGGTTCCGCGTGATCTGGCATGGTGGCGTCGCTTCTAGAAGGGCGAGGGCGCTGGGCGTGACTGGCCAGTGGGCCTCGGGCGCGCGCACGGGGCGGAGCGGGGCCACGGGATAGCGAGGGCGAGCGGAGCGCAGGTCTGAGCAGGGGAGCTCGAGCGCGAGGTGGAAGAAAGGAAAGGGGAGGGGAAGGTGCTGACGCGTGGCGTCACGCTGTCAGAGGAAGAGGGCGACGCGCGCGAGCTGCTCCGCATGCTGGGCTGAGGTGCGGGGGAAAGAGCGAGGGGGGCACTGGGCCGGGAGGGAAGGAGGGGTGCGCACTGGCGGCTTGCTAGGCCGAGGTGGGGAGCGGGAGCTAGCTGGGCCGGGGCAGCGCAAGCGGGCCGCGAGTGGGATAGGGAAAGAGAAAGGTGGGCCGGTGGTGGTTGGGGGTGGTTGGGGTTTTGGGCTGGATTGGTTTTCTCTTTTTCTAGTTTTTCTTCCCCTTTTCTTTTTCAAACAACACTCAACTAATTTGAATTCAAACCCTAGCACTCAACCAAAATAAAACTTATGCACCATCATGAATGCACAAACATATTGAACCTATATTAAATTTTAATTACTTGTGAAAGAAATTAAATTAAATGCAAAGCTAAGCAAAGTAAAACCTTAGAAACTTTATTAAAGCCAATTAAATTTATTATTAAATACTGAAATTTAAATTAGGGTGTTACATCAAGGGGGCTCTCTCTCTTGAGCTATTGACACTTGCTCCCTCTACCGCTTGGCGGACTCTCATCCCCAACAGTTTGCCGCCCACCCGTCAGTTCATTCCATCACATCATCCACGGCTCTTCGTTGATAGCATTGGCTTCGGCTCCAGCCAGAATGGCTTCGGCTCAGCCGCTTCGCTACGTCTTCGGCTCCAGCCAGAATGGCTTCGGCTCAGCCTCTTCACCGTGAACGAGGATTCGATCCTCAGACCTCCACCTTCGGCAGTTACATCAGCTAACCAACTGAGCCACGTTGTGTCTCTTAACACAGTTTGCTTTGCACTTCTTTTTAACGTGCGACTTCCCTAGTGGGGCAGCAAATCGCTTCGGCAGGAGCTTACCCTTCACTCCGCTTGAGCACAGGCCAAGATATATATTCTGGAATCTCATATTTGACACCAACGTTATTAATTTCTCATCCTTCGTACACATATTAAGTCCTGGAAAAGCATTTCCCACTCTTTGATTGCATCAAGCACGGCTTAAATGGCTCATGTTTACATAATTGATTTGAGACATCGAAGCGTTCGTGGGAACGACCCTTGCATCTATTATTTCATATTATACCAATACTACCTAAGTCCATACATTTGCAGCTAACCACGAGCTACTGCACATATAAGTTTATCTCTAATTTATTATTTATTGTTCAAAATGAACGAGTTATGGTCTTCGTTTCACATTAACACAGACAAAGCACATGGCCGAGGCTTCGGACCCGCGCGAAGCAAAGCACTGTGTCGCCACAAGACGTCATTTACCCTTCGATGAGGATTAATTTTTGCCTTCAATCTATGATAAATATTTTTACATTTAACTAATCCGGCTAGCATATTTTGCTAGCTAACCCTTCGCCAGTGAATAAACACCTTCGGTGGGCTAACCTGGTGGACAGAAAAAGTGCACAGCCTCAACTTTGCACTTCTACTGTGTTATGGACTTCAGTTCTCAGCCGAATGGCCCATGCCGAATGCACCGGCGCCCGCTTCGGCCTAGCATCATTTCGGCCATGCCGAAGGTACCGGCGCCTGCGTCGGCCCAACATCATCTTCGTCCCAACACGAAGGCTGCGACCTGCTCACGCGGCGCCACCAGCCCGCGCGCCCCCTTCGGCCCAACGCGAAGGCGGCCAGCTTCGATGCCAAGTTCGCCAGCAGCCACTTCCCTCTTCGCAGTACAGTTAATAAGAACCAAATACTATTGAATATTATGCTTGCAATATTTAAACATTTGATCACGACCCAAAATAATCTTGTGGGGGACTTCGTCTCACTGTGAAGGGGCTTTGGGTAAGTCATCCTCAGAAGGAGTAATGACTATCAAGAGTTATTTGCTCTTGAAGAGCAGATGTTTAAAAGCCTTCAAATATTCATTTCATCACTTAATGATGTTTAGCCCTTCGGGTCACATATTTTGCGGTACAAGCTTATCCTTCGTTTCATGACTACTAGAATTGATTATAAACTAATTGCCTACCCTCTGTCGAAGTGTTAGCATATCATTTTTTAAGTAGGAATCAGCAAGCAAGCGAAGGCCAGAAAACCACATGCACGCACCGACAAACAGGGCTTCGGTAGATTAGGCTTTCGGCCAGGCGTACAAGGGTCCGCTGTTGTCTTGTCGACTTCGGCCCGGCAACACGCGGCCAGTGGTTTGGTCGGGGACGAGGCCCCGGCGTGACAACCTTCGACGGCTCGGCCCAGCAAGGCCGTAGCTTCGGCACAGCTTCGGTATGAAAAGCAGCGAACGGCGTCCCCTTCGTGCCCCGACATCCTCTTTAGACCACGAGGCGAAGAGCGCCTCCTTCGACCAAGTGCAGAACGCGCCTCCGGCCCGGGCGTCCTCTTCGGATCGGTGGCATCCTCTTCGGCCAAGCTGAAGAGCGCAGAACACGCACCCCTTCAACCCACGAAGCGAAGAGCCTCTTCTTTGGGCCACGACGCGGCAACTCTTCAGCCTGCGGCGGCTCCCCCCGCAACCCAGCTGCCTCGGCCGGACTTCGGCCCATGGCGCACGCAGTTCGAAGCGCCAAGGTCAAGGATTTTGGCCACCTTTGGCCCGGCGTCTTCGTCGACCTACGACCCCTTCAAGACAGCATCAGCAGTTTCGGACCACAGCACCTACATCGGCCCAGCATCGACTACCTCTGTCGACCCGTTCGCCTCTTCGGCCCGCAGGGAAGCACGGCCTGTCGCCGCAAGCGCCGCCTCCATCGGCCCAATTACCCTTTTCGGCCCATGACGAAGCGCAAGCACGCGACACAGCTCCGCCAAGAGCCCAGTCGGCAAAAAGCAGATACGAAGGTCGCGGACAGGAATCAATCCTGTGATCTCCCACTTCCGAGGCAAGACCTTTAACCAACTCAGCTGCTTCGTCTTCTCAGTACCTATTGTTTAGCAATATTTTTACTTAATACTGTTTATGCGTCCCGACTAGCCCTGCAATATTTAACAACTATTCATGGCCCAAAATAACCTGATGAGGCCTTCGGTTCCTGCCTTCATTTATGGTAGACGTGGGTACTCTTGTCAAACAATTTTTGGCTCTAAATTGTCGCGAGTAGCACATAGCCCAGAGATATATTAACCTCCGGTGGCTCCCTTCGGTCTTGACCGAAGTAGCTGTCACTAACAGTGATACTTTTAATCTCACTTGATTTTTATCTATCAATACCTCCTCGATCCATGGTATTGGACTTCGGAATTCTTGCCAAATTGGTAATGGCATCAGACATATTTATATATAATTCTTTTCGAAGAATGCCACATTTAACAACTTTCTGCGGCCAGGTTAGTACCCCTTCGCATTAGTTCAGTTCAATCATCATTGTAAGCCACGTCTTCGACAGTATTGTCAAAAGTCACCACTTGTTCTGAGCACTACTAGTATTCTAATGCATTAATATACAGCTTACATAGTTACCAAAGAATTAATTTCCTATACATATATGGATCTGTCTAACTCTCTTGATGGGTACCGAAGAGACTATTGCTACCGATTCAACCCCTGAGAAAATAAAATTCTATATGAGGCTTCGGCTATCTATGTTGTATGCAAGATCCCTCTTCGGGTTAATGGTTTTCAACTCTTTAAATATATATATGGCACTTCGGATATTCGAGCTTGATACAAGATTTTTCTTCAGGCTATTGTTTTCACCCCGAAGAGAATTATATAAGAGGGGCTTCAGTTATCCGAACTTTATACAAGATTCTCCTTCGGACTATCGGTTTTTACCTCGAAGCAAGCTAAGTTGTAGGTGGAATGGCTATGCCAGGTTCTCACGGAGGTTCACTTGGCCTTCGGTACTGCTTAATTGCAGCCAACCAATGGGATTTCTGTCAGATAACAGTGAGACTCACCCGAAGGTTGGGCCTTGATTATGAGGCCAACCCTTTGCTCTTTACTTATTACAATAGCATCTTATTTATCTCGTACTACAATCTGTGCATCACATAGCATTGCATTGCATTGCAGCGGGGAGCCAAAGATGCTCACGCTAAAACAAAAAGTTCTTCGGCGCGAAATGCCGAGGGCAAGGAAAGTCCTGTCGTGCGAAAAGCCGAAGGCATAGAAGTCCTTCGACGCGAAATGCCGAGGGCAAGAAAAGTCCTGTCGTGCGAAAAGCCGAAGGCAGAGAAGTCCTTCGGCGCTAAATGCCGAGGGCAAGAAAAGTCCTGTCGTGCGAAAAGCCGAAGGCAGAGAAGTCCTTCGGCGCAAAATGCCGAGGGCAAGGAAAGTTCTTCGGTGCGAAACGCCGAGGGCATTGTAATAAATATGAAATGTTATGACATGTTTTTGCTGGTCAATTAAGACCCAGCTTCATAGCAGGAAAATTCTATCGTCGGTTCCCATATCTCTTGTCAAGTATAAACAAAACCTTCAAAAAGAAAAGCATATTGATGAAATATGTATGCACCGAAGCTCTATCTCTCTTCGTCGAGCAAAAAGAGGAGTCATCGGTGCGTAACAAGCGATGATGCTTGAAAGAAGTAAGCACGAGTTGCACGTCCTGAATGGGTCCCGCTCCTCTTAGCTTCACTTCCAGTACATTAAAGCCATCCACTGCGCAAAGCGGAAGGCAGAGAAACCCTATTGCATGAAATTGAGAGGCTTAAGCAACTTCATCCAAAATGGGCTTTGTCACTTCTATGCTGCCTCCACGAACCCCGGACAAGAGGGGCTATGGTGGGGCTAGGAGCCTAGCACCCCTGGCGAACAAGTCTTGCCCGGTGCTCGTCATTTTGGCTTCAACGACAATGATGACTTCGGCTTCACCCTCGTCGACAGAGTTCGACTCGAGGGGCTCGCCATCTACCTTCGGCGTCGACGACTTCGTCTTCGCCCTCGTCGACAGAGTTCGGCTCGAGGGGCTCACCATCTACCTTCGACGTCGACGACTTCGCCTTCGCCCTCGTCGACAGAGTTCGGCTCGAGGGGCTCGCCATCTACCTTCGGCGCTGACGACTTCGCCTTCGCCCTCGTCGATAGAGTTCGGCTCGAGGGGCTCGCCGTCTACCTTCGGCGTCGACGTCTTTGCCTTCGCCCTTGTCGACAGAGTTTGGCTCGAGGGGCTCGCCGTCTACCTTCGGCGTCGACGACTTCGCCTTCGCCCTCATCGACAGAGTTCGGCTCGAGCGGCTCGCTGTCTACCTTTGGTGTCGACGACTTCGCCTTTGCCCTCGTCGACAGAGTTCGGCTCGAGGGGCTCGCCGTCTACCTTCGGCGTCGATGACTTCGCCTTCGCCCTCGTCGACAGAGTTCGGCTCGAGGGGCTCGCCATCTACCTTCGGCGACGACGACTTCGCCTTCGCCCTCATCGGCAGAGTTCGGCTCGAGGGGCTCGTCGTCTACCTTCAGCGACGATGACTTCGCTTTCTTCGACAGAGTTTCGGATCGAGGGGCTCGCCGTCTACTTCGGCGACCGCGACTTCGGCTTCGCCCTCGTCGACAGAGTTCGGCTCGAGGGGTTCGCCTTCTGCTTCGGCGACGATGAATTCGGCCTTCGCTCGCGTCGGCAGAGCTCGACCCGAGGGGCTCGCCTTCGACTTCCATGACGGCGACTCCGGCTCGCTTTTCTACCTCGGCAAAGACGAAGAGTGATCCGAAGATGCGACGAGACTCATCCGGTGCGAAGGGTGGGAGCGCCCGAGAACCAAGACTCTGAAGTCATAGACGGACCTGGGCTACTCCTTGTATATTCAGCTACTGTGCTTTGTTGTACCCATCAAACCAAAGTAGCTGAGGGGCTACTGTTGGGGGAATGGCCCAACCCATATTGTAAATGGGCCTCATGTGATGGCCCAAGGGCCTATTTGTAAATATTGTATTCATCAAGGGGCCGGAGGCAAAGTGCCATCTCCTCCCCTCCTATATATATAGCTAACCCAAGGGGTCAAGGGGGCTCTCTCTCTCTCTTGAGCTATTGACACTTGCTCCCTCTACTGCTTGGCGGACTCTCATCCCCAACAGTTAGATTCAGTCGAAGAAGCCAGAATCAATGCTTTAACCCAATCGGCTAGATATCTTCAAGGAGTCAGACGCTATCATGATCGTAATGTCCAGCAAATGTCTTTCAATGTTGGAGATCTAGTATTACGAAGGATTTAAGATGAGACAGGATTGCACAAATTAAATTCCAGATGGGAGGATCCTTTCATCGTAACTAAGGTTACAAGACCTGGATCATACAAAATCACTGATGCAGATGGAAACGAGGTACCCAATTCCTGGAATATTGAGCACTTGAGCAAATTTTATCCTTGATCCAAGTAACATGGTGATGTTAGTTGATTTCTTTAATAAAGCAAAGGCCTTCATCAGCTTTTTGACTACATTAAAGGCAGTTTTCAACTTGACAGCATTATTTCTGATTACTTTCCAAAAAGTTCATCCAACCAGAATAATATCTACAGATTCATACTGACCTGGATAGCTTACACAGTTTTCCATCAGGAAAACTATACAAGTCACATCCTTGTCCTTAATATAAGGACACAACCTACTTGCTAGCTCGAGAAGGTATATGGATACCTTTACTAGTTTGTCCATCTTGGGTAACTCGATGGAGTTCATCCTAACAGGTCAACTATAAGGAACTCTAGCCTTGTGTCAATGGCAAAACTACTCGCTCGCTCAAGTATGTTATGGATACTACTCAATTTTGTCCTTCTGGGGTAACCCGACGGGGTTCATCCTAACCGGTCAATCTTAGTAGTTACTCCAAGTCTATATGATAGACACCCTACTCGCCGGCTCGAGTAGGCATTGGATATTTTTAAGATGGTTTCATCTTGAATAACTCGACGGGGTTCATCCTAACAAATCTATCATAGAAATTACTCTAGTCCCTGGTTAGGACACCCTACTCGCTTGCTCGAGTAGTTTACGGATATCTTCATAGTCTTTCTATCTGGGTAATCCGACGGGATTCACCGTAATTGAACAACTATAGAGATCACTCCATGCGAACATTCTAGATTGGTCGAGTAGTTTGTACTTATCCTACGGTATCAGATCATACTTCTGAAGAAACACCAACAGGATAAAAGCAATATCTACAAAAACAGGATCTTACAGAAGATTACAAGAGTTGTTACAAGCAGATTACTCTGCCAAGTTCTTCAGAATTTCCTCAGCAATTACTTCTGACTCCTTACAATAGTCCTGGAATTTCTCATCAGAATAATCAGGAGCTATTCCTTTAGCTATGGGAGCTAAGTTGAACCGAGGCAAGTACGACTTGACAACTCCAATCATATGGGTCAGATAATTCTTGGAGGTAGCAGTCATGACATCAAAAATCTTTTTGAGAGCTTCTTCTAGATGCTCTACCAAAGACTTACTACATGATGACTCCTCTTCGGAATCTACCATATCCACAATGACTTGAGCTGCTGCTGCCAGTCGAATATGATCGCTTGGAGAACCTGATAGAAGCATATCTCAATGATTATCATTGGCAAAGCAATATCAAGACAAAAGATCAAATACTCACAAGCTTGAGCGATTTGCAATTGTTCTTGAAGCTTTGACTCATCCTCCTGTAGCTTTGATTTCTCTACTTCAAGATTCTTGATTTGCCGCTTCATGTCACAAAGTTCTAGATGATGCTTTCGGTTTGCTTCATATAGCTTGTTCCGAGCAGCAAGGGATTTATCTAGTCATTTGGCAATCAGGATGTTCTGCTTCTCCAAGGTTTTCCGATTGTCAACAGTCTTATATAAAGCATGAGACTTCATAAAAGACCGATTGGCAATATACTGTAAAAACAAGACTGGTCAGGTGTCATCAACTACTCGACATTGGCAAGCAGCAGCAAAAGAAGGTTTACCTTGGTATAGTTGAAACACCATTGCATGGAATCTGTGAGCTTCTTCATATTCTCCACAGACAACAATGGATCATCAAAAAGCTCCTTACCCAATTCTTCCTGGGTAGATTGCGGCATTGACTGAAAGGGTACTAGTCGAATAGTGGGATTCTTCAACCTTTCAGTTTTATCACTACCAGATCCAGCAGTGTTTGAATTACTTCCAACAGCTGCAGAAGGTGTAGATGCGGGTACTTCAGGAGTGGGCTCTTTTGATGCCTCCGGCATGCCCGCGTTTGGGGAGTGAGTAGCCAAATTCTCGATCAACCCAATTATTGGAGAATCGGGAGTGGATCGAGTACTTGTATCTGGACTACTTTCCATCTAGTTACTGAAGCCTTGGATTTGATCTTTCTCCTGAGCTGGAAGATATTGAATCCTAGCCAAGCAAAATTTCAAATCAGAAAGCTGAGGCAAAAAGGATGCAATTAAAGAGTATCAGACACTTACTGGCCAGCATCAAGATGAGGTATCTTCCTTTGTAGCAATGATCCAGGAGTGGCCTTCTGTTTCTTGCTATCATCAGAAGCAGCATCTACCGAAGTTGGAGGCATACAATACCATGTCTTATAATTTTTCTGCAAAAGAAGCAAGGGTCCATCAGAAGATAAAAATTTTAATTACAAGTACTCGGCGGTGTTTTTTCAACACTTACCCATGCATTTTCGGGAGGATTCTTGGCCTAGAAGAGTATTGGAAGCTTCAAAGATTTGTCAAAATTATCGAGTACTTTACAACATCTTCTGATTACATCAGACTGAGCCATTGGTTCTGGCGACATTCTGGCAGCATCTTCTGTCCCTTCATATCTGAAGGCTGGATGTTGTCGATGCTGAAGAGGCTGGATCCGACGGCTCACAAAGGAGAAGACCACGTGATCTCTGGTAACTCCCTTGTTTTTCACCTGTGTAATGACTCTAATGAGGCACTCGACTTGTTGGTCACCAGGTCCCATACTCGTCTAGTTTTCTTGGACTTGGGGGGCGCCAAGAACTCTTTCTGGAAGTGGAGATTCAAAGTTCCCGACATGAAACCAGAATTTCTTCCACTCGAGTCCTTTACCCACTGGATCATACGCTAAGTACTCATCCAAGGTTTCAGGGCGGAGTATTAGTTCACATCCGCCGATGACGGCAGGTTTGGTAGCATTTGGGACGGGGACAAGGATGAAGAAATGTTGAAAAAGGTGAAAGTGGGAAGAATACCAAGGAATGCTTCGCAGAAATGAGTGAAAATAGAAAGATGCAAAATGGATTGGGGAGTCAGATGATGCAATTGGATTCCCCAGAATTGCAGAAGAGCATATAAAAATTCCGACACAGGAAGTGCAAGCCAACGTTCCACAAAGTCACGGAACATAATGGTTTTAAGGGTACCTTCCATAGGGTACTCTTCTCCTTCGCCTGCCCGCCATTGGATCACGGCCTGAGTTTGGAGGAGACCCAAATTCTCCAGTTCTTGCACCATTGATTCGGACATTTTACTTTTGCACCAGCACGTCAAAAGATTGGCAACTGCTTCGTCTTCAACCTTGGATTTGTCATTCTTGGGAGCCATCACAATGTCACGAGTTTAGGCTCGGGGGCTACGAGAGGGGCTATGGATGGCACCGGCAGTGAGCAAGTGTGGATCTGAATTCGACGGCGGCCAGGAGTTAAAAGGGTAAAACCCTCACAAGTTACAAGATGGATTTATATGGTCTCTGGTGGCAATTTTGTTAATATTCGGGAGATCAATGGATTCTTTCCTTTTCAAGAAAGTTTTCATTACTTATTCTACCACGAGTTTTCTTTGATTCTTAAATCTAAATGGAGAGATTTAAATTCAAGACTCAGGAGCTACGAGATATGGGTATCAGAGATTTATTTTCAAATTTTTTGGAAAATAATGAAGCAAAAAGGCTGAAGTGACCCTCAGCCTGATTCTGTGATTCAACCTAAGGCTCGAGGGCTACTCCATATGGAGCGTGAGTACTTCGCGCACCATATATGATCAAGATTTTGGGGCTTGCACCTCACAGCCTCGGAGCAACCAGAAGTACTTGGAGGACTACTCGACATATCTTAAGGAAGGCCCAGAAGCAACCAGAAGGACGTTCTGACTACTTGAAGTACTCGAAGACGCCTTCCAAGTACTCGATGCCTGCAGGACTCGGCTACGAAGAGCTCGGGGGCTTGTCAGGCCCGGGGCAGCGGGACTGCTTATAGGCATAGAATGTTCTAGAGTAAGGGATAGCTCATGGATGGACCTTACCTCTCTTGCAACTACCCGGATAGGTGTAGAACTAGCCGGAGTATAAAGGAAATTACCCGATCGTGCTGTAGTAGGACTCCAACTATACTCGGCTAGGACTTTCCTTGTAAACCTGTCCCCCCGGATATATAAGGGCGGGCAGGTACCACCTCGAAACACATCAACACCTAAGGCAATACAAACCACCACACAGGACGTAGGGTATTACGCAACTCGCGGCCCGAACCTATCTAAATCTTTGTGTTCCTTGCACCATCGAGTTCTAGAGCCGTTGATCCCTACCTACAAACCTTACTGCTAAGGGTATCCCTGAGCAGGCTTGGCGGTAAACACCGACAAAGTGGGCCTCTTTTGCATGTGTTACGTAGGACGTGATCTTCTGCGAATTTGTCTGCGTATTCTTCGTGTTTTCTTCTTATTCCGGACTTGTGCTCCTAAAAACATAAATCTTCAGAAACAACTGTGGAGCTAGATTAGTGATACAAATATGCGGGTAAGAGGTATGGTTTTCCTTCTTTTATGAGTATAGTTGATGGTCATATTTTGCACTTAACGACCGTCAACAGTGGTGACAACCTTGTCCATCCCAAGTAGTCCACCACGTTCGGGTGCTTTCATAGCAGTAGTTGCTGAAGGACGTCAGACTCCCTTCACATCCCTTTCTGAGTCCTTCTCTTAGGCCGCCGAAGAAGATCAAGTTAGTAGTCTATCAGGTTAGCTTAGTAATTAGAAATCTATCTAGAGATAAACCCTCTACCCTCGTACCTCTTCTCCTTGGCGGGTCCGATGAATCGCTCTAGACCACTAGTCGAAGCTTATCGTTCCTTGGATTCGATATTGTGGCGGAACCACCCAAAACTACTGGGCCCAGGTGCACTGATCTTTGTTGCTAAGCAACTCTGACCCAAATTGGCACTCACCGGTAGTTCCTCGAGTGAAGCCTCGATAAAAGCCACGCTATTCCAGGATCAGCAGACAACACTCACGCGAAGGTGAGCCCAGAGATTACAACACAGAACATTTCTTACATCTTAGAGTGATTGCAGCGGAAAGGAAATTTATTACAAACCAAGTTCAGAATAGTAAAGTACTATAGAGTTCCATCTACTCAAATTATTCAAGTCTCATTGTTCAGCGGAAACATTAACAGATAACTAGCGAAAATATATGACGCATCGATAAGCCCGTACGAAAGCGTCACTCTGCGGGAGGGTGGTCAGCATCAGCTGAAGTGCCATCCCACTCAACAGACCAACCCGGGGGCAAAGTACAAGTCCAAGTAAGACTTGCAAACAGATCCTCGAAGTTAGTACCTGAAAAACAGTGCCACAAGCAAGGCTGAGTATACTAATACTCAGCAAGACTAACCCGTCACCGGATATAACATAGTCCGATAACTAGAAATACAAGGCTCTTTGGTTGGTGAGGTTTGTTTTGCCAAAAACGCCACTGAGAGTTGATCCTTATTTTCAGATTTTATTTAGCCATCTTCTAGTTAGATTAACCGTAATAAGTTTGCATCTATCTCTACACAAACATGGTAGAGCAACCAATTAATCAACCAGCAGTATTTCATCATCATATTCCACTTGTTACTCTGTGTGACCGAAAACATTAAGCAATCTCATGCCGTGAGAGGCGGACGATTCCGAATCGAATTTCAACCTGGCCAGGGGAACCTAGACCACACGCATGGGGATCGACTTCGCTCCCGCCCATGCTACTTTTCCCCTTTCTTTCCAGTCCGTGGATCCGGAACACCCTCCCCGACTACAGAGCCCGATGTCTCTGCACCCGTATGTTGCGACAAAAAAATATAAACCCTACTTCTACTAGGAGGGTGCGAGATCATTCCACTTGCCGGTCCAACCAGGTACGTAAGCTTACCGATTACCATATTTCTCGGTATGTGGCTAGTACTTTCAAACGCTTAATGAAATGAGCCACACACCGCGATCTTAGCCATTTTTGACTACACCAGCGGGGTATCACAACTACACAACCCCGCCCGTTGTCCTTATATCTCAGCAGGAAATAAAGTCAGTAAAATTCCTATTTGCTCGCGAGAGGCAGGAAACCCCTCGACTTCTACCGTACCTAATTAGCATGGCAACTAGTCGATAAAAAGATCCGGTATCAAACATAGGTACCTAGGGATCATGCATATAAGGTTTTCGATCAACGCCTAGAAAACTTAAATGCAGAAATAAAAATATTACAATACATTATAAATAGATAGATAAATAATAATTCAGAAAATAGTGGGATTATGCTCCGGGGCTTGCCTTCTTGGGCACTGTCAGGCAGAAAAGCCTCTAGGGCTTGGCCCAGGTCTTGAGACAAGTTAGCACAGTTTAAATTGACCTCCTGATCCACACGAGAGTCCGCGGGCACCAATTCGTAGTCCCCGTCCGTGAGATTAACCGCTTTTATATGCAATGCGAGATTATGAGTTACTTATGGATAACGATTTCTTTCCTTCACGATAAAGTTGTAGTCCAACAAAAGTTAATTTAGTGATGATTTCAACATTTCATTTCTATAGAGAGTTATACTAGGGATATGGTTCTCAAATTTTTACCAGAGTCTAATCATGAGCTGAACCTACTCCAGAAAAAAAATTATCAAGCTTTATACCATCAATTTAAATTAGTTATGCAGTTAACTTAACATGAGTTAGCATAAATTTCTCAAAGTTCATTTGACTAGTACTGCATGTGAACTTTTTATTACTGACAGAACATACTCTAAACAAGAATATGTCCAAAAATCATGATCAGATACGGCCTAGTTTACTCAGCACAAAAATGGTAAAACTAACCATGAGATGCTAAGCATGATTTTTAACTAAAGCAAAACTCAGTAACTGCAGCTCAAAATGTTTAGACAGGATCAAAGAACCAAAAAGAGACTTCAGAAATAAATATAGCTTTTTCTGAGAATAAAAACTATATATGAAGAATTAAATTGATTAAACAAGCATTAAACATGGTATATAGCAAATGAACTCCAATAAATCTGAATTTTATGCATTAACAAGGTTTCAGTTACACATGAAAGCAGTAAAAATTCTAGAGCAAGTTCATGTATATGTTTTCCAGAATTAATTCAAGAAAGTCAACAACAGATTAGAGAATCTTGATTGTTCCAACATGATAAATGTTTTGGTTGGGTTCCATCTTTTTACTGTGTGCTTAATATTCCATTAGTGATAACCTATTCAAAAATCAAGGTCATTTGTTGAGTAGAACTTCTTGAACATGCATAGGTTGATTTTCTTATTCTTTTTCCTAGATTAAATTTGGTAGAGTTTCTGCAGATTTGACTGTTACAAAACTTGTAGATCTTGTTACAAGGATTTCAGATCCGTTGAGTTTACATTTGTATGATTTTTCTGTGATTTGTTTTGCATTTTAGAAGTTCACTGTCATACACTGGAATTCTTGCAAACACACCCTTGAACGAAAAAAACAAATTACAACCGGGCCCTTCACCGGCCTTCTCCGCCGTTGCATCTTGCCGGTGGTGTTCTGCTAGGCAGGGCTTACCGGGGCTGCAACGGGGAGGCGCGTGGGAGAGAGGAGATCGAGGAACACCTACCCTTGTAGCCATTCGGGTGGAAGAAGGTCGGAGGCGAGCTCGCCGGCGCTAATGGCGGAGAAGATGTTCGGGTCGCCGGCGTTGTAGGCGAAGGAGGGCTCGGGGTAGAGGAACGTGGCGCGCACGAGCACCGCGAGAGCGTGAGGATGCTCCTGGGTAGCTCTCGTGCACGCTCTCCCTCTGGGCTGGCCGGTCCGCGGTGAGCCCGAGGTCGCCGGCGGCGGCGCAGGAGGGGAACGGCGTCGGGAAAAGGGTTTGGGTTCGATTCCGCGCGCGTGGAGCTCAACTGGAAGGTGGAGAAGCTTCTGGGGTGGTTGGATGGAGCAATGCGGGGCTGTAGGGGTCGGTCCGCGCGAGCTAGATCTCGCCGGCCATGGAGGACGGTGGAAGGAGGAAGAAGGAAGGGAAGCCGCGCGACGGCGGGGCTCTGGGGGTACTTATAGGCCAGAGAGTACCAGGGCAAGGGGAGTGGCGTCTGGGAAAGGCTGGTTTGGTCCGGGGCTACTCGACAGCGAGCGGGCGAGCAAGCAGGCGGCGCTGCACATGGCGGGGTGGCGTGGCAGCTTGGGAGGGCGTCTGGGACGCGTGTTAGCGTGGGGAGGTGCCAAGTGGCAGGCTAGGTGGTGCTAGAGGGGTTCCCCGGGTCCATTTGGCCGTGGACGAGGTCCACCGGCGGCGTACGGCGGGCGGCGGGCGAAACAGAGCACCAGGAGGAGAGAGATGGAGGTGAGGGCATAACTGCAGTTTCTAAAAGTTCAGGGACCTCTCGGTAAACTAAAAATATCTCCTACTTAGAGGGCTCAAATGAAAAAGTGTTGAATACCAATTTTGCATAACTTTTCAAGATCTACAACATTTGTGTTATGCAAATTTTCATTTGAAACTCACATTTTGAACTATTTGTAAATTTTTAAACTTGCACAAAAGGGCTTCGGTTTTATTCTGTTTTTGATTGATTTTTGGCTGAACTTCAATTGAGCACATGTCAATTGAAGTACGTCTCATGAGCCAACTAAAAATTTGTGCACATTTTTGAATTGAAATTTGAGTTGCTTTTCACTCCTTTCTCTTTCTCCTTTAATTTCTTTTGTATACTTTGACTTTTATTGGACCCTTCTCTTTGAATTAATTGCCCACATTTTTATTTTAAGTTTAAATGAGGAACAGTGATCTGTATTTAAGTGTACTGACACCTGAGGTGTCACAACCTACCCCCCTTAAAAAGAATCTCACCCCGAGATTGGATGATTGAATTTAGGTAGGGAAAGTGATACACCTGAGGTGGAGCTAAGAAATCCCGGATAATGTCGATTAAGATAATCTTCCGTCTCCCAGGTGGCTTCTTCTTCAGTGTGATGAGACCATTGAATTTTATACATTTTTACCACCTTTCGGCGAGTACCTCTCTCTTTTTGATCCAAAAATCTGAGTGGATATTTGGTATATGAGAGATCGGGCTCCACTAAAATTTCTTGTTGATCGATGATTTCAGTAGGAACTCGAACACATTTCTTGAGTTGGGATATGTGGAAAACATTATGGATGGCGGCGAGTCGTGAAGGAAGTCGCAGACGATAGGCCACGGTTCCACATTCTTCAATGATTTCATATGGCCCGACATAGCGAGGTGCTAGCTTACCCTTGACTCCGAAACGTTGAATGCCTCGAGTTGGTGATACTCGTAAATAAACATGGTCACCAACCATGAACTTCAAAGGATCCCTTCTTTTATCAAAATAACTCTTTTGCCGAGACTAGACTGCTCGGAGATTTGCTTGTACTATTTTTACTTTTTCCTCAGCCTCGACCACCAATTCGGGTCCAAATATTTGACGTTCTCCAGTCTGGGACCAACTCAAAGGAGTTCGACACCGTCGACCATATAAGGCCTCGAATGATGCCATCTTCAGACTGGCCTGATAGCTATTGTTATAAGAAAACTCAGCCAAGGATAAACATTTGTCCCAGTTCTTGTCATAATGGATGGCACATGCTCGAAGCATATCCTCGAGAATTTGATTCACCCTTTCGGTCTGTCCATCCGTCTGTGGATGGTAAGCTGAGCTTCGAATTAATTTAGTTCCGAGAGCCTCTTGGAGCTGCTCCCAACCACAAACTGAGGACCACGATCCGAGATAATCGTTTTGGGTACACCGTGTAGACAGACAATCCGATCGATATAGATTTCGGCATATTTCTTGGCTCGATATTCAGTATGCATTGGAATAAAATGAGCGGTCTTTGTGAGCCTGTCGACAATGACCCAAATGGAATCATGATGTTGAGGAGTATTTGGTAAGCCCACGATGAAATCCATACTGACATCTTCCCATTTCCAAGACGGAATTGGCAGAGGTTGGAGAGTTCCAGCAACTTTCAAGTGACTAGCTTTCACTCTCTGACATGTGTCACACTCTGCGACATATTTGGCAATCTCTCTCTTCATACGAGTCCACCAGAAATTTTGTCTGAGATCTTGGTACATCTTGGTGCTACCCGGATGAATGGAAAATTTAGAGAGATGTGCTTCATCTAGGATTTGTTTCCGCAGCTCATGATTTTTGGGAATGACTAAGCGATCCTCGAACCACAAGATTCCTTTATGGTCCACATGGAAACACTTGTATTTATTTTCGCCTTCCACTACTTTCTGTTTGATGATACCAACACTTTTGTCATGTAATTGTGCCATGATGACCTTGTCATACAGTGTTGGTTCCATAGAAATATGAGTCAGAGAACCCTGAGGAATGATCTCCAATTTCAGCTTTTGCATTTCAGCACACAATGTGTCATTATACGACTCTACTGAAAGGCAATTGCAGTGAACCTTGCGACTGAGCGCATTGGCTACGACATTAGCTTTGCCCGGATGATAATGAACTTCTAGGTCATAATCCTTAATTAATTCCAGCCATATTCGTTGCCTCATATTCAGCTCACTTTGGGTGAAAATATATTTGAGACTCTTATGGTCGGTATAGATATTGCAATGAGTGCCCATAAGATAATGTCTCCAAATCTTGGGAGCATGAATAACTGCAGCTAGTTCAAGATCATGAGTGGGATAATTTAACTCGTGTGGCCGAAGAGCTCGGGAAGCATATGCTATAACCCGATTGTCTTGCATTAGCACACAACCAAGACCAGTACCTGAAGCATCACAATAAACATTGTAGGTTTTATTGTTGTCACGTTGAGCCAAGACTGGTGCTGTGGTTAGATGTGCTCTCAATGTATGGAATGTTTCATCGCACTTTGTATCCCATTTAAACTTGACATCCTTCCTTAGTAGTTTTGTCATGGGCTTTGCAATTCTGGAGAAATCCGGAATAAATCTGCGGTAATACCCCGCCAAGCCGAGAAAACTGCGAATCTGATGAACCGAAGTAGGAGGTTTCCAATCCATCACTTCTTGTACTTTGCTGGGATCAACTGAGATGCCTTCACTGGATATAGTGTGACCCAGAAATTTAACTGTGTCCAGCCAGAATTCACACTTGGAGAATTTTGCGTATAGCTTATGATCTCTGAGACGTTGAAGAACAATACGCAGGTGTTGTTCATATTCCGCCTCGTTCTTGGAATAGATCAGAATGTCGTCAATAAAAACCACGACAAACTTGTCAAGTTCCGCCATGAATACCGAGTTCATGAGATACATGAAATAAGCTGGCGCAGTGGTGAGACCGAAAGACATAACCAAATATTCATAGAGACCATATCTGGTTGAGAAAGCGGTCTTGGGAATATCACAAGGCCGGATTTTAATTTGATGATACCCCGAACGAAGATCAATCTTGGAGAAGATCTTTGCTCTAGCCAACTGATCAAACAGTACATCAATGCGGGGAAGTGGATATTTATTTTTGATGGTCACCGCATTGAGAGGCCGGTAGTCAACACACAACCTCAGACTGTCATCCTTTTTTCTTTACGAACAATGCTGGATAGCCCCAAGGTGAAGCATTTGGGTGAATAAAACCCTTGTCCAGAAGTTCTTGCAGCTGGATTTTTAGCTCAGCTAATTCTTTAGGCGGCATTCGGTACTGCCTTTTTGAAATAGGTGTTGTACCAGGCTGAAGTTCAATGACAAATTTGATATCCCGGTCTGGCGGCATACCAGGTAAATCGTCCGGGAACACATCTGCATATTCACGGACTACCTGAATATCTTCGAGATGAATATCTTTCACGACATAGGCACAAAAGTTGTTACATTGGTGATGAGGTAAATATAGAACCGAATGACCATGAGTTGGAGAATTTATTTCAACGGCTCGGGAAGAGATATCTAACAATACCCCATGTCTTTTCATCCAATCCATTCCCAGAATAATGTCCATACCTTCTAGTGGCAACAAGATTAAAGTGGTAGGAACGGTTTTACTACCCAAACTAAGTGGCGCATTATGAACGATTTTGTTTGATGCGACTTTACCACCCGGAGTAGATATCATGAATGACCCTTTTGTGTGACAAAAATCTAACCCAACCCTTGCTCCGAATTTAGAACTAATGAAACTATGAGATGCACCAGAATCGAATAAGATAACTGCGGGGTGATGGTTTATAGAAAATGTACCCGACATAATTGGTGCTCCCTCTGGAAGGTCAGCCAAGTTGGTGAAATTAAGTCGGCCCTGCCTGACTTGAATGGTTTGTCTCTTGCCCTTGTTCTGATCATTTCTGCGAGAAGCCTGCCCTTGAGATTGTCCCGCCCGGGGGCACATCTTGGCAAAGTGATCCGGACTCCCACATCTGAAACAGCGGTTATTGTTGTCAGGGCGAGCGGCTTGTTGAGTATTCAGCCTAGGGCCGGTCTGCTGCTGCTGAGGTGCAAATCGAGCTTGCTGAGGTAGCCCGAATCGAGTCTGCTGCTGCGGCTGAGCAGGACGAATAATCCAACGCCCTGGCTGAGAGGCCTTCTGAGAGGGTGCGGGTGTGTTATTCTGCACAAGGCGATACCTCGGTGCAGAGGCACTCGAGGGTCCAGCAGGTGCCTTGCGCTTCTTTTCAGCGCGGTGTGTAGAAATAAGGTCCTCCTGAGAGATAGCCATATTCACCAATCCATTGAAAGAGTCCGCACGGACAAGATTTAACCTTTCTTGTAACTTGGTGCTAAGGCCTCGACGGAAGCGTTCACGCTTCTTAGCGTCGGTATCCGCGTGATGTCCAGCATATTGACACAATTGATTGAATACTTGGGCATACTGCACCACAGTACGAGTGCCCTGAGTTAAAGCCAAGAACTCGTTGAGCTTACGGTCAAGAAGTCCAGCTGGAATATGATGATCCCGAAAAGCCATTTTGAACTCATTCCAATTCACCACATGATCAGCCGGTAGCATCCCTTGGTAATGATCCCACCACATACGAGCTGATCCGCGAAGCTGCTGCGCAGCGTAGCGAGTCTTGTTCGCTTCTGAACAAGGAGTAGTCAATAGAGAAAACTTGGACTCAATTGTGCGAATCCAAGCGTCCGCGTCCAGAGGCTCATCCGCTTTATTGAACAATGGAGGCTGAGTACTGAGGAAATCTTGGTAGCTCGCTTCTTGTGCTTGATGAGCATGATGCCCACCCCGCGGTTGTTGCTGAGCTTGGACCAACTACCGCAAAATTTCGGTCTGGGCGGCAATAACCTCAGCGATACCCACTGGTGGAGGAGGTGGAGGTGGATCACCATCCCCCCCGGCTCCAAAACCACTAGGGGTGCCTCGAGTTGATCCAACCATCTGAAATGTGAGCACTTTTGCATTAGTCTCATCATTATCATCATTTCAAATGGAACATACAACTCAAAATGTCATGGAAGTAATAAAAATTGCTTAAACCATGTTGTGCAGAAAAACCGGTGATACGAAATCGCTCATATCTGGAGTTCTGTACATGTTATAAACTTGAAACTTTTGCAGGAGATAGATAATTTCATGAGTTACAACTTTGGTAGTCATCAAAAAGTCAGATTCCCAGAGTAGGTTAGTCGAAAAATTCATTTACTCCTCCTCTGGTTTTTCTGTTTTACAGAAAATAGAGCTTCTGTAATTTGCGATTATCTCCTGCGATACTAATCCGTTTGAGCTGAAATTTTGTAATCATTTCCATGATGCAATTTGGAACAACTTTGGTATTCAACTCAGGAGCTAATTCCGGAAGGAAAAGGGGATAAAAATTCGGACTAGCTGCTGCATTCAGCTTTTCACAGATCACCGATATTTCACATTAATAGCATTAGAGATTCATTACATTCATCATCGTCTCATTTCTACTTGGTTGCTTCTACATCAGTACTAAGGGGGTTACTCAACTCTAAGTTAGCCTAGTAGCCATGATCCAAAAGTAGGCTACACTAAGAGGAGTCTACAAAAGCGAAGAAAACAACGCCTCGGTCTACATGTTGACCGATGCCTCACTCGCCGCGGGAGTGTGAACCTCAACCGGTGCGGGCTGCGGCACCTGGTCCTCGGAGTCCATCTCCGAAATGCCCTGGATCTCCTGGGGCTCGTCCTCACCGTCCACCTGCATCTCGTCGGGTGGTGCGTGAAGGGCATCCTGCGCGTGTTGTATCTCGTGTAGCTGCCCCTGGGCCTCGTCCAAGTCAAGCTGCATGTCGTGAAACTGGTCCTCCAGGAAGTTGATCGTGGCATCACGATCCAACACCGTGTCCTGAAGCTCGTGAACCTGGCCGTGGAGCTGGGCAATAAGGGCAGCTCTGCTCTCGAGCTTGGCACTAGCCTCCTGAAGCTGCTCGTCTCTCAGCTGGACCGTCAGGTGCAAGGCCCGAGCCTGGTCCACCAACTGAGCGACGGCGTAACTCTGGTAGGTGTGAAGTCTGTAGAGACGGTCCAAGCACATCGCTGTCGTCCAAAGTGCCCCGACCGGGTCAAGGGTAGCGACCACGTCCACGTGTGCCATCCGGTCAAGCCAAAGCGGGTCTGTCGGGTCAGGTGCCGGGAACAACCCGAACGCGGTCAGAACGACCTCCAGAGGGTGCGAAGAGCAAAAAGTGATCATAGCCCTCATGGCAGTAAGCTCCCAAGTGTCCAGCAGATAGTGACCGACCACCTGAGTCACGATCGGCTCCCACCCGTTGAGCGGGTGCTGCGGGATCACCATCGTCACACTGCAGCGACGAACTCCGTCCTCCACAAACTCGTGGCCATCGTAAATCAGTGGCTGGAGGTAACCGGCTGCACTCAAAAGCTCCCAAAGACGGCGAGGAAATCCGTCCCAGTGCAAGCAAGCAGAGTGCACGTGCTCCTGCACGTCAACAACCAGCAGCTCCTCCATCTGTCCCAACAAAAGACCGATGGATCAGCCGATGGTAACAAGGAATAGCTGACTCTGGACAGTGAAAGAAATCGCCAAAATGATAGATAATTTGCTCCGAAAATTCTCAAAAATTTACACAAGATCCCTATGATAATAAGGAACGAATCATCTTGTCATCACTAAGATTAATTCGGACTCCAGGGGGTGATATGCTCCGATTTTCAGAATGACGTCAACAAGGAAAACTGGGTGCCCAGAGAGGGTGTATTTTGACCATAACTCCGAAACCATTTGTCTAAAATAATTTAAATTTTTATGGTAAGTTCATCACTTAGTTTTCTAATACTTTCATGTTGAACGATTTTTCATTTGAACAACTTATGAAGGTCGAAAAATTTCAGTTGTACAGACTGTTCAGAGTTATCAGTTTTACACAGGGTTGATCTAAAATCACAAATACCAAGCTAGAAGGCTTAAAAAATTCTCAAAATTTTACAAGAGTTTTATAACTTAGGGAAATTCGTTTCGTCTTACTACCTCAAGTCGATTTGAATAATTTAACAGAGGGTTAAAATTCGTGGAAACCAATTTCCCTGAATTTGCAGACTATCTAGATGCTCCTTAAGATAGGTTTTTAGCCGATTTGATTGGGATTTCTTCCAAAGATTTCTTGGTTAACCATTTTGAGGATGAATGCAGAACCTATCTGTCCTCACCAAGGAAAAGAATTGCCGCAAATGACTTTGGGGGCATACATATTACGTCTCTCACTATGTAGCTACTCGATATAGCTAGATAGCCTAGGATTCGATTTCGAGTTAGCGTACCTGCAGAAAATTGACAATATATAAATTGAACATTCCGTGCCAGCACTCACGAAAATGTTCCCATACATTACCGATCACTATAGAATTGGCATCCATACAATTACCGCCGTATGGACAACGTTAAGCATACGTCATCAAAACAACGTATTGACTGAGTACCGTCTTTGACGGGGAATTGAATTCCAATTTGAACCATTACTCCCCATATAATCAACCGGAGTTGGTATATGGGCAGTAGCTCAAGTAGGCCACTGCTTGAGCTCCAGCGTTCGGCTCGCATCACCGATGGGAAGGTCAGACTCCCTCAACTGACTGAGTAAGCATACCTCCGCGGCGATGATGTAGTTGCAGAATTTAAATTACAGAATTTAAATACTGAAAAGTAAAGTGCTGGAAGTTAGCCATACAATATAAGCCATCTGATTATACCCATAAGATCCCCTAGGGCTTTACGTCCTAGACTTGTCCTTGGAGATCCTAAACTCTTTCAAAAGCTTTAGTAGTTTTGAAGTCAAGTTTTAATTTGTTGTTTTGAAAACCGAGGCTGTCATCTCTGGTAGGCTGTCTACGAGCTCTGATGCCAGCTGTGGCGGAACCACCCAAAACTACTGGGCCCGGGTGCACTGATCTTTGTTGCTAAGCAACTCTGACCCAAATTGGTACTCACCGGTATTTCCTCGAGTGAAGCCTCGATAAAAGCCATGCTATTCCAAGATCAGCAGACAACACCCACGCGAAGGTGAACCCAGAGATTACAACACAGAACATTTCTTACATCTCAGAGTGATTGCAGCGGAAAGGAAATTTATTACAAACCAGGTTCAGAATAGTAAAGTACTATAGAGTTCCATCTACTCAAATTATTCAAGTCTCATTGTTCAGCGGAAACATTAACAGATAACTAGCGAAAATACGTGACGCATCGATAAGCCCGTACGAAAGCGTCACTCAGCGGGACGGTGGTCAGCATCAGCTGAAGGGCCATCCCATTCAACAGACCAACCCAGGGGCAAAGTACACGGCCAAGTAAGACTTGCAAACAGATCCTCGAAGTTAGTACCTGAAAAACAGTGCCACAAGCAAGGTTGCGTATACTAATACTCAGCAAGACTAACCCGTCACCGGATATAACATAGTCCGATAACTAGACATGCAAGGCTCTTTGGTTGGTGGGGTTTGTTTTGCCAAAAACGCCACTGAGAGTTGATCCTTATTTTTAGATTTTATTTAGCCATCTTCTAGTTAGATTAACCGTTCTAAGTTTGCATCTATCTCTACACAAACATGGTAGAGCAACCAATTAATCAACCAGCAGTATTATCATCATCATATTCCACTTGTTACTCTGTGTGACCGAAAACATTAAGCAATCTCATGCCGTGAGAGGCGGACGATTCCGAATCGAATTTCAACCTGGCCAGGGGAACCTAGACCACACGCATGGGGATCAACTTCGCTCCCACCCACGCTACTTTTCCCCTTTCTTTCCAGTCCGTGGATCCGGAACACCCTCCCCGACTATAGAGCCCGACGTCTCTGCACCCGTACATCGCGACAAAAAAATATAAACCCTACTTCTACCAGGAGGGTGCGAGATCGTTCGACTCGCCGGTCTAATCAGGTACTTAAGCTTACCGATTACCATATTTCTCAGTATGTGGCTAGTACTTTCAAACGCTTAACGAAATGAGCCACACACCGCGACCTTAGCCATTTTTTACTACACCAACGGGGTATCACAACTACACAACCCCGCCCGTTGTCCTTATATCTCAGCAGGAAATAAAGTTAGTAAAATTCCTATTTGCTCGCGAGAGGCAGGAAACCTCTCGACTTCTACCGTACCTAATTAGCATGACAACTAGTCGATAAAAAGATCCGGTATCAAACATAGGTACCTAGGGATCATGCATCTAAGGTTTTCGATCAATGCCTAGAAAACTTAAATGCAGAAATAAAAATATTACAATACATTATAAATAGATAGATGAATAATAATTCGGAAAATAGTGGGATTATGCTCCGGGGCTTGCCTTCTTGGGCACTGTTAGGCAGAAAAGCCTCTGGGGCTTGGCCCAGGTCTTGAGACAAGTTAGCACAGTTCAAATTGACATCCTGATCCACACGAGAGTCCGCGGGCACCAATTCGTAGTCCCCGTCCGTGAGATTAACCGCTTCTATATGCAATGCGAGATTATGAGTTACTTATGGATAACGATTTCTATCCTTCAAGATAAAGTTGTAGTCCAACAAAAGTTAATTTAGTGATGATTTCAACATTTCATTTCATGGGCAGTCATTTATGGAGTAGTAAACATAACTATATTTCTTCATGAATGGGTGGGGGTTTGGTTTTCATTTTCAATATTAAAACATAGCATGCTTTCATTATTTCATAACAACAAATCTACTCATGAGCTAGTGATGAAAAATTAAAGTAACACAGATCCAAACTTTAGCATCTATGGTATAAATTTCAGCATCTAACCATAAAGCAATTAACCATAACAATTCTTGTAAGTAGATTACTCTAGTTGCTTCACCTTTTTGCACAGAACGTTTGACATGGTTTCTGGTGCTACAAATTTTACGGGAGCATCTACCAAGCATCTACTCAGTACTGTAATTTATCCAGATTTTATTCACTTATACATCAGAGGTGACAAAAAGAACAAATTTAGTAAGCTTTTAACTAAGATTAATTCTACAGAGAGTTATACTAGGGATATGGTTCTCAAATTTTTACCAGAGCCTAATCATGAGCTGAACCTACTCCAAAAAAAAAATTATCAAGCTTTATACCATCAATTTAAATTAGTTATGCAGTTAACTTAACATGAGTTAGCATAAATTTCTCAAAGTTCATTTGACTAGTACTGCATGTGAACTTTTTATTACAGACAGAACATACTCTAAACAAGAACATGTCCAAAAATCATGATCAGATACGGCCTAGTTTACTCAGCACAAAAATGGTAAAACTAACCATGAGATGCTAAGCATGATTTTTAATTAAAGAAAAACTCAGTAACTGCAGCTCAAAATTATTAGGCAGGATCACAGAACCAAAAAGAGACTTCAGAAATAAATATAGATTTTTCTGAGCATAAAAACTATATATGAAAAATTAAATTGATTAAATAAGCATTAAACATGGTATATAGCAAATGAACTCTAATAAATCTGAATTTTATGGATTAACAAGGTTTCAGTTACACATATGTAGTAAAAATTCCAGAGCAAGTTCATGTATATGTTTTCCAGAATTAATTCAGGAAAGTCAACAACAGATTAGAGAATCTTGATTGTTCCAACATAATAAATGTTTTGGTTGGGTGCCATCTTTTTACTATGAGCTTAATATTCCATTAGTGATAACCTATTCAAAAATCAAGGTCATTTGTTGAGTAGGACTTCCTGAACATGCATAGGTTGATTTTCTTATTCTTTTTCCTAGATTAAATTTGGTAGAGTTTCTGCAGATTTGACTGTTACAAAACTTGTAGATCTTGTTACAAGGATATCAGATCCGTTGAGTTTACATTTTTACAATTTTTCTATGATTTGTTTTGCATTTTAGAAGTTCACTGTCATACACTGGAATTCCTGCAAACACACCCTTGAACGAAAAAAACAAATTACAACCGGGCCCTTCGCCGGCCTTCTCCGCCATTGCATCTTGCCGGGGGTGTTCTGCTAGGCAGGGCTTACCCGGGCTGCAATGGGGAGGCGCGTGGGAGAGAGGAGATCGAGGAACACCTACCCTTGTAGCCGTTCGGGTGGAAGAAGGTCGGAGGTGAGCTCGTCGGTGCTAATGGCGGAGAAGATGTTCGGGTCGCCGGCGTTGTAGGTGAAGGAGGGCTCGTGGTAGAGGAACGTGGCGCGCACGAGCACCACGAGAGCATGAGGATGCTCCTGGGGTAGCTCTCGTGCACGCTCTCCCTATGGGCTGGCCAGTCCGCGGTGAGCCCGAGCTCGCCGGCGGCGGCAAAGGAGGGGAACGGCGTCGGAAAAAGGGTTTGGGTTCGATTCTGCGCGTGTGGAGCTCAACTGGAAGGTGAAGAAGCTTCTGGGGTGGTTGGATGGAGCAATGCGGGGCTGTAGGGGTCGGTCCGCGCGAGCTAGATCTCGCCGGCCATGGCAGACGGCGGAAGAAGGAAGGGAAGCCGCGCGACGGCGGGGCTCTAGGGGTACTTATAGGCCAGAGAGTACCAGGGCGAGGGGAGTAGCGTCTGGGAAAGGCTGGTTTGGTTCGGGGCGACTCGACAGCGACCGGGCGGAGCGAGCAGGCGGCGCTGTGCATGGCGGGCGGCGTGGCAGCTCGGGAGGTCGTCTGGGACGCGTGTTAGCGTGGGGAGGTGCCAAGGGGCAGGCCAGGTGGCACTGGAGGGGTTCCCCAGGTCCATTTGGCTGCGGACGCGCCGTGGACGAGGTCCACCGGTGGCGTACGGCGGGCAGCGGGCGAAGCAGAGCACCGGGAGGAGAGAGATGGAGGTGAGGGCTCTCGGTAATCTAAAAATATCTCCTACTTAGTGGGCTCAAATGAAAAAGTGTTGAATACCAATTTTGCATAACTTTTCAAGATCTACAACTTTTGTGTTATGCAAATTTTCATTTGAAACTCACATTTTGAACTATTTGTAAATTTTCAAACATGCACAAAAGGGCTTTGGTTTTATTCTGTTTTTGATTGATTTTTGGCTGAAGTTCAATTGAGCACATGTCAATTGAAGTATCTCTCATGAGCCAACTAAAAATTTGTGCACATTTTTGAATTGAAATTTGAGTAGCTTTTCACTCCTTTCTCTTTTTCCTTTAATTCCTTTTGTATACTTTGACTTTTATTGGACCCTTCTCTTTGAATTAATTGCCCACATTTTTCTTTTAAGTTTAAATGAGGTACAGTGATCTGTATTTAAGTGTACTGACACCTGAGGTGTCACAACCCCAGGTATACTTCTTGGTGAAAGCTACAATCGGTGCTGGAGGGCGTGGAGATGCGGTTGGCGGTGGTGATCTCCTCCAGAAGGTCGTTCTGAACCTCCAGGAAGGAGGGTAACGGCCGGCTATGGCAGAGATGCATCCCTTGGGCGGCGTAGTGCTCATTGAGGCTGCGTAGCATATTGAGCACCAGCGTGTGGTCGGTAACGGGCTCGCCCAGCTCGCAAAGTTTGGCCGCCATCTGCTTGAACTTCTTGCAGTAATCTGCAACAGAAAGATCACCTTGAACGAAGTTGTGGAATCTGGCGTCGAGATGGAGGGCGCGCATCGCGCGATTCCAAAGGAACTGGGTCTTGACGGCAAGCCATGCCGAGCACACAATGGAGTTGCGCTCGAGGATGGCGTTGGCAAGATTGTGGGAAATTGTGCCAGCAATCCATGACCGGACGATGCAGTCCATCGTGCCCAGTCGGGGTTCTCGGGCGATGCGACGTCAGAGAAGATGTGGTCCTGGAGAGTGTACTTGCCGACGGCGAGGATGAATTGTTCACGCCACCGTGTGTAACTGCCGGGTTGATGGCGAGGATGACATGGACGACACTCTAAATGTTGATGGCGATGGCTTGGGTGTGGAGATTTAGGAGACCCGCAGCTTCAAGGAGAAGCATGGTGTTGTCGAAGGTAGCACGATCAGGATCGAAGACGTGCATGGCAACGTCACTAACGTTGTGGGTGTCGTCACTTTCGTGGGCGCCGTCGGGATCGGGAACGGCAGCCGTGGCCTTCTAACGAGCAGCGGCGGCGCGAGCATGGGAGTCGTGCGCATGATTGGCGGCAGCACCGCACTCCTGCCCGGCGGCGGCCGCTTCCTGCTCTGCAACCTCGGCTTCCTTGAGGGCGGCGTCGCGCGTGGCCTTGGCCTGGCGAGCGTGTGCTTCCTACTCAGCTGTGGCAATGGCGGCGGCATTAGCGGCGTCCTTGTAGTCGGAGGTGTTGGGAGCGGGAGGGATAGTCCTTGCCATCCCTAACTAAGGTAGTGGAAGAATAATCGGGGTTTGGAGAACCTGGACTCGTGATACCATGAAAGCAAGAATGGCTTGGGGAAATAATAGATTGATTAGGGTGTAATGCACAAGTACAAGATATATAGGCAAGGATGTCCTAGGGTTTATAGAACAATACCAATCAATGGAAATCCTTGCCTAATATAGTCCTAATCACTCTAGGTTATCCAAAGTGATCACATGGCCATAAGGCCCGTGCGGCACTGTTGACATTTCTTAGCGTCGCCACTAGGACGGGTTAGTTCCTAGCAATGGCGCCACGGAAATGCCGTGTTGGTATGTCTTAACATTTATAGAAAGATCCGCAAGCGCACGGATATACCATTGTAGCATTTCTCTTGGAAGTATTCAGGGTATTGTTATTTATATTTTCCCAAGGGATGGCTAGGTTGTGTAAAGTTTATTTACTAGTTTCATAACCATGCCACGTATGAAGTAAGATGAAGACCACTGACTATACAGGGGTAAGTGATAAATAAAGGATAATCAGGGGTAACGTGACACACACAGAACAGCCAACTCTCATGAATAAAGAATAAACAAGCAATCCTAAGGTTAGTGGGAGCATAGGCAAAGATTCCTAGTATACTATTCATGTTAGCGGATAAGTTATGTTAGCCACATGCTTAGAGCTACAGGTGCCGAGAAATTAGGGACATTGGGGAGAATGACCCGCACTGGAGAACATCTAGTCCTGTTTCATCTTTGCACGAACTCCTACAAGATACCCAAACATCGAGGAGTACGCTAACCGAGAAGCAGCTTCCCGGTGGACCGACAGGGCTACCATCACCTGCGGTCTACCCCAGTCACACCATGGAGCACCATCATATCCGAGGGATCCCGCATACCCGGGCACCATGCCCGCATATGTGGTCACTACCCTAGCACCCCCGGGTCCCCCACCCTTCGGATGGACAGGTAAGATGCTAAGGCAAGTCCGAAAGCACAACGAACCGATATCCTTACCCAGATCATCTGGTCTAAGCAAGCAACTAGTATAACTTGATAAAGCGTAGATCAAGGCTAAGCAAGCTACGAACAAAGCAAGATAACCAAGAACAAACTCAATATGAATAGCATAACGAAAGTCAGAATACAAAGCCATACTAGAGGCCGAGGATTGCTCGCCGACCCCGAAGACAACTGGATTCGCTAAGGAGATGAAGTACTAGCCTAGCTCCACTACTGTAACACCCGGTTTATAAAAGGACATAAACCGAGCAATCATATACGTGCCAGGATCAAGTCACACGTATATACAACAGAATGAACAGTATATCACAGCACATATCACGTAAAAAGACATAATAAAGCGAATACGAATGTTATTTATTACATTAATGACAAAAATGTCTGATACAGCGGAAGCGAAGTACAAATACGATAAAAACTCTCCGAAGCTGAGCAGGGCGCCACAGGGACGTCGACTGGGAGACGAACGCCTATAAGTCCTCGTAGTCCTGGTAGCGCTGAACGAACTCCCTCGTGTCGGCAGGAACTGAGCAGCAATAGCGTATCCAAGAGGAAAAAGTAGAGGAGAGGCAAGAGTGAGTACACAACTTGTACTCAACAAGTATAACACAAACTATGAGGCTCTAAGGTTGGCTGACTCAACTGCATTAGCTTTTAATCTTGGCAAAATTTTATTAAAGCTATTTACTACAAGTTGATGAATTACCATTAACCCAGTTACATAGTAATTAGTCAAATTTAATCATGATACTACTGAGAACCAAACCGAACCAAGCCACCGGGGGAAACCTGCCTCGCCAAAGGAAGATAACCCCACTAATCAAAAGGAGGATCTGGGCCGCTCATGACCATGAGCACGGCTAGTATACTAGTTTTACACTCTGCAGAGGTTGCACATCTTTACCCACAAGTCGTGAGCTATGCCAGTTGTTCATCACACTTCCTTAGGTGAGATGACTAGCAAACTCACTACGAGGCCGTTACAAAGGACACGTTGGTAAGGTGTAACCGCTAAGGATTTAGTCAATGCAATGATGGGGCCCACCTCGAGGGGATACAAGACAACACAGACCAGCCTCGTAGCGTAGGGACCATTGAAGCTCGACTCCCCTCTTGCCCCACAGGTAAGTTACTCCCGAACCAAAATGACCTAATTAGTAAGCCAAGACCGTCCCATTCCAGTCTTGTGGTAGCGCTGTTGTCCTAGGTTGTCGCTCTATGAACCGGTCCTTATGGAGAGTGGACAACCCAGCAGTAAGCACCGTGCTGGCCCCCTAAACCATGTTTCTAACAAAAACCAATTTTAACAAGACGTGAGCCGCTCAAGCCACACAGAGGGCCACTCTCAGAATTAAGTTGCATATACCATTAATCAAATTAATTAAAAAGGACCATTATGTGTTACAGAGAGGAACCTAGCACAACTACCAAAATGCAACCCAGAGGATATATATAAAGGATATAAAGTGGCTAGGAAATCCTTATAGGCATACAGTATTAAAATGCAGTATGAAATTGTATTTAAGAGTGATAGGTTGTTCATGTTATACTTGCCTTCCTCGTACTGCTCCTGCTGCTGCTCAAACTGGTCAGAAGACGGCTGCTCCGAGTACAGGTACTGGGGCTCCTCAGATGGATCAGCGTCTACTCACGAGTACATGGCCAAAACAAAGCACAACTATAAGCATACAAGCAAACACTAACAAAAACTAAGAAACAGTACATCAATTCATAAAAACAGCACACTAAACTAGTCTAAAATTATTCTACGCGTCACAACGATCGCGTGGACATAAAGAACGCCAAAAACGGAGCTAAAACGCAAAATCTAGGCTAAAAACAAGGTTCAGGGACCTAATTGTAAGGAAACTGGAGTTCCAGGGGGTTTTCTACAAAAACCGAGGGCCTAAACATAAATAAAGGTTAGACTCAGGGGCTAGCACATAAAAACTCAAGGGCTGGACTGCGGGCGCTAATTCCAGAAATCTCGGGGGTTAAAACATTAAAAACAGGACCTAAGTGCGAATACTTTTGCACGCGACTGGACGGCGGCTTGCTTTTGGAAAACACAGGGCCTATTTTGCATAAACACTAGCGCTGACCGTTTTTGGTCTGGTTGACCTCGGGCTAGATCTATTCTGGGCCGTGTATTTGCGATCGGGCGGCCCAGGGTGAAGGGAGCGCGGGCGGCGGTGCTGGGTCGCCGGGGTTCGTCCTCCGCGGCGGCGCGCGGTAGGAAATCGCCAGAGTTCGCCATGTGCGGCGTTCCGGGGGTCGGTTTGAGCTGGGGATTGGCTGTGGAGCTTGTGCGCGGCGTGGGTAATCCACCTAGGGTGCGGGTTGGGTTTGGGGAGGTCCGGAGCACGGAGTTCGGCGGCCATGGCGGCTCGGGGCGGCGAAGTTTGTCGGCGTAGGGTGTTCTAGGGGTTCTGGTGGTCTACGGACCCTAGATTCTAGCGCAAAAGGCCGGGCAGGAGATTCGTGTGCTCACCGAGCTCGAAAATGGAGGAGATGGCCGGGCGAAGTCGACGGCGGCGCTGACCGGCGGCGTGGCGTGGGCCGGTTCTCGCGGGAGAGGGCGTTGCAGTGGAGTTCCGGCGTCTGGGCTCCATGGTTGAATGTGGGACGGTGCTGTGAAGGAGTACAAGAGGTTAGGGTGGTCCGGGGACTGTCGGCGGCGAAGGAATTACGGCGGCGGAGCTTCTCACCGGCGGCGGGTCTTGGTGGAAATCCGGCCGCTGCTCGGGTCGGGGTTGCGGGTGGAGACTTCGGGAAGGTTCCTGGCGTCGGGACGGAACCGCTGCGGGGGTTTGGGCCGACCGTGGGTCGATGGAGCAGCGCAGATGCGGCGGCGCAGGAAGCTCTGTTCTCGCAGAGCAGGGCGGGTGTGGTGTTGCGGCGACGGCTGCGGCCTAGGGTTTAGGGCGGCGGAGGTGAGGGCGAGCTTGGGGGCAGCGGGGCTATTTATACTGCGGCGGAGGTGATCCTGGGCGTGCGTACCCAGGGTGGGAAGGCCGGCGTAATCGTTGCCGGAGATTTCGGCTTCGGTTGCGCGAGGGAGGGAGACGAGCCTGACTGCTGGGCCCGGGCTGTCAGCGGCTGGGCGAGCGCGTGCGGTGCGGCTGGCAGGTGGGTCCAGGGGCGCGGACGAGTGTCTTGTTCGCGGGCTGAGCGCTCCGCGCGGGCTGAACGGGGCGAGCTGCAGCGCGTGGTGTTGGGCCGAGCGGACGCTGCTGGGCTGCGGGAGGGAAAGGACCGTGCGCGGGGTGAGGCTGGGCCGGCACAGGGAAAGGGAGAGGGGAGAGGGGGCCGGGCCGGACTGGGCCTGGGTTTGGTTGCTGTTGGGTTTGGATTTTCTATTTTCCTTCTCTTTTCTAATTCTAGTTCCTATTCAAACTCAACCAAAACTAGTTGAATTCAAACTTGAATTTGAATTCCACTCTAAAACTCAAACAATTAAAACAAATGCACCAGCATGAATGCAACAACAAAAATTTAAACCTATGATAAAATTTTAATTACTTGAGGAACAAAAAGTAGATTAAATGCAAGTCTAACACAATAAACCTTAGAAATTTAAATAAAGCCAATTAAATTTAATAGAAATTGCTGAAATTTAAACTAGGGTGTTACAACTACCCTAAGGAGTACAAGTCACAAGTGAGTGTGAGAGAGAGGCCTTCAAGTGGTGTGTGTGTGGTGAGAGTGGTGGGAGGCCCCTTTTATAGCTCTTGAGGTCGATTCCCGCCATCTCTAAACATGGAAACATCCCTAACTGACCTCTAGAGGATAAGATCAGTCTTCCCGCCAAAACTCAGCATGTTTGGCTACCAGGTGGGGTCGGCCGACCCCCCTTTGCCGCCTCTGGCCACTGTCCTTCTCTGGTACACTGCCTGGTGGGTCCTGATGTCAGATAGTTGGTGCCGGGGCTTGGTTGGTCGGTTTGGTCAGGTTTGTGGGCCTCCTTTTGCATGTGTTATGCAGGACACGATCGTTTGCGACTTTGTCTGCGTATTCGTCGTGTTTTCATCTTATTCCGGACTTGTGCTCATGAAATCATAAATCTTCGAAAACAAGTGTGATGCTTGGTTAGTGATACAAATATGTGGGTAAGAGGTATAGTTTTCCTTCTTTTATGAGTATAGTTTATGGTCATATTTCTCACTTAACGACCGTCAACAACACTGCCAAGCTAGACTTTTGCTCGTCCCTGAGCAAAACAAGGCGCTCGTTGTTGATCAGGAGTTGCTACAATGTTGAATTTCCAACTTATACTTAGGCACAACCGAATGCTTCATACCTTGATTTTGAATAGGTTGGCTTTTGTTCTTACCCCTTACCTTACTCCTATGGAGCTTATAGCTTTACCTCATCTTTGGCGGTTTAGAGTCAGAACGGTATCATAGAGTGCTCATTTTTCTTTCTCTTTAGTTCAACCGTCAATCCGGAGGTTTTGTAAGGTTTTTTCAAAAGAAATTTATAAACTTCCTCGGATGATCTCTCGGATCGCTCAATGTGTATAATTTCTCACCAAGGCTTTTTATTATGCCTTTCTTCCTCAAACTATCTCTAATGGCTATTTTTGTGGAGCTGTAGGCTTATAGGATTTGAAGGCATACTTGCTTCTCATATTTTGCTCAGTCAAAAACCAGATCCAAAAGAGAAACAAGTCATAAACCTTGATCAAGATGTGCAAGTGTGTGAATATTTTTGGTGGATGATGTATGAACACCTTTGTATGCACCATCTCTCTTTTTCTTTTTTTTTGGATAAGGGGCTATCTTTATTTTTTGACATGCCTAAGCATGTGGCATACCTTCTTTGGGTATGCATCTTTTATTCCTTCTTTTTTTTTGACATGCCGAAGCATGTGGCATACCTTCTTTGGGTATGCATCTTTTATTATTTTTTTTTCTTTTGCATAGCCCCACATCCTTGATATATTTTGGAGAGAGAGTGGTGTCATACATGGACATGGAGTTTTATTTTGTGGATGGATGTTTGCGTACTTCTAGTGTAGATGCATAACATGTGGTGGAAACGTGTACATGATCTTGATCATGGGAGTATCAAATGAATCTCACTAAGGGTCACAACAATTTGACACAACTCAATGAGATAGCAAGTTGCATATGTGGAAGGTTTTATCATCGAGGAAATTTATTATATTTTTGTGTTTTCAAAATTAAATACTCCGGCTCGCAACAACTTAGATTTGGATCATGCTTTTTGCTACCCACAAGTTTCAAGTTTAAGGTTTGAACAATTAAGCCAACAAAGCCAAAACTAGGTAGAGCATAAAGTTGTAACTAAACATATGAAGGAAATTAATAGAGCAACTATTCATCATCTCAACAAGGAAAACTTACACCATGCTTACTACACATATTAAAGAAATATTTTTGGTGTTTTCTAAGTTTTGCAAATTTTTATTTGTTTTTAATTATGCAAATTTTGATGGATTTTCTGATTTTGAAAATTTTTATGGGTTTCATGCAAGGTTATGAAAGCAGTAAAGATAAATGATACAAGTTACCTCTCATGGGGGTCCTCCCCAAGCAAGCTTCAGGCTCACTACGGCTGATCGGGGTTGAAACTCGTCCAGCGGCAGTATGCCCTCCACTCCTCCTGTCGCTGCAACTGCAACTGCTCCATGTCGTGGATTCTTTCGCCAGTGTGACGCTGCCATGCTTGGGTAGTATCGATGTGTTGGTTCAGCGTCTCTTGTATGTTGTCGCCCTGCACCCGTAGCTCACCTAGCTGCTGGGTGATAGCACCGAAACCTCGGGACGAGGACGTCCGTCTGATGAGGTTCGGGGCTCCACCGGAGCTAGAACTGGTGGACCGGCGGCCTGGTGCCTGCCCTGTCCACTCCTTAGCGCTGGCGCTGTGCCATGACGATCCAACGGCCTCATGCTGATGTGGGTGATGTGGCTGATGAGGCGGTGGTGTCGGTTCCGCCTCCCTTCTAGTCCTGCTTCTTGTCATTCTGCCAGGCAAACCATAAGATCTATGCCTATGGCCACCTTCTCGTGGAACGAGAGGGATGGTTAGCGAATGACAATTATACAAATGGAACTCCTCATTGGGCAGCGGAATCTCATTTGTATAGCCCAAGTAAAAGAAAATCAAAGAGTCATTCGGGCCCTTTCTTGAGTGTGTGACCTTGGATCAAATAAGCCTTGTCGATATACGTACGGTCGCCCTCAATGAAAGGAATAGAAATCCCCTCTAAGGCACCGATACGTGTAGCGATACGAGTAATCAAAGAAGTGCACTCAATAGGACCCGTCATCTTGAAATTCAAAAGCCATTGCTTAACCAAAGCTTGCGCGGGGGAGATTTTGATCTTGTTGACCATGGCATAAAGAATGAGCAACTCATCATTCCGCACGGGTCGGACATCATCTCTTGGAAATTGAGTGATGGTTAACCACTTGTGCATCAACTGAAGAGTTGGATTATGAATATCGCCACACCGAGGTGTGAACTTGCCATGAACAACTTGACCCAAAATCTGGCCCCAAAATTCATCATGATTAAAACCGCAGCAAGCTTGATCGAGAGAAATCGGCCAGCATTTGTTGAAATCGAGGTGGCCGGCAAAAGTTTTCCAAGAAAGCAAATACTCCTTCCTGAAAAGTCGAAAATAAACCCCATTTTCCACCTCCCGAAGAGTGCAAAGAAATTGGATGATGAGGAGTCGAGAACCATAAACCTCAATCGGAACGAAATTATCCCATCCAATTGCATGCCAAACATTAGAAAAGTCTTCGTACATACCTGGTTTGATGAAGAAGTCCGGATCGAATGCTCGGGTGTGGACGAAGCTTCTGTTCTTGAGGATGGTGTTGCCTTGTCGTTCACGATCATCTCACAAGTCGAGGTACGGTGCATCTTCCGCATCAATCTTTATGACCTCGGCTTGCGGTTTGGCTTGGATCTCTTCATATTGTTCTTCTTCCTCATAGTCCATCGTGCTTGGTGTAGACATACGTTCGGGTGTGTACGAGCTTGAGCCACCCTGAGAACGGGATGAACTTCCACCCATCATCTTCTTGAATGTGCCGGAAACCTTCCGCCCTAAGCCTTTCATGATGGAACAAAAACACGTGCAACTCGAAAATGGGTTACGTTAGTGAAACCAAAATGAATGTTCTTACCCGTGAGTTGCTTCTTCTTTCTTGCAGCAAAGAAATGAGACAGAGAGGTCTCTCGAATTCAAATCTTGAGCAAAAATCCAATGAAAACCCGAGAGCAAAGTTTGAGAGAGTTTGAGAGGGAGTGAGTGAATGAGAGTTGAGTGTGAGAGTCAACACTCACCCCTCGGCCTCTATTTAAAGAGAGAATGCCCGGGCACAACAGCTAGGAGCTGAGCACAATGATCACTAGCCGTTGGAAAAAGGTGGCAGGGAGCCATTGCCAGGTGGGGTCGGCCGACCCTAGTGTTCGGCCGGCCCCCTGTGGGCCCACTGGCTGACAGCCAGGGCCCAGGGGCTCCCTAACGGCTATAAGTTTTGAAATTTTGGATGCCCGGCCAAACTTTGCTTCGAAAGATGTTCAAAATTATTTTTTTTCAAAGGATTTTCATGCTCGGAAATATTTTTGGATTTTTTTGAAAAAAAACAGAAAAAGTGCTAGAAAAATTTCTAGCATGCAATGATGTTTTGAAAATTCAAATATGCAGTGGAAAAAGTAGAAAAAGTTGAGAAAAGTAAAATGGTGGAAAGTGAATATGAGATACGTACCGATTTACCTTCGGCAAGGGATCGTCGTTTTGAGTTTGACGAGCGGGACCCTTCTCCTGCTGTGATTGCCACTGCTCGGCTCGTTCTGGAGAATTGGATGAGGACGAGCTTGCAACCTTACGCCACCTCTTCTTTGTTGTCGTTGTGGATCGTGTGGTTGTAGGATCTTGATTGTGAGACGTTGATTCGGCTTCTTCTTGTGTGCTTGGCCCGGATTTGATGTGGACCTTTGAGCATTGTTCTTTCTTGGGCCGGAATGAGAATTTTTCTTCTTTCCCATTGATGTTGAAACGGATTTCTCTAACTCCCACATCGATGTGTGCTCCGGCAGTGCTCAGGAATGGCCGCCCAAGGATGAGCGGTGTCTCTTTTGATATTTCCATATCGAGCACTGCGAAGTCAACTGGGATGAAGTAGTCTCGAACTTTGACTGGAACATCTTTAGCGATTCCCTCTGGATAGCGGACTGAAGAGTCTACTAGTTGGAGGTGCATCGGTGTCGGCGTCAGATGCGTGAAGTTGAGTTTGTCGAAGACGACTTTGGGCATTACGCTGATGCTAGCCCCAAGGTCACACAAGGCATTGCTGAAGTGTTGAGTGCCAATCGAGCAATTGATCGTTGGGCATCCCGGATCTTCTTTCTTCTTTGGAGGTTGGTTGAGTATAGCAGCGCTACATTCTTCCGTAAGCTTAACAACCTCTATTGTGGGCAGTGGTCGCTTGTTGTTGATGATGTCCTTAATGTAGCAGGCGTAAGTTGGTACATGTATCACGTCCAGCAATGGGACGTTGATATGTATCTTCTGGATCATCTCAACAAAACGAGCGAACTGCTCGTCCATGGTGATCTTTTGTTTCCGGGAGGCAAACGGGAGGAAGTTTGTATCAAAAGTTCTCCTTGGATTTTTTTTCCTTGAGTTCTTCAGAGTTATCCTGTTCTTTATATTCTTCCTCCTCTGCTTGTGGCCTTGCTGCTTTCTCTGCATGGTTAGGATGCGGTGGATCATGAGTGGACTTCCCACCCCTCGTGGTCACCACATTTATCTTTTCTGAAACTGGAACAGCAGCAGCGATTTGCGCAAGTTGTGTTTCTATCATTTTGTTGAAACTTAATTGATTTTAAAGAGAAGAAGAAAGAGTTTCAACTTTTGCATTTATACCTTCTAAAATTTTATCATTGGCAACAAGCTTTTTGTTTAAAGATTCATTTATTTTAGCTTGGCCAAAAACAAGATCTCTCAAGGAGGGTTGGTTCGAATTGAATTTTGAGTTAAAATTGTTACCTCCTCCTTGGAATGGTGGGCATGCCTGACCCCACCCCTGGCCTCCTTGTGGACGGAACCTGCTGTTGTTGTTGCTGATGTAGGCTACATCTTCTCGGGTTTCAGGGCAGTCATTCCCCGAGTGTCCACCGTCACCACAAACCTCGCACGTTAAGTACGAGTTCATGGCATGGACGGGAACATGCATTTGTTGCCAGTTCCCTTCATCAAGTTTCTTCAGTAGGAGGTCCAGCTTGGTGGTGAGCATATCCGTCTCTTTGACAGTATGCATTCCGCCCTTTGTTCTGGGCTGGGAACGCTCCTCGTTCCAGCCCTGGTTGGAGACCATTTTTTCAATCAAGGCCGTGGCCTTGGCAATTGTAAGGTCGAGATAGGCTCCTCCAGCAGCAGCATCAAGATAAGTAAAAAGACTGATGTGACCCTTAGCCTAATTCTCTGATTCAAAGGCTCGGAGCCTACTTCATATGGAGTGTGACTACTCGTCGCACCCCATACATGAAGATCTTTGAATATATCAAGACCACTTGGGCAAGAGCACCTCGCAGCCTCAGCACAGCTCAAGAAGTACTCGGAGGACATGATCCACGCGAAGTTTCAGCAACTACTTGACGGCTCAAAAGTACCCAAAGACCTGTGGCTACTCGGCTATGAAGAGCTCGGGGGATAGACACTGTAATTTACAACTTTGTTCTACTACATTGCATAACACCTTTGTTGGCAGATGTGCATCAGACTTACTGAAAATAGTATTCCCAATCTTTTGATTTGTTCCCCTTGGTTGCTGGACAGTTGCACCCACCGTCCATCTTTTATGTTCAAATTTCTTGAATGGTGGTGCTCTCAAATAGGCACCAAAACTGAGTTTTCAGCATGCTAGAGTTTTCAGCATGCCCTATTCTTCCACAGTAAAAGCAAAATTGAGGAACACGTTCATATTTTAGATTATATCTAGTCACTTAAGCTTTATCTTTAGGTTTAATTGCTAGTTTCATTAGTAGAGATTTCTCCACAGAACATTATACTCGAATTCTGAAGAATTCACCATTATTCCTTGTTGGCGGTCGATTTCGATCATTTTTACCGCCAACATTCTTTCAGATTTCATGCTTTTAGAATTATATTGTTATAATTTTTACTAACATTAAAATGTTCCACAAGTTTTGGTAGCTATTTGAAACCAGGAACAGTATGTACAAAAATGGGCTAAACTGGGGAGAATCCCTGGCCGGCCAACCTACCCCTACAACACTTTGTCATGCAACTTTGTGGAAGGTGGCCTGAGCATGAGATAATGTCGCACCAATGTGTTCTCGGCAAATCTCACAAGTCAAGGCCGAAAGGCTTGAACCAAGTGGAGTTGAGCCCAAATCCAAAGACAATCCGAAGATTCAGAACTCAACTCAACTTGAGAAGCAATGTGGGCCTTGAGGGCAACGTGCCAGAGCAACAGAAGCCCGAGCCTAGCCAGAGCCAGGCCGGCCGGCCTAGGAGAGGCCGGCCGGCCCCTAACTGTCACCGTTGAAGCTACGCAACTTCCACCGACTTCAGGAGGAGATCCAGAGCGTTCGCTCAAAGGCGGTGGCCAGATGGCCACATCCCCAGGCTGGCCGACCCCACTTGGCGGCCTCCGAAGCTCTCCCTTGGCGTGGAAGACAAGCACAACTAACTTACCTGCGTGCAACTGACGCTCAGCTCAGTACTGACCATAGAGTAGTATAAATAGAGCCCAAGACCCCCTCTTGTAGCACACACCCATCCTTAGAGAAGACAGTCTCTTGATACACTCTTGTATTGAGTAGGAAGAGAGTGAGGTGAGTGCTCTGGTGAAAGCCGAGCTAAAAGGAGCGGACTCGAGTTCTCTCAGTCTTACTCCACTTTGTATCCACCTCGGAGGAATATACTTGAGTAAGTTCCTTGTCTTGACTTCAGTTTCTCGCTAACTTTACTTTTTGTCTTAGTTACTTGTTTAAGTACTTACTTTGATCTGCGGGATCCTGAGTCTGCGTAAGTAGCAAGTTCTGTTTATTTAAGGTTGCTTTCTATATACACGGTAGGAGCAAGTAGCTCGAGGGCTATGGGTGTGGTGCCCAGGCTTGGTAGTTATCTCAGGTTGTGTTCCACCCCACGGAACCATTGTGGTAGTCAGTAGGTGGTGACAGCCCTATCCATCCTTTGTAGTATACCACGTTCGTGTTTTTTCATAGCTGTAGTGCAGGTTGCCGTTGGACTCCCCTCTCATCCCTTTCTGAAGTTCTTCCTCTTCCAGCCGCCGAAGCAGATCAAGTCGGCAGTTAGCTCGTCAACTAGTCAGAGTAGTAGGTTATCTGGAGTTAAGCCCTCTTCCCATTATCTTCTTCTTGTTGGTTGTGTCCGGTTGAAGATCTCTAAGTTTGGTCGAAGCTTTACCGTTCCTTGGATTCGATATCCCAGGAATACTCCCTGGTGAAATCTATAATCGGTCTCTGTGTGCTTGCGGAGTAATTCGTTAGGCTAAGGAGTGCCAACATTCCTACCATTGGTTTCCACAGCCACCTCTATCACCTTGAGGCCTAGACGATTCCCAAGTACATGACCCATTTTTTCTGTCATCATGATTTGTGGTAGATCATGAATCCGCACCCAAAGTGGAATGCTCTCTAGTTTAACTTCTGATGGCCTCATCTTGACATCAAAAGGGGCAATGATGAGGGCGCCCCCCTTGTGCAACCAAGGACCACCACGCAAAGCAAAATTGAAATCCCCTTCAGTGCTAAATTCAATTAGGAACAAGCTTCCCTTTAGAACTTTATACTCCATTTTTTGCCGTAAGCCCCATGCTTTGGCCATGTCCTCAAATAAACCACAAATACCGAATCTCATTTGATACGCTGTGATAATCCATGGTGATTGTACCTCTTTCTCAGCTTCCTCGAAGTGGACCTCAATCACACCCTCTTCCTCTGATTCCTGGCCAGGCTCCAAATCCCAAGCTGCCTCGATTTGATCCTCGAAATCCTCCTCTTCGAGAACAACCATCATGATCTCGTTATCCATGTCGCCCAAAATGCTGCAGCTAGATACTCGATCCGGTCGAGGGCAGCAGCCCTCGCCTCCGCTTCAATCAGCTTCGCGGATTTGCGTGCTCTTTAATCCTCCAAGCCAAGATCTTGATCTGTGGGGGAACGAGTCCCTGGCATAAGGGGGAATCGCCTCTCTCTACTGTTCACCCGAACTCGAGAAGGCAAAACTCACACATTTCATTTATCCTTCAAGTTTAAGGGCAATTTTAACTCATGGTGTCCATAGATAATATCTTTGATGCCATATAAGTAAGACATTACCTTTAAAAACTATATTATACAGCCCATAGTTTATTAGTGTGGGGTCTAATAAATTTGTTCTCTCTCCTATCCACCTATCAGATTTGTTTTCCATCTATCATGACAACACTATCTTCTCTCCATGAAAACTTAATAGTGTCTAGTGTATTGGATTTTGTTTTGAAAGCGAGTCTTGCATAAAACTCGGTTTCTTCCCCTCTCTCTTCTCTTATTTATTATAGTGCCACATAGGCTAAAAACTCTATGTGACAATGTATTTAATATATGGACACAATCTTACATGGAGGGTTGGGAAAATTCTAATGGATCCGCCAGCTACCGGCTGGAAGACATGGTGAACTGTTGCACGGTGTGGTGCATCCCACTAGCATTCAGTGCTCAGCAGCACTGCTCAGACAATAACAGAGGCGGTAGCACCTCTCACCCGATTTCAAGCAGGCACATCGCGAGACACTGTTCTCTCTTTACGCTCAGCTCTACGTAGCGATCCGCGGTTTGCAGCCAGTTACTAAACTTGCTCTACGAGAGTGGGAGAAGCGATGTCGGTGGTGCCACGTACGCTTCGTTTCGGTTCTTCTCGAAGGGTGACTCCGCAGGATCATGGGCCAAGGCCAATTGTTTATGGGGGTGAGTAATGAGTGACGCGATGTCCGCTCGCATATGGTAGGCAAGGTGGCGGTTTGAAGCTTTTTTTTTTTGAATTGGGCGGTTTGAAGCTTTCAGTTTATCCCATTTGACATACCTCTCTCTCTCTCTCTCTTCCCGTTTTAATAAGGTTATAATAAGTATTGCAAGCTACACATACGTGTTGCATTCTTATATCACGCATTGATGATGTCATCGTACCAGAGTTTTTTTTTTGATTCATCATCGTACCAGAGTTGGCAAGAGGATCCTGGTATGTGGCAGAGAAGAATATACCTACTCTGATGTTCTAGTGCCCACCCAAAGTTGAGGAAAGGAAGTCGTTCAGGAGTAGCGTTTTGCCGTTTTGGATGCGCTTTTGGCTCCCGCTCCAAGGAAAAAAATGACGGTAGATGGAAGAAGAATATGACGGCCAAGGACTCGAGCCGGAGACGTCCAGTTTAGGACACCTAGGGAGTTGCTGCAAGATCAAGTCAAGCTACATCACTTTAGTGTCTATGACACACCCGCAACTCTATTTAATAATGGCAGCGAGGGAAAACTCTACACTAATTAATTATTCATTAATATACACAATCATGTCCTAAACAACCTCTAAATCTATGCGGAGGAAGTAATAATCAAACGTGACCTTACAAAGTACGTGTATATGAAATCGGAGGCTGCCAGTGTTAGATGTCTGATGTGAAATTTTGCATCAGATGCTCCCTTGCGACATGAAACAATAGCTACTGCAACATTCAAATTCAACACTTTCAATATTGCAATATATATAATTAACTTTACCCTCCAATTCTATAATAGAAAATTCCCGCCTTTACTTGACACTATCCAACATCCAGTAAAAATAACAATGTGTAGAAATAAAGTTTTATAACATAGGCACTTACCTTAAGCAGCACTTTTTATTTGTGATATTTTTGCACTACAATTGCAGAACAAAATTTTATAGGACATGTAGAATTAGTCCATTATATTAAAAAAGTGTAACAAGGCAAATAACTATTTAAACATAGAATAAATTTATGCAACATGCTAATTAAATAATCTTACATCAATAATCAACTAAAATTCCTATCGTAAACTTAAACTCTTGTTGTAACATGATCGTAAATCATATCGTAATAAAATTATGTGCAAAAAATTCTCACCATAACCTGACGCAGAGAGGCAGAACTTGTACACATGGGCACATCACTTTTTGAGTGTAATCATGCAACCCTAGTTACCTTTGAGTGTAATCATGCTACCCTAGTTTATTAGCACCTCCCAAAAATCGAGGTTGTAAAAATCAGAGGTGCGGAAGTATGAGGGAAGCAGCGCACTTTGGCTCGTGCGTGCCTTCGTGTTATATAGGCTGAAATATCCTCAGCCGTGGAGAGATTACATCAGAGTTTGTTACAACATGACCAGATTCAGGATTACAACAAACTGAAGATATCGACAACTACCAGTCATGTTGTTTGAATACAAGAGAGATACGATAACTCTTAGCTAGGCTGCCAACATCTTTAATAGAGGTAACTTTAATATTGACGAAATCACCACAAATGTTCTATGACATACTTGCATAGCATACAGTCTTACATCTTAAATGAGCAGAAGCACAGTATGGTACAAGAAACTTGACTTCATATAGTTTGCTCGGTCATATAGATAAGCTCTATTCTCTAGCTATCTGATACTATATTACTTCAAATGTATTTTAGCACCTGCGCTTTCCCTCTCCCCTCTCCTAAATTATTTTGATTTGTTTAAGGTCATATTTCTTCAAATTTTCAAAATATCAAAATTCACCCAAAAACAGCTTTCTGTTTTCTGATCTTTTATGATTACCTTAGCACAAGTGATTTTGCCTCCCCTATCACGGAACTCTTGTTTTGTTATTTAAGTTCATTGCTTCAAGATTTAAAAAAATCAATAAATGTCCAAGATTATTTCCATTTTTTTTTGCCTTTTTGGCTTCCGACTTTTTTGCCATGCATAGAGCTTCAAATTCCAATATAGAGAATTATTTTCAGTTCGAGATCAATGTGCCCTTTGACACCTTTCATAGACATTCATAACGTAAATGTCAGAACGTGCGTGCACATGGATGTAGTGGTGTTTACCTACGTTAGCATTAACGTTTTAGTGTATTACGTTAAAAGAGAACAAGGTTAAGAAGAAAAAGAGGTAACTGGAAAAGTTAATCGTGTAGAGAATGTGCATCACAAAAATATGTAGTAATGTGGAGGTTCAAAAGAGAAATATGCGTCTTATTATGAATAGATATAATTTAGTGTTTATCCATTGCAATGCAAGTATCTGATGGCTGGTATCGAGGTCAGATCACACTGGTCATGCGATGGACATAGCAGCGTGAGAACTAGCTATAGGTTTCATGTCAGTAGCTGATGACAAAGTTCATTTAGTTTTGAATTTATGTTCTCGCTCATTAGACTAAATATTTTTCTAAATTTCTACATGATACTCCAGTGACGTACGCAAACCACGTATATGTATTCAGAAAAGCACAAAACAGAGTACACAGTACAGTACACACTCCATGTATGACGTTACATACAAACTCACACAGCACACACACTGCACACACAGGTTGGAGAACCTCTCGGACCACAAAAGTGTCTACACACAGGTGCTGACCGTCCGCTCCACGCGAGCGGCCGCGATCGAGACACTTTATTCCTGCTCTGTTCATCTTATATTCTCTCGAAACGCCGTGACAGGCTAGCACGGCTTCTAGCGTGTATAAGGTAGCCGCGCTTAGTGCTGTCCGGGCAGCTTCTCCTTGATCTTGTCCATGATGCCCTTCTTCTCGCCGGCGCCCTCGGTGGTGTAGGCGCCGCCGGTTCCTGTGCCGGTCATGCCGGTGTGTCCCTGCTGCCCGTAGGCACCGCCGGTGGCCGCGGTGTGCTGGTTGTCCTTGTGGCCTCCGGGCAATTTCTCCTTGATCTTCTCCTTGATGCCCTTCTTCCTCCTCCCGCCCATCCCGTCGTCCTCGGACTACAAATCACAAAAGAAAGGATCAAGGTAATAAGCAATGCCTACGTCGGTCCGATCCATACGATTAAGCTGGGAGCAGCCGAGCATGGTACTCAGAAAACAAGGAAGGATGCAAGTGGTTACCGAGCTGGAGCTGCCGGAGCGGTGCAGAATGCCGCCTGTCTTGTGCTCCTCCCTCACAGGCTGGAACTGGCCGCCACCCATGCCGGCGCCGCCGTGCTCTCCCAGCTGGCCCATGCCGCCGGTTCCGGTAGTACCACCGTACCCCATGCCGCCGGTCCCGGTGGTGCCGTGCCCGACGCCGCCGACCGGGTTGCCGTACTGGTCGACGCGGGCGGTGTTTCCGTGGCCGTGCTGCCCCTGCTGGCCGTACTCCATGCTGCTCCGGTGGGTGGTTCCTCTCGACAGGTCTCGCTACCTAGCTAATGTTGTGTGGATCAGATGCCACTACTACAAAACAGGCCTTTGTTCCTGGCCATTTGTCCCGGCAGCCTTTGGGCCCGGGACAATAGGTGGCTTTTGTCCCGGGTCCAACGGCTAGCCGGGCCAGCGGGGGGACGGGGGCCTTTTGTCCCGGTTGGAGACACCAACCGGGACAAAATGGGAGCCTTTTGTCCCGGTTGGTGGTTCCAACCGGGACAAAAGGCCCGCGTAGCCTTTTGTCCCGGTTGGAACCACCAACCGGGACAAAAGTCCCCCCTTTTGTCCCGGTTGGTGCCTCCAACCAGGACAAAAGGCCTTGCGCCCCTTATCCCCTTCCCTCTCCCCCCGCCCGAGCCATTCAGCTCACTTGTTTTCTTGCTGTTCTTGGCTCGGGATAGAGGAGTTCTTGCTCATTTCTTCACCACATTTGTGAAGATCTTTGATTCCCCGTCCATCCATCTGCTCTAAAGGTTTGGGGCTTGTTTTTCTCTTCTTCCTTGGCTTGTATAGCTCATTTCATACTTTAGAAATAGAGAAAATGTGTAGCTAGCTCATTTCTTGGACATTTAGCTAGCTAGATTGCATATGTAGGTGTAATTTTCTTTTAGATTTAAATGAGTATATGGATAGTAGAAATTTTTAGAATGAGTGTAGATACTTCATGTGATGTACTTGTATATATGACCATATTGTGGATAGTTGATTTTTTTATTCGTGAATGAATTAATGAAATGAGTATATTATAGAATTTTTTGTATTATGAATGGATTATTTTGACACTCTAGTGATGTATTTAATCAGGCTCACATTGAAACCATCTAGAAGCTAAAAAAATCTTTATTTCGAAACAAGTATATGTCGTTAATCTCCATCCAACGGTGATGGCACTACCTTTCAGGGATACACGATGCGCTATAAGGACGTCGCAAATCGGTTGGTCGCATCACCAGCACTTCCGATTGATAAGAAGACAGCATTTGACGCAGTCAGCATGCCGTTGTTGTACTGAGAGCATATGAACGAGCATGCTGCCTGTACCAAGTGCTGTGCCTATTAATCGTAAATGTTGGTGCTGCGACTAGCCGATTGGTGACATCCTTGTACCGCACCGTGTCCCCCCGAAAGGCAGTGTCATCACCGCAGGGTTGAGGTTACTGACATATACATTTTCAGAAATAAAGGTTTATTTTTCTTCTAGAGGGTTTCTGGATATTGAAAAGAGTGTACTCCTGGAACTGAAGGGTGTCAAAGTAATTAGAAGTTATAGAGATTTCTTTCAATTAATTAGAGATTTCTTGAGGATTAATGATACATTTCGTCTTTTTTATATAATTTCATTGTTATTTGCAAGAGTTATTAATCTGATCATTGTAATTGTAATAGTAAATAATTTTTGCTTTGTAATGGTAAGAATTTATAATTTTGCGGAAAATAAAGGTATTTTTCAGTAAAATATGGCTTCAGCAGCTGGAGGGAGTGGCGCCGGTGGGGGTGATCGTTGTCCTTCTGGAGAGAAGGGCACAACTCGAGTAGGTCGTCGGTCCAAAAAACCTAGTGCTTTTCATAGGGCAGCGCTCCGTTATTGCGGCGTTACGGTTCGTCACCACCAAACTCGGAGGTTTCAGCTCCGCCATCTTATTCTGCGCCAGCAAGAAATCCGTTAGAACATTCTGCGTTCCAACGCAAGGACGATTGAAAACCTATGTGTTGTTGACCGAATTTTTAAATTTCATGTATAGTACTCCTTTGTTAAGTTCTGTAATGGATTAAGTACCTCTTTTAATTAATCAAGATGTATGATGGATATTGCATATCTTTTAATTATTCATGTTATGTTATATTTAGTTTAATTTAGGTTTGATATATTTTATTTATTCGATACGTGTAAAGAATTCAAATCGATTTATTTAAAATGCAGATGGACCGGCAATGGATGTACAATGCTGACCGACGTTCGAAAGAATTCATTGATGGCCTGCATTATTTTTTGTCTGTGGCTGAGGCAAACAAGCAGAATGGTTTTATGTGCTGCCCGTGTGTTCATTGCAACAATAACAAGGATTACTCATCTTCAAGAATCCTACACAGCCACATTTTCGCAAATGGTTTCATGAAAAAGTATGTTTGTTGGACGAAGCACGGAGAACAGGGGGTTACCATGGAAGACAATGAAGAAGAAGATTTTGACGACCACTTTCCCGGGAATGCTGGAATCGGTGCATTCGATGACGATATTCCCATGGAAGAGCCCGAAGTAGATGTAGCAGAAAATGATCCCAGTGACGATCTGGGGCAAGCATTGCACAATGTGCAGGCAGACTGTGAGAGTGAAACGGAGAGGTTGAAGTTCCAGAAGTTGTTAGAGGACCACCATAAGTTGTTGTACCCAGATTGTCAAAATGGATTTAAGAAACTTGGCACCACCTTGGAGTTGCTGCAATGGAAGGCGACAAATGGTGTATCCGACAAGGGATTTGGTGAATTACTCAAACTTGTTAAAAAAATGCTTCCTAAGGACAATGAATTGCCTGCCACAACGTATGAAGCCAAACAACTTGTTTGCCCTTTGGGACTGGAAGTGCAAAAGATACATGCATGCCCCAACGACTGCATCCTCTACCGAGGCGAGTACGAGAATTTGGATGCATGTCCCGTATGCAGTGCATTGCGTTACAAGATTAGAAAAGATGATCCTGGAGATGTCGAGGGGGAGCCTCCCCGGAAGAGAGTTCCTGCGAAGGTCATGTGGTATTTGCCTATAATACCACGTTTGAAGCGTCTGTTTAGAAATAAAGATAATGCTAAGTTGATGCGATGGCACAAAGAGGAACGCAAGAAAGACTCGATGTTGAGACACCCCGCTGATGGGTCGCAGTGGAGAAAAATAGATAGAACGTACCCTAAATTTGATTTGGATGCGAGAAACATAAGGTTCGGTTTGAGTACGGATGGCATGAATCCTTTTGGTGAGATGAGCAGTGGTCATAGCACTTGGCCTGTGACTCTTTGTCTGTACAATCTTCCACCATGGTTCTGCATGAAACGAAAGTTCATCATGATGCCATTGCTTATCCCGGGTCCAAAGCAGCCCGGAAATGACATTGATGTGTACCTAAGACCATTGGTCGAAGAACTCTTATTGCTCTGGGGCGATGAAGGTGTACGGATGTGGGATGAATACAAACAGGAAAACTTCAACCTACGAGCATTGCTGTTCGTAACGATCAATGACTGGCCTGCTCTTAGTAACTTGTCAGGACATTCGAACAAGGGATACAAAGCATGCACACACTGTTTAGATGATACCGATAATATATGGTTGACTCACTGTAAGAAGGTTGTATACATGGGTCATCGTCGGTTTCTTCCCATCAGGCATGCGGTACAAAAGAAGGGCAAGCATTTCAAAGGCCAAGCGGACCACCGAACAAAACCGATGCACCGTAGTGGTAAAGACGTCTTCAACATGGTAAAAGATCTAGAAGTTGTTTTTGGAAAGGGATCTGGTAGCCAACCTGTTCCGAACGAAAACGGAATGGCGCCCATGTGGAAGAAGAAATCTATATTTTGGGAGCTACCATATTGGGAAGTCTTAGATGTTCGTCATGCAATTGATGTGATGCACCTCACGAAGAATTTTTGCGTCAACCTGATAGCATTCTTGGGAGTGTATGGAAAGACAAAAGATACAGTAGAAGCACGTCAAGAATTGCAACGTATGGAAGAACGAGATGCCTTACATCCACAACAGCGAGATAATGGACGACAATACTTAAGTCCTGCCAGCTATACTCTTAGCAAGGAAGAGAAAGAAACCATGTTTGACTGCTTGAGCAGTATAAAGGTTCCATCTGGATACTCATCCAATATAAAAGGAATCTTAAATTTGGCAGAGAAGAAATTTACAAATCTCAAGTCCCATGACTGCCATGTGCTTATGACCGAACTTCTTCCGGTTGTGCTGCGGGGGATTCTACCTGATAACGTCCGGTTAACCATCGTGAAGATATGTGCCTTCCTCAACGCAGTTTCTCAGAAGATAATTGACCCGGAGAATTTGATAAAGCTGCAAAACGATGTGGTGCAATGTCTTGTTGGCTTTGAGCTGATATTTCCACCATCTTTCTTCAACATCATGACACATCTTCTAGTGCACCTTGTCAAAGAGATTGATATTCTCGGACCAGTATTTCTACACAACATGTTCCCATTCGAAAGGTTCATGGGGGTACTCAAGAAATGTGTTCGTAATAGAGCTCGTCCAGAAGGAAGCATCGCCAGTGCCTACGGAACTGAGGAGGTCATTGACTTTTGTGTTGACTTTATTGATGACCTTAAACCGATTGGAGTCCCTGAATCGCGATATGAGGGGAGACTAACTGGAAAGGGTACATTAGGAAAGAAATCTTATGTCTGCACAGATGATTTCTCATTCAAGAAAGCGCATTATACGGCTCTTCAACAATCATCCTTGGTTGACCCATATATCGAGGAACACAAGAAAATTCTGCTCTCCAATTTCCCGGAAAAGTCTAAGGCATGGATTACATGTGAGCACATGAACACTTTCTGCAGCTGGTTGCGGAAGCATCTAATGCATAACATGGATATAAGTGAACAACTGTTCTTATTGGCTAGGGGACCATCTTGGAATATCTTAACATACCAAGGGTACGAGATAAATGGAAACACATTTTATACGATAGCCCAAGATAAAAAGAGTACCAACCAAAACAGCGGTGTTCGTATGGATGCCACGGACAATAATGGAAAAAAAGACACATATTACGGCTACATTGAAGAGATATGGGAGCTGGATTACGGTCCCAATTTCAAGGTGCCTCTATTTCGTTGCCAATGGGTTAAGCTATCTGGAGGAGGGGTAACAAAAGATGAGTATGGGATGACAATAGTTGATCTCAACAATCTTGGGTATAGAGACGAGCCATTTGTCCTAGCCCAGGATGTCGCTCAGGTTTTCTACATTAAGGACATGTCCAGCAAGCCAAAGAAGGGGATCAACAAGCAAAAGGATGAGCCTAAGCGACACATAGTTCTATCAGGAAAGAGAAACATCGTTGGAGTGGAGGACAAGACAGACTTTTCAGAAGAATATAATAATTTTGTTGCCATTCCACCTTTCGAAGTAAATGCTGATTCATGCATCCTGCTAGCCAATGATGATGCTCCATACTTGCGCCGTGATCATAATCAAGGGACATTTGTGAAGAGAAAGTCTGTTACCGCTAATCCTTCATGTACTTGAATCATTTTATATTATTGTATAAAAACATAATCGCAATTCGAATACTTTTATTATATATGTACTGTACAATTATACTTTATGTGTTATTTATATTATTTTATATATTTTTCACTTAATTACTAGACTCAATTATAATTTTCATTCAATAATGGATTACTCAACTAATTTTATTTATTTCATGAAATTACATTCACATTAACACACTATACTCTCTCACTAACACACACAATCTCACTAACACACACTATCTCTCAAACTCACACACTACTCATTAATATCATGAAATTGCTTAATTTTATCTAAAATTCACTTTTTAAACGTTAATATCGTGATAGAATCCACTTTCTATCGAAAAGCAACAGTTTGAAAAAAAATTTCACCTAATATATTTTTGCATGGTCAAAATAACAAATATGATTTCAAAAAGTTAGATATTTCATTGACCCAATCACTTGAATGAAAATTAATTATTTTTGTTGCGTGTATCAAGTTTATATAGAGATAAGAAATTTTGTTCCATAATTTTTGGAATCATAATTTTATTAACTGAATTAACAAATGAAAGCCAATTTTAAAAGAGAAGTAAAAAGAAACAAAAACAAACATAACATTAGGCGGGAACGAGGGAAAACGGGCCCCTTTTGTCCCGGGTGGTAGATCCACCCGGGACTAAAGGTGGGCCGCGGGCTGGGAATTTTCCCGGCCCGCCCAAAAACCCCTTTTGTCCCGGGTGAAGCCACGACCCGGGACAAAAGGTCCTTTTGTCCCGGGTGGTGGTTTCACCCGGGACAAAAAGGGGGGGCCTTTTGTCCCGGGTGAAGCCACCACCCGGGACAAAATGACCTTTTGTCCCGGGTCGTGGCTTCACCCGGGACAAAAGCCCCCCCCTATATTTCCTTCCTCCTTCGCCCTTCTCCTAACACTTGGTTTCTCATCTACTGCGCCCGTCCTGCTCCCCCCACCGCGCGAGCCGAGCACCGCCGCCATCGACGTCGCTGCCGCCCAGAGCCCCGACCTCACGCCGCCGCCCAGAGCCACCGCCGCCACCGTCCTGCTCCCCCCACCGCGCGAGCCGAGCACCGCCGCCATCAACGTCGCCGCCGCCCAGAGCCCGGCCCGACCTCACGCGTGCCGCCGCCCAGAGCCACCGCCGCCGCCGTAACGCCCTCGCCACCATCCCCTGCTCGCCGTCGACAGTATTTAAGCTTCAACAGTATTTCAGTTGTCTTAGGCTAATTCTTTTTCGCAAGAATCTTTAAGAAAAGCTAACAAAATGCTCCTGACAGCACGATGTTCTTTGATTAATTGGTTGTTAGTAAAAGCATGACACATGGGACACATTGTAAAGATTAGCTGAGTGTGTCCATCAGTTCTTATTTCTCTTATGTTAGATTGGTCTCCCAGCATCCTCTACTGCTACTGAGGCTACCTTTGGGAAAGTGATCTAGAGCAAACTTTCTGAACACATAGTAGAGGATCTTGCTGCAACTCTAATGAATTCTAGGTTGATTAATAAAATTTAGGTTAGTTTTCTTTGCTTGTTGGCAAATAGATCTTGCTATTAATTCTGAGTTTGTCTCTGTTAGAAATGCGATAGAAGTCTGTTCAATCAGGGCACACATTAAATTTCAGAGGCTTTCAGTTTGGATTTATATGCATATATCACTGTCATTATTTAGAAACGGATGTTCAATCAATGCCTTCTGATACAAAATTTGCCAGTGAATAGTAGATGCACATGTTTTGTCACAGTGATAAGTGAGAAACAGCCTCTTCTTTATAGCTAATCGTTAGATCATAAAGCCCACGCCGCGTACCCAAAGGTAGAGCTCGATCTCGTCCCCTCCAACACAGAAAAATTATGATCTGCATGAGAGAAAAATTATTGATAAGTAATTGACATGAATCTATGAATTTACTATAATAACAATATTCAGGGTCCAACTTAATTGACGTAAATTGCTGACTTCGATTTACTAGAAAGAAAACTCTTGGCAAGTAAGTAACATGGATCCATAAATTTTCTATAACATTTACTAATAAAAAAACTTTTAGTTTCGTGCTACTTAGACCTAAGTCCATAAAATCAACCACAACAAAAGAACCTGATGAAATCGGCACAATTCAAAGAAAGTAGCAAATTATATGGTTAATTTAGCATTGTACACAATCAATGAAGGATCAATGAAGGTCTAGAAAATAGATGGAATCATACTGGAGAAAGGCCGAATCCCACTGCATTTGACACCGAGGTTTCATCTCCTAAAAGATCGTCCTACTACGAGAGTCCCCTCAACACCTTCTCCATTCCATTGAACCCCAGAACCTCTCGCTACGTTGGGAAGCTCCTGCCTCTGTATATATAGTTCCCCAATGTTCTTTAATTTTTAGTTCTCAGAGTGTGTCGAGTACTGTTTGCAGCACTGAGATCGACATCGTCGACCAATTATGGCTCATTTTCAGTAGCTAGGAAGCTACACTCATGTAACTTTGGGACATGCTCATAATTTGAAATCATAATTTAGAGTTCATGTTATTTAGAGTGAAATCATAATTTGTTGTTAAGAGTGAAATCATAATTTGTTGTGTAAATAAAGGTATATTTACAAATTTTTAAATGTATGAATGTATGTATGTATGTATGTGTAAAGTGAGTTTAAATTTCTTTTAAATATTTCATGTATATTTCTTGAATTACTTAGTGAAATATTTCTCGACCTCATCCATCGATCGGTACTTAGTGAAATTATCGATAGAATATTTCAAGTTCATTTCTTGAATTACTTAGAGAGTATTACTCGACCTCGTCCATCGATCGGTACTTAGTCAAATGCTCGCAAATATGTGGATTATTTAGATAATTTTTTAAGGGTTTTATTTGTATTCATATTTTAGTTACGATGGACCCGCGACACACAGACGCGGAAGACGAACAGTTCTTGTTGAATATGATTGGCGAAGGTCAAGGAGATGTCGCTGAACAAGCTGATGATGGCAGCAATACCGACATATATTTGAATATGTCCGGTGATGGAATTGAGGCACCATCTATTCAGGATGACGCTGCTGCTGAACAAAGTGCTAATGTACATATCACAACTATAATTATTTGTAGTGACAATCATATTTTCATCTGAATCTATATGAATACTATGAATGTTTTTTTATAGCCGTCTGGATCATCGTCGCAGCAGAAAAAGACGAAGCGAGGCCCAACAAAAAAACTGGAAGGGCGGTTCATTATAACAGAAGTTGGTCCAGATGGCGAACCGATCGCTCCAGAAGCTGCCGCCAAAAAATTCATAAGACAATCCGGATGTATTGTCAGGGACCACATCCCGATCAGCTTCAAGCTCTGGAAAGCTTCCAATCCAAGCGAGGAACGGGATGCGGTACCCGAAAGAGAAAAAGAATGGTGCTGGCGGGAGCTTAAGAAAAACTTCACGGTTCCAGCTGAATCCGAAGAGATATGCAAGCACTGGACCCTGAGTAAGATGGCCGAACAGCTGCGATCATTCAAGAAAATTTTGACGAAGAAATATATCAAGACCGGGACCACACCCGTATTTACCGGCGAGCTCGAAAAGCTCAGGGGTCACTGGGATGCATTTGTAGAATACAAGTCTTCAGAGCTTGGGCTTCAGAAGGTGCAGAAGGCCAAAGACAACGCCTCGAAGAAAGTGTACCATCACACTCTAGGCCAAGGAGGCTACAAGCTTGCAGTACCCAAATGGGAGAAGATGGAGCAGGATCTGCTTGACAGAGGCATCCAACCTGCGACCATGAACTGGCCTGAAAGGTCAAGGACCTGGTTTTATGGTCACGGGGGAAGCTTGGACCCATTGACTGGTGACTGCGTCTATGGGCCAAACATCCAGCGAGCAGCCCAGAGACTACAGGAGGCCATACAAGCAGCGGCCGAGGGAACATTCAAGCCGGATAGAGAGAGGGACGAGCTGACTTACGCCCTTGGGAATCTAGAGCATCCGGGCCGCACAAGAGGCAAAGGCGTGGTTCCGTGGAAGTATGGGTTCAGGGATTACATTGAGTCATATAGAAGCCGGCAAAGAAGAAAGAATGATGAGCGGGAGCACTTGCGAAGGCTAGAGCAACGGCTCATGTCACACGATCAAAGACTGGAGGAAGAGGTTCAACGCCAAGTGGCCGTAGCAATGAGCCAGCAACAGCAAGCGCAAACGTTGCCTCCAGAGCCTAGTGTCGCAGCCGATCACCTGTCTCAGCGGAAAAGCAGCTGCGCTTCCACAGACGTCGCCGCCGCCGAGCCCACGGGGATCCAGGCCGCAGTTGAAGCGTCGGCCCCGCAGCGATTTCCAGTGGATGAGATCACCCACCGGACACCTTGTGACCTGCAGACTGCCGTTAAGAACTTAATGTTCACTGTTGCGTACGGTACCGCCATGCCAACCGAACCAGGCGACGTGTACCACGGGCAGCAAATTCCGCCTAGATACACAAGAGTTGGCGTGGAGCAGGTGTGCCAGGGTTGGGAGACGCTCGAGCTTGATATTCCTGGAGGCGATGGGGAGAGGACACTAGCAGAAGCCATTCATGGCTACATCCTATGGGATAAGCGCTACATTGTCCTAAAGTCGGATGATCAAACACCAAGACCGGCATCTCAGCATGCCTCTCCAAGACCGGCATCTCCGCAAAACTCCCCAAGGGCAGCACTGTCTCGGCAAGGTTCACCGGCACATTCTCCATCACCATCATCTCATGCGCCGATGAACACTCAAGCGTCACCGTCGCCTCCATGGTCACCCCCTCCGCCGCCGGCAAAGAAGCAGAAACGGCCGCCGGCAAAGAAGGTAGCTGCACCGGCTAAGGAGCCTCCAAAGAAGAAGGAAAAGAAGAAGAAAACCAAGGAGGCTCCTATAAAACCCTGGGACATGAGCCTTGAAGAATGCGATCAGATAACTCAAGAAAGAGTTAAAGAGCACTTCAAGCCGAAGCCGAAGCCGGAGCCCGAGAAAGTGATAAATCCGATAGATTTGAAATTTTTTAAGGGAATGTGCGAAGCAAATAAGAGAAAATTCATTCCGAGAGACCCCCCTTCAGACTACGAACGCACAATTATCAAAACTACTGAGAAAAAGAAGAGACAATCAAAGTCGTCGTCGTCCGACGTTCCACAGCTCGGAGCCCTAAAGAAACAATCAATAGAGCTTCTCGTAGTGGGACAGACGACGCAAGAACAAGACTTTGTTACATTTTTGAAAGAATCAAACCTGACGGCCGCTCAGATTGCAGGGGGAGAAGATATTCCAAAGGCCGATGTGGTCGTCAAATGGACGTTTGAGATCGGCAAAACTCTTGTACCCCCCGAAGTAGTGTCTGTGCTTCCAACGCAAATGTATAAGCTGCACCAGCACTACATGCGTGCGATGGCCGATTGCATCTTCATGCAGGGCGCAAAGATTAAAGATGACGATTTCTTACGGGGGGAGGCCATTCTATGGATAAACTGGGAAGAAATTTACCAACTATTCCATCAGGAGGCCCTCGACATCTCTATGGTCGCCTTGTGGGTTCTGTAAGTATTTTACTCTCCTTACGTATTGTTTTGCATGATCTCAACATACTGATCTCTTGATTTATTCGGTATCATGTAGAATGGAGATACATACTTGCAGAAGAAAGGGATACTCTCACCTCGGCTTCATCGACCCAATTACTTGTAATTGGAGGCTTCTACGCGACAATACCGATGAGATATTCCAAATGTTGTTCAAGTACATAAGCGTTTATCACAACAAGCAAATGATATTGTTTCCTTACAACTTTGCGTGAGTGATTCCTTCCGTCTAACTCTTTCTATTCTGTAATCGAATTGTTTAAACCTTAACTACCAAGAACTGCCTCCGTATAATCTTGCAGTGAACACTGGGTCCTAATTGTCATAATTCCCGAGAAAAGCCTACTCGTGGTTATGGACTCATTGAGGAGACCTCCAGAACAATACGAAAATCTTCTTAACATGATGAAAAAGTAAATCTACCACTACTCCGTCGGTGACCGATAATTTGAATCACTTTGTTACTTGACTATAATTGTTCTAATCATGCACAGGGTTTGGAAAGAATTCGCTAAAAATCATCCAGGCAAATTTGACAAGGAATTGAAGATCAAGACAGATTTTCCGGTACGCGCTTGGATGATTCGTTGCACGATTCATTAGTTTTATTATATATTCATGTAAATACCTGATAATTTCTTCTCTCTTAAAGTGTATGAGGCAGAAACCAGGCACTGTATTGTGCGCATACTATGTATGCGAGAACATCCATGGTCTGGTAGGTCCTCCAAAGGGCTGGACAGATTGGGAGGAGGAAGTAAGTAAAAAATTTGTTAATATTTGAACTCGTATTTTAATTAGTTGAAATTAATTATCCCCTTTTTCCATAGGTCGGGGAGATGCGCGATAAACTCATACCGGAGGAAAAGATTATGGCGATTCAAGAACAATTCTCCGGATTTATTGTTGAGCAAGTCCTCGATCCAAAAGGCGAATTCTACTACGATGGAATATCTAATATTGACAATCACAGCAAATATGACAATATACGCGTATATATGTAATTAAGAACGAATATAACTATGTAAATATATATGTGTCTATGTATTAAATTTCTATTTATGAGTATGTATGTATGTATTAAATTTCCAAAAGGCGAATTCTACTATGTAATTAAGAACGAATATACCTATGCAAATATGATGGAGTATGTATGTATTATATATATAAGCACTCCAATAATATATATGTGTATATATATATTTATATAATATTGGTCCTAGACATTTTCATATGTAAAGGAATTCACATGTATAGATATGTGTATACATATATATATAAGTGAATTAATTTATATATGAAAACTATCTAGGACAAATATTATATAAGTAACTATATATGTATATATTAGTGGAGATCATACACACTGAATTCCAATACATAAGTTTAATTGAAATGCAAAAGTATAATTGAAATAGAAAAAGAATTGAGAAAAGAAAAACATGAAACAAAAAGAGACCTTTTGTCCCGGTTGGTAACACCAACCGGGACAAAAGGGTGCGCCAGCCACGTGGGCGCTGGCTGCATCTTTTGTCCCGGTTGCCACACTCGGGACAAAAGGGCACCCCTTTTATCCCGGACAGGCGTTCCCGGTTGGGAAACCGGGACAACAGCGGTTTCCCAACCGGGACAAATCAACGTTTTTTAGTAGTGTGCCTTGTTGTATTTTGTTCTCCCCTGATGAAGCTCACTGGTGGTGATGCAGGTGAAGGCCGACGCCGCCATATTTATAGACCAACCGGCGGCGACTGGATTGGGATCCGGACGCCACGGCAGGAGGGTACGTGTGCTTGCATGAGTGGGTTGGGAGGCAGAGCCGTAGGGGATCAGCACGGGTCGTGTACTCGTGTGCAGGCCGCGGGTGCGTCGGTGGCGCCACGTCTCGGGCTCTTCGATCTGGAAACATGGAGCGTGACGCGTCTTCTGTATATAGCAGATAACGATGCTTCATCTGTCCATTTGCATCCATACGTAGCTCTGCAAATGGGCTCAAAATCAAACTATATCTACACCAATTCATTCTCATTAAGAAAATTAATATTACCTACACCACTTCAAACCACTACCACCACAAATCAATACAACTCAAATATTTCAGCTCACAATGTAATAAACTATTAGCCAAACTATGGTTACAACCCAATAAAAATCTATTTTTTCAAAAAAAATTATAGTATAAATTTTGCCACACTATTTTGTATAGAGTAGCTGTCAGTTATACTGAGCCATCTCCAATAAATTTCGGTTCATTTTGATAAAATTTTATAGTGTGAACACGAGGTTTTATTTCTAGGGTCCGGCTCTTGATGTGGGACCCACGTATAATTCTAGCCACACTGTTTTGCATAAAGTAGCTGCTATTTATATTGAGTCATCTCCAACAAACTTTAGTCAATTTTGATAAAATTTTATAGTGTGAACATGAGGTTTTATTTCTAAGGTCCGGTTCTTGACGTGGAACCCATGTGTAATTATAGCCACACTGTTTTACACAGAGTAGCTCCTATTTATACTGAGTTATCTCTAACAAATTTCAGTCAATTTCGATAAAATTTTATAATGTGAACGCGGGTCCGGCTCTTGACGTGGGACCCACGTGTAATTCTAGCCACACTGTTTTACACAAAGTAGCTGCTAGTCATACTGAGCCATATCCAATAAATTTCAGTCAATTTCGATAAAATTTTATAATGTGAACGCGAGGTTTTATTTTTAAGGTCCTGCTTTTACGGATCGATATTTATATATAATCATACTGTTTTGTATAAAAAATCCATTTTATTCCACCTCAAACCACTCCAATCCATATTTATATAGAACCCACTCTACCTCACTCCATTAGCTGATAAAATTCATTTAAATCCACCCAAACACAATCTATATCGAAATTCAATCCATTAAACCCATTTCAACCCAAACCATTAGCAGGGCCATCCATACGCGGCAAACAGTGAAGCTAGCAGTGCGATCGAGATTTGTTGTTTTCCGGAGATTGTTGCGTGGCGCTGTGGTGCGAAGGTAAAAGATTAATCACAAGGAGACGGTCAGTTGAGGGATCAGATTCTGCTAGGAAGATAGGCGCGCTTCGCCGCGCCGGTGCTGCATGTGCGTGTGCTGGTGGGTACGGAAGGCGCAGGGCCGTGATATCAGTCATCCAAGCAACGAAAAGCAAGGCCCTTTTTTAAGAGCCAGCAAACTAATGCACAGTAGTACAAATAAGTATCATCTATCAATTGGCACCAAAGCATTGAACATAACTCAAGAACTCGTTAGGGCCATACAATCATTCATCACAAAGATAGATCAATTACAATTGTAAATGATAAAGCTCAAATGACCACATATGATGTGTCTCTGAGTAGCATGCGCAAGATAGTGGCAATTTTTAGTGCCGGCCTGCTTCAAACCCATACATGAAAGTGAATTAGAGCTCACACATTATAGCATGAGACAATATTGATGGTTTCGGCAAGGAGATAACATGAGGTGAAAAACTATGGCATCATGTGAGATATGTAACCATTCAAAATATCAAGAACCAAGACTACTACGTCAATTCCTAGAACCCAAAGAACTTGCAACAAATAAAAGCCCGAAATGAGAAAAAGAAATGAACCTTTCCCCCAATGTGCCAAACATTTAGAATCAAAGGCTAAGCTGATACCACATACCGATTTCATGATTGCACCTAAAATTTCCAAAAAGGATCTTGTTCATGGTTCTTGTTCTTTGGAATTGCACTTCTTAGGGTAAAGTCTAAACAAAAGATATGTAAATGAAATCATTATCCCCTTAATCTAATAACAATAAGAATAAAGGCGCATAGCTATATATGGTTGATGCCTTGTAGGTGCCTTGAGCAACATTACAAATTCAATGCTTGAAAGAATCAATCTGATACTACCATGGGACAACAGAATACTACAAAAAAAATAGAAGAGGATATGTGAAAAGAATAAACCTGATTACCTTGCTACCTTATGAAAGTCTGAAGGAGAAAAAACATATGAGTATGCTTAAACTAAACTGATTGTACCTTCCTACCTTATGAAATTCTAGTATAGTAAAATACATACTAATTTGAGATAGAGCACTTCAAAACATTAAGTATAGGTTTAATCAGATATTAAAAGAATATCTGCAGGTTTAATCAGATCCGATATCCATAAAGATCCCTTTTTCGAGTAAATTCCCAGAAAAATGATACGATTGGATATGCCACACTAATTGCACCCGTAATATCCTCAAAAATAAAACTCAGGATATTTATCTCTTTACTGTTTGCTCACATGGTATATCACTGTTCGGAGAATTTGCATTATTGCACCCATGAGTACTGCTACTGTATCATCACGGGCTGTCCTCCAGTGGAGCCCCATGCGACTATAAAAGGTGGGTGAGAGGTCGTGCCAGAAGCACCACCAATCTGAAGCTATGCCTTGCATATGGTGTTCTTGCTCTCGCCCTCCTAAATTTTGTGTAGTGCTTTCCAGTAAAAGATGCTAGAAGAGAAGTTGCGAGTGACAAGAGAAGTCCGTGCTACCTCATCCTGCAACCCTGCTTCTCTTAGCGGATCCATGCTGGACATCATGTCGTTGCATATTCCAATGAGCCAGGCTCTCAGAGGACGAGTGGCATCTAGTTGTGTCATACTCTTGGGGTTCCCAGGTTGTGGATGTCCAAGAACTGACATCTCTGGTAGGGAGACTTAATCTTGTCACAACGTATTCAGGGAGAAGGAAAAATTCCTTTGCAAGATGCTACAAGAGATCTTGCGAGGCGATTACTGTAATCTGCCTCCTTACTCTTGAAACTTTTCTCCCAGAATATGAGTATCATTATTCCCTTAGTGGGAATCACAAGTTTGTACTTTGTCACAGCTTTGGGCCAATCTAGCTACAGCAGGCTTCACCCAAGAAGCCAAGAAGTGTGCGAGTAGACCCGAGTCGTGGTAAAGTTTTTAGAAGAAAGTACTCGAGTTGTAATATCGAGTAGTTTTACTATGTCGAGTACTTTTCCTTTTTCTGGAATGTAATCATAGTAGAAGGAAGTTAAGTCGAGTGGTTGTCAAGGGATGTGAGTGTTTTCTTTTTTCCGGAATGTAATCTTAGAAAAACGAAATGTCTCAGAAAATCCCGCTTTTACCGCAAATGGTAACTGACTCTTGTACTTCCGGGTATTTACCATTTTGCCACCGCTACTATTATAAAGTGGAACGGTAAATCTAGGTTTTACCCCCACTGGCTGTCATTCCCCACTTTGTAGTGTTTTAGATCTGTTCTTGCTCGTTTCCTCAAACCTCCAGTTCTAAAACTCTTTGTTCTCCCTCGCTCCCAAATCCTTTAGGGTTTAGCCATTGCATGTGCGTGAAGCGATCCGTGAACTTCCGGATGGCCCCTAAGAAGTCAAGCAAGGGAAAGGCCGTGGAAACGGAGCCGTCCCGCGAGAAAGGATGGGAGCCAAGTAAGTGTTCAGAATCTGACTTGGAATCCCTTGTTAAGCAGGGTTTTTTGCCAGCAAAATTTGTAATCCAATAGCGTCCTGCACTAGGCGATATCCATCCTTAAGAAAATATGGGCGAGATTGTTGGATTTCTTCCTTATTTTGAGCAAGGATTGGGGATTCCTTGCTCTAATTTCTTTTCTGGGCTCCTGTATTACTACGGGATCCAACTTCATCATCTCACCCCAAACTCTTTTGTTCATATTTCCATCTTCGTACATTTGTGCAAAGTTTTTCTGGGCATCGAGTCCCATTTTGAGCTTTTCCTCCACCTCTTTCATCTTAAGCCCCAGCCTAATTCAATTAGACTAGATGTAGTTGGTGGGGCAGGGATTCAGCTGAGGTAGAGGATGGACAAGGTTTACATCCCCTACATGCTGTCACAGAAAGTAGTCGACTGGAAACCAAAATGGTTTTATGTCGAAAACCATGGAAATAGTCTTCCATCGATCCTAGCTGGTCCCCAAGTGAACAGAGATGAATGGTTGAAGAAGCCCTTTGATACTAGCCAGATTCCAGAGTTGTTGGAATTAATTGTGAAGTTGAAGCAAAGGCTGTGGCCTTTGACTGGATGAAGTGTAGAATCCAACCTCTCCAAGCTCGTGTAAATTCTGGCTTTGAGTATCAAGGAAAAAATGATCCACAGCGGTGCTTGGAAAAAGAGGTCTCCAACAAAGAAGCTCTACATCGAGTGCAGCGACTTTTCGAGAAGGTGGAACATGTTCCTCACCTTCTCAACACATTCTCAATATTAAATCCTCCAAGGGAGGTAAGTGATAAGTAGTCGATTTGCAAATTCTAGTAATTTTTATTGTAGATGTAAAATGCCTGACATCTTTCCTTTCTATTTAAAGGATGATGTAAATGTGTATAGGAGCAGTCCTCCTCTGCCAAGCATATTTCACCCCTCTCACCTTGTTCCCAGCACTCATGCCCAGCCTTTGCCTGATTCTGAAGATTCTTCAGAGGTTGAAGGCTTTAGTTCTGACGACGAGATTGATAATGCAGAGGCTGGGGAAGCAGCCGGGGATGATGGCAGTGAGCACAGTACCAGCCCGAACGAGGATACCCAGGCGGGACACCCAAAGGGTACTCGATCGGTAGCGAGGAAGCATCATAGCTCCTCGCAAGCTACCAGTAGTAGGTAAGTATCTAGTTGGTTGCAGTCGAGTACTGGTGTTTCGATTTGCTTTCCTTGACTTTGATTTTTACTTTTCAAGTCCGGCGGCTAAGATGCCGCGGGTTACATCATCTGGGGATGATGTTGTCGTGGGAAAGACTGTCCCTTCCACTGCAACAGACTCATCAAAGGGGACTGGGATTACTCGGCCGGGGAGGTCAAAGAGAGTAACTAAGCAAGTAGCTTAAGTAAAAAGTAAAACTAGCGAGAAACTAAAGATAAGCGAGGAAAACTTACTTGATTATAAGATTCCCCTGAGGTGGGTACAAAGTTGGCGTAAGGTCGAGAGAACTCGATTCCGCCCCTTTAGCTCAGCTTCCGCCATAGCTCTCACGTCACACTCTCCCTATTCTACTAAGGATGAAACTGAACTATGAGGCACTCAAGCTCCTAAGGTGTGTGTTACAAGTGAGGTGAGGGGGTCCTATTTATAGTGTGCCAAGGTCGGTTCTCGGCAGTTAAAGTAGGTAGTGCTAGATGTAAGCAGTCGTAGAGGTGGTGCTTGATCTTCACGCGAAAGCTGGACACCAGAGGCTGGAAAGTGGAGCAGGGCGGCCTGGCCTAGGTTGGCCGGCCTGGCCCTGCCTCCACGTGGCACCGCCTTTCCGTGGGACGGTCTTGATCTCCCCTGGGTGTCGGTTCTTTAGGCGGTTTGATCAACCGACTCCATCATGGGTCAGCCGGCCTACCTCTGGCGGCCTCTCGGTCCTCCGTTGCACCGACACACTCCTCACTGGCCATGGATCAATACTGGATAGGGTGGATGTTGCATTCTTGACCATGGCCCAGGTTGGCTTCTCTTTTCGATATGGGTTCAAGCCTTTCGGGTCCAAGTTGTATATTTTTGGGTCCAACCCGTTGAAATGGCTTGAATTCTCCCTCTAGATGACATTGGTAAAGTTTCATGCCAAGAATCCACCAAAAGTATGCCCGTCGGCCAGATTTGGGCCTTCCGGTCCAAACAACGTCCATTTTGGGTCAACTTTGGATATGTTGTTCCTGAAGTCAAATAAACACCAAAACTTGTGGAACCCATTAGTAATAATGGTTATGGCATAGTTATGGCCTATATTTCATGAAATCAGGTAGAGCTTGGCGGCGAAAATCATCGATATCGACCGCCAACAGCTGTCAAAGCCGCCTGAGCCATTGGCGATGCAAACCCACGAGTCGAAGACGAAGGTGGCGCCTTGAGGAAACGCCATGGTGCTGAAAGCAAAGGTGGCCATCGAATTCACCGATGAACTCGCCGAGTCCCCTACCTGGCGCGCCAGCTATCGGTGTTTACGGCCAAACCTACTCAGGGATACCCTTAGCAGTAGGATTGTAGGTAGGCATCGACGGCTCTGGAACTCGATGGTGCAAGGAACACATGGATTTAGACAGGTTCAGGTTGCGAGGTGTGTAATACCCTATGTTTTGTGTGGTTGCTTGTATTGCCTTAGGTGTTGATGTCTTTCGAGGGGGTCCCTGCCCACCCTTATATATCCGGGGGTACAGGGTTACATGGAAAGTCCTAGCCGATTACAGTTGGAGTCCTACTACAACACCGTCGGGTAGTTTCCTTGTACTGCAGCTAGTTCTATGCCTATTCGGGTAGTCATAAGAGAGGTAAGGTACATCCATATGCTATCCTTTACTCTAGAATATTCTAAGCCTATAAGCAGTCCCGCTGCCCCGGGTCTGACAGGTCCTTTTTTCAAATTCGGAATTTGGATTCAAGACTCAGGGGCTACTAGACACATGCTACTCGTAATTTATTTTTTGAAAACTATTTGAAGAATAAATTGGCCGCATTTGAAATTCGAAATTGACCCTCGGCCTGAATCTTTGATTCAACCCAAGGCTCCGAGGCTACTCCATATGGAGTGCGATTTTTCATCGCATCTATATTTGAGGATTTTTCACCCGAGGGCATCAAGACTACTCAAGCGGGAGCACCTCGCACCCTCAGTACAACTCATGAAGTACTTGGAGGACACATCTGTCGGATTGTTATTCCGGCCAGTCCACCAGGGGTGTACCCAGCGGTAGAGTTTCAGGACGGGGATCTCAAGACCAAGAGCTTGATGGTAACACGAAGACGCAGGGACTTAGACAGGTTCGGGCCGCAATGTGCGTAATACCCTACGTCCTGTGTTTGGGGTTGTATTAGATTTTGTGGAATGATGCGAAGAAAACGGTCTCTCTATGGGTCTTCCTACGCCTCCTTTATATAGACTAAGAGTTGTAGGGGTACAAGGAGGATATGCTCGGGTTGTTTTACAAGGAAGGAGGTCGGTTAATGTGACACCTCAGGTGTCTAGTTACTAAGTTAAAGTTTAGTGTGTGAATAATATGTTTATTTTTGTTTGATTGCTTAAAAATTTGCAGAGAAAAATAAGGGTATTTTGGTAATTATGAAAAATTTCAAGTCCCTTTGTGCAAAAGTTTTGACTTAGGAAGTATTTTCAACTTTTTGAAGAGCTTTCTTGCAAATGTGCTAATAATAATTATTTTGGTAGCATTATTGCATTTTAGCCCAAAAATGTTGAAATGTTGTTATTAAAAAGTATTTTTTCCTTAATGGAATAGTGTTCTTTTGAAATAATAAAAATATTTTCAAATCCTTTGATTTAGTGAAAATTTGCATAACATGAAAGTTGTAGATCTTGAAAAATTGAACAACTTTCATGTTGCGCACTTTTTCATTTGAGCCCTAGTTCAGACAGATAGCCCCCTAAACTTTTCAGTAATTGCAAATCAGCCCTCTACTTCTTCAACCTCCCACTTCACCGGAGCTTATGTGGGCCGCCGCCGCCGCCGCCAGTTTCCGCCCACCGGCTGCCCCGCGCCGCCGATTGGAGTGCTGCCAGGCCTCCCTGCCTCTCCCTGGCCCCACCCCTCGCCTCTGCTGGCCTCGCGCGAGCCTTCCACGCCGCGCCACCTAGCCCTGGACCTATTTTTCCCTTTTCCGGCGAACGCGCCACCGCGGGAAGCTGCTCCTGCCCCTGTTCGGCACCTCCATCGACTCCACGTGCCGCGCGCAAAGTCCTGCCGCCACCAGCGCCGCCTCTGCTGGCCTCCATGCCCTGCGCCACGCTGCCCCGAAGTTCCCCTGCATCGACACCTCGCCGACGCCCATGGAGAAGCTACTGCCGTCGCCGATTCACCTTTTTCCCTGGTCAAACTCGATCTCCAGGCTTCCCTTGTGCTCATCCCCTTTGCCTTTGGCGTATATAAAGCCCAGCCGGACTTCAATTTCGGCGTACACTGCCGCCCCTCCTCCATCCTCTCCGGCGAGCTCGGTCCACCGCCGACCCGCCGCCATAGCACCTCCCTGACCTTCTCAACCCCTCAGTGAGCTTCGCCTTGAACTCGTGAAGCTTTTCCCTCACCTCTCGCCGTCGATCCATCGCCGGAACCCCGCAGCCACCGCCCACCTATGCCGTCGCGTTCTGTCCATCGCCGACGAGCACCCTCCAGCCTCCAATCCTCCCTCCCAGACCCACCAGCAGATTCGCCTCGATCTTCTGTACCTCCCTAGCCCCTCGGCCCTCGCCACCGGCGACCCCCCTCGCCAGAACACGGCCGGCCCTTCCTTGTCTTTCCCTTCCTCAGGCCAAGGGCCTATTTGTAAGGTTTAAAAACTTTCCAAGGACCTTTCTGCAAAGAAACAACTCCCTTTTATTCTTTTTCTAGTGAACTTTGAAAATTTCTTGAAAATTATAGAAAAATCAGAAAAATGTGAAATTAATTTTGTTTTGTTCCTTGTGAGTAGCTCTACAGGATGATGCTATAAAATTGATTTCAAACCTTGTGTAGTTGGTTTTAAAAATAGGGTTAGAAATTGGCTTCTTTTACTTATATCTTTATTTCCAAAGCTCTATTTTGATTATGCCTTTGACCACATGCTCTTTACCATGTGTCAAACTCTATATTTTTTAAACTATTAGTGGACCTTAATTCATGCTTTTATAATTTTCTCTTTGTTTAAAGATTTATTTAAAAACCTTTCTCCATGATATTTTGAGTAGTAAAGTACTTGACATGGATTATTCTGATTGCTTAATTGAGTAAATTCACAATCTTTTTAGTGAAGGAAAGCTATACTCAAGCACTTCACTAATTTACATTTACTGCATTGCATAAAGAAATAACATCGTTAGCTGACAGAACGTACGAGTTTATCCAGGAACCAGCCGGGGATTTCTTCTGAAGCCCAGGCTAATACTGTTGAACGAACTGAAGCTCCGAACTCCGATTCGGAAGATCCGAAGTCTACTGACTCTATAGACACCAATACAGGTAAGCCCCGGTGCATAATCTTATTATTTTATGCAACTTATCACTATTTATTTGTGCATTTAAGTTATTGGAGTTGAATGAAAACCTTAGATGCATGATCCTAGAAACCTATTGATTGAATACTAGAACAGAGTCCGTTTAGATGCTATGCTAATAGGACCGGTAAAAGTTGAGTGATTGCCTGTCACCCGCAAGATTTATAGGAGTTGATTGTTTACTTTATGCAATCACTATAAGGACCATGGACAGATTGGGATGCAAGTTTCATGGTGTTAATCCGTCTGTGTTGATAAAACTTGATAAGGCCGTAGTGTGTGGTGATCATGGTTGAGCGTTTGAAAGTACTAGCCACATGCCGTGAATTATGGGTAAGCGGCAAGCCTAGTAACTCCTCGGCCCGGCAAGTGGACATACCTGCCACTCTCTATTAGGGATAAGATGAATAAAATGGATAAGGGACGGGGTTGGTGCCCTATTAAACAATGTAGCGCTACACTACGGCTATGAGGGACGAGGTGGGTGCCCTATAGTCGAGGAGAGTGGTCCTGTCCATGAACCGGAATGTGAAGCCAACAGTTGCTTTGTGAGTGACCCAACGGTGCTCCAAGCGTGTGTGTTAGGTTTACCTTGCAAGGATTGAAATTCGGTTCGAACTGTTCCGTCGCTCACGGATATTGAGACTGCTTAATCTCTTTGCCACATAGAGTAAGAAGTTGAACAAGGATGATACTCAATTATGTTGAATGCAAATAATTTCTCTACCATGCTTGTATAGATAGGTGCAAACCTAGAATGGTTAATGCAACTAGAACCTGAAAGCTAAAACTTGAGATTAAGGACCTACTCTTTGTTGCTTTTCAGCAAAAGAAACTCCAGAGCCTTCACAAACCTTGCATGTCTAGTTTAAGGGTTGTTTTATACCCTTAGACGGGTCAGTCTTGCTGAGTATTAGTATACTCAGTCTTGCTTGTGACCTTGTTTTCAGGAATAACTTTGGAAGACCCAAACACTAATTTGACTTGGCCTAGTACCTTACCTCCTGGCTGGTCTATGGTATGGGATCCGTCCACGACCGGCGAATACTCAGTCGAGTGATGTCTTGTTTGGGCTTAACGGGACATCCGTTACGTCGTTTGTATAATCGTGTTTTTTTCTTTTCCGCTGCAAAACGTCTCCTTACACTTAGTTACTGTAAAACCTTTTTAAAGTTCCTTTTAGTTAAGCTACAACTTCAACTTTCTAGCTTTACTCTGATGTAGATTATACCCTTATCTATGTGATGTAAAATTTTGTGGAATTGTTGTATCTCTAACTCGCCTTCGTGCGGGATGTATACTTGTGTTACGATCCGATATCAAATGGTTTCATCAGGATTTTACCCGATAGACCGGTGATGATATCGGTTGAGGTGCTTTTAGATGTTTAGTGCACTCAGACTGGTGTAATTCAAACTGGTTCTGCCACAGTTAAAATCCCTAGATTCCGGGCTTCTAACTGGAGCCTCTCATCCTGATCTACTAAAGATCCTTTCCACGTGCAGCCAAGTTCCTGCACGTCGAGTAGTCGTAGCCGAGTTACCGAGTAGGGTAGTCACTCGGACACGGGGACCCCACTAGGCAAGGAGGTATATAGATCTACCTCCGTCAAGCCCCCGAGCGCTGGAGGGCCGAGTCGAATTTTGATGCACTGAACGAGTTCTTTTGGTGCTCTTTGTAGATTTTTGTAGTTGTTGTAGATCTAGGACGGGATGCGTCCCAGGGTCCACCCATTGGGTGTAGCCCCCGAGCCTCGGAAGGTTTTGGAGAAGCATTGCGAGGGTCAAAGAAATGATTCCTGACTCCTGATGATCCGAGAGGCTGAGCCCTCTGTAGGCCATCAACACATCCGGCTAGATTCCGACTCTAACCGAGTTCCAGGCTTTAACGAGTATTCTTGTTGCACCAGTTTCCTGAAGATACCGGCTTATTGTTGCTTCGAGATGACTCAAAGCACATGGGATTGCCTCAGTACCCTGGCCCTGAAGCCCCAGTCAAGTCTTCGGGACTTACCAACTGGTTACGGCGCCCAGCCCCCAAGCAAGGTCACTAGCGGAGTCAGGGAGACTCGGCAAGTAATTGCGGCGTCCGGGCCCTGAGACCCTGACTAGATCACTGAGACACGCCTGGTCATATGTGGTGCCCAGCGCTCGAGTAGGGTCGCTGGCGGAGTCATGGAGACGTGCCGAGTAGTCGCAACGTCCATTCCCTGAGGCCCTGGCTGGGTCACTGAGACACGCCGGGTCGCATGTGGCACCCAGCCCCCGAGCAGGGTCGCTGGCGGAGTCTCGGAGATGCACCGAGTAATCGCGGCATCTAGGCCCTGAGGCCCTGGCTGGGTCACTGAGACACGCCGGGTCGTATGTGGCGCCCAGACCCCGAACAGGGTAGTTGGCAGAATCACGGAGACGCGCTAAGTAGTCGTGGCGTCCGGGCCCTGAGGCACTGGCTAGTTCACTGAGACACGCCGGGTCATATGTGGCGCCCAGCCCCCAAGCAGGGTCGCTGGCGGAGTCACGGAGACACACTGAGTAGTGTTGGCAGTCCTTAGCCTAACAGAGTAAATCCGTAAGCGTACGAATATCGATGTAGCTTTCACCCGGGAGTATTCTAGGGTATCGAATTCACGAGGAATGAGAAGTGTACTGAATAGTGATTCTTGTTTATCCCGGGGGTATGACCGGAGTGAAGAGGTCCAGATAAGATAGGTAGAGGTAGTCTAACGTCGTATTACTAACTACTCCTGTCAAGAATACTTGACTTATACTCTAGTTACTTCGGCGGCCTAAGCGAAGGGCTCAGACAGGGGTGAGAAGGGGCCAAACATACTTTTGGCAACATACTGCTATGAAAACACCCGAACGTGGTGGACTACAAAGGACGGATAGGGCTATCACCGCCTACCGCCTACCATTGCGGTTCCGTGGGGTGGAACACAACCCAAGATAACTAACCAAGTCTAGGTACCACACCTAAACTATCGAGTCACTAACTTCCACCTCACGTTAAGGCAAGAAGAAACCCCAAATAAGTAGAACTTGCTACTTACGCAGACAATGGATCCCGCAACTAGAGAGATCAAGTATTCAAGTACTAATAAAGTAAAGGAGAGAAAGTAATACTGACGAAAGAGGAGGAAATTACTCGAATCGAAGCTTCATTCCTCGGAGGCACAAAGTTGGAGAGGGGCCGACACTCCGGCTCCTCTCCGGACTCTCACCTCGCCTCTCTCCCTATTTTCTAAGATATGTGGATCACTACGCTTCACCTTGGACTTGTTCCAATTCACCATGGCTTGAAGTGAGGGGTGGGGGTCCCTTTTATAGTGCTTCCAAGGCAGTGATCATGAAGTCGCCTACACTTCACGCAAGGAGGTCGGCGTCATAACTTCCACGCAAAGGCTGTACACGTGGCATGACAAAGTCAGGCCGGCCGGCCTAGGCGTGTGGCCACCTGTCCACCACCTTTGATTCGACGCTCCTGACGCTCTCTGGAGGTCGATGCAAAAGGCTATTCGTCAAACCGACGTAGTTTGGGCCAGGCGGCCTGGCTCTAGAAGCCTTTCAGCCCTCCGTTGCACCGACATGCTCCTCAATGGCTGGAGATCACTCCTGGATGGGTAGTTATCTTGTGCTCTGATCATGGCACAAAATTCCTCCATTTTGCCTAAGGTTTCAAGCCTTCCGATTCCAACTCGTGCATTATGGGAAACTACCCATTGGAATGGCTTGATTTCTCCCTCTGGATGATACTGATAAAATCTCATGCCAAGATTCCACAGAAAGTATGCCGGTCGGCCGGATTCGGGCCTTCTGGTCCAAATAGTGCCCGTTTTGGGTCAATTTTGGATATGTTGTTCCTGATATCAAATATGCACCAAAACTTGTGAAACTCATTAGTAATAATGGTTATGGCATGGTTATGGCCTATATTTCATGAAATCAGGCAGAGCGTTGGTGGCGAAAATCACTGATATCGGCCGCCAACACACCCCCACAGCCAGACTTTGCTCGCCCCGAGTAATAAGGTCGAGAAAAGGGCGAAGACTGGTTTCATGAACTCAAACTATGCATAAGAATTATTTCTTAACTTTCTTTACATACCTTGTATTCCAGGTGGCTAACATCGTCGCTTTCATCTATTGATCCTCAGAACTTGTCACCAAGAATCAATGCGGGCCTTTCTTCTTGGAGCTTGGAGGGTTTTGAGATTTTAAAAATAAAGGCAAACTCTTGAATGCTCAATTCACTCGGGCACTCAAGGTGTATGATTCTCTTAAGGCAAAGCCTCTCTCTCTCTTGTGTTATGGTAACAGAGGTATGTCCTCATCTTTTCCATTTATTTTGCAGGTTCAAACAATATGTCTCTAAGTAGCCATGCCATTCAATTACTTTGATCATGTGCGTAATTGATCATGTGCATGTGTAAACCGCGACACTTGTCTGTCATCTATACTTTTGCTCTTATCATCCTTCCCTCTTTTTTTGCTCGAACAAGGATTCATGAGCATGATGACTCACTTTCTTGTTTTGTTTTTGTTTCAGGGGGATGAAAAGCTTTTGCAAGATTGTTCATGACGGATAGTGGTTGATGTCGTGTACGTGTATGATCAAAGTAAAGAGTGTGCATAGCATAACTTTGAGAGGAAACATGTTTGAACTAGCTCAAAATGTACAAGATAGCTATATGTGGAATCATAAAAGCTACTTCTCATATATGTATGTGGCATTGGTGGTGTTTGAGCAAGTGAGTTGCCATGATTTTGTTTTAAAACAAATTCCTCCAAGTCCTTGAATTAGAGCAAGCGTGGCTTTTGATCAAAGTATCATAAGGGTCAATAAACAAAAGATCTGATGATCCTAACAAAGTTATGATCCTAACAAAGTTAAGTTCCAAAGGCATGTAAATACTTGCATTAGAAATAAGACTTAGGCACATGTTGATTTCCATGAAATGATTTCATCTTTCTCAAAGTTCATGTTCAAAATTTTAGTTTGTATTAAACCAGGCATAATTTGAATTGATCTTTTAGAGAAGTGAGCCATAGGGATTGCAAACCTGTAGCACGAGAAAGATCTCGGCGTTTTGCTGACAGTGGGGCCGGGCGGCCTAAACTTAGGCCGGGCGGCCTGATCCTCCACCATTTTGCAAATTGCCTATTGTGTTGTGTCCGTTGTGCTGCATGTGTCACAAATCCATTGGGCGTTGCCACAGATTACAGAATTGGTATGCCGGTCGGCCTAGATTTGGCCTCCCAGTCTTTTCTGCAGTGAATTGCTCTCAATTTTTTCTGATACTCTCCTTTGGTTATGTGTGCTGTAATTCCCTGGGTACTTCGCAAAATGTGAGAACAGGGGTGTGGTTGGCACACAAGTGTGCCCCAACCACATACATGACAAGAATACCCGAAGGGAGGGAGTCCTAGAATTAAGTCTTGAAGCTTTTTTCAAGTTTATTTTATTGGAAAGTAAAGATTTATTTATTTATTTATTTTTGTTTTTGAAAAAGAAAGAAAAAATAGAAGACTGGAAAAAATACTGGTTACCTCCCGGCAGTGCTTGTTTATGGTCTAAAGCTCGACCTTGGGAGCCTCTTCTTGATGTTGCAGCTAGCTTGGTGTTGTGGCTCCCTCCATCACCAATTTCCGGATTAAATTTATGATATCTAGCTGCAAAATGTGCACAACAAACCACAACGAGATTTGCAATATTTATGGTAAACAAAGTCATCCACAACCACCCTTTTCAAAATTTTCTAATGCAGGGGCATGGGATGGTTGGACTCGTTGTGTGTGCTAATAGCGAGAGGAGATGGAGTCTCATCAAAAGAGTATGTATCTTGTGGTCCTTCAAAGATGAAATTTCCATCCTCATCATTGACTTCCGGATCCGATATGGAGTCCACTGCCTCAAGAGTATCCATAGAGCATACGTTTTCAACATCATGCTCTAGCTTATAATACTCATGAGGCGTATCAAAATCAATGCCTTCGATATGGAAATCCTTGGATTGCTCCGGGTCAAGAAGAAAAGATTTTTCTTCGGAGTCACCAAAAGGATCAAGGCATTGATATGATTCTTGGGGATCGGAGGAACTTGATGAGTGTTGACGGTCATTATTTCCCATTTTGACCGTTAACTTCTCGGGAATAAATTGAGCTTTACACCATGTCCCATACATATTTTACTTATTTCTAACAAATTCCACAAGTTTTGGATGAGTTGTGGTTGCAGGAACTAATATACCAAAAAATGAGGCAAAACATGGAAAACCCCAGGCCGGCCGGCCTCACCTAGGCCGGCCGGCCTAGCACCTCCAGTATGTGTGCCCCGTCTTCGGTACAAGAGTGAAGAGACATGTGTACAAAGCCTCTAAACCAAGGATTGCAAGTTGGTTTGATCAAATGGACCGAAAGGCCTAGGACATGGATTGAAAGGCCCACTTGCAGCACTTACCGAGATCTTTTGGCCCAGAACACCACTATGGACTTCTTGCACCCTTGGATCAAGATGTCGGTGAAACAGGAGGCCGAGACGTGCCGAACCCAGGCCAGCCAGTCTAGGGGAGGCTGGCCGGCCTACAATTTTCAGCTTTGAAGCCACGCAACCGACACCGACACCAGGAGAAGATCAGGAGCGTCCACGAGAAGGTCAGCGCCAAACGGAGGGAATCCCAGGCCGGCCGGCCCCACTTTGCAGCGTTTCGTGCTCATCTTCGTGTGCAAGCTATGTCAACCGACCTTCTTGCGTACAACCGACGCCTCAGCCAAATACTGACCTCTAGCTAGTATAAATAGGACCTCATCCCTCACTTGTGAGACACACACCAAGGAGTTCTCTCTTCTCACTTTTAGTTTCTAGAGTTGGTTAGGTAGTCGAGTCGAGCTTGTCTCGGGATTCCGGAGTTGTCATCGGAAGTCGGGTATAAGCTCTTGTATCTTTTCCTTTGACATTTATCAATATAAGTTATCTTCTTTATCTTTTCGAGTCAGCTTTACCTTCCGCATTTAGTTACCTTTCCAAGTTATCTTACTTGTGTACGCAAGTAATTCCTCTAGCTTAGGCTTTGTACCTATCTTCTTTATCGGGATCTTACCTTACGGGTTTTCTCGCCCGGCCTAGGGAGGCTCAAGTAAGATAACTTGTGTCCCTAGGTTGAGGGGGATTTCTTTTGCTTGCTACAAGAGAAATCCTAACACCGAGAGCAGACGTGGTGTTTCAGCTCAGTGTTAGCTAGAAAGTGTGTTCCACCCCCACGGTATCGTTGTGGTAGGCGGCAGGTGGTGACAGCCCTATCCGTCCTTTGTAGTCCACCACATTTGGGTGTTTTTATAGCAGTAGTTGCAGGTTGCCGTTGGACTCCCCTCTCATCCCTTTCTGAAGTCCTTCCTCTTCCAGCCACCGAAGTAAGCTCTAGGTTCCCGATAGCTAGTTAGAAGCAAGGTTTAGTCTAGAGAGGCTAGCTCGATAGTTTAGAAGTGTTTTAGGAGTCTTTCTTGCTCGTTGTCCTCCCAGCTGCTTACCTCTCTAAGGATTAGAGTCTCCTATGTCAGACGGTCATCGTTGGCCATTATCTCATCCTATCATATCTGGCTTAACCCCCACTAAGTGTAACACCCGGTTTATAAAAGAACATAAACCGAGCAATCATATACGTGCCAAGATCAAGTCACACATATATACAACAGAATGAATAGTATATCACAGCACATATCACGTAAAAAGACATGATAAAGCGAATACGAATGTTATTTATTACATTAATGACAAAATGTCTGATACAGCGGAAGCGAAGTACAAATACGATAAAACTCTCTGAAGCTGAGCAAGGTGCCACAGGGACGTCGACTGGGAGACGAACGCCTAGAAGTCCTCGTAGTCCTGGTAGCGCTGAGCGAACTCCCTCGCGTCGGCAGGAACTGAGCAGTAGTAGCGTAACCGAGAGGAAAAAGTAGAGAAGAGGCAAGAGTACACAACTTGTACTCAACAAGTATAACACAAACTATAAGGCTCTTGGTTGGCTGACTGACTGCATTAGCTTTTAAGTCTTGGCAAAATTTTATTAAAGCTATTTACTACAAGTGGATGAATTACCATAAACCCAGTTACATAGTAATTAATCAAGATTAAACATGTTACTACTGAGAACCAAACCGAAACCACCAAGGTAACCCCGAGAGGCACCCCCTCGTCGGAAGGAGATAACCCCACTAATCAAAAGGAGGATCTGGGCCGCTCATGACCGTGAGCACGGCTAGTATACCAGTTTTACACTCTGCAGAGGTTGCATATCTTTACCCACAAGTCATGAGCTATGCTAGTTGTTCATCACACTTCCTTAGGTGAGATGACTAGCGACTCACTACGAGGCCGTTACAGAGGACACGTTGGTAAGGTGTAACCGCTAAGGAATCAGGCTCCGCAACGATGGTAACCACCTCGAGGGGTACGCACACCAAGCCGCGTAGCCTGGCCACCATTGAAGCTCACCACCCCCCATGCCCCGTCGGTAAGTTACTCCCGAACCAAAATGACCTAATTAGTAAGCCAAGACCGTCCCATTCCAGTCTTGTGGTAGCGTTGTTGTCCCAGGTTGTCGCTCTATGAACCGGTCCTTATGGAGAGTGGCCAGCCAGGCAGTAAGCACCGTGCTGGCCCCCTAAACCATGTTTCTAACAAAACCAATTTAAACGAGACGTGAACCACTCAAGCCACACAGAGGGTCACTCTCAGAATTAAGTTGCATATACCATTAATCAAATTAATTAAAAAGGACCATTATGTGTTATAGCGCGGCACCTAGCACAACTAACCAAAATGCAACCCAAAGGATATATAAAGGATATAAAGTGGCTAGGAAATCCTTATAGGCGTACAGTATTAAAATGCAGTATGAAAATGTATTTAAAAGTGATAGGTTGTTCATGTTATACTTGCCTTCCTCAAACTGCTCCTGCTGCTGCTCAAACTAGTCAGAAGATGGCTGCTCCGGGTACTGGTACTGGGGCTCCTCCGGTAGCTCAACGTCTACTCACCAACACATGGCCAAAAACAATGCACAACAATAAGCATACAAGCAAACAATAGCAAAAGCTAAGAAACAGTACATCAATACAAAAAAAAACAGCATACTAAACTAGTCTAAAACTATTCTACGCGTTACAACGATCGCGTGGACATAAAGAACGCTTAAAACGGAGTTAAAACGCATACTCTAGGCTAAAAACAAGTTCTAGGGGCTTATCTGCGAGAAAAACTAAGTTCTAGGGGCTTCTGCGCAAAAATCAGGGACTTAAACCTAATTAAAGGATAAATCTAGGGTCTAACGCATAAAAACAGCAGCTATGGATGGCGGGTTCTATTTCTAGAAAAACCAGGGGGCTTCGTATAAAGTTTTGGGCCTTTTTGGGAATACTTTAACACTGAGCAGGACTGCGGGTTGATATCCTTAAAACCTAAGGGCTCTTTAGCAAAACTACCAGGGCGAAGCGGTACGGGTCTATCTCAGCCGTTGGATCACAATCCGGTGGTTCAGATCTGATCCACTCACGTTCTAATCCTGAGCGTTACTTCCAAATCGGGCGGCCACGGGCAGTTGGGGGTGCAGGCGGCGGCGGGACTCGCCGGAGCGGCGCACCCGCGGCGGAGGATCGCCGGAATTGGCCAAAATTGGCGTTCCCGGGCTCGATTTGGCACGAGATCTGGTCTAGGATGGACTACGCGCCATGCGTAGTCCACCTGGGGCTTTTGCAGCCCTTGGGAAGGTCTGTGACAGTGGTTTCGTCGGCGATGGCGGCTCGGGGCGGCGAAGTTCGCCGGCGTAGGGTGTTCTAGGGGTTCAGGTAGTCTACGGCGCCTAGATTCTAGTGTAACAGAACGGGCAGGAGACTCTTGTGCTCACCAAGCTCAAAAATGAAGGGAGGACCGGTGGAGCGGGGTCGTCCGTGAGGTCTGGGCGGTGGTGCTGGGCGAAGCTCGTGGTCCGGACGGTGGGGCGCTCCTCCGGTCTCCGAAGTCCCACTGGTCGACGCGGGGATGTGCTGCGAAGATGATCCAAAGGTTAGGGAGGTCCAGGGCTCACTGAGGAGGGAGAATTGCAGCGGCGCAAGGATTCACCGGCGACGGCCTCGGGTCGAAATCCCGGCGCGGGGCGTGGCGCAACCTCGGAGCTGAGACCTCAAGGAGCATCACGGGGCCTTGGCGAAGCTGCGGCCCGGCTAGCGGTGGACCGGGGTGTGGCGGGGCGGCGTGGCCGCGGCGGCGTGGCCGCGGCGGCGTGGGGCTCTGCTCCGGGTGGGGCAACGGAGGGCGGTGGCTAGGGTTATTGGGGGGTGCTAGCGCGTAGGACAGGGACCAGGGGTTCCGTGGGGGCTAATTAAAGGCCGGGCGGGATCTCGGCGAGCGCGCCAAGGTAGGAAACCGGCGAGGTTTACGGGCGGGGATCGCGGCAATGGCTCTGGCTCGATCCGGCTCGTGTGGGGGAAGCTTCTAGAAGGGAGGGGGTGCTCGGGGCTGGCCAGCGGGTCCAGGTGCGGGCGCGGGGTGGAGCGGGGCCACAGAGCAGCGGCGGAGCGGCGGAGCAGAGCAAAGAGCGCGAGCGTAGATTGCGGGCGGAGGGTGCGGGAGGAGGAAGACGGGGCCGACAGGTGGGGCCGGGCACCCAGAGAGAGAAGCAGGCGTTCGCTGGGCCAGGTGAGGGAAGGAGGGTGCGCGCGTGGGAGAGAACGGGCCGCTGAAGGTGGACTGGGCCGGACGTGGGATTGTTGTGGGCCGCGGGAAAAAGAGGTGGGCTGCGGGTTTGGGCTGGGGGAATAGGAACTAGCCATGTGCCGCGTTTTGGGCTGGGTTGAGTTAGGAGAGGGGTTGGGCTGGGTCTGGTTTTCCTTTTCTATTTCTATTCCTCTTTCTTTTCTATTTCCAATTCAAACAAAGTTTGAATTCAAATACAAATTTGAATTCAAACCACACTCAAATAATTAAAAGTATGCACCAGCATGAATGCAACACCAAAATTTAAACCTATGATAAAATTTTAATTACTTAAGGAACAAAATTTTAGATTAAATGCAAGTCTAACACAATAAACCTTAGAAAATTAAATAAAGCCATTTAAATTTATTGTTAAATGCTGAAATTTAAACTAGGGTGTTACAGACCCTACCCCCTTAAAGAAATCTCGTCCCCGAGATTTAGCTGGGCTGGCTAGCAAAGAGATCTGGATATGTCTTCTTTAGCTCATCTTCTCGCTCCCATGTAGCCTCAGCTTCACTGTGGTGACTCCACTGAACTCTACACATCTTGATGCGCTTGCTCCGAGTAACCCTTTCTGATGTCTCCAGAATCTTCACAAGATGCTCAGTATAAGTCAGATCTTCCTGCACATCTACTCCATCCAGTGGTGCCTGCTCCTTGGGTACTCGCAGACACCTTTTCAGCTGTGATATATGGAAGACATCGTGAACTCCTGAGAGGCTGGTGGGCAACTCCAGGCGATAAGCAACTTCGCCTTTCCTCTCTAGCACCTTGAATGGCCCCACATACTGAGGTGCTAACTTCCCCTTGACATTGAATCTGCGGATTCCTCTCATCGGAGACACCTTCAGGTACACATAATCACCGACACTGAAGGTCAGATCTCTCCGTTTGCCATCAGCATAGCTCTTTTGTCTGCTCTGTGCAATCCTCAGATTTTCTCACACAGCCTGAACCATCTGTTCTGCATCATCTATGATCTCAGGGCCAAAGAGCTGCTTCTCACCAATCTGATCCCAATAGAGAGGAGTCCTGCACTTTCTGCCATACAATGCCTCGAAGGGGGACTTCTTCAGACTGGCCTGATAGCTGTTGTTATATGAGAACTCAGCATAAGACAGGCACTTATCCCAACTAGTACCGTACTGAATGGCACAAGCTCTCAGCATATCCTCCAACACTTGGTTGGTTCTCTCTGTCTGCCCATCTGTCTGAGGGTGATAAGCCGTACTGAAACGCAGCTTCGTATCCAGCGAATCATGGAGCTGCTCCTAGAATCGAGAAGTGAACTGAGACCCTCTGTCAGATATGATCTTCTTGGGCACACCATGCAAGCAGACAATCCGAGAGATGTACAACTCTGCAAGTCTAGCACCGGAGTAAATAGTGTTCACTGGAATGAAGTGAGCAACCTTCGTCAATCGATCCACTACTACCCATATAGAGTTGTACCCTTTCTGAGTACGAGGCAATCCAACAATGAAGTCCATAGTGATTTCCTCCCATTTCCACTCTGGAATCTTCAAAGGCTGTAACAGACCTGCTGGCCTCTGATGCTCAGCCTTGACACGCTGACAGGTGTCACAAATAGCCACGTACTCTGCCACTGAATGCTTCATCCCATACCACCAGAAACGTTCCTTCAGATCATAGTACATCTTCAGGCTGCCCGGATGAATAGAGTAAGCTGTATCATGGGCCTCACTCAGAATCAACTTCCGGAGATCATTCACATCTGGCACACAGATCCGGTTCTTGTACCACATGGTACCCTGATCATCCTCTCTGAAGTGTGGAGCCTTGCCCTTCTTGAGCAACTCATGGATCTCCTGCAGCTTCTCATCTTCCTTCTGATGCTGCCTGATCTCTGACTCTAGAGTCGGTACTGCCTCAAACGCTGCACTAGAAGTATGATGCAAGAAGCCCAGACTCAACTGTTCGAACTCCTCGCATAACTCTGGGGGCATCTGGAAAGCCACGGCCATGTTGACATAGCTTCTTCTGCTCAAAGCATCTGCTACAACATTGGCCTTACCCGGATGATAGTGAATCTCCAGGTCATAGTCCTTGACCAACTCTAGCCATCTTCTCTGCCGCATGTTCAGCTCATTCTGCGTGAAAATGTACTTGAGGCTCTTGTGATTAGTGTAGATATCACACTGCTGCCCATACAAGTAATGTCTCCAAATCTTCAGAGCATGCACGACTGCGGCTAACTCAAGATCATGAGTGGGATAATTCAGCTCATGTCGACGTAACTGCCGTGAAGCATAAGCAATCACTCTGCCCTCCTGCATCAGAACACAACCGAGGCTATCCTTCGAAGCATCACAATACACCGTGAACCTCTTGCTCTAGTCTGGCAGAGTAAGGACTGGCGCCGTAGTCAACCTCTTCTTCAGCTCATCAAAGGCCTTCTGACGCTCATCAGTCCATATGAATGCCACATTCTTCTCTAGCAAGGAAGTCAAAGGCTTCGCGATCTTGGAGAAATTCTTAATGAACCTCCGATAATATCCTGCTAAGCCCAAGAAGGACCTGACTTCCTTTACTGTCTGCGGTGTCTCCCACTCGAGCACATCCTTGACCTTGCTCGGATCAACAACAATGCCTCCCTGAGAGATAACATGACCAAGGAATGGAACCTCGTCAATCCAGAACTCGCACTTGCTGAACTTAGCATACAGCTGATGCTCTCTCAATCTCTGCAACATGAGCCTCAGATGCTCTTCATGCTCTTCCTGTCTTGGAGAAGATCAGAATATCATCAATGAAGATCACCACGAAGACATCCAGATAATCCATGAAAACCATGTTCATCAGATGCATGAAGAAAGCCGGGGCATTAGTCAAGCCGAAGGACATGACCGTGTACTCATATAGCCCGTACTTGCAGGTGAATGCCGTCTTCGGAATATCCCCAGGACGGATCCTCAGCTGAAAATAACCCGAACGAAGATCAATCTTCGAGAATATACGAGCACCTCGAAGCAAATCAAAGAGATCCTCAATACGGGGCAGTGGATGCTTGTTCTTGATGGTAACTGCATTCAGCTCCCGATAATCGACACACATTCTCTTCGAGCCATCCTTCTTATCTACTAGCAACAATGGAAAAGCCCAAGGAGAGAAGCTGCGACGGATATAGCCCTTGGCTAGCAACTCATCAATAGTCTTCTTGACTTCCTCATGCTCTATAGGTGCCATGCGGTAGGGCCGCTTTGCAATAGGAGCAGTGCCAGGCAAGAGATCAATAGAAAACTCGATGTCGCGTTCAGGCGGCATACCTGGCAAATCATCCGGAAAGACATCCGGGAATTCAGACACCACGTGAATACCGTCTGTGGGTCTAGCCTCCATCTGATGAAGAAATCCCGAGGGCTCTGAAGCACTGACTATCACCTCTTGGCCATCAGATGCTGTCAAGTGAACTGCCCGATGAGCACAATCAATTCTGACTCCCCACTTGGCAAGAGTATCCATTCCCAGAATCACATCAATACCCTTGGTGTCTAGCACCCTTAGATCAGCACTGAACATTGCCCCCCTTATGGCTATACTGACTCGAGAGCTAACAAAATGGGATCTCAACTCCCCTCCCGGTGAAGAGACTAGCAGATACTTCTTTAATGGGGTGGTAAAGAAACTATGCTGCTCAACATATGACTTGGTGATGAATGAGTGAGTCGCACCAGTATCGAAAAGCACTGTAGCTGGATGGGAGTTGACCATGAACGTACCAATGAACACGTTAGGAGCCTCGGCCGCTGACTCGACCGTCACATGGTTCACTCTGCCCTGAAGTGGCGCCCTGGGCTGAGCTGGGCGCCCTTGTTGTCCCGCCTGAGCCTTCCAGGGGCAAGCGTTGGCGTAGTGCCCCGGCTGGCCGCAGTGAAAGCACGTGCGAGGAGGTGCCTGCTGTCCGGCAGGAGGAGCTGCCTGCCGTGGAGCCGGAGGTGCTGGCGGAGCTGGTGGAGCAGCACGAGCCGGAGGTGCCGGTAACCTCGGGCCTTGACCTGCCTGCTGCTGTCGAGGTGGGTACTGCTACGGCCTCTGCTGGTACTGCTGGGGAGGCCGGTACTGCTGGGGCGGCTGGAGGCGAGGACGAGTGTTGCTGCCGGAAGCAACGGGGACAATCTTCCTCTTCTTGTCCTCCATCTCCAGGTGCTTGCGCTCCGTGTTGAGCGCGCTGTTAACCAGATGGTTGAAGTCGTCGAAGCGGAGGTTGAGCAGCGCGTACTGGAGGTAGTCCTCAGGGCCCTCCATGAAGTGCTCCTGCTTCTTGCGGTCATCCGCAACATCGGCAGGGGCGTAGCGAGCAAGCTGCAGAAAACGATCACGATACTCCATGACCGTCATAGTCCCCTGAAGTGAAAAAGACAAATATATATAGTGAACGATTAATTCATGACTCAGAAAGATAGAACAAGAGGGGTATTAGCTCAAAAGGAAACGATGAATGATTATTTCTGAGATTACCTGTTTCAGTGCAAGGAACTCCTTCTGCTTCATCATCATAACGCCCACGGGGACGTTGTGGCTGCGGAACCGCTCCCGGAACTGGAGCCAGGTGAGAGCCTCGCAGTCCTGAACTGGGTGGGACTCCCACCAGTCCAAAGCTGCCCCTCGCAGCTGTCCTGCTGCGTACAAGACTCGCTTCCGATCATCGCACTAGGCGATGTCCAACTGGCGCTCCACTGCACGGAGCCAGTCGTCTGCCTGAAGTGGGTCAGACGTGTGAGAGAACGTCGGCGGGTGACCCCTCAGGAACTCAGCACGCCTATCGTGGGTCTGCGGCGGTGGAGGAGGCGGCGGCTGAGCGTGGATCTGCTGCAGTGCCTGAACAGTGTTGTTCAGGGTGGCCATCATCTGCATCTGGAGCTGAAAGAACTGCTCCGGAGTCAAGGGTGGAGGCATTGGCATTCCGGTACCCTAGTTGTTCTGTCCCTGCTGCTGGCCAGAACTGGAACCGGTGCTCCTGGTGTTCACCATCTGATTTGAACAAAAGATGTATGAGCAAAGATATTGCAGAAATAATTTAGACGTATATGATATCTTTCTGCAAGGGAGACTTAGGCATGATAAAGTAGACAGGATAGAGTGGACAGTTTTACCCCCAACGATCTACTTGGTTTATTAATTAATTTAACTTTAACTTAAAACTGATTTTCATTGAAACAAATTTAACTACTAAACTATGCAATCAACCAAAAATCCAAATCAAACATGTAGCATAATAACAAGCAGACAATTTTCACAACTTAGCCAAGTTTAACATTCGACTCGACTAACCACAACGCATCACAAAATGTGCTATCGTATTATTATAAAAGGGTCGCCTAGCTTACTCATGGTGGTCAGATGACTGATACGGGCCAAAATCTACGAAAACTATTCTTCAGAGAGAGAAATCAAGGCAAGATGGGTAAAAGTCATAGAATTCAAGGGGTATAATAGTAAAATAGTTTCAGCAGACAAGGATTGGAGAGAAAAAGTCCTAAAACTCGACCAGTTCTATCTAGGCTTTCGTCCTACAGTCGATACGGCTCTGATACCACTCTGTAACACCCGGTTTATAAAAGAACATAAACCGAGCAATCATATACGTGCCAGGATCAAGTCACACGTATATACAACAGAATGAACAGTATATCACAGCACATATCACGTAAAAAGACATAATAAAGCCAATACGAATGTTATTTATTACATTAATGACAAAATGTCTGATACAGCGGAAGCGAAGTACAAATATGATAAAACTCTGTGAAGCTGAGCAGGGCGCCACAGGGACGTCGACTGGGAGACGAATGCCTAGAAGTCCTCGTAGTCCTGGTAGCGCTGAGCGAACTCCCTCGCGTCGGCAGGAACTGAGCAGCAGTAGCGTAACCGAGAGGAAAAAGTAGAGAAGAGGCAAGAGTGAGTACACAACTTGTACTCAACAAGTATAACACAAACTATAATGCTCTAGGTTGGCTGACTGACTGCATTAGCTTTTAAGTGTTGGCAAAATTTTATTAAAGCTATTTACTACAAGTGGATGAATTACCATAAACCCAGTTACATAGTAATTAATCAAGATTAAACATGTTACTACTGAGAACCAAACCAAAACCACCAAGGTAACCCCGAGAGGCACCCCCCTCGTCGGAAGGAGATAACCCCACTAATCAAAAGGAGGATCTGGGCCGCTCATGACCGTGAGCACGGCTAGTATACCAGTTTTACACTCTGCAGAGGTTGCACATCTTTACCCACAAGTTGTGAGCTACGCTAGTTGTTCATCACACTTCCTTAGGTGAGATGACTAGCGACTCACTACGAGGTCGTTACAAAGGACACGTTGGTAAGGTGTAACCGCTAATGACCTAATTAGTAGGCCAAGACCGTCCCATTCCAGTCTTGTGGTAGCGCTGTTGTCCCAGGTTGTCGCTCTATGAACCGGTCCTTATGGAGAGTGGCCAGCCAGGCAGTAAGCACCGTGCTGGCCCCCTAAACCATGTTTCTAACAAAACCAATTTTAACGAGACGTGAACCATGCAAGCCACACAGAGGGTCACTCTCAGAATTAAGTTGCATATACCATTAATCAAATTAATTAAAAAGGACCATTATGTGTTATAGCGCGGCACCTAGTACAACTAACCAAAATGCAACCCAAAGGATATATAAAGGATATAAAGTGGCTAGGAAATCCTTATAGGCGTACAGTATTAAAATGCAGTATGAAAATGTACTTAAAAGTGATAGGTTCTTCATGCTATACTTGCCTTCCTCAAACTGCTCCTGCTGCTGCTCAAACTGGTCAGAAGACGGCTGCTCCGGGTACTGGTACTGGGGCTCCTCCGGTAGCTCAACGTCTACTCACGAACACATGGCCAAAAACAATGCACAACAATAAGCATACAAGCAAACAATAGCAAAAGCTAAGAAACAGTACATCAATACATAAAAACAGCACACTAAACTTGTCTAAAACTATTCTACGCGTTACAACGATCGCGTGGACATAAAGAACGCTTAAAACGGAGTTAAAACGCATACTCTAGGCTAAAAACAAGTTCTAGGGGCTTATCTGCGAGAAAAACTAAGTTCCAGGGGCTTCTGCGCAAAAACCAGGGACTTAAACCTAATTAAAGGATAAATCTAGGGTCTAACGCGTAAAAAAAGCAGCTACGGATGGCGGGTTCTATTTCTAGGAAAACCAGGGGGCTTCGTGTAAAGTTCTGGGCCTTTTTGGGAATACTTTAACACTGAGCAGGACTGCGGGTTGATATCCTTAAAACCTAAGGGCTCTTTAGCAAAACTACCAGGGCGAAGCAGTACGGGTGGATCTCAGCCGTTGGATCACAATCCGGTGGTTCAGATCTGATCCACTCACGTTCTAATCCTGAGCGTTACTTCCAGATCGGGCGGCCATGGGCAGTTGGGGGCGCGGGCGGCGGCGGGACTCGCCGGAGCGGCGCACCCGCGGCGGAGGATCGCCGGAATTGGCCAAAATTGGCGTTCCCGGGCTCGATTTGGCACGAGATCTGGTCTAGGATGGACTACGCGCCATGCGTAGTCCACCTGGGGCTTTTGCGGCCCTCGGGAAGGTCTGTGACGGTGGTTTCGTCGGCGATGGCGGCTCGGGGCGGCGAAGTTCGCCGGCGTAGGGTGTTCTAGTGGTTCAGGTAGTCTACGGCGCCTAGATTCTAGCGTAACAGAACGGGCAGGAGACTCTTGTGCTCACCAAGCTCAAAAACGAAGGGAGGACCGGTGGAGCAGGGTCGTCCGTGAGGTCCGGGCGGTGGTGCTGGGCGAAGCTCGTGGTCTAGACGGTGGGGCGCTCCTCCGGTCTCCGAAGTCCCATTGGTCGACATGGGGATCTACTGCAAAGATGATCCAAAGGTTAGGGAGGTCCAGGGCTCACTGAGGAGGGAGAATTACGGCGGCGCAAGGATTCACCGGCGACGGCCTCGGGTCGAAATCCCAGCGCGGGGCGTGGCGCAACCTTGGAGCTGAGGCCTCAAGGAGCGTCACGGGGCCTTGGCGAAGCTGCGGCGCGGCTAGCGGTGGACCGGGGTGTGGCGGGGCGGTGTGGCCGCGGCGGCGCGGAGCTCTACTCCGGGCGGGGCAACGGAGGGCGGCGGCTAGGGTTATTGGGGGGCGCTAGCGCGTAGGACAGGGACCAGGGGTTCCGTGGGGGCTAATTAAAGGCCGGGCGGGATCTCGGCGAGCGCGCCAAGGTAGGAAACCGGCGAGGTTTAAGGGCGGGGATCGCGGCAATGGCTCTGGCTCGATCCGGCTCGTGTGGGGGAAGTGCTAGAAGGGAGGGGGTGCTCGGGGCTAGCCAGCGGGTCCAGGCTCGGGCGCGGGATGGAGCGGGTCCACAGAGCAGCGGCGGAGCGGCGGAGCAGAGCAAAGAGCGCGGGCGTAGATTGCAGGCGGAGGGTGCGGGAGGAGGAAGACGGGGCCGACAGGTGGGGCCGGGCACCCAGAGAGAGAAGCAGGCGTTCGCTGGGCCAGGTGAGGGAAGGAGGGTGCGCGCGTGGGAGAGAACGGGCCGCTGAAGGTGGACTGGGCCGGACGTGGGATTGCTGGGCCGCGGGAAAAAGAGGTGGGCTGCGGGTTTGGGCTGGGGGAACAGGAACTAGCCATGGGCCGCGTTTTGGGCTGGGTTGAGTTAGGAGAGGGGTTGGGCTGGGTCTGGTTTTCCTTTTCTATTTCTATTCCTCTTTCTTTTCTATTTCCAATTCAAACAAAGTTTGAATTCAAATACAAATTTGAATTCAAACCACACTCAAATAATTAAAAGTATGCACCAGCATGAATGCAACACCAAAATTTAAACCTATGATAAAATTTTAATTACTTAAGGAACAAAAGTTTAGATTAAATGCAAGTCTAACACAATAAACCTTAGAAAATTAAATAAAGCCATTTAAATTTATTGTTAAATGCTGAAATTTAAACTAGGGTGTTACACTAAGTTAGTCGGTTGATATCTCTAGAAAGTTTGTCATTCGATTCTTCGATACTCTTTAACCATAGTGCTTCCCTGAGGAAATATACGACACCATAGAATACTCCAAAGTGAAGTGCTACAGCAGTGATTTTGTGCGCTTGCGGAATCCATATTCTTTTGAGCGTAAGAAATACCAACAATGAGATAGAAGCTTTGAACTCCTCATCAGAAAATCCAAACTTGTCCTCCGAGAATTGGAACTCCATGTTAGGGAATGATGAATCCTCCTTTACTTGATTAGTTTCGGACAAGGATTCTTCCTCGAGATCGGGAGTCACTACCTCAGATTCTCCATCAGCATCACTTTCTTCCTTTGGTAATGACGAGACATCACCATCTATTTGTAACACCCTAATTTAAATTTCAGCATTTATTAATAAATTTAATTGGCTTTACTTAATTTTCTAAGGTTTATTATGTTTAGCCTTTAATTTATTCTAATTTTGTTTCACAAGTAATTAAAATTTGTCTAAGTTTAAAAATTTGTTGTTGCATTCATGCCGGTGCATTGTTCTTTTCGTTTGAGTGCTAGGTTTGAATTCAAATTGGAATTTGAATTCAATTAGAATTTGTTTGTTTGTTTTAGAAATAGAATAGAAAAGAAAAGGAAAATAGAAACCCAATAGGGAACCCAAACCCAACCCAGCAGCCCAAGCCCGTCCGGCCCACCCTTTCCCCGCGGCCCAGTTCGGCCTGCTCCTTTTTCTCTTCCGCGGGCCCAGCTCTCCCCTCATCCCGCTCGGCCCAGCAAGTCCCCGCGGCCCAACTCGCTCCAGCCCGACGCGCGACGCGCACTCGCTTCCCTCTCTCTGCCAAGCCGGTCCCACCGGTCAGCTCCACCCCTTACCTTCCTTTCTTCCTCCCTGCGCCGGCCCGCACCGAGCTCCTTTCCCCGCTGTCCGGTGGACCACCTCGCCTCGGCAGGCCCACCGTCCAGTTTCGCCTGCGCCATCTCCTTCTAGAAGCTGAGTCCCGCGCACGGGATCACGCAAAGCCATTGCGTGATCCATTTCCTCCGCGATCAGGCCCATCCAAAACCGCCGCCGCGATCCTTGCGGTCGCCTTCCATACCAAGGCTGCCAAAATCTTGGCGTAGCCTTTAAACACAGCCCCGGTCTCCCTTGCGCCGCACACGCCCTCCTGTGTAACTTAGAGCCTGGAACCACCGCGTCGCCGCAGCTCCGCCACGCCTAGACTCTGCGCCACCGCGGCCACACTGCGCCACTGCCCCCCGGCCCCTGCAAAGCACGCCGTGGCTTCGCCTTGACTCCAGGAGTCTCACCAAGCCCGCTGTCCCCAATCCAAGCCGTGTACGCGCCTGGATTGCTCGCGAAGTCGCCGCCGCAGGTGAGTCCAATCGCGAGAAATTGCTCGCCGCCGGCGAAGCTCAGGCCATCATGACCCCTTGGTTTGCTCCGTAGCCTCGCCACAAGTGGATCCGCGCCGTCCAGAAGCCCGGAGGCGCCCTCCTTCAACCCCTCCTCGAGTACCGCCCGTGCGCCGCCTCCGGACCCCACCGCCGTTCTCCCAGCGCCACGGTTCCGCCGCTCCGAGCCTCTGGTGAGCCAACCAGTGCCCCCCTCACGCTCGTGTCGTAGCCCTAGACCGAAGTCAGGCCGCAGCGGCCGCTGTCAGTTCGAGACGCCTCGCCGGGTCGCCGCTGAACCGGCAAGTCGTGGTGCGCCCCCACTTTTTCCCCTACACTGAAGCCCCATGTAGAGCTCAGTAGCTTCTTAGCGTCCCCCGCAAACTCCCTGCCCAGTTAATGTCCGGGATCTACCTCGGCGACGCCTGGACGTGGGAGCGCCGGCGACCCAGTGCCGCTCTTGCCGTTGCGCTGCACGCCTAGACCCTGCTCTTGCTCTCCCAAGCACCCAGATGCTTTCGACGCCGCGCGCACTCCTTCCTAGGCCAAGCCCCGCTTGATTCGACCCCCGGACGGCCAATTTTAGCCATGTCCGGCGAGGCCCAGCGGGGCGCCGCCGTAGAAGCTCGTCGGCGCGACCCAGCGCCGCCACCACACGCGCCCAAGCCATCTTGGCCGCAGGATCCAGATCGGACGGGCCAAGTTAACCCGGGCCCGGAGTCAAACCAGTTAAGTAACGGTTAGCGCTGCTGCTTTTTCTTTTAAGTCCCTCAGCTTCTTGAGAATCAACCCGCGGTTCTGGTAGTTCAAAAACAATTAGATTTAGGTCCTGTTTTTAACACCCGGACCCCTGAGTTTTTCCCTATTAGAACCCGCCGTCCAAGCCCTGCAGTTTTGTGAGTTAGACCCTAGAGCTACCCATTAATTATGTTTTAGTCCCTGATTTTTGCAGAAAACCCCTGGAAACTTAGTTTTTCTTGCAGAAAAGCCCCTGTACCTTGTTTTAAGCGTAGTTTTCGCGTTCTAGCTCCGTTTTAGGCGTTCTTTATGTCCACGCGATCGTTGTGATGCGTAGAATAGTTTTAGATTAGTTTGGTGTGCTGTTTTTATGTATTGATGTACTATTTCTTAGTTTTTGTTAGTGTTTTCTTGTATGCTTATTGTTGTGCATTGTTTTGGCATGTGTTCGTGAGTAGACGCTGATCCATCTGAGGAGCCCCAGTACCAGTACCCGGAGCAGCCGTCTTCCAACCACTTTGAGCAGCAGCAGGAGCAGTACGAGGAATGCAAGTGTAACATTGTAACACCCGGTTTATAAAAGAATATAAACCGAGCAATCATATACGTGCCAGGATCAAGTCACACGTATATACAACAGAATGAATAGTATATCACAGCACATATCACAAATAAGTCATAATAAAACGAATACGAAGGTTATTTATTACAATAATGACAAAATGTCTGATACAGCGGAAGCGAAGTACAAGTACGAATAAAGCTCTCCGAAGCAGAAGCAGGGCGCCACAGGGACGTCGACTGGGAGACGAACACCTAGAAGTCCTCGTAGTCCTGGTAGCGCTGGACGAACTCCCTCTTGTCGGCAAGAACTGAGCAGCAGTAGCGTAGCCAAGAGAAAAAAGTAGAGAAGAGGCAAGAGTGAGTACACAACTTGTACTCAACAAGTATAACACAAACTATGAGGCTCTAAGGTTGGCTGACTCAACTGCATTAGCTTTTAAGTGTTGGCAAGATTTTATTAAAGCTATTTACTACAAGTTGATGAATTACCATTAACCCAGTTGCATAGAAATTAATCATATTAAACATGATACTACTGAGAACCAAACCAAAACCAAGCCACCAAGGTAACCCCGAGAAGCACCTCCTTCGTCGGAAGGAGATAACTCCACTAATCAAAAGGAGGATCTGGGCCGCTCATAACTGTGAGCACGGCTAGTATACCAGTTTTACACTCTGCAGAGGTTGCACATCTTTACCCACAAGTCGTGAGCTACGCTAGAGGTTTATCACACTTCCTTAGGTGAGATGACTAGCGACTCACTACGAGGCCGTTACAAAGAATCTCGTTGGTAAGGCGTAACCGCGAGAGATAGGTCAGCGACGATGGGGCCCACCTCCGGGGGTACAAGCACAGGAGCGCAATCCAAGCACAGACCAAGCCGGAGGAGCAGGGACCATTGAAGCTTACTACTCTTGCCCCGCAGGTAAGTTACTCCAAACCAAAAAGACCTAATTAGTAAGCCAAGTCTATCCCATTCTAGCCTTGTGGTAGCGCTGTTGTCCCAGGTTGTCGCTCTATGAACCGGTCCTTATGGAGAGTGGCCAACCAGGCAGTAAGCACCGTGCTGGCCCCATAAACCATGTTTCTACAAAAACCATCTTTTAACGAGACGTGAGCCACTCATCCACACAGAGGGCCACTCTCAGAATTAAGTTCAAGTAAACCATTAATCAAATTAATTAAAAAGGACCAGAGTGTGTTATAGCGCAGCAACCTAGCACAACTAACCAAAATGCAACCCAAAGGTATATATATAAGGATATAAAGTGGCTAGGAAAGTCCTTAAAGGCATACAGTATTAAAATGCAGTATGAAAATGTATTTAAAGGTGATAGGTTGTTCATGTTATACTTGCCTTCCTCGTACTGCTCTGGCTGCTGCTCAAAGTGGTTGGAAGACGGTTGCTCCGGGTACTGGTACTGGGGCTCCTCAGATGGATCAACGTCTACTCACGAACTCATGGCCAAAATAATGCACAATAATAAGCATACAAGCAAACACTAATAAAAACTAAGAAACAGTACATCAATACATAAAAACAGCACACTAAACTAGTCTAAAGCTATTCTACACGTTACAACGATCGCATGGACATAAAGAACGCCTAAAACGGAGCTAAAACGCATAAACTAGGCTAAAAACAAGTTCTAGGGGCTTAATTGCGATAAAAACTAAGTTCCAGGTGTTTTCTGCAAAAACCGAGGGCTTCAACGTAATTAAACTAAAGCTTCAGGGTCTAACTCGCAACAACGCAGGGTCTGGACTGCGGGTTCGAAATCTAAAAAGATCAGGGGTCTAAGTGCTAAAATCTGGGCTTGGTTGGAATTATTTTTAAACAGGCTAGGACGGCGGGTTTATTTCAAGGAAGTTGGGGGACTCTTTAGCAAAAGAGCCGGGCCGAAGTGGTATGCAGGGATTTCGGCCGCTGGATCCGGATCTAATGATCCAGATCGGATCCAAACCGGTTCTAATCGTGGGCGTTGGCCTCTGATCTAACGGCCCGAGTGAAAAGGGGCGGGAACGGCGGCGGAAGGCGCCGGCGGCGTGCTCCCGCGGCGGCGCAGCGCCGGAGAAGGCGAAACTGGCGTTCCAGAGCTCGAAACGGGGTGCCGCTTGGCCTGGGAGGAAGCTAGTGGCACGCGTAAACTTCCTATGGGGTTGTTGGGGTTCTGAGAGGCCTAGAGCGGGGAGGTCCAGGGTGGTGGCGGCTCGGCGCGGCGAGGTCTCGCCGGAGTGCGGTGACTAGGCACCTAGAGTGTGCCAGGGCGATCCAAATCTAGCGCAGAAGGAGGACAGGGACCCTGGGGTGCTCACCTAGGGTCGGGATCGGGGAAAGGCGTGGCGCAGGGTGTTCGGCGGCGTGGACCGGCGGCGGAGCTTGTCTCGGTGCTCGCGTCCGGGGTCGAGGAAGGGGTGCGCCGGGCTCCTGGACGCCTCAGATCGACGCGGGGTGCTCCTGCGGCAGTGACACGAGAGTCAGGGAGATTCGGGGATAGCCGGCGGCGAAGAAATTTGGGCGGCGGAGGTACCTGCGGCGGCGCAAAGCTTTCCTGGCGGCGGAGCAGAGCGGGGCGTAGGGCTAGGGCCTGGAGGTTCTGGCGGCGGCGGTGGAGAGGAAATGGGGGAGGCGCAGGGCTGCGGCCAATTTAAAGGGGGGCCCCGGGCATCTTGGGGAAGCGTGCCGTGGAGGCGCGGCGCGATCCTCGGCGAGAAGGGCGGGGTCCGTTGCGCGGAGGAAGGGGATGACCTGCAGGTGGGCCAGGGCAGTCAGCGGCTGAAGGCTGCGGAGGCAGGCGCCGACAGGCGGGGCCCAGTTGGCAGGGGCGGGGCGCTGGCTTGGGTGCTGGGCGACGCGGGAGCGCGAGGCGGATCGGGCCGAGCGGGCTGCGCGGGGACTTGGGCTGCGGGGAGAGGAGCGGGGTGGCGAGCTGGGTCGGCCGGGTTGGGCTGGATCTCGCGAGTTTGGGCTGAGGTAGTGGGCCGGACTGGGTTTTGGATTTTCTGGGTTTGGGTTTAAGGCTTTCTTCTATACTTCTATTTCTTTTCCTTCCTAATTCTAACCAAATACAACTAATTGAATTCAAACTAATTTGAATTCAAAACCTAACCACACAACAAAAGAAAAGATGCTCCAGCATGATGCAACAACAAAATTAACCTATGATGAATTTTAATTATTTAAGGAACAAAAATTTAGATTGAATGCCAGTCTAACACAATAAACCTTAGAAATTTAAATAAAGCCAATTAAATTTATTACTAAATGCTGAAATTTAAATTAGGGTGTTACAAACATGAACAACCTATCACTTTTAAATACAATTTCATACTGCATTTTAATACTGTATGCCTATAAGGATTTCCTAGCCACTTTATATCCTTTATATATATATCCTTTGGGTTGCATTTTGGTTAGTTGTGCTAGGTGCCGTGCTATAACACATAATGGTCCTTTTTAATTAATTTGATTAATGATATATGCAACTTAATTCTGAGAGTGGCCCTCTGTGTGGCTTGAGTGGCTCACGTCTCGTTAAAATTGGTTTTTGTTAGAAACATGGTTTAGGGGGCCAGCACGGTGCTTACTGCTGGGTTGGCCACTCTCCATAAGGACCGGTTCATAGAGCGACAACCTGGGACAACAGCGCTACCACAAGACTGGAATGGGACGGTCTTGGCTTACTAATTAGGTCATTTTGGTTCGGGAGTAACTTACCTGCGGGGCAAGAGGGGAGTCGAGCTTCAATGGTCCCTACGCTACGAGACTGGTCTGTGTTGTCTTGTACCCCCTCGAGGTGGGCCCCATCGTTGCATTGACTGAATCCTTAGCAGTTACACCTTACCAACGTGTCCTTTGTAATGGCCTCGTAGTGAGTTTGCTAGTCATCTCACCTAAGGAAGTGTGATGAACAATTGGCGTAGCTCACGACTTGTGGGTAAAGATGTGCAACCTCTGCAGATTGTAAAACTGGTATACTAGCCGTGCTCACGGTCATGAGCAGCCTAGATCCTCCTTTTGATTAGTGGGGTTATCTCCCTTTGGCGAGGCAGGTTTCCCCAAGTGACTTGGTTCGGTTTGTTTCTCAGTAGTTTCTTAATTAATTCTGATTAATTACTATGTAACTGGGTTTATGGTAATTCATCAACTTGTAGTAAATAGCTTTAATAAAATTTTGCCAAGACTTAAAAGCTAATGCAGTCAGTCAGCCAACCTTAGAGCCTCATAGTTTGTGTTATACTTGTTGAGTACAAGTTGTGTACTCACTCTTGCCTCTTCTCTACTTTTTCCTCTTGGATACGCTAGTGCTGCTCAGTTCCTGCCGATGCGAGGGAGTTCGCTCAGTGCTTCCAGGACTACGAGGACTTCTAGGCATTCGTCTCCCAATCGACGTCCCTGTGGCGCCCTGCTCAGCTTCGGAGAGTTATTATCGTATTTGTACTTCGCTTCCGCTGTATCAGACATTTTGGTCATTAATTTAATAAATAACATTCGTTTGACTTTTTACCCCTTGACTTCTTCTCTCCAATCCTTGTCTGCTGAAATTATTTTGCTATTATACCCCTTGACTTCTATGACTTTTTACCCGTCTTGCCTTGATTTCTGTCTCTAAAGAATAGTTTTCGTAGATTTTTGGCCTGAATCAGTCATCTGACCACCATGAGTAAGCTAGGTGACCCTTTTATAATAATACGATAGCACGTTTTGTGACGCGTTGTGGTTAGTCGAGTCGGATGTTAAACTCGGCTAAGTCGTAAAATTGTCTACTTGTTATTATGCTACATGTTTGATTTGGATTTTTGAATGATTGCATAGCTTAGTAGTTTAAATTTGTTTAATGAAAATCAGTATTAAATTAAAGTTAATTAATTAATAAAATGAGTTAGATCGTTGGGGGTAAAACAATCCACTCTATCCTGTCTGCTTTATCAGGTCTGAATCTTTTTCCGCAAAGAGTTATCATATCCATCTGAATTTATTCCTGCAATATCCTTACTCATGAAATCTTTTGTCCAAATCAGATGGTGAACACCAGGCGTAGTTCTGACCAGCAGGGGCAGAACAATCAAGGGCAGAACAACCAGGGTACTGGGATCCCGATCCCTCCGCCTCTGACTCCGGAGCAGTACTTCCAGCTCCAGATGCAGATGATGGCTACCCTGAACAACACTATTCACGCACTTCAGCAGGCTCACACTCAGCCTCCGCATCCTCCACTGCCGCAGCCCCACGACAGGCGTGCCGAGTTCCTGAGGGGTCACCCGCCGACGTTTTCTCACACGTCCGACCCTCTTCAGGCTGACGACTGGCTCTGTGCAGTGGAGCGCCAGCTGGACATCGCCCAGTGCGATGATCGTGAGCGCGTCTTGTACGCAGCAGGATAGCTGCGAGGGGCAGCTTTGGACAGGTGGGAGTCCCACCCAGTTCAGGACCGCGAGTCTCTCACCTGGCTCCAGTTCCGGGAGCGGTTCCGCAGTCACAACATCCCCGCGGGCGTTATGAAGATGAAGCAGGAGTTCCTTGCACTGAAGCAGGTAATCCAGATATAATCATTCAGCGTTTCCTTCTGAGCTAATACCCCCTTGTTCTATCTTTATGAGTCATGAATTAATCCTTCGATATATATATCTGTCTTTGTCACTTCAGGGGACTATGTCGGTCACGGAGTATCGTGATCGCTTTCTGCAGCTTGCTCGCTACGCCCCTGCCGATGTTGCGGATGACCGCAAGAAGCAGGAGCACTTCATGGAGGGTCTTGAGGACTACCTCCAGTACGCGCTGCTCAACCTCCGCTTCGACAACTTCAACCATCTGGTTGACAGTGCACTCAACACTGAGCGCAAGCACTTGGAAATGGAGGACAAGAAGAGGAAGATTGTCCCCGTTGATTCCGGCAGCAACACCCGTCCTCGCCTCCAGCCGCCTCAGCAGTACCAGCAGCAGCAGTACCGGCCTCCCCAGCAGTACCAGCAGAGGCCGCAGCAGTACCCGCCTTGACAGCAGCAGCAGGCAGGTCAGGGCCAGAGGTTACCGGCACCTCCGGCTCGTGCTCCACCAGCTCCGCCAGCACCTCAGGCTCCACGGCAGGCAGCTCCTCCTGCCGGACAGCAGGCTCCAGCACCTCCTCGCGTGTGCTATCACTGCGGCCAGCCGGGGCACTACGCCAACACTTGCCCCCGGAAGGCGCAGGCGGGACAGCAGGGGCACCCAGCTCAGCCCAGGGCGCCAGCACAGGGTCGGGTGAACCACGTGATGGCCGAGTCAGCGGCCGAGGCTCCTAACGTGGTTATTGGTACGTTCATGGTCAACTCCTATCCAGCTACAGTGCTTTTCGATACTGGTGCTACTCATTCATTCATCACCAAGTCTTATGTTGAGGAGCATAGTTTCTTTACCACTGCATTAAGGAAGTGTCTGCTTGTCTCTTCATTGGGAGGGGAGTTGAGATCCCATATTGTTTGCCCCCGAGTCAGTGTAGCCATAAGGGGGGCAACGTTCAGTGCTGATCTGAGGGTGCTAGACACCAAGGGTATCGATGTGATTCTGGGAATGGATACTCTTGCCAAGTGGGGAGTCAGAATTGATTGTGCTCATCGGGCAGTTCACTTGACAGCATCTGATGGCCAAGAGGTGACAGTCAGTGCTTCAGAGCCCTCGGGATTTCTTCATCAGATGGAGGCTAGACCCACGGATGGTATTCGCATGGTGTTTGAATTCCCGGATGTCTTTCCGGATGATTTGCCATGTATGCCGCCTGAACGCGACATCGAGTTTTCTATTGATCTTTTGCCTAGCACAGCTCCTATTGCAAAGCGGCCCTACCGCATGGCACCTATAGAGCATGAGGAAGTTAAGAAGACTATTGATGAGTTGCTAGCCAAGGGCTATATCTGTCGTAGCTTCTCTCCTTGGGCTTTTCCATTGTTGCTGGTAGATAAGAAGGATGGCTCTAAGAGAATGTGTGTTGATTATCGGGAGCTGAATGCAGTTACTATCAAGAACAAGCATCCACTGCCCCGTATTGAGGATCTCTTCGATCTGCTTCGAGGTGCTCGTATATTCTCGAAGATTGATCTTCGTTCGGGTTATTTTCAGCTGAGGATCCATCCTGGGGATATTCCGAAGACGGCATTCACATGCAAGTACGGGCTATATGAGTACACGGTCATGTCCTTCGGCTTGACTAATGCCCCGGCCTTCTTCATGCACTTGATGAACATAGTTTTCATGGACTATCTGGATGTCTTCGTGGTGATCTTCATTGATGATATTCTGATCTTCTCCAAGACAGAAGAAGAGCATGAGGAGCATCTAAGACTCGTATTACAGAGACTGAGGGAGCATCAGTTGTATGCCAAGTTCAGCAAGTGTGAGTTCTGGATTGACGAGGTTCCATTCCTCGGTCATGTTATCTCTCAGGGAGGCATTGCTGTTGATCCGAGCAAGGTGAAGGATGTGCTCGAGTGGGAGACACCGCAGACAGTGAAGGAAGTTAGGTCATTCTTGGGCTTAGCAGGATATTATCGGAGGTTCATTGAGAATTTCTCCAAGATCGCGAAGCCTTTGACTTCCTTGCTAGAGAAGAATGTGGCATTCATATGGACTGATGAGCGTCAGAAGGCCTTTGATGAGCTGAAGAAGAGGTTGACTACGATGCCAGTCCTGACTCTGCCAGACCAGACGAAGAGGTTCACGGTATATTGTGATGCTTCGAAGGATGGTCTAGGGTGTGTTCTGATGCAGGAAGGCAGAGTGATTGCTTATGCTTCACGGTAGCTATGCCGGCATGAGCTGAACTATCCCACTCATGATCTTGAGTTAGCCACAGTTGTGCATGCTCTGAAGATTTGGAGGCACTACTTGTATGGGCAGCGGTGTGATATCTACACTGATCACAAGAGCCTCAAGTACATTTTCATACAGAATGAGCTGAACATGCGGCAGAGAAGATGGCTAGAGTTGGTCAAGGACTATGACCTGGAGATTCACTATCATCCGGGCAAGGCTAATGTTGTGGCAGATGCTCTGAGCAGAAGAAGCTGTGTCAACATGGCCGTGACTTTCCAGGTGCCTCCAGAGTTATGCGAGGAGTTCGAGCAGTTGAGTTTGGGCTTCTTGCATCATACCTCCAGTGCAGCATTTGAGGCAGTACCGACTCTAGAGTCAGAGATCATGCAGCATCAGAAAAAAAGATGAGAAGCTGCAGGAGATCCGTGAGTTGCTCAAGAAGGGCAAGGCTCCTCATTTCAGAGAGGATGATCAGGGTACCTTGTGGTATAAGAACCGGATCTGTGTGCCAGATGTGAATGATCTCCAGAAGTTGATTCTGAGTGAGGCCCATGATACAGCTTACTCTATTCATCCGGGCAGCATGAAGATGTACTATGATCTGAAGGAACGTTTTTGGTGGTATGGGATGAAACGTTCAGTGGCAGAGTACGTGGCTATTTGTGACACCTGTCAGCGTGTCAAGGCTGAGCATCAGAGGCCAGCAGGTCTGTTATAGCCTTTGAAGATTCCATAGTGGAAATGGGAGGAAATCACTATGGACTTCATTGTTGGATTGCCTCGTACTCAGAAAGGGTACAACTCTATATGGGTAGTAGTGGATCGATTGACGAAGGTTGCTCACTTCATTCCAGTGAACACTACTTACTCCGGTGCTAGACTTGCAGAGTTGTACATCTCTCGGATTGTCTGCTTACATGGTGTGCCCAAGAAGATCATATCTGACAGAGGGTCTCAGTTCACTTCTCGGTTCTGGGAGCAGCTCCATGATTTGCTGGATACAAAGCTACGTTTCAGTATGGCTTATCACCCTCAGATAGATGGGTAGACAGAGAGAATGCTGAGAGCTTGTGCCATTCAGTACGGTACTAGTTGGGATAAGTGCCTGTCTTATGCTGAGTTCTCATATAACAACAACTATCAGGCCAGTCTGAAGAAGTCCCCATTCGAGGCATTGTATGGCAGAAAGTGCAGGACTCCTCTCTATTGGGATCAGATTGGTGAGAAGTAGCTCTTTGGCCTTGAGATCATAGATGATGCAGAGCAGATGGTTCAGGCTGTGCGAGAAAATCTAAGGATTGCACAGAGCAGGCAAAAGAGCTATGCAGATGGCAAACGGAGAGACCTGACTTTCAGTGTTGGTGATCATGTATACCTGAAGGTGTCTCCGATGAGAGGAATCCGCAGGTTTAATGTCAAGGGGAAGTTAGCACCTCGGTATGTTGGTCCATTCAAGGTGCTAGAGAGGAAAGGCGAAGTTGCTTATCGCCTGGAGTTGCCCACCAGCCTCTCAGGAGTTCACGATGTCTTCCATATATCTCAGCTGAAGAGGTGTCTGCGAGTACCCGAGGAGCAGGCACCACTGGATGGAGTAGAAGTTCAGGAAGATCTGACTTATACTGAGCATCCAGTGAAGATTCTGGAGACATCCGAAAGGGTTACTCGGAGCAAGCACATCAAGATGTGCAGAGTTCAGTGGAGTCATCACAGAGAAGCTGAGGCTACTTGGGAGCGAGAAGATGAGTTGAAGAAGACATATCCAGATCTCTTTGCTAGCCAGCCCAGCTAAATCTCGGGGACGAGATTTCTTTAAGGGGGTAGGGTCTGTAACACCCTAATTTAAATTTCAGCATTTATTAATAAATTTAATTGGCTTTACTTAATTTTCTAAGGTTTGTTATGTTTAGCCTTGCATTTAATCTAATTTTGTTTCACAAGTAATTAAAATTTGTCTAAGTTTAAAAATTTGTTGTTGCATTCATGCTGGTGCATTGTTCTTTTCGTTTGAGTGCTAGATTTGAATTCAAATTGGAATTTGAATTCAATTAGAATTTGTTTGTTTGTTTTAGAAATAGAATAGAAAAGAAAAGGAAAATAGAAACCCAATAGGGAACCCAAACCCAACCCAGCAGCCCAAGCCCGTCCGGCCCACCCTTTCCCCGCGGCCCAGTTTGGCCTGCTCCTTTTTCTCTTCCGCGGGCCCAGCTCTCCCCTCATCCCGCTCGGCCCAGCAAGTCCCCGCGGCCCAACTCGCTCCAGCCCGACGCGCGACGTGCACTCGCTTCCCTCTCTCTGCCAAGCCGGTCCCACCGGTCAGCTCCAACCCTTACCTTCCTTTGTTCCTCCCTGCGCCGGCCCGCACCGAGCTCCTTTCCCCGCTGTCCGGTGGACCACCTCGCCTCGGCAGGCCCACCGTCCAGTTTCGCCTGCGCCATCTCCTTCTAGAAGCTGAGTCCCGCGCACGGGATCACGCAAAGCCATTGTGTGATCCGTTTCCTCCGCGATCAGGCCCATCCGAAACCGCCGCCGCGATCCTTGCGGTCGCCTTCCATACCAAGGCCGCCAAAATCTTGGCGTAGCCTTTAAACACAGCCCCGGTCTCCGTTGCGCCGCACACGCCCTCCTGTGTAGCTTAGAGCCCTGGAACCACCACGCCGCCGCAGCTCCGCCACGCCTAGACTCTGCACCACCACGGCCACGCTGCGCCACTGCCCCCCGGCCCCTGCAAAGCCCGCCGTGGCTTTGCCTTGACTCCAGGAGTCTCACCAAGCCCGCTGTCCCCAATCCAAGCCGTGTACGCGCCTAGATTGCTCGCGAATTGCCGCCGCAGGTGAGTCCAATCGCGACAAATTGCTCACCGCCGGCGAAGCTCAGGCCATCATGACCCCTTGGTTTGCTCCGCAGCCTCGCCACAAGTGGATCCGCGCCGTCCAGAAGCCCGGAGGCGCCCTCCTTCAACCCCTCCTCGAGTACCGGCCGTGCGCCGCCGCCGGATCCCACCGCCGTTCTCCTAGCGCCACGGTTCCCCCGCTTCGAGCCTCTGGTGAGCCTCCCAGTGCCCCCCTCGCGCTCGTGTCGTAGCCCTAGACCGAAGTCAGGCCGCAGCGGCCGCTGTCAGTTCGAGACGCCTCGCCGGGCCGCCGCTGAACCGGCAAGTCGTGGTGCGCCCCCACTTTTTCCCCTGCGCCGAAGCCCCGTGTAGAGCTCAGTAGCTTCTTAGCGTCCCCCGCAAACTCCCTGCCCAGTTAATGTCTAGGATCTACCCCGGCGACGCCTGGACGTGTGAGGGCCGGCGACCCAGTGCTGCTCTTGCCATTGCGCTGCACGCCCAGACCCTGCTCTTGCCCTCCCAAGCACCCAGATGCTTTCGACGCCGCGTGCACTCCCTCCTAGGCCAAGCCCCGCTCGATTCGACCCCCGGACGGCCAATTTTGGCCAAGTCCGCGAGGCCCAGCGCGGCGCCGCCACCACAGGCGCCCAAGCCATCTTGGCCGCAGGATCCAGATCGGACGGGCCAAGTTAACCCGGGCCCGGAGTCAAACCAGTTAAGTAACGGTCAGCGCTGCTGCTTTTTCGTTTAAGTCCCTCAGCTTCTTGAGAATCAACCCGCGGTTCTGGTAGTTCAAAAACAATTAGATTTAGGTCATGTTTTTAACACCCGGACCCCTGAGTTTTTCCCTATTAGAACCCGCCGTCCAAGCCCTGCAGTTTTGCGAGTTAGACCCTAGAGCTACCCGTTAATTATGTTTTAGTCCCTGGTTTTTGCAGAAAACCCCTGGAAACTTAGTTTTTCTTGCAGAAAAGCCCCTGTACCTTGTTTTGAGCGTAGTTTTCGTGTTCTAGCTCCATTTTAGGTGTTCTTTATGTCCACGTGATCGTTGTGATGCGTAGAATAGTTTTAGACTAGTTTAGTGTGCTGTTTTTATGTGTTGATGTACTGTTTCTTAGTTTTTGTTAGTGTTTGCTTGTATGCTTATTGTTGTGCATTGTTTTGGCCATGTGTTCGTGAGTAGACGCTGATCCATCGGAGGAGCCCCAGTACCAGTACCCGGAGCAGCCGCCTTCCGACCACTTTGAGCAGCAGCAGGAGCAGTACGAGGAAGGCAAGTGTAACATGAACAACCTATCACTTTTAAATACAATTTCATACTGCATTTTAATACTGTATGCCTATAAGGATTTCCTAGCCACTTTATATCCTTTATATATATCCTTTGGGTTGCATTTTGGTTAGTTGTGCTAGGTGCCGCGCTATAACACATAATGGTGCTTTTTAATTAATTTGATTAATGGTATATGCAACTTAATTATGAGAGTGGCCCTCTGTGTGGCTTGAGTGGCTCACGTCTCGTTAAAATTGGTTTTTGTTAGAAACATGGTTTAGGGGGCCAGCACGGTGCTTACTGCTGGGTTGGCCACTCTCCATAAGGACCGGTTCATAGAGCGACAACCTGGGACAACAACACTACCACAAGACTGGAATGGGACGGTCTTGGCTTACTAATTAGGTCATTTTGGTTCGGGAGTAACTTACTTGCGGGGCAAGAGGGGACTCGAGCTTCAATGGTCCCTACGCTACGAGGCTGGTCTGTGTTGTCTTGTACCCCCTCGAGGTGGGCCCCATCGTTGCATTGACTGAATCCTTAGTGGTTACACCTTACCAACGTGTCCTTTGTAACGGCCTCGTAGTGAGTTTGCTAGTCATCTTACCTAAGGAAGTGTGATGAACAACTAGCGTAGCTCACGACTTGTGGGTAAAGATGTGCAACCTCTGTAGATTGTAAAACTGGTATACTAGCCGTGCTCACGGTCATGAGCGGCCCAGATCCTCCTTTTGATTAGTGGGGTTATCTCCCTTTGGCGAGGCAGGTTTCCCCGGGTGACTTGGTTCGGTTTGTTTCTCAGTAGTTTCTTAATTAATTCTGATTAATTACTATGTAACTGGGTTTATGGTAATTCATCAACTTGTAGTAAATAGCTTTAATAAAATTTTGCCAAGACTTAAAAGCTAATGTAGTCAGTCAGCCAACCTTAGAGCCTCATAGTTTGTGTTATACTTGTTGAGTACAAGTTGTGTACTCACTCTTGCCTCTTCTCTACTTTTTCCTCTTGGATACGCTACTGCTGCTCAGTTCCTGCTGACATGAGGGAGTTCGCTTAGCGCTTCCAGGACTACGAGGACTTCTAGGCGTTCGTCTTCCAGTCAACGTCCCTGTAGCGCCCTGCTCAGCTTTGGAGAGTTATTATCGTATTTGTACTTCGCTTCCGCTGTATCAGACATTTTGGTCATTAATTTAATAAATAACATTCGTATTTCGATTTATTATGTCTTATTCATGATATGTGCTGTGATATACTGTTCATTCTGTTGTATATACGTGTGACTTGATCCTGGCACGTATATGATTGCTCGGTTTATGTTCTTTTATAAACCGGGTGTTACACTATTGTTGATTCATCATCGTCAAACATGGACAAGTAGAAAGGTCGATGATTTTCGCTGAAGGGCTCAGGATTTGAGGTGGAAAATTTTGGTTCAAAAATCTTTTGTGGGCAGGGTGTTGGAGATTGGGTAGAAGGTTCTGCTTTTTGAGTGGGTTCTCGAGATTTTTCAGGTGGGTCCCCATATACTCCGGTATACTCGGTATTCTGAACGATCCTATTAAGGAAGGCTTTGGCTTCACTTACGGTTTTGTGCAAGAAGGACCCTCTGGAGGCCTTGTCTAAATAGGTCGCGCTATCTATTCTAAGGCCATAGGAAAAGTGATGTAACTGCATAGCCTCGGGTATACGCAAGTCTGGTCCTGAAGAGATCAGCTCGGTATAATGAGCCCATGCTGCTCCTAGCAATTCTTCCTCCCTTTGCTTGAAGGTTAGAACTTCTACACGAAGGGCAACAATCTTCTTTCCGTGGAAGTAGCGGAGACAAAACTTGTCTTTCAGAATATTCCAATCACCCGCTACGCTTCCTACGGTCATGTAATACCATTCTTTGGCACGACCAGTCAACAAGAATGGGAAAAGCTTCCATTTCACGGTTTCATGGTGCATGCCTGGTATTGAAATGATAGAGCAGTTCTGCTCGAATTCACATAGGTGAGTGTAAGGATGCAAGGGCAGATCTCATAGCCTGGTGTAAGGATGGGATGACGTGAAGGTGGATGCTCACCCATGACTACTACAGCTTGGAGCCGAGAAGTCACGAAGGGTAATGGAGTCCATGGGAAAGGTGGATGACAAAAGAATAAACTTGAATCGATACTAGTGCAGCTACCGTTCCCCGGCAACGGTGCCAGAAAGCTTGTTGGCAGTCCTTAGCCTAACAGAATAAATCCTCAAGCGTACGGATACCAATTGTAACACCCGGTTTATAAAAGAACATAAACCGAGAAATCATATACGTGCCAGGATCAAGTCACACGTATATACAATAGAATGAATAGTATATCACAGCACATATCACGAATAAGACATAATAAATCGAAATACGAATGTTATTTATTACATTAATGACAAAAATGTCTGATACAGCGGAAGCGAAGTACAAATACGGTAAAAACTCTCCGAAGCTGAGCAGGGCGCCACAGGGACGTCGACTGGGAGACGAACACCTAGAAGTCCTCGTAGTCCTGGTAGCACTGGACGAACTCCCTCGTGTCGGCAGGAACTGAGCAGCAGTAGCGTAGCCAAGAGGAAAAAGTAGAGAAGAGGCAAGAGTGAGTACACAACTTGTACTGAACAAGTATAACACAAACTATGAGGCTCTAAGGTTGGCTGACTCAACTGCATTAGCTTTTAAGTGTTGGCAAGATTTTATTAAAGCTATTTACTATGAGTTGATGAATTACCATTAACCCAGTTACATAGTAATTAATCAGTATTAATTCAGAAACTACTGAGTACCAAACCAAACCAAGCCACCCGGTAACCCCGAGAGGCACCTCCCTCGTCGGAAGGAGATAACCCCACTAATCAAAAGGAGGATCTGGGCCGCTCATAACCGTGAGCACGGCTAGTATACCAGTTTTACACTCTGCAGAGGTTGCACATCTTTACCCACAAGTCGTGAGCTACGCTAGTTGTTCAACACACTTCCTTAGGTGAGATGACTAGCAAACTCACTACGAGGCCGTTACAAAGAATCTCGTTGGTAAGGCGTAACCGTGAAGAGTTAGATCGGCGACGATGGGGCCCACCTCATGGGGGTACAAGCACAGGTGCGCAAACCAAGCACAGACCAGCCGGAGGAGCAGGGACCATTGAAGCTTACCACCCTTTGCCCCGCAGGTAAGTTACTCCAAACCAAAAAGACCTAATTAGTAAGCCAAGACCGTCCCATTCCAGTCTTGTGGTAGCGCTGTTGTCCCAGGTTGTTGCTCTATGAACCGGTCCTTATGGAGAGTGGCCAACCAAGCACTAAGCACCGTGCTGGCCCCCTAAACCATGTTTCTAACAAAACATATTTTAACGAGACGTGAGCCACTCAAGCCACACAGAGGGCCACTCTCAGAATTAAGTTGCATATATCATTAATCAAATTAATTAAAAAGGACCATTATGTGTTATAGCGCGGCACCTAGCACAACTAACCAAAATGCAACCCAAAGGATATATATAAAGGATATAAAGTGGCTAGGAAATCCTTATAGGCATACAGTATTAAAATGCAGTATGAAAATGTATTTAAAAGTGATAGGTTGTTCATGTTATACTTGCCTTCCTCGTACTGCTCCTGCTGCTGCTCAAAGTGCTCGGAAGATGGCTGCTCCGGGTACTGGTACTGGGGCTCCTCAGATGGATCAACGTCTACTCACGAACACATGGCCAAAACAGTGCACAATAATAAGCATACAAGCAAACACTAATAAAAACTAAGAAACAGTACATCAATACATAAGAACAGCACACTAAACTAGTCTAAAACTATTCTACGCGTCACAACGATCGCGTGGACATAAAGAACGCTTAAAACGGAGTTAAAACACATAATCTAGGCTAAAAACAAGGTTCAGGGACCTATCTGTAAGAAAACTAAAGTTCCAGGGGGTTTCTGGGCAAAACCGAGGACTAAAACATAATTAACCATTAAATATAAGGGCTAGCATGCAAAAAGGCAAGGGCTGGATGGCGGGTTTGATATTTAAAAAGCTCAGGGTGCTACTAGCTAATTTCTGGGCCAAAACGTAATTAGTTTTGACTTATGGTGGACCGCGGGTTGATTTAGGACAAACTCAGGGGCTCTTATGCAAAAAGAACAGGCCGAACCGGTATCCACGCACGTGGGCCGCTGGATCTGGATCTAACGGTTTAGATCTAATGAAACTTCGATCTAATCTAGAGCGCTGGTTTCGGATCGAACGGCTCCAGCGGTTTTGGGCGCGGGGCGGCGGCGGAAAGCGCCGAAATTCTTCTCCCGCGGCGGCGCGTGGGGAAAAGCTCGCCGGATTTCACCAAACTTGGTGCTCCGGGTGTCAAATCGACCCGAGCTTGGGTCTAGGCGGCTCATCACGCCATGCGTGATCGACCTAGGGCCACAGCGAGGGTTGGCGGGGTTCAGGGCGGTGTATTCAACTGAGGCGGCGGCTCTGAGCGGACAGGCTCGCCGGCGTGCGCGCGTTCTGGCGCCTAGGGTGCGCCTTGGCTACGGGAAATAGCGCAGAAGCAAGAGTGGGTCGGGGCGCAGCTCACCGAGGGGTCGAGGCAGTCGGACTTGCAGCGTAGAGGCCCGGCGACTTCGACCGGCGGCGGTGATGGGGCGGCGTTCGTGGTCCGGGCGGCGCGGGGCTCCTCCAGGCGCCTGGATTCCTTGGGTCGACGCGTGGCGGCTCTACGAAGCAAGGCCGGGGGTCAGCGAGGCACGGGAGACGCCAGCGGCGTGAAATCAAGCGGGCGGCGCAACTCACCGTCGAGCGATTCGCGCGCGAATTCCGGCGAGGTGGGGCCTGGTCTCCGGGGCAAAGACCTTGGGGAGGTCCCTGGGTGCACGGCGGTTCTCCTGCGGTGCGGCGCAGCGCCTGGGAGGCGGTGGCGTGGCCGGTCTGCGGCGGCGCAGGGAGGTCGGCGCAGTGGAGCGGAGCGGCGGGGTGGATCTCGGGCTCTGGGTGGCGCGGAACGGAAGGTGGAGTGCAGATGAGATATGCGGGGGCCAATTATAGACAGGGCCGTGGATTCGGGCGTGCGTGCTCCCGGAAAGAAGTCCGGCGAGGATCGCGGGCACAGCGCGGCGAAGGCGGATCTCGAGCAACCGATTTGCCCGGGGTTGACGCTTCTAGAAGGGTAGGGCACAGGTACGGCTGGCCAGTGGGCCACGGGCGTGCGTACGGGGCGGAGCGGGGCCACGGGCAGCGGGGGGTGCGAGCGGAGCGGAGCAGAGGAGTTCGGGCGCGAGGTGGAAGAAGGAAGGTGGAGAGGAGGCCGCTGACGAGCTGGCCCGGGCGGTTAGAGAGACGGGCACTATGGCGCTGGCTGGGCTGCGCGTGGAGGGTGGGGCGAGTGCTGGGCCGGCTCGGGCTGTCGGGTGCGGGCCGAGCGGGGAGTGAAGCGCTGGCTGGGGCTGGGCCGACCGGAAGGGAGGTGGGCCGGCTGAGAGGGAAACAAACTGGGCCGTGGGGAGAGGGAAAAGAGAGCTGGGCCTGGGTTGAGTTTTGGGTTGGGCTCTCTCTCTAAATCTTTTCCTTCCCTTTATTCTATTTCTAATTCAAACAAAGTTTGAATTCAAATACAAATTTGAATTCAAACCACACTCAAATAATTGAAACTATGCACCAGCATGAATGCAACACCAAAATTTAAACCTATGATAAAATTTTAATTACTTATAGAACAAAAATTTAGATTAAATGCAAGTCTAACACAATAAACCTTAGAAATTTAAATAAAGCCAATTAAATTTATTATAAAATGCTGAAATTTAAATTAGGGTGTTACAGACCCTACCCCCTTAAAGAAATCTCGTCCCCGAGATTTAGCTGGGCTGGCTAGCAAAGAGATCTGGATATGTCTTCTTTAGCTCATCTTCTCGCTCCCATGTAGCCTCAGCTTCACTGTGGTGACTCCACTGAACCCTGCACATCTTGATGCGCTTGTTCCGAGTAACCCTATCTGATGTCTCCAGAATCTTAACCGGATGCTCAGTATTAGTCAGATCTTCCTGCACATCTACTCCATCCAGTGGTGCCTGCTCCTTAGGTACTCGCAGACACCTCTTCAGCTGAGATATATGGAAGACATCATGAACTCCTGAGAGGCTGAGAGGTAACTCTAGGCGATAAGCAACTTCGCCTTTCCGCTCTAGCACCTTGAATGGCCCCACATACCGAGGTGCTAACTTCCCTTTGGCATTGAATCTGCGGATTCCTCTCATCGGAGACACCTTCAGGTACACATAATCACCGACACTGAAGGTCAGATCTCTCCATTTGCCATCAGCATAGCTCTTCTGTCTGCTCTGTGCAATCCTCAGATTTTCTCGCACAGCCTGAACCATCTGCTCTGCATCATCTATGATCTCAGGGCCAAAGAGCTGCTTCTCACCAATCTGATCCCAATAGAGAGGAGTCCTGCACTTTCTGCCATACAATGCCTCGAAGGGGGACTTCTTCAGACTGGCCTGATAGCTGTTGTTATATGAGAACTCAGCATATGACAGGCACTTATCCCAACTAGTACCGTACTGAATGGCACAAGCTCTCAGCATATCCTCCAACACTTGGTTGGTTCTCTCTGTCTGCCCATCTGTCTGAGGGTTATAAGCCGTACTGAAGCGCAGCTTCGTATCCAGCGAATCATGGAGCTGGTCCCAGAACCGAGAAGTGAACTGAGACCCTCTGTCAGATATGATCTTCTTGGGCACACCATGTAAGCAGACAATCCGAGAGATGTACAACTCTGCAAGTCTAGCACCGGAGTAAGTAGTGTTCACTGGAATGAAGTGAGCAACCTTCGTCAGACGATCCACTACTACCCATATGGAGTTGTACCCCTTCTGAGTACGAGGCAATCCAACAATGAAGTCCATAGTGATTTCCTCCCATTTCCACTCTGGAATCTTCAAAGGCTGTAACAGACCTGCTGGCCTCTGATGCTCAGCCTTGACACGCTGACAGGTGTCACAAATGGCCACGTACTCTGCCATTGAACGCTTCATCCCATACCACCAGAAACATTCCTTCAGATCATAGTACATCTTCGTGCTACCCGGATGAATAGAGTAAGCTGTATCATGGGCCTCACTCAGAATCAACTTCCGGAGATCATGCACATCAGGCACGCAGATCCGGTTCTTGTACCACAAAGTACCCTGATCATCCTCTCTGAAGTGTGGAGCCTTGCCCTTCTTGAGCAACTCACGGATCTCCTGCAGCTTCTCATCTTCTTTCTGATGCTGCCTGATCTCTGACTCTAGAGTCGGTACTGCCTCAAACGCTGCACTGGAGGTATGATGCAAGAAGCCCAGACTCAACTGCTCGAACTCCTCGCATAACTCTGGAGGCATCTGGAAAGCCACGACCATGTTGACATAACTTCTTCTGCTCAGAGCATCTGCTACAACAGTGGCCTTGCCCGGATGATAGTGAATCTCTAGGTCATAGTCCTTGACCAACTCTAGCCATCTTCTCTGCCGCATGTTCAGCTCATTCTGTGTGAAAATGTACTTGAGGCTCTTGTGATCAGTGTAGATATCACACCGCTGTCCATACAAGTAGTGCCTCCAAATCTTCAGAGCATGCACAACTGCGGCTAACTCAAGATCATGAGTGGGATAATTCAGCTCATGTCGACGTAACTGCCGTGAAGCATAAGCAATCACTCTGCCCTCCTGCATCAGAACACACCCAAGACCATCCTTCGAAGCATCACAATACACCGTGAACCTCTTCGTCTGGTCTGGCAGAGTCAGGACTGGCGCCGTAGTCAACCTTTTCTTCAGCTCATCAAAGGCCATCTGACGCTCATCGGTCCATATGAATGCCACATTTTTCTCCAGCAAAGAAGTTAAAGGCTTCGCGATCTTGGAGAAATTCTCAATGAACCTCCAATAATATCCAGCTAAGCCCAAGAATGACCTGACTTCCTTTACTGTCTGTGGTGTCTCCCACTCGAGCACATCCTTCACCTTGCTCGGATCAACAGCAATGCCTCCCTGAGAGATAACATGACCGAGGAATGGAACCTCGTCAATCTAGAACTCGCACTTGCTGAACTTGGCATACAACTGATGCTCCCTCAGTCTCTGCAATATGAGTCTCAGATGCTCCTCATGCTCTTCTTCTGTCTTGGAGAAGATCAGAATATCATCAATGAAAATCACCACAAAGACATCCAGATAATCCATGAAGACCATGTTCATCAGATGCATGAAGAAAGCTGGGGCATTAGTCAAGCCGAAGGACATGACCGTATACTCATATAGCCCGTACTTGCAAGTGAATGCCATCTTCGGAATATCCCCAAGACGGATCCTCAGCTGAAAATAACCCGAACAAAGATCAATCTTCGAGAATATACGAGCACCTCGAAGCAAATCAAAGAGATCCTCAATTCGGGGCAGTGGATGCATGTTCTTGATAGTGACTGCATTTAGCTCCCGATAATCAACACACATCCTCTTCGAGCCATCCTTCTTATCTACCAGCAACAATGGAAAAGCCCAAGGAGAGAAGCTGCGACGGATATAGCCCTTGGCTAGCAACTCATCAATAGTTTTCTTGACTTCTTCATGCTCTATAGGTGCCATACGGTAGGGCCGCTTTGCAATAGGAGCTGTGCCAGGCAAGAGATCAATACAAAACTCAATGGCGCGTTCAGGCGGCATACCTGGCAGATCATCCGGAAAGACATCCGGGAATTCAGACACCACGCGAATACCGTCCGTGGGTCTAGCCTTCATCTGATGAAGAAATCCAGAAGGCTCCACTGCACTGATAACAACCTCTTGGCCACTGGAAACTGATAGCAAGACTATCCTCTGAACACAATCTATCCGGACTCCCCACTTGGCCAGAGTCTCCATTCCAGAATGACATCAATGCCCTTGGTGTCTAGCACCATCAGATCAGTACAGAACTCTACTCCCCTCAAGGAAACACAGACTCTCGGGCAGTAAGTGTGAGAACTCAACTGTCCTCCCGGTGAAGATACTAACATGCACCTCTTTAATGTGCTAGTATGAATACCATGATGCTCGACAAAAGACTGAGTAATGAAGGAATGCGTAGCACCAGTATCGAAAAGCACTGTAGCTGGATATGAATTAACCATGAACGTACCAATAACCACGTTGGGAGCCTCGGCCGCTGACTCGGCCGTCACGTGGTTCACTCTGCCCTGAAGTGGCGCCCTGGGCTGAGCTGGGCGCCCCTGCTGTCCCGCCTACGCCTTCCGGGGGCAAGCGTTGGCGTAGTGCCCCGGCTGGCCGCAGTCAAAGCAGACTCGAGGGGGTCCCTGAGCCTGCTATCCGGACGGAGGAGCTACCTGCCGTGGAGGTGCTGGCGGAGCTGGTGGAGCAGCACGAGCCGGAGGTGCCAGTAACCTCGGGCCCTGACCTGCCTGCTGCTGCTGTCGAGGTGGGTACTGCTGCGGCCTCTATTGGTACTGCTGGGGAGGCCGGTACTGCTGCTACTGGTACTGCTGGGGCGGCTCGAGGCGAGGACGAGTGCTGCTGCCGGAAGCAACGGGGACAATCTTCCTCTTCTTGTCCTCCATCTCCTGGTGCTTGCGCTCCGTGTTGAGCGCGCTGTCAACCAGATGGTTGAAGTCGTCGAAGCGGAGGTTGAGCAGCGCGTACTAAAGGTATTCCTCAAGACCCTCCTTGAAGTGCTCCTGCATCTTGTGGTCATCCGCAACATCGGCAGGGGCGTAGCGAGCAAGCTGCAGAAAGCGATCACGATACTCCGTGACCGACATAGTCCCTTGAAGTGACAAAGACAGATAGATATCGAAAGATTAACTCAAGATTCATAAGGATAGAACAAGGGGCATTAGCTCAAAAGAAACCGCTGAATGATTATATTTAAGATTACCTGCTTCAGTGCAAGGAACTCCTTCTGCTTCATCTTCATAACGCCCGCGGGGACGTTGTGGCTGCGGAACCGCTCCCGGAACTGGAGCCAAGTGAGAGCCTCATGGTCCTGGACTGGGTGGGACTCCCACCAGTCCAAAGCTGCCCCTCGCAGCTGTCCTGCTGCGTACAAGACGCGCTCACGATCATCGCACTGGGCGATGTCCAACTGACGCTCCATTGCACGGAGCCAGTCGTCAGCCTGAAGAGGGTCGGACGTGTGAGAAAACGTCGGCGGGTGACCCCTCAGGAACTCAGCACGCCTGTCGCGAGGCTGCGGCAGTGGAGGAGGCGGAGGCTGAGTGTGAGCCAGCTGAAGTGCCTGAACAGTGTTGTTCAGGGTGACCATCATCTGCATCTGGAGCTGGAAGTACTGCTCTGGAGTCAAAGGCGGAGGCATCGGGATCCCGGTCCCCTGGGTGTTCTGACCCTGGTTGTTCTGCCCCTGCTGGTCAGAACCACGCCTGGTGTTCACCATCTGATTTTGGACAAAAGATTTCACGAGTAAGGATATTGCAGGAATAAATTCAGATGGATATGATAACTCTTTGCGGAAAAATACTTAGACATGATAAAGTAGACAGGATAGAGTGGACTGTTTTACCCCCAACGATCTAATCCATTTTATTAATTAGTTAACTTAACATAAGAGTGATTTTCTCTAAACAAATTTAAACTACTAAGCTATGCAATCATTCAAAAATCCAAATCAAACATGTAGCATAATAACAAGCAGACAATTTTCACAACTTAGCCGAGTTCAACATACAACTCGACTAACACAACGCGTCGCAGAACGTGCTATCGTATTATTATAAAAGGGTCAACTGGCTTACTCATGGTGGTCAGATGACTGATTCGGGCCAAAATCTACGAAAACTATTCTTCAGAGAGAGAAATCAAGGCGAGACGGGTAAAAGTCATAGAATTCAAGGGGTATAATAGTAAAATAGTTTCAGCGGACAAGGATTGGAGAGAAGAAGTCCTAAAACTCGACTAGTTCTATCTAGGCTTTGTCCTATAGTCGATACGGCTTTGATACCACTCTGTAACACCCGGTTTATAAAAGAACATAAACCGAAAAATCATATACGTGCCAGGATCAAGTCACACGTATATACAACAGAATGAATAGTATATCACATCACATATCACGAATAAGACATAATAAATCGAAATACGAATGTTATTTATTACATTAATGACAAAAATGTCTGATACAGCGGAAGCGAAGTACAAATACGGTAAAAACTCTCCGAAGCTGAGCAGGGCGCCACGGGGACGTCGACTGGGAGACGAACACCTAGAAGTCCTCGTAGTCCTGGTAGCGCTGGACGAACTCCCTCGTGTCGGCAGGAACTGAGCAGCAGTAGCGTAGCCAAGAGGAAAAAGTAGAGAAGAGGCAAGAGTGAGTACACAACTTGTACTCAACAAGTATAACACAAACTATGATGCTCTAAGGTTGGCTGACTCAACTGCATTAGCTTTTAAGTGTTGGCAAGATTTTATTAAAGCTATTTACTACGAGTTGATGAATTACCATTAATCCAGTTACATAGTAATTAATCAGTATTAATTCAGAAACTACTGAGTACCAAACCAAACCAAGCCACCCGGTAACCCCGAGAGGCACCTCCCTCGTCGGAAGGAGATAACCCCACTAATCAAAAGGAGGATCTGGGCCGCTCATAACCGTGAGCACGGCTAGTATACCAGTTTTACACTCTGCAGAGGTTGCACATCTTTACCCACAAGTCGTGAGCTACGCTAGTTGTTCATCACACTTCCTTAGGTGAGATGACTAGCAAACTCACTACGAGGCCGTTGCAAAGAATCTCGTTGGTAAGGCGTAACCGCGAAGAGTTAGATCGGCGACGATGGGGCCCACCTCACGGGGGTACAAGCACAGGTGCGCAAACCAAGCACAGACCAGCCGGAGGAGCAGGGTCCATTGAAGCTTACCACCCTTTGCCCCGCAAGTAAGTTACTCCAAACCAAAAAGACCTAATTAGTAAGTCAAGACCGTCCCATTCCAGTCTTGTGGTAGCGCTGTTGTCCCAGGTTGTCGCTCTATGAACCGGTCCTTATGGAGAGTGGCCAACCAAGCACTAAGCACCGTGCTAGCCCCCTAAACCATGTTTCTAACAAAACATATTTTAACGAGACATGAGCCACTCAAGCCACACAGAGGGCCACTCTCAGAATTAAGTTGCATAAACTATTAATCAAATTAATTAAAAAGGACCAAGTGTGTTATAGCGCGGCACCTAGCACAACTAACCAAAATGCAACCCAAAGGATATATATAAAGGATATAAAGTGGCTAGGAAATCCTTATAGGCATACAGTATTAAAATGCAGTATGAAATTGTATTTAAAAGTGATAGGTTGTTCATGTTATACTTGCCTTCCTCATACTGCTCCTGTTGCTGCTCAAAGTGCTCGGAAGATGGCTACTCCGGGTACTGGTACTGGGGCTCCTCAGATGGATCAACGTCTACTCACGAACACATGGCCAAAACAGTGCACAATAAAAAGCATACAAGCAAACACTAATAAAAACTAAGAAACAGTACATCAATACATAAGAACAGCACACTAAACTAGTCTAAAACTATTCTACGCGTCACAACGATCGCGTGGACATAAAGAACGCTTAAAACGGAGTTAAAATGCATAATCTAGGCTAATAACAAGGTTCAGGGACCTATCTGTAAGAAAACTAAAGTTCCAGGGGGTTTCTGGGCAAAACCGAGGACTAAAATGTAATTAATAATTAAATCTAAGGGCTAGCGTGCAAAAAGGCAAGGGCTGGACGGCGGGTTTGATATTTAAAAAGCTCAGGGTGCTACTAGCTAATTTCTGGGCCAAAACGTAATTAGTTTTGACTTATGGTGGACCGCGGGTTGATTTAGGACAAACTCAGGGGCTCTTATGCAAAAAGAACGGGCCGAACTGGTATCCTCCCATGTGGGCCGCTGGATCTGGATCTAACGGTTTAGATCTAATGAAACTTCGATCTAATCTAGAGCGCTGGTTTCGGATCGGACGGCTCCAGCGGTTTTGGGCGTGGGGCGGCGGCGGAAAGCGCCGGAATTCTTCTCCCGCGGCGGCGCGTGGGGAAAAGCTCGCCGGATTTCACCAAACTTAGTGCTCCGGGCGTCAAATTGACCCGAGCTTGGGTCTGGGCGGCTCATCACGCCATGCGTGATCGACCTAGGGCCACAGCGAGGGTTGGCGGGGTTCAGGGCGGTGTATTCAACTGAGGCGGCGGCTCTGAGCGAACAGGCTCACTGGCGTGCGCGCGTTCTGGCGCCTAGGGTGTGCCTTGGCTACGTGAAATAGCGCAAAAGCAAGAGTGGGTCGGGGCGCAGCTCACCGAGGGGTCGAGGCAGTCGGACTTGCAGCGTAGAGGCCCGGCGACTTCGACCGGCGGCGGTGATGGGGCGGCGTTCGTGGTCCGGGCGGCGCGGGGCTCCTCCAGGCGCCTGGATTCCTTGGGTCGACGCGTGGCAGCTCTACGAAGCAAGTCCAGGGGTCAGCGAGGCACGGGAGACGCCGGCGGCTTGAAATCAAGCGGGTGGCGCAACTTACCGTCGAGCGATTCGCGCGTGAATTCCGTCGAGGTGGGGCCTGGTCTCCGGGGCAAAGACCTTGGGGAGGTCCCTGGGTGCACGGCGGTTCTCCTGCGGTGCGGCGCAGGGCCTGGGAGGCGGTGGCGTGGCCGGTCTACGGCGGCGCAGGGAGGTCGGCGCGGCGGAGCGGAGCGGCGGGGTGGATCTCGTGCTCTGGGTGGCGCGGAACGGAAGGTGGAGTGCAGATGAGATACACGGGGGCCAATTATAGACAGGGCCGTGGATTCGGGCGTGCGTGCTCCCGGAAAGAAGTCCGGCGAGGATCGCGGGCACAGCGCGGCGAAGGCGGATCTCGAGCAACCGATTTGCCCGGGGTTGATGCTTCTAGAAGGGTAGGGCGCAGGTACGGCTGGCCAGTGGGCCACGGGCGTGCGTACAGGGCGGAGCGGGGCCACGGGCAGCGGGGGGTGCGGGCGGAGCAGAGCAGAGCAGTTCGGGTGCGAGGTGGAAGAAGGAAGGTGGAGAGGAGGCCGCTGACGAGCGGGCCCGGGCGGTCAGAGAGACGGGCGCTACGGCGCTAGCTGGGCTGCGCGTGGAGGGCGGGGCGAGTGCTGGGCCGGGTCGGGCTGTCGGGTGCGGGCCGAGCGGGGAGTGAAGCGCTGGCTGGGGCTGGGCCGACCGGAAGGGAGGTGGGCCGGCTGGGAGGGAAACAAACTGGGCCGCGGGGAGAGGGAAAAGAGAGCTGGGCCTGGGTTGAGTTTTGGGTTGGGCTCTCTCTCTAAATCTTTTCCTTCCCTTTATTCTATTTCTAATTCAAACAAAGTTTGAATTCAAATACAAATATGAATTCAAACCACACTCAAATAATTGAAACTATGCACCAGCATGAATGCAACACCAAAATTTAAACCTATGATAAAATTTTAATTACTTATAGAACAAAAAATTAGATTAAATGCAAGTCTAACACAATAAACCTTAGAAATTTAAATAAAGCCAATTAAATTTATTATAAAATGCTGAAATTTAAATTAGGGTGTTACACCAATGTAGCTTTCACCCGGGAGTATTCCAGGGTATCAAATCCATGAGGAACGAGAAGTGTACTGAGTTGTGATTCTTGTTTATCCCGGGGGTATGACAGGAGTGAAGAGGTCCAGATAAGATAGGTAGAGGTAGTCTAACGCCATACTACTAACTACTCCTATCAAGAATACTTGACTTATACTCTAGTTGCTTCGGCGGCCTAAGCGAAGGGCTCAAACAGGGGTGAGAAGGGGCCCAACATACTTTTGGCAACTTACTGCTATGAAAACACCCGAACATGATGGACTACAAAGGACGGACAGGGCTGTCACCACCTGCCGCCTACCACTGCGGTTCCGTGGGGTGGAATACAACCCAAGGTAACTAACCAAGTCTAGGTACCACACCTAAACTATCGAGTCACTAACTTCCGCCTCACATTAAGGCAAGAAGAAACCCCAAATAAGTAGAACTTGCTACATACGCAGACAAGGGATCCCGCAACTAGAGAGATCAAGTATTCAAGTACTAATAAAGTAAAGGAGAGAAAGTAATACTGAAGAAAGAGGAGGAAATTACTCGAATCGAAGCTTCATTCCTCGGAGGCACAAAGTTGGAGAGGGGCCGACACTCCGGCTCCTCTCCGGACTCTCACCTCTCCTCTCTCCTTATTTTCTAAGATATGTGGATCACTACACTTCACCTTGGACTTGCTCCAATTCACCATGGCTTGAAGTGAGGGGTGGGGGTCCCTTTTATAGTGCTTCCAAGGCAGTTATCACGAAGTCGCCTACACATCACGCAAGGAGGCCGGCGTTTTAACTTCCACGCAAAGGCTGGACACGTGGCATGGTAAAGTCAGGCCGGCCGGCCTCCCTTAGGCCGGCCGGCCTAGGAGTGTCGCCACCTGTCCACCGCCTTTGATTCGACGCTCCTGATGCTCCCTGGAGGTCGGTGCAAAAGGCCGTTCGTCAAACCGACGTAGTTTGGGCTGGGCAGCCTAGCTCTGGAAGCCTTTCGGCCCTCCGTTGCACCGACATGCTCCTCAACGGCTGGAGATCACTCCTAGATGGGTAGTTATCTTGTGCTCTGATCATGGCACAGAATTCCTCCGTTTTGCCTAAGGGTTCAAGCCTTCCAATTCCAACTCATGCATTTTGGGAAACTACCCATTGGAATGGCTTGATTTCTCCCTCTGGATGATATTGGTAAAATCTCATGCCAAGATTCTACAGAAAGTATGCCGGTCGGCCGGATTCGGGCCTTCCGGTCCAAACAGTGTCTATATTGGGTCAAGTTTGGATATGTTGTTCCTAAGATTAAGTATGCACCAATACTTGTGGAACTCATTAGTAATAATGGTTATGGCATATATTTCATGAATTCAGGCAGAGCGTTGGCGGTGAAAATCACTGATATCGGCCATCAACAAGTAGTCACTGCGTCTGGACCCTGAGGCCCTGGCTGGGTCACTGAGACACGCCGGGTCGTATGTGACGCCCAGCCCCCAAGCAGCATCGCTGGCAGAGTCACGAAGATGTGCCAAATAGTCACGGTGTCCTGGCCCTGAGGCCCCATCTGGGTCACTAAGACACACCGGGTAGTTTCAGGACTATTCGAAGTATATTCACATCGTTGTAAAAATCGAACCGTTATCACCCCGTGCGGGTCTGACGCGTCTGACAAAGGGAGCGGAGTTGTCAGAGGCAACGGTAAAAAGAAAGTTACCATTCCTCCCACTCCTTCCACTGCAAGATTCTCGGCCGAATCAAATCTTGGCTATTGATTTCGGATCTGCCCGTTGTGTGGGCTCCAGTATTTAAATAGGGGAGGTTGCGCGGAGGACCCACCCCGTTCCCGAGTGCTCCAGAGCGTTCCACTGCCTTGCTGACTCGTCCTGCTTCTAGAGCTCTCCGCTTCCCTGTTTCTCGCGATTTCCACCCCTCCCGTGAACTTCGCTGCCGTCGCCATGGCCGCCACACCTGCTGCGTCCTCCTCGTCGACCTCGGGGAGCGCCGGAGATGCTTTGCTGCCTTCCTCGTCGTGGCAGCGATGCACGCTGCAGGAGAGCGACATCCAAGACATGGTGGAGCGTGGCATCCTCCCGGAGAAGCAGATCTCTAGGTGGCGGTGCTGCTTCGGGGAGGAGTTCCTGTCAGAGGACATGGACCAGATGGTCGTGTTCAAGTCCTTCTACGAGAAGGGCTTCACGCTGCCCGTGTGGGCCTTCTGTTGATGCCTTTTACGGATCAACACACGAATCGCTAGGTTGCGCGGTGCGAGGAAGAGCTCGATGCAGCTCCTCCTACATGGAGCAGTCGGACCGGTCGCCGAGGTGAAATCAGCGACGGCCGACGAACGCTAGCCCGGGAGGGACCCCGTCAGGGCAGGCACATGTAGGGTTGTTCTAAGATCGGCAAGCCACCTAGAACGCCTTCAGTCATCGCAGAGGTGAAGGAGAACAGCAGATGGAGGTTGGAAAAGCTAGGGTTTGGAGAAAAGGTAAAGAGGATAAAAGTAGTGTTTGTATTGATTTTGTTCAATTGAATATCCAAAATCGGCCGTGACCCTTTATATTTGTAGGGTGGGGTGGACTTATCCCGCAAGGAATCCCTATTATAGATCTAGATCTACAAAAATCCTTATTTGACTCAGACTCCTCCTAGACCGGACAGATCAGTCGGTCCCTGCCGGACAGGCCACAGTGCCTCGATCGGTCAGACCGGTTGGTGCCAATTTTGGCTGTCAACACCTTCTTCTGTGGGCTTCTTCACTTCTACGGGCGCGATGTAACACATCTCAAGCCCAACTACATCGCGCAGATCGCCATCTTCATCCATATGTGTGAGGGGTACTTGGAGATCGCCCCCCTATTTCAACTTGTGGCGGGCTCTGTACCGCCTAAAGGGGCACCCGTCCAATGTTCGCTGGAACGTGGTGGGCGGGGCCGCCTTCTCGCTGCACCAGGGGAGTGTCTACCCCGACTTCTAGCTCTGCGACACTAACAGGGGGTAGGCGTGAGACTGGTTCGTAGTGTCGAACCTGGCGCCCTGCCTCCCGGCGTGCACCGGCCGCGCCCCGGAGTACAAGGCGTGCTGGGAGGAGCTGCCGACAGCTGAGGAGTTGGTGCAGGTGAAGCGCCTCCTCAAAGAGATCGCCAAGCTGTCCGATTCGAAGCTGACAGGGCCCATGGTGGCCCTCTCCTTCTACAAGAGGCTGACGCAGCCGATACACAAGATGATCCACCCGGCTTACGAGTACTGGGGTCGCGAGGACCCAACCCATGGGGGGAAGCGCAAGGTCTCCTGGGAGGAAGCTGCGAACCGGGTCGCGCGCATCATGACGAGGCAAATCCGAGACAAGGGCTGCTCGAAAGTCCTCTGCCTGAAGCGGCCGACCAGCGCCGTAAGTTTTCTTGACTGATTCTGAGTTGTTTTCCTCATTTCCGAGTTGATTCCTCTATTCTTGCTCTGTTTTTCCGACTGCACCGTTGGATTGTAATGCAACTCGGATCCTTCTCAGGCTAAGGTCTTGGTGTTCTGGTCCCCCACTCCTCTACCTGAGGGGGACCCTGGCAAGGAGATTGCCGCGCCCGCCGAGCTGCGCCAGCCGGCGGATGAGGACATGGAGTTCTCCTCCAACTCCTCTGTGGGGAGCGAGTCGGAGGTGGAGATTATTGGCGCCTCAGGGCCGCGTCGTCAAGAAGATCCCACTGTCAAAGGTGGAGTTGACGGTGGTGCAAAGGCCGCTACGGAGCTCTACCCCAAAGGGTACGAGCAAGGTTCAGGGAGCATCAGCGCCCCCGACTATTGCTGTAGTGGGGTCGGCATCGGCCGGCCCCCAAGCTAAAAAGGAGGCGGCCCAATGTCTGGGCCAACTACGCGGGGATGTGTAACACCTAATGTAAATTTCAAATTTATAATAAAGTCAATAGATTTAATTCTTGCATAGGTTTTAATTTTGCTTAGCTTTGCATTTAACTTAATTAATTTTCACAAGGAAATAAATTTTTTTTAGGTAACATGTTTGTGCATTCATGCTGGTGCATAAGTTGTATTTGATTGTGTGCATAGGGTTTGAATTCAAATTTGATTTGAATTCAAAATTAGTTTGAGTGTGTTTGGAAAAGGACAAGAGGAAAGAAAACCAGAAACCTAATCCAATCTAGCAGCCCACCTCCTCCTCCTTACCAGCCCAGCACGTTCTGCCCTCGCGGCCCATTTCCCTCCGTGCCAGCACGGCCCAGCTCCCTCTCCCGCGTCCGGCCCGCGACCCCGCCTCCCGCTCGGCCCAGCAAGACAGCGTCGCCGCAGCCCAGCTCGCCCCACGCTCCAACCCGCATCCCGCGTCGCATCGCTCTTCCGGCTGACAAGGAGGTCCCACCTGTCGACGCCGTTCAACCGCACGCCGCGCTCTCGGCCGTTGTCGCCCGTGCGACTGACACCGCGGCCCCACCCGTCAGCTTCTTCCTCCCGGGTCCCCCACGCCGAGCGTCCCTGCTCCGTCTCGTCCGACCCCGCGGACCTTCCCGAGCCCCGCTGCCCTGTGGACCGCTTGGCCATGCAGACCCACCGGTCAGCTCGCCCGCTCGCCCCTCGTCCTTCTAGAAGCGCCTCCAGAGCCCGGGATCACGCTGAGCTGTTGGCGTGAACCGCTTCCCCCGCACAGCGCCCATCATTCCGAGATCCTCGCCGGCCTTCCATCCTGGGCAACCACATCCAGGTTCACACCTCCTTTTCAGCACGCGGCGCCCTCTCCTGTGACCTAATCTCACCACGCCACCACCGCCACAGCACCGCAGCAACCTCGCTCTACCACACCATTGCTGCGCAGAGCTCCGTGCCGCTGTGGCCACACCGCTCCACCGCACCCTAGCCCCGGCCAGACCCCATAGCCGCTTCACCTTGGCGCCAGAAGTCTCCTCGGGGCCTCTTTCCTCGACCTAGAGCCCTGCACGCGATGGATTTCACCCCGAAGCCATCGCCGCCGGTGAGTCCAACCCCGAGCAATTGCTCACCTCCGGCGACCCCATGACGTCCTTGACCGCTGTGGCTCCCTCGCAGGCACTCCACGAGCCGACCTGCGGAGCCCAGTAGCCCAGGGAGCCCCTGCGTCAACCTATCCGCGTGAGAAGCGTCGACCCTCGCCGCCAGTCTTCGCCACCGACCCCCCTGCATGGCCTTCCCGCTCGATTCGAGCCTCGATGAGCTACACCCCGACCTCCTCTTCCTTTTGCACAAGTTCCCATAGCTGTAGCTCGCGTCAGCACCTAGAGCAACGCACGCCGGCATTCCGCCGCCGCACCGGCGCTACCCCGTCGTGGTGGGCATCCTGCAGTGCCGCGGAACCCCTCGCGAGCCCCGCACGAGTTTCCCCTGGTTTCGCAGATGCTCCGGGGTCCTTTTGCAGTGTTGTTCCTGCACTGGTGAGCCCCGCACGCCGCACTTCAGTGAGGCTCGCCGCCTGCGCTGCCGCACATGCCACTCAGTGCCCTGTCGAACCCAGCCTAGTGCCCAAGCGAGTTCGCCGTTGCGCACTGACCCTTCTAGACCCGCGCACGAGGCCCCAGTGGACTACACGTGTCGCGCTTGTTCTTTTGCATGAGACAGCAACCCAAATGAGCCCCTGTAGCGCCCGAACGGCCAGCTCCGGCGAGCCGCGCCGCCGCCCGCGCGCCCAAGCGTCCCTAGCCGCCTGATCCCGCACGGACGCCCGAGATTAGATCGCTTATCAGTTTGATCTGATCCGCCAGATCGTGATCCAATGGCCCCGGTCCTTAGATACCGGTTCGGCCTGGTGCTTTTGCTAAAGAGCCCTCGGGCTTTTGCAGAATCAACCCGCAGTCCTAGACAGTTCAGAAGTCCTAGACCCGTTTTTACACGCCGATCCCCAGATCTTCCCGTTAATTACATTTTGGTCCCTGGTTTTTGCGTAGAAACCCCTGGAAACTCTGTTTTTCTTACAGTTTAGCCCCTAGATCTTGTTTTAGCCCTAGTTTTCGCGTTCGAGCTCGTTTTAGGTGTTCCAGGAGCCATCTTCTGCAGGACACCTTGAGTAGCAGGAGCAGTTTGAGGAAGGCAAGTATAACATGAACACCACCTATCACCTTTAAACACAATTTCATACTGCATTTTAATACTATATGCCTATAAGGACTTTCCTAGCCACTTATTATCCTTTATATACATATCCCTTGGGTTGCATTTTGGTAGTTGTGCTAGGTGCCGCGCTATAACACACTTGGTCCTTTTTAATTAATTTGATTAATGTCATATGCAACTTAATTCTGGGGGTGGCCCTCTATGCGCTGTGCTTGAGTGGCTGACGTCTCGTTAAAAATTGGTTTTTCTAAAAACATGGTTTAGGGGGCCAGCACAGTGCTTAGTGCTGGGTTGGCCACTCTCCCTAAGGACCGGTTCATAGAGCGACAACCTGGGACAACAACGCTACCACAAGACTGGAATGAGACGGTCTTGGCTTACTAATTAGGTCATTTTGGTTCGGGAGTAACTTACCGACGGGGCAAGAGGGGGGTGAGCTTCAATGGTCCCTGCGCTGCGAGGCTTGGTGTAACACCCGGTTTATAAAAGGACATAAACCGAGCAATCATATACGTGCCAGGATCAAGTCACACATATATACAACAGAATGAACAGTATATCACAGCACATATCAAGTAAAAAGATATAATAAAATGAGTACGAATGTTATTTATTACAATAATGATAAAATGTCTGGTACAGAGTATGCGGAAGTGAAGTACAAATACGATAAAAACTCTCCGAAGCTGAGCAGGGCGCCACAGGGATGTCGACTGGGAGACGAACGCCTAGAAGTCCTCGTACTCCTAGTAGCTCCGGGTGAACTCCCTCATGTCGGCAGGAACTGAGCAGCAGTAGAGTATCCCCAAGAGGAAAAAGAGTAGAGTAGGCAAGAGTGAGTACACAACTTGTACTCAACAAGTATACACACAAACTATGAGGCTCTAAGGTTGGCTGACTCAACTGAATTAGCTTTTAAGTCTTGGCAAAATTTTATTAAATGTAACACCCGGTTTATAAAAGACCATAAACCGAGCAATCATATACGTGCCAGGATCAAGTCACACGTATATACAACAGAATGAACAGTATATCATAGCACATATCACGTAAAAAGATATAATAAAGCGAATACGAATGTTATTTATTACAATAATGACATAAATGTCTGATACAGCGGAAGCGAAGTACAAAATACGGTAAAAGCTCTCCAAAGCTGAAGCAGGGCGCCACAGGGACGTCGACTGGGAGACGAAGCACCTAGAAGTCCTCGTAGTCCTGGTAGCGCTGGACGAACTCCCTCGAGTCGGCAGGAACTGAGCAGCAGTAGCGTAGCCAAGAAGAAAAAGTAGAGAAGGGGCAAGAGTGAGTACACCACTTGTACTCAACAAGTATAACACAAACTATGAGGCTCTAAGGTTGGCTGACTCAACTGCATTAGCTTTTAAGTGTTGGCAAAATTTTATTAAAGCTATTTACTACGAGTCGATGAGTTACCATTAACCCAGTTACATAGTAATTAATCAGAATTAATTATACTACTACTGAGAACCAAACCGAAACCAAGCCACCAAGGTAACCCCGAGAAGCACCTCCCTCGTCGGAAGGAGATAACTTCACTAATCAAAAGGAGGATCTGGGCCGCTCATAACCGTGAGCACGGCTAGTATACCAGTTTTACACTCTGCAGAGGTTGCACATCTTTACCCACAAGTCGTGAGCTACGCCAGTTGTTCATCACACTTCCTTAGGTGAGATGGCCAGCGACTCACTACGAGGCCTTTAAAAAGAATCTCATTGGTAAGGCGTAACCGCGAGAGTTAGGTCGGCGACGATGGGGCCCACCTCCGGGGGTACAAGCACAGGAGCGCAATCCAAGCACAGACCAAGCCGGAGGAGCAGGGACCATTGAAGCTTACTACTCTTGCCCCGCAGGTAAGTTACTCCAAACCAAAAAGATCTAATTATTACGCCAAGTCTATCCCATTCTAGCCTTGTGGTAGCGCTGTTGTCCCAGGTTGTCGCTCTATGAACCGGTCCTTATGGAGAGTGGCCAACCAAGCACTAAGCACCGTGCTGGCCCCCTAAACCATGTTTCTAAAAAACATCTTTTAACGAGAAGTGAGCCACTCAAGCCACACAGAGTGCCACTCTCAGAATTAGATTCAAGTAAACCATTAATCAAATTAATTAAAAAGGACCAGAGTGTGTTGTAGCGCAGCAACCTAGCACAACTAACCAAAATGCAACCCAAGGATATATATAAAGGATATAAAGTGGCTAGGAAATCCTTAAAGGCATACAATATTAAAATGCAGTATGAAATTGTATTTAAAGATGATAGGTTGTTCATGTTATACTTGCCTTCCTCGTACTGCTCCTGCTGCTGCTCAAAGTGCTCGGAAGACGGCTGCTCCTGGTACTGGTACTGAGGCTCCTCAGATGGATCAACGTCTACTCACGAACACATGGCCAAAACAATGCACAAAATAAGCATACAGGCAAACATTAACAAAAACTAAGAAACAGTACATCAATACATAAAAACAGCACACTAAACTACTCTAATACTGTTCTACGCGTTACAACGATCGCGTGGATATAAAGAACGCTAAAAACGGAGCTAAAACGCATAAACTAGGCCAAAAACAAGTCCTAGGGGCTTATTTGTAAGAAAACTGAAGTTCCAGGGACTTTTCTGCTAAAACCGAGGGCGAAAACGTAAATAAACATTAGATCTAAGGGCTGACGCGCAAAACTGCCAAGGGTGGACGGCGGGTTTGATTTCTGGAAAACTCAGGGGGGTCCGTGCAAAATTTTGGGCTTAACTGCGATTATTTTTCAAAGGCGGTGGACTGCGGGTTAATTGTAGAAAACTTCAGGGGTTCTTTAGCAAAAGTGCGGGGCGAACCGGTAAGTTTGGATCTGGGCGCTTGGATCTGGATCTGGAGGCTTAGAACAGATCGGCTCGAGATCTAATCTTGGCCGTTGATTCAGGATCGGGCGGTCACGGGCGGTTGGGGGCGCGGGCGGCGGCGCTGGGTCGCCGGAGCTCTGCTCCCGCGGCGGCACTGCGCCGGAGACGCCAATCTAGGCCTTCCCGGGGAAAAATCGAGCGGGGCTGGGGTCTATAAGCCTCTAGGCGACACGCCTAAACCACTGGGGTATCTAGGGAGGTGGTGCGGGACTGGGAGCATGGCCCTCGACGGCGAGGGCGGCTCGGCGGCCACGGAGCTCGTCGGAGCACGGCGCTCGGGCCGCGAGAGTGGGCTGCGGACTACTGTAACATGCCAAAAAGGGAGCACGGGCGGAGAATGTCCTCACCGAGCCTTGGAACGGGTGGGGCGTGTCGCGGAAGGAGGTCGCCGGCGAGGTCGAGCGGAGACGGCCGGTCGGAGGTGGTGGCGCGGTCGAAAACGTGCTGCAGAGTCGGGGCCGGGCGACGGCGGGCTCGGAGATGTTCTTGGCCTCCGGGCGGAGCTCGTGCGGTGGGTTTCGGGGGCTAGGGAGCGGCAGGGTGGCGGCTTCACGGAGGCGCCGAGGCCCGGTGCGGCGGAGCAGGGGCTCTGCGCGGCGGGGCAAGGCGAGGCGGGCGGAGCTAGGTTTGCGGGGCGGCGCGAGGGGTGGATGGGTGCAGGGGGAGTCGTGGGGCGTTAAAATAGAGGCCGGCGGGGATCCTGGGGGGTCGCGCTCGATGGTAACCCCGCCGAGATTTGCGGGCGAGGGGCGCGGCCGTTGCGCGGCGAGCGCTGCGCGGGGGAGAAGAACCTGCCAGTGGGGCCGGCCTGGCAGCGGGTGAGGCGGGGAGTGCGTGCTCGCGGCGTGGGAGCAGGCCGGGGCGTGCGGGCCGGGCGTGAGAGCAGGGAGGAGTGGGCGCGGCGAGCTGGGCCGTGCGGGTGGATCGGGCCCGAGTGAGAGAGGAGTGAGCTGGGCCAGGGAAAGGAAAGGAAGGATGGGCTGCTGCTGGGCCGGAGTGGGCCCGCGGGAAGGGAGAGGGAGACCTGGGCTGAGGTGGGTTTGGGGGTTTGCTGGGTTTGGGTTTGGGCTGGGTTAAGGGTGTGGGTTTTCTTTTTCCTACTCTTCTCCTTTCTAAATCTAATTCAACCAAAGTTTGAATTCAAATTTGAATTTGAATTCAAACCACACTCAAATAAAATTATGCACCAGCATGAATGCAACAAAAATTTAAACCTATGATAAATTTTAATTAATTAGGAACAAAAAAAATTAGATTAAATGCCAACTAAACACAATAAACCTTAGAAAAATTTTAACTAAAGCCAATTAATTTATTAATAAATGCTGAAATTTAAATTAGGGTGTTACATTAAAACTAATTACTACAAGTTGATGAATTACCATAGACCCAGTTACATCGTAATTAATCAAAATTAATCATGAACTACTGAGAACCAAACCAAACAAAACCAAGCCACCCGGAGAAACCTGCCTCGTCAAAGGAAGATAACCCCACTAATCAAAAGGAGGATCTGGGCCGCTCATGACCGTGAGCACGGCTAGTATACCAGTTTTACACTCTGCAGAGGTTGCACATCTTTACCCACAAGTCGTGAGCTATGCCAGTTGTTCATCACACTTCCTTAGGTGAGATGACTACCAAACTCACTACGAGGCCGTTACAAAGAATCTCGTTGGTAAGGCGTAACCGCGAAGAGTTAGATCGGCGACGATGGGGCCCACCTCATGAGGGTACAAGCACAGGTGCGCAAACCAAGCACAGACCAAGCCGGAGGAGCAAGGACCATTGAAGCTTACCACCCTTTGCCCCGCAGGTAAGTTACTCCAACCCAAAAAGACCTAATTAGTAAGCCAAGACCGTCCCATTCCAGTCTTGTGGTAGCGCTGTTGTCCCAGGTTGTCGCTCTATGAACTGGTCCTTATGGAGAGTGCCCAACCAAGCACTAAGCACCGTGCTGGCCCCCTAAACCATGTTTCTAACAAAACATATTTTAGCGAGACGTGAGCCACTCAAGCCAACACAGAGGGCCACTCTCAGAATTAAGTTGCATATACCACTAATCAAATTAATTAAAAAGGACCATTATGTGTTATAGCGCGGCACCTAGCACAACTAACCAAAATGCAACCTAAAGGATATATATAAAGGATATAAAGTGGCTAGGAAATCCTTATAGGCATACAATATTAAAATGCAGTATGAAAATGTATTTAAAAGTGATAGGTTGTTCATGTTATACTTGCCTCCCTCGTACTACTCCTGCTGCTGCTCAAGCTGGTCAGAAGACGGCTGCTCCGGGTACTGGTACTGGGGCTCCTCCGGTAACTCAACATCTACTCACGAACACATGTCCAAAAACAATACACAACATAAACATACAAGCAAACACTAACAAAAGCTAAGAAACAGTACATCAGTACATAAAAACAGCAAACAAAACTATGCTAGAACTATTCTACGCGTTACAACGATCGTGTGGACATAAAGAACGCCTAAAACGGAGCTAAAACGCAAAAACTGCGCCTAAAACAAGGTCCTAGGGCTTTTCTACAAGAAAAACTAAGCTTCTAGGGGTTTTCTGCAAAAAACAGGGACTAAAACGTAATTAAAGGTTAGTTCTGGGGTTTATCTCATGAAAAAGATAGGTCTGGACCGCGGGTTCTAAAAGGTAGAAGTCCAGGGGCTTAGATGCTAAAAACTGGGCCAAACCGCAATTATTTTTCAAAAGAGGTGGACTACGGGTTGATAACAGGAAAGATGCGGGTGTCTTTAGCAAAACTGCCACGGCTGACCGGTATCTAGCATGGTCAACGGCCCTGGGCCGTTGGATCACGATCGTGTGCGCCAAAATGAAGAGGTACGCGGGATCTAATCTGATCCGTAGATTGCGGATCGGATGGATCAGGATGAAAGGGGGGCGACGGCGGCGGCGTGGGGTCACCGGAGTCGAGCTCCGCGGCGGCGCTGCGCCGGAGATGGCCATTCTCTGCCTTCCCGGGGTCAAAAATGACGAGATCTGGGTCGGGAGGGGACTACGCGACATGTGTAGTCCACCTGGGGCTTTTGCGGGCCTCGGGGAGGTTGGTTGCGGCGCGCGCTGCGTCGGCGGCGGCCCTGCGCGGCGGTGCATCGCCGGCGCGCCCGCGCTGGGCGACTCTAGGGCTGGGATCCGGGTCTGTGGGTTCTGCGTGCGTGCGCAGAGCCAGTGCAGGCCAGGGCAAGGCACGGTGAGGGATAGGCGGCACTGCAGGGCAAGAGGTAGTGGGTTTTCTGGGTTTTGGGTTTCTTTCTATTTCTCCTTTTCTATTTCTAATTCAAACCAAACTAAATCCATTTGAATTCAAACCACACTCAAACAAATAAAATTATGCACCAGCATATATGCACAACATGTTGAACCTAAAATAAATTTTAGTTACTTATGGAACAAAAATTAGATTAAATGAAAATCTAAATACAATAAACCCTAGAAATTTAATTAAAGCCAATTAAATTTATTATTAAAGCTGAAAATTAAATTAGGGTGTTACAAATCCTACCCCCTTACAGGAATCTCGTCCCGAGATTCTAGGCTTGCTAGCAAAGAGAAACAAGGATGGGATTAAGTTCTACTCACTTCGGAGTCGGATTCTCATACCCACATGACTTGAGTTGGAAGTATGTTGGACCTCATGCTCAATTTGCTCTCCTGACGGGGTCTGGATCTTTACCATTCTTTTGGTAGGCTGCATCACAAGTTTGTTTCGAGCTGACCAGTCTTGACCAAGAATGATGTCGATTCCTGTTGACTCCACTACAATAAGGTTCTCAGGGAAGGTTGCCTCGCCTATCCTTATGCTGACTCGAGGACATATGTAACTGGAGATCTGTTCTTTTCCTGATGATTTGACGACCATTCTCTTCTTCATGGGAAGCTTCAATATCTCATGCCTAGCAGCAAACTGCGTGCCGATGAATGAATGTGTAGCACGAGGGTCTATCAACACTGAGGCTGGGAAAGAGTTGACCAGAAGCATACCAAGAATGACTGGACTATTATCTCGAATGGTTTCTGCTGACACATGGTGAACTCTACCATGGAGGTACTCTTTTGGTCCCTTCTTGGATTGCTCACGCTTTGTACGATCACTGCACACTGGTATCACTTGCCGCTGATCCTGATCATTCTGAGCATCCTGCTTGGAGCAGTTCCCGGAAATAAGGTGGGTCTCGTCACCACTGGTACACGGGATTGTTGAAAGGTCCTGGACTGGTGCTACTGGTGACAGCTGATTCTGAGGACAACTTTTGGCATAATGACCTTCTTGCCAGCATTGGTAGCACAGGCGGCGGCGGTGAAAGGCGCTACTTGGTTGACCTCCATGTGAACATCACATCTTGCATCATTTCTTCTGCTTGCTTTTTGGACTCCTTGCGGCCGCGTGGCTAAATCACACTCATAGTGATAGTCAACCCATCAATATAATCATAGAGTGCTTGGTTCTTGACCTGTGTATCTCTAGAGCACTCAGGATCCTTTCTCTTCTGGATGGTCTGTAGCTCATCGACCGATGGACTGTCGAGGAAAAGGGAATCCTCTGCTAGCTGCTCTTGATGAGACCTCTTCCTCTTTGTACTGGAGAACAACCTCTGGTTCCTCCTAGTTGTGGCTTCATCTTCGGTCGTACAAACTTGACGACAAGGAACGCCATAGAATTGGCAACACGGGCAAGTTTTCTCACCATCACTCATTGCACTGTCTCCAAGGTCTTTTTGTTTTGTCGACATCTGAGCTGAGATAAAAGGAAGCATAGATTGGTAAGGTCAAGGAAGAGAGAAAAACTCCATTATTTAAGGTTCTATCCTATTTAGACAACACTGCACAGGCATTACTACTGATAACTCCAGATAGGTGTTAAATAAATTCGGGAAAAAGGAACTATAGCATAACTCTTCTGCTTCGTATGAGAGATTCTCCAATTCTCCAGTACTATCTGTAGGCCGGGGTGTCACATCCCTACCCCCTTACAGAAACCGACGTCCTCGTCAGTGAATCTCTGGATATCACCTTATCTTCGCGCTATCCTTCTTCTCAACAAGCAAGACAGGAGAAACCCAAGGCAGGATAAGGTAGAGAGGATGGAGTGGATGGTTTTACCCCCAACGATCTAACTCATTTTATTAATTAATTAACTTCAACTTAAAACTGATTTTCATAGAACAAATTTAACTACTAAGCTATGCAATCAACCAAAGATGCAAATCAAACATTTGCATAATCACAAGCATTCAAAAGTTCATTCTTTAGTCGAGTTTAACACACGACTCGACTAACACAACGCGTCACAGAACGTGCTATCGTATTATTATAAAGGGGCCATTTAGCTTACACCTATGATGGTCAGATGACTTACTCCAGGCCAGAATCTACGGAAACTATTCTATAGAGAGAAATCAAGGCAAGACGAGTAAGAATCTTGGAATTCAAGGAGTATAATAGAAAAATAGTTTCAGCAGACAAGGCTGAGAGAGAAAAGGACTTAAAACTCGACCAGTTCTATCTAGGCTTTCGTCCTACAGTCGATACGGCTCTGATACCACTCTGTAACACCCGGTTTATAAAAGGACATAAACCGAGCAATCATATACGTGCCAGGATCAAGTCACACGTATATACAACAGAATGAACAGTATATCACAGCACATATCACGTAAAAAGATATAATAAAACGAGTACGAATGTTATTTATTACAATAATGACAAAATGTCTGGTACAGATTATGCGGAAGCGAAGTACAAATACGATAAAAACTCTCCGAAGCTGAGTAGGGCACCACAGGGATGTCGACTGGGAGACGAACGCCTAGAAGTCTTCGTACTCCTGGTAGCTCCGGGTGAACTCCCTCGTGTCGTGTAACACCCAGTTTATAAAAGGACATAAACCGAGCAATCATATACGTGCCAGGATCAAGTCACACGTATATACAACAAAATGAACAGTATATCACAGCACATATCACGTAAAAAGATATAATAAAGCGAATACGAATGTTATTTATTACATTAATGACAAAAATGTCTGATACAGCGGAAGCGAAGTACAAATACGATAAAAAACTCTCCGAAGCTAAGCAGGGCGCCACAGGGACGTCGACTGGGAGACGAACGCCAAGAAGTCCTCGTAGACCTGGTAGCGCTGAGCGAACTCCCTCGTGTCGGAAGGAACTGAGCAGCAGTAGCGTATCCAATAGGAAAAAGTAGAGAAGAGGCAAGAGTGAGTACACAACTTGTACTCAACAAGTATAACACAAACTATGAGGCTCTAGGTTGGCTGACTGACTACATTAGCTTTTAAGTCTTGGCAAAATTTTATTAAAGCTATTTACTACGAGTTGATGAATTACCATAAACCCAGTTACATAGTAATTAATCAAGAGTAATCAAGAAACTACTGAGAACCAAACCGAACCAAGCCACCCGGGGAAACCTGCCTCGTCAAAGGAAGATAACCCCACTAATCAAAAGGAGGATCTGGGCCGCTCATGACCGTGAGCACGGCTAGTATACCAGTTTTACACTCTGCAGAGGTTGCACATCTTTACCCACAAGTCGTGAGCTACGCTAGTTGTTCATCACACTTCCTTAGGTGAGATGACTAGCAAACTCACTACGAGGCCGTTACAAAGAATCTCGTTGGTAAGGCGTAACCGCGAAGAGTTGGATCGGCAACGATGGGGCCCACCTCACGGGGGTACAAGCACAGGTGCGCAAACCAAGCACAGACCAGCCGGAGGAGCAGGGACCATTGAAGCTTACCACCCTTTGCCCCGCAGGTAAGTTACTCCAAACCAAAAAGATCTAATTAGTAAGCCAAGACCGTCCCATTCCAGTCTTGTGGTAGCGTTGTTGTCCCAGGTTGTCGCTCTATAAACCGGTCCTTATGGAGAGTGGCCAACCAAGCACTAAGCACCGTGCTGGCCCCCTAAACCATGTTTCTAACAAAACCAATTTTAACGAGACGTGAGCCACTCAAGCCACACAGAGGGCCACTCTCAGAGTTAAGTTACATATACCATTAATCAAATTAATTAAAAAGGACCAAGTGTGTTATAGCGCTGCACCTAGCACAACTAACCAAAATGCAACCCAAAGGATATATATAAAGGATATAAAGTGGCTAGGAAAGTCCTTATAGGCATACAGTATTAAAATGCAGTATGAAAATGTATTTAAAATGATAGGTGTTGTTCATGTTATACTTGCCTTCCTCGTACTGCTCCTACTGCTGCTCAAACTGTCAGAAGACGGCTGCTCCGGGTACTGGTACAGGGGCTCCTCCGGCAGCTCAACGTCTACTCACGAACACATGGCCAAAAACAAGGCACAACAATAAGCATACAAGGAAACACTAACAAAAGCTAAGAAACAGTACATCAATACATAAAAAACAGCACACTAAACTAGTCTAAAACTATTCTATGCGTTACAACGATCGCGTGGACATAAAAAACGCCTAAAACGGAGCTAAAACGCAAAATCTAGGCTAAAAACAAGGTTCAGGGACCTATTTGTAAGAAAACTGGAGTTCCATGGGGTTTTCTACAAAAACCGAGGACTAAAACATAATTAAAGGTTAGATCCAGGGGCTAACGTGCAAAACAACCTTAACTGGACTGCGGGTTCCAATTTGGGAAAGCTTAGGGGTTAAAACGATAAAAACAGGACCTAACTGGAAATATTTTTGAATGCATCTGGACCGCGGGTTGATTCAAAGAAAACCCAGGGTCTCTTTTGTAAGATTCCAGGCGCTGACCATTATTTGGGTTAGTTGACTTCGGGTTGATCAGATCTGAGCCGCAGATCTGAGATCGGATGGCTCTGGGCTGGGGTCGCTAGGGGGCGGCGGCGCTGAGCCGCCGGAGCGGAGCTCCGCGGCGGCGAGCTCGCCGGAGAATGTGCTCTGGGGGCTACAGGTCTCCTTTTGGGCCGGAGTTTGGCCGTGGAGCACCGTCGTGGCATGTGTAATCCACTGGTGGGCTCAGGCATAGGGATAGGGGCTCGGTTGAGGCTTGCGGCGGCGCAGGGCGGCGTGGTCTCGCCGGAGTAGACCGTTCGGGGTTTTCCAGGGGGCTACAGCCTACCAAAACTAGCGCAAAAAGAAGGGTATACTATGCTGATGCTCACTGAGGGGTCATGGAGGCCGGAGGTGTGATGCAGCGGGGTCGGCGGTGAGGTCCGACGGCGATGGCGTGGCAGAGCTCGTGGACCGGTCGCTAGGGTGGTCCTCCGGGCTCCGGATCTCCACGGGTCGTCGCGCGGTGGTGCTGCGGAGGCATAACGGGGGTCAGGGAGGTACGGGGCTCACCGGCGGCAAGAAAACGAGCGGGCGGGGGAAAACTCACCGGAGAGAGGTCTGGCGAAATCCCGGCGTAGCACGGGGCTAGGGCCGAGGCAAAGGCCTCAGGAGGGTTGCTGGCTCCGTGGCGATGCTCCTGCGCGGGTTGTCCGGGGCTCCGGCGCAGCGAAACGGCGTGGCCGCGGCGGAACAGAGGTGCGGCGACGCGACGCGGTGTGGGGGAGGCGGCGGCTAGGTTTGGGTGAGGCTGGTGTGCGGGGTAGGGGATCACGGGTGGTTTAAAGAGCCCGGGCCGAAGATTTCGGCGTGCGGGATAGGGAAGAGGGGCTGCGGGAATCGCGGCCGGGAATCACGGCCGGTTTGTTGCGCGAGCTGGCTGTGCGAGCGGAGGGCGCGGGGAAGGAGATGACCCTGACCCGTGGGTCCGGCCAGGCAGCTAGGGGGGCGGCGACGCGGGCGATCGGGCCGTTCGGGCGCGGTGGAGAGCTGAGAGCGGAGGGAGACGGACCGCGCACTTGGGCCGAGCTGGCGTTACTGGCTGGGCCGCGGGAAAGAAGGAGCCGCTGGGCTTTGCGGGTGGAAGCGGGCCCGAGGGGGAGAGGGGAAAAAGGATGGGCCGTGCAGGGGTTTAGCTGGGCCGGTTTAGTGTGGGGTTTGGGTTGGGTTGAGTTTGGGTAAGGGTTTTCCTTTCTATTTCTTTTCCTTCTCTTTTCTACTCTAGCTCAAACAAACCTATTTGAATTCAAACAAAATTTGAATCCAAAACCTTATTCACTCAAACAAATAAAGAAATGCTCCAGCATGATGCAACAACAAAATTAAACCTATGTTAAAATTTTAATTACTTAAGGGACAAAATTTAGATTAAATGCAAGTCTAACACAATAAACCTTAGAAATTTAAATAAAGCCAATTAAATTTATTAATAAATGCTGGAATTTAAATTAGGGTGTTACATGTCGGCAGGAACTGAGCAGCAGTAGAGTATCCCCAAGAGGAAAAAAAGTAGAGTAGGCAAGAGTGAGTACACAACTTGTACTCAACAAGTATAACACAAACTATGAGGCTCTAAGGTTGGCTGACTCAATGTAACACCCGGTTTATAAAAGGACATAAACCGAGCAATCATATACGTGCCAGGATCAAGTCACACGTATATACAACAAAATGAACAATATATCACAGCACATATCACGTAAAAAGATATAATAAAGCATGTACGAATGTTATTTATTATATTAATGACAAAATATCTGATACAGCAGAAGCGAAGTACAAATACGATAAAAACTCTCCGAAGCTGAGCAGGGCGCAACAGGGACGTCGATTGGGAGACGAACGCCTAGAAGTCCTCGTAGTCCTGGTAGCGTGAGCGAACTCCCTCGTGTCGGCAGGAACTGAGCAGCAGTAGAGTATCTGTAACACCCTAATTCAAATTTTCAGCTTGAATAATAAATTTAATTGGTTTTAATTAAATTTCTAAGGTTTTTGGTGATTAGACTTGCATTTAATCTAATTTTTGTTCCTTAATTAATTAAAATTTTCCTAGATTAAAACTTTGTTGCTGCATTCATGCTGGAGCATTTATTTTATTTGCTTGTGTGCTTTGGGTGGTTGAATTCAAATTTTGTTTGAATTCAAATAGATTTGTTTGAGTTAGAATTAGAATTAGAAAGGAAAACCAAAACAAGAAAACCCAGCCCAAACCCCAACTAGACCCAATCCAATCCAGAAGCCAGCCCGTCATCTCCTTCCCCTATCCCACTCTTTTCCCGGGCCCGCTCTCCGCAACCCAGCCGGCCCAAAACTCCCACGGCCCGTTCTCCCTCTCCCTCCCACGCTCGGCCCAGCCAGCCGCTCCCAGCAGCTCCGCGCGACGCTCTCACAGATGCTCCTCGGGCCCAACCGCCAGCGATCGAAACCCTCTCCACGCGCCTCAGCCACATAGCGCACGCCACCAACACTCCCCGCCCTGCTGACAAACAGGCCACACCAGTCAGCCTCGTTCCGTCACTCAGCCGCTCGGCCCGCGAAGCTCAGCAAACCAGCAACTCAAGCCCACGTACTCCTCTCCTTTTCCAGCACACGGCCCACACCCTCTACCCAACTTCCCTCCCCGGGCCCGCTCGCGAGTAGCCCAACCCGCTCCCACGCCGAAACCCGCATCGGCCCAGCCTCTCTCCCCGCAGCCCATCCCTCACCCCGCGTCGCGCCCCGACCTGCCCCGCACGCTGCTCGGCCCAGCTCACGCACCCGAGCCAAGCAACCGCGCGCGCCGCGTCCGTCTCGCTGACGCAGTGGCCCTACCTGTCAGCCTCGTCTCATTCCTCCCGCGTATCCCATGCGCCCGTCACGCCGAGATCCCCGGCGGGCGTTCCCTCTGGGGCACGAATGCCCAGGATCGCCGCCGCAGCCCTATAAAAGGATCCCCAGCCTCACCCACGCTCCTCCTCCCATCCGCCGCTGCCGCCCGAACCCTGGGATTTTTGTTAAAGAGACCCTGAGGTTTTCTTTATTCAACCTGTGGTCCAACTCTATTCAAAACTATTTCTAGCTAGGTCCGGTTTTTAACGAATAGGACCCTGAGCTTTTCCCTATTAGAACCCGCCATCCAGACCTGCCATTTTTGCACGTTAGACCCTGGAACTAAGGTTTAATTATGTTTAGGCCCTCGGTTTTTGCAGAAAACCCCCTGGAACTTCAGTTTTCTTACAAATAAGCCCCTGAACCTTGTTTTAGGCCTAGTTTATGCGTTTTAGCTCCGATTTTAGCGTTCTTTATATCCACGCGATCGTTGTAACGCGTAGAGTAGTTCTAGCCTAGTTTTGTATGCTATTTTCATGTATTGTTGTACTGTTTCTTAGTGTTTGCCTTTGTTTGCTTGTATGTTTTGTACTAGACTTGTTTTTGGCCACGTGCTCGTGAGTAGACGTTGAGCTACCGGAGGAGCATCAGTACCAGTGCCAAGATCCGTCTTCCGAGAAGTTTGAGCAGCAATCAAAGCAGTACGAGGAAGGCAAGTGTAACATGAACAACCTATCACTTTTAATTACATTTTCATACTGCATTTAATACTGTATGCCTATAAGGATTTCCTAGCCACTTTATATCCTTTATATATACCTTTGGGTTGCATTTTGGTTAGTTGTGCTAGGTTGCTGCACTATAACACACTCTGGTCCGTTTTAATTAATTTGATTAATGGTTTACTTGAATTTAATTTTGAGAGTGGCACTCTGTGTGGCTTGAGTGGCTCACTTCTCGTTAAAATTGGTTTTGATAGAAACATGGTTTACGGGGCCAGCACGGTGCTTACTGCCTGGTTGGCCACTCTCCATAAGGACCGGTTCATAGAGCGACAACCTGGGACAACAGCGCTACCACAAGACTGGAATGGGACGGTCTTGGCTTACTAATTAGGTCTTTTTGGTTTGGAGTAACTTACCTGCGGGGCAAAGGGTGGTAAGCTTCAATGGTCCCTGCTCCTCCGGCTTGGTCTGTGCTTGGTTTGCGCACCTGTGCTTGTACCCCTGGAGGTGGGCCCCATCGTCGCTGATCTAACTCTTCGCGGTTACGCCTTACCAACGAGATTCTTTGTAACGGCCTCGTAGTGAGTTTGCTAGTCATCTCACCTAAGGAAGTGTGATGAACCTCTAGCGTAGCTCACGACTTGTGGGTAAAGATGTGCAACCTCTGCAGAGTGTAAAACTGGTATACTAGCCGTGCTCACGGTTATGAGCGACCCAGATCCTCCTTTTGATTAGTGAGGTTGTCTCCTTCCGACGAGGGAGGTGCCTCTCGGGGTTACCTTGGTGGTTTTTGGGTTTGGTTCTCAGTAGTAACATGCTTAATCTTGATTAATTACTATGTAACGGGGTTAATGGTAATTCATCAACTCGTAGTAAATAGTTTTAATAAAATTTTTCCAAGACTTAAAAGCTAATGCAGTCAGTCAGCCAGCCTAGAGCCTCATAGTTTGTGTTATACTTGTTGAGTACAAGTTGTGTACTCACTCTTGCCTCTTCTCTACTTTTTCCTCTTGGATACGCTACTGCTGCTCAGTTCCTGCCAACACGAGGGAGTTCGTCCAGCGCTACCAGGACTACAAGGACTTCTAGGCGTTCGTCTCCCAGTCGATGTCCCTGTGGCGCCCTGCTCGTCTTCGGAGAACTTTTACCGTATTTGTACTTTGCTTCCGCTGTATCAGACATTTTGTCATTAATGTAATAAATAACATTCGTATTTCGATTTATTATGTCTTATTCGTGATATGTGCTGTGATATACTGTTCATTCTGTTGTATATACGTGTGACTTGATCCTGGCACGTATATGATTGCTCGGTTTATGTTCTTTTATAAACCGGGTGTTACAGAGTGGTATCAGAGCCGTATCGACTGTAGGACGAAGCCTAGATAGAACTGGTCGAGTTGTAGGACTTCTTCTCTCCAATCCTTGCCTGCTGAAACTATTTTACTATTATACCCCTTGACTCCTATGACTTTTTACCCGTCTTGCCTTGATTTCTCTCTCTAAAGAATAGTTTTCGTAGATTTTGGCCTGAACCAGTCAGTTGACCACCCTGAGTATAAGCTAAGTGACCCTTTTATAATAATACGATAGCACGTTCTGCGACGCATTGTGTTAGTCGAGTCGTATGTTAAACTCGGCTAAGTCGTGAAAATTGTCTGCTTGTTATTATGCTACATGTTTGATTTGGATTTTTGAATGATTGCATAGTTTAGTAGTTAAATTTGTTTAAAGAAAATCAGTCTTAAGTTAAAGTTAATTAATTAATGAAATGGGTTAGATCGTTGGGGGGTAAAATCATCCACTCTATCCTCTCTACCTTATCGTGCTTTGGGTTTCTGTCTTGTTGAGAAGAAGGATAGCGCGAAGAGAAGGTGATATCCAGAGACTCACCGACGAGGACGTCGGTTTCTGTAAGGGGGTAGGGATGTGACACCCCGGCCTACAAATAGTACAAGAGAAGTTGAGAATCTCTCCGATGAAACAGAAGAATTATGTTCTAGTTCCTTTTCCCGGATTTATGTGACATTTATCTGGAGTTATCAGCAGTAATGCCTGAGCAGTGTTATCTAAATAGGATAGAACCTTAAATAATGGAGTTTTTCTCTCTTCCTTGACCTTACCCATCTGTGTTTTCTTTTGCCCCAGCTCAGATGTCGGCAGAACAAAAAGACCCTGGAGACAGTGCAATGGGTGATGGTGAGAAAACTTGCCAGTGTTGCCAATTCTATGGTGTTCCTTGTCGTCAAGTTCGTGCAACTGAAGATGAAGCCGCAACTAGGAGGAACCAGAGGTTGTTCTCCAGTACAAAGAGGAAGAGGTCTCGTCAAGAGCAACTAGCAGATGATTCCCTTTTCCTTGACGGTCCATCGGTCGACGAGCTACAGGCCATCCAGAAGAGAAAGGATCATGAGTGCCCTGGAGATACACAGGTCAAGAACCAAGCACTCTATGATTATGTTGATGGGTTAACTATCACTATGAATGTGATCCAGCCACACGGCCGCAAGGGGTCCAAAGAGCAAGCAGCAGAAATAATGCAAGATGTGATGATAAGTTCACAGGGAGGTCAACCAAGTAGCCCCATTCACCACCACCGCATGTGCTACAAATGCGGGCAAAAAGGTCATTATGCCAAAAGTTGTCCAGCACCTCAGGCTCCACGGCATGCAGGACAACAGGGGCGCCCAGCCCAACCCAGGGCGCCACGACAGGGGAAGGTGAACCACGTGACGGCCAAGTCAGCTGCTGAGGCTCCCAACGTGGTTATTGGTACATTCATGGTCAACTCCTATCCAGCTACGGTGCTTTTCGATACCGATGCTACTCATTCTTTCATTTCCAAGTCATTTGCTGAGCAGCATCGTATTCCAGTTTCGAGTCTGAGGTCAGCTATGGTAGTTACCTCACCTGGGGGCCAGATACGCACATGCTCTATATGCTCATAATGGGGGCAGAATTCCGCACTGGTTTGATCGTCAATGATTCCTCGGGGATAGATGTGATTTTGGGCATGGAGACCCTTACCAGATGGGGAGTCCGTATTGATTGTGCTCAGCGGACAGTTCACTTGTCAGCATCTGATGGCCAAGAGGTGACAGTCAGTGCTACAGAGCCTTCTGGTTTTCTTCATCAGATGGAGGCTAGACCCACGGATGGTATTTGCGTGGTGTTTGAACTCCCAGACGTCTTTCCGGAAGACTTGTCAGAAGAAGGAAGAGAAGTTGATGAAGACCTATCCTGATCTCTTTGCTAGCCAGCCCAGAATCTCGGGACGAGATTCCTGTAAGGGGGTAGGATTTGTAACACCCTAATTCAAATTTTCAGCTTGAATAATAAATTTAATTGGTTTTAATTAAATTTCTAAGGTTTTTGGTGATTAGACTTGCATTTAATCTAATTTTTGTTCCTTAATTAATTAAAATTTTCCTAGATTAAAACTTTGTTGCTGCATTCATGCTGGAGCATTTATTTTATTTGCTTGTGTGCTTTGGGTGGTTGAATTAAAATTTTGTTTGAATTCAAATAGATTTGTTTGAGTTAGAATTAGAATTAGAAAGGAAAACCAAAACAAGAAAACCCAGCCCAAACCCCAACTGGACCCAATCCAATCCAGAAGCCAGCCCGTCATCTCCTTCCCCTATCCCACTCTTTTCCCGGGCCCGCTCTCCGCAACCCAGCCAGCCCAAAACTCCCACGGCCCGTTCTCCCTCTCCCTCCCACGCTCGGCCCAGCCAGCCGCTCCCAACAGCTCTGCGCGACGCTCTCGCAGATGCTCCTCGGGCCCAACCGCCAGCGATCGAAACCCACTCCACGCGCCTCAGCCACGTAGCGCACGCCACCAACACTCCCCGCCCTGCTGACAAATGGGCCACACCAGTCAGCCTCCTTCCGTCGCTCAGCCGCTCGGCCCGCGAAGCTCAGCAAACCAGCAACTCAAGCCCACGTACTCCTCTCCTTTTCCAGCACACGGCCCACACCCTCTACCCAACTTCCCTCCCCGGGCCCGCTCGCGAGCAGCCCAACCCGCTCCCACGCCGAAACCCGCACCGGCCCAGCCTCTCTCCCCGCGGCCCATCCCTCACCCCGCGTCGCGCCCCGACCTGCCCCGCACGCTGCTCGGCCCAGCTCACGCGCCCGAGCCCAGCAACCGCGCGCGCCGCGTCCGTCTCGCTGACGCAGTGGCCCTACCGGCCAGCCTCGTCTCCTTCCTCCCGCGTCTCCCGTGCGCCCGTCACGCCGAGATCCCCGGCGGGTGTTCCCTCTGGGGCACGCATGCCCAGGATCGCCGCCGCAGCCCTATAAAAGGATCCCCAACCTCACCCACGCTCCTCCTCCCATCCGCCGCCGCCGCCCGAACCCTAGCCACACATTCCAATCTTCCTCGCCGGCGCAGAAGCTCTGCGCCATCCCGGACCCGCCCCTCCACCGCACCCCGGGCCTCCACGACCCCCGATATAGCTCCGCCTGAGCCCCAGGTTTCTCCTCGCGCCCTCCTTCCCCGGCCTAGGGCTCTACATGCACCGGATTCCACCCCGAGAACCACCGCTGGTAAGTGGCTCTGCCACCATGATTTCTCCCCACTGTGGATGCTCCGGCCGCCCTGACCTTTTGTACACCGCCGCAGCCTCACCACGGGCCGAACCGCGGAGCCAAGCAACCCGGAGCGCCCTGCAGCACCCACCTCTGCGAGCGCCGTCCGCGACCCGCCGCTCAACCCCGCCGCCGGCGTCGCTGCTCCAAGTCCCCATCCTTTTCCATGCGCGGTGAGCACCCTCCCGAGCCCCTGATCCTTTTGCACTAGCTCGTAGTCCTTAACGCGCGCTTTAGGTCCCAGAACATCGCACGCCGGCGAGCGCCGCCGCACAGACCCGCCGCCGCAGTCGAACCCGCCGCTCTAGCCCTCCCCGAGGCTCGCAAAGGCCTCATGTGGACTACATGCTCCGCGTAGATCACCCCAGCCCCAGGCGCGGGTCGATTTGACCCCGGGAAAGGCAAGTTCAGCCTGCTCCGATGGAGCGCCGCCGCGGAGCAGGTCTCCGGCGAGCCGCTCCGCCGCCCCAGCGCGCCCTTTGCTCCTTGGCCGTTCGATCTGAAATCGATGCACAAGATTAGATTTAGATCTCATCGAATCAGAGCCTTCAGATCTCGATCCAACGGTCCATGATCGTAGATAATGGTTCAGCCTGGGATTTTTGTTAAAGAGACCCTGAGGTTTTCTTTATTCAACCCGTGGTCCAACTCTATTCAAAACTATTTCTAGTTAGGTCCGGTTTTTAACGAATAGGACCCTGAGCTTTTCCCTATTAGAACCCGCCATCCAGACCTGCCATTTTTGCACGTTAGACCCTGGAACTAAGGTTTAATTACGTTTAGGCCCTCGGTTTTTGCAGAAAACCCCCTGGAACTTCAGTTTTCTTACAAATAAGCCCCTGAACCTTGTTTTAGGCCTAGTTTATGCGCTTTAGCTCCGATTTTAGCGTTCTTTATATCCACGCGATCGTTGTAACGCGTAGAGTAGTTCTAGCCTAGTTTTGTATGCTATTTTCATGTATTGTTGTACTGTTTCTTAGTGTTTGCCTTTGTTTGCTTGTATGTTTTGTACTAGACTTGTTTTTGGCCACGTGCTCGTGAGTAGACGTTGAGCTACCGGAGGAGCATCAGTACCAGTGCCAAGATCCGTCTTCCGAGCAGTTTGAGCAGCAGCCAGAGCAGTACGAGGAAGGCAAGTGTAACATGAACAACCTATCACTTTTAATTACATTTTCATACTGCATTTAATACTGTATGCCTATAAGGATTTCCTAGCCACTTTATATCCTTTATATATACCTTTGGGTTGCATTTTGGTTAGTTGTGCTAGGTTGCTGCACTATAACACACTCTGGTCCTTTTTAATTAATTTGATTAATGGTTTACTTGAATTTAATTCTGAGAGTGGCACTCTGTGTGGCTTGAGTGGCTCACTTCTCGTTAAAATTGGTTTTGATAGAAACATGGTTTAGGGGGCCAGCACGGTGCTTACTGCCTGGTTGGCCACTCTCCATAAGGACCGGTTCATAGAGCGACAACCTGGGACAACAGCGCTACCACAAGACTGGAATGGGACGGTCTTGGCTTGCTAATTAGGTCTTTTTGGTTTGGAGTAACTTACCTGCGGGGCAAAGGGTGGTAAACTTCAATGGTCCCTGCTCCTCCGGCTTGGTCTGTGCTTGGTTTGCGCACCTGTGCTTGTACCCCTGGAGGTGGGCCCCATCGTCGCTGATCTAACTCTTCGCGGTTACGCCTTACCAACGAGATTCTTTGTAACGGCCTCGTAGTGAGTTTGCTAGTCATCTCACCTAAGGAAGTGTGATGAACCTCTAGCGTAGCTCACGACTTGTGGGTAAAGATGTGCAACCTCTGCAGAGTGTAAAACTGGTATACTAGCCGTGCTCACGGTTATGAGCGGCCCAGATCCTCCTTTTGATTAGTGGGGTTGTCTCCTTCCGACGAGGGAGGTGCCTCTCGGGGTTACCTTGGTGGTTTTTGGGTTTGGTTCTCAGTAGTAACATGCTTAATCTTGATTAATTACTATGTAACGGGGTTAATGGTAATTCATCAACTCGTAGTAAATAGTTTTAATAAAATTTTGCCAAGACTTAAAAGCTAATGCAGTCAGTCAGCCAGCCTAGAGCCTCATAGTTTGTGTTATACTTGTTGAGTACAAGTTGTGTACTCACTCTTGCCTCTTCTCTACTTTTTCCTCTTGGATACGCTACTGCTGCTCAGTTCCTGCCGACACGAGGGTGTTCGTCCAGCGCTACCAGGACTACGAGGACTTCTAGGCGTTCGTCTCCCAGTCGACATCCCTGTGGCGCCCTGCTCGTCTTCGGAGAGCTTTTACCGTATTTGTACTTCGCTTCCGCTATATCAGACATTTTGTCATTAATGTAATAAATAACATTCGTATTTCGATTTATTATGTCTTATTCGTGATATGTGCTGTGATATACTGTTCATTCTGTTGTATATACGTGTGACTTGATCCTGGCACGTATATGATTGCTCGGTTTATGTTCTTTTATAAACCGGGTGTTACAGTATCCCCAAGAGGAAAAAGAGTAGAGTAGGCAAGAGTGAGTACACAACTTGTACTCAACAAGTATAACACAAACTATGAGGCTCTAAGGTTGGCTGACTCAACTACATTAGCTTTTAAGTCTTGGCAAAATTTTATTAAAACTAATTACAACAACTGGATGAATTACCATAAACCCAGTTACATAATAATTAATCAAAATTAATCATGTTACTACTGAGAACCAAACCGAAACCACCAAGGTAACCCCGAGAATCACCCCCCTCGTCGGAAGGAGATAACCCCACTAATCAAAAGGAGGATCTGGGCCGCTCATGACCATGAGCACGGCTAGTATACCAGTTTTACACTCTGCAGAGGTTCAACATCTTTACCCACAAGTCGTGAGCTACGCCAGTTGTTCATCACACTTCCTTAGGTGAGATGACTAGCAAACTCACTACGAGGCCGTTACAAAGGACATGTTGGTAAGGTGTAACCACTAAGGAATCAGGCTCCGCAACGATGGTAACCACCTCGAGGGGTATGCAGACCAAGCCTCGTAGCCTGGCCACCATTGAAGCTCACCACCCCCCATGCCCCGTCGGTAAGTTACTCCCGAACCAAAATGACCTAATTAGTAAGCCAAGACCGTCCCATTCCAGTCTTGTGGTAGCGCTGTTGTCCCAGGTTGTCGCTCTATGAACCGGTCATTATGGAGAGTGGCCAACCAGGCAGTAAGCACCGTGCTGGCCCCCTAAACCATGTTTCTAACAAAACCAATTTTAATGAGAAGTGAGCCACTCAAGCCACACAGAGGGCCACTCTCAGAATTAAGTTGCATATACCATTAATCAAATTAATTAAAAGGGACCATTATGTGTTATAGCGCGGCACCTAGCACAACTAACCAAAATCCAACCCAAAGGATATATATATAAAGGATATAAAGTGGCTAGGAAAGTCCTTATAGGCATACAGTATCAAAATGCAGTATGAAAATGTATTTGAAGTGATAGGTGTTGTTCATGTTATACTTGCCTTTCCTCGTACTGCTCTGGCTGCTGCTCAAACTGCTCAGTAGATGGTTGCTCCGGGTACTGGTACTGGGGCTCCTCAGATGGATCAACGTCTACTCACGAACACATGGACAAAAAAATACACCACATAAACTTACATGCAAACAATAGCATAAACTAAGAAACAGTACATCAATACATACAAACAGCACACTAAACTAGTCTAAAACTATTCTACGCATTACAACGATCCCGTGGATATAAAGAACACCTAAAATGGAGCTAAAACGCAAAATCTAGGCTAAAAACAAGATCCAGGGACCTATTTGTAAGAAAACTGGAGTTCCAGGGGGGTTTCTGGGCAAAACCGAGGACTAAAACGTAATTAAACAAGTCTGGGGTCTAACTCGCAAAAGGACAGGGGCTGGATGGCGGGTTCGAAATCTAAAAAGCTTAGGGTTCAAAACGTAAAAACCAGGACTGAACTGTAAATACTTTTACACAGCTCAGGACGGCGGGTTAATTTCCATAAAGCGCTGGGGTTCTTTAGCAAAAAGGCCAGGCCGAACCGTTATGGGTGGCTCGAGGCTATTGGATCTAGATCTGAGGGACAGGATTAGATTGGTCTTGGAAGTAATCCGGATCGTCCTCACAAGATCAGACGACCAGGGACGAGTTGGACTAGGGGCGAGCTCGACGGGGAAAGCCAATCCGGCGCTCCCGGGGTCCGCTCGGGGTTCAGTATGGCCGTGGAGCACCGCCGTGGCATGCGAAATGCACTGGAGGCCACAGGGAGGCGGCTCGGGGCTCGGACGGGGTTCGCCGCGGTGAGAGGCGGCGCTGGATCGCCGGCGAATGTGCCAACGGTTCTAGGCCTCGATTCGGGCTCGGGGATGGCCTACGTGCCGTGCTAGTCGGTGCAAAAAGGGGTAGGAGGACGGAACATGGCTCACCGAGGATCGAATCGAGCTGCGGGGATGTGCAGGGGCGTCGAAGTCGAAGTCCGGCGGTGGCGTGCGGGTCGGAGTCTGGGAACGGGCGCTGCAGCGGTCGGAGCAGAGGGCAGCGGCTCGGGGAAGATCCAGGCGTCGAGGTGGAGCCGGTGCGCTGCTCGGCCAGGGCTCCGGTGTGGCGGAGTGGCGTGGCCGCGGCAGCGCGGGCTCTGCTCCGGGCGGAGCAATCGTGGAGGCGGCGCTAGGGTTCTGGGCGGCTGCGGGGCGAGGATAGGGGGAAAGAGGCCGCGGGGCGAGGATAGGGGGAAGGAGGCCGTGGGGTACCAGATAAAGGAGGAGGCCGGTGATCACGGCGCGTACGCTCGGGAAGGAAGGCTGGCGATCTCGGTGGCAATGCCGCGTGGACGTTGCGCTGTGGGGGGGGGAGAAGGGCCTGACCGGTGGGTCAGGGCTGTCAGCGGCGGGGAACGGGCGAACGGCGACTCGTGAGGCACGGGAGACAGTGGCTGACTGGTGGGGCGCTCGGGTAAAGAAACCGTGCCACTGGCGGGCGGGCCCGGGGAGGTTGGGCGCGCGTCTGTGGGAGGAGACTGACGTGCGGGCGGAGGCTGTCATGTGGGCCGACCTTATCAGTGGCGGGGCGTGCGATGCGCGGGCGCTACGGGAGCGCTGGCTGAGCGGTGTGATGGGCGTGGAGTGCTGGCGTGGCTGACGTGTGGGGGCTGGTTGTCGGAGAGAGGAGATGCTGGCCTCTGCAGGCTGGGCCTGGAGGCTGCGCGAGCGGCTCGGGGTGGGGGCGAGCGGGATGCCGGGCTGAGAGGAAAAGGGAAGGTGGTTCGCCGGCTGGGCTGCTTACTGGGCCGAACGGGGAGAAAGGGGAACGGGTTGGGCTGAGCCGGTTTCATGGGTTGGACTGGGCTGCTACTAGGCCGCAAGCTGGGTTTGGGCTGGTTTCAGGTTTCTATTTTCAGGTTTTCTTTCTCCTTTTCCTTTCCTATTTCTATTCCTTTTCAAACTCAGCTATTTGAATTCAAACTCAAATTTGAATTCAAACCCTATGCACTCAACCAAATAAAGATATGCTCCAGCATGAAATGCACAAACATGTTGAACTAAGATAAATTTTATTTACTTTATGAAGCAAAAATAAATTATAAATGCAAGGCTAAGCAAATTAAATCCTAGAAAATTAAATAAAACCAATTAAATTTAATATTAAATAGGAAATTTAAATTAGGGTGTTACACTCAACTGCATTAGCTTTTAAGTCTTGGCAAAATTTTATTAAAACTAATTACTACAAGTTGATGAATTACCATAAACCCAGTTACATAGTAATTAATCAAAATTAATCATGAACTACTGAGAACCAAACCAAACCAAACCAAGCCACCCGGGGAAACCTGCCTCGTCAAAGGAAGATAATCCCACTAATCAAAAGGAGGATCTGGGCCGCTCATGACCGTGAGCACGGCTAGTATACCAGTTTTACACTCTGCAGAGATTGCACATCTTTACCCACAAGTCGTGAGCTACGCCAGTTGTTCATCACACTTCCTTAGGTGAGATGACTAGCAAACTCACTACGAGGCCGTTACAAAGAATCTCGTTGGTAAGGCGTAACTGCGAAGAGTTAGATCGGCGACGATGGGGCCCACCTCATGGGGGTACAAGCACAGGTGCGCAAACCAAGCACAGACCAAGCCGGAGGAGCAGGGACCATTGAAGCTTACCACCCTATGCCCCGCAGGTAAGTTACTCCAAACCAAAAAGACCTAATTAGTAAGCCACGACCGTCCCATTCCAGTTTTGTGGTAGCGCTGTTGTCCCAGGTTGTCACTCTATGAACCGGTCCTTATGGAGAGTGGCCAACAAAGCACTAAGCACCGTGCTGGCCCCCTAAACCATGTTTCTAACAAAACATATTTTAGCGAGACGTGAGCCACTCAAGCCAACACAGAGGGCCACTCTCAGAATTAAGTTGTATATACCATTAATCAAATTAATTAAAAAGGACAATTATGTGTTATAGCACAGCCCCTAGCACAACTAACCAAATAGCAACCCAAAGGATATATATAAAGGATATAAAGTGGCTAGGAAATCCTTATAGGCATACAATATTAAAATGCGAAAATGTATTTAAAAGTGATAGGTTGTTCATGTTATACTTGCCTTCCTTGTACTGCTCCTGCTACTGGTCAAACTGGTCGGAAGACGGCTGCTCCGGGTACTGGTACTGGGGCTCCTCCGGTAGCTCAACGTCTACTCACGAACACATGGCCAAAAACAATACACAACATAAACATACAAGCAAACACTAACAAAAGCTAAGAAACAGTACATTAGTACATAAAAATAGCAAACCAAACTATGCTAGAACTATTCTACGCGTTACAACGATCGCGTGGACATAAAGAACGCCTAAAACGGAGCTAAAACGCAAAAACTGCGCTTAAAACAAGGTCCAGGGGCTTTTCTGCAAGAAAAACTAAGCTTCTAGGGGTTTTCTGCAAAAACCAGGGACTAAAATGTAATTAAAGGTTAGTTTTGGTGTTTAACTCGTGAAAAAGACAGGTCTGGACCGCGGGTTCTAAAGGGTAGAAGTCCAGGGGCTTAGATGCTAAAAACTAGGCCAAACCGCAATTATTTTTCAAAAGATGTGGACTGCGGGTTGATAACAGGAAAGATGGGGGTGTCTTTAGCAAAACTGCCATGGCTGACCGGTATCTAACGTGGTCAACAGCCCTGGGCAGTTGGATCGCGATCGTGTGCTCCAAAACGAAGAGGTACGCGGGATCTAATCTGATCGTTTGATTGCGGATCGGATGGATCAGGATGAAAGGGGGCGACGGTGGCGGCGCGGGGTCACCGGAGTCGAGCTCCGCGGCGGCGCTATGCCGAAGATGGCCATTCTCGGCCTTCCCGGGGTCAAAAAGGACGAGATCTGGGTCGGGAGGGGACTACGCGACACGTGTAGTCCACCTGGGGCTTTTGCGGGCCTCGGGGAGGCCGGTTGCGGCGCGCGCTGAGTCGGCGGCGGCCCTGCGCGGCGGTGCATCGCCGGCGCGCCCACGCTGGGTGACTCTAGGGCTGGGATCCGGGTCTGTGGGTTCTGCGTGCGTGCGCAGAGCCAGTGCAGGCCAGGGCAAGGCACGGTGAGGGCTAGGCGGCGCTGCAGGGCAAGAGGTAGTGGGTTTACTGGGTTTTGGATTTCTTTCTATTTCTCCTTTTCTATTTCTAATTCAAACCAAACTAAACCCATTTGAATTCAAACCACACTCAAACAAATAAAATTATGCACCAGCATGTATGCACAATATGTTGAACCTAAAATAAAGTTTAGTTACTTATGGAACAAAAATTAGATTAAATGCAAATCTAAACACAATAAACCTTAGAAATTTAATTAAAGCCAATTAAATTTATTATTAAAGCTGAAAATTAAATTAGGGTGTTACACTTGGTTTGTGTTATCTTGTACCCCCTCGAGGTGGGCCCCATTGTTGCGGAGCCTAAATCCTTAGCGGTTACACCTTACCAACGTGGTCCTTTGTAATGGCCTTGTAGTGAGTTTGCTAGTCATCTCACCTACGGAAGTGTGATGAACAACTAGCGTAGCTCATGACTTGTGGGTAAAGATGTGCAACCTCTGTAGAGTGTAAAACTGGTATACTAGTGTAACACCCGGTTTATAAAAGAACATAAACCGAGCAATCATATACGTGCCAGGATCAAGTCACACGTATATACAACAGAATGAACAGTATATCACAGCACATATCACGAATAAGGCATAATAAATCGAAATACGAATGTTATGTATTACAATAATGACAGAATGTCTGATACAGCGGAAGCGAAGTACAAAATACGATAAAAGCTCTCCGAAGCTGAAGCAGGGCGCCACAGGGACGTCGACTGGGAGACGAACACCTAGAAGTCCTCGTAGTCCTGGTAGCGCTGAGCGAACTCCCTCGCGTCGGCAGGAACTGAGCAGCAGTAGCGTAGCCAAGAGGAAAAAGTAGAGAAGAGGCAAGAGTGAGTACACAACTTGTACTCAACAAGTATAACACAAACTATGAGGCTCTAAGGTTGGCTGACTCAACTGCATTAGCTTTTAAGTGTTGGCAAAATTTTATTAAAGCTATTTACTACGAGTTGATGAATTACCATTAACCCAGTTACATAGTAATTAATCAAGATTAAACATGATACTATTGAGAACCAAACCGAAACCAAGCCACCAAGGTAAACCCCGAGAAGCACCCCCCTCGTCGGAAGGAGATAACTTCACTAATCAAAAGGAGGATCTGGGCCGCTCATAACCGTGAGCACGGCTAGAATACCAGTTTTACACTCTGCAGAGGTTGCACATCTTTACCCACAAGTCGTGAGCTACGCCAGTTGTTCATCACACTTCCTTAGGTGAGATGACTAGCAAACTCACTACGAGGCCGTTACAAAGGACACATTGGCAAGGTGTAACCGCTAAGGAATCAGGCTCCGCAACGATGGTAACCACCTCGAGGGGGTACAAGACACACAGACCAGCCTCGTAGCCTGGCCACCATTGAAGCTCACCACCCCCCATGCCCCGTCGGTAAGTTACTCCCGAACCAAAATGGCCTAATTAGTAAGCCAAGACCGTCCCATTCCAGTCTTGTGGTAGCGCTGTTGTCCCAGGTTGTCGCTCTATGAACCGGTCCTTATGGAGAGTGGCCAACCAAGCACTAAGCACCGTGCTGGCCCCCTAAGCCATGTTTCTAACAAAAGCCAATTTTAACGAGACGTGAGCCACTCAAGCCACACAGAGTGCCACTCTCAGAATTAAGTTCAAGTAAACCATTAGTCAAATTAATTAAAAAGGACCAGAGTGTGTTATAGCGCAGCAACCTAGCACAACTAACCAAAATGCAACCCAAAGGTATATATAAAGGATATAAACTGGCTAGGAAATCCTTAAAGGCATACAGTATTAAAATGCAGTATGAAATTGTATTTAAAGGTGATAGGTTGTTCATGTTATACTTGCCTTCCTCGTACTGCTCTGGCTACTGCTCAAAGTGCTCGGAAGAAGGCTGCTCCTGGTACTGGTACTGGGGCTCCTCAGATGGATCAACGTCTACTCACGAACACATGGCCAAAACAATGCACGAAAATAAGCATACAAGCAAACATTAACAAAAACTAAGAAACAGTACATCAATACATAAAAACAGCAAGATAAGCTAAGCTAAAACTATTCTACGCGTTACAACGATCGCGTGGATATAAAGAACGCTAAAAACGGAGCTAAAACGCATTTTCTAGGCTAAAAACAAGTTCTAGGGGCTTATTTGTAAGAAAACTGAAGTTTCAGGGGCTTTTCTGCTAAAACCGAGGGCTAAAACGTAATTAAACTAAAACTCTGGGGTCTAACTCGCAAAACTACAGGGCTTGGACTGCGGGTACAAAAACCAGGAAGGTCAGGGGCCTAAAAGCTAAAAACTGGACCTAGTTGGAATTTCTTTTGAACTAAGCTGGACGGCGGGTTAAATAAGGAAGAGTTGAGGGGCTCTTTAACAAAACGTCGGGCTGAAGCGGTATGCGCCGATCTGAGCCGTTGGATCTTGATCACGCGGCTCGGGCGAAACGGTATTCGGCTTCTAATCCAGGGCGCCGATCTCAGATCGAACGGCCGAGGGCTTATGGGCGAGCGGGCGGCGGCGCAACGTGCCGGCGGCTCTGTTTCGCGGCGGCGCGGGCTGCAGTTCGCCGGAGTTCGGCAAAACCAGTGCTCCGAGGCTCGATTCAAGCAGAGATTTGGCCCATGAGCATGAGCACGGCATGGCTAAACCACTGGTGGGCTCAGTAAGGGGCTACATCGGCCGGAGAGGACGGCCGGCGGTGACAGGCGGCTTAGGTTCGCCGGCGTACCGCGTTCTAGGACCTAGAGTGCGCATTAGGGCCTACAAGCTAGCGCAAAAAGATTAGGAGGTCCGGGCGGTGCTCACTGGGCGCAGAATCGGACGGGGAGGTGTTGTGCCGGCGCCGGCGACGAGTCTCAGCGGCGGCGCACGGCGGAGCTTGATGACGGGGTTGATGCCGAGGATCCTCCGGGACTCGGGTTCCACGGGACGCTTCTCTGAACCTCGTCGATGCTCCTGCGCAGGCCGTAGTGGAGCGGAGTGCAACGGGATGGCGTGTCCACGGCGGCGCAGAGAAGGCGTTCGGCGGAGCAGGAGCAGCACGGCTGCTAGGGTACGAGCATGGCGGCTGCGAGGGCGAGGTGAGGTGCGGGAGAGGGCCAGGGCGCGTTTAAGAAGGGTTGGCCGGGGATCTCGGCGGGGAAGCAAAGAAGGGAGGGCCGCGGGTTCATGGCCGGAGATCTCGGCCCTTCCTGTTACTCGAGCGAGGAACGCGCGGAGGAAGGTGGAGATCCTAACGTGTGGGGCCAGGCGGTCAGCGGGTGAAACCGGGGAGGCAGGCGTGGAGCGGGCGCGTGCGGTGGGGGTCGCTGACGGGCTGAGGAGAGCGGGGCGCTGGGCCGCGCGGGCGCTCGGGCTGAGCGGGGCGGAGGCAGGCCGCGGGGGAGAGGCGTAGCGGGCCGGAGAGCTGGCTACGCGGGCCGTTCGGGGTGAGGGTTGGACTGGGCTGAGGCGGGTTTGGGCTGGGTTTCTAGATTTGGGTTTGGGTCTTATTCTTTTCTATTTCTCCTTTTCTATTTCTAAACCAAACAAAGTTTGAATTCAAATCAAAATTTGAATTCAAACCACACTCAAATAAAATTATGCACCAGCATGAATGCAACAAAAATTTAAACCTATGGTAAATTTTAATTAATTAAGGAACAAAAATTAGATTAAATGCCAACTAAACACTATAAACCTTAGAAAATTAAATAAAGCCAATTTAATTTATTAATAAATACTGAAATTTAAATTAGGGTGTTACAGACCCTACCCCCTTAAAGAAATCTCGTCCCGAGATTTAGCTGGGCTGGCTAGCAAAGAGATCTGGATATGTCTTCTTCAACTCATCTTCTCGCTCCCAAGTAGCCTCAGCTTCACTGTGGTGACTCCACTGAACTCTGCACATCTTGATGCGCTTGTTCCGAGTAACCCTCTCTGACGTCTCCAGAATCTTTACCGGATGCTCAGTATAAGTCAGATCCTCCTGCACATCGACTCCATCCAGGGGTGCCTGCTCCTCGGGTACTCGCAAACACCTCTTCAGCTGAGATATATGGAAGACATCATGAACTCCTGAGAGGCTGAGAGGTAACTCCAGGCGATAAGCAACTTCGCCTTTCCGCTCTAGCACCTTGAATGGCCCCACATAACGAGGTGCTAACTTCCCTTTGACATTAAATCTGCGGATTCCTCTCATCGGAGACACCTTCAGATACACATAATCACCAACACTGAAAGTCAGGTCTCTCCGTTAGCCATCTGCATAGCTCTTTTGTCTGCTCTATGCAATCCTCAGATTTTCTCGCACAGCCTGAACCATCTGCTCTGCATCATCTATGATCTCAGGGCCAAAGAGCTGCTTCTCACCGATCTGATCCCAATAGAGAGGAGTCCTGCACTTTCTGCCATACAATGCCTCAAATGGGGACTTCTTTAGACTGGCCTGATAGCTGTTGTTATATGAGAACTCAGCAAATGACAGGCACTTATCCCAACTAGTACCATACTGAATGGCACAAGCTCTCAGCATATCCTCCAACACTTGGTTGGTTCTCTCTGTCTGCCCATCTGTCTGAGGGTGATAAGCCGTACTGAAACGCAGCTTCGTATCCAACGAATCATGGAGCTGCTCCCAGAAACGAGAAGTGAACTGAGACCCTCTGTCAGATATAATCTTCTTCGGCACACCATGCAAGCAGACAATCCGAGAGATGTACAACTCTGCAAGTCTAGCACCGGAGTAAGTAGTGTTCACTGGAATGAAGTGAGCAACCTTCGTCAGGCGATCCACTACTACCCAAATGGAGTTGTACCCTTTCTGAGTACGAGGCAATCCAACAATGAAGTCCATAGTGATTTCTTCCCATTTCCACTCTGGAATCTTCAAAGGCTGCAACAGACCGCTGGCCTCTGATGCTCAGCCTTGACACGCTGACAGGTGTCACAAATAGCCACGTACTCTGCCACTGAACGCTTCATCCCATACCACCAGAAGCGTTCCTTCAGATCATAATACATCTTCGTGCTGCCCGGATGAATAGAATAAGCTGTATCATGGGCCTCACTCAGAATCAACTTCCGAAGATCATGCACATCAGGCACGCAGATCCGGTTCTTGTACCACAAAGTACCCTGATCATCCTCTCTGAAATGAGGAGCTTTGCCCTTCTTGAGCAACTCACGGATCTCCTGCAGCTTCTCATCATCTTTCTGATGCTACCGGATCTCTGACTCTAGAGTCGGTACCGCCTCAAATGCTGCACTGGAAGTATGATGCAAGAAGCCCAGACTCAACTGCTCGAACTCCTCACATAACTCTGGAGGCATCTAGAAAGCCACGGCCATGTTGACATAACTTCTTCTGCTCAGAGCATCTGCTACAACATTGGCCTTGCCCGGATGATAGTGAATCTCCAGGTCATAATCCTTGACTAACTCTAGCCATCTTCTCTGCCGCATGTTCAGCTCATTCTGCGTGAAAATATACTTGAGGCTCTTGTGATCAGTGTAGATATCACATCGCTGCCCATACAAGTAATGCCTCCAAATCTTCAGAGCATGCACAACTGCGGCTAACTCAAGATCATGAGTAGGATAATTCAGCTCATGCCGGCGTAGCTGCCGTGAAGCATAAGCTATCACTCTGCCCTCCTGCATCAGAACACACCCAAGACCATCCTTCGAAGCATCACAATATACGGTGAACCTCTTCGTCTGGTCCGGCAGAGTCAGGACTGGCGCCGTAGTCAACCTTTTCTTCAGCTCATCAAAGGCCATCTGACGCTCATCAGTCCATACAAAAGCCACATTCTTCTCCAGCAAAGAAGTCAAAGGCTTCGCGATCTTGGAGAAATTCTCAATGAACCTCCGATAATATCCTGCTAAGCCCAAGAAAGACCTGACTTCCTTTACTGTCTGCGGTGTCTCCCACTCAAGCACATCTTTCACCTTGCTCGGATCAACAGCAATGCCTCCCTGAGAGATAATATGACCGAGGAATGGAACCTCGTCAATCCAGAACTCGCACTTGCTGAACTTGGCATACAACTGATGCTCTCTCAGCCTCTGCAATACGAGTCTCAGATGCTCCTCGTGCTCTTCTTCTGTCTTGGAGAAGATCAGAATATCATCAATGAAAATCACCACGAAGACATCCAGATAATCCATGAAGACCATGTTCATCAGATGCATGAAGAAAGCCGGGGCATTAGTCAAGCCGAAGGACATGACTGTATACTCATATAGCCCGTACTTGCAGGTGAATGCCGTCTTCGGAATATCCCCAGGACGGATCCTCAGCTGAAAATATCCCGAACGAAGATCAATCTTCGAGAATATACGAGCACCTCGAAGCAAATCGAAGAGATCCTCAATACGGGGCAGTGGATGCTTGTTCTTGATAGTGACTGCATTCAGCTCCCGATAATCCACACACATCCTCTTCGAGCCATCCTTCTTATCTACCAGCAATAATGGAAATGCCCAAGGAGAGAAGCTGCGATGGATATAGCCCTTGGCTAGCAACTCATCAATAGTCTTCTTGACTTCTTCATGCTCTATAGGCGCCATACGGTAGGGCCGCTTTGCAATAGGAGCTGTGCCAGGCAAGAGATCAATACAAAACTCAATGGCGCGTTCAGGCGGCATACCTGGCAGATCATCCGGAAAGACATCCGGGAATTCAGACACCACGCGAATACCGTCCGTGGGTCTAGCCTCCATCTGATGAAGAAATCCCGAAGGCTCTGAAGCACTAACTGTCACCTCTTGGCCATCAGATGCTGTCAGGTGAACTGCCCGATGAGCACAATCAATTCTGACTCCCTACTTGGCAAGAGTATCCATTCCCAAAATCACATCGATACCCTTGGTGTCTAGCACCCTCAGATCAGCACTGAACGTTGCCCCCCTTATGGCTACACTGACTCGGGGGCAAACAATATGGGATCTCAACTCCCCTCCCGGTGAAGAAACTAGCAGACAGTTCTTTAATGCAGTGGTAAAGAAACTATGCTCCTCAACAAATGACTTGGTGATGAAAGAATGAGTAGCACCAGTATCGAAAAGCACTGTAGCTGGATGGGAGTTGACCATGAACGTACCAATAACCACGTTGGGAGCCTCGGCCGCTGACTCGGCCGTCACGTGGTTCACTCTGCCCTGAGGTGGCGCCCTGGGCTGAGCTGGGCGCCCCTGCTGTCCCGCCTGCGCCTTCCGGGGGCAAGTGTTGGCGTAGTGCCCCGGCTGGCCGCAGTGATAGCAGACGCGAGGAGGTGCTGGAGCCTGCTGTCCGGTAGGAGCTGCCGGACGTGGAGCCTGCGGTGCCGGTGGAGCTGGTAGAGCAGTACGAGCCGGAGGTGCCGGTAACCTCGGGCCCTGACCTGCCTGCTGCTGTCGAGGCGGGTACTGCTGCGGTGGCCTCTGCTGGTACTACTGAGGAGGCCGGTACTGAGGCTGGTACTGCTGGGGCTGCTGGAGTCGAGGACGAGTGTTGCTGCCGGAAGCAACGGGGACAACCTTCCTCTTCTTGTCCTCCATCTCCAGGTGCTTACGCTCAGTGTTGAGCGCACTGTCAACCAGATGGTTGAAGTCGTCGAAGCGGAGGTTGAGCAGCGCGTACTGGAGGTATTCCTCAAGACCCTCCATGAAGTGCTCCTGCTTCTTGCGGTCATCCGCAACCTCGGCAGGGGCGTAGCGTGCCAGCTGAAGAAAACGATCACGATACTCCGTGACCGACATAGTCCCCTGAATTCACAAAGACAGATAGATATCAGAAAATTAACTCAGGATTCATAAGGATAGGACAAGGGGCATTAGCTCAAAAGAAACCGCTGAATGATTATATTTAAGATTACCTGCTTTAGTGCAAGGAACTCCTTCTGCTTCATCTTCATAACGCCCGCGGGGACGTTGTGGCTGCGGAAACGCTCCCTGAACTGGAGCCAAGTGAGAGTCTCGCGGTCCTGGACTGGGTGGGACTCCCACCAGTCCAAAGCTGCCCCTCGCAGCTGTCCTGCTGCGTACAGAACTCTCTCCCGATCATCGCACTGGGCGATGTCCAGCTGACGCTCCACTGCACGGAGCCAGTCGTCAGCCTGAAGAGGGTCGGACGTGTGAGAAAACGTCGGCGGGTGACCCCTCAGGAACTCAGCACGCCTGTCGCGAGGCTGCGGCGGTGGAGGAGGCGGAGGCTGAGTGTGAGCCTGCTGAAGAGCCTGAACAGTGTTGTTCAGGGTAGCCATCATCTGCATCTGGAGCTGGAAGTACTGCTCCGGGGTCAAGGGTGGAGGCATCGGGATCCCAGTACCCTGGTTGTTTTGACCCTGCTGCTGGCCAGAACCGGAACCGGTGCTCCTGGTGTTCACCATCTGATTTGACCAAAAGATTTCACGAGTAAGGATATTGCAGGAATAAATTCAGATGGATATGATAACTCTTTGCGGAAAAAGACTCAGCCATGATAAAGTAGGCAGGATAGAGTTGACTGTTTTACCCCCAACGATCTAACTCATTTTATTAATCAGTTAACTTTAACATCTGAGTGATTTCCTTTAAACAAATTTATACTACAAAACTATGCAATCATTCCAAAAATCCAAATCAAGCATGTAGCATAATAACAAGCAGACAATTTTCACGACTTAGCCGAGTTTAGCAAAAGACTCGACTAACACAACGCGTCGCAGAACGTGCTATCGTATTATTATTAAAAAGGTCACCTAGCTATGCTCATGGTGGTCAGATGAATGATTCAGGCCAAAATCTACGAAACTATTCTTCAGAGAGAGAAATCAAGGCAAGAAGGGTAAAAAGTCAAAGAAGTCAAGGGGTATAATAGTAAAATAGTTTCAGCAGACAAGGATTGGTGAGAAGAAGTCCTAAAACTCGACCAGTTCTATCTAGGCTTCGTCCTACAGTCGATATGGCTCTGATACCACTCTGTAACACCCGGTTTATAAAAGAACATAAACCGAGCAATCATATACGTGCCAGGATCAAGTCACACGTATATACAACAGAATGAACAGTATATCACAGCACATATCACGAATAAGGCATAATAAATCGAAATACGAATGTTATGTATTACAATAATGACAGAATGTCTGATACAGAGGAAGCGAAGTACAAAATACGATAAAAGCTCTCCGAAGCTGAAGCAGGGCGCCACAGGGACGTCGACTGGGAGACGAACACCTAGAAGTCCTCGTAGTCCTGGTAGCGCTGAGCGAACTCCCTCGCGTCGGCAGGAACTGAGCAGCAGTAGCGTAGCCAAGAGGAAAAAGTAGAGAAGAGGCAAGAGTGAGTACACAACTTGTACTCAACAAGTATAACACAAACTATGAGGCTCTAAGGTTGGCTGACTCAACTGCATTAGCTTTTAAGTGTTGGCAAAATTTTATTAAAGCTATTTACTACGAGTTGATGAATTACCATTAACCCAGTTACATAGTAATTAATCAAGATTAAACATGATACTATTGAGAACCAAACCGAAACCAAGCCACCAAGGTAAACCCCGAGAAGCACCCCCCTCGTCGGAAGGAGATAACTTCACTAATCAAAAGGAGGATCTGGGCCGCTCATAACCGTGAGCACGGCTAGAATACCAGTTTTACACTCTGTAGAGGTTGCACATCTTTACCCACAAGTCGTGAGCTACGCCAGTTGTTCATCACACTTCCTTAGGTGAGATGACTAGCAAACTCACTACGAGGCCGTTACAAAGGACACATTGGCAAGGTGTAACCGCTAAGGAATCAGGCTCCGCAACGATGGTAACCACCTCGAGGGGGTACAAGACACACAGACCAGCCTCGTAGCCTGGCCACCATTGAAGCTCACCACCCCCCATGCCCCGTCGGTAAGTTACTCCCGAACCAAAATGGCCTAATTAGTAAGCCAAGACCGTCCCATTCCAGTCTTGTGGTAGCGCTGTTGTCCCAGGTTGTCGCTCTATGAACCGGTCCTTATGGAGAGTGGCCAACCAAGCACTAAGCACCGTGCTGGCCCCCTAAGCCATGTTTCTAACAAAAGCCAATTTTAACGAGATGTGAGCCACTCAAGCCACACAGAGTGCCACTCTCAGAATTAAGTTCAAGTAAACCATTAGTCAAATTAATTAAAAAGGACCAGAGTGTGTTATAGCGCAGCAACCTAGCACAACTAACCAAAATGCAACCCAAAGGTATATATAAAGGATATAAACTGGCTAGGAAATCCTTAAAGGCATACAGTATTAAAATGCAGTATGAAATTGTATTTAAAGGTGATAGGTTGTTCATGTTATACTTGCCTTCCTCGTACTGCTCTGGCTGCTGCTCAAAGTGCTCGGAAGAAGGCTGCTCCTGGTACTGGTACTGGGGCTCCTCAGATGGATCAACGTCTACTCACGAACACATGGCCAAAACAATGCACGAAAATAAGCATACAAGCAAACATTAACAAAAACTAAGAAACAGTACATCAATACATAAAAACAGCAAGAAAAGCTAAGCTAAAACTATTCTACGCGTTACAACGATCGCGTGGATATAAAGAACGCTAAAAACGGAGCTAAAACGCATTTTCTAGGCTAAAAACAAGTTCTAGGGGCTTATTTGTAAGAAAACTGAAGTTTCAGGGGCTTTTCTGCTAAAACCGAGGGCTAAAACATAATTAAACTAAAACTCTGGGGTCTAACTCGCAAAACTACAGGGCTTGGACTGCGGGTACAAAAACCAGGAAGGTCAGGGGCCTAAAAGCTAAAAACTGGACCTAGTTGGAATTTCTTTTGAACTAAGCTGGACGGCGGGTTAAATAAGGAAGAGTTGAGGGGCTCTTTAACAAAACGTCGGGCTGAAGCGGTATGCGCCGATCTGAGCCGTTGGATCTTGATCACGCGGCTCGGGCGAAACGGTATTCGGCTTCTAATCCAGGGCGCCGATCTCAGATCGAACGGCCGAGGGCTTATGGGCGAGCGGGCGGCGGCGCAACGTGCCGGCGGCTCTGTTTCGCGGCGGCGCGGGCTGCAGTTCGCCGGAGTTCGGCAAAACCAGTGCTCCGAGGCTCGATTCAAGCAGAGATTTGGCCCATGAGCATGAGCACGGCATGGCTAAACCACTGGTGGGCTCAGTAAGGGGCTACATCGGCCGGAGAGGACGGCCGGCGGTGACAGGCGGCTTAGGTTCGCCGGCGTACCGCGTTCTAGGACCTAGAGTGCGCATTAGGGCCTACAAGCTAGCGCAAAAAGATTAGGAGGTCCGGGCGGTGCTCACTGGGCGCGGAATCGGACGGGGAGGTGTTGTGCCGGCGCCGGCGACGAGTCTCAGCGGCGGCGCACGGCGGAGCTTGATGACGGGGCTGATGCCGAGGATCCTCCGGGACTCGGGTTCCACGGGACGCTTCTCTGAACCTCGTCGATGCTCCTGCGCAGGCCGTAGTGGAGCGGAGTGCAACGGGACGGCGTGTCCACGGCGGCGCAGAGAAGGCGTTCGGCGGAGCAGGAGCGGCACGGCTGCTAGGGTACGAGCGTGGCGGCTGCGAGGGCGAGGTGAGGTGCGGGAGAGGGCCAGGGCGCGTTTAAGAAGGGTTGGCCGGGGATCTCGGCGGGGAAGCAAAGAAGGGAGGGCCGCGGGTTCATGGCCGGAGATCTCGGCCCTTCCTGTTACTCGAGCGAGGAACGCGCGGAGGAAGGTGGAGATCCTGACGTGTGGGGCCAGGCGGTCAGCGGGTGAAACCGGGGAGGCAGGCGTGGAGCGGGCGCGTGCGGTGGGGGTCGCTGACGGGCTGAGGAGAGCGGGGCGCTGGGCCGCGCGGGCGCTCGGGCTGAGCGGGGCGGAGGCAGGCCGCGGGGGAGAGGCGTAGCGGGCCGGAGAGCTGGCTACGCGGGCCGTTCGGGGTGAGGGTTGGACTGGGCTGAGGCGGGTTTGGGCTGGGTTTCTAGATTTGGGTTTGGGTCTTATTCTTTTCTATTTCTCCTTTTCTATTTCTAAACCAAACAAAGTTTGAATTCAAATCAAAATTTGAATTCAAACCACACTCAAATAAAATTATGCACCAGCATGAATGCAACAAAAATTTAAACCTATGGTAAATTTTAATTAATTAAGGAACAAAAATTAGATTAAATGCCAACTAAACACTATAAACCTTAGAAAATTAAATAAAGCCAATTTAATTTATTAATAAATACTGAAATTTAAATTAGGGTGTTACAACTAGCCATGCTCACGGTTATGAGTGGCCCAGATCCTCCTTTTGATTAGTGGGGTTATCTTCCTTTGATTAGGGGGGTTCCCCGGGTGGTTTGGTTTGGTTCTCAGTAGTTCATAATTAATTTTGATTAATTACTATGTAACTGGGTTTATGGTAATTCACCAATTCGTAGTAATTAGCTTTAATAAAATTTTGCCAAGACTTAAAAGCTAATGCAGTTTAGTCAGCCAACCTTAGAGCCTCATAGTTTGTGTTATACTTGTTGAGTACAAGTTGTGTACTCACTCTTGCCTACTCTACTCTTTTCCTCTTGTTCTTTTTGGGGATACTCTACTGCTGCTCAGTTCCCGGCGACGCGGAGGAGTTCACCCAAAGCTACCAGGAGTACGAGGACTTCTAGGCGGTCGTCTCCCAGTCGATGTCCCTGTGGCGCCCAGCTTCCGAGAGTTTCGTACCTGTTTTACGCTTCCGCATATTTTGTACCAGACATTTTGTCATTTATGTAATAAATAACATTCGTACTCCCTTTATTATATCTTTTTACATGATATGTGCTGTGATATACTATTCATTCTATTGTATATACGTGCGACTTGATCCTGGCACGTATATGATTGCTCGGTTTATGTTCTTTTGTAAACCGGGTGTTACAGAGTGGTATCAGAGCTATATCAACCGTAGGACAAAAGCCTAGATAGAACTGGTCGAGTTTTTGGTCTTCTTCTCTCTAAGCCTTGTCTGTTGAAACTATTTTGCTATTATACTCCTTGAATTCTAAGATTTTTACTCGTCTTGCCTTGATTTTTCACTATAGAATAGTTTCCGTAGATTTTGGCCTGAAGAAAGTCGACCGACCATCATAGGTGTAAGCTAAATGACCCTTTATAATAGCACGATAGAAAATCCTGCAACGCATTGTGTTAGTCGAGTTGTGTGTTAAACTCGGCCAAAGTGTAAATTTGTATACTTGTTATTATGCAAATGTTTGATTTGAATATTTGGTTGATTGCATAGCTGTTGTCGACCGAAACCCACCGGCGAGCAACGACGGGCAACACGAAGAGCCGGGAGGTTGCTAGGGCGCTAGAGGCACTGCTCCCTCGTCGACGGCCCGCAATTTCCGTCACGCGCCCGGAGGAGGTGTCAAAACCGGGCGTGCCACCTAACCTATACCCGATCAGGAGGGTGCAGACGTGCTCCGAACAGTTTCCTGCATACAAAGACATGTGTAAACATAAGTCCGAGCCGTGGTCGGCTCCCCGGGACGACTCTTGCATCGGCTTTGAAGAGCCGATCGAGTCCCGGTGTCAGACAAGATCTGGTTGTATCCGGATATGATAAATAGAGCAAATTACTATAAAACTGCTTCAGTCAAATCTAATTGATCTAACCCACGATGGTAACAGCTTCACTGCTAGATCGGAACATCTTACACGTGACTAGGCCTAGCGAACGTAACAGACAACTAAACCACAACCTAAAACAGAGGCCTAAGAACTAGCAAGAGCCTATTCCCGGAACAATCCCTATCAAGGCTAAGATAAATCATCTACTACGCCACCGGATCATCCAATCCGTTTGCAAGGCCTAACCTAGCAGATATTATGCCAACTCTTAAGATAAGAGTAAACCATAACAGATTGGATCTACTAAACATGAAAGAAGCAGGGTGTTGTCCCTGTGCGACTAATTCTATGCGATAAGAACTAGTAAGAGATTGAAACATGATTGCACAGAAACAACATGATATTCGTAGATGATACACAACAAAGCACAATAGATCTACTAAAAGCCATGCTACGAACATCAAGATAACTAGTACTACTCGCCATCAAAAATGCTTCAGTACGAGTAATACCAAGGTAAAAGCAAGAACAATACTGCCCTGATCGCAAGAAGCGATCAGGGCAGCATGGCACTTACTTGGATGAAACCCTAAGATTAGGGGTGGCGATGCGCCGAGAGTTGTTGTTTGCGAGTCGTGATGACGCTCTCCCATGAATAACAAAGGGTACATATTTATAGTCCGGAGACTTGGGAAACAATCTAAACTAATCTTGTCCCGATTGGACTCTATCTCTAATCTTAAACTAAATCTAAGGATACATGGCCAATGTGGCCCAGACGCTCACGCAGGAGCCGATTTACAAGCCTTCCTCATCTTTTGCTTTAAGCCCATCTTGATTTCGGCCCATAAATTAACCCTGTTAATTTATGGCGATAACACATGCCCCCCTAGTTTTGGCAATGATAGTTCCAAAACCAATCCGTCGCTTCATCTTCCCGTTAATGTTCATTAACCACATTGCAACCACCAAGGAAGACGCAATGTCTCTGCAACTGGCTCCTCGCAGAACGTGAAAACTGCCGATCCATCTTCCACCTTTTCACTATTTAATCTCACCCGAATCGGCTCTTCTCCACAGCAAACTCCATCTTCTTCCCAAAGCCAGTAGCACAGAAAACCCAATCCTTCATCACCAGCAATGGCGATTTCTTTTTCTTCCGGCTCCAACTCTTTTGGAGACTCCTCTTCTTCCTCCTCCTCTCCCCCTTCTTCTTCTTCCCTCTCGGCCTCCTCCATCGACTCTATCCCAGAGAGCCGAGAGCCGACCCCCGAGTGGGACCCGACATCAGCCTATGAGGCGCTGGCTCCTCTGCACTGGGATGCAGAGGAGTTCGATTTCGGGGTCGCCTCCGAGGAGGACGAGCCCATGACTGAAGGAGAAGACCTCCGGCTCCTGTTCCAAGAGGAGTCGGAGAAGAACGAAGAAGAAGACCCCTCTTCGGATGGAGTCGACTCTTCCTCGGAAGAGGAGATCGACTCCCCCTCCGATGACGACGAGCCGATGGGCGGAAAGCCCTTCCGGTTCCTTGGGTCCTCCGAAGAGGACAGCGAGGAGGAGAACAGCGGCGACGGCGACGGCTGGAGTGACTCCGGGTCTGAAGGCGGTAGCAGCGCCTTCAGCAGCGACGACGGCAGCGACGACGATGGCAGCGGGGATGTACCGGCCCGAAGCCCCAAGCGTCGTAGGTACTAGGTACCTACAAACAGTAGTAGTAGTAGTATCGTAGGGATAGGACCTCAAAGCCGAAGGATTAATTCCTTTGTAAAATCGGCTTTCCTTGTAATGAACTTTCCTTTTAATGAAATCGAGTTTCCCCAATTTCGTGTCTTCGTTTACTTCCCCAAAAGCCGATGGCAACGCATCAGGCTTCCATAAATATCCAAGAGCCGACGAAATTCAAACTAGAAGCGACCCGCAGAAGAATAACACTTCCAGTCTGAACCGAACTCGACGAACCCTCAAACTCGAGTGTAATTCGAAAACCAAGCTCTACAAATCCGAGCAAGAATTATCCAGGCAGCCGAAATTCGAACCAGAATCTCCAGCAATCAAATCCTAAGTCAACAGATCTGACCATGGCAGATTCTACAGCTCAAACGACAAGCTCTGCAGTCCATGATGCGGCAATCCACGGTCTGAAGGTAATATACGACCTAATCTTTCAGTTTTCTTCAGCTTACCAAGTTTCTGAAACTGAAACTCTGAAACATGACACCATACGCATATTTCTGAACTTCTGAACTTCAGGTATCAGACATCCTCTTGCCGCATCCCTCTAATCCAAAATCTTTCTGTCTTGGCCCACAAACTCACGAAAACCCCACAGATTTGATCTCTTGTGAAGCAAATAGGATTCCTTTTGTGAGTCAAGACATCGATTTGAACCTCTGGGCCGACTGCTTAAGAGCCTGGCCTAATCCACCTGAAAGCTGGATAACATGGTACACCAGAGTAGCAAAAGCTCACATGCCCTTGTGGCAAGATTTAAACATAGCCGATGCACTTAGCTTATCACTGTCACCCCTTGACAAAGATGAAAATCTTCTGAAAACCATCGGCTATTTCTGGTCTGATGCTCTGAATTGTTTCCTTTTTGGTCATGGACCCATGACTCCCACTCTGCTAGATGTTGTCATGATCACCGGACTAGACATTAATTCCCCCAATCCTGCTGCTCACAAAATGGCAGAAGTTCCCTTCAAGCTTTCTTCCAAAGTCAACTGCACAAATTGGGGTACTTACATGAATCAGCACATGAAAACAAATGGTCCAGTGACTGAGAAGGAACACACAGCCTTCTTAAATATTTGGCTAGAGCACTTCATCTTCTGTGGCCCTTCCTTAGCTCCAACTAAGAACTATCTCCCCTTGGCCTATCACCTGGCCCATGGTAATCACACCGGCCTAGGCAAGCTTTTCCTTGGAGAAACATACAGATATCTCCATCTGATGACATCTAACTTGCTCAACCACAAGAAACTGAGAACCGGAGGCCCTTGGTGGTTTATCCAGTTGTTGGCACAACTGTACTTCCAGCACCATATTCCCAACTTCCAAGGCCTGACCAAGAACTCTTTCCCCGATGAAAGCGGCAAACCAATTAGATGTACTAGCTACGGCCAAGCTTTGTTCAGTCTCCCTGGCAGTAAACTGAATTCAACAGATGCAGCAAACTGGTTTAGAGTGTTCTACAAAGGACTAGATAATCCTCTCTACCTTCCATTTACTGAATCTGAATCCTTTGAGAACCCAACTGCCTTCAGACTAGACAACTTTGCCGATGACGATAGCACTCGGCATCTATATTCTCTAATGATTCGACCTAGCTTCCTTCCTGTTGGCATCAGCACTTCTAACAGAATTATCAAGCCAGGCTATGAATCTTACCAGCCAGTCATAGCAGCTCGGCAATTCGGCCTAGGACAGGTCCCTCCCCACTTCCATATTTACCACTTGGTGGAGAGCAGAGCCGATCTGTCTGATGGTCTCACCAGCTCGAGATGCTACAGCATGTTTGACAATCTCCACATTTCAATACCAGCTGATTTGTCTTTCACCTCCTCATCAATCGGCTTCGATACTTGGTGGAACATGTGGAAAACTCATGTTTTCAGAAAAGCTCTAGGTCCTCGACTGCAGCAAATCGATCCTGAATATGTAATCCTCGAGGAAGAGGTACTGAATTTATGCATTTTACTCCTCCTAAGTCCTCTACTCCTTTCTCTTGGCTTAACCTGCTCATCCTGTCAGCAGCAACAAGATGGCCCAGAACCCATGACCAGCACTGGGGAGCCATTTCACTTTCTTCCAACTGCTCCTAATGTACTTTTCTGCAAAGGATCACCACCAATGAAGAAAGTGATAATGTCTGTTCAGCCAGACTTACTTCAGTCGGCTTCCAAGCGAAGACAAACTTCTGCAAGCATTGCCCCCCGAGTCTTGACCAAGAAAAGGAAGATGATGACAAGGCGTGTCATCAAGAAACTAGTACCACCCCCTTCGAGTCCATCAGAGTCCAACACCAACTAGGTACCTCATCACCCAAGAACTCTTCTTTATTTCATACATATGTACTCTGGTTGACTGTAATTCTATCTCCAGGATGCAGCTGAAGAAACCTCCAATGTAGAAGGCCCGGATCATCATGAGATGGCTGCAACTCCTGATGCACTAATGGACGCAAGCGAGGAACAAGCTGATACAGTCGAGGCTCTTGACGCTAACACCAGCTCTGATGGGACGATCGCTCCCGAACCGACCAACACTTCTTCTTCAGAACAGGTAACATCATAAAACCAATTCTGAACCAGCCGATAACTTCATAAATGTATATTGTTCTAACTCCAGAGATGTCCATAGAGCTTTGACATTTCAGGTTTACTTTCTTTCGACCCGGCATCCATGGGTCTGATTGTCCCTGGAACAGAAGCATTATATCTACAGCAATCGGCTAACTTGTCACATCAGCTTCGACTCATCAAGGATTTTCTATCTGCTCCAATCACCGCTCTGGTTGATGATTCCAGCAACATAAAGAATATCTTTGAGCAAATAGAACCCCAACTCCCGGAATCATTGCAAATCAAGCTCTGGCCAGCCAGCAACCTCCCATTCTTTCGGATAGAAGTCAGTAAAGCACAACAAAGGATGGAAGCACGTCGCTCTCAAGCTTCTCTGAAAGATGACATCACCCAGAAATGCAAGGCCCTCAACCAGAAAAAAGCAACTCTAGATATCAAAGCTGACGTGTTTGCCAACATGAACCGACTCGACCTCCTGAAGAAAGAACTGGCGGAACTCGAAGCAAAGGTCCGCACCACCAAAGAACTCATCCAAGCCGAGGAAACCTCCATTGCAAACTCCAAGCAAGAAACCCAGGAAATAGCCGAACAAATACAAGCAGAGTTTGCAGAGATCAGCACCTTGAGTCGGCAGATAGTCACAGGCGACGACAAGGATGACGAAACAATTATAGCACGAGCAGACTCTGTCCGAACTGAAGCCATCCATGCCATAGAAGAGTTCCTGAACCAATAGATAGGCTCAAGAGAGAATTAGTACCGCCTGTTAACTTGAAATTTGTAACTGTCCTTTAAAAACATCTTAAGTCGATGGTCACACATCGGCTGTTCGCTTTTCATATATTTCACTAGCCAACTCAAAGTGTTGGCCTGTCATGATGATTTTTTTTTACTGGCCAACTCAACGTGTTGGCCTTTCATGACTCTCTTTTTTTTTTGCGTGGCCAACTCAACGTGTTGGCCTATTACACTGCAGCCAGATGGATCTCATCGGCTTTTCGTTACTCGCCTTCCCACATGCTCGGGAAATACTTCTTGAGATGCTGACCATTGACAGCAATAGGAAACTTGACGCCATCCAATTTTTCGAGCATGTATGCATTCCCAGGTAAAACCTGATCAACCTTATACGGCCCATGCCAAGTCGGAGACCATTTACCAAACTTTTTGTCTTTAGCTCCCAATGGCAATACCGCCTCCCAAACCAAATCTCCAACTCGGAAATCTTTAGGCTTGACCTTCTTGTTGTATGCACGGGTGACTTTAGCTTTGTTTTCTTTGATTTTTTCCAGCGACCAAAGCCTTAGCTCTGCCAGGTCCTCCACATTATCGTTCATCAAGGCTGCATACTGTTCAGCAGATAGATCATTCTGAAACTCAACACGCCTTGATCTAGCCGTGATTTCCCATGGTAGCACAGCATCCTGGCCGTAGACTAGATGGTACGGCGACGTCTTGGTGGAACCATGACACGAAATACGATATGCCCACAAAGCTTCTGATAACACCTCATGCCAACGCCTAGGGTATTCATCAATCTTTCTCTTTATGAGCTTGATAAGGCTTTGGTTGGATGCCTCAGCTTGTCCATTAGCTTGGGCATAATACGGAGATGATCTGATCAGCTTAATCCCCATGTCATCAGCAAACTTTCTGAATTCCTCTAATATAAAGACCGATCCTCCATCGGTCGTAATGGTCTGAGGAATCCCAAATCTATGAATGATGTGTTCTTTGACAAAACTGACCACATCTCTCGATGCTACTGTCCTCATGGGCACTGTCTCTACCCACTTTGTGAAATAATCTGTGGCAGCTAAGACCCATTGGTGACCCTTGCTAGATGACGGGTTGATCTGTCCAATCATGTCCATGCCCCATCCTCTGAATGGCCAGGGTTTAATGATAGGATTCATCACTGATGCTGGCACTATCTGAATTTTACCAAACCTCTGACATGCTTGACATCTGTAACACCCGGTTCATAAAAGAACATAAACCGAGCAATCATATACGTGCCAGGATCAAGTCACACGTATATACAACAGAATGAACAGTATATCACAGCACATATCACGAATAAGACATAATAAATCGAAATACGAATGTCATTTATTACAATAATGACATAAATGTCTGATACAGCGGAAGCGAAGTACAAATACGGTAAAAGCTCTCCGAAGCTGAGCAGGGCGCCACAGGGATGTCGACTGGGAGACGAACGCCTAGAAGTCCTCGTAGTCCTGGTAGCGCTGGACGAACTCCCTCGTGTCGGCAGGAACTGAGCAGCAGTAGCGTAGCCAAGAGGAAAAAGTAGAGAAGAGGCAAGAGTGAGTACACAACTTGTACTCAACAAGTATAACACAAACTATGAGGCTCTAAGGTTGGCTGACTCAACTGCATTAGCTTTTAATCTTGGCAAAATTTTATTAAAGCTATTTACTACAAGTTGATGAATTACCATTAACCCAGTTACATAGTAATTAATCAGAATTAAACATGTTACTACTGAGAACCAAACCAAAAACCACCAAGGTAACCCCGAGAGGCACCTCCCTCGTCGGATGGAGACAACCCCACTAATCAAACGGAGGATCTGGGCCGCTCATAACCGTGAGCACGGCTAGTATACCAGTTTTACACTCTGCAGAGGTTGCACATCTTTACCCACAAGTCGTGAGCTACGCTAGAGGTTCATCACACTTCCTTAGGTGAGATGACTAGCGACTCACTACGAGGCCGTTACAAAGAATCTCGTTGGTAAGGCGTAACCGCGAGAGATAGGTCAGCGACGATGGGGCCCACCTCCGGGTGTACAAGCACAGGAGCGCAATCCAAGCACAGACCAAGCCGGAGGAGCAGGGACCATTGAAGCTTACTACTCTTGCCCCACAGGTAAGTTACTCCAAACCTAATTAGTAAGCCAAGTCTATCCCATTCTAGCCTTGTGGTAGCGCTGTTGTACCAGGTTGTCGCTCTATGAACCAGTCCTTATGGAGAGTGGCCAACCAAGCACTAAGCACCGTGCTGGCATCCTAAACCATGTTTCTACAAAAACCATCTTTTAATGAGACGTGAGCCACTCATCCAATAGAGGGCCACTCTCAGAATTAAGTTCAAGTAAACCATTAATCAAATTAATTAAAAAGGACCAGAGTGTGTTATAGCGCAGCAACCTAGCACAACTAACCAAAATGCAACCCAAAGGTATATATAAAGGATATAAAGTGGCTAGGAAATCTTTATAGGCATACAGTATTAAATGCTGTATGAAAATGTAATTAAAAGTGATAGGTTGTTCATGTTATACTTGCCTTCCTCGTACTGCTCCTGCTGCTGCTCAAAGTGCTCGGAAGACGGCTGCTCCGGGTACTGGTACTGGGGCTCCTCAGATGGATCAACGTCTACTCACGAACACATGGCCAAAATAATGCACAATAATAAGCATACAAGCAAACACTAACAAAAACTAAGAAACAATACATCAATACATAAAAACAGCACACTAAACTAGTCTAAAACTATTCTACGCATTACAACGATCGCGTGGACATAAAGAACGCTTAAATCGGAGCTAAAACGCATTTTCTTAGCTAAAAACAAGTTCTAGGGGCTTATTTGTAAGAAAAACAGGGTTCCAGGGACTTTTCTGCTAAAACCGAGGGCCTAAACATAATTAAACCTTAGTTCTAGGGTCTAACTCGCAAATCTACCAGAGCAGGACGGCGGGTTCTATTTTGAAGAAGCTCAGGGTCTAAAACATAAAAGGAAGGGCAGATTTGGAATTATTTTTCAAATGAGATGGACTGCGGGTTAAATCTAAGAAAGCTGGGGGGTCTTTAACAAAAAGGCCAGGCGAAGGGGTACATCCAGATCTGGACCGCCGGATCTGGATCCAATGGCTCAGGATAGACTAGATGCCGATCTAATCTCAGGCGTTGAGACGAGATCTGACGGCTGGGATCGGTTGGGGCGTGGAAGGCGGCGGCGCTGTCGCCGGAGCAGAGCTCCGCGGCGGCGTGCGGCTCGGGCTCGCCGGAGCGCTGCGATTCTGGGGTTCCCGGGCTCGATTTCGACGCGGCTTCGGCCTAGGAGCATCTCCATGGCATGAGTAGTCGTCCTGGACACTCATGGGAGGGAATTAGGGCGCGGGATGGGGTGCTCGACGGCAAGGGAGTATCTGGGCGGCGCACCATCGCCGGCGTGGGCACGTTCCAGGGGTTCTGGTGGTCTACTGGGGACGAGCTAGGGTGCAAAAACATCAGGGAGGCGGGCCGAACCTTACCAAGGGTGCGGGGTGGTCGACGTAGCAGCGGAGTGGCGTCGGCGGCGTCGTCTAGCGGCGGCGCACGGACGGCGTCGGGGAAGAGGTCGAAGCAGAGGCTTGCCGGGCTCCTAGATTGCATGGATCGACTTCAGAGGTGCCTGTGAGGAAGATACGGCGGTCAGGGTGATCGGAGGGGCTCCAACGGCGTTGAATTTCCACTGCGAAACTTCTCACCGGCGGCGGATCGGGGCGGAAATCCCGGCGTGGTAGTGGCGGGGCTCGAAGATGGCTGCCTCGGGGCTGATCCTGGATCCAAGGAGGAGCTCACGCAAGGATTTGCAGGGGCTAGGGCGCTGCGGAGCAGCGGCTCCACGACGGCGCAGAGGTTCTGTTCCGGCGGCAAGGCGTGGCGTGGAGGTGGGGTTGTGGTGGCGGCTGCGGGATGGGGTTTTGGGTTCCAGGGGGTGCGGCCTGGGGTGTTTAAAGGGGGCGCCGGGTTTCTGGGCGTGCGTGCCCCGTGAAAGACGCGGCGAGATCCCCGGCGAGGATCGTGGGGCTTCCGTTGCGTGCGCGCGGCGAGGGGAAGGGGATGACCCCGACGCATGGGCCCGGCCAGGCAGTGAGGGAAAGTGACGCGGGCCGAGCGCGTGGGAGGGAAAGGAAGCCTGGGCCGTGTGGGGAGCGGGCCTTTGCGCGAGCGCTTGCTGGGCCGCGCGCTGGGTGAGGCTGGGCCGAGTGTGTGCGGGTGGAAGCGGGCCCATGCGGTTTGAGTGCTGGGGCGCTGTGCCCGCGGGCTGGGCTGAGGTTTGGGCGGGACTGGGTTTTGGATTTTCTGGGTTTGGGCTCCCTTTTCTAATCCCTTTCCTTTTCTATTCTATTTCTTTCCTCTTTTCTATTCCTAATTCAAACAAAGTCTGAATTCAAATACAAATTTCAATTCAAACCACACTCAATTAAAAGTATGCACCAGCATGAATGCAACATAAATTTTTAAACTTAGACAAAATTTTAATTACTTAAGGAACAAAATTAAATTAAATGCAAGTCTAACACAATAAACCATAGAAAATTAAATAAAGCCAATTAAATTTATTGATAAATGTTGAAATTTAAACTAGGGTGTTACAGACCCTACCCCCTTAAAGAAATCTCGTCCCCGAGATTTAGCTGGGCTGGCTAGCAAAGAGATCTGGGTATGTCTTCTTCAACTCATCTTCTCGCTCCCATGTTGCCTCAGCTTCACTGTGATGACTCCACTGAACCCTGCACATCTTGATGCGCTTGTTCCGAGTAACCCTCTCCGATGTCTCCAGAATCTTCACCGGATGCTCAGTATAAGTCAGATCTTCCTGCACATCGACTCCATCCAGGGGTGCCTGCTCCTCGGGTACTCGCAGACACCTCTTCAGCTGAGATATATGGAAGACATCATGAACTCCTGAGAGGCTGAGAGGTAACTCCAGGCGATAAGCAACTTCGCCTTTCCGCTCTAGCACCTTGAATGGCCCCACATACCGAGGTGCTAACTTCCCCTTGACATTAAATCTGCGGATTCCTCTCATCGGAGACACCTTCAGATACACATAATCACCGACACTGAAGGTCAGATCTCTCCGTTTGCCATCGGCATAGCTCTTCTGCCTGCTCTGTGCAATCCTCAGATTTTCTCGCACAGCCTGAACCATCTGCTCGGCATCATCTATGATCTCAGGGCCAAAGAGCTGCTTCTCACCAATCTGATCCCAATAGAGAGGAGTCCTGCACTTTCTGCCATACAATGCCTCGAAGGGGGACTTCTTCAGACTGGCCTGATAGCTGTTGTTATATGAGAACTCAGCATAAGACAGGCACTTATCCCAACTAGTGCCGTACTGAATGGCACAAGCTCTCAGCATATCCTCCAACACTTGGTTGGTTCTCTCTGTCTGCCCATCTGTCTGAGGGTGATAAGCCGTACTGAAACGCAGCTTCGTATGCAAAGAATCATGGAGCTGCTCCCAGAATCGAGACGTGAACTGAGACCCTCTATCAGATATGATCTTCTTGGGCACACCATGCAAACAGACAATCCGAGAGATGTACAACTCTGCAAGTCTAGCACCGGAGTAAGTAGTGTTCACTGGAATGAAGTGAGCAACCTTCGTCAGTCGATCCACTACTACCCAAATGGAGTTGTACCCTTTCTGAGTACGAGGCAATCCAACAATGAAGTCCATAGTGATCTCCTCCCATTTCCACTCTGGAATCTTCAAAGGCTGCAATAGACCTGCTGGCCTCTGATGCTCAGCCTTGACACGCTGACAAGTGTCACAAATAGCCACGTACTCTGCCACTGAACGCTTCATCCCATACCACAAGAAACGTTCCTTCAGGTCATAGTACATCTTTGTGCTGCCCGGATGAATAGAGTAAGCTGTATCATGGGCCTCACTCAGAATCAACCTCCTGAGATCCTTCACATCTGGCACACAAATCCGGTTCTTGTACCACAAGGTACCCTGATCATCCTCTCTGAAATGAGGGGCCTTGCCCTTCTTGAGCAACTCACGAATCTCCTGCAGCTTCTCATCATCTTTCTGATGCTGCCTGATCTCTGACTCTAGAGTCGGTACTGCCTCAAACGCTGCACTGGAAGTATGATGCAAGAAGCCCAGACTCAACTGCTCGAACTCCTCGCATAACTCTGGAGGCATCTGGAAAGCCACAGCCATGTTGTCATAACTTCTCCTGCTCAAAGCATCTGCTACAACATTGGCCTTGCCCGGATGATAGTGAATCTCCAGGTCATAGTCCTTGACCAACTCTAGCCATCTTCTCTGCCGCATGTTCAGTTCATTCTGCGTGAAAATGTACTTGAGGCTCTTGTGATCAGTGTAGATATCACACCGCTGCCCATACAAGTAATGCCTCCAAATCTTCAGAGCATGCACAACTGCGGCTAACTCAAGATCATGAGTGGGATAATTCAGCTCATGCCGACGTAACTGCCGTGAAGCATAAGCAATCACTCTGCCCTCCTGCATCAGAACACACCCAAGACCATCCTTCGAAGCATCACAATACACCGTGAACCTCTTCGTCTGGTCTGGCAGAGTCAGGACTGGCGCCGTAGTCAACCTCTTCTTCAGCTCATCAAAGGCCCTCTGACGCTCATCAGTCCACACGAAAGCCACATTCTTCTCTAGCAAAGAAGTCAAAGGCTTCGCGATCTTGGAGAAATTCTCAATGAACCTCCGATAATATCCAGCTAAGCCCAAGAATGACCTGACTTCCTTTACTATCTGCGGCGTCTCCCACTCGAGTACATCCTTCACCTTGCTCGGATCAACAGCAATGCCTCCCTGAGAGATAACATGACCGAGGAATGGAACCTCGTCAATCCAGAACTCGCACTTGCTGAACTTGGCATACAACTGATGCTCCCTCAGTCTCTGCAATACGAGTCTCAGATGCTCCTCATGCTCTTCTTCTGTCTTGGAAAAGATCAGAATATCATCACTGAAAATCACCACGAAGACATCCAGATAGTGCATGAAAACCATGTTCATCAGATGCATGAAGAAAGCCGGGGCATTAGTCAAGCCGAAGGACATGACAGTGTACTCATACAGCCCGTATTTGTAGGTGAATGCTGTCTTCAGAATATCCCTAGGACGGATCCTCAGCTGAAAATAACCCGAACGAAGATCAATCTTCGAGAATATACGAGCACCTCGAAGCAAATCGAAGAGATCCTCAATGCGGGGCAGTGGGTGCTTGTTCTTGATAGTAACTACATTCAGCTCCCGATAATCGACACACATCCTCTTCGAGCCATCCTTCTTATCTACCAGCAATAATGGAAAAGCCCAAGGAGAAGCTGCGACGGATATAGCCCTTCGCTAGCAACTCATCAATAGTCTTCTTGACTTCCTCATGCTCTATAGGTGCCATATGGTAGGGCCGCTTTGCAATAGGAGCTATGCCAGGCAAGAGATCAATACAAAACTCAATGGCGCGTTCAGGCGGCATACCTGGCAGATCATCCGGAAAGACATCCGGGAATTCAGACACCACGCGAATACCGTCCGTGGGTCTAGCCTCCATCTGATGAAGAAATCCAGAAGGCTTTACTGCACTGATAACAACCTCTTGGCCACTGGAAGCTGATAGCAAGACTGTCCTCTGAGCACAATCTATCCGAACTCCCCATTTGGCCAGAGTCTCCATTCCCAGAATGACATCAATGCCCTTGGTGTCTAGCACCATCAGATCAGTACAGAACTCTACTCTCCTCAAAGAAACACTGACTCTCGGGCAGTAAGTGTGAGACCTCAACTATCCTCCCGGTGAAGATACTAACAGGCACCTCTTTAATGTGCTAGTATGAATACCATGATGCTCGACAAAAGACTGAGTAATGAAGGAATGCGTAGCACCAGTATCGAAAAGCACTGTAGCTGGATATGAATTAACCATGAACGTACCAATAACCACGTTGGGAGCCTCGGCCGCTGACTCGGCCGTCACGTGGTTCACTCTGCCATGAAGTGGCGCCCTGGGCTGAGCTGGGCGCCCCTGCTGTCCCGCCTGCGCCTTCCGGGGGCAAGCGTTGGCGTAGTGCCCCGGCTGGCCGCAGTGAAAGCAGGTGCGAGGGGGTCCCTGAGTCTGCTGTCCGGTAGGAGCTGCCGGACGTGGAGCCTGCGGTGCCGGTGGAGCAGCACGAGCCGGAGGTGCCGGTAACCTCTGGCCCTGCCCCGCCTGCTGCTGCTGTCGAGGCGGGTACTGCTGCAGTGGCCTCTGCTGGTACTACTGAGGAGGCCGGTACTGCTGGGGCGGCTGGAGGCGTGGATGAATGTTGCTGCCGGAAGCAATGGGGACAACCTTCCTCTTCTTGTCCTCCATCTCCAAGTGCTTGCGCTCAGTGTTGAGCGTGCTGTCAACCAGATGGTTGAAGTCGTCGAAGCGGAGGTTGAGCAGCGCGTACTGGAGGTAGTCCTCAAGACCCTCCATGAAGTGCTCCTGCTTCTTGCGGTCATCCGCAACATCGGCAGGGGCGTAGCGAGCCAGCTGCAGAAAGCGATCACGATACTCCGTGACCGACATAGTCCCCTGAATTCACAAGACAGATAGATATCGGAAGATTAACTCAAGATTTCATAAGGATGGAACAAGGGGCATTAGCTCAAAAGAAACCGCTGAATGATTATATTTAAGATTACCTGCTTCAGTGCAAGGAACTCCTTCTGCTTCATCTTCATAACGCCCGCGGGGACGTTGTGGCTGCGGAAACGCTCCCTGAATTGGAGCCAAGTGAGAGCCTCGCGGTCCTGAACTGGGTGGGACTCCAACCAGTCCAAAGCTGCCCCTCGCAGCTATCCTGCGGCGTACAAGACGCGCTCACGATCATCGCACTGGGCGATGTCCAGCTGACGCTCCACTGCACGGAGCCAGTTGTCAGCCTGAAGAGGGTCGGACGTGTGAGAAAACGTCGGCGGGTGACCCCTCAGGAACTCAGCACGACTGTCGCGAGGCTGCGGCGGTGGAGGAGGCGGAGGCTAAGTGTGAGCATGCTGAAGAGCCTGAACCGTGTTGTTCAGGGTGGCCATCATCTGCATCTGGAGTTGGAAGTACTGCTCCGGAGTCAAAGGCGGCGGCATCGGGATCCCGGTCCCCTGAGTGTTCTGACCCTGGTTGTTCTGCCCCTGCTGGTCAGAGCCACGCCTGGTGTTCACCATCTAATTTTGGACAAAAGATTTCTCGAGTAAGGATATTGCAGAAATAATTCAGATGGATACGATAACTCTTTGCGGAAAAAGACTCAGACATGATGAAGTAGACAGGATAGAGTAGACTGTTTTACCCCCAACGATCTAACTCATTTTATTAATTAGTTAACTTTAATATAAGAGTGATTTTCTTTAAACAAATTTAAACTACTAAGCTATGCAATCATTCAAAAATCCAAATTAAACATGTAGCATAATAACAAGCAGACAATTTTTCACAACTTAGCCGAGTTTAACATACGACTCGACTAACACAACGCGTCGCAGAGCGTGCTATCGTATTATTATAAAAAGGGTCACTAGCTAATACTCATGGTGGTCTGATGACTGATTCGGGCCAAAATCCACGAAAACTATTCTTCAGAGAGAAATCAAGGCAAGACGGGTAAAAAGTCAAAGAAGTCAAGGGGTATAATAGTAAAATAGTTTCAGCAGACAAGGATTGGAGAGAAGAAGTCCTAAAACTCGACCAGTTCTATCTAGGCTTCGTCCTACAGTCGATATGGCTCTGATACCACTCTATAACACCCGGTTATGTAAAAGAACATAAACCGAGCAATCATATACGTGCCAGGATCAAGTCACACGTATATACAACAGAATGAACAGTATATCACAGCACATATCACGAATAAGACATAATAAATCGAAATACGAATGTTATTTATTACAATAATGACATAAATGTCTGATACATCGGAAGCGAAGTACAAATACGGTAAAAGCTCTCCGAAGCTGAGCAGGGCGCCATAGGGACGTCGACTGGGAGACGAATGCCTAGAAGTCCTCGTAGTCGTGGTAGCGCTGGACAAACTCCCTCGTGTCGGCAGGAACTGAGCAGCAGTAGCGTAGTCAAGAGGAAAAAGTAGAGAAGAGGCAAGAGTGAGTCCACAACTTGTACTCAACAAGTATAACACAAACTATGAGGCTCTAAGGTTGGCTGACTCAACTGCATTAGCTTTTAATCTTGGCAAAATTTTATTAAAGCTATTTACTACAAGTTGATGAATTACCATTAACCCAGTTACATAGTAATTAATCAGAATTAAACATGTTACTACTGAGAACCAAACCAAAAACCACCAAGGTAACCCCGAGAGGCACCTCCCTCGTCGGAAGGAGACAACCCCACTAATCAAAAGGAGGATCTGGGCCGCTCATAACCATGAGCACGGCTAGTATACCAGTTTTACACTCTGCAGAGGTTGCACATCTTTACCCACAAGTCGTGAGCTACGCTAGAGGTTCATCACACTTCCTTAGGTGAGATGACTAGCGACTCACTACGAGGCCGTTACAAAGAATCTCGTTGGTAAGGCGTAACCGCGAGAGATAGGTCAGCGATGATGGGGCCCACCTCTGGGGGTACAAGCACAGGAGCGCACTCCAAGCACAGACCAAGCCGGAGGAGCAGGGACCATTGAAGCTTACTACTCTTGCCCCGCAGGTAAGTTACTCCAAACCAAAAAGACCTAATTAGTAAGCCAAGTCTATCCCATTCTAGCCTTGTGGTAGCGCTGTTGTACCAGGTTGTCGCTCTATGAACCGGTCCTTATGGAGAGTGGCCAACCAAGCACTAAGCACCGTGCTGGCCCCCTAAACCATGTCTCTACAAAAACCATCTTTTAATGAGACGTGAGCCACTCATCCAATAGAGGGCCACTCTCAGAATTAAGTTCAAGTAAACCATTAATCAAATTAATTAAAAAGGGCCAGAGTGTGTTATAGTGCAGCAACCTAGCACAACTAACCAAAATGCAACCCAAAGGTATATATAAAGGATATAAAGTGGCTAGGAAATCTTTATAGGCATACAGTATTAAATGCAGTATGAAAATGTAATTAAAAGTGATAGGTTGTTCATGTTATACTTGCCTTCCTCGTACTGCTCCTGCTGCTTCTCAAAGTGCTCGGAAGACGGCTGCTCCGGGTACTGGTACTGGGGCTCCTCAGATGGATCAACGTCTACTCACGAACACATGGCCAAAACAATGCACAATAATAAGCATACAAGCAAACACTAACAAAAACTAAGAAACAATACATCAATACATAGAAACAGCACATTAAACTAGTCTAAAACTATTCTACGCATTACAACGATCGCGTGGACATAAAGAACGCTTAAATCGGAGCTAAAACGCATTTTCTAGGCTAAAAACAAGTTCTAGGGGCTCATTTGTAAGAAAAACAGGGTTCCAGGGACTTTTCTGCTAAAACCGAGGGCCTAAACATAATTAAACCTTAGTTCTAGGGTCTAACTCGCAAATATACCAGAGCAAGACAGCGGGTTCTATTTTGAAGAAGCTCAGGGTCTAAAACATAAAAGGAAGGGCAGATTTGGAATTATTTTTCAACTGAGATGGACTGCGGGTTAAATCTAAGAAAGCTGGGGGGTCTTTAACAAAAAGGCCAAGCGAAGGGGTACATCCAGATCTGGACCGCCGGATCTGAATCCGATGGCTCCGGATAGACTAGATCCCGATCTAATCTCAGGCGTTGAGACGAGATCTGACGGCTGGGATCGGTTGGGGCGCGGAAGCCGGCGGCGCTGTCGCCGGAGCAGAGCTCCGCGGCGGCGTGCGGCTCGGGCTCGCCGGAGCGCTGCGATTCTAGGGTTCCCGGGCTCGATTTCGACGCGGCTTCAGCCTAGGAGCATCTCCATGGCATGAGTAGTCGTCCTGGACACTCATGGGAGGGAATTAGGGCGCGTGATGGAGTGCTCGACGGCAAGGGAGTATCTGGGCGGCGCACCATCGCCGGCGTGGGCACGTTCTAGGGGTTTTGGTGGTCTACTGGGGATGAGCTAGGGTGCAAAAACATCAGGGAGGTGGGCCGAACTTTACCAAGGGTGCGGGGTGGTCGACGTAGCAGCGGAGTGGCGTCGACGGCGTCGTCTAGCGACGGCGCACGGACGGCGTCGGGGAAGAGGTCGAAGCAGAGGCTTGCCGGGCACCTAGATTGCACGGATCGACTTCAGAGGTGCCTGTGAGGAAGATACGGCGGTCAGGGTGATCGGAGGGGCTCCAACGGCATTGAATTTCCACTGCGAAACTTCTCACCGGCGGCGGATCGGGGCGGAAATCCCGGCGTGGTAGTGGCGGGGCTCAAAGATGGCTGCCTCGGGGCTGATCCTGGATCCAAGGAGGAGCTCACGCAAGGATTTGCAGGGGCTAGGGCACTGCGGAGCGGCGGCTCCATGACGGCGCAGAGGTTCTGTTCCGGCGGCAAGGCGCGGCGTGGAGGTGGGGTTGTGATGGCGGCTGCGGGATGGGGTTTTGGGTTCCAGGGGGTGCGGCCTGGGGTGTTTAAAGGGGGCGCCGGGTTTCTGGGCGTGCGTGCCCCATGAAAGACGCGGCGAGATCCCCGGCAGGGATCGTGGGGCTTCCGTTGCGTGTGCGCGGCGAGGGGAAGGGGATGACCCCGACGCATGGGCCCGGCCAGGCAGTGAGGGAAAGTGACGCGGGCCGAGCGCGTGGGAGGGAAAGGAAGCCTGGGCCGTGTGGGGAGCGGGCCTTTGCGCGAGCGCTTGCTGGGCCGCGCGCTGGGTGAGGCTGGGCCGAGTGTGTGCGGGTGGAAGCGGGCCCATGCGGTTTGAGTGCTGGGCTGCTGTGCCCGCGGGCTGGGCTGAGGTTTGGGCCGGACTGGGTTTTGGATTTTCTGGGTTTGGGCTCCCTTTTCTAATCCCTTTCCTTTTCTATTCTATTTCTTTCCTCTTTTCTATTCCTAATTCAAACAAAGTCTGAATTCAAATACAAATTTGAATTCAAACCACACTCAATTAAAAGTATGCACCAGCATGAATGCAACATAAATTTTTAAACTTAGACAAAATTTTAATTACTTAAGGAACAAAATTAAATTAAATGCAAGTCTAACACAATAAACCTTAGAAAATTAAATAAAGCCAATTAAATTTATTGATAAATGTTGAAATTTAAACTAGGGTGTTACAACATCCCTTGTAATATTTGAAACAATATTCAAGCATAGTGGGCCAGTAATAACCCGATCGCCTAATCAGCTATTTCATCTTATGAGCCGATTGGTGCGTACCGCAGGCTCCTTCATGAACCTCATGCAATAGCCGATTTGACTCTGACGGTCCCAGACATTTAAGTAATAGTCCTTCCAAGGTCCTGTAGAACATATCGTCCCCTATCAGAACATACTTCATGGCCTTGAGTCTTATCCTTCTGGGTGCCCCCCGAGCCGAATCCTTCAAGTAATTGAAGATATCGGCTCTCCAGTCTCCGGGTTCTAGAAACTGGACCTCCACTTCGACTCCATCGGCTGTCTCCTTGTAGCCAGAAGCCATCTATGCTAAATCATTGGCTTCATTGTTCAGAGTCCTGCGTATCCAGTGGAAATTGATGTACCTGAATCGTGACATCAACTCACGGCATTGCATCCATATCGGGAAAAGAGCCTCACTCTCACACCTATATTCCTCCGTGAGCTGAGAAATCACCAGCTTCGAATCTCCAAAAATTTCCACTGCTTCTGCACCGGCTTCGAGAAGCAATTCCATCCCTTTGCGAACGGCTTCATACTCCACCAGATTATTGGTGCACGGGGCAGTCATTCTGATGGAGAAGGAATAAGTCGCCCCTCGAGGTGACACCAGCAGAATTCCCACACCGCACCCATCATCACAAGCCGATCCGTCAAAGAACATAGCCCAAGCACGAATAAACAACGCAGCAATATCAGTGCTGATCCTGTCCGCAACAAGATCCGCCAGTGCTTGTCCCTTGACTGCTTTTGCGGGCTGGTATCGGATATTGAACTCTGACAATGCAAACATCCATTTTCCGAGCCGGCCTTTAAGGACAGGGGCCGACAGCATATGTTTTATGACATCTGATTTGCATATGACAATTGTTTCCGCCGAGAGCAAAATATGGCGAAGCTTTGTACATGTAAAGTATAAGCAAAGACAAAGCTTCTCGATTTCAGGATACCTGGTCTCGGCGTCTAACATGCATCTGCTGAGGTAGAAAACCTCCCTCTCTTGGCCATCATGCTTCTGGACTAGCACCGAAGCAATGGAAGTGTCACCAACGGATAGGTACACATAGAACGGCCTATCTTGCTGAGGAGGAACCAATACTGGAGGCTTTGACAAATATTCTTTGATTTCATCGAAAGCTTGCTGTTGTTCTGCCCCCCAGCGGAACTCATCATCGGATTTGATCTTTACTAAACCCATAAACGGCTCAATGCGCCCAGACAGATTAGAGATAAACCGTCTGACAAAGTTAATTTTACCGATGAGTTTCTGTAACTCCTCTTTGTAGTAGGTGGCTTCATCATCTTCACAGCTTCTTGACTTTTTAGGCCGATCTCAATTCCCCTTTCATGCACTAGGAATCCCAGAAATTGACCGGCCGACACACCGAAGTCACACTTCTTTGGGTTCATTTTGAGCCCAAACCTTCGAGTCCGCTCCAAAACTTGACGCAGATCTTCTAAATGCCCCACAACTGACTTGGACTTGACCACAACGTCATCAATATAAATCTCTACCAGCTTGCCGATGAGATCATGAAAAATGTAATTCATAGCACGTTGGTACGTTGCACCGGCATTTTTCAGTCCGAAAGTCATAACCAAGTACTCGAACAGGCCAACTGCACCTGCTACTCTGAACGCAGTCTTGTTCACGTCCTCTGGGGCCATGAAGATCTGGTTGTAACCGGCGTTGCCATCCATGAAACTCATCATTTTGTGGCCAGCAGCGGCGTTGATCAACGTCTCTGCAACAGGCATTGGATATTCATCCTTTGGAGTTGCCTTGTTGAGATCTCTAAAATCAACGCAGACACGCCATCGGCCATCTTTCTTTTGTACCGGCACCACACTGGAGATCCATTCTGCATACCGGCATGGCCTGATGAACCCAGCATCCAGCATCTTCTCCACCTCTTTCTTAACTTCTTCTAGGACTTCGGCCTTCATCTGGCGTGCTCGTTGCTGAAACGGCCGAAACCCTATCTTGAGCGGGAGCCGATGCTCGACTATGCTTCTATCCAATCCAGGCATCTCCGTGTAGTCCCATGCAAAGCAATCCCGGTATTCTTTTAGTAGTGTGATCATCTCCTCTCGCAAAGCCGGATCCAACTTACTGCTGATAAATGTCGGTCGTGGCTTATCCTGTAACACCCGGTTTATAAAAGAACATAAACCGAGCAATCATATACGTGCCAGGATCAAGTCACACGTATACACAACAGAATGAACAGTATATCATAGCACATATCACGTAAAAAGACATAATAAAGCGTATACGAATGTTATTTATTACATTAATGACAAAATGTCTGATACAGCGGAAGCGAAGTACAAAATACGATAAAGCTCTCCGAAGCTGAAGCAGGGCGCCACAGGGACGTCGACTGGGAGACGAACACCTAGAAGTCCTCGTAGTCCTGGTAGCGCTGGACGAACTCCCTCGTGTCGGCAGGAACTGAGCAGCAGTAGCGTAGCCAAGAGGAAAAAAATAGAGAAGAGGCAAGAGTGAGTACACAACTTGTACTCAACAAGTATAACACAAACTATGAGGCTCTAGGCTGGCTGACTCAACTGCATTAGCTTTTAAGTGTTGGCAAAATTTTATTAAAGCTATTTACTACGAGTTGATGAATTACCATTAACCCAGTTACATAGTATTTAATCAGGATTAATCATACTACTACTGAGGACCAAACCGAAACCAAGCCACCAAGGTAAACCCCGAGAAGCACCTCCCTCGTCGGAAGGAGATAACTCCACTAATCAAAAGGAGGATCTGGGCCGCTCATAACCGTGAGCACGGCTAGTATACCAGTTTTACACTCTGCAGAGGTTGCACATCTTTACCCACAAGCCGTGAGCTACGCCAGGGGTTCATCACACTTCCTTAGGTGAGATGACTAGCGACTCACTACGAGGCCTTTACAAAGGATCTCGTTGGTAAGGCGTAACCGCGAGAGTTAGGTCGGCGACGATGGGGCCCACCTCACGGGGGTACAAGCACAGGAGCGCAATCCAAGCACAGACCAGCCGGAGGAGCAGGGACCATTGAAGCTTACTACTCTTGCCCCGCAGGTAAGTTACTCCAAACCAAAAAGATCTAATTATTACGCCAAGTCTATCCCATTCTAGCCTTGTGGTAGCGCTGTTGTCCCAGGTTGTCGCTCTATGAACCGGTCCTTATGGAGAGTGGCCAACCAAGCACTAAGCACCGTGCTGGCCCCCTAAACCATGTTTCTAACAAAAGCCAATTTTAACGAGACGTGAGCCACTCAAGCCACACAGAGTGCCACTCTCAGAATTAAATTCAAGTAAACCATTAATCAAATTAATTAAAAAGGACCAAAGTGTGTTATTGCGCAGCAACCTAGCACAACTAACCAAAATGCAACCCAAAGGTATATATAAAGGATATAAAGTGGCTAGGAAATCCTTAAAGGCATACAGAATTAAAATGCAGTATGAAATTGTATTTAAAGTGATAGGTTGTTCATGTTATACTTGCCTTCCTCGTACTGCTCTGGCTGCTGCTCAAAGTGCTCGGAAGACGGCTGCTCCTGGTACTGGTACTGGGGCTCCTCAGGTAGCTCAGCGTCTACTCACGAACACATGGCCAAAACAAAGCATGATAATAAGCAGACAAGCAAACTCTAACAAAAGCTAAAGAACAGTACATCAATACATAAAAACAGCGCACAAAACTACTCTAGAACTATTCTACGCGTTACAACGATCGCGTGGATATAAAGAACGCTAAAAACGGAGCTAAAACGCATTTTCTAGGCTAAAAACAAGTCCTAGGGGCTTATTTGTAAGAAAACTGAAGTTTCAGGGGCTTTTCTGCTAAAACCGAGGGCTAAAACGTAATTAATCGTTAACACCAGGGTCTAACTCGCAAAAACTACCAGGCTGGACTGGCGGGTTGTATTTTAAAGAAACCCAGGGTCTAAAACGTAAAAGCAGGGGCGGGTTTGGAAATATTTTTCTACTGGTGTGGAGCGCGGGTTCATTTCGAGGAAGTTGGGGGGCTCTTATGCAAAAAGAGCGGGCCGAACCGGTACGCGCGGTTTCTGGCCGTTGGATCTAGATCTGAGGGTCTAGATCTAATGGATCCAAGATCTAATCCTGGACACACACTTCAGATCGGACGGTCCTAGGTGATTGGGGCTCACCGGCGGCGCTGGGTCGCCGGAGCGCCTCTGCTCCGCGGCGGCGCGTGACCGGAGAAGGCCAAGGCGGCGCTCCTGGGCTCATTTTGGGCTGCGGGCTGGTGCAAAGGAACGAGGGCGGCGTGCGTAACCCACTGGGGGTTAAACCGCATTCGAGGTGGTCCAGAGCGTGGAGCTCGTAGGCAATGGCGGCTCCGGCGGCGAGGCTTGCCGGCGAGAGGCGGTTTCGGGGTCTCCAAGGGGGCCACGGCTACCAAGGCTAGCGCAAAAGAGAGAGGGAACCAGGGTTTGGCTCACCGAGTGCTCGGATTGAAGGGAGGACCGGCGCAGGGTAGTCGGCGACGAGGACCCGCGGCGGCGCTAGGCGGCGCTTCGAGGACGGGCCGCTACTGGACGTCTCCGGCCTCAGGACTCCACGAAACGATGTGTGGTGCTCCTGCGAGGCCCGGGGAGGGGTTAGCGTGGCCTGAACCGAGCCAATGGCGAGGAATCGTGGCGGCGCGGAGAGCTCACTGTCGAGCGATGCAGGCGAAATTCCGGCGATGCAGGACTCCAGGGTGGGTGCAGAGGGCTCGGGAAGCTTCAAGGGACTGCGGCGACACTTTTGGGGGGGTTGAGGTGGTCCGGGAAGCGGCGGGGCGACGTGGCCGGGGCGGCGCAGATCCTCTGCGCAGCGGAGCTGTGCGGGCGAGCGGCTAGGGTTTGGGGACGGCGGCTGCGGGGTGGAGATGGGTCTCCCGGGGGGTGCGTGGGCGGTAGTTATAGGGCGGCGGGGCGCATTGGCGTGCGCGCCTGGGTGGGAAGGCCGGCGAATTCCTCGGTGAGGATCGCGGGCGAGCGTTGCGGGAGGAGGAAGGCGAGCCTGACTAGCGGGCCCGGGCGGTCAGTGGGGCGACGCGCGCGAGCGGGCGAAGCGAGAGCGGGGCGTCGTGCGGAGCGGGTGAGTGGGCCGCGACGCGAAGCAGGTCGGGGTGGAGCGGCCCGGTCGCGTGCGGGGAAACGGGCCCAGGAAAAGAGGGGAGTGGGCAGCGCTAGCTAACTGGGCCGCGGGGAAGGGAAGGGAGGAGGCGGCAGACCGGGCTGGGCTCGGGAGAGCTGCTGGGCCCGCGTAGAAGGTTGGGTTTGGGTTTGCTTTGGGTTTTTCTTTCTAATTTCTATTTCTCTCCTTTCTAAATCTAATTCAAACAAGTTTGAATTCAAAAATGAATTTGAATTCAAACCACAATCAAATAAAAGTATGCACCAGCATGAATGCAACACAAAATTTTTAAACTTAGACAAATTTTTAATTACTTGTGAAACAAAATTAAATTAAATGCCAACTAAACACAATAAACCTTAGAAAATTAAATAAAGCCAATTAAATTTATTGATAAATGCTGGAATTTAAATTAGGGTGTTACAGACCCTACCCCCTTAAAGAAATCTCGTCCCCGAGATTTAGCTGGGCTGGCTAGCAAAGAGATCTGGATATGTCTTCTTCAGCTCATCTTCTCGCTCCCATGTAGCCTCAGCTTCACTGTGGTGACTCCACTGAACTCGGCACATCCTGATGCGCTTGTTCCGAGTAACCCTCTCTGACGTCTCCAGAATCTTCACCGGATGCTCAGTATAAGTCAGATCCTCCTGGACATCTACTCCATCCAGTGGTGCCTGCTCCTCGGGTACTCGCAGACATCTCTTCAGCTGAGATATATGGAAGACATCATGAACTCCTGAGAGGCTGAGAGGTAACTCCAGGCGATAAGCAACTTCGCCTTTCCGCTCTAGCACCTTGAATGGCCCCACATAACGAGGTGCTAACTTCCCTTTGACATTAAATCTGCGGATTCCTCTCATCGGTGACACCTTCAGATACACATAATCACCAACACTGAAAGTCAGGTCTCTCCGTTAGCCATCTGCATAGCTCTTTTGTCTGCTCTATGCAATCCTCAGATTTTCTCGCACAGCCTGAACCATCTGCTCTGCATCATCTATGATCTCAGGGCCAAAGAGCTGCTTCTCACCGATCTGATCCCAATAGAGAGGAGTCCTGCACTTTCTGCCATACAATGCCTCAAAGGGAGACTTCTTCAGACTGGCCTGATAGCTGTTGTTATATGAAAACTCAGCATAAGACAGGCACTTATCCCAACTAGTGCCGTACTGAATGGCACAAGCTCTCAGCATATCTTCCAACACTTGGTTGGTTCTCTCTGTCTGCCCATCTGTCGAGGGTGATAAGCCGTACTGAAACGCAGCTTCGTATCCAACGAATCATGGAGCTGCTCCTAGAACCGAGAAGTGAACTGAGACCCTCTGTCAGATATGATCTTCTTGGGCACACCATGCAAGCAGACAATCCAAGAGATGTACAACTCTGCAAGTCTAGCACCGGAGTAAGTAGTGTTCACTGGAATGAAGTGAGCAACTTTCGTCAGACGATCCACTACTACCCATATGGAGTTGTACCCTTTCTAAGTACGAGGCAATCCAACAATGAAGTCCATAGTGATTTCTTCCCATTTCCACTCTGGAATCTTCAAAGGCTGTAACAGACCTGCTGGCCTCTGATGCTCAGCCTTGACACGCTGACAGGTGTCACAAATAGCCACGTACTCTGCCACTGAACGCTTCATCCCATACCACCAGAAACGTTCCTTCAGATCATATTACATCTTCGTGCTGCCCGGATGAATAGAGTAAGCTGTATCATGGGCCTCACTCAGAATCAACTTCCGAAGATCCTTCACATCTGGCACACAGATTCGGTTCTTGTACCACAAAGTACCCTGATCATCCTCTCTGAAATGAGGAGCCTTGCCCTTCTTGAGCAACTCACGAATCTCCTGCAGCTTCTCATCATCTTTCTGATGCTGCCTGATCTCTGCCTCTAGAGTCGGTACTGCCTCAAACGCTGCACTGGAAGTATGATGCAAGAAGCCCAGACTCAACTGCTCGAACTCCTCGCATAACTCTGGAGGCATCTGGAAAGCCACGGCCATGTTGACATAACTTCTCCTGCTCAGAGCATCTGCTACAACATTGGCCTTGCCCGGATGATAGTGAATCTCCAGGTCATAGTCCTTGACCAACTCTAACCATCTTCTTTGCCGCATGTTCAGCTCATTCTGCGTGAAAATGTACTTGAGGCTCTTGTGATCAGTGTAGATATCACACCGCTGCCCATACAAGTAATGCCTCCAAATCTTCAGAGCATGCACAACTGCGGCTAACTCAAGATCATGAGTAGGATAATTCAGCTCATGCCGACGTAACTGCCGTGAAGCATAAGCTATCACTCTACCCTCCTGCATCAGAACACACCCAAGACCATCCTTCGAAGCATCACAATATACCGTGAACCTCTTCGTCTGGTCTGGCAGAGTCAGGACTGGCGCCGTAGTCAACCTCTTCTTCAGCTCATCAAAGGCCATCTGACGCTCATCAGTCCATATGAATGCCACATTCTTCTCTAGCAAAGAAGTCAAAGGCTTCGCGATCTTGGAGAAATTCTCAATGAACCTCCGATAATATCCTGCTAAGCCCAAGAAAGACCTGACTTCCTTCACTGTCTGCGGTGTCTCCCACTCGAGCACATCCTTCACCTTGCTCGGATCAACAGCAATGCCTCCCTGAGAGATAACATGACCGAGGAATGGAACCTCGTCAATCCAGAACTCGCACTTGCTGAACTTGGCATACAGCTGATGCTCTCTCAATCTCTGCAATACGAGTCTCAAATGCTCCTCATGCTCTTCTTCTATCTTGGAAAAGATCAGAATATCATCAATGAAAATCACCACAAAGACATCCAGATAATCCATGAAGACCATGTTCATCAGATGCATGAAGAAAGCCGGGGCATTAGTCAAGCCGAAAGACATGACTGTATACTCATATAGCCCGTACTTGCAGGTGAATGCCGTCTTCGGAATATCCCCAGGACGGATCCTCAGCTGAAAATAGCCCGAACGAAGATCAATCTTCGAGAATATACGAGCACCTCGAAGCAAATCAAAGAGATCCTCAATACGGGGCAGTGGATGCTTGTTCTTGATGGTAACTGCATTCAGCTCACGATAATCCACACACATCCTCTTCGAGCCATCCTTCTAATCTACCAGCAACAATGGAAAAGCCCAAGGAGAGAAGCTGCGACGGATATAGCCCTTGGCTAGCAACTCATCAATAGTCTTCTTAACTTCTTCATGCTCTATAGGTGCCATACGGTAGGGCCGCTTTGCAATAGGAGCTGTGCCAGGCAAGAGATCAATACAAAACTCAATGGCGCGTTCAGGCGGCATACCTGGCAGATCATCCGGAAAGACATCCGGGAATTCAGACACCACGCGAATACCGTCCGTGGGTCTAGCCTCCATCTGATGAAGAAATCCAGAAGGCTCTACTGCACTAATAACAACCTCTTGGCCACTGGAAGCTGATAACAAGACTGTCCTCTGAGCACAATCTATCCGGACTCCCCATTTGGCCAGAGTCTCCATTCCCAGAATGACATCAATGCCCTTGGTGTCTAGCACCATCAGATCAGTACAGAACTCTACTCCCCTCAAAGAAACACTGACTCTCGGGCAGTAAGTGTGAGACCTCAACTGTCCTCCCGGTGAAGATACTAACAGGCACCTCTTTAATGTGCTAGTATGAATACCATGATGCTCGACAAAAGACTGAGTAATGAAGGAATGCGTAGCACAAGTATCAAAAAGCACTGTAGCTGGATATGAATTAACCATGAACGTACCAATAACCACGTTGGGAGCCTCGGCCGCTGACTCGGCCGTCACGTGGTTCACCCTGCCCTGTGCTGGCGCCCTGGGCTGAGCTGGGCGCCCCTGCTGTCCCGCCTGCGCCTTCCGGGGGCAAGCGTTGGCGTAGTGCCCCGGCTGGCCGCAGTGAAAGCAGGTGCGAGGAGGTCCCTGAGCCTGCTGTCCGGTAGGAGCTGCCGGACGTGGAGCCTGCGGTGCCGGTGGAGCCGGTGGAGCACGAGCCGGAGGTGCCGGTAACCTCGGGCCCTGACCTGCCTGCTGCTGCTGTCGAGGCGGGTACTGCTGCGGCCTCGGCTGGTACTGCTGGGGAGGCCGGTACTGCTGCTGGTACTTTTGGGGCTGCTGGAGTCGAGGGCGAGTGTTGCTGCCGGAAGCAACGGGGACAACCTTCCTCTTCTTGTCCTCCATCTCCAGGTGCTTGCGCTCAGTGTTGAGCGCACTGTCAACCAGATGGTTGAAGTCGTCGAAGCGGAGGTTGAGCAGCGCGTACTGGAGGTAGTCCTCAAGGCCCTCCATGAAGTGCTCCTGCTTCTTGCGGTCATCCGCAACCTCGGCAGGGGCGTAGCGAGCGAGCTGCAAGAAGCGATCACGATACTCCGTGACCGACATGGTCCCTTGAATTCACAAAGACAGATAGATATCGGAAGATTAACTCAAGATTCATAAGGATAGAACAAGGGGGCATTAGCTCAAAAGAAAACGCTGAATGATTATACTTAAGATTACCTGCTTCAGTGCAAGGAACTCCTTCTGTTTCATCTTCATAACGCCCGCGGGGACGTTGTGGCTGCGGAAACGCTCCCTGAACTGGAGCCAAGTGAGAGCCTCGCGGTCGTGAACTGGGTGGGACTCCCACCAGTCCAAAGCTGCCCCTCGCAGCTGTCCTGCTGCGTACAGAACTCGCTCCCGATCATCGCACTGGGCGATGTCCAGCTGACGCTCCACTGCACGGAGCCAGTCGTCAGCCTGAAGAGGGTCGGACGTGTGAGAGAACGTCGGCGGGTGACCCCTCAGGAACTCAGCACGCCTGTCGCGGGGCTGCGGCGGTGGAGGAGGCGGAGGCTGAGTGTGAGCGTGCTGAAGAGCCTGAACGGTGTTGTTCAGGGTAGCCATCATCTGCATCTGGAGCTGGAAGTACTGCTCCGGAGTCAAGGGCAGAGGCATCGGGATCCCGGTACCCTGGTTGTTCTGACCCTGCTGCTGGCCAGAACCCGAACCGGTGCTCCTGGTGTTCACCATCTGATTTGAATAAAAGATTTCACAAGTAAGGATATTGCAGGAGTAAATTCAGATGGATATGATAACTCTTTGCGGAAAAAGACTCAGCCATGATAAAGTAGACAGGATAGAGTTGACTGTTTTACCCCCAACGATCTAACTCATTTTATTAATTAGTTAACTTTAACATCTGAGTGATTTTCTTTAAACAAATTTAAACTACTAAGCTATGCAATCAGTCAAAGATCCAAATCAAACACGTAGCATAATAACAAGCAGACAATTTTCACGACTTAGCCGAGTTTAGCATACAACTCGACTAACACAACGCGTCGCAGAGCGTGCTATCGTTTTATTATAAAAGGGTCACTAGCCTATACTCATGGTGGTCAGATGACTGATTCAGGCCAAATCTACGAAAACTATTTTCCAGAGAGAACTCAAGGCAAGGAGGGTAAAAAGTCATAGAAGTCAAGGGGTATAATAGTAAAATAGTTTCAGCAGGCAAGGATTGGTGAGAAGAAGTCCTAAAACTCGACCAGTTCTATCTAGGCTTCGTCCTACAGTTGATACGGCTTTGATACCACTCTGTAACACCCGGTTTATAAAAGAACATAAACCGAGCAATCATATATGTGCCAGGATCAAGTCACACGTATACACAACAGAATGAACAGTATATCATAGCACATATCACGTAAAAAGACATAATAAAGCGTATACGAATGTTATTTATTACATTAATGACAAAATGTCTGATACAGCGGAAGCGAAGTACAAAATACGATAAAGCTCTCCGAAGCTGAAGCAGGGCGCCACAGGGACGTCGACTGGGAGACGAACACCTAGAAGTCCTCGTAGTCCTGGTAGCGCTGGACGAACTCCCTCGTGTCGGCAGGAACTGAGCAGCAGTAGCGTAGCCAAGAGGAAAAAAATAGAGAAGAGGCAAGAGTGAGTACACAACTTGTACTCAACAAGTATAACACAAACTATGAGGCTCTAGGCTGGCTGACTCAACTGCATTAGCTTTTAAGTGTTGGCAAAATTTTATTAAAGCTATTTACTATGAGTTGATGAATTACCATTAACCCAGTTACATAGTATTTAATCAGGATTAATCATACTACTACTGAGGACCAAACCGAAACCAAGCCACCAAGGTAAACCCCGAGAAGCACCTCCCTCGTCGGAAGGAGATAACTCCACTAATCAAAAGGAGGATCTGGGCCGCTCATAACCGTGAGCACGGCTAGTATACCAGTTTTACACTCTGCAGAGGTTGCACATCTTTACCCACAAGCCGTGAGCTACGCCAGGGGTTCATCACACTTCCTTAGGTGAGATGACTAGCGACTCACTACGAGGCCTTTACAAAGGATCTCGTTGGTAAGGCGTAACCGCGAGAGTTAGGTCGACGACGATGGGGCCCACCTCACGGGGGTACAAGCACAGGAGCGCAATCCAAGCACAGACCAGCCGGAGGAGCAGGGACCATTGAAGCTTACTACTCTTGCCCCGCAGGTAAGTTACTCCAAACCAAAAAGATCTAATTATTACGCCAAGTCTATCCCATTCTAGCCTTGTGGTAGCGCTGTTGTCCCAGGTTGTCGCTCTATGAACCGGTCCTTATGGAGAGTGGCCAACCAAGCACTAAGCACCGTGCTGGCCCCCTAAACCATGTTTCTAACAAAAGCCAATTTTAACGAGACGTGAGCCACTCAAGCCACACAGAGTGCCACTCTCAGAATTAAATTCAAGTAAACCATTAATCAAATTAATTAAAAAGGACCAAAGTGTGTTATTGCGCAGCAACCTAGCACAACTAACCAAAATGCAACCCAAAGGTATATATAAAGGATATAAAGTGGCTAGGAAATCCTTAAAGGCATACAGAATTAAAATGCAGTATGAAATTGTATTTAAAGTGATAGGTTGTTCATGTTATACTTGCCTTCCTCGTACTGCTCTGGCTGCTGCTCAAAGTGCTCGGAAGACGGCTGCTCCTGGTACTGGTACTGGGGCTCCTCAGGTAGCTCAGCGTCTACTCACGAACACATGGCCAAAACAAAGCATGATAATAAGCAGACAAGCAAACTCTAACAAAAGCTAAAGAACAGTACATCAATACATAAAAACAGCGCACAAAACTACTCTAGAACTATTCTACGCGTTACAATGATCGCGTGGATATAAAGAACGCTAAAAACGGAGCTAAAACGCATTTTCTAGGCTAAAAACAAGTCCTAGGGGCTTATTTGTAAGAAAACTGAAGTTTCAGGGGCTTTTCTGCTAAAACCGAGGGCTAAAACGTAATTAATCGTTAACACCAGGGTCTAACTCGCAAAAACTACCAGGCTGGACGGCGGGTTGTATTTTAAAGAAACCCAGGGTCTAAAACGTAAAAGCAGGGGCGGGTTTGGAAATATTTTTCTACTGGTGTGGAGCGCGGGTTCATTTCGAGGAAGTTGGGGGGCTCTTATGCAAAAAGAGCGGGCCGAACCGGTACGCGCGGTTTCTGGCCGTTAGATCTAGATCTGAGGGTCTAGATCTAATGGATCCAAGATCTAATCCTGGACACACACTTCAGATCGGACGGTCCCAGGTGATTGGGGCTCACCGGCGGCGCTGGGTCGCCGGAGCGCCTCTGCTCCGCGGCGGCGCGTGATCAGAGAAGGCCAAGGCGGCGCTCCTGGGCTCATTTTGGGCTGCGGGCTGGTGCAAAGGAACGAGGGCGGCGTGCGTAACCCACTGGGGGTTAAACCGCGTTCGAGGTGGTCCAGAGCGTGGAGCTCGTAGGCAATGGCGGCTCCGACGGCGAGGCTTGCCGGCGAGAGGCGGTTTCGGGGTCTCCAAGGGGGCCATGGCTACCAAGGCTAGCGCAAAAGAGAGAGGGAAGCAGGGTTTGGCTCACCGAGTGCTCGGATTGAAGGGAGGACCGGCGCAGGGTAGTCGGCGACGAGGACCCGCGGCGGCGCTAGGCGGAGCTTCGAGGACGGGCCGCTACTGGACGTCTCCGGCCTCAGGACTCCACGAAACGATGTGTGGTGCTCCTGCGAGGCCCGGGGAGGGGTTAGTGTGGCCTGAACCGAGCCAATGGCGAGGAATCGTGGCGGCGCGGAGAGCTCACCGTCGAGCGATGCAGGCGAAATTCCGGCGATGCAGGACTCCAGGGTGGGTGCAGAGGGCTCGGGAAGCTTCAAGGGACTGCGGCGACACTTTTGGGGGGGTTGAGGTGGTCCGGGAAGCGGCGGGGCGACGTGGCCGGGGCGGCGCAGATCCGCTGCGCAGCGGAGCTGTGCGGGCGAGCGGCTAGGGTTTGGGGACGGCGGCTGCGGGGTGGAGATGGGTCTCCCGGGGGGTGCGTGGGCGGTAGTTATAGGGCGGCGGGGCGCATTGGCGTGCGCGCCTGGGTGGGAAGGCCGGCGAATTCCTCGGCGAGGATCGCGGGCGAGCGTTGCGGGAGGAGGAAGGCGAGCCTGACTAGCGGGCCCGGGCGGTCAGTGGGGCGACGCGCGCGAGCGGGCGAAGCGAGAGCGGGGCGTCGTGCGGAGCGGGTGAGTGGGCCGCGACGCGAAGCAGGTCGGGGTGGAGCGGCCCGGTCGCGTGCGGGGAAACGGGGCCAGGAAAAGAGGGGAGTGGGCAGCGCTAGCTAACTGGGCCGCGGGGAAGGGAAGGGAGGAGGCGGCAGACCGGGCTGGGCTCGGGAGAGCTGCTGGGCCCGCGTAGAAGGTTGGGTTTGGGTTTGCTTTGGGTTTTTCTTTCTAATTTCTATTTCTCTCCTTTCTAAATCTAATTCAAACAAGTTTGAATTCAAAAAAGAATTTGAATTCAAACCACAATCAAATAAAAGTATGCACCAGCATGAATGCAACACAAAATTTTTAAACTTAGACAAATTTTTAATTACTTGTGAAACAAAATTAAATTAAATGCCAACTAAACACAATAAACCTTAGAAAATTAAATAAAGTCAATTAAATTTATTGATAAATGCTGGAATTTAAATTAGGGTGTTACATATCCCCAGGACCGATGTCAACCTCTTCCAAATCATCAGCTGGTGTGAATCCATATCCGAGTTTGCCGTTATCTAAAAAATCGACCGCGAATGCGAGCGAGTCCTCACTATCCACAATGTCAGCAGCAAACACAGGGAGATGACGAGAAAAATTGTTTGGCCAACCGCACGGGCTGGCCGCTTCTATACTTCTATTATTTCTCAGAGCCCAATAGTCAATAGATAGCCAACTGCTACAGGAGGCCTTCATGCGTATATGATGTAACAATTTCGACCAAAAATAGAATTTTTCTATTTTTCGGGGCCGATCGCCGGGATCGGCCTCTCTATTTTCCTTACACCCCGTAGCCAGCCAGAGTGCATCTATTCTGTGAGGCCAGTGGATAAGACCAGCCTCAGTCCGTTTTTTGTCGCATCCCAGAGTGCATCTTCCAGGGCGATCCCGGAAATCGGCTCTTGTCCTTCCGCATCCCAGGCGTTCATATCTGCGACCGAGACCTCGCTGGAATCATCTGCAGGTACCACTTCTACTTCATCGCCATCCCATTGGACGAGGTACTGGTGCATTGTGGAAGGGATACAACAGTTGGCATGAATCCAGTCTCTTCCAAGCAGCACCGTGTATGTGCTCTTGCTGTTAACGATGAAGAACGATGTCGGTACAGTCTTGCGGCCCACTGTCAGTTCCACATTAAGAACCCCCATCGCCTCCGATGGCTGTCCATTAAAGTCGTTGAGCATCACATTGGTCTTGATCAAGTCGACAGAAGAACGACCCAATCGGCGCAGCACAGAATATGGCATCAGGTTAACTGCAGCACCAGTGTCGACCAACATCCTATTCATAGGTTTGCCGTCAATGAAGCCCTTGAGATATAACCCCTTCAGGTGCTTGTAGCTCTTCTCCTTGGGCTTCTCGAAAATGATTGGCTGTGGGCCAAGATCCAGCTGCGCGATGGCCAATTCCTCCGGTCGGGGTGCTCGAAACTCCGACGGGAGCACGAACACCATGTTCACGTCAGCCGATGGCTTCTCATCGGCTTTTGTCTGCTTGGGGCGCCACTCCATCCTCGGGGGGCGCCGCTCTTCCCTCTGCGGTCGCCTGACTTGCTCCGCGAGATCCGGACGCGCCTTCCTCAGCACGTCGAGGTACTTTGCTTCTGCGTCTTCGAGGTTGCGCAAGCGCTGTATTCTGCGCTTCTGCGACCGATTGAGCCCGTGAGGACACCACCGTGGGCGATGGTACCTGTCTTCTTCCTCTGGCTCGGAATCTCCTCTGGATGGTCGCCTCACATGATTGTCCTGACGTGTCCTGGGCCCCAAACGCCGGAACACCGATGTCTTGTCCTGTTGGTGCCCTCGCGGCCTGCACTCCAAGCAATCATCTATAGTAGGTAATCGGCTCATGCCGGAGTTCCAACAATACCTGAAGAACGGGCAGTGCCAGTGGTCTCGTACAGCCTGGCGCCTTCCCAACGTCCTTCCCGTGCGGTGCTCATACTCGTCTTCTTCCGATTCACGTCGACGGCGCAGGTTGTACTGATACTGGTATTTCTCCAGAAGCCGATTAGAAGCTGGAAGCTGATTGCGGATGTGACGCACTTGCTCTTCGGTCACATGCTGCTGTTCCAACTCGTGTTCCTTCTGCGGCCGCTTGCCAGAAGCGGCCTCTCTCCTCTGCTTGTCATGGCGGCGCATAGGTCCCACCATGTTGATGTGGAATGCCAAGTCCTGGCCCTTGGACCTGAAGTCTGACAGTTCCACCACGTTAGCTTGTGGGAAGGGCTCGTGTCCACCTTCATAGTGTGCTGAGCCAGGATTAATCGGCCCTGCTCGATGGCCGATTGGATCTGGTGACGCAACTGCTTGCATTCGCCAGTGGCATGAGTAAACGAGTTGTGCTACTTGTAGTATAGCCTTCCCTGCAACTCTTGTGCCATCGGCAGCTTGTGATTTTCTAGGAGCTTCAGCTGTTTTTCTTTGAGGAGCAGGTCGAATATCTGCTCTGTTTTGGTTATGTCGAAGTCGAAGCCCTTCACAAGCCCATGCTGCTTGATCCACTTGCATGGGACAGGATTTGCCCCCCGAGTCCACTCTGCCACGGCTACTTCTTGCTCTTCACCCGAGTCGTCAGATTCTTGAGCTTGTGCCATGTTTACATGGGGCTTGAACTTGTCCTGGTATAGCTCAGGATGATAATGCTCATATGCGGTAAGCTTTTGCACAAGGTGAGCCAGAGATGTGAACTCCAACTGGAAAGCCGCATCCTTGATCGGCTTAGCAAGTCCCAGGACAGCCAGATCGACTGCCTCTTTCTCTGTAATGCGTGACGAGTAGCATCGGTTCTTGACCTCCCTGAAGCGCTGTATGTACTCTGACACGGTCTCTCCTCACTTCTGCCTGACTTGAGCGAGGTCGGTGAGTCCGGCTTCTGCAGCTTCCAAGTGGTACTGGGTATGGAATTGATCTTCAAGCTGCCTCCATGTCCGAATCGAATCCGGAGCTAGCGACGCGTACCATCCAAAGGCTGGGCCTGTAAGGGATTGGCCGAAGAACCGGACCCTCAATGGATCTGACACTGAGATCATCCCAAGCTGCGTTAAGTATCGGCTCACATGCTCGATGGAGCTGGCTCCCTCTGATCCGTTGAACTTCGTGAACTCAGGAAGCCGGTACTTGGGTGGCAGTGGGATCAAGTCATAGTCGCTTGGATACGGCTTGGTATAGCCGATCGTTTTTCTCTTGGGCAGGATGCCGAACTGGTCTCTGAGTATTGCACTGACCTGCTCCACACTAAGAACTCCTGGGGCCGATGGCTCAGCACTCGGCCCAGTAGCGTACTTTGCTAGCCACGCTTGTTTCTCCACATATGCTCCAGAAGCTCCTGGGTTCACCATCTGCACCGAGCGTGCTGGACTGACGCTGTCTGGGATGTAGGCGCACGTGTAGCCGTGCGGGATCTCCTTGAGTGGCTCGGTGAGGAATTGGCCTTCTCCAGGATCACCGCCGATCTTGTGGACGACATAGATCGGCGAGCTCTGCGGTCTGGGAGCTGCAAATGAGAATGGCAGTTGCGGCCTAGAATGCAGTGCAGCTTCCTCTGAGTGACTCCCCAGGGTTGGCCCCGACGGAGAGTACTGGTTCTTGATTATCTCCTGGATGACGCGGTGCGCCATGCGCTCAAGCTCGTTCATCAGGCTCTGAGAGTGCCGATGAAGCGCATGGGCGACCATGTAGTTCATCTCCTGACGCAGGGCTCTGGTGCGTTCTTCAGATGGTACAGACAGATCCACATTGTCCAGAGCGCCTTCTGGTGAGAACCCCTTCCACTTGATACCATGGTTGCGAGTCCTCTCAAAAGAGCCGATGAGATCGGCTTCCAACAGAGCTTTGATCTCGTCATACTTCTTCTTGTGTTCAGGAGGAAGCTCTTCATATGTGACGGGCTTGGAAGCAGGTTCTTGATCTTGAGCTCCGGTCATCATTGCGATGGATGTTGTTGCCGAGTGTCCCACCGGGCGTGCCAGAATGTGTTGTCGACCGAAACCCACCGGCGAGCAACGACGGGCAACACGAAGAGCCAGGAGGTTGCTAGGGCGCTAGAGGCACTGCTCCCTCGTCGACGGCCCGCAATTTCCGTCACGCGCCCGGAGGAGGTGTCAAAACCGGGCGTGCCACCTGACCTATACCCGATCAGGAGGGTGCAGACGTGCTCCGAACAGTTTCCTGCATACAAAGACATGTGTAAACATAAGTCCGAGCCGTGGTCGGCTCCCCGGGACGACTCTTGCATCGGCTTTGAAGAGCCGATCGAGTCCCGGTGTCAGACAAGATCTGGTTGTATCCGGATATGATAAATAGAGCAAATTACTATAAAACTGCTTCAGTCAAATCTAATTGATCTAACCCACGATGGTAACAGCTTCACTGCTAGATCGGAACATCTTACATGTGACTAGGCCTAGCGAACGTAACAGACAACTAAACCACAACCTAAAACAGAGGCCTAAAAACTAGCAAGAGCCGATTCCCGGAACAATCCCTATCAAGGCTAAGATAAATCATCTACTACGCCACCGGATCATCCAATCCGTTTGCAAGGCCTAACCTAGCAGATATTATGCCAACTCTTAAGATAAGAGTAAACCATAACAGATTGGATCTACTAAACATGAAAGAAGCAGGGTGTTGTCCCTGTGCGACTAATTCTATGCGATAAGAACTAGTAAGAGATTGAAACATGATTGCACAGAAACAACATGATATTCGTAGATGATACACAACAAAGCACAATAGATCTACTAAAAGCCATGCTACGAACATCAAGATAACTAGTACTACTCGCAATCAAAAATGCTTCAGTACGAGTAATACCAAGGTAAAAGCAAGAACAATACTGCCCTGATCGCAAGAAGCGATCAGGGCAGCATGGCACTTACTTGGATGAAACCCTAAGATTAGGGGTGGCGATGCGCCGAGAGTTGTTGTTTGCGAGTCGTGATGACGCTCTCCCATGAATAACAAAGGGTACATATTTATAGTCCGGAGACTTGGGAAACAATCTAAACTAATCTTGTCCCGATTGGACTCTATCTCTAATCTTAAACTAAATCTAAGGATACATGGCCAATGTGGCCCAGACGCTCACGCAGGAGCCGATTTACAAGCCTTCCTCATCTTTTGCTTTAAGCCCATCTTGATTTCGGCCCATAAATTAACCCTGTTAATTTATGGCGATAACAATAGCTTAGTAGTTAAATTTGTTTAGTGAAAATCAGCTCTTAAGTTAAAGTTTAATTAATTAATAAAATGAATCAGACCGTTAGGGTTAAAACCATGCACTCTATCCTGTCTACTTTCTCATGCCTAAGTCTTCCTTGCAGAAAGATATCATATCCGTCTGAAATTATTTCTGCAATGTCTTTGCTCATACATCTTTTGTTCAAATCAGATGGTGAACACTAGGAGCACCAGTTCCGGTTCTGGCCAGCAGGGGCAGAACAACCAGGGTACCGGAATGCCGATGCCACCACCCTTGACTTCGGAGCAGTTCTTCCAGCTCCAGATGCAGATGATGGCCACCCTGAACAACACCATTCAGGCACTGCAGCAGGTCCACGCTCAGCCGCCGCCTCCGCCTCCACGACACAGCCCCGCGACAGGTGCGCGGAGTTTCTGAGGGGTCACCTGCCGACATTCTCCCACACATCTGACCCACTCCAGGCGGATGACTGGCTCCGTGCAGTGGAGTGCCAGTTGGACATCGCACTGTGCGATGAGCGGGAGCGTGTCCTGTACGCAGCAGGGCAGCTGCGAGGGGCAGCTCTTGACTGGTGGGAGTCCCACTGGATTTAGGACCATGAGGCTTTCAGCTGGACCCAATTCCGGGAGCGGTTCCGCAGCCACCATGTCCCAGCGGGCGTGATGAAGACAAAGAATAAGGAGTTCCTTGCGCTTAAGCATGTAAATCCAGATATAATCCTTCAGCATTTCCTTTTGAGCTCAGACCTCCCTTGTTCTATCTTTTTGAAATAGGAAAAGCTAAGCTAATCCTTCATCATACATCCTTCTTTTTCACTTCAGGGGACTATGACGGTGAAGGAGTACCGTGACCATTTCCTTCAGCTCGCTCGCTACGCCCCTACCGAGGTCGCGGAACACCGCGACAAGCAGGAGCACTTCATGGAGGGTCTTGAGGACTACATCCAGTACGTGCTGCTCAACCTCCGCTTCGACGACTTCAACCATCTGGTTGACAGCGCGCTCAACATGGAGCGCAAGCACCGGGAGATGGAGGATAAGAAGAGGAAGATCACTCCAGTTGCTTCCGGCAGCAACACCCGTCCTAGTTTCCAGCCGCCCTAGCAGCAGCAGCAGTACCGGCCGCCCCAGCAGTACCAGCAGCGGCCGCAACAGTACCCGCCTTGACAGCAGCAGTAGGCGGGCCAGGGTCAAAGGTTTCCAGCACCTACGGCTCGTGCCGCTCCAGCAGCTCCGCCAGCACCTCAGGCTCCACGGCAGGCAGCTCCTCCTGCAGGACAGCAGGCTACATGTTGGCACTCCTTAAGTATCCTTTTTATCCCCTGTTTAACTTTGATAATGGCATGAATTTAATATCAAAATCACTAACCATCCTAACCTCGGCCCAATTATTGGTCGTTTTCACGTTTGCACATATATTTTGGAGGTACTTCATTTTTGCAGGTTTTTGACCAATTTTGGAGCATGAAATGGCGAGGCCCACGATCACACGATGATACGAAGAATGACGAAGGCCAAAGCCCGAACAAAGGATCGAAGGCCATGATGATTAGAGGCCCATTCATGCACATCCACCCTCCAATGAAGCCCAAAAGACAAAGCCCACAAGATAAGATTGAGATGCTTCGGGGCTAAGCAAAGCAAAGAGATATTTAAGGAAGGATTTTCCATCCTATCCTTCTCCTCGAAGAAATCTCGAAGATAACGACGTCTAAAGGGGTGCAATCGTGAAAGACATAAACTCTAGAAGATTCCAGGAGACTTGGGGAGAAAGTTGAGCACCAGCCGGCGAAGGAAAGACCCAGGCTGGCCGGCCTAGGCTCATTGGGCCGGCCGACCCAGCCTGTTTTTAGGTCAGTTCGACCTCCCCTTTGATTGAGGGTTCCCTGAGGCTATTTAAAGACCCCTCCCCAAGGTTCACGCAGAGATCAATTCGGGAGACGACGCCAAGGAGCAGAGAAGATAGAGGGACACCTCTCGGAGAGCCGAGGGTCGTGCTAGTTATCTAGGGTTTGCCCTAGCCGACGTGGGAACCTTGCAAGGAAGACCACGTCGGAGTTCTAGAGCTAGGATCATCAAGATCAAGGTAGGGCCCCGGTTGTGATCTTGTGATGTACTATCATTCATGGTGAAGTTATTTGTGTTTCCGAATGTTTAGCGACCATGTTCTCCTCTTTCGATTTCGTTCTTTTCTTTGGGTTCGCTTCATCCTAGATCTATTATCGAGATAGATCACTTAGCATGATCTTGTAATCATGGGGGCTAGAGGTTCATGGCGGAACTACCAAAGGGGGTTCGACTTGCTTCAGGGTATTTTGTTCAAAAGGGGGGCGTCGTGGCAGGCCGTCTCCACAGAGTAGGCGGAGTATCGAGGGTTCGGATTGGAGATTTTGGGTTTAAAGAGGCTTTTCATTGAGATTCACATCTATCTTACTTCACTTTATCTAGCTGGAACTACAACATATGCATGATCTAGGTGATCTAGATTGGTTATCTCTAACTTTCTCTTGCTACCTTCGGTGTTTGTCGTGTTTTCAATAGATTAGGTTCGTTTTCACCATCTCACACAAAGGAATTTCAATGCTAGTAGATTGTTTCATGTCTCTTTGGTTCCGTGGATTGATAAACCTTGGGGGAATACTCTACGGGAAAAGCTACACGAAACCGTGCGCTTGCGGTATATAAATCGGGGGCGCTAAGGAGCGTCAACAAGCTTTTCTGGCGCCGTTGCTGGGGAACCATCGATTTAAGATCCAATCTTACTTGCATTTGTAAATATTTTCTTGATTTTTCTTTTTGATTTTTTTTAGATCTCTTATTTTTCTGAGCTAACTAAAAAAACGGATCTATTCCACGAAAATCAATCTAATCTAAAGTTTGCTTTATTTTTCTTTTATGTTTTAGATCTTGTATATTCATCTTTTAGATCTCGTATATATTTCTTTTTCACTAACCCCTAACAGGAGATGGACGGGAGCCTCTCCAACAAACCTGAAAATTTTGTGGATGATCCAGAAAAAATTTACAGGCAAAGGAGACGAGAAGCACGATCAAGGAAGCCAGAACTAGTAGATCTAGAAGTTGAAGCCGACGATTCATCGTCTTCACCTCAAGCAACTCCACCAACAAGTCCAAAGGAGGTGCCACTTCACCAAGGGATGGCGCTACCGGAGCCAGGGCGTACGATCGGAGAGCTATGCACTCCGGACGTTCGGGATTTGCCGATCCAAAATCTCGACAACATCGGAGTTCTGTTCGAGATCAAGACTTCAATCATAAGGATGGTGCAAAGCTTGCCCTTCACTGGAAAAGAAGACGATAATCTACATCTTCAAGCGTTCCTCCAACTATGCCGCACTTTCGACATGCAAGGGATGACTCAAGATCAAATAAGAGCGAGGCTCTTTCTGTTCTCTCTACTTGGGAGAGCGCTGCAATGGTTTCATTCTCTACCACTGCGCACGGTGCAAAATTGGGAGTTCTTGATGAAAGAATTCATGACGGAGTTCTACTCGCCGGGTAAAACCCAGATTCTACGCAACAAAATTGCAACATTCGCGCAAGCCCCGACGGAGACTATTGCGGAAGCCTATGAGCGCTTCAACAACTACATCCGTGACGTACCTCATCACAAGTTCTCAAGGGAGGATGTGGTCCAGAAGTTCTATCAAGGCCTCACTACTGCATCAAGGGGGATCATTGACACATCGGCCGGAGGTTCTATCATTGAGCTCACGCCTACTCAAGTTTTCAAACTATTCAAGAAGGTGGCGGACAATGACGCATGGGCATCATCGGGGCGCCTGCAACCACTCCAAGCCGTGGGCGCCGCGAAGAGTGTATTACAAGTGGAACGCGAAGAAGTGCTAGAAGGGAAGATCGACTCGCTCATGAGAAGGTTGGAGAAGATGGAAGTGGAAAAGAGAGAAGCCCAAGCTATCGATTTGAAGGCGGCCGAAGCAAGGTCTACATGTGAAGAATGTGGAGAGTACGGCCATGTACAAAAGAATTGCCCGGAGGAAGCCAAGATGCTCGACTACATGAAGAAGGGAGAATGGATTCCGCCGACCAATTTCCGCTATGGGCAAGGTATACCCCAATTTAATGCAAGCTCTTCCATTCAAAACTCGGTGCCTCTTCGTATACAATTGAAGGAGTTCATGGAGGAGCAAGGCAAGATCAACAAGGACACCGTCACCAAGTTCAAGGCTATGGACAAGATCTTGGAGAACATTGATGGCAAGGTGACGGAGGTCGGGAGCTCTAACCTTCAAGTACTCAACATGATGGAGATGCTAGAAACACATGTAGCCCAGCTCGCCGGACGCCTATCTAGAAACATCTAAGCATCATTTGGAAAGGGTTTATGTGCTTGATTAACATCCATTGATCAAAGTGAGTTCACGGGAAAGAGTTGTGCTCTCTACCTACCACCACATGCAAATAATTCAAAGGAGGGAGCAGCCATGCATGGGAAGGACAAGAGATTTTCAGCAAAGATGGCACCATGTGATGAATGATGAAGCATGGGACAAGGTGAATGACACAAAGTGGAGAAATAATGTTGCAAGTGGACATCAAAGGCAAAGAAGGAGTGGTTCATAGGATTTGGACGGTGCAAAGCATGCAAGATGTACTGGACAGAAGCGAATAATTGCACTAGGAAGCCACCAGAGAAAATTGAAGTGGAGAGGAGCCAGAAATCCCCTAGGCTGGCCGGCTGGCCTGGCCCCTATTTAAGCCCTCTGGTGCTCCCCTTTGGCAGGTATACTCCTCACTTAGTTCCTTGCTTATGTTCTTCAATTTCTTTGCCCAGAAACATCAGTTAGAGCCCTGAAAAAATTCGTCCACCACAATATACTCCAAAAATCTCAGAAAATTCACCACAATTCCTAGTTTGTTCCACTCTTCGATATATTGTTCTCCCGCCGGCAAGAAACCCCCGGTGTGTTTGTTTTTGAGTGTGTGCAGCAAGGAGTCACCATGAGTGGCCTCATGAAGTTCGTCGCCAGGAGGAGAAGGACGCGTTCATCAACATCCGATGCATGGGCAAGTTCTTCGCGGAGGCACTCGATCTCCGAGTCTCCGCGGAGCATGGAGGAAGACAACCCCGCACCAAGGAGCAACATGCTGCTCCTTGGTGGGATGAGAGACCCGAGAAGCTCTTCCATGAGATTCACCGAAGGAATGCCACCTCCTCCACGGCGTTCGACAAGGTCATCCGCACCACCACCATACAAGCCCAAGAATTCAGAATATGGGTTTATTATCCTATCGAAGGAAGAAGAAGAAAGGCTCAAGTTCATGAAGGGAAGACTACGAGCAAATTATGATTTTGATGATGAAGCATTGGTGAAGCTGGGATTTCATCATGACATCTATGAGCTATTGGAGAACATCGGTTGGAAGTTATTTTCCGATGGTGTCACGGTTGATATGCAAGAAGAAGTGGCTCTTGAGATGTTCATGACATTAGAAAAATCAACGGAAGTGGTGGATGGTGAAGAAGTTTCATGTCTGAAATTTAGGATTAAGAATGAAGAGAAAGTAATCACCTATGGTGAAATAGGAAGCTTGCTCGGATTCAAAAATAATGCATATGAAATGGTGCAAGTTGAAGATGGAGAGCTTGATGAATTTTGGACAAAAATAGCAAAAGATGTCAACCGCCAAAGAAAGAATATAAGTAATGTTACCCTCCAAATATTCCATTCTTGGTTGAGCAAAAGAATTCTCGGGAGGATGAGAGAATCAAAGGTCACCGACCAGGAATTAAGTTGGATGTATGCTGCATTGGTGAAGAAGCAAGTAATTGATCCCACCAACATCATGGTTGAAAGGTGGCTTTGTGAAGCATCATCCGGCATGGGAGAAGTTGGTTCGGGATGTTATCTCACAATGATAGCCCGAGCAATGAATCCGAGGTTACGAGTGATCCAAAAATTTTATGTCCCGGGAAGAGATATTGGAATTGATCATTTGAGGCAAGGTCATTATATCGGAGGAGATGAAAAGAAGGGATTTACTATTTCTGATATGGATATTTCCCTCCCCGATCAAAGGCTGAAATTATTTGCAAGAGGGAGGACTGATTGGCGAGTTGAAAATATTGGAAAAAAGGTGAAGAAATCAAAAAGAGGAAGGTTAATTGAAGGGACATCGGCATCAGCACAACAAGAAGACTTGGAAGTAAACCTTCCACCGCCAAGTTCTGCTTATTGGAGAAATGAATTTCAAAGTGCATCAAGTGGACAGGGATACCCGCAAGGATGGACGAGTCAATGGGAAGGAAGCCAAGAACAAGCATGGGGGCACGCTGCGGCGGCACCCCCACCATTTAGCAACTACGGCTACCCACCCTCGTCATATCAAGGAGAGATGCCCGACCCGTCATTTGGGGCACAATATTTTGACCTCCCTCAACTAGAACAAGGAATGAGAATTATGGGTGCTTATGCGAGAAGAAATATGGAAGATATAGATGCCATCCGGAGGCATACAACCCAACTAGAAGATGGAACTGTAGGAATTGCATATCAAATGGGACTTCTAGGCCTGGCGCCACCGGAACAATTTAATGGAAGAGCATTTCAGCAGTATTATGATCAAGGATACAACGCAAGAGCCAATCAAGGAGATTGATTGACGGCATGACCATGAATAAAATGCTCGCACGTGTGGTTTGGATTTTCTATTTCTTTTCATTTATTTTCAGCATGTGTGCAAGCTTGTGTGTGCGTAGCAATTTTCTGTTTTATTTATTTCAGCATGTGTGCAATTTTCTTTCTTTTGTCTTCATCACCATGATAAATAAATGCATCACCTACGCTTTAATGTTATGGTTAGTAATGATGATAGAAAGTTTGTGCCATGTTAAAATATGATGATCGTTGCCGCTTTATCTACTTTCTTGTGCTTGGTTTATGCATGATTAAACTAATGCTCTCTCTAACATGATCTGAAAATTAATTAAATGCCGGCTAATTCAATTGTGGAGGTTATGATAAATTAAGACCCATATCTTTTACTCTTGCTCTCTTACTTAAGCTTGTCAAGGAAAATTTAATTTGGATTTAATTCTGAGCTAACCTTGTCAATAATACCTTTTGCAATTGCTCTATCCTTCTACAAGCCTAAATGATATATCATAACAAACATAGAGCAAGAATTATTTTCAGGTGAATTAATTCAGGATTTATCTTCTTTGGTACGAGACTAAGAAGCTGACCATTCCGTATTTTTGCATACCTATCTTTTGCTAGCCATTCTATCCATGCATTGTGAGTTTCTATACCAGGAACATCGCAAACCTCGCTAGATATCCACCCTAACCAAAAACATCTTTTTTGTGAAACACCTCCTTGACCACAACCTATATATTGAGTATATATTTATTTCGACGGCAAAACAATGGAATCAAGAGCAAAATTCAGTAAAACATAAGCTTGGGAAGCATCAAAGAGTTCGCAGAAGAAAAATCCGAAGAAGTGGAGGCCTACAGGCAGTTGGCCGGCCGGCTCAACACCCCTAGGCCGGCCAGCCTGCCCCTTTTCCTCCTCTGTTGGCTTTAATCTTTCACGAGGAGATGCTCCCTTGAATTCCAAAGTTATGTCCAGAGAATTGATAAAGGTTTTGTACACTCACTCCATCAAGTTATCATCACTTCATTGCTTGAGGACAAGCAAAAGTTCAAGCATGGGGGGAGGTGGAGTAAGTGCATTGTGTTGCCAGTGGTTCTGAGGAGCAAAAACAAAGAAATAAAAAAAAAGAGAAAAGAAAAAAAATGAAATAAATAATGATGAAAATATCCTCGGTTCCGTTTGCTTCATTAAACTCCAGGTACTTTGAAGATTATTCTATACTCAATTATTCCAACCATGTGCAATCCGATAACAAGGACTTCAGTCGTGCCTTGGGATCAACTGTTGCCATTTGCACATGTCCACCATCTAAAGTGTGTGTTCCATTCTCTCCCTCTCCACAAAGAAATTATTTTCCAATGGTCTTTTTGACGAGTCTCGGTAAATCCATAAGAAGTATTTCTTGTTTTGATAATATCTTGATTATAATATCTTTTGTTAGGACTAACCTTTCCAGAGCTCCAGACAAAGCCTCACACATACATATGAGAGAAAGAAAGGAGAGAGTTCTAGCAAGATTGAGAGACAAGATGAGCTGAGAGTTTCCATGAGCAAATTGCAATGAGGTTTGAATTATTGATCTTGGTTTAGCATTACCTATGGAACTTACTTTCTTAATCCTGAGACTTGTTTAATTTTGAGAGCATGTGCTTAATAATTGTGGGGAAGCATTTAACTTGTATCTACCTTCCACATTGAAAAAGCTAGTTACAACTTGAACTATTAACTGCAAAATATTTTTGGGAGCATTGTGTTTTCTCGTGTATGATCAAGTGCAGGGATTGGATACTGAAAGGCAGCTCTGATTTTTATCAAAGACTTACTCGAGGACGAGCAAGGTTTAAGCATGGGGGGAATGTTGGCGCTCCTTAAGTATCCATTTTATCCCTTGTTTAACTTTGATAATGGCATGAATTTAATATCAAAATCACTAACCATCCTAACCTCGGCCCAATTATTGGTCGTTTTCACGTTTGCACATATATTTTGGAGGTACTTCATTTTTGCAGGTTTTTGACCAATTTTGGAGCATGAAATGGCGAGGCCCACGATCACGCGATGATACGAAGAATGACGAAGGCCAAAGCCCGAACAAAGGATCGAAGGCCATGATGATTAGAGGCCCATTCATGCACATCCACCCTCCAATGAAGCCCAAAAGACAAAGCCCACAAGATAAGATTGAGATGCTTCGGGGCTAAGCAAAGCAAAGAGATATTTAAGGAAGGATTTTCCATCCTATCCTTCTCCTCGAAGAAATCTCGAAGATAACGACGTCTAAAGGGGTGCAATCGTGAAAGACATAAACTCTAGAAGATTCCAGGAGACTTGGGGAGAAAGTTGAGCACCAGCCGGCGAAGGAAAGACCCAGGCTGGCCGGCCTAGGCTCATTGGGCCGGCCGGCCCAGCCTGTTTTTAGGTCGGTTCGACCTCCCCTTTGATCGAGGGTTCCTTGAGGCTATTTAAAGACCCCTCCCCAAGGTTCACGCAGAGATCAATTCGGGAGACGACGCCAAGGAGCAGAGAAGATAGAGGGACACCTCTCGGAGAGCCGAGGGTCGTGCTAGTTATCTAGGGTTTGCCCTAGCCGACGTGGGAACCTTGCAAGGAAGACCACGTCGGAGTTCTAGAGCTAGGATCATCAAGATCAAGGTAGGGCCCCGGTTGTGATCTTGTGATGTACTATCATTCATGGTGAAGTTATTTGTGTTTCCGAATGTTTAGCGACCATGTTCTCCTCTTTCGATTTCGTTCTTTTCTTTGGGTTCGCTTCATCCTAGATCTATTATCGAGATAGATCACTTAGCATGATCTTGTAATCATGGGGGCTAGAGGTTCATGGCGGAACTACCAAAGGGGGTTCGACTTGCTTCAGGGTATTTTGTTCAAAAGGGGGGCGTCGTGGCAGGCCGTCTCCACAGAGTAGGCGGAGTATCGAGGGATCGGATTGGAGATTTTGGGTTTAAAGAGGCTTTTCATTGAGATTCACATCTATCTTACTTCACTTTATCTAGCTGGAACTACAACATATGCATGATCTAGGTGATCTAGATTGGTTATCTCTAACTTTCTCTTGCTACCTTCGGTGTTTGTCGTGTTTTCAATAGATTATGTTCGTTTTCACCATCTCACACAAAGGAATTTCAATGCTAGTAGATTGTTTCTTGTCTCTTTGGTTCCGTGGATTGATAAACCTTGGGGGAATACTCTAAGGGAAAAGCTACACGAAACCGTGCGCTTGCGGTATATAAATCGGGGGCGCTAAGGAGCGTCAACACTACAGCACCTGCTCGCGCGTGCTATCACTGCGGCCAGCCAGGGCACTACGCCAACTCTTGCCCCCAGAAGGCACAGGCAGGACACCAGGGGCGCCCAGCTCAGCCCAGGGCGGTAGCACAGGGTCGGGTGAACCACGTGACGGCCGAGACAGCGGCCGAGGCTCCTAACATGGTTATTGGTACGTTCATGGTCAACTCCCATCCAGCTACAGTTCTTTTCGATACTGGTGCTACTCATTCATTCATCACCAACTCATATTTTGAGCAGCATAGTTTCTTTACCACCGCATTAAAGAGGTGTCTGCTAGTCTCTTCACCGGGAGGGGAGTTGAAATCCCATATTGTTTGCCCCCGAGTCAATATATCCATAAGGGGGGTAAATTTCAGTGCTAATCTAATGGTGACAGACACCAAGGGTATTGATGTGATTCTGGGAATGGAGACTCTTGCCAAGTGGGGAGTCAGAATTGATTGTGCTCAGCGGACAGTTTACTTGTCAGCACCTGGTGGTCAGCAGGTCACAGTCAGTGCTTCAGAGCCCTCGGGGTTTCTTCATCAAATAGAGGCTAGACCCACGGACAGTATTCGCGTAGTGTCTGAATTCCCGGATGTCTTTCCGGATGATCTGCCAGATATGCCACCTGAACGCGACATTGAGTTTTCTATTGATCTCTTGCCTGGCACAGCTCCTATTGCAAAGCGGCCCTACCGCATGGCAGCTATAGAGCATGAGGAAGTCAAGAAGACCATTGATGAGTTGCTAGCCAAGGGCTATATCCGTCGCAGCTTTTCTCTTTGGGCTTTTCCGTTGTTGTTAGTAGATAAGAAGGACGATTCAAAGAGAATGTGCGTAGATTATCGGGATCTGAATGCAGTTACCATCAAGAGCAAGCATCCGCTACCCCGTATTGAGGATATTTTTGATCTGCTTCGAGGTGCTTGTGTATTCTCGAAGATTGATCTGCGTTCGGGTTATTTTCAGCTGAGGATCCGTCCTGAGGATATTTCGAAGATGGCATTCACCTGCAAGTACGGGCTGCATGAGTACACAGTCATGTCTTTTGGCTTGACTAATGCGTCGGCTTTCTTCATGCACCTGATGAACAAGGTTTTCATGGATTATCTGGATGTCTTCGTGGTGATCTTTATTGATGATATCCTGATCTTTTCCAAGTCAGAGGCAGAGCATGAAGTTCATCTGAAGCTCATGTTGCAGAGATTGAGGGAGCATCAGCTGTATGCTAAGTTCAGCAAGTGTGAGTTCTAGATTGACGAGGTTCCATTCCTCGGTCATATGATCTCCAAGGGAGGCATTGCAGTTGATCCGAGCAAGGTGAAGGATGTCCTCGAGTGGAAGACACCGCAGACGGTGAAGGAAGTCCGGTCATTCTTGGGCTTAGCAAGATATTATCAGAGGTTCATTGAGAATTTCTCCAAAATCGCGATGCCCTTGACTTCTTTGCTAGATAAGAGTGCGGATTTCATATGGACTGATGAGCATCAGATGGCATTCGATGTGTTGAGGAAGAGGTTGACTACGGCACCAGTCCTTACTCTTCCAGACCAAGGCAAGAGGTTCATAGTCTATTGTGATTGCTTATGCTTCGCGGCAGTTACATTCGGCATGAGCTGAACTATCAAACTCATGATCTTGAGTTAGCCGCAGTTGTGCATGCTCTGAAGATTTGGAGGCATTACTTGTTCGGGCAGCAGTGTGATATCTACACTGATCACAAGAGCCTCAAGTATATTTTCACGTAGAATGAGCTGAACATGCGGCAGAGGAGATGGTTAGAGCTAGTCAAGGATTATGACCTGGAGATTCACTATCATCCGGGAAAGGCCAATGTTGTGGCAGATGCTCTGTGCAGAAGAAGCTATGTCAACATGGCCTTGGCTTTCCAGATGCCTCCATAGTTATGCGAGGAGTTTGAGCAGTTGAGTCTGGGTTTCTTGCATCATACTTCGAGTGCAACATTCGAGGCAGAGCCCACTCTAGAGGCAGAGATCCGGCAGCATCAGAAGGAAGATGAGAAGCTGCAGGAGATTCGTGAGTTGCTCAAGAAAGGCAAGGCTCTTCATTTCAGAGAGGATGATCAGGGTACCTTGTGGTACAAGAACAGGATCTGTGTGTCAGATGTCAAGGATCTCAGGACGTTGATCCTGAGTGAGGCTCATGATACAGCTTACTCTATTCATCCGGGCTGTACCAAGATGTACTATGATCTTAAGGAACGATTCTGGTGGTATGGGATGAAGCGTTCTGTTGCAGAGTACCTGGCTATTTGCGACACCTGTCAGCGTGTCAAGGCTGAGCATCAGAGGCCAGCAGGTTTGTTACAGCCATGGAAGATTCCAGAGTGGAAATGGGAGGAGATCACTGTGTACTTCATTGTTGGGTTGCCTCGTACTCAGAAAGGGTACAACTCCATATGGGTAGTAGTGGATCGTTTGACGAAGGTTGCTCACTTCATTCCGGAGAACACTACTTACTCCTGTGCCAAACTTGCAGAGTTGTACATCTCTCGGATTGTCTGTTTGCATGGTGTGCCCAAGAAGATCATATCTGACAGAGGATCTCAGTTCACTTCACGGTTCTGGGAGCAGCTCCATGATTCGTTGGATACGAAGCTGCGCTTCAGTACCGCCTATCATCCTCAGACAGATGAGCAGACAGAGAGAACCAACCAGGTGTAACACCCTAATTTAAATTCCAGCATTTTATAATAAATTTATTTGGCTTTGTTAAATTTCTAGGGTTTATTGTGTTTAGTTTGGCACTTAATCTAATTTTTGCTCCATAAGTAATTAGAATTTATCATAGGGTTAAAAATGTTTGTTGCATTCATGTTGGAGCATCTCTTTTATTGGTTTGAGTGCTAGGGTTGAATTCAAATTTGTATTTGAATTCAATTAGATTTGAGTAGTGTTTGAAATAGGAAAAATAGAAATAGAAAGGAGAAAGAAATAGAAAAGAACCCAGCCCAGCTTGGTTCCAAACCCAACCCACACACCCTCTCCCTTCGGCCCGTTCATTTTCTTTCCCCGGCCGGCCCAGTCTTCCTCTCCTTCCCACCCCGCGCGGCCCACACTTGCGCCAGCTCTTTTCCCACTCCTTCCCTTTCCCTCCCGCGCCAACAGCCCAGCTCGCGCGGCCTAGCTCTCCCCTGTCTCGCTGACCGAGCGACCCACCGGTCATCCCCTTCCCCGCGCCCTCCGCTCGCGCAACAGCCACGCTCTTCACGCCGAGATTCCCGGCGGCTTCCATCTAGGGCACGCCTCCCCAAGATCACCTGGGCCGCGTTATAAATGGCGCCCCGCACCCTGGGACCCTATCCTCGCCTCTACAGCGCCACCCAAACCCTAGCCGTCACGCCGCACAGCTCCGCCGAGCAGAGCGAAGCACTGCACCACCGCGCTCTCGCCACCCCACCGCGACACAGTCCGCCAGGACCTCCGCATCAGCTCCGCCCCGGCGCCTAGAACCTCACCGAGCTTTTTCTCTGCGAGTTCAGCTACGCCATCACCGGAATCGGGCCCGACACCATCGTCGCCGGTGAGTCTGTTTCCGAGCAATTGCTCGCCGTCCTTGACCCTCGGGCCCCGCTGATCCCCGGTCCTTGTTAACAGCTCGTTTGCGCAGCTTCTCGACGGATCCAAGCGCTCGGAGGACCTCCGCTACACCCCGTCCACGAGCACGGCCTCTGCTCCGCCGCCAGTCGTCGTCGTCGACCCTAAACACTACAAACCCGACCGCCCCGCGCCCTCGGTGAGCCAAGCCCCGGTCTGTTCTATCTTTTGGCGCTAGTTTTTGGTGATCCGTAGCCCTAGCGCCCCCAGAACCCCGTTCGCCGGCGGTGCTCCACCATGTCCACCCGCCGTCGCTGATGCGCGCGCCGCCCCGGGCCTTCCCGTGCCTCGCTAGGGCCACCATTGGATCACGCATGCCGCGTAGATGCTTCCCCACCCAAGCCCCGCTTGAATCCACCCTGGGAGGGCCGGATTTGATCTTCTCCGGCGAACCTCCGCCGCGGGAGCTCTGCTCCGGCGAGCTCCGCCGCCGCCCGCGCACCCAAATCCCCTGAGCCGCCCGATTAGAACTCAACGGACGCGTTTATAATAGATCCAGACCTGATCCGGGCCGTTAGATCCAAAACCGGCGGCCCAGATTAGAAGATACCCCTTCGCGTGTTACTTTTGTTAAAGAGGCCCCTCTAGTCAAAAGAGGCCCCTCTAGTCAGAAAGTGTAGGACTCCTCTTTATTGGGATCAGATTGGTGAGAAGCAGCTCTTTGGCCCTGACATCATAGAAGATGCAGAGCAGATGGTACAGACTATGTGGGAGAATCTGAGGATTGCACAGACTAGGCAGAAGAGCTATGCAGATGGCAAACAGAGGGACCTGACCTTCAGTGTTGATGATTATGTATATCTGAAGGTGTCCCCGATGCGAGGAATCCACAGATTCAACATCAAGGGGAAGCTAGCACCTCGGTATATTGGTCCATTCAAGGTGCTAGAGAGGAAAGGCGAAGTCACTTATCGCCTGGAGTTGCCTACCAACCTCTCTGGAGTGCATGATGTCTTCCATATTTGTCAGTTGAAGAAGTGTCTACGAGTACCTGAGGAGCAGGCACCACTGGATAGGTTAGATGTGCAGGAAGATCTAACCTATACTGAGCATCCGGTGAAGATTCTGGAGACATCGGAGAGGGTTACACGGAACAAGCGCATCAAGATGTGCAGAGTTCAGTGGAGTCATCACAGTGAGGCTGAGGCTACATGGGAGCGAGAAGATGAGCTGAGGAAGACATATCCAGATCTCTTTGCTAGCCAGTCCAGCTGAATCTCGGGGATGAGATTTCTATAAGGGGGTAGGGTTTGTAACACCCTAATGTAATTTTCAAATTTATAATAAAGTCAATAGATTTAATTCTTGCATAGGATTTAATTTTGCTTAGCTTGGCATTTAACTTAATTAATTTTCACAAGGAAATAAATTTTTTTTTAGGTAACATGTTTGTCCATTCATGCTGGTGCATAAGTTGTATTTGATTGAGTGCATAGGGTTTGAATTCAAATTTGATTTGAATTCAAAATTAGTTTGAGTGTGTTTGCAAAAGGAAAAGAGGAAAGAAAACCAGAAACCGAATCCAATCTAGCAGCCCACCTCCTCCTCCTTACCAGCCCAGCCCGTTCTACCCCCGCGGCCCGTTTCCCTCTGCGCCTGCACGGCCCAACGCCCTCTCCCGCGTCTGGCCCGCGACCCCGTCTCCCGCTCGGCCCAGCAAGACAGCGTCGCCAAAGCCCAGCTCGCCCCACGCTCCAACCCGCATCCCGCGCCGCGTCGCTCTTCCGGCTGACAAGGAGGTCCCACCTATCGGCGCCATTCAACCGCACGCCGCGCTCTCGGCCGTTGTCGCTCGTGCGGACACCGCGGCCCCACCCATCAGCTTCTTCCTCCCGGGTCCCCCACGCCGAGCGCCCCTGCTCCATCTCGTCCGACCCCCGCGGACCTTACCCAGCCCCGCTGCCCTGTGAACCGCTCGGCCCTGCAGACCCACCGGTCAGCTCGCCCGCTCGCCCCTCGTCCTTCTAGAAATGCCACCAGAGCCCGGAATCACGCTAAGCTGTTGGCGTGATCCGCTTCGCCCGCATAGCGCCCATCATTTCGAGATCCTCGCCGGCCTTCCATCCCGGGCAACCACGTCCAGGTTCACGCCTCCATTTTAGCATGCGGTGCCCTCTCCTGTGACCAAATCTCACCACGCCACCGCCGCCACAGCACCGCAGCTACCTCGCTCCACCACGCCCTTGCTGCGCAGAGCTCCGCGCCGCCGCGGCCACGCCACTCCGCCGCACACTAGCCCCGGACAGACCCTACAGCCGCTTCGCCTTGGGGCCAAAAGTCTCCTCGGGGCCTCTTTCCTCAACCTAGAGCCCTGCACGCGCCGAATTTCACCCCGAAGCCATCGCCTCCGGTGAGTCCAACCCCGAGCAATTGCTCACCTCCGGCGACCCCATGACCTCCCTGATCGCCGTGGCTCCCTCGCAGGCACTCCACGAGCCGACCTGTGGAGCCCAGCAGCCCGGGGAGCCCCTGCGTCGACCAATCCGCGTGAGCAGCGTCGACCCTCGCCGCCGGTGTAACACCCTAATTTAAATTTCAGTATTTATTAATAAATTTAGTTGGCTTTATTTAATTTTCTAGGAATTTATTTGCTTAGTCTTGCATTTAAACTAAAATTTTGTTCCTTAAGTAATTAAAATTTGTCATAGGTTTAATTTTTTTGTTGTTGCATCATGCTGGTGCATATTTTGTTTATTTTGGTTGAGTGCTAGAGAGTTTGAATTCAAATTTGTTTGAATTCAAACTAGTTTGTGTGAGTTTGCAAAAGAAAAAGAAGAAGAAACCCAGAAAACCCAAAGCCCAGCAAACCAACCTAGCAGCCCAACCCTCTTCCACGCGGGCCCAACCTCAGCCCAAGTCCCGGCGCCAGCCCAGCCCGCTCTCCCTCTCCCACCGTCCCTTTTCCCTCCCCAGCAAACCGGCCCATCCCGCGCGTCGTGCCCCGGCGTGCCCCGCACGGCCCGCTCGCCGCACCGCTCTACCGTCGCAGCACCGCGGCCCCACCTGCCAGCGTCCCACGCCCGCGCCCTGCGTCGCCCGCTCAGCCCGTTCGCAGCGCACCCCGCCGCTGACTCGTGGGCCCCGCCCGCCAGCTTCGTCTTCCTCGCGCAACCGAAGCCGAGATCTCCGGCCCCGATCACGCCGGCCTTCCAACCACGGGCGCGCACGCCCAGATCACCCCGATGCCCTACAAATAGCCCCCTGCGGCCCTCTGCGCCCATCATCTTGCTCAGCCGCGGCCGCCGTAACCCTAGCTCGCCACGCCTGCGCCGCAGGTGAGTGGTCCGCCGCCCGTTTTCTCGCCGCCGGCGACTCCTGAGCCCCCCTGACCCTGTGGCATCTCCGCAACACCCCCAGGAGTCGAACCAAGGGGATCTGAGGGCCAGAGATGCCCAGCAACGGCACCCCCCCGAGCTCCGCGCCACCCTCGGCGCCGGACGTCGCCGCCGAGCACCCTGCGCGACAACTCCAACCAAATCCAAGCCCGGTGAGCACCTCCAGCCTTCCCCGATTCTTTTGGCGCTAGGCGTGGTAGTCCATAGCCCTTGGAAGCAATGGAACGCCGCTCGCCGGTGAGCTAGCGCCGCCGGCACCATGGTGCACCCCGCAAACCGCCCCCCCCCGAACCCAGCTAGCCGCCCCAGTGGATTATGCGTTCCCTGGTGAACCTCCGCGGCCAAACCGCAGTCCAAACCGAGCACCGTAGCCCCGGTTTCGCTTTCTCTGGCGATCTCCCGCCGCGGGATTCGTCGCCGGCGGTGTCCCGCCGCCGCCCGCGCGCCCAAACCCCCTCCGTCCATCCGATCCGAAACCGACGCCCTAGATTAGATCCCGATCCGGTCTGTTGTGAGCCTCGCGATTCAGATCCGACAGCTGGAAATCAAAGATAATGGTTCACTGGCCTTTTTGCTTATGAGCCCCCGCGCTTTCTGGTAATCAACCCGCGGTCCATAGCCTTTGAAAAATAATTACAGTTTAGTCCCGTTTTCAACACCTAGCCCCCTGAGTTTCTTTAAAATAGGACCCGCCATCCAGGTTTGTTCTTTTGGCGAGTTAGACCCTAAAACTTTAGTTTAATTACGTGTTAGTCCCTCTGTTTCTGCAGAAAAGCCCTGGAACCCTGTTTTTCTTACAAATGAGCCCCTGAACCTTGTTTTAGGCCTAGTTTATGCGTTTTAGCTCCGTTTTAAGCGTTCTTTATGTCCACGCGATCGTTGTAACGCGTAGAATAATTTTAGACTAGTTTAGTGTGCTGTTTTTATGTATTGATGTACTGTTTCTTAGTTTTTGTTAGTGTTTGCTTGTATGCTTAGTATTGTGCATTGTTTTGGCCATGTGTTCGTGAGTAGACGCTGATCCATCTGAGGAGCCCCAGTACCAGTACCCGAAGCAGCCGTCTTCTGACCAGTTTGAGCAGCAGCAGGAGCAGTACGAGGAAGGCAAGTATAACATGAACAACCTATCACTTTTAAATACATTTTCATACTGCATTTTAATACTGTATGCCTATAAGGACTTTCCTAGCCACTTTATATCCTTTTTATATACCTTTGGGTTGCATTTTGGTTAGTTGTGCTAGGTTGCTGCGCTATAACACACTCTGGTCCTTTTAATTAATTTGATTAATGGTTTACTTAAACTTAATTCTGAGAGTGGCCCTTTGTGTGAATGAGTGGCTCACGTCTCGTTAAAATATGGTTTTTGTAGAAACATGGTTTAGGGGGCCAGCACGATGCTTAGTGCTTGGTTGGCCACTCTCCATAAGGACCGGTTCATAGAGCGACAACCTGGGACAACAGCGCTACCACAAGGCTAGAATGGGATAGACTTGGCTTACTAATTAGGTCTTTTTGGTTTGGAGTAACTTACCTGCGGGGCAAGAGTAGTAAGCTTCAATGGTCCCTGCTCCTCCGGCTGGTCTGTGCTTGGTTTGCGTACCTGTGCTTGTACCCCCGTGAGGTGGGCCCCATCGTCGCTGACCTAACTCTCGCGGTTATGCCTTACCAACGAGATTCTTTGTAACGGCCTCGTAGTGAGTCGCTAGTCATCTCACCTAAGGAAGTGTGATGAACCTCTAGCGTAGCTCACGACTTGTGGGTAAAGATGTGCAACCTCTGCAGAGTGTAAAACTGGTATACTAGCCGTGCTCACGGTTATGAGCGGCCCAGATCCTCCTTTTGATTAGTGGGGTTGTCTCCTTCCGACGAGGGAGGTGCCTCTCGGGGTTACCTTGGTGGCTTGGTTTCTGTTTGGTTCTCAGTAGTTTCTTAATTAATTCTGATTAATTACTATGTAACTGGGTTAATGGTAATTCATCAACTTGTAGTAAATAGCTTTAATAAAATTTTGCCAAGACTTAAAAGCTAATGCAGTCAGTCAGCCAACCTTAGAGCCACATAGTTTGTGTTATACTTGTTGAGTACAAGTTGTGTACTCACTCTTGCCTCTTCTCTACTTTTTCCTCTTGGCTACGCTACTGCTGCTCAGTTCCTGCCGACACGAGGGAGTTCGCTCAGTGCTACCAGGACTACGAGGACTTCTAGGTGTTCCTCTCCTAGTCGACGTCCCTGTTGCGCACTGCTCAGCTTCGGAGAGTTCTTTTATCGTATTTGTACTTCGCTTCCGCTGTATCAGACATTTTGTCATTAATGTAATAAATAACATTCGTATTCGCTTTATTATGTCTTTTTACGTGATATGTGCTATGATATACTGTTCATTATGTTGTATATACGTGTGACTTGATCCTGGCACGTATATGATTTGCTCGGTTTATGTTCTTTTATAAACCGGGTGTTACAGAGTGGTATCAAAGCCGTATCGACTGTAGGACGAAGCCTAGATAGAACTGGTCGAGTCTTACGACTTCTTCTCTCCAATCCTTGTCTGCTGAAACTATTTTACTATTATACCCCTTGAATTCTATGACTTTTACCCTTCTTGCCTTGATTTCTCTCTCTGAAGAATAGTTTTCGTAGATTTGGGCTTGAATCAGTCATCTGACCACCATGAGTATTAGCTAGTTGACCCTTTTATAATAATACGATAGCACGTTTTGCGACGCGTTGTGTTAGTCGAGTTGTATGTTAAACTCGGCTAAGCTTTGAAAATTGTCTACTTGTTATTATGCTACATGTTTGATTTGGATTTTTGAATGATTGCATAGCTTAGTAGTTTAAATTTGTTTAGAGAAAATTAATCTCATGTTAAAGTTAACTAATTAATAAAATGAGTTAGATCGTTGGGGGTAAAACCATCCACTCTGTTCTCTCTACCTTATCATGCCTTAGGTTTCTCCTGTCTTGCTCGTCGAGAAGAAGGATATCATGAAGAGGATGTGATTTTCCAGAATTCACCGACGAGGACGTCGGTTTCTGTAAGGGGGTAGGGATGTGACACCCCGGCCTACAGATAGTACGGGAGAATTTGAGGATTGCTCAGACGAGGTAGAAGAGTTATGCAGATCTGAGTTGAAGAAGTGCTTGAGAGTGCCAGAAGAACAAGCACCGTTGAAAGGTTTGGATCTGACCTATACCAGGCATCCGGTGAAGATACTGGAGACATCAGAGAGAGTTACACGGAACCGGAAGAACAAGGCGTGCAGAATGCAATGGAGCGACCACACCGAGAAGATGAGCTGCAGAAGACCTATCCTGATCCCTTTGCTAGCTAGACCTTAGAATCTCGGGACGAGATTCCTGTAAGGGGGTAGGATTTGTAACACCCTAATTTAAATTTCAGTATTTATTAATAAATTTAATTGGCTTTATTTAATTTTCTAGGAATTTATTTGCTTAGTCTTGCATTTAAACTAAAATTTTGTTCCTTAAGTAATTAAAATTTATCATAGGTTTAATTTTTTTGTTGTTGCATCATGCTGGTGCATATTTTGTTTATTTTGGTTGAGTGCTAGAGAGTTTGAATTCAAATTTGTTTGAATTCAAACTAGTTTGTGTGAGTTTGCAAAAGAAAAAGAAGAAGAAACCCAGAAAACCCAAAGCCCAGCAAACCAACCTAGCAGCCCAACCCTCTTCCACGCGGGCCCAACCTCAGCCCAAGTCCCGGCGCCAGCCCAGCCCGCTCTCCCTCTCCCACCGTCCCTTTTCCCTCCCCAGCAAACCGGCCCATCCCGCGCGTCGTGCCCCGGCGTGCCCCGCACGGCCCGCTCGCCGCACCGCTCTACCGTCGCAGCACTGCGGCCCCACCTGCCAGCGTCCCACGCCCGCCCCCTGCATCGCCCGCTCAGCCCGTTCGCAGCGCGCCCCGCCGCTGACCCGTGGGCCCCGCCCGCCAGCTTCATCTTCCTCGTGCAACCGAAGCCGAGATCCCCGGCCCCGATCATGCCGGCCTTCCAACCACGGGCGCGCACGCCCAGATCACCCCGCCGCCCTACAAATAGCCCCCTACGGCCCTCTGCGCCCACCATCTTGCTCAGCCGCGGCCGCCGTAGCCCTAGCTCGGCTCGCCTGCGCAGCTCCGCCCCACGCCGCTCCCCTGCGCCGCCGAGGCCAAGTTGCTCCGCTGCCCCCCAGCCCCACCGGAGCATCGCATCAGCCTTGCCTCAACGCCAGGAACGACCCCGAGGCCTTCCCGCACGACCCCAGCACCTGCAACGGCCGGGATTTCCCCGGAGCGCCGCCGCAGGTGAGTGGTCCGCCGCCCGTTTTCTCGCCGCCGGCGACTCCTGAGCCCCCCTGACCCCGTGGCATCTCCGCAGCACCCCCAGGAGTCGAACCAAGGGGATCTGAGGGCCAGAGACGCCCAGTAACGGCACCCCCCCGAGCTCCGCGCCACCCTCGCCGCCGAACGTCGCCGTCGAGCACCCTGCGCGACAACTCCGACCAAATCCAAGACCGGTGAGCACCTGCAGCCTTCCCCGGTTCTTTTGGCGCTAGGCGTGGTAGTCCGTAGCCCCTGGAAGCACTGGAACGCCGCTCGCCGGCGAGCTAGCGCCGCCCGGCGCCATGGCGCACCCCGCAAACCCCCCCCCCCCCCCCGAACCCAGCTAGCCACCCCAGTGGATTACGCGTTCCCTGGTGAACCTCCACGGCCAAACCGCAGTCCAAACCGAGCACCGTAGCCCCGGTTTCGCTTTCTCTGGCGATCTCCCGCAGCGGGATTCGTCGCCGGCAGTGTCCCGCCGCCGCCCGCGCGCCCAAACCCCCTCCGTCCATCCGATCCGAAACCGACGCCCTAGATTAGATCCCGATCCGGTCTGTTGTGAGCCTCGCGATTCAGATCCGACGGCTGGAAATCAAAGATAACGGTTCGCTGGCCTTTTTGCTTATGAGCCCCCGCGCTTTCTGGTAATCAACCCGCGGTCCATAGCCTTTGAAAAATAATTACAGTTTAGTCCCGTTTTCAACACCTAGCCCCCTGAGTTTCTTTAAAATAGGACCCGCCGTCCAGGTTCGTTCTTTTTGCGGGTTAGACCCTGAAGCTTTAGTTTAATTACGTGTTAGTCCCTCTGTTTCTGCAGAAAAGCCCTAGAACCCTGTTTTTCTTACAATGAGCCCCTGAACCTTGTTTTAGGCCTAGTTTATGCGTTTTAGCTCCGTTTTAAGCGTTCTTTATGTCCACGCGATCATTGTAACACGTAGAATAATTTTAGACTAGTTTAGTGTGCTGTTTTTTTGTATTGATGTATTGTTTCTTAGTTTTTGTTAGTGTTTGCTTGTATGCTTAGTATTGTGCATTGTTTTGGCCATGTGTTCGTGAGTAGACGCTGATCCATCTGAGGAGCCCCAGTACCAGTACCCGAAGCAGCCGTCTTCTGACCAGTTTGAGCAGCAGTAGGAGCAGTACGAGGAAGGCAAGTATAACATGAACAACCTACCACTTTTAAATACATTTTCATACTGCATTTTAATATTGTATGCCTATAAGGACTTTCCTAGCCACTTTATATCCTTTTTATATACCTTTGGGTTGCATTTTGGTTAGTTGTGCTAGGTTGCTGTGCTATAACACACTCTGGTCCTTTTAATTAATTTGATTAATGGTTTACTTGAACTTAATTCTGAGAGTGGCCCTCTGTGTGAATGAGTGGCTCACATCTCGTTAAAAGATGGTTTTTGTAGAAACATGGTTTAGGGGGCCAGCACGGTGCTTAGTGCTTGGTTGGCCACTCTCCATAAGGACCGGTTCATAGAGCGACAACCTGGGACAACAGCGCTACCACAAGGCTAGAATGGGATAGACTTGGCTTACTAATTAGGTCTTTTTGGTTTGGAGTAACTTACCTGCGGGGCAAGAGTAGTAAGCTTCAATGGTCCCTGCTCCTCCGGCTGGTCTGTGCTTGGTTTGCGTACCTGTGCTTGTACCCCCGTGAGGTGGGCCCCATCGTCGCTGACCTAACTCTCGCGGTTATGCCTTACCAACGAGATTCTTTGTAACGGCCTCGTAGTGAGTCGCTAGTCATCTCACCTAAGGAAGTGTGATGAACCTCTAGCGTAGCTCACGACTTGTGGGTAAAGATGTGCAACCTCTGCAGAGTGTAAAACTGGTATACTAGCCGTGCTCACGGTTATGAGCGGCCCAGATCCTCCTTTTGATTAGTGGGGTTGTCTCCTTCCGACGAGGGAGGTGCCTCTCGGGGTTACCTTGGTGGCTTGGTTTCTGTTTGGTTCTCAGTAGTTTCTTAATTAATTCTGATTAATTACTATGTAACTGGGTTAATGGTAATTCATCAACTTGTAGTAAATAGCTTTAATAAAATTTTGCCAAGACTTAAAAGCTAATGCAGTCAGTCAGCCAACCTTAGAGCCACATAGTTTGTGTTATACTTGTTGAGTACAAGTTGTGTACTCACTCTTGCCTCTTCTCTACTTTTTCCTCTTGGCTACGCTACTGCTGCTCAGTTCCTGCCGACACGAGGGAGTTCGCTCAGTGCTACCAGGACTACGAGGACTTCTAGGTGTTCCTCTCCTAGTCGACGTCCCTGTTGCGCACTGCTCAGCTTCGGAGAGTTCTTTTATCGTATTTGTACTTCGCTTCCGCTGTATCAGACATTTTGTCATTAATGTAATAAATAACATTCGTATTCGCTTTATTATGTCTTTTTACGTGATATGTGCTATGATATACTGTTCATTATGTTGTATATACGTGTGACTTGATCCTGGCACGTATATGATTTGCTCGGTTTATGTTCTTTTATAAACCGGGTGTTACAGAGTGGTATCAAAGCCGTATCGACTGTAGGACGAAGCCTAGATAGAACTGGTCGAGTCTTACGACTTCTTCTCTCCAATCCTTGTCTGCTGAAACTATTTTACTATTATACCCCTTGAATTCTATGACTTTTACCCTTCTTGCCTTGATTTCTCTCTCTGAAGAATAGTTTTCGTAGATTTGGGCTTGAATCAGTCATCTGACCACCATGAGTATTAGCTAGTTGACCCTTTTATAATAATACGATAGCACGTTTTGCGACGCGTTGTGTTAGTCGAGTTGTATGTTAAACTCGGCTAAGCTTTGAAAATTGTCTACTTGTTATTATGCTACATGTTTGATTTGGATTTTTGAATGATTGCATAGCTTAGTAGTTTAAATTTGTTTAGAGAAAATTAATCTCATGTTAAAGTTAACTAATTAATAAAATGAGTTAGATCGTTGGGGGTAAAACCATCCACTCTGTTCTCTCTACCTTATCATGCCTTAGGTTTCTCCTGTCTTGCTCGTCGAGAAGAAGGATATCATGAAGAGGATGTGATTTTCCAGAATTCACCGACGAGGACGTCGGTTTCTGTAAGGGGGTAGGGATGTGACACCCCGGCCTACAGATAGTACGGGAGAATTTGAGGATTGCTCAGACGAGGTAGAAGAGTTATGCAGATCTGAGTTGAAGAAGTGCTTGAGAGTGCCAGAAGAACAAGCACCGTTGAAAGGTTTGGATCTGACCTATACCAGGCATCCGGTGAAGATACTGGAGACATCAGAGAGAGTTACACGGAACCGGAAGAACAAGGCGTGCAGAATGCAATGGAGCGACCACACCGAGAAGATGAGCTGCAGAAGACCTATCCTGATCCCTTTGCTAGCTAGACCTTAGAATCTCGGGACGAGATTCCTGTAAGGGGGTAGGATTTGTAACACCCTAATTTAAATTTCAGTATTTATTAATAAATTTAATTGGCTTTATTTAATTTTCTAGGAATTTATTTGCTTAGTCTTGCATTTAAACTAAAATTTTGTTCCTTAAGTAATTAAAATTTATCATAGGTTTAATTTTTTTGTTGTTGCATCATGCTGGTGCATATTTTGTTTATTTTGGTTGAGTGCTAGAGAGTTTGAATTCAAATTTGTTTGAATTCAAACTAGTTTGTGTGAGATTGCAAAAGAAAAAGAAGAAGAAACCCAGAAAACCCAAAGCCCAGCAAACCAACCTAGCAGCCCAACCCTCTTCCACGCGGGCCCAACCTCAGCCCAAGTCCCGGCGCCAGCCCAGCCCGCTCTCCCTCTCCCACCGTCCCTTTTCCCTCCCCAGCAAACCGGCCCATCCCGCGCGTCGTGCCCCGGCGTGCCCCGCACGGCCCGCTCGCCGCACCGCTCTACCGTCGCAGCACTGCGGCCCCACCTGCCAGCGTCCCACGCCCGCCCCCTGCATCGCCCGCTCAGCCCGTTCGCAGCGCGCCCCGCCGCTGACCCGTGGGCCCCGCCCGCCAGCTTCATCTTCCTCGCGCAACCGAAGCCGAGATCCCCGGCCCCGATCATGCCGGCCTTCCAACCACGGGCGCGCACGCCCAGATCACCCCGCCGCCCTACAAATAGCCCCCTACGGCCCTCTGCGCCCACCATCTTGCTCAGCCGCGGCCGCCGTAGCCCTAGCTCGGCTCGCCTGCGCAGCTCCGCCCCACGCCGCTCCCCTGCGCCGCCGAGGCCAAGTTGCTCCGCTGCCCCCCAGCCCCACCGGAGCATCGCATCAGCCTTGCCTCAACGCCAGGAACGACCCCGAGGCCTTCCCGCACGACCCCAGCACCTGCAACGGCCGGGATTTCCCCGGAGCGCCGCCGCAGGTGAGTGGTCCGCCGCCCGTTTTCTCGCCGCCGGCGACTCCTGAGCCCCCCTGACCCCGTGGCATCTCCGCAGCACCCCCAGGAGTCGAACCAAGGGGATCTGAGGGCCAGAGACGCCCAGTAACGGCACCCCCCCGAGCTCCGCGCCACCCTCGCCGCCGAACGTCGCCGTCGAGCACCCTGCGCGACAACTCCGACCAAATCCAAGACCGGTGAGCACCTGCAGCCTTCCCCGGTTCTTTTGGCGCTAGGCGTGGTAGTCCGTAGCCCCTGGAAGCACTGGAACGCCGCTCGCCGGCGAGCTAGCGCCGCCCGGCGCCATGGCGCACCCCGCAAACCCCCCCCCCCCCCCGAACCCAGCTAGCCACCCCAGTGGATTACGCGTTCCCTGGTGAACCTCCACGGCCAAACCGCAGTCCAAACCGAGCACCGTAGCCCCGGTTTCGCTTTCTCTGGCGATCTCCCGCAGCGGGATTCGTCGCCGGCAGTGTCCCGCCGCCGCCCGCGCGCCCAAACCCCCTCCGTCCATCCGATCCGAAACCGACGCCCTAGATTAGATCCCGATCCGGTCTGTTGTGAGCCTCGCGATTCAGATCCGACGGCTGGAAATCAAAGATAACGGTTCGCTGGCCTTTTTGCTTATGAGCCCCCGCGCTTTCTGGTAATCAACCCGCGGTCCATAGCCTTTGAAAAATAATTACAGTTTAGTCCCGTTTTCAACACCTAGCCCCCTGAGTTTCTTTAAAATAGGACCCGCCGTCCAGGTTCGTTCTTTTTGCGGGTTAGACCCTGAAGCTTTAGTTTAATTACGTGTTAGTCCCTCTGTTTCTGCAGAAAAGCCCTAGAACCCTGTTTTTCTTACAATGAGCCCCTGAACCTTGTTTTAGGCCTAGTTTATGCGTTTTAGCTCCGTTTTAAGCGTTCTTTATGTCCACGCGATCATTGTAACACGTAGAATAATTTTAGACTAGTTTAGTGTGCTGTTTTTTTGTATTGATGTATTGTTTCTTAGTTTTTGTTAGTGTTTGCTTGTATGCTTAGTATTGTGCATTGTTTTGGCCATGTGTTCGTGAGTAGACGCTGATCCATCTGAGGAGCCCCAGTACCAGTACCCGAAGCAGCCGTCTTCTGACCAGTTTGAGCAGCAGTAGGAGCAGTACGAGGAAGGCAAGTATAACATGAACAACCTACCACTTTTAAATACATTTTCATACTGCATTTTAATATTGTATGCCTATAAGGACTTTCCTAGCCACTTTATATCCTTTTTATATACCTTTGGGTTGCATTTTGGTTAGTTGTGCTAGGTTGCTGTGCTATAACACACTCTGGTCCTTTTAATTAATTTGATTAATGGTTTACTTGAACTTAATTCTGAGAGTGGCCCTCTGTGTGAATGAGTGGCTCACGTCTCGTTAAAAGATGGTTTTTGTAGAAACATGGTTTAGGGGGCCAGCACGGTGCTTAGTGCTTGGTTGGCCACTCTCCATAAGGACCGGTTCATAGAGCGACAACCTGGGACAACAGCGCTACCACAAGGCTAGAATGGGATAGACTTGGCTTACTAATTAGGTCTTTTTGGTTTGGAGTAACTTACCTGCGGGGCAAGAGTAGTAAGCTTCAATGGTCCCTGCTCCTCCGGCTGGTCTGTGCTTGGTTTGCGTACCTGTGCTTGTACCCCCGTGAGGTGGGCCCCATCGTCGCTGACCTAACTCTCGCGGTTATGCCTTACCAACGAGATTCTTTGTAACGGCCTCGTAGTGAGTCGCTAGTCATCTCACCTAAGGAAGTGTGATGAACCTCTAGCGTAGCTCACGACTTGTGGGTAAAGATGTGCAACCTCTGCAGAGTGTAAAACTGGTATACTAGCCGTGCTCACGGTTATGAGCGGCCCAGATCCTCCTTTTGATTAGTGGGGTTGTCTCCTTCCGACGAGGGAGGTGCCTCTCGGGGTTACCTTGGTGGCTTGGTTTCTGTTTGGTTCTCAGTAGTTTCTTAATTAATTCTGATTAATTACTATGTAACTGGGTTAATGGTAATTCATCAACTTGTAGTAAATAGCTTTAATAAAATTTTGCCAAGACTTAAAAGCTAATGCAGTCAGTCAGCCAACCTTAGAGCCACATAGTTTGTGTTATACTTGTTGAGTACAAGTTGTGTACTCACTCTTGCCTCTTCTCTACTTTTTCCTCTTGGCTACGCTACTGCTGCTCAGTTCCTGCCGACACGAGGGAGTTCGCTCAGTGCTACCAGGACTACGAGGACTTCTAGGTGTTCCTCTCCTAGTCGACGTCCCTGTTGCGCCCTGCTCAGCTTCGGAGAGTTCTTTTATCGTATTTGTACTTCGCTTCCGCTGTATCAGACATTTTGTCATTAATGTAATAAATAACATTCGTATTCGCTTTATTATGTCTTTTTACGTGATATGTGCTATGATATACTGTTCATTATGTTGTATATACGTGTGACTTGATCCTGGCACGTATATGATTTGCTCGGTTTATGTTCTTTTATAAACCGGGTGTTACAGAGTGGTATCAAAGCCGTATCGACTGTAGGACGAAGCCTAGATAGAACTGGTCGAGTCTTACGACTTCTTCTCTCCAATCCTTGTCTGCTGAAACTATTTTACTATTATACCCCTTGAATTCTATGACTTTTACCCTTCTTGCCTTGATTTCTCTCTCTGAAGAATAGTTTTCGTAGATTTGGGCCTGAATCAGTCATCTGACCACCATGAATATTAGCTAGTTGACCCTTTTATAATAATATGATAGCACGTTCTGCGACGCGTTGTGTTAGTCGAGTCGTATGTTAAACTAGGCTAAGCTGTGAAAATTGTCTGCTTGTTATTATGCTACATGTTTGATTTGGATTTTTGAATGATTGCATAGCTTAGTAGTTTAAATTTGTTAACACAAAATTACTCTCATGTTAAAGTTAACTAATTAATAAAATGAGTTAGATCATTGGGGGTAAAACCATCCACTCTGTTCTCTCTACCTTATCATGCCTTAGGTTTCTCCTGTCTTGCTCGTCGAGAAGAAGGATATCATGAAGAGGATGTGATATTCCAGAATTCACCGACGAGGACGCCGGTTTCTATAAGGGGGTAGGGATGTGACACCCCGGCCTACACATAGTACGGGAGAATTTGAGGATTGCTCAGACGCGGTAGAAGAGTTATGCAGATCTGAGTTGAAGAAGTGCTTGAGAGTGCCAGAAGAACAAGCACCGTTGAAAGGTTTGGATCTGACCTATACCGGGCATCCGATGAAGATACTGGAGACATCAGAGAGAGTTACACGGAACCGGAAGAACAAGGCGTGCAGAATGCAATGGAGCGACCACACCGAGAAGATGAGCTGCGGAAGACCTATCCTGATCCCTTTGCTAGCTAGCCCTTAGAATCTCGGGACGAGATTCCTGTAAGGGGGTAGGATTTGTAACACCCTAATTTAAATTTCAGTATTTATTAATAAATTTAATTGGCTTTATTTAATTTTCTAGGAATTTATTTGCTTAGTCTTGCATTTAAACTAAAATTTTGTTCCTTAAGTAATTAAAATTTATCATAGGTTTAATTTTTTTGTTGTTGCATCATGCTGGTGCATATTTTGTTTATTTTGGTTGAGTGCTAGAGAGTTTGAATTCAAATTTGTTTGAATTCAAACTAGTTTGTGTGAGTTTGCAAAAGAAAAAGAAGAAGAAACCCAGAAAACCCAAAGCCCAGCAAACCAACCTAGCAGCCCAACCCTCTTCCACGCGGGCCCAACCTCAGCCCAAGTCCCGGCACCAGCCCAGCCCGCTCTCCCTCTCCCACCGGCCCTTTTCCCTCCCCAGCAAACCGGCCCATCCCGCGCGTCGTGCCCCGGCCTGCCCCGCACGGCCCGCTCGCCGCACCGCTCTACCGTCGTAGCACCGCGGCCCCACCTGCCGACCTCCTCTTCCTTTTGCACAAGTTCCTGTAGCCGTAGCTCGCGTCAGCACCCAAAGCAACGCACACCGGCATTCCGCCGCCACGCCGGCGCTACCCCGCTGTGGCGGGCATCCTGCAGTGCCGCGCAACCCCTCGCGAGCCCCGCACTAGTTTCCCCAGGTTTTGCAGATGCTCCGGGACCCTTTTGCAGTGTTGTTCCTGCACTGGTGAGCCCCGCACACCGTACTTCGGCGAGGCTCGCCACCTGCGCCGCCGCACATGCCAATCAGTGCCCTGTCGAGCCCAGCCTAGTGCCCAGGCGAGTTCGCCATGGTGCACTGACCCTTCTAGACCCGCGCACGAGGCCCCAGTGGACTACACGTGTCACGCTAGTTCTTTTGCTCCAGACAGCAACCCAAACGAGCCCCTGTAGAGCCCGAACGGCCAGCTCCGGCGAGCTCGCCGCCGCTCGCGCGCCCAAGCTTCCCTGGCCGCCCGATCCCGCACGGACGCCCGAGATTAGATTGCTTATCGGTTCGATCTGATCTGCCAGATCGTGATCTAATGGCCCTAGTCCTTAGATACCGGTTCGGTCTGGCGCTTTTGCTAAAGAGCCCTCGGGCTTTTGCAGAATCAACCCGCAGTCCTAGGCAGTTCAGAAGTAATTTCAGATCGGCCCTGTTTTTTTAATGTTTTAGACCCTGAGCTTCCTAGAAATAGAACCCGCAGTCCAACCCCACCATTTTTACACGCTGATCCCCAGATATACCCGTTAATTATGTTTTAGTCCCTGGTTTTTGCGTAGAAACCCCTGGAAACTCTGTTTTTCTTACAGTTTGGCCCCTATATCTTGTTTTAGCCCTAGTTTTCGCGTTCGAGCTCCGTTTTAGGTGTTCTTTATGTCCACGCGATCATTGTAACGCGTAGAATAGTTTTAGCCAAGTTTTTTTTTGCTGTTTTTATGTAATGATGTACTATTTCTTGGAGTTTGCTTTTGTTTGCATGTATGTGTATATGCTGGACTTGTTTTGGCGTTGCGATCGTCAGTAGACGTTGATCCGTCGGAGGAGTACTAGGAGCCATCTTCCGCAGGACACCTTGAGTAGCAGGAGCAGTTTGAGGAAGGCAAGTATAACATGAACACCACCTATCACCTTTAAATACAATTTCTTACTGCATTTTAATACTGTATGCCTATAAGGACTTTCCTAGCCACTTATTATCCTTTATATATATATATATATATATATATATCCCTTGGGTTGCATTTTGGTAGTTGTGCTAGGTGCCGCTCTATAACACACTTGGTCCTTTTTAATTAATTTGATTAATGGCATATGCAACTTAATTCTGGGGGTGGCCCTCTGTGCGCTGTGCTTGAGTGGCTCACGTCTCGTTAAAAATTGGTTTTTCTAGAAACATGGTTTAGGGGGCCAGTACAGTGCTTAGTGCTGGGTTGGCCACTCTCCCTAAGGACCGGTACATAGAGCGACAACTTGGGACAACAGCGCTACCACAAGACTGGAATGGGACGGTCTTGGCTTACTAATTAGGTCATTTTGGTTCGGGAGTAACTTACCGACGGGGCAAGAGGGGGGTGAGCTTCAATGGTCCCTGCGCTGCGAGGCTTGGTCTGTGTTATCTTGTACCCCCTCGAGGTGGGCCCCATCGTTGCGGAGCCTGAATCCTTAGCGGTTACACCTTACCAATGTGGTCCTTTGTAACGGCCTTGTAGTGAGTTTGCTAGTCATCTTACCTACGGAAGTATGATGAACAACTAGCGTAGCTCACGACTTGTGGGTAAAGATGTAACAGTCCATGGGCTAGTGGGCCGGGCCAAATTCGCGAGTACTGCAGTAGTACTGTAGCAGCGCGAATTGATCCCATACTGGAAGTGGAAAGGAACCCAGACCAGCTTAAATACCAGGCCTAGGGAATCTAAATAACTCTGGTTGCAACCTTTTGCGCGAAGCGAGGACGAAAGCGCAAGAGAGTTATTTAGCAGGTGTGGTTTACTCAACGTGCAGAGTAGATCTTAGCCGTTATCCCGGGGCAGGTCGTTACAGTGGTATCCAAGCCGACTCTCACGGTTTCACGCCACATACGGGCAGAAGTGCACGGGCATGAGCACGGGCGCGTGGGGGCGCAGATGCCACCGGCATGTGGATGGGCGCGTGGCAGGTCAGTGCGCGGGCATCTGGGATGCGCCGGCACTGGACGCACAAACGTGGCATAGGGACCATTTGCACTGGACGCACGGACGTGGCACATGGGACCGTTAGCACTAGACGTATGGGACGTGGCCAAGAGAGGAGATCCTGGTGGTATTTAGGTTGGTCTGGTACTCGACGGGGACGTCGAGTCCTAAGGGGGGATGATTGTAACAGCCCACGGGCTAGTGGACCGGGCCAAATTCGCGAGTACTGCAGTAGTACTGTAGCAGCGCGAATTGATCCCATACTGGAAGTGGAAAGGAACCCAGACCAGCTTAAATACCAGGCCTAGGGAAGCTAAATAACTCCGGTTGCAACCTCTTGCGCGAAGCGAGGACGAAAGCGCAAGAGAGTTATTTAGCAGGTGTGGTTTACTCAACATGCAGAGTAGATCTTAGCCGTTATCCCGGGGCAGGTCGTTACAAAAGATGTGCAACCTTTGCAGAGTGTAAAACTGGTATACTAGCCGTGCTCACGGTTATGAGCGGCCCAGATCCTCCTTTTGATTAGTGGGGTTATCTTCCTTTGATTAGGGGGGTTCCCCGGGTGGTTTGGTTTGGTTTGGTTTGGTTTGGTTCTCAGTAGTACATAATTAATTTTGATTAATTACTATGTAACTGGGTTTATGGTAATTCACCAATTCGTAGCAATTACCTTTAATAAAACTTTGTCAAGACTTAAAAGCTAATGCAGTTGAGTCAGCCAACCTTAGAGCCTCATAGTTTGTGTTATACTTGTTGAGTACAAGTTTTGTACTCACTCTTGCCTACTCTACTCTTTTCCTCTTGTTCTTTTTGGGGATACTCTACTGCTGCTCAGTTCCCGGCGACGCGGAGGAGTTCACCCAGAGCTACCAGGAGTACGAGGACTTTTAGGCGGTCGTCTCCCAGTCGACATCCCTGTGGCGCCCAGCTTCCTAGAGTTCCGTACCTGTTTTACACTTCCGCATATTTTGTACCAGACATTTTGTCATTTATGTAATAAATAACATTTGTACTTGCTTTATTATATCTTTTTATGTGATATGTGCTGTGATATACTGTTCATTCTGTTGTATACACGTGTGACTTGATCCTGGCATGTATATGATTGCTCGGTTTATGTTCTTTTGAAAACCGGGTGTTACAGGATGTGACGCCCCCGCGCTCTGGTTCTGGGACCCGGCTAGCCATGCCGCTGAAGCTGAAGTTCGCGCTGCATCGCAGCGGCAGGTAAGTGTTTTAATCCTTGTGTAATTTGTGCTTGTATTTGCGTCGTTGGAGCCGAGTCGAGTGCCATGTTTGTTGGTGCAGGAAGGCGTCACTCAACGGCGCCAAGAGGAATGCGGAGGAGTCGTCCACCGAAGGTGATTCCAGTGATGTCACAAAGTTAACCTCACCACGGGTGAGCTCGGCAAAGAGCCGCGCTCACCACGAGGAGGAGAAGAAGGAGGAGGAGGAGGCCAGTAACAGGGTCCCTCCCCCTCTCTAGGATGTGGAGATGCAAGATCCGCCCCACGTCAGTGCCATCTTGCCTTTATAAGCAGTAGGTTCCGGGAACCACTACTCGGCTGACGATGAAGGGTCCTTCCCATGGGGAGGACAACTTGTGGGCGCCAGTTGTCGATTGGATTCGTCGTAGGACTAGGTCGCCAATGTTGAAATCTTGCTCTTGAACATTGCGATCATGATAGTGCCGGAGCTGCTATTCATATCTCGCGTGTTGTATGGAGGCCGTTATGCGGTGCTCCTCTGCCGAGTCGATGTCGGTGGATCGAGTCGACTTGGTTTCATTTTCGTCGTAGTTCTGGATGCGTGGAGCACCAGAAGCTATGTCTGATGGCAAGACTGCTTCAGAACCGTACACCATGAAGAATGGCGAGTAGCCGGTAGCACGGCTTTTCTGCGTGCGGAGTGCCCAGACTACTCTGGGTAGTTCTTAGAGCCGCTTTGCGTTGTATTTTTCGATCGGATCAAAAATTCTGGCCTTGAGCTCCTGGAGGATCAAGCCATTGGCCCTTTTGACTTGGCCGTTGCACCTGGGATGCGCCATGGATGCATAGGAGACGTCGATGCAGCTCTCTTGGCAGTAGTCCCAGAACGCTGAGCCCGTAAATGAGGTACCCAGGTCGGTAATGATCTGATTAGGCACTCCAAACCGATGAGATATTTCTTTGATGAACTCGGCTGCCTTGGCTGCCGTAGTGGCCGTCACGGGTTTGACTTCGATCCACTTCGTGAACTTGTCTATCGCCACGAATATGTGATTGTACCCTTCGACAGCTGTCTTGAGGGGTCCCACCGAGTCGAGTCCCCAACAGGAGAATGGCTAGGAGGGTGGTATCATCTGTAGGGCTTGAGCCGGGACGTGCTGCTGCTTGGAGAAAAACTGGCACCCAGGGCATCATCTGACGAGGCTCCTAGTGTCGGTCAGAGCCATGGGCTAGTAGAAGCCTGAACGGAATGATTTGCCCACGAGAGTAGAGGTGCCTATGTGGTTGCTACAGATGCCCGAGTGTATATCACTAAGGAGTCGGACTCCTTCTTGCTGTGAAATGCATTTACACCTGAGGATGCTGAGTGCCTGAACAACTCGGATCCTATGACAACGTAGTTGCTTGAGCGGCGTGCGAGCTTCTCGTGCTCCTTTCCTTTTGGATAGCTTTTGTTGTTCTTGATTAAGTCGATAATGGGGGAGCGCCAGTCGGTATCGAGAGTTAGAACTTGTTGCCCTAGGGCCGGGACCCAGTCAGGCTTTGTTAGGGGTTCTTCCTCTGTCTTGATTGTAAGACTGTTGAGTGCTTGAACAAATATGCCTGCAGGAATGAGGGCTTGCTTGGATCCGAGCTTAGATAGGACGCCTGCTGTGACATTGTCGTCCCTGGGGACGTGGTGGAACTCGAGACCATAGAATTTGGCTTCGAGCTTTCTGATCTCCCTGTAGTAGGCGTCCATCTTTTCGTTGGTGCAATCCCAGCCTTTGTTGACTTGTTGTATGACGACTTTGGAGTTGCCATAAGCCAACAAGCGCTTTATCCCGAGCGTGATAACGATTCGGAGACCATGAATGAGGGCCTCATACTCGGCAGCATTGTTTGTAGCATTCAAAAGCAACTGGAGTACGTATTTGAGTTGTTCACCTTTGGGGGAGATGAGAAGGACTCTAGCGCCGGCTCCGTCGAGGTTGAGGGCACCGTCGAAGTACATGATCTAGTGCTCAGGTCGGGTGTCGAGTGGAGGATCTTGGATCTCGGTCCATTCGGCAACAAAATCGACCAGGGCCTGGGACTTGATCGTAGAACATGGCGTAAACTCGATTGTGAAGGCGGCGAGTTCCACAGTAATGGGGACGTGGGTTCCCGATCTTCCGTCAGGTTCTGGATAACTCTCGTTGTAGGCGGAGCGAGACACACCGATCCGGCTTCAGATCCTAAGACCCGAATCCAGCAATCTTAGCACCACAACTCCTCTGGTTATCAACCGTGTCACAACCCGGTTGACCTCGCCAAGAAGGCTAATCCCTGCAAGCGCAACGAAGAACACAAGCAAGAACTCGAAAGAAACGCAGCTCAAATAGAGTGACTCTGCAGATGAATGATTAATCTCACAAGTTGGGGTCTCACAAACCGATGAACGGCGACAACTGTTCTCGACAGAATGAATCTAAGCAAAACCCAAGTCTCACGATGGCGGCGGCGGCTATTAATAAGGGTTTAGGTCACGCAAAACCCCCTGGACGCGCCCCTATTGGGCTCCAACACGATACACGGGCCATCGGCCCAAAAACAGTGACGCAGCACCGGAACAGATTCTGGACGCCAACTTCCACAGACGATTCCTGTCGACTCCGGATGAATTTGAGCCTGAAACCAGAGCCATTGGAAGCGTCTTGAAATTATCTTTCCATCCATATCAAGTGCGCCCAAATCCGACTCCGTATGCAACCTGGGCGTCCGTTTTAGTGCGGCCTGTTCCTGGAGTCCGAAACTGAAACGAAGTCGAATCGGTTTGGGCCTCCATCTTGATCCGGACGTCCTTGCTGGTCCTCCACGCCTCCAAGGCCTTCTCCACACCCTTGCTGGTCCTCTCCTTTGTTCCTAAGTACAATTAAGTCATTAGGTAGCAATCTATTCTCAGATTCACAATAAACATTACTTAGGAACGAACTCACCTGTAAGTTCAATTGTCGAGCACGTGCGCGAGTAATAGGACCTTGTATATCATCTTGAGGAGTGTCGTTTGTATCCGTAGGAGTGATGTCCTCATCATCCTCCCCCTCTTGAATTGGAGTCGTCCTCGACTCAAGCTCATCTTCTTCTCCAAAATATGGCTTCAAATCTGAAATGTTAAAAGTGGGACTAACCCCAAACTCTGGGGGCAACTCAAGTTTATATGCGTTATCATTAATCTTTTCCAAAAATTTATATGGTCCAGCAGCACGTGGCATCAATTTAGACTTTCTCAAATCTGGAAATCTTTCTTTTCTCAAATGCAACCAAACTAAATCACCCGGTTCAAGTTTAACTTCCTTTCTACCGCGACTACCAGCAATTCTATATTTCTCAGTCATCTTTTCAATGTTCTCTTTGGTTGAAGCATGTAATTTTAAAATAAAATCAGCACGCTCTTTAGCATCACTATGTACACGCTCAGTAGTAGGTAGAGGCAAAAGATCAATGGGAGCACGAGGGTTAAAACCATACACTACCTGAAAAGGACTTACCTTGGTGGTGGAGTGTTCCGCCCGATTATATGCAAACTCCACATGCGGCAAACACTCTTCCCACATCTTCAAATTTTGCTTTAATATTGCTCGCAGCATCGTAGACAATGTTCTATTCACCACCTCTGTTTGTCCATCAGTTTGGGGATGACATGTTGTAGAAAACAGCAACTTTGTCCCCAATTTGTTCCATAGCGTGCGCCAAAAATGACTCAAGAATTTTGCATCACGATCTGAAACAATAGTAGAAGGCATACCGTGCAAGCGAACAATCTCTTTGAAAAAGAGGTTAGCAATATGAATGGCATCATCTGTTTTATGACAAGATATAAAATGTGCCATCTTGGAAAAACGATCGACCACAACAAAAACGCTATCACTCCCCCTCTTCGTCCGAGGCAATCCCAAAACAAAGTCCATAGAAATATCCGCCCACGGAACCGAAGGAATAGGAAGAGGCATATACAAACCATGTGGGTTCAAGCGCGACTTAGCTTTTTGACATGTATTACAGCGAGCCACGAACCGCTCAACGTCTCTCCTCATCCTTGGCCAAAAGAAGTGTGTGGCCAGAACATCCTCTGTCTTCTTCGCACCAAAATGTCCCATCAAACCTCCACCATGCGCTTCCTGCATCAACAAAAGACGAACAGAACCAACTGGAATGCATATGCGGTTAGCTCTAAACACAAATCCATCATTTATCACAAACTTGTTCCATGTACGTCCCTCTTTACAATTCAGCAACACCTCATTAAAATCAGGGTCTAGCGCATATTGTTCTTTAATCGATTCAAGCCCAAAAATCCGACAATCAAGTTGGGACAGCATAGTATAACGTCTAGACAAAGCATCGGCAATCACATTATCCTTCCCTTTCTTGTGTTTGATAATATAAGGAAAAGATTCAATGAATTCAACCCACTTAGCATGTCTACGATTCAGATTATTTTGAGAACGAAGATACTTAAGCGATTCATGATCGGAGTGAATAACAAATTCCTTAGGCCATAAATAATGACGCCACGTCTCTAAAGAACGTACAAGTGCATACAATTCTTTATCATACGTAGAGTAATTCAAAACAGGGCCATGCAATTTCTCGCTAAAGTAAGCAATGGGTTTACCTTCTTGCATCAAGACACCTCCAATGCCAACTCCACTAGCATCGCATTCAAGCTCAAAAGTCTTACCGAAATTTGGAAGTTGCAGCAAAGGAGCATGTGTAAGCTTGTCCTTCAAAGTGCAAAAGGACTCCTCATGTGCCTTTCCCCAACAGAACACCACACCCTTCTTTGTCAACTCATGCAGTGGCGCAGCAATGGTGCTGAAATCTTTGACAAAGCGGCGATAAAATCCTGCAAGACCAAGAAAACTCCTCACCTATGTGACAGTCTGGGGAACCGGCCAACTCTTTATGGCTTCAATTTTAGTCTCATCCACCTCAATTCCCTGTGGAGTAACAACATAGCCAAGAAAAGAGACTCGATCCGTGCAAAAGGTGCACTTGTCAAGGTTACCAAATAAACGTGCATCACGTAAAGCATTAAAAACAGCACGTAAGTGATCCATATGTTCATCCAAAGACTTGCTGTAAATCAAGATATCATCAAAGTAAACCACCACAAATCGTCCAATAAAAGCTCTTAAAACTTCATTCATTAATCGCATGAAAGTACTTGGTGCATTAGTCAAACCAAAAGGCATTACTAACCACTCATACAAGCCGAATTTAGTCTTAAAAGCTGTTTTCCATTCATCTCCAAGTTTCATTCTAATTTGGTGGTAACCACTACGCAAGTCAATCTTTGTAAAAATTATAGCGCCACACAACTCATCAAGCATATCATCAAGTCTAGGAATAGGATGGCGATATCGAATGGTAATGTTATTTATGGCTCTACAATCAACACACATACGCCAAGTACCATCTTTCTTAGGAACCAAAAGCACAGGAACGGCACAAGGACTAAGGCTTTTACGTACATACCTGCGGTCCAAAAGCTCTTGGACTTGGCGCTGAATTTCCTTAGTCTCGTCGGGGTTGGTTCGATAAGCAGCTCGGTTAGGCAAAGTCGCTCCCGGAATCAAGTCGATCTGATGCTCAATTCCCCTCATAGGTGGCAGCCCGGGAGGTATGTCAGCTGGAAAAATGTCCTCAAACTCCTGCAAAAGGTTAGCGACAACAGGAGGTATCGAGCTAACATCATTATCAAGGGAAAACAGTGTTTGTTTGCACACCAAAGTGTAACAAACATCATCATCAGAGATTTCAGCAAGGTCGCATTTTCTAGCAAGTAAAACTCCACCCTTCAATTTAATCCCATCAGTCTTGGAAATAGGTGCAGACTTATCATTTTTAGGTGGGTAAACAGAATTAGCAACTTGCTGATTTTCAGATTTAGTTTCATGCAAAGTAGCAGCTCATTCTTTTTCAGCTTGTACAATTTCAGCAGGGGTCATAGGAAGTAAAGTAATTTTCTTTCCCTTATGCATGAAGGTGTAAGTATTACTTCTACCATGGTGTAAAACATCATTATCAAATTCCCAAGGTCGACCCAACAAAAGCGAACACGCCTCCATAGGTACAACATCACAATCTACGGAATCAGCATATGAACCAATGGAAAAAGAAACTCTGCAAGATTGTGTTACCTTAGCTTTCCCCGCATCATTAAACCACTGAATATAATATGGATGGGGGTGTGGACGTGTGGCCAAGCCAAGCTTCTTGACCAAATCTGAACTCACCAAATTATTGCAACTACCTCCATCAATGATGACACGCGCTCGGCGATTGTTGATGACGAAGAAAATCTGGAACAAATTATGGCGCTGAAACTTCTCTGGTTGTTGTGCCTTTACGCTGAGCACTCGCTTCACAATGATGCTCCTGAAGGCTGCTGTGTTCTCGCTACCCAGAACATGCCCGGCCTCCGCAGCCTCTTCTGGTTCTTCTTCATCATCATCTTCAATGTCGGAGGCACTAATGTAGCCGTCTTCGGTAGCAATGTATGCCCGCTGACTTGGGCAATCCTTCCGCACATGTCCAAATCCATGGCAGCGGTGGCACTGAACGGTCGTGCCTCCCGTCGAGGACACGGAGGACGAACTCTTGGCTGGCTCCTGCAAAAACTTTTTACCTGAGTCGGAAGTACGCGCAGGAGATGGTTTTGGCGTTGTGGCAGCTTCCGAAGCTGCTGGTCGCTTGTTGCTCGCAGGTGGGGGCGATCGAAAAGAGGCAGGCTTGGTCAGCCCCGAAGATGGCGCCGAGCGTGGGGTGTAGGTGGCCTTGCTCCTGCTCTGCAAATCACGTCCCTGCAATTCCTTCTCTGCAAGCATGGCAAACTGAAACAACTGGTTGACAGTGTGAAATTCTTTGTAATCAACAATGTCCTGAATGTCACGCCTCAAGCCCGAGTAAAATCTACATATAGCATCCTCAGTTCCCTCAACTATGGCACAACGCATCAAACCCTTTTGAAGTTCACCATAATAATCCTGCACGGTTTTATCTCCCTGTTCTAAGCGCATCAATTTCTTACGCAAATCTCTATGGTACGATGGGGGAACAAATCTATCACGCATAGCAGACTTAAGATCATTCCAAGTAGTAGGTGCAGCATCCTCAGCAATTAGACCGGTCCACCAAACGATAGCAAAATCTTTAAACTCACTAGTGGCTTGTCTAACTCTATGTTGCTCAGGTACAAGGTGTGCACTAAATTTCTGCTCTACTGTCATCTCCCAATCAAGGTACCCGTCAGCATCATAATATCCCGAAAAGGAAGGTATTGTAAACTTAACCTTAGCATAAGGATCATCGGGTACACGATTCTGATTACCTTGCTGGTGATTGTGGTTGTGGTTGTGAGTACCACCCATACCTTGTGTGTTGCGGCGAAGACGACGGCGTAGCCGTGCTTCCCGTGTGGCCGCTTCATCTATATTACCTTGGTCATCATACACCATGTCCTCATCTTGATTGTGCTGTTGACGAGTCTCCAACGCATCGATCCTGTCAGTAACCGTGGATATGATTTCACCAAGCTTGAGGCCTATGATCGCCTCGGTGACTGCCTTGGTGACGACCTCGTGCATCTCTCTCTTGGCATCCTCCAGCTGTTCTTGGCTAACACACTCGTTGAAGTCCCTGGGAGTATGACCCCCACTTCCATCATCACCTGCCATGGTAGACACAAAAACAGGAACAAACAGTGAAGGTTATCCCTAATAATCTGACTACTCAGGTGGTGGTGCCTCTCAAGGTCACTACTAAAGAGAGCGTCTTACCAAGCCCTTACAAGGTTCTTACCAACACGAGCAGTGGACGGTACAACCGGTGGCCGGTTCGTGATACCTGTGAGGAAGTGGTACCAAGATTGCAAGATCCTCTGGGTGTAATGATCTGAAGATAATATGTGTAGCTATGGGAGGCTCAACAGTATAAGTATGTGGAACACAATTCAAAATCAGATAGCAATGCTGAATAATGGTCCAAAAGCACACTTGTCCTAGTTGCTGGCCTATACGTGTCCTAGAACAGTAATGGTAACAAGCAGGATCAAGATCAAGTATGGATACGATAAACAGCACTGAATCGGGCTCAACGGAGCTCGTCGTGAGGTGGAGGCACTAGTAGAAATCAACTTTTCTTTTCTTTTTTCTTTTATTTTTTTGATATTTTTTTCTCAAACTGCCTCACTAGAATAGGCTTCTCACAAAATTTCAGCTCGAACGGCTATAAGATGTGGCCTATGGAAATTCTGCAAAAACTTTAAAAAACGTGCAGAAACTTCCGAGCTCCGACAGACAATTTTCTGATGCGAATTTTGCAATTCTGAAATCACCCAACCCGGCATAGCCGGGGGACAGACGGATGCGAAATTTTTTTCTCTTGTCCGAAAAGTTAAATTTCACCTGATTCCGAATCCGTATGCGAGAGTTATGGCCGTTTGAAGTTCGGAGGTCCGATTAGGGTTTCTGTGGAGAACAAAACCCAAATCGGGTGGTAAGCGATGGTGGATCTGATGGCAGCGGGGATGGAAAAACACTACTGGACCAAAACACGAACTAACCAGCAACAAGACGATGAACTAGGATACAAAACTCAACACGACGGACTCTGAAAAAGAATTATGCAAAAGGCTAAACACGGCTAAGGGACGGGAAAACTAAACCCTAATTTTTTGTTTTGGCTTTTTCGTGGACTATGGGACGAAAGACAACAAAAAAAACACTCGAACTAAGATAGATGTAAAACCTGACAGTAAACCTGAGTCTCTGATTACCAAATAATGGGGACGTGGGTTCCCGATCTTCCGTCAGGTTCTGGATAACTCTCGTTGTAGGCGGAGCGAGACACACCGATCCGGCTTCAGATCCTAAGACCCGAATCCAGCAATCTTAGCACCACAACTCCTCTGGTTATCAACCGTGTCACAACCCGGTTGACCTCGCCAAGAAGGCTAATCCCTGCAAGCGCAACGAAGAACACAAGCAAGAACTCGAAAGAAACGCAGCTCAAATAGAGTGACTCTGCAGATGAATGATTAATCTCACAAGTTGGGGTCTCACAAACCGATGAACGGCGACAACTGTTCTCGACAGAATGAATCTAAGCAAAACCCAAGTCTCACGATGGCGGCGGCGGCTATTAATAAGGGTTTAGGTCAGCGCAAAACCCCCTGGACGCGCCCCTATTGGGCTCCAACACGATACACGGGCCATCGGCCCAAAAACAGTGACGCAGCACCGGAACAGATTCTGGACGCCAACTTCCACAGACGATTCCTGTCGACTCCGGATTAATTTGAGCCTGAAACCAGAGCCATTGGAAGCGTCTTGAAATTATCTTTCCATCCATATCAAGTGCGCCCAAATCCGACTCCGTATGCAACCTGGGCGTCCGTTTTAGTGCGGCCTGTTCCTGGAGTCCGAAACTGAAACGAAGTCGAATCGGTTTGGGCCTCCATCTTGATCCGGACGTCCTTGCTGGTCCTCCACGCCTCCAAGGCCTTCTCCACACCCTTGCTGGTCCTCTCCTTTGTTCCTAAGTACAATTAAGTCATTAGGTAGCAATCTATTCTCAGATTCACAATAAACATTACTTAGGAACGAACTCACCTGTAAGTTCAATTGTCGAGCACGTGCGCGAGTAATAGGACCTTGTATATCATCTTGAGGAGTGTCGTTTGTATCCGTAGGAGTGATGTCCTCATCACACAGACCATTTGATGATCCGGCCGTTGGCGTCTTGGTTGTGGAGGATGTCGCCGAGTGGGTAGGAGGTTGCCACCTTGATCTTGGGAGCCTGGAAGTAGTGCCGAAGCTTTCTTGAAGTGATGAAGATGGCGTATAGCAGCTTCTGTACCTGGGTAGCGCACTTTGGATTCACCGAGTACTTCGTTGATGAAGCAGACCAGTCGCTGCATCTTGTAGACGTGACCCGGCTCGTCTCGTTTGACGACCAGGATTGTACTCACCAAACTGTGTGGCAAAGAGATCAAGCAGTCCCAAACTGTGGGAAGCAGACGATTCGAATCGAATTTGTTAACCTGGCCAGGCAGACCTAACACACACGTTTGGACCACCGTCGGGTCGTTCCCAAACAACCGTTTGCCTTTCTTTTCCGGCTTGTGGATAGGAACACTCTCCCCGACTATAGGGCACCAACTTCCTCCCTGCAACCGTGGTGTTGATCAACATAAACATAATTAAAAATCTATTTCTAAGAGAGAGTGTCAGTATATCCACTCCCCGGTCCAATCGGTTACTAGGCTTACCGCGTACCATATTTACGACATGTGGCTAGTAAGTTCAAAAACTTAACCAGCACTACCACACACCGCGACCTTAGCAAGTTCATCAACACAGACGGGGTCTCACAAAAGGTCATAATATCGAACACAACCCCGTCCGTTGTCCTTATATTGATAACAGAAAGTAAACAAGCAGTTCCTATAAAGCTCGCGAGTGACAGGCAATCACTCGACTTTTACCGGTCCTATCAGCTTAGCAATTATTCGAACTCAGGTCTAGTGTTCAGTACATAGGTTCCTAGGATCATGCATCTAGGGTTTCAATTCAAATCCTAAGAACTGTAAATGCACAAGTAAATAATAACAGTAAATGGTATTAATTTGAAATATAGGTTATGTCCGGGGCTTGCCTTCTTGGTAGTCGCTAACTATTTCAGCCCTAGGCTCTTCCGAACTTTGGTCCAGGGCTTCAGTTAGTACGGCGGAGTTCGCTTGAGCTTCGAGATCACCTCGGATCAGCTCGTACGTCCCGTCCGACAAAGCAGTCGTATCTATATGTAATGCAAGAACAGTATTATAAACACACATGGGCAATCGTTTATAGAGTAGTAACTCAATCAAATCTAACTACACAAGGCATCATGATCAACAGCACAAATGAAGTTTACTAACTTCATAAACAAGTGGGGGTGATTTCCTATAACAAATAAGTCATGGTTCGCTAATAAATAAACAACTCAGAGCACAAACAGTAATAAATTTAGAAAAATTTACCCTAAATAGAACATGAACAGATTAAGCTATCCTAAAAAATTCATGCCAAAACAAGTAGCCATTTAATCATAACAATTCAATCATTCAGATCACACCTAGAAAAAGATGGAATTACACAGATTAAACTAGAGCAAAATAGAAGTTCAAAATTTAACAGCAGGCCTACACAGGGATGAACTAGCTACTGTGAATTTTTAATGATTTTATCTATAGAGAATTGACTATGAGAAAATAAACAAAACAGACATCAGATTAGGAAGATTCATTTTTAACTCCTGTTCTATTCATGAAATGGGGCTCAAACTTTATTTACAAGCTAAACTATTCAATAATATCACTCAGAAATATTTTAATGATTTATCATTAGCATAAACTATTTATCATAATTAAAGTCTACTAATAAAGAATTAAATCAAATAAATAGCTACACATGAGAACTGTGCACGAAATTTTTATAGAAATACTAGTGTTACAAGAACAAACCACCATAAAAGTTTCACAGCAAGACATGGCTTCAAGCAATAGTTAAGAAAAAGATAAAACAACTAGTATTTATTTACCTAGTGACACAAAACCATTTATACAGCAAAAACTTGCAACAAACACCTACCATATTATGGTTCTACTACAAAGATATTTACACAAGGATTCCAGAACATCAAGATTTGCTATTTTACGAATTTCCTACGAATTTCTACTGAATTTCAAAGTTCTCAGCTAGAAATTACAAAGAAGTCCTTAGAGCACTATTCACATGAGTCACAGTCTATTCAAAGAACACCCTGGAGTTTCTGGAATTTTAAACCCGAGGTCCCTGGGCCGGGTCAGAGAGGGGGAGCACGGCGTGGACCGGCCGAAACCCGGTGAGGGGGTCGTCGGCGGCGAGGGGAAGGAGGCCAGGGAGGTGAAGTGGGCCAGGGCGAACCTGCTGATGGGGTCGAAGTGAAAGATTGGGGGTTGGATGGTGCTCGTCGACGTTGAGCAGGGCGCGGCGGCGGGGGGTGCTCGTCGACGGGGTGGTTCCAGTAGGGGATTGGCGACGAGAGGAGGGGGATTAGCTTCACTAGAACTTGGTGAAGCTCTCTGAGGGGTTGTAGTGGTCGGGCTCGGCTTGGGATGGCTGGTCCACGGCGGACAGCAGCCGGCGGTGAGCTCCGCTCGTCGGGGATGGAGTTCGGGTGGAGAAAAGACGCAATTGAAGGGTCAATGAGCTTCACTGAGGCACCAAGAAGCTTTCTAGGGGGGTGATGGGGTCAATGCGGTGTTGTGGTGGTGGATCGGCGGCGGAGTCAAGCTTGCCGAGGTTCGAGCGGACGGCGGTGCTGTTCTGGGAATTGGGGTCGGGGAATCGGAAAACAAACGAAGGGAACGGGTTGCGGGGCTATTTGTAGTGCTCAGGCGTGCGCGATAACGAAGGCTGGGGCTCTGCGGCGAGCTCGCCACCGCGGCGGCGAGGTGGCGGCCGGCGGGTGCTCTGCTGCTGCGTGGCAAGGCGAGGAGGGGTACAGCGTGCGGGGGAAGTGGGTCCAGGGGTCAAGGGGGTGACGCGTGGGGGCGGAGGCGAAACTGGAGTTGGCCTGCGGCCAGCCCTGAGCGGCGGCGGGCGGCGCCCTGCGCGGCGGTGAGAAGCAGAGAGGCAGAAAGGGGAAGAAGGAAATTGGACTGTTTCGCAAATTTAGAAAATTTCAGGGACCCGGATGTAAATCAAAGATAACTTTTAAACTAAAGCTCAAATGAAAAAGTGCCCAATATGAAAGTTGTTCAACTTTTCAAGATCTACAACTTTGATGTTGTGCAAAAATTGATTTGATCAAAGATTCAAGAGCTAATTTTGAAAACATAGAAGGGAATTTGAATTCAAAGGAAACTTGTCTTTTTCAATGAAATTTCACTTCAAACTTGGGCTGATTTGAAAAGTTTCCTGCCAAGCAATAAATGCACTGAAATTTGCAAAAGCACCCTCCACAAAAGCTATAATTGCACATCCTATTCAAATAAACTACAGAAAGGACCTTGCATAAAATCATAATTACACATATAACCTTTTATATTTACAAAAAGATCCTTTTTCAAGCAAAATGAGCACATGATGCATACAATGAATGCAATTCGATTGTGCAGACACCTAGGGTGTCACACATTCCTTTGACGCGTACCAAAAAACGGCGTCAACACATGCCCCCCAATTTCAGAGTAAAATATCCTTTTGCTCCAAAATTGTCTCAGTTATAATTATTTCCTTCAAATGGTTGCCTCCAAAGTGCTCCATGCCGTTCTAATGTAAACGGCTCATCAATCCAGAATCCTAATTTATGAGGTGGGGTCAACCTATAAATACGTCAGCGTACTTTCCCCCTTTCTTCTCCACAGTTACTTGCATCCAGGCCATCCTTTTCCCCGCTCAAGAACTTATTTGTTCCGCCGTCTCCGGATTTCAGCGCGTCTCTTTCAAACGCCGAAGACTTCTCCCAGATCCCGCCAATGGCTTCCATCTCCGAGATCCCCCAGGTACACCAGTCTCTCATTTCCCTTCTGCGCCACTATTTTAATCTTCGATTCACGACTCATTCTTGATTTCATTTTCCGCTATTATCCCTAGGCCCTTAGGAACTCAATCATCATTCCTATGTCCAAGCAATCTAGCATGGTTTGCTTAGGCCCCATGGGCAACCCAGATCCATCCAATGTAATCAATCTAGAAACAGGTAGAATCCCCCTGAAGGCTTCAAACATGACCTCAGATTGGTCCCTTGCTTTTAGATCTTGGCCGAGTGTCATCCCAGGGTGGAGGAATTGGTTCCGTAGAGTAGCGAGAGTTTATCGGGCTGACTGAGAGCAGTATGACATTAGTCAATGCCTGAACCTTTCTTTGTCTGATATGGTCAAGAGTGAGCTGATGCTCGCATCGGCTTCCTATTTCTGGTCTGATGCCATCAACGCCTTTTTGTTTGGTCATGGCCCAATGACCCCAACCTTACTAGATGTTATGATGTTGACTGGCCTGAATATTACTACCCCCTACCGATCCTTTGACTTCCTGAACAAAGCTTCTTTCAAGATAAAGACTAGAACCATCGGTGGCTGGAGTGGATATGTCACCGAGAATATGAAAACTGGTTCTGTGTCAGTCAAGGAACACACTGCCTTCCTCAACATGTGGCTGGAAAAATTCATCTTTTGCGGCAAAACAGTAGGCCCAACGAACAATACTCTGAAGATGGCCGAAACCCTAGCCAATGGAAACCGAGTGCCCCTTGGCAAGCATCTTCTTGGGTCAGTTTACCACCTACTCCATCAAGTATCGGCCAAACTTAGGGCCGATCAACCAATCTCCAACCTAGGAGGCCCCTGGTGGTTCATTCAGCTATGGTTGAACATGTATATGCATAAAACGATGGGCATCAAACTATCGGAGATGTCTTTTCCATCAGAAGAATTCGATGAAGATGAAGACCCAATCACTCGCCGTTCCACTTCCTTCAGTGAAGCAGCCATCATGATTGCCAATGATTCCAATGTTTTTTTGGCAAAACTGACTTCTTCAAATGCTTCTGTAATGGTTTTACCAAAAACTCCACCATCTGGTTTGCATACCATGATGACAATAAGGAATATGAAAACCCCTACAAATTCAATCTTGATTCCTGGAGAGATGATGAAGGAGCCACAAGTATCATCAGAGAGGCCATATCCCCAAGGATCCTGCCTGCCAACTTCACCTTTGGAAACAGTGCGATCGGTTGTGAGTTCTGCTACCCATCAGTAGCAGCCAGGCAACTGGGATTTGTTCAAGTGCCACTTCTTCCTTATTTTGCTGATAAAGTACAGGCAAGAAATCCAATCGGTAATGCTCTGACTTACAATCGGCTGAAGAATCTGGAGCTTGTCATTGATATGACACAGCTAGCCAATTGCCAAGTAGCACCATTCACCACCATACCTTTTGTACAATGGTGGTCAGAATGGCAAGGACATCTCTTCTGTGGATCATTGAAGATTTACTGTACTGCCCTGGATGAAAACTACCAATGTGCTGACGATGAGGTAAATATAAAGCTTTCTTCTTATTTTCACCTTATATTGTTCTTCCGTATTCTGACAAATACTCTTAACAGGTTGATGGCACTTCACCCCCAATAGTCAGCAGAAGCAGGCGGCCGATCAGATATTCTCCACCAACAAATTACCCTCTCATCGACTATGATGCACCAACCCTGGCCGATGTTGCTGCTGGCAGAAAACGCAAGATGACCAGCACCAAAAGAACGGCCCAGAAAACTCAAGGTATTTCTAGTCATACTTTGGTTATTGCATCAGCACCAAATGTCGATGCCCCAACAGATGCTGTCTCTTCTCCATCAGAAGGTAATAGACAACTTTCAACCCTTTTTCCTGATTGTAATGTATACTTTACCGATCATATCATTCGGCATTCCAAAACACAGCTGCCAAAGATACAGATGAGGAAAACGTCCAAGAGATCATTTCTCAAACATCCCCGATAGTCCAGGTATTTCACTTATTTTACACATCACTTTCTGATATGTATCTGATATTTGTATCTTCATACCAGATTCAATGCCTACCCTCTAAAAGAGCCAGAACAACTGCGTCGCCATCTCAGGTAACACAATTACTTTTTCTTTTTGACCCACTTCTTGCATCTGACATTAACTTCATTATTCAGCAAACATTGTTTGTCGCGCAAGAACCACCAATCATCCCACAAGATGCTCTTCCAATTCTGGCTTTCCAGCATTGTTGCTCACATCTTCCCATGCACCAACCACTGATGAAGTCCTGAGACAAGTAAGATATTTCTTTTAACTTCCCAAAAACCCAGAAAGCACCATCTGATCATCTCCTTCTTCTTAATCAGGCACAAGACAGCCCAGACAATAGTCTGTTCTCTTTTCAACTTGGGACAATCAGTGCAGAAGATGAAGTTACATCATCAGTGGAATCAGCCCCACTATCTGAAGAAACCAAGGCCAAACTCTAGGAAATTCTGCAGTTGTTAAACTAAGATATTGGCCAACTAGTTCGAGATGCTGAGCCGATTCGCACCATCCTGAAGTCTTTGAAGGGTACTCTTCCCGAACATCTTGAGGAAGCACTGCATCCTGCTACTTACATTGAGAGCCACTAGATCTCAGCCCTCAGAGCCCAGAAACGTCTCTCTGATCGGCTTCACCAAGAACAAATGATCAAACAGAGAGATGACTTGAAGGATCTTGTGGAAACAACTCGCGGGAAGATCGCCTCCTTGACTCAGTCCAAAGTAGACATGGAACAATCCCAGCTTCCAACGGCTCTTCAGCAACTTGAGGCAGAAAAACAAGAACAAGCTCGCCAGACCTACCAACTCCACAAAAGCATCAAAAGAGTACCAGGTTCTGTCGATGTTGACATCAAAGAGATTTAGGATGCTGATAATATTCGCCTGCATGCGATCTCTGTGATCCAGAACGCTCTTGGATCTTTGTAAACTGCTACTTATTCTTGTTGTGGTGGAGAAACTTCAACCGATATGTTGCAGACAATGTTTAATTCATAACTTCTGCCTCTAGCCAATACATGCTTTTCCTTTTGGATTTTATTGCCCTAAGGTCGATACAAAATTATATCGGCCATCAGTAGCCAACGTCATCAAAACACCATTGGCTTTCTATTACATTTTGTTATAAAGGTGACACTTATTATGTCGGCTATACCAAACCTAGCCGATGCTCGAATCATCAGCTTTTACAACGCAACTCAAGATTCATCTGCAAATTCAGTTGCTGAACTCGATGACATCTCATAATCGGCAATCTTCACAAACTCTACTCCCCATGCTTGACCGGAAAAACATCTCACTCTTTCAAAGCTTTCCTCACAAGCTTCTGCCGATGCAATACTGAATGACGAATCGGCAGCAACAACTTCAACAACATCGCCGATCCATTGTATAAGACATTGATGTATAGTAGATGGTATGCAATAATTGGCATGAATCCAATCTCTTCCCAACAGCAAACTGTATGACCCCTTCCCATTTATAACAAAGAAAGTAGTAGGAAGAGTCTTACTGCCGATGGTCAAATCAACACACAATGCTCCAACTACTGGAGACACGACTCCCTCAAAATCCTTGAGCATCATATCTGTCTTGTCAGATCTTCACTACCCTTTCCAAGCTTGCGTAACATGGCATAAGGCATTATGTTCACTGCTGCTCTTCCATCTACCAACATCTTGGTAACAGGCTTACCATCAACAAATCCCTTCAAGAATAAAGCTTTGAGATATTTATGTTTTTCATCTTCTGGTTTCTCAAATGTAGCTGGTATAGGTTCCAAATTTAATTGAGCCATAGCTTCTTCCAAATCTTGCTCCTCACAATCATCATCTGGATCCATGAACTCGCTAGGCAGCATGAAGACCATATTAATGGGCGCAGCTGATGATCCTGATTGCTATCCATCATCAGCCCTTGGCTTGACACGCCAAACTTCCGATCTGACCCTTCTCCTGGGTGCTTCTTTTCTCTCTTCTTCCAGTGCCTCTGTCTGACGTAGCCTCTGAACTCGCCTCTTTTGCAATCTGGTCAAACCCGCTAGACACCACTGAGGCCGATCAATGTTATCATGAACAGGCTCTCTTTCTGGATCCCTGCGATGTGGATACTCATCTGAAACTTGAGCATCAGCAGTATGCTCAACTCGCTCATCGGTAGAAATCCGTCCTCCTGCAGGATCACGCAGCATGGTCCTGCCCCCAGCCGATCATGCACTAAAACCCTGCCCCCCAGCCGATCATGTACAGAGATGCGTCTATTATCATTTTTCTCTCTGATGATCGGCCCACGAGGCCTCTGGTCGAAACGTGGCTTCTTGTGTCATCGGTCTTCATGATAAAAACCATTGCACTCTGGACAGTTATCCACTATCAGCAGAGTCAAGCCTTCCTCCCAACAGTACATAAAGAAAGGACATCTCCAGTGCCCTTCATGTCATCGTGCAGACTCCTCTCTGTACTGTCTCCTTTCCTAATCACGCTGAAACTTGTTCAGTAACATCTGAGATGTGACCTTCTTCTTAGGTGCCACTGATTCCTCTTTCTGTTGCGGCTCCTTACCCTTAGCTTCATCGGTCATTATCTATGCTTTGGGATCAACAGCCCCAGAATCTTTGGCCGATTGGGACGTGAGCATCTTTGTTTGTAATGCATTCCCTTTCTTTCCAATGTCTACCATGTTTGTTGGAAACGGATGCCCATCAATCTTCATCGGCTTTTTTGGTGTCTCAAACTTGAGCCTACCCTGTTCTATAGCTGATTGTATCTGCTGATGAAACACTTTGCACTCATTGGTGTCATGAGATGTTGCATTGTGCCACTTGTAGTACTTGATATTCTTCAACTCTTGTTCTGTCAGGATCTTATGGTATGGCTTCAGTTTAATTTGCCCCTCTGTTGGTATTTCTTAACTCTCACAGAGAATTCTGCAAGCGCACAGAAATACCGTTGTAGCACTTCACCCAGAAGTATTCAGGGTATTGTATTTTCCACGAGGAACGGAGGTGTAATGGTCTTCTAACTAGTTTACCCGGAGGAAGAGAGAAGGGTGGCCTTTGGGTAGTGTGGTTGTCTAAGAGGAAAGATACTTAACAGAGATAAACCAGCTCTCACTTGCTTACTTCGGGCACCAGCTTACTCCTAGTCTGCCAAGAGTATCCGGCTATTAGCTCTACACCCAACCCTCATGTGGGGGACTACAAAGGACGGACAGAGCTGTCACCACCTGCCGCCTACCCCGATAGACTGTGGAGAAGGTATGCAAACAACGGTAACCTCTAGCCTAGACACCACGTCCATGCTATCGATTACTACTCTAGCCCCGACTCCGTCCACGACTCGAACCTTTAGACTAGAGCAACCGTCACGATGACGGATGATGATCCCGCAAGCAAGAGATAACAAAAGCTTAACTCAGATAAGAACTCAACAAGTAGACAAACTCAGATACTTACTCGAAAGAGGCTCGTATCCGCCGAGGTACAAGCAGAGGGAAGCCAACAACTCCGGCACTCCTCCCAAACTTCTCCTCGCACACTCCCTAGCCTACTCTCTACAAGATAGCTCTAAGGTGGACTCTCCCCTTCTCCTTCTTCTCTCCAAATTGTGTTCTCATGAGAGGGTCTCCCCACCTCCTTTTATAGCTTGGATAGGTCGGTTCCCACGGGGAACAAATATGGGAACATAGAGCACCGCCTTCAGGAGGATAGGATCAGTTTTCACGCCAAAGATGAGGCCGAGAGGCGCCGACATAGGGCCGGCCGACCCTGTGGTTTGGCCGGCCCATTGGTGCCACCTCTCGCGCCGCCTTTCATCCTAGACACTGCTAGGTGGGCCCCCAACTTGTGTATGTCGGTGCCGGGGCTTTTTTCGTCAATTTTCTCTATCAAATGGGCCTATTTTGTAGGTGAGACGCGAGACGGGATCTTCTGTGTTTCTGTTGCGTCTTTGTGCTTGTTTTCTCCTTATTCCAAGTGTGGGTGCCTGCAAACCAAGAATCATCAAAACTCGTGGAATTGATTAGAATTAAGTCCTACAGCTACGTTTGGTGGTTGAATATTATGAAAAGATGCAGGAGATGACGGTCTTATTTTGGACTTAAGGACCGTCAACAACACCCCCACACTTAGCCTTTGCTCATCCTCAAGTAAAGAGGCAAAGACTAAGGTGGATGCAACTCCTTTGAAGAAACCTACATACAAGTTATTCTAAGTTTCTCCCTGACTTGTGAACTTTTTTAAGTGTCTACCATGCTTAACTTGATGATTGAAACTTGGAACGGTTTAAACTTCAGGTTCCTTAGTCTCCTGTACTCAGATACTTGGGTTTTATGAATTTTTAAAATCAAGCATAGCCTAGCTCCTCAGCTTGTTCTCTCGGATCTCACTTTTTGCTTTTTGAATTCCTCACCAAGGCAAAGTGTTGCCTTCTTTTTCACCTATCTCTAGAAAAGCTTATGTGGAGCTTAGGGTAGGCAAAGAGTTGAAGGCATACCTGTTCCTCCTATGTTGCTAAGTCAAAGACCGGATCCAAAGGAGAAACAAGTCATAAACCTTGATCAAGATGTGCATGTGTGTGAATATTTGGGTGGATGGTGTATGAACTCCTTTCATGAACCATCTCTCTCCTTTATTCCTTTTTCTTTGGACATGGGCTATCTCTATCTCTCTCTCTATTTTTTTTCTGAATACTTGGACCTTCAAGTGTCCAACTCTCTTTTTTTTTTCTTTTGAATACTTGGACCTTCATGTGTCCAACTTTTTTTTCATCATGCTTTCTTGAGCATGCCTCTCTTTTTTTTAAATAACCCATGTCCTTTTTCTTGGAATGATAATTTGGAGAGAGTAGTCATGAATATCATGGAGTTTTATTTTGTGGGATGATATGGAAGGATGGGTGAAATGTTCTTGCGCAACTTCTAGTGTAGAAGTTAGCAAATATGTGTGGAGTGTACGTGTTCTTGATCATGGGAATATGAAATGTATCTCATAAAGGGTCACAACAATTTGACAAAGCTCAATGAGACAACAAGTTGCATATGTGGAAGGTTTTCAATTTTGAACAAAACGAGGAGCCACGCTATTGAGTCCTTTTTTAATTTTATAAAAGAAATCCCAAGTACTTTGCATGGAAGTGTTAGGTTCCATTTGTTCAACCATATCTCAAGAGTCAATTATTAGATAGCATGGGTTCCCTATCAAATTTCAGTTCACAAGAACAAGGTGAAAGTCAAGGAATAAAAAGTATACAAGTTTATCATGAAGTGTATGGAGTGCAAAAGCATTTTTTTTGAACTTTCAGTTTTTAAACTCTCATGTAAGTAGGGAGGTGTATGAGTGTGGGAGTGCAAACCAGCGTGTGTGTCGAAGCAAACGTTGCAGGGTATTCGCCAAGGTTTGGCCGACCCTAGGGGTTTGCTGACCCCTTGGTTGAGCCTTCAGGTCTTGCTTTGCTTGTGGTGCTCAGTGCTGGTCCGTGCCTGAGTTCTGGGGGGTGCTCCCCCCCACACACTTATTCTCTTGTACCTGTTTTATTTGACACAAAAAAACAAAGGCAAATCTCTGTCGGTTTGAAAACCCGGGGAGTGCAACAATTTATTAGATTATATATATATTTATTTTTATTTTTTAAAGGAAGAAGGTTGAAATCAATTAAATTAATTACGTCTACTTCTTCCTTTGGATTTAAGGGCTCAAGGAAAACTTTTAAGCGTTGACCATTTACCTTGAAAACCTTACCGTTGTCATCCTGGATTGTGATTGCTCCATGTGAAGATGCATGGATGATGAAGGCGCTGCAGAGGTCTTGCCAGCTGTTGATGGTGCCAGCTGGGAGCGCCTCGAGCCAGTTGAGGGCGTGACAGCCCATCATGATCGGGAAGTAGGCAGCCATGATGTCGTTGTCGCCGTTCGCCGATCGGACAGCGATGGAGTAGGTGCGCAGCCACGTATTGGGGTCCGACTCGCCATCGTACTTCTCGATGCCGACTGGCTTGAAGGTAGGGGGCAACTGGATGGCCCGAAACCGGTTGGAGAAGGCAGAGAAACCGTCGAGGTCGTTGCCGGGTTCGTAGTCGCGAGGTGGTCGCCGAGGAGGGTTATTGCCTCGGCGGCCGTGGTACTAGTGGTCGGCGTCGGGGACACCGTGTTCCTCATCGTACCAGTGACATCACTCACGCTCAGCAGCGTCATGTTTGCGATGACGGTTGTTGATGCGTGGGCGCAGATCTTGTTGGTTGAGCTCAAGGCGAAGGTCGTTTTGGGTGACCTCCTCTCCATCGTCGCGGGGTCATGTCGAGTGATGACTCGACTGGGCGCGGTAATCCGAGTTGTCTTTGCGCATCTGCTGGGCCTGCGTGGCAGCCACATGCAGACGAGCATGAGCCTTGATGATCTCGGGGGTCTCCTAGAGGCCCTCGAGCACCTGGAACACCGCGGCCAGATTGGCCGATGGTGTGGCGAAGACATCTTGGCCGTTGTAGTCGAGGACAAAGTCGGCGTCGAGGCTGCGCGGTCAGATCGGTGAGCACCGGTTTCTGGGGTTGTGGCAATCAGCGTCCTGCATGTCGTGCTCAGACTGAAGAATCGACGCCTCATTGCGCCTTCTGTCAGCGCAGATGTCGTTGCGGCGGAGTCAGTTGGCTCTCTCTTCGTCGTCCTCGTTGGGCCGGGTGTCGGAATCGGCAGAGACGACAAAGATCCGGCAATGCTTCGTTGCCGATGAGCAGTTGGGTGGGAGGGTGAATGAAGTATCCTGGAAGCCGAGCTCCGCTCCCGAAGCCGAGTCAGATCGGACCTGACCCGGGGTGGCCGAATTCGAGAGGAGCACTCGGATCTGATCCGAGTACGTCGTGGCGGCGTTGCGGAGTCCGTAGAGCACCCGATCCGGGTCATCACAATGGCGAAGTGCATACTCGCCAAGTTGGATGCACTTGGCGATAGAACAGATCGTCGGCAGACCTGGCAGGGTGACGGATCGCCCTGGGAGAAGTAGCTGTCACATTGGCAGCCTCGAGATTGGGAACTCAAGATGTTACGGATCTTGGGGTGGCCAGATGGATCTGGTCCTGGTGGAGGCGCTGCTGAGTCCGCGGAGGACTCGGTCAGGATCATCTTGGTGGTGAAGCGCGAGTTCGCCGAGTTGGATGCACTCGGCGATGGATCTACCGACGTGATCTATCTAGAAGAATAGATCGTTAGCAGATTCAGCAGGGCGATGGGTCACCCTGGTGGGCATGGCCGTCACGTTGAGGTTCTCGGATTCGGAAACTCGAGACGTGATAGGAGTCTGGGAAGTCAGATTGGATCTGACCCTGGCGAAGACGCTGCCCTCTGTGGTCGAGGGGCTAGAAGTGGGATTCCTGGGAACCGTGGCCTCCGGGAAGCTTCCGAAGGTGAAGGAGAAGCCGAATGTCACCTCCATCTGGGCGGTGACGCTGGCGGAGAAGACGACGCTGGTGTTGCCTGCCATTGAACTCAACGTATGAGCCCTGAGTCCCCTACCTGGCGCGCCAACTATCGGATTGTTATTCCGGCCAGTCCACCAGGGGTGTACCCGGCGGTAGAGTTTCAGAATGGGGATCTCAGGACCAAGAGCTCGATGGTAACATGAAGACGCAGGGACTTAGACAGGTTCGGGCCGCAATGTGCGTAATACCCTATGTCCTGTGTTCGGGGTTGTATTAGAGTTTGTGGAATGATGCGAAGAAAAAGGTCTCTCTATGGGTCTTCCTACGCCTCCTTTATATAGACTAGGAGTCGTAGGGGTACAAGGAAGGTATGCTTAGGTTGTTTTACAAGGAAGGAGGTCGGTTAAGATCCCTAGATATCCGGGCTTCTAACTGGAGCCTCTCATCCTGATCTACTGAAGATCCTTTCCACGTGCAGCCGAGTCCCTGCGCGCCGAGTAGTCGTAGCTGAGTCACCAAGCAGGGTAGTCACTAGGACATGGCAACCCCACTCGGCAGGGAGGTATATAGATCTACCTCCGTCAACATCCTACACGGAGTTCAAGAACTACTCGACGACGGCTCAGAAGTACTCGAAGACCTTCAACTACTTGGCTACGAATAGCTTAGGGGCTTGTCAGACCCAGGGCCACAGGGTACCTGATGTGGCACGGATCAATACTATGTATGGGATGGGGCATGTCTCATACCCATGCATCATGTAACTAGTTTTATCGGTTTTCGAACTAGTTGGAATGGATAGGAACCATCCAAGTAGTCCTCGAAAATATCATTGGGCCCATATCGACTTAGGGTTTTCCTGTAACCCTGCTCCCTCAATCTATATAAAGGCGACCAGGGACCCCTTCAACACACCTATGCATACCACAACCATCTGAGGCAATACAAATCACCCAATAGGATGTAGGGTATTACGCAATCTGCAGCCCGAACTTGTTTAACTCTTGTGTTGCTTGTACCATGTGTTCTTGATCTCGGCGACTCCCTGCGATTATCTCTCTACCTAAGGGTATCCCTAGGTAGATGTGACGGTAAAACAAACACCAACAGGAATCATCGATGTTTGCTTGAGTTGACACTGACTTTTGGGTCATTGGATCCATGCCAATGCCTTTTGGGCCCTTTGGTCAAACCAACTTTCAATCCTAAGTTCAAGGGCATTGTGAATGTGTCACGTTACTCCTTAATGAAGACGCACCCTTATATGTTGACGTGTCTGGCCGGCCGACCTAGGAGAGGTCGGGCGGCCTGGCATTTTGCCATTTTGCTTCACTTTTGGCATGTGTTCTTTTGCAAGCACAACTCATCCGAAACTTGTGGAACTTGTTAGAAATAAATAAATTATGTATGGAACATAGTGTGAAAAGCTCATTTTATTCTGAGAAGTTGACGGTGCAAACAAGAGATAATGGTCGTCAACATCAGGCTTAGGCTGGCTTGCCTGGGATTTTCCCATTTTTGCTCAATTTTTTGACATGTTACTTCTGCATTCAAATAATCACCACAACTTGTGAAACTCATTAGAGTTAGTGAATTTGGTATGATTATGGTCTAAAATGCATGAAATCAGGCGAAATTTTGGCGGTGAAAATCATCGAGATCGACCGCCACAAGAGGCCAACACCGATAGCAATCTCAGAATGGAGTACCAGATGCGCAAAGGTACGGTACTTGTCAGGTTTAAATATTACGGATACCTAAAGGTAAGGGCTTATCAGATAAGCCACGTGGTTAGAACGGTCGGGCGGGCTGTCGAGGCTCCTCAAGCTCCGCCGCGGTCGGATCTGCCGAGCCCCCTCGAGCTTGCCGGCGACCATGGCAGGAGGGAAGGAGAGGGGGAGCAGCGCGGAGGCGCGGCGGCGGAGCGGATGCGCAGGCAGGCACGGTGCAGTGGATGCACAGCGGAGGCGCGGCGCGAGCGTGGGGCGGCGGCGGAAAGCAGGGCGGTGCGGCGGAGGCGTGGCACCAGCACTGCTCGCTTGGTTGCTCCGCGGTGGCGTCGGCGGAGCAGGGGAAGGAGGAGGCGGTGGCAGGCTCCTCTGCCACGCCCGGCAGGGACCCTAGTTCATCATCCTCTTGCATTGGTACTTGATGCAACTGTTTTTTTTTGAAGAAATACTTGATGCAACTGTAACAGGCTCCTCCGTTCAGCTCCAGGCCAATCTCACATAGGCACATACACCCATTCACCTCCACACCAGCTAGGAGCCAAAGATTTGATGAGATTATAAATCTAAGGACATCCTCAAACATGAAACTCATCAATTAATCCTCACATATTACACTTACTAATATTCAAACAAAGGAGAAGAAGAAAAAGAGATGCATAATTAGCAACACACATTACAGTTGCCGGAGCCCTCCCACCCCTCGCAGGCAGGAGTTTGTCCATCTCCATCTAAGGACCTGCGTCCCTGCACCTGGTGATGCTCTCGCAGCCCCGGGTGTAGGGGTTGGCGGTAGTTGAGATCCTGCAGTTGTAGTAGGGCACCCCAGTCCTGGAGCACGGCACCACATCGCCCCTCAGCGCGTCGTAGCTGATGTAACGCCGGCTGGTGGTCGCCTCCCACAGCAGCTGACGGTGCGCCTCCGAGTCCATCTCCATCTCCGCGTCCAAGCTCAGGCCGCCGCAGTGGCCTCCCCTCCCATGGAGGGCAAGCACCAGAATCAGTAGGAGCGACGCTGCCGCCCATGCTCTGAAGAGCAAGATCAGCTTGGTGGTTGCCGGCATTGGGGGAGACTGACTGAGATCTCTATTTTGTTCAGAGTCTCTCTCTCTCTCTGCACTGGATCTTTGCTGTTTTCTTGATCTTGATGGAGGGCTGCTGGGCTTTCTCTCTCCCTTGTCCTGTGAGGAGCGAGGTAGTGGATGAGGGTGGCCTTAAATGCAGCGCCCCGGACAGCCACTTGTAGGCAACTGTCGCTGAGGATGGATTTAGACCTTCGAATTCTTAGAACAAATTTGATATTTTAAAATATATATATTTAAAATTTTATGTTAATTTTTTTTATATTATCAAACATATTATTACACATAAGAATAAAATTTTGTATAGATTTTTTATGTATTATTTGCTCCCTACAATTAAAAAGGTGAAAAAAGATTCGAATCCGTATCCGATCCGTATTCGAATTTTTATATCTATTATTTGAGAATATATATGATAAATTTGAGGTTTAGTTTTTATGAATTTTACAAGATCAATGTTAAATACAAGGCTATGAATTTACATAGTAAATTCTATATCTTATTTGTCCATAATCGAAGAAAAATGACCAAAAATCTGACATTCGAATAAACATCCGAATCCATCCTTAGATGTGCCCTCCTGGAACTGGAAATATCATAAGGGGAGAGGAACCATGGGAGAAAGATGAAGTTGCAAATGCTTGGGACAATATCACAATAATTTCTTGTGTTGTTTTCTTCTTCATGTAATGTTTCTTTAAAAAACTAATGTAATGTTCTTGTAAAGTTTCATCTAGACCATCAGGTTATTTATGTTTTGCTGGAACATTTAATCCAAGTAGAGGTCTACTCTTGACATCTGACTTCGTGGTAGACAACTGATGGGTCTGAGCCCTTGTTTAGTTGCAAAATTCAAAATTCCAAATCTATCACATCGAAAGAGAACTTTACATGCATAAAGTATTAAATCTAGATGAAATAAAAAACGAATTGCGTAGTTTACTTGTAAATTGCGAGACGAATCTAATAAGCCTAATTAGACTATGATTAGACACTAAACTGCTACAGTACACATGCTCTAATGATGAATTAATTTGCCTCATTAGATTCGTCTCGTAGTTTACAGACAAGTTCTGTAATTAGTCTATGTTCAATATTTCAAATGTGCAAAGATTCCATTTCAAAAAGTTTAAGGGGACAACTAAACGAAGCCAGAATCGATCAGGGCCATCATTGTGTTTGGCAGGTCATGTGTTCACGTGATGCCAAGTTGTTTGGGATGCCTGATAGTCCTGGCTATGACTAGGCACGCAGCAGTCCAAGATGTTTACTATCTTAGCCCTGCGATATTATGTCAGGTGTGCTCAATGTTAACAAGTTTATGCCTTTTGATATCTAAACTATGGACATTTACATGTGAAGGCAACTTACAAAATACAGAAACATAACTTTAGATCAAAAACTTTGCACTAGTATTGATTTGTAGGGCATATTTGAGATGAAGACATTTATACATGTACACAGCTAGTCATATATACAAGGCCCCAGAAAAAACTTCTGCAACTCTTCTTCCGGCTGACATCTACAAGGTGGCAGAAGCTTTCTGCAGTACTTTCTTCAGCTATCCGACAACTTATAAATCTCGTCCACATCATCTTCGACATCCCAAAGGAAGGAACCAAATGCAATGGCTTCAAGTAGTAGTCTTTTTAGGGACGAAGGATCCAGTATAACCGCTTCATCATTCTCTTGGGTGAGTTCCATGTTCTGTCCAAAAAGAGCCCAGCTGTGCCTCTCGATGAGATTAGCAGCTTCACAAGAGCGCAGCTTCGCACAAAGCTGCAAAGTCTTAGGGTCAAATCCCATCATATAACCCTTCAAGTCATGCGGGTTGACAACTGAACTTGGTTTCGAACAAGATGACACTTCTCCAGAGCCTCCAACAGCCTCTTCTTGCTCTTGTTTATTTGTAAATTGAGCATTCAAAAATTGAAGTTGAGGAGGAAGTTCTTCTGAGCGTGTGAGAGTCAGCTCCAAACGATGCCTGATGCTCACAGATTTCAGGAAGTATCCATACATTATTGAAGCGGAATATATCTGACCAAATTGCAGTCTTTTAATGCGAAGTGTTGAGCGATTGATCTTGGGACCATTTCTGTGTACCCATCTGATAATGCTGGTCAAGTGTTCCCTAATTAGTTCTAGTACCTCAGGTCCATGAATGGACTCAAGATCTGTCTCCCTTGGCGGCCATAACTGCAATCTTCTGATGCTGATGAGCTTCGACAAATTTGGAACCATTGGAACTTCAATCTTGAAAAACTTATAAACAATCAGCATGTACATGATGTCCTCAATAGCTGTTTGACACTCTTGCTCCTTGAGCTCAGCAATCCTCCTGCCAGGGTCCGACAAGGCAGTTATAAAAACTCAAATGCAATACAAAAGCCAATAGAACAACCAATTTAGTAAAAGCACTAGGAACATTTTGGATTCTGTATTGTTTGAACCACACTGATTGATATGATCCTTAATGCAATTTGCGAGCTAGATTCAGTGGATTCTTGCAACGATACTCTTGAGGATACAAATAATACACATAAAACACACAACATCAGCTAAGTCGCGCCAATCATATATTTAGTCTGGTGTACTATTTTATATACATGGTAAGTCTACAATTCTATAACTCAATCAGACAAAATACAACTTAGGCAACAGGTTTCAGCTTGATCCAGTTTCTAATCATCATCAAACTTTAAGTAACATGATCTTCATCTGAATATGAGTCTCTGACTCTCAGTTGCAACATACAGCACCCAGATGATGTATCCTTGTGTTTCCCAACCTCTATATTTAAGCATTTACTTAATTTATCTGAGTGGTTGCTAAAGGTGCCATACTCTCTCAAAAGACAAGTAGCATACAGAAGGAGGGTTTATCTAACAACTATTATTCGTAAGTGAATAACCAATACAAGACAAAGTATCCATTCAAATGAAAAATATCTACGAGTTCACAGAACAGCATCATTGTTTGTTCTCAGAATGACTGCTGGCGGTACATTTAGAATGGTACCAAAAAAGAAAGATAAAAATACAATTCATGTACTTGTTTCCTACCATTTAAATCAGACAGCAAGTACCAATACCAACCTGTGAAGGCAGTCCTCTTTAGAACCAATACTATGTTCCCAGCGGTTCAACGTGTCTTCTCTTTGGTTAGACAACTCTTGCAGTTGCTTTGCTGCTGCAGATAGAAAAATGTGTGGAAGGTTCTTCAACAGACCGCACAAAAAACTCCCTTCCCATGTTACTGGCTCCAGTGGTGCGTCCACACTTTCAAATTCAGAATCATCAGGCTTTGCACAAGCTACTTTACTCAATGACTTCTTAGTTGCGAATTCGGATCTCCAATTCAACATATTCCCCTGCATTTTAAAGTTGATGAGGCATTTCATGCTACTACATGCATATCAAACAATCAAAGTTGCAGATTCCAAAAAGAAAAAATGGCTCAACCAAAACTACTGTGTAAGAGATAAAGCAATTTAAAGTTTAAATACTAGATATGCATTATGGTAAGATATAATTTGTCTTTTTAATCATTTTTATGCACTCAATGAAACATTATTGGGATTACAATTTCAAAAACTTCTATTTAACATGCATGCTATATCTGCTCTTACAGCAATTATAATGTTTAGCCACACACACACAAAAAAAGAATGAACAGTCATGATTACAATACAGATGAAACAATTCTTTTTCGTTGCATAAATCAGTTGAAGAGTCTCTATTGTGTTTCAAATGTCTTAGTTTAGATAGAAAATGTCATTTAGGTAATACCTAGGGTAATGACTTATTCGGGAAAAGGCAGTAAATAGGCACTGGACATCTGAGCATTTGAATACTGGTGCACCAACTCATACACAACACTGCTGTAGTTGCATACAGATGTCCCAGACTTTTAACAATTCCATTGTCCTGATGAAATGACTTGGATACAATAAATGGGTCCATGAGTTATCATTGAGGTCCAATTTGAAGAATATTAACTTTAATGTCTAAGAGCATATAATTTGAACAGGAAATTGACCCCACGAAAATCGTCTCATCCCACCTATAAAATGAAGTGTTTATCAACCAGTTGCCCTTCTTTTTTCCTCCACGAATACACAACTACACAAGACAGCTGTGGTCCGATTACAAGCAGTTAGACTGTCCAGTTAGTTTTTCTAATACATTGACGCCACAAGAATAGGAGGGACGATCCAACAAGGTCTAATCACCCTAGGTTGCCTTTCCAACATGAGGTGGTGGAGTAACAGCAATTTGCAAGATAATATCTAAAGCCACCTGAATTCAATAAATCCATATCTCAAGAAAAAATTTCAAGTATTCCTCTCCTGCTTGGCTAAATCAAACCTACCCTGAAACACTTTCCAGGCTCAAGAACCACTAATACCTCCATGTACCAAACGCACCAAGCACACAAACAATATAAACACAGCGTTCATAAGCCCCAGCCCCCAAGGTAGCAACAAACCCTGCTGATCCTAAACACCAATTCACTAAAACCACTTTCAATTTCATCACCCCATCTAAGCTGTTAAAAGAACCGGGGGGAAAGGCAAAGGCCAGTTCAAGAACCTGCAGTTGCAAGCAAGGGTAGTAGCGGAACGCCGCCGCCGACGCGCGACAGGTGCCTCGCCGGACCGCCAGCCGGAGGTCCGCGGAAGCTACGGCGGCGGCTGCGCGCGGGCGAAGGGCGGCCATGCAGGGAGTGGTGGTGGGATGGGACGAGTAGGTGGTGGGCAGGTGAGGAGGGGTAGGAGTTGGATAACGTCGGGGGCGAGACAGCGCGGCTCGCGGGGGGTGCGCTCGCGTCAAACCCCGAGCGGCTCCGGCTGCCGTGCTCCGCGCGTGTGGTGGGCGGCGGAGTGAGGTGGGGCACGTGGCGACGAGTGTTTGGCTGCCGCACGATAAGGATTTAGGAAATCCGGTTATAATTTTGTGTTCAGTGAATTTATTATAAAATATAGATCTTTTTTTGAAACTGGCATAGACGCATGCGAAAATGCATTTATTCGAAAATGCAATGAAACTACTAGCATGGACGTGATTTAAAATACCTAATTAGCTTTTAATTTGAAAATGCATTTAATTAATAATTAAATTAAATCTCGAAAAATATGTACCATGATAGATGCCAATGCTATTTTGTAGCATGGGTCAATACGAACCTATAGTAATAGGAACGGAGCTAAAACAATTAAAAGGTTGGGGTTTATAGATACAGGAATAGGGGTTTCAATGTTACTCTTTTCGTCTTGAAATGTTGGGCATTCTAGAGTTCAAAATTTGTATTTAAATGTAAGGCATTCTAGGTTGAGAGTGGATCAAATCATTTTAATTGCACATCATTTTTTGATCTTTCCCAATAAAAAGACGTGCATGCAGCCATGTAGAGAGAGGTGCATGTGGGGAAGGTGTATGGAAAAGAGCATGTTACTTTAATTAGTACATATTTAATTACTCAAATAGAGTCCCAATACTTAATAATTGGGGCTAGGAGAGTCTTTTCTCCATCTCCATAATCTGTTGGAAAAATCCTAGAATGACCTACATTTGAGAACGGAGGGAGTACTTCGGAGGCTAGCAGGAGGTTTCGCAAGACACTTGAATATTGCTCGCAAATTGGGAAACAATTTGGGTTAGTTATGCAACTGGATCTTAAGTTTCTATATCTTTAGATTTTAGATTTTTCTTAGGGACCCATTTCCAAATTTTAGATTTTTCTTAGGGACCCATTTTAGATTTTTCTTAGGGACCCATTTCCAAATTGACCAACTGTCGCTCACAAGCAGCATCCAGGAGCCCTGTAAAAAAAGTGGTAAAGCTCAGAAAGAGGAACACAATAAATTTTAGTTTGCATTTTAACCATTTTTCTATCATTTTATATTGATTTTACAAGCTTGCATATTCAAACCACATTACATAGTTTTAATCTTACGATCAGGTCTCTAATTTTTTTGCACTAAGAACCCTAGAAATAACTCAGGCTAAGCAAAGTAGTCTCAGGCATATCTATAGGGTGTAGTCACTGTGAGCCCGACACAACTCGGTGTACCAAGCACGTGGGCTGATAGGTAGCAAATTCTGGAAGTAGTCGATCATGGAGGCGTACCCAAAATAGTAGTCGATCCTATGAGGAAAAGTTAGAAAACGTATAAATGACTTAGCACCGTATCTAGTGAAAACCAGGGGAGCTATGCAACCTTGGAAACTATGAATAAAGACCATAGGATGCTCATCCCATGGCTAGGGATAGAAATGGTTTCATTTTTGACTTAACCGCTCTTAGCTCCACTAATCTTATTTTTTCAAATCCCCCCCCAATCCTAGCATCTACCCGCTCGCCCATGTCATTTCGTTTCTCCCGTCCGGTGCCACACACGATTTGCCGCCCGCCCACCCGTGAGTCGCCGCTACGCCACAGCCGCCATGGAGTTTGGCGCTCAAGATTCGTCGCCGCCCCTTCGCCGCGCTGTCGCTGCCATGGGTTCGGCGCCTGAGATTCGCTGCCGCCTGTTGGGGGAATGGACCATCCCACGTAATAAAATGGGCTGCTTGTAATGGCCCAATGTAACACCCTAATTTATTTTCCAGTATTTAATAATAAATTTAATTGGCTTTATTTAATTTTTTAAGATTTATTGTGTTTAGTTAGCATTTAATCTAATGTTTGTTACTCATGTATTTAAAATTTTATCACAGGTTTAAACTTGGTTGTTGCATCATGCTGAAGCATTGTTTAATTTGTTTGAGTGCTTGAGTGAATTCAAATTCAAATTTGGATTCATTTGGGTTTAGTTTGGATTGATTTAGAAATAGAAAAGAAAAGAAACCCAGCCCAAAACCCAAACCCGGCCAGCCCAGTTTCTTTTCTTCTGGCGGCCCAGCCCGACTCCTCCCTTTCACTCCCGCACCAGCTCAGCCCACCCGGCCTCTTTCTTTTTTTTTCCCGCCGGCCCGTTCCTTCCTCCTCTCTCCTTCTTTTTCCCCGCAGCCCAGCGAGCCAACGTGGCCCAGCCTGCCCTCGCGCGCGCGGCGCAGCTCGCCGGCCCAGCCAACCGCGCCCTCCCCCTTTCTCCCTCTGACAGCGCGGCCCCGCGCGCCAGCCGCGCCTCTCTCTCTGGCGAACCGGGCCCACACGTCAGCGCCTTCCTCTCCCTTCCTTTCTTCCTCCCCGCGCAACCTCCGCCCGACATCCCCGCCACGATCTCCTCCGCCCCCGCGTGGAATCACGCTCGCCCCGGGCCTCCCTCTCCCTCCTTAAATAACACGCGGCCCTTGCGCCTCCCTCTCCTCTCTCCCCGCTCTCGGCCTCCCTTCGCGCTGCGCAGAGCCGCCGCCCCTGCTTCACCACACAGGAGCTCCGCCGCCGCAATTCGCCGCAGCCGGTGCCGCTCCGGCCGCGCCGCCCCGTCTCCCAGCACCGCCAGGTCCCACTTTGTCGAGCCACCGGGACCAGAAGCCCCAAGGCGCCCTCCTCCGGATCCCTCCACGAACGCCATCCGCCCCACCGCCGCCACGTAGCTGCTACGTCACCGCTGCTCCGCCAAGATCTCGCCGGCCCAGCGTCTCGCGTTGAGGTGAGGTTCCTTCCCCGGCCCTTTTCCCTGCTTTTTCCCACTCTGCACCGCGGGTAGTTGCTCACCGGAGCGTTTGCTCCGCCGCTCGCCGTCGCGTACCCACGCCCGTTCCTCAACACCCCTGACAGAGCCTGCCATCGAGTTCCTGGCCTCGCACACTGCCTCCCTGTCCAAGTCCCGCATCGAATCGAGCCCGGGAACGCGTTTACGCGTTTCTCCGGCGGGTCACCGCCGCGGCAACGCAGCGCCGCCGCTCGCCGTCGCGCCAGCGCCGCCGCCCCGCGTCTAGAATCGATCCGAACCGTAGAAAGTAGATCCAACGGCCCAAATCTGTTCTAGCGAAGTCAATACCGGTCAGCGCCATCAGTTTTGCATATGAGCCCCTCCATTTCCTTGTAATCAACCCACCGTCCAGACGCTTGCAAAAGTATTTGCATGTGAGCCCAGTTTTTAGCATTTTAACCCCTGACCTTCTTAGAAATAGGACCCGCAGTCCAGTCAGCGCAGTTTTGCACGTTAAACCTCAGAACTAACCTTTAATTACATTTAGACCCTCTGTTTTTGCAGAAAACCTCCTGGAACCTAGTTTTTCTCGCAGATAAGCCCCTAGAACTTGTTTTTAGCCTAGATTATGTGTTTTAACTCCGTTTTAAGCGTTCTTTATATCCACGCGATCGTTGTAACGCGTAGAATAGTTTTAGACTAGTTTAGTGTGTTGTTTTTATGTATTGATGTACTGTTTCTTAGCTTTTGTTAGTGTTTGCTTGTATGCTTATTGTTGTGCTTCGTTTTGGCCATGTGTTCCTGAGTAGACGCTGATCCAGTTGGGGAGCCCCAGTACCAGTACCCGGAGTAGCCGTCTTCTGACCAGTTTGAGCAGTAGCAGGAGCAGTACGAGGAAGGCAAGTGTAACATGAACAACCTATCACTTTTAAATACATTTTCATACTGCATTTTAATACTGTATGCCTATAAGGATTTAATAGCCACTTTATATCCTTTATATATATCCTTTGGGTTGCATTTTGGTTAGTTGTGCTAGGTGCCGCGCTATAACACATAATGGTCCTTTTTAATTAATTTGATTAATGATATATGCAACTTAATTCTGAGAGTGGCCCTCTGTGTGGCTTGAGTGGCTCACGTCTCGTTAAAATTGGTTTTTGTTAGAAACATGGTTTAGGGGGCCAGCACGGTGCTTACTGCTGGGTTGGCCACTCTCCATAAGGACCGGTTCATAGAGCGACAACCTGGGACAACAGCGCTACCACAAGACTGGAATGGGACGGTCTTGGCTTACTAATTAGGTCATTTTAGTTCGGGAGTAACTTACCTGTGGGGCAAGAGGGGAGTCGAGCTTCAATGGTCCCTGCGCTACAAGGCTGGTCTGTGTTGTCTTGTACCCCCTCGAGGTGGGCCCCATCGTTGCATTGACTGAATCCTTAGCGGTTACACCTTACCAACGTGTCCTTTATAACGGCCTCGTACTGAGTTTGCTAGTCATCTCACCTAAGGAAGTGTGATGAACAACTGGCGTAGCTCACGACTTGTGGGTAAAGATGTGCAACCTCTGCAGAGTGTAAAACTAGTATACTAGCCGTGCTCATGGTCATGAGCGGCCCAGATCCTCCTTTTGATTAGTGGGGTTATCTTCCTTTGGCGAGGCAGGTTTCCCTGGGTGGCTTGGTTCGGTTTGTATCTCAGTAGTTTCTTAATTAATTCTGATTAATTACTATGTAACTGGGTTAATGGTAATTCAACAACTCGTAGTAAATAGCTTTAATAAAATTTTGCCAACACTTAAAAGCTAATGCAGTTGAGTCAGCCAACCTTAGAGCCTCATAGTTTGTGTTATACTTGTTGAGTACAAGTTGTGTACTCACTCTTGCCTCTTCTCTACTTTTTCCTCTTGGATACGCTACTGCTGCTCAGTTTCTACCGACACGAGGGAGTTCGCTCAGCGCTACCAGGACTACGAGGACTTCTAGGCGTTCGTCTCCCAGTCGACGTCCCTGTGGCGCCCTGCTCAGCTTCGGAGAGTTCTTTTCGTATTTGTACTTCGCTTCCGCTGTATCAGACATTCTTGTCATTAATATAATAAATAACATTTGTACTCATTTTATTATATCTTTTTACGTGATATGTGCTATGATATACTGTTCATTCTGTTGTATATACGTGTGACTTGATCCTCGCACGTATATGATTGCTCGGTTTATGTCCTTTTATAAACCGGGTGTTATAGAGTGGTATCAGAGCCGTATCAACTGTAGGACGAAGCCTAGATAGAACTGGTCGAGTTTTAGGACTTCTTCTCTCCAATCCTTGCCTGCTGAAAACTATTTTACTATTATACCCCTTGAATTCTATGACTTTTACCCGTCTTGCCTTGATCTCTCTCTCTAAAGAATAGTTTTCGTAGATTTTGGCCTGAATCAGTCATCTGACCACCATGAGTATCAGCTAGGTGACCCTTTATAATAATACGGTAGTACGTTCTGCGACGCATTGTGTTAGTCGGGTCGGATGTTAAACTCGGCTAAGTTGTGAAAATTGTCTGCTTGTTATTATGCTGCATGCTTGATTTGGATTTTTGAATGATTGTATAGCTTAGTAGTTTAATTTCGTTTAGAGAAAATCACTCTTATGTTAAAGTTAATTAATTTATAAAACAAGTTAGATCGTTGGGGGTAAAACTGTCTACTCTATCCTCTCTACTTTATCATGTCTAAAGTCTTTTTCCGCGAAGAGTTATCATATCCATCTGAATTTATTCCTGCAATATCCTTACTCGTGAAATCTTTTGTCCAAAATCAGATGGTGAACACCAGGCGTGGTTCTGACCAGCAGGGGCAGAACAACCAGGGGCAGAACACCCAGGGGACAGGGATCCCGATGCCTCCGCCTTTGACTCCGGAGCAGTACTTCCAGCTCCAGATGCAGATGATGGCTACCCTGAACAACACGGTTCAGGCTCTTCAGCAGGATCACACTCAGCCTCCGCCTCCTCCACCGCCACAGCCTCGCGACAGGCGTGCCGAGTTCCTGAGGGGTCACTCGCCGACGTTCTCTCACACGTCCGACCCTCTTCAGGCTGACGACTGGCTCTGTGCAGTGGAGCGCCAGTTGGACATCGCCTAGTGCGATGATCGGGAGCGAGTTTTGTACGCAGCAGGACAGCTGCGAGGTGCAGCTTTGGACTGGTGGGAGTCCCACCCAGTTCAGGACCGCGAGGCTCTCACCTGACTCCAGTTCCGAGAGCGGTTCCGCAGCCACAACGTCTCTGCGGGCGTTATGAAGATGAAGCAGAAGGAGTTCCTTGCACTGAAGCAGGTAATCTTAGATATAATCATTCAGCGGTTTCTTTTGAGCTAATGCCCCTTGTTCTATCCTTATGAATCTTGAGTTAATCTTTCGATATCTATCTGTCTTTGTCACTTCAGGGGACTATGTCGGTCACGGAGTATCGTGATCGCTTTCTGCAGCTTGCTCGCTACGCCCCTGCCGATGTTGCGGATGACCGCAAGAAGCAGGAGCACTTCATGGAGGGTCTTGAGGACTACCTCCACTTCGACGACTTCAACCATCTAGTTGACAGCGCGCTCAACACTGAGCGCAAGCACCTGGAGATGGAGGACACGAAGAGGAAGATTGTCCTCGTTGCTTCCGGCAGCAACACCCGTCCTCGCCTCCAGCCGCCTCAGCAGTACCAACAGCAGCAGTACCGGCCTCCCCAGCAGTACCCGCAGAGGCCGCAGCAGTACCCGCCTCGACAGCAGCAGCAGGTAGGTCAGGGCCAGAGGTTACCGGCACCTCCGGCTCGTGCTCCACCAGCTCCGCTAGCACTTCAAGCTCCACAGCAGGCGGCTCCTCCTGCCGGACAGCAGGCTCCAGCACCTCCTCGCGTGTGCTATCACTGCGGCCAGCCGGGGCACTACGCCAACACTTGCCCCCGGAAGGCGCAGGCAGGACAGCAGGGGCGCCCAGCTCAGCCCAGGGCGCCAGCACAGGGAAGAGTGAACCACTTGACGGCCGAGTCAGCGGCCGAGGCTCCTAACGTGGTTATTGGTACATTCATGGTCAACTCCCATCCAGCTACAGTGCTTTTCGATACTGGTGCTAGTCATTCTTTCATCACCAAGTCATATGTTGAGGAGCATAGTTTTCTTTACCACTGCATTAAGGAAGTGTCTGCTAGTCTCTTCACTGGGAGGGGAGTTGAGATCCCATATTGTTTGCCCCGAGTCAGTGTAGCCATAAGGGGGGCAACGTTCAGTGCTGATCTGAGGGTGCTAGACACCAAGGGTATCGATGTGATTCTGGGAATGGATACTCTTGCCAAGTGGGGAGTCAGAATTGATTGTGCTCATCGGGCAGTTCACCTGACAGCATCTGATGGCCAAGAGGTGACAGTCAGTGCTTCGGAGCCTTCTGGATTTCTTCATCAGATGGAGGCTAGACCCACGGATGGTATTCGCGTGGTGTCTAAATTCCCGGATGTCTTTTCGGATGATCTGCTTGGTATGCCGCCTGAACGCGCCATTGAGTTTTGTATTGATCTCTTGCCTGGCACAGCTCCTATTGCAAAGCGGCCCTATAGAGCATGAAAAAGTCAAGAAAACTATTGATGAGTTGCTAGCCAAGGGCTATATCTGTCGCAGCTTCTCTCCTTGGGCTTTTCCATTATTGCTGGTAGATAAGAAGGATGGCTCGAAGAGGATTTGTATGGATTATCGGGAGCTGAATGCAGTTACTATCAAGAACAAGCATCCACTGCCCCGTATTGAGGATCTCTTCGATCTGCTTCGAGGTGCTCGTATATTCTCGAAGATTGATCTTCGTTCGGATTATTTTCAGCTTAGGATCCGTCCTGGGGATATTCCGAAGACAGCATTCACCTGCAAATACAGGCTATATGAGTACACGGTCATGTCCTTCGGCTTGACTAATGCCCCGGCTTTCTTCATGCATCTGATGAACATGGTTTTCATGGACTATCTGGATGTCTTCGTGGTGATCTTCATTGATGATATTCTGGTCTTCTCCAAGACAGAAGAAGAGCATGAGAAGCATCTGAGACCCGTATTGCAGAGACTGAGGGAGCATCAGTTGTATGCCAAGTTCAGCAAGTGCGAGTTCTGTGTTGACGAGGTTCCATTCCTCGGTCATGTTATCTCTCAGGGAGGCATTGCTGTTGATCCGACCAAGGTGAAGGGTGTGCTCGAGTGGGAGACACCGCAGACAGTAAAGGAAGTCAGGTCATTCTTGGGCTTAGCTGGATATTATCGGAGGTTCATTGAGAATTTCTCCAAGGTCGCGAAGCCTTTGTCTTCTTTGCTGGAGAAAAATGTGGCTTTCATTTGGACTGATGAGCGTCAGAGGGCCTTTGATGAGCTGAAGAAAAGGTTGACTATGGCGCCAGTCCTGACTCTGCCAGACCAGACGAAGAGGTTCACGGTGTATTGTGATGCTTCGAAGGATGGTCTTGGGTGTGTTCTGATGCAGGAGGGCAGAGTGATAGCTTATGCTTCACGGCAGTTACGTCGGCATGAGCTGAACTCTCCCACACATGATCTTGAGTTAGCCGCAGTCGTGCATGCTCTGAAGATTTGGAGGCATTACTTGTATGGGCAGCAGTGTGATATCTATACTGATCACAAGAGTCTCAAGTATATATTCACGCAGAATGAGCTGAACATGCGGCAGAGGAGATGGTTAGAGTTGGTCAAGGACTATGACCTGGAGATTCACTATCATCCGGGTAAGGCCAATGTTGTAGCAGATGCTTTGAGCAGAAGAAGTTATGTCAACATGGCCGTGGCTTTCCTGATGCCTCCAGAGTTATGCGAGGAGTTTGAGCAATTGAGTCTGGGCTTCTTGCATCATACCTCCAGTGCAGCGTTTGAGGCAGTACCGACTCTAGAGTCAGAGATCAGGCAGCATCAGAAAGATGATGAGAAGCTGCAGGAGATTTGTGAGTTGCTCAAGAAGGGCAAGGCTCCTCATTTCAGAGAGGATGATCAGGGTACTTTGTGGTACAAGAACCGGATCTGTGTGCCAGATGTGAATGATCTCCGGAAGTTGATTCTGAGTGAGGCCCATGATACAGTTTACTCTATTCATCCGGGCAGCACGAAGATGTATTATGATCTCAAGAAACGTTTCTGGTGGTATGGGATGAAGCGTTCGGTGGCAGAGTATGTGGCTATTTGTGACACCTGTCAGCGTGTCAAGGCTGAGCATCAGAGGCCAGCAGGTCTGTTACAGCCTTTGAAGATTCCAGAGTGGAAATGGGAGGAAATCACTATGGACTTCATTGTTGGATTGCCTCGTACTCAGAAGGGGTACAACTCCATATGGGCAGTAGTGGATCGACTGACAAAGGTTGCTCACTTCATTCCAGTGAACACTACTTACTCCGGTGCTAGACTTGCGGAGTTGTACATCTCTCGGATTGTCTGCTTGCATGGTGTGCCCAAGAAGATTATATCAGACAGAGCATCTCAGTTCACTTCACGGTTCTGGGAGCAGCTTCATGATTCTTTGGATACGAAGCTGCGTTTCAGCACCGCCTATCATCCTCAGACAGATGGGCAGACAGAGAGAACCAACCAAGTGTTGGAAGATATGCTGAGAGCTTGTGCCATTCAGTACGGTACTAGTTGGGATAAGTGCCTATCATATGCTGAGTTTTCATACAACAACAGCTATCAGGCCAGTCTGAAGAAGTCCCCCTTCGAGGCAATGTATGGCAGAAAGTGCAGGACTCCTCTCTATTGGGATCAGATTGGTGAGAAGCAGCTCTTTGGCCCTGAGATCATAGATGATACAGAGCAGATGGTTCAGGCTGTGCGAGAAAATCTGAGGATTGCACAGAGCAGACAAAAGAGCTATGCAGATGGCAAACGGAGAGACCTGACTTTCAGTGTTGGTGATCATGTATACCTGAAGGTGTCTCCGATGAGAGGAATCCGTAGGTTTAATGTCAAGGGGAAGTTAGCACCTCGGTATGTTGGTCCATTCAAAGTGCTAGAGAGGAAAGGCGAAGTTGCTTATTGCCTGGAGTTGCCCACCAGCCTCTCAGGAGTTCATGATGTCTTCCATATATCTCAGCTGAAAAGGTGTCTGCAAGTACCCGAGGAGCAGGCACCACTGGATAGAGTAGCTGTGCAGGAAGATCTGACTTATATTGAGCATCCGGTGAAAATTCTGGAGACATCAGAAAGTGTTACTCGGAACAAGCGCATCAAGATGTGCAGAGTTCAGTGGAGTCATCACAGTGAAGCTGAGGCTACATGGGAGCGAGAAGATGAACTGAGGAAGACATATCCAAATCTCTTTGCTAGCCAGCCCAGCTAAATCTCGGGGACGAGATTTCTTTAAGGGGGTAGGGTCTGTAACACCCTAATTTATTTTCCAGCATTTAATAGTAAATTTAATTGGCTTTATTTAATTTTTTAAGATTTATTGTGTTTAGTTAGCATTTAATCTAATGTTTGTTCCTCATGTATTTAAAATTTTATCATAGGTTTAAACTTGGTTGTTGCATCATGCTGGAGCATTGTTTATTTTGTTTGAGTGCTTGAGTGAATTCAAATTCAAATTTGGATTCATTTAGGTTTAGTTTGGATTGATTTAGAAATAGAAAAGAAAAGAAACCCAGCCCAAAACCCAAACCCGGCCAGCCCAGTTTCTTTTCTTCTGGCGGCCCAGCCCGACTCCTCCCTTTCACTCCCGCACCAGCTCAGCCCACCCGGCCTCTTTTTTTTTTCCCGCCGGCCCGTTCCTTCCTCCTCTCTCCTTCTTTTTCCCCGCAGCCCAGCGAGCCAACGTGGCCCAGCTTGCCCACGCGCGCGCGGCGCAGCTCGCTGGCCCAGCCAACCGCGCCCTCCCCCTTTCTCCCTCTGATAGCGCGGCCCCGCGCGCCAGCCGCGCCTCTCTCTCTGGCGAACCGGGCCCACACGTCAGCGCCTTCCTCTCCCTTCCTTTCTTCCTCCCCGCGCAACCTCCGCCCGACATCCCCGCTGCGATCTCCTCTGCCCCCGCGTGGAATCACGCTCGCCCCCTGGCCTCCCTCTCCCTCCTTAAATAACACGCGGCCCTTGCGCCTCCCTCTCCTCTCTCCCCGCTCTCGGCCTCCCTTCGCGCTGCGCAGAGCCGCCGACCCTGCTTCACCACACAGGAGCTCCGCCACCGCAATTCGCCGCAGTCGGTGCCGCTTCGGCCGCGCCGCCTCGTCTCCCAGCACCGCCAGGTCCCACTTTGTCGAGCCACCGGGACCAGAAGCCCCAAGGCGCCCTCCTCCGGATCCCTCCATGAACGCCGTCCGCCCCACCGCCGCCGCGTAGCTGCTACGTCACCGCTGCTCCGCCAAGATCTCGCCGGCCCAGCGTCTCGCGTTGAGGTGAGGTTTCTTCCCCGGCCATTTTACCTACTTTTTCCCGCTCTGCACAGCGGGTAGTTGCTCACCGGAGCGTTTGCTCCGCCGCTCGCCGTCGCGTACCCACGCCCGTTCCTCAACACCCCTCACAGAGCCTGCCATCGAGTTCCTGGCCTCGCACACTGCCTGTTATCGCCATAAATTAACAGGGTTAACTTATGGGCCGAAATCAAGATGGGCCTAAAGCAAAAGATGAGGAAGGCTTGTAAATCGGCTCCTGCGTGAGCGTCTGGGCCACATTGGCCGTGTATCCTTAGATTTAGTTTAAGATTAGAGATAGAGTCCAATCGGGACAAGATTAGTTTAGATTGTTTCCCAAGTCTCCGGACTATAAATATGTATCCTTTGTTATTCATAAATGGAGCGTCATCACGACTCGCAAACAACAACTCTCGACGCATCGCCACCCCTAATCCTAGGGTTTCGTCCAAGTAAGTGCCATGCTGCCCTGATCGCTTCTTGCGATCAGGGCAGTATTGTTCTTGCTTTTACCTTGGTATTACTCGTACTGAAGCGTTTTTTATGGCGAGTAGTACTAGTTATCTTGATGTTCGTAGCATGTCTTTTAGTAGATTCATCATGCTTTCATTGCTTATCATCTACGAATATCATGTTGTCTCTGTGCAGTCACGTTTCAATCTCATGCTAGTTCTTGTCGCATAGAATTAGCTGCACAGAGGCGACACCCTGCTTCTTTTATATCTAGTAGATCTGATCCGTTTTGGTTTGCTCTTATCTTAAGAGTTTGCATAATATCTACTAGGTTAGGCCTTGCAAACGGATTGGATGATCCGGTGGCATAGTAGATGCTTTATCTTAGCCTTGATAGGGATTGTTCCGGGAATCGGCTCTTGCTAGTTCTTAGGCCTCTGTTTTGGGTTATGGTTTAGTTATCTGTTACGTTCATTAGGCCTAGTCACGTGTAGGATGTTCCGATCTAGCAGTGAAGCTTTTACCATCGTGGATTAGATCAATTAGATTTAATTGAAGCAGTTTTATAGTTATTTGCTTTATTCACCATATCTGGATACAATCAGATCCCATCTGACACCGGGACTCGATCGGCTCTTTAAAGCCGATGCAAAAGTCATCCCGGGGAGCCGACCATGGCTCGTACTTACGTTTACTCGTGTCTTTGTATGCAGGAAACTGTTCGGAGCACGTCTGCACCCTCCTGATCGGGTATAGGTCAGGTGGCACGCCCGGTTCTCACACATCCTCCGGGCGCGTGACGGAAATTGTGGGCCGTCGACGAGGGAGCAGTGCCTCTAGCGCCCTAGCAACCTCCCGGCTCTTCGTGTTGCCCGTCGTTGCTCGCCGGTGGGTTTCGGTCGACAACACATTCTGGCACGCCCAGTGGGACACTCGGCAACAACGTCCACTGCAATGATGACTCGAGCTCAAGATCAAGAACCCGCTCCCAAGCCCATCACATATGAAGAGCTTCCTCCTGAACACAAGAAGAAGTATGATGAGATCAAAGCTCTGCTGGAAGCCGATCTCATCGGCTCTTTTGAGAGGACTCGCAACCATGGCATCAAGTGGAAGGGGTTCTCACCAGAAGGCACTCTGGACAATGTAGATCTGTCTGTACCATCTGAAGAACGCACCAGAGCCCTGCGTCCGGAGATGAACTACATGGTGGCCCATGCACTTCATCGGCACTCTCAGAGCCTGATGAACGAACTCGAGCGCAGTGCGCATCGCGTCATCCAGGAGATAATCAAGAACCAGTACTCTCCATCGGGGCCAATCCTGGGGAGTCACATAGAGGAAGCTGCACTGCATTCTAGGCCGCAACTGCCATTCTCATTCGCAGCTCCCAGACCACACAACTCGCCGATCTACGTCGTCCACAAGATCGGCGGTGATCCTGGAGAAGGCCAGTTCCTCACCGAGCCTCCTAAGGAGATTCCGCACGGCTACACGTGCGCCTACATCCCTGACAGCGTCAGTCCAGCACGCTCGGTGCAGATGGTGAACCCAGGAGCTTCTGGAGCAGACGCAGAAAAACAAGCGTGGCTGGCAAAGTACGCTACTGGGCCGAGTGCTGAGCCATCGGCCCCAGGAGTTCTTAGTGTGGAGCAGGTCAGTGCAATACTCAGAGACCAGTTCGGCATCCTGCCCAAGAGGAAAGCAATCGTCTATTCCAAGCGACTATGACTTGATCCCACTGCCACCCAAGTATCGGCTTCCTGAGTTCACCAAGTTCAACGGTTCAGAGGGAGCCAGCTCCATCGAGCATGTGAGCCGATACTTAACGCAGCTTGGGATGATCTCAGTGTCGGATGCATTGAGGGTCCGGTTCTTCGGCCAATCCCTTACAGGCCCAGCTTTTGGATGGTATGCGTCACTAGCTCCGGATTCGATTCGGACTTGGAGGCAGCTTGAAGATCAATTCCATACCCAGTACCACTCGGAAGCTGCAGAAGCTGGAATTGCCGACCTCGCCCAAGTCAGGCAGAAGCGAGGAGAGACTGTGTCAGAGTACATACAGCGCTTCAGGGAGGTCAAGAACCGATGCTACTCGTCGCGCATCACAGAGAAAGAGGCAGTCGATCTGGCTGTCCTGGGACTTGCTAAGCCGATCAAAGGTGCAGCTTTCCAATTGGAGCTCACGTCTCTGGTGCACCTAGTGCAGAAGCTTACGGCATACGAGCATTATCATCCTGAGCTGTACCAGGACAAGTTCAAGCAGCATGTGAACATGGCCCAGGCGGATGAATCTGATGACTCGGGTGAAGAGCAAGAAGTGGCCGTGGCAGAGTGGACTCGGGGGGCAAATCCTGTCCCATGCAAGTGGATCAAGCAGCAGGGGCTTGTGAAGGGCTTCGACTTCGACGTGACCAAAGCAGAGCAGATATTCGACCTGCTCCTCAAAGAAAAACAGCTGAAGCTCCCAGAAAATCACAAGCTGCCGACGGCACAAGAGTTGCAGGGAAGGCTATACTGCAAGTGGCACCACTCGTTTACTCATGCCACGGGTGAATGCAAGCAGCTGCGTCACCCGATCCAATCGGCTATCGAGCAAGGCCGATTAATCCTGGCTCAGCACACTATGAAGGTGGACACGAAGCCCTTCCCACAAGCTAATGTGGTGGAACTGTCAGACTTCAGGTCCGAGGGCCAGGACTTGGCATTCCAGATCAACATGGTGGGACCTATGCGCCGCCATGACAAGCAGAGGAGAGAGGCCGCTTCTGGCAAGCGGCCGTAGAATGAACACGAGTTGGAACAGCAGCATGTGACTGAAGAGCAAGTGCGTCACATCCGCAATCAGCTTCCAGCTTCTAATCGGCTTCTGGAGAAATATCAGTACCAGTACCAGCTACGCCGCCGATACGAATCGGAGGAAGACGAGTACGAGCACCGCTCAGGAAGGACATTGGGGAGGCGCCAGGCTATACACGACCACTGGCATTGCCCGTTCTTCAGGTACTGTTGGAATTCCGGCATGAGCCGATTACCTACTATAGATGATTGCTTGGAGTGCAGGCCTCGAGGACACCAGCAGGACAAGACATCGGTGTTCCGGCGTTTGGGGCCCAGAACACGTCAGGACGACCATGTGAGGCGCCCATCCGGAGGTGATTCAGAGCTAGAGGAAGAAGACAGGTACCATCGCCCACGGTGGTGTCCTGACGGGCTCAATCGGTCGCAGAAGTGCAGAGTACAGCGCCTGCGCAATCTGGAAGAGGCAGAAGCAAAGTATCTTGACGTGCTGAGAAAAGCGCGTCCGGATCTTGCGGAGCAAGTTAGGCGACCGGAGTTTCGAGCACCCCAACCGGAGGAATTGGCCGTCGCGCAGCTGGATCTCGGCCCGCGGCCGATCATTTTCGAGAAGCCCAAGGAGAAGAGCTACAAACACTTGAAGGGGTTATATCTAAAGGGCTTCATCGACGGCAAGCATGTGAACAGGATGTTGGTCGACACTGGTGCCACAGTTAATCTGATGCCATATTCTGTTGTGACACCCCGGCCTACAAATAGTACAAGAGAAGTTGAGAATCTCTCCGCTGAAACAGAAGAATTATGCTCAGTTCCTGCTGACACGAGGGAGTTCGCTCAGCGTTGCCAGGACTACGAGGACTTCTAGGTGTTCGTCTCCCAGTCGACGTCCCTGTGGCGCCCTGCTCAGCTTCGGAGAGTTTTTACCGTATTTGTACTTCGCTTCCACTGTATCAGACATCTTTGTCATTAATGTAATAAATAACATTCGTATTTTGATTTATTATGTCTTATTCATGATATGTGCTATGATATCCTGTTCATTCTGTTGTATATACGTGTGACTTGATCCTGGCACGTATATGATTGCTCGGTTTATGTTCTTTTATAAACCGGGTGTTATAGAGTGGTATCAGAGCCGTATCGACTGTAGGACGAAGCCTAGATAGAACTGGTCGAGTTGTAGGACCCCTTCTCTCCAATCCTTGCTTGATGAAACTATTTTACTATTATACCCCTTGAATTCTATGACTTTTACCCGTCTTGCCTTGATCTCTCTCTCTAAAGAATAGTTTTCGTAGATTTTGGCCTGAATCAGTAATCTGACCACCATGAGTATAAACTAGGTGACCCTTTTATAATAATACGATAGCACGTTCTGCGACGCGTTGTGCTAGTCGAGTCGTATGTTAAACTCGGTTAAGTTGTGAAAAATTGTCTGCTTGTTATTATGCTATATGTTTGATTTGGATTTTTGAATGATTGTATAGCTTAGTAGTTTAAATTTGTTTTAAGAAAATCACTCTTATGTTAAGTTAACTAATTAATGAAATGAGTTAGATCGTTGGGTGGTAAAACCATCCATTCTATCCTCTCTACCTTATCATGCTTTGGGTTTCTGTCTTGTTGAGAAGAAGGATAGCGCGAAGAGAAGGTGATATCCAGAGACTCACTGATGAGGACGTCGGTTTCTGTAAGGGGGTAGGGATGTGACACCCCGGCCTACAAATAGTACAAGAGAAGTTGAGAATCTCTCCGATGAAACAGAAGAATTATGCTCAGTTCCTGCTGACACGAGGGAGTTCGCTCAGCGCTACCAGGACTACGAGGACTTCTAGGTGTTCGTCTCCCAGTCGACGTCCCTGTGGCGCCCTGCTCAGCTTCGGAGAGTTTTTACCGTATTTGTACTTCGCTTCCGCTGTATCAGACATCTTTGTCATTAATGTAATAAATAACATTCATATTTCGATTTATTATGTCTTATTCGTGATATGTGCTGTGATATACTGTTCATTCTGTGGTATATACGTGTGACTTGATCCTGGCACGTATATGATTGCTCGGTTTATGTTCTTTTATAAACCGGGTGTTACATCTGTGCTGCGCCGATTGGGTCGTTCTTCTGCCGATTTGATCAAGACCAATGTGATGCTTAATGACTTTAATGGACAGCCATCAGAGGCGATGGGGGTTCTTAATGTGGAATTGACAGTGGGCCGCAAGACTGTACCGACATCGTTCTTCATCGTTAACAGCAAGAGTACGTACACGGTGCTACTTGGAAGGGACTGGATTCATGCCAACTGTTGTATCCCTTCCACAATGCACCAGTACCTCGTCCAATGGGATGGCGATGAAGTAGAAGTGGTCCATGCAGATGATTCCAGCGAGGTCTCGGTCGCAGATATGAACGCCTGGGATGCGGAAGGACAAGAGCCGATCTCAGGGATCGCCCTGGAAGAATGTGATCGGATCGAGGCGACAAAAAACGGACTGAGGCTGGTCTTATCCACGGGCCTCACAGAATAGATGCACCCCGGCTAGCCACGGAGTGTAATAAAAATAGAGAGGCCGGTCCCGGCGATCGGCCCCGAAAAATAGAAAAATTCTATTTTTGGTCAGAATTGTTACATCATGTACACATGATGGCCTCCTCCAGTAGTTGGCTATCCATTGATTATTTGGCTCTGAGAAATAATAGAAGTACAGAAGCGGCCAGCCCATGCGGTTGGCCAAATAATTTTTCTTGTCATCTCCCTGTGTTTGCTGCTGATCTTGTGGATAGTGAAGACTCGCTTGCATTCGCGGCTGATTTTTTAGATGACGGCAAACTCGGATACGGGTTCACATCAGCTGATGATTTGGAAGAGATTGACATCGGTCCTGGGGATAAGCCACGGCCGACATTTATCAGCAAGAAGTTGGATCCGGCTTTGCGAGAGGAGATGATCACACTGCTAAAAGAATACCGGGATTGCTTTGCATGGGACTACACGGAGATGCCTGGACTGGATAGAAGCATAGTCGAGCATTGGCTCCCGCTCAAGAAAGGGTTTCAGCCGTTTCAGCAACGAGCACGTCAGATGAAGACCGAAGTCCTAGAAGAAGTTAAGAAAGAGGTAGAAAAGATGCTGGATGCTGGGTTCATCAGGCCATGCCGATATGCAGAATGGATCTCTAGCGTGGTGCCGGTACAAAAGAAAGATGACCGATGGCGTGTTTGCGTTGACTTTAGAGATCTCAACAGAGCAACACCAAAGGACGAATACCCGATGCCTGTTGCAGAAACATTGATCAACGCAGCTGCTGGCCACAAAATGATGAGTTTTATGGATGGCAATGCCGGTTACAACCAGATCTTCATGGCCCCAGAGGACGTGAACAAGACTGCGTTCAGAGTACCATGTGCAGTTGGCTTGTTCGAGTACTTGGTTATGACCTTCGGACTGAAAAATGCCGGTGCAACGTACCAATGTGCCATGAATTACATTTTTCATGATCTCATCGGCAAGCTGGTAGCGATTTATATTGATGACGTCGTGGTCAAGTCCAAGTCAGCTGTGGGGCATCTAGAAGATCTGCGCCAAGTTTTGGAGCGGACTCGAAGGTTTGGACTCAAAATGAACCCGAAAAAGTGCGCTTTCGGTGTGTCGGCCGGTCAGTTTCTGGGATTCCTGGTGCATGAACGGGGAATTGAAATCGGCCTAAAGAGTCAAGAAGCTGTGAAGATGATGAAACCACCTACTACAAAGAAGGAGTTACAGAGACTCATCGGTAAAATTAACTTTGTCAGGCGATTTATTTCTAATCTGTCTGGTTGCATTGAGCCGTTTATGGGTTTAGTAAAGATCAAATCCGATGATGAGTTTCGCTGGGGGGCAGAACAGCAACAAGCTTTCGATGAAATCAAGGAATATTTGTCAAAGCCTCTAGTATTGGTTCCTCCTCAGCAAGATAGGCCGTTTTATGTGTACCTATCTGTGGCTAACACTTCCATTGCTTCGGTGCTAGTCCAGAAGCATGACGGCCAAGAGAGGGTGGTTTTCTACCTCAGCAGACACATGTTAGACGCCGAGACCAGGTATCCTGAAATCGAGAAGCTTTGTCTTTGCTTATACTTTACATGTACGAAGCTTCGTCATATTTTGCTCTCGGCGGAAACAATTGTTATATGCAAATCGGATGTCATAAAGCACATGCTGTCGGCTCCTGTCCTGAAAGGCCGACTTGGAAAATGGATGTTCGCATTGTCATAATTCGATATCCGATATCAGCCTGCAAAAGCAGTCAAGGGACAGGCACTGGCGGATCTTGTTGCGGACAGGATCAGCACTGATATTGATGCGGTATTTATTCGTGCTTGGGCTATGTTCTTTGACGGATCGGCTTGTGATGATGGGTGCGGTGTGGGAATTCTGTTGTTGTTGCCCCGAGGGGCGACTTATTCCTTCTCCATCAGAATGACTGCCCCGTGCACCAATAATCTCGTGGAATATGAAGCCGTTCGCAAAGGGATGGAATTGCTTCTCGAAGCCAGTGCAGAAGCAGTGGAAATTTTTGGAGATTCGAAGCTGGTGATTCCTCAGCTCACGGAGGAATATAGGTGTGAGAGCGAGGCTCTTTTCCCGATATAGATGCAGTGCCGTGAGTTGATGTCACGATTCAGGTACATCAATTTCCACTGGATACGCAGGACTCTGAATAATGAAGCCAATGATTTGGCACAAATGGCTTCTGGTTACAAGGAGACAGCCGATGGAGTCGAGGTGGAGGTTCAGTTTCTAGAACCTGGAGACTGGAGAGCCGATATCTTCAATTACTTGAAGGATTCGGCTCGGGGGCCACCCAGAAGGATAAGACTCAAAGCCATGAAGTATTGTAACACCCTAATTTAAATTTCAGCATTTAATAATAAATTTAATTGGTTTATTTAATTTTCTAGGATTTATTTTGCTTAGTCTGGCATTTAATCTAATTTTTGGTTTCACAAGTAATTAAAATTTGTCTAAGTTTAAAAAATTTGTTGTTGCATTCATGCTGGTGCATATTTTGTTTATTTTGGTTGAGTGCTAGGGAGTTTGAATTCAAATTTGTTTGAATTCAAACTAGTTTGTGTGAGTTTGCAAAAGAAAAAGAAATAGAAAGAGAAAGAAAACCCAAACCCAAACCCAAAACAACCCAACCCAAACCCCATCCCGGAAGCCCACCAACTCAACCCAGGCCCAGCTCTCTTTTCCCTCTCCCCGCGACCCATTTCCTTTCCCGCGGCCCATCCCAACTCGGCCCAGCCTCCCGTCTCCTTCTTGAGTGCCTGACCCCACCCGCCAGCGCCTCAGCCCGCGCGGAGCGCTCGGCCCGCACGCGTCCACGCCAGCAGCAGCGCCGCGTCAGCGCACCGCGCGCCCCATTGCCAACTGGGCCCCGCGCGTCAGCGCTCCCTCTCCAGCGAGCTCAAGCCGCCCCGCCGCCACGATCCCACCTGGCAGGCAGCCGCACGACGCGCACCCCGCCCCTAACAGTGGCCCCCTCGAGTCAGACCCCTCTCAGCCCGCGCGTCCCCGTTTCTCTGACCAGACGGGCCCGCTGTCAGCTCTTTCCTCTTCCCCCGCCCGTTTTCCTCGCCGGACTCTGCTCCACCCGCGCCGCGCCTCGCTGCCCTGTGGGCCATCTCGGGCTTCGCAGGGCCACTCGCCAGCCGCGCACCCCTTCTGGAAGCTTCTCCCGAGCTCGGTTCATCCCAAATCGTGGGACGAGAACCGTTTCCCCCGCGCGGTAACAAACCGCCGCGATCCTCGCCGGAATCACGCACAGGCACGCACGCCCAAATCCCCGCACGCCCTTCTTAAACGCACCCTGGCTCCCTCACGTACCCCATCCATCACACCAAGAGCCAAACCACGCCGCGCCTCGCCCTGCTCCGCCAGGCCGACGTTCTGCGCCGCAGGTAAACTTTGCCGCCGCCGATTTTTCCCACCGACGTTGATGCTCCTACTGTCCTGACCCTTTGTACACTGCCGCATCACCACCCCGAGTCAATTTGCGGGATCCAGATGTAGGAGCTCCACTGCAGCAGCCTCTCCCTCAAGCGCCGCCGCAACCCGCGGATCGACCTCGCCGCCGACGTCCCGCTGCACTGCGACCCCGACCATCCCGCACCCTCGGTGAGCACCCCCGAGACACTGCTGCACTTTTACGCTAGCTGCCTTAGATTGTAGCATGCCCCAGCAGCTGCGTGAGCGCACGCCGGCGATGCTCCGCCGCGCACACCCGCCTGCACCCTCGCGCACGCCGCCCGAACCCCTGTCGAGCCCCGCTCTGAGCCCCAGTGGACTACGCATGCCACGAACAAGCTCCAGGGCCAAGCCGCTGTCCAAAAAGGCCACGGGAACGCCAGATTGGCCATCACTGGTGATCCCCCGCCGAGGGATTCGTCACCGGCGGTAACGCGCCGCCGCTCCGCGCTCCCTTCACCCTGGGCCGCCCGATCTGGAGGCAATGGCCCAGATTAGATCGCATCCCCGCTAGATCTGAACCGCTAGATCGCGATCCAACGAGCCTGATTCAAAGATACCGCTTCGGCTAGCAATCTTTCTAAAGAGCCCCTCCTTTTGTTTGAAATCAACCCGCAATCCACAGCCACTCAAAAATAATTACAGATAGGCCCCGGTTTTTACCCAAAACCCACCTGACCTTCCTGGTTTTAGCGCCCGCAGTCCAGCCCTTGAGTTTTTATGCGCTAGACCCTGAGTTTAACCTTTATTTACGTTTTAGTCCCCAGTTTTACCCAAAAACCCCCTGGAACTTAGTTTTTATCGCAGATAGGTCCCTGGAACTTGTTTTTAGCCTAGAAAATGTGTTTTAGCTCCGATTTAAGCGTTCTTTATGTCCACGCGATCGTTGCAATGCGTAGAATAGTTTTAGACTAGTTTAGTGTGCTGTTTTTATGTATTGATGTACTGTTTATTAGTTTTTATTAGTGTTTGCTTGTATGCTTATTACTATGCATTGTTTTGGCCATGTGTTCGTGAGTAGACGTTGATCCATCTGAGGAGCCCCAGTACCAATACCCGGAGCAGCCATCTTCCGAGCACTTTGAGCAGCAGCAGGAGCAGTATGAGGAAGGCAAGTGTAACATGAACCACCTACCACCTTTAAATACAATTTCATACTGCATTTAATATTGTATGCCTATAAGGACTGTCCTAGCCACTTTATATCCTTTATATATACCTTTGGGTTGCATTTTGGTTAGTTGTGCTAGGTTGCTGCGCTATAACACACTCTAGTCCTTTTTAATTAATTTGATTAATGGTTTACTTGAACTTAATTCTGAGAGTGGCCCTCTGTGCTTCGTGCTTGGGTGGCTCATGTCTCGTTAAAAGATGGTTTTTGTAGAAACATGGTTTAGGGGGCCAGCATGGTTCTTAGTGCTTGGTTGGCCACTCTCCATAAGGACCGGTTCATAGAGCGACAACCTGGGCCAACAGCGCTACCACAAGGCTAGAATGGGATAGACTTGGCGTAATAATTAGATCTTTTTGGTTTGGAGTAACTTACCTATGGGGCAGGGGCGGTAAGCTTCTATGGCCCTCGTGCTGAGTGGCCTCGTCTATGCTTCATGTCTTGACGCCCACTAGACCTGCTCCATAGTCGCCGATCCACCCTCGCGGTTACTCCCTACCAACGAGATTCTTTGTAAAGGCCTCGTAGTGAGTCGCTAGTCATCTCACCTAAGGAAGTGTGATGAACCTCTAGCGTAGCTCACGACTTGTGGATAAAAATGTGCAACCTCTGCAGAGTGTAAAACTGGTATACTAGCCGTGCTCACGGTTATGAGCGGCCCAGATCCTCCTTTTGATTAGTGGGGTTGTCTCCTTCCGACAAGGGAGTGCCTCTCGGGGCTCTTCATGCTGACGACTGGCTCTGTGCAGTGGAGCGCCAGTTGGACATCGCCTAGTGCGATGATCGGGAGCGAGTTTTGTACGCAGCAGGACAGCTGCGAGGTGCAGCTTTGGACTGGTGGGAGTCCCACCCAGTTCAGGACCGCGAGGCTCTCACCTGACTCCAGTTCCGAGAGCGGTTCCGCAGCCACAACGTCTCTGCGGGCGTTATGAAGATGAAGCAGAAGGAGTTCCTTGCACTGAAGCAGGTAATCTTAGATATAATCATTCAGCGGTTTCTTTTGAGCTAATGCCCCTTGTTCTATCCTTATGAATATTGAGTTAATCTTTCGATATCTATCTGTCTTTGTCACTTCAGGGGACTATGTCGGTCACGGAGTATCGTGATCGCTTTCTGCAGCTTGCTCGCTACGCCCCTGCCGATGTTGCGGATGACCGCAAGAAGCAGGAGCACTTCATGGACGGCCTTGAGGACTACCTCCAGTACGCGCTGCTCAACCTCTGCTTCGACGACTTCAACCATCTGGTTGACAGCGCGCTCAACACTGAGCGCAAGCACCTGGAGATGGAGGACAAGAAGAGGAAGGTTGTCCCCGTTGCTTCCGGCAGCAACACTCGTCCTCGCCTCCAGCCGCCCCAGCAGTACCAGCAGCAGTACCGGCCTCCCCAGCAGTACCAGCAGAGGCCGCAGCAGTACCCACCTCGACAGCAGCAGCAGGCAGGTCAGGGCCCGAGGTTACCGGCACCTCCGGCTCGTGCTCCACCAGCTCCGCCAGCACCGCAGGCTCCACGTCCGGCAGCTCCTACCGGACAGCAGGCTTCGACACTTGCACGCGTCTGCTATCACTGCGGCTAGCCGAGGCACTACGCCAACACTTGCCCCCGGAAGCCGCAGGCGGGACAGCAGGGGCACCCAGCTCAGCCCAGGGCGCCAGCACAGGGTCGGGTGAACCACGTGACGGCTGAGTCAGCGGCCGGGGCTCCTAACGTGGTTATTGGTACGTTCATGGTCAACTCTCACCCCGCTACAGTGCTTTTCGATACCAGTGCTACTCATTCTTTCATTTCCAAGTCATTTGCCGAGCAGCATGGTATACTGGTTTCTTCTATGAGGACAGCTATGGTAGTTACCTCACCTGGGGGTCAGATTCGTACATGTTCTATATGCTCCAGAGTTAGTTTTGTCATAAAGGGGGTAGAATTCCGCACTAGCTTGATAGTTATTGACTCCTCGGGGATAGATGTGATCTTGGGCATGGAGACCCTTACCAGATGGGGAGTCCGTATTGATTGTGCTCAGCGGACAGTTCACTTATCGGCATCTGATGGCCAAGAGGTGACAGTCAGTGCTTCAGAGCCTTCTGGATTTCTTCATCAGATGGAGGCTAGACCCACGGACGGTATTCGTGTGGTGTCTGAATTCCCGGATGTCTTTCCGGATGATCTGCCAGGTATGCCGCCTGAACATGCCATTTAGTTTTGTATTGATCTCTTGCCTGGCACAGCTCCTATTGCAAAGCGGCCCTACCGTATGGCACCTATAGAGCATGAGGAAGTCAAGAAGACTATTGATGAGTTGCTAGCCAAGGGCTATATCCGTCGCAGCTTCTCTCCTTGGGCTTTTCCATTATTGCTGGTAGATAAGAAGGATGGCTCGAAGAGAATGTGTGTTGATTATCGGGAGCTGAATGCAGTCACTATCAAGAACAAGCATCCACTGCCTCGTATTGAGGATCTCTTCGATCTGCTTCGAGGTGCTCGTATATTCTCGAAGATTGATCTTCGTTCGGGTTATTTTCAGCTGAGGATCCGTCCTGGGGATATTCCGAAGACGGCATTCACATGCAAGTATCGGCTATATGAGTATATGGTCATGTCCTTCGGCTTGACTAATGCCCTGGCTTTCTTCATGCATCTGATGAACATGGTCTTCATGGATTATCTGGATGTCTTTGTGGTGATTTTCATTAATGATATTCTGATCTTCTCCAAGACAGAAGAAGAGCATGAGGAGCATCTGAGACTCGTATTGCAGAGATTGAGAGAGCATCAGTTGTATGCCAAGTTCAGCAAGTGCGAGTTCTGGATTGACGAGGTTCCATTCCTCGGTCATGTTATCTCTCAGGGAGGCATTGCTGTTGATCCGAGCAAGGTGAAGGATGTGCTCGAGTGGGAGACACCGCAGACAGTAAAGGAAGTCAGGTCTTTCTTGGGCTTAACTGGATATTATCGGAGGTTCATTGAGAATTTCTCCAAGATCGCGAAGCCTTTGACTTCTTTTCTGGAGAAAAATGTGGCTTTCGTGTGGACTGATGAGCGTCAGAAGGCCTTTGATGAGCTGAAGAAATGGTTGACTACGGCGCCAGTCCTGACTCTGCCAGACCAGACGAAGAGATTCACGGTGTATTGTGATGCTTCGAAGGATGGTCTTGGGTGTGTTCTGATGCAGGAGGGCAGAGTGATTGCTTATGCTTCACGACAGTTACGTCGGCATGAGCTGAATTATCCTACTCATGATCTTGAGTTAGCCGCAGTTGTGCATGCTCTAAAGATTTGGAGGCATTACTTGTATGGGCAGCGGTGTGATATCTACACTGATCACAAGAGCCTCAAGTACATTTTCACGCAGAATGAGCTGAACATGCGGCAGAGAAGATGGCTAGAGTTGGTCAAGGATTATGACCTGGAGATTCACTATCATCCGGGCAAGGCCAATGTTGTAGCAGATGCTCTGAGCAGAAGAAGTTATGCCAACATGGCCATGGCTTTCTAGATGCCTCCAGAGTTATGCGAGGAGTTTGAGCAGTTGAGTCTGGGCTTCTTGCATCATACTTCCAGTGCAGCATTTGAGGCAGTACCGACTCTAGAGTCAGAGATCAGGCAGCATCAGAAAGAAGATGAGAAGCTGCAGGAGATTCGTGAGTTGCTCAAGAAGGGCAAGGCTCCTCATTTCAGAGAGGATGATCAGGGTACCTTGTGGTACAAGAACCGGATCTGTGTGCCAGATGTGAAGGATCTCCGGAAGTTGATTCTGAGTGAGGCCCATGATACAGCTTACTCTATTCATCCGGGCAGCACGAAGATGTACTATGGTCTGAAGGAACGTTTCTGGTGGTATGGGATGAAGCATTCAGTGGCAGAGTACATGGCCATTTGTGACACCTGTCAGCGTGTCAAGGCTGAGCATCAGAGGCCAGCAGGTCTGTTACAGCCTTTGAAGATTCCAGAGTGGAAATGGGAGGAGATCACTATGGACTTCATTGTTGGATTGCCTCGTACTCAGAAAGGGTACAACTCCATATGGGTAGTAGTGGATCGATTGACGAAGGTTGCTCACTTCATTCCGGTGAACACTACTTACTCCGGTGCTAGACTGGTAGAGTTGTACATCTCTCGGATTGTCTGCTTACATGGTGTGCCCAAGAAGATCATATCTGACAGAGGGTCTCAGTTCACTTCTTGGTTCTGGGAGCAGCTCCATGATTCGTTGGATACGAAGCTGCGTTTCAGTACGGCTTATCACCCTCAGACAGATGGGCAGACAGAGAGAACCAACCAAGTGTTGGAAGATATGCTGAGAGCTTGTGCCATTCAGTACGGTACTAGTTGGGATAAGTGCCTGTCTTATGCTGAGTTCTCATATAACAACAGCTATCAGGCCAGTTTGAAGAAGTCCCCCTTCGAGGCATTGTATGGCAGAAAGTGCAGGACTCCTCTCTATTGGGATCAGATTGGTGAGAAGCAGCTCTTTGGCCCTGAGATCATAGATGATGCAGAGCAGATGGTTCAGGCTGTGCGAGAAAATCTGAGGACTGCACAGAGCAGACAGAAGAGCTATGCTGATGGCAAACGGAGAGACCTAACTTTCAGTGTCTGTGATTATGTGTACCTGAAGGTGTCTTCGATGAGGGGAATCCGCAGATTCAATGTCAAGGGGAAGTTAGCACCTCGGTATGTGGGGCCATTCAAGGTGCTAGAGCATAAAGGCGAAGTTGCTTATCGCCTGGAGTTACCTCTCAGCCTCTCAGGAGTTCATGATGTCTTTCATATATCTCAGCTGAAGAGGTGTCTGCGAGTACCCGAGGAGCAGGCACCACTGGATGGAGTAGATGTGCAGGAAGATCTGACTTATACTGAGCATCCGGTGAAGATTCTGGAGACATCAGAGAGGGTTACTCGGAACAAGCGCATCAAGATGTGCAGAGTTCAGTGGAGTCACCACAGTGAAGCTGAGGCTACTTGGGAGCGAGAAGATGAGCTGATGAAGACATATCCAGATCTCTTTGCTAGCCAGCCCAGCTAAATCTCGGGGACGAGATTTCTTTAAGGGGGTAGGGTCGGTAACACCCTAATTTAAATTTCAGCATTTAATAATAAATTTAATTGGTTTATTTAATTTTCTAGCATTTATTTTGCATAGTCTGGCATTTAATCTAATTTTTGGTTTCACAAGTAATTAAAATTTGTCTAAGTTTAAAAAATTTGTTGTTGCATTCATGCTGGTGCATATTTTGTTTATTTTGGTTGAGTGCTAGGGAGTTTGAATTCAAATTTGTTTGAATTCAAACAAGTTTGTGTGAGTTTGCAAAAGAAAAAGAAATAGAAAGAGAAAGAAAACCCAAACCCAAACCCAAAACAACCCAACCCAAACCCCATCCCGGAAGCCCACCAACTCAACCCAGGCCCAGCTCTCTTTTCCCTCTCCCCGCGGCCCATTTCCTTTCTCGCGGCCCATCCCAACTCGGCCCAGCCTCCCGTCTCCTCCCTGAGTGCCTGACCCCACCCGCCAGCGCCTCAGCCCGCACGGAGCGCTCGGCCCGCACGCGTCCACGCCAGCAGCAGCGCCGCGTCAGTGCACCGCGCGCCCCACTACCAACTGGGCCCCGCGCGTCAGCGCTCCCTCTCTAGCGAGCTCAAGCCGCCCCGCCGCCACGATCCCACCTGGCAGGCAGCCGCACGACGCGCACCCCGCCCCTGACAGTGGCCCCCTCGAGTCAGACCCCTCTCAGCCCGCGCATCCCCGTTTCTCTGACCAGACGGGCCTGCTGTCAGCTCTTTCCTCTTCCCCCGCCCGTTTTCCTTGCCGGACTCTGCTCCGCCCGCGCCGCGCCTCGCTGCCCTGTGGGCCATCTCGGGCTTCGTAGGGCCACTCGCCAGCCGCGCACCCCTTCTGGAAGCTTCTCCCGAGCTCGGTTCATCCCAAATCGTGGGACGAGAACCGTTTCCCCCACGCGGTAACAACCCGCCGCGATCCTCGCCGGGGCCGCTGTTGCTGTGCGAGGCACCGGTGCGGCGTGACCTGAAAGAAAAAAGTCCAGAGAGCTCGGAGGCACACTGGATGGGTCAGCACTGAACGGAAAACAGGTCTCGTCGAACACAACATGGCGAGAGATGATGATCCGCCGAGTAGTGAGGTCGAGACAGCGGTACCAGGAGGGATAACCGAGGAAGACACAAGCTGTGGAACGAGGAGCAAGCTTGTGTTTGGCAGTGGCAGTCATGTTGGGATAGCACAGACAGCCGAAAACGCGAAGATGAGCGTAGTCGGGTGGCTGGCGGTGTAGCAGCTCATAGGGAACACTGTTCTGAACAGCAGAGGAGGGGCGCCGGTTTAGGAGGTAGGTCGCCGTAGCGAGAGCCTCGGCCCAATACTTGGGCGGCATGCCAGCATGAATGAGCAGGGTGCGAATGCTATTGTTGAGGGTTCGAAGAACGCGCTCGGCTTTGCCATTCTGCTGGGAGGTGTAAGGGCACGAGAGACGTAGGTGAATGCCGCGGGATGCAAAGAAGGTGGCGAGAGCATTGTTAACAAACTCAGTGCCGTTATCAGCCTGAACAGCTCTAACGGGAAGGCCGAACTGTGTCTGGGCAAAGCTGCAGAAGTTGGTTAGATGACCAGCAACCTCGGACTTGTGAACAAGAGGAAAAGTCCAGCAAAAATGAGTAAAATCATCAAGAACGACGAGGTAATACTGAGCACCCGAAATACTCGCTACAGGAGAGGTCCAGACATCACAGTGAACTAGTTCGAAAGGCATAGTGCTGATAGAACTAGAGGTACTAAACGGCAGACGCACATGCTTTTCAAGTTGACATGAATGACAAAAAGGATGCCTAGATTTATTACACTGGATGGAAGCATTATTTCTAAGCAACTCTATGGTGGCGACCCCAGGATGACCAAGACGCTGATGCCAGAGACTGGTGGAGATGGCGAGACTGGCGTGTGGAGCTGCAGGGCTGGCGGGGATGGTGTACAGGCCGTCGGAGCTATTGCAGCGAAGAATCACGCGACTGGTCGGGATATCCTTAACAGAGAAACCAAGGGCGTCAAATTCAATAGTGCAATTGTTGTCTTTGGTGAACTGGCGAACTGAAAGTAAGTTGCGCACTAGAGAAGGGACAACAAGAACATTATGAAGAGAAAAATTTGATGCATGGGTGGGTAGGTATGAGCTGCCATGACTGGAAACCGGGATGGTCTGACCATTGCCCACGGTGATGAAAGGATGAGAGGGGGGGTGGCGGGAGAGAAGTATACCATCCGACGAGTGCATGTGGGAGGTCGCGCCAGAGTCCATGACCCAGGAGTTGGAGTTCTGGAGCGCCATCTGGTTTAGGGCAGCAATGAGGCCGGCCTGATCCCACATCTGAGGGGTGGAGACTTGAGCTAGAGCGAACGCGGTGTGCGCTTGGGGGTTGGCGCCAAGGAGGCCGGGCGTGCACCCGCCCTGCATGCCCTGCCACCCGCCGTGGCCGCTGGACCACCCGCCCTGGCCGCCTTGCCAGGAGCCGCCGGCTTGCTGACCCGTGGGACCCTGAGGGGCGTACGGGTTGAAGCAGACCCAGGGTCCCATTGGACGGTACTGTCCCCCCTGTGGGGTGCCCTGCAGGACGCCGGTCTGCGGGCCGCCGGTGCCCTTGCCTCCTTGGCCACCAGATCGGCGACCCTTGCCGCCGCCTTTGCCGCCCTTCTGCTTGGGCGCGCCGCTGCCTCCGCTGTCCCCGGCCTTGCTGCTACCGCCCGTAGCAACCCCCGCGAAGGAGGAGCGGCAAGAGGGGCTGGTACAGCAGGCGGTGGTGGAGGCGACGAGGGCAGTGGCCACTGTGTTCTTCGCGTCGTTGGCGAGGCACAGCTCTTTGAGGGAGAGCAGCTCGTGGGCATGCATGAAGGGCGGAAGAACCGTGGCGTTGGCGATGTCGTCGGCGGTGGAGTCGAAGCGAGGGTTGAGGCCGCGCAGAAGGCTGAGAACGAGCTGGGAGTCGGTGATGGGGTTGCCGACCTGTCGAAGGGCAGCAGCCTTTGACTTGAGGCGCTGGCAGTACTCGTCGATGGTGGAGTCGCCCTGCTTGAGGGTGTGGAACTCCTCGAGCAGGAAGACAGCGCGGGAGGCCGTGTTGGTGCGGAACAGGGCCTCGATCGCAACCCAGAGTTGGCGCGCGGTCTGGTTCTCGTCGGTGATGGCGAGGTCGAGGACGGAGTCGTCGATGGTGCCGAAGATCCAGCTGCGCACGCAGCACTCCGCGACGTCCCAATCTGGGTTGTCGGGCTGCGCTGCGGTGCCGTCGATGTGGCGGCGGAGGCTGAACTTGCCGCACAACGCCATGAAGAACGACGCCCACTTGGAGTAGTTGCCGCTCTTCATGTCTAGGGTCACGGGAACGTGAGCCTTGACGTTGACGGTGGTGTAGGGGTGGACGACGATGGCCTGTGTTGGTGCGGTAGGGAGCACAGGCGCGGAGGCGTCCGATCTGGCGGCGCCGGAGGAGGAGGAGAGGCTCATGGCGGCGGCTCTGGATCAGATTGATCCAGGGGCGGCGGCCTGCTGGTGGGCACGACGCAAGGGGATCGCGGCGCGAGGGAAGGAGCGGCGCCCTAGGGTAGGGCGCGCAGGGAGGGGAGGGCTGCGCCCTAGGGTAGGGCGCAGAGAAGGGAGAGATGCGGTGCCAGGAGGCGGCGCCCTAGGGCAGAGAGGTGGGGCACAAGGGGGGAACCCTAGCGCAGGGGGGAGCGGAAGTGGAAGGTCGATCGTTGCCTTCTCTTGATACCATGTAGAAAGATAGAGGGAATAGGAAAACACCGCACACCCTATGCGGGGGGGGGGGGGGGTGACCTCTCATTATATAGCCAATGTGACTTGCAATACAAGAAGATGTACATGCCCGACATGGGCCGCCCAATATGGGCCTACACGCCCAATATGGGCCTCAAGTATACGCCCAATATGCTCTGATACCAAATAATGGGGACGTGGGTTCCCGATCTTCCGTCAGGTTCTGGATAACTCTCATTGTAGGCGGAGCGAGACACACCGATCCGACTTCAGATCCTAAGACCCGAATCCAGCAATCTTAGCACCACAACTCCTCTGGTTATCAACCGTGTCACAACCCGGTTGACCTCGCCAAGAAGGCTAATCCCTGCAAGCGCAACAAAGAACACAAGCAAGAACTCGAAAGAACGCAGCTCAATTGAAGTGACTCTGCAGATGAAAGATTAATCTCAAAGTTGGGGTCTCACAAACCGACACGGCGGCGAAACTGTTCTCGACAGAATAATCTAAGCAAAACCCCAGTAACCTAATGGTGGCTACTGTGTATATAGAAGAGAGAGGCTAGGGGGGCGGCCAAGGGGGTGGCCGGGCAACCCTAGGGAGTACAAGGCCTTCGGGCCCAAAAACTGGCGTCGCTGCATCCAGGCAGATTCTGGTCGTCATATTGTTTCGACGATTCCCATCGACTCCGAGCGTATTTTGATATGGGATCAGTTGGGTTGGAAATCTTATCTCCTTAGCTTTCCAACGATATATAGAACGCCCAAAACGGAGCCCGTATGTGGCCTGGGCGTCCGTTTTTGTGAGGCCTGCTCCTGCAGTCCGAACCGGACTCGCGAATAAATCGGACTTCAATGTGGATTGGGCTTTGAACTCTATCTTCGCTTGGGCCTTGGTCATATGCGTATTGATCATGTCCTCATCAGAATCACGCACGGGCACGCACACCCAAATCCCCGCACACCCTTCTTAAACGCACCCTGGCTCCCTCCCGTACCCCATCCATCACCCCAAGAGCCAAACCACGCCGTGCCTCGCCCTGCTCCGCCAGGCCGACGTTCTGCACCGCAGGTAAACTCTGCCGCCACCGATTTTTCCCACCGATGTTGATGCTCCTGCTGTCCTGACCCTTTGTACACTGCCGCAGCACCACCCCGAGTCAATTCGTGGGATCTAGACGCCGGAGCTCCACTGCAGCAGCCTCTCCCTCAAGCGCCGCCGCGACCCGCGGATCGACCTTGCCGCCGACGTCCCGCTGCGCTGCGACCCCGACCATCCCGCACCCTCGGTGAGCACCCCCGAGACACCGCCGCACTTTTACGCTAGCTGCCTTAGATTGTAGCATGCCCCAGCAGCCGCGCTCCTGTCGAGCCCCGCTCTGAGCCCCAGTGGACTACGCATGCCACGAACAAGCTCCAGGGCGAAGCCGCTGTCCAAAACAGCCACGGGAACGCCAGATTGGCCATCACCGGCGATCCCCCGCCGCGGGATTCGTCGTCGGCGGTAACGCGCCGCCGCTCCGCGCTCCCTTGACCCTGGGCCGCCCGATCTGGAGGCAATGGCCCAGATTAGATCGCATCCCCGCTAGATCTGAACTGCTAGATCGCGATCCAACAAGCCTGATTCAAAGATACCACTTCGGCTGGCAATCTTTCTAAAGAGCCCCTCCTTTTGTTTGAAATCAACCCGCAATCCATAGCCACTCAAAAATAATTACAGCTAGGCCCCGGTTTTTACCCAAAACTCCCCTGACCTTCCTGGTTTTAGCGCCCACAGTCCAGCCCTTGAGTTTTTATGCGCTAGCCCCTGAGTTTAACCTTTATTTATGTTTTAGTCCCCAGTTTTACCCAGAAACCCCCTGGAACTTAGTTTTTATCGCAGATAGGTCCCTGGAACTTGTTTTTGGCCTAGAAAATGCGTTTTAGCTCCGATTTAAGCGTTCTTTATGTCCACGCGATCGTTGCAACGCGTAGAATAGTTTTAGACTAGTTTAGTGTGCTGTTTTTATGTATTGATGTACTGTTTCTTAGTTTTTATTAGTGTTTGCTTGTATGCTTATTATTGTGCATTGTTTTGGCCATGTGTTCGTGAGTAGACGTTGATCCATCTGAGGAGCCCCAGTACCAGTACCCGGAGCAGCCGTCTTCCAAGCACTTTGAGCAGCAGCAGGAGCCATACGAGGAAGGCAAGTGTAACATGAACCACCTACCACCTTTAAATACAATTTCATACTGCATTTAATATTGTATGCCTATAAGGACTGTCCTAGCCACTTTATATCCTTTATATATACCTTTGGGTTGCATTTTGGTTAGTTGTGCTAGGTTGCTGCGCTATAACACACTCTAGTCCTTTTTAATTAATTTGATTAATGGTTTACTTGAACTTAATTCTGAGAGTGGCCCTCTGTGCTTCGTGCTTGGGTGGCTCACGTCTCGTTAAAAGATGGTTTTTGTAGAAACATGGTTTAGGGGGCCAGCACGGTGCTTAGTACTTGGTTGGCCACTCTCCATAAGGACCGGTTCATAGAGCGACAACCTGGGCCAACAGCGCTACCATAAGGCTAGAATGGGATAGACTTGGCGTAATAGTTAGATCTTTTTGGTTTAGAGTAACTTACCTGCGGGGCAGGGGCGGTAAGCTTCTATGGCCCTCGTGCTGAGTGGCCTCGTCTGTGCTTCGTGTCTTGACGCCCACTAGACCTGCTCCATAGTCGCCGATCCACCCTCGCTGTTACTCCCTACCAACGAGATTCTTTGTAAAGGCCTCGTAGTGAGTCGCTAGTCATCTCACCTAAGAAAGTGTGATGAACCTCTAGCGTAGCTCACGACTTGTGGGTAAAGATGTGCAACCTCTGCAGAGTGTAAAACTGGTATACTAGCCGTGCTCACGGTTATGAGCGGCCCAGATCCTCCTTTTGATTAGTGGGGTTGTCTCCTTCCGACGAGGGAGGTGCCTCTCGGGGTTACCTTGGTGGCTTGGTTTTGGTTTGGTTCTCAGTAGTAGCATGATTAATTCTGATTAATTACTATGTACCTGGGTTAATGGTAATTCATCAACTCGTAGTAAATAGCTTTAATAAAATTCTGCCAAGACTTAAAAGCTAATGCAGTCGAGTCAGCCAACCTTAGAGCCTCATAGTTTATGTTATACTTGTTGAGTACAAGTTGTGTACTCACTCTTTCCTCTTCTCTACTTTTTTTCCTCTTGGCTACGCTACTGCTGCTCAGTTCCTGCCGACACGAGGGAGTTCGCTCAGCGCTACCAGGACTACGAGGACTTCTAGGTGTTCGTCTCCCAGTCGACGTCCCTGTGGCGCCTTGCTCAGCTTCGGAGAGCTTTTATCATATTTTGTACTTCGCTTCCGCTGTATCAGACATTTATGTCATTAATGTAATAAATAACATTCATATTTCGATTTATTATGTCTTATTCGTGATATGTGCTGTGATATACTGTTCATTCTATTGTATATACGTGTGACTTGATCCTGGCACGTATATGATTGCTCGGTTTATGTTCTTTTATAAACCGGGTGTTACAAGTATGTTCTGATAGGGGATGATATGTTCTACAGAACCTTGGAAGGACTACTGCTTAAATGCCTGGGACCTTCAGAGTCAATTCGGCTCTTGCATGAGGTACATGAAGGAGCCTGCGGTACTCACCAATCGGCTCATAAGATGAAATGGCTGATTAGGCGATCGGGTTATTACTGGCCCAGTATGCAGGAAGATTGTTTTAAATATTACAAGGGATGTCAAGCGTGTCAGAGGTTTGGGAAAATTCAGATAGTACCAGGATCAGTGATGAATCCTATCATCAAACCCTGGCCATTCAGAGGTTGGGGCATGGACATGATTGGACAGATCAACCCGTCGTCTAGCAAGGGACACCAATGGGTCTTGGCTGCCACAGATTATTTCACAAAATGGGTAGAGGCAGTAACCATGAGGTCAGTGGCGTCAAGAGATGTGATCAGCTTTGTCAAAGAACACATCATTCACAGATTTGGGATCCCTCAGACCATTACGACCGATGGAGGATCGGTCTTTATATCGGAGGAGTTCAGAAAGTTTGCCGATGACATGGGGATTAAGCTGATCAGATCATCTCCATATTATGCCCAAGCTTATGGACAGGCTGAAGCATCCAACCAGAGCCTCATCAAGCTCATAAAAAGAAAGATCGATGAATATCCTAGGCGCTGGCATGAGGTGTTGTCAGAAGCTTTGTGGGCATATCGTATTCCGTGTCATGGGTCCACCAAGACGTCGCCGTACCATTTAGTCTATGGCCAGGATGCTGTGCTACCGTGGGAAATCACAACCGTATCAAGGTGTGTTGAGTTTCAGAATGATCTATCTGCTGAACAGTATGCAGCCTTGATGAATGATAATGTGGAGGATCTGACAGAGCTAAGGCTTTGGTCGCTGGAAAAAATCAAAGAGAACAAAGCCAAAGTTGCCCGTGCATACAACAAGAAGGTCAAACCTAAGGATTTCCAGGTGGGAGACTTGGTTTGGGAGGCAGTACTGCCATTGGGAACTAAAGATAAAAAGTTTGGTAAATGGTCTCCAACTTGGCATGGTCCGTACAAGGTTGATCAGGTTTTGCCTGGGAATGCATACATGCTCGAGGAATTGGACGGTGTCAAGTTTCCTGTTGCTGTCAATGGTCAGCATCTGAAGAAGTATTTCCCGAGCATGTGGGAAGGCGAGTAAAGAAAAGCCGAGGAGATCCATCTGGCTGCAGTGTAATAGGCCAACACGTTGACTTGGCCGGTAATATATATATATATATATATATATATATATATATATATATATATATATATATATATATATATATATATATATATATATATATATATATATATATATATATATATATATATATATATATATATTTGATGATGATGATAGGCCAACACGTTGAGTTGGCCGGTAAAGAAAGATAGCCGATGTATTACCATAGACTTGAGATGTTTTTAAACAAGTACAACTTTCAAGTTAACAGGCAGTACTAATTCGCTCTTGAGCCTATCTACTAGTTCAGGAATTCCTCTATGGCATGGATGGCTTCAGTACGGACGGCGTCTGCTCGTGCTACGATCGCTTCGTCATCCTTGTCATCGCCTGTAACTATCTGCCGACTCAAGGTGCTGATCTCTGCAAACTCTGCTTGTATCTGCTTGGATATTTCCTGGGCTTCTTGTTTGGAGTTTGCAATGGAAGCTTCCTCGGCCTGGATGAGTTCCTTGGTAATGCAGACCTTTTCCTCGAGTTCCGCCAGTTCTTTCTTCAGGAGGTCGAGTCGATTCGTGTTGGCAGACACGTCAGCTTTGATATCTAGAGTTGCCTTCTTCTGGTTGAGAGCCTTGTATTTTTGGGTAATGTCGGCTTTCAGAGAAGCTTGAGAGCGACGTGCTTTCATCCTTTCTTGCGCTTTACTGACTTCTATCCAGAAGAATGGGAGGTTGCTGGCTGACCAGAGCTTGATTTGCAATGATTCTGGAAGTTGGGATTCTATTTGCTCAAAGATGTTCTTTATCTTACTGGAATCATCAATCAGAGCAGTGATTGGGACAGATAGAAGATCCTTGATAAGTTGAAGCTGATGTGTTAGGTTAGCCGATTACTGTAGAGATGATGTTTCTGACCCAGTGACAGTTAGACCCATTGATGTAGGGTCAAAGGAAAGCAAACCTGAAATATCAAAACTCTATGGGCGTATCTGGAGTTAATGCAAGATGCATTTATGGAGTTATCGGCTGGTTCAGAATTGGTTTTTGTAATGTTACCTGTTCTGAAGAAGAAGTGTTGGACGGTTTAGGAGCAATCGTCCTATCAAAGCTGGTGTTGACGTCAAGAGCATCTGCTGCATCGGCTTGTTCCTCGCTTGCATCCATCAGTGCATCAGGAGTTGCAGCTGTCTCATGTTGATCCAGGGTTTCGACGCTAGGGATTTCTTCAGCTGCATCCTGAACATAGAACTACAGTCAACCAGAGTATACATGTATGAGATAAAGAAGAAGTTTCAGAGAGATGAGTTACCTGGTTGGTATTAGACTCTGATGGACTCGAAGAAGCTGGTGCTTGTTTCTTGATCACTCGCCTCGTGATCATCTTCCTTTTCTTGGTCAAGACTCGGGGGGGCAACGCTTGCAGAAGTTTGTCTTCGCTTGGAAGCCGACTGAAGTAAGTCTGGCTGGACAGACATTATCACTTTCTTCATTGGTGGTGATCCTTTGCAGAAGTGTACATCAGGAGCAGTTGGAAGAAAGTGAAATGGCTCCCCAGTACTGGTCATGGGTTCTGGACCATCTTGTTGCTGCTGACAGGATGAGCAGGTTAAGCCAAGAGAAAGGAATAGAGGACTTAAAAGGATGAAAGCATAGAATCAGTACCTCTTCCTCGGGGATTATGTATTCAGGATCAATTTGCTGCAGTCGAATACCTAGAGCTTTTCTGAAGACATGAGTTTTCCACATCTTCCACCAGGTATCAAAGCCGATTGATGAAGAAGTGAAGGACAAATCGGTTGGTATTGGAATGTGGAGGTCATCAAACATGCTGTAGCATCTTGAACTGGTAAGACCGTCAGGCAGATCGGCTCTGCTCTCCACCAAGTGGTGAATATGGAAGTGGGGAGGGACCTGTCCTAGGCCAAATTGCCGAGCTACTATGACTGGCTGGTAAGATTCATAGCCTGGCTTGATAATTCTGTTAGAAGTGCTGATGCTAACAGGAAGGAAACCGGGTCGAATCATCAAAGAATATAGATGCCGAGTGCTGTCGTCATCGGCAAAGTTATCTAATCTGAAGGCAGTTGGGTTCTCAAAGGATTCAGATTCAGTAAACAGGAAGTAGAGAGGATTATCTAGTCCTTTGTAGAAGACTCTAAACCAGTTTGCTGCATCTGTTGAATTCAGTTTACTGCCAGGGAGACTGAACAAAGCTTGGCCGTAGCTAGTACATCTAATTGGTTTGCCACTCTCATCAGGGAAAGAGTTCTTGGTCAGGCTTTGGAAGTTGGGGATATGGTGCTGAAAGTACAGTTGTGCCCACAACTGAATAAACCACCAAGGGCCTCCAGTTCTCAGTTTCTTGTGGTTGAGCAAGTTAGATGTCATTAAATGGAGATATCTGTATGTTTCTCCAAGAAAAAGTTTGCCTAGGCCGGTGTGATTACCATGGGCCAGGTGGTAGGCCAAGGGGAGATAGTTCTTAGTTGGAGCTAAGGAAGGGCCACAGAAGATGAAGTGCTCTAGCCAAATATTTAAGAAGGTTGTGTGTTCCTTCTCAGTCACTGGACCTCTTGTCTTCATGTGCTGACTCATGTAAGTACCCCAATTTGTGCAATTGACTTTGGAAGAAAGTTTGAAGGGGACTTCTGCCATTTTGTGAGCAGTAGGATTAGGAGAGCTAATGTCTAGTCCAGTGATCATGATCACATCCAGCAGAGTAGGGGTCATGGGTCCATGACCAAAGAGGAAACAATTGAGAGCATCAGACCAGAAATAGCCGATGGTTTTCAGGAGATTTTCATCTTTGTCAAGGGGTGACAGTGATAGGCTAAGTGCATCGGCTATATTCAAATCTTGCCACAAGGGCATGTGGGCTTTTGCTACTCTGCTGTACCATGTTATCCAGCTTTCGGGTGGATTAGGCCAGGCTCTTAAGCAGTCGGCCCAGAGGTTCAAATCAATGTTTTGACTCACAAAAGGGACCCTATTTGCTTTACAAGAGATCAAATCTATGGGGTTTTCATGGGTTTGTGGGCCAAGACAGAAAGATTTTGGATTGAAAGGATGCGGCAGAAGGATGTTTGACACCTGAAATTGAGGAATTCAGAAATATGCGTATGGTGTCATGTTTCAGAGTTTTAGTTTCAGAAGCTTGGTAAGCTGAAGAAAACTAAAAGATTAGGCCGAATATTACCTTCAGGCCGTGGGTTGCCGCATCATTAGAGCTTGTTATCTGAACTGCAGAATCCGCCGTGGTCACAGATCTATTGACTTTGGGTTTGATTGCTGGAGATTCTGATTCGAATTCCGGCTGCTTGGAGAATTCTTGCTCGGATTTATAGAGCTTGGTTTTCGAATTACACTCGAATTTGAGGGTACGTCGAGTTCGGTTCAAGCTGGAAGTGATATTCTACTCTTGTGTGGGTTGCTTCTAGTTTGAATTTCGTTGGCTCTTGGATATTTATGGAAGCCTGATGCGTTGCCATCGGCATTTTGAGAAATAAATGAAGACATGCGAAATTGGGGGAACTCGATTTCATTAAAAAGGGAAGTTTATTACAAGGAAAGCCGATTTTACAAAGGAATCAATCCTTCGGCTTTGAGGTCCTGTTCCTACGATACTACTACTACTGCTGTTCGTAGGTACCTAGTACCTACGACGCTTGGAGCTTCGAGCCGACATATCCCCGCTGCTGTCGTCGTCGCTGCCGTCGTCGTCGTCGCTGCTGAAGGCGCTGCTGCCGCCTTCAGACCCGGAGTCGCTCCAGCCGTCGTCATCGCCGCTGACCTCCTCTTCGCTGTCCTCCTCGGAGGACCCGAGGAACCGGAAGGGTTTTCCGCCCATCGGCTCGTCGTCATCGGAGGGGGAGTCGATCTCCTCTTCCGAGGAAGAGTCGACTCCGTCCGACGAGGGGTCTTCTTCCTCGTCCTTCTCCGACTCCTCTTGGAACAGGAGCCGGAGGTCTTCTCCTTCAGTCATGGGCTCGTCCTCCTCGGAGGCGACCCCGAAGTCGAACTCCTCTGCATCCCAGTGCAGAGGAGCCAGTGCCTCGTAGGCTGCTGTCGGGTCCCACTCGGGGGTCGGCTCTCGGCTCTCTGGGATAGAGTTGATGGAGGAAGCCGAGAGGGAGGAAGAAGAAGAAGGGGAAGACGAAGAAGAAGAAGAGTCTCCAAAAGAGTTGGAGCCGGAGGAAGAGGAGATGGCCATGGCTGGTGAAGGATTGGGGTTTCTACGCTACTGGCTCTAGGAGGAAGAAGGAGTTTCTGTGGGAAGAAGCCGATTCGGGTAAGATTAAATAGTGAAAAGATGGAAGACGGATCGGCAGTTTTCACGTTCTATGAGGAGCAAGTTGCAGGGACGTTGCGTCTTCCTTGGTGGTTGCAGTATGATTAATGAACATTAACGGGAAGATGAAGCGACGGATTGGTTTTGGAACTATCATTGCCAAAACCAGGGGGGCATGTGTTATCGCCATAAATTAACAGGGTTAACTTATGGGCCGAAATCAAGATGGGCCTAAAGCAAAAGATGAGGAAGGCTTGTAAATCGGCTCCTACGTGAGCGTCTGGGCCACATTGGCCGTGTATCCTTAGATTTAGTTTAAGATTAGAGATAGAGTTCAATCGGGACAAGATTAGTTTAGATTGTTTCCCAAGTCTCCGGACTATAAATATGTATCCTTTGTTATTCATAAAGGGAGCGTCATCACGACTCGCAAACAACAACTCTCGGCGCATCGCCACCCCTAATCCTAGGGTTTCGTCCAAGTAAGTGCCATGCTGCCCTGATCGCTTCTTGAGATCAGGGCAGTATTGTTCTTGCTTTTACCTTGGTATTACTCGTACTGAAGCGTTTTTTATGGCGAGTAGTACTAGTTATCTTGATGTTCATAGCATGTCTTTTAGTAGATTCATCATGCTTTCATTGCTTATCATCTACGAATATCATGTTGTCTCTGTGCAGTCACGTTTCAATCTCATGCTAGTTCTTGTCGCATAGAATTAGCTGCACAGAGGCGACACCCTGCTTCTTTTATATCTAGTAGATCTGATCCGTTCTGGTTTGCTCTTATCTTAAGAGTTTGCGTAATATCTGCTAGGTTAGGCCTTGCAAACGGATTGAATGATCCGGTGGCATAGTAGATGCTTTATCTTAGCCTTGATAGGGATTGTTCCGGGAATCGGCTCTTGCTAGTTCTTAGGCCTCTGTTTTGGGTTATGGTTTAGTTATATGTTACGTTCATTAGGCCTAGTCACGTGTAGGATGTTCTGATCTAGCAGTGAAGCTTTTACCATCGTGGATTAGATCAATTAGATTTAATTGAAGAAGTTTTATAGTTATTTGCTTTATTCACCATATCTGGATACAATCAGATCCCATCTGACACCGGGACTCGATCGGCTCTTTAAAGCCGATGCAAGAGTCGTCCCGGAGAGCCGACCACGGCTCGGACTTACGTTTACACGTGTCTTTGTATGCAGGAAACTGTTCGGAGCACGTCTGCACCCTCCTGATCGGGTATAGGTCAGGTGGCACGCCCGGTTCTCACACATCCTCCGGGCGTGTGATGGAAATTGCGGGCCGTCGACGAGGGAGCAGTGCCTCTAGCGCCCTAGCAACCTCCCGGCTCTTCGTGTTGCCCGTCGTTGCTCGCCGGTGGGTTTCGGTCGACAACACTGCCTCCCTGTCCAAGTCCCGCATCGAATCGAGCCCGGGAACGCGTTTACGCGTTTCTCCGGCGGGTCACCGCCGCGGCAACGCAGCACCGCCGCTCGCCGTCGCGCCAGCGCCGCCGCCCCGCGTCTAGAATCGATCCGAACCGTAGAAAGTAGATCCAACGGCCCAAATCTGTTCTAGTGAAGTCAATACCGGTCAGCACCGTCAGTTTTGCATATGAGCCCCTCCATTTCCTTGTAATCAACCCGCCGTCCAGACGCTTGCAAAAGTATTTGCATGTGAGCCCAGTTTTTAGCGTTTTAACCCCTGACCTTCTTAGAAATAGGACCCGCAGTCCAGTCAGCGCAGTTTTGCACGTTAAACCCCAGAACTAACCTTTAATTACGTTTAGACCCTCGATTTTTACAGAAAACCCCCTGGAACCTAGTTTTTCTCGCAGATAAGCCCCTAGAACTTATTTTTAGCCTAGATTATGCGTTTTAACTCCGTTTTAAGCGTTCTTTATATCAACGCGATCATTGTAACACGTACAATAGTTTTAGACTAGTTTAGTGTGCTGTTTTTATGTATTGATGTACTATTTCTTAGCTTTTGTTAGTGTTTGCTTGTATGCTTATTGTTGTGCTTTGTTTTGGCCATGTGTTCCTGAGTAGACGCTGATCCAGTTGGGGAGCCCCAGTACCAGTACCCGGAGTAGCCGTCTTCTGATCAGTTTGAGCAGCAGCAGGAGCAGTATGAGGAAGGCAAGTGTAACATGAACAACCTATCACTTTTAAATACATTTTCATACTGCATTTTAATACTGTATGCCTATAAGGATTTCCTAGCCACTTTATATCCTTTATATATGTCCTTTGGGTTGCATTTTGGTTAGTTGTGCTAGGTGCCGCGCTATAACACATAATGGTCCTTTTTAATTAATTTGATTAATGATATATGCAACTTAATTCTGAGAGTGGCCCTTTGTGTGGCTTGAGTGGCTCACGTCTCGTTAAAATGGGTTTTTGTTAGAAACATGGTTTTGGGGGCCAGCACGGTGCTTACTGCTGGGTTGGCCACTCTCCATAAGGACCGGTTCATAGAGCGACAACCTGGGACAACAGCGCTACCACAAGACTGGAATGGGACGGTCTTGGCTTACTAATTAGGTCATTTTGGTTCGGGAGTAACTTACTTGTGGGGCAAGAGGGGAGTCGAGCTTCAATGGTCCCTGCGCTACAAGGCTGGTCTGTGTTGTCTTGTACCCCCTCGAGGTGGGCCCCATCGTTGCATTGACTGAATCCTTAGCGGTTACACCTTACCAACGTGTCCTTTATAACGGCCTCGTACTGAGTTTGCTAGTCATCTCACCTAAGGAAGTGTGATGAACAACTGGCGTAGCTCACGACTTGTGGGTAAAGATGTGCAACCTCTGCACAGTGTAAAACTGGTATACTAGTCGTGCTCACGGTCATGAGCGGCCCAGATCCTCCTTTTGATTAGTGGGGATATCTTCCTTTGGCGAGGCAGGTTTCCCCGGGTGGCTTGGTTCGGTTTGTATCTCAGTAGTTTCTTAATTAATTCTGATTAATTACTATGTAACTGGGTTAATGGTAATTCATCAACTCGTAGTAAATAGCTTTAATAAAATTTTGCCAACACTTAAAAGCTAATGCAGTTGAGTCAGCCAACCTTAGAGCCTCATAGTTTGTGTTATACTTGTTGAGTACAAGTTGTGTACTCACTCTTGCCTCTTCTCTACTTTTTCCTCTTGGATACGCTACTGCTGCTCAGTTTCTACCGACACGAGGGAGTTCGCTCAGCGCTACCAGGACTACGAGGACTTCTAGGCGTTCATCTCCCAGTCGATGTCCCTGTGGCGCCCTGCTCAGCTTCGGAGAGTTTTTACCGTATTTGTACTTCGCTTCCACTGTATCAGACATCTTTGTCATTAATGTAATAAATAACATTTGTATTTCGATTTATTATGTCTTATTCATGATATGTGCTATGATATACTGTTCATTCTGTTGTATATACGTGTGACTTGATCCTGGCACGTATATGATTGCTCGGTTTATGTCCATTTATAAACCGGGTGTTACACCCAAGGACCTAAACGTAAGTATGTGCTCTTGAGGGGGCCGGGAGCAAATTGCCATGTCCCTCCCCTCCTATAAATAGAGATGACCCAAGGGGTCAAGGGGGCTCGCTCTCCCTCATGGGCATTTTTCACTCACTTCCTCAGTTGCTCCTCTCTCTGTTGTCTTGGTGGATTCACATCCCCAATAGTCTAGCGCCCACCACGTTTCTGGCATGAAAATGAAGCTCACGAGTACCACATGAAGTAGCCAAGCTCCTTCATCCTTCGGTACATGTCGGCTTTGGCGTGGCTTCGGCACTCATCTTTTTCGCAGGCCCTTCACTCCTTTGGTACGTGTCGGCTTTGGCATGGTGTAAGGATCACCGGGGTGTCCGATCCTAGAGGGGGAGGGGGTGAATAGGGTCGCTAATCGCTTTTTAACCTAGGGCTCAATCTAATTGCATAAGATAAACCTAACACGTCCTACACATGCTAGTTATGACTAAGGTTTATCTATGCTACCTTCTACTTACCCCAAAAGACTTGCAACCTATAGCCAATCCTAATCAAACTAACTAGGAAAGTAAAGGTAAGCAAGAGAGAGTAAATGCGGAAACGTAATGCGGTAAGTAAAGCGGTAAGGGAGAGGATATGCAAACTCCCGTGAAGACACCAAGACACATGATTTAACGTGGTTCGGTTAGGACACCAAAGTCCCTCCCTACGTCCACGGCCACTTGTCCAACACGAACAAGTGTGATGCCGAGTCTCTTCGCTTGATCACCATCTTGCCACACCTCCAAGGCTCCCGACAAGCAAAGGCTAAGTGACGCCAAGTCACAAAGACGAGGTCACCGCCACCGTCTATCTCAAAGCGTCACCACGGCACCGTCTTCACTATCTTGGAGCTTTAACACCAAGTAGGGGCCTCCTTCCCCGCACAAAGTGTCGTTGCCACTCCACACCAAGTCGGAGGGTCACACGACGAGTACACAAGGTGCTTGCCGCAGCAAGGCTTTCTCTCAAGCTAGTTCTCTCAAGAACTAAGCCTAAACAAGCACTAAGCACTCTCACAAGTGTGCTTAAGCCTATATGATGTACAATGAAGCTCTATGGTGGTTGGAGATGATCTTTAGCTCTTGTATACTTCCTTGGACTCCAGCAACCTCAAATGACCCGGCCTTGGGGGTATATATAGGCAGCACAAGCAAATATAGCCGTTGGAGAAAAGCTGCCAGAAATGTGCTTAACGCCGGTTAATCCGACGTACCCCAAAAGCCATCATCGGTTCAACCGGTGTATGTAAACTGCCACTTGAAAAACTAGCCGTTAGCAATTAACCGGTGTATCGTCGGTTTAACCGATGCAATCAACCGGTGTATGTAAAATTAGCGTCGGTTTAACCGGTGATTGTAACTTCTTCACGTTCCTCCAAAAACCACCTCTCTGGACAACTGAACCGATGCAATTGACCGATGCATCGTCGGTTCAACCGGTGTATGTATTTTAATCGGTCTTCGTTTGGCAATGCACCGACGTATGCATTTTCTTCAACGTCGGTTAATCCGGTGAGTGTATCTTCAGTTTCCAGCTTCTGGACAATTACACCGGCGTGTGTCTTTTCCTTAACATCGGTTCAACCGGTGTATTGAATTTCTTCACAGTCTCTTCGATTCTTGTAAAACTGGTATACTAGCCGTGCTCACGGTCATGAGCGGCCCAGATCCTCCTTTTGATTAGTGGGGTTATCTCCTTCCGACGATGGAGGTGCCTCTTGGGGTTACCTTGGTGGTTTCGGTTTGGTTCTCTGTAGTAACATGATTAAGTTTGATTAATTACTATGTAACTGGGTTAATGGTAATTCATCAACTCGTAGTAAATAGCTTTAATAAAATTTTGCCAACACTTAAAAGCTAATGCAGTTGAGACAGCCAACCTTAGAGCCTCATAGTTTGTGTTATACTTGTTGAGTACAAGTTGTGTACTCACTCTTGCCTCTTCTCTACTTTTTCCTCTTGGATACTCTACTGCTGCTCAGTTCCTGCCAACACGAGGGAGTTCGCTCAGCGCTACCAGGACTACGAGGACTTCTAGGCGTTCGTCTCCCAGTCGACGTCCCTGTGGCGCCCTGCTCAGCTTCGGAGAGTTTTTATCGTATTTGTACTTCGCTTCCGCTGTATCAGACATTTTTGTACTTAATGTAATAAATAACATTCGTATTCGCTTTATTATATCTTTTTACGTGATATGTGCTGTGATATACTGTTCATTCTATTGTATATACGTGTGACTTGATCCTGGCACGTATATGATTGCTCGGTTTATGTCCTTTTATAAACTGGGTGTTACAATACGGAGCCTCGGTTATCAAAGTCTTATGAAAGATTCTCCATCGGGCTATTGGTCTTCACCCCAAAGAAACCACAGTTATATATGGAAATGACTATGCCTTGGTCTTATGGAATTCTATTTCGCCTTTGGTGCTGATTGGCTAGTTGCCGATCCATCGTTCTATTTGATGTTCGTGTAACTGCACTGGTTGTTGAAGGCGTGATGTTTTTAATGAGGTGGAGACCCGATGTAAACCCCTTGTGTTATATAAAAAATTCCCCTGGAAAAAGAATGAGCGTCCAAATGGACAAGGGTGCACCGAAGCATCAATCCCTCTTCGTCAAGCGAAGAGGGGAGTCATCGGTGCGTAGCAAGCAAGAATGCTTGAAAGAAGGAAGAACGGGCCGTAGAAGCTGAGTGGTCTTGCACCCCTTAGCTTCACTTCACAAACATTAAAGTCATGTCGTGCGCAATGCCAAATGCGAGGAACGTCTTGTCGTGTGTAATGCCAAAGGCGAGGAAAGTCCTATCGTGTGTAATGCCGAAGGGAAGGAAAGTCCTGTAGTGCATAATGCGGAAGCTAGGATGAGACCAATTGGAGCTAAAGAGCCGGAGGCATCCTAAAAAGGGAAAGTCCTATCATGCACAATGCCAAAGGCTACGATGAGACGAGTTCAAGCAAAAGAGCCGAAAGTCATCCTATAAAATGAAAACCCTTCCGAGCTACAAAACCGAAGGCATCTTATGAAATTTGAAAATTAATTTCCTCTCGAGCAAAATGATGCAGATTTTGCAGATGTATTAACTACTAGCTTCGGAATGGCTGTAGGATCGAGATGGCAGACTAGAGGAGGGTGAATAGTCCTTTCTAGAACTTATAATGTTGTCGGCTAACCGAAACAAATGCAGAAATAAATTAATCGGTCTAGCCAAGACTACAACCCTCTATCTAAAACTTGCACCTTACAAAAAGGATCCTAATTTGAGCAACTAAGGTGCCGGCTATGTTGATCTCACCTACACAATTCTAGTTTGCAAGGTCACATAAGGCTATGCATCTAGTACTCAAACAACCAGGGAGATCCTACACATACTAGTATGCAAAGCACACGAAATCTAAACACAACTAGTAGTTCGCAAGAGCAATGCTACACAAGCCAAGCTAGAGAGCTCAAATTACTTAGTTGCATAAACTAAAAAAGTGACTAACAAGGCTACTCAAGCCAATTAGTCACGCAAGGGAGCTACTACTATGCTACACAAGCAAGGAAGGAAACTAGCAAGCTACACAAGCTAACTAATTACAAGAGCAACTACACAAGCACAATATATGAGTAAGTAAATACAAGTTTGTGTATCGGGAATGAAAACCAACGGGAAGAGAAATGATGACACGATGATTTTATCCCGAGGTTCACTTGGTTGCCACCAACCTAGTCCCCGTTGAGACAAGATCTAAGGTTGCCGCCGGTCCTCTTGCTAGTGGTGAATTTCAAGTCACACTCTCTCACGTGGTGACTCTCAAGCCTTGCGCATTCCATTTCATCTTCTCAAATGTTGATGCCACACAAGCACCAATCTCCATCAAGCCTTTTTTATCATCATCATGAGTCAACACTTTAACTTGATCTTACTTGAATGAATATGATCCACTTCATATCATGTGACCTTATTGGTTCATCAATCTCAACTTTGCTGGGTCTTCATTGTTGCCTTGCTCCATTGGCGCCAAGTCTTTGCTCAAGCTTCCCCGCCACATGCGGTTTGTCTCTTCAAAGCCTCCAACGTTCCCTTCACACTTGCAACTGGTCCATCAACGCAAAGCCTTATCTCGATCTTCTCCATCTAGCCACAAGACTCTATGTCATGTCTCATATGAAATGAATTCCTTCATCACACTATATGAGAATAGCATCAACACTTGGTCATTTCTCCTTCATGGCACATGTTGCTCATACTAATGTCTTTGTGTGGACTAATCACCTGTGTATCTAATCATAAACGCTTACTAGTCCACCTAAGTTGTCACTCAATTACCAAAACTAAACAAGGGCCTTTCAATGGTGAAATTCTATCTCTGGTTTTCATATTATTGGTGAAAAAATAAGGCCTTCAACATCAACAAGTTTCCCCGTAAATCGGCTTTGGAGGGGCATCAGCATGCTCTGTGACTTCAGCCTTCACCCTCATCGGCATAATTCAACTCGAGGGGCTCGCCTTTTTACTTCGGTGAAAACGACTTTGGCATTCACCCTCATCGACAAAGTTCGACTCAAGGGGCTCGCCTTCCACTTCGGTGATGATGACTACTTCAGCCTTCGCCTCGTCTATCGGTGTTTTACTGTCACGTCTACCTAGGGATACCCTTAGGTAGAGAGATGATCGTTGGGGATTGCCAAGATCAAGAACACAATGGTGCAAGGAACACAGGGGTTTAGACAGGTTCGGGCCACAGATGTTGCGTAATACCCTGCACCCTGTGTGGTTTGTATTGCCTGGGATGCATAAGTCTCTATGGGTTATGGAGTATATGGAATGAAAGAGAGGGATCCCTACTCGCCCTTATATAGACTGGGGGAGTAGGGTTACATGGGAACCCTAGGTCGATGGTGACCTAAGGACTTATCCAAATACTACTCGGGTGGTTCTCATTCCCCCGACTAGTTCTAAAGCTATCACGACTAGTTACATGACACATGAGTGCAAGGCATGATCTATCTTATACATGGTACCGATTCGGGCCACATCGGGTACCTTGTGGCCCCGGGTCTGATAAGCCCCCGAGCTCTTCATGGCCAAGTAGCCGTAGGTCTTCGAGTACTTCCGAGCTATCCAACGATCACTGGAGCTTAGCGCGGATCGCATCCTCCGAGTTCTTCACGAGTTGCGCCGAGGCCGCTAGGTGCTCCTGCCCGAGTGGTCTTGGAATCTTTGAAAATCTTTTATGTACGGGGTGCGATGAGTAGTTGCACTCCATATGGAGTAGCCTCCGAGCCATAGGTTGAATCGGAGAATCTGGCTGAGGGTAAATTTTGAATTCCTGAGATCAGCCAATTTACCTTCAAAAATTATTTTTGAAAAATAAATTCCTGATGACACGTAACTAGTAGCCCCTGAGCCTTGAGTCCAAATCCCCAAATTTAGAAAAATAGATCCAAGATTATCGGGGCTTACTCGGTTTTGCGCTTAAAAATGCCTCTTTTTTAAGAATGAATCCCTGCAAAAAATGACTCAGTGACTAGGCCGCACCCAATGGGCTGGTGAAATTGGTGCGGCCGGTGATGGTCCCTGCAACTTCTCAAGAATTACCTTTAATGTCATCCGGTGTGCTATTTAGCCCAATTAGTATGTTAGGGTTTCAGTCACTAGCCTCTTTATTTCTGCCGCCACCATTTCTAGATCTGCACCCTTGTCACTTTCACACTTGCTCACCACTCCCCTTTGAGCCCCCGAGTTCAAGCTCCGGTTGCTGAATCAAAGATGGCCGGGAAGAGAGGTGCGGCCAAGGGGAAGGCTGAGGAATCTTCCCTCTCTAGTGCAGAATGGAAAAAAAGTAAGTGTACCGAGTCCACCCTTCTCCAACTCGTGGAGGAGGGCTTGCTTCAATCCCCCAAAGTAGTTCAATGGAGGGAGTTAGGTTCAGACATTGCCCCTTTCAAGAACGTGGATGATCTGATTTTGTTCCAGCAATTCGCCAAGCATGGTCTTGCCCTTCCCACTTCTCAGTTTCTTCGTGATTTGCTTTCCTTTTATGGGATTCAAATCCATCATCTGGTCCCTAATTCTATTCTTCATCTTTCCGTCTTTGTCCATTTCTGTGAGGCCTTCCATGGTATTCAGGCTCAATGGAATCTATTTTCCTACCTTTTCCACCTCAAACCCCAACCCAACAGCACTAATCCCAGCCAAATTGGGGGTTGTGGGTTTCAGTTTAACCAGTGGAGGGGTTCAGAGTACATAAAGTTTTGACGCAAAACGATCACACACCAAGCCCGAAAGCCCCGTACGCCAAGTTCGGACTGCACTTGATTCAAACCAAGGCGTGCCAATCAATTTGACCTGTAAATTGACAAGGAAACAGCAAACCGTCAAATTCAAGAGTGTATCGGCTAGATTTCCGAATCACCCTTACGCAACGTATCGGCACGGCTCTGCCGATACAAAAAACGACAGCAGATCAAGTATAAAGAGCGTGTATTAAAAGCAATCTACAGGGAATCGGCAAAGAACTGCTGATTCCGATATGCAACTAGACGGCTGGATAACAATGCGCAGACCCACGAATGTATGGATCTGAACAAAGCTAAGCTTATAACCGATCTAATCATCTTTACAAAGTTTATGATGATAAATAAGGAGCTTACAGCCGATCAAACAAGTTACCAAGCCGGGTAGATTTTGAATAGATCTAAACGAGAAAACAGCGATGCGCCCAAGATCAAAGCATAGATAAATTCGATAACTTTTGAATAGATCTGAATGAAGCCACAGCGATGCGCCCGAAAGCTAAAGCTCAGATTTACTCGGTAAACGAAGACTTACCAGCAAACCAAGTCGCTCGAATGTGAGGCATCCTTGATCAGCTTGAAAGAACTCGCAGAAAAATAAAAAAAGACGGCGAAGTCGCCGACGGAAAAGTAAATTGCAAGTAGTAAAGTTTGTTTGTTTGGATGTGTATCAATCTTTTACAATGACCGGGGGCTCATATTTATACCCCACGCTAAGATAGTCCTAGCCGATTACGTCAAAGTACAATCTCTAGAAACTAATTTAATAAACAAAAGCACCATATTCCAAACCGAGGCCGTCTCGAACCAAATTTGTCTATCAATGCCGAGACACACAATCGGCACCAAATCATGACCGATCCCCTTCTCCCGCACACCATCGCCGTTTCTCAAACTGACACTTCTTTCCTTCATTATCCTTATGACGCGTGCCAAAAAACAGCGTCAACACATGCCCCCCAGTTTCGGAGTGAAATATTTTTTGCTCCGAAATTATCTCTCAATCATAATTATTTCCTTCAAACGGTTGCCCAGAAAGCGCACTATGCCGTTCCTCGTACCCAGTGCAAGTGGCTCATTAATCCAGAATCCCCATCCTAGGGAGGGTCACCTTATAAATACGTGAGCATACTCCTCCCCTTTCTTCTTTATAGCCTCTGCATCCAAGCCATTTCTTCCTCTGCTAAAAAACTCATCTGCTCTGCCGCCCCCGGATTTCCAACTGCATCTCCTTCAGGCACCGAAGACTCCTCCAAGGCTTTGTCAATGGCTTCCATTTCCGAGATCCCCCAGGTACATCGACTCCCCATCTTTCCCCCACGCCATTATTCCAATCTGCGTTTTACAATTGTTCTTGATTTCTTTTTCGCCATGGATCTCTAGGCCCTTAGGAGCTCAACCATCATCCCTCTCTCCGAACAATCTAGCATGATTTGCCTAGGTCCCATGGTCAATCCTGATCCCACCAGCATAATTAATTTGGAGACCAGCAGAATCCCTCTCAAAGCCTCAAATATGACCTCAGATTGGTCTCTTACTTTTAGATCTTGGCCTAGTGTTACCCAAGGGTGGAGGAACTGGTTCGGCAGGGTAGCATGCACCTATCGAGCCACCTGGGAACAATATGACATTAGCTAATGCCTCGATCTGTCTTTGTCTGAAATGGTCAAGAATGAGCTGATGCTCGTATCTACTTCTTTCTTCTGGTCTGATGCTATCAATGCTTTTCTTTTCGGTCATGGCCCAATGACTCTGACTCTGCTAGATGTCATGATGCTGACTGGCCTGAATATCACCACCCCTGATCGGTCCTTTGATTTCCTAGACAAAGCCTCCTTCAAAATAGAGACTAGAACCATTGGTGGATGGAAAGGATATGTCACCAAGAACATGAGAACTGGTTCCATATCACTCAGGGAACACACTGCCTTCCTCAACATGTGGCTAGAGAAATTCATCTTTTGTGGTAAAACAGCGGGCCCAATGAACAACACCCTTAAGATGGCCGAAACTCTAGCCAGTCCCTCTTGGCAAGCACCTGCTTGGATCAGTCTATCATCTGCTTTACCAAGTATCGGCCAGACTCAGGGCCGATCAGCTAATCTCCAATCTTGGAGATCCCTGGTGGTTTATTTAGTTATGGCTGAACCTGTATATGCACAAGACCATGGGAATCAAGCTATTAGAAATGTCCTTCCCATCAGAAGGATTCAATGAAGGAGAAGAAACGGTCGTCCACCAATGCACTTCTTTCGGCGAAGCAGCCATAATGATTGCCAATGACTCCAACGTCTTTGGCAAAACCGATTTCTTAAGATGTTTCTATAATGGATTTACTGAAGATTCCACCATTTGGTTTGCATGTCATGATGATAACAAGGAATATGAGAACTCATTCAAGTTTCATCTCGATTCTTGGAAGGATGATGAAGAGGCCACAAACATCATGAGAGAGATCATATCTCCAAGAATCTTGCCTGCTAACTTCACCTCCGGAAAGAGCACCATTGGCTACGAATTTTACTACCCATCAGTAGTAGCCAGACAATTGGGATTCGTTCAAGTACCACCTTTCCCTTATTTTGCCGATAAAGTTCAGGCCAGGAACCTAATCGGCAATGCTCTTGCATACAATCGGCTGAAAAACTTGGAACCTGACACTAACATGACACAGTTAGCCGATTGTCAAGTAGCACCCTTCTCCACCATACCCTTTGTGCAATGGTGGTCAGAATGGCAGGAACATCTTTTCTGTGGGTTAGTAAGGATTTACTGCATCGCCTTGAATGAAAATTATCAAGGCACCGATAATGAGGTATGCACAGGATTTGGATGCACAGAAACCTATTCTTGACCTCACTAATCAAGGTGTCCCTATTAGGATGAGGGTTACTGACCACATAACTCATATACCACTCACTAGTTTACAACATTGAAATAAGTGATGATCTCCTTGTTGTATATCCCATCTTGCATCCCTTCTTTGTATCCTAACAAATACTTTCAACAGACTGACGACACTTCTCCCCCGACGATCAGCAGAAGCGAACAGCTGATTAAATATTCTCCACCAACCAATTATCCTCTTATCGGCTATGATGCACCATCCCTTGCTGACATCGCTGCTGGCAAGAAATGCAAGATGACCAGCACCAAAAGAACAGCCCACAAGACTCAAGGCTCTTCCAGCCATGCTCTGACCATTGCATCGGCGCCAGACGCCGATGCTCCAACAGATGTTGTGTATTCTTCATCGGAAGGTAACAAACAATTTTTATTCTCCTTTCTAATTATGATTTCCATTTTATTGACCACATCACCAACCGGCATTTAAAACATAGCTGCCGATTCACTCAAAGACACTAATGAAGAGGATGCTCCAGAGATCACTTCCCAAACATCTCCAACGGTTCAGGTAACTTACTTGTATGTTTATCATTCTCCTGACATTATCTGACATTTGCGCCTCTTAATCAGATTCAACACCTTCCTAACAAAAGGGCTAGAGTAACTTCCTCATCTATTCAGGCATGGCTGTCATCCCCTCTTCTCAATTCTAGCTTATCTTTGATTTGATCTTATCATTCAGAAGGCGACAATCGGCACGCAAGAACTGTCGATCATTTCCCAAGACGTACCCCCTGATTTCGCTATTCCAGCATTGCTACCTGCATCTCTCTTTGCACCAGATGCTGAAATCCTCCTGAAGCAGGTAAGACATTCATCCAACCTCCAAGAACCGAACAACAACAATCGGTTGATACCCCATCTTCTTTATCAGGCGCAGAACAGTCCAGACAACAGTCTATTCTCCTTCCAACTTGGATCAATCAGTGCAGAAGATGAGGCCATATCATCAGCAGAATCAGCCCCATTATCAAAAGACACCAAGGCCAAGCTTCAGGAAATTCTGCAATTCCTGAACCAAGATATTGGTCAACTGGTCCGAGATGCCGAGCCGATCCGTATCATTCTAAAATCCATGAAAGGCAGTCTCCTAGAATTTCTCAAAGAAGCCTTGCATCCTGATGCATACATCGAGAGCCGCCAGATTCCAATCCTCAAAGCTCAGAGGCGTCTCTCTGATCGGCTCCAACAGGAGCAAACGATCAAACAAAGAGGTGATCTGAAAAGTCTCGTGGAGGCGACTCGTGCAAAGATTATCTCCTTAACTCAGTCCAAGGGGGAAATGGAGCAATCCAAGAGAGATCTGGAGGCCAAGAGAGAACGCCTTGCCAAAGAGTTGGAGCAAGTAAACCGAGAAATTGCCGATGTGGATGACAAATTATCTCAACTTCCATCGACACTTCAGCAACTTGAGATAGAAAAGCACGAACAGGCCCGTCAAACATACCAGCTCCACAAAAGTCTCAAGACAATACCTGGTTCTGCTGAAGCTGACAACAAGGAGATCCAGGAAGCTGACGACATTCGCCTGCGTGCGATATCTGTGATCCAAAATGCTCTTGGATCATTGTAATATGCTACTTGTTTTGCTATGGTGAAATCAAAACCTTAGCTGATGTATTGTAAACAATGCTAACCATTAATTCCATAACATTTGTCTTTAGTAAACACATTTCTTCCTTTTGTATATTTGGATTTTATTGCCCTAAGGTCAATACAAAACTATATCAGCCATCCAGTAACCAATGCCATCAAAACACCATTGGCTTTCTTTTACATTTTTTCCCTAAAGGCGACATCTAACATGTCAGCTATACCAAACTTAGCCGATGCCTAAATCATCAGCTTTTACATCACCACTCAAGATTCATCTGTAGATCCAATCGTCTGATTTGATAACATCTCATAATCAGCAATCTTCAGAAACTCTGTCTCCCATGCTTGACTAGAAAAACAGCTTATCTTTTCATAGCTCCATTCGCAAGCTTCTGCTGATGCAATACTGAACGACGAATCGGTAGCAACAATTTCAACAACATCGCCGATCCATTGTATAAGACATTGATGCATGGTAGATGGTATAAAACAATTGGCATTAATCCAATCTCTCCCCAACAGCAAACTGTACGAACCCTTACCATTAATAACAAAGAAAGTAGTGGGAAGAGTCTTACTGCCGATGGTCAGATCAACACATAATGCTCCAACAGCTGGAGATACAACTCCCTCAAAATCTTTGAGCATCATATCTGTCTTAGTCAAATCTTCACTGCCTTTCCAAGCTTGTGCAACATGGCATATGGCATTATGTTTACCGCTGCACCTCCATCCACTAACATCTTTATGACAGGTTTGCCATCAACAAATCTCTTCAAAATTAAAGCTTTGAGGTGTTTGCGCTTTTCATCCTCCGGCTTTTCAAAAGTAGCCGATATAGGTTCTAAATTCAGTTGAGCCACAGCCTCCTCCAAATTTTGCTTTTCATCATCATTATCTAGCGCCATGAACTCACTGGGCAACACGAAAACCATGTTAACAGGAGCAGCCGATGACTCTTGACCTTGCTTATCATTGACCCTTGGCTTGACATGCCAAACTTCTGACCTGACTCCTTCCTTTCTTCTTCCAGCGCCTCTATCTGACGTAGCCTCTGAATTCGCCTTTTTTGCGATCTGGTCAAACCCGCTGGACACCACCGAGGCCGATCAATATTATCATGAACAGGCTCTCTTTCTGTATCTCTACGATGTGGGTACTCATCTGAAACCCGAGCATCAACAATTTACTCAACCCACTCATCGGCATAAATCCTTCCTCCTGCAGGATCACGTAGTATGGTCCTGCCCCCCAGCCGATTATGTACGGAGATGCATTTGTCATCACCTTTCTCCCTAATGATCGGCCCACGAGGCCTCTGGTCGAACTGTGCCTTCTTGTGCGATCGGTCTTCACAGTAGAAATGTTGCACTCGTAATAGTTATCCACTATCGGCAGAGTTAAGCCTTCTTCCCAATAGTACACAAAGAAAGGACATCTCCAATGCCCCTCATGATGTCGTGCAGCTTCCTCTCTGTATTGTCGCCTCTCCTGGTCATGCTGGAACCTATTCAGCAACATCTGGGACGTGACCTTCTTCTTTGGCGCCGCAGATTCTTCTTTCTCTTCCAGCTCCTTGCCATTGGCTTCATCGACTGTTATCTGAGCTTTGGGGTCAACATCTCCAGATTCCTTAGCCGATTGTGATGTGAGCACTTTAGTCTGCAATGCATTCCTCTTTCCTCCAACGTCTACCATGTTAGTAGGAAATGGATGCCCATCTATCTTCATCGGCTTCTTGGGCGTGTCAAACTTGAGCCTACCCTGTTCTATAGCTGATTGCATCTGCTGACGAAACACCTTGCACTCATTTGTATCATGAGATGTTGCATTGTTCCACTTGCAGTACTTGATGTTCTTCAATTCTTCAATTCTTGATGTTCTTCAGCTTAATCCGACCCTCTGACAGCAACAGATCGAAGATCCTATCAGCCTTAGTAAAGTCGAACCCATACTTCTCGGGTTCCTTGTTGCCAAATGGCATGAGATCGGCTTCTTTTTGTTCTGAACCCACTCAGCCGATCCCACCATCTGGTCATCATCAGAATCGGAGGAGTCTGAGCAATCAACAAAACTAACTTTCTTCTGAAAGTTGCTTTTCTTTTGCTCATACGGTTTGATCTCCCCCGTCATCCTATGGGCCATCTGACTGATGCTGTAGAATTCTTGGGAAGCATACCTCTCCTTGATGTGTGGCAAGAGTCCTTGGAAAGCAACTTCTGCAAGCTGCTGATCAGACAGAACCAAACTAAAGCACTGGTTCTTGACATCTCTGAACCTCTGAATGAAAGCAGCGACCGATTCCTCATTCCTTTGCCTCAAGCTAGTCAAATCGGTCAACATCATCTCATGTACGCCAGAGTAGAAGAACTGATGGAACTGTTTCTCTAGATCGGCCCAGAATATTATGGAGTTGGCTGGTAGCATTGTAAACCATGTAAAGGCCGATCCTGAGAGAAACATAGAGAACAGACATACTTTCAACGCGTCATTCTGTGCTGCTTCTCCACACTGCATGACAAATCTGTTGATGTGCTCTACAGTGGAGACCTCCCTTTGTCCAGAAAACTTGGTGAAATCTAGAAGCTTGTACTTGTGGGGCAATGGTAGTTGATCATAAGCAGCTGGATGTGGAGTTCTTTACATCAAATTCTGCTGCTTTAGCCTTAAGCCAAACTGATCTCTCATCACTTCAGCAATCTTGGATGCCCAGTTAATCTGTTGACCAGCGGTTGATGCTGGCTGTGACATTGATGAAGCCATCGGCAAATCAGCCGATGCCAGTTGTCTACTGGGTATAGCCATCGGCTGAGCAGCTGATGCAGTCTGCGTGACTTGCTGAGTGACTTGATTGGATGGTGGCTGGTAGAGAACCATCTCATTGCCATGACTACCCTGCAATGACGTCTGATTAGGTTATTGTTGTGCCGTAGGATGTATGTTGGGCATATTCACATGACGCACAAATCCGGTCACAGGATCATGGAACACCCAGGTAACTCCATCAGCGCGAGGAAGTCTGGTCACAAGGACTTCTGTAGGAGACTTGGGCTATATCATCATTGCCAGATTTTGCTGTTGAAGTGTCGGCCCAAAAGCCGACATGTGGCTTGGACTTGCTGGCGATGGTGCTGACGCAGTTGTAACCGACGGCTATGGAGCCGGTGCGGTATCTTGAGGCCGGATCGGTTGTGGAGTCGACGCATTGACTTGTTGATTCATCGGCTGTGAAGCCGATGAGCTTGGTTGCCCTACTGAAGATGACACCATGTATTCTGGAGGTATACCATAACCAGTAACAGGATTTCATCCAACTGGGAACCCCGTCATGTAGCTTCCCTGTGCATGTGTAGCCATATGCGTAGAGCTGGTGTACACAGGAGAAAACTGGGACGACGCCATAGTACTAATCGGCTGTGTATTCCCAACATCTTCATTTGCCTGAGCCTGAGGGTCAATCAGTGATGTTTCAGTAGCCGGCCCAGTAGGGGCGAAAACCATCTGACTAGCCTGCTGATAGGCCGGTCCCACAAAGCCAAGTAATCCCCTATCTTGCAGCGTCTTGAGCACAGCATTGTGAATAGAATTATCCATGATCGGAGCATGACTTATGAAAGCTTGCCTGATCGCTTGATTCATCATATGCACCATCCTGTCCTCCTTCTGTGACTCATCATAGGGTGGAAGAGTAGGAAAATCGTATTTCTTGATTACCTCCCCCACTCCTATTCTTACTTAAGGATAGAAGGCACCGCTCCTCATAAGCATTAGTGGCTACCTTGAGTTCTGCTCTATGCTCCTCCTTCAGCTTGTCCTTGTCGATCGGGATCTGATTTTCTGTAGAAACCTAATTCTTCCCTGCAGACGTCATCTTGATACTTCTGGTCCCACCGGGCGTGCCAAAAGATGTGTTGATGTGAAACAATCACACACCAAGCCCGAGAGCCCCGTACGCCAAGCTCGGATTGCATTTGATTCAAACCAAAGCGTGCCAGTCAATTTGACCTGTAAATTGACAAGAAAACAGCAAATCGTCAAATTCAAGAGTGTATCAGCTGGATTTCCGAATCACCCTTACGCAGTGTATCGGCACGGCTCTGCTGATATAGAAAATGACAACAGATCGAGTATAAAGAGCATATATTAAAAGCGATCTATAGGGACTCAGCAAAGAACTGCCGATGCTGATATGCAACTGGACGGCTGGATCTAAAGCCGACACGTGCAAGATAACAATGCACAGATCAACGAATGTATGGATCTGAACAAAGCTAAGCTTATAACCGATCTAATCAGCTTTACAAAGTTTAAACAAGGAGCTTACAGCCGATCAAACAAGTTACTAAGCCGGGTAGATTGTGAATAGATCTAAACGAGAAAACAGCGATGTGCCCGAGATTAAAGCTTAGATAAATTCGATAACTTTTGAATAGATCTGAACGAAGCCACAGCGATGCGCTCGGAAGCTAAAGCTCAGGTTTACTCGGTAAACGAAGACTTACCAGCAAACCAAGTCGCTCGAATGAGAGGCGTCCTTGATCAGCTCGAAAGAACTCGCATAAAAAGAAAAAAAGATGGCGAAGTCGCCGACGGAAAAGTAATTTGCATGTAGTAAAGTTTGTTTGTTTGGATGTGTATCAATCTTTTACAATGACCGGGGGCTTATATTTATACCCCACACTAACATAGTCCTAGCCGATTACGGCAAAGTACAATCTCTAAGAAAACTATTTTAATAACAAAGACACCGCCTTCCAAACCGAGGCCGTCTCGAACCAAATCTGTCTATCAATGCCGAGACACCCAATCGGCACCAAATCGTGACCGATCCCCTTCTCCTGCACATCATCGCCGTTTCTCAAACTAACACTTCTTTCCTTCATTATCCTTTTGACGCGTGCCAAAAAATGACGTCAACAAGAGTACAATACTCCGAGTAGTTTGTCGGGATGGAAGAATTGTTGGTTCTACATCGAGAACCGTGCACCTTTACTACCTGTGTGGACGCATGAAGCACCTGTCCCCAGGGATTGCTGGAAACATGAAGTTCCAGAGGAAGGTGTGGCTCAATTGTGGGATCTCCTACAGAAGATCCAATAACTGAAGAAAGTAGGGGTTCACAGGCACCACCGTTTATGTTGTCATTGCTGCGGAGGCGTATACAACCTCTACACCTATGGACACATTTCTGCTACCGCTACCAATACAACAAGGCTGGCGACCCTTCTCGTGTTATTCTTGAGGAGCTGGTTGATGGGCTAGCCCTGAAGATGATCAGGCGCGCATTTCTCGGTGTTCTAGGGTTGCCTGTCATCCCCGAGTTGTTTAGTGCCGAAAGGCCTCCAACTCCTATGAGTTCTGATCTCAAGTGTGAGTACTCTTGCACTCGATTTTCATTTTTTTTCCTTTTTCTGATTTTTGCTTTATTGTGTGTAGGAACATATTGTGTTTTATCAGGGTCATCCCCCACGTGCTGATTCATCTCGTGCGTATTTTTTTAATACGACTGCTTTTCCGAGTGAGTGGGGTCTCATACATTGCGTTTCTTAATAGGTGAGGTGGAGAAGAGGTTGGCCGAGGAGGCTGGGATGGCTTCTGGTGGACGGCCACCATCTCCTCCTCCCAAGAAGAAGAGGAGTTCCAGTCGTCTTGCTGCTGGGGATGATATGAAGCAGTCGGAGGAGTAAATTCCCTCCTCAATTGCATGGTTTCTTCCATAACCTATGCATTTACTGAGTTTCTATTTGCATTTGCAGTTCCGGGGGTGATGATGCTGCTGCCAAGGTGGTTGCCGCCCTCGCGACTCTTCTGAAGCCTATTTCGACCATGAACAGGTCGTACCTATAAGTTTTTCCTTCTTTAATTTGTTCGTTCTTCGAGTGGATGGTCTTTTGCCAATAGGTCTAAGCTTTTTTCAGGTCTGCCACCTCGGCAAAGGTGACGACTGCTTCTTCTGGTAAATGGCGAAGCACAACCTCTGCATCGGGGACTTCGATCCCTGAAGCTATCCCCATTCATGATGATGGGGATCGGGCTGACCAGGGGGGGTGCTTCGCCTGGTGATGTTGATCCTGACCTGGTTGATGAGCCGCTGGTGTCTGATGATGACTTCACCAAGCCGAAGGGGCTCTTCTGCCGTGTCTACAGCTTCACTATTGTGAGTTACTCTCTTTTTGAGCTTTGTCGATTTTGTTCTTGCATTGTTAACCTCTTGGGTTGGGGTCTAGGAAAAAGTACTCGGAGCTCCAGTCTGCCAGAGTTGTGTTCACTGAGGAGCATGAAAAGGTGGTCCGGGAGTTGAAGGAGCTGCAGAGTCATCATCAAGATGATTTGAAGAAGATCCAACAACGACATCTTGCTGAGCTCCAGACGCTCTAGGACACCAAGAGCAAGCTCCTGAAGGAGAAGAAAGGTATACTCTTGTCATTTGTAGCTTCATTTTATAGAGTGATTATTGTCATCATGGAAGTAGTCGTGTGAGTTTTTGCTACGTCTTGGCGCAGAGCTCAAGGTGCTGCTAGAAGCTAAGGAAAGTTTCCTTCTTGACTTGGAACTTGATGTGTATTGTTACACAGATGCCAACGAGGTGCTGCAGAAGAAGCTAAAAGGTGCTGATCTTCAAATGGTGGAATCCGTGAAGAAGATTCAAGCACTATTGGCTAAAGTCAAGGGCCTCGGGAAGATCAGGGATGCGGCTGCAGATCTGACCGATTTGGTGGATCCTGTTGCTGATGACTCGGTGGAGAAGCAGACTCTTTTACAGCATCTACAGGAAGCTCCCTAGAAGTTCTCGGCATATGTGACGGATACCACGGAGTCGTATGTCACGACTGTTCTGGGGCTACTTAAGTCCTAGTACGAGACAGACTTGTAGTTGCTCACCGGCGGAATGGCGGCCGATTGCTCTGATGAGCTCTTCGAGGAGTACTTGAGGGAGGCCCGGCCTGTGGCCGAGAAAATTGTAGACAATATTGAGCAGCAGGAGTAGGGCCCATGTTGTACGGAATACCTTGTACTGGACCATCTCCCTACTTTATATGGTTGTTTTTCCTTGAAAGATTGTTGTCTGGTTGCTCTTTTGCTTGAGAGTTTATCCAATGCATGTACTAGTGGGCCTTGCCTTGAGTAGTAGCTTTATAACTTAAAGAGTGTGAGCGTGCCCGTGTACTTTATTCATGACAAGCATTTGGAACCCAACCGGAGGGAGGAGTTTGGTAACTCGTCGGACGTAGGCGTGCTCGGGTGCTTTGTTCATGACAGGACTCGGAGCCTAGCCGGAGAGAAGAGTTTGGTAACTCGTCGGACGTAGACGTGCACGGGTACTTTGTTCATGACAGGCACTCGGAGCCTAGCTGGAGAGAAGGGTTTGGTAACTCGCTTGACGTAGGCGTGCCCGGGTGCCTTGTTCATGACAGGCACTCGAAGCCTAGCCAGAGAGAAGTTTGGTAACTTGTCAAACGCAGGTGTGCCCGGGTGTCTTGTTCATGACAGGCACTCAGAGCCTAGCCGGAGAGAAGAGTTTGGTAACTCGTCGGACGTAAGCGTGCCCGGGTGCCTTGTTCATGACAGGAACTTGGAGCCTAGCTGAAGAGTTTGGTAATTCATCGGGTGTAGGCATGCCGGGTGCCTTGTTCATGATAGGCACTCGGAGCCTAGCCGAAGAGAAGTTTGGTAACCTGTCGGACGTAGGCGTGCCCAGGTGCTTTGTTCATGATAGGCACTCGGAACCTAGCCAGAGGGAAGAGTTTGGTAACTCGTCGGACGTAGGCGTGCCCGGGTGCCTTGTCATGACAGGCACTCAGAGCCTAGCCAGAGAAAAGAGTTTTGATGAGGATATCACTCCTGTGGATACAAACGACACTCCTCAAGATGATATACAAGGTCCTATTACTCGCGCACGCGCTCGACAATTGAACTTGCAGGTGATCTCGTTCCTAAGTAATATTTATTGCCACCTAATGACTTAATTGTACTTAGGAACAAAAGAGAGGACCAGCAAGGGCGTGGAGAAGGCCTTGGAGGCGTGGAGGACCAGCAAGGACGTCCGGATCAAGATGGAGGCCCAAACCGATTCAACTTCGTTTTAGTTTCGGACTCCAGGAATAGCCGCACTAAAACGGACGCCCAGGTTGCATACGGAGTCGGATTTGGGCGCACTTGATATGGATGGAAAGATAATTTCAAGATGCTTCCGATGGAATTGGTCTCAGGCCCAAATTCATCAGGAGTCGACAGGAATCGTCCATGGAATTTGACGTCCAGAATCTGTCCCGGTGCTGAGTCATTGTTTTTGGGCCGATGGCCTGTGTATTGTGTTGGAGCCCAATAGGGGCACATCCAGTGGGTCTTGCACGACCTAAACCCTTATTAGCAGCTGCCGCTGCCATCGTGAGACTTGGGTTTTGCTTAGATTCATTCTGTCAAGAACAGTTGTCGCCGTTCATCGGTTTGTGACCCCATCGGTTTGTGAGACCCCAACTCGTGAGATTAATCATTCATCTGCAGAGTCACTTCATTTGAGCTGCGTTCTTTCGAGTTCTTGCTTGTGTATTTCGTTGTGCTTGCAGGGATTAGCCTTCTTGGTGAGGTCAATCGGGTTGTGACACGGTTGATAACCAGAGGAGTTGTGGTGCTAAGATTGCTGGATTCGGGTCTTAGGATCTGAAGCCGGATCGGTGTGTGTCGCTCCGCCTACAACGAGAGTTATCTACAACCTGACGGAAGATCGGGAATCCACGTCCCCATTAAGTTTGGTAACTCGTTGGACGTAGGCGTGCCCGGGTTCCATGTTCATGATAGGCACTCGGAGCCTAGCCGGAGGGAAGAGTTTGGGTGCTTTGAGTGAATTCTTGGGGAACTAGATCTTTATTATTTTCTGTGGTATGTCAGTACATCTTGGTGTAGGTTGCATTACTATGGATAGAATCATCGTAGGTGTTCTATGTTCCAGGAATTCGGGACTTCTGTTCCATCCGGGTGCTGGAGGTAATATGACCCTGGCCTTGTTACTTTGGAGATAATGAATGGTCATTGCCATCTTTATTTAAGCTTGTGGAGCCCTTCTTCATTCTGGATGCGGCGTAGGGCCGTGTCGCCAATGCTGAAGGATCTTTGTTGCACGTTGCGATTGTGATAGCTCGCACTCCTTTGCAAGTACCTTGCGGACTGTACCAGGGCATTGCATCTTTCTTCTTCTACTAGGTCCAACTCCAATTTTCTTGTGTTATATGCCTCTCCTTCTTTGTACATCTCGACTCTTGAATCCGCTGGTAGGATTACTTCTGAGCCGTAGACTAGGAAAAAGGGGGTCTGACCCATTGACTTGCATGGCTGAGTTCGGAGTCCCCATAACAATGTGAGGTAGCTCAGAAATCCATTTTCCTCCCTTCTTGCTATTAGAGTCTTTTCTTCAGGCCTTCCAAAATAATCCCATTTGCGCGCTCTAGTTGACCATTGGCTATTGGGTGAGCCACTGAAACATACTTGACGATGATGGCGCTTTGCTTGCAGAAGTCCCAGAAAGTTTTTGAGGTGCAGTTCGATCCCAGATCGGTGATGATGGTGTTGGAGAAGCCGAATCGGTACAATATGTTGCAGATGAATCCCACAACTCTGTCAGCGCTCTGTGTGATCACTGGCTTGTACTCGATCCACTTCGTGAATTTGTCAATGGCGACTAGCACAAAGGTGAATCCTCCCGGGGCCTTTGCTAGGGGACCCATCATGTCAAGCCCCCAGCATGCGAAAGGCCATGATGGTGGTATGGTAATCAGATTGTGTGCTAGTACCTTTGCCTGTTTCCCGAAGAATTGGCATTTTTTGCACTGTCTTACAAGGATTTCTACATCTTTCAAGGCTGTGGGCCAATAGAAGCCGGCTCTGAAAGCTTTGCCAACTAGCGTCTTTGACGCTGCATGTTTTCCGCACACTCCCCAGTGGATTTCGTCGAGTATGCTCTTTCCCTCTTCTCGTGGGATGCATTTCATGAGTACACCAGTTTGTGAACCTCTTTTGTAGAGTTTGTTTCCCATTAGGACATAGCCTTTGCTTCTTCTGGCAATTGTTATTGCCTTGTTTTTGTCTATGTCCGCCATCATGACCTCTCAGTTTTCATCTGCCTGGGCAAAGTCAAGGGTGGCGGTTGTGGGTTTTTTGATAGATTGGTGGTGCAGTTCCTGGACGAAGACGCCAGGTGGGACTTGGGCTCGGGTTGATCCAAGTTTGGAGAGGACGTCGGCGCCAACATTGTTCTGATCTTTCAATGATAAACACAAGAGAGCACCCATCTGGCTGTAGGTCTAGCATTGTTTAGAAGAATGTTACAAACATTGGATGTCAAGGAGCTTGGGATTTATTTTGCTGGTTGTCCGCAAATAGAAAATATATAATGTGGAAGTTTGATTTCAAAATCTTTGGAGGCTTTCAACCGTCATCTCAACTACTTACACAAAGAAGTTTGAGATAAGTATTCGCAAGTTTCTAGAAATGTGCAATGCTCTTGTCATTTTGTACAGTCAAAGAAAGATACAGATTTCCACCTTTCCCTACAATTTGCACTTTTTTGCTGCTTAGGGCACAAATTCAAAGAAAAAAAGAGACATGTTCATTAATGTGGATGTATTATGTATAATCCATCCATGTGACTACACTGTATTCATTTGCCATGATTTTGAATCAGCTTCAAGATTCTAGCAATGCTTAGTGCAATCATTTATACCTTGTCATTCTTCATTATTAGGATTCAGTGCTGCTATTTATTTACTTAAACCCTCAATTTTCATAAAGTGCTCTAAAACTTTCATGCATGGTATTTTTTACATTTTCAGCCATTGTGTCACTAGAGATCAAGCTGGTGAGGATATATATTCCATGTTCCTGGCCTGGTTTATGGTTATGTACTTAGATTTAAGAAGTGTTCCATATTTAAGTGAACCGGATTTAAAATGCCAATTTACTCAATAAGAAGTGCTCCAGATTTAAGTGTTGCATATTATGCTTTTTGCTTTCTACTCCAATATAGATCTATTTGGACTTTTGCTTTCTACCTTGCTGGGTACCTCGAAATAGAATTGTGCATACCGTTTAACATTTGATGTAATGTCAATCAATGGTAACCTAATCATCCAAATTGATTAATGAAGTGAATAAAACTGAGCTATAGTTGTCGTGCACTTAGATTGATATTGGAGTTGGGATATGATTTTTATAGCTAAAACATGAGTTGTCACAGTGCTAATTTGATTACATGGGCGAAGGTTCATATTTGCTCTGAGTTACAGTACTATTTAGCAGAATTTAGAATAGCTCCGGGTCCAATATTTCCATTGCCAATGTCGCCAGATCTTGTCCTGCTCATGGCTTCGGTCGGCCGTACTCTGCTCTTGGTTTCCAAACAGCGAGGAGCGGATCTTGTCCCGCTCATGGCTAGCAATGTTCCTGTAGTGGTTCTGATTCTGCACAGGTAGCTCTTTTCAATGTAGACTGTTGTTCTAAACTGATTGCACACTCATCAAATCATTTCTGAATTTGGACAGCCGTATTAACACGATTAGCAAGATCTTTACTAGATCTTATGATGGACAGATAATACGCGGCAAAAGTATTATCTGTAATCAGTAGACATCGCATAGAAGTTTGTGTCATTTTACAAGCAAAACTGGTTTTGCTTACTGCCTTTTATAGCAAATTACTGATAAAGAACACCAAAAAAGAGGAAGAAAAAAAATTTAATAACTATTGAAGTATTTTTGTTGCGTTTACTTCATAGATCAAACGAGAATGAAGTGGACAATCGAGACCTTGTTGAGCCATGCATATGCATATGGTCAACCAGGGAAGCGCAATGTCGAAGTCAATGGCAAGCGTCAAGCTCTTATGGACTGCATCCTTCATGATGCTTGTTTTTACAATAATTGAGGTGCATAAACCATGCGTTGCAAGACATTGACCATCAAGAGTTTGCTTTCACTGGTAGTTGATGGTCACTTTGTAAAAATCTTAAGCTGTGCTGCCTAGATAAACTTCTACCAATGCGTTTAAGGCCACCTTATATTATTATAGTGTGTTTGAACTTCTAAGACAGTTAGCATTATATAATGCTATCTAATTATCTATCTGATTATCTGCACATGCTTCATTCGTACTATCTTATACATACCACTTATTTATTTTTATAATTATATACTTTTTCATAGTTTTCATATTTTGTCTATTTTCACCACAACTGAGACCTATGGTTTCTTTAAAATGTCTTTTGCGACTAAAATTTAATGAGATTGTTTTTTCTCAACATTGTACTTTAAACACGTGCGTGGTTTACGTGCACCCTACTAGTAGTATTGATGCATAGAAAAAAAAGAATGTGATTAACTCAAAATGCAGCACAATTGGTCTGGAAATTGGCAACAAAGTGTTTACAAGAAGCATTCCATGGCAGGCGCCACACAAGAGTACTTTGTTCAATTGGTCTTAAAAGGTTAGACGAACTTGAAATATCATCCAACAACATTGTTTGGGCAATGCGAAGGGGCTCACAGTGCAGTGGCAAAGGCCATTGGTCGGGGTGCTCCCACCCAAAGTTCAAACCCTGGGTGCCACACCTAATTAAGCTTTAGGGGTTTCCCTTAAAGTATTTCTATAAAAAAACATTGTTTGGGCAAATTGCGTGCATTATGATCCCCTACTAGCTTATATTTTCAACGTCCATTTACTTTTACCCTTACCTCTAGCCTTCTCCTTGCTCTTCCAAATTCTTTTGCATCTCTCTTTCGACTTAATATCATTTGGTGGATGTATATCGACCTTATTTCGAATTTGCTACCAAGGAAATATTCATGCCCATCCAGTTTTTCAACTCTCGTAGCAGGCGTGATCTTTTGGAGTGGTTCTAGGTTGGATAAACTAGAATATAAAAAGTTCATCCTTTGTTTAGAGTTCTTGGCCAGTTGGATAAGATCTTCAAACTTGTTGCGTGAATCTGGAATCTTTTCCCGCATTACCACCTCCATAGGATCTTTAGGCTTTTCATCTATAGGTTACCTTCCTCATCAAAGAATAGTTCTTTGTAAAATTGAAGATCTGATCAAGACTATACAAAACAGAAAAGGAAAGGAAAGTTGGAGTATCGGTGAACAGAGAAGGAAACAAAACAACCATAGAAAAAAATCATACAATACACACTTTTTACATCTTTTCTCCCATCTCTTCATAATACAAATCGATGGTATCTCATTTTTCTTCTCGGCTCTAAGCACTTGTATAATATGATGAATCCACGTAAAAATGTATATGGATGTGTTGCAGTCTAGGTTTGGCCGACTGAAAGCATCTAGGCCCCTAATTCGAGTTTTGGTAATTAATGACAACAGTTTGTGGATTAACAATTTCATTTGAGATAATGAGTATAGGTTGATTCACGGATGAAAGGGGTTTGATTATGATCATACGATTGGAGATGATGTGCAAAGCTCAGGCTCAAGGCAAAGGTATTATATAGGGCTTTTGCATTTTGCCGGTCATAAGACGATTAGTGGATGAAAAATGACTAGGTTTGTTGGATAGATAGCCGTACTATCAAGAGGAGTCGTGTACTCGTGACGGGTCTCTAGTGCCATTTTGCTCAAAATAACTAGATGCATGCATGAGGGCTAACGACGTTCTAAAAGGTTTGAAAATGGATTCAAAAATTGTGTGCTGACTGTCTAGTGCGGACGGTCCGGCCCAAGGGGCGGACGGTCCACCACTCAATTTGAAAAACGGCTAGAGATGTTGTTTGTCTCTGGTGGGCTTGATAAGTGACGGGCGGACGGTCCAGCACAGGCGGGCGGACAGTCTGCCCCTCTAACTCAGTTTTTGTCCAGAGACATGTTGTTCTGTTGGCTTGAACGGCGGACGGTCCGCCCCTGGGGTGCGGACGGTCCGCCGGTCACTTGACAAAATGACCAGAGACGTTTTGGGTCTCTGGTGGGTTTTGAGATTGAAAGGCGGACGGTCCGCCCCTGGGGCGCGGACGGTCCGCCGGTCATTTTGAAAAGTGACCAGAGACGTTTTTCTCTCTTAGGTTTAGAACTTTTAACTGCAGACGGTCCGCCCCTGGGGCGCGGACGGTCTGTCGGTCATTTTGAAAAGTGACTAGAGACGTTTTTCGTCTCTTGTTGGGAAGCCACACTTCTTTGATGGAAACAGTTATGATTATTGGAAGACTAGGGTGTCGGGTCATCTCAAGGCTATGAGTAGAAAGTTATAGAGAGTTGTGAATGATGGGTATGCCATCCTAGACACAAAGAACTTGACCCCCCCTAGATGAGGAAAATGAAGTGCTAAATAATCAAGGGGTGAATGTGCTCTTTAGTGCTCTTCATGTAAGTGAGTTCAATAGAGTCAAAAGTCTCACAAATGCAAATGAGATATGAAAGAAACTCATGAAAATTCATGAGGGCACATCAAGTGTGAAGGAGACCAAATTATATTTGTTCAAGGGCAAGTTTAGTGAATTTGCCATGAAGAAGGATGAGAGTGTGGCCGAGATGTTCAACCGGCTAAATGATATTGTGAATGAGCTCAAGGGTCTTGGATTTGAAGTGCCGGATGCGGATTTCTCTCACAAGTTTCTTAGAAGTCTTCCGGAGAGATATGATATTATTGTGACCTTGCTTGTGAGGTCAAATATGAAGACCGCTACTCCCACTGTAGTAATTATTGTAGCAATTTAGTGTCTAATCATACCCTAATTAGACTCATTAGATTCGTCTCACAATTTACAAGCAAATTATGCAATTTATTTTTTTATTTCGTCTAGATTTAATTACGCCATGCATGTAAGATTTCCTTTCGATGTGATAGTTTTGGAATTTTGAATTTTGCAACTAAATATGGCCGGGGAACTAAACAAAGTCTTAATTTTGATTGATGTGTAAAGTTTTAGATGGCGAACTAAGGCCTTGTTTAGTTCCCAAAATTTTTCCTTTTGCTACAGTAACTTCAAACGTTTAACCAAGAATTAAGAGTATTAAATATGGATAACTGACAAAATCCATTCCATAACTTTCGGATGAAATCGCGAGATGAATCTAATGAATGTAATTATGCAATAATTAGACAATGTCATGCTACAGTAAACAATCTTTAATGATGGACTAATTAGGCTTAATAGATTCGCTCGCGACTTTCCGTCCATCCGTGTATTTAATTCATAATTAATTTATATTTAATGCTCCTAATTAGTGTTGTAAATGTTGCCAAAATTTTTTGGAAACTAAACGCGCCCTAAACAAGGTCTCAATCTTTAAGGGTGAAACGCCCTGCAAAAATGAATGAAACGGAGAGAGTACAGAAAAAGCTATAAACGGCCCACCAAGTTCACAAACAATCCTGGTCGCCGGAGCACATAAGTCCAAGCGGGGCCCTTATCGGTGTCCCGATCCTATTCAACTGTGCATCCGCTTCTCGCATCGGACGGCTGATAGAGCCCCCGGTTGCCCCAGCTCTCCATTTAATATGCCATCCACCCCACGCCGCAATCTCCAATCCGCCTTCCCCAATCTCTCGCCCTCCTTCCCCCGTGCGCCGCAGCTAGAAAGCTAGGGTTTCGCCTGCGATCCGATCCGTCGAGTCCACACTCCCCACCCGATCGATGGCGGCCGAGGGCGAGAAGAAGATGATCACGCTCAAGAGCTCCGACGGCGAGGAGTTCGAGGTGGAGGAGGCGGTCGCCATGGAGTCGCAGACCATCCGTCACATGATCGAGGACGACTGCGCCGACAACGGCATCCCGCTCCCCAACGTCAACTCCAAGATCCTCTCCAAGGTCATCGAGTACTGCAATAAGCACGTCCACGCCGCAGCCGCCGCGGCCGCCGCGTCCAAGGCAGGCTCCGACGACGCGGGGGCTGCCGCCGCCAACAGCAACGCCGCCTCCGGCGAAGACCTCAAGAACTGGGACGCCGACTTCGTCAAGGTCGATCAGGCCACGCTGTTCGACCTCATCTTGGTAAAGGCTCCGCCTCCCTTCTCCCTCCTCTGTCCATGCCTATATGGTGAAATTTAGATCTGGGATTGGTTAGGGTTCATATTTATCCATTCAGATCTGGATTGGTTTGTTTGTTGGTGGAAGCTAGCTGTCTTTACCTGCGCGGGTTGCGGGGATTTTGTTGCTGCTGTCAATCGAATGCATCATCATAATACTGCCTGCTAGTTAATTGGATTTTCATTGTCACAAATGTATTATTGTCCTATCGAGGAACTTCTATTTATATAGATATTAGTTGCAAGGAATAATCTTTCGATATTAGAAGTTTTATGATCTTATCTTTTGGTTACATGATTGCTTGTCACAATCTGTATTATATTCATTGGTATCTACCTTTAGTGTTTGTTGGTAGGTCATTGCACTGCTTTGGTTTTCTTTGCCTATCATCTTTGTAGAAATTTTTCCTGATGACAGTGATACCTAGAATTTTTCTGAAGTTTCTTAGCTTTTGGTGTTACTCTTATTGGTTCCATAACGTGGTTATAAGTTTATGACATCATCCTTTATGTGTATCTAAGCACATCAGATTCTATCTGTGAACTTCTCTTGTAGCATGTGTGCTAGGTTAACTATGCCTTTAATTGTGTGATTACAGGAAAGTATGGTTATGTTATCCCTTTTAACTTCCAAGTTACTTGGAAGCCTGATTTGCTATTTTTTTTAAGTCCGTTTTGACTGTTTTCACACCTAATTGTTCTGTGCTAAGTGATAGATTTAGATAACATCATATGTAATGTTTTTCTGGTTAGTAGCTTCAATTTTTTTGTTAATTATTATCCTGTTGTCCTGTTAGCAACATTACATGTTGATAAACAATATCCTGATACAGTGCACCAATGCTAAATAAATTTAAAGAACTGGTTTTGAAAAAAGTTTGTTTCAACTTTCAAGTTACTCTACTATGGTACCATTGTATAATTTTATTTATTTGTACTTTCCCTTGGTAAATCCGTAGGTGTGAACCAGTTTGTGCAACTCATTGGGTTTAGCAGTTTTATCTTCATAAGATCTTTTGGTATATTTATCTCCTGATAAATCATTAAAAAGGGCCTGCCCGGTACTGTAGGCTTCCCGCACTGCGCGGTGTCTGTGGAAGGGTTGTTTTAATCTCATAAGCTTATTTCTGCTATGAATCCTCTGAAGTTGTCTGATTGCTCCTTGATAATGCAGTGAAGTTTGTTTTCTGATTTACGAGTAGTGCATATTCTTAGATAAAACATTTTCGCCTATCTATTTATATTCTCTGAGTATGAACTTTTTCTTCCTGGTTTCTGACACCCTCTTTTTTTGTCAGGCTGCAAACTATCTCAACATCAAGGGGCTGCTGGACCTGACCTGCCAGACTGTTGCTGACATGATCAAGGGTAAGACTCCTGAGGAGATCCGCAAGACCTTCAACATCAAGAACGACTTCACCCCTGAGGAGGAAGAGGAGATCCGCAGAGAGAACCAGTGGGCCTTCGAGTAGAGAGGTGCTTGAGCTCCTGATCTCTTGATGCCTAGGCTTTGTCGTCGTACCTATGCAATGCCTGCTTTTATGTGTTGTCGTAATGGTTGTAAGTATTTTGGGAGTCGCTGCGGTGTTGGGTAAAACTGGTCAGTTATTCTAAACAAATTTATCTCTAGTATATCATGACAAGACTAAGTGGCTGCTGCCCTAAGAGGTTTAGTTCGATTTGCCATGGCATCATGTTTGTTATGTTCAGTTTATGTTTTATGATGGGAATTTCTTCATAAATCTTGTGGCTGAGAGTTTCGTCAATTAAGATATCTTCATGGGATGCTCTGCTATTCTATGTACTGACCAGAATTCAGGGTACAGTAACTATAATAGTTGCAGAGCATGGCTTCTTTTCTCTGTTCTGTAACGGCATACCCCCGAACTAAGCCATTTCTCTGTTCTGTAACGGCACACCCCCGAACTAAGCCATTTCTCTGTTGTGTGATGGCATACCCCCGAACTATTGGGGTCGAGCACTTAACCTCTATGGTTCTATGGTGGTACATTTAACGGCATACTGAGTCATGCTGTGTCGCTTATAAGCTGGTCTGAGAGTTTAGTCGATATCTTCATGGGATGTTCTGCTATTCTATGTAACCAGAATTCAGGATTGTTGTTTGGTCAGAAGTATTTCCTCTGTAACGGCATGTGCTCTTTTCTGCTAATTTCGTTGTCTGTCAAATTTGCTTCGACGATGGGACAGAGGCGAGATGGTGTACATCCCCCACCCCCATACTATTGGGGTCGAGCACTTAACCTCACCCCCCCCCCCCCCCCGCCCCCTAACACCATGTTCTTTCTAATCATGTGCACCTAATCGTCATGCTGGAGACGCTGTCGTGCCCTCCTGGCCGTGAGTTCCACAGTGGCACAGTTCCTCCCTCTTTTTAACCTGCCTATGTGTTTACAAGCCGGTCCCACGAGTTAGAAGGCCACATCAGCATCGGGCAGAATCGCTATGAAAAACCACTAGAGTGATATCCAGTTTTGTTGTTAAGGGGTTAAGTGCTCAAGTGTTCTGACCTTGATAGTTTCGAGGTATGTAGACTTCTCCCGGACAGAGGGCTTGTATTGAGTGAGCTGTTTTTTTACTAGTGAAGATGCGTGGCACGTGTTTAATTTTGCTTCCATCAAGCAAGGATGTTATTTATTTTTCTTTCAAAAATAATACACATCTTTTTTTTCTTCCGTAAAAGAATAATAGTCAATTATTAGGATTTTAATGGAAATATTTTTCTTCTATTAATTTTATGGGTCTACACTCACTTTCGTTAAACCTTTGGTTTGACTTTAAAATGGGACGTCCGTAAAGCGTACGGTGGGCCTAATCTTGATGAAAAATAGTTTCAATTATTTTAACTTTTATAGTATAGATAAAGAGCTGGGTTTGTTTGGTTTGCCATAAATGACTGCCTAGCTGCCGCGGTTTTGATATGTCGACGTGTAATTAGTTTGAAATTTGAATAGTCATGACCTGGCGGGATAGAGTGTGGGTGTTAGTGCAATTATAGTATGTGTAAATATTGGCAAAATTTCTAGCATCTCTCCGGCGGTATCCTAAGATAATTGTAATGTGTAGAACAAGACAAATATGCCAAATATATTTCAGTATATATAATGTTTAAGAGTGTAGCAATCTCATAGTTTATATGGCTTGAGTTATATGAGATAGTAGCATGGGAGAGCCGTACATTGTGGTCGCAATCTCAAAGTATATATGGCTAGTCATATGAGATAGTAGTATGGGAAAGCTGTACATTGTGGTTTCCACACTCTTAATCATTACATATATTGAAATATATTTCATATTTTTCTGGTTCTATAAGTAAACAATAGCCTTAGGTTACAAGTTTCACCTTTTTTTATGTGATTTGCTATATTTATGAGTTAAATGAGTTTTCATTTTAAATTGGAAAATCATTTGTGGGGCGCCCCTACAAATCCTTTTTCAGTGACAGATTATGCCTCCACTGTCACACCAGGGCACAACATACTTGACGTGGCACAGATCTGTACGGAATAAGGATATGTAATACCCAAATGATATGAGAAGTACTCATATACAAATACAACTAGTCGGTAGAGAAGAAAACTACTCGAGGACTCCTAGGCAAATATCGATATATGGTTTCATGTAACCCTATCCACCTAGGTTATATAAGGGCAGAAAGGGATCCCTCCAAATTAAATCATCTACAATCCTTATGCAATACATATCATCAAACAGGACCTATGGTGTTACACAACTCGCAGTCTGAACCTATCTAAACCTTGTGTTGCTTGCACCATCATGTTTCTGATCTCAACAACTTCCTGCCTACAATCAACTACCGTAGGGTATCCCTAGATAGGCTTGCCGGCAAAACACCGGTATCAACCCAACCCTAAAAATCGATTTTTAGGGGTGGGTGGGGCATCACCCACTCCTACAAATGCCTCTATATATAAGCAACCAGGAGGTCGGGACTTAGCCTCCCCACCACTGCTCCACCACATGCACTGCCCCCTGCACTACCTTCCCTCCTCCCCACACGCCTCCGCTCCTGCTCCCCTCCTGCATGCGTGGCAGCCTTCCCCACATCCATGCGGCGGCCCTACTCCTCCTCCCGGCACCCCTCCACGCGTGGATCCCCCTCGGCTCGATCTGCGTAGGCCTAGTGCAGAACCACCCCGGACCGTCCCTGATTTGATTCTCCTCCAACCGGTGCAGTTGGCTTCGCGGTGCAGATCCTCATTGATCTACACATCGTCTCATTCCTCACCATGCCAAGAACCTCCGGTCGCCTACTGCTCGGACCATCCACGATCTGGTCCTCCCTCCTCGACCCGCTAAGAAGCTCCAGCCATCCACTGCTCCAACGCGTCTCCTCAACATGCCGGCCTCCTCCTCCAGCCGGCACCCCTCCGCGCATGGAGCCCCTCAGCCCAATCTGCGTTGGCCTAGTGCAGAACCACCCCGGACCATCCCTGATATGATTCTCCTCCAACCGATGCAGTTGGCTTCGCGGTGCAGATCCTCAATGATCTACACCTTGTCTCATTCCTCACCATGCAAAGAACCTCTGGTCGCCTACTACTCGGACCATCCTCGATCTGGTCCTCCCTCCTCGACCCGCTAAAAAGCTCTAGCCACCCACTGCTCCAACCATCACCGAGTTGTTCTTCCTCCCCGACCCACCCCATGAACACCTAGTGTAGATCTGTTGAGGCTAAAACATGCCGTCACACGAGCACGTCACGTGCACCTCGCAGAGGGCTCCTTACAGCACCTCCACGAATTCGGTCAGACCGGTTCGGTAGGCCAGTCAGACCGGTTTCGTTGGGGAGCCCAACAAAGATCTAATGAACGCTCGCCCGAGAGGAACCCCGTCAGGGCAAGTGAGCACCTTGAAACGCCATAGAGATGAAGGAAGAACAACATGTCGAGGTTGGGAAAGCTAGGGTAAAGAGAAGAGGTAAAGATGATGAATGAAAATGTATCTGATAGATTCGATTGGGTTTGGATCCCCTCAATCGGCTGTGACTCTTTATATTTATAGAGAGGGGAGGTCTTGTCTCTGATGGAGTTGAAACCCTAGTAAATCTCGTGCTAAAATACAACTCCAACTCAGATTTCATAGCCCAAAACTGGTCTTACCACCATGTGATCTGGACTGACCGGTCTGCCCGGGGTGCAGATATTCCTGAAGCCATATATCTCTCATTCGGACTCCAAATTGGACGTTCTACATATGAATCTTGATCTACTCAACAAGAACTATCCAATGTTGAAGTCCAATTTACATTTTGAGGACATTGACCAGACTAGTCGGACTGGTTGGAGGAACATGTCTGACCGGTTTTCTCATGGCTGCCACTTTTTGGTGCGAACATATGCCCCCCTGTTTTGTAGCAAAGATTTCGTGCCATATAACATTCTCAATGGTCAAAATTGCTCAAGGGCGAAGATGGGCAATGCATCGGCCATATATTTTTTCTAAGGGCGATGACATGCTACCAGCCATAAACTTGATTGGCTTAAGTTGAAACTAGATCAACCAACTTCGGCCTCCACTCCTTGATCTGGCTTAGCTGGCATCTCTTTAGTTGGTCACTCTATTGCATCTTTCTTGTACATTCTTTGTAGTCTTCTCTTTCGGGTGTGAGATAAGCTCGAGGGACACCACCTTGGCTGTATATACTTAGAACTTTGCTCGTTGGTACTCTCACGCTATTTAACACTAGTACATGCATTACAATTAATCGGATTATTATTGCAAGCAACCAATTGTTGTAGTGAACCATAATCTGGATCTAAAATAATGTATGGTTGCATGCACATACTATTATAGTCATTGGATGCATAATAACAAGGATATGACCAAGACAATGGCATATATGACCCAACAAAACAACACGGTGCAGCAGCACAATTACCTTGTTGTTGGTGAGAACCTTGATACCCTCGATGCCTTGGTGGTGAATTTGCATCTCTAGTGCTATATGGCCGACTCTTTTGCTTTTGAACAACTTCTTTCTTCTCATATTTAACTAGAAGTTCCTCGAAGCTCAGCCTCATCTTCTTCTTGGCCTTGGAAGAATTTCCATGCTTGCTGGATATGCGGGTCAGATCGGTCTGATCACCGGTCAGACCAGTCGGTACACCAGTCAGACCGACCCGGGAACCGGTCGGATCGGTTGGTGTATTACCAGCCTTCTTTTCCTTGCCTTACCCCCAACCAAACTTTATCATTGTTCAGCTATATCATTTGAAACATGTTCAACATTAGGGGTAATTTGATCAATGGAAGTAGCCGGTGATTCTTTAATATTCGGATTTTCTATGTCTAGTGTCTCTGGATTTTTGCTCAACCATCCACCTTTTTTGACACGATAGACTTGCTCGATCACCTTGTGTTTCTTTTTCTGTATACACTGATTTTTTTTATCAAAATGGTCATTATTGGTAGGTGATGGTTTACTAATTGATGGCTTCCTATAGGTAATGTAATTTGGACACAAATATCTAGGAAGAGACAGCATATATGAATTATAAGACCTTGACAGATAAAAATAAGGCGTGCTATAATAAAATCTGCATGGCATAGGTACATGTGATTCATGTGGCAAAAACAGCATTGAAGTAGGAAAAGTATTCAATCGGCGATTCTGATCATGTAATCTTTCTAGGAGTATGTTTTGAGTGTTCTGAACGTTTTGGCGGACTAGCATCATTAGATTTTGGATTTAGCCGAAAGCTTTCCATAAATATATTTTGGCTTTTCCTTTTGATGCTTTCTACGTCCTTTGGCTTCAATAGTTTTCCAAATGCCAATCTCTGGTTTTTTTTGGGCTTAACCATCCTAGATTTTGATTTAGTGCTAGAAAACCCTGGGAGAGTTGGTTAGACTAGTCTTGAAACCGGTCAGACTGGTTTTGTCACAAAAGTCTCTTTTATCATTGCCTTGTTGACCCCCTGTCGGGTATAAATACATCGGATACCTAACGACGGAGGATTAAGGGGAAGGCTAAGTCGCTGTGTCAGGTAGCCTGATAGCGGCACCGCCAGCCCTGACCTAAGCGGAGGGTTTCCGCCTTGTCCGACCAAAAGGTGCAGATTCCTTCCGCCCGACCTAAGGAAGAAGTCCATGCCTCGCCCGGCCTGGCTTGTCAGGCAGTCGGGCGGACGGAATGGGGACGCACCCAACTTGTAGCTGGGGCCCGCCATGACCCGCGCCATGTGAGTTTGACAGCGGTAGAGGCGAACAGGCGACCGAGTGTGCTCTGACGCCGCTTGCACTGACATGGTACACAGTGGAGCGCCCCTTCCCGTCACGTCCTACGGCATGGCAGGGCGTAGGGTAGGGCCGGACGTGCTACACCAAGACCAAGACGCAGTTGTGTATCCCACTCTACAGACCATGGAGGGTGGCGATGGCAGGGTCAAGAGGACCCATGGCGACGAACGATGATAGGGATGGTGGAGGAAGCGCCATGCGGGCTTCGTAGTCCTCCCCCTCTCTTCATCTCTCTGTCTCTCTATCTCTGCGATTGTACACTATTCTCTCCCTAGTCGTATAACGGGTAGAGAACAGGCCCCTGCGCGGGGGATTGAACCAAGACCAGACGAACACACACACGAGCACACTCATACCGCTGGGAAAGAGGCAGGCGGAGCTCCGAGTGGCTCTCGCCGGCCGCTACCCTAACCAGACGAGAGCCATGAATACTCCACCTTTCCACCTATCTCAGAGACTTAGTACACTTGTCCCTCTCTCGACCGTTTGTAACCCCCTGCTGCAGAGCAGTGCCAGATACACGAGTAGCAAAAACTGGACATATGGTATTACGCCTCCCGGCGGCCCAAACCAGTATAAATTCTTGTGTCTTCCTGCATTACCATCCGCCCCTAAATGCGCATGCATGAGAATCACTAGCCAGTGCTAAAAAACACCGACAGTTGGCATGCGACGTAGGGGATTTTTGCACGTTTCGTTCATTTTTCCACCAGGTGGCAGATGGCCATCATCGCTGGAGATTGGGTCCCAGGCACGCTCGTGCGTTTCGGTGGTCTACGCTTCATCGTCAACCTAGAGGGCGGTTTGGAGCCTATCTGCTCCTCCAGTTGGCTTCCGAACGTCGATGGCGCCGACCCCGACATCGACTCCCTGCGGGAGCTGCGGCTGGAGGTCCCGGGGTATAACGCCTCTCCTCACGTCCAACGCCCTCTCACAGACCGTGCGAGAGCGGAGTAGCAGCACTCGCGACGGTGGCTGTCATCCGGCTCCTCCTGGGATGATCGACCGTCCCAAGACGACCTTCGCCGGGCCCTGCTCTTGCTGATAGACATGACGAGGGAACTCTCCGGAGGACAGTCGGGCTCGCTGAAGACTCCCAACAAGGGTACCCCACGGTGTTCCCCTTTGTCTTGCACGATGCTACACTGGACATGCACTGTCTCGTTGTGCAATGCGCATCATCGAGACCGACGGACACCGAGCCCGTCGAGGCGTCGGACACTGAGTCCGTCGACAAGATGAACACCGAGTTCATTGTGATGGCGGATTACGTGCCCGAGTCCTTTCGTGACCTCCTCGCGGATCCATCCGAGGTACTTTCTGTCTCAGGCTCCTGCGAGGCGAGTCACCACCCGTCACGTGAATGCTTCATGGCAGACTCGCACGGCGCGCACGAGGTGAACAACACCCGGGAGGCTACTCCTCCCGCCAACCCAAGCAATGAGTTGGAGGGCAGCTCCCATGCTCCGCCAGCACCGCGGCCCAACCAGCTGCGGGACCATGAGGAGGAGCTCGAAGAGGCCATGCGATAGCTTGAGAAGGTGTGCACTGAGGTCAAACGGCAGTTGGGACACCGAGGAGAAAGCGGTCGTGCGTGTGAGGTGAATCGGCAAATCCCTGATGACCATGCGAACCTTCCAAACATCGCCCGGGCAAGCAGTGGTGCTCGCTGCGCTACCCGAGCCCGCAGAGCCAGAGGAGCACTGCGAACACGACAAGCTCCATAGCAGCAAGTCGAGAGTTCGATCTCCTGGCGGCACGCCCTGTGCCAGGGCCACCCCTCACGGCCTGGGTCAGGAATCAGGAACGTCACGGTCAACCAGGCGCAGTCTGAAGTACCGGTGCCCCCGCAGGCGCCGGTAAGGAGCTGCCTCGCCGCCAACCGCGAGGTGCGGCACACCTTCAATGCCGGCAGGCGCGAGCTGGGCCAAGACGAGCCTGAGGTGGGCCACATGCCCCAGTTGAGGCAGAGTGGGCGATCCGACTGCGTGGAGGATAGGAGCTCGAGCTCTGATGCGTCGAGGGTCCGGAGTGTTCGGATCGGACATCCGCAACGCTCCGTTCCCTCAGCGGTACCGACTACCGATGAACATCACAAGGAACACCAGGGAAATGAATCCTGGCCTCTGGCTCGAGGAATACCGGCTCGCTTGCCGAGCTGGTGGCGTGGATGATGATTACTTCATCATCCACAATCTGCCACTGTTCCTAGCCGACATGGCACGAACATGGCCTAAGAATCTCCCTCCTGACTGGATCCAATACTAGTCGGATCTCAATGAGGTGATTGTGGGGAACTTCTGTAACACCCGGTTTATAAAAGAACATAAACCGAGCAATCATATACGTGCCAGGATCAAGTCACACGTATATACAACAGAATGAACAGTATATCATAGCACATATCACGTAAAAAGACATAATAAATCGAAATACGAATGTTATTCATTACATTAATGGCAAAATGTCTGATACAGCGGAAGCGAAGTACAAATACGGTAAAAGAACTCTCCGAAGCTGAGCAGGGTGCCACAGGGACGTCGATTGGGAGACGAACACCTAGAAGTCCTCGTAGTCCTGGTAGCGCTGGATGAACTCCCTCGTGTCGGCAGGAACTGAGCAGCAGTAGCATAGCCAAGAGGAAAAAGTAGAGAAGAGGCAAGAGTGAGTACACAACTTGTACTCAACAAGTATAACACAAACTATGAGGCTCTAAGGTTGGCTGACTCAACTGCATTAGCTTTTAAGTCTTGGCAAAATTTTATTAAAGCTATTTACTACGAGTTGATGAATTACCATTAACCCAGTTACATAGTAATTAGTAAAATTTACTCATGATACTACTGAGAACCAGACCAAAACCAAGCCACCAAGGTAACCCCGAGAGGCACCTCCCTCGTCGGAAGGAGACAACCCCACTAATCAAAAGGAGGATCTGGGCCACTCATAACCGTGAGCACGGCTAGTATACCAGTTTTACACTCTGCAGAGGTTGCACATCTTTACCCACAAGTCGTGAGCTACGCTAGAGGTTCATCACACTTCCTTAGGTGAGATGACTAGCGACTCACTACGAGGCCGTTACAAAGAATCTCGTTGGTAAGGCGTAACCGCGAGAGTTAGGTCAGCGACGATGGGGCCCACCTCACGGGGGTACAAGCATAGGTACGCAAACCAAGCACAGACCAGCCGGAGGAGCAGGGACCATTGAAGCTTACTACTCTTGCCCCGCAGGTAAGTTACTCCAAACCAAAGAGACCTAATTAGTAAGCCAAGTCTATCCCATTCTAGCCTTGTGGTAGCGCTGTTGTCCCTGGTTGTCGCTCTATGAACCGGTCCTTATGGAGAGTGGCCAACCAAGCACTAAGCACCGTGCTGGCCCCCGAAACCATGTTTCTACAAAAAACATCTTTTAATGAGACGTGAGCCACTCATCCACACAGAGGGCCACTCTCAGAATTAAGTTCAAGTAAACCATTAATCAAATTAATTTAAAAAGGACCAGAGTGTGTTATAGCGCAGCAACCTAGCACAACTAACCAAAATGCAACCCAAGGATATATATAAATGATATAAAGTGGCTAGGAAATCCTTATAGGCATACAGTATTAAAATGCAGTATGAAATTGTATTTAAAAGTGATAGGTTGTTCATGTTATACTTGCCTTCCTCGTACTGCTCCTGCTGCTGCTCAAAGGGCTCGGAAGACGGCTGCTCCTGGTACTGGTACTGGGGCTCCTCAGATGGATCAGCATCTACTCACGAACACATGGCCAAAATAATGCACAATAATAAGCATACAAGCAAACACTAATAAAAACTAAGAAACAGTACATCAGTACATAAAAACAGCACATTAAACTAGTCTATAACTATTCTACGCGTTACAACGATCGCGTGGACATAAAGAACACTTAAAACGGAGCTAAAACGCGTATTCTAGGCTAAAAACAAGTTCTAGGGGCTAAACTGCAAGAAAACTAAGGTTCCAGGGGGTTTTCTGCAAAAACCGAGGGTCTAAACAAAATTAAAGGGTAGTTCTGGGGTCTAACTTGCAAAAAGTCAAGGGCTGGACGGCGGTTCGAATTCTAGAAAACTTAAGGGCTAAAACGCTAAAAACTGGACTAAACTGCAATTTCTTTTAACTAGAGGTGGACTGCGGGTTGAATAGGAAGAAACCGGGGGTCTCTTTAGTAAAAGTGACAAGCCGAAGGGGTACGAGTGGATCTCAGCCGTTGGATCACAATCCGATGGCTCAGATCTGACCTGGACGCGATCTAATCTCATCCGCAGAACACAGATCGCACGGCCAAGCACGAGCGGGTGCGCGGGGCGGCGGCGGTGCTTGCCGGAGCTCTGCTCCACGGCGGCGAGCTCGCCGGAGCAGTCCGAAACGGCGCCCCAGGGCTCGGTTTGGCATGTGGTTTGGCCGGGGAGGGTCTACGCGGGGTGCGTGATCCACTGGTGGGCTCTGCGAGGTGTGATGGGGACCGGGCGTGGCTGCGCGACGGTGATGGCGGGACTGGGCGGAGGGGAACGCCGGAGCACGGTGTTCGGGCCGCGAGAGGGGGCTATGGACTACACTAACACACCAAAAAGGGAGCGAAGTGGAGGATATTCTCACCGAGTCTTGGGACGGGCGGGGCGTGTCGCGGAAGGGGGTCGCCGGCGAGGTCGAGCGGAGACGGCCGGTCGGAGGTGGTGGCGCGGTCGAAACGTGCGGTTTCCTGCGTCCTGGACCCACGGACTGACTCCGGGAGGTGCTGCGAAGGTGCCACGGGGTCAGGGGGGTTCATGAGTGCCGGCGGCGAGAAATCGGGCGGCGGACCACTCACCTGCGGGGATGGCTTCGGGTTGAAATCCCGGCGCGCGTGGCGCAATCCTCGAAGCTGAGGTCCCAAGGAGGGTCAAGGGGCCTTGGCGAAGCTGCGGCGCGGCTAAAGGTGGTCTGGGGTGCGGCGGGGCGGGGTAGCCGCGGCGGCGCAGAGGATTTAGCGCGGCGGAGCGGGTGGTGGTGGCGGCGGGCTAGGGTTAGGGATGGCGGCGCTGAGGGAGATGGGATGCAGGGGGGTCGCGGGGCGCTACTTATAGGGCGGCGGGGAACCTAGGCGCGCGTGCCCAGGGAAACCGCCGCGATAATCCCGGCGAACTCAACGCGGGCGGGCGCTGCGGGAGGAAGGGGGCGGCTCTGACGCGCGGGCCCGGTCTGTCAGAGAAAGGGGGGACGAGCGCTCTGCGGGCGCGAGGCGAGCGGGCGGAGGCAGGCCGCGGCGTGGGCCGTGAGCGAAGGCTGGCTGACGTGCGGGGCCCAGGTGGCAGGCGGGTGAGCGGGATAGGCTGGACGCATTCGCGGGCTGATGCAGTGGGGAGAGAGAGACGGGGTTGGGCTCGCGGCTCTGGGCCGGACGCGGGGAGCGAAGGGGAGCTGGGCCCGCGTGGGGTTCAGCTGGGCCTGGGATTTGGGTTGGGTTTCCAGGGGAGGTGGGGCTGGGCCTGGGTCGAGGGTTGGGCTGCTGGGCTAGTTTGAGTTGGGTTTGGATTTTCTATTTTCCTTCTCTTTTCTAAATCTAGCTCCTATTCAAACTCAACCAAAACTAGTTGAATTCAAACTTGAATTTGAATTCCACTCCAAAACTCAAACAATTAAAACAAATGCACCAGCATGAATGCAACAACAAAAATTAAACCTATGATAAAATTTTAATTACTTATAGAACAAAAATTTAGATTAAATGCAAGTCTAACACAATAAACCTTAGAAAATTAAATAAAGCCAATTAAATTTATTATTAAATGCTGAAATTTAAATTAGGGTGTTACATACCCTACCCCCTTAAAGAAATCTTGTCCCCGAGATTTAGCTGGGCTGGCTAGCAAAAAGAACTGGATATGTCTTCCTCAGCTCATCTTCTCGCTCCCATGTAGCCTCAGCTTCACTGTGGTGACTCCACTGAACTCTGCACATCTTGATGCGCTTGTTGCGAGTAACCCTCTCTGATGTCTCCAGAATCTTCACCGGATGCTCAGTATAAGTCAGATCTTCCTGGACATCTACTCCATCCAGTGGTGCCTGCTCCTCGGGTACTCGCAGACACCTCTTCAGCTGAGATATATGGAAGACATCATGAACTCCTGAGAGGCTGGTGGGCAACTCCAGGCGATAAGCAACTTTGCCTTTCCTCTCTAGCACCTTGAATGGACCAACATACCGAGGTGCTAACTTCCCCTTGACATTAAACCTGCGGATTCCTCTCATCGGAGACACCTTCAGGTACACATAATCACCGACACTGAAGGTCAGGTCTCTCCGTTTGCCATCTGCATAGCTCTTTTGCCTGCTCTGTGCAATCCTCAGATTTTCTCGCACAGCCTGAACCATCTGGTCTGCATCATCTATGATCTCAGGGCCAAAGAGCTGCTTCTCACCAATCTGATCCCAATAGAGAGGAGTCCTGCACTTCCTGCCATACAATGCCTCAAAGGGGGACTTCTTCAGACTGGCCTGATAGCTGTTGTTATATGAGAACTCAGCATATGACAGGCACTTATCCCAACTAGTACCGTACTGAATGGCACAAGCTCTCAGCATATCCTCCAACACTTGGTTGGTTCTCTCTGTCTGCCCATCTGTCTGAGGGTGATAAGCCGTACTGAAACGCAGCTTCGTATCTAACGAATCATGGAGCTGCTCCCAGAACCGAGAAGTAAACTGAGACCCTCTGTCGGATATGATCTTCTTGGGCACACCATGCAAGCAGACAATCCGGGAGATGTACAACTCTGCAAGTCTAGCACCGGAGTAAGTAGTGTTCACTGGAATGAAGTGAGCAACCTTCGTCAGACGATCCACTACTACCCATATGGAGTTGTACCCTTTCTGAGTACGAGGCAATCCAACAATGAAGTCCATAGTGATCTCCTCCCATTTCCACTCTGGAATCTTCAAAGGCTGTAACAGACCTGCTGGCCTCTGATGCTCGGCCTTGACACGCTGACAGGTGTCACAAATAGCCACGTACTCTGCCACTGAACGCTTCATCCCATACCACCAGAAACGTTCCTTCAGATCATAATACATCTTCGTGCTGCCCGGATGAATAGAGTATGCTGTATCATGGGCCTCACTCAGAATCAACTTCCGGAGATCCTTCACATCTGGCACACAGATCTGGTTCTTGTACCACAAAGTACCCTGATCATCCTCTCTGAAATGAGGAGCCTTGCCCTTCTTGAGCAACTCACGGATCTCCTGCAGCTTCTCATCATCTTTCTGATGTTGCCTCATATCTGACTCTAGAGTCGGTACTGCCTCAAACGCTGCACTGGAAGTATGATGCAAGAAGCCCAGACTCAACTGCTCGAACTCCTCGCATAACTCTGGAGGCATCTGGAAAGCCACGGCCATGTTGACATAACTCCTTCTGCTCAGAGCATCTGCTACAACATTGGCCTTGCCCGGATGATAGTGAATCTCCAGGTCATAATTCTTGACCAACTCTAGCCATCTTCTCTGCCGCATGTTCAGCTCATTCTGCGTGAAAATATACTTGAGGCTCTTGTGATCAGTGTAGATATCACACCGCTGTCCATACAAGTAATGCCTCCAAATCTTCAGAGCATGCACAACTGCGGCTAACTCAAGATCATGTGTGGGATAGTTCAGCTCGTGCCGATGTAACTGCCGTGACGCATAAGCTATCACTCTACCCTCCTGCATCAGAACACACCCAAGACCATCCTTCGAAGCATCACAATACACCGTGAACCTCTTGTCTAGTCTGGCAGAGTCAGGACTGGCGCCGTAGTCAACCTCTTCTTCAGCTCACCAAAGGCCATCTGACGCTCATCAGTCCATATGAATGCCACATTCTTCTCTAGCAAAGAAGTCAAAGGCTTCGCGATCTTGGAGAAATTCTCAATGAACCTCCGATAATATCCAGCTAAGCCCAAGAAAGATCTGACTTCCTTTACTGTCTGCGGTGTCTCCCACTCTAGCACATCCTTCACCTTGCTCGGATCAACAGCAATGCCTCCCTAAGAGATAACATGACCGAGGAATGGAACCTCGTCAATCCAGAACTCGCACTTGCTAAACTTGGCATACAGCTGATGCTCTCTCAATCTCTGCAATACGAGTCTCAGATGCTCCTCATGCTCTTATTCAGTCTTGGAGAAGATCAGAATATCATCAATGAAGATCACCACGAAGACATCCAGATAATCCATGAAGACCATGTTCATCAGATGCATGAAGAAAGCCGGGGCATTAGTCAACCCGAAGGACATGACCGTATACTCATATAGCCCGTACTTGCAAGTGAATGCCGTCTTCGGAATATCCCCATGATGGATCCTCAGCTGAAAATAACCCGAGCGAAGATCAATCTTCGAGAATATACGAGCACCTCGAAGCAGATCGAAGAGATCCTCAATACGGGGCAGTGGATGCTTGTTCTTGATAGTGACTGCATTCAGCTCCCGATAATCGACACACATCCTCTTCGAGCCATCCTTCTTATCTACCAGCAATAATGGAAAAGTCCAAGGAGAGAAGCTGCGACGGATATAGCCCTTGGCTAGCAACTCATCAATAGTTTTCTTGACTTCTTCATCCTCTATAGGTGCCATACGATAGGGCCACTTTGCAATAGGAGCTGTGCCAGGCAAGAGATCAATACAAAACTCAATGGCGCGTTCAGGCGGCATACCTGGCAGATCATCCGGAAAGACATCCGGGAATTCAGACACCACGCGAATACCGTCCATGGGTCTAGCCTCCATCTGATGAAGAAATCCAGAAGGCTCCACTGCACTGATAACAACCTCTTGGCCACTGGAAGCTGATAGCAAGACTGTCCTCTGAGCACAATCTATCCGGACTCCCCACTTGGCCAGAGTCTCCATTCCCAGAATGACATCAATGCCCTTGGTGTCTAGCACCATCAGATCAGTACAGAACTCTACTCCCCTCAAGGAAACACTGACTCTCGGGCAGTAAGTGTGAGACCTCAACTGTCCACCCGGTGAAGATACTAACAGGCACCTCTTTAGTGTGCTAGTGTGAATACCATGATGCTCGACAAAAGACTGAGTAATGAAGGAATGCGTAGCACCAGTATCGAAAAGCACTGTAGCTGGATATGAATTAACCATGAACGTACCAATAACCACGTTGGGAGCCTCGGCCGCTGACTCGGCCGTCACGTGGTTCACTCTGCCCTGAAGTGGCGCCCTGGGCTGAGCTGGGCGCCCCTGCTGTCCCGCCTGCGCCTTCCGGGGGCAAGCGTTGGCGTGGTGCCCCGGCTGGCTGCAGTGAAAGCAGGTGCGAGGGGGTCCCTGAGCCTGCTGTCTGGTAGGAGCTGCCGGACGTGGAGCCTGCGGTGCCGGTGGAGCAGCACGAGCCGGAGGTGCCGGTAACCTCTGGCCCTGCCCCGCCTGCTGCTGCTGTCGAGGCGGGTACTGCTGTGGTGGCGTCTGCTGGTACTGCTGAGGAGGCCGGTACTGAGGCTGCTGGTACTGCTGAGGCTGCTGGAGGCGAGGACGAGTGTTGCTGCCGGAAGCAACGGGGACAATCTTCCTCTTCTTGTCCTCCATCTCCAAGTGCTTGCGCTTAGTGTTGAGCGCGCTGTCAACCAGATGGTTGAAGTCGTCGAAGCGGAGGTTGAGCAGCGCGTACTGGAGGTAGTCCTCAAGACCCTCCATGAAGTGCTCCTGCTTCTTGCGGTCATCCGCAACATCGGCAGGGGCGTAGCGAGCCAGCTGAAGAAAGCGATCACGATACACCGTGACCGACATAGTCCCCTAAAGTGACAAAGACAGATAGATATTGAAAGATTAACTCAAGATTCATAGGGATAGAACAAGGGGCATTAGCTCAAAAGAAACCGCTAAATGATTATATTTAAGGTTACCTGCTTCAGTGCAAGGAACTCCTTCTGCTTCATCTTCATAACGCCCGCGGGGACGTTGTGGCTGCGGAACCGCTCCCTGAACTGTAGCCAAGTGAGAGCCTCGCGGTCCTGAACTGGGTGGGACTCCCACCAGTCCAAAGCTGCCCCTCGCAGCTGTCCTGCTACGTACAGAACTCCCTCCCGATCATCGCACTGGGCGATGTCCAGCTGGCGCTCCACTGCACGGAGCCAGTCGTCAGCCTGAAGGGGGTCGGACATGTGAGAGAACGTCGGCGGGTCACCCCTCAGGAACTCGGCACGCCTGTCGCGAGGCTGCGGCGGTGGAGGAGGTGGAGGCTGAGTGTGAGCCTGCTGAAGAGCCTGAACAGTGTTGTTCAAGGTAGCCATCATCTGCATCTGGAGTTGGAAGTACTGCTCCGGAGTCAAAGGCGGTGGCATCGGGATCCCGGTCCCCTGGGTGTTCTGACCCTGGTTGTTCTGCCCCTGCTGGTCAGAACCACGCCTGGTGTTCACCATTTGATTTTGGACAAAAGATTTCACGAGTAAGGATAGTGCAGGAATAAATTCAGATGGATATGATAACTCTTTACGGAAAAGACTCAGCCATGATAAAGTAGACATGATAGAGTGGACTGTTTTACCCCCAACGATCTAATCCATTTTATTAATTAGTTAACTTTAACATAAGAGTGATTTTCTTTAAACAAATTTAAACCACTAAGCTATGCAATCATTCAAAAATCCAAATCAGACAATTTTCACAACTTAGCCGAGTTTAACACACGACTCGACTAACACAACGCGTCGCAGGGCGTGCTATCGTATTATTATGAAAGGGTCACCTAGCTAATACTCATGGTGGTCAGATGATTGATTCAGGCCAAAATCTACAAAAACTATTCTTCAGAGAGAGAAATCAAGGCAAGAAGGGTAAAAGTCACAGAATTCAAGGGGTATAATAGTAAAATAGTTTCAGCAGACAAGGATTGGAGAGAAGAAGTCCTAAAACTCGACCAGTTCTATCTAGGCTTCGTCCTACAGTCGATACGGCTTTGATACCACTCTGTAACACCCGGTTTATAAAAGAACATAAACCGAGCAATCATATACGTGCCATGATCAAGTCACACGTATATACAACAGAATGAATAGTATATCATAGCACATATCACGTAAAAAGACATAATAAATCGAAATACGAATGTTATTCATTACATTAATGACAAAATGTCTGATACAGCGGAAGCGAAGTACAAATACAGTAAAAGAACTCTCCGAAGCTGAGCAGGGCGCCACAGGGACGTCGACTGGGAGACGAACACCTAGAAGTCCTCGTAGTCCTGGTAGCGCTGGACGAACTCCCTCGTGTCGGCAGGAACTGAGCAGCAGTAGCGTAGCCAAGAGGAAAAAGTAGAGAAGAGGCAAGAGTGAGTACACAACTTGTACTCAACAAGTATAACACAAACTATGAGGCTCTAAGGTTGGCTGACTCAACTGCATTAGCTTTTAAGTCTTGGCAAAATTTTATTAAAGCTATTTACTACGAGTTGATGAATTACCATTAACCTAGTTACATAGTAATTAGTCAAATTTACTCATGATACTACTGAGAACCAGACCAAAACCAAGCCACCAAGGTAACCCCGAGAGGCACCTCCCTCGTCGGAAGGAGACAACCCCACTAATCAAAAGGAGGATCTGGGCCGCTCATAACCGTGAGCACGGCTAGTATACCAGTTTTACACTTTGCAGAGGTTGCACATCTTTACCCACAAGTCGTGAGCTACGCTAGTGGTTCATCACACTTCCTTAGGTGAGATGACTAGCGACTCACTACGAGGCCGTTACAAAGAATCTCGTTGGTAAGGCGTAACCGCAAGAGTTAGGTCAGCGACGATGGGACCCACCTCACGGGGGTACAAGCACATGTACGTAAACCAAGCACAGACCAGCCGGAGGAGCAGGGACCATTGAAGCTTACTACTCTTGCCCCGCAGGTAAGTTACTCCAAACCAAAAAGACCTAATTAGTAAGCCAAGTCTATCCCATTCTAGCCTTGTGGTAGCGCTGTTGTCCCAGGTTGTCGCTCTATGAACCGGTCCTTATGGAGAGTGGCCAACCAAGCACTAAGCACCGTGCTGGCCCCCTAAACCATGTTTCTACAAAAAACATCTTTTAACGAGACGTGAGCCATTCATCAACACAGAGGGCCACTCTCAGAATTAAGTTCGAGTAAACCATTAATCAAATTAATTTAAAAAGGACCAGAGTGTGTTATAGCGCAGCAACCTAGCACAACTAACCAAAATGCAACCCAAGGATATATCTAAAGGATATAAAGTGGCTAGGAAATCCTTATAGGCATACAGTATTAAAATGCAGTATGAAATTGTATTTAAAAGTGATAGGTTGTTCATGTTATACTTGCCTTCCTCGTACTGCTCCTGCTGCTGCTCAAAGGGCTCGGAAGACGGCTACTCCTGGTACTGGTACTGGGGCTCCTCAGATGGATCAGCGTCTACTCACGAACACATGGCCAAAACAATGCACAATAATAAGCATACAAGCAAACACTAATAAAAACTAAGAAATAGTACATCAGTACATAAAAACAACACATTAAACTAATTTAAAACTATTTTACGCGCTACAACGATCGCGTGGACATAAAGAACGCTTAAAACGGAGCTAAAACGCGTATTCTAGGCTAAAAACAAGTTCTAGGGGCTAAACTGCAAGAAAACTAAGGTTCCAGGGGGTTTTCTGCAAAAACCGAGGGTCTAAACGTAATTAAAGGGTAGTTCTGGGGTCTAACTTGCAAAAAGTCAAGGGCTGGACGGCGGGTTCAAATTCTAGAAAACTTAAGGGCTAAAACGCTAAAAACTGGACTAAACTGCAATTTCTTTTAACTAGAGGTGGACTGCGGGTTGAATAGGAAGAAACCGGGGGTCTCTTTAGTAAAAGTGACAAGCCGAAGGGGTACGGGTGGATCTCAGCTGTTGGATCACAATCCGATGGCTCAGATCTGAGCTGGACGCGATCTAATCTCATCCGCAGAACACAGATCGCATGGCCAAGCTCGAGTGGGTGCGCGGGGCCGCGGCGGTGAGCTCGCCGGAGCAGGCCGAAACGGCACCCCAGGGCTCGGTTTGGCATGCGGTTTGGCCGGGGAGGGTCTACGCGGGGTGCGTGATCCACTGGTGGGCTCTGCGAGGTGTGATGGGGACCGGGCGTTGCTGCGCGACGGTGATGGCGGGACTGGGCGGCGGGAAACGCCGGAGCACGGTGTTCGGGCTGCGAGAGGGGGCTACGGACTACACTAACACGCCAAAAAGGGAGCGCGGCGGAGGATATTCTCACCGAGTCTTGGGACGGGCGGGGCGTGTCGCGGAAGGGGGTCGCCGGCGAGGTCGAGCGGAGACGGCCGGTCGGAGGTGGTGGCGTGGTCGAAACGTGCGGTTTCCTGCGTCCTGGACCCACGGGCTGACTCCGGGAGGTGCTGCGAAGGTGCCACGGGGTCAAGGGGGGTTCATGAGTCGTCGGCGGCGAGAAATCGGGCGGCGGACCACTCACCTGCGGGGATGGCTTCGGGTCGAAATCCCGGCGCGGCGTGGCGCAATCCTCGGAGCTGAGGTCCCAAGGAGGGTCAAGGGGCCTTGGCGAAGCTGCGGCGCGGCTAAAGGTGGTCTGGGGTGCGGTGGGGCGGCGGGGCCTCGGCGGCGCAGAGGATTTAGCGCGGCGGAGCGGGTGGTGGCGGCGGGCTAGGGTTAGGGATGGCGGCGCTGGGGGAGATGGGATGCAGGGGGGTCGCGGGGCGCTACTTATAGGGCGGCGGGGAACCTAGGCGTGCGTGCCTAGGGAAACCGCCGCGATAATCCCGGCGAACTCAACGCGGGCGGGCGCTGCGGGAGGAAGGGGGCGGCTCTGACGCGTGGGCCCGGTCTGTCAGAGAAAGGGGGGACGAGCGCTCTGCGGGCGCGAGGCGAGCGGGCGGAGGCAGGCCGCGGCGTGGGCCGTGAGCGAAGGCTGGCTGACGTGCGGGGCCCAGGTGGCAGGTGGGTGAGCGGGATAGGCTGGACGCATTCGCGGGCTGATGCAGCGGGGAGAGAGAGACGGGGTTGGGCTCGCGGCTCTGGGCCGGACGCGGGGAGCGGAGGGTAGCTGGGCCCGCGTGGGGTTCAGCTGGGCCAGGGATTTGGGTTGGGTTTCCAGGGGAGGTGGGGCTGGGCCTGGGTCGAGGGTTGGGCTGCTGGGCTAGTTTGAGTTGGGTTTGGATTTTCTATTTTCCTTCTCTTTTCTAAATCTAGCTCCTATTCAAACTCAACCAAAACTAGTTGAATTCAAACTTGAATTTGAATTCCACTCCAAAACTCAAACAATTAGAACAAATGCACCAGCATGAATGCAACAACAAAAATTAAACCTATGATAAAATTTTAATTACTTATAGAACAAAAATTTAGATTAAATGCAAGTCTAAGACAATAAACCTTAGAAAATTAAATAAAGCCAATTAAATTTATTATTAAATGCTGAAATTTAAATTAGGGTGTTACAACTTCCAGGGCACATACAAACACCCTAGCAACCCCTGGACATCATGAGATGTAGGCAGAAGCAAGGGGAGTCTCTCCCCGTGTACATCCCCAAGTAGTGCAACACCCTGCCCAACGTTGCCGACTCCGACGTCATTGGGGCGTTCCTCTTCGGGACCACCTGCGAGTCCCTAGTCAACAAGCTCGGGCGGAAGAACCCAAAGACAATGAAAGAGCTACTCGACATTACCACGAGCCATGCCGCAAGCGAGGATGCAGGTTGGGTGTCACTCCCGATTTATAAAAGAAAACCGAATGCATAACTATATGTATGCTAGGATCAAGTTCCATACATATAGTGACGTCATAATGCCATGAGCAACAATGTCGCGTAAAAGAGACTTAGAATGATTAAAATGTCTATTAGAGATACATAGCTTATCCTGAAAACGAAGGCTCCACACTTCACAGGCAATCGACTGAGGGTTACGTACGCCTAAAACTCAGCAACATCTTCAGCAAACTTCAAAGCAACTTTCTCTTCTCTGAGCAGTGTGGTTATTGCAAGGGTCAGCATATATCGTACTCAGAAAGTATATTGAAAAATAAATGACATGCAAGGCTAAATCAAGGATAAAGGCTGGCTGAATAAGCGGTAAGCATTTTAATTAATAGTTGAACATTAACAGCGTATTTACTAATCATGTATGAAACCATCCCACATTTATGGAAAGGAGTAGATATGTGAGTAAACAAATAATCTTGGAACATTAAATAACTGAATTAAAGCAATTATTTCATTTAAGTAGACATGTGAGGGTCCGAGTCGTTCTTGACCGTGAGCACGACTGATATATCAGTTTTCACTCTGCAAAGGTTGCACACTTTCACCACAAGTCACGTAAAATTTCAAAAGAACTTTGTTGGTGTAGGACACTCTCTGGGACGAAGAGGTCACAACAGCCCTAGTGAAGGAAGGCGAAGCCCCGAGGAAGGAGTGACCAGCACAATGGCAGCACCAAAATCAAAGCGACAAAATAATTGCATTGTATTCAATCCATCCAACACAGTTACAGGGGAGGGGTATTTATAGCCCAAATTCTCAACTACTCCTTGGCCAAAATCCCCAAACTACCCCCTAACCACCAGCATCAGGGAATATTCCCTAGGCAAATTCGTAATGTTACAACACTTGACACAACTTAGTGGAATTACAGCTGGACACTCCGTACAGATCTCTGACAGTGGGGCCGCCTCACTTTGCGTCCCTTCGCCATCGAGAGTCTTCACTGCATAGGCAAAGAGGCTCTCGGAACTACTTCGCCGTACGTCCATTCACTGAACATGCCGCACCTTCGCTGTACGCGCCACCTCTTCGCTTCTCTTCGGGCGGGATCAGCCTTCGCTCGGTACCCTTTGCTCCAAGGCCTCCGCGTGCGCCCTCTTCGCCTTTGTAGCTCCCTTTGCCATTTCTTCCGCTTCCTTGCTTGCAGATGACTGCCTTCGGCGACGGGCGAAGGTAGCGTCCCCAACAGTAGCCCCTTGAGGCCACGGCTGTTCCTCGGAGCGGCCGAGGCGACGACCAGTGCGCGAACGAAGCCGCGCCCCCGAAGCGCCACCCCTCGGACGTTCGCCCGTGAGCGTTTGAGGTTCCTGCAATGTCAAAAGAACAACAAGGGTTTTTTTTGAAGTCGAGGTGTCGTCGCTTTGTGTGAAGACGAGAATGCCCCTAAATTTGATCATTGGATGGCTGCCCAACGTTGTTATTTGACCGTTGGAGGCGAGGGCAGTCTTGTAACTTCGCGTGACATTGCGCGTTTCCCGGGGTGCGCCCCTGGCTATAAAAGGACTGGTGGTGGTGGGAGGGGGTTCTGCGAGCCCTGACCCACGCACGAGCTTTGCTTGCATTCGCCCTTCACTTTCAGCTCTCTCTGCCTTCCCCTGCCCTTCACCTTCTGCTCTTTGTTGTGCCTTCGCCACGGTTTCGCTCGAGGGGATGGCGCCTCGATCGACCGAGAAGCCGCCTCCCACTCGTGCCTTGGGATACAGCCATGTGACCCCAAAAGTCCTGGAGGGGATGATCCTTCACGGCTTGGTCGACCAAAGCTAGGTGCGGGCTCCGCCTACTGATCAGGCTTCGGCGTGGCCCGAACCGGATGAAGTGGTGGTGTTCAGCGACTTCTTCACTGTTGGTCTTCGCTTTCCGCTGGACCTGGTGATCGTGGACATCTTCTAATTGTTCACGGTCTACCTCCATCAGATGACGCCCACGTCCTTCGTCTGGCTTAATCTCTTCATGTGGCTTGCGAAGACAGGCAGGGTCGAGCCCACCGCCGAAGCCTTCATGCGCGTCTTCCTTATTCACTACCAGCCGAAGGCAATCGTTGTGACCAAGAAGGATGGCAATAGCGGCGACAGGGAGCCCCAGTATGGCTGTTACACCTTCGCCTTTAGGCAAACAGCCCCGAGCCCCATCCCAGCGTATCGGAATAAGTGGCCTGCGGAGTGGACCAACTCTTGGTTCTATCACAAGATCCGCCTGGACCCGGAGACGAACTCCAGCCCCCTTTGGGTCGCGAAGATCCCTCTTCTGCCGAAGACTCGGGATCTCGTCGAAGAGTTCTCGGCGTGTCAGTGCTTTGCCATCCGGGAGGGGTGGGCGGTCAGCTCCTGGGCGCCCGAAGAGAAGTGGATTGAGGGCATCCCGATGCCTGATTTTACAGAGTGTTTTGGCCTTGTAACACCCTAATTTAAATTTCCACATTTATTAATAAATTTAATTGGCTTTATTTAATTTTCTAAGGTTTATTGTGTTAGACTTGCATTTAATCTAAATTTTTGTTCTATAAGTAATTAAAATTTATCATAGGTTTAATTTTTGTTGTTGCATCATACTGGAGCATTGTTTTATTTGTTGAGTGCTTGTGTGAATTCAAATTTAAATTTGAATTCATTTGCCTTGAGTTTGAATTAGGATTAGATTTAGAAAGGAATAGAAATAGAAAAGGAAAGGGATTAGAAAAGGAGCCCAAACCCCAAAGCATCTCGGCCCAGTGACCAACCCAACAGCCCAACTCGCAGGCCCAACCCTCTCCTCTCTTTTCCCTTTCCCGCGCTCGGGCCGACCAGCCTGCCCCGCGGCCCGACCCACACCTCCGCGCGGCCCAGCACGCGCTCGCGCAGTGGCCCGCTCCCCGCACCGCGTCGCCCTCTCCCTCACCGCGCCTCAGGCCCACCCGCCAGCGCCTCAGCCCGCGCGGAGCGCTCAGCCGCTCGCTCGCGACCGCGTCTCCCTCCCCACTGCGCACCTGACCCCACCAGCCAGCGCCCACGCTCACTCTGTCTGCCACGCCGGGCCCGCGCGTCAGCGCCCTCCTCTCCCCTTCCTTCCCGGCTCCGCAACGACCGCCCGAGATCACCAGCGAGGTCGCCAGGATCCTTATCCCGCTGCGCCCCGCCGCAATCCCCGCCCGGCCCCTTTAAACTCAACCGGCGGACCCCCCTGGAACCCTATCCACCCCACGCGCCGCCCAAACCCAAGCATCTCGCCGCTCCGCCACGCCATCGCCACGCGGAGTTCCTGTGCCGCCGTGCTTACACCGCTCCGCTGCACCACTGCCCCCACAAACCCCCGCCTTAGCCCCACATCGATGCCCCGAAGCTCGCCGAGCCCTTGCTCGCGACTCCCAGGCCCTGCAGCACGGGAATTTCTCTTGTGCAGCGCCGCCGGTGAGCTCGACCGCCGCTGCAATCCCATGCCGCCGTTGCCGCTCCGTGCCTGCTGACCCCCTTTTCGCCCTCACAGGATCTTCAGGAACCGATCCGAGGACACCAAGACGCCGGAGCACACCTCGACGTCCACTTCCGCGAAGCACCGAGTCGACCTCGCCGCCGATTCACACCGTCAACCCCCTGCGCTGCGAACCCGACCGCCCCGCGCCCTCGGTGAGCCACATCCCGGTCCGCCCTATCTTTACGTGCTAAATTTGGAAGCCGTAGCCCCCTGGAGTCATCGAACCGCCTGCTCCGGCGAGGTCTCGCCGTCCAGAGCCGCCATGGCCGATGAACTCCACGCTCCGGACCTCCCCAGACCCAACCCGCACCTCAGGTGGACTACATGTGCCACGAGCATCCTCCACAGCCAAACCCCAGCCCAAGCGGAGCCCTGCAGCCCCCAGGACGCTTTCTCTGGTCGTGCGCCGCTGCGGGAGCGCGCCGCCGGCGAGTCCCGCCGCCGCCCGCGCTTCCCTTTGCCTGTAGCCGCCCGATCCGAATCTTACGGCCACGATTAGATCCAAAGGCCATCCAACATGAGCCATCGGATCGAGATCCGACGATCCCAATCCAAAGATACCGGTTCAGCCGGTACCTTTTGCTAAAGAGCCCTCGCCTTTCTTTGAAATCAAACCGCAGTCCGCTCATGTTCAAAAATATTTACGGTTTGGCCCAGTTTTTAGCAGTTAACCCCCTGAGCTTCCTGGAATTTGAACCCGCCATCCAGCACCTGGTCTTTTGCACGCTAGCCCTTAGATTTAATGGTTAATTATGTTTTAGTCCTCAGTTTTTGCAGAAAACCCCCTGGAACTTTAGTTTTCTTACAAATAAGCCCCTGAACCTTGTTTTTAGCCTAGATTTTGCGTTTTAACTCTGTTTTAAGCGTTCTTTATGTCCACGCGATCATTGTAACGCGTAGAATAGTTTTAGCTTAGTTTTTCTTGCTATTTTTTATGTATTGATGTACTGTTTCTTAGTTGTTGTTAGTGTTTGCTTGTATGCTTATTATTGTGCATTGTTTTGGCCATGTGTTCGTGAGTAGACGCTGAGTTACCGGAGGAGCCCCAGTACCAGTACCCGGAGCAGCCGTCTTCCGAGCACTTTGAGCAGCAGCAGGAGCAGTACGAGGAAGGCAAGTATAACATGAACAACCTATCTTCTTTAAATATAATTTTCATACTGCATTTTAATACTGTATGCCCATAAGGACTTTCCTAGCCACTTTATATCCTTTATATATACCTTTGGGTTGCATTTTTGGTTAGTTGTGCTAGGTGCCGCGCTATAACACACTCTAGTCCTTTTTAATTAATTTGATTAATGGTTTACTTGAACTTAATTTCTGACAGTGGCCCTCTGAGTGGATGAGTGGCTCACGTCTCGTTAAAAGATGGTTTTTGTAGAAACATGGTTTAGGGGGCCAGCACGGTGCTTAGTGGTTGGTTGGCCACTCTCCATAAGGACCGGTTCATAGAGCGACAACCTGGGACAACAGCGCTACCACAAGGCTAGAATGGGATAGACTTGGCTTACTAATTAGGTCTTTTTGGTTTGGAGTAACTTACCTGCGGGGCAAGAGTAGTAAGCTTCTATGGTCCCTGCTCCTCCAGCTGGTCTATGCTTGGTTTGCGCACCTGTGCTTGTACCCCCGTGAGGTGGGCCCCATCGTCGCTGACCTAACTCTCGCGGTTACGCCTTACCAACGAGATTCTTTGTAATGGCCTCGTAGTGAGTCGCGAGTCATCTCACCTAAGGAAGTGTGATGAACCTCTAGCGTAGCTCACGACTTGTGGGTAAAGATGTGCAACCTCTGCAGAGTGTAAAACTGGTATACTAGCCGTGCTCACGGTTATGAGCGGCCCAGATCCTCCTTTTGATTAGTGGGGTTATCTCCTTCCGACGAGGGAGGTGCCTCTCGGGGTTACCTTGGTGGCTTGGTTTCGGTTTGGTTCTCAGTAGTATCATGATTAAATTTGACTAATTACTATGTAATTGGGTTAATGGTAATTCATCAACTCGTAGTAATTAGCTTTAATAAAATTTTGCCAACACTTAAAAGTTAATGTAGTTGAGTCAGCCAACCTTAGAGCCTCATAGTTTGTGTTATACTTGTTGAGTACAAGTTGTGTACTCACTCTTGCCTCTTCTCTACTTTTTCCTCTTGGCTACGCTACTGCTGATCAGTTCCTGCCGACACGAGGGAGTTCGCTCAGCGCTACCAGGACTACGAGGACTTCTAGGTGTTCGTCTCCCAGTCGACGTCCCTGTGGCGCCCTGCTCAGCTTCGGAGAGCTTTTATCGTATTTGTACTTCGCTTCCGCTGTATCAGACATTTTGTCATTAATGTAATAAATAACATTAGTATTTCGATTTATTATATCTTTTAACGTGATATGTGCTATGATATACTGTTCATTCTATTGTATATACGTGTGACTTGATCCTGGCACGTATATGATTGCTCGGTTTATGTTCTTTTATAAACCGGGTGTTACAGAGTGGTATCAGAGCTGTATCAACTGTAGGACGAAGGCTAGATAGAACTGGTCGAGTTTTAGGACTTCTTCTCTCCAATCCTTGTCTGCTGTAACTATTTTTACTATTATACCCCTTGAATTCTATGCCTTTTACCTGTCTTGCCTTGATTTTTCTCTCTGAAGAATAGTTTTCGTAGATTTTGGCCTGAATCAGTCATCTGACCACCATGAGTATTAGCTAGGAGTCCCTTTTATAATAATACGATAGCATGTTCTGCGACGCGTTGTGTTAGTCGAGTCGTATGTTAAACTCGTCTAAGTTGTGAAAATTGTCTGCTTGTTATTATGCTATATGTTTGATTTGGATTTTTGAATGATTGCATAGCTTAGTAGTTTAAATTTGTTTAAAGAAAATTACTCTCATGCTAAAGTTAATTAATTAATAAAATGAGTTAGATCGTTGGGGGTAAAACAGTCCACTCTATCCTGTCTACTTTATCATGGCTGAGTCTTTTTCCGCAAAGAGTTATCATATCCATCTGAATTTATTCCTGCAATATCCTTACTCGTGAAATCTTTTGTCCAAAATCAGATGGTGAACACCAGGCGTGGTTCTGACCAGCAGGGGCAGAACAACCAGGGTCAGAACACCCAGGGGACCGGGATCCCGATGCCTCCGCCTCTGACTACGGAGCAGTACTTCCAGCTCCAGATGCAGATGATGGCCACCCTGAACAACACTGTTCAGGCTCTTCAGCAAGCTCACACTCAGCCTCCGCCTCCTCCACCATCGCAGCCTCACGACAGGCGTGCTGAGTTCCTAAGGGGTCACCCGCCGACGTTTTCTCACACGTCCGACCCTCTTCTGGCTGATGACTGGCTCCGTGCAGTGGAGCGTCAGCTGGACATCGCCCAGTGCGATGATCGGGAGAGAGTTTTGTACGCAGCAGGACAGCTGCGAGGGGCAGCTTTGGACTGGTGGGAGTCCCACCCAGTTCAGGACCGCAAGGCTCTTACTTGGCTCCAGTTCAGGGAGCGTTTCCGCAGCCACAACGTCCCCGCGGGCGTTATGAAGATGAAGCAGAAGGAGTTCCTTGCACTGAAGCAGGTAATCTTAAATATAATCATTCAGCGGTTTCTTTGAGCTAATGCCCCTTGTTCTATCCTTATGAATCTTGAGTTAATCTTTCGATATCTATCTGTCTTTGTCACTTCAGGGGACTATGTCGGTCACGGAGTATCGTGATCGCTTTCTGCAGCTTGCTCGCTACGCCCCTGCCGATGTTGCGGATGACCGTAAGAAGCAGGAGCACTTCATGGAGGGCCTTGAGGACTACCTCCAGTACGCGCTGCTCAACCTCCGCTTCGACGACTTCAACCATCGGGTTGACAGCGCGCTCAACACTGAGCATAAACACTTGGAGATGGAGGACAAGAAGCGGAAGATTGTCCCCATTGCTTCCGGCAGCAACACTCGTCCTCGCCTCCAGCAACCTCAGCAGTACCAGCAGCCTCAGTATCGGCCTCCTCAGCAGTACCAGCAGAGGCCACCACAGCAGTACCCGCCTCGACAGCAGCAGCAGGCGGGGCAGGGCCAGAGGTTACCGGCACCTCCGGCTCGTGCTGCTCCACCGGCACCGCAGGCTCCACGTCCGGCAGCTCCTACCGGATAGCAGGCCCAGGGACCCCCTCGCACCTGCTTTCACTGCGGCCAGCCGGGGCACTACGCTAACGCTTGCCCCCGGAATGCGCAGGCGGGACAGCAAGGGCGCCCAGCTCAGCCCAGGGCGCCACTTCAGGGCAGAGTGAACCACGTGATGGCCGAGTCAGCGGCCGAGGCTCCTAACGTGGTTATTGGTACGTTCATGGTTAATTCATATCCAGCTACAGTGCTTTTCGATACTGGTGCTATGCATTCCTTCATTACTCAGTCTTTTGTCGAGCATCATGGTATTCATACTAGCACATTAAAGAGGTGCCTGTTAGTATCTTCACCGGGAGGACAGTTGAGGTCTCACACTTACTGCCCGAGAGTCAGTGTTTCCTTGAGAGGAGTAGAGTTCTGTACTGATCTGATGGTGCTAGACTCCAAGGGCATTGATGTCATTCTGGGAATGGAGACTCTGGCCAAGTGGGGAGTCTGGATAGATTGTGCTCAGAGGACAGTCTTGCTATCAGCTTCCAGTGGCCAAGAGGTTGTTATCAGTGCAGTGGAGCCTTCGGGATTTCTTCATCAGATGAAGGCTAGACCCACGGACGGTATTCGCGTGGTGTCTGAATTCCCGGATGTTTTTCCGGATGATTTGCCAGGTATGCCGCCTGAACGCGCCATTGAGTTTTGTATTGATCTCTTGCCTGGCACAGCTCCTATTGCAAAGCGGCCCTACCGTATGGCACCTATAGAGCATGAAGAAGTTAAGAAGACTATTGATGAGTTGCTAGCCAAGGGCTATATCCGTCGCAGCTTCTCTCCTTGGGCTTTTCCATTATTGCTGGTAGATAAGAAGGATGGCTCGAAGAGGATGTGTGTCGATTATCGGGAGCTGAATGCAGTCACTATCAAGAACAAGCATCCACTGCCCCGTATTGAGGATCTCTTTGATTTGCTTCGAGCTGCCCGTATATTCTCGAAGATTGATCTTCGTTCAGGTTATTTTTAGCTGAGGATCCGTCATGGGGATATTCCGAAGACGGCATTCACCTGCAAGTACGGGCTATATGAGTATACAGTCATGTCTTTCGGCTGGACTAATGCCCCGGCTTTCTTCATGCATCTGATGAACATGGTCTTCATGGATTATCTGGATGTTTTCGTGGTGATCTTCACTGATGATATTCTGATCTTCTCCAAGACAGAAGAAGAGCACGAGGAGCATCTGAGACTCGTATTGCAGAGACTGAGGGAGCATCAGCTGTATGCCAAGTTCAGCAAGTGCGAGTTCTGGATTGACGAGGTTCCATTCCTCGGTCATGTTATCTGTCAGGGAGGCATTGCTGTTGACCCGAGCAAGGTGAAGGATGTGCTCGAGTGGGAGACACCGCAGACAGTGAAGGAAGTCCGGTCATTCTTGGGCTTAGCTGGATATTATCGGAGTTTCATTGAGAATTTCTCCAAGATCGCGAAGCCTTTGACTTCCTTGCTAGAGAAGAATGTGGCATTCATATGGACTGATGAGCGTCAGAGGGCTTTTGATGAGCTGAAGAAAAGTTTGACTACGGCGCCAGTCCTGACTCTGCCAGACCAGACGAAGAGGTTCACAGTATATTGTGATGCTTCGAAGGATGGTCTTGGGTGTGTTCTGATGCAGGAGGGCAGAGTGATTGCTTATGCTTCACGGCAGTTACGTCGGCATGAGCTGAACTATCCCACTCATGATCTTGAGTTAGCCGCAGTTGTGCATGCTCTGAAGATTTGGAGGCATTACTTGTATGGACAGCGGTGTGATATCTACACTGATCACTAGAGCCTCAAGTACATTTTCATGCAGAATGAGCTGAACATGCGGCAGAGAAGATGGCTAGAGTTAGTCAAGGACTATGACCTGGAGATTCACTATCATCCGGGCAAGGCCAATGTTGTAGCAGATGCTTTGAGCAGGAGAAGCTATGTCAACATGGCCGTGGCTTTCCAGATGCCTCTAGAGTTATGCGAGGAGTTCGAGCAGTTGAGTATGGGCTTCTTGCATCATACTTCGAGTGCAGCGTTTGAGGCAGTACCGACTCTAGAGTCAGAGATCAGGCAGCATCAGAAAGAAGATGAGAAGCTGCAGGAGATCCGTGAGTTGTTCAAGAAGGGCAAGGCCCCACATTTCAGAGAGGATGATCAGGATACCTTGTGGTACAAGAACCGGATCTGTGTGCTAGATGTGAAGGATCTCCGAAAGTTGATTCTGAGTGAGGCCCATGATACAGCTTACTCTATTCATCCGGGCAGCAGGAAGATGTACTATGATCTGAAGGAACGTTTCTGGTGGTATGGGATGAAGCGTTCAGTGGCAGAGTACGTGGCTATTTGTGACACCTGTCAGCGTGTCAAGGCTGAGCATCAGAGGCCAGCAGGTCTATTGCAGCCTTTGAAGATTCCAGAGTGGAAATGAGAGGAGATCACTATGGACTTCATTGTTGGATTGCCTCGTACTCAGAAAGGATACAACTCCATATGGGTAGTAGTGGATCGTCTGACGAAGTTTGCTCACTTCATTCCAGTGAACACTACTTACTCCGGTGCTAGACTTGCAGAGTTGTACATCTCTCGGATTGTCTGCTTGCATGGTGTGCCCAAGAAGATCATATCCGACAGAGGGTCTCAGTTCACTTCTCGATTCTGGGAGCAGCTCCATGATTCACTGGATACGAAGCTGCGTTTCAGTACGGCTTATCACCCTCAGACAGATGGGCAGACAGAGAGAACCAACCAAGTGTTGGAGGATATGCTGAGAGCTTGTGCTATTCAGTATGGTACTAGTTGGGATAAGTGCCTGTCGTATGCTGAGTTCTCATATAACAACAGCTATCAGGCCAGTCTGAAGAAGTCCCCCTTTGAGGCATTGTATGGCAGAAAATGCAGGACTCCTCTCTATTGGGATCAGATTGGTGAGAAGCAGCTCTTTGGCCCTGAGATCATAGATGATGCAGAGCAGATGGTTCAGGCTGTGCGGGAAAATCTGAGGATTGCATAGAGCAGACAGAAGAGCTATGCTGATGGCAAACGGAGAGATCTGACCTTCAGTGTCGGTGATTATGTGTACCTGAAGGTGTCTCCGATGAGAGGAATTCGCAGATTCAATGTCAAGGGAAAGTTAGCACCTCGGTATGTTGGGCCATTCAAGGTGCTAGAGCGGAAAGGCGAAGTTGCTTATCACCTGGAGTTACCTCTCAGCCTCTCAGGAGTTCATGATGTCTTCCATATATCTCAGCTGAAGAGGTGTCTGCGAGTACCCGAGGAGTAGGCACCACTGGATGGAGTAGATGTGCAGGAAGATCTGACTTATACTGAGCATCCGGTGAAGATTCTGGAGACATCAGAGAGGGTTACTCGGAACAAGCACATCAAGATGTGTAGAGTTCAGTGGAGTCATCATAGTGAAGCCGAGGCTACTTGGGAGCAAGAAGATGAGCTAAAGAAGACATATCCAGATCACTTTGCTAGCCAGCCCAGCTAAATCTCGGGGACGAGATTTCTTTAAGGGGGTAGGGTCTGTAACACCCTAATTTAAATTTCCGCATTTATTAATAAATTTAATTGGCTTTATTTAATTTTCTAAGGTTTATTGTGTTAGACTTGCATTTAATCTAAATTTTTGTTCTATAAGTAATTAAAATTTATCATAGGTTTAATTTTTGTTGTTGCATCATGCAGGAGCACTGTTTTATTTGTTGAGTGCTTGTGTGAATTCAAATTTAAATTTGAATTCATTTGCCTTGAGTTTGAATTAGGATTAGATTTAGAAAGGAAAAGAAATAGAAAATGAAAGGGATTAGAAAAGGAGCCCAAACCCCAAACCATCTCGGCCCAGTGACCAACCCAACAGCCCAACTCGCAGGCCCAACCCTCTCCTCTCTTTTCCCTTTCCCGCGCTCGGGCCGACCAGCCTGCTCCGCGGCCCGACCCACACCTCCGCGCGGCCCAGCACGCGCTCGCGCAGCGGCCCGCTCCCCGCACCGCGTCGCCCTCTCCCTCACCGCGCCTCAGGCCCACCCGCCAGCGCCTCAGCCCGAGCGGAGCGCTCAACCGCTCGCTCGCGACCGCGTCTCCCTCCCCCACTGCGCGCCTGACCCCACCAACCAGCGCCCACGCTCACTCTCTCTGCCACGCCGGGCCCGCACGTCAGCGCCCTCCTCTCCCCTTCCTTCCCGGCTCCGCAACGACCGCCCGACATCACCGGCGAGGTCGCCGGGATCCTTATCCCGCTGCGCCCCGCCGCAATCCCCGCCCGGCCCCTTTAAACTCACCCGGCGGACCCCCCCTGGAACCCTATCCACCCCACGCGCCGCCCAAACCCAAGCATCTCGCCGCTCCGCCACGCCATCGCCGCGCGGAGTTCCTGCGCCGCCGTGCTTACACCGCTCCTCTACACCATGGCCCCCACAAACCCCCGCCTTAGCCCCACATCGACGCCCCGAAGCTCGCCGAGCCCTTGCTCGCGACTCCCAGGCCCTGCAGCACGGGAATTTCTCTTGTGCAGCGCCGCCGGTGAGCTTGACCGCCGCTACAATCCCATGCCGCCGTTGCCGCTCCGTGCCTGCTGACCCCCATTTCGCCCTCGCAGGATCTTCACGAACCGATCCGAGGACACCAAGACGCCGGAGCACACCTCGACGTCCACTTCCGCGAAGCACCGAGTCGACCTCGCCGCCGATTCACACCGTCAACCCCCTGTGCTGCGAACCCGACCGCCCCGCGCCCTCGGTGAGCCACATCCCGGTCCGCCCTATCTTTACATGCTAAATTTGGTAGCCGTAGCCCCCTGGAGTCATCGAACCGCCTGCTCCGGCGAGGTCTCGCCGTCCAGAGCCGCCATGGCCGATGAACTCCGCGCTCCGGACCTCCCCAGACCCAACCCGCACCTCAGGTGGACTACACATGCCACGAGCATCCTCCACGGCCAAACCCCAGCCCAAGCGGAGCCCTGCAGCCCCCAGGACGCTTTCTCCGGTCGTGCGCCGCCGCGGGAGCGCGCCGCCGGCGAGTCCCGCCGCCGCCCGCGCTTCCCTTTGCCTGTAGCCGCCCGATCCCAATCTTACGGCCACGATTAGATCCAAAGGCCATCAAACCTGAGCCATCGGATCGAGATCCGACGATCCCGATCCAAAGATACCAGTTCAGCTGGTACCTTTTGCTAAAAAGCCCTCGCCTTTCTTTGAAATCAAACCGCAGTCCGCTCATGTTCAAAAATATTTACGGTTTGGCACAGTTTTTAGCAGTTAACCCCCCTGAGCTTCCTGGAATTTGAACCCGCCGTCCAGCACCTGGTATTTTGCACGCTAGCCCTTAGATTTAATGGTTAATTACATTTTAGTCCTCAGTTTTTGCAGAAAACCCCCTAGAACTTCAGTTTTCTTACAAATAAGCCCCTGAACCTTGTTTTTAGCCTAGATTTTGCGTTTTAACTCCGTTTTAAGCGTTCTTTATGTCCACGCGATCGATGTAACACGTAGAATAGTTCTAGCTTAGTTTTTCTTGCTTTTTTTTATGTATTGATGTACTGTTTCTTAGTTGTTGTTAGTGTTTGCTTGTATGCTTATTATTGTGCATTGTTTTGGCCATGTGTTCGTGAGTAGACGCTGAGTTACCAGAGGAGCCCCAGTACCAGTACCCGGAGCAGCCGTCTTCCGAGCACTTTGAGCAGCAGCAGGAGCAGTACGAGGAAGGCAAGTATAACATGAACAACCTATCATCTTTGAATACAATTTTCATACTGCATTTTAATACTGTATGCCAATAAGGACTTTCCTAGCCACTTTATATCCTTTATATATACCTTTGGGTTGCATTTTTGGTTAGTTGTGCTAGGTGCCGCGCTATAACACACTCTGGTCCTTTTTAATTAATTTGATTAATGGTTTACTTGAACTTAATTTCTGAGAGTGGCCCTCTGTGTGGATGAGTGGCTCACGTCTCGTTAAAAGATGGTTTTTGTAGAAACATGGTTTAGGGGGCCAGCACGGTGCTTCTTGCTTGGTTGGCCACTCTCCATAAGGACCGGTTCATAGAGCGACAACCTGGGACAACAGCGCTACCACAAGGCTAGAATGGGATAGACTTGTCTTACTAATTAGGTCTTTTTGGTTTGGAGTAACTTACCTGCGGGGCAATAGTAGTAAGCTTCAATGGTCCCTGCTCCTCCGGCTGGTCTGTGCTTGGTTTGCGCACCTGTGCTTGTACCCCCGTGAGGTGGGCCCATCGTCGCTGACCTAACTCTCGCGGTTACGCCTTACCAACGAGATTCTTTGTAACGGCCTCGTAGTGAGTCGCTAGTCATCTCACCTAAGGAAGTGTGATGAACCTCTAGCGTAGCTCACAACTTGTGGGTAAAGATGTGCAACCTTTGCAGAGTGTAAAACTAGTATACTAGCCGTGCTCACGGTTATGAGCGGCCCAGATCCTCCTTTTGATTAGTGGGGTTATCTCCTTCCAACGAGGGAGGTGCCTCTCGGGGTTACCTTGGTGGCTTGGTTTCGGTTTGGTTCTCAGTAGTATCATGATTAAATTTGACTAATTACTATGTAATTGGGTTAATGGTAATTCATCAACTCGTAGTAAATAGCTTTAACAAAATTTTGCCAACACTTAAAAGCTAATGCAGTTGAGTCAGCCAACCTTAGAGCCTCATAGTTTGTGTTATACTTGTTGAGTACAAGTTGTGTACTCACTCTTGCCTCTTCTCTACTTTTTCCTCTTGGCTACGCTACTGCTGCTCAGTTCCTGCCGACACGAGGGAGTTCGCTCAGCGCTACCAGGACTACGAGGACTTCTAGGTGTTCGTCTCCCAGTCGATGTCCCTGTGGCGCCCTGCTCAGCTTCGGAGAGCTTTTATCGTATTTGTACTTCGCTTCCGCTGTATCAGACATTTTGTCATTAATGTAATAAATAACATTCGTATTTCGATTTATTATATCTTTTTACGTGATATGTGCTATGATATACTGTTCATTCTGTTGTATACACGTGTGACTTGATCCTGGCACGTATATGATTGCTCGGCTTATGTTCTTTTATAAGCCGGGTGTTACAGGCCTCCACCGCAAAGGTGCGTTATTGTTTTTTTTGTTAATTCGTTGTCTTCACCTTTGATTTCAGACGTTGATCCGAAGGCTATCGAGGTTGCCGCTGACGAATTCGTCGGCCCCGTAGGCAACATCGAATACAAGCAATTGGTGGAGAAGCTCGGTGGCACTAGGAGGAACCGAGTTTTTAGGTGTTTTGGGATCAATCCTCCCCGCCGCGAAGCCGAGGCGGTAGTGGCGGAGGCCGAAGAGAAGAAGCAGCAGAAGGCTGCTGGTGGTGTGGGTGCTACTAGCGCCCTCGAGAAGAAGAAGCGGCGAGGAAAAGGAAAAGCCGCCGGCGCAAGGGTGCTGAAGCGTCCGAAGCTTTTGGATTCCATCCCTAGTTCCGGGCCGATCCGGTCGAAGGGCAACTCTGAAGACGATGTGGAGGTGGAGCATCACGAAGAGCTCCCTTGCCAATCTCCAACCGCCCCCGCTCCGATTGCGGTGGCTCCCATCGCCGTGAGGCGTGCGCCCGCGCTGGAGTACAGCGCGATGGCGGAGGAGAGCGACGAGGACGAGGGGCACAATGCCTCCCCCATCAAAGTCAAATTGCAGCCGCCCCAGACGATCCCTGATGCGCCCCCTATAGGCGCTGCCGCCGAAACCAATGTCCGGGATGATTCCGAGTCTTCTTCGGTGGCCGGCGACGACGGCGAAGGCAAACCTCTGGGTGGAGCTCCCGAGAAGGCCGCCGTCTCTTCGTCGGGCACGATCTCTGGCTCTTCGGGTGACAGCAGTAGCTACCTTGTCGGCAATGCCGATCCCGTTGAGGTGGCCAAGGCCCTTCGTGCTTCTGGAGCGAAGCTCATTGGGGGCCAGGTCATCGGCAGTCTCCGATTCGAGAGCTGCGACCGGGAATGCGAGTTTCTGGCCGAGGCCGGTGGGTCCTTCTGTTTCCCGCTGATGGAAAAAAGATTGATGAACACCGGGGCGGCCAATGCCTTGCAGTGCATGGAGGACCTTGCTTTGAAGTCCTTCGTGGCTGCCCGCTGCTCCCGAAGGCGGTTGGAGGCCGAGGCGGGGGCCTCTTCACGGGTTGCGGAGCTTGAGAAGATGGTCTCTGTCTTGCAGAGGGAAAAGAAAGACCTCAAAGTGTCACTTACTTCTGTGCGCATCAGGGCGGAGACATCTATCAAGCAACTAGATGAGGCGCGTGAACAAGCCACTGCTGCCAAAGATGCTTTCAAGACCACCGAAGAGTGCTGGAAAAAGGCCGAAGACCTGGCGAGAGCCTTCCGGCGGGTCGTGGACAATGAAGCCACCCCCTTCAAAGTGAAGTACACAACCTTTTGGAGAGCTTCGGCATCGAAGCCTCGCCGTTGGTTGGTGAGGACGCAAACTCTGTTGAACTCGTCGAGCTCATCTGCTGGCTGCGATGCTGCGTGGCCATGACCGACTGCGGCAGCCAATTCTTCGGTGAGCTGAATGACGGTGTCACCGCACGCTTGCTCATAGCCGCGGTGTGCTCTCTTCTCGAAGCCCCGGCGGGAGGCGAAGCCTCCGTGTCTAAGGTGAAACTTCGCACTCTTCGCGATCCCGGCGTGTAGTGGCCATCCATCGAAGAGGTGAAGCCGGAGATGCTGCCAGCTCTTCCTCGCAACATTGCCAAGAATTTCATGGCTACTTTCTTCCAAGAAAGAGGGCGAGAGATGGTTCATGTACAAAGAAGAAGGTGCCTTCATTCAAAGCGACTGATGGGAGAACTCATTTATTGCAGGGCCAAAATTCGAAGCTTATCTCCGGAGTCCTGCCGAAGAAATAATAGGTGTCGCGGTCCGCAAGTGTCATTGATGAATTGGACCGCATTATATTCGAAGAGGAAGAATCTGTTGTAATTTTATAGTGAATGGGCGATGGCCCTGTGTAATATTGGCCGAAGCCCCTGTGTGTAACTTCTGTTTTCAAAGCGCCACCTTTATTGATGTAATGTTTCGTCCCTCCGAGGATGCATTGTATTTTATCTACGAAGCGCCACCCCCCTTTTGTGTTCTTGGAGGGCGGATTTTGTTATATGGAAAATTTAGGTCTTCGACTTTTGCGAAGCCATCTTTGTCCCTTCGAGGGCGCACCTTATTTTGCTCTCGAAGCGCCACCCCACTTTTGTGCTCTTGGAGGGACATTTATTTGGCGAAGCCTTAATTTAATTTGCGAAGTGCCACTGTTATTTGTTTTGGGGTGACACGCGACTGTGACGACGCAATCATGTTTGTTCGCGAAGCGCCACCCCCCCTTTTGCGTTCTTGGAGGAATGAGGCGTGCAATATTTGTTGATTCAATTGTATGTGCCTTGGGAACTATGTTCCGAAGGGCTTTTGATAGGAGGACCTTCAGCCTTCGGCTTCTGTGCGATAGGACTTTCCGTGCTCTCGGCACTTTGGCACGGAGGGAATTTTGTTTTAGGGGGCCTACGGCTCTTTAGCACGTTTAGGCAAGCCCTGGGCCTTCGGCTTTCGCACGATTGGACTTTTCATGACCTTGGCACTTTGGCGCGGAGGGACTTTTTATTTTTAGGGGTCCTTCGGCTCTTTAGCACGTTTAGGCAAGCCCTTGGCCTTCAGCTTTCGCACGATAGGACTTTTCATGCCCTCGGCGCTTTGGCGCGGAGGGACTTTTATTTTAGGGGGCATTCGGCTCTTTAGAACATTTAGGCAAGCCCTTGGTCTTCAGCTTTCGCACGATAGGACTTTTCATGCCCTCGGCGCTTTGACACGGAGGGACTTTCAATGCCTTCGGCGCTCTGCCGTTGAGCTCCGTGAGTCCTGGGCTGATTTCTAGAAGTGTCAATCACGCACAACGCACCGATGACTCCCCCCTTCGCTTCGACGAAGGGGGATAGATGCTTCGGTTCCTTCTCAGTGGCAAGCTTTTTATGGGGACCTTGTTTATATTTCACAAGGGGTTATACGGGGTTGCCGCCTCGTTAAAAACCTCACACCTTCAGCAATCACAGCGATTGCGCGAAGGCTTCCCCTGTGAGGAAAAGAGTACGGGCCCTTGAATACATTGTTCAAACTGAATAACACTATAATTTATTACAAAAATGAAAAACAATGTGAGACTAGACATAGTAACGCTGGAGCATGTCTTTGTTCCAGGAGTATGGCTCTTCTACTCCTTCAAGAGTGCGAAGCCTGCAGGCTTCAGGCCTTGCCATCGAATCGATCAGAAATGGTCCTTCCCATTTGCTGTGCATTTTTCCTTATTGCTTGCTCTTCGGGATACGTCGAAGGATGAGATTGCCCTCCTTAATTTCCCGAGGTCTCACCTTCTTGTTGCACCACCTTCGGGTTTTCTCCTGGTATCTGCAAGGTTGATTGCCGCTTGTGTTCTGATAGCTTCGATCGTATCGATTATTGGCTTGATGTCTTCGTCAGGTGCTTCGGTCCTGTAAGACCCGTGGAGAAGTTCTTATGGTGTCATGGCCTCTTCGCCATAGAGGAGCTTAAAGGGAGTGAATTTTGTGGCCCTCGACTCTGTCGTGTTATGAGACCAAATTACTTTTGGCAGCTCATCGACCCAATTACCCTTCGGTTGTTCTGTGATGTTCTTTTTGATTCTGGAGAAGATGATTCCAATTGCTCTTTCTACTGCCCCATTCGACTGTGGATGGTACACTGAGGCGAAGCATAGCTTGGTGCCCAATTGCTGGCAGAATGCTCTGAATGTTGTGCAGTCAAACTATTTGCCATTGTCTACTGTGACTTCTTTGGGTACGCCGAAGCAGCATACAATATTCTGCCAAAAGAATTTCTGCAATGTGGCGGCCGTGATGTCGCGAAGAGCTTTAGCTTCGATCCACTTTGAGAAGTACTCTACAACAACTACTGCATACTTGAAGTTGCCTGGCGCTGTTGGCAGGGGTCCCAATCGATGCCCCATCGTGCGAGGGGCCAGACCGGTGGTATGAGATGGACTTCTTCGGGTGGGAACTTGCTATAATGGGCATGCTTCTGACAATTTGGGGAAGCGCGCATGATTTCGTGGGCGTCTGCTACGGCCGAAGGCCAGTAAAACCCTTCGCTGAAAGCTTTTCCCATCAGAGCCCTTGTTCCGATGTGCAAAGAGCACATTCCTGTGTGAATTTCCTGCAGCAATTGCCTTCCTTCGACTTGCGAGATGCATTTCAACAATGGTGCACAGACACCCCCTCGATACAATGTGTCATTGACTATTGAATAGCTTCACGCCCGAAAGGCAAGTTGTTTTTCCTCCGGTACAAAATGTCCCCGAAGGTAAGCTATTATTTTCGACCTCCAGTCTTCGCTTGAAATGGCATTGACAAACTTTGCTGGCTCTTCGGCACAATTTACCGAACCACTCCTGATTGATTTAAAGAACACATCCGGAGGCAATGGGTCGTTCTTTGCTGCTGCCTTCGCCAGGATGTCTGCCTGCTTGTTCTGTATTCTATGGAAGCTTCGCACACTGAAACCTAGAAAATATTTTTCCATGCTGCGGACAGCAGCCAGATACTTCGCTAACTCTGGTTTGAGTGCTCTGTATGTCTTGCCAGTGTGGTTTGTGATGAGCTCAGAGTTAGACTTGTGAGTACGAATGTTATTTATTACAATAATGACAAAAGTCTGGTACAGAGTATGCGGAAGCGTAATACATGAACGATAACTCTCGTCAGAAGCTGAGCAGGGCGCCACAGGAACGTCGACTGGGAGACGAACGCCTAGAAGTCCTCGTACTCCTGGTAGCTCCGGATGAACTCCCTCGCGTCGGCAGGAACTGAGCAGCAGTAGAGTATCCCCAAGAGGAAAAAGAGTAGAGTAGGCAAGAGTGAGTACACAACTTGTACTCAACAAGTATAACACAAACTATTAGGCTCTAAGTGTAACACCCAGTTTATAAAAGGACATAAACCGAGCAATCATATACGTGCCAGGATCAAGTCACACGTATATACAATAGAATGAACAGTATATCACAGCACATATCACGTAAAAAGATATAATAAAGCGAATACGAATATTATTTATTATATTAATGACAAAATGTCTGATACAGCGGAAGCGAAGTACAAAATACGATAAAAACTCTCCGAAGCTGAGCAGGGTGCCACAGGGACGTCGACTGGGAGACGAATGCCTAGAAGTCCTCGTAGTCCTGGTAGCGCTGAGCGAACTCCCTCGTGTCGGCAGGAACTGAGCAGCAGTAGAGTATCCAAGAGGAAAAAGTAGAGAAGAGGCAAGAGTGAGTACACAACTTGTACTCAACAAGTTTAACACAAACTATGAGGCTCTAAGGTTGGCTGACTGACTGCTTTATCTTTTAAGTCTTGGCAAAATTTTATTAAAGCTATTTACTACAAGTTGATGAATTACCATAAACCCAGTTACATAGTAATTAATCAAAATTAAATATGATACTACTGAGAACCAAACCGAACCAAGCCACCTGGGGAAACCTGCCTCGTCAAAGGAAGATAACCCCACTAATCAAAAGTAGGATCTGGGCCGCTCATGACCGTGAGCATGGCTAGTATACCAGTTTTACACTCTGCAGAGGTTGCACATCTTTACCCACAAGTCGTGAGCTACGCTAGTTGTTCATCACACTTCCTTAGGTGAGATGGCTAGCAAACTCACTACGAGGCCGTTACAAAGAATCTCGTTGGTAAGGCGTAACCGCGAAGAGTTGGATCGGCGACAATGGGGCCCACCTCACGGGGGTACAAGCACAGGTGTGCAAACCAAGCACAGACCAAGCCGGAGGAGCAGGGACCATTGAAGCTTACCACCCTTTGCCCCGCAGGTAAGTTACTCCAAACCAAAAAGACCTAATTAGTAAGCCAAGACCGTCCCATTCCAGTCTTGTGGTAGCGTTGTTATCCCAGGTTGTCGCTCTATGAACCGGTCCTTATGGAGAGTGGCCAACCAAGCACTAAGCACCGTGCTGGCCCCCTAAACCATGTTTCTAGAAAAACAAATTTTAACGTGACGTGAGCTGCTCAAGCCAACACAGAGGGCCACTCTCAGAATTAAGTTGCATATACCATTAATCAAATTAATTAAAAAGGACCAAGTGTGTTATAGCGCGGCACCTAGCACAACTAACCAAAATGCAACCCAAAGGATATATATAAAGGATATAAAGTGGCTAGGAAATCCTTATAGGCATACAGTATTAAAATGCAGTATGAAAGTGTATTTAAAAGTGATAGGTTGTTCATGTTATACTTGCCTTCCTCGTACTGCTCCTGCTACTACTCAAAGTGCTCAGAAGACGGCTGCTCCGGGTACTGGTACTGGGGCTCCTCAGATGGATCAACGTCTACTCACGAACACATGGCCAAAACAAGGCACAACAATAAGCATACAAGCAAACACTAACAAAAGCTAAGAAACAGTATATCAATACATAGAAACAGCACACTAAACTATTCTAAAACTATTCTACGCGTTACAACGATCGCGTGGACATAAAGAACGCCTAAAACAGAGCTAAAACGCATAATCTACGCTAAAAACAAGTTCTAGAGGCTTATCTGAGAGAAAAACTAAGTTCCAGGGGGTTTTCTACAAAAACCAAGGGCCCAAACGCGATTAACCGTTAAATCTAAGGGCTAACAAGAAAAAACGAAGTCCCTGGACTGCGGGCGCTAAAACTAGGAAAGTCAGGGGGTTTTGGTAAAAACCGGGGCCTAACTGTAATTAGTTTTGCACACAGATGGATGGCGGGTTGATAACTATAAACTACAGGGGCTCTTATGCAAAACAGCCGCAGCGAACCGGTACGCGTGGATGTAAGCCGTCGGATCGGGATCTAATTGCTCTAGATGAAGAGGTATGGCGATCTAATCTTCGCCGTGGATCCGAGATCGAGCGGCTCAGGGTGAAAGGGGCGCGGGCGGTGGCGCTGGCAGCGCCGGCGGCGAGCCTAGCGGCGGCGGCTTGCCGGAGTTCGTCGAAATCGACGCTCCGGGGGTCAAACCGAGTAGGGATTTGGCCTGGGACGGTCAGTGCGATACGCGTAAACCACCTGAGCCCAGAGCGAGGCACGGGGTGCGCGGAGCTGAGCTGGCAACGGCGGCGGCGGCACTAGGCGCCGGGAACCCGCCAGAGTGCGGCGTACCAGATACGGGAGTGGCCTAATTGCCCTACTATCTAGCACTACGGGGGTAGGAGGTCAACGCAGTGCTCACCAAGGCTCGAAAACGAGCAGTGACGATGTGCTGGGCGGCCGGCGATGAGGACTGGCAGCGGCGCTGGGCGGAGCTCGCGGAGGCGGGTGCTGGAGGGGTGCACCGGGCTCCGGAACTCCTTGGATCGACTCGGTAGAGGCCTGCGGGGAAGATACTAGGGTCAGGGCGATCCAAGGTGCTCCAACGGCGTCGAATCGACATGGCGAAGCATCTCACCGGCGGTGGTCGTGGGTGGAAATCCGGCGCAGACGCGGCTCGGTCCGGGGCAAAGGAGCTCGAAGAAGATCCAGGTGCTCAGGCGAACGTTCTGCGGGGGTCGTTGGCATTCGTGGTGAGGTGGGGCAGCGTGCGCACGGCGGTGCAGAGGAGCGGCGGCACGGCGGAGCAAGGCGCGTGGCATGCTAGGGTTCTGGAGGTGGCGTTGGTGGATAGGAGAGGGCAAGGGGTGCGGCGCGGGTGGTTAAAAGGGGCAGGGCCGAGGATCTCGGGATCCGGGCTCGGGAAGGGAGGCTGCGGGGATCACGGCGAGGTCAGCGGCTTCTGTTGCGCGAGCACGTCGCGGGGAAGACGGAGCTGACTAGTGGGCTAGCATTGGCAGCGGTTGAGGCGGGGACACGGTAGGTGGGACCGGCGGGTCGGGACAGGCGACGCGCGAGTGGGCGAAGGCGCCGACAGGTGGGTCCGAATGGGCAGACTCAGAACGAGCGCGCGGTGCTGAGGGAGCATAGAGAGTGGGAGTCGGGCCGGCGGGGCGCGAGGCGTGGGAGTGGGCCATGCGCACGGAACGGGCCGCTGCGCTGGACGTGAGCGAGGAGCGCTGGGCCGCTGCGGGATCGGGCCATCCGTGGGGGAAGAGGGAAGTGCGGTCGCGGGCCGGACGCGGGGAGCGGGCCCAAGGAAGAAGGCCGCGTTGACTGCTGGGCTGAAGAGGGAAGGAGCTGGGCTGGGTTGCTAAAGGGTTTGGGTTTCCTTTCTCTATTCTTTTTCCTAATTCAAACCAAACTAATACTTTTTGAATTCAAATTCAAATTTGAATTCAACACTAACACTCAAACAATTAAAAGAGATGCTCCAGCATGAATGCAGCAAACATTTTAACCCTAAGATAAATTTTAATTACTTAAGGGACAAAAATTTAGATTAAATGCAAGTTTAACACAATAAACCTTAGAAAATTAAATTAAGCCAATTAAATTTATTATAAATTGCTGAAATTTAAATTAGGGTGTTACAGACCCTACCCCCTTAAAGAAATCTCGTCCCCGAGATTTAGCTGGGCTGGCTAGCAAAGAGATCTGGATATGTCTTCTTCAACTCATCTTCTCGCTCCCATGTAGCCTCAGCTTCACTGTGATGACTCCACTGAACTCTGCACATCTTGATACGCTTGTTCAGAGTAACCCTCTCTGATGTCTCCAGGATCTTCACCGGATGCTCAGTATAAGTCAGATCTTCCTACACATCTACTCCATCCAGTGGTGCCTGCTCCTCGGGTACTCGCAGACACCTCTTCAGCTGAGATATATGGAAGACATCGTGAACTCCTGAGAGGCTGGTGGGCAACTCCAGGCGATAAGCAACTTCGCCTTTCCTCTCTAGCACCTTGAATGGACCAACATACTGTGGTGCTAACTTCCCCTTGACATTAAACCTGCGGATTCCTCTCATCGGAGACACCTTCAGGTACACATAATCACCAACACTGAAAGTCAGGTCTCTCCGTTTGCCATCTGCATAGCTCTTCTGTCTGCTCTGTGCAATCCTCAGATTTTCTCGCACAGCCTGAACCATTTGTTCTGCATCATCTATGATCTCAGGGCCAAAGAGCTGCTTCTCACCAATCTGATCCCAATATAGAGGAGTCCTACACTTTTTGCCATACAATGCCTCAAAGGGGGACTTCTTCAGACTGGCCTGATAGCTGTTGTTATATGAGAACTCGGCATAAGACAGGCACTTATCCCAACTAGTACCGTACTGAATGGCACAAGCTCTCAGCATATCCTCCAACACCTGGTTTTGGTCGCGCGGGTGGCGGCGCCGGCCATCGGCGGCTCTGTTCCGCGGCGGCGCGGCCTGAAGTTCATCGGAGATGGCTGTTCCGGTGCTCTAGGGGTCCTCACAGGCTGTGGTCAGGTCCAAACGAATGAGCATGACATGTGTAATGCACTGAGGCCTAGAGTGCGGGTCAGCCTCGACTAGAGCAGCGAGTCCAGCGACAACGGCGGTGCTGCGGCGGTAGGGCTCGCCGTGGTTTGCCGAACTGGCACTCCCGGGGTCAATTCGACCCGTGCGTGGGTCTAGAATGGGCAGTGCGCCACGGCGAACTCGCCTGGGCACTAGACATGGCTTGGTAGGGCTCTGGGCAATCGTGTGCGGCGGCACGAGCGGCTCTGCCCGGCGAGATTTGCCGGCGAGCGGGCGTTCGGTCACCTAAAGGGGTGCTACGTCCTGCAAAATCTAGCGCAACCGAACAAGGAGGTCTCGGGGTGCTTACCGAGGGCCCAAGACAGCCGGAGCTGCTGCGCGGGGTCACCGGCATTGATGGCGAGCGGCGGCGCACGGCGCTGTGCACGGGGGGCCAGGCGTTGTGGAGCTCCTCCGGTCGTCCAAGCTCCACGGGTGGATGAGCGACAGCGCTGTGAAGGTTGTCCAGGGATCAGGGGGGCTCAGGGGTCACCGGCGGCGAGAAATCGAGAGGCGGGTCAATTACCTACGGCGGCGCTCCGGTGAAAATCCCGGCCGCTGAAGAGGTCAGAGCAGAGGGCCGCGGCTTGGGGAAATGCCTGGGCACGGGACGAGGCTGCTGCGCGGTTCTGGGAAGGCTGGGGCATCGCGGGGGTGGAACCGAAGTTTGGGGCGGCGCTAGCGGGGAGGGTGAGGGCGCAGGGGGTCGCGGGGTGGTTTAAAGGGGCTGGCCGAGGATCTTGGCGTGGGCTCGGAAAAGAAGGTTCACCGGGGATTGTGGCCGGGGATCTCGGGCGTGATGGCGCGGGCGTTGCGCTGCGGGGGAGAAGAAACTGCCAGGTGGGCCAGGCTGGTCAGCGGCGGAGATGGGGACGCGGGCGAGCGCGTTGTCGCGGCCGCGCAGGGCTGGCTGACGGGTGGGCCCATGTGGCAGTCCGAGGGAGCGCGCGGCGCGGGCTGCTGAAGGCGCCGGGGGGGAAGCCAGCTGGGCCGCGGCGCTGGAGCCGGCCCGGGAGGAGAGGGAAGGGGGCTGCGCGCGGGAGAAGGGAAGGAGGGAGTGGGCCGAGTGGGGGAAGAAGCGAGTTGGGCCGGCTGGGTTTGGGTTTTGGGCTGGGTTTTCCTTCTCCTTTCTTCTTTTCTTTTCAAACTCCCCTCAAACTAATTCGAATTCAAATTCAAATTTGAATTCAACCCTAACACTCAAACAAATAAAACAATGCACCAGCATGAATGCACACACATTTTAGCCCTAAAATAAATTTTAATTACTTTTGGAACAAAAATTAGGTTAATTGCCAAACTAACACAATAAACCTTAGAAATTTAAATAAAGCCAAATAAATTTATTATAAAATGCTGGAATTTAAATTAGGGTGTTACAGACCCTACCCCCTTAAAGAAATCTCGTCCTCGAGATTTAACTGGGCTGGCTAGCAAAGAGATCTGGATATGTCTTCCTTAGCTCATCTTCTCGCTCCCATGTAGCCTCAGCTTCACTGTGATGACTCCACTGAACTCTGCACATCCTGATGCGCTTGTTCCGAGTAACCCTCTCTGATGTCTCTAGAATCTTCACCGGATGCTCAGTATAAGTCAGATCTTCTTGGACATCTACTCCATCCAGTGGTGCCTGCACCTCGGGTACTCGCAGACACCTCTTCAGCTGAGATATATGGAAGACATCGTGAACTCCTGAGAGGCTGAGAGGTAACTCCAGGCGGTAAGCAACTTCTCCTTTCCGCTCTAGCACCTTGAATGGCCCCACATACCGAGGTGCTAACTTCCCCTTGACATTAAATCTGCGGATTCCTCTCATCGGAGATACCTTCAGATACACATAATCACCGACACTGAAGGTCAGATCTCTCCGTTTGCCATCAGCATAGCTCTTTTGTCTGCTCTGTGCAATCCTCAGATTTTCTCGCACAGCCTGAACCATCTGCTCTTCATCATCTATGATCTCAGGGCCAAAGAGCTGCTTCTCACCAATCTGATCCCAATAGAGAGGAGTCCTGCACTTTCTGCCATACAATGCCTCAAAGGGGGACTTCTTCAGACTGACCTGGTAGATGTTGTTATATGAGAACTCAGCATAAGACAGGCACTTATCCCAACTAGTACCGTACTGAATGGCACAAGCTCTCAGCATATCCTCCAACACTTGGTTGGTTCTCTCTGTCTGCCCATCTGTCTGAGGGTGATATGCGGTGCTGAATCGTAGCTTCGTATCCAAAGAGTCATGAAGCTGCTCCCAGAACCGAGAAGTGAACTGAGATCCTCTGTCAGATATAATCTTCTTGGGCACACCATGCAAGCAGACAATCCGAGAGATGTACAACTCTGCAAGTCTAGCACCGGAGTAAGTAGTGTTCACTGGAATGAAGTGAGCAACTTTCGTCAGTCGATCCACTACTACCCAAATGGAGTTGTACCCTTTCTGAGTACGAGACAATCCAACAATGAAGTCCATCGTGATCTCCTCCCATTTCCACTCTGGAATCTTCAAAGGCTGTAACAGACCTGCTGGCCTCTGATGCTCAGCCTTGACACGCTGACAGGTGTCACAAATAGCCACGTACTCTGCCACTGAACGCTTCATCCCATACCACCAGAAACGTTCCTTCAGATCATAATACATCTTCGTGCTGCCCGGATGAATAGAGTAAGCTGTATCATGGGCCTCACTCAGAATCAACTTCCAAAGATCCTTCACATCTGGCACACAGATCCGGTTCTTGTACCACAAGGTACCCTGATCATCCTCTCTGAAATGTGGAGCCTTGCCCTTCTTGAGCAACTCACGGATCTCCTGCAGCTTCTCATCATCTTTCTGATGCTGCCTGATCTCTGACTCTAGAGTCGGTACTGCCTCAAATGCTGCACTGGAGGTATGATGCAAGAAGCCCAGACTCAACTGCTCAAACTCCTCGCATAACTCTGGAGGCATCTGGAAAGCCACGGCCATGTTGACATAACTTCTTCTGCTCAGAGCATCTGCTACAACATTGGCCTTGCCTGGATGATAGTGAATCTCCAGGTCATAATCCTTGACCAACTCTAGCCATCTTCTCTGCCGCATATTCAGCTCATTCTGCGTGAAAATGTACTTGAGGCTCTTGTGATCAGTGTAGATATCACACCGCTGTCCATACAAGTAATGCCTCCAAATCTTCAGAGCATGCACAACTGCGGCTAACTCAAGATCATGAGTGGGATAGTTCAGCTCATGCCGACGTAACTGCCGTGAAGCATAAGCAATCAATCTGCCCTCCTGCATCAGAACACACCCAAGACCATCCTTCGAAGCATCACAATACACTGTGAACCTCTTCGTCTGGTCTGGCAGAGTCAGGACTGGCGCCGTAGTCAACCTTTTCTTCAGCTCATCAAAGGCCCTCTGATGCTCATCAGTCCACACGAAAGCCACATTTTTCTCCAGCAAAGAAGTCAAAGGCTTCGCGATCTTCAAGAAATTCTCAATGAACCTCCGATAATATCCAGCTAAGCCCAAGAATGACCTGACTTCCTTTACTGTCTGCGGTGTCTCCCACTCTAGCACATCCTTCACCTTGCTCGGATCAACAGCAATGCCTCCCTGAGAGATAACATGACCGAGAAATGGAACCTCGTCATCCAGAACTCGCACTTGCTGAACTTGGCATACAACTGATGCTCCCTCAGTGTCTGCATCACGAGTCTCAGATGCTCCTCATGCTCTTCTTCTGTCTTGGAGAAGATCAGAATATCATCAATGAAAATCACCACAAAGACATCCAGATAATCCATGAAGACCATGTTCATCAGATGCATGAAGAAAGCCAGGGCATTAGTCAAGCCGAAGGACATGACCGTATACTCATATAGCCCGTACTTGCAGGTGAATGCCGTCTTTGGAATATCCCCAGGACGGATCCTCAGCTGAAAATAACCCGAACGAAGATCAATCTTCGAGAATATATGAGCACCTCGAAGCAGATCGAAGAGATCCTCAATATGGGGCAGTGGATGCTTGTTCTTGATAGTGACTGCATTCAGCTCCCGATAATCGACACACATCCTCTTCGAGCCATCCTTCTTATCTACCAGCAATAATGGAAAAGCCCAAGGAGAGAAGCTGCGATGGATATAGCCCTTGGCTAGCAACTCATCAATAGTCTTCTTGACTTCTTCATGCTCTATAGGTGCCATACGGTAGGGCCGCTTTGCAATAGGAGCTGTGCCAGGCAAGAGATCAATACAAAACTCAATGGCGCATTCAGGCGGCATACCTGGTAGATCATCCGGAAAGACATCCGGGAATTCAGACACCACGCGAATACCGTCCGTGGGTCTAGCCTCCATCTGATGAAGAAATCCAGAAGGCTCCACTGCACTGATAACAACCTCTTGGCCACTGGAAGCTGATAGCAAGACTGTCCTCTGAGAACAATCTATCCGGACTCCCCACTTGGCCAGAGTCTCCATTCCCAGAATGACATCAATGCCCTTGGTGTCTAGCACCATCAGATCAGTACAGAACTCTACTCCCCTCAAGGAAACTCTGACTCTCGGGCAGTAAGTGTGAGACCTCAACTGTCCTCCCGGTGAAGATACTAACATGCACCTCTTTAATGTGCTAGTATGAATACCATGATGCTCGACAAAAGACTGAGTAATGAAGGAATGCGTAGCACCAGTATCGAAAAGCACTGTAGCTGGATATGAATTAACCATGAACGTACCAATAACCACGTTGGAAGCCTCGGCCGCTGACTCGGCCGTCACGTGGTTCACCCTGCCCTGAAGTGGCGCCCTGGGCTGAGCTGGGCGCCCCTGCTGTCCCGCCTGCGCCTTTCGGGGGTAAGTGTTGGCGTAGTGCCCCGGCTGGCCGCAGTGAAAGTAGGTGCGAGGGGGTCCCTGAGCCTGCTGTCCGGTAGGAGGTGCCGGATGTGGAGCCTGCGGTGCCGGTGGAGCAGCACGAGCCGGAGGTGCTGGTAACCTCGGGCCCTGACCTGCCTGCTGTTGTCGAGGCGGGTACTGCTACGGCCTCTGCTGGTACTGCTGGGGAGGCCGGTACTGCTGCTGGTACTGCTGGGGCGGCTGGAGGCGAGGACGAGTGTTGCTGCCGGAAGCAACGGGGACAATCTTCCTCTTCTTGTCCTCCATCTCCAAGTGTTTGCACTCAGTGTTGAGCGCGCTGTCAACCAGATGGTTGAAGTCGTCGAAGCGGAGGTTGAGCAGCACATACTGGAGGTAGTCCTCAAGACCCTCCATGAAGTGCTCCTGCTTCTTGCGGTCATGCGCAACATCAGCAGGGGCGTAGCGAGCAAGCTGCAGAAAGCGATCACGATACTCCGTGACCGACATAGTCCCCTGAAGTGACAAAGACAGATAGATATCGAAAGATTAACTCAAGATTCATAAGGATAGAACAAGGGGCATTAGCTCAAAAGAAACCGCTGAATGATTATATTTAAGATTACCTGCTTCAGTGCAAGGAACTCCTTCTGCTTCATCTTCATAACGCCCGCGGGGACGTTGTGGCTGCGGAACCGCTCCCGGAACTGGAGCCAAGTGAGAGCCTCGCGGTCCTGAACTGGGTGGGACTCCCACCAGTCCAAAGCTGCCCCTCGCAGCTGTCCTGCTGCGTACAGAACTCTCTCCCGGTCATCGCACTGGGCGATGTCCAGCTGACGCTCCACTGCACGGAGCCAGTCGTCAGCCTAAAGAGGGTCGGACGTGTGAGAAAACGTCGGCGGGTGACCCCTCAGGAACTCAGCACGCCTGTCGCGAGGCTGCGGCGGTGGAGGAGGCGGAGGCTGAGTGTGAGCCTGCTGAAGAGCCTGAACAGTGTTGTTCAGGGTGGCCATCATCTGCATCTGGAGCTGGAAGTACTGCACTAGAGTCAGAGGCGGAGGCATCGGGATCCCGGTCCCCTGGGTGTTCTGACCCTGGTTGTTCTGCCCCTGCTGGTTAGAACCACGCCTGGTGTTCACCATCTGATTTTGGACAAAAGATTTCACGAGTAAGGATATGGCAAGAATAAATTCAGATGGATATGATAACTCTTTGCGGAAAAAGGCTCAGCCATGATAAAGTAGACAGGATAGAGTCGACTATTTTACCCCCAACGATCTAATTCATTTTATTATTTAGTTAACTTAACATAAGAGTGATTTTCTTTAAACAAATTTAAACTACTAAGCTATGCAATCATTCAAAAATCCAAATCAAATATGTAGCATAATAACAAGCAGACAATTTTCACGACTTAGCCGAGTTTAACATACGACTCAACTAACACAACGCGTCGCGGATCGTGCTATCGTATTATTATAAAAGGGTCACCTAGCTAATACTCATGGTGGTCAGATGACTGATTCAGGCCAAATCTACGAAAACTATTCTTCAGAGAGAGAAATCAAGGCAAGACGAGTAAAAGTCATAGAATTCAAGGGGTATAATAGTAAAATAGTTTCAACAGACAAGGACTGGAGAGAAGAAGTCCTACAACTCGACCAGTTCTATCTAGGCTTCATCCTACAGTTGATACGGCTCTGATACCACTCTGTAACACCCGGTTTATAAAAGGACATAAACCGAGCAATCATATACGTGCCAGGATCAAGTCACACGTATATACAACAGAATGAACAGTATATCACAACACATATCACGTAAAAAGATATAATAAAGCGAATACAAATGTTATTTATTATATTAATGACAAAATGTCTGATACAGCGGAAGCGAAGTACAAAATACGATAAAAACTCTCCGAAGCTGAGCAGGGCGCCACAGGGACGTCGACTAGGAGATGAACGCCTAGAAGTCCTTGTAGTCCTGGTAGCGCTGAGCGAACTCCCTCGTGTCGGCAGGAACTGAGCAACAGTAGAGTATCCAAGAGGAAAAAGTAGAGAAGAGGCAAGAGTGAGTACACAACTTGTACTCAACAAGTATAACACAAACTATGAGGCTCTAAGGTTGGCTGACTGACTGCATTAGCTTTTAAGTCTTGGCAAAATTTTATTAAAGTTATTTACTACAAGTTGATCAATTACCATAAACCCAGTTACATAGTAATTAATCAAAATTAAATATGATACTACTGAGAACCAAATCGAACCAAGCCACCCGGGAAAACCTGCCTCGTCAAAGGAAGATAACCCCACTAATCAAAAGGAGGATCTGGGCCGCTCATGACCGTGAGCACGGCTAGTATACCAGTTTTACACTCTGCAGGGGTTGCACATCTTTACCCACAAGTCGTGAGCTACGCTAGTTGTTCATCACACTTCTTTAGGTGAGATGGCTAGCAAACTCACTACGAGGCCGTTACAAAGAATCTCTTTGGTAAGGTGTAACCGCGAAGAGTTGGATCGGCGACGATGGGGCCCACCTCATGGGGGTACAAGCACAGGTGTGCAAACCAAGCACAGACCAAGCCGGAGGAGCAGGGACCATTGAAGCTTACCACCCTTTGCCCCGCAGGTAAGTTACTCCAAACCAAAAAGACCTAATTAGTAAGCCAAGACCGTCCCATTCCAGTCTTGTGGTAGCGCTGTTGTCCCAGGTTGTCGCTCTATGAACCGGTCCTTATGGAGAATGGCCAACCAAGCACTAAGCACCGTGCTGGCCCCCTAAACCATGTTTCTAGAAAACAAATTTTAACGAGACTTGAGCCGCTCAAGCCAACACAGAGGGCCACTCTTAGAATTAAGTTGCATATACCATTAATCAAATTAATTAAAAAGGACCAAGTGTGTTATAGCGCGGCACCTAGCACAACTAACCAAAATGCAACCCAAAGGATATATATAAAGGATATAAAGTGGCTAGGAAATCCTTATAGGCATACAGTATTAAAATGCAATATGAAAGTGTATTTAAAAGTGATAGGTTGTTCATGTTATACTTGCCTTCCTCTTACTGCTCCTGCTGCTACTCAAAGTGCTCAGAAGACGGCTGCTCTGGGTACTGGTACTGGGGCTCCTCAGATGGATCAATGTCTACTCACGAACACATGGCCAAAACAAGGCACAACAATAAGCATACAAGCAAACACTAACAAAAGCTAAGAAACAATATATCAATACATAGAAACAGCACACTAAACTAGTCTAAAACTATTCTACGCGTTACAATGATCGCGTGGACATAAAGAACGTTTAAAACGGAGCTAAAACGCATAATCTACGCTAAAAACAAGTTCTAGGGGCTTATCTGCGAGAAAAACTAAGTTCTAGGGGGTTTTCTGCAAAAACCGAGGGCCTAAATGCAATTAACCATTAAATCTAAGAGCTAACAAGCAAAACTGATGTCCCTGGACTGCGGGCGCTAAAACTAGGAAAGTCAGGGGGGTTTTGGTAAAAACCGGGGCCTAACTGTAATTAGTTTTGCACACAGATGGATGGCGGGTTGATAACTATAAACTACAGGGGTTCTTATGCAAAACAGCCACAGCGAACCGGTACACGTGGATGTGAGCCGTCGGATCGGGATCTAATGGCTCTAGATGAAGAGGTATGGCGATCTAATCTTGGCCGTGGATCCGAGATTGAGCGGCTCAGGGTGAAAGGGGCGCGGGCGGTGGCGCTGGCAGCGCTGGCGGCGAGCCTAGCGGCGGCGGCTTGCCGGAGTTCGTCGATATCGACGCTCCGGGGGTCAAACCGAGTAGGGATTTGGCCTGGGATGGTCAGTGCGATACGCGTAAACCACCTGAGCCCAGAGTGAGGCACGGGGTGCGCGGAGCTGAGCTGGCAACGGCGGCGGCGGCACTGGGTGCCGGGAACCCGCCGGAGTGCGGCGTACCAGCCACGGGAGTGGCCTAATTGCCCTACTATCTAGCGCTACGGGGGTTGGAGGTCAACGCAGTGCTCACCAAGGCTTGAAAACGAGCAGTGACGATGTGCTGGGTGGAGCTCGCGGAGGCGGGTGCTGGAGGGGTGCGTCGGGCTCCGGAACTCCTTGGATCGACTCGGTAGAGGCCTGCGGGGAAGATACTGGGGTCAGGGCGATCCAAGGTGCTCCAACGGCGTCGAATCGACATGGCGAAGCATCTCACCGGCGGCGGTCATGGGTGGAAATCTGGCGCAGACGCGGCTCGGTCCGGGGCAAACGAGCTCGAAGAAGATCCAGGTGCTTAGGCGAACGTTCTGCGGGGGTCGTTGGCGTCCGTGGTGAGGTGGGGCAGCGTGCGCACGGCGGTGCAGAGGAGCGGCGGCACGGCGGAGCAAGGCGCGCGACGTGCTAGGGTTCTGGAGGTGGCGCTGGTGGATAGGAGAGGGAAGGGGTGTGGCGCGGGTGGTTAAAAGGGGCAGGGCCGAGGATCTCGGGATCTAGGCTCGGGAAGGGAGGCTGCGGGGATCACGGCAAGGTCAGCGGCTTCTGTTGCACGAGTGCGTCGCGGGGAAGACAGAGCTGACCAGTGGGCCAGCATTGGCAGCGGTTGAGGCGGGGACACGGTAGGTGGGACCGGCGGGTCGGGACGGGTGACGCGCGAGTGGGCGAAGGCGCCGATAGGTGGGTCCGAACAGGCAGACTCAGAACGAGCGCGCGGTGCTGAGGGAGCGGAGAGAGTGGGAGTAGGGCCGGCGGGGCGCGAGGCGTGGGAGTGGGCCATGCGCGCGGAACGGCATCCGTGGGGGAAGAGGGAAGTGGGGTCGCGGGCCGGACGCGGGGAGCGGGCCCAAGGAAGAAGGCCGCGTTGACTGCTGGGCTGAAGAGGGAAGGAGCTGGGCTGGGTTGCTAAAGGGTTTGGGTTTCCTTTCTCTATTCTTTTTCCTAATTCAAACCAAACTAATACTTTTCGAATTCAAATTCAAATTTGAATTCAACACTAACACTCAAACAATTAAAAGAGATGCTCCAGCATGAATGCAACAAACATTTTAACCCTAAGATAAATTTTAATTACTTAAGGGACAAAAATTTAGATTAAATGCAAGTTTAACACAATAAACCTTAGAAAATTAAATTAAGCCAATTAAATTTATTATAAATTGCTGAAATTTAAATTAGGGTGTTACACTAAGGTTGGCTGACTCAACTGCATTAGCTTTTAAGTCTTGGCAAAATTTTATTAAAGCTAATTACTACAAGTTGATGAATTACCATAAACCCAGTTACATTGTAATTAATCAGAATTAATCATGATACTACTGAGAACCAAACCAAACCAACCACCCGGGGAAACCCTCCTAACCAAAGGAAGATAACCCCACTAATCAAAAGGAGGGTCTGGGCGCTCATGACCGTGAGCATGGCTAGTATATCAGTTTTACACTCTGCAGAGGTTGCACATCTTTACCCACAAGTCGTGAGCTACACTAGTTGTTCATCACACTTCCTTAGGTGAGATGACTAGCAAACTCACTACGAGGCCTTTACAAAGAATCTCGTTGGTAAGGAGTCTCATTGTTCAGCAGAAGCATTAAAAGATAACTAGCGTAATAACGTGATGCATCGATAAAGCCCGTATGAAAGCGTCACTCAGCAGGAGGGTGATCAGCACCAGCTGAAGGACCATCCCACTCAACAGACCAACCCGGAGGCAAGGTACACGGCCAAATAAGACTCGCGGACAGATATTCAAAGTTAGTACCTGAAAAACAGTGCCACAAGCAAGGCTGAGTATACTAATACTCAGCAAGACTGACCCGTCTTCGGATATAACATAGTCCGATAACTAGACATGCAAGGCTTTTTGGTTGGTGGAGTTTGTTTTGCCAAAAACGCCACTAAATGTTGATCCTTATTTTCAGGTTTTACTTAGCCATATTCTAGTTGGATTAATCATTCTAAATTTGCAACTAACCCTACACAAACATGGTAGAGCAACCATTTTATCAACCAGCAGTATTACCATCATCATGTTCCAGTTGTTACTCTGTGTGACCGAAAACATTAAGCAATCTCATGCCGTGAGAGGCGGACGATTCTGAATCGAATTTCAACCTGGCCAGGGGAACCTAGACCACACGCATGGGGATCGACTTCGCTCCCGCCCACGCTACTTTTCCCCTTTCTTTCCAGTCCGTCGATCCGGAACACCCTCCCCGACTACAGAGCCCGACATCTCTGCACCCGTACGTCGCGACAAAAATATAAACCCTACTTCTACCAGGAGGGTGCGAGATCGTTCCACTCGCTGGTCCAATCAGGTACTTAAGCTTACCGATTACTATATTTCTCGGTATGTGGCTAGTACTTTCAAACGCTTAACAAAATGAGCCACACACCGCGACCTTAGCCATTTTTGACTACACCAGCGGGGTATCACAACTACACAACCCCGCCCGTTGTCCTTATATTTCAGCAGGAATTAAAGTCAGTCAAATTCCTATTTGCTCGCGAGAGGCAGGAAACCCCTTGACTTTTACCGTACCTAATTAGCATGGCAACTAGTCGACAAAAAGATCCGGGATCAAACATAGGTACCTAGGGATCATGCATCTAAGGTTTTCGATCAACGCCTAGAAAACTTAAATGCAGAAAGAAACTATTACAACACATCATAAATAGGTAAATGAATAATAACTCGGAAAATAAGGCATAATGCACCGGGGCTTGCTTTCTTGGGCACTGTCAGGCAGAAAAACCTCTGGGGCTTGGCCCAGGTCTTGAGACAAGTTAGCACAGTTCAAAATGACCTCCTGATCCACACGAGAGTCCGCGGGCACCAACTCGTAGTCATCGTCCGCGAGATTGACCGTTTCTATATGCAATGCAAGATTATGAGTTATTCATGGATAACAATTTCTTTCCTTCACGATAAAGTTGTAGTTCAACAAAAGTTAATTTAGTGATGATTTCACATTTCATTTCATGGGCAGTCATTTATAGAGTAGTAACCATAATTATGTTTCCTCATGAATGAGTGGGGGTTTTGGTTTTCATTTTCAAATTCAACACATAGCATGCTTTCATTATTTCATAACAACAAAACTACTAATGAGCTAGTGATGAAAAACTAAAGTAACACAGATCCAAACTTAAGCATTTATGGTATAAATTTCAGCATCTAACCATAAAGCAATTACCATAACTATTCATGTAAGTGGATTACTCTAGTTGCTTCACCTTTTTGTACAGAACGTTTGACATGGTTTCTGATGCTACAAAATTTATGGAAGCATCTACAAAGCATCTACTCAGTACTGTAATTTATTCAGATTTTATTCACTTATACAGCAGAGGTGACAAAAAGAACAAAAATAGCAAGCCATTAACCAACATTAATTCTATAGAGAGTTATACTAGGAATATGGTTCTAAAATTTTTACCAGAGCCTAATCATGAGATAAACATACTCCAGAAAATTTATCAAGCTTTATATCATTACGATAAATTAGTTATGCAGTTAATTTAACATGAGTTAGCATAAGTTTCTCAAAGTTCATTGGACCAGTACTGCATGTGAACTTTTCATTATAGCTAGCACGTACTCTGAACAAGAACATGTCTAAAAATCAAGATCAGATACGGCCTAAACTACTCAGAACAAAAATGGTAAATCTAGCCATGGGATGCTAAGCATGATTTTTAACTAAAGCAAAACTCAGTAACTGTAGCTCAAAATTCATAGGCAGGAACACAGAACTAAAATGAGACTTCAGAAATAAATATAGATTTTTTGGAGCAAAAAACTATATATGATGAATTAAGTTGATTAAACAAGCATAAATCATGGTATATAGCAAATGAACTCTAATAAATCTGAAATTTATGGATTAATAAGGATTCTGTTACACACATACGCAGTAGAAATTTCAGAGCAAGTTCATGTATATATTTTCCAGAATTAATTCAGGAAAGTTAGCAACGGATTAGAGAATCTTGATTGTTCCAACATGATGACTGTTTTGGTTGGGTGTCATATTTTTACTGTGAGCTTACTATTCTATTAGTGATAACATATTCAAAAATCAAGGTCATTTGTTGAGTAGAACTTCCTGAACATGCATAGGTCAATTTTCTTATTCTTTTTCCTAGATTAAATTTGGTAGAGTTTCTGCAGATCTGACTGTTACAAAAATTGTAGATCTTGTTACACGGATTCCAGATCAGTTGAGTTTACATTTTTACAATTTTTTTGTGATTTGTTTTGCGTTTTTGAAGTTCACTGCCATACACTGGAATTCTTGCAAACACACCCTTGAACGAAAAAAAGAAATTACAACCGGGCCCTTCGCCGGCCTTCTCCGCCGCTGCCGCTCGCCCGGTGGTGTTCTGCTAGGCAGGGCTTACCGGGGCTGCAACGGGGAGGCACGTGGGAGAGTAGAGATCGAGGAACACCTACCCTTGTAGCCGTTCGGGTGGAAGAAGGTCGGAGGTGAGCTCGCCGGTGCTAATGGCGGAGAAAAGGTTCGGGTCGCCGGCGTTGTAGGCAAAGGAGGGCTCAGGGTGGAGGAACATGGTGCGCACGAGCACCGCGAGAGCGTGAGGATGTGCCTGGGGTAGCTGTCGTGCTCGTTCTCCCTCTGGGCTGGCCGATCCGCGGTGAACCCGAGCTTGCCGGCGGCGGCGCAGAAGGGGGAATGGCGACAGGAAGGGTCTGGGTTCGATTCCGCGTGCGTGTAACTTAAATGGAGGGTGGAGAAGCTGCTGGGGTGGATGGATGGAGCAATGCAGGGCTGTGGTGGTCGGTCCGCGCGAGCTACATCTCGCCGGCCATGGCGGACGGCGGGAGGAGGAAGAAGGAAGGGAAGGTCGCGCGACGGCGGGGCTCTGGGGGCATTTATAGGCCAGAGAGCACCTGGGCGAGTGGAGTGGCATCTGGGGGAGGCTGAATCGGTCCGGGGTGGCTCGACGGCGAGCGAGCGGAGCGGCCAGCGGCGCTGCGCATGGCGGGGCGGCGTGCGGCTCGGGAGTGCGTCTCGGACGCGTGTGCGCGTGGGGAGGTGCCAAGGGGCGGGCCAGGTGGCGCTAGAGGGGTTCCCCGGGTCCATTTGGCAGCGTGCGCGCCATGGACAAGGTCCACCGGCGGCGTACGTCGGGCGGCGGCGAAACAGAGCACCGGGAGGAGAGAGAGATGGAGGTGAGGGCCTTTCTGTGATTTCTGAAATTCCAGGGACCTATCGGTAAACTAAAAATATCTCCTACTTAGAGGGCTCAAATGAAAAAGTATTGAATACCAATTTTGCATAACTTTTCAAGATCTACAACTTTCGTTTTATGCAAATTTTCATTTGAAACTGACATTTTGAACTATTTGTAAATTTGCAAACTTGCACAAAAGGACTTTGGTTTTATTCTGTTTTTGATTGATTTTTGGCTGAAGTTCAATTAAGCCCATGTCAATTGAAGTACCTCTCATGAGCCAACTAAAATTTTGTGCACATTTTTGAATTGAAATTTGTGTAGCTTTTCACTCCTTTTTCTTTCTCCTTTAATTTCTTTTGTATACTTTGACTTTTATTTGAACCCTTCTTTTTGAATTAATTTCCCCCATTTTTCTTTTAAGTTTAAGTAAGGTACAATGATTGTATTTAAGTGTACTGACACCTGAGGTGTCACAACTTTTCTTCCTCAAACTGCTCCGGCTGCTGCTCAAACTGCTCAGAAGATGGCTGCTCCGGGTACTGGTACTGGGGCTCCTCAGATGGATCAACGTCTACTCACAAACACATGGCCAAAAACAAGGCATAACAGTAAACATACATGTAAACAATAGTAAAAACTAAGAAACAGTACAACAATACATGAAAATAGCAAATAAAACTGTGCTAGAACTATTCTACGCGTTACAACGATAGCGTGTACATAAAGAACGCCTAAAACGGAGCTAAAACGCGAAAACTAGGCCTAAAACTAGATCCAGGGACCTATCTGCAAGAAAAACTGAGCTACAGCGGGTTCTGGGCAAAAACCGAGGACCTAAACATAATTAAAGGTAGATTTAGGGGCTAGCGCATAAAAACTCACGGGCTGGACTGCGGCCGCTATATCCAGAAAGCTCAGGGGCCAAAACGCTAAAAACTAGGCCTGGTTAGAATTATTTTTGAATGGCCCCGGATTGCAGGTTGATTTCAAGAGAAGTCGGGGACTCTTTAGCAAATAGGCCAGGCTAAAGCGGTACGCACGGATCTGATCCGTTGGATCACGATCCGGCGGTTGAGAAAGTAACGTTTCGCGATCTAATCTCGTGCGTCGGCTCAAGATCGGGTGGCCAGGGAGAAAAGGGCGCGCGGGGGCGGCGGCGCTCCATCGAAGCAGGCCGAACTCGGCCTTCCCGGGTTCAAATCGACCCGCACCTGGGTCTGGGGTGATCTACACGCCATGCGTGATTCACCTGGGCTCTAAATGGCGCTCGGGGAGGCTCAGGGCGGCGCCAGCATGGGCGGCGGCGGGTCTGCGCGGCGGTGCTCCACGGCATGCGCGCTCACGCATTTCTGGGGCTCGAGCCTAGGTTCTAACAAGTCTGTGAGTGGGCGCAGCGCTAAAGCAAGTGCAGGCAAGACCTGTGCGGGGCTGTACTGCGTTGCGGGATTCCCGCCACGGCGGAGCGCCGGCGAGTGGTGCCGGGGCACCTAGGGTGCGCAACGGGTGGAATTAACTAGCGCAAACGGGGTGTGGGGCTTGGGGGTGCTTACCGAGGGTCAAGGCTGGTGGAGCTGCAGCGCGAGGTCACCGGCGTCGAGGTCAGGCGATGGCGCTCGGCGCAGTGTTTGTTGACGGGGCCATTGGCGTGCGCTCCTGGCTTCTGGCCTCCCCGATCCGGCTCGTGGCAGTCCTGCGAAGCCCAGAGATCGGTTATAGGGCATGGAGCGGCACCGGAGGTGGGTAATTCCGACGAACAACGGTCTTACCGTGCGGCGGGTCCGAGAGAGATTACCGGCGATGGCAAGGTCTGGGGTCGGGGAAGCAAGCTCGGAGAGCCTCCTGGGCTAGAGGTGGAGCTTTTGCGTGGCTCCCGGCGGCGCAGAGAGCTCTGTGCGGCGGAGCAACATGGAGGCGGCGGCTAGGGTTTGGGTGGGGCTGCAGGAGGAAGGTGGGATGCGGGGGAGGGCCAGGGGCATGTTTAAAGGGGTGGCCGGGCCTCGGCGTGCGCAACCGATAATGATGGCCGGCGAGATCCTCGGGCGGGGATCGCGGCTGGAGGTTGAAGGAAGGAAGGTGGGGGTGTGACGCTGATGAGGGGGCCCGGGCTGTCAGCGGGGCGGGAGCGCGGCGCGAGCGGAGTCACTGGCGTGCGGGCCGAATGGGAGACAGGGAGAGGAGCTGGGCTGCTGTGCGCCAGGCGGGGCCGAGCGCGTGCGGGCTGAGCGGCGTGCGGGAGTTGGGCCAGGCGAGCGGGAGGGAAAGGGAGTGGGGAGTCTGGGCTGTACGGGGGAGTGAAGGGAGGAGAGAGTGGGCCGCCGGGTTAGGCTGGCTGGGGTTTGGGTTTGAGTCCAGCTGGGGTTTCTATTTCATTCTTCTTTTCTATTCCTAACTCAACTCAAGTCTAATGAATTCAAATAAATTTTGAATTCAAACTCTAACCAAACAAACAAAGGAAAAAGATGCTTCAGCATGAAACAAAATTAGATTAAATGCAAGCCTAAACACACTAAACCTTAGAAATTTAAATAAAGCCAATTAAATTTATTAATAAATACTGGAATTTAAATTAGGGTGTTACAGACAGCCTCCTCGCCCACTTGCTTTGCGAAGGCCTAGAAGCAAACTTTGAGTTGAGTACCTCCTGGAAACTCCAGCCTAGCTGTGTACTTGAGTTGTAACACCCGGTTTATAAAAGGACATAAATCGAGCAATCATATACGTGCCAAGATCAAGTCACACGTATACACAATAGAATGAATAATATATCACAGCACATATCACATAAAAAGATATAATAAAGCGAGTACAAATGTTATTTATTACAATAATGACAAAATGTCTGATACAGAGTATGCGGAAGCGTAAAACATATACGATAACTCTCGTCGAAAGCTGAGCAGGGCGCCACAGGGACGTCGACTGGGAGACGAACGCCTAGAAGTCCTCGTACTCCTGGTAGCTTCGGGTGAACTCCCTCGTGTCGGCAGGAACTGAGCAGCAGTAGAGTATCCCCAAAAGAACAAGAGGAAAAAGTGTAGAGGAGGCAACGGTGAGTACACAACTCGTACTCAACAAGTATAACACAAAAAATTAAGCTCTAAGGTTGGCTAACTCAACTGCATTAGCTTTTAATCTTGGCAAAATTTTATTAAAACTAATTACTACAAGTTGATGAATTACCATAAACCCAGTTACATAGTAATTAATCAAATTAATTATGATACTACTGAGAACCATACCAAACCAAACCACCAGGGGAACCCCTCTAATCAAAGGAAGATAACCCCACTAATCAAAAGGAGGATCTGGGCCGCTCATGACCGTGAGCACGGCTAGATACCAGTTTTACACTCTGCAGAGGTTGCACATCTTTACCCACAAGTCGTAAGCTATGCTAGTTGTTCATCACATTTCCTTAGGTGAGATGACTAGCAAACTCACTACGAGGCCTTTACAAAGAATCTCGTTGGTAAGGAGTAACCGCGAGGGTTGGATCGGCGACTATGGAGCAGGACTAGTGGGCGTCAAGACACAGAAGCACAGACGAGGCCACTCAGTACGAGGGCCATAGAAGCTTACCACCCTTGCCCCGTCGGTAAGTTACTCCAAACCAAAAAGACCTAATTAGTAAGCCAAGACCATCCCATTCCAGTCTTGTGGTAGCGCTATTGTCCCAGGTTGTCGCTCTACGAACCGGTCCTTATGGAGAGTGGCCAACCCAGTACTAAGCACCGTGCTGGCCCCCTAAACCATGTTTCTAACAAAAACCAATTTTTAACGAGACGTGAGCCACTCAAGCACAGATCACAGAGGGCCACTCCCAGAATTAAGTTGCATAGACCCTTAATCAAATTAATTAAAAAGGACCAAGTGTGTTATAGCGCGGCACCTAGCACAACTAACTAAAATGCAACCCAAGGTACATATATAAATATATAAATTGGCTAGGAAAGTCCTTATAGGCATACAGTATTAAAATGCGGTATGAAATTGTATTTAAAGGTGATGGGTGTTGTTCATGTTATACTTACCTTCCTCAAACTGCTCCTGCTGCTGCTCAAATTGCTCAGAAGGAGGTGGATGCTCCGGGTACTGGTATTGGGGCTCCCCCGATAGCTCAATGTCTACTCACGAACACATGGCCAGAAACAAGGCAACAATATAAACATACATGCAAATAAGAGCAAACACTAAGAAACAATACAACAATACATAAAAACAGCAAACAAAACTAGGCTAGATCTATTCTATGCGTTACAACGATCGCGTGGACAAAAAGAACGCCTAAAACAGGGCTAGAACGCGAAAACTAGGCCTAAAACAAGATCGAGGGGCTTTTCTGCAAGAAAAAACTAAGTTTCCAGGGGCTTTCTGCAAAAACAAGGGACCTATACATAATTAAAGGATAGATCTAGGGTCTAACATGCAAAAACTACAGCTCTGGACTGCGGGTTCTATTTCTAAAGAGCTCAGGGGCCTAAATGTTAAAAACTGGGCTGAACTGCAATTACTTTTGAACTGCAGTGGACCGCGGGTTGATTTCAAATAAACGCAGGGACTCTTTAGCAAAACAGCCAGGACGAAGGGGTATCTTTGAATCAGGGCCGTTGGATCGCGATCTGAGGGCTCGGGTTTGATGCGATCTCGATCTAATCTGGACCGCTGCTCCGAGATCGGGCGGCCAGGGGGAAAGGGCGCGCGGGGCGGCGGCGTGAGTCGCTAGAGACAATGCTCCCGCGGCAGAGGCTCACCGGAGATGGCCGAACTCGGCCCTCCGGGGCTCGTTTCTACTCGGGTTTGGGTCTGGGTTGATCTATACTGCATGCGTAATCTACCTGGGCTAAAAGCTTGGCTCAGGGAGGCCGGTGGAGGTGGAATCGCGTGCGGTGGTGGATCGGCGCGGCGTAGAACACCAGAGTGCACGCGTGCGTGCGGATCTGGGCACAGGAAGGAGTGTACGCGGGGTGGTGTGTGTGCTCGGTGCCAGGGCCAGCCCAAGAGGAGGCCGCACGTGGCTGTGGCACGCTGCAGGAAGCCTGCCATGGCGGAGCACCGGCAGTGGAACACCGGAGATGGTTTTCCCGCTCCTGCAGTGGACTACGGGTCCTAGGATCTAGCGCAAAAGAACGGGAAGGCGTTGCTGGTGCTCACCGAGGTCCGAAATCGAGCAGGGCGGCTGTGCAGGGGCGGCGGTGTCGATGGCGAGCGGCGGAGCTTGGTGATGGAGTCGTTGCAGGGCGTCTCCGTGCTCCTAGATCCCGTGATTCGACGCGTGGAGTTCCTGCGGAGGTGCTACGGAGGGGACCGGATGGTCCGGCGATCACCGGAGGCGAGGATATTTAGGGGCGGAGGTTCTCACCGGTGGTGAGCTCGGTCCGAAATTATGGCACTGCACCGGTCGAGGTCGAGCAAGGAGGCTCCGGGGAGCTTCACGGCGTCGAGGCAAAGCCTCTGCGGGGGTATGTAGGGCTCGAGGTGCGGCGTAGCAGCGTGGCTGCGGCGGCGCAGGGGCCTCTTCGCGGCGGAGCAGAGCGGCGGGGTGGATCTCGGCTCGGGGCAGCGCTGGAGAGGAATGTGTGGCGCACTGGGATCATGGGGGAGGTCTAAAGAAGGTGGGACGGTGATTGCGGTGCTGGGCAGCGGGAAAGGGATCCCGGCGGTCTCGCTGGTGATCTCGGGTGCGAGGTAGCCGGAGAAGCTGCAGGCGGGGCCGGGCTGTCAGACTCAGTGAAAGAAAGGAAGGGCGCGGGCGTGCGCTACGCGCTGCTGGAGGCGCGGCTGACAAGCGGGCCCGCCCTTTCAAGTGGGAGCACGGGAGCGCGGGCGCTGGGCTGCGGGAGCGCGCGGAGAGAGGGAGCTGGGCCGCGGCGCGTGGGCCGGTGTGGGAGAGAAAGGGCTGAGCGGGAAAGGGAAGGAGTGGGAGCGGGCTGGGCCGCCAGGGGTGAGGAGGTGGGCCGGTGCGGGAGAGAGGAAGAGGAGGAATGGGCCGGCCGGGTTTGAGCTTGGGTTTTCTAATTCTTTTCCTTCTCTATTTCTATTTTTCTCTTCCAAACTACACCCAAATCTATTTTGAATTCAGATAAACTTTGAACTCAACTCCTATGCACTCAAACAAAATAAAGCCATGCACCAGCATGAATGCACAAACATATTTATCCTAGAAAATTTTTAATTCCTTGTGACACAAAATTAGATTAAATGCAAGTCTAAGCATATAAAACCTTAGAAAATTAAATAAAGCCAATTAAATTTATTACTAAATACTGAAATTTAAATTAGAGTGTTACAAACCCTACCCCCTTATAGGAATCTTGTCCCCGAGATTCAGCTGGACTGGCTAACAAAGAGATCTGGATATGTCTTCCTCAGCTCATCTTCTCGCTCCCATGTAGCCTCAGCTTCACTGTGATGACTCCACTGAACTCTGCACATCTTAATGCGCTTGTTCCGTGTAACCCTCTCTGATGTCTCCAGAATCTTCACCGGATGCTCAGTATAGGTCAGATCTTCCTGCACATCTAACCCATCCAGTGGTGCTTGCTCCTCAGGTACTCGCAGACATTTCTTCAGCTGAGAGATATGGAAGACATCATGAACTCTGGAGAGGTTGGTAGGCAACTCCAGGCGATAAGCGACTTCGCCTTTCCTCTCTAGCAATATACATAATCATCAACGCTGAAGGTCAGGTCCCTCCATTTGCCATCTGCATAGCTCTTTTGCCTACTCTATGCAATCCTCAGATTCTCCCGCACAGCCTGTACCATCTGCTCTACATCTTCTATAATGTCAGGGCCAAAGAGCTGCTTCTCAACAATCTGATCCCAATAAAGAGGAGTCCTGCACTTTCTGCCATACAATGCCTCAAAGGGGGACTTCTTCAGACTGGCCTGGTAGCTGTTGTTGTACGAAAACTCAGTATACGACATGCACTTATCCCAACTGGTACCATACTGAATAGCACAAGCTCTTAGCATATCCTCCAACACTTGGTTGGTTCTCTCTGTCTGCCCATCTGTCTGAGGATGATTGGCGGTACTGAAGCGCAGCTTCATATCCAACGAATCATGGAGCTGCTCCCAGAACCATGAAGTGAACTTTGATCCTCTATCAGATATGATCTTCTTGGGCACTCCATGTAAACAGACAATCCGGGAGATGTACAACTCTACCAGTCTGGCACCGGAGTAGGTAGTGTTCACGGGAATGAAGTGAGCAACCTTCGTCAAATGATCCACTACTACCCATATAGAGTTGTACCCTTTCTGACTACGAGGCAACCCAACAATGATGTCCATGGTGATTTCCTCCCATTTCCACTCTGGAATCTTCAATGGCTGTAACAGACCTGCTGGCCTCTGATGCTCAGCCTTGACACACTGACATGTGTCACAAATAGCCACGTACTCTGCCACTGAACGCTTCATCCCATACCACCAGAAGCGTTCCTTGAGATCATAGTACATCTTGGTACTGTCCGGATGAATAGAGTAAGCTGTATCATGAGCCTCACTCAAAATCAACTTTCTGAAATCCTTCACATCTGGAACACAGATCCGGTTCTTGTACCACAGGGTACCCTAATCATCCTCTCTGAAATGATGAGCCTTGCCTTTCTTGAGCAACTCACGAATCTCCTGCAGCTTCTCATCTTCCTTCTGATGCTGCCGGATCTCTGCCTCTAGAGTGGGTACTGCCTCGAATGCTGCACTCGAAGTATGATGCAAGAAACCCAGACTCAACTGCTCAAACTCCTCGCATAACTCTGGAGGCATCTGGAAAGCAACGGCCATGTTGACATAGCTTCTTCTGCTCAGAGCATCTGCCACAACATTGGCCTTACCCGGATGATAGTGAATCTCCAGGTCATAGTCCTTGACCAGCTCTAACCATCTCCTCTGCCGCATGTTCAGCTCATTCTGCGTGAAAGTATACTTGAGGCTCTTGTGATCAGTGTAGATATCACACTACTGCCCATACAAGTAATGCCTCCAAATGTTCAGAGCATGCACAACTGCAGCTAACTCAAGATCATGAGTGGGATAGTTCAGCTCATGCCGATGTAACTGCCGTGAAGCATAAGCAATGACTCTGCCCTCCTGCATCAGAACACAACCAAGACCATCCTTCGAAGCATCACAGTACACCGTGAACCTCTTGCTCTGGTCTGGCAGAGTAAGGACTGGCGCCGTAGTCAACCACTTCTTCAGCTCATCAAATGCCATCTGACGCTCATCAGTCCATATGAATGCAGCATTCTTCTCTAGCAAAGAAGTCAAAGGCTTCGCAATTTTGGAGAAATTCTCAATGAACCTCCGATAATATCCTGCTAAGCCCAAGAATGACCGGACTTCCTTCACCGTCTGCGGTGTCTCCCACTCGAGCACATCCTTCACCTTGCTCGGATCAACTGCAATACCTCCCTTGGAGATGATATGACCGAGGAATGGAACCTCGTCAATCCAGAACTCGTACTTGCTGAACTTAGCATACAGCTGATGCTCCCTCAATCTCTGCAACACGAGCCTTAGATGAACTTCATGCTCTGCCTCGGACTTGGAAAAGATTAGAATATCATCAATGAAGATCACCACGAAGACATCCAGATAATCCATGAAAACCATGTTCATCAAGTGCATGAAGAAAGCCGGGGCATTAGTCAAGCCGAAAGACATGACCGTGTACTCATACAGCCCGTACTTGCAGGTGAATGCCGTCTTCGGAATATCCTCATTACGGATCCTCAGCTGAAAATAGCCCGAACGCAGATCAATCTTCGAGAATACACGAGCACCCCGAAGCAGATCAAACAGATCCTCAATATGGGGCAGTGGATGCTTGTTCTTAATGGTAACTGCGTTCAGCTCCCGATAATCGACACACATTCTCTTCGAGCCATCCTTCTTATCTACTAGCAACAATGGAAAAGCCCAAGGAGAAAAGCTGCGACGGATATAGCCCTTGGCTAGCAACTCATCAATAGTCTTCTTAACTTCCTCATGCTCTATAGGTGCCATACGGTAGGGCCGCTTTGCAATAGGAGCAGTGCCAGGCAAGAGATCAATAGAAAACTCGATGTCGCATTCAGGCGGCATACCTGGCAAATCATCCGGAAAGACATCCGGGAATTCAGACACCACGCGAATACCATCCATGGGTCTAGCCTCCATCTGATGAAGAAATCCCGAGGGCTCTGAAGCACTGACTGTCACCTCTTGGCCATCAGATGCTGACAAGTGAACTGTCCGCTGAGCACAATCAATACAGACTCCCCATCTGGTATGGGTCTCCATGCCCAAAATCACATCTATCCCCGAGGAATCAATGACGATCAAACCAGTGCGGAACTCTACCCCCTTATGACAATACTAACTCTGGAGCATATAGAGCATGTATGTATCTGGCCCCCAGGTGAGGTAACTACCATAGCTGTCCTCATACAAGAAACTGGTATACGATGTTGCTCGGCAAATGACTTGGAAATGAAAGAATGAGTAGCACCGGTATCGAAAAGCACTGTAGCGGGGTGGGAGTTGACCATGAACGTACCCATAACCACGTTAGGAGCCTCGGCCGCTAACTCGGCCGTCACATGGTTCACTGTTGACGCTCCTTAGCGCCCCCGATTTATATACCGCAAGCGCACGGTTTCGTGTAGCTTTTCCCTCAGAGTATTCCCCCACTGTTTATCAATCCACGGAACCAAAGAGACAAGAAACAATCTACTAGCATAGAGATTCCTTTGTGTTGAGATGGTGAAAACGAATCTAATCTATTAAAAACACGACAAACATCGAAGGTAGCAAGAGAAAGTTAGAGATAACCAATCTAGATCACCTAGATCATGCATATGTTGTAGTTCCAGCTAGATAAAGTGAAGTAAGATAGATGTGAATCTCAATGAAAAGCCTCTTTAAACCCAAAATCTCCAATCCGATCCCTCGATACCCCACCTACTAAGTGGCAACGGCCTGTCACGACGCCACCCCTTTCAACAAGATACCCTGAAGCAAGTCGAACCCCCTTTTGTAGTTCCGCCATGAACCTCTAGCCACCATGACTACAAGATCATGCTAAGTGATCTATCTCGATAATAGATCTAGGATGAAGCGAACCCGAAGAAAAGAACAAAATCGAAAGAGGAGAACATGGTCACTAAACATTCGGAAACACAAATAACTTCACCATGAATGATAGTACATCACAAGATCACAACCGGGGCCCTACCTTGATCTTGATGATCCTAGCTCCAGAACTCCGACATGGTCTTCCTTCCAAGGTTCCCACGTCGGCTAGGGCAAACCCTAGACAACTAGCACGACCCTCGGCTCTCCGAGAGGTGTCCCTCTATCTTCTCTGCTCCTTGGCGTCGTCTCCCGAATTGACCTCTGCGTGAACCATGGGGAGGGGTCTTTAAATAGCCTCAGGGAACCCTCGGTCAAAGGGGAGGTCGAACCGACCTAAAAAAGGTCTGGGCCGGCCGGCCCAATGAGCCTAGGCCAGCCGGCCTAGCACTTTCCTTCACCGGCTTGTGCTCAACATTCTCCCCAAGTCTCCTGGAATCTTCTAGAGTTTATGTCTTTCACGATTGCACCCCTTTAGACGTCGTTATCTTCGAGATTTCTTCGAGGAGAAGGATAGGATGGAAAATCCTTCCTTAAATATCTCTTTGCTTTGCTTAGCCCCGAAGTATCTCGATCTTATCTAGTGGGCTTTATCTTTTGGGCTTTATTGGAGGGTGGATGTGCATGAATGGGCCTCTAATCATCATGGCCTTCGATCCTTTGTTTGGGCTTTGGCCTTCGTCTTTCTTCGTGTCATCGCGTGATCGTGGCCTCGCCATTTCATGCTCCAAAATTGGTCAAAAACCTGCAAAAACGAAGTACCTCCAAAATATATGTGCAAACGTGAAAACGACCAATAATTGGGCCGAGGTTAGGATGGTTAGTGATTTTGATATTAAATTCATGCCATTATCAAAGTTAAACAGGGGATAAAATGGATACTTAAGGAGCGCCAACATTCCCCCCATGCTTAAACCTTGCTCGTCCTCGAGTAAGTCTTTGATAAAAATCAGCGCTGCCTTTCAGTATCCAATCCCTGCACTTGATCATACACGAGAAAACACAATGCTCCCAAAAAATATTTTGCAATTAATAATTCAAGTTGCAACCAGCTTTTTCAATGTGGAAGGTGGATACAAGTTAAATGCTTCCCCACAATTATTAAGCACATGCTCTCAAAATTAAACAAGTCTCATAATTAAGAAAGTAAGTTCCATAAGTAATGCTAAACCAAGATCAATAATTCAAACCTCATTGCAATTTGCTCATGGAAACTCTCAGCTCATCTTGTGTCTCAATCTTGCTAGAACTCTCTCCTTTCTTTCTCTCATATGTATGTGTGAGGCTTTATCTAGAGCTCTGGAAAGGTTAGTCCTAACAAAAAATATTATAATCAAGATATTATCAAAACAAGAAATACTTCTTATGGATTTACCGAGACTCGTCAAAAAGACCATTGGAAAATAATTTCTTTGTGGAGAGGGAGAGAATGGAACACACACTTTAGATGGTGGACATGTGCAAATGGCAACGGTTGATCCCAAGGCACGACTGAAGTCCTTGTTATCGGATTGCACATGGTTGGAATAATTGAGTATAGAATAATCTTCAAAGTATCTGGAGTTTAATGAAGCAAACGGGACCGAGGAGCTTTTCATCATCATTCATTTTTTTCTTTTCTCTCTTCCTCTTTTTTTTCTTTCTTTTTGCTCCTCAGAACCGTTGGCAACACAATGCACTTACTCCACCTCCCCCCCCCCATGCTTGAACTTTTGCTTGTCCTCAAGCAATGAAGTGATGATAACTTGATGGAGTGAGTGCACAAAAACCTTTATCAATTTTTGGACTCAACTTTGGAATTCAATGGAGCATCTCCTCGTGAAAGATTGAAGCCAACAGAGGAGGAAAAGGGGCAGGCCGGCCGGCCTAGGGGTGTTGAGCCGGCCGGCCTACTGCCTGTAGGCCTCCAATTCTTCGGATTTTTCTTCTGCGAACTCTTTGATGCTTCCCAAGCTTATGTTTTACTGAATTTTGCTCTTGATTCCACTGTTTTGCCGTCAAAATAAATATATACTCAATATATAGGTTGTGGTCAAGGAGGTGTTTCACAAAAAGATGTTTTTGGTTAGGGGTGGATATCCAGCGAGGTTTGAGATGTTCCCGGTATAGAAACTCACAATGCATGGATAGAATGGCTAGCAAAAGAGAGGTACGCAAAAATACGGAATGGTCAGTTTCTTAGTCTCGTACCAAAGAAGATAAATCCTGAATTAATTCACCTGAAAACAATTCTTGCTCTATGGTTTGTTATGATATATCATTTAGGCTTGTAGAAGGGTAGAGCAATTGCAAAAGGTATTATTGACAAGGTTAGCGAAAAATTAAATCCAAATTAAATTTTCCTTGACAAGCTTAATTAAGAGAGCAAGAGTAAAAGATATGGGTCTTAATTTATCATAACCTCCACAATTGAATTAGCCGGCATTTAATTAATTTTCAGATCATGTTAGAGAGAGCATTAGTTTAATCATGCATAAACCAAGCACAAGAAAGTAGACAAAGCGGCAACGATCATCATATTTTAACATGGCACAAACTTTCTATCATCATTACTAACCATAACATTAAAGCGTAGGTGATGCATTTATTTATCATGGTGATGAAGACAAAAGAAAACAAATTGCACACATGCTGAAATAAATAAAACAGAAAATTGCTATGCACACACAAGCTTGCACACATGCTGAAAATAAATAAAAAGAAATAGAAAATCCAAACCACACGTGCGAGCATTTTAATCATTGTCTTGTCGTCGATCACTCATTTTGATTGGCTCTTGCGTTGTATCGTTGGTCATAATACTACTGAAATGCTCCTCCATTAAATTGTTCCGGTGGCGCCAGGCCTAGAAGTCCCATTTGATATGCGATTCCCGTGGTTCCATCTTCTAGTTGGGTTGTATGCCTCCGGATGACATCTATATCTTCCATGTTTCTTCTCGCATAAGCACCCATAATTCTCATTCCTTGTTCTGGTTGAGGGAGGTCAAAATATTGTGCTCCAAATGATGGGTCGGGCATCTCTCCTTGGTATGACGAGGGTGGGTAGCCGTAGTTGCTAAATGGTGGGGGTGCCGCCGCAGCGTGCCCCCATGCTTGTTCTTGGCTTCCTTCCCATTGACTCGTCCATCCTTGCGGGTATCCCTGTCCACTTGATGCACCTTGAAATTCATTCCTCTAATAAGCAGAACTTGGCGGTGGAAGGTTTACTTGCAAGTCTTCTTGTTGTGCCAATGCCGATGTCCCTTCAATTAACCTTCCTCTTTTTGATTTCTTCATCTTTTTTCCAATATTTTCAACTCGCCAATCAGTCCTCCCTCTTGCAAATAATTTCAGCCTTTGATCGGGAAGGGAAATATCCATCTCAGAAATAGTAAATCCCTTCTTTTCATCCCCTCCGATATAATGGCCTTGCCTCAAATGATCAATCCCAATATCTCTTCCCGAGAAATAAAATTTTTGGATCACTCGTAACCTCGGATTCATGGCTCGGGTTATCATTGTGAGATAACATCCCGAACCAACTTCTCCCGTGCCGTATGATGCTTCACAAAGCCACCTTTCAACCATAATGTTGGTGGGATCAATTACTTGCTTCTTCACCAATGCAGCATACATCCAATTTAATTCTTGGTCGGTGACCTTCGATTCTCTCATCCCCCCAAGAATTCTCTTGCTCAACCAAGAGTGGAATATTTAGAGGGTCACATTACTTATATTCTTCCTTTGGCAGTTGACATCTTTTGCTATTTTTGTCCAAAATTCATCAAGCTCTCCATCTTCAACTTGCACCATTTCATATGCATTATTTTTGAATCCGAGCAAGCTTCCTATTTCTCCATAGGTGATTACTTTTTGTTCATTCTTGAGCCTAAATTTTAGACATGGAACTTCTTCATCATCCACCACTTATGTTGATTTTTCTAATGTCATGAACATCTCAAGAGCCACTTCTTCTTGCATATCAACTGTGACACCGTCAGAAAATAACGTCCAACCGATGTTCTCCAATAGCTCATAGATGTCATGATGAAATCCCAGCTTCACCAATGCTTCATCATCAAAATCATAATTTGCTCGTAGTCTTCCCTTCATGAACTTGAGCCTTTCTTCTTCTTCCTTTGACAAGATAATAAACCCATATTCTGAATTCTTGGGCTTGAATGGTGGTGGTGCGGATGACCTTGTCGAACGCCGTGGAGGAGGTGGCATCCCTTCGGTGAATCTCATGGAGGAGCTTCTCGGGTCTCTCATCCCACCAAGGAGCAACATGTCGCTCTTCGGTGCGGGGTTGTCTTCCTCCATGCTCCGCAGAGACTCAGAGACCGAGTGCCTCCGCGAAGAACTTGCCGATGCGTCGGATGTTGATGGACGCGTCCTTCTCCTCCCGGCGATGAACTTCATGAGGCCACTCATGGTGACACCTTGCTTCACACACTCAAAAACAAACACACCGGGGGTTTCTTGCCGGCGGGAAAAAACAATATATCGAAGAATGGAACAAACTAGGAATTGTGGTGAATTTCTTGAGATTTTTGGAGTAGATTTTGGTGGACGAATTTTTTCAGAGCTCTAACTGACGTTTCTAGGCGAAGAACTTGAAGAACATAAGCAAGGAACTGAGTGAGGAGTATACCTGCCAAAGGGGAGCACCAAAGGGCATAAATAGGGGCCATGCCGGCCGGCCTAGGGCATTTCTGGCTCCTCTCCACTTCAATTTTCTCTGGTGGCTTCCTAGTGCAATTATTTGCTTCTGTCCAATACATCTTGCATGCTTTGCACCGTCCAAATCCCGTGAACCACTCCTTCTTTGCCTTTGATGTCCACTTGCAACATTATTTCTCCACTTTGTGTCATTCACCTTTCCCATGCTTAATCATTCATCACATGGTGCCATCTTTGCTGAAAATCACATGTCCTTCCCATGCATGGCTGCTCCCTCCTTTGAATTATTTGCATGTTGTGGTAGGTAGAGAGCACTACTCTTTCCCGTGAACTCACTTTGATCAATGGGTGTTAATCAAGCACATAAAGCCTTTCCAAATCATGCTTAGATGTTTAATCCTCCTCTAACTTCGAAATTTCAGAATTGACTCAAAGCATGCAATGAGTTTAAATGAATAATTAGAGGGGAATTGAAACATCTTTACATTTGTAAGTCGAAAAATATTTCCCGACTACATTAATTTTGGTTGCACCGGAACCGTTCACTTTCATGAATTGATAGCGAACAATCTCGAATTCAACCGTGGGTCTTGGGTTTAGGTTCTAATTTTTGCCAAAATGAGAGAGAGAATTTTGAAAAAGAGAATAATTAAGGTTAGGAAAATTCTAGTCCTATGGTAATGAAACTGAAAATTCTCTCTATGTTTGTGCGAATCTACGCATCAAGAATTTAAGTAATATAAACATAGCGCGGCTCTACTCGTGTGTTTTATCTCAACTTGGTCCGGCCGTCATGGACAGGACGGTCGCCAAAAATGGGTATGGAATTTTGGATGTGGCTTTCTCAAGAAGAGGCAAATAAATCATAGGATGGCTCATGTCATTGGTTTAAAATAAGAAATAACATCGGAATGACTGAGCGAATAAAATCCAAATCGAATTGTTTGACCGAACTACCAATTGTTCAAAAGTATATCATGTTCTTGCGTAGCAAAATTCTCGACTCACTTACCTAAACCTTTCGCAGGTTGTCTTCCCGACAGCTTATTCTTGACTCGACGAACGGGTTGAACTCCCGGCAGCTTTATTCTTGACTTGACGAACGGGTTGCCTGCCGCAAAGCACTTCGTTTATAGTCTATAGCTAGACTTTCTTCTTCTTCACTTCGGACCAACGCTCGGTGATGGCGCTGCAGTCTTGGGTACCCAATTCCGCACAATCCTTGGTGTGGGCTTGTCTTCTACGTTAGTCTTCTTTTTGGTCTTCACAGGCGGGCTTTTAGCTTTCTTCTTGACGGGTGCAACGATCTTATTTCTCGCGATGGACGCGACGACTTCTATCTCCTTCTTCGCTTCCTTCTTGTTCGGCTCCTCTTCTTTCTTTGGCTTCTCCTCTGTGACACGGTGGTGAGGCGGAACATATTTGACATTGATCATGTTGCATACCTCGAGGCATGGACGAAACTTGAATTCACTTGTGGTGCCATTGATGTCGAACTTTATCTCCCCCTTGCCAACGTCGATGTTTGCCCTTGCGGTCTTGAGGAAAGGCCTCCCAAGTATGAGAGGCGCCTTTCTCCCTTCTCCCATATCGAGAATCACAAAGTCAACGGGGACTAAGTGTTCTCCAATCTTCACGGGCACGTCTTCTGCGATTCCCAAAGGATAGCGAACGGAATTGTCCGCTAACTCTAGGCACATGGCGGTGGGTTCCGGCTCCGGTAAGCGTAGCTTCTCGAACACATTCTTTGGCATGACGCTCACACTTGCACCGAGATCACAAAGTGCTCTTTCGAACATAAGAGATCCAATGGAACACAGGATGGTAGGACATCCGGGGTCCCTCTTCTTTTCAGGAGCTTCATTAGAGATTGCCGCGCTACATTCCTAGGTTAGCTTGACAGTGCTTGGCGGTATCTCGCGCTTGTTTCCCATGATGTCTTTGAAGTAGCGAGAATACATTGGAACTTGTAGAGCATCCAAGAGCGGCATATTGATGCTCAACCTGCGTACCATGTCAACAAATTTGTGGAACTGCTCATCTTCATGTTTACCTTTGCGGTATCGTGGCCTTGGCGGTAGAATCTTGGTTTCTATATCATCTAGCTCAAACTCCGGCTCTTCGGTGACTATCTCTGGCATAGGAGTAGGTTCCTTCTCCTTGATGATGGTCTCCACTTCAACTCTTGGCTTAGGCTTCCTTGCTCCTGCTGCATGTTCGGGTTCTTCGGTCTCCTTTCCCGAGCGAGTTTGAATTGCCTTAGCCGTCTCCGAACTTTGAGGTTGCCCGGGCAATTTTCCTTCGTTGCTAGATAGGCGTCTGGCGAGCTGGGCTACTTGTGTTTCTAGCATCTTCATCATGTTGAGTACTTGAAGGTTAGAGCTCCCGACCTCCGTCACCTTGCCATCAATGTTCTCCAAGATCTTGTCCATAGCCTTGAACTTGGTGACGGTGTCCTTGTTGATCTTGCCTTGCTCCTCCATGAACTCCTTCAATTGTATACGAAGAGGCACCGAGTTTTGAATGGAAGAGCTTGCATTAAATTGGGGTCTACCTTGCCCGTAGCAGAAGTTGGTCGGCGGAATCCATTCTCCCTTCTTCATGTAGTCGAGCATCTTGGCTTCCTCCGGGCAATTCTTTTGTACATGGCCGTACTCTCCACATTCTTCACATGTAGACCTTGCTTCGGCCGCCTTTAAATCAATAGCTTGGGCTTCTCTTTTTTCCACTTCCATCTTCTCCAACCTTCTCATGAGAGAGTCGATCTTCCCTTCTAGCACTTCTTCACGTCCCACTTGTAATACACTCTTCGCGGCGCCCACGGCTTGGAGTGGTTGTAGGTGCCCCGATGATGCCCATGCGTCATTGTTCGCCAACTTCTTGAATAGCTTGAAAACTTGAGTAGGCGTGAGCTCAATGATAGATCCTCCGGCCGATGAGTCAATGATCCCCCTTGATGCAGTAGTGAGGCCTTGATAGAACTTCTGGACCACATCCTCCCTTGAAAACTTGTGATGAGGTACGGCGCGGATGTAGTCGTTGAAGCGCTCATAGGCTTCCGCAATAGTCTCCGTCGGGGCTTGCGCGAATGTTGCAATCTTGTGGCGCAGAATCTGGGTCTTGCCCGGCGAGTAGAACTCTGTCATGAATTCTTCCATCAAGGACTCCCAATTTTGCACCGTGTGCGGTGGTAGAGAATGAAACCATTGCAGCGCTCTCCCAAGTAGAGAGAACGGAAAGAGCCTCGCTCTTATTTGATCTTGAGTCATCCCTTGCATGTCGAAGGTGCGGCATAGTTGGAGGAACGCTTGAAGATATAGATTAGAGTCTTCTTTTCCAGTGAAGGGCGAGCTTTGCACCATCCTTATGATTGAAGTCTTGATCTCGAACGGAACTCCGATGTTGTCGAGATTTTGGATCGGCAAGTCCCGAACGTCTGGAATGCATAGCTCTCCGATCGTACGCTCCGGCTCCGGTAGCGCCATGCCTTGGTGAAGTGGCGCCTCCTTTGGACTTGTTGGTGGAGTTGCTTGGGGTGAAGACGATGAATCGTCGGCTTCAACTTTTGGATCTACTAGTTCCGGCTTCCTTGATCGTGCTTCACGTCTCCTTTGCCTGTAAATTTTTTCTGGATCATCCACAAAATTTTCGGGTTTGTTGGAGAGGCTCCCGTCCATCTCTTGTTAGGGGTTAGTGAAAAAGAAAAAATATATATGAGATCTAAAAGATGAATATACAAGATCTAAAACATAAAAGAAAAATAAATCAAAATAAAGAAAACTCTAGATTAGATTGATTTTCGTGGAATAGATCCATTTTTTTAGTTAATTCAGAAAAATAAGAGATCTAAAAAAAGAAAAAATCAAGAAATATTTACGAATGCAAGTAAGATTGGATCTTAAATCAACGGTTCCCCGGCAATGGCGACAGAAAAGCTTCTTGACGCTCCTTAGCGCCCCCGATTTATATACCACAAGCACACGGTTTCGTGTAGCTTTTCCCTCAGAGTATTCCCCCAAGGTTTATCAATCCACGGAACCAAAGAGACAAGAAACAATCTACTAGTATAGAGATTCCTTTGTGTTGAGATGGTGAAAATGAATCTAATCTATTAAAAACACGACAAACACTGAAGGTAGCAAGAGAAAGTTAGAGATAACCAATCTAGATCACCTAGATCATGCATATGTTGTAGTTCCAGCTAGATAAAGTGAAGTAAGATAGATGTGAATCTCAATGAAAAGCCTCTTTAAACCCAAAATCTCCAATCCGATCCCTCGATACCCCACCTACTAAGTGGCAACGGCCTGTCACGACGCCACCCCTTTCAACAAGATACCCTGAAGCAAGTCAAACCCCCTTTTGTAGTTCCACCATGAACCTCTAGCCACCATGACTACAAGATCATGCTAAGTGATCTATCTCGATAATAGATCTAGGATGAAGCGAACCCGAAGAAAAGAACGAAATCGAAAGAGGAGAACATGGTCGCTAAACATTCAGAAACACAAATAACTTCACCATGAATGATAGTACATCACAAGATCATAACCAGGGCCCTACCTTGATCTTGATGATCCTAGCTCCAGAACTCCGACGTGGTCTTCCTTGCAAGGTTCCCACGTCGGCTAGGGCAAATCCTAGACAACTAGCACGACGCTCGGCTCTCCGAGAGGTGTCCGTCTAACTTCTCTGCTCCTTGCCGTCGTCTCCCAAATTGATCTCTGCGTGAACCTTGGGGAGGGGTCTTTAAATAGCCTCAGGGAACCCTCGGTCAAAGGGGAGGTCGAACCGACCTAAAAAAGGTCTGGGCCGGCCGGCCCAATGAGCCTAGGCCAGCCGGCCTAGCACTTTCCTTCACCGGCTTGTGCTCAACATTCTCCCCAAGTCTCCTGGAATCTTCTAGAGTTTATGTCTTTCACGATTGCACCCCTTTAGACGTCGTTATCTTCGAGATTTCTTCGAGGAGAAGGATAGGATGGAAAATCCTTCCTTAAATATCTCTTTGCTTTGCTTAGCCCCGAAGTATCTCGATCTTATCTAGTGGGCTTTATCTTTTGGGCTTTATTGGAGGGTGGATGTGCATGAATGGGCCTCTAATCATCATGGCCTTCGATCCTTTGTTTGGGCTTTGGCCTTCGTCTTTCTTCGTGTCATCGCGTGATCGTGGCCTCGCCATTTCATGCTCCAAAATTGGTCAAAAACCTGCAAAAACGAAGTACCTCCAAAATATATGTGCAAACGTGAAAACGACCAATAATTGGGCCGAGGTTAGGATGGTTAGTGATTTTGATATTAAATTCATGCCATTATCAAAGTTAAACAGGGGATAAAATGGATACTTAAGGAGCGCCAACATTCACCCGGCCCTGTGCTGGCGCCTTGGGCAGAGCTGGGCGCCCCTGCTGCCCCGCCTGCGCATTCCGGGGGCAAGAGTTGGCGTAGTGCCCCGGCTGGCTGCAGTGATAGCAGGTGCGAGGGAGTCCTGGAGCCTACTGTCCGGCAGGAGGAGCTGCCTACCATGGAGCCTGAGGTGCTGGCGGAGCTGGTGGAGCGGCACGAGCCGGAGGTGCCGGAAACCTCTGGCCCTAGCCCGCCTGCTGCTGCTGTCGAGGCGGGTACAGCTGCGGCCGCTGCTGGTACTGCTAGGGAGGCCGGTACTGCTGCTGCTGCTGGTACTGCTGGGGTGGCTGGAGGCGAGGACGGGTGTTGCTGCCGGAAGCAACTGGAGTGATCTTCCTCTTCTTATCCTCCATCTCCCGGTGCTTGCGCTTCGTGTTGATCGCGCTGTCAACCAGATGGTTGAAGTCATCGAAGCGGAGGTTGAGCAGCGTGTACTGGATGTAGTCCTTGAGACCCTCCCATGAAGTGCTCCTGCTTGTCGCGGTCATCTGCGACCTCGACAGGGGCATAGCGAGCGAGCTGAAGGAAACGATCACGATACTCTGTGACCGTCATAGTCCCCTGAAGTGGAAAAAGAAAGATGTATGACGAATGATTAGCTTAACCTTTCCTGTTTCAGAAAGATAGAACAAGGGAGATCTTGGCTCAAAAGGAAAAGCTGAAGGATTATATCTGAGTTTACCAGCTTAAGCGCAAGGAACTCCTTCTTCTTTGTCTTCATCATGCCCGCAGGGACGTTGTGGCTACGGAACTACTCCCTGAACTGGATCCAGGTGAAAGCCTCGCGGTCCTGAACTCGGTGGGACTCCCATCAGTCCAAAGATGCCCCTCGCAGCTGTCCTGCTGCGTACAAGACACGCTCTCGATCATCGCTCTGGGCGATGTCCAGCTGTCGCTCCACTGCACGGAGCCAGTCGTCTGCCTAAAGTGGGTCAGACGTGTGGAATAACGTCGGCGGGTGACCCTCAGAAACTCCGTACGCCTGTCACGGGGCTGCTGTGGTGGAGGCGGAGGCGGCGGCTGAGCGTGGACCTGCTGCAGTGCCTGAACGGTGTTGTTCAGGGTGGCCATCATCTGCATCTGGAGCTGGAAGTACTGCTCCGGAGTCAAGGGTGGAGGCATCGGCATCCCGGTTCCCTTGTTGTTCTGCCCCTGCTGCTGGCCAGAACCAGAACCGGTGCTCCTGGTGTTCACCATCTGATTTGAACAAAAGATGTATGAGCAAAGATATTGCAGAAATGATTCAGACGGATATGACATCTTTCTGCAAGGAAGGCTTAAGCATGATAAAGTAGACAGGATAGAGTGCATGGTTTTAACCCCAACGGTCTAACTCATTTTATTAATTATTTAAACTTTAACTTAAGACTGATTTTCATTAAACAGATTTAACTACTAAGCTATGCAATCAACCAAAAATCCAAATCAAACATTTGCATAATAACAAGCATACAAGATTTCATACTTTAGTCGAGTTTAACACACCACTCGACTAACACAATGCGTCACAAAACGGTCTATCGTGTTGAGGTCAGGGAATCCTAGACTGAAAAGGGTCGGTGAGATACTTCAGGGCCAAAGCTACATAAACTAATTCTATATAGAAAAATCAAGACAAGACGAGTAAAAATCTTAGAATTCAAGGAATATAATAGCAAAATAGTTTCAGCAACCAAGGATAGAGAGAAGAAGACCTAAAACTCGACCAGTTCTATCTAGGCTTTCATCCTACAGTTGATATAGCTTTGATACCACTCTGTAACACCCGGTTTATAAAAGGACATAAACCGAGCAATCATATACGTGCCAGGATCAAGTCACACGTATATACAATAGAATAAACAGTATATCACAGCACATATCATGTAAAAAATATAATAAAGCGAGTACAAATGTTATTTATTACAATAATGACAAAATGTCTGATACAGAGTATGCGGAAGCGTAAAACATATACGATAACTCTCGTCGGAAGCTGAGCAGGGCGCCACAAGGACGTCGATTGGGAGACGAATGCCTAGAAGTCCTCTTACTCCTGGTAGCTCCGGGTGAACTCCCTCGCGTCGGCAGGAACTGAGCAGCAGTAGAGTATCCCCAAAAGAACAAGAGGAAAAAGTGTAGAGGAGGCAACGGTGAGTACACAACTCGTACTCAACAAGTATAACACAAACTATGAGGCTCTAAGGTTGACTGACTCAACTGCATTAGCTTTTAATATTGGCAAAATTTTATTAAAACTAATTACTAAAAGTTGATGAATTACCATAAACCCAGTTACATAGTAATTAATCAAATTAATTATGATACTACTGAGAACCATACCAAACCAAACCACCCGGGGAACCCCCCCCCCTAATCAAAGGAAGATAACCCCACTAATCAAAAGGAGGATCTGGGCCACTCATGACCGTGAGCACGGCTAGTATACTAGTTTTACACTCTGCAGAGGTTGCACATCTTTACCCACAAGTTGTGAGCTACGCTAGTTGTTCATCACACTTCCTTCGGTGAGATGACTAGCAAACTCACTACGAGGCCTTTACAAAGAATCTCGTTGGTAAGGAGTAACCGCGAGGGTTGGATCGGCGATTATGGAGCAAGTCTAGTGGGCGTCAAGACACAGAAGCACAGACGAGGCCACTCAGTACGAGGGCCATAGAAGCTTACCACCCTTGCGCCGTCGGTAAGTTACTCCAAACCAAAAAGACCTAATTAGTAAGCCAAGACCGTCCCATTCCAGTCTTGTGGTAGCGCTGTTGTCCCAGGTTGTCGCTTTATGAACCGGTCCTTATGGAGAGTGGCCAACCCAGCACTAAGCACCGTGCTGGCCCCCTAAACCATGTTTCTAACAAAAACCAATTTTTAACGAGACGTGAGCCACTCAAGCACAGATCACAGAGGGCCACTCCCAGAATTAAGTTGCATATACCATTAATCAAATTAATTAAAAAGGACCAAGTGTGTTATAGCGCGGCAACTAGCACAACTAACCAAAATGCAACCCAAGGTACATATATAAAGGATATAAAGTGGCTAGGAAAGTTCTTATAGGCATACAATATTAAAATGCGGTATGAAATTTTATTTAAAGGTGATGGGTGTTGTTCATGTTATACTTGCCTTCCTCAAACTGCTCCTGCTGCTGCTCAAACTGCTCAGAAGTTGGTGGCTGCTCCGGGTACTGGTACTGGGACTCCCCAGGTAGCTCAACGTCTACTCACGAACACATGGCCAGAAACAAGGCAACAATATAAACATACATGCAAACAAGAGAAAACACTAAGAAACAGAACAACAATACATAAAAACAGCAAACAAAACTAGGCTAGATCTATTCTATGCGTTACAACGATCGCGTGGACATAAAAAACACCTAAAACGGAGCTAGAACGCGAAAACTAGGCCTAAAACAAGATCGAGGGGCTTTTCTACAAGAAAAACTTTCCAGGGGTTTTCTGCAAAAACCAAGGACCTATATGTAATTAAAGGATAGATCTAGGGTCTAACGTGCAAAAACTACAGCTCTAGACTATGGGTTCTATTTCTAAAGAGCTCAGGGGCCTAAACGTTAAAAACTGGGCTGAACTGCAATTACTTTTGAACTGCAGTGGACTGCGGGTTGATTTCAAATAAACACAGGGACTCTTTAGCAAAACAACCAGGCCGAAGGGGTATCTTTGAATCAGGGCCATTGGATCGCGATCTGAGGGCTCGGGTTTGATGCGATCTCGATCTAATCTGAACCGCTGCTCCGAGATCGGGCGGCCAAGGGGAAAGGGCGCGCGGGGCGGCGGCGTGAGTCGCCGGAGACGATGCTCCCGCGGCGGAGGCTCACCGGAGATTGCCGAACTCAGCCCTCCGGGGTTCGTTTTGACCCGGGCTTGGGTCTGGGATGATCTACATTGCATGCGTAATCTACCTGGGCTAAAAGCTTGGCTCAGGGAGGCCGGTGGAGGTGGAATCGCATGAGGTGGCGGATTGGCACGGCGGAGCTCACTGGAGTGCACCCATGCGTGCGGGTCTGGGCATAAGGAGTGTACGCGGGGTGGTGCGTGTGCTCGGTGCCAGGGCCAGCCCAAGAGGAGGCCGCGCGTGGCTGTGGCACGCTGCAGGAAGCCTGCCATGGCGGATCTCCAGTGGTGGAACACCGGAGATGGTGTTCCCGCTCCTGCAGTGGACTACGGGTCCTAGGATCTAGCGCAAAAGAATGGGAAGGCATTGCTGGTGCTCTCCGAGGCCCGAAATCGAGCAGGGCGGTCGTGCAGGGGCGGCGGCGTCGATGGCGAGCGGCGGCGCAAGGCGGAGCTCAGTGACGGGGTCGTTGCAGGGCGTCTCCATGCTGCTGGATCCCGTGATTCGATGCGTGGAGTTCCTACGGAGGTGCTACGGAGGGTCAGGATGGTCCGGCGATCACCGGAGGCGAGGATTTGTAGGGGCGGAGGTTCTCACAGGCGGTGAGCTCGGTCCAAAATTACGGCACTGCACCGGTCGAGGTCGAGCAAGGAGGCTCCGAGGAGCTTCACGGCATCGAGGCAAAGCCTCTGCAAGGGTCTGTAGGGCTCGAGTTGCGGTGTAGCAGCGTGGCTATGGCGACGCAGGGGCCTCTTCGCGGCGGAGCAGAGCGGCGGGGTGGATCTCGGCTCGAGGCTGTGCTGGAGAGGAATGTGTGGCGCACTGGGGTCGCGGGGGAGGTTTAAAGAAGGTGGGACGGTGATTGCGGCGCTGGGCAGCGGGAAAGGGATCCCGGCGGGCTCGCCGGTGATCTCGGGTGCGAGGTAGCTGGAGAAGCTGCAGGCGGGGCCGGGCTGTCAGGCTCAGGGAAAGAAAGGAAGGGCGCGGGCGTGCGCTGCGTGCTGCTGGAGGCATAGCTGACAAGCGGGCCACCCTGTCAGTCGGGGGCGAGTGGGAGCACGGGAGTGCGGGCGCTGGGCTGCGGGAGCGCGCGGAGAGAGGGAGCTGGGCCGTGGCGCGTGGGCCGGTGTAGGAGAGAAAGGGCCGAGCGGGAAAGGGAAGGAGTGGGAGCGGGCTGGGTCGCGGGGTGAGGAGGTGGGCCAGTGCAGGAGAGAGGAAGAGGAGGAATGGGCCGGCCGGGTTTGGGCTTGGGTTTTCTAATTCCTTTCCTTCTCTATTTCTATTTTTCTCTGCCAAACTACACCCAAATCTATTTTGAATATAAATAAACTTTGAACTCAACTCCTATGCACTTAAACAAAATAAAGCCATGCACCGGCATGAATGCACAAACATATTTATCCTAGAAAAAATTTAATTCCTTGTGACACAAAATTAGATTAAATGCAAGTCTAAGCATATAAAATCTTAGAAAATTAAATAAAGCCAATTAAATTTATAACTAAATATTGAAATTTAATTTAGAGTGTTACATGAGTTGAGTGCCCGAAGGTGCTGTGAGGACTGCCGAAGCCCCTGAGCCATTCTTGCAATAGGCTCCGGCACATTCTAACTGCCAGATTGCTTCAATGATCGGAGGGTTCTGCGAAGGTGCTGACGGTGTCCTGTCAGCAACGAAATCTGCCAAGACCTGGGACTTAATTGCGCTTCACAGGATAAAATCAATTGTGTGCGATGCCAACAGTGTTGCCCATTTCCCGATTCTTCCTGAGGCCTCTCTATTCTCAAACATGTCCCGAAGGGGTAAAGATGTTGGGACTTTGATTTTGAAACACTGGAAATAATAGCAAAGCTTCCTGGCTACCATTACCACTGCATAGGCCATCTTCTCCATTTCAGAGTAGAGCAACTTCAATCCGTTTAGGGCTTCGGATACGAAGTAGATTGGTAACTGCTTCAAGGTGCCTTCGACCATTCTCTCTTCGACTAATACCGCACTCACTGCGGAGCTTGAAGTTGCGATGTATAACAAGAGCTCTGCTCCAGGCGAAGGGCTCATCATTACCGCCAAGTTTTCCAAGTACTTCTTCAGATCTTCGAAGGCTTTGTCTTGCTCAGTACCCCAGTGAAAGTTTTCTGTGCCCTTTAGCACCTTGAAGAAAGGGAGTGATTTTTTTGCGGACTGCAAAATGAATCTGTTTAGCAAAGCCAGGCGGCCTGTCAACTTCTGTACCTCCTTCTTGGTCGAAGGTGGTCGCATTCTTCTGATGGCTTCGATCTTTACTAGATTTGCCTCGATGCCCCTCTCTGTGATCATGCATCCTAAAAGCTTTCCCCTTCTGACTCCAAAGACACTTTTCTGGGTTCAGTTTGAGCCCATGCTTGCGAAGGTTAGTGAAGGTTTCTCGAAGGTCTGAGATATGGTCTTCGTGTTTTTTGCTTTGCACGATGACATCGTCGACGTACACGGAGATATTTCTGTCCAGCTGGGTGTCGAGTACTGCTGCGATTGTTCTGTTGAACGTACACCCTGCATTGCGAAGCCCCTCAGGCATTCTTACATAGCATAAAGTGCCGAAGGGAGTGGTAAAACTGGTCTTCTCCTCATCTGACTTCTTCATGAAGATTTGGTGATAGCCGGAAAAGCAATCTAGCATGCTTAACATCTCCGACCCCACCGCCGCATCTACCAAGGTGTCAATGCGAGGCAACGAAAACTCATCCTTCAGGCAAAACTTGTTGAGGGTGGTGAAGCCGATGCACATTCTCCAACTTCCATTCTTCTTTGGAACCATAACTACATTAGCTAGCCATTCTGGGTACTGCACTTCGCGGATTACACCCGCATCAAGTAACTTTTGAACTTCACTTTGCGCGGCTTTCTTGCGGTCTTCAGACATTGTGCGAAGCCGCTGCCTACGCGGTCTAACCTTCGGATCTACTCTCAGCTCATGCTTCATGACTTCCCGACTGACTGCTCGTAGGTCCGAAGACGACCATGCGAAGATATCTTGATTGATTCTCAATAATTGAATCAACCTGGACTCTTCGACTTCTTCTAGGTCTCTGCCTATCGTTACTATGCGATCCGGAATACCTTCACAGAGCAAAACTTTTTTGGTGTGCTCAGCTGTAACACCCGGTTTATAAAAGGACATAAACCGAGCAATCATATACGTGCCAGGATCAAGTCACACGTATATTCAATAGAATGAACAGTATATCATAGCACATATCACGTAAAAAGACATAATAAAGCGAATACGAATGTTATTTATTACATTAATGACAAAAATGTCTGATACAGCGGAAGCGAAGTACAAATACGATAAAACTCTCCGAAGTTGAGCAGGGCGCCACAGGGACGTCGACTGGGAGACGAACGCCTAGAAGTCCTCACAGTCCTGGTAGTGTGGCAGAACCGCCTAAATTATCCCGGCTCAAGTGCGTAAACCATCACCATCAAGGCAACATTAGCTTAAACGCACTTCAAACGGAACAATTTTTGGTCTGTCGGGTAACGTCCCGATACAACCACCGATTCTTGGATCGAACAAGCATACCCCGCACGAAGGCGAGTCCAGAGATATTACAACCACAATTTTTACAACACAGGCATAATAATGATTACTAACCAGTTGAAAACCTTATTACAAAGCCAACTTAAGTAAAGCAGTTATACAAGCCATAACTATAAGTTCAGAGTTTAAAATAGCGGAAGATAAAACACGATGTCTACAACACATCGCAAAAAGGATACCAGGCTAGCCCAAGCCGGGTATCACTCATCATAGCCATTGCTGGTCGCAGACGTATCCCACTCTACGGACCAGCCAGGAGGCAACGAGCAAGGATAGGTCAAGCTAGCGATCTGATCCTCAAAACTCATACCTGAAAAAGAGTTTCAACAGCAAGGCTGAGTATTCTAATACCCAGCAAGACTTAACCGACAACGGGTATAAGTAGCCCACCTTAGCTAGACTATGCAAGGCTTAGTAAGGCTCTGGTTTTCCTTTGCTGAAAAGCAATAAAGAGTAGGTCCTTACTTTCAAGTTTTAGCTTCAAGATTCTAGTTGATTAACCATTCTATGTAAGCATCTACTATCCAAACATGGTGGAACTTCTAAGCAAACATCAAGATTAATAAGAATATTGTTGCTCTTATTACTCTGTGTGGCAAAGAGATCAAGTAGTCTCATTTCATCGTGAGAGGCGGACGATTCTGAATCGAAATTCAACCTTGCAAGGATAACCTAGCACACACGTCTGGAACACCGTCGGGTCATTCCCAAACAACCGTTGACCTTTCTTTCCGGCTTGTGGATAGGAACACTAAAAATTTATTTGACCAAAGATTCAAGAGCTAAAATTAAAAACATTGAAGGGATTTTGAATTCTAGGAAATTTGTCTTTTTCAATGCAAAATCACTTCAAATGTAGACTTACAAGCAAAAATGACTACCATGCATTAAATGCACTGAAATTTTGCACAAACACCCTCCATAAAAGCTATAAACACAAATAACTATATAAAGGACCTTGCATAAAATCATAATTACACATATAACCTTTCATAATTACAAAAAGATCCTTTTTAAGCATTTCAAGCACAAGATGCATATCAACAAACCCAATTACTGTGCAGACACCTATTTAAATTACTGTGCAAACACCCGGGGTGTTACAGCCTTCCCCCCTAAAAAGGAATCTCGTCCCGAGATTACAGGAAGAAAAGGATGTAAAGACTTGGTACCTGTATTGGTTCTAAGAAAGTCAGGAAAGTTTCTTTGGAGAAAATTTTCAGTTTCCCAAGTAGCTTCTTCTACAGTATGCTGATTCCACTGGATTTTGTACATTTTAACTTTCTCTCTTCTAGTACTTCTTTCTTTTGTGTCAAGAATCTTGATTGGATACTCCGTATAAGATAGATCGGATTCAATCTCGATATCCTGTGGTTCAAGGATTTCAGTAGGTACCCTGGTGCACTTCTGAAGTTGTGAGACATGGAAGACATCATGAACGGCGGCCAATTGAGTTGGAAGACGGAGTCGGTAGGCAACGGGTCCACAAGTTTCGATAATTTCAAATGGTCCGATGTATCGGGGTGCTAATTTCCCTTTTAAGCCAAAGCGTTGAACACCTTTAGTAGGAGATACTCGCAAATATACAAAGTCTCCTACCTCGAATTGTAAAGGATCTCTTCTTTTGTCTGCATAACTTTTCTGTCTTGATTGGGCTGCTTTAAGATTAACCTAGATAACTCTAACTTGCTCCTCTGCCTCAGAGACTAAGTCTGGCCCAAAAATTTTGCGTTCTCCAGCTTGTGACCAATTCAAAGGAGTTCGACACCTTCGACCATATAATGCTTCAAATGGTGCCATTTGCAAGCTGGATTGATAACTGTTATTGTATGAAAACTCCGCCAGTGCTAGGCACTTAACCCAATTCTTGCCATATTGAATAACACATGCCCTCAACATGTCTTCAAGGATTTGATTGATTCGTTCAGTTTGCCCATCTGTTTGTGGATGATAAGCTGAACTACGAATCAGTTTTGTTCCAAGGGATTCTTGCATTTGCTCCCAGAAACTGTGCTATAAACTGAGGCCCACGATCAGAAATAATCGTCTTTGGAATGACATGTAAACGAACAATCTGATCGAGATAAATCTCTGCGTACTTCTTGGCAGAATAAGTGGTGTGTACTGGAATAAAATGAGCGGTCTTGGTGAGTCTATCAACGATTACCCAAACAGAATCATGCTTATGAGGAGTAGTGGGTAAACCAACGATAAAATCCATACTGATGTCCTCCCATTTCCAGGATGGAATGGGTAAAGGTTGGAGAGTACCAGCTACTTTCAAGTGACTAGCTTTAACTCTTTGACAAACATCACATTCAGAAACATATCTGGCGATCTCTCTTTTCATTCTAGTCCACCAGAAATTTTGTTTGAGATCATGGTACATCTTGGTACCACCGGGATGAATCGAAAACTTCGATAGATGTGCTTCATCAAGGATTTGTTTTCTAAGCTCATGATTCTTTGGTACAACTAGTCGAGATTCAAACCATAAAACTCCTCTATGATCCACTCGGAAACATTTATACTTTGCTTCACCTTGTGATAACTTTTCCTTGATGACCTTGATACCCTCATCATGTAATTGCCCCATGATGATGCTATCATGAAGTGTAGGCTCAAGGGATATATGGTTCAAACTTCCTTGAGGTACCATTTCTAGGTTTAACTTCATCATTTCCTGGCATAGAGTCTCATTGAATGGTTCTACAGATAGACAATGGCATTGTGACTTGCGGCTGAGTGCATCCGCAACCACATTAGCCTTTCCTGGATGATAGTGCACTTCTAGATCATAATCCTTTATCAACTCTAGCCAGCATCTCTGTCTCATGTTGAGATCAGCTTGAGTGAAGATATATCTGAGGCTCTTATGGTCAGTGTAAATATTACAGTGAGTTCCCATAAGATGATGTCTCCAAATCTTAAGAGCGTGAATGACAGCTGCTAACTCCAGATCATGGGTTGGATAATTCTTCTCATGATTCCGGAGAGCTCTTGATGCATAAGAAATAACCCGGTTGTCCTGCATAAGCACACAACCAAGTCCCGTACCCGAAGCATCACAATAGACATCAAAAGGTTTGGTACTATCCGGTGTAGACAATACTGGAGCGGTAGTTAATCTTGCTTTGAGAGTTTGGAAAGCTTCTTCACACTTATCATTCCAAACAAACTTCACTCCCTTCTTCAATAACTCCGTCATAGGCTTGGCTATTCTGGAGAAATCAGTAATGAACCGACGATAATATCCAGCTAAACCAAGGAAACTGCGAATTTGATGAACTGAATTAGGAGATTCCCAATCCATCACTTCTTGTACTTTAGTTGGATCAACAGATATACCATCACTGGAGATAGTGTGACCTAAGAATTTCACACGGTCCAACCAAAATTCACACTTGGAGAATTTGGCATAAAGATGATGATCTCGTAATCGTTGAAGAACGATACGCAAATGTTCAGCATGATCTTCTTCATTCTTGGAGTAGATCAAGATATCGTCAGTGAAAACCACGACGAATTTATCCAGCTCCGGCATGAAGATTGAATTCATCAAGTACATAAAATATGCTGGGGCGTTGGTAAGACCAAAAGACATAACCAAATATTCATATAGTCCATATCTGGTAGAGAAAGCAGTCTTTGGAATATCACAAGGCTTGATCTTTATTTGATGGTAGCCAGAACGAAGATCAATCTTAGAGAAAACCTTAGCTCCAGCTAACTGATCAAACAGAATATCAATGCGGGGAAGAGGATATTTGTTTTTAATAGTGACCGCATTGAGTGGTCGATAATCAACACATAGCCTCAAGCTGTTGTCCTTCTTCTTCACAAACAAGGCTGGACATCCCCAGGGTGAAGAACTGGGACGTATAAAGCCCTTGTCAAGAAGGTCTTGGAGTTGGACTTTCAATTCTGCTAACTCATTTGGAGGCATTCGGTACGACCTCTTAGAAATAGGGGCGGTACCGGGTTGAAGTTCGATAACAAACTCGATGTCCCTATCAGGAGGCATTCCAGGTAAATCCTCTGGAAATACATCCGCATACTCCCACACAATAGGGATATCTTCAAGTTTAATTTCTTTTGCGGCATAAGCACAAGAGTTAATGCACTCTCGTTGTGGTAGATAGAGTATGGTGGCTCCTTGATGTGGTGAATCTATCTCAATAGCTCGGGAAGAGATATCTAATAGTACTTTATGTTTAGTCATCCAATCCATGCCCAGAATAACATCCATGCCTTCTAAATTCAACAAAATCAAATCTGTCTTTATCACTTTACTACCCAACTTAAGAGGTACATGTGTAGTGATTTGATTGGAAGCTATCTTCCCACCAGGAGTTGTTATCATAAAAGATCCCTTAGTATGACAAAAGTCCAATCCTACTCTTGCTCCAAATTTTGCACTTATAAAACTATGAGTTGCACCAGAATCAAATAATATGACTGCGGGTTTATTGTGGATAGAGAAAGTACCCGTCATAACTGGTGCTCCTGCTGGAAGGTCTGCAAGAGTAGTGAAATTAACTCGCCCTTGCCGGACTTGCACCATTTGCCTCTTGCCCTTGCCCTTGTTGTTGTTGTTGTTGTTCTGATTAGAGTTTTGCCCTGGATTATTCCTTCTGGGTTGTGGACAATTCTTGGCAAAATGAGAAGCACTTCCGTAGTTGAAACATCGATTATTACTATTCCCACTATTGAACTGTGGGGCATTCGGCCTCGGGCTAAATTGCTGTTGTTGCTGCTGAGGCACTGGAGGTCTGAATCCTCCTTGTTGCTGAGGCGGCCTAAAGACAAACCTACCCACTGGGGTACTTCTTTGTGGAGGCCTAGGTGGAGTATTTTGCACCAGGCGAAACCTCGGTGACGGGGTACTCGAGGGTCCCATTGGTGCCTTTCGCTTCTTCTCAGCACGATGTGCAGCAATACAGTCCTCTTGTGTAATGGCCAGGTTGACCAGCTCATTGTAGGTGTTGGGCTGAACAAGGTTCAGGCGTTCCTTGAGCTTGGTAGTGAGGCCACGACGGAAACGATCACGTTTCTTGGCATCCGTATCAGCATGATGGCCCGCATACTAGCACAGATGATTGAAGGTCTGTGCATACTGTAAAACAGTGCGGGTTCCCTGATCTAGAGCCAAGAATTCATTCAACTTTCTTTCAATTAGTCCATCCGGAATATGATGTGATCTAAAGGCTGTTCTGAATTCCTCCCAAGATATGATATGTTCAGCAGGCTGCATCGCACAATAATTATCCCACCATATACGTGCAGGACCACGCAGCTGTTGGGCGGCAAAGGGGGCCTTGTTTGCATCAACACACGGTACTGCTAACAAAGCAAACTTGGAATTGATCGTACGGAGCCAAGCATCGGCATCCAATGGGTCATCAGCTTTGCTAAAAAGCGGAGGTTGGGTACCAAAGAATTCCTGGTAACCCGCTGGTTGTGCCTCCCTTCCTCCATACTGTTGGCGTGGCTGATTTTGTTGCACTTGGACTAGCTGGCGAAGCAGCTCTGTTTGCATGGCCATTAACTCGGCCAGATTTGATGGGGGTGGCGGTGGTTGCTGAGATCCACTGCCAGTTTCACAACCAAAGCCATCAGGCGTTCCGCGTGTATGACCAACCATCTGTAATCATGGAAGACATCCATTAGATACATATTTCTCGCTTCCAAAATCAATGGCACGTGCAATGATCATACAATGGATAAAACAAAATCAGCAAAATTTACTAGATGCGGTGTAGCACAATATGCACAACACATAACTGTGCAACCCACAAAAATCAAAACTGGTCAGCTGCTAGATAGCTTCATGCTCCATCGTATAGAGACTCAATGCTGAGAGCAAAGGGTAAAGACAACAATCTATCACTTCGCTCTTCATCGCTATGTGCTATGTTGCTAAACAACAGAGATCATAGAAGGGGGTGGACTAAAATTTAGTCTCACAGATTCGCATGCTAACATTTGATGAGCACAAATGCCACAAAAATTTGCAACCTCTTGTATTCATCAAACGGCGTGAAGATGCACAAATAAAGAGATTTGCTAAGTAGAAAGATTATGATTTTCAAACTGGTAGTCGCTACTTATATTACATCCAAAGCAGCCTTTTTCTTACAACCTAACATCGCTCAACCTTACCACATATAATACAACAAGTGGTACTCCTCCCTAAGGCTATTTTACAATAACATCTTCCCTATATACACATGCTACAACAAGAGAACACAACTATCTAGGACAAGTCTAAGACGCCTAGAAGTCATCGAGGTTGCCCATAGAAGAGGCACTGCCGGAAGAAGAGTTGTCCGGCTGAGGGTTAGGCTCAGCAAGTGCGTGCTCTGAATCTAAGTCAGATACTCCCTCAATCTCCTCTGGGTCCTCCTCTGCTGCTGCAGGCTCAGCTGGGGCATCTAGTTGCTCCTGGAGCATACCAACATGTGCTAAAGCATCTGCCCAATCTGCTTGAAGCTCATTCACCTGCCCCTGAAGAAAACCAATAACTATGTTGCGCTGCTCTATCTCAGCACCATGCTCCATAGCCTGATGCTCAAACTGTGAAATGGCCAGATCCCTCCCAGCTACGGCATCCTGAAGTCCCTGAATCTGAGTATCCCTCAAACGAAGGCCTCGCTGAAAGCTCTGGGCCAAGTCTGTCACCTGGTCCATGTGTCGCTGCTGAAGTATCTGGTAGTGAGACTGGGCATTCATATATCTGACTACTGCCTCGATAGTCTCATCCGCTACATCTCCAATCAAGTGCCCAAAGTGTGTGACCCTGAACAGCCACTCTGCATTGCCAGCACTGACTGCTGGGAACAAACCAATAGGATATGCTGCTACCTCCTCGGGATGGTGCTCACAAAAAGTGGTGATAGCGTTGAGAGCTACTTTCTCAAACGCATCCACAAGACGGTACCCAATCACCTCGATCTCAATCGGTGGCCACTCCAAGGTGGGGTGCTGAGGAATGGTCATCTTAACTCTGTTCTTCTTAATTCCATCCTCCGAAAACTGGCGTCCCGTGTACTGGGGTGGATCTGGGTAGTGGAAGATACGAAGTGAATCCCAAAGAATCCTCGGAAAACCCTCCCAGTACAGACAATCGGTATGAGCATTTCCCTCCTCATCCCAAAAGATCTGGGAACAAGTCGCCATCTGAATCAAAAAGGATTCAAATGTGAGTAATACAATTATCTCAAGACTTCTCAAATAAAGCTTTAAGAAGACTGCGGTAAAACAAATGTGATTCTAATTCACAAGATGATATGATTCCAACTCAAAGAATAAAAAACCACAATTGGTACTGGTTCATCATTTGAGATTCTAAGGAATGAAAAGATCCTTATAACAACAAGATGGGGCTTAGGAGGAAGGCATGACTCGAAACCATATTTTTCATCTAAGGAAACCTAAGCATTTTACAATCATGCTACTAAAATCAGAGTTTCACTCACTCATGTTTTAAGCACACTAACACTTATCTTATAAGGATTCATACTAGAAGTTCCTTAACAAGCTCATGTAGCAACTTCAACTATTATGAACCACTCAAACATCAACCAAATATGCATGCACGTCCTAACCGTCCTCACAAGATAGACAATTGCCAACTATGGTTGGGCTTACGTGGTTAGCACGGTGGTATACATAAATACGGCTCTCCCTATATAGCTAGTCGATACATTCTAACCGTTCTTATCTTAACAAATCGCGGTTAGTGTTCCTGCAGAAGATTGACAGAACATATATATATATCTAATGAACCTTTCATGCCAGCACTCATGAAAGCGTTCCCAAACATTACCACTCACTATAGAAGCGGCAGCCATACAATTTCCGCCGTATGGCCAACGTTAGCATACGCTACTCAGAGGCATATTCACAAGTTTCTTTACTCCCAATATAGTCGATCGAGATCGGTATATTGGCAGCAGCTCAAGTAAGTCACTGCTTGAGCGCAGCGTTCGGTTCGCATCGCCGACGGGAAGGTCAGACTCCCTCAGCTGACTGAGTACACTTTACTCCCAATATAGTCAACTAATAGTCGGTATATTGGAAGCACCTCAAGTAAGCCACTGCTTGAGGGCAGTGTTCGGCTCGCATCACCGACGGGAAGGTCAGACTCCCTCAGCTAACTGAGGATCCTTACCATCTTACCTCAACGTAGGTGCGTCGTTACAAGAATTAAGAGTTGCTTGTGAGTATGGTTTGACAAAATGTAAAGTGCTGGAAGTCAGATAACATAAACCATACAGAGATAACCACCTAGTAATTCCCATAAATTCCCTAGGACTTTACGTTCTAAGCACAACCCTTAACGAATCCAACGTAGTTTTCCGAAATTCTTTATGGTTCCAATCTTATATGGAAAGCGATTTTTAAGGTTCCAACACCTCTGATGTACGCTTGTAGCTCTGATACCAGCTGTGGCAGAACCGCCTAAATTATCCCGGCTCAAGTGCGTAAACCATCACCATCAAGGCAACATTAGCTTAAACGCACTTCAAACGGAACAATTTTTGGTCTGTCGGGTAACGTCCCGATACAACCACCGATTCTTGGATCGAATAAGCATACCCCGCACGAAGGCGAGTCCAGAGATATTACAACCACAATTTTTACAACACAGGCATAATAATGATTATAAACCAGTTGAAAACCTTATTACAAAGCCAACTTAAGTAAAGCAGTTATACAAGCCATAACTATAAGTTCAGAGTTTAAAACAGCGGAAGATAAAACACGATGTCTACAACACGTCGCAAAAAGGATACCAGGCTAGCCCAAGCCGGGTATCACTCGTCATAGCCATTGCTGGTCGCAGACGTATCCCACTCTACGGACCAGCCAGGAGGCAACGAGCAAGGATAGGTCAAGCTAGCGATCTGATCCTCAAAACTCATACCTGAAAAAGAGTTTCAACAGCAAGGCTGAGTATTCTAATACCCAGCAAGACTTAACCGACAACGGGTATAAGTAGCCCACCTTAGCTAGACTATGCAAGGCTTAGTAAGGCTCTGGTTTTCCTTTGCTGAAAAGCAATAAAGAGTAGGTCCTTACTTTCAAGTTTTAGCTTCAAGATTCTAGTTGATTAACCATTCTATGTAAGCATCTACTATCCAAACATGGTGGAACTTCTAAGCAAACATCAAGATTAATAAGAATATTGTTGCTCTTATTACTCTGTGTGGCAAAGAGATCAAGTAGTCTCATTTCATCGTGAGAGGCGGACGATTCTGAATCGAAATTCAACCTTGCAAGGATAACCTAGCACACACGTCTGGAACACCGTCGGGTCATTCCCAAACAACCGTTGACCTTTCTTTCCGGCTTGTGAAGGCTGTAACACCCCGGGTGTTTGCACAGTAATTTAAATAGGTGTCTGCACAGTAATTGGGTTTGTTGATATGCATCTTGTGCTTGAAATGCTTAAAAAGGATCTTTTTGTAATTATGAAAGGTTATATGTGTAATTATGATTTTATGCAAGGTCCTTTATATAGTTATTTGTGTTTATAGCTTTTATGGAGGGTGTTTGTGCAAAATTTCAGTGCATTTAATGCATGGTAGTCATTTTTGCTTGTAAGTCTACGTTTGAAGTGATTTTGCATTGAAAAAGACAAATTTCCTAGAATTCAAAATCCCTTCAATGTTTTTAATTTTAGCTCTTGAATCTTTGGTCAAATAAATTTTTGCACAACATCAAAGTTGTAGATCTTGAAAAGTTGAACAACTTTCATGTTGGGCACTTTTTCATTTGAGCTTTAGTTTAAAAGTTATTGCTTGTTTACAGAGAGGTCCCTGGAATTTTTGGTAATTACAAATCGACCCTTATGACCATCTCCCACCTCCCTGCTCTGCTTCTCGTCGCCGGCCACCGACAGCGCCGCCCGCCGACGCCTTCCCGGCTTTCCCGGCCATTACTCCGCCGTGCGCTGGCGCCCACGCGTCGCGGACGACCTCTTCCCCCTCCTGTTGCCTCGCGCTGGCCCTCTCCTTCCCGTGCCATGCACCCCGCCGCGCCCAGAACCTCCCCGACGGCCGCCACCGCGACGTCGCCGTGGAGCGCCCCCTGCAGAGCCCGCCGCTCTCTTCTAGCGAGCGCCCGAGCAATAGAGGAACCCCAGAGACCCATTCCCCTCGCTCTCTTGCTCTCTCCTCGCTCCCACGCCGCAGAACGCCGCCGCCGCCCTGTTTGAACCCCGGCGAGCTCCACCCCACCGCGGAGCCGCCAACCCAGACCCGCTCCACCCCTACATCCCCCACCATTAGCACCGCCTCGACCTCGCGCAGCTCCCAGGCCATTTCCCCTCACCCGAACACCACCGGAGCCACCCCGCCGCCGTGCTCCGAGCCCGCAAGCCGCCGCTCGCCGTCGACACCCCCTCTCCGACCGCCCTAGCCTCGATTCCAAGCACCCAGAGGTGCGCCTTGAACCCGTGAGGCTCACGCACCCCTTCACCCTCGCCGCCGGTGAGCCCCTCGCCGGGAAACGGCCGGTCAAACCTCGCCTCCCCTCTCTGACCCGACCCAAGGACCGCGTGCTTGAATTTGAGAAAGCCCAGGGGGTTATCTGCGATGTCAGTGACTCATTGCAATAGTGCCTTAGGGACTGGTTTGCAATGTTTTTCAGTGATCTTTGAAATTCTAGATCAATTCGTAGAAAATTCGTAAAATGGAAAATCTTGATGTTTTGGAATCCTCTTGAAGAGCTCTATGCAGTAGAACTAGAATATGTTAGGCTTTAGTTGCAAGTTTTTGCTGTAGATTTTGATTTGTGTTACTAGGTTTATAAATACTAGTTATTTACTCTTTTTCTTATCTGATGCTTGAAAGCTGGTATAGCTATGAAATTTTTGTGGTAGTTTACTCTTGTTACACTAGCTTTTCTATAAAATTTTCATGATCAGTTCTCATGTGTAGCTATTTATTTGATTTAATCTTTGTTTAGTAGACTTTAATCATGGTAAATAGTTTCTGTTACTAATAAATCGTGAAAATATTCCTGAGTGTTCTTCTGGAGTATATTAGCTTTTCCAAGAAGTTTGAACCTTAGTTAATGTCTAGATCAGGGGCGAAAAATAAATCTTGCTAATCTGTTGTCTGTTTTATTTATTTTCTCAGAATTATTTCGGTGTAGGTAAAATCATGAATAATTCACAGTAGATAGATCATCCCAGTGTAGATCTCCTGTTAAATTTTGAGCTTCTGTTTTGATCTATTTTGATCTATATAATTCAAGCTTGTACTAGGTGTTGCCTGCATAAATGATTTATTGTGATTAAATAGATACATGTCTTGATATGATTTTTGTAGGGTAGATTACTTTGTTCATGTTCTGTTTAGTGTAATTTTGGTAGATTTTATTACTATTTGTACTCTGAGTTGTTGATTTATTTGTAAACCGTGACTTAATTGTATAGGAAATCACCCCCACTCATTTTATGAAGTTAGTATAACTTGCTTGTGCTGTTGGTCATGATGCCTTGTGTAGTTAAATTTGTTATTTAACTACTCTATAAACGATTGCCCATGTTTGTTTATAATGTTGTTCTTGCATTACATATAGACACGACTGCCTTATCGGACGGGACATACGAGCTGATTCCGGAGTCTGACGGAGGTGATCTCGACGCTCAAGTAAACACTGCGGAACTAACTGAAGCCCCGGACCAAAGTTCGGAAGAGCCTAGGGCTGAAATAGTTAGCAACTACCGAGAAGGCAAGCCCCGGACATAACCTATATTTCAAATTAATATCATTTACTGTATTATTTTACTTGTGCAGTTACAGTTCATAGGAGTTGAATTGAAACCTTAGATGCATGATCCCAGGAACCTATGTACTGAACACTAGACTTGAGTTCGAATAATTGCTAAGCTTATAGGACCGGTAAAAGTCGAGTGATTGCCTGTCACTCGCGAGCTTTATAGGAATTGATTGTTTACTTTCTGTTATCAATATAAGGACGACGGACGGGGTTGTGTTCGATATCATGACCTTATGTGATACCCCATCTGTGTTGATGAACTTGCTAAGGTCGCGGTGTGTGGTAGTGCTAGTTAAGTTTTTGAAAGTACTAGTCACATGCCGTAAATATGGTACGCGGCAAGCCTAGTAGCCGATTGGACCGGGGAGTGGATATACCTGACACTCTCTCTTAGAGATAGGTTTTATTTTATGTTGCGCAACACCACGACTTCTAGGGACAAGGGTGGACCGAGCACGGGTGGACCTTGGAGCCCTGTAGTCGGGGAGAGTGTTCCTATCCACAAGCCGGAAAGAAAGGTCAACGGTTGTTTGGGAATGACCCGACGGTGTTCCAGACGTGTGTGCTAGGTTATCCTTGCAAGGTTGAATTTCGATTCAGAATCGTCCGCCTCTCACGATGAAATGAGACTACTTGATCTCTTTGCCACACAGAGTAATAAGAGCAACAATATTCTTATTAATCTTGATGTTTGCTTAGAAGTTCCACCATGTTTGGATAGTAGATGCTTACATAGAATGGTTAATCAACTAGAATCTTGAAGCTAAAACTTGAAAGTAAGGACCTACTCTTTATTGCTTTTCAGCAAAGGAAAACCAGAGCCTTACTAAGCCTTGCATAGTCTAGCTAAGGTGGGCTACTTATACCCGTTGTCGGTTAAGTCTTGCTGGGTATTAGAATACTCAGCCTTGCTGTTGAAACTCTTTTTCAGGTATGAGTTTTGAGGATCAGATCGCTAGCTTGACCTATCCTTGCTCGTTGCCTCCTGGCTGGTCCGTAGAGTGGGATACGTCTGCGACCAGCAATGGCTATGACGAGTGATACCCGGCTTGGGCTAGCCTGGTATCCTTTTTGCGACGTGTTGTAGACATCGTGTTTTATCTTCCGCTGTTTTAAACTCTGAACTTATAGTTATGGCTTGTATAACTGCTTTACTTAAGTTGGCTTTGTAATAAGGTTTTCAACTGGTTTGTAATCATTATTATGCCTGTGTTGTAAAAATTGTGGTTGTAATATCTCTGGACTCGCCTTCATGCGGGGTATGCTTGTTCGATCCAAGAATCGGTGGTTGTATCGGGACGTTACCCGACAGACCAAAAATTGTTCCGTTTGAAGTGCGTTTAAGCTAATGTTGCCTTGATGGTGATGGTTTACGCACTTGAGCCGGGATAATTTAGGCGGTTCTGCCACAGGTAGTGCTGAGCGAACTCCCTCGTGTCGGCAGGAACTGAGCAGCAGTAGAGTATCCAAGAGCAAAAAGTAGAGAAGAGGCAAGAGTGAGTACACAACTTGTACTCAACAAGTATAACACAAACTATGAAGCTCTAAGGTTGGCTGACTGACTGCATTAGCTTTTAAGTCTTGGCAAAATTTTATTAAAGCTATTTACTACGAGTTGATGAATTACCGTAAACCCAGTTACATAGTAATTAATCAAGATTAAACATGTTACTACTGAGAACCAAAACCGAAACCACCAAGGTAATCCCAAGAGGCACCTCCCTTATCGGAAGGAGATAACCCCACTAATCAAAAGGAGGATCTGGGCCGCTCATGACCGTGAGCACGGCTAGTATACCAGTTTTACACTCTGCAGAGGTTGCACATCTTTACCCACAAGTCGTGAGCTTCGCTAGTTGTTCATCACACTTCCTTAGGTGAGATGACTAGCAAACTCACTACGAGGCCGTTACAAAGAATCTCGTTGGTAAGGCGTAACTGCGAAGAGTTAGATCAGCGACGATCGGGCCCACCTCATGGGGGTACACGCACAGGTGCGCAAACCAAGCACAGACCAGCCGGAGGAGCAGGGACCATTGAAGCTTACCACCCCTTGCCCCGCAGGTAAGTTACTCCAAACCAAAAAGACCTAATTAGTAAGCCAAGACCGTCCCATTCCAGTCTTGTGGTAGCGCTATTGTCCCAGGTTGTCGCTCTATGAACCGGTCCTTATGGAGAGTGGCCAACTAGGCAGTAAGTACCGTGCTGGCCCCCTAAACCATGTTTCCAACAAAAACCAATTTTAACGAGACGTGAGCCACTCAAGCCACACAGAGGGCCACTCTCAGAATTAAGTTGCATAAACCATTAATCAAATTAATTAAAAAGGACCATTATGTGTTATAGCGCGGCACCTAGCACAACTAACCAAAATGCAACCCAAAGGTATATATAAAGGATATAAAGTGGCTAGGAAAGTCCTTATAGGCATACATTATTAAAATGCAGTATGAAAATGTATTTAAGAGTGATAGGTTGTTCATGTTATACTTGCCTTCCTCGTACTGCTCCTGCTGCTGCTCAAAGTGCTCGGAAGACGGCTGCTCCTGGTACTGATACTGGGGCTCCTCAGATGGATCAGCGTCTACTCACGAACACATGGCCAAAACAATACACAACAATAAGCATACACGTAAATACTAACAAAAACTAAGAAACAGTACATCAATACATAAAAACAGCACACTAAACTAGTCTAAAACTATTCTACGCATCACAACGATCGCGTGGATATAAAGAACGCCTAAATCGGAGCTAAAACGCATAATCTAGGCCAAAAACAAGTTCTAGGGGCTTATCTGCGAGAAAAACTAAGTTCCAGGGGGTTTTCTGCAAAAACCGAGGACTAAAATGTAAATAAAGGTTAGACTCAGGGGCTAGCACATAAAAACTCAAGTGCTGGACTGCGGGCGCTAATTCCAGAAAGCTCGGGGGTTAAAACGTTAAAAACAGGACCTAAGTGGAATTATTTTTGACTAAATCTGGACCGCGGGTTGATATTAACAAAAGGAAAGGGCTCTTTAGCAAAATGGCCAGGCGAAGGGGTACGTGCAGATCTGGGCCGTTAGATTTAGATCCGATGGCTCAGCGGGGTTGGGCTTTTGGATCTAATCTGACCCGTCGGTTACGGATCTAACGGCTGGAGTGAAAGGGGCACGGGGGAACGGCGGCGCGCTACCGCCGGCGACAAATCCCGCGGCGGTGCGGCTCGGGACTCGCCGGAGAAGGCTAATCCGGTGCTCCCAGGCTCGGTTTGGACCGTGGCTTGGCCGTGGCGCACGTGCGCGACATGGGTGACGCACTGGTGGCCTTGGCGGGGCTAGAGGAGGTCCATGGTGGCGCTGGCTCTACGGCGGCGGGTCGGCGCGGCGAAACACGCCGGCGAGCGCGTTCGTGCGCGGCTCTAGGCACAGGAGCGGGGCAAAAGACCATGCGCGCATGCGCAGTGCGCAAGCAAGGTGGAACGGAACTCGGGCGGGGTCGTGCTGCGCTACAGGGGTGTTGCCATGGCGGAGCGGCGGCGGGGAAACGCCGGCGGTGGTGCCCGGCCCACAGAGTGGCCTACGGCCTAATTAGCTTAGGGTAGGAGGCACAGGGCTCCAGGGTGCTCACCGAGGGGTTGCAGTGGACGGAGTTGCGGCGTAGGGTAGTCGTCGGCGAAGTCCGGTGGCGGGTTGTGGCGGAGCTCACGGAGGAAGGTCGCTGCGGCGCTCTTCCGGGCGTCTGGGCTCCACGGGTGGGCTCGCGAAGACCCTGCGATGGTGCCACATGGTCAGGGAGGTCCGTGAAGGCCGGCGTTGAGGAGAAGTGCGGCGGCGGATCAACTCACCGGCGTGCAGGGGCGGGGTGCGGCGGAGTAACGTGGAGACGATGGGATGTGGGGTGGCGGCTGCGGTGTGGTGTCGTGGGCGCAGAGGGAAGGCTGGGGTGTTTAAAGGAAGTGATCTGGGATCCTAGGCGTGCGTGCCACGATTGGAAAGCCAGCGAGATACGCGGCCGGGATTGGCGCTGCGCGGGGATAGCGGATCGAGCTACCGACCTGCGAGATCCCGACTCGGCGCGCAGCTTCTAGAAGGCGGGCGACACCAGGCGGCTGGTTGATGGGCCTACGCGGTCGGGCGGTGCGGTTTGGTCCACGGCGCAGAGGAGCGAGGCGAGAGGTGAAGCGCAGCGGAGCGGAGTAGAGCAACGGCTTGGCGGGGAAGGCGAAGCTGACAGCGGGCCCGGGCTGCAGCGAAATGAGTGGGGCGCGGGCGGGGGTGTGGAGCGGGCCCGGTCGCGTGCGGGTTGGGCCGCGAGGAGAGAGTGAGGGAGTGGGCCGCAGTGCTGGGTCAGCATGGGAGTGGGCTGAGCGGGTGTAGAGCGGCCCGTGGGGGAGAGGGGAAAAAGGATGGGCCGCGCAGGGGTTTAGCTGGGCCGGTTTAGTGTGGGGTTTGGGTTGGGTTGAGTTTGGGTAAGGGTTTTCCTTTCTATTTCTTTTCCTTTCTAAATCCTATTCAAACTCAAACAAAACTAGTTGAATTCAAACTTGAATTTGAATTCAACTCTAACACTCAAACAATTAAAACAATGCTCCAGCATGATGCAACAACAAAAAAAAATTTAACCTATGATGAAATTTAATTACTTGAGGAACAAAAGTTAGATTAAATGCCATTCTAAACACAATATACCTTAGAAAATTAAATAAACCAATTAAATTTATTATTAAATGCTGAAATTTAAATTTAGGGTGTTACATCAGCCGGCATGACCCCTTCTTTTTCGGGCCGCTCAGAACTGAGTGGCTTCACTTCCTCTTCTTCGGCATCATTGTTGACGGCTTCGATTCCGTGCACATTTTTCATGGTGCACGCTGCATTGTCTTCGCATCTCGTGGCTTCTTCTTGGTTGCGAGGATCGTGATGACTGCTCCAGCTGTCGGGATTTTCATGCACAAGTAAGCTTGGTTGATGACTGCTGTGAACTTGATGATGCTGTTGCGGCCGAAGATGGCGTTGTATGGGTAGGCAATGTCTTCCACGTCGAAGGTTACAAGCTCTGTTCTCTGGGTGTTGACTTCGCCAAAGGTTACATTCAACTCTATTTTTCCAAGGGCTTCGATTTTCTTGCCCCCGAAGCCAATAAGCGGGTATTGAGACTTGTGCAGGTTCTTCTCTGAGAAACCCATCTTCACAAAGCATTGCCAAGTGAGGACATTTGCAGAGCTGCCATTGTCAACAAGGATCCATCCTACGTCGTTTCTTGCGAAGTGTACAGAATTTCTGGCAATGTTTGCACGGATGACAAGGGGGTCGTTATGCGGATAGTGTTGAAGGCTGAGGTCGGCTTCAGAGAGGGTGATCGGGACATGGGACCAGGGAGTGCAGAAATGCTTGCCTTCGCAAACATACGAGATGGTGCAGAGGTATTCTTTCCTCTGACACTTTGTCTCGTGCACTGGCTCATTCGATCTGCCGGAGATGGCATTGATGACATTTACCATGCCTCCGACAGGATCATTGGCTCTCTCTGGGATCGCACCAGGTTCTAGCTTCGGCGGTGGAGGGCGATAGTTGGATGCTTGTGGCTAGGGTTGTGGGCGCCACCCTTGATGTGGCACCGATGGGGTTTGGATTGCGGAAATTGGGGCGTCGAAGGTGCTGGGAGGGCTGGAGGGGTGTATGTGGGGTTATAATGGAAAGTTGGGAAGGATGGTGAGAAGGTGGGATATGCCGAAGTCTAATGAGGTTGATGTGAAGGCTGCCACTGAATTTGCGATGGCGGGCCTTGCGGCTGGTTGGTGTGGGTATAGTTGACGGGCTTCGGCGGCTGCTCTGTGTTTGCGGCTCGATCCAACTCTTCTTTTTTCTTCTTGACGAGGAGGCGCTCACTCGTCCAATGACCTTTGTCTCTGCCATGAATGCAGCAGTAATGAACTTTTTGCTTTTGGCCGGAGTTTTCCCTCTGACCTCGATTAGAATTGTTCCAGTCGCTCCTCCCTCCTCTGTTGTTCTAAGGCCGGGAGTCGCGGGCTTCGTCACCCGAGACCGTGTTCACAACCTTTGGGGTCTTCGCTTGCCCGGCCTGATATGCCTTCGTTCGGTCACGATTGCATGACCTCTTCTCATTCATCTCTTCGATTCTCTAGCGCTTTCCTCTATCTGAGATGCAATACTCTTGCATAATCTAGAAGAGCCTGTTCAGGGTCTTCGGCTTACGGCGCTCGAGATACTACCCGCATGGGCCAAGGTTTAAATCGGCTATGGCAGCTTCGATGACGGTCTTTTTTGCCACATCTGGAGCCCTCGCGCGAAGCCTGACGAGGCGATGCAAGTATTCTTACAGAGTGGATCCTTCTTACTTCAAGTTGTGGAAGTCACATGAGTTGATTTCTTTGGGCTTCGGCACTCTGAAAGCAGCTATGAGCTCTCTTCGGAGCTGGTCCCATGTGTGGATGTGTCCACCTGGGAGGTTGGTGTCGGTGTTTACCGCCAAGTCTGCTCAGGGATACCCTTAGCAGTAGGGTTTATAGGTAGGGATCGGCGGCTCTGGAACACGATGGTGCAAGGAACACAAGGATTTAGACAGGTTCGGGCCGCGAGTTGCGTAATACCCTACATCCTGTGTGGTGGTTCATATTGCCTTAGGTATTGATGTGTTTTGAGGGGGTCCCTACCCACCCTTATATATCCGGGGGACAGGGTTACATGTAAAGTTCTAGCTGAATACAGTTGGAGTCCTACTACAACACGATCGGGTAGTATCCTTGTACTGCAGCTAGTTTTACACCTATTCGGGTAGTTACAAAAGAGGTAAGGTATATCTAAGATCTATCCCTTACTCTAGAACATTCTATGCCTATAGGCAGTCCCGCTGCCCCGGGTCTGACAAGCCCCCGAGCCCTTCGTAGCCGAGTTCTGCAGGCGTCGAGTACTTGGCAGGGCGTCTTCGAGTACTTTAAGTAGTTAGAACATCCTTCTGGTTGCTTCTTGTTCTTCCTCCAGCTTCGTCGAGTAGTCCTTCAAGTACTTCCATTTGCTTCAAGGCTGTGAGGTGCTCAAGCCTCGAAATCTTGATCATATATGGTGCGCGAAGTACTCGCGCTCCATATGGAGTAGCCCCCGAGCCTAAGGTTCAATCGCAGAATCAGGCTGAGGGTCAATTCAGTTTATTTTCTAAGAAATTTGAAAAATAAATCTTTGATACATATATCCCGCAGCCCTCGAGTTTTGAATTTAAATCTTACCATTTAGATTTAAGAATCAATGCAAACTCGTGGCAAAAGTGAAAACTTCCCTAAAAAGGAAAGAATCCGTTGACATCCCAAATATTCACGAAATTGCCACCTGAGACCATATAAAGTCGATTGAAAACTTCCAAGGGTTTTACCCTTTGAACTCCTGGCCACCATCAATCTCAGATTCACATTTTCCTCTGTTCAGTCAGATTCCAAAAGCCCCTCTTGTAGCCCCCGAGACAAAACTCGTTACTTTGAGATGGCTCCCAAGAAGAACAAATCCAAGGTCGAAGAGGAAACTATCACCAATATGTCCACAGGCTGGAGTAAAAGCAAGATGTCTGAATCATTGGTGCAAGAATTGGAGAATATGGGTCTCATCCAATCGTAGGGTGTGATCCAATGGCGCGCTGGTGAAGGAGAAGATTATCCTATGGAAGGTACCCTTGACACCGTTATGTTTTGTGATTTTGTGGAACGTGGTCTCGCTCTTCCTGTGTCGGAATTTTTCTATAAACTGCTTCAGTTTTGGGGAATCCAATTACACCATCTCACTCCCCAATCCATCTTGCATCTTTCCATTTTTACTCATTTCTGTGAGGCATTCCTTGGGATTCTTTCCCATTTCCTCCTTTTTCAACATTTCTTCTTCCTTGTGCCGGTCCCCAATGCGACCAATCCTACCGTCGTCGGGGGATTGAATTGGTACTCCGTCCTGAGACCCGAGGCGAGTACTTGGCTTATGATCCAGCGGGTAAAGGAGCCGAATGGAAGAAGTTCTGGTTCCATGTTGGAAATTTTGAATCCCCACTTCCAGAAAGGGTTGCTGGCACCCCCAAGTCCAAGAAAACTGGTCGAGTAAAGAACCTGGTGGCAAGCTTTTGCTTTGTCAAGGATTTGTAAGATCTCCTTCTTTCAGGTTCTTCAGAAGACCATCCTCGACTAGTAGCAGCAGCTTAAGCTCTTGTGGATGTGGTTGATTCTAAGGAGGAGTTGTCGAGTAACAAGTCCTTGGTGGAGCGTTTGGAAGAGGCTCCCCAAAATATTTTTGATGTCATGACAGCCACCTCTAATAATTATCTGACCCACATGTTAGGAGTTGTCAAATCTTACTTGCCTCACTTCAACTTAGCTCCCATAGCTAAGGGTATAGCTCCCATTTGTTCCGATTTGAAATTCCAGGACTACTGTAAAGAATCGGAAGTGATTTCTGAGGAGATTCTGAAGAACATGGCAGAGTAGACTACTTGTAACAACTCTTATAATCTGTAATGATTTTTTGTCACTGTTCATAACTTGTATCCTATTGGTGTGTCTGATACCGTAGGATAAGTGTGAACTGATTAGTTGAGTAAAATACTCGTATGGAGTGATCTTTAAAGTTAATCATTTAAGATGAGTCCATAAACTACTCGAGCAAGCGAGTAGTGTGTCCTAACCAAGGACTGGAGTAATCCTTAAGACAAAACTGTTAGGTACGAACCCCGTCGGGTTGCCCAAGACGTAAATATCAAAGGGATGTCCAAACATTACTCGAGCAAGGCGAGTAAGGTGTCCTGCAACCAAGGACTGGAGTAATCCTTAAGGCAAAACTGTTAGGTATGAACCCCGTCGGGCTATCCAAGACGTAAATGCCAAAAAGATATCCAAATCTTACTCGAGCAAGGCGAATAAGGTGTCTAACTTATAGACTGGAGTAACTACTAGGATTGACCTGTTAAGGCGAACCCTGTCGGGTTGCCCAAGATGGACAAAATGTAGTAGCATCCATAACATACTCAAGCGAGCGAGTAGTTTTGCCTTTATAACAAGGCTGGAGTTCCTTATAGTTGACCTGTTAGGATGAACTCCGTTGAGTTACCCAAGATGGACAGCTAGTAAAGGTATCCAAATACCTTCTCGAGCTAGGCGAGTAGGTTGTGCCCTTATATTAAGGACAAGGATGCGGCTTGTGTAGTTATCCTGATGGAAAACTTTGTAAGCTATCCTGAACTGGTGATGCTATTGTTGACGGTCATTAACGACCAATTTTGACCGTCAACTCCTGTACAAAAAGGAACCACAAAGTGGAATAAATGCTAGCATAGGGTTTATTTATTAACAAATTCCACATATGGTGCTTGAGAATGTGTGCAGGTGGTTTTGAACTAATTTTGCAGATTTCAAGTACACTTTGGCCCGACATAAATTGCAGAAGTTTTCAGAGCACCGATTCAGGCTCAAATGGACCAAGTGTAGCCCAAGAACCCAGTTTAGACCACTCAAGACAGGCCAAGCCCAACTGGGTTAAGACAAGGAGGCCCAGGACAGCCTGCTGGACGAAGCTGGGGGCGGTTGGCCCACCTGGCAGGCCGACCAGGCCCATGGGCCCCACCGCCTCAGCTTTGACATGTGGCACCTCCCTGCTGGTTGCTTAAGTCGGTTCCAGGTGCTTCAGCCCGTGGCTCCCTCCTATAAATTCAAGGGGAGGGGGTAGAGGAATGGACACACACACACACACATCACACCCTCTCAACTCACCTTTCTCCCTTGGAGCTTGAGGCTTAGGTAGACTAGGAGGTGTAGAAGAAGAGGAGGAGAGTGAGGAGGAGTCGGGGGAAGTGCCGGGTCTGTCGGCAATCTTCTTTGCTTGTACCTCGACGGATGCTTATTCGGTTGTAAGTGTTCGAGACTTTCTTTGTTTGTTTATTTATGTAACACCCTAATTCAAATTTTAGTATTTAATAATAAATTTAATTGGCTTTATTTGATTTTCTAGGATTTAATTTGTTTAGTTTGCATTTAATCCCATTTTGTTCCTCAAGCAATTAAAATTTTATCATAGTTTAAACTTTGTTGTTGCATTCATGCTGGTGCATTGTTTTTGTTGTTTGAGTGCTAGTAGTTTTGTGTTGGTTTGGAATAGAAAAGCCTTAGAAGTTTTCCAAGACCCAAAGCAAACCAGCCCGGCCTACCCTTTCCTCTTTTTTGGCCCAGTCCGCAACCCCATTTCCTTTTCTCCCGAGCCAGCCCAGAACCCAGTTCACAGCCCAGCAAACAAACCAGTCCAGCCAGCACCCTCTCCCTCACTCACACCTGCGCGGCCCACTCCTCTCCCCTTCCCCGCTGCCCAGCCCGCGTAGCAGCCCAGACCGCACGACCGCGCTAGGCCCGCAACACTCCCGCGGCCCAGCTCGCGGGTTGCTCACCCCCGCACGCGCACACCGGCCCAACTCGCCTCTCGCCTCAGCCCGCGCGGAGCGCTCGCCCGCACCGCCCTCGTCTCACCCGCTGCCACACCGGGCCCGCGCGTCAAACCTCCCGTCTACCTCGCGCAACAGCCAGCCAGGTCCCCGCCGCGATCTCCGCGCCGCGTCAGCCTCCAGGACCCGCACGCCGAGGCCGGCCTTTCCCTTTTAAACGCACCCGGGTCCTCTCCCGCAGCTCACCTTTCCCCTGCAGCCTCCCCCGAAAACCCCAGCCGCCGCCGCTCTCCTTGCTCTGTAGCGCAGAGACCCGCGCCACCGTGGCCACACTGCTCCGCCGCACCCCAAGCCCAGCAGACCCCCGCTACGGTTTCACCTTGGCACCAGGAAGCAGCCCGGAGCCATCACCTCCGACCCCGACCCGTGTGCGCGCCGGATTTCGGCCGAAACCGCCGGAGTAGGTAACTGGTCTTTGAGCAATTGCTCGCCGGCATTAGGTCTCTGACCTCTCTGACTTCCATAGAACCTCTGCAGGAGCCCCGCGAGACCACCCGTGGGGATCAGACGCACGGAAGGTGGCCCTAGCCCCGGACCGCGCGAGCTCCGCCACGACCCGCCGCTCGGACCCCGCCGACGACCACTCTGCGCGACATCCCCGACCCAATCCAAACCCCGGTGAGCACCCGCGCCCCCTCCAGTTTCTTTTGCGCTAGCTTTTGTGGCACGTAGGCCTTTCCTGAGCCCAGAACGGCGTTCGGCGTAGCGCTGCCGTGCGCAGGGCCGCCGCCGCCCTTGCCCTCCCCACTCCGGACCTCCCCAAACCCCGATAACCCCATAGGTGGATTACGCGTACAATGCTGACCCTCCAAGGCCAAACCCCGGCCCAAACGGAGCTCTGTAGCCCCAGAAACCCCTTCTCCGGCGAGCTCGCCGCCGCGGAGCTCTGCTCCGGCGGTGTTCCGCCGCCGCCCTGAGTGCCCTTGCCCAGATCCGTCCGATCCGAGATGGACGCCCGTGATTAGAATCCAAACCGATCAGATCTGGACCACCAGATCGAGATCCAATGGCCTGGATCCAAACGTACCCCTTCGCGATGCTACTTTTGCAAAAGAGCCCCCAAACTCTTTGCTAATCAACCCGCGGCCCAGTTTTATTCAAAAATAATTCCAGTTTGACCCTGTTTTTAGCACTTAGCCCCCTGAGTTCTTTAGAAATAGAACCCGCCGTCCTTCCAGGGCTTTTTCACGCGTTAGACCCCAGAACTAACCTTTCATTATGTTTAGGCCCTCGGTTTTAGCAGAAAAGTCCCCGGAACCCTGTTTTTATTACAAATAAGCCCATGAACCTTGTTTGTAGCCTAGATTTTGCGTTTTAGCTCCGTTTTAGGCGTTCTTTATGTCCACGCGATCGTTGTAACACGTAGAATAGTTTTAGACCAGTTTAGTGTGCTGTTTTTATGTATTGATGTACTGTTTCTTAGTTTTTGTTAGTGTTTGCTTGTATGCTTAGTGTTGTGCATTGTTTTTGGCTATGTGTTCGTGATTAGACGTTGAGCTACCGGAGGAGCCCCAGTACCAGTACCAAGAGCAGCCATCTTCTGAGCAGTTTGAGCAGCAGGAACAGTTTGAGAAAGGCAAGTATAACATGAACAACCCATCACTTTTAAATACAATTTCATACTGCATTCTAATACTGTATGCCTATAAGGATTTTCCTAGCCACTTTATATCCTTTATATATATCCTTTGGGTTGCATTTTGGGTTAGTTGTGCTAGGTGCCACGCTATAACACATAATGGTCCTTTTTAATTAATTTGATTAATGGTTTATGCAACTTGTTTCTGGGAGTGGCCCTCTGTGCTTCGTGCTTGGGTGGCTCACGTCCCGTTAAAATACGTTTTGTTAGAAACATGGTTTAGGGGGGCCAGCACGGTGCTTACTGCCTGGTTAGCCATTCTCCATAAGGACCGGTTCATAGAGCGATAACCTGGGACAACAGCGCTACCACAAGACTGGAATGGGACGGTCTTGGCGTAATAATTAGGTCTTTTTGGTTTGGAGTAACTTACCGACGGGGCAAGGGTGGTAAGCTTCTATGTCCCTCGTACTGAGTGGCCTCGTCGATGACGCCCACTAGACCTGCTCCATAGTCGCCGATCCAACCCTCGCGGTTACTCCTTACCAACGAGATTCTTTGTAAAGGCCTCGTAGTGAGTCTCTAGTCATCTCACCTAAGGAAGTGTGATGAACAACTAGCGTAGCTCACGACTTGTGGGTAAAGATGTGCAACCTCTGCAGAGTGTAAAACTGGTATACTAGCTGTGCTCACAGTCATGAGCGGCCCAGATCCTCCTTTTGATTAGTGGGGTTAGCTCCTTCCGACGAGGGGGTGCCTCTCGGGGTTTTGGTATGGTTGTGGCTTGGTTCTCAGTAGCAACATGATTAATTTTGATTAATTACTATGTAACTGGGTTCATGGTAATTCATCCACTCGTAGTAAATAGCTTTAATAAAATTTTGCCAACACTTAAACGCTAATGCAGTCAGTCAGCCAACCTTAGAGCCTCATAGTTTGTGTTATACTTGTTGAGTACAAGTTGTGTACTCACTCTTGCCTCTTCTCTACTTTTTCCTCTTGGCTACGCTACTGCTGCTCAGTTCCTGCCGACACGAGGGAGTTTGCTCAGCGCTACCAGGACTACGAGGACTTCTAGGCGTTCGTCTCCCAGTCGACGTCCCTGTGGCGCCCTGCTCAGCTTCGGAGAGTTTTATCGTATTTGTAGTTCGCTTCCGCTGTATTAGACATTTTTGTCATTAATGTAATAAATAACATTCGTATTTCGATTTATTATATCTTTTTACGTGATATGTGCTATGATATACTGTTCATTCTGTTGTATATACGTGTGACTTGATCCTGTCACGTATATGATTGCTCGGTTTATGTTCTTTTAAAAACCGGGTGTTACATAGTGGTATCTTCTTCTCTCCAATCCTTGCTTGCTGAAACTATTTTACTATTATACCCCTTGAATTCTATGCCTTTTACTCGCCTTGCCTTGATTTTTCTCTCTAAAGAATAGTTTTCGTAGATTTTGGCCTGAATCAGTCATCTGACCACCATGAGTATCAGCTAGGTGACCCTTTTTATAATAATACGATAGCACGTTCTGCGACGCGTTGTGTTAATCGAGTCGTATGTTAAACTCGGCTGAAGTATAAATTTGTATGCTTGTCTTTATGCAACATGTTTGATTTGGATTTTTGGTTGATTGCATAGTTTAGTAGTTAAATTTGTTTAATAAAAATCAGTATTAAGTTAAAGTTAATTAACTAATAAAATGAGTTAGATCGTTGGGGGTAAAACCATCCACTCTATCCTCTCTACCTTATCATGCCTTGGGTTTCTGTCGTGCTGAGAAGAAGGATAGCGCGAAGAGAAGGTGATATCCAGAGATTCACCGACGGGGACGTCGGTTTCTGTAAGGGGGTAGGGATGTGACACCCCGGCCTACAGATAGTATAAGAGAAGTTGAGAATCTCTCAGATGAGATAGAAGAGTTATGCTATAGTTCCTTTTTCCCAGATTTATGTAACACCTATCTGGAGTTTTTCTCTCTTCCTTGACCTTACCAATCTGTGTTTCCTCTTTACCCCAGCTCAGATGGCAGCGTAACAAAAAGACCTTGGAGACAGTGCAATGGGTGATGGTGAGAAAGCTTGTCCGTGTTGCCACTTCTATGCGTTCCTTGTCGTCAAGTTCGAGCGACTGAAGATGAAGCCACAACTAGGAGGAACCAGAGGTTGTTCTCCGGTACAAAGAGAAAGAGGTCTCATCAAGAGCAGCTGGCAGAGGATTTCCTTTTCCTCGATGGTCCATCGGTCGATGAGCTACAGACTATCCAGAAGAGAAAGGATCCTGAGTGCTCTAGAGATACACATGTCAAGAACCAAGCACTCTATGATTATGTTGATGGGTTGACTATCACTATGAAGGTGATTCAGCCACGCAATCACAAGGAGTCCAAAGAGCAAGCAGCAGAAATAATGCAAGATGTGATGTTATGTTCACAGGGAGGTCAACCAAGTAGCGCCTTTCACCGCCGCCGCCTGTGCTACCAATGCAGGCAAGAAGGTCATTATGCCAAAAATTGTCCTCAGAATCAGCAGTCACCGGTAGCACCAGTCCAGGACCTTTCAACAAACCCGCGTACCAGTGGTGACGAGACCGACCTCATTTCCGGGACCTGCTCCAAGCAAGATGCCCAGAATGATCAGAATCAGCAGCAAGCGATACCAGTGTGCAGTAATCGCACAAAGCGTGAGCAATCCAAGAAAGGACCAAAAGGGTACCTCCAGGGTAGAATTCACCATGTGTCAGTAGAAACCATTCGGGATGATAGTCCAGTCATTCTTGGTATGCTTCTAGTTAACTCATATCCAGCTATGGTGCTTTTCGATACTGGTGCTACGCATTCCTTTGTTGCACAGTCTTTTGTCGAGCATCATGGTCTTCGTACTAACACATTAAAGAAGTGCATGTTAGTATCTTCACCTGGAGGACAATTGAGGTCTCATATCTCATGCCCAGATTCAGTGTTTCCATAGGGAGAGTAAAGTTCAGTGCAAATTTGATGGTGATAGACACCAAGGGTATTGATGTGATTCTGGGAATGGATACTCTTGCCAAGTGGGGAGTCAGAATTGATTGTGCTCAGCGGTCAGTTCACTTGTTAGCACCTAATGGCCAAGAGGTGACAGTCAGTGCTACAGAGCCTTCTGGTTTTCTTCATCAGATGGAGGCTAGACCCACGGATGGTATTCGCGTGGTGTCTGAAATCCCGAACGTCTTGCCTGAAGACTTGCCAGAAGAAGGAAGAGGAGTTGATGAAGACATATCATAATCTCTTTGCTAGCCAGCCTAGAATCTCGGGACGAGATTCCTGTAAGGGGGTAGGATTTGTAACACCCTAATTCAAATTTCAGTATTTAATAATAAATTTAATTGGCTTTATTTGATTTTCTAGGATTTAATTTGTTTAGTTTGCATTTAATCCCATTTTGTTCCTCAAGCAATTAAAATTTTATCATAGTTTAAACTTTGTTGTTGCATTCATGCTGGTGCATTGTTTTTGTTGTTTGAGTGCTAGTAGTTTTGTGTTGGTTTGGAATAGAAAAGCCTTAGAAGTTTTCCAAGACCCAAAGCAAACCAGCCCGGCCTACCCTTTCCTCTTTTTTGGCCCAGTCCGCAACCCCATTTCCTTTTCTCCCGAGCCGGCCCAGAACCCAGTTCACAGCCCAGCAAACAAACCAGTCTAGCCAGCACCCTCTCCCTCACTCACACCTGCGCGGCCCACTCCTCTCCCCTTCCCCGCTGCCCAGCCCGCGCAGCAGCCCAGACCGCATGACCGCGCTAGGCCCGCAACACTCCCGCGGCCCAGCTCGCGCGTTGCTCACCCCCGCACGCGCACACCGGCCCAACTCGCCTCTCGCCTCAGCCCGTGCGGAGCGCTCGCCCGCACCGCCCTCGTCTCACCCGCTGCCATGCCGGGCCCGCGCGTCAGACCTCCCGTCTACCTCGCGCAACAGCCGGCCAGGTCCCCGCCGCGATCTCCGCGCCGCATCAGCCTCCAGGACCCGCACGCCGAGGCCGGCCTTTCCCTTTTAAACGCACCCGGGTCCTCTCCCGCAGCTCACCTTTCCCCTGCAGCCTCCCCCGAAAACCCTAGCCACCGCCGCTCTCCTTGCTCTGTAGTGCAGAGACCCGCGCCGCCGTGGCCACACTGCTCCGCCGCACCCCAAGCCCTACAGACCCCTGCTACGGTTTCGCCTTGGCACCAGGAAGCGCCCCGGAGCCATCACCTCCGACCCCGACCCGTGTGCGCGCCGGATTTCGGCGAAACCGCCGAAGTAGGTAACTGGTCTTTGAGCAATTGCTCGCCGGCATTGGGTCTCCGACCTCTCTGACTTCCATAGAACCTCTGCAGGAGCCCCGCGAGACCACCCGTGGGGATCAGACGCACGGAAGGTGGCCCTAGCCCCGGACCGCGCGAGCTCCGCCACGACCCGCCGCTCGGACCCCGCCGACGACCACTCTGCGCGACATCCCCGACGCAATCCAAACCCCGGTGAGCACCCGCGCCCCCTCCAGTTTCTTTTGCGCTAGCTTTTGCGGCACATAGGCCTTTCCCGAGACCAGAACGCCGTTCGGCGTAGCGCCGCCGTGCGCAGGGCTGCCGCCGCCCTTGCCCTCCCCACTCCGGACCTCCCCGAACCCCGATAACCCCATAGGTGGATTACGCGTTCAACGCTGACCCTCCACGGCCAAACCCCGGCCCAAACGGAGCTCTGTAGCCCCAGAAACCCCTTCTCTGGCGAGCTCGCCGCCGCGGAGCTCTGCTTCGGCGGTGTTTCGCCGCCGCCCTGAGTGCCCTTTCCCAGATCCGTCCGATCCGAGATGGACGCCCGTGATTAGAACCCAAACCAATCAGATCTGGACCACCAGATCGAGATCCAACGGCCTGGATCCAAACGTACCCCTTCGCGATGCTACTTTTGCTAAAGAGCCCCCAAACTCTTTACTAATCAACCCGCGGCCCAGTTTTATTCAAAAATAATACCAGTTTGACCCTGTTTTTAGCACTTAGCCCCCTGAGTTCTTTAGAAATAGAACCCGCCGTCCTTCCAGGGCTTTTTCACGCATTAGACCCCAGAACTAACCTTTAATTACGTTTAGGCCCTCGGTTTTAGCAGAAAAGTCCCTGGAACCCTGTTTTTATTACAAATAAGCCCATGAACCTTGTTTGTAGCCTAGATTTTGCGTTTTAGCTCCGTTTTAGGCGTTCTTTATGTCCACGCGATCGTTGTAACACGTGGAATAGTTTTAGACGAGTTTAGTGTGCTGTTTTTATGTATTGATGTACTGTTTCTTAGTTTTTGTTAGTGTTTGCTTGTATGCTTAGTGTTGTGCATTGTTTTTGGCCATGTGTTCGTGAGTAGACGTTGAGCTACCGGAGGAGCCCCAGTACCAGTACCAGGAGCAGCCATCTTCTAAGCAGTTTGAGCAGCAGGAACAGTTTGAGGAAGGCAAGTATAAGATGAACAACCCATCACTTTTAAATACAATTTCATACTACATTCTAATACTGTATGCCTATAAGGATTTTCCTAGCCACTTTATATCCTTTATATATATCCTTTGGGTTGCATTTTGGGTTAGTTGTGCTAGGTGCCACGCTATAACACATAATGGTCCTTTTTAATTAATTTGATTAATGGTTTATGCAACTTGTTTCTGGGAGTGGCCCTCTGTGCTTCGTGCTTGGGTGGATCACGTCCCGTTAAAATACATTTTGTTAAAAACATGGTTTAGGGGGGCCAGCACGGTGCTTACTGCCTAGTTAGCCACTCTCCATAAGGACCGGTTCATAGAGCGACAACCTGGGACAACAGCGCTACCACAAGACTGGAATGGGACGGTCTTGGCGTAATAATTAGGTCTTTTTGGTTTGGAGTAACTTACCGACGGGGCAAGGGTGGTAAGCTTCTATGTCCCTCATACTGAGTGGCCTCGTCGATGACGCCCACTAGACCTACTCCATAGTCACCGATCCAACCCTCGCGGTTACTCCTTACCAACGAGATTCTTTGTAAAGGCCTCGTAGTGAGTCGCTAGTCATCTCACCTAAGGAAGTGTGATGAACAACTAGCGTAGCTCACGACTTGTGGGTAAAGATGTGCAACCTCTGCATAGTGTAAAACTGGTATACTAGCCGTGCTCACGGTCATGAGCGGCCCAGATCCTCCTTTTGATTAGTGGGGTTAGCTCCTTCCGACGAGGGGGTGCCTCTCGGGGTTTTGTTATGGTTGTGGCTTGGTTCTCAGTAGCAACATGATTAATTTTGATTAATTACTATGTAACTGGGTTCATGGTAATTCATCCACTCGTAGTAAATAGCTTTAATAAAATTTTGCCAACACTTAAAAGCTAATGCAGTCAGTCAGCCAACCTTAGAGCCTCATAGTTTGTGTTATACTTGTTGAGTACAAGTTGTGTACTCACTCTTGCCTCTTCTCTACTTTTTCCTCTTGGCTACGCTACTGCTGCTCAGTTCCTGCCGACACGAGGGAGTTGGCTCAGCGCTACCAGGACTACGAGGACTTCTAGGCGTTCGTCTCCCAGTCGACATCCCTGTGGCGCCCTGCTCAGCTTCGGAGAGTTTTATCGTATTTGTACTTCGCTTCCGCTGTATCAGACATTTTTGTCATTAATGTAATAAATAACATTCGTATTTCGATTTATTATATCTTTTTTCGTGATATGTGCTATGATATACTGTTCATTCTGTTGTATATACATGTGACTTGATCCTGGCACGTATATGATTGCTCGGTTTATGTCCTTTTATAAACCGGGTGTTACAATTTAGAATTAGAGTTTAGATCGCAAGTTATCATCTCTGCCTTATATTAGTTGATGTGTATGCTAGCGAGTAGCATTTGATCTTAGCTTAAGACCCCGGATAGAAAAGTGTAGTCTTGGCCAGGGCTAAGGTTAGTAGGGAAAGGCATAGACGTGGTGTCTAGGCTGGACTATACCACTCAGTTGTCTGATAGTCCCACGGTTTGTAGAGGTAGCCGGTAGGTGGTGATAGCCCTGTTCGAGCCTTTTAGTAATCCTCCATGTTCGGATATCAGATAGAGCACATATTGGAACTACCGGTTTGCATAAGTCGGTCGATACCTTTAGCTCGAAGTATAACGACGACGTGATCTTTTCTTCTAGGCATAGATTCTAGATATAGAAAGTCCTCTCTTCTGTCTTCTTCACACCAGCGCGTGTGTCCTTGGATGAGCCTGAACCTGTAAATAGCGTACTCACGTTCCTCAGTGGATACGATACCCTGGAATACTCTTGGGTGAAAGCTACAGCGGTATCTGTGCGCTTGCGGATTTTATTCGTGACATTGCAAAATACCAACAGCTGTCAGATAGATAAATTGCCTTTAATGTAGTCGATATGCCAGTAAGTACCCTTACTTTATTAAAGAAATCAATTGACATCACCTATATTGCTTGGATCAAGGATAGAACTTGCACAAGTGCTCAATATTCCAGGAATTCGGTACCTCACTGCCATCTGCATCAGTGATTCTGTATGATCCTGGCCTTGTAACCTTGGTTACGATGAAGGGACCTTCCCATCTAGAATTTAACTTGTGCAGTCCTATCTCATCTTGAATCCTGCGAAGTACTAGATCTCCAATATTGAATGATCTTTGCTGGATATTGCGATCATGATAGCGTCTGACTCCTTGAAGATATCTAGCCGATTAAGTCAAAGCATTGACTCTAGCCTCTTTGACCGAATCTAACTCAAGTTGTCGAGCTTCATCTGCTTCTCCTTCTTGGTAAGCTTCTACTCTTGGAGATTTCCACATGATATCTGCGGGTAGTATGGCCTCTGACCCATAAGTGATGAAGAAAGTAGATTGCCCAGTTGCTTTGCTGGGCTGGGTTCGCAGCCCCCAGACTACATGAGGTAGTTCTTGAATCCACTTGCCACCTTTCTTGGTATTGGCATCATAGAGTCTTTTCTTCAAGCCGTCGAGTACTAGACCATTGATACGCTCAACTTGACAATTTGCCCGAGGATGTGCGACTGAAGCATACTTGACTTCGATGCAGGAGTTGTCACAGAAATCCCAAAAAGATTGTGACGTGAAATTAGAGCCGAGATATGTAATGATAGTATGAGGAAAGCCGAATCGGTGGATAATGTCGGAGATGAAATCCACTGCTCTATCAGATGAAATCTTGACAATGGGCTTGTACTCGATCCATTTGGTGAACTTGTCGACTGCTACCAGCACATGATTGAATCCTCATGGATCTACGGTTAATGGTCCAATCATATCCAAACTCCAATAGGCGAATGGCCAAGATGGAGGGATTGTTATCAGGTTGTGTGCTGGGACGTGAGTCTTTTTGCCGAAGAACTGGCAGCCAAGGCATCATCTGACAAGATCATCTGCGTCTGAAACAACTGTTGGCTAGAAGAAACCTGACCTATAAGCTTTGCCGACTAGTGTCCTTGATGCGGCGTGATTGCCGCAAAATCCTTCATGTATTTCTTTGAGTATGTTTTTGCCTTCTTCGGAGGTAACACACTTCATGAGGATGCCTGAAGCAGAGCACTTGTATAGCTTGTCGCCGACGAGGACGAAACCCTTGCTACGCCTGATGATACGGGCAGCTTCAGCACTTTTAGGATCAACATGCGGAGGAAGCTTGAATTCTTTGATGAAATCGATAAACTGGGTGCGCCAATCTTCTTCAATCATCAATATTTCTCTGACTGTGGCCGGAGCCCCCATGACTGATGGATGATGAAGTTCATGGACAAAGACTCCCGGTGGGACAGCTGCTCGAGTAGATCCAAGTTTGGAGAGGACATCGGCTCCCACGTTATTGTTACGGTCCACGTGGTGGATTTCCAATCCTGAGAACTTGTTTTCGAGCTTTCTGATTTCTTCGACATATGCGTCCATTGTATCCTTGTTGATATCATATTCTTTATTGACTTGTTGAATGACGATTAGAGAATCGCCGTAAACAAGTAGTCGCTTGATGCCAAGAGAAACTGCTAGTCGAAGGCCATGTAGCAGTGCCTCGTATTCAGCTTCGTTATTGGAAACTTTAAATAGGATTTGGAACACATACTTCAATTGCTCTCCCTTGGGGGAGATGAATAGGACTCCCGCGCCGCCTCCGTCGAGCTTGAGTGAGCCATCAAAATACATCACCCAATGTTCTAGGACATTCTGGGGTGCTGGAATTTGGTTTTCCCGCCATTCCGCTAAGAAGTCGACTAATGCCAGTGACTTGATTGCTGTTCTTGGCTTGAAGTTGATTTCCAAGGCTCCCAATTCAACTGCCCATTTTGAAATTCGTCCAGTGGCGTTCCGATTGTGGAGTATATCCCCCAATGGGAAGTCAGTTATGACTGAGATCTTGTACTCGTTGAAATAATGCTGAACCTTCCTGGAAGTGATTAGAATTCCATACAAAAGTTTCTGAATTGATGGATATCTAACCTTTGATTCAGAGAGTACTTCGCTGATGAAGTAGACTGGTCTCTGACCACTGTAAGCGTGGCCTTCCTCCGAGCGTTCGACTACTATCGCCGTACTGACTACATGGGTAGTCGCAGTGATGTAGAGGAGTAATTCCTCACCGGGTAGTGGAGCTGTTAGAACCGGTGGTGACTAGAGATGATGCTTGAGGCTCTCAAGTGCCTCCGCGGCTTCTGTAGTCCATTCGAATTTATCTTGTCGCTTTAAGAGCTTAAAGAAGGGTAAGCCCCGTTCACCAAGCCTGGACAAGAATCGATTCAAGGCTGCCATGCAGCCTGTAAGCTTCTAGACGTCCTTGATGGTAGCTGGGGAATCCATAGCCATAATGGCATTGATCTTCTCTGGATTGGCTTCGATTCCTTGGTTACTGACGATGAATCCGAGTAGTTTTCCAGAGGGTACGTCGAAGACACAATTGGTTGGGTTGAGCTTCCAACGGAATTTCCGGAGGCTGTTAAAAGTCTCTTCCAGGTCGTTAATAAATTGATCCTGGGTCTTGGTTTTGACAACAATGTTGTCAACATAGGCTTCAACATTGCGGTGTAGCTGGTCGGCGAAGCACAGCTATATCGCACGCTGGTAGGTAGCACCAGCGTTCTTCAACCCGAAGGACATGGTCTTATAGGCGTATGCCCCGTAAGGGGTGATGAAGGCCGTCTTGATCTGATCTTCTTCTTTCAGGGTGATCTGATGATACCCTGAGTAGCAGTCGAGGAAGGATAACAGGACACATCCTGCTATCAAGTCGATTACTTGATCAATGCGTGGTAGTCCGAAAGGATCCTTTGGGCAGTGCTTGTTTAGATCGATGTAATCGATGCACATCCTCCACTCGTTGTTGTTCTTCTTCTGGACGAGCACAGGGTTAGCAAGACATTCGGGATGATAGACTTCCTTGATGAACCCTGCTGTGAGTAGTTTTGCCAGCTCTTTCTTGATGGCTTCTCACTTGTCCGGTGAGAAACGCCGTAGCAGTGGCTTTTTAGGTGTGGCTTTAGGGTCGACCTTCAAGGCATGCTCGATCAACTCCTTGGGCACCCTTGGTCCACACGAATATGTCTCGATTGGCCCTAAGGAATTTGACGAGCTCGAGTTCCTATTTGTCGCTCAGTCCTGCTCCGATGATGGCTGTTTTGGAGTCGTCTCCCTCTTGTAGCTGGATAGTCTTGGTGCCCACATCACCGGTTGGTTTAACCGATGATTGGCTTGGCTTCTTGGACGGCATCGACTCCTTGAGTGAGAGTTCCTTAGCAGCAGCAAGTATTAGCTGACAGAGCTAGAGACCTGGGTAGTAGCGGCATGATCTATTGCTTCCTTGTCGCACTCGAAAGACTTGAGGAGGTCTCCTTATAATGAAATGACTACTGTGTTGCCTGGCATCTTGAGGAGCAGGTAGACATAGTGTGTTACTGCCATGAACTTGGCTAGAGCGGGTATTCCCAAGATAGCATGGTAGGAAGATTCGAAATCGGCTACTTCGAATTTGATATATTCTGTCCGGAAGTTCTATTCTGTACCAAATGTGACTGGGAGGGTGATTGAGCCAATTGGCGTAGAAGAATTCCCAGGGACAATGCCGTAGAACGGAGCCTTGCTTGGAGTAAGCAGACTCATATAGTTGAGGCCCATCTTAGCTAATGTACTTGCAAAGATCAGGTTGAGCCCGCTTCCGCTGTCGATGAGTACTCGCGTGAGCTTGGAGCCTTGGACGACTGGATCGAGTACTAGCGGGAACTTTCCAGGTTCAGAGAAGCTTGTCCATTGATCCTCCCTAGAGAAGGTAATGGGGACCTCGCTGTATTTGAGTGGCCTCCGAATTGCTGGCTCGACTGAGAGGATTTCTCTGAGTAGGAGCTTCTGAGCTCGCTTGGAAAAGCTAGGATCTCCTCCAAATATGACGTTGATGACTGTTGACGCTCACTAACGACCATTTCCAGGCGTCAACTTGATCAGAAAATCATGAGAGTTTGCATTTCTTACACGCATCCATATCCAATAAAGTTCCTAAATCACACTTTACCTTTTAGAATATGCAAGTTGTGTTTTCAAGCTAATATGCAGGTTACAAGCACACTTTTGCCCGACACAAAATCAGAGAAAATATCAGAGTATCGATTCAGGCTCAAATGCACCAAGTGAAGCCCAAGAACTGAAGCAAACCCAGCTGGGGTAGGCCGTGCCTCAACTTTAGGACAAGGGGAGACCAAGACAAGCCCACTCTAGGAAGTTGGGGGCGGTTGGCGGCCCGGGCAGGCCGACCGACCTACCTGGTCGGCTGGCTAGGCCCGTGGGCCCCACCGCCTCAACCAAGGCACGTGGCACTTCCCTGTTGGCTCACAACGTCGGTTTGGGGTGCTTGCCGGTGGCTCCCTGCTATAAATAGAAGGGGGATAGAGAATAGAACACACACACACACACACACACCTCTTCCTCTCTTGCATTCCTTGCATAGTCTTTAGGCTTAGTGGAGTTTAGGAGAAGTCTAGGAGTTATCGAGTCGCCGGAGATGCTCGAGAGTCTGGTATGGGTTCATCTCTAGCTCTCTCTTATAATATTCGGTCGTTTGTAATAGAATTAGACTATGGTTACCGATATCTGCTTGAAGTATATTCTGAGTTATCGAGTATATACTTCTTGTCATGGTTGCGTTATTATTCAATGCTTGCATTGCATGATCGCCCTGTGCTGGAGATGGTTAGTCTTTTGTTCTTAGAACTCTATCAACTGCTCCAGTATTCGTATGATTGCTCTAGTGTGATGTCTATCCATCTGGAGGGTGGGGGCTCCGCGTGGAACACTAGAGTATCCCTTACTAGTGTAGACATGGTGTCTAGATTAGCTAAGAGTTGATGGATGTCAACTATACCCACAGTTTGTAGAGGTAGCCGGCAGGTGGTGATAGTCCTGTCGGTGCCTTTTAGTAATCCTCCACGTTCGGTATGGGGGGTAGGAGGTACATAAAGAAGCCGGGGTGTACGGGCTCCTCCCATTACTTCGATAGCGATCTCCCTGTTGTGTAGTTTAGTCTCTGACGAGCTAACTAATGAGAAAGTGTAGATATAGCTAGCCTACCACAGCTGACTCGAGCTCTGACTTTTACCTTGCTCCCGGCCTAAAGTAACCTTTATTCTTTTATCCAAGAGAGTAGTTTGTGTGTGTGTCACACTACCTCCTACCATGTTATTATCTTACCCCTATTTATGCATGAGAATATCCAATCTAGATAGAGCTCACCAACTGATCTATATATTCTCTCACTCATCGCCTTCCCTGCGAAAATATAAATGACACCCCAGTATACTCCCGGGTAAAATGCTACAGCGGTATTCCGTGCGCTTGTGGATATATTCGTGGTTCATGAAATACTGCCGTCCCAAATTGGCGTCTGCGGGCGTCATCGCTAGGTGACGTTGGTAGGCGCCAACAACGACATTTTGCTATTGTTGGAAACCATCGTGGTCTTTCTTGTCATTCTCGTCATCTTAGTCTTGTTCTTTTTTGGGAGCGACTGCAAGTGCCGACTGGAAGGATTTGCGCAGGATCGTGCACTCCCACATCGAGTGGTTGCTCTTGGGGTGGATTGGGCATTTCTTGTTGTGGAGAATCTTGTCGAACAGGTCCTGCGGCTTATCGCCCTTCTTACCGCACGATGTGTGATCCATAGTGCCGACTCTATCGTCAGGCTTTCGCTTGCGCGTAGGATCCCGCTGGTTGCTGGGCCCTCCACGGTCGTTGTGGCGCTTCCCATTGTTACCATTGTTGCGGCGAGGAAAGCGACTGCGTTCTTGCTCCTCTTCATCTGCCCAGCTTTGCATCATGTCTCGGAGGTCTACCACTATTTTTGGGCGATTACGCCCGAAGTTGCGATATAGTGACTGGACAGTGATGCCGCTCTGGAAGTAGTCGATGACGTCGTCGTCGGCGATGTTGGGGATAGTGGCTCTTGTGTTGAAGAAGCGCTTGACGTAGGATCTGATCGACTCGCCTTGCTCCTGCTTGATCATGGACAGGGCGTGGCGAGTAGCTACTCGGTGTAGTGACCCTTGGAAGTTGTTGATGAACACCTTATTAAGGTCCTCCCTCGAGTGGATTGACTCGCGCGCCAAGCTTTCGAGCCATGTGAGAGGTGCGGGCTCCAGAGCCATCTAGAGGTAGAGAACCTTGGTGTTGGTGTCTCCCCTTGCAACACAGATAGCGGTCGAGTATAAACATAACCATTGAGCAGGGTCTTGCTTACCGTCGTACTTTTGGATGTTCGTAGGCTTGAAGTCCTTCGGGTACTCGATGTTGTCGAAAGCCTTGCTCAGGGCTTGGAAGCGGTCGGAATTGTTCGCAAGCTATGCTCTACGTCTTGCATTGATGATATCCCGTGCATCCACGATGGAGTCGGCTACCTCTTCCCTGTTGTGCCCACGGTTGTTGTTGTTGCGGTTTGGCTGAGGTCCAGGAGCTTGGTTTGCTGGTGGTTGGCCACCCCTAGGGCGATGACTGCTCGCAGCCTCCTGATCTTCTTGATTTCTTTTGTTTTGCTACTCTGGCTGTTGTTGACGATTGTGGCCTCCGGGAGTACGACTTGCCTGAGGTATGACTGTTGCAGTAGCCCTTGATCACGTGTCGTGGAGCGAGGACAGCGGGTTCTATCTCCCGAGTTGTTCAATAGCATTCTTAGTGAGATTTATGACTCGCTCTAACTCTGGATTTCGGGGCATCGTCTTGAGTCGCAGGGTTGCTTCTGTCATCGCAGTGATTGGTGTCCTGAAGACAGGATTCGTGACATTGTTGAATTCATCGTTGAGGTTGCGTGGTGGAATATGAGCACGTTCAGCCGTAGGAGCCCTGTGCTCCTCTTTACGTTGATTCCTTGCCCTGCGGGCTGTGCGAGTGGCTTCGTCTTTGTCTTGTGGGGCATCTTGAGTCAGATTGTCTGCTGAGATCTGATCCAAGGCTTCGTTTGGATCATGCTAGCTAGGAGCACCTCCGGGTTGGATGATCACGAGAACCAAACGTTCGTGAGAGAAGCTTTCCAGATCTGACTCGTAATCAGCTAGGACAGTGCCACCAGACCCAGTTTCCCTCTCGGTTACGAGGGGAGTGCCCTGTTGGAACGGGAGATCATCAATGCTGGCGACTTCTCGCAGGTTGTCTAGTAGTTCTGCGAGAGTGTGGCTTCGGCAGAATTTGAGTTGCATCTTAGCCAGTGCATTGGTGATGAAATCCAGGCTGTCTTGAGGTGACTCGACTGGAACTGGGTATATGTCAAAAACGGGTGCCTCCAGGCTAGCGGTGACTGATTGGTTTTCGACATGAAGTAGGTGATCCAAGCTATTTTCATAGAAGGATCTAATCATCTGTTTGTAAGCAGACGATGAATTACGCAGACCGAAGATGGGTTGCATAAGAAGAGTTTCAATCCGAGTAGATTTTGGTCTGAAATCAATCTAAGACCGAGTGGAACTCGAATTGTCTTTGAGTTTTGCCTCGATCTCCTTGGCGAGGTCAGGAAGCAACGTGACACCGCGATCGTAAGATCTGGCGAGCTTGTTGGGATCTTCCGACGTAGAGATCTTCGGTGTGGGAGAGTTGGTTAGGTGGCAGTCGAAGCCGCCTGATCCATTGGCGACGCAGACCCACAAGCCGAAGATGAAGGTGGCGCCTCTGGGAGGCGTCATGGTGCTGAAAGCGAAGGTGGCCATCGAACTCGCTGATGAATTCGCCGAATCCCCTACCTGGCGCGCCAGCTATCGGTGTTTACCACCAAGCTTGCTCTGGAATACCCTTAGCAGTAGGGTTTGTAGGTAGGGATCGACGGCTCTGGAACTCGATGGTGAAAGGAACACATGGATTTAGACAGGTTCGAGCCACGAGTTGCGTAATACCCTACATCCTGTGTGGTGGTTCGTATTGCCTTAGGTATTGATGTGTTTTGAGGGGGTCCCTAGCCGCCCTTATATATCCGGGAGGACAGGGTTACATGAAAAGTCCTAGCTGAATACAGTTGGAGTCTTACTACAACACGATCGGGTAGTTTCCTTGTACTGCAGCTAGTTTTACACCTATTCAGGTAGTTACAAAAGAGGTAAGGTACATCCATGATCTATCCCTTACTCTAGAACATTCTATGCCTATAGGTAGTCCCGCTGCCCCGGGTCTGACAGTTGGAGTACCAATGCTGAACAAGGCCTTTCAGCGAGAGGCAAACGCTTTGACTTTGCATGCCGCGCCGCCTCCGGATGCTTTGATTGCCGCTTCGTACTTGAGGAGGAAATCTTTTGGGGTTGGATTCTCCATCGAACTGCGGGAGAATGGTGGGGTTGAATCGGGGAGTCCACGGGAGCTCTTCAAATTCTGCGGAGAGAGGAGTTGTGAGGTCTTGTTGCGGGCGAAGCTCTTGCGGATGAAGCTGATGTGGCATCCTGTACTCGCCTTCCTCTTCATCCAAGTACTGTTCTCCTTCAATGATAATTGGTTGTTGGCGAAGCCCCTGGGCTGAGGCGTCTATTGCACGGGCTTGGGGTCTTGGTGAAGGGGTTTCATCATTACCAGACGATCTCGTATGGCCTGCCGCATTGCCTTGCAGCAGAATTCTTCTTCTTTTAACTTATTGAGTTGTTCCTCTAGCTCTTCGGCGGTGAGCTGACGCCCTTTTCCCTTCGATCTTGTTGTCACTAGCGCATTTGATGGGCCTACTTGAGCTTGCTGCATGTTGCGAAGATGCTCGGTGAGACGTGCGTCGATTCTCTTCATGGCTAGGATGTCTTCAGCAGAGATGCGGGGGTCGTGGGGGTCGACGTCGAATTCTCCATCGGCGAGGTCTTCAACCTCAAGATCTTCACCTTGGTCTTCGTTGTCGTTGTTCGCTGGGACGAGGGCGTTGTCAGTCGAAGGGGGGCTTCGGTCGAAGCGTTAGCTTCCGAAGCGCCAGGGTTTGGTTTCTTCTTCGCTGCCATGTGGTCATGTTAGGACGAACCGCGGGTGGGCGTCAAAATTGTTGTTGTAGGACACTCTCCGAGATGAAGGGGTCACAACAGCCCTAGTGAAGGAAGGCGAAGCCCCGAGGAAGGAGTGACCAGCACAATGGCAGCACCAAAATCAAAGCGACAGAATAATTTCACTGTATTGAATCCATCCAACATAGTTACAGGGGAGGGGTATTTATAGCCCAAATTCTCAACTACTCCCTGGCCAAAATCCCCTAACTACCCCCTAACCGCCAGCATCAGGGAATATTCCTTGGGCAAATTCGTAATGTTACAACACTCGACACAACTTAGTGGAATTACAGTTGGACACTCCGTACAGATCTCTGACAGTGGGGCCGCCTCACTTTGCGTCCCTTCGCCATCGAGAGTCTTTGCTTCATCGGCGAAGAGGCTCTCGTAACCGCTTCGCCGTACATCCCTTCGCTGAACGTGCCGCACTTTCGTTGTACGCGCCACCTCTTCGCTTCTCTTCGGGCGGGATCGGCCTTCGCTCGGTACCCTTCGCTCCAAGGCCTCCGCGCGCGCCCTCTTCGCCTTTGCAGCTCCCTTCGCCATTTCTTCCGCTTCCTTGCTTGCAGATGACTGCCTTCGGCGACGCGCGAAGGTGGCGTCCCCAACAAACTTTGGACCCAACCATGCTGTGCTAGCCAGACACAATACCACACTTCCTTAGGTGTGATTGCATAGGGACGCTACAAGACCTTTACAAAGACTCCCTAACAAGTAGTAGCCCGCTAAGGTTTCAGCGGCTAGGCGTGTGTACCTCCCCCAAGACATGACAAAAACCAAACAAATGCGTACACACATGGCAGGCAGCGTATCACTCTTAAACCTAGGCCCCCTCTTGCGCCATTCTGTAAGCTACTAACAAGCTAGAGAAATCTAATTAATCAACCAGGACCAGAGCCATATAGTCCTTGTGGTTGCGCTGTTTTCCCGGGTGGTCGCTCCATGGTTGATTTTAATTAACTTCACAAATTCACCATACTGTTCTAAAAATTATAAAGTATAGGATCATATCTCATTTATCATTGTTGAAAACCACCCATTACCATTGTTCAGCAACTAAGCAAGCTACCCAAAAGAGTTTATTTGAAATAACCCAGCTATTCATGGACATGGATAAACAATAAGGACAATAGGTACCCATCAATTTAATGCCTGCAAGCGTATAGTAAATTTTATTAGGACAAAGTATGACCAAGGAATATACTTGCCTTAAATCCATATAATAACTGCTCAGAGTCTTCAACACTTGCTCTTGTATTTCGATCTTCATCTTCACAGCTCTCTTTTCTACTCGCGACAAGCATCGACACAAATATATAAGAAACAAACAAAACAAGCACAACTAAGAACAAAGCACTAAACAACAGGAAAGCATAGAGAAGTGCACTGAAGGGCAAGGCTTGAAGCTACGATCGCGAGAACGCAAGAAACGCTAAAAATGAAGCTACGGTTGAAAAGATACAACTATTGGAAGATTTGTATTATAACTAAAAAGAAAACTATAAACTTAATTTATTTTAATTAAGAAAACACATGTAAAGGATAATATTCTAATTAATTCAATTTAATTTATATTTATAAAGGTGAGATAAACTTGTCATATTTTATTTATCAAGTTTCAGTATAAATTAAAATAATTAACTATTTAACTGGCAAATAAAATACATGCATGTGAGAACATCTAAGCGTAAACTTTACCGTTCGTGGTTTTGAACTAAACAAGTTGTATAAAAGACACATTTATGTTGGCATTAATCAAATTAACATTAATTATGAAAATCGATGTAGAGCTCTAATTAGCTTTTAATTATAAAACTAGTTGAAATAGACATTAATCAAATTAATTTTAAATTTAATTATGAAAACCAAACTATGGTACAACAGCACCACTAAACTATAGCTCAAGCTAAAACAAAGCTAACAAAAGTAGAATGGATTAAAAACAGAACTGAAACGACCGATCTATGGGGTAAACAGTGCTGCAGGGACCTATGTGCGATAAAACATAGATGGCAAGGTTTAGCTGAAAAGATATACAAGACACTATGAACAGTGTTTGCGAATTGATCATATAGCAGGGTATCATTGCCTTTCTATGGTCTGTATGGCAATGTGATTTTTCTACAGCCCCGGACCTATTTGATTGTATGCCAATGTTCATGCGTCTATAGTCACCTACTAATGTTGTTGATCATTTGTTGCAATGAACTTCAAGTTTAGGGTTTAGGGTTTAGGTTTAGGCTTTAGGGTTTGGGGTTTAGAGTTTAGTGTAGGGTTCGGGGTTATGCTGCAGGGTTTTTGGGTTTAAGGTTGGGGTGTAGTGTTCGGAGATTAGGGTTTTAGGGTTTAGGATCGAGGTTTCAAACGCCGGGGTTTAGGGTTTGGGGTTTTAGGGTCTGGGGTTTATTGTTCGGGGTTTAGGGTTTAGGGTTTTAGGGTCTGGGGTTTAGTGTTAAGGGTTTAGGGTTTAGGATTTAGAGTTTTAGGGTTTAGCGTATGGGATTTACTATTCGGGGTTTAGGGTTTAGGGTTCAAAGTTGGGTGTTTAATGTTCGGGGATTAGGGTTTTAGGGTCCAGGGTTGGGGTTTTGGGGCCCGGGGTTTAGGCGCCGGGGTTTAGGGTTTAGCGTTTGGAGTTTTAGGGTCCAGGGTATACTGTTCGAGCTTTAGGGTTTTAGGGTCCGGGGTTTAGTGTTTAGGGTTTAGGGTTTAATCCGAAGTTGTCAAAACCTGCATCGTCTAAGACATGTATCGCTGCCTCCTACGACCTGCATCATCACTGTCTTCTACAACTCATATCGCTGCCTTATATTATATGACTTGTATATCTTACAAATTGCCATCTATGACCTGTAGTGCTGCATTCTATGACATGTATGACAATGTGATTTCTATGGGTCATGAAGATTCGACGTTCAATTTCTACGACATGCTACTGTGATTTCTATGAGCCTAATTTTTCCATCCCCAAGCTATTATATATGGTTCCATGGGTCTATGTACAAATATCTATGACATGCTAGATATTTGTTTCTATAGTTCAAATTTCAAATTCCAGAGGGAATGTGTGCCCCTGCACATATGCTTCTATGATAGCATGCATATGGTTCTATGCCATATTTACAGGACAGATGCATCTATGATTATAAAGATGAGTTTCTACGATGCCAAGATTCAAATTTCAATTTTTTTCAAAAAAATTCGAAACAGATCTCATATGATGCAAAAAAACGCTAGTAATCTAGTGCTGTAAACCGTTCGCGAATTGAATATCCGAGTGAAAAGTTATCATGAAAAATCAGCGTGGAAAAACTACCTTTTTACTCTCTCTCTCTCTCTCTCTATTTCCCTCTTTTTCTTCTAGCTGGTCACCCTCTCTAACCGGGCGCATACAGCGCATGCACGCCCGCGCTGCCTGGTTTGAAAAATTACCGGGGGGGGCGGGGTTGACTCGCGAAAGCGGCTGCCGTGAGACGTGTGTGGAGGTCTGGCGGGACTTGCGGAGCGCAGGGGGCTGGCTCCGGCTCCCGAAGCAAGCCCAGGGCTTCCTTTAACGCGGGATTATATATACTTTGTTCTGATAGAGCGATGGGTAATTGAGTAATTTTAGAATTTAGTTGGGAGCATCTATGTTAAAATTAAACGGTAAGGTGATGGAAGTGGCACACAGGTAAAAGAAACTTCGACTAAGGGTGCAGAAGAACTTTCTAAAATTTTGATGGTAGGTAATTTGGATCTTTTATACTGATATACAGGTAAAGACTCAAGAGCGGCACCAGCGCTCCCAACCAAATCAGATGGGGGACGTATGGGATACCTGCTGCTCATCCATCCCACGGCAAGAAAAATGGCGAGGGATAGAGATGGTGATGGATGTGGAACACTCGGGACAACAGGAGACATTCTTTGCGGCGGCTGCTAGGTACCCGTTATTCGACTGGTCTCGATTCGGATATGTGTAGGACCAGGCCTAAATAGGATCTATGTAGGTAAAAAAATAAAATTAATTGCTAGCTGCTTTAAGGTTAGTTTTCTTTTAAGGAAGAGACCACTGGAACAAAATTCTTCCAATAATTATTATAGGGCAGACGAAATGGTCTACCACAACTCTCGCCAACTAGAGAGGGGGAGTACGTTGGAATTTGTTCTTTCGGGATGCAGCGAAGCACGAGGCCACCCTCCTTGATCTCCCTTGGCCTTACTTTCTTGTTGCGCCACCTTCGGGTTTCCTCCTGATATCTGCCAAGGTTGATAGCTGCCTGGGTTTTGACGGCTTCGATTGTGTCGATAGTTGGCTTCATGTCTTCCTCGGAATTCTCTATTCTGTAGGACCCATGTCGAAGCTCTTCTGGGGTCATTGCTTCTTCGCCATAGAGGAGCTTGAATGGTGTGAACTTTGTTGCCCATGACTTGGTTGTATTGTGTGACCAGATGACCTTCGACAGTTCATGCACCCATTTGCCCTTCGGTTGTTCTGTTATGTTTTTTCTTGATGCATGTGAAGATGATGCTATTGGCTCTTTCAATGGCTCCGTTGGATTGTGGGTGGTACACCAAAGCGAAGCACAGCTTGGTTCCCAGCTGAGAATAGAACTCTCCAAAGGTGGTGCAATCAAATTGTTTTCCATTGTCAACAGTGACCTCCTTCGGGATGCCGAAGCGGCATACAATATTCTGCCAGAAGAACTTCTGCACGGCTGCGGCTGTGATGTCTCAAAGTGCCTTGGCTTTGATCGATTTTGAGAAGTACTCCACTGCTACTGCTGCGTACTTGTAGTTGCCCGGAGCTGTGGGTAGGAGACCAACGATGTCGATGCCCCATTGGCCGAGGGGCCACACCGGAGGTAAGAGGTGAACTTCGTCCAGAGGAAACTTGTTGTAGTGGGCATGCTTTTGGCAGTTGGACCATGTGCGAACAACTTCATGGGCATCCGCCGCCGCTAAAGGCCAGCAAAACCCTTCGCGAAAAGCTTTGCCTACTAGGGCCCTTGTGCCAATGTGCGAAGAGCACATGCCCGTGTGGATCTCCTGTAGCAGTTGTCTTCCTTCGGCTTGCGAGACACATTTCAACAGTGGTGCATAGACGCCCCCTCGATACAATGCTTCGTTGATGATTGAATAGTTGCACGCTCGGAGGGACATTTGCTTTTCCTCCTTCTCATCCTCCAGGATGAAGTGTCCCCGAAGGTAAGCTATTATGGTGGCTCTCCAGTCTTCGCTAGAGATGGCGTTGACAAACTTTGCTGGCTCATCACCTGTAACACCCGGTTTATAAAAGGACATAAACCGAGCAATCATATACGTGCCAAGATCAAGTCACACGTATATACAACAGAATGAACAATATATCATAGCACATATCACGTAAAAAGATATAATAAAGCGTGTACGAATATTATTTATTACATGAATGACAAAATGTCTGATACATCGGAAGCGTAAAAACATATACAAAAACTCTCGTCGAAGCTGGGCACCACAGGGACGTCGACTGGGAGACGAATGCCTAGAAGTCCTCGTACTCCTGGTAGCTCCGGGTGAACTCCTCCGCATCGCCGGGATCTGAGCAGCAGTAGGGTGTCCCCAAAGAGAACAAGAGGAAAAGAGTAGAGTACACAACTTGTACTCAACAAGTATAACACAAACTATGAGGCTCTAAGGTTGGCTGACTCAACTGCATTAGCTTTTAATCTTGGCAAAATTTTATTAAAGCTATTTACTACAAGTGGATGAAATTACCATAACCCAGTTGCATAGAAATTAATCAAATTAATTAAGAACTTCTGAGAACCAACCGAAACCACCAAGGTAACCCCACTAATCAAAAGGAGGATCCGGGCCACTCATGACCGTGAGCACGGCTAGTATACCAGTTTAACACTCTGCAGAGGTTGCACATCTTTACCCACAAGTCGTGAGCTACGCTAGTGGTTCATCACACTTCCGTAGATGAGATGACTAGCAAACTCACTACGAGGCCGTAACAAAGAATCTCATTGGTAAGGCGTAACCGCGAAGAGTTGGATCAGCACTGATGGGGCCCACCTCACGGGGGTACAAGACACAGAGCACAGACCAAGCCGGAGGAGCAGGGACCATTGTAGCTTACCACCCTTGCCCCGCAGGTAAGTTACTCCAAACCAAAAAGACCTAATTAGTAAGCCAAGACCATCCCATTCCAGTCTTGTGGTTGCGCGATTGTCCTAGGTTGTCGCTCTAATGACGTACGGTCCTTATGGAGAGTAGCTAGCACAAAACATAGTGCGAGCCCCCTAAACCAAGTTTCTATAAAAAACATGTTTTAAGGAGACGTAAACCACTCAAGTACAGAGCACAGAGGGTAACGCTCAGAATTAAGTTGCATAAGATCATTAACAATTTATTTAAAAAGGACCATGTGTGAGAGCGCAGCACCTAGCACAACTAACCAAAATGCAACCCAAGGGATATATATATAAGGTAATAAAGTGGCTAGAATGATCCTTATAGGCATACAGTATTAAAATGCAGTATGAAATTGTATTTAAAGGTGATAGGTGATGTTCATGTTATACTTGCCTTCCTCAAACTGCCATTGCTACTACTCAAACTGCTTTGAAGATGGTGGCTGCTCCGGGTACTGGTACTGATGCTCCTCCGGTAGCTCAACGTCTACTCAGAACACATGGCCAAAAACAAGGCAACAACATAAACATACATGCAAACAAAGGCTAACACTAAGAAACAGTAGAACAATACATAAAAACAACAAACAAAACTAAGCTAGAACTATTCCACACGTTACAACGATCGCGTGGACATAAAGAACACCTAAAACGGAGCTAGAACGCGAAAACTAGGCTTAAAACAAGGTCCAGGGACTAAACTGCAAGAAAAACTAAGTTTCTAGGGGTTTTCTGTAAAAACCAGGGACCTATACGTAAAAACTGAAAAGATTCGAGGGCTAAAGTGCTAAAAAAACCGGACTGGACTGCGGGTTCAAAATCTAAAAACCTCAGGGGTCTAAGCGAATAAAACAGGGCCTGGATGTAATTACTTTTACACTGGTTAGGACCGCAGGTTAATTTCAAGGAAACTGAGGGGCTCTTTAGCAAAAAGGCCAGGCCGAAGGGGTACGCGTGGATCTCAGCCATCAGATCCAGATCTGGTGGCTCGGATCAGAGTGGTACGCGCTTCTAATCGTGTGCGTCCGTTGCCGATCCTGCGGTCCGATTTCTAAGGGCGCGAGGGGAGCGACTTTGGCTCGGCGGGATCTCACGTTCTGCGGCGGCGTTTCGCCGAGGACTCACCGGAGCTCGCAAATCCGGCATTCCCAGGGCCAAAATGGAGCGGGCTTGGGTCGGGGACGCTCCTCACGCCATGCGTGATCCACTGGAGGCAACAGGGAGGCGGCTCGGGGCTCGGAGCAGGGACCTCGACGGCGATGGCGGCTCGGCGGCCACGGAGTTCGCCGGCGCTAGCGTTTACGCAAAGCTGGGGCTCGGCTCTGGATGCAACGGGGTCAGGAAGCTACTATGCGTGTATGCAAAGCCAGAACGCAGCACGGCCAGGGCTGTGCCGTGCTACAACAATTCCTCCACGGCGGGGCTGCGGCGGCGGAGCACCGGCGGGGGTGCTCCCCCCCAGGTAGGGACTATGCGTGCTAAAACCTAGCGCAGAAGGGGTTGGAGGTTCAAGCGGTGCTCACCGTGCACTGAAATAGACGGAGATGAGGCGCAGCAGTGCCGGCGACGAGGTCACGCGGCGGTGCACGGGCGGCGCTCGGGCGGAGCTCGAGGAGGAGGCGCAGTGGTGGGGCTCCGAGCCTGCTAATCCGTCCAGACGATCCGTGCAGGTCCTGCGGAGGTGCCACGGGGTGAGGAAGGTCCGGGAATCGCCAGCGTCATGGAATTGTACGGTGGACCGAGAGCTCACCGGCAGCGGTCCTTAGCGATTCCAGCTGCTGCAGAGGCCGGGGTCGGAATTGGAGCTTCATGAAGTTCCCTAGTGTCGAGGTGAAACCGGGGCAATGGTTGGTAGGGGATGGGAGGCAGCAAGGCGGCAAGCACACGGCGGCGCAGAGTTCTACACGGCGAAGCAGGGTGCGGCGGTGGCACTGGGGCTAGTGTTAGAGGCGGCTGCGGGAGGCGATGTGAGGGCTCAGGGAGGTGCGGGACGCCAATGTAACACCCTAATTTAAATTTCAGCAATTAATAATAAATTTAATTGATTTTATTTAATTTTCTAAGATTTATATGCTTAGTCTTGCATTTAATTTAATTTTCTTTCGCGAGTAATTAAAATCTTTCTAGGTTTAAACTTGTTTGTGCATTCATGCGGGTGCATAAGTTTTATTTGGTTGAGTGCCTAGGGTTGAATTCAAGTTTCATTTGAATTCAAATTAGTTTGAGTGAGTTTGAAAAAGAAAGGAAAGGAAAACTAGAGAAATAGGAAAACCAAAACCAGCCCAAACCCAGAAATCAGCCCAACCCGCGAGCTGGCCCAGTCCCTCTCCTTCCTCTCCCCGCGCTCGGCCCATCTCCCTTCCGGTTGGCCCAGCTCCCACGCAGAACCCAGCGCTCCCCTCTCCCGCCCCAGTAGCCCAGCCCGGTCCGCTCCCTCCATTCCCCGGTCGGCCCAGCAAGCCAGCACTCCCGCTCCCGCTCCCTCAACCCGCGCACGCGCGTCTTCTCTCTGTCACCTGGGACCCGCGCGTCAGCCGCGCCTTCCCCGCTCTGTCTCGCTGATCGCCCGGGCCCGCCTGTCGGATCCTCCGGCTACCTCGCGTAACGGCTGCCCCAGTCACCGCCATGATCCCCGCGCCGTGTCAGCACCTTGGGTACGCCCGCCTAGGTTGCTCCGCCCGTTAAATAGGGTCCCCGGCTTCACCTGCGTCGCATCACACCACCGCCGCCACCCCGGAACCCTAACCTCACCGCCCCCGCCTACTCCGCCGCGCAGCACCCCTGCGCCGCCGTGAAACCGCCGCCCCGCTACACCTCCACCCCTGCAAACACCCTCCACAGCTACGCCTCGATGCCAGAAGCACACCACCCCTTTTGACCTCGAGCTCAGCCTGCGTTACGCCGGAATTGCACCCGGACGCCATATCAGGTGAGCCACTCCGCTATCGCAATTACACGCCGCCAGTGTTCCTCCGGCCGCACAGACCACCTCCTTGGCTTCACAGCTCGACGCAGACCCCGCTCGGGAAGATCAGAAGCCGGGAGAACCCCTGCGTCGACCTCCTCCATGAGCGCCGCCATGTCCTTGCCGCCCGGACCTTGCCGCCGGTTCTCTACGCTGTGCAATCCGGCCGCCCCAAGTCCTTGGTGAGCACGCCCCAACCTCCTCTCCCTTTTAGGCTGGCTCTCATCATTTAGAACGCACCCGTGTGGCTGGAACACCGGTCCGGTGTAGTGCCGCCGTGCACAGGGAGATCCGCCGCCGTGGCGCGCCCCTCCCCTCCACGCTATGGCCTGTGCTAAGTCCCCAGAAGCTTTGTTGTGTTTCGCGCGGTCGCCTTCCGCCCGCGCTGAGCTAGAATCGAGCCCAGAGCCGCCACCGCAGAGCCTCCCAGCCGCTCACACACCCTGCTACGACCGTCGTAGGACCGTGCAGATGCCCTAGGTGCTTTACCTGTTCCACGCGCAGTCTCTAGAGCCAAGCCGCGCTCGATTTCATGCCCGGACGGCCATTTTCGGCCAACGCCGGCGAGATCCAACCGCGCGCCGCCACGGGAAACGTCCTCCAGCGAGTTCCGCCGCCGGCCGCGCTCCCACTCCACCACAGTCATCCGATCGTGAGTGAATGATCCAGATTAGATCGAGATCTCATCAAATCCGAGCCGTCAGATCTCGATCCAACGGATCAGATCTGAAGATACCCCTTCGCCCTGGCCATTTTGCTAAAGAGCCCTCGGACTTTTGTAGAATCAACCCGCGGTCCTTCTCAGTTCAAAAGAATTTCCGGAAAGGCCCAGTTTTTAACGTTTAGACCCCTGCTCTTTTCCCTTCTTGAACTCGCAGTCCAGCCAGCATAGTTTTGTGCATTAGCCCTTGGATCTACCCGTTAATTATGTATAGGTCCCTGGTTTTTGCGCAGAAGCCCCTAGAACTATGTTTTTCTTACAGTTTAGCCCCTAGACCTTGTTTTAAGCCTAGATTTCGCATTCTAGCTCCGTTTTAGGTGTTGTTCTTTATATCCACGCGATCGTTGTAATGCGTAGAATAGTTCTAGCTCAGTTTTGTTTGTTGTTTTTATGTATTGTTGTACTATTTCTTAGTGTTTTCCTTTGGTTGCATGTATGTGTATGTGCTGGACTTGTTTTGGCGTTGCGATCGTGAGTAGACGTTGATCCATTTGAGGAGTACTAGGAGCCATCTTCAGAGCAGTTTGAGTAGCAGAAGAACTTTGAGGAAGGCAAGTATAACATGAACACCACCTATCACCTTTAAATACAATTTCATACTTCATTTTAATGTTGTATGCCTATAAGGACTTTCCTAGCCACATTATATCCTTTATATATGTACCTTGGGTTGCATTTTGGTTAGCTGTGCTAGGTGCCGTGCTATAACACACTTGGTCCTTTTTAATTAATTTGATTAATGGTATATGCAACTTAATTCGGGGAGTGGCCCTCTGTGATCTGTGCTTGAGTGGCTCACGTCTCGTTAAAAATTGGTTTTTCTAGAAACATGGTTTAGGGGGCTAGCATGGTTCTTAGTGCTTGGTTGGCCACTCTCCATAAGGACCAGTTCATAGAGCGACAACCTGGGACAACAGCGCTACCACAAGACTGGAATGGGATGGTCTTGGCTTACTAATTAGGTCTTTTTGGTTTGGAGTAACTTACCTGCGGAGCAAAGGGTGGTAAGCTTCATTGGTCCCTGCTCCTCCGGCTTGGTTTGTGCTCCGTGTCTTGTACCCCCGTGAGGTGGGCCCCATCGTCGCTGATCCAACTCTTCGCGGTTACGCCTTACCAACGGGATTCTTTGTAATGGCCTCGTAGTGAGTTTGCTAGCCATCTCACCTACGGAAGTGTGATGAACAACTAGCATAGCTCACGACTTGTGGGTAAAGATGTGCAACCTCTGCAGAGTGTAAAACTGGTATACTAGCCGTGCTCACGGTCATGAGCGGCCCGGATCCTCCTTGTGATTAGTGGGGGTTATCTTCCTTTGATTAGGGGGTTCCCTTGGTGGGTTTGGTTTGGTTCTCAGTAGTTCATAATTAATCCTGATTAATTACTATGTAACTGGGGTATGGTAACTCATCAACTTGTAGTAATTAGCTTTAATAAAATTTTGCCAAGATTAAAAGCTAATGCAGTTGAGTCAGCCAACCTTAGAGCCTCATAGTTTGTGTTATACTTGTTGAGTACAAGTTGTGTATTCACTCTTGCCTACTCTACTCTTTTCCTCTTGTTCTCTTTGGGGACACCCTACTGCTGCTCAGTTCCCGGCGACGTGGAGGAGTTCACCCGGAGCTACCAGGAGTACGAGGACTTCTAGGTGGTCGTCTCCCAGTCGACGTCCCTGTGGCGCCCAGTTTCCGAGAGTTTCGTAATTGTTTTATGCTTCCGCATACTTTGTATCAGACATTTTGTCATTCATGTAATAAATAACATTCGTACTCGCTTTATTATATCTTTTTACGTGATATGTGCTTTGATATACTGTTCATTCTATTGTATATACGTGTGACTTGATCCTGGCACGTATATGATTGCTCGGTTTATGTCCTTTTGTAAACTGGGTGTTACAGCCAATTAATGGAGGCTGCCGGGATTTTGGGCATGCGTGCCATGGATCGAAAGGTCGGCGAGGATTGAGGGCGTGACGGGCGCAATGTGGAGGAAGTGGATCGCGAGCAACGGCTCAGCGTGATCCGGTCCGGTGGTGAAGCTTCCAGAAGGCGGGGGCGCTGGGCGTGACTGGCCAGTGGGCCCTGGACTCGGGGTTGGTCCACGGACCAGAACGGGGTGAGCGGGGGTCGGCACAGAGGGGCTCGGTGCGGGGACTCGAGAGGATGGGTGTAACACCCGGTTTATAAAAGGACATAAACCGAGCAATCATATATGTGCCAGGATCAAGTCACACGTATATACAACAGAATGAATAGTATATCACAGCACACATCACGTAAAAAGACATAATAAAGCGAGTACGAATGTTATTTATTACATGAATGACAAAATGTCTGATACAGCGGAAGCGTAAATACATATATGAAAACTCTCGGAAGCTGGGCGCCACAGGGACGTCGACTGGGAGACGACCGCCTAGAAGTCCTCGTACTCCTGGTAGCTCTGGGTGAACTCCCTCGCGTCGGCAGGAACTGAGCAGCAGTAGAGTATCCCCAAAAAGAGCAAGAGGAAAAAGAGTAGAGTAGGCAAGAGTGAGTACACAACTTGTACTCAACAAGTATAACACAAACTATGAGGCTGTAACACCCTAATTTAAATTTCAGCATTTAATAATAAATTTAATTGGCTTTATTTAATTTTCTAAGGATTTTCTGTGTTAGTCGGGCATTTAACCCAAATTTTTGTTCCTCAAGTAATTAAAATTTTATCATAGGTTAAACTTTATTGCCAGCACGGTGCTTACTGCCTGGTTGGCCACTCTCCATAAGGACCGGTTCATAGAGCGACAACCTGGGACAACAGCGCTACCACAAGACTGGAATGGGACGGTCTTGGCTTACTAATTAGGTCATTTTGGTTCGGGAGTAACTTACCGACGGGGCAAGAGGGGAGTCGAGCTTCAATGGTGGTCAGGCTACGAGGCTGGTCTGTGTTGTCTTGTACCCCCTCGAGGTGGGCACCATCGTTGCATTGACTGAATCCTTAGCGGTTACACCTTACCAACGTGTCCTTTGTAACGGCCTCGTAGTGAGTCGCTAGTCATCTCACCTAAGGAAGTGTGATGAGCAACTAGCGAAGCTCACGACTTGTGGGTAAAGATGTGCAACCTCTGCAGAGTGTAAAACTGGTATACTAGTCGTGCTCATAGTTATGAGCGGCCCAGATCCTCCTTTTGATTAGTGGGGTTATCTTCCTTTGACGAGGCAGGTTTCCCCGGGTGGCTTGGTTTCGGTTTGGTTCTCAGTAGTATCATGAGTAAACTTGACTAATTACTATGTAACTGGGTTAATGGTAATTCATCAACTCGTAGTAAATAGCTTTAATAAAATTGTGCCAACACTTAAAAGCTAATGCAGTTGAGTCAGCCAACCTCAGAGCCTCATAGTTTGTGTTATACTTATTGAGTACAAGTTGTGTACTCACTCTTGCCTCTTCTCTACTTTTTCCTCTTGGCTACGCTACTGCTACTCAATTCCTGCCGACACGAGGGAGTTTGCTCAGCGCTACCAGGACTACGAGGACTTTTAGGCGTTCGTCTCCCAGTCGACGTCCCTGTGGCGCCCTGTTCAGCTTCGGAGAGCTTTTATCGTATTTGTACTTCGCTTCCGCTGTATCAGACATTTTTGTCATTTATGTAATAAATAACATTCGTATTCGCTTTATTATATCTTTTTACGTGATATGTGCTGTGATATACTGTTCATTCTGTTGTATATACGTGTGACTTGATCCTGGCACGTATATGATTGCTCGGTTTATGTTCTTTTATAAACCGGGTGTTACAGAGGCTCTAATGTTGGCTGACTCAACTGCATTAGCTTTTAATCTTGGCAAAATTTTATTATAGCTAATTACTACAAGTTGATGATTTACCATACTCCAGTTACATAGTAATTAATCAGAATTAATTATGAACTACTGAGAACCAAACCAAACCACCCGGGGAACCCCCCTAATCAAAGGAAGATAACCCCACTAATCAAAAGGAGGATCTGGGCCGCTCATGACCGTGAGCACGGCTAGTATACCAGTTTTACACTCTGCAGAGGTTACACATCTTTACCCACAAGTCGTGAGCTATGCTAGTTGTTCATCACACTTCCGTAGGTGAGATGACTAGCAAACTCACTACGAGGCCGTTACAAAGGACCACATTGGTAAGGTGTAACCGCTAAGGATTCAGGCTCCGCAACGATGGGGCCCACCTCGAGGGGGTACAAAATAACACAGACCAAGCCTCATAGTGCAGGGACCATTGAAGCTCACCCTTCCTCTTGCCCCGTCGGTAAGTTACTCCCGAACCAAAATGACCTAATTAGTAAGCCAAGACCGTCCCATTCCAGTCTTGTGGTAGCGCTGTTGTCCCAGGCTGTCGCTCTATGAACCAGTCCTTATAGAGAGTGGCCAACCCAGCACTAAGCACCATGCTGGCCCCCTAAACCATGTTTTTAACAAAACATATTTTAACGAGACGTGAGCCACTCAAGTACACCGCACAGAGGGCCACTCTCAGAATTAAGTTGCATATACCATTAATCAAATTAATTAAAAAGGACCAAGTATGTTATAGCGTGGCACCTAGCACAACTAACCAAAATGCAACCCCAGGGATATATATATAAAGGATTTAAAGTGGCTAGAAAATCTTTATTGGCATACAGTATTAAAATGCAGTATGAAATTGTATTTAAAAGTGATAGGTGGTGTTCATGTTATACTTGCCTTCCTCAAAGTTCTCCTACTGCTCAAACTGCTCTGAAGATGGCTCCTGGTACTCCTCAGATGGATCAACGTCTACTCAGTATGATATATCCCTGGTACCCCAGGGATATATATAAAGGATTTAAAGTGGCTAGGAAATCCTTATTGGCATACAGTATTAAAATGCAGTATGAAATTGTATTTAAAAGTGATAGGTGGTGTTCATGTTATACTTGCCTTCCTCAAAGTTCTCCTACTGCTCAAACTGCTCTGAAGATGGCTCCTGGTACTCCTCAGATGGATCAACGTCTACTCACGATCGCAACGCCAAAACAAGTCCAGCACATACATATACATGCAAACAAAGGCAAACACTAAGAAACAGTTCAACAATACATAAAAACAACAAACAAAACTAAGCTAGAACTGTTCTACGCATTACAATGATCGCGTGGACATAAAGAACACCTAAAACGGAGCTAGAACGCGAAATATAGGGCTAAAACAAGATCTAGGGGCTTTTCTGCAAGAAAAACTAAGTTTACAGGGGTTTTCTGAAAAAACCAGGGACCTATATGTAATTAACAGTTAGATCCAGGGGCTAGCGCATAAAAACGCATGGGTTGGACTGCGGGTGCTATTTCCAGAAAGCTCGGGGGCTAAAATGCTAAAAACTGGGCCTAACTGTAATTTCTTTTGAACTAAGAAGGACGACGGGTTGATTTCAAGGAAGCTGGGGGGCTCTTTAGCAAAAGCTATGGACGCTGACCGTTCTCTGTTGGTTTGACTCCGGCTGGATCTGTTCTGGGCCGTTGATCTGCGCTCGGACGGCCACGGTCGGTTGGGCGCGCGGGGCGGCGGCGCGAGTCGCCGGAGACAACGCTCCCGTGGCGGAGGCTCACCGGAGATGGCCGAATTCGGCCCTCTGGGGGTCAAATCGACCTGGGCTTGGGTCGGGTATGATCAGTGTGGCATGGGTAATCCACCTGGGGTGTTAGCAAGGTTCGGCGTGGTTCTGGGAGGCGCACGCAAGGATGGCGGCGGCTCTGCGCGGCGGAGCTCGCCGGCGTGCGCGCGTTCCAGCGTTTCCGGTCTGGGTTCTGGGCAGGATCGAGTCAGTGAGTGCATGTGGTGCAAGACCCTGCCCGAACATGGCTTGCGTGGGGTTCTACTGCGCAGTAGCGCGCTCGCCACAGCGGAGCGGCGTTACGTGCGGCGGCAGCGCACCGGCATACGGTGCTCTGGCACCTAGGGCTCGCTAGGGGCTACAACAGCTAGCGCAAAAGGTGTAGGAGGTCGGGGTGGTGCTCACCGTGCACGGGATTGGATGGAGGCATGGCGCAGGGTCGTCGGCGTTGTGCTCCGGTGGTGGCGCAGGAATGGAGCTCGAGGACGAGGCCACTGCAGAGGCGCTCTGGGCTCCTGGATCCCCCGGCTAGACTCGGGGTGGTCCTGCGGAACAGGGATGGGAGTTAGGGAGGCCAGAAGTCCACCGATGGCAAGCAAATGCGACGACAGACCTAACTACCTGCGGTGGCGTCCGGTGCAATTCCGGCGCAATTCGCGGGTGGAGGCTTCGGGAAGCTTCCTGGTGTCGAGGTGGTGCTCCTGGGGTGGGTTGCGGTGGCTGGGAGGCACTGGCGCGGCGAGTGCACGGCGGCGCAGAGACTCTGCACCAGCGATGCGTGGCGGAGGTGGATCTCTAGTGCAGAGGCGGCGGCTGTGTGGCGAGATGAGGGTGTAGAGAGGGCTGCGGTGCCAATTAAAGGAGGCCCGGGATCTTGGGCGTGCGTGCCCGTCGCGAGCGCGGCGGAATCCTGGCAAGGATCGCAGAATCGATGCTGCGCGGCCGGTGGAGAAGGCAGCACTGGCGTGTGCGCCTGCAGGCCATGGTAGGGCGTGGGTGGTCCACAAGCAGTGAGCGGGGCGTGAGGCGGAGCGGGTTCGGACGCAGAGGAAGGGAGCGCGGTGATCACGGGAGGGCCGTTGCCGAGCAGGATCCCGGCGGGGGCGACGGAGACGATGGAGCCGACAGGTGGGCCAGGCTGGTCAGTGAGACGGGCGGACAAGGCGCTGGGGTGAGCGCGGGCGCAGGCTGCGGTGTTTAAGCTGGGCCGAACGGAGGAGAGGGCTGGGCCTCGGCGGGAGCGGGTGCTAGCTGGGCCGGGGCTGCGCGAGCGAGCCGTGAGCAGGAGAGGGAAAGAGAAAGGTGGGCCGGCTGGGCCGCCGAGGTTTAGGTTTGGGCTGGGTTTTGGTTTTCCTATTTCTTTTCCTTTTCTATTTCCTATTTCAAACCAAACTAAACCTATTTGAATTCAAATTTGAATTTGAATTCAAACCACACTCAATCAAATAAAATTATGCACTAGCATGAATGCACAACATGTTGAATATAAGATGAATTTTAGTTATTTGTGGAAGAAAATTTTATTTAAATGCAAGGCTAATCATATAAATCTTAGAAAAATAATAAAGCCAATTAAATTTATTATTAAATGCTGAAATTTAAATTAGGGTGTTACAAATCCTACCCCCTTGCAGGAATCTCGTCCCAAGATTCTGGTGGGCTGGCTAGCAAAGAGAAACAAGGATGGGATTTAGTTCTACTCACTACTGAGTCGGATTCTCATACCCACATGCCTTGATTTGGAAGTATGTTGAACCTCATGCTCAATTTGCTCTCCTGACGAGGTTTGGACCTTTACCACCCTTTTGGTAGGCTGCATCACAAGTTTGTTTCGAACTGACCAATTTTGACCAAGAATGATGTCGATTCCTGTTGACTCCATTACAATAAGGTCCTCAGGAAAGGTTGCCTCGCCTATCCCCATGCTGACTCGAGGACATATGTAACTGGAGATCAGTCCTTTTTCTGATGATTTGACGACCATTCTCTTCCTCATGGGAAGCTTCAATATCTCATGCTTAGCAGCAAACTGCGTACTGATGAAGGAATGTGTAGCACGAGGATCTATCAGCACTAAGGCTGGAAAAGAGTCGACTAGAAGCATACCAAGAATGACTGGACTATCATCCCGAATGGTTTCTTCTGACACATGGTGAACTCTACCCTGGAGGTACTCTTTTGGTCCCTTCTTGGATTGCTCACGCTTTGTACGATCACTGCACACTGGTATCATCTGCTGCTGATCCTGATCATTCTAGGCATCCTGCTTTGGAGCAGTTCTCGGAAATAAGGTGGGCCTCGTCACCACTGGTATGTGCGGGACTGGTGACAGGTCCTGGATCCTGAGCCTTCATGGTTTGCTTAGTGCACACCCTTTGGCATTGTTGAACTTGGTTGCACCCTCCCGTTTTGGATGAGACTGAGCTAGGCACTGGTGCTGCCGGTGACAGGCGCTTCTGTGGACAACTTTTGACATAATGACCTTTTTGCCTGCATTGGTAGCACATGCGGCGGCGGTGAATGACGCTACTTGGTGGACCTCTCTGTGAACTTAACATCCCATCTTGATTTATTTCTGCTGCTTGCTTTCTGGACTCCTTGCGGCCGCGTGGTTGAATCATCTTCATAGTGATAGTCATCCCATCAAGATAATCATAGAGGGCTTGTTTCTTGACCTGTGTATCTCTAGAGCACTAAGGATCCTTTCTCTTCTGGATGGTCTATAGCTCATCGACTAATGGGGAGTCAAGGAAAAGGGAATCCTCTGCTAGCTACTCTTGATGAGACATCTTTCTCTTTGTACTGGAGAACAACCTCTGGTTCCTCCTAGTTGTGGCTTCATCTTCAGTCGCACGAACTTGATGACAAGGAATGCCATAGAATTGGCAACACGGGCAAGCTTTCTCACCATTCTTCGGGTGGTATGTTATTTGCGAAGACTGATCTTGTACCGTTATCGGCTGCTCCACGGAAACTATTGCATGAACACCATCACCCATTGCACTGTCTCCAAGCCCTTTTTGTTCTGCCGACATCTGAGCTGGGGTAAAGAGGAAACACAGATTGGTAAGGTCAAGGAAGAGAGAAAACCCCACTATATAAGGTTCTATCTTATTTAGACAACACTGCCCATGCATCACTGCTGCTAACTCCAGATAGGTGTTACATAAATCCAAAAAAAGGGAACTATAACATAACTCTTCTGCCTCGTCTGAGAGATTCTCAAATTCTCCTGTACTATCTGTAGGCCGGGGTGTTACAAAGGGGACGGGACCGACAAACGGGCCCGGGTCAGCAGGGACAGGCGGGGTCGGGCCACGCGTGGGGCGCTCGGCTGACGGGCGGGGCAGGGATGTCAGCGCACACGAGCGGGCTGGCGGAGAGTGAGCTGGACCGGCGCTGGCCCGTGCGGGAGTGGGCCGACCGGTGTGGGAGTGGAAGAGGGCGCGCGCTGGGCTGAGCGAGGAAAAGTGAGGGAGGTCGTGGGCTGGGCCGACGCTGGGCTTTCCTGTTTTCTGGATTTTCCTTGTCTCTTCTTTTCCAAACACACTCAAACTAATTTGAATTCAAACGAATTTGAATTCAAACTCCTATGCACTCAAACAAAGAAAACTTATGCACCAGCATGAATGCACAGACAAGTTGAACCTAAGATGAATTTTAATTACTTGTGAAAGAAAATTAATTTAAATGCAAGTCTAAGCTTATTAAATTCTAGAAAATTAAATAAAGCCAATCAAATTTATTATTAAATGCTGAAATTTAAATTAGGGCGTTACATCGGCACAATTAACTGAGCCGTGCTTGAGTATTTCAAAGAACACATCAGGTGATAGTGGCTCGTTCTCTGCTGCAGCCTTCGCTAAGATGTCTGCCTATTTATTCTGCAACCTAGGGAAGCTTCGGATGCTGAAACCCAGAAAATATTTTTCCATGCTTCGGACTGCTGCTAGGTACTTCGCGATCTCAGGTTTAAGTGCTCGGTAAGTTTTGCCAATGTGATACGTGATGACCTCCGAATCAGATCTAATGGATAGCCTCCTCGCTCTGAGTGCTCGAGCCTTGCGAAGCCCTAGAAGCATGCCTTCGTACTCAGCCACATTGTTTGTACATCCCTCAAAGTCGAGCCTGGCTGCATACTTAAGCTGGGTTCCCGAAGGTGCTGTGAAAACTGCCGAAGTCCCCGAGCCGTTCTTGCAGTATGCTCCATCGCATTCCAACTGCCATATTGCTTCGATCATCGGAGGATCCTGCGAAGGTGCTGCTGGTGTCCAATCGGCCATGAAGTCTGCGAGGACCTGGGACTTGATTGCACTTCACGGGATGAAGTCAATGGTTTGTACTGCCAATTGAGTTGCCCACTTCCCGATTCTTCCGGAGGCCTCCCTATTCTCAAACATGTCCCGTAGAGGATAAGAGGTCGGGACTTTAATCTTGAAGCTTTAAAAGTAATGCCGGAGCTTTCGGGCCGCCATCAGTAATGCATATGCCATCTTCTCCATCTCCGAGTACAATAGCTTTGATCCTCTAAGGGCTTCGCATACGAAGTAGATTGGGAACTGTTTCAGCGTCCCCTCGGCCATCCCCTCTTTCACAAGTGTCACGCTCACCACAGAGCTTGAAGTCGTGACGTACAACAACAGCTCTGCCTCCGGCGAAAGGCTTGTCGTGACTGCGAGGTTCTCCAAAGATTGCTTGAGGTCTTCGAAGGCTTTATCTTCTTTCGAACCCCACTGGAAATTTTCGGAGCCCTTCAATACCTTGAAGAAGGGGAGCGATTTCTCTGCTGATCGTGAGATAAATCTATTCAGTGAGGCCAGCCAGCCCGTCAACTTCTGGACCCCATATTTGTCATTGGCGGCTGCATTCTTCTTATGGCTTCGATTTTCACGGGTTAGCCTCGATGCCTCTCTCTGTGATCATGCATTCCAACAACTTTCCTCGCCTCACGCCGAAGACGCACTTCTCCGGGTAATTTGAAGCCATGTTTTCAGAGATTGGCAAATGTCTCACGGAGGTCTGAGATGTGGTCTTCGCGCTTCTTGCTTTGTACGACGACGTCGTCAACGTACACGGAGATGTTTCTATCCAGCTGAGTCCCCAGGACTGCCCTGGTGGTTCTGTTAAAAGTGCTTCCTGCATTGCGAATCCCCTCTGGCATTCTAACGTAACAATACGTGCCGAAGGGTGTTATGAAACTAGTCTTCTCTTCATCAGATTTTTTCATGAAGATCTGGTGGTAACCCAGAAAGCAATCCAGCATACTCAACATCTCCGAACCCGCTACTGCGTCCACCAAATATCAATGTGAGGCAAGGGGTAGTCATCCTTCGGGCAGAACTTGTTGAGGGTCGTGAAGTCGATGCACATCCTCCAACTGCCATTTTTCTTCGAAACCATGACCACATTAGCTAGCCACTCGGGGTATTGCACTTCGCAAATGACACCCGTATCGACTAGCTTCTAAACTTCGCCACGGGCTGCTTTCTTTCTGTCCTCGGACATTGTCCGAAGGCATTGCTTTCGGGGCTTGACATTCGGGTCCACCTGCAGGGAATGCTCCATGATTTCTCAGTTGACCCCTCGCAGGTCCGAAGCTGACCATGCGAAGACAACCTAATTGTTCCGCAAGAATTGGATTAACCTAGCCTCCTTGGCTTCGTCGAGCCCCATGTTGATGGTTACTGTACAATCAGGGTCGTCTTCGCAAGGCGGCACTTTCTTCATATGTTCGCCGGGCATGACCCCCTCAAGCTTGTATGCTTGGTCAAGCTTGGAAAACTTCGGCTCTTCTTCTTCTTCTTCGGCGTTTGCAGCTTTGATTGCATGGAAATTCTTTGTTGCACATGTTGCATTGTCTTCGCACCTTCGGGCTTCCTCTTGGTTGCCGAGGATCGTGATGATCCCTCCGACAGTTGGCATCTTCATGCATAGATATGCCTGGTGGATGACTGCCGCAAACTTGATGATGGTGTTGCGGCCGAAGATAGCATTGTACGAGTAGTTGATGTCTACCACGTCAAAGGTTATGAGCTCTGTTCTTTGGGTATTCCCTTCGCCGAAGGTCACGTTCAGCTCGATTTTGCCGAGGGCCTCGATTTTCTTTCCGCCAAAGCCGATGAGGGGATACTGGGACTTGTGCAAGTTTTGTTCTGCCAGCCCCATCTTGACGAAGCACTGCCAGGTGATAATATCTGCAGAGCTGCCATTGTCGATGAGGATGCGACCAATGTCGTTTCCTGCGAAGTGCACATAGTTTTTGCCTATGTTGGCACGGATGACGAGGGGGTCGTTGTGTGTGTAATGTTGAAGCCTGAGGTTAGTTTCAGAGAATGTGATTGGGACATGGGACCAAGGGGTGCGAAAGTTCTTGCCTTCACACACATGTGAGAATGTGCGGAGGTATTCTTTTCTCTGCCTCTTCGTCTTGTGAACAGGCTCATTTGATCCACCGGAGATGGCATTAATGACATTTACCATGCCTCTGGCGGGGTCGTTGGCTCTTTCTAGGACTTGGCCTAGCTCTAGCTTTGGAGGTGGGGGAAGGTAGGTGGGGATTTGTGCTATGGGTGGTTACTGCTAAGCTTGTTGTGGCGCCGAAGGGGTTGGGGTTTGTCGGAGTTGGGGTGCCGAAGGGGCTGGAAGGGCTGGGGGTGTATGTGGGGTTGTAGTGAAAGGTTGGGAAGGATAGGGAGAGTGTGGGGTACGCCGAAGTCCAATGAGGTTGTTGCGAAGGCTGCCACTGGGTGGGTGGGGGCAGGCTTCGCGGATGGTTGTTATGGGTGGTGTAGTTAACGGGTTTCGATGGCTGGGTGTTGGTTCGGTCGAATTCATCTTTCTTTTCCTTGACGAGGGGGCATTCGCTCATCCAATGCCCCTTGTCCTTTCCATGGATGTAGTAGTATGGAATTTTCTTCCTTCGGCTGGTGTTGTCTCCGCGGCCTCGGTAGGTGCTGCTTCGGTCGCTCCTCCCACCTCTGTGATTTTTTAGGCCGGGAGTCACGCGCTTCGTCGCCGGAGACCGTGTTCACGGCCTTCAGAGTCTTCGCTTGCTCGGCCTGGTGTGACCTCACTCGGTCGCGGTTACGCACCCGCTGCTCGTTCATCTCTTCAAGTCTTCACCGCTTGCCCTTATCCGAGATGCAATATTCTTGCATTATCTCGAAGAGTCTATCCATGGTCTTCGGTTTGCGGCGCTCGAGGTATTCTCCGCACGGCCCGAGGCTCAATCCCGCAACTGCGGCTTCGATGATTGTTTTCTTAGCCACCTCTGGAGCCCTTGCGCGGAGCTTGATGAGGCGGTGTAGGTACTCTTGCAGGGTGGAGCCTCCTTGCTTCAAGTTGTGGAAACCACATGACGTGATTTTGTCAGGCTTCGGCGCCCGAAATGCAGCGGTCAACTCTGCTCGCAACTGGCCCCAAGCACGGATGTGTCCGTTTGGAAGGTTCGAGTACCAGAGCTGTGCGAGGCCCCTTAGAGAGAGAACAAGGGCTTTGACCTTGCAGGCGGCACCTCCATCGATTGCTTCGACTGCCGCTTTGTACTTGAGGAGGAATTCTCGTGGATCGGAGTCTCCGTCATACTGTGGGAGGACGGCCGGGTTGAAGCGTGTCGGCCATTGGAGCTCTTCGAATTCCACCGAGAGGGGGGTGCCGAGGCCTCCTCGGTGTTGCCAATGCTGCTGCTGCATCATTCTATATTCGCCTTCTTCTTCGCCAGAGTACATTTCTTCCTTGATGATGATGAGTCTTGGGCAAAGCCTGACGGGCTGAGGGGCGTGCGGTGCGACGGGCGCTGGTTCGGTGCGAAGGGGCCTGCTCTTGTTGTAGCGTCGCCATGCGCTATCGGATGTGGAGTTGCATGGCTTTGCAGCGAAGCTCTTCCTCCTTCAGCCTGGTGAGTTGCTCCTCCAACTCTTCGGTGGTAAATGCCCTTTGTTTGCCCTTCGCCCTTGTCGTCATTGCTGCGGTTGATGGACCGGCCTGGGTTGCTGCTTGTCGAGCGTGGCGCGACCGCTCTGTGAGGCGCGCGTTGATTCTTCGCATGGCTTGGATGCCTTCGCTTGTGAAGCCCATGTCGAGGAGTTTGACCTCAAACTCCCCATCGGCGAGGTCGTCAACCAAAGTGTCTTCGTTGTTGTCTTTGCGATTGTTGTTGGTAGTGTTGGTTGGAACGATGGCATTGTCCGACGCAGCGAGGACCTCTGCTGAAGCAGGGGGCTCCGTCGAAGCGGTCATGTTGGTCTTCTTCTTCGCTACCATGTGGTCGTGTCGAAACGAACCGTAGGTGGGCGCCAAAACTGTCGGTGTAGGATACTCTTCGTAATGAAGGCGTATCACAACAGCTCAAGTCCCGGAGGGCGAAGCCTCCAGAAAAATCAGCGTCCGAGATAGCGGCATGAAAATCAAAGCATGAGTATGGGTATTTATAGTCGGCGGCTCAACTACCCGTCGGTGTAGATTCTCCGTAATGCCCCCTAACTGCTAGATTCTGAAAATATTCCGCGGGTATTTTTGTAACATTACAACAATGACAATGATAGTGGGCTACAGCTGGACTAGCAAGTGGGTCTCTCTGCGGGTTCCTTCAGCCTTCGTCATCCAACTTCGCGTCGGACCTTCAGGCCCGGCCTCTGGCGCTCCAGACATCCATCCGTCCTTCGGTCTTCCCCCTTCGCCCGCATGCCTTCGCCGCCAAGTCTTCGCCCGTCTCGGCCCGCGGGGGGTCCTCCCTCAGACCGTCGGGGCTTCGCTGGGAGGCTTCGCCTCCCAGCTTCGCGGACAAGCTTCGCTCTGAGTCTCAGGCGTCGTTCGATCGCCTTGCCTTCGGACTTCGGCCCTTCGGCCGTCGCACCTTCGCCTGTCGTCCGAAGGTGGCTCCCCCAACAGGTATGACAAAAGATTATTGAAAAACTATAAAAACAACTTCCTGGTAACAATGAAATAAATATAGGGACATTCCTATTAGTTGGTGTTAGGAAAGATTCATTGAGAAATAGTTGGATATGCTCTAAAGGGCATAGTTTTATGATAGGAGTCCATAGAATCTATATTAGTTTTTGTTTTTGTACTTATTTTATTATTGATTGCTTCAGCACATAATATTTTGATAACCTTAGTAATATTTGACAAATGGGAGAGAGTATAAATTGGCTTCAAAAAATTAAGGAAAAATAGAAATTCCGATGGGCTGTGGTGGATTGCCAAGGCCCATAACGAAACGATAAGGTTTGGTGCACGAGGTTTCCAGTACTGCTAGCAATGTACAGTGCTTCAGCTCCAAAAGCTGGGCCTGGAGAGTGGGGAGTGAGAAGAAAAAGGCCCTCCTAGCTTCAGAGGATGCTCCTAAAAGGCAGGACATGAGAGGATACACGAAAGAATAGCCGATGGAGAACACAGAACAGAAACTGGTCCCTCTCTGGCCTTTTGTGCCATGCTTCCTTTTCCTGCTGCACAATTATCGCTGTTGGACATGCATATGCATGCAGGAATTGCTTTGCAGAAATGCGAAATGCCATGAGAGGTGTCTTCAGTGCAGACATTGAGCCTGCAGAACTATTTCTGTATTGCACGTAATTGTCGATATATGCTGGGGGTTTTCTAGTGTAGATTGCAGGAACAAGCTCCAGAATGTGACATGCACCAACTGATTACCCACCAGAGTGGAGTCGCTGTCCTTGCTCCAAAATCAGAACGATGAACCCACCTTTCAGCACTGAGTCAGGGAGTCTGAGCAAATCATGTGCTGAAGATTGGCGTTGTGACGAACTGTCACTCTCTATGGCAATGGCGTCATGGCTCAGAACTCAGAAGTCAGAACAGGGGAGCAGAGCAAGCTGAGACTGCATTTGCACTCATTGGAATTGGGTGCATTTCAGTAGCTGTTGATGGAAAAAATTTTGGGAACTAAACAGGGCCATAGCATTTACCAAAACCACGAAAAATCACAGAGCACACACCGGATTAAGGTTTATTACATTCTGCAGGTCGAGTTACAACCCTGTAATTACCCCAATCTCACTGAAACCATTGGGTATATATCACCACATATATACACAAGCTGAAAAAACGAAAAAAACAAGCACTTGAAAAGAGCACAAGAAGAACAGTGACAGTACAGCAATTCTACTACATTCAGGAATAAGAAGATCCATCCGTTGGTCACCGTTCACCGGAGATGAGCTTCATCCAGACTGTTTGCGCCGCGATCCCATCCTCGACAGCGCGGTCATCCTCCTCAGCACCTTGGAGATCTTTGACAGGCTAGGCTTGCCGCCTCCGAAGTTCATCTTCCTCGTGGAAAACTTGAGGGCCTGCAGGCAGCACAGCTGCCTCACCGAGCCTTCCTCTTCGTCGTCGTCTTCTTCCCCCTCTTCCTCGCCTTCGCCGACGACCTCCTCCACCTTGTTGTCGGACCCGTCTTTCGCCTTGCTTCCGCTGCGTTTCCTGGCCCTGCCCTTGCCGCTGCCGCTGCCCACCTCGTAGGCCTCCCAGAGCATGTCCATGTTGTCGCTGCCCTCCACCACGGCGCGGTCGCGGCACAGCCGGAGCTGCATGCGCTCCTCGTAGAGCTTGCACGCCAGCGTCCGCTTCCACTCCTTGTCCTTCCACGACGGCGATCCCTCGCTGACGAGGTTCTCCGACGAGGTCCGCGAGTGCACCCTGCCGGCGATCGATGTCGACTTCAGTGAACTCCTCTCCCTCCCGTTCCACATGGCTGGAGACGCCGTCACGTCCGTGTACACCTCCTCCATTTCTTGCAGTTCTTGCTCAGGTTGCGCGATTTCGTACACCTGCTCGTGCAGCTCTGGTTCAGGCTGCGCATCTTTGCAGCCTTGTTGTAGCTCTTCTTCAGCCTGTGCAACGGCATGGGCAATTTCTTCAGCCTCAGTGTTTTGGCTGCATTTTTCACTTGAAGTTTCAGTCTCTGAGTGCGTGTATTCTTTGACATCCTTAATTTCTTGCTCTTGCTGTTCATTGGTAGATTCTTCACAGGAGACAACTTCTTGCGCTTGCTGCTCATTGTTGCGTTTGTCGACGCAAGGATCAGCCTGAAATCGCACACATTGCTTCACATACTTGATTGGCTCCTTCTCCAAACTGAATTCAACTGAATTTTCCTCCTTGTCCTCAAGCCCTGGCTTGATATTGCCAGATACTTGTGCTTCCCATAGCTTGATGCGTTGAGCAATCGAAGAACGTGGTTTCACCTGCTCTCGCTTCTTGATATCCACTTGTTCAACTTGATCAAATTTCCTGATCTCCAGCTGTTTTGCTGCCTCAAATTTCTTGACCTCCAATGCTTGCACTGGCTCACATTTCTTGATATCCAATACTTGCACAAGCTTAGAATTCCTGGTCTCCACTGAATCAGCTGGCTCAGATTTCTTGATCTCCACTGATTCAACAGGCTCCGATTTCTTGATCTGCATTGCTTGCATCGGCTCGCATTTCTTGTTCTCAACCACATGTGCTGGCTCAGATTTCTTGATCTCCAATATATTGGCCACCATTGGCTCCACTGGCTCCAATTTCTTGACCTCTAATGCCTGCACTGGCTCGGACTTCTTGATCTCCACTGACACTGGGTCACACTCCAATCTCTTCTCCTCAACACCGTCGCTGACCTCATCAATGGCTGACAAGATGAGGTCCTGCTCCTGCCCCTGAATGCCATTTTCAACTTCTTCCCCTGCTGTAATTTCTTGCAAAAATAATGTGTCCCTGCGGCAACATTCCTCAGCCACAGAATCAGAGTCCTTCAAACCCTCGGAAATCACAACTTTGTCATCGATTTCGTCCTTCAAATCACCAAACTCCTCGTAATCCAAGAAGCTTCGTCCACCAATGGCGCCGCCCGTTGTTGGCAGCTCAAATGCAAGCTCCTTGCACCCATCGCCACCTAGCAACAAGAAGCTCTCGTCCTCGTCCAGGACAAAGCAAGAAGCAGAGGTGTCGCAGGGCTCACCCATGATCTCCTCTACGCGGAGGACGGACGCGGCGTCGGTGGGTCCGAGGACGAAGGAGCAGAGCTGCCCGACAAGCCTGGCGCCAGCGACGGCGCCGTCGGGGCGGAACCCGTCGCAGAGCGTGGCGACGGCAATGCCGCAGGTCCTGCCGAGGGACTTCATCCCGGGCCACTCCGTGCCGCCGCCGACGTACGGACCGGCGGTGGCGAGAACGGCGAGGAGGAGCGACGTGGACGCCAGGAGCGGCCAGAAGAAGGCCGCCAGGGAGGCGAGGCCGCGCGCGAAGATGAGGAGGTAGACGGCGTGGAGTGGGTGCGAGGCGAGGAACACCGCCACGCCGACCAGGTCGTGGAGGAGGAAGAGGGGCAAGGCCGATGCCGCGGCCAGGGCGTCGCTGTCACCGTCGCTGGTGCTTTCGCCGCCGCCGCTGTCGGTGTCGGTGGCGCGGCAGAGCTGGGCCTGCGCCGCGGCCATTGTCGCCTTCCTCGGTCGTCCCTGTGATCTCTGCTCGCTTGGCGACGGCGTGCCGGCCGTGTGTTGCTGTTGGGTTTGTTCTTTAGCTAACTACCTGTGCGCGCGTGCGCTCCAGCGTTGGATGGAGGCGGCATGGCGCGTTGTGATCTGCTGCTGCGATGGGCTTTGGCATGGAGCGAGAGCCGAGAGGTTGGGGTGGTCGGAGGGGGCAGGGGAAGAAGAGGGGTGGAGGATGCGAAACAGAGGAGAGGGTGGTAAAGAAAGATTGGCAAGATCCGAAGATGAAAGATTGGAGGTGGTTAAAAGAAGAAACATAGTACTGCGAGGTTTAGCAGTGCTGTAGGTGATGAGGGTTTATGTAGTTATTTGTATTTTGGATTAAAAAACGATGTTTGGATTATTACTAACTTCTCTGTTGTGCTCAATTCGAACTATAAATCCATTATCAAGGAATGTCTTTAGTTTTTTTTTGTAATAACAGAAAATGGTTTCACCTTTTTCACATCCTCTGAAGAAAACAACTAATGTTTCACTATTACGAAATTGTAAAGGTCTTTGATGGTACACACAATATTGATCAATACTAGTGTTTGACAGGATCGGTGTATAAACATCCAACGGTTCAAATTAATTGTATAGTTCTGAAAAATATTAGGTGTAATATAGGTAGTATAAGTGAGTAGTATAGGTAGTATAAGGGTGTTATGGAAAAAATATTAATCTCTATCTCTACTATTACTAAAGCAAGCAATGATTTCTCGGTTCATCAATCAGAGGTCTAATCAGAATCCGGGTGACTGTAGGTTTATTTAAGGGTTCCAAACTGTTTAGGGCGAGTAAAATAGAAAAAGTCTGAAGTTCTCAACCAACAAGTACTATGTTATTATAAAATAAATATTTTTTATAATATTTACATTTTTATATGTTCATCAATATATTTATATACTTTTTCATAGCAACGTATGGGTATATTTGCTAGTAATACTAAGATAGATTCATTTTTATATTATCTTTGTAATTTCATATCTTCATTTTCATTTATAACTAAAAATAATTAAAATATTACCCCTAATGGTTAGATATTGTGCGTCATAAAACATCTCTTAATTTTTATATAATATCGACCATGTAAGATATTGTATTCTCTTCCTTATATGGCATAGCAGTACTCCTACTTTAGTTTTCAATAGCAACAAACGCAAGGCCTATTTTAGGACGGATGAACACCTAAACCTTCAACGGGAGTGGAAAGCACGTCCAATCTTAGGATGATGGGTCAGGGAAGGTAAATTTGTACAATTATGGCGTTTAAACCGCTGAATGAGCTAGAACGGAAAAGGGGAGCATGACAAGCGTGCATTTTTAGGCTATAGTTCACCGCTCCTTTCCCCTTTGATTTTTATTTTTGCTTTCCGTCTTTTCCTTTCCCATGCTTCAGTCAGTATCAGTAAGGCTGCGTTACTCCGTTGCGTTGCTCAAAGGCCAAGCAGCTCTGTCACACTACTTCCTTCCCGGCGCGACCTCATGTTGCCACACATTGTTGGAGTACTCATCCTCCTTCACCCTGTCAAAGCTAAATTTCCTTTCAGCTTGGGATGGGGGTTCGAATTGTGTATGAATAACGGTAGTTACAAGATTTGACAAAGCTCTAACATTTTTTTTCATTTAAAAAAAGCCGAACAAAAACGTGTTTGTTCAGTAAACCCCCCTCTCTACAAGAATGAAAAAGTCGAGTAGCCGAGTAGGTAAAAAGTTTTGCAGGCCGCGAGCGCGAGAGACAGGTGGGCCCTGATGACCATTAGCTTTACCAGTCACTCGTCATGCATGCAGTGCCGTGATCATTCGTCAAGATTTCACATAAAGCAGGCACCAGCGCCCCCCCCCCCCCCCCCTTCCATCTGTAGGCTGGCTCCCACATCTTCGCTAGCTACAGAGCGATGGAGAGGCAGTGAGACCAGCCACGTACTGCCTCCTCTAGGTAGGTCTTCACGCTGCACTAGTCCAGTAGCATGGAAATCAAATAGTCGTCCTGACACTCTTGCAATGGCGGCAATATTGTCAAGTGATCTGAGAATTTTGTGCAAGGGGAGCGATAGGTGACGAGTTGGGACTTGGGAGGATGAGCACAAACCGGCGGCACGCAGCATCAGCTCAGCCGGTACGTGACGCTGCACAATCAGGGCCGTAATGCCGGTGGTTTACTTTGGGCGCTGTGAAAGGCTAGAGCCCAACTAAAAGCAGAGGCTGCATGTTCGTCAACTTTTTGTGGATTATGTGCGATACCGGCGTGGGAATGATGGGGTTTTATGGGTGAGGCCGTTCGAGTTCTGCATATGGTGTGAGATGATCAATGGCAGCCGTGATAAGCTTTTCATGACAGGAGCTTTGATGGTAATCTGAGCAATTGACGATGATCTCACCTAAGCTTCTCCGGTCCATACGTACGGGGATCATATATAGCTGGTTGTCTTTGCTTGTCTGCTTAGTACATTGTAGACAGTAACTGACGACGAAATTATGTCATTATGTGTGTCACAACAGCATCATACATGCCTGACCGGCGACCATATAGTCCCCAGGCAATCCAATCACCCGCCCGTCAGCGAAAAGATCGGTCAGGAGCTTCACCAGAGGCAGCCATCTACCACCATCCTTTTCCGTCAGGCCTTGCAGGACGCAGGGTGAATAAGGCCGTGTTTGTTCCATTGCAAAAAAATTTTGCGATGGAATCTTACTAATTTGAAGTACTAAATGAAGTCTATTTATAAAACTTTTTGCACAGATGGGTTGTAAATCGCGAGACGAATCTAATGATGCTAATTAATTCATGAGTAATCCATAATTAGCGGATAGTTACTGTAGCATCACTGTTGCAAATTATGGATTAAGTAGACTCATTAGATTCGTCTCGCGATTTACAGCCCATCTATGCAAAAAGTTTTGTAAATAGACTTCATTTAGTACTTCATGCATGTGTCAAAATATTCTATGTGATGTTTTTTTGCATTTACGGGATTTACGGGTAAAGATCTAAACGGAACCTAAATTTTCCCCACTTTCCACGCGTTTACTTCGCCTAGTAAAAGTCAAAGGCGCCAAGCTCGCTCCCTCAGATCTGTTCGCAACGCTCCAGACGCCGTCACTGTGCTGTGCTGCCGCTGCCCGTGCCGCGCTGCCGGCCGCCTGCCGTGGCCGGCCGGCGGGGCCCTGCGCCATGACTGCAAGGTTCTCTCTCTCTCACTCTCCGGTTCGTTCGACCGGCTGCGACGGCATGTGAATACGGTGACTCGGTGAGAAACAACGCGAGAACCATGCGTGATTGTACGCTAGGAGGCATGGATCAACTCGACGGAGATTTTGGAGAGGGACGGTTCGGTTTCTTCAACAGTCGGCGACTAATCATGGCGTTCTGATTGTAACCCGACTAATAATTTACCCGACCAGGGAATAGCCTAATGGGCTCGATCACCGACTCGCTCAACAACCAGCCAGCCTGCGAAGCTGCTCTGGGTGAATTAAAAAGGACAGGCAGGCAGGCGATCAGAGGTAGTCGCCTCAAAAATTATTGTTGGATATGTCTTGTCACTTCAAGCAATCGTTGTGTTTCCGCTGTCAGACTGACATTGTTCAGTAACTTTTAAACCTGCAGCCAAACAACAGCTTAACAAACATGTTTCATTAACTTTTACCGTGCAGAAACAACAGCGTAGTAAGCATATATGACTTCTTGAACACGAAGATGAACGGTAACTCAACTCTTACCGTGGGTCGCTTTCAGTTTTCACATAGTACTATTCAAGCTGTTCGATCACCTTTGCTTGTAAGAACAGTACAACCAACCAGGTAAGGTAAGATCAAAGAAAACGTCAGCCCAACCCAACAAACAGTAGCTACTAACAGCCACGACCACAAAGGGATCCACCGCACCTTCAGACTCACATGCAACACAACACCACCGAAAAGGACCGCAATCCCGCGAAATTAGGGGACCCAAAGCGAACCAGACCACGATTCCCATGCAACAAATTCAAAGACTTCCGGATTCCATGCAATGCAACTCCACGGGCGAAGATCCGGCCTAAGAACCACTTTACACCATTCTGCCTCTAGATACTATATAAAGTTGGAAGGTACAGGCAGGGCTGCAGGGGAGGTGGAAAAGCAGGCATGAACATGGGGGCGCCCCACGAATTTATACCAACCACAACGGCAGTAATAGGAGGGCTGCTGAAAAGTTGTCAATCATGGGCGTCTCAAATTGATAATAATCCTATAGGTAGTTCAAGCTTCATGTCCGTTGCACTGTCGCCATGTTCAGCCAGAGCGCTATAAGGGGAAACTAGGACATGGCTAAGACTATAGAAAGCGTTGGTTTTAAGCTAAACAGAGGAGGTGGACATTGAGGTTCGCCACAGGGCTAATGAATGCCGCTTCCAGAGATGTTCATTCGTTCATCACAGGCTTGTTCTCGCTGGCCTTGGGCCTCTGCTCCTTTGGTTTATGCTCCTCCATTTTCCTGTAATCAGACCGAGCAAGTCAATAATCATGTAACCTTACCGCAAAGCATACTACAGATCAAAATAGAAAAACAATAACCAGCTTCGAAATATAAGCATGCACTCCAGGACTACAAGAGGTACTTTTGATGATAAATATTGGCGGGTGGACTGGTGGAGTTTCAAAAATGTTGACGGAAACACACTATAGGATTGCTTCTGTATAGGACCGCAGTTGGCATTACAATTAATTCAGCAGACTTACATCACACAATGGAAATTGCTTTCAGATGCATCCATTTTATGTTAATAAAAACTGTTGTTTCTTTGAACAATGATTTCCTTTCAGCTTAAGCCACCAAAATGAACAGAACAATTTATTTGATATAGAAGTTTAAATGGTCAGCCTCCATCCACTTATATCTCGTAAGGGAGCATTCTCCCTGTATGGAAAGCCATGTATGTGACAGCACAAAATTAGAAGTTTCGCCCGAAAGTAACTTGTCATTGTACATTTTAGGTGTGGATATATTCTCCAATCTACTGACCAACTAAAATAATGATATGCTTATACGAAAACTACCATCTGTTGGAAATACATCGCACAATCAATATATCGTTCTGTGCATAAACAAAGTTAACTGCATTCTTTCACAATTCTAATTCATGCAATAAAAACATAGGTGCCTGAAATTAGTGTCTCAAGATAATTGAAAAAGAAAAACTCATAGGAATTCCAAATAATTCAAAAAAAATCCAGAAAAGAATATAAAAAGCCTCCTCTGTCACCAGGTAATACAGTTGACAACCACTACGGGAAACGGTCAGTTTGCCGTGTGTCTGGACTTTTGCCGTGTGCAAATTTTCGAGCACACGGCAAACTTAATCTTTCCCGTGTGTCAAATCAAAAACACTCGGTAAAATATTTGCCGTGTGCCTAGATCTGAGGCACACGGCAAACAACTCCCCCCACTCCCACTTACCCACAATTATTAACCCGCACCGCCTCCTCCCTCAGATCGATACGCCACCTCCCTCCCTCCCTCCCTTCCCCCTCCTCGCTCAGATCCGCCGCCGCCCCCTACTCTCCTGCCTGCTCGCCGTCTCCCTCCCATGCCTCCCCTCCCCTCCCCCCTCCGTTCGCCCCTCACCGGTAGTGAGGAGCAATGGCGGGGCGAGGAGCGGCGGCGGCTTACCGGGACCGCCCGCAGGGCGCTGCGTGAACTTCGGCTCGAGCTCAGGCAGCGGTGGCGGACGGCGCGGCGCGAGCTCCGGCAACGGCCGTGGACGGTGCGGCGCGAGGTCCGGCAGCGGCGGCCCCTGCTCCTCCTCCTCCGGCGCGGCGTGGCGGCCCCTACTCCTTCTCCAAATCCGGCGCGCGGCCCCCTCCCTCTCCTTCCCCGGATCCGGCGCGAGGCCCCTCCCTCTCCTTCCCCGAATCCGGCGCGCGGCTCCTCCCTCTCCTTCCCCGGATCCGGCGCGCAGCCCTGGACCCTCCTTCCTCAGCGGGTGGCCGCACCATCACCGTTAGGTGTGGCGGCGAGGCCGGATCCGGCCACCTCCTACTTCGGTGCTCGACGTCGACGGTGGAGGGGGCGATGGCTCCAGCGGCGGCGGCGGCTGCAGCGGCTTACAGTGGTGGCGGTGGTGGCAGTTTGTTGGTGGCGGCGGCGTGCGGCGGCCAGCAGAAGTATGCCAACATGATGCCACATAAATGTATTCCCACCAATCGAGATACATGTTGGTTACATAAGCCATCAATAGTCGAAGGACATCATAGGACATACAAAATGAATGAGGTTGAGATAAGGTACACACATCACACTCTGTGCATACAATGGCTACAATAAATAGATGTAGACTATTGCGTGGTACAGTTCTAACCAATATTGATTTGGGTAGGACCAACTCGGCAATTGATGTATAAGTCAAAAATTGTCTTAGTGCCAGCTTTAAGCTTTTGCTACAATGCGAGAGTTAATCCTACATCAAACAGCATTATTGCCAATCTTCCTTAGTCTTACTTCGACAGCAATCAGCATGTCAGTACCAATATGAAACTTCTATATAAAGTAAATTATTTGGGAGAAAAGGGGGCTGTTTGGATAATTTGCTGATCCTTACAAGGTGGGTAAACTGAATCAATTGCCCAAGCTTACCTTTGCTACACTTACACATTTGGTCATCAAAAGTTTGATGGGTACATTCTTAAGTTACAATGGATTTCTAAAAAGAGAGGAAGACACTAGAAAAAGTGAAAAATAGAAAAAGGGAACAAAATATTAATCATAGATAGAATAATGATGGTCGCATATCATTTGCAAAACTACCGTGGCCATGTTGGAGGGGCGAACTTAACTGATTCTTTATCAGAAAGGCTAGACTTTAACAATTGACTCCCATGAGGCATTCAAGGATGTCATGAAAAATTCAATATAACGCACATGTGTGCAGAGATCACAAGAAAGTGGCCCAATATCTCTGGAAACAGCAGCCCATACCTATATCCTCCTTGTATATTGTCATTGCCAACTTGCATATAACCAGCCCAAGTGAAATTCAACTTCATTAAAATAGATGATAAATAAGTCATTTCATACCAAACAACAGCCATAATTTGTGATTTATCATTTTCCCGGCACGAGTAAATGCCCTTACTGAGTCACTTAATCGGTCATTTTTTAAGCACCTTTTTACTAATACAGGAAAAAGAATATATCACTCAGTACATATCATACTATCATATGGTTCATTTGTCCAAGTCCATATTACTCCCCTGAGTATCGTCGTAGTCTGGATAGTCCATATTAAAAGAGGATGGCCAATAACTAGAGTCAGTTAAAGGTTTGGGACCTTATGGACGGGTATTTCTACAGCAGGGCGCACTTGATCAATTCCGGTGGAAATTAAGTCAGTCAGGTTCCTATAGCGGCAAAACAGCTTATGCTTCCTGCTTTTGTCGGCTCCATCAGATTTCTACCCTGGAGGTGAATCTGTAAGAGCTGGGCTCCTTTGCGCTGCAAATTTTCTCTGGTTAGCCATCAAGCAACACATTTCACTGCTGATCGCCTCGCTAAGCGGGTTCTGCCTCACTAAGCTGCTTGCCCACTTTGCGACCAGGAATAGGAAACTGCCCAGCATCTCCTTCTTACCTGTATGTTCACCCTGCAATGCTGGTCGCTATCTCGCAACACCTGAATCTAGTCATTGCTGGGCCAGCCACCGCGACGACCGATTTCTCGGCATGGTGGAGCACAACTATCAAATCTGTGCCTAAAGATAGGCGCAAGGGTCTGAACTCCCTCATCATCCTGGTCATGTTGAAGGTCTGGAAGCATCGGAACGCTTGTGTGCTCGAGGGTGCTCAACCAAGTGTTCAATTTCTCCTCCAGACAGTGTCTAATGAGTGTGTTCTTTGGTGCATGGCAGGAGCATCCAAGCTCAAGGAGCTCCTCGATAGGTCGATAGCCACGGCACCTTAGGTCCTGGGGGTATGGTCATGGGTTGTTTCTTTTGTAAAAGTTGACCTATTTGTGTGAGTTGTATGGAGTACAGGGGTTGTCTAACATTTGTGTTCTTTCCTATTCTTTCTATCTTAAATGAAATGACACACAGTCCTCCTGCACTGTTTGAGAGAAAAAATAACTAGAATCAGTTTGAATAGCTAGCGGTTCAAATGAACATCAGTTTACTGTGCAAATGGTAGTGGAAACTTGAGAAAGAGGCAGGTCTGTGGCATTATATTGTTAAGAAGAAATATATGAAACACCGGTGCATTTCCATGCTAAAGAAAAAGCAGCTATGTTTTCAAATCGTCTAGTCGAACCTAGTCGCCATGGGACCGATCAGACGACTAGCCGCGATTAGTCGTCGATCAGGCCGATTAGTCGAGCTTAGTCGGTCCTAGTCGTCTGCCTAGTCGTCCTATGTGTCCCAGGACCGATATGATATATGTACTACATATTACTTAATAAAAAGCAAGTATGAAGGCAACAATAATGATCAATTTTTCACTTATTTGTGAGAGATGATTTGTGAACTGTCCAGAACTCTGTATTCCTGTCCCATAGTTCATATTCCTGTCTCTCAGCCTCTATATACCAAAAACCTAATGGGCCACCTTGCAAGCCCATCGCCGGCCGAGGCCCACAACTCAAACAGCCCACAAAACAATCTCAAGTCTGATCGTTTTCCAACCTGATCGTGCGACTAATCGCGACTAGTCGACGACTAGTCGGACGACTAGAAAACTAGTCGCCCAGACCTACTCGGTGTCCCTTATCGGGGTCACCGGACCGATAAGCCCGACTAATCGCAATTAGTCGGACAACTAGATAACATGGAAAAGCAGTCCAATTCCCATGTCTGGAATGATCTTTTGCAGGTCAAAGATGCGTATGTACTGTTGGGGTTGTCCCTGGAGCACGCGCTCAGCTCTCTCTCGGATTTGCTCGCTTGCCCACGCTCTCACACTCGCCAGCGAACCAAGGAAGAGGAAGAACAGGAGACACTGGAACTTGGCGACGAACGCCCCGGCGACGTACGCCTGTATGTTGGCCTTTGATTGAAATTGTAAACATACACGCGGCTACCTCATACGCAGGGGAGCTCGGGGCTATAAATCGGCCTGGAACGCCATGGAGCTTACCTCCACGTTCCATGATCCGCAGGACCCGCACGACGACGCCGGCACTCCCGCACGTCGTGGCCTTATCCATGCAGATCAATGCCACGCACGCCACTCCCCTAACTGACACCGCTTACCACGGCAGCACACCTGCACTCCACTCGCGAGGATGACCCGGACGTCTAGAACGCGACGCAACGCGCTCTGACTCTGTCACGGCCACAGCTTCTCGCGTGACTCCGACTCGACACGGCTGACACACGCCTTACACTGTCACCATCGCAGCCCATGCGCAACGAACTTGCGCAGCCCTGCAGGTGCCTGAACTCGACCACACACTCGACAACGCGACACACGCGAACACTCACACATGCCAGGATAACACCCATGGCATGACACATACGCACATGTCAAGGTTAGTGCTAACATGTACATGGAAGGAAGATGATAGTGGGAAATGGAAACAAAACAAATCTTTGGAAAGATACATGGTGCACAGAGTTACCGTTAGTGGCCAAATTTGCTGATCTTTTTAATATTTGCAATGAACAAAAGTGTTCTGTTGCCCAGTTAGCACATAGTGGGTGGAGGCTCACTTTTAGGCATTGGTTGGGAGAGAATTTGCAAAACCATCTGAGAGAGTTGTGTGATATCTTAACTTTCTTCCCCTTGAATGAGGAAGATGATTACCCAAAGTGGTGCTGGGAGAAGTCGGGTATCTTTATGGTGAAATCTGCATATGAACATCTTTGCTGTAATGAAACTGGAGCGTCATATAAGATATTTGGCAAGCAAAAATTCCTCTAAAAGTAAAAATATGGATGTGGCTGATAAAGCAGAATGCTATCCTTACTAAGGATAACCTGGCCAAGAAAAGTTGGGTGGGAGATATTCACTGTGCTTTCTGTAGAGAATGAATCTATACCACATCTTTTTTTTGAATGCAAGCTCGCAACTTACGTCTGGAGTCTGGTAGCCTATGTTATTGGGGCTGGCAACAGGCCCACTTCTTTTGAGCAATATTGGCTCTGGGTCCACAAGTATTTACAAAACAAAAAATATGTTTATACGGTGGGATTGGCTGCAATATGCTGAGCCATCTGGAAGTCCAGAAATAATGCTTGCTTTGAAAGAAAATTAATCTCATCTCCAACGGAGATAATCTGCTTAGCGAGCTCCTTCCTATCTTACTGGGCAGGTCTTCAGAAGGGAAGTGCCAAAGAACTGGAGATCGGTGCAGGAGCCGGCAAGACGGCTGCGATTAACTTCCATCCTCAAGAAACTGAAGGTGAAACAGGGACGGTGCTGTTGCAGTGATCTGCATGTCACTCTTCATTGTTGATGGCGTTTCTTCTGGAGGCGGGTGGCTGTGTGGTTGTTTTCGGCTCTTATCAGAGCATTTCCTTTCCTTGCTGTTAGTAGTAGTTCCCTTTGCTTGTTGTTTGCTTCTTCGTCAGACTTGTAGTTCTTTTAATCTCCTAGACCATTGTGTGAAATTCCGAACTGGTGCCCTTCCGGGCGGAACATGCTAAACTTCTGTAATTTCGTTTCTCTAAAGTAATGAAATTCGGGCCTGGCCCATGCTGGCAAAAAGAAAAAAATGCTTGCGGTTCAAATATGATCGATTGTGATCACAATCTTTTTCTACTGGAGATGGTAATGGGATTGTCTTAAGCTTGGCACGGTCTCCTTGACTCCTTTCGATCCTTGGGTCCGCCACTTCTTGCAGGTGTGTGTGTGTGCGGCGGCCAGGTGCTTGGTCGATCGAGTCGTGGCGGCGCTAGTTCAGGAGCAAGAAGATAAGGTTAGTCAGTTTGCATGGGTGCATGCATGGTCGATGGACTGGATCAGAGCTTTCTCTTGGAAGAGTCGTTAGCATGTGTGCTCTTAATGGTAGGAGATGTGGCCTGCATGTAGGGAAGTGCTTAGTTGTTAAGCCATGTGGTGTTTGGCCGGGTTGTGCGGCCAAAACATGGCTAAGGGTGTGTTGATATAAGACCTGTAATCAGCGTTTGTTTGTGTGGTGAAAACTGAAAAGAGAAAGAGGAGCACCAGTGTGCGGAGCTCCAAAAGCTCGTGTGTGTATCTGTGATCTCTACTAGCTTGTGTCTTTTCCAACAACCGAGTGAAGCTAGCAAGGAGTGCTTGCTTGCATTTGTGCTGAGAGTTCACAAGGGGAAGGCTGATCAGTTTGATCAGTTCCAACACAATTCACCCCTTGATAAGATTAATCATTTTTATTTATCCATGCACAAGCAAAGTTTTGGGTTTAAATTTTGCTAGATGATAGATGACATCGTAACACATTATAGAACAGTATTTCAAGCATTTTTCATCATTATTTTGATAGGGTATTGATATTTAATAAGAAATTAACCCTTATGATATACAATTATATAAAAATTATAACAAATAAATTCTTTTTTGAAAGAAGATAACAAATAAATTCATAATATATTGTTTGACATACATTGTGATGCCCACTACAACCCTGCAAAATCTTAAACTAAAATTACACTTGTATGTAGAGAACTGAAAAAGACAAATTTTATTAGGAGGTAAATTGAACCAAGTGACATAGTTTAAGGGCCAAATTGAACCAAGGGATAGTTAAAGGGGTTATATAGACTTAGGCCATACTTGAGGGAAGTAATTTTGGCTTTTTCCTTTGTTCAACCAATAATGCAAGATTAGCAGACAGCCAGACACACTACTTAATTCGATAAACACAATATAATTAGTCTGATAAAGAAGGGGCTTCAACTGGTGACCAGAAAGTGCAAGAATTATATTAGAATATAAACATATATCATTGTACCCTCTGCTTCCCTACAATCCAAAAATCATCAGCATTAATAACACCAACATCAAAATTTGAACCCAAAAAAAAATCTCCCAAATGCTTATTACCAAGGGAAGCGCCCACGGAACGACCCCACGATCAAGGATTACAACATCCCCTGCGGCCCTGCCTATGCCCCCTATTCCTGATAAAACGCTTCCCCCTAATTTGAGGAGCTAGATTCTCGCAATATCCAAATTCGACACGTCCGAGGCGCCCAGTACCACGCGCATGATCCCCCGACGCCATAGAAAGAAGCGCAAACAAGAAGATAGCAGCGCAACCAAATACGAGGAGACGACGGGCGGCGGGCTGGGGATTTTTTTTTTTGGCATCCAGGAGACAGGGGTTAGAAGAGGCCAGGAGGGAGCGGGCAGACCTCTTGTCGGCGCCTCCCTTCTGGCTGAGGAAGGAGCGGAAGAGGGGCGAGTTCACGTCGTAGATCATCTTCTCCTTCTACCGCCGCCGATGCTGCCGCAAGCTAGGGTTTCGTCCTCCGGCCACCCTTGCTCCTCTCCGGCGAGCGCTCCTGCGATGCAAGTGTGTGTGGGACTGTGGGCTGATGGGAGCGCAGCACAGTGGTGGGCTGGGCTGTGGTGCCGATTATATGATAGAAATGAAAGTACGGTCAAGAACAGAGTAGAGTTTTCGAGTTTTGAAGGCGATTAGGGATCCCAATTTATAGTGTCGTATCATCAAGATACTATCTTTAGAAACTATACTCCACAACGCATGATGTCTTGGTGCAGATTCCTACTAAACTCATTCTCTCCTCTCCACTTATCATATTTGCTCTCCATTTACGATGAAAACATCATCTCACTCCCAATACACAACTTGTAGTGTCTAGCGTCTTGTTTACGTGTTGATACTGAGTCTTACATGAGACCTAGTTTCTTCCCCTCACTCTACTCTCTTTCATTTATTATGGTGTCACATAAACTAAAAATCCTACGTGACAGCATTTATGCTATGGAAACTATCCTACATGGAGGGTTTGGGATGCCCTTATGATAGAAATGAAAGTAAGGAGATAGTAGTAGTAGGTATATTACAATCATAGATCCAAGTTACAACACTTACTAGATAGTGTTGCGTTCATGTCGTGCGTTCTGAAGTAGGTTGAGCACAGCGTGTAGCGGGAAGGTGTTGGCTTGATCCCGCGGTAGGTATGCTTCTGTTTATCTTCCAAATGTTTCTAAACGTCGTTCAATTGCTTAGCCTATCTGATTCTGAGCTGCCATCCAGCAAGTGGACAGAATATACAACAATTACGCGTCTTTAGATCCACATGGCCCCTACGGTACGGAACCAAAAGATAAAAGAACATTTACATCTGAAGATAAAAAAAAAGAGGACACAAAAAAGAAAACCCCGACACCAACATTAATTAAGGAAGCCAGGAAGTATGGACATGCGAAGAAAGAGAAAGAGAAGAACAAAACGGAGAAGCAAATCACTACCGCCAGCTGCAACAAACGCCTACAAACCATCACCTGACCGCAGCAAGAAAGGGCCACCCTGCAAGGATGGCCACAACAGCAAGGAGCAACGCAGATCAAAAGCGACCAAAATAGGGAAGCGAACAGAACTTTACAAGGAAAAGAACAGGAAAGGATCAGTCACAAAGTGGCGTGTGATAGTTGGTTCAAACGAGAGCAAAAGAAGAACAGTGATTCGACGCTGGGTAGTATTTTTATCCTAAGATAGTCGCAAGCGGCCACGACTTGCAGCGACGCCATTACCGCAGCAGCACGACACGCGGAGTTCGAAAGGCAGTGGACATGTCGACGGTAGAGAAAAGCACAAAGCTAGGCAGACAGCTGCGTGGCCGGCGGCACGGCATTTGCCGAACGATGCGAATCGCAGTGGCCACATCTCATGGTCCAACATGCTGCAAGCCACACGACGAACATCGTAGGGCCAACGATTTTCGGGCGACGTGGTCGGACTGCCCCGACGCCTCCCCCGCCACGAATGTTATTGTAGATATGTGTGTATCTAGGTCTAGTTTCCCTAAGGAGAGAAGCTGCCAATTCCGTTTGTGCTTGGGTGAAGGTGGTGGTGATTTCTCCCATGCGGCTTCGTGGGAAGGCTTTCTATGAGTGCCTATGTACTAGTTGTTTTACATTCAAATCTTTTTATATGGCTCTTGTGTAACTCGGATTTCAATTCTAATCACCCATGGAGGTTAGCAATTAACACAAACCACAAGGCAATGACAGATGCTTCTGCCAATGTATTCAAGTCAAGGATACGACCGAACCGGTATAGGTTGAAGCTGCAATACTTTGCCGGCGTCCCTACTAATGAGATCCGCAGAACCTCTCATGTCCCCTTCATGAATGAGGCATAGTGGTGTGAACTTGTTGACACAGGGTAATTTCTCTTGCTGTGCTTTCAAATATGTATTTCTTATGGAGACTAACACAAAGAAATTGAAGCTAAATGACAATTTGAACCTACTTGCTTACAAGATCTTTTAGAAACTGTGGACTTTTGCACCTTTATGTCTAACTTGAGTTATCTTTTAGTTCTCTCCCCTCGGCAAAGTGGATAGGAAAGAGTCGTGCTTCCATTCCACTAGCCAAGAATAAGGAGAGTGACTTTCTCTTTTGAACCTCTTAAGCTGACTTGAAAAAAATAGTGGTATACCCCTCAGAGATATAGGGACCACCATGCTCGTCCACTTTCTTGATAAACGACTCGATGCATTTTCTCATGCATCTCTTGCAGGGAGTTTCTGAGCAGAACAAGCGAAACCATGCTAGAGGCAAGTTGTCTCAATCAACAGGATCTTGCTGCTACGTTGCACAGTTGCATTCATATGCAAGTGTCAACACTCTTGCAATGAAACATTTTCAATCTTCTACTGCTGCCTTAAATGAGTACATACATACACACTTCCACCTCGGATGTCTCTCATACCAAGTCCCATTATCAGTCGTTCCTGCTTGCTTCTCATGGTTTTGTTGTTTGTCTGACCACCATTTGAATACATCAATCAGCACAAGAACATGAACACTAATTCCGAAGCCACTGAAGTCAATGAGGAGGAACTACAGGCGCAAATTGGTGCAGCTGACAAAGAAATTGATGCCATGGAAGCCTTCAAGGTCTGCCATACCAGCCGCAAGAAGGGTATGAGTGACGCGGCTATAGAAGCAGTGGTAAGTCCATGTACATGCTCAATTCTTTCTACAAGACATTTGTCCTTTGTCCAGCACTCTTTGTACATGATGCATCATATTACTTTAATATTCATGGCTGGCCTATCTTTCGGTGGTGTATTGCATTAACACTATTTACTAGCACTAATACAATCTGCCTTTGTTTCCGTTATGTTTAATACACTCCTTTGTTTTTACACTAATCAGCAAGCTAATAGTTCAATTTTCCATTTTCTAGCTCTCAATGGAAACTATGCGGGCAGAAGCTGTTGCTGATGGGCAGCCACCATTTCCAAGTGCCGAGGTTGTTTCCAAGGTCCTCTCGCAGAACAGCTCCAACAACACGTTCTTGAAGAATGTTGGTATATCCACTCCATCCTTAAAGTCTCCGTCATCATCTGATGGAGAGGCGCTACGTCGAGAACTTGACGCTGAAAAATAAGGTTTAGTTGTTCTCCATGACAAACTTGAAGTATTAAAGAAGAACAATGAAGCAACAGAGGAAGCACTAGAGAGAACTGCAAGACAGTATAAGGAGCTCAAGAAGCATAAGGAAGAGAACGATCTCATCCTTCGGACACTCTTGAACACCTCTGGTACATCTCCTCAGACTTGATCCTATGTGTCTTGATCGTGAACCTAGTTTTTGTGGTCTCAAGAACTTATTTGGTTGTCTCATAAACTTATTTTGTTGTAACTTAATTGACTGTGGTGTACTTCCTCGAACTAATAATGTCGTATCATTTGTTGTTCTGTGATGAAATGGATCTGTATGAACGTCGACATGTAATGGACATGTGTAATATCCAGGTTTCAAACACGTGGTGGTCCGAAACTGACATGCAGGAGAATGAGAAACGAACACGCGGTCCAATAAGAAAAGGACACGTGTATAAATCATGATGGGCACGTGGCTTAACATGAAAATGACACATGGCAAAGCCCGGGAAGGGCACACTGCTAGTCAGGAAAACAACATGTGTCAGAGTGAGGATGTGACACATGGCCAAGCGAGAAAGTGGTATCCGGGCTAGCTTGAAGACGCCATGTGCCAAAACCCTTAGGAGACACGTGGCCAAATCAGAAAGGGACACATGGACAAGCAACAAGCCATGTGTCACAAGCATGAGTCATCACATGGTCGAATAAGAAAGTGACACATGGACAAGCATGAAAATGCCACATGTCTCAACCTTAAGGCACCACATTGCTAAACAAGAAAATTACACGTGAACATGTGGCAGAACATCCAGGAGGGGACACATGGCGGAACAAGAACGTGCCATGTGGACATGGAGGAAGACACCACATGTCCGAACCTAGAGGCGACACATGGCCCAATAGCGAACGTGACACGTGGACAGGTAGACAGGTGACACATGTCAGTGTTCAAATAGGAAAGTGACACGTGGGCAAGCTGGAACACGATAGATGGTCGAACCAGGTGGCTCCCTGAATTTTGGCACGTGGCTTTTCCCTACCTCACCACGTGTCTGTCTATCGGCGAAATGTGCTACCGGCATGGCACCTAACAGCGTGCCATGTCACTACTAACGCGAACAGAGACATGTGGATCTGGACGTCCAGCAATGTTTTTACAACGCATTACAGAAGCAAAAATGGTTCGATGATGAAAGTTGCTTCGCCATAGGAAAAATTTGTTCCGTGACATTAGAGGGCAATACGTCGCAGTATACCTAACTTGACGTGGCTACTTTGACGAATCAGAATTCATCATTAATTCGTCACTGGCCATTTTTACGACGTATTTGGCTTCTACGGTGACGAAAACTGTTCGTCATCGAAGCAACTATTTCCACTAGTGTTTATTTTCTTTGTGTGCACTTATGTGTACCACCTTTACATGTGGTAGCGTGTTGTAGGTGCTATAATTCTACATTTTCCGGGTTGTGCTGGGGTTGTGTCAATGCAAGTATCTTTCCTCTTGATGAAATACATGCACTAAGGCATGATGCGAAAAGGAAATCACCTTTTTTAGAATGGAATGACCCATCATGAAGTAATTCCATGAATTCTAGTGGGCTAAACAAATAGCTCAATATTAAGCTAATCATGTGCTGATGGGGAATGAGTTGGTGATGGGTCATACCACTTTCTAAGCCAAATAACAATATGAGGATTGAGAAGATCCCTTATAGTACTATAAAAAGAACTGGCTTTACTACCTTTCTAACTAGGTGGAGAAGATCCCTTATACTACTATAAAAAGAACTGGCTTTACTCCCGGTTAGGAAAGGATCCTAACCAGGTCCAGCATCGGTCCAGCAACCGGAAACCTTGCAGTCTACAGAACTTTAATCCAAGACTTCTCATCTCATGTATAGCTAACTTACCACTCCAACCTATATAACACCTATGACTCTAGATGTGATTCTTTTCTTTTAAACTAACACATGGAGGGCCCTTTTGATGTATTCGGCCCAGGTGGGGTTGGCTGAGGCCCAATAAATTAAGGTTGCCCGAACCCCAACAGTTCTTAGGCACACCTACTCGGGAAAAATGTCCAATCTCCTTAAAAGACTAGTCCAATAGGGGAAGAGTGACTCTCCCTTTTAAGGTGGCTTCCTCCTCCGAAGCTAAGTAAGATGAGATTATTCAGAGGCTCACACGGTCACCGCTCAACTATAACTAGGCCACTTGGGCCCTATGTTGCGTCTTTGCCGGCGGTTAATAGTGAAGGATGTCCTCATCATTTACACCCTCTTAAACAAGTGCCCACCTCTGATACCAAATGATGTATTCGGTCCAGGTGGGGTTGGCCGAGACTCAATAAATTAAAGCCCAATAAAATAAGGTTGCCCGAACCCCAACAGTTCTTAGGCACACCCACTCGGGGAAATGCCCAATCTCCTTAAAAGACTAGTACAATAGTGAAAGGTTGGCTCTCCCTTTTAAGGTAGCTCTCTCCTCCCAAGCTAAGCAAGGCGGGATTATTCAGAGGCTCACACGGTCGCCGCCTGACTACAATTGAGCCACTTGGCCCTTTCGTTGTGTCTTTGCCAGCGGTTAATAGTGGAAGATGTCCTCATCACCTTTGGTACCAGTTGAGTGAAAGGTAGTAAAGTCCTGGTTGGAGGTTCCAACTGGGACTGATATTCCCTCCAACCCCCTAACCATTAGACTCATAAATAATGCTTATATTAGTTCCAGATCTAAATGTGGCGAGGACTAATGCACGTGATCGATGTGCCCTTCTAGTACTTGTTGACGCCTTTTTAGGCCAACACACAAATGCGCTAGATCGCACAGTGCAAGGAGAAGCTCCTTGCAGCACCTCCTGTGAAGATCCGTCGAACGCTCACCTGGGAGGGACCCCCGGTCAAGGTATGCGCACGGTGGTTTGCCCTAGGCTCGGCAGGCCAGCTAGGGCGCCCCCTCACGCCCTGGATACCAGAGACGAACAACACATAGGGTTGTAAAAGATTAGAGCAAAAAGAGTAAAAAGATAAAAGTGTTTGATAGATGCAATTGGATGCCCTCAATCGGCTGTAACCCTTTATATTTATAGAGAGAGATAGTCTTAACTCATTAGAAGTTGAAACCCTAATTAATTTCATGTCAAAATTTAACTCCTAATCCGGACTGGGCAGTCCGGACCGGTCTGACAGCTCTTGCAAACCGGTCTGACAGGTCCGGGTCTGAGTCAATTCTTCCCGGAGTCATAACTATCTCATCCGAAGTCCAAATCGGACGTTCCATATATGCATTTTGATCGTCTCAACGAGAGCTACACAATGGTGAAGTCAAATCCATATTTTGATAAAGTCACCTAGACTGGTCTGACCGGTCTATTCATACCGGTCAGACCGATACGCCCAGTCGTGCCAATTTTGATCGTCAACATATGCCCCCTGTTTTTTGGCAATGTTTGCATGCCAAAAAATAATCTTCTAGACTAAAATTGTCTAAAGACAATGATGAACAATACATCAGCCATATATGTTTCTCTATACTTGTTATGCATTCTAATGTAACCGAAATAAGACACTAGCAAGTAGAACATGCATGAAACTACTATTTCGGCTTTTGAACATATGAACATATATTAAAAATAGAAATTTTGATATGACAATTGTGGCCGATCATATGAATCATGACTCCTTGGTAAAGCATAAGAAGGGTGTTGATAGTCATAACATATCAACCAAGGGCCATAATGAGACCATGGACTAGAATCGGTTATACCTGAATATGCGCTCCATGGCACATGCATTGACAGAATAAACGATGAATACCAATGAGATGATCGCCAATGATGTTGATTTTTCTTTGTTCGCGATGATGCATAATTCCTTCTTTGATTCCCTTCTAGTCGATTAATTTGTTTCTTCTCGGCTATCTTTTGATACTTGCATAGTAGCTCCTCAAAGCTTGGTTTTTTCCTCGTCATAGTTTTGGGGCTGTTCCCAAAATTCTCAGATGGACTGGTCGGACCTGTTGCAGGACCGATCGGACCGATCGTTATAGATCCGACACTTTGGTTTTCGCCTTGCCCCCCAACCGAACTTGATCTTTGTTCAGCTATATTATTTGAAGCAAGATCGTTGTTGGGGACAATTTGATCAACAGAACAAACCGATGTTTCTTCAACGGTCGGCTTTTCTATATGTTGTGTCAAATCAGAATTTTTACTTAATATCCCATCTTTCTTGACACGATAGATTTGTTTAGTCACCTTGTACTTCTTTTTCTGAATAGACTGATTTTCTTTATCAAAACGGTCACTATGCATAAGTGGTGGCTCATTAATTACCAGCTCCCTATAGGTGATATAACGTGGATACCAATATCTAGGAAGCACATATATGAATTATAAAATCATGGTGGACAAGAAATAAGGCATATTGAAATAAATACCCCATGGCATATTCATAGGAGAACCATATGATGGAAACGGCATCAATGTAGAAAAATTATTCCATTGCCGATTTTGATGATGGACTTGATGTTTTGGAGTTTGCTTAAAATATTTAGGCCAACTAGCATGTTTGATCTCTTTTTGCTTTGAGGATTTAGACGGAAGCTTTCCATTGGCATGCTTCGGCTTTTCCTTTTGAATGCTTTCCACGGCCTTTAGCTTCAACGGTTTTCCAAACACCAATCTCGGGTTTTTTGGGCTTAACCATCTTAGATTTTGATTTATTTTGCAAAACCCAAGATGAGCCAGTTAGACCGGTCTTGGTCTTAAGACCGGCCAGACCGGTTGCGGCGCAACCAGCACCTTTGCCTTTGTTTTGTTTTCCCCCGAGCATTGAAGAACTAGATACAATCTCTATGTTCTCACTATAGGGTTTCATGTTAACAATTTCTGCTTGAAACGGCTGAATTGTATCTTTACCAGCAACATCACAAGTTGGCAAATCTTTGCAAGGATTATTAGTCTGCCTCTCAACAACCGACTTTTCAGGAACAAGAATTGGATCAACACTCTTCTTTTTATTAATCAGTTCATCCACAAAACTAAGCAAATAAGTTATGATTCTACCTGTGGACTTACTGTGCTTTGGTAGATCAAACATCCTATACTCATTGATGGCAAACATCTTCATCATGATAACACCTTGCTCCGTTACCCGATAACAGTGAGAATGCATATTTATGTCGATGACCTTGCGTAGGTCTTCAGGTAATCCTTCAAGTGTTATTATGTCACTGGAGTTTGAAAGATCGGCCATGCACTACAAGAAATGTGGTGATCTATGACGAACATTTTATGGCATTTTAATAGAGCGTCACAATTGCACACAATCTATGACGAATTTGAAGGTATGGACCCTAGGCCCAGAACTTTGTGACATTTTATTGAATTCGTCATAGTTGAGCCCACAAAATATGATGTTTTATTGAATTCGTCATAATCGAGCCAACAAAACAATGACGTTTCAGCATTAATGTCACAAAAATCGTCATAGTTATTTTGACTAGTATATGTTTTGGCATTCATCATTTTTATACAGGCGCGGTGGGTTTGAGTCGATCACAACTAACCACCGAGCCCCCTCCTTGGTTGTGCCATGGTTCGTTATTTAGTTTTAATTACATTCAAATCATGTTGGAAATATGCGTATTATTCTATTATCAGATTTTAGTTTGAGGCATATTTCATAAACAAATAAACACAAGATGCGAGCTAGTTCTTTTTTATTGGGATCTATAAGATTGTTAGTTTTGCATTTTGCTTCACAATGTTGTCTTAATTAGTTATTTAAAAGAGCAAAAACATTTTCACATATGAGATTCCAAACCTAGTCTCAAATCTCAAACATATAATAAAAATGACTTACTAATGAGCTATGCCATCATTAATGCTAGGCGTTGTTTTGTTTTGTTAAATTATCAGTATGGGTTAAAAAGAAAAAAAAGTAGCGAGGGGGGGGTGGAGGGTTTCGAACCCTGGTCCCCAGGGATACAAGGCACCCACCTTTCCATTACACCACAGCATCGGTTTTAGTTCCATGTCAGGTATTGAATATTTTATAACAAGCTATCTGATGTTTTAATTCGAACAAAGAGGCAAAATGGGACATTTAGGATTCGAACCCGGGGTCACCAAGACGAGATCCTAGTACCCTACCAGTTCGCCGAAGCTTCGTTTGTGGAGGTCAGGGGCAATAAAATTTTTATATATTATGTTGAAACGTGGCCCTGCATTGAAGAACACATGTGCGATTCATCCTTTTCTTTTTAATCTGGAATTAAATTTTGTAATCAGTATTTCTCCCTCATAACAACTCCAAATTTGATGGTTCTTTTTTTTGAATTTTTCTAAAATCAAAATATTTTATTCTGTGGCTTTTGTTTATATGTTAATTGCTATATCTTGATTATTTTCATATGACATGTTTTATTCCAACTAAATAGAGCATTGAAAAGCATGTTTTTGCATAACAATTGCTTATGTAACTTGATATTTTTCAATGTTATGGTCAACATAAGGTGGTGTCCAAAATTGAGATGCATACGAGTTTGAACATGTTATGAGGTGTGTAAAATTCAAAGTTTGACTTAAGTTGTATGAAACAATGTGAGATATCTATCCACTTATGAACAATGTATACTTCAATTTTCATAAAATCTTATGAAATTTTTATGTAAAGTTTATACACCCATAAAATGATTCTATGGCAATTTACAGAATTTTCACAGAAGTTTTAGGTATTATTATCATTATTTTGTAAAAGGGGGCAAGTAGAAGGTTGAATTATCCCTAACAAACATTTGAAATTTTATCTATTTTTATGATACAAGCTATAACTGAACATAAATACCTAAATAATATTTTTGAGATTTTTTTAAATATTATTTGAGATACATATAGTTCAAATTCTAAATAATTTCATTAAACCTACAAAAAATGATTTAAACTATTAAAAATAGAAAATGAATTATAAATTATTGAAACTTCTACAAAATAACTTATACATAGTGTACTATATATAAAAAACTATTGGCATATATAAGATAATTATTTTTATGCATTACTTCATAATGGTGCAATAAATAGAAAAATAAAAAACACTCGGTAGGAGCCGAAGTTGCAATTGAAAACAACATTCATCTAACGCGGGAGATTCAATTTTTCCCAGCCTGCCACCCACTGCAGCATCAGCATCTACACCACCCCACACACACGTGCCACCAATGTGTGGTCCCCCGCTTACACGGACCCCACTCATCATAGACAGCTCACTCTCCTCATGTTTGTGTGGCCGCGCGGGAACCCGAAGTGAAACCCACCAGGCCAAAAACGCTCCCACAAGAAATTTACTCTAATGCCCATGTGGTCACCAAGTTTACATACACCATGTGGGGTGCAAACTCGTAATTTCACAGCACTAAATAAATTACAAGATGCGGCACCTCCGTCTCATCCCCTCAGTTCGCACAAACCCTAGTCCCGCCGCCGTCACGCGTGAGCCGGCGTCCTCCTGCATCGCCGGAGGCGCCGCTCATCCGCGGCCTCTCTCTCCCCGCCCCCTAATCCCCCCCCCATGCAGCTCGAATTGCCGCTCGCTCGTCCTCAGGCTCCTCATGCCAGCATCGGCGCCAGCACCGGCGCGTGAGCTGGCGTCAACGCCGCCGTCCGTGCTCGACGACAGCCTGTGGAGGCAGCCGCGCACGGAGGTTAGATCCGGCGATGGCCTCCTTGCCCTCAAGGACTCGCGGTCGGCCACCTCGCTCATCCATGGATCTGTGTCATCCACCTCCTGCGTCCGACATCTCCGGCGGCTCCTCGCCCATCTCGCCGGCGACGACCACTGCCCTCTTCTCTGCTCCAAGATCCATGCATTGCGCCCTCGTCCCCTCTCCTGGCAATCCTCTCCTCTATACTTCTCATCAATTTCATGCAGACCCTAATCCCCTTCCTCTTTCTCATCTTTTTCGATTTGCAGCGTCAATTTCGTGGAACTCGTGGTGCAGAGGCAAGTAATTTCTGTACCCCCTCTTGATTTGTTCCTTTTCAGCATCTAATTGCGTAGGATTACATGTAAATCTCGTAGATTCCTCACACCTTTGATCTATGAAGGAATCGAGTGGATCTGCTTGTCCTCGCTTCCGTTCTGCTGGGTTGAATTCTTGCCTGCTGCTATGGTAAAACCATGAATGCCCCCTTCTCGTAACCCCTCTGCATGGTTCCAATGAATTTCTGTTTAACTATAAGAATGCTGGAACCATGAATTTCTATTTAACTATAAGAATGCTATAGTGTTATATATCTGAGCACTTGCCCATGCTTGTGATGATATTTTGTTATATTTGAGCACTTGTCCATGACAATGATATTATTTCTGTTTATATGATGTGCTGTTGTCCATGTCAATGATGATTGTTATGTTAATTCTAAGCACATGTCCATGCTAATGATATTTGTTTCTATTAAGTTCAGCACTTGTCCATGCCTATAATGCTACTGTTGGTAGTCTGATAACTTATCCATGCCACTGATTTTTATTTATGTTCATCCGAGCACTTGGCCATGTCATTTTTTTATTTTGCTGTCAGTCCTTGTCCATGCCTATGGTGCTGCTTTTGTTTAATTATTTGGCTGAAAATAGCACTTGTCGAGACTTCTCGTTGCTAACTATAACTTAGTGACTGAAAATAGCTGCTGCAGTCTACTTAGATGGGTAACATAACTTGAGTTACATGAAGGAAAGGAATCACCCCCTAATACTCTCTCTGATGTGCCTTTTTTATTACAATATGCTATGTTACTTCAATTGATATTGGTTTTCAGGTCCAGCCGTCCTGGATAAAAAGGTCAAATTCAACCTTGACACAGTAAGCAAAATTCGGTATGATCCTTACTGAAAATGATATGTTTTCTCTTGTTGTTGTGACTGCTTCATGTTCAAATTTCGTTTGCTATACTGCATTGCAATTCAGACTTCATTGTATCTGTTGATTTCATACAATTTAATAGTGACTTATGCTAAGTTTGAACTTGGCTTCCTTTATTACATGTTCAAAATCCACCGAGGCAAAAAGAGAAATGGTTGATGAATATCACTAGCCTAAGTTGCACACTCTTACGAGATTTCTCTGTTCCTCTGCACAGCAACAAGTTGCATACTCTTAAGCACTGATATTACATTTGTTTTCTTAATTTCAGAAAAAAACTAGAGAATTAGAACAGAAGCCATGGAACAGAATTAGAACTGAAGAAAATCGAGAGTTCTCTGTTCTTTTTTGTTCAGCACGGCAACAAGTTGCTAATAAAAATTCTTACTGGATGAAAACTTGTACTTGATGTGTTGGAAGAAAGACTTTGTATTTGATGTAATACTGGATGAAAAGTTGTTGTATTTGATGTGATGCCTGTTCTGTTTAATTTTTGGAAATGAGATCCATGGGTTGGAATTGGAATCCTAAAATGTGCTGAAAAAACTATTGAAATTGTTGTACTAGATTTTTTTTTATGGGCTGTGGGCTGGAAATGTGGTGACGCCATCATCCATGTAGGCAGCCACGTCATCATCCACGGAGGCAGATACGCTATTGTCCATGTAGGCAGCCACATAAGTAGCCACAGTCCTGTCATCGTCTACGTAAGGCAGCCACGTCATCATCCGTGTGGCGGCTATCTATGACGTTTATTTTCGTCATAGAAAATGGGTTTGGGTTGGGCTTTGGGGCCAGGGGCATTCTATGACGGTTTCGAAACGTCATGGATCAAACAATATATGACGAAAATTCAAGGAACGTCACGAGGTGTGATCTGTAACGCTCAATACATGACGCTATTTGAGATCGTCATAGATACTGCTTTATGACGGTATTTTAGTGATCTGTGACGAAATTTAATCGTCATGGATCAACAGATTTTTTGTAGTGATGATAGCAAAATTCTCTTCCCCAGCGGAGTCGTCAAAAATATATTGATGCCTTGTTAGGGCCAACACACGAATGCGCTAGATCGCGCAGTGCGAGGAGAAGCTCCTTGCAACACCTCCCGCGAAGATCCGTCGAACGCTCACCCGGGAGGGACCCCGTCAGGGCATGCGCACGGCGGTTTGCCCTAGGCTCGGCTGGCCAGCTAGGGCGCGCCCCTCACGCCATGGAGACGAGAGACGAACAACACATAGGATTGGAAAAGATTAGGGCAAAAAGAGTAAAAAAGATAAATGTGTTTGATAGATGCGATTGGATGTCCTCAATCGGCCGTGACCCTTTATATTTAGAGGGAGGGATGGTCTTAACCCATTAGAAGTTAAAACCCTAATTAATTTCGTGTTAAAATCCAACTGCTAACCCGGACTGGGCAGTCCGGACCGGTCTAACCGCTCTTGCAAACCGGTCTGACCGATCCGGGTCTGAGTCAATTCTTCCCGGAGTCATAACTCTCTCATCCGAAGTGCAAATCAGACGTTCTATATATGAATTTTGATCGTCTCAATGAGAGCTACGCAATGGTAAAGTCAAATCCACATTTTGACAAAATCACATAGACCGGTCTGACCGGTCTATGCATCGTCAGACCGGTACGCCCAGTCGTGCCAATTTTGATCGTCAACAGTACTATTAATGCCAAATGAGGTAACCGTGTGGGCACCTTCAAACATTCCTAAGCTCAAAACCTTTCAATTTGGATAAATGGGTATCAGCTCATTTGTTCGAGACTGGAAAGAATTACATTGCTGCAAATGTAAGAATTCAAAGTATCTCCATATTCAAAGTATGCCGTGGTGTCCGATAACAATCTTTCTTTTTGCAGGTTATCTACTTGACGACACATTGGCTTCGTACGTGGGCTATCCTACAATGGCCTTCTTCGCAGAATATCCTTGTAGCGGCATCTCATTTCTTGGCCCAGGTGGCCAAGGATTTTTTTGCCCAGGCTCATGGGTGGCGGTCTAGTCGTAGGATTGACGGTCACTAGTGTACTTAGTTATATTAAAACTCTTTTTAGGCTGTATGCAGTGCGGTAGAGGCCGGGAACATTCCGAGTTGATGTATCACCTTGATGTATCCTCTTGAAATCAATAAAGTTTCCCCTTTCCAAAAAAATATCCAAACAAGTACCCGTTTCTGCATATCCTAATCCAACCAAGAACCTTTCTGTATATCTTTATCCAAACGAGCACATTATTTGTGTCCCAGAAGAAGAGTCCAAACAGAAAATCCCCATAACGAATTCAACAAAATCTCAACAGCATGGCGTGTCAGCCAGTCTATCTATCATATCCTAATCCATGCAGCCTCTGCGATCCTAACACACAGCAGAAGACACACATGCCACAGCCGCACAACATGTGATGCACCCACCCAGCTTTACGGCACGGATCCATGGCGAACCGGAGAAGGGGCTCCTCCCAATACATCCGAGTATCTGACCTCTCACCCAAACCGGCACCCAAAATCCTAAGAAATGTGCCTGGGTCCTAATAGTGCCCGGACGCAAGAGGACACGGCCTCGCCGCGCTGACCTCATAATTGACGCTCTGGGCACATGGCCTTGCCTCTGCTGCATCTGCGTACCCACCTGGCCTGCACTATAAGGGGTAAATAAGTTAACAGCAATGCAATGCAAGGAGCAGTTAACCATCCATTTAAACAAAAGCAGTGGCTCAACAGAAAGTTGTACCGTCACATACCAACCCTTAATGGTTGGCAAGACCAAACAAAATCGGTGGCAGCTCAAATGAAAGCAGTCAACGCTCGACGGCAGCTAGCCTCATGCTTTGTCAAAGATGCAAGAAGTTTGCTGTAAGAAGTTGCAAGCTACAATTGTTCTGAACAATGCTTGTTTACCACAGCTAACATGCTTGTTTTTACAGAGCCCAAAGTAGAGGATAGACAGTGAGAACAGATTTGCCGCAAGCGGTCAGGAGGAGTTCCAAGATTGCCAGGAAGAGCCGCAAGGGTCGCCGGCCAAGGCCAAGCATGTCTTACTATTATATATAAAAAAAAGGCCAAGGATGTCTTACCAGCAGAAACAACACAGCCATTCACGCATTTCCTGTTAGAGAGTTCAGACTTTCAGAGCCAGAGGCAGGGTGATTAAGCCCCAGAACAGAGTGTTACCTGCAAGCTGATCAGCCATTACCAAGGCGAGGATGGAAAGAACTGAACAGCACCCTCGTTTCAGTCCGACCGGCAACCTGATGAGGGACAGCCGCGCAACGCAATCAGCAGCGATCGCCATCCATCTGCTCTGCTCCCACCACCAACCCTGAGATTCTCCGCTCCTAACCCCTGCTCCCTCGTCGCCATGCTCACCTCTGCAACCACTCCGTCCTCGCTCCAGCCTCCCACTGCAGCTACCTCACCTCACCACCTCCCCTGCCACACCGATGGCACGGCCACGGCGTTTCAGTCTCACCCTATCCCTGATCTCCCTCGTCGAATTCCTGTCACTTACTTCTGCGTCAACGTTGCAGCAGCTATGCGCCGACGGCGGCGGGCCTGCAGCTGGAGTGAGAGCCGGCTACTGGTCGCCGTCCTCGAGCCGCTACTCCCCGGTCAGTAGCATCGACGCCTCCTTGTTCTCTCACCTCTACTACAGCTCGGTGTCCATCGACGAGGCGAGCTATGCCGTCGCGCCTCCGCCGGCCGACGAGGCCTCGCTGTTCGCCGCCTTCTCCAGCACCGTCAAGTCCAGTAGCTCGTCCGCCAAGACCATGCTGTCCATCGGCACGGATGAGTACCGGGTGGACGTCTCCAACGCCGCCTTCTCCAGGATGGCTTCGGACAGGGGCCTCCGGGGAGTGTTCATCAACTCCTCGGTGGAACTGGCTCGAGCCAACGGCTTCGACGGCCTCGACTTGTCGTGGATTTTCCCGGCCACGCAGATGGACATGGAGAACCTCGGGGTCCTGCTCGCGGAATGGCGGGCGAAGATCACCGAGGAGTCCGCCACGAACTCCCTGTCCGAGCCCCTTCTCCTGACAGCAACACTGTATTTCTCCAACCACCTGTTCGACATGCCTGACAGCAACCTCGACTACCCGATCGATGACATCTCGAGCAACCTCGACTGGGCGAACATTCTCACCTTCGGCTTCCATGGCGGCAGCAACGTCACCACAGCCGACGCGCCTCTCTACGACGCGACGTCGCACTTCTCGGTGAGCTACGGGGTCATCTCATGGCTGGATGCCGGAGTCCCTCCGTGCAAGCTGGTGATGGGGATGCCTCTGTATGGGAGGTCCTGGTTCCTCAGAAACAAGGCCAAGAACGGGATAGGATCGCCGACGGCCGCTGCTGGGACGAAGCAGAGGAATAGCAACCAGATCGGGATAATCGCGTATGCCGAGGTTGAGGAGTACACGAATTCTGCAAGCACCGTTGTTACCTACGACAGCCAGTCAGTGGCAGAGTATTTCTACAACGGTGACCTCTGGGTCAGCTTCGACAGTGCCCAGGTGGTGCAGAAGAAGCTGGAGTTTGCAGCCAGGTCTCAGTTACTTGGGTACTTCCTCTGGACCGTCGGCTTCGACGATTCAAACAGCACAATAGCAAAGCAAGGTCAGTAGCTACTGAATTCTGCAAACATTTGTAGATTAGTGCCATCTGCTATCAAAGTTAATTGTTGAAACATTGTATTGTGCAGCTACCGAATCATGGCACCAATATGCACAAGATGGTTTTGGAACCATGCACGCAGGAGGTTCAAACCAGTATGTTGCATTTAGTTCATCTTCAGTATCATCTGGCAGCTGGTATTCGAAAATTCTCAGCTATTTCTTGTCATCGATACTTTTATTGGTGACTCTATCACACTGAGAGTATCAGTAAACATGCCAGATATGTAAAAGTAGTTTCAAATGGTCTGTTCATCAAAGTGAATTTCTAGTATATATGCTCTGTTGTATTTTTTGAGTTTTTTTCACAGTCATTCTTTCCCAAAAGGCCAAAACAAGGGTTGCAGCAAGTTAAATAATTAATAGTCACGTTGATTTCCTTTACATTCAGTTATTCTTATTCGGCATGCATATTATAAAACCAATTAGGTCAGAAAAGTTAAAAGAAAAAACAACCAAAAGAAATCAAACATCAATATGAATGTATAATGTAGCAAAACTTTCCATTCTCCTTTTGTGTAGCCATTTTGCTATCGATAATCTAGTCGTTAAGTATATTTGCTTGAATATTTAAGCAGATTTCTTCCAAGTTCAATTGTTCCTGAGGTGAACTGTGTGGCCAAATCAGGTGACTTCAACTGTCATTTTGCAGCACATCAGCTTTACCATGCTAGGTTTTTCTTCAAGTTCAAAAGTAACAAGATCGACTCTGTCAGAACAGAAAGCTAATAGGAAATATATTGGGCACTTTAACTAATTGACTCTGAGCATCAATTAAACTTTCAGCACATTAGTAAAATTTGATAAGAGAATTAACAGCTGGTAATAAGCCAATAAAACTGGACAAGACGGAGTAAAAATATGAAGCTTTAATGCAAGGTGCACCTATGCCTAAGGGCTTTATTTGGGTGGACTGATCTTGTTCCTCAATGGTAAGCAGCTTTTTCACTAGAGCCGAAGCTATTCTCAAAATCTTTGGTAAAGTGGCTCCTCGGTGCCAAATTAGGTAATTTTATGACAATTAATACTTGGGAGAGATGAAAAGTCGTTCTGGGGATTCATGAGGGCTTCTTGTGTGGAACGTTTTCTTTTCATCCGTTTGGTAGGGCTTCATCGAAACGCATCAAAGAAGCTGGTAGAGAAGCCCTACCAAACAGCGCGGATCAACAGAGTTACTTCTTGGAATAGATGGGACCTTAATGCAGGGTGTACACATGCCAGATCTTGAATACAGTTATTTCTCTAGAGCAATGAGCGCCGCTAATTTGCAAGAGAAGATTACAATATGGACAGCACAGAGGTATATCAAAATTTATACTTTAAATTGTCTATGTCCCCCATTCCAACCCACAACAGATCGAATTTTAGATTCAATCACTACTACAGAAAGGGGATGTTGTTCCCGTTGGCAACCATCTTTATCCAACCGGAACTACCACTCTGGGATAAATGTGCCAAACGTTTTATTAGGTGTGTCAATTAGTGATCCTTAGGTGCACCTCCAACCCTCTTTAGTTCAAAATTTTTTGAACTAATTCTCCAAAATCATATCTCATTTTGAAAATTTAGTACTAAATTTTGAACTAAAAAGGGTTAAAGGTGCATCTAAGGATCACCAATTTGCATTCCTAATTTTATCCCTGCAGCTATCCAACCGAGACCGATGCAATTTTTCAGAAACAAAAAAAAATCGGTCTCCGCTCGCCGGAATCCGACCAGGCTGTCCACGCCGCCGCTCGCCGGGTCTGGCCGCGCCGCCCACCGGGGTCTGGCCAGACCGTCCACGCCGCTCGCATCCCCTCCCATTCGCTCGCATCCATCCCCTCTCGTTCCCCTCGCATCCCCACCAATAGTGACAAATCATTCGAAGAATCAATCAAAAAATATAGAATCAACCAATACAAAATCAATAGATCCCAAAAATCATTCAAAGAATTCATCACAAGATGGATGCAATCCATACAATTCCACATGAATCTTTATTTCAGAAAAGTAAGAAAAAAATCACTCAAAGCTAGCTCCCACGGCGCCCGCGGCTCATGCACTCCCACAGCAGCGGCTGCCGGCGGCCCACCCCCTCCCGCAGAGGCAGCAGCTGCCGGCTGCCAACGGCCCGCACACTCTACGGTGGTGGCGGCCCAGCGCTAGTGGCCCGTGCACCAGTGGCCCGCGCGCTCCACGACAGCAGTGACCGGCGGCGGCCCGCGCATTCCCCCAGTGGCAGCGGCCGCCAGCTGCCAGATGCTCGCTCGCTCCTGCCACTGGTGGCCGGCGGCGGCTGGTTTCTTTAGCGAGAGGGATAAGGGAGAGAGAGAAAGGAGAGAGAGAGAAATGAGAGGTCCGGAGATAAGAGAGAGAGGAGGTGGGAAGGCGGGGACTTAGAAAATATCAAGGCGAGGGAGAGGCCAGCCATCTTTTTTGTCCCGGGGGGTTGTTTCAACCAGAACTGAAACTTACCTAGGTGGCTCCAACCGGGACAAATGAGGGGGACCAATAACCACTCCCTCTCCATCCGTCCGGCTAGTCGTTGGACCCCGAACTAATCTTTCATTGGTCCCGGGCCCAACAGGGATCGGGATAAATGACTTGGACCAAAGACTTGTTCTATAGTAGTGAATTAAATAAGCGAAACCAGCAAGACTAATCTTCTATTGGAATGGCTCCAGTCCAATCTTATTGTAATAAATTCAGAACCAAAATCACAATCCCATCTACATCTATCTTAGTAATAGACTGAATAACCCTAACACCTTGTCGGTACACTCAGACAGGGGTAACCTCTCCTACAAAACCAGGACGAAGGCGCTCAGGAGCGGCGACCACGGACCGCGGGTCCGGACCCCCGCGGACAGGTCCCGAACCTCCGTGGGCCGGACCTGGGCCTCTACAAGTGGAAGCCGGACCTCTAGCAGGCCTGAGCCTTTGGAGCCAGCCGAGGGGCCCGGACCCTGCACCCTATTCGGGCAGGGGTCCGGAGCCCTCACAAGCCCCTGTGGGCGCGGCCGCCGACCCCAGGGTCCGGCGCCGCCACGTGTCCCACAGGGCTGACCTCCGGACCTCCGCTCCCCGCTCGGGCAGGGGTCCGGAGCTGCCACGTCCCCATGTGGGCGCGGCTGCCGACCCCTGGGTCTGGTGCCGCCACGTGTCCCACAGGCGCGAGTCTTCTACCTGAAGCCAACCCTCCTGCCGCATTAATTGCTGGTGGTTGAGGCGTGCGCTGCCAGATCAGGGCATCGGATGCCCTCTGACGGGTTGGTCAGGCGTGACATGACAACAGGGTAAGCCCGCCTGTTTCCAAGGCGGCTCGTCTGTTACCGAGGCACGCAGTAGTGTCTCAGCACTACGCGCGTGGGCAACGAGTTATGATGACCGGTTACTAACTGGGGCAACAGTACACGCTACTACAGCGGACTGAGTCAGTAGTTCGGCACTTCATCATGACCTCGACGCGCGGCTGCAGAGGCTAGACTCTACTCCGACAGGACAGCTCAAGACCATCCCTGGTCAGAAGCTACGCACGAAGGCCAATGACAAGATCTCCGGATCTAGGACATTGAAGGCCAAAGTATAGTTTATAATACATCGCCGGGTCCACATGTCGGGGTCCCGCTCTGTGTACGTACTCCCCTTAGGCATATAAAAGGGAGGGCACACACGATAGATAGAAAACAAGATAAAAAGCTCACGAAGCTCACACATCCTCCCTCTCGGGCTCAAAGAGCACACTCTAAGCTCTGGCAATACAACTCACAGTGAACGTAGGGTATTACGCTCCGGCGGCCCGAACCACTCTAAATTCTTGTGTGCTTCTCGCATTCATTCGCCTCTAGATCGAGCACTCCTTGACTGCCCCCAAGGTCATTCTACACTTCTAAGCACGTGTAGGGTCGGCGGCCGCGCCCACAGGGGCTTGTGAGGGCTCTGGACCCCTGCCCGAATAAGGTGCAGGGTCCGGGAAACTGAGCTGGCTCCAAAGGCTCATGCCTGCTGGAGGTCCAGCTTCCACTTGTAAAGGCCCAGGTCCGGCCCGCGGAGGTTCGGGACCTGTCCGCGGGGGTCCGGACCCGTGGTCCGTGGTCGCCGCTCCTGAGCGCCTTCGTCCTTGTCTTGTAGGAGAGGGTACCCCTGTTTGAGTGTACCGACACACCTAATTCATCTAAACACAATCCACACATGAACACTAAAAAGTTGATTACAACAACATACCGAGAGGAATCGTCTCCAAGGACTAAAGAATTGATCCACCCCCATGTTGCAATCTAATGTGCAATGGCACAAAACTCTCGGAATGCACTGCGCACCCTAATCTTCTGCTTAAACAGAGCAAAAGCTCTCCGAACACACCTCACAGGCAGCCAGGGGGGTAGCGTCCAACTAGTCCTCCTATGATGGATGGATCAGGTGCATGGATTTTCTTTTCTTGTCTTTTTACAAGGCTGTAAAGAGCGGAAAGATGGAGTGACGAGTCCACCTTCATGTTTCCATTTTCAAATTCGTAAAATACTACCAAGATTGGATAAAGCTGAATGCTAGTTCTCCATGCTCCAACCCTAGAGCCATTCCCCTCCACCCCTTTCATCCTCTCAGTTCACTTGCTAATTCAAATGGGGCAGATACAGTCCGACTAGGCATAAAAAATGGCGTGAACGACCGCTCGCTCCAAGCAGCAGCTTGTATAGTGGCGAAGCTAGAGCAATTTGGAGGGAGATGTGCTTGCTCTGTGGATGCATAAAGTTAAGTCATAGGGGGTGCAAATATGGTGAAAATTTGAACATAATCACTGTTTTTTCATTTTTAGGGGTGCATTAGCACCCCCTTGTGACTATGTAGCTTCGCCCCTGAGCATGTAAAAATACATTATGTATAAACATACTAGGATTGGATTCTATTATTTCTACTGTATAAACTACTTGGACTTAGAGTCCTAGTCCTATAACAATCGGTCATGTACGACCCATATATAAAAAAGTGCATCGGCAGCCTTTGAGGTTAAGCCGCTTAACAAGTTCTACATGGTATTAGAGCCCATTTTATGATGATTCTAAGCTCACTTGTTAAAGCAGCAACAGTACGACAAGTCTTACTATAGGCTGTATCAAATCAATGGTCTATCCGTCAAGTAGATGTTCAGAACTCGTTTTTGCGTGGTGTTCTGGAGGAGGATGTTTATATGGAACAACCACATGTGTATATTGATGAATCATTGCCCCACTTTGTTTGCAAGCTTGATAAGTCTCTTTATAGTTTAAAATAGGCCCCTAAAACCTTGTAAGGGAGTCGGATGAGTGCAAACCTCAATATACATTTCAATTTATTCCATAACGATGTTGATTACCTTAATACTAAATCACTCTTGGTCCACTTTACAAAAAAAAAATCACCACTCTCATATGTCATCTTGGATGATACGTGTATAGCAGTATAAATGGATACAATTTTAATGGTTAAATGGTGTAAGGAATTAAGGGTTAAAAATCAACTTGCATATAAAATTTGAGAGAGAAAAATGGAAAATTATCCATCTACATTAATAATGTAGTGAGAGTGTGAAATGGGCTAGAAGTTAGAACTCACAAAGATTTGTAGCCAACAGTTCATGATTGTTAATAAGGTATTTAAGCCAACTCTTCAAACTACTTTCTTGCAAGTTTTTAGTGCGAGTTGATTTTATATAACTACAACTATCTTTGATTGAGAAATACGAAATTTGTATCGGGAATTTGTAGATTCAACTAGTTTGTGCCCCAGTACAAGAGAAATAAAACTTCCAAAACCCTACAACAAACCTTACCATGGGGCCCATCATCATTTATATACATATCTAGGCATGCCATTCGAACTTGCCACATCACAATTAGGCCTATGCCATGAGGCCAATCTAACTTATATGACCATCCCTGCATTAACTGAACTGGGTCGGCCTACTTCGCTACCTAGCATGATGTCCTCGTATAGTAACCCTAGCACCCCCACGCTGTTGCCACACTCCCCACATTTGTTCATTCACCTTAGCTCTCATTGCCCTCTCCCAAACCCAAACCAAGCGCGGTGATGGCGTACGCTAGCGGAGAGTAAGGGACAAGGGCGCGGAGTCAAGGATCAATGAACTACGAGCATGATGCCGCAAAAGAAGGCTTTATCGGTCAGTAGTTTTCATTGAATTCTAGGTTACAAGTCGATTTGGGATCAAGGATTTTGTTTGTTCGACTGATTTGGGGCTATGGTTATGCTACTAATCTGTTTGGGGATCTTGTTTGATTTGAAATAGCTAATGCATTTTTGGGTCCCAATATTTCATATCAAACGATTTGGGGCCTAGAGTGTTTGGACTTTTGGTACTGGGGTCTAAGGGGTTGGGTTTCTGATATGAAGTTCAGGGCAATAGAGATTTTTAGTTTATGTGAAATTTGTCCATAGGATTGGAATTCTTGAGCCATTTTATTTGCATTTGGCATTAAGGAATTTTATTTGGGCCTTAGAGTTTTTGATTGATTTGTGCAACATATTTGAGGAGTTCGATTGGTGCCGAAAGGAAAGAGGCACTAGACTCTGGTGTCACCATGGCTTGTCCTTGTGGAAGAAGGTATGCTAGGAATGGAAGCATAATTGTAGATGCTTCTGTGGAGTCCCTTGAGGTAATCTGACGTGTCTTTGCTTTCGAGGTTGTTGTTAGTGGTTGTTTGATTTTTGTGTTTTTTTTTGGATCATGGGCAGGTACGAAGTAGGATGAAAGGGTGAAAAAGACCACACGACATCCCTAGGACACAAATGCTCTTTTGAGGAGTAGGGAAGTGCATGGATATGACCATGGATAAAGCCATTCAAGAGAAGGAAACCAAGTTGAGGGAGGAGGAAGAGAAAACGAGGAAGCTCCAAAGGTGACTCCACCTTTCACAATGCCCAATGTATGTCACATTTATAATGCTAAGTATGGTAAGCCCTTGTCTTTTTTTTCATCCCAGTAAATTACTTCTTCAATTCCTTCATCTACTCCTTAGCTTGCTCTTCATTAATTACAGAACCAATATTCTAAATTGTCATGAGAGCACATGTCCTCTTTCTTTCCACTAATTCTTCCAGAATTTGCTCTCACATCTTCAGAGATCCATACAGAACTTCACTAGAGATATGTGAGATCTTAAGGACATGTTCCATATCAATCATATTTGGGCATTTCGTGCAAACCCTCAAATTGCTTAACCATTTTCATAAACACTATATAAGAATAAGATTGCACATCCATTCTTAACACCATCCCTCTTCTCATAGAGATGTAATCTTGGCCATATTAGCACAATGTTCCGCGGCCAAACCCAACATAATAAACAAACATATGAATTCCTTATTAATTTTTATGTGAACAAATCCTTTTTTTAGAATCAATCCCTTCTTGTTGTGACCTCATGGCAATATACATTTAAGGTCACCACTCATCCTGGTACCGACCAAAAGTATACACCACATAAGAAACCAGAGACAAAATGTAATAACACTTGGACCAAAATTATGGAAATTCTAACCATTTTCCAATGAAACCCTGAGTACAATAAATATTCACCAACAAAACAAGTGTTCACTAGAAACTGGTAACGAGTGTAATCAATACAACAAATGTAAAAATGGTACAAGCATGAATATCTTATATGGGCCGGATTTACTTTCAGGATGTAGCCCAACATAGCCAATTTTCGCCGCCAGCCGTGGTTTTAGCACTAGGCTCAACGGAAACCCTCTCCTACCTCGCCGCCGGCGGGGGTACTTAATCCCCGTGCAATCAGGAGAGAAGAATTTCGCCTGGGCGCCGCACCACCGTGCCCTAATCCCCAAACGGTCCAATTCCCCAAACCTTCGTATCCGCATGGGGAATCCCCAGCGCCCCGGCGGCGCCGCCGCCGCGCCGGCATCGTCGGAGAAGGAGGTGGGGTTCGCGAAGCTGCACGGTGAGTGCTTCGAGTACTACATGCAGACCTACTCCATCATCATCGGTCGCCACAGCCGCCGCGGCAGCAGCAAGGACCCCGCCGCCGCGGCGCCGCTGGAGGCCGACGATGGCGTGGACGTGGACCTCGGCGCTCTCGGCGGCGGCATGAACGTCTCCCGCCGCCACGCGCGCATCTTCTACGACTTCCCGCGCCGGCGCTTCGCGCTCGAGGTGCTCGGCAAGAACGGCTGCCTCGTCGAGGGCGTGCACCACCTCCCGGGCTCGCCCCCCGTCAAGCTCGACTCCCAGGACCTCCTCCAGATGGGGGACGCCAAGTTCTACTTCCTCCTCCCGTCCCGCTCCGTCTTCGGCGCCAGCGTCGCGCGGAGCGCCCCCGCCGTCCCGCGCGCCATCCCGCCGCCTCCGTCTGATGACGACGAGGACGAGCTGGAGGAACAGGGAGAGGCTCTGGCGGCGGCAAAGCATCTGTGGAACGGGAATGATGGTATTGGATTCTTTTGTCTCTTGATCTCTATTGGATTTGAAGAATTGCTATTTGTTTGTACATTGAACTGCTGCTTGGGATTATCTTCAAGTTCATTTGGTTGGTAAAATGGTTGGAGAATGGAGATGAGTTTCTTCATGCTTTTGCCGCAATTCTTTCTGCATATTCCAATAAAATGGATGATACATCATAGGAGACAGGAATGAATTTGGTCACAATTGTGCTTCGTCTCTTTATTGTCTTGAAATTGTCGTGTACCCATTGCTACTGGTTCTAGTTGTTGCGCCTATGCCTGCCATTTGGATGAAGAGAGTTGCTGGCACTGCAATAGCATTATATCATGTTTGTTGAATGGGTGTCTATGTGAATGTTCATGGCTGAGATGATATTCTTGTTGATGCTCGTGCAATATTTCAGGATCGCTTTTGAGTTCTGTTGATGATCGTCTGTCATCTGCTATTGCTACATCTAGCTGGCCATTGGTTTGTGTTGCAACAATAGTTGGAGGTGACTAGTGTCATTGGCATCTTTTGTGCTAGTTAAATTAAGTTCCTGCTGACTGAAGGATTTGGAGTTTTTCGTTCCGTGAAAATTACACCTTATAGCTAGCTTAGGTGACAGAAATGTAGTATGCATTTTGGTGCATGTGTCCAGATCTTTTTGTCACTCCATTTTGTGTATGGCATTATCCTACATTATCAGTATCTTTGGATTGTCGATGTTTTTGTAGTGAGTCTTATTTGACACCATATTGTGTCATTAATGCCACACTGTGGCAGTTTTTGCTGCCATGAAAATAGATTAGATATGTGAAACCAATGTCAAATATGATTCCCCCCTGAAGCTAAGAAAAATGTGATCAGTAACTTTTAGACTCTTAATGTAGTGGCAGAAAAGTGTTTTCTTGATTTCCTAGCCCTATACTTCTGTTGCATACTTCTTAAGACATGAAACATACCATATTCTTATATACACAATAAAGGGTGTAAGTTCACAAGGCTATTTTTCTAGACATTTCGGTAAACCTGCATTTATTTGTTAGGTTTTGTGTTTATCGAATAAAAGCTGTTGACAAAATTCATCCTATTTTAAGTTTGCGTAACCTAGATATAACTCTTTGTTGATTATAGTTTATGGTGAATTGCTTTCTGTATTTCTGTTCTGATAGGATAGCAAGGTGTAATCTTAGTGCATCTGCTTCTTAGATGCCTGATTCTGAAAATGAAACATGTACAAAACTGATTGCTGACAGAGATAGCTCATGCATACATTCCCCGATCACCTTGTTTTTATTTGAATCAGGGCCTGGATTGAGAGCTATGTTTGATTTGGAAAATTGAAATATTGTAATAATGAAAACATATATAGCACATAGATCAATAAGCACAGAAAACATTTGAAGTATCATGAAATGCTTAGATTCTATTGCTTTAGATCCCGTATTATTTTTATTTTCTACTTGTTCAGCACTTTTAGTAGAATCGCATTTTTTTTCCACATAATCATGGGTGCACACATTTTTTTAATCTATTTTTCATTGTCGTAAACTGATTTTTGAGCATGTTGAAGACTAATAGTTGTTTTATTCTTTTCTTCAGGAAGAAGGTCGGACGCTGCAGGGTCAAAAGCTTACAAGGAAGCAGATGATCAACTATTGCTTCAGTTGGAAGAGAAAGATGTCATCTCATCAGCTGCTACTATATTGTCTGATCTCTGTGGACCTCAAGAATGGGTTTCTATGAACAAGCTTCATGAAGTGGTAAGAATGTTTTTTTTTTCTCCAGGAGAAGTGTCACTGTATACTTCTTTTGCTATCTCCCTTTTTTTTGTTAAAATCTTATTCTTGTGGATGCTGTCAGTCCCTTTACCTTTCAACCAAAACCATTGTTATTAAATAGCAGACTATCGGGTTTTGCTGCAGCCTTCTCTAGCCACTAATTGTGCCTATCGAACACTATATCCCACCATAGCTACTGCAGAGGTCATAAGGTAGCTGTCTAGAGACACTATAGCAGTAGTATATGCCTGCTACTTAAAACACTGAACATAACAGCCTTAGCCTACTCCTTACCACTTTACTGTCAGTCCTTTGAAAGCGATGAATTATGGCATGCACGAACGCGCATTTTCTTGTCTATGTTAAGTGTATCTATGCAATCCCAGTAGAAAAGAATCTTATATAGGATGATCGAGGATTCTTGATAAATAAGAGTTATCCTTGTGGTCCAAGTGAATTACGAACTAATAATCTGATGCCACAAGTTTGTTTGTAAAACAATCATGAAGTACAAGATAGCTTCTTGATTGTTTCTTGAGTAGCGTGAGGTTTGGCTTGAGCAAATTGGACCTATTCCTAGCCTTTGCATCTTCATCTGATAGATAGATAGATAGATAGATAGATAGATAGATAGATACATCATACTACTATTATATAGATTTTGTTGGTAGTTTCTATTTTGCTGCCATTCTTGCTTGTACTACAAACTTTTTTTGAACAAGATACTGTGTTCTACTGGAAACTGGAGGTAGTTGGCACATTTATACTTGTGCTGAAAGGTTAGATACAATGGTCAATGACTTGTTAATAGTATTTCAAATCTAAACCAAGATGATTGTCTACTGCAAAATGTGGGTGCTATAATCTTCTAGAAGCTGGTAGCTGCCACCTTATTTTTCCAGTACTAATAGCTCTGGGCACAACTAGTGGTCTCTTTCTTGTTGGATGATCTTGGACCATTTGGTGCCCTTCTCTGTTTCCTGTTCTGTGCTCGACAGTTTCTTGTTGCAATTATTGTTTCAAACTTCTAGTGGCTCATGAGGTTGTCGTTATCAGGTTTCCTGTAGTCTTTCACTCTTTTTTAGCCTTTCTTGCCATATGTATTACTCCCTCCATCCCAAAAAACAGGTCATTCTAGGATTCAAAATTTGTCCTAGAAAACAAGTCATTTTACCCTATTTAGAAAGTGTATGTGCATGTAAGAATCAATTATTGCCAATTATGGGTAATAAATAGGGGCAAACATGGTCATTTTTATCTTCATGTTAATCTTCCCTAAAATTTATAGAATGACCTGTATTTTGGGACGGAGGGAGTGTATCCTTTTATTTATTATTAAAAAAAGCTTGACGGGAAGAGGCTGACAGCCTCTCCGCTTTGAATTAAGAAAGAAGCAGGACTCGGACCGGGGTCTCCTAGCTGAGAGCGAGCTCCACTAGCCAGCAGCCGCGAGAGCACCTCCATATTCTTTTTATTTATTTCTAACAAGCTTTCTGTTGTCACAGATGTTTGATAAGTACGGAAATTTGTGGCACCACAGCAGGGTGCGAAAATATCTGACATCGGAAGACTTTTCTGCGAGTGAAACTGATGGTAGACCATGGCATGGACTCACATTGCTGCTAAAGAAGTACCCTGAGCATTTTGTGATCAACATAAGTAAAGCTGGGGGCCTGAGCACTGAGTTTGTCTCTTTGGTCTCACTGCAACCTTGAGAATTTTCCAGACACCTTTCCAAGGGTGTAGTATAGCTTGGAGTACCCTTTTGGTACTTTTGTAAACAGTGTACTTAGTTGGAGGGTAAAAAGTAGCTTTAGGCTTTGTTTTCCTTTCCGTTCATATTAAAGTTGATATGTTGGTTATGAAAAAAAGTGGCGAGGTTAATTTTCCTATCTGCTATGCTATTGCGTGGTTTGTATGCCGGTAGGATTTAGGATGTGCTCTGCTTTGATGGCAAGTTGCTGATGGGTTTCAGTTGTGCCTTAGGGCATCACATCAATCTACTCCCTCACCATCACTGTGGGGTGTATTTCATTTTCATAAAAAGCATATTTGTAAATATCATGTAACAATTAGTCAAAACTGTTCGTCCATATTGGTTGTATAAGCTACATGAGTAGATTCATATTTAGAATAATACTAAGATGATGTTGATTTTGTACCCATTAACAGTATATTATTATAGGATAAATTGATATTGATGGATGGATGGAGATTGGAGAATGTAGCCCGTAGCCTATAGAAAGCTGTCAGTTTATTTTCTGCGTTTTGGATTTTCTAAGCACTATGATGTTATGCCGATGATGTATGTATACTCTTGAAGCAAGTTGTAAGTTTGTTTAGAAGGTCTGTTCATGTGGTGAAACATCAACTGGAACGGTAAAGATTCTTTTTTCTTTTGTCTCCTTTGAGGCCATGTTTAGTTTGTGAAAATTTTTGGATTTGGGTACTGTAGCATTTTCGTTATTACTTGGCAATTAATGTCCAATGATGAACTAATTAGGCTTAAAAAAATTCGTCTTGTCATTTACAGTTATGTTGTGAGTGAAAGTGTTGAGAGAATGAATTGAGGGAATGAATTGTTGTTATTGATTGATGGTTGAATCATTTCTTTTATATGTACAAGAGGGAAATTGTGTATCTTCTCCAAAGGACATGCCCCTTTGAGAGTGACCCCTTCATGAGATTAACAACTGCTTGATGACATTCTAATGATGTCATTAATCTAAATAAGTAATTAACTAATTTACAGAATTGATCATTAATTTATTTGCTTCATAACACTCCCCCTTGATCAATTTGTTTTTCTTGTAGTCCTGTAATCAATTGAAAAATTCCTTGAAAACCCTATGGGAAAAATCAGGAGATGTATGTATATGTCATGGGAAAAACTCCTTAAACCCTTTGGGAAAATAGGAGAAAATGTTGATATGACATATATGTGTTGGTATTCCATTAAAACTCCTTTAAAATCCAGTGGGAAAAATATAAGGAGAAAATGATATGGAATATCATTGATTGCAAACTTATATGAGGAAAAACCTCGAAAGGAAAACTCATAAGTAAGTTTGAATGTATTATGACCAGTGGATCATATCTGAACTAACTTTCTCTCAAAACCCGATGGGAAAATATGAGGAGAAATTATATCTTGGATATCTTCTTAAAAACTCTATGAGAAAACAGAAGATATGATATATCTAATATGTCTCGAATATCTCTTTAAAAACTCCGGTGGGGAAAATTAGAGATATGACATAAAATATTGCCTCATTAAAAACCTATATATGAGAAAAACCTTGATAGGAAAACTCATTTAAGAAAAGAGTACAATTATATAATCTGATGATTATGGTTAGTTGAATTGGTCATGATTCAAAGAGAATCTCCCCTCTTATCCTTGCAAATCTCATGATTTGGTTTGCAAGGTTTCTATTTCCCCATAAAATAGTTTAGAAGCAATGTAATTTGTGATATTTCCCTTTATATGCCCTGCATTCTTTTATACAAGTGCAAGGCGAATTATCTTCATAGATAATTATTGGTTTCAGGATTGAACCAATGCCATATGATTGTTGTATGTGGTTGATCATTCTGTGAAGCTATATGATTCACGTGAAGCTTCATATAATGTAATTATTTCAGAATGATCCGTGGATATAACTACAAGAGTCGGCTTTGATGACTCACAAGATGTAGTTGTTCCACCATATAAAATTATAAAACCTGTTTAAGGTCTAGTATTATGGGGATCAGACATCAGTGTAACCAACAATAGTTTTGTATTAGCTAAAGCTAAGATCAATTGTGCCTTGGAAATATCTGAAGATATTCTTAATTCACGTCCAATGGCATCTCGTTGGAGTTGTGCTATGTCTGAGCTAGTGTTTAACAATTCGATGGAATCATAATTTATTAACTATTCATAGAAGTCATGTATTGATGTGATGCTTCAGAATGATAGACGAAAGTTTTTCATTTAGAATCTATTTTGATGATTCATATGAAACTTTAGTAATTTAATATCATTTTATATTCTGGTAAAATAGGGATTAGTTAGCCAGTATTTCGATATCCCATTTTTGATGTGTTCTGATTTGACAATAACAAATTAAAATCTTTTGTGCCATTTAGATATCTGTAGATATCTGATTTGACTCCGATTTGTATGGTATTGTTAGAGTTGCGCTAATTGAGCTAGCTACGTATCTACAAAAGCAATATCAGGCCTGTTGCAATTTGTATGATACAATAGCGCTTTGGCATTTAGTTTCTCATCCCAGTGTCTAAATGGGTATTGATCCATTTTTAGAGATGGAATGAACACAAGTGTTGATGGATATGATTGTCCAATATTAATTGAATATTGGTAAACTAATATATGTGCTTAAGTTGAAAACTTAAACATCCTTTGATTTTACCCAATTTTCATTTCGAATTCCATCATAAATAAATGCTTGTTGTTTGTGTGTTGAGATGATGAAAATTCCGATTTGGAATTAATTTATGAACACACATATGCATTTATAGTAATTAGAGTAATCATTTAATGAGAGATACTCATCTAGTCAGTTGTACCACAATCAACTTGACTATCTCAAGTCATAGAGTGACTTGTGCATAATTATATGTTGTAATTTTTCGTTTGGATTTAGCTCACAAAGTCCTTTGAGGACATATAAATCCAAATTTATCAAATCCAATTGATCTGCCAATAATTGAATATGGGAACGTAATTCTCACATATACCTTGATGGTATGTTCGTCGGTCTCTGCGTGAAACCATGTGCTACAAGCTCTCGTTGTCTCACCACCTTGCTTTCTTGAAGAAAAGCATTATGATATGTAGATAAGACTTTCCTATTTGAAAATGAGAGCACTTCTCCTTAATTGCCACCTTTTGCTTTGACCCAATTTGAGTGTTTGTTAACACTCTGCCTAGGACTTTTTGGTCTGGATCCAGTTAAAGGTGTATAGCAATTTTCAATAGGAGTATATGTCGACAAATTTGTAACCTTAATATGATTGATTGATCATAATCAATATATCTTGTGAGAAATAAACCTTTTAAATCCTATGTTATTTCCCACGACCATAGAATTAGGGTGTTCCATGACCCAGTGCCTAATTTATGTGCATATGTACTGGGCTTTTGAATGCAAAGCATTCATAGGCTTTGGATTTGAATAAATCCATAAAGTGTCTAACAACATTCATAATGTTGATTTGCATTTACTATCTAGGAGGATGTCTCCCCCTATTTCCGCGGATGCTTGTATCAAGCTGAATTCCTAGTTTGTGACCATACTTCTCCCCCCTCTTATTTGATATGGGAGTTTAGTGATAATTTTAAGTGCTTCACTCTTTCTGGTACAATAATTCTAGGAATTTTTTTATGACACTTTTGATTAGTAAATGCATTTGGCTGACTATTTGCAATGTGTTGCAAATAAAGATATTCTGAACTATTGGTTCAGATATTATTTGTATATACGTGGATATGAGGATTGAATGTGATATTCTTCTATAATTTATAATTCCTGGCATTCTATATGTGTGGTATTACTCTCCCCCTAATGCCTGGAATTATCCTCAAAATGTAATCACCATATGAGTTTATGAATAAATGAATTTATCTCTTACGAGTGATCCAAGATATTTTATGAATGACAGATAAATATCTTATATGGATCCTCAATGCCCATGAATGTATGCTGCGGTGGTGATATCGGTATATGTGAAATGTAACCGACATGCAGATGGGAAATATTTGGCTGAGGCCAAGATTCCATATAATTACTATAACGAGGGTACCGTTTTGATTGCAGTTATATGAATTTGAATTAAGTTTACGGTATGTAAGACTGTATGATGCAAACATGATGTTGACTGCAATTCTTTGATAATGGTCTATCAAGTAAGATTCTCTTGGTAAGAGATTTGGCTAATCCATTTTGTGTATGTACAAAAATATTCCACATTAATGCCTAGAGCCATACAGTAATAATTGAAGGCTTTTGAGGAGAATTTAGCGGCATTGTTAATCCTGATGGATTTGATTGTGTGGTTCGGATAATATGCTATTTAATTTGATAATTTGAACAAATAATCATGCTTAGCATGATTTCTTGTGGATAACAATACATACATGACCATCTGGTTGATGCATCAATAAGTACCAGGAAGTACCAATTTGGTCCGACTAATGCATGAATAGACCACAAATATCTCCTTGAATGCATTCAAGGAACTGTAGTGGTTCAGCCTTGATCTTAAGATAAGAGGTTCTTAAGATTAATTTTCTCATGGCACATGTGTACACAAATCTGAAGATTTTGAGAAAATTTTGAAATATTTATGTGGTGACCAATTGAATTACCGATAATTTTTATGTCATCCATATCCAAGGATGATTAAGGCGATAATGCCATGTCTTGAGTATATCAAGATTCTGAAAATTATCTTGTACGCAATATTTCTACGGGTTTGATGTATGTGTAATACAATCCCGTTGATGTTGAAGGAATTCTTTCAAGCATTTGCTTGATATACCCATAATTTTTATGATGAATTTATATTCATTATTGTTGTCATTATGTGTTTCCACATGAAAACTTTTGTGACGGATATCTTTGTAACTCAGTAGGGTACGGGTTGAATTGGGATATAGAAGTATATTCTCAATTGCTAATTTGGTACCCAAAGGAAGAATTAATATGGCTTGAACAAAACAATAATCACAATATCGCAGCATGCGATTTTTGTGAAGTTTCCTTTACTCTTTGTGAGAGTTTAGAAGTATTTTAATCTTCCTAAGTATTAGTGGTTTTATGTCCACTTAATGGATTTCTTCTTTCATTTGGATTGTTCCTTTAGGATAATCCTTGACAACAAATATTTACAACACAATATAAATATGGCTTGGTAATCAAGTTTCTGGGTATTATGGAGATTAAATTCTGTCTCCAAATATGTCGTTTGAATTAGAATTCTACGACCATGTCAGTTCTCTATAGGTTGTTCCATGTGATGGGATCTCCTCATTATCATGTTCTGTAGAACATATTTATTGTGTTCCATAGGAACATCTTTTGGAGCAACTGATGTCAATGGGTTGAGTAGTGAAGTGAGCTTCGAGCTCGTCCCATTGGACTTGTTTGCCAACGGATTTCAAATATATATCAACCAAATGTTTGGCATTTGTTGCACTTTTAGTGATATGATTGTGACAATCATATGTTCGACAAAACTTGAAAGTGTCTTGTTGAGTTTTTTTTAAAAATACCTTTGCCTTTGTTAGGTCCCTATTTTGTGATGATGCTTAGTTTTTCCTTGAAATTCAATCTGAATTTCATGCCACCAAATCTTGTTTTGGTATTCTGATCATTGTATTGATTTTCTAATAGTAGTACTGAGCCCTTTTGGGCGTAGTTGATGGCTCTTAGTTAAGGGCTCATCACATTTTTGTATCTAGAGTATGAGATCAGAATATTTGGCATTGTTGTGCCACGGTATTTCTGTTGCAATAACTTATTTGAAAAAGGAAAAATATAGATAATGACTTTTCGATCATTTCTGCATCATCTATAATGATCACAAAGCTGAAGCTTGCAACAAATCTTTGATACTGCAGAATTGGATTCTGCGATAGATTTGAATTTCATAAGGCCAAGTAGTGACTATCATGCCATGCATATGGCAAAATGATTGCCCTATGTGTATTTTGAGTGCAACTCAAAATTTACGTGGATCCTTTGCCAATATCTTGAGATATACGTGAAGATGACGTCTCAAGAAGTATTGTATTATATTTAGTTGTGTCTGAAATATGGGCTTGTGTATTAGGTTTATTGATGTCATCAATTAAACTTTTTTTTTTGTTGTTAGCATTATATTGACATTTATAGCCCAGAGCAGATAGTTGTGACCATCTGCTGCAATTTCAGTGAAATTCTTATTGACTAGATTAGCCATTTTTCTATATGAAAGATCATGTATATAATTACTTTACTGTGGTAAATTTAAAATTTATATGTGTGTAAATTTATGCAAAATAATGAAATCAAGATTATTCTTGAATCATAATTTAAGGTATTTTGTTTTGAATAGTGTAACTATTTTATAATATTTGTGCGGGAATAAATGACTTGATAGTCATATTTATATAAAATTAATTGTATAAATATTTTGGATACACACATTATAGGTAATCATCATAAGATGTAGACCTTTAGTAATGGGAAAATAACTTGCTGCCTAAAAGCATGGTCTCAGGGCAAATAAATTCTTAAAGAATTTATCGCAGCCGATGCCTAGGTCTCCATTACCTTGTGTTTTTCCAAAAAAACTCAGATTTATATACCTTAGTTTTAATTTTGCATAACTCTACATGATGTAGAATATAAATCAAATGCTATATTTGTAATGATACAAATAAGATAAATTGCACATGAAAGATTGTTCTAAAATAATATTTGCATAACCAATGTGAGATCTGCGGATCACATATGACAATTACTGTGGTAAATATGATTTTCACATTACATTGGTGCTAATTTCTAGATTTGATAATCTATTAACGATATTTATGCAAATTCAGAATAGCCTTGAGGACTAAAACGAAACAATGTAGGGCCTTAAATATAATTTATAGAACAGAAATAGCTAAAAACATTAAGATAAAGTTCTGGGGGCCAATTTGTAAAAATGCATGGGAGAGAGGGTGCTCAGCTTGGCTTTGCACGATTAGGCCTGCTAGCAGCCAGGAGGTTGTTCCGGCCCACGGCTCGGCTTGGCCCGCCTGCGGGCGGCCTGCCAGAGGCCCAAGCCAGCCCAGTCTTTGCCAGCCCGAGTAAAGGTGGAGGGGCGGTTAGGGTTTGGCCCAAACCGCCTCCTCCCCTGGAAACCGATGTCGCTCGCCCCTTTGGCGCGTGGGGGCGCCGCCGCCAGCCCCTTGCGGGGTGCTGCCGACGCGAAACGCCGCCGCTGAGCGGCCCTCTGTGGGTGCGCCGTCGCTTGATGCCCGATGGGGCACCGCTGGTCCGGCCGTCCCCTTGTGCGCCGACCAACAGCTGGTCGCCGGTCACCACCGGTAGGAGGAGGGCCCCGCGTGACGGGGTGCTTCGGGTGGTGAAGCGCCGGCCGCCGATGGCGCCGTTTGCCTGCGCGCCGGAGGGCGCTACCGCCGCAGGGCCGTGCGCTGCCGGCACCGCCGCGGGCAGTGCCCAGCGCCGTTGGCGCCGTTGTGGAGAGACGCCACCAGTGGTGGGCTCCGGTGTGCGCAGCTCCTCGCCTTCCCTTCTTCTTCTCATCTTTGCCGGTCCCCATGCGCGCCGGCGTCTAGTGGATGCGCCGCTGGTGTGCACCGCCGTTGGCGAGCGCCGTCGTCGGTGGGCGCCGCGCCTTGCTCCGCGGCCGAGGGTCGCCGCCTAGCGCTGTAGCGCCTCTGGAGGACGCCGCGCCGAGTGCCGCCGCGGGTGGTGGGGTGCCCATTGCCGCCGAGGGCGGCCGTGGTGGTGTCGTTCGACGGCGAGGAAGCCATCATCGTTTTCAGAGAATTGTAAGAGTCGATACATCTTACTCCTTTCCTTCCAGTAATTCCGGCGAGTTCTCCCAGCGCTGAGTTCTCCCTCGTGTTGGCCTTCTTGTTGCAGAAGTCTGCGAGTTCTTCCCCATCGGTTCTTGCGCTCAGTAGAGAGTCTAGAGTGTGTGATAACGTGTTGTGAGTGAAAGTGTTGAGAGAATAAATTGTTGTTATTGATTTATGGTTGGACCATTCCTTTTATATGTACAAGAGGAAAAGAGTGTCTCTTCTCCAAAGGACATGCCCCTTTGAGAGTGACCCCTTCATGAGATTAACAACTGCTTGATGACATTCTAATGATGTCATTAATCTAAATAAGTAATTAACTAATTACAGAATTGATCACTAATTTATTTGCTTCATAACAAATTAAACTGTGTAATTAGTTATTTTTTTCAATTGCATTTAATGCTTCATGCATGTGTTTAAAGATTCGATGTGACGGATAGTGTAGAAAAATTTTTGGAAACTAAATATGGCCTGAGCTTGTTAAGTGTAACTTGTGCTGTTTGAAGCTGTCCTTGCGAGCTTGAAGAGATAAACAATTTGTTGTTCTGCAAGAAACAAAACCCAAACTGGATATGGTGTGTCAATTTTCATTTTCAACTTCATGTATGCCTTATTGATGTGTGGGAAAGATTGCCCTTTCTTATAAAGAGACCTAAACTTGTGGATTGACTGACTGGTGCTGTGACATTGCACACCAGTGGATCTTCGCCATGTAAATCGGCTGGCGCTGCGAGATCGACCTACTCTTGCCTGTTGGTCCCTTAAGCTAGCGTCTTTTAGGCGAGGACTATGATACGTTTGTTTCTGTCAGTTTTTTTTGTCAGTTTTTTTTAGCCCCTATCACATCAAAAAAACTCTTACCATTTAGGAGTATAAAATAAAATTTATTTATAAAACTTTTTTGATAGGATTTGGGCGGGGTTTATCAGCAAAATAGGAAATTTTCACTCACGTGTTGGCTAGCCACAATTGAAAGAAATTTACTCGATATCTGCAATCTCGGATCATTTTTTTTAAAAAAAATCACTGGTGCCCTATCGAAATTTCAAATTCTGTGATAGTAAAAAAAGGAGGCATCAGTATTGCCTGAAGTCAAAAGGATGCGCAGTGGGTGCATTAAAGCTGGCTCCTGCTGACGGAGGACGAGGGCAGGGCAGCCCGCTAGGTCTCACATAAATTGGCAGCCGGCCGGCCAGACAGCCTCGGTGATGGTCCCCTGGGTATACATGGACGGATGGACGATTCATGCCCTGCCCTGCCCTGCCCAAGCAAGCATGCATCAATGGCGTGCTTCAATGCGGCGGTATGCCGCCCCCGCCACCATCTCATCTCATACAACCCCCAACCACCCCTCTCCCTCCAAAGTTCTGGTTGGCGAGACAACGACGACTTGCTCAAGTTAAAACCTGCTGCGTGCTGGCCTTGGCTCGGTGCTAGGCCGGTAGACCAAACTGCGTTCCCACGCAGGTACCTCCTCCATCTACATAATGCAATTACAGGATCTGCCGGTTAAACTAGTTCACGTTTGGTCAAATTAGAGTAAATAGTACTAACGCTTGTGTCTCCAAATAAATTTATTATGAAAAATATATGTATAACTAATCTAATGATATTTATTTTGTATCATGAATACTATTAATAAATTTTTTTATATAACTTTAGTTAAAGTTCAAACTGTTTGACTTATCAAAAACTGAAAATCACATTCTTTTTTGGACGGAGTCAGAGGAAGTAGTATGATTCCGTTTGAATGGGCTAGCTTTATATGAATTAGTGAGCTAAACATGCACTAATCACGACTAATGGAATCAAACTAACAACATTATGTGCACAATTAGTCTGTATTTATATCTAGAAAATAATAGGGCTAGGATATGAGCTTGGGCATGTGACGGATCGTGGCGTGTGGACAACACAACCAGATGCATGGCCATGGTCTCCACCGAGGACGTCCTACGCCTGCGGAGCCATGTGGGCAGGCTAGCGCCCTTCTGCATATATATGCATATTTGAGCTGGTCGTGACCATGAACGAGGACGCTGCACCAAAACACAGTGCCATGGCGTTCTTGTTTACCTGGACGGCAGCTGCAGTCGATGCAGGACTGCAACAGTCGCCACCCTAGCTATGATCGATGGCATTGGCATGTCCAATGTCATGTGTATGGAAAAAGAGACGGAGATCAACACTGTCTTTGTATATGGGCAGGGCTGTATATAGACTTCTTAGAAAGTGGGAGAAGATCACCGAGCGATACGAATCTGCCATCCATCAGCCTCGCCGTCGCCCGGCGACCTAGCCTTCTCCCCGGCGACCTAGCCTTCGACGGTGGCCTCCCGGCCGCCGGCTCCGGCGAAGCGGCGGCCCTCTCCCATGCCTCCTCATATCAAGCTCGCTCCTTCAGTTCGTCTTGCACTGCGCCAGTGCAAGGCCAAGGATGGAGGTGCAACTTCCAACCCGGCAAAAGATCGTTACTTGCTCTAGCGCGCTAAAGAGGAGATCGAGCTTCTCTGCTAACCTCAGGGCTGGCATGGGGAAATTTTGGGCATCATATTGTAACGAACATGGCACCATTTATGCCATTTCGAGTGATTTTGGTGATCGAATGACAACACAACACTTGGACTAATATGATTGTTAAGATGATCATTCTCAGGCTTTTAGGTTCAAGTGATGACAAAGAGAAAGAGAAAATAGGCGTAGCAAGGCCCGAAGGGCAGCCCCTACGGGGGTTCCGCTACCCGGTTAGCGGACGGGGGTCGAGGGGGAGCCACCCCTCGCGGGTCTCAGGGCAGCGCCCTGAAAGCTCTTCGGTCAGTAGCACCGGAAGAACCGACGCCATGGGCATCGGAGCATCCGATGGTAGTCGGAAGAACCGACGCCATGGTACTTTGGTGCAGAAGGGAGTCGAAGCCAAGTCAGCCTATAGGCACCGGTTGAACCGACGGGTCAAAAAGGGGCATCGGTGCATTGGCCGTCCTTTGTACCAGAGACGATGTCAGGTGCCCAGGAGAAGTGTCTTCAGCACCGGTTCAACCGATGGGGCATCGGTGCATACCACCGGTGTAATGACGTCAGCGTCCAGGAGAAGATTCCTTCAGCACCGGTTGAACCGGTGAGGCATCGGTGCAAAGCATCGGTTCAACCGGTGGTCTCTGCGTCAGCCATCAGGAGTCCAACGGCTACTTCGTGTTATGAGTGACCGGATGAACCGACGCTACCCTGCCAAGAGGCATCGGTTCTTCCGGTGGTACGCAGATTTTCAGCTAACCGTTGGAGCAACGGCTACAAGACTTGGTGGCCTATATATATGCCTCACCCCGGCCATTTGAAGATTGCTGGAGTTGCTGGACATCCCACACACACCCAAGAACATCTCCAAGCCATACAAAAGCATCAAGATCATATCCTTAGCCCTTAGCACACTTTGAGAGTGTTGTGTAAAGGATTAGCTCTTAGTGAGTGAGTTTGCAAGGCTTAGAGCCTTTGTGCTGTGGTTCATTAGTGAACCAAAACAAGAGCTTGGTGCGCCGGCACCTTGGAGCGTGGAGCTCGCCGGCAACGTCATCGACCCTCCGACTTGGTGTGGAGCGGCGACGACACCTTTGTGCGGGGGACGTGGAGACCCCCATCCTTTGTGGAGAAGCTCCTTAGTGGAACCCGGGGCCAAGGTGACCGTGATTGTGTTCACGGAAGAGACTTGGTGGCCGAGTAGCAATACTCTTAGTGAGTGCTACAACAACGTGGATGTAGGTGTGCCTTTGTGGCTAACCGAACCACGGGATAAACACCCGCGTCAAGAGTTTGCTATCTCCTATCCCGCTCTTTAAGCTTCCGCATTTCATTCTAGTAATTTGTATGCCTTTACTTTCATAGAATAGTTTCTTGATAGGAAAGGCTATAGGTTGCTAAACTCTTTTGGGATAGGGGTTTTACACTAGAACAACCTAGTTGCACATCTAGATAGCTTGTTTTAGTTTAAGCTTTGTGCAAACTAGTTGGAGCCATAGGTCTACGTTTTTATTAGTGCCTAATTCACCCCCTCCCCCTCTTAGGCTAGAGCACCCGATCACTTTGACATATTCAGACTCTGAGTGTGAAGATCTTGGAGATGCTGAGGTGCTAGCTTCGGGCCGCCGCGAGTCTGCAGCGGCTGGTGTTTCTTCTTCGGGGTGTTCCAATGTTCAACAGGAGGCTTCAATTCCGACGGTGACGCCTTCCTCCCGGCAATCCAGGCCGGGTTCTCAGTCGGCGGCGCTTCATCCGGCGGTGCCGCCGTGGAAGAAGGTGTGGAAAGGCCCTCTGCCGCCTAGGAGGGTCTCGCCGGCGAAGACCTTGGGCGACATCATCCTTCCGGCATTGGCGGCGGCCGGCGGTAGGAGGGGGGCAAGGACTGGCGGCGATTCGCTATTCCCGTCGGTCCCAATTTCAAATTCACCATCCCTCTCCAAGCGAAACACCAGTTCGGGTTCGGAGGCTAACCGGACTGGGCCTAGACTTCTCTTCAGGTCTGGGCCGAGGAAAGAGCCTGCGATCGTTCGGCCTACACGTTCCCTGGTCAGACTGCTTCTCATTCCCGATACGCACCTACGGAAGACCTACGCTGCCATCGTCATGTCCGGCGGGCAGGTTGCTCATGGCTGTCGTGCGCGAGGGAGATTTGGTGCCCATGGACGCAATCCACAGGGACGCAGCACTCCAGGCCGCGGTCAATCCCCTCCGCCTGCAGGGGGTGTGGGCGCGGGACACCCAGCCGGGCGAGGCGCTGATGGCAACCAGACCATGCCCAGCGGAGGTCCAGGCGGTTCCCAAGGCAACAGAGGCGGCGGGCGTGGGGTGCCCCAACCTGCGACGATCGATACTGGCAACCCTAATCTACGTCGTGGTGGGGGATGTGGCCAGGGGGTCGGGGCAGGGGTCGGGGTGCTCCGGTTGTCGACGAAGACCAGGCAAGTGGTGCTGCGTTGGTCGATCCCGCTAGTGATGCTGCTGCGTTGGCGGATCTTACACAGCAGGCCAAGCAGAAGCGGAAGCGCAAGGACGAGGCAAATTTCAAGCTGGATTGCACGATTTGCACGGAGGACCACTACACTAGCAAGTGCCCGCAGCTTAAAGGGCCTAAGCCGTCCGTTTCATATTGCGGAGCCGCTTCCGATGGGCTAGGTTTCTTCTGTATTCAGGTGGCTCGACCTTTTCATACTGTTCCTATGGCAAGTGCAAATGTTTCCGCTCTGATCACTGTGGAGGAGGGTGCAGTCTCGACTGAGTTGCTTAAGTCCGAGTTGGCATGGATTATTCCGGTTCGCTGAGATTAGGCAGTGCAGGAGCATGGTGTTAAGGCTTTCTTAGTGCCCTTTCCTTCTAAGGTTGAGCTAGATCGTATGGTTGCGATTCGCACCGTCACTACCAAGAACAAGGAGGGAGTTCTCATCTTCGAGGAATTCGATTCAGAGGTCAAGCCCATCATGGTACTGGACCAAGTTTGGCTTTCTGTGACGAATGTTCCTACTCCGCTCCGTGCTTTTTTACCCCTTTAGGCTGTGGGGTCAATGGTCGGTGCCACTCAGAAGGTGGATATGAATCACCTTCGTCTTACTGGAGAGGTTCGTATTCTGGTGGCTGTTTTCGATGTCAAAGAGATTCCAAAAATGGAGGATATCTGCGTCAATAGAAGCATCTATCGAGTCTACTTCAATGTTGAGGAAGTGGTAGATGATGATCCTTTTAACCTAGAGGATGATGACTTACTGGGTGATGATGCTGACACCGGAATGAATGATGGTTCACAAGGCGGTTTGGATGGTAATGGTGATCAACACATGTCAGATGCCCCTCAGGATGCAGCTCCACAGCCTGAGGCACCTAATGATCAACAAACTGGTAAAAAGACCATAGGTTTTTCTCAGCAAGAAGCCGCCTTAATTGATGAGGTCCTTGACAAAGCTTGTGAGAGTTTGCTAGAGGAAATCAGTGTTAAGGTCATGGTGGAGGCAAATGGCGAGGATAGACCCTATTCCCCGCCAACTGAGGAGGAGTCCGCGAGGTTCCAGGCTTTGTTGGAATCTTCTCAGCAGCTGCATACAAGGCCCTAGAAGAGAGGTGTTGATACTGTTGTACACTCTAGTGATGGGAGTCTTCCCGTCGCTGCTTCTAGCTTTGTGGTGCAGGTACCTTGCGAGGTGGAGGGTTCCTTGGTTGCTGTCCCGTTGCGTGCGGACGGCGACTAGGACCTTTCTGTTGGAGACACTGCGGCAGGGGCGGTCCCCCCGCTCTCGGCGGGAGAGGGAGTGCCGCTTACCGCCCCTTCGTCCGCGGGTGGGAGCCATGGGCCCCCAGTCCACTCTTCAGCACCGGATGGGGGCCACGAGCTCACCGCCTCTTCGACCACGGGGATGGGCCAGGCGACCCCGCCTCTTCTTCATTCGCGGGTGGGGGTCAGACGCCTGACGTCATCCCCACTTCAGCTCTAGCTGCAGCTGATCCGATCAAGACCACCAAAATCCGAAGGAGCGTCAGGAATAAGGACAAGGCGGATGAACACACCCTACACAAAACTTCGCGAGTGGCTGCAAAAAAGAACCTTGAACCAGGTACATCTTTTACCAGCTTTTCAGATTCGCATGTTATTTCAAACCTTAGTAGGGTAGGCTTCAAATTAGGCCATACTGATGAAATTGTTAAAGCTTCTTCTGTCAAAATTAAAAATCTAGAAATAGATAGGATGGTGATTCTTGCTAATAAGAAAAAATGTAATGTAAAATCGACTGAATTACCAGATGAGAGTGATGATGAAAGGGATGCTAGACTTGATGCAGTTCTCAGCCACGCTTGTGGTAATCTGAATGAGAACTTGCAAGACCTAGAGTCGAATCACATTATCGATCTGTCTCCGGTCCATCAGAAGAAAAGGTCTAACACTGCCAAAAATTTTAAACATGGCAAAGTCCCAAAAAAACCAAAAACCCCTTCCAAATTTGTGATCAAATGAAAGTGGTTTTTTGGAATAGCAGAGGTCTAGGTGACTTGGCTAAACATAGGTTTTTGTCTGATTTGGTTACGGAAGAGCAAATCAGTTTCATCGCTCTTTCCGAGACTGGTAGGGTTGACTTTCCAGATCGTATTTTAAAGAACCTCTGTGCGGGCCGGGACTTCCTTTGGCATAGTATGGCCCCTCATGGTCGATCTGGAGGCATTCTACTAGGTGTGGATCTACAGGTTTTTGATATTGGAGCCATTGCAGAGGGAGATTTCTATGTGAAATTTACCTTACGATGCAAAAGCGATGGTTTCAAATTTGTGCTATATACGGCGTATGGCCCAGCACAATATCAAAACAAGCAGGAGTTTTTGGTCGAATTGGCAAACACATGCTCAAAGGAGATTATTCCGTATTTAATTGGAGGGGACTTCAATATTATGAGAAGGCCGGAAGATAAGAGTTCTGGGGTGTTTGACTTCAAATGGCCAAACTTGTTCAATGCTGTTATCGAATCTTTTGATCTCAAAGAGAATGTTATGTCTGGGTGCCAATTTACATGGGCGGGTCCTGGTGACAATCCGACTTTTGAGAAGCTTGATAGAGTTCTGGTTAGTACAGATTGGGAAGATAAGTTCCCGCTATCGACGGTAGAACCAAGAGATCGAAATATTTCAGACCACACTCCTCTAATTCTTAATACTGGTGCATCCATACACCACTCAAACCAATTCCCTTTTAAATTTGAGAGATGATGGTTGATTAGGGATGGTTTCTACGATGGTTGTAAGCATTTGGCAATCTGAAACGTCTGGATGTACTCCTCTGGAGAGGTGGCAGAATAAAATTCGTAGGCTCAGACAGCATCTTCGAGGCTGGGCCAAGCATACGGCAGGAACATACAGAAAAGAAAAGAAGAAACTTCTAGCTCTATTAGAGAAGTTAGATAAGAAGGCTGAGATTACCTCTCTTTCAGATCAAGAGGTTAATTTTAAGCACTATCTGAAAGAGAGGCTAGTTCTTCTTTTGAGGGAGGAAGAAATTAAGTGGTATGAGAGAGCAAAGGTGAAAACACTTCTACAGGGAGATGATAATACAATATTCTTCCATCTAGTAGCTAACGGGAAACACCGAAAACAACATATTTATAAACTTGAAAATGATCAAGGAGTTATTATTGGTGATGCCCAGCTTAAGAGCTATATCACTCAGTTTTATAAGGACTTGTTCGGGTCTCCAGATGTTTCGGACATTACACTTGAGGAAGATCGAATTCAGGATATTCCACAAGTGACCCAAGAGGATAATGAGATGCTCACTAGTGAATTCACTATGTCTGAAGTGAGAAATGCTGTTTTTCAAATGGAACACAACAAGGCTCCTGGTCCTTACGGTTCCCGGCTGAATTCTATCAAGTCTTCTAGGAAGTAATTATGGACGACCTTATGGCTCTTTTTGCGGACTTCCATAACGAGGACCTGAACCTCTTCAGTCTGAATTTTGGAATCATTACGCTAATTCCAAAAATTTAGGAGGCAACGAAAATTCAACAATTTAGACTCATTTGCGTCCTTAATGTTAGCTTTAAAATTTTTACTAAAGTTGCTACGAATAGGTTGAACAATATTGCCCAAATAGTAGTGGGTCCTATGCAGGCTGCCTTCTTGCTAGGCAGGAATATCATGGAAGGAGTAGTCATTTTACGTGAAACTATCCATGAAATGCATACCGAAAAATAGAATGGGGTCATTTTCAAAATTGACTTTGAAAAGGCATATGACAAAGTAAAATGGTCTTTCCTTCAACAAACGCTACGCATGAAAGGGTTTTCTCCTAAGTGATGTAGATGGGTTGAAGGGATGATTTCTACCGAAAGTGTGGGGATCAAAGTCAATGACGAAATTGGTCCATACTTCCAAACTAAGAGAGGGCTCTGTCAAGGAGATCCTATGTCACCCATTTTATTTAACATTGTTGCGGATATGCTGGCTCTCATCATTAAGAGGGTAAAAGACGATGGTCAAATAAGATGTGTTATACCTAACCTTTTGGATGATGGTTTGTCTATCTTACAATATGCCGATGACACCATCATCTTTATTGATCATGACTTGGAACAAGCTAAGAATCTTAAACTGTTGCTTTGTGCTTTTGAACAGTTATCTGGGTTAAAGATCAACTTCCACAAGAGTGAAATTTTCTGCTATGGAGTAGCTAAAGAGATGCAGGACATCTATATTGATCTCTTTGGTTGTAATGCCGAGGAATACCCTTTTAGATATTTGGGAATCCTATGCATCATAGAAAGCTACTAAATTCTGAGTGGCGAAAGGTTGAAGAACATTTTGAGAAAAAACTCTCTTGTTGAAAAGCTAAGTACCTGTCTTATGGGGGCCGTTTGGTCTTGTTAAATTCGGTACTTAGTAGCCTACCCATATTTATGATGTCCTTTTTTGAAATCCCAAAAGGTGTACTAAAAAATCTTGACCATTTTAGATCGAGATTTTTTTGGCAAGGTTCTTCCAATAAGCACAAGTATCGACTTGCCAAATGGGACATCTTATGTTGCCCTAAAGATCAAGGGGGACTTTGTATCTTAAATCTGTAGCTACAGAATAAATGCTTGTTGGCAAAATGGTTAGTTAATTTGTTTAATACTAACGGTATATGGCAAACCATACTAACGAACAAATATCTAGGATCCAAGTCTCTCACGCAGGTGCAGGCAAAGTCTTATGACTCTCATTTCTGGAGAGGTCTTTTGAAGATCAAAGATGAGGTTCTTGCCAAAGGCTCCTTCACAATTAAAGACGGGATCAAAACTAGGTTCTGGGATGACATATGGGAAGGGCAAATGCCATTCAAAGATAAATACCCATCACTTTACAAGGTTGTGAGGCATCCTCATGCGACTCTGGCCAGTGTTTTGGCTACAAGGCCTCTCAATTTATATTTTAGGAGGGCGTTGGTGGGTAACAAACTTGTGGAATGGCAAAACCTTCTAGCTCAGATCGCGCATATTCAACTGGTGGGTGGGTCGGATACGTTTAAATGGATTTTGACCAAATCAGGGTCTTTTACTGTTCGATCTTTATATCTGCACTGTTTAGATACACAGCCGCCTTTTAGACATAAGCTAATCTGGAAATTGAAGATTCCTCTAAAGATTAAGATTTTTCTCTGGTTTCTTCAAAGGGGGATACTATTAGCTAAAGACAATCTTGCTAAGAAGAACTGGGCAGGAAACCAAAAATGTTGTGGATGTAATAGTAATGAGACTATAGAACATCTTTTCCTGCTTTGTTCATATGCAAGAATGGTTTGGAGGATTATCTTTTATGCTACTGGTTTAACGCCACCTAGATCAATTCGTCATATGTTTAATTCTTGGCTTTCTAATCAATCTAAAAAGATTAGGAATATCATCTGGGTGGGGGTTGCTGCTGTTTGTTGGGCGATTTGGAGATGTCGCAATGATATTATTTTTAACAAAATCAAAGTTAACTCGATTTTGCAGGTCATCTTTAGGGAACATATTGGTTTCGTTTCTGGGCTCAACTACAGCATGAGGAGCACGCTAAGGACGCTTTCTCCAGCTTGAGCAGACTTCTTGAGACAATTGCTCTTGATTTAGTTAAAGGAGGGTGGAAGCATGTCTATCACTTCTACTAGTTCTGTGTCTTTCTAGAGACTAGTGTGCCCTATTCAGTTTTTTGCAAACTTTGTTTCTTTGGCTGTGTATGCCTCGTCATAGAGGCCGGATTGGTTATCCTTTATCTAAAAAAATATGGGCAGGGCTGTGGCTGCAAATTAAATAAGCGATCGATGGCCAATAGTTGTGCCGGTCTTCCTTCGATTGTGTCCATCCCAATTCCATTTTGCAGTTCCTGTTGTCGGCATGCCATGCGCATTTCCTTGGTCTCGGAACTTCTCCGGTCGAGAAATGGTTGTGGTCCTCTATTGTGCGTCCGGTGAAAAGTTTTCAATCTTTGACCAACAACGATTCACGAGGAAGCGATATAATTTGTCACATGGGTGTTATTGATTCATCATGCAATCCAAGTGTTAAAAAGAAAAAGAAAAAGAAAAAGAAAACAGAAACCCTCTAAAACTGTCAACCATGCCTTGCCGACTTCTAATTCTCAACGAGAAGCAAGGGCAGATCTAAGAAAGACCGCAGGCTAAGGGGCTCAAGCCACTCTACCTCTCCAAGATCAATGGATCCCTCTAAACCCTCCTCTATTTTTGAGAAGAAAGAATGAAGAAGGTTGGTGAGAGGAGGAAGCATAGAAGGGATCAGAGGAAGAAGAAAAGAAGGGAGATGAGACTCTTCATATCTTGGCTAGATTCGTCACTGATGAAAAGCTAAGCGCATGATGATTATGGAGAAGTTTTGCCAAACAATATTTTTTTACAAAGAATCGCTTCTAGGTAAATTTTGTAATGTGATTATCTGAAAGGTCTAAGATGCAAGGAGCTTAATAAATAACTACTTTTCCTGATTCATTTCCCAACACATAATAACGTCAGAGTCTATCCAAGAAAACCACTTTCAGCCACATAATGACATAATCACCTATCACTTTCTACTATGAATCAAAAATAGGATGCGGCTGTAGAGTGTTGCATGGATCTCCAGAAAATACATCTAGAATTATACTAAGTCCAATATTTTTAACGTTAACGATTACTAGTTCAAAATTCATCCGTATCAATAATACAAGGTTGACTTGCTGGTTAATTGTAAAATCGTTCCATAGCATATACCCCATTAAGTAAAATAGTATAATTTAGATGCTCCATTGCAATATTATTGGAGACCATCTCTCGGTATCCTAATTAATAAAATTAAATTTGGAAATTATTATTAGGAGTAGCATGGAGCAAGTAATGCAAATAAAAGGCAACGAATTTGGAACCCGAAGAAGTAAGAGCATCTCCAACAGTTTGACAAATCAGGTTGGCATCTTTGAGTTTTAGCAAAAACAACAAAAAATACCTCTCCAATAGTTTGGCAAAGGACTTGGCATTTTTTGGCAACTTAGAAAAAACCTGCCTCGAGCGCGCAAATATACGCGAGCGGCTCCGATTTGGCATCGGCGTTTCTCACGAGGAGAAGCCAGGTGGGTGGGTGAAAAAAAGAAATAAAAAATGGAGAAGGGTTCCTGATGCAAATATATAAGTGAGAAAGAAAGATTTGGCAAGTTAAAAATAGCAAATTCTTAGAGATGCATTCTTTTTTTAGTTTGGCAAATCTTTTAGGAGTTGGCAAATTACAAGATTTGGTAAGTTAAAAATAGCAAACTCTTAGAGATGCTCTAACATGGAGAGAAAAATGCAGAGGGAAGACAGTGACTCATATGTGGCCAATGTAATACATTGCCACCCTTAAATCAAGGCAGCTGGCACATGCAAGCAACTGGCGAGCTGAAACGGAAGAGGCGAATAGGACAGAAATCTACGTGTGTCAACGACAACGCCATGAAAGCATGAACGTATCGTCAACTGGGACAAAGGCTTGAGACGAAAACAAGAGTGTAAAACAGACAGTGTGCAACTACACCATTGACTTCCGTTGAAGAACAGATCAGGCTTACAGGTACAGGAATCGTAAGGACAACTCAAGAACAGAGGCATGTTATGCCACTTCTATGCAACATAACATAACAGACATGCTGCCAAACTTTCTTATTTATGATAAAAAGGATCAGGTTTCAAGTTTAAAATAAAAGTAACAAATAACAAAGGAGCTGTTGTTATTTTTCATTAAGGTTGTGCAAGTAAGTTAAAAAACCATAACAGTATTGTTTATTGAAACACCTGAATGTTTATTTTCATTAAATTTTGTTGTCAAACTCAAGAAATCAGATTAACTGCGGTAACATAAGCTGATGGTCATCACTAACACAACAAACTGCATCCCCGCACCAACCACATGATAAAAGAGTCTCTCCTCTGCCTCTGTAACGTACAATCACAGCAATTAAAACCATGGCCAGAGAAAACGCGTAGGAGTTAAAATTGGCAATCCATGACACAAAAAAAAAGAAAAAAACCTATCTTGGAAACGTGTCGAGTTGGCAAACCATCTTGATACCAAAAGAAATCATCATCGTTACGAACTTGATAATCCACAAATGTGCCTAAATTTCTCCTAATATAAATTCACTGGAAATCAGCACCGCACATGTTTGTCCTTCCTAATTGTACCACCACTGACAAATTCCAAGAGGGCAAGAACAAACAAAGCTCATCACTACTGTGAGGCAAAGCAAAAGAAAGATGCTAGTGATTCGACTATATCCACAGTTCAATTCAAGTTTGGACCAACAAATCGCACAAAAAGGCTGAATCAACCCCAACCATCACCACACTTGCTACTTTACGAGTCATGGAATGGCTACAATGTAGGAGAGTATATATATTACTAGCACCACTACCAATCTGCTGAGACCTCAAACAGACAGAACCCCTCACCATGAATCCATCGGTGACGTCTCTTGGTCGCCATCGGCGAGCCTGGAGGAGGATCCGGCTAGAGGTGGCAGTTGAGGCAGTTGCAGGTGCGCGGGGTGAAGGAGCAGACGCCGAAGGGGCGGTTGGGGATGTTGCAGTTGATGGCGTAGCAGCAGGGCGCCGGGATGCACATCCCGTGGGCGCCGCCGCAGCAGGTGCACACCGCGCACACCTGGAACCGGCCCACCAGCCGCCGCCCGCGCCATCGCTCCACGCCGCCGTCCAGGAACGTCTTACGCAGACGCGGCGTCCACGCCGCAGTCGCATTGCCGCCGCTCTCAGCCGGCTGCAGGTCGCACACACGAAGCAAGTAAATGTTGGGTGCCGCCAACCAACCAACCGCACGAGAGACGGAGAGAGGAACATGTAGAGAGATTGAGAAGGAGGGAGACGCTTACCTGTTGGGAGGAGGCCGCTGGTGCGGTGAGGACGAAGGAGGGGGAGGCGAGGAGGACGAAGAAGAAGAAGAGGAGGAGCAGGAGGGGAGGGATGGGTGGCCATGGTGATGAGGAACATGAAGCCATCTTGTGGCAGGGTGTGCAGGCAGAGAGGAAGGGGAGGTTTTGTGACGAGGCGTGGCATTTATTTGCGCAGAGCGGAGCAGGGTAGAGGAGGACTGGGGACGCGAACGCGACGCGATGCGTTGCGCTGCAGTGCACTGCGTAACTGCTGTGGCCTGTGGAGGATGTTGTTGACGCGAAACATCACACACCAAGTCTAATAGCTCCATTTGATTCAAACCAAGGTGTGCCAGCCAATTTGACCTGTAAATTGATAAAGAAACAGCAAACAGTCAAATTGAAGAGTGTATTGGCTGGATTTCCGAATCACTCTCACACGGCGTATCGGCAAGGCTCTGCCGATACAAAAAACGACAGCAGATCGGGTATAAAAAACGTGTAATAAAGGCGATGTACAGGGAATCGGCAATGAGCTGCCGATACCGGTATGCAACTAGATGGCTAGACTTGAGCCGACACGTGCCAGGTAATAATGTACAAACCCACGAATGTGTGGATCTGGATAAAGCTAAAGCTGGTAACCAATCTAATTAGCTTTATAAGGTTTATCGTGATAAACAAAGAGCTTACAACCGATTAAATATATCACTAAGCCGGGTAATTTGTGAATAGATCGAAATGAGAACACAGCAATACGCCCGAGATCAAAACTTAGATTTGGTAAATTTTAAATAGATCTGAACGAAACCACAACGATGCGCCCGGAAACTAAAGTTCAGATTTACTCGGTAAACGAAGACTTACCAGCAAACCAAGTCGTTTGAATGTGAGGCGTCCTTGATCAGCTCGAAAGAACTCGCGGAAAAGAAAAAAATAGCGAAGTCGCCGACGAGAAAGTAAATTGCAAGTAGTAAAGTTTATTTGTTTGGATGTGTATCTATCTTTACAATAGCCGGAGGGCTTATATTTATACCCCTTGCTAACACAATTCTAGCCGATTACGGCAAAGCACGATTCTATTCTATAAAACAAAAAGTAATTCTAAAATGAGATAACTCTTGTCCAACCAAAGCCAAAATATCTGGTCAACTCCCCCTTCCTCGTCAACAAGATCTTCAACGGCGATGCACGATCACCCTTCCAAATCCATCGTTCGTATCATGCAGCATCTTTTCTCCTTTGCAACACTCTTCCTTGACACGTGTCAAAATCTGGTGTGAACACATGCCCCCAATTTCGGAGAAAAAAAACACTCTTTTTGTTTCGAAATTAATCTGTGTCATGATCACGCTGCCGAACAGTCTTCTCATTACTCCCATCTCGCTTGCCGTGCGGGCTGCGAACGAAAATCTCTTCTTTTCCCTCAACCTTTCCCCTCCTCGTCCACACAACGGGAATCAATCGATTTACCTTCCGTCTTTTTACCCATACGCTTCTCAATTAAATCCAAGGGTAAAAACTGTACCAGCGCACCGCAACCGATTTACCTCCTTCACTTTGGGCTATAAATTACCCCATCGGCACTGTAGTTCTTCTATCGGCCAAAGCCTTCCTCGCCTTCTTCTTCCTTTACCCTATCCAAAAACCCCTGTCTTCCTTTCTTCTTCCGAGCAAATGGCCAGCAACAAGCGCGCCGGCGAGGGTTCTTCTAATGCTCCTCCGCAGCTCCGTCACCGTCTCGGGTAAGATGCTTCTGTTCTCCACCAATGCTACCCTCCAGATCTGCATCTAACCAGTTTTTTATTTCTGCAGGGAAGCCGACGCCGAGCTCCCTGACAACTTCCAGGCCCTGGACGAGGGCACCCAGGGACTCATCCGCGACCTCCTCCGTCAACGCGACAAGGCCCGCCGCGATCTCGATCGGGCGTAGACGGATCAGGTCGTCATCCGCGGCCAGCTCTCCTTCGCTGATAGGGTTGCCAGTAAGCCTTTCTGACTACACCTTCCTTCGCGATCATATTTGATTTCTTGCTCTAACCCTTTCTTGTTCGAGACCTGGAGTCCCAAGTCCAGATCCTCCTCGAGGCCTCCCGAGTCGCCATAGTAGACTCTGTAAATGCTCGGGGAAGCACCGTCGTCGTGCATCTGCGGAACATCCCCTCCCGCGTCAAGGAGGTCTCCGGCCACGGAGTTCATGCGGGTGCCGCCAGGGCCATCGCCGTGGTCTCCACTATGTCCGGGGCAGACTTCCGCCAGTGGGAGCCGGTCTTCCCCGAGTGGGGCGCGGCGCGGGAGGACTTCGACGAGCTGGTTGACGATCTCAGCCTCGTTGCTGACACCATCGTCGACAATGTGAGTTTGGATGGGGTTGTCAGCAATCTCTTCGGAGATGAGTCGGATTAGGTTGTACCATGTAATAGCCTATCTGACTCTTTTGTAAATATAATCAATGGGCGAGCCTCCTCCCCTTCCGCCTTTTGCTTCTATCTTGTCTCGATTTTTTTAATTTTCATATTGCAATCCACAATCGTTATACTGAATGATCCAATACATCCCCACTATCCAAAATCGAAAGACCATCATCAAAAAATTTCGATAAAATCATAGCATGAAATCCAAACCAAACTCTAATCATGCGTTTGGATTGTATTTTTTTATCTAAGGGCGATATACATTGTATCGGCCACGAAAGCACCTGAACGTGTTCCATTACGATCAAACTCTTTCTTATTTTTGCACTAAAGGTGATACCTTTTCTGCATTGGCTATATTTGAAACCAACCGATCTTTGGTACAATCGGCTATGCATCTACCCACACAATTGGGTAGTATTTTTTCAGATATTTGCCATTAAGCGCACTAAAAAACTCTTCTCCTTCCAATGTTTCTAGAATGTACGCGTTTCTAGGAACACATCTGCTGATTTTGTATGGCCCTTCCCACGTCGGTGACCATTTGCCGAACTTGGGATCCTTAGTTTCTATCGGCAAAACCAGCTTCCATACCAAATCCCCTTGGTCAAAAGATTTGGCTTTGACTTTCTAATCATACCGTCGGCCCACTCTAGCTTTATTGGCTTCAATATTAATGAGAGTGTTCAACTGATGTCCAGCCAAATCTTCCAACTCGTCTTTCATCAGCGCAGCATAATTCTCAGTTGCCAACTGATCCTGAAACATAACCCGCCTGGAACCAAGCCGAATTTCCCAAGGAAGTATAGCTTCATATCCATATACTAGCTGATACGGAGATACCTTGGTAGTTCCATGGCAAGACATCCTGTATACCCACAAAGCCTCATTAAGAGTCGTATGCCACTTCTTTGGCTGCTCTTCAATCTTTCTCTTAATCAACTTAATGATCCCTTTATAGGAGGCTTCTGCTTGACCATTGGCTTGTGCATAATATGAAGAAGAATTCAACAATTTAATTCCCATACTCGCAGCAAATTCTCCAAACTCTTCTAAAATAAACATACTGCCTTGATCGGTCGTAATAGTCTGCGGAGTACCAAACCGATAAACAATATGCTCCTTTATAAACTCAATCATCTCCTTGGATGTCACAGTCTTCAGAGGAATCGCTTCAACCCACTTGGTGAAATAATCTGTTGCCACCAGTATGAACTTATGATTCTTGCTGGATGGTGGATAAATCTGTCTAATTAAATCAATTCCCCATCCCCTAAATGGCCACGGCTTAATAATGGGATTCATAGCCGATGCCAGTGCTCTTTGCACATTGTCAAATTTCTGACACCCTTGACAACCCTTATAATAAGTAAAGCAATCTTCTAACATGATTGGCCAAAAGTATCCATTTCTCCTGATCATCCACTTCATCTTGTACGCCGATTGATGTGAACCACAGACACCTTCATGTATTTCTCCCATTAAGACCTTAGCTTCTTCTTTGTCAAGGCATCTGAGCAAAACTCCATCAATTGTCTGGTAATACAACTCCCCTTCAAGCAACACATATTTAGTCGCTTGAAATCTGATTCTTTGGCTCACTTTCTTGGAGGGATCTTCCAAAGAATCTACAATCTCTTTCCTCCAATCATCAGCAGGTAATTCCAAAGCCATTACACCTTCCATCGGCCGATAACCAGAAGCATGTTGCGCCAGCCGATTGGCATCACCATTATAAAGTTTGGGAACATGCTCTATGGTCACCTTTTTAAATTCCTTCAGTAATCGGCAACACTCCTCATGATAAACCCGTAAAATATCATTTTTATAGTCATATATGCCGATCAACTGATTGACCACCAATATGGAATCTCCAAATATTTCTACTGCATCGGCCCTAATTTCTTGTAACAGCCGAATTCCCTTAAGCAAAGCTTGGTATTCAGCCTGATTATTAGTAGCCGCAGTTTCTATTGGAAAAGACAATTCAAATGTTGTCTCCCGAGGCGACACCAAGACAATGCCAATACCAGATCCAACTACACAAGATGAACCATCAAAGAACAATGTTCATGGAACTAGATCAAACACTCCCAGCTCTGGTCCACAATGCTGAACAACAAAATCAACCATGACCTGCCCTTTAACTGCTTTAGTCGATTCATATCTCAAATCAAATTCTGATAAAGCCAGAATCCACTTCCCAATTCTCACATTCAAAATCGGCAACGAGAGCATGTAATTAATAATGTCATCTTTGCTTACCACAACACACTCAACTGATAACAGATAATGCCTAAGCTTGGTACAAGAAAAGTATAAGCAAAGACACAACCTTTCAACAGGAGAATACCTGGTTTCAGCATCCAAGAGTCTTCTACTAAAGAAATATATCACACGTTCTTTTCCCTCGAACTCTTGAATAAGGGCCGATCCGATAGCACGTTCATCAGCCGATAAATATAATTTAAACGGCTTGTGCTTTTGTGGCGGAACCAACACATGAGGCGATGTTAGATACTATTTGATTTCATCCAACACCTTTTGCTGTGCTTCTCCCCACACAAATTTCGGATCGGCCTTCAACTACCGTAAAGAACTGAACGACTGTATTTTACCGGACAAATTAGCAATAAATCTCCGAATAAAATTAATCTTGCCGATCAATGACTGAAGTTCAACCTTTGTTTCTGGAGCCACTACCTGATTAATGGCTGTAATAGTCTTCCGACTAATTTCAATTCCTCTTTCATGAACCATAAACCCAAGGAACTGACCAGCCGACACACCAAATGCACATTTGTTAGGATTGATCTTCAATCCATGCTTTCTAGTGTATTGCAAGGCTTTACGCAAGTCGGCCAAATGTTCCTGATGCCCTTTAGACTTTACCACAACATCATCAATATAAATTTCTACAATCTTGCCGATAATCTCATGGAAGATATAATTCATGGCCCTCTGGTATGTTGCTCCAGCGTTCTTCAACCCAAAGGTCATGACAATCCGTTTGAACAAACCAACATGTCCTGGACATTTGAATGTAGTTTTATGAATATCTTCCTCAGCCATGAATATATGATTATATCCAGCATTCCCATCCATGAAACTGATCACCTTGTGTCCTGCAGCAGCATCAACCAACATATCGGCAACTGGCATCGGGTAACCATCCATCGGCGTAGCTTTGTTGAGATCCCTGAAGTCAATACACACACATAGCTTTCTATTCTTCTTGTATACAGGGACCACCTTAGATATCCAGTCAGCATATCTGCATTTGACTGATGAACTTTGCTTCTATTAACTTTGTGATCTCGGCCTTTATATTTCGTGGGATCTTAGGGTTGCACCATCTTGAACCTTGCTGTGTGGCCGATATCCGGGTTTAATAGATAACCGATGCTCAATAATAGATCGATCCAAACCCGGCATCTCATAATACTCCCAAGCAAAATAATCCGTATATTCTTTTAACAGCACCACTAACTATTGTTTATACTCAAGATCTATCTTGGCACTAATAAACATCGGCCTTGGTCTATCTCCATCTCCAATATCTACCTCTTCTAAAGCATCAGCCAATGTGAACCCATGCCCCAGTTTCCCTTCATCATCAAGGAACTCATCCATTAGGAACGGTTTTGGAAACCGCCTGCTTGGATCGGTGGAAGCAGAATAACCATGTTAACAGGCGCAGCTGATGATCCTGATTGCTGCTTATCATCGGCCTTTAGCTTAACACGCCAAACCTCTGACCTGACCCGTCTCCTGAGAGCCTCCTTTCTTTCCTCTTCCAGTGCCTCTGTCTGACGCAATCTCTGAACTCGCCTCTTCTGCGATCTGGTCAAACCCGCTGGACACCACCGAGGCCGATCAACGTTATCATGAACAGGCTCTCTCTCTGGATCTCTACTATGCGGGTACTCATCTGAAAGCCAAGCATCAGCAGTCTGCTCAACCCGCTCATTGGCAGAAATCCTTTCTCCTGCGGGATCACTTAGCATGGTCCTGCCCCCCCAGCCAATCATGCACTGAAACCCTGCCCCCCAACCGATCATGTACAGGGGTGCATCGGTCATCGCCCCTATCTCTTAAGATCGGCCCACGAGGGCTCTGGTCGACATGTGGCTTCTTGTACGATCGGTCTTCACGGTAGAAACCGTTGCACTCTGGGCAGTTATCTACTGTCAGCAGAGTCAAGCTGTCGCTGCGGGAAATGAGCGACTACTAAACTACTCGATTGCTCGTTTGTTGTGCGCTTGATCGGATATGGTCTAACACACAAAGACTCGAGGATTTAGACTGGTTCGGGCCGAAAATGCCCTACGTCCAGTATGGGGGGTGGTGTTCTTGCTATATTGCTCTCGAGCCTAGTGCACAAAGTTCTGAGGGGAGCATACAAGCGGTGTCAAGCAGTGTCGAACCTCTAGGAGTCCAACCGTTTCCTACGTGGGGGGCTTTTCCTTTTATAGTCCAAGGTGGGCCCCCCTATTTACATTTATCTAGTGTTGTGTCTTGGCCCTGTCTGGGAGTCCTTTGTCTTCGTCAGTCGTCGGGGCCCACTCGGTCAGTTGGGAGTGGGGAGGCTTGAGTCTGGCTGGCTTTCTTGGGCAACAGTTTGCCCAAGTGTTGTCTCATCCTCGACCAGTTAGGACAGCCTGGTCACTCGGATGGTCACTCGGTGATCACCTCCGGTCTTGTCCGCCTGGGACTACGCCCCTTATCTGCAGGGCTACCTCACCCCTTCCTTTCGTAGCCCCTGCCCGTACGGCAGCACGCCTTGTGAGGGGTGCCTTATCGAGGTCTGGCGGGGGACGTCCGGTCACGCTCACTGGCGTAATGGAGTGGTGCACAGGGGCAACTATCATTACGGTGTGGGAGGGGACGTCCGTTGACGCCCTCTCCCGTAGTGTTGCGGGGCCCGCACTTGCAGCACTGTCCCTCTTTCAGAGAGCACTGTAGCCTATGTCTACACCGCAAGATAAGGGTAACAGGCATCGTGGAGCCTGTACGGGGGTCTATCTTGACTGGCACGCCTGTCATGCGGGGCGGCAATCTTGAAGCACACGGCCCGAGTCATCCGATAAGGCTCTGACCAGGGGCGCTAGGTCGGGGAGCCTACACGTGTCCCCGGAGGTCGGGCTCCCAGCCGTGTTGGCTTATGAGCCGGAGGTCGGGCAACCGCCCATGCTGGTTGGCGGGCCACGCCGCGTCCGGCCCAGGAGACTGGTTGGGCTTTCCCTACACGAGTCAAGCCCGTCAGGGGTTCCGGGTTTACATCCCTATCAGAGGCCCCCGAGTTGCTCTGCAGTTTTGATAACCACGAAGCCGCTGGATTCGGCTTGATGATCCCTGGCCGGGGCATCCCATCTGCCTATCCGCGTTCCCAGCTTTCGGCGGGCGCCAGTGCTGGCGTGACGGAGTCGTACCGGTCTTGATGGCCGGCTGGAGCGCGGGTGCCGTGGAATCTCGAGGCCTGCCATCGTGTCTTATCACCAAACCGCGGGCGCCTTGGCTTCCCCCCTACTCGTGGCCGCCCCTCATTGGTGGGTCGTGCGGCGCCCGTGCCCGAGTGGCGCGGCGGTTGCTCGGTGAACCGGGCCCATTCCACCGGCATTTAAGAGAGGGGTTTAGTTTGGTGAAGACTTTTGGCGTGCCACGTTTGGCCGGCCCGTTGGGTGCTGGGGCCGTTCGTGTCCACTCTTGCCTATAAATAGGGACGTTATGGAGACATGATTCCACATGAAAAAATAGATCATGGAAATCCCTTTGGTAATTTTCTTCTTCACACCCCACACCCGCCCCCAGATGAGAGCGGGTATGTCCTATGTCTCTAGTGCTAGAAGAATGCTTGTGAGCGGCGGGTGATCTTCCTCAGGCATGAACTCGTCAATGAGTTCATCCCGCCTATCGCTGTTCGGCGCCGAGGAGTTCGAGGGCTTGCTGCTGGAGTTTGGCAAGCCAGGCATGGTCTGTCGGCTCCCTTGCCAATCGGCTCGGGGGCTCCCGACTTCGCTGGTGGCCTTCTTGGACTCTCCTCGGTGTCGGCCCAGTGACTTGGTGATGGTGGACCTATCTGTAACACCCTAATTTAAATTTCAGCATTTATTAATAAATTAATTGGCTTTAGTTAAAATTTTTCTAAGGTTTATTGTGTTTAGTTGGCATTTAATCTAATTTTTTTTTGTTCCTAATTAATTAAAATTTATCATAGGTTTAAATTTTTGTTGCATTCATGCTGGTGCATAATTTTATTTGAGTGTGGTTTGAATTCAAATTCAAATTTGAATTCAAACTTTGGTTGAATTAGATTTAGAAAGGAGAAGAGTAGGAAAAAGAAAACCCACACCCTTAACCCAGCCCAAACCCAAACCCAGCAAACCCCCAAACCCACCTCAGCCCAGGTCTCCCTCTCCCTTCCCGCGGGCCCACTCCGGCCCAGCAGCAGCCCATCCTTCCTTTCCTTTCCCTGGCCCAGCTCACTCCTCTCTCACTCGGGCCCGATCCACCCGCACGGCCCAGCTCGCCGCGCCCACTCCTCCCTGCTCTCACGCCCGGCCCGCACGCCCCGGCCTGCTCCCACGCCGCGAGCACGCACTCCCCGCCTCACCCGCTGCCAGGCCGGCCCCACTGGCAGGTTCTTCTCCCCCGCGCAGCGCTCGCCGCGCAACGGCCGCGCCCCTCGCCCGCAAATCTCGGCGGGGTTACCATCGAGCGCGACCCCCCAGGATCCCCGCCGGCCTCTATTTTAACGCCCCACGACTCCCCCTGCACCCATCCACCCCTCGCGCCGCCCCGCAAACCTAGCTCCGCCCGCCTCGCCTTGCCCCGCCGCGCAGAGCCCCTGCTCCGCCGCACCGGGCCTCGGCGCCTCCGTGAAGCCGCCGCCCTGCCGCTCCCTAGCCCCCGAAACCCACCGCACGAGCTCCGCCCGGAGGCCAAGAACATCTCCGAGCCCGCCGTCGCCCGGCCCCGACTCTGCAGCACGTTTTCGACCGCGCCACCACCTCCGACCGGCCGTCTCCGCTCGACCTCGCCGGCGACCTCCTTCCGCGACACGCCCCACCCGTTCCAAGGCTCGGTGAGGACATTCTCCGCCCGTGCTCCCTTTTTGGCATGTTACAGTAGTCCGCAGCCCACTCTCGCGGCCCGAGCGCCGCGCTCCGACGAGCTCCGTGGCCGCCGAGCCGCCCTCGCCGTCGAGGGCCATGCTCCCAGTCCCGCACCACCTCCCTAGATACCCCAGTGGTTTAGGCGTGTCGCCTAGAGGCTTATAGACCCCAGCCCCGCTCGATTTTTCCCCGGGAAGGCCTAGATTGGCGTCTCCGGCGCAGCGCCGCCGCGGGAGCAGAGCTCCGGCGACCCAGCGCCGCCGCCCGCGCCCCCAACCGCCCGTGACCGCCCGATCCTGAATCAACGGCCAAGATTAGATCTCGAGCCGATCTGTTCTAAGCCGCCAGATCCAGATCCAAGCGCCCAGATCCAAACTTACCGGTTCGCCCCGCACTTTTGCTAAAGAACCCCTGAAGTTTTCTACAATTAACCCGCAGTCCACCGCCTTTGAAAAATAATCGCAGTTAAGCCCAAAATTTTGCACGGACCCCCCTGAGTTTTCCAGAAATCAAACCCGCCGTCCACCCTTGGCAGTTTTGCGCGTCAGCCCTTAGATCTAATGTTTATTTACGTTTTCGCCCTCGGTTTTAGCAGAAAAGTCCCTGGAACTTCAGTTTTCTTACAAATAAGCCCCTAGAACTTGTTTTAGGCCTAGTTTATGCGTTTTAGCTCCGTTTTTAGCGTTCTTTATGTCCACGCGATCGTTGTAACGCGTAGAATAGTTTTAGACTAGTTTAATGTGCTGTTTTTATGTATTGATGTACTGTTTCTTAGCTTTTTGTTAGTGTTTGCCTGTATGCTTATTTTGTGCATTGTTTTGGCCATGTGTACGTGAGTAGACGCTGATCCAGTTGAGGAGCCCCAGTACCAGTACCCGGAGCAGCCGTCTTCGGAGCAGTTTGAGCAGCAGCCAGAGCAGTACGAGGAAGGCAAGTGTAACATGAACAACCTATCACTTTTAATTACATTTTCATACTGCATTTTAATACTGTATGCCTTTAAGGATTTCCTAGCCAGCTTATATCCTTTAAATATATCCTTGGGTTGCATTTTGGTTAGATGTGCTAGGTTGCTGCGCTATAACACACTCTGGTCCTTTTTAATTAATTTGAATAATGGTTTACTTGAATCTAATCCTGAGAGTGGCACTCTGTGTGGCTTGAGTGGCTCACGTCTCGTTAAAATTGGCTTTTGTTAGAAACATGGTTTAGGGGGCCAGCACGGTGCTTAGTGCTTGGTTGGCCACTCTCCATAAGGACCGGTTCATAGAGCGACAACCTGGGACAACAGCGCTACCACAAGGCTAGAATGGGATAGACTTGGCGTAATAACTAGATCTTTTTGGTTTGGAGTAACTTACCTGCGGGGCAAGAGTAGTAAGCTTCAATGGTCCCTGCTCCTCCGGCTTGGTCTGTGCTTGGATTGCGCTCCTGTGCTTGTACCCCCGGAGGTGGGCCCCATCGTCGCCGACCTAACTCTCGCGGTTACGCCTTACCAATGAGATTCTTTTTAAAGGCCTCGTAGTGAGTCGCTGGCCATCTCACCTAAGGAAGTGTGATGAACAACTGGCGTAGCTCACGACTTGTGGGTAAAGATGTGCAACCTCTGCAGAGTGTAAAACTGGTATACTAGCCGTGCTCACGGTTATGAGCGGCCCAGATCCTCCTTTTGATTAGTGAAGTTATCTCCTTCCGACGAGGGAGGTGCTTCTCGGGGTTACCTTGGTGGCTTGGTTTCGGTTTGGTTCTCAGTAGTAGTATAATTAATTCTGATTAATTACTATGTAACTGGGTTAATGGCAACTCATCGACTCGTAGTAAATAGCTTTAATAAAATTTTGCCAACACTTAAAAGCTAATGTAGTTGAGTCAGCCAACCTTAGAGCCTCATAGTTTGTGTTATACTTGTTGAGTACAAGTGGTGTACTCACTCTTGCCCCTTCTCTACTTTTTCTTCTTGGCTACGCTACTGCTGCTCAGTTCCTGCCGACTCGAGGGAGTTCGTCCAGCGCTACCAGGACTACGAGGACTTCTAGGTGCTTCGTCTCCCAGTCGACGTCCCTGTGGCGCCCTGCTTCAGCTTTGGAGAGCTTTTACCGTATTTTGTACTTCGCTTCCGCTGTATCAGACATTTATGTCATTATTGTAATAAATAACATTCGTATTCGCTTTATTATATCTTTTTACGTGATATGTGCTATGATATACTGTTCATTCTGTTGTATATACGTGTGACTTGATCCTGGCACGTATATGATTGCTCGGTTTATGTTCTTTTATAAACCGGGTGTTACAGAGTGGTATCAGAGCCGTATCGACTGTAGGACGAAGCCTAGATAGAACTGGTCGAGTTTTAGGACTTCTCCTCACCAATCCTTGCTTGCTGAAACTATTTTACTATTATACCCCTTGACTTCTATGACTTTTTACCCGTCTTGCCTTGATTTCTCTCTCTGAAGAATAGTTTTGTAGATTTTGGCCTGAATCAGTCATCTGACCACCATGAGTTAGCTAGGTGACCTTTTTATAATAAAACGATAGCACGTTCCGTGACGCGTTGTGTTAGTCGAGTCTTTTGCTAAACTCGGCTAAGTTGTGAAAGTTGTCTGCTTGTTATTATGCTACATGTTTGATTTGGATTTTTGACTGATTGCATAGCTTAGTAGCTTAATTTTGTTTAAAGAAAATCACTCTGATGTTAAAGTTAACTAATTAATAAAATGAGTTAGATCGTTGGGGGTAAAACAGTCAACTCTATCCTGTCTACTTTATCATGACTGAGTCTTTTTCCGCAAAGAGTTATCGTATCCATCTGAATTTATTCCTACAATATCCTTACTCGTGAAATCTTTTATTCAAATCAGATGGTGAACACCAGGAGCACCGGTTCCGGTTCTGGCCAGCAGCAGGGTCAGAACAACCAGGGTACTGGGATCCGGATGCCTCCGCCCTTGACTCCGGAGCAGTACTTCCAGCTCCAGATGCAGATGATGGCTACCCTGAACAACACCGTTCAGGCTCTTCAGCACGCTCACACTCAGCCTCCGCCTCCTCCACCGCCGCAGCCTCGCGACAGGCGTGCTGAGTTCCTGAGGGGTCACCCGCCGACGTTCTCTCACACGTCCGACCCTCTTCAGGCTGACGACTGGCTCCGTGCAGTGGAGCGTCAGCTGGACGTCGCCCAGTGCGATGACCGTGAGCGCGTCTTGTACGCAGCAGGACAGCTGCGAGGTGCAGCTTTGGACTGGTGGGAGTCCCACCCAGTTCACGACCGCGAGGCTCTCACCTGGCTCCAGTTCAGGGAGCGTTTCCGTAGCCACAACGTCCCCGCGGGCGTTATGAAGATGAAGCAGAAGGAGTTCCTTGCACTGAAGCAGGTAATCTTAAGTATAATCATTCAGCGTTTTCTTTTGAGCTAATGCCCCTTGTTCTATCCTTATGAATCCTGAGTTAATTTTCCGATATCTATCTGTCTTTGTGAATTCAGGGGACTATGTCGGTCACAGAGTATCGTGATCGCTTTCTTCAGCTGGCACGCTACGCCCCTGCCGAGGTTGCGGATGACCGCAAAAAGCAGGAGCACTTCATGGAGGGTCTTGAGGACTACCTCCAGTACGCGCTGCTCAACCTCCGCTTCGACGACTTCAACCATCTGGTTGACAGTGCGCTCAACACTGAGCGTAAGCACCTGGAGATGGAGGACAAGAAGAGGAAGGTTGTCCCCGTTGCTTCCGGCAGCAACACTCGTCCACGACTCCAGCCGCCTCAGCCGTACCAGCAGCAGTACCGGCCTCCTCAGCAGTACCAGCAGAGGCCACCGCAGCAGTACCCGCCTCGACAGCAGCAGCAGGCAGGTCAGGGCCAGAGGTTACCGGCACCTCCGGCTCGTGCTCCACCGGCTCCACCGGCACCCCAGGCTCCACGTCCGGCAGCTCCTACCGGACAGCAGGCTCAGGGACCTCCTCGCACCTGCTTTCACTGCGGCCAGCCGGGGCACTACGCCAACGCTTGCCCCCGGAAGGCGCAGGCGGGACAGCAGGGGCGCCCAGCTCAGCCCAGGGCGCCAGCACAGGGCAGGGTGAACCACGTGACGGCCGAGTCAGCGGCCGAGGCTCCCAACGTGGTTATTGGTACGTTCATGGTTAATTCATATCCAGCTACAGTGCTTTTTGATACTGGTGCTACGCATTCCTTCATTACTCAGTCTTTTGTCGAGCATCATGGTATTCATACTAGCACATTAAAGAGGTGCCTGTTAGTATCTTCACCGGGAGGACAGTTGAGGTCTCACACTTACTGCCCGAGAGTCAGTGTTTCTTTGAGGGGAGTAGAGTTCTGTACTGATCTGATGGTGCTAGACACCAAGGGCATTGATGTCATTCTGGGAATGGAGACTCTGGCCAAATGGGGAGTCCGGATAGATTGTGCTCAGAGGACAGTCTTGCTATCAGCTTCCAGTGGCCAAGAGGTTGTTATCAGTGCAGTAGAGCCTTCTGGATTTCTTCATCAGATGGAGGCTAGACCCACGGACGGTATTCGCGTGGTGTCTGAATTCCCGGATGTCTTTCCGGATGATCTGCCAGGTATGCCGCCTGAACGCGCCATTGAGTTTTGTATTGATCTCTTGCCTGGCACAGCTCCTATTGCAAAGCGGCCCTACCGTATGGCACCTATAGAGCATGAAGAAGTCAAGAAGACTATTGATGAGTTGCTAGCCAAGGGCTATATCCGTCGCAGCTTCTCTCCTTGGGCTTTTCCGTTGTTGCTGGTAGATAAGAAGGATGGCTCGAAGAGGATGTGTGTGGATTATCGGGAGCTGAATGCAGTCACTATCAAGAACAAGCATCCACTGCCCCGTATTGAGGATCTCTTCGATTTGCTTCGAGGTGCTCGAATATTCTCGAAGATTGATCTTCGTTCGGGCTATTTTCAGCTGAGGATCCGTCCTGGGGATATTCCGAAGACGGCATTCACCTGCAAGTACGGGCTATATGAGTATACAGTCATGTCTTTCGGCTTGACTAATGCTCCGGCTTACTTCATGCATCTGATGAACATGGTCTTCATGGATTATCTGGATGTTTTCGTGGTGATCTTTATTGATGATATTCTGATCTTCTCCAAGACAGAGGAAGAGCATGAAGAGCATCTGAGGCTCGTGTTGCAGAGATTGAGAGAGCATCAGTTGTATGCCAAGTTCAGCAAGTGCGAGTTCTGGATTGACGAGGTGCCATTCCTTGGTCATGTTATCTCTCAGGGAGGCATTGCTGTTGATCCAAGCAAGGTGAAGGATGTGCTCGAGTGGGAGACACCGCAGACAGTGAAGGAAGTCAGATCTTTCTTGGGCTTAGCTGGATATTATCGGAGGTTCATTGAGAATTTCTCCAAGATCGCGAAGCCTTTGACTTCTTTGCTGGAGAAGAATGTGGCTTTTGTATGGACTGATGAGCGTCAGATGGCCTTTGATGAGTTGAAGAAAAGGTTGACTACGGCGCCAGTCCTGACTCTGCCGGACCAGACGAAGAGGTTCACCGTATATTGTGATGCTTCGAAGGATGGTCTTGGGTGTGTTCTGATGCAGGAGGGCAGAGTGATAGCTTATGCTTCACGGCAGTTACGTCGGCATGAGCTGAATTATCCTACTCATGATCTTGAGTTAGCCGCAGTTGTGCATGCTCTGAAGATTTGGAGGCATTACTTGTATGGGCAGCGATGTGATATCTACACTGATCACAAGAGCCTCAAGTATATTTTCACGCAGAATGAGCTGAACATGCGACAGAGAAGATGGCTAGAGTTGGTTAAGGACTATGACCTGGAGATTCACTATCATCCGGGCAAGGCCAATGTTGTAGCAGATGCTTTGAGCAGAAGGAGTTATGTCAACATGGCCGTGGCTTTCCAGATGCCTCCAGAGTTATGCGAGGAGTTCGAGCAGTTGAGTCTGGGCTTCTTGCGTCATACCTCCAGTGCAGCATTTGAGGCAGTACCGACTCTAGAGGCAGAGATCAGGCAGCATCAGAAAGATGATGAGAAGTTGCAGGAGATTCGGGAGTTGCTCAAGAAGGGCAAGGCTCCTCATTTCAGAGAGGATGATCAGGGTACCTTGTGGTACAAGAATCGGATCTGTGTGCCAGATGTGCATGATCTCCGGAAGTTGATTCTGAGTGAGGCCCATGATACAGCTTACTCTATTCATCCGGGCAGCACGAAGATGTACTATGATCTGAAGGAACGTTTTTGGTGGTATGGGATGAAGCGTTTAGTGGCAGAGTACGTGGCTATATGTGACACCTGTCAGCGTGTCAAGGCTGAGCATCAGAGGCCAGCCGGTCTGTTACAGCCTTTGAAGATTCCAGAGTGGAAATGGGAGGAAATCACTATGGACTTCATTGTTGGATTGCCTCGTACTCAGAAAGGGTACAACTCCATATGGGTAGTAGTGGATCGATTGACGAAGGTTGCTCACTTCATTCCAGTGAACACTACTTACTCCGGTGCTAGACTTGCAGAGTTGTACATCTCTCGGATTGTCTGCTTGCATGGTGTGCCCAAGAAGATCATATCTGACAGAGGGTCTCAGTTCACTTCTCGGTTCTGGGAGCAGCTTCATGATTCATTGGATACGAAGCTGCGCTTCAGTACGGCTTATCACCCTCAGACAGATGGGCAGACAGAGAGAACCAACCAAGTGTTGGAGGATATGCTGAGAGCTTGTGCTATTCAGTACGGTACCAGTTGGGATAAGTGCCTGTCATTTGCTGAGTTTTCATATAACAACAGCTATCAGGCCAGTCTGAAGAAGTCACCCTTCGAGGCATTGTATGGCAGAAAATGCAGGACTCCTCTCTATTGGGATCAGATTGGTGAAAAGCAGCTCTTCGGCCCTGAGATCATAGATGATGCAGAGCAGATGGTTCAGGCTGTGCGGGAAAATCTGAGGATTGCACAGAGCAGACAGAAGAGCTATGCAGATGGCAAACGGAGGGATCTGACTTTCAGTGTTGGTGATTATGTGTACCTGAAGGTGTCTCCGATGAGAGGAATCCGCAGATTTAATGTTAAAGGGAAGTTAGCACCTCGTTATGTGGGGCCATTCAAGGTGCTAGAGCGGAAAGGCGAAGTTGCTTATCGCCTGGAGTTACCTCTCAGCCTCTCAGGAGTTCATGATGTTTTCCATATATCTCAGCTGAAGAGATGTTTGCGAGTACCCGAGGAGCAGGCACCCCTGGATGGAGTCGATGTCCAGGAGGATCTGACTTATACTGAGCATCCGGTGAAGATTCTGGAGACGTCAGAGAGGGTTACTCGAAACAAGCGCATCAAGATGTGCAGAGTTCAGTGGAGTCACCACAGTGAAGCTGAGGCTACTTGGGAGCGAGAAGATGAGTTGAAGAAGACATATCCAGATCTCTTTGCTAGCCAGCCCAGCTAAATCTCGGGACGAGATTTCTTTAAGGGGGTAGGGTCTGTAACACCCTAATTTAAATTTCAGCATTTATTAATAAATTAATTGGCTTTAGTTAAAATTTTTCTAAGGTTTATTGTGTTTAGTTGGCATTTAATCTAATTTTTTTTTGTTCCTAATTAATTAAAATTTATCATAGGTTTAAATTTTTGTTGCATTCATGCTGGTGCATAATTTTATTTGAGTGTGGTTTGAATTCAAATTCAAATTTGAATTCAAACTTTGGTTGAATTAGATTTAGAAAGGAGAAGAGTAGGAAAAAGAAAACCCACACCCTTAACCCAGCCCAAACCCAAACCCAGCAAACCCCCAAACCCACCTCAGCCCAGGTCTCCCTCTCCCTTCCCGCGGGCCCACTCCGGCCCAGCAGCAGCCCATCCTTCCTTTCCTTTCCCTGGCCCAGCTCACTCCTCTCTCACTCGGGCCCGATCCACCCGCACGGCCCAGCTCGCCGCGCCCACTCCTCCCTGCTCTCACGCCCGGCCCGCACGCCCCGGCCTGCTCCCACGCCGCGAGCACGCACTCCCCGCCTCACCCGCTGCCAGGCCGGCCCCACTGGCAGGTTCTTCTCCCCCGCGCAGCGCTCGCCGCGCAACGGCCGCGCCCCTCGCCCGCAAATCTCGGCGGGGTTACCATCGAGCGCGACCCCCCAGGATCCCCGCCGGCCTCTATTTTAACGCCCCACGACTCCCCCTGCACCCATCCACCCCTCGCGCCGCCCCGCAAACCTAGCTCCGCCCGCCTCGCCTTGCCCCGCCGCGCAGAGCCCCTGCTCCGCCGCACCGGACCTCGGCGCCTCCGTGAAGCCGCCGCCCTGCCGCTCCCTAGCCCCCGAAACCCACCGCACGAGCTCCGCCCGGAGGCCAAGAACATCTCCGAGCCCGCCGTCGCCCGGCCCCGACTCTGCAGCACGTTTTCGACCGCGCCACCACCTCCGACCGGCCGTCTCCGCTCGACCTCGCCGGCGACCTCCTTCCGCGACACGCCCCACCCGTTCCAAGGCTCGGTGAGGACATTCTCCGCCCGTGCTCCCTTTTTGGCATGTTACAGTAGTCCGCAGCCCACTCTCGCGGCCCGAGCGCCGCGCTCCGACGAGCTCCGTGGCCGCCGAGCCGCCCTCGCCGTCGAGGGCCATGCTCCCAGTCCCGCACCACCTCCCTAGATACCCCAGTGGTTTAGGCGTGTCGCCTAGAGGCTTATAGACCCCAGCCCCGCTCGATTTTTCCCCGGGAAGGCCTAGATTGGCGTCTCCGGCGCAGCGCCGCCGCGGGAGCAGAGCTCCGGCGACCCAGCGCCGCCGCCCGCGCCCCCAACCGCCCGTGACCGCCCGATCCTGAATCAACGGCCAAGATTAGATCTCGAGCCGATCTGTTCTAAGCCGCCAGATCCAGATCCAAGCGCCCAGATCCAAACTTACCGGTTCGCCCCGCACTTTTGCTAAAGAACCCCTGAAGTTTTCTACAATTAACCCGCAGTCCACCGCCTTTGAAAAATAATCGCAGTTAAGCCCAAAATTTTGCACGGACCCCCCCTGAGTTTTCCAGAAATCAAACCCGCCGTCCACCCTTGGCAGTTTTGCAGCGTCAGCCCTTAGATCTAATGTTTATTTACGTTTTCGCCCTCGGTTTTAGCAGAAAAGTCCCTGAAACTTCAGTTTTCTTACAAATAAGCCCCTAGAACTTGTTTTAGGCCTAGTTTATGCGTTTTAGCTCCGTTTTTAGCGTTCTTTATGTCCACGCGATCGTTGTAACGCGTAGAATAGTTTTAGACTAGTTTAATGTGCTGTTTTTATGTATTGATGTACTGTTTCTTAGCTTTTTGTTAGTGTTTGCCTGTATGCTTATTTTGTGCATTGTTTTGGCCATGTGTTCGTGAGTAGACGCTGATCCAGTTGAGGAGCCCCAGTACCAGTACCCGGAGCAGCCGTCTTCGGAGCAGTTTGAGCAGCAGCCAGAGCAGTATGAGGAAGGCAAGTGTAACATGAACAACCTATCACTTTTAATTACATTTTCATACTGCATTTTAATACTGTATGCCTTTAAGGATTTCCTAGCTAGCTTATATCCTTTAAATATATCCTTGGGTTGCATTTTGGTTAGATGTGCTAGGTTGCTGCGCTATAACACACTCTGGTCCTTTTTAATTAATTTGAATAATGGTTTACTTGAATCTAATCCTGAGAGTGGCACTCTGTGTGGCTTGAGTGGCTCACGTCTCGTTAAAATTGGCTTTTGTTAGAAACATGGTTTAGGGGGCCAGCACGGTGCTTAGTGCTTGGTTGGCCACTCTCCATAAGGACCGGTTCATAGAGCGACAACCTGGGACAACAGCGCTACCACAAGGCTAGAATGGGATAGACTTGGCGTAATAACTAGATCTTTTTGGTTTGGAGTAACTTACCTGCGGGGCAAGAGTAGTAAGCTTCAATGGTCCCTGCTCCTCCGGCTTGGTCTGTGCTTGGATTGCGCTCCTGTGCTTGTACCCCCGGAGGTGGGCCCCATCGTCGCCGACCTAACTCTTGCGGTTACGCCTTACCAATGAGATTCTTTTTAAAGGCCTCGTAGTGAGTCGCTGGCCATCTCACCTAAGGAAGTGTGATGAACAACTGGCGTAGCTCACGACTTGTGGGTAAAGATGTGCAACCTCTGCAGAGTGTAAAACTGGTATACTAGCCGTGCTCACGGTTATGAGCGGCCCAGATCCTCCTTTTGATTAGTGAAGTTATCTCCTTCCGACGAGGGAGGTGCTTCTCGGGGTTACCTTGGTGGCTTGGTTTCGGTTTGGTTCTCAGTAGTAGTATAATTAATTCTGATTAATTACTATGTAACTGGGTTAATGGTAACTCATCGACTCGTAGTAAATAGCTTTAATAAAATTTTGCCAACACTTAAAAGCTAATGCAGTTGAGTCAGCCAACCTTAGAGCCTCATAGTTTGTGTTATACTTGTTGAGTACAAGTGGTGTACTCACTCTTGCCCCTTCTCTACTTTTTCTTCTTGGCTACGCTACTGCTGCTCAGTTCCTGCCGACTCGAGGGAGTTCGTCCAGCGCTACCAGGACTACGAGGACTTCTAGGTGCTTCGTCTCCCAGTCGACGTCCCTGTGGCGCCCTGCTTCAGCTTTGGAGAGCTTTTACCGTATTTTGTACTTCGCTTCCGCTGTATCAGACATTTATGTCATTATTGTAATAAATAACATTCATATTCGCTTTATTATATCTTTTTACGTGATATGTGCTATGATATACTGTTCATTCTGTTGTATATACGTGTGACTTGATCCTGGCACGTATATGATTGCTCGGTTTATGTTCTTTTATAAACCGGGTGTTACACTATCCTACCATGGGGGTCGCCCTTCCGCGTCCTTCTTGTCAGTGCCGCTCCCCCGAGATTTCGGGTGGGTGCATAATGCGTTGTTGACGCGGAGCCGCGGATCCGCTGCCTTGTCTTCCAGCTCTAACTGGGAGGCGGCATAGCTTGGCGCTGTGCTTTATGCAGCGGGGGAAAGTCATGGGTTCCTCTCTCATCTGGCAGGGTGGTCTTGCAGCCAGGATGGGTCTCCGCACCTCCGTCCGGAGGCGGGCGGTTTTCTGAGGGGCGATTGGAAGGCGTCGTGGCCTGGGGGAAGGAGATCATGGCCCGTCTTCCAGCATCTGAGGAAGGTACCCAGAAGCGGCGACGACGAGGAGCTTGAGCTAACCTCAGCTCCATTAAGCTCCTTGACGATGTCGTCTGCCTCTACCTCCGCGGGGGCTCTCGGCACGGCTGATGCTAGGAGAAGGCTTGCGAGGTGCTACAAGAAGTCTTGCGACATTCTTTGGCCATGTCCTCCAGCTTGCTAGGTAGCGGCCGTTGCCTTAGCCCCTTTTTGTTGCTCCCTTTGTGGGAGTAAATAGATTTGATCCATTGTACCCGTTGTTTCCCTGAGTTGAGGACATCTAGCTTTTGTTTGTTGTAATGGCTTTCAGCCGATTGTTTTAGGGAGATGATTAATGAAATGAAGTTCGCCCTGGGGCATTTTCTGGTTGTTAGTTTGCCGCACTGTCTTTTTATTCTCATGCCTCAACGGTAGATGTACTCCACTGCGATCCTTTGCGATCGGAGGAGGTGAACCCTGCCACTTGACCTAGGTGGTCCCGAATGGCGGGTTTGGTGAGCTCAATAGCGGGTATGCCCATTTAAGGACAATCCAAGTGAAGTCCGACCTTGCAGCGGACGGCTGGGTTGACGGAGCCCCATTGAGAGCACTCCACTGCTCAACAGTCCGCATCCCAATCAAATACCCGAACCGTCAGCCAACTCGGGGGGCCTAGTTGGCCTCCCCCCTGGAGGGAATTCCGTGGAATACTAGAGGCCGGATCGGACAAGAAAAGTTTAGACGACCCGACTGCTGCCGAGGCAGGTCGGGCTTGGGCTGCTTGGTACTCATCTCGGTTTTTCTTCCCTAGCTCATTGGGTCAAGGCGGAACGGAGCCCTTAGTAGACTGGCCTTCGAACCTTGAGCTCGAATCATGCAGTTGTGATTCGTTTGAGGCATGAAAACAGTTCGCCGTCTCTCCTGCAATTGGGAACGAATTGACGATGGGGGATTTAATTGAAACTGTGGAAATACGCACCCGTTGAGCTGATGCGTCGCGCCGGTTGCCGTGGAGAGGCCGTGTGTGCCGGCTCGTGCCTCGAGGCGTTGCTTCGTTCGGTAACCACCGTGGAGTGATGACGATGATGAGCCTATTTAACCCCCTACCTCCTGTCGTCTCGTCTTCGTCAACGCTGTTGCCTGCCAGTTCGCGGAGAAAAACAGAGAGAAGGAGAAGACAAAGGCGTGGGGGGAGAGAGAGAGAGAGAAGAGGTGCTAACCGCATTCTTTGTCATCGTGATCTTCTCCGATGGCTGACGGCAAGCGCCCCCGCGACTAGGAGTCCAGTGCTCCGCTGCGCGGTCTACCGCGGGTGTGTCGCGAGTTCTTCTGGGGAAGGTAGTTTTTGACGCCATCCTCCTTTATTTGTCCCTACATTTTGTATTGTTATGTTCTTGATAGTTCCCGAGTGGTGGTAGGGTGGCGTCATCGGGTCCCGGTGTGTGGATCGCGAGGCAAGGCTATAGCGAAAATGACCTCTCATGCCATATTTCAATATAATGTTTTGGTGATTGATATAGACAACACAACACTTGGACTAATATGATTGTTAAGATGACCATTCTAAGGCTTTTAGGTTTAAGTGATGACAAAGAGAAGATAGGCGTAGCTAGGCCCCCGTAGGGGCGGCCCCCGTAGGTAGCGGAACCCCCGTAGGGGCGGTCCTTCGGGCCTAGCTACGCCTATCTTCCCTTTGTCATCACTTGAACCTAAAAGCCTAAGAATGGTCATCTTAACAATCATATTAGTCCAAGTATTGTGTTGTCTATATCAATCACCAAAACATTATATTGAAATATGGCATGAGAGGCCATTTTCGCTACAATCTCCCCCTTTTTGGTGATTGATGACAACACAACCAAAGCAAGCAAGATGAATTGTAAGGATATGAAATTGATACCAATTTGAAAAGTTAGAAACTACTTAGCTTGCTCGGATGACATTTCAATGCTCAAAAAGCCACCGGTATTTGAAATTGATACCAATTGTAGAACAATGGCTTGTGTGTGGTTTGAACCATATGAGCAAAGAAAAAAATTTTGTACCTTAGTCCATGGGATCATCAAATTGCACTTCTCCTCCACATTGACTAAGTACCTCCCCCTATCACCATGCATCCTTTTGCATTGCATTTTCCATTCCTCCCCCTTGTTAATGGCATCATTTACTCCAAACTATTTGCTTGCTTTTAGGGTAGCGGACGGGGGTCGAGAGGGAGCCGCCCCTCGCAGGTCTCAGGGCAGCGCCCTGAAACCTCTTCGGTCCAAGGGACAAGAATTGAAGAGACCGTGAAGAAATCAAGTCAAAACGAACAAGACAAAGACAATTTGCTATCACCGGTTAAACCGACGTTAGGCAAATTGTACTCATCGGTGCAATGGAACCAGAAATCTAAGACTAGGGTTTTGCGCCGGATGAACTGACGATGCCTGAAGACAACTCGTCGGTGCAATGACTTGAAGTGAAGACTGACCAAGAGGCATCGGTTAAACCGACGATAAAGAAAAAGTGAGCATCGGTGCAGTTGTCCAGAGACTCCATTTTTCTGGGGGTTTCTGAGCTTGCACTCACCGGTTAAACCGACATTAGTTTTGAGAGCGTCGGTCGATTGATCAAGTAGCTGTTGGAGCAGTAACAGCTAAGTTGCTGGGAAAATACACTCACCAGTTAAACCGATGATGACAAGAACTGAGCGTCGGTTTAACCGGCGTTAAGGGATTTCGTCAGCCTTTTCCCAACGGCTAGTTTTGGATGTGTGGCTATATATACCCCCATGGCCGGGTCATTTGAGGGAGCTGGAGACCAAGGAAGTATACAAGAGCCAAAGATCATCTCCAACCACCTTAGAGCTTCATTGTACATCATATAGGCTTAAGCACACTTGTGAGAGTTCTTAGTGCTTGTAATAGGGATTAGTTCTTGCGAGAGCTGCCTTGAGAGAAGTCTTGCTGCGGCAAGCAATCCTCGTGATCCGTCGTGTGACCCTCCGACTTGGTGTGGAGTGGTAACGACACTTTGTGCGGGGGAAGATGAGACCCCCTCTTTGGTGGAGAAGCTCCGTAGTGGATTTCGGCTGGGTGACCGAGAGAGATGGTGGCGGTGCACGAGACTCGGTGTCTTGTGGGCACTTGCCTTTGCTTGCCGACATCGCCTTGGTGTCGTAGTGCAAGACGGTGATCGGAAGAGCCTCGGTGTCCCGTGGACGTAGGCGTTTTTGCCGAACCACGTTACATGACCGTGTCTACTCGGGAGTTTGCATCCCTCTTGCACTTACCTCTTTACTTACCATATTACGTTTCCGCATTTACTTTATCTTGCGTGCCTTTACTTTCCTAGTTAGTTTGTTTCGGATTGGCTATAGGTTGCAAGTATTTTGGGGTAAGTAGAGAGTAGCAAAGATAAACCTTAGTCATAACTAGCATGTATAGGACGTGTTAGGTTTATCTTATGCAAGTAGTTTGAGCCCTAGGTTAAAAAGCAATTAGCGACCCTATTCACCCCCTCCCCCTCTAGGGTCGGACACCCCGGTGATCCTTACAAAGGCGGCGTCGCTCCTTCCAGCTCCTCTTCGTCTGGTGGGCCTTCGGCGCGAGATAGTGCTGGGGCGTCCGCTGCTGTTGCCGACGGCTCTGCTTCATCCTTCGTTGTGCCCCCGGCGCCAGTCGTCGCGGCGCCATCGGTCGCCGCTGCTGCTGCGCCGGGTTTGCCCGCGGCGTCTGCCACGTCCTCGGAGTCTGGCTCTGCAGTGGTTCATCCGGACATACCGCTCCTGCAGCGGGAGTGTGATTTGCCACGTGGCTGCTTCACGGCCGCCTCGGTCGAGATCGAGCATCTGCGGGAGAACCTGCGAGTGGTCGAGGTGGCTCGCGGCGCTGTGGAGGAGGAGGCGTGTACGGCGAGGGATGCCGCAGCGGACGCCCAGGCCCGCGCCTTTGTTGAGTTCTGTTCTTGGTCATGTCTTCCATCCCCTATTTTTCCTGTATTTTACAACTTTTGCCCACAGTGCTGGAGGAGGAGTTGGACGCCGTTCGTCGCGAGGTGACGGACTTGCAGCGCCGCCTCGGTGTTGGGTATTTTAACGACTGCGAAATAAATCCGCAAGCGCACGGATATCGTTGTATCTTTCACCCGTGAGTATTCAAGGGTATCGTATCCACAGGGAACATGTGTGCACTAACTCCTAACTTTGTCGGTCCAAGGACACACCAGGATAAGTGGCGATGTTGGAGAGGATTCTTGCGGTAGCACTAAAGATGAGTTAAAGGTCGATCTCTCGGGCAGAATACTCGCTTCGGGCACCGGCTTACCCCTGAAATGGTCAGAAGACTCCGGCCAACAGCTCTACGCTATATCCGAATGTGGAGGACTACGAAGGACTGACAGGGCTGTCACCACCTGCGGCCTATCTCACAGACCATGGGATATAAGGCAAACGAAGGTAACCCTTACCCCAGATACCATGTCCGCGCTACTGATTACTACTGCAGTCTAACTATGTCTGTTAACCCGTAGCAAACTACAGCACTCCGTATAAATACGAAGCGATGAACCTGCGAGTAAGAGAACTGATCTCACTCAAGCAAAAGTACTATGCAATACAAGAATCATAAATACTAACTTACTCATACCAGAGGAAGCCAGCATCCGTAGAGGTACAAGACTGGAGAAGACCGCCGACAGGCCAGTCACTTCCCCGAACTACTCCTCAACCTCCTCCTACTCTAAGCACTAGCCTAAGCAGTGCTTCGCCTTTGGAATGGAGCACAAATCTACATCTTGGTGGTGTGTCTGAGAGGGGGTGAGGGAGGCCCCTTATATAGTGCCCTGAGGTCGGTTCCCGCCAAGATAAATATGAAAACATCATCAACCGCCTTCAGGAGGATCAGAACTGCCTTCCCGCCAAAATGCATCTGGACGGGAGCCAGGGCAGGTTCGGCCGAACCCATGGTTCGGCCGACCCCCCTTTGGCGCCCCTGGCCACCGCCTTTCTTCGAGTGTCTGCCTGGTGGGCCCTAATGTTGGTACGTCGGTGCCAGGGTCCTGTTGGTCGGTTTGGTATGTCAGGTGGGCCTCTTTGCCTGTGTTACGCAGGATGCAATCTTCTGTGATTTCATCTACGTATTCTTTGTGTTTTCATCTTATTTCCGACTTGTGTCCCTGCAATCAACAATTCACCAACACACGTGGATTTTGTTAGTAATAACTCCTACCACTTCTGTTGATGTTCATTCTTTATGTTTTTATATGTAGGAGTTGATGGCATATATTTTGCACTTACCAGCCGTCAACACCCGGCGAGGTGGAGGACCAACGCGTGGCCCTGGAGGATGGCGTGTGCGCCGTCTTCACTGTGGTAGAGCCGCATGCGCCCATGTGGGTGGATCAGCTCCACACCCTTCCCGCGATCGTCCGCTCGTCGGTGAGGCTGGGGATCCGTCGTGGTGCCGCCGCCACGTTGGCCTCCATCCAGATGTGCACCGGGATGCACCTCGGGGGAATCAACCCCGGCTTCTCGGAGACCTCCAGCGCGGCGGTCTGTCTTCGCCGGGTTCGAGCAGTCGTCGCGGCGGAGATGGATGTCGACGACCTCCTGCAGCGTGGTGCGGACCTAGACCTGGACGTCCCGTAGTGGCCCGGCGGTATGGAGGCGGAGCGCGGGGCCGACCGGCGGCCATCTTTTAATTTTATTTAATTATGAAGTGTTTGTAAGTGCTGGGCCCCAAGCTGTTCGTGCGGCTTGGGTGAACATCTGGGGTGTTCTCCGTGTGTGCGGCACCCTGATTATGTTTAATGTTTTGTTTGCTTCTTATGCTCTTGCCTGGTTTTTCATCTTGTGCGAGTTCATTATTTCGAAAAAGTTTCGACGTTTGCTTTTTGATTTGCTTGTGGAAGTTTCTGTGTATTGTGCGGCAAGAGAAAACGGTGTGCGTGTGCTGCACGGTCCATCCCAGTGAGGCCCCCGAGCACCTTGGCTTGAGAGTGCTCAGGGCAAGGGGCTGTAGAAGCAAAAAAAGCAACAGAAAGTAGGATGGTCGAAGACCATGGTCTAGCCCTCGAGCGCTCTGAGCCAAATGCGGTTGGGTCAGGGTGCTGGAAGCCAGAGAGCGTGTGTGCTGCAAAAAGATAAAATGCAGGTGTCCGGCCCCCGAGCAATTCCTAGCCGGGAGCGGCCAGGTTGGGACACCGGGTGAGTGCACTGTGTTGTGCATGGAGAAGAAAAAATCGACAGGTGTCGAGCCCCCGAGTGCCCCGAGCCGGAAGTGGGCGGGTCGGGGCACTGGACTGAGCCGCTGGTGCTCTAACGGGAAAAGGCGCCATAGCTGTTCTATTTTCCAGGAGTTGGTTAGTATGTTATCGTCGGAGTCTTTTAACTTGTAGGTGCCTGGTCGTATCTCCTCTGTGATGCTGTAGGGTCCTTCCCATGGCGGTGAGAGCTTGTGCTTGTCCTTCGTTGACATGACTCGTCGCAAGACCAGATCTCCGACTTGCAGCGTCCTCTCCCGTATATGCCTCTCGTGGTACCTGCGCAAAGTTTGTTGGTAACGGGCTGATCGGTGTAACGTTGCTAACCTTGCTTCCTCCAAAATTTCCATGGCGTCCCTCTAGGCGTCGGCTGCCATTTCTGGGTCAAACGCTTTGATTCTCGGGCATCGTAGTCTAGGTCGGAAGGTAGGACGGCCTCAGAACCATATGTTAGGAAGAAAGGTGTGAGCCCCATTGATCGGTTAGGCGTAGTTCGCACGCTCCAGAGTACTGTCGGCTGTTCTTCCACCGAACGACCCGCGAATTTTTTGAGCATGTAAAAAATTCACGGTTTGAGCCCTTGGAGGATTAGGCCGTTGGCTCTCTCGACTTTCCCGTTTGTGCGTGGCTGTCTGACCGATGCCCAATCGATCCGGATCCCGTAGCCTTCCGCAAATTCTTGGAAGAAGTGGCCCGTGAAGTTAGTTCCGTTGTCGGTAATGATGGAATTAGGCACGCCGAACCTTTAGACGATGTCCAAGAAGAACTTGACGGCCTCCATGGAGTCGATTATGGTGATCGGTTTGGCCTCTATCCATTTGGTGAACTTGTCGATTGCGACAAGTAGGTGGGTGAACCCTCCTGGTGCCTTCTTTAGTGGCCCGACCATGTCTAAACCCCACACGACAAACGGCCATGTTGGTGTGAAGGGCTTGGGCTGGCAAGTGGGATTGTTTTGCGTAAAACTGGCAGCCTTGGCATGCGCAGATGATTTCCTCCGCGTTGCGCAGTGCTGTTGGCCAGTAGAATCCTTGTAGGAATGCTTTTCCGACCAGGGAGCGTGGTGCAGCGTGGTGTCCACAAATTCCGGCGTGTATCTCAAGAAGAAGTTCCTTGCCCTGGGCAATAGGGATGCACTTCATGAGAATGCCGGTTTCCGACGGGCTGCGTTTGTAGATCTCGCCATCGATGACGGCGAATGTTTTGGCTTGTCGGGCGATCCGGCGAGCTGCGTTGTGTTCCTCAGGGAGGACCTCGTGGATGAGATAAGCCAGCAGGTTGGCCCTCCAATCTGTGTCATCTGCCTAGCTTGAGTCGTATTGGCTGTAGCCAGGCAAATTGGGCCCCCAGGTATCTAGTCGGGGGCTAGGTCGGAGGGAGCATGCTCTGTTTTCTCTGCATGCTCTGTTTCTTCTACCCGTGTCTTGTCTGTGGTCGGCGACTTTTCTCTCACTGACAGCGTGTTTAAGTCGTTGACGAAAACACCGCTGGGCGCCGGCTTGCGCTCGGCGGCCATCTTTGCTAGAGCGTCTGCATCGGGGTTTTGCTTCCGTGGGATGTGGTGGAGCTCCAGACCTCGAAATTTCCCTTCTAACTTGCGGACTTCCTGGCAATATGCGTCCATGAGAGGGCTCTCACAGTTGGAGTTCTTCATGATTTGGTCGATTACCAGCTTGGAGTCATAGTAGACGTATAGGTGGGTTGCCCATATGTCGATGGCTATGCGGAGGCCGCTGATGAGCGCCTCATATTCTACAACGTTGTTAGATGCGGGGAAGTGGAGGCGGACCGCGTACTGGAACTTGCCTCCCTCTGGGGAGACTAGGACAACCCCGGCCCCTACACCGGGTCCCATGACTGACCCATCGAAGTAGAGGGTCCAGTACTCATGAAAGATTTTTGGGGTCGGAGCCTGAATTTCTGTTCACTCGGCGATGAAGTCAGCCAGGGCCTGAGACTTTATCGCTGTGCGTGGTACAAACTTGACGTCGTAGCCCATTAGCTCGACCGCCCATTTGGAAATCCGCCCCACAGCGTCGCGGTTGCGAACCACCTCTCCGAGTGGGAATGAGGTGACGACTGAGACCTCATGCTCGGTGCAGTAGTGTTGCAGCTTCTTGACCGCCATGATAACGGCGTAGAGGAGTTTCAGTGTCTGTGGGTACCGCGACTTGGTGTCGGTCAGTACCTCGCTGACAAAGTACACGGGGCGTTGGACTTTGAGGGTGTGTCCTGGCTCCTCCCTTTCTACCAGAGCGGCGCTGACCACATGGTTAGTGGCTGCCAGGTAAAGCAGAAGGGGTTCGCACGGATCTGGTGCGACGAGCATCGGGGGAGAGGACAAGAAGGTCTTGAGGTGTTCGAGGGCCACCTGAGCCTCCTCTGTCCAGACAAAGGTGTCGGACTTCTTGAGGAGTTTGTACAGTGGCAGGCCTCGCTCTCCCAGTCGGGTAATGAACCGACTGAGCGCTGCTAAGCACCCGGTTAGCCTCTGGACGCCCTTAGTGCCACGGATATGGCCCATGTTGGTGATGGCCGCGATTTTGTCACGGTTGACCTTGATGCCACGCTCGGACACCATGTACCCGAGGAGTTTGCCCTTTGGCACACCGAACGTGCATTTCTCAGGGTTCAATTTGATGTTGAACCTCTTGAGGTTTGCAAACATGGCACTCAAGATGGCGACTAGGTCGTCCGCGTGCGGCGTCTTGACGACGATGTCATCGACGTAGACCGCAACCGTCGCCCGAGACAGATCCACCCGGTCGGGGTCGGTTGGCAGATTAATCTGGTCGGAGAAGCAGGCTTGCATGCATCGCTGATATGTTACTCCTGTGTTTTTAAGTCCGAACGGCATCGACACGTAGCAGTATGAGCTGAACGGCGTGATGAAGGATATCGTGAGCTGGTCGGATTCCTTCATCGCTATCTGGTGATAGCCCGAGTAAGCGTCCGGAAAAGATAAGATCTCGCATCCAGAGGTGGAGTCGATTATCTGATCTATTCTAGGCAAAGGAAAAGGGTCCTTGGGGCAAGCCTTGTTTAGGCTAGTGTAATCAACACACATCCTCCATTGACCTGTTTTCTTCTTTACAAGGACTGGGTTAGAGAGCCAATCGGAGTGATAGACTTCTTTTATGAAGCCAGCAGCTAACAGTTTAGCTATTTCCCCTCCTATGGCCCTACACCTCTCGTCGTCGAAGCGGCATAGTCGTTGCTGGACGGGCTTGGATCCCGGCAAAATGTGGAGCTCGTGCTCGGCAACCTCCATTGGGATGCCCGGCATGTCGGACGGCTTCCAGGCAAAAGTGTCCTTGTTAGCGCGGAGGAAGTCGATGAGCGCGAGTTCCTATTTGGCCGACAGCTGGAAGCCGACCCGCACTGTCTTGGTTGGATCGGCCTCGTTGACCATGACCGACTTGGTCTCATCGGTGGAGATGAAGGTCGGCACCTGGCTGGGCTTGCCAGGGTTAGGACGGCACTCGGGAGTGGCGGCGCGAAGCTGGTCAAGCTCCGCCGAGTTGGCCGCAGTGGTAATGAGGTCGAAGTATTCGCGGCTTCTGACGTAGGCCTGCTCGAAGGAGCCGCTCACCGTGATGACCCCGTTTGGGCCTGGCAGCTTGAGCTTGAGGTAGGTGTAGTTGGGCACCGCCATGAACTTGGCATAGGCGGGGCGCCCAAGAATGGCGTGGTACGCCCCCTTCCAGTCTACCACCTCGAATGTGAGAATCTCGGTGCGGTAGTTGGCTTTGTTGCTGAATGTGACTGGCAAGTTGAGGTTGCCAACCGGGTATGCCTTCATGCCCGGCAGAATGCCGTAGAAGGGGAAGAGAGAGGCCCGCAAGCAGGCTCGCGGGATCCCCATGGCTTGCAGTGTGTCAATGTACAGGATGTTGAGGCTGCTACCTCCGTCCATCAGCACCTTGGACAGGCGCATGTTGCTGACGACGGGGTCGACGATGAGAGGATAGCTTCCAGGGCGAGGGATGCTGACCGGGTGGTCATTCTGATTGAAAATGATGGGCGTGGATGCCTGGGGATAGCGCTCGCGGCGGCACATACCTCGCGAAGACGCACCTTTTGTTGTCGCCTAGAACATTCGTCCTCCAGGCCGCTGATGATGACCAGGCACCGGTTCACCTCCGGGAACGATCCCTCCGCCGGCTTCTCCTTGTCCTGGTCGGCGTCGGGCTGCTGGTCTCGGCCGTCTCCATCGGATTTGGCCGTCCTGCGAAGGAGGTGCCTCATCATGTCACAATCCTTGAACTTGTGATTCACCAAATAGCTATGGTTGGTGCATGGCTTCTCCAGGAGCTGGTTGAAGTAATCGTTTCTGGGAGGGCACTTATCTTGGCGGTCGATCGCCGCGACCTTGCCGGCGGAGGGAGGGCGGCAATTCTTCTTGTCCTTCCTATCATCGCGACTCGAGGAAGGCCTGTCGGGGTCGTGATGTTTCGCCTTCGCCGCATGCTGGTCCCGCTCAAAGATGGCCCCGACCGCCTCCTCACCAGAGGCGTGGTTGGAGGTGATGTCCAAGAGCTCGTGCATGGTGCGCGGCTTCTGGCAACCCAGTTAGTGGACCAGGGTTTTGCAGCGCGTCCCGCAGAGGAACGCGCTGATGACGTCGGCACCGACGACACCAGGGAGCGAGTTGCATTGCTTGGAGAAGCGCCAGATGTAGTCACGCAGGGACTCGCCGGGCTCTTGCTGGCAGTTCTTGAGGTCCCAAGAATTGCCAGGACGCACGTATGTGCCCTAAAAGTTGCCGAGGAACACCTTCCGGAGGTCTGCCTAGTCACCGATGGAGTCGGCAGGCAAGGACTCCAGCCAGGCGCACACATTCTCTCCCAGGCAGATTGGGAGATACTGGATGATGAAGTGGTCGTCGTTCACTCCTCCGGCCCGGAATGCGAGCCTGTAGTCTTCCAGCCACACACCAGGGTTCGTGTTCCCGGTATACTTCACGACGTTCGCTGGTGGCCGGAAACACTGGGGGAAAGGCGCCCCACGGATCGCCTTGGAGAAGGCGCTTGGTCCAGTGGGGTTCAGGCTCGGGTTCCGGTCGCGATCCACGTCAGGGTCGCAGGGGCGCCCCCCGCGCCGGAGCTGTGAGCGTTCCGGATTGGGTGCGTACGTCCTCGTGTCTTCCGCTCGAGCGGCCGCGTGGTCGACATCGGCGTGGTGCCTCGCCTGCTACCAGCCTTGGATCATGCTGCGGGCGTCGTAGTTGGGACCAACGCGGCAGTGGATTGGCAGCCTCGGTGGGAGAAGAGCGGATGCCGCCGCTGGGTGACCTGCGGACAGTTCCCGCCCACGGTGACCTGCGCCGCCGGTGGGGCATGATGCGGCGGCCTGTCAGCGGTGCAGTGAGGAGCTCTCCACCTGCTGGACAGCGGCGAGTTCCACCAGGTTTCTTACCTGGCGGTGAAGATCCCTCTGGGCCGGATCCTCCGTCACAGGTAGTGTTTGCATGAGGATCGCGGCCGCGGTGATGTTCTGGCCCGCGCGAAACTCTTGTGGGAGTTGCATGCGGGCGTCGTTTATGATGTCGCGGTTGACTCCGCGCGCGCGTTGACGTGCAGAGCCTGTTGGATTCACCCCTTTTAACCCGAAGGGAGCCCGTGGGAGCCGGTCCACGGTACACACGTGAGGAAGCATGGATGTCCCCTCCAGGTTGTTGTCTCCTGTGTTGGAGGAGTTGCCCAGGGGATCCTCGTAGCACAAGAGGTCGTGGACGGAGTCAGGATAGCTTCCCGTCATACCCACGAACTGGGTCATGGGCTAGCGCCCTTGGGCGGCCTTGTGCATCTCCCGAGCATAGACGCTCGCGGAGTTGCGCAAGCCGAACAGGAGCCGCTCCGAGAATGAGCGGGGTGTCGGAAGTGGAGGCTCACCCGCAAGCTGTCGAGAGACGTTGGCCAAGGAGAAGAGGACCAGGTTGACGTCCTCGACGGCGGGGTTGGAGGCCATCATCAGCGCGACACGGTGGAGCACCACACGGTTTGGTTGTGATGGTCTGCGCTTCCTGATGCGCCAGCGTAACGATCACCGGTGCTTCAGTTTGTGAAGCTTAGGAGGAGGAGCGGACTCCTCTGCGGTCGGCGGGGTGACTTCCTCCTCGTGGAGGCACAGTGCAACGAGCTGGTCGGTGACGAACTCTAGACTCCCGAAGCGGAAGGTCTGGGAAGGTGGGAATGGTGGAGGCGCCCATGATCCGTTGCGGGGGATCGCGGGAAACTCCAGGGAGCCGAAGTGGATCGTCTCGCCACGGCTCGCCGCCGGGGCGGCGAATGGAGTGATCGAAACCATCCGATCGCCGAAGCCATGAACCCACAAAGCGCTCCCCACAGACGGCACCAAACTGTCGCTGCGGGAAATGAGCGACTACTAAACTACTCGATTACTCGTTTGTTGTGCGCTTGATCGGATATGGTCTAGCATGCAAAGACTCGATGATTTAGGCTGGTTCGGGCCGAAAATGCCCTACGTCCAGTATGGGGGTGGTGTTCTTACTCTATTGCTCTCAAGCCCGGGTGCTCAAAGTTCTGAGGGGAGCCTACAAGCGGTGTCAAGCAGTGTCGAGCCTCTAGGAGTCCAACCCTTTCCTACGTGGGGGGCTTTTCCTTTTATAGTCTAAGGTAGGGCCCCCTACTTACATTTATCTAGCGCTGTGTCTTGGTCCTGTCTGGGAGTCCTTCGTCTTCGTCAGTCGTCGGGGCCCACTCGCTCAGTCGGGAGTGGGGAGGCTTGAGTCTGGCTGGCTTTCTTGGGCAACGGGTTGCCCAAGCGCTGTCCCATTCTCGACTAGTCGGGATAGCCTGGTCACTCGGATGGTCGCTCGGGGATCACCTCCGGTCTTATCCACCTGGGACTACACCCCTTATCTTCAGGGCTACCTCACCCCTTCCTTTCGTAGCCCCTGCCCGTAGGGCAGCGCGCCCAGTGAGGGGTGCCTTACCAATGTCCGACGGGGGACGTCCGGTCACGCTCGCTGGCGTAATGGAGTGGTGCGTAGGAGCAACCATCATTACAGTGCGGGAGGGGACGTCCATGGATGCCCTCTCCCGTAGTGTGGCGGGGTTAGCACTTGCGGTGTTGTCCCTTTGTCAGAGAGCCCTGTAGCCTATGCTATGCCGCAAGATAAGGGGAACAGGCGTCGTGGAGCCTGTACGGGGGTTTGTCTTGACCGGCACACCTGTCAGGCGGGGAGGCAATCTTGGAGCGCACGGCCCGGGTCGTCAGGTACGTCTCTGACCCGGGGCGCTAGGTCGGGGAGCCTCCACATGTCCCGGGAGGTCGGGCTCCCAGCCGTGTTGGCTTATGAGCGAAGGCAACCGCCCACGCTGGTTGGCGGGCCGCGCCACGTCTGGCCCAGGAGACTAGTTGGGCTTTCCCTGCACGAGTCAAGCCCGTCAGGGGTCCCGGATTTATACCCCCATCATAAGCCTTCCTCCCAACAGTACACAAAGAAAGGACATCTCCAGTGCCCCTCATGTTGTCGTGTAGACTCTTCTCTATACTGTATCCTTTCTTGATCACATTGGAACTTGTTCAGCGACATCCGAGACATGACCTTCTTCCTTGGCACCGCAGATTCCTCTTTCTATTGCGGCTCTTTGCCTTTGGCTTCATCGGCCGTTATCTAAGCTTTAGGATCAACAGTTCCAGACTCCTTTGCTGATTGTGACGTGAGCACCATTGTCTGCAATGTGTTCCTCTTCCCTCCAACATCTACCATGTTAGTAGGAAACAGGTGCCCATCAATCTTCATCGGCTTTTTGGCTGTCTCAAACTTGAGCCTCCCCTGCTCTATAGCCGATTGTATCTACAGAAGAAACACTTTGCATTCATTTGTACCATGAGATGTCGCATTGTGCCACTTGCAGTACTTGATATTCTTCAACTCTTGATCTGTCAGGATCTTGTGATACGGCTTCAGCTTAATCTGACCCTCAGACAGCAACAGATCAAAGATCTTGTCAGCCTTTGTAATATCAAACCCATATTTTTTGGGTTTCTTGTTACCAAACGGACATAAGATTGGCTTCTTGTTGCTCTGAACCCACTCAGCCGATCCCACCATTTGGTCATCATCCAAATCAGAGGCATCCGAGCAGTCAACGAAATTGACTTTCTTCTGAAAGTTGCTCCTCTTCTGCTCATATGGTTTGACCTCCCCTGTCATTCTATGAGCCATCTAACTAATACTGTAGAACTCCTGGGAAGCATACTTCTCTTTGATGTGTGGCAGGAGTCCTTGGAAGGCAACTTCTGCAAGCTGTTGATTAGACAGAACCAGACTAAACCACCGGTTCTTGACATCTCTGAACCTCTGAATGAAGGCAGCGACCGATTCATCATTCCTTTGTCTTAATTTGGTCAAATCGGTCAACTTCATTTGCTCTATGCCAGAGTAGAAGAACTAGTGGAACTGCTTCTCTAGATTGGCCCAGAATATTATGGAGTTGGCCGGCAACGTCGTGAACCATGTAAAGGCCGATCCAGAGAGAGACATGGAGAACCAACGCACCTTCAATGCGTCATTCTGAGCTGCTTCTCCACATTGCATGATGAATCTGTTGATGTGTTCTACTGTGGAGACTTCCCCCTGTCCAGAAAACTTGGTGAAATCTGGAAGCTTGTACTTGTGGGGCAACGGCAGTTGATCATACACAGCTGGATATGGAGATTCTGTACATCAAATTCTGCTGCTTTGGCTTCAAACCAAACTAATCTCTCATCACCTCAGCAATCTTGGACGCCCAGTCGATCTGCTGACTATTAGTTGATGCTGGCTGTAGCGCTGGTGACGCTATCGGCAAGGTTGCCAATGCCGGTTGTGCACTGGGTGTGGTCATCGGCTGAGCAGCCGATGCAGTCCGTGCGACTTGCTGAGTGACTTGATTAAATGGTGACTGGTAGAGCACCATCTCATTGCTGTGACTATTCTGTGCTGGCTTCTGACTAGGTTGTTGCTGTGCCACAGGAGGTACGTTAGGCACATTCACGTGGTGCACAAAACCAGTCACAGGATCATGGAATACTCAGGTAACTCCATTGGCATTAGGAAGTCTGTTTGCCAGGACTTCTGTACGAGATTTGGGATGTATCATCATCGCCAAATTCTGCTGCTGAGGTGTCGGCTACGGAGCCGACACGTTGTTTAGACTCGTTGGCGACGGCGCTGATGCAGGTGTAACCGACAGCTATGGAGCCGGTGCGGTGTCTTGAGACTGGGTCGGCGGTGAAGCCGATGCATTAACTTGCTGATTCATCAGCTGTGAAGCCGATGTGCTTGGTTGCCCTGCTGAAGATGACACCATAAACTCTGTGGGCATACCAAATCCAGTAGTAGGATTCCAGCCAACTAGGAACCCTGTCATGTAGTTTCCCTGAGCATGCATAGCCATTGGTGTAGAACTGGTGTACACAGGAGGGAACTGAGTTGGTGCTGCAGTACTAATCGGCTGTGCATCTACGATATTCCCATCTGCTTGAGCCGGAGGGTCAATCGGTGATGTCTCAGTAGCCGATCCAGTAGGGGAGAAAATCATCTGACTAGCCTGTTGATAGGCCGGTCCCACGAAGCCAAGCATCCCCCTATCTTGCAGTATCTTGAGCACAGCATTGTGAACAGAATTGGCCATGATCGGAGCATGACTCAAGAAAGCATGCCCGATTGCTTGATTCATCATATGCACCATCCTGTCCTCCTTTTGTGACTCATCATAGGGTGGAAGAGTAGGAAAAACATACTTTTTGAATACCCCTCCAGTCCTATTGGTGCTGAAGGATAAAAGGCACTACTGCTCATAATCTTCAATGGCTGCTTTGAGTTCTGCTTTTTGCTCTTCCTTCAGCTGGTACTTGTCGATCGGGATCTGGTTCTGAAGGGAAATCTTACCTTTCTCTTCAGTTGTCATCTTGATGCTTCTGGTCCCACTGGGCGTGCCAAAAAATGTGTTGACGCGAAACGATCACAGACCAAGCCCGAGAGCCCCATATGCCAACCTCGGACAGCACTTGATTCAAACCAAGGCGTGCCAGTCAATTTGACCTGCAAATTGACAAGAAAACAGCAAACAGTCAAATTCAAGAGTGTATCGGCTAGATTTCCGAATCACTCTCACGCGGCGTATCGGCAAGGCTTTGCTGATACAGAAAACAACAGCAGATCGGGTATAAAAAGCATGTAATAATGGCGATCTACAGGGAATCGGCAATGAGCTGCCGATACCGATATGCAACTAGACGGCTAGATCTTGAGCCGACACGTGCCAGGTAACAATGTACAAACCCACGAATGTGTGGATCTGGACAAAGCTAAAGCTTGTATCCAATCTAATCAGTTTTACAAGGTTTATCGTGATAAACAAAGAGTTTACAGCTGATTAAACATATCACTAAGCCGAGTAATTTGTGAATAGATCTAAACGAGAAAACAGCGATACGCCCGAGATCAAAGCTTAGATAAATTTGGTAAATTTTGAAAGATCTGAACGAAGCCACAACGATGCATCCGGAAGCTAAAGCTCAGATTTACTCGGTAAACGAAGACTTACCAGCAAACCAAGTCGCTCGAATGTGAGGCATCCTTGATCAGCTTGAAAGAACTCGCGGAAAAAAAATGGCAAAGTCGCCGACGAGAAAGTAAATTGCAAGTAGTAAAGTTTGTTTGTTTGGATGTGTATCCATCTTTACAATAGCCGGGAGACTCATATTTATACCCCTCGCTATCACAATCCTAGCCGATTACGGCAAAGCACGATTCTATTCTATAAAACAAAAGTAATTCTAAAATGAGATAACTCTTGTCCAACCGAAGCCAAAATATCTGATCAACTCTTACTTCCTCGGTCAACAAGATCTTCAACGGCGATGCATGATCACCCTTCCAAATCCATCGTTCGTACCATGGAGCATCTTTTCTCCTTTGTAACACTCTTCCTTGACACGTGTCAAAATCTGGTGTCAACAGTTGTACATGTGCGTTACTTGTGAGATGCTTTATTTATTTTATTTACTAGGGAAGATGTACGTGCCATAGGCACATATTTAAATTTTCTTCCATCAAGCAATGATATTATTTATTTTCTTTCCAAAAATAATACATTTCTTTATTTTCCTTCCATAAAACAATGATGTCAATTAATATCCTTCCAAAACCATCAATAATACACGTCTTTCTTTTTTCCTTCCAAAAGCAATGATGTCAATATCTGAATAATTATAGTATCCTTCCAAAACCATCAAGCAATAGTGCCATTTATTTTTCTTCTAAAAATAATATACGTCTTTTTTCATTTTATAAATATAACATATATGCAAAGAAAAGTATGTGTCGGTGTTTACCGCCAAGCCTGCTCAGGGATACCTTTAGCAGTAGGGTTTGTAGGTAGGGATCGACTGCTCTAGAACTCGATGGTACAAGGAACACAAAGATTTAAATAGGTTCGGGCCGCGAGTTTGTGTAATACCCTACGTCATGTGTGGTTTGTATTGCCTTAGGTGTTGATGATTGTTTGGAGGGGGTCCCTGCCCGCCCTTATATATCCGGGGGGATAGGGTTACATGGAAAGTCCTAGCCGAGTATAGTTGGAGTCCTACTACAACACAGTCGTGTAGTTTTCTTTGTACTGCAGCTAGTTCTACGCCTATTCGAGTAGTTACAAAAGAGGTAAGATACATCCATGAGCTATCCCTTACTCTAGAATATTCTATGTCTATAAGCAGTCCCGCTGCCCCGGGTCTGACAAGCCCCCGAGCTCTTCGTAGCCGAGTTCTGCAGGCGTCGAGTACTTGGCAGGGCGTCTTCGTGTTCTTCAAGTAATCAGAACCTCCCTCTGGTTGCTTCTGGTTCTTCCTTCAGATCGAGTAGTCCTTCAAGTACTTCCGTTTGCTTCGAGGCTGTGAAGTGCTCAAGCCCCGAAATCTTGATCATATATGGTGCGCGAAGTACTCGCGCTCCATATGGTGTAGCCCCCGAGCCTTAGGTTGAATCACAGAATCAGGCTGAGGTCACTTCAGTCTTTTTCCTTCTCTATTTTCCAAAAAAATTGAAAAATAAATCTCTGATGCCTATATCTAGCAGCCCCCGAGCCTTAAATCAAAATCCCTTTTGCTGCGAGTAGCCCCCGAGCGTAGATATGGAATTAAGGATTTAAGTCGTGGCATCAGATTTTATCCTTCAGATTATTTGCAGGATTCATCAGATCCGGAATCCGAAAAGACCTCTTTTTCAGGTAAAATCCCAGAAAAATTATACAATTGGATCCGCCACACTGATTGCACCTGAAATAACTTCAAGAATAAAACCTGGGATTTACGGCTCTTCATTCAGTGCTCACGTTTGGACGCTACTGTTTGGAGAATCTGCATTATTGCAACTTTGACTACGTCCGTGAATACTGCCATGAATGCATCCGTAAAACGTGCACTATTGATTCACGGGTTCTCCTTAGTAAGCCCCCTTGTGGCTATAGAAGGCCATTAGTAGAAGCACCAAAGTGTAGTAGTCATGGCTTTTTCTTGGTGTTCTTGCTCTCGCCTTCCTGAGATTTGTGTAGTTCTTCCCAGCAAAAGATGCTAGAAGAGAACTTGCGAGTGACAAGAGAAGTCTCTGCTGCCTCCTCCTACATCCCCAATGTTCTCATCGGATCCATGCTGGACATCATGTCCTTGCATATTCCAATGAGGCAGGTTTTCAGGGGATGAGGGTAGTCTTGATGTGTCACATCCTAGGGATTCCCGGAGTGTGAACCCCCAAGAACTGTATCTCTGGTGAGGAGACTTAATCTTGTCATAATGTGTTCAGGGAGAAAGACGAGTTTCTCCGTAAGATGCTACAAGAGGACTTGCGAGGTAATTACTATAATCTGCCTCCAAACCTCTTGTAGCTTATCTCCCTGAATACAATATCATTAATCCCTTGATGGGAATAACAAGTTTGTACTCTGTCATGGCCTCGGGCTAATCTAGCTGCAGCAGACGTCGACTAGAAGCTCCAAGAGATCCAGGCGATGGGCATGCAGGTCCGAGTCATTGTAAAGTTTAGTTAAGAAAAAGTACTCGAGTTGTAATATCGAGTAGTTGTACTGTGTCGAGTACTTATCCTTGTTTTGGAATGTAATCCCAATTAAGGAAACGAGTGTCGAGTAGTCGACTAGGGATGTGAGTGTTTTCTTTTCCAGAATGTAATCTCAGAAAAAGGTATGTCTCTTTTAAATCCCGTTTTTTTCGCGATTTACAACAGATTGTTGGTCTGTTGGGTGTTTTTACCATGTTTGCCACCATCTTTATAAAATGAAACAGTGACTTAGGTTTTACCCCACCGGCCACCAGTAGTTTTTACTGCTTTAGATCTGTCTTTCGCTCTCAAGCTCCCAGATCCAAAGTTCTTGCTCCTTGTCGTTCTCCATCCTCCTCTTAGGGTTTCCGCCAGTTTATGCGCGTGAAGCGATCCGTAGACTTCCGAATGTCCCCCAAGAAAGCGACCAAGGGGAAAGGTGTGACTGCAAAGCCAACCCATGATGAGGGTTGGAACACAAGTAAGTGTTCTCAATCTAACTTAGATTCTCTGGTGTCGTAGGGTCTTTTAGTTCCCAAATCTGTTATCCAATGGCGTCCTGCCTTGGGTTCAGATCATCCGTATGAAAATACGGGGGAAATCGTTGCTTTCACCTCATACTTGGAACGAGGATTGGGGTTTCCTTGCTCTTCTTTCTTTTCTGGACTCCTGCGCTACTACAGGATCCAGTTGCATCATCTGACCCCAAATTCCTTTGTTCATATTTCCATCTTCGTGTATTTATGCGAAGCTTTTCTGGGCATCGAGCCCCATTTCGAACTCTTTCGCTTTCTTTTTCATTTGAAACCGCAGCCCAATAGATTCGTCTTAGATGTAGTAGGGGGCGCGGGTCTCCAACTTAGGCAAATGAAGGATAGAGTATATATCCCTTATGACCTTAGTAATAAAGTAATCGAATGGAAACCCAAGTGCTTCTATGTCGAGAACCAGTCGAGAAGTTTTCCATCCATTACCCCTGCCCTCCAATCCAATGGCCCGAATGGAATAAAAAAACAGCCGACGAGAGTCAGATCTCTGAACTACTCGCGCGGATTGCCATTTTAAGGCAAAGTATGTTGACTGGGGAAACAGTCATATTTGATTGGATGAAGCGAAGAATCTAGCCATTGCAGGCTCGGGAATCGCTTGGATTCCAGTATCAGGGAACAACTGATCCGTCATGATACTCAAAGGAAGAGATCTCGGATGATGTAGTTTTTAGTCGAATGCAACGACTTCTGAAGAATGTAAATACTATCCCAGTTGTTCCTGGTACATTTTCTACTGCGAATCCACCGAAGCATGTACTTGATAAGAGTAGTCGATTCATAGAAATCGAGTACTTTACCATAGTGTAAATATGATAGGATTTGCTTTCTGTAGGGGGACGTGGATCGCTTTAAGAGTAGTCCTTCACTACCAGGCATTTATTCGCTCTTTTGTTCTTCCAATTTCCTCAATTTGTTAATCAAATCTTAGTATGCTCATATGAAATTTCATATGAACAGTACTGATATCCAGGCTTGATTATGCAGATGAGGAAGTGTCTGGAGAAAGGAGTGATGGGGAGCACAGCCCCACTCCAAGTGCTGATGCCCAGACCGAGCGCCTGAGGAGAACTTGGTCAGTGGCGAGGAAGCGTAGCAGCTCCTCCAAAACTACTAGCGACAGGTGAATAGCTAGTTATATTTGCAATCGAGTTCTTTCTAATTGTCGATTTGCAAGTTTTGATTTGTGTTTTTGCTTTTCTAAGTCCGGCGGCTAAGATGCTACGGACCTCATCAATTGGGGATGATACTGCGGTGGTACAAACTGTCCCCTCCACCATAGTGGACCCGTCAAGTGGGATCGGGACTACTCCTTCAGCGAGTAGTTCTGATATAAATAAGACCGTCGATGCGGGTAAGTTGGCCGTGATTACGAAGCCTGGCCACAAATTTGGCGTCAAGGGGTTTGCCCTCATACGAGCTCATGCGTAAGTTCTTTAGAACTTGTATATGTAGGATCTGTTTTGAATCTAGTAGTTTGTAACTACTTTGTCTTTGCAGAGATGCAGTCCTGGGAGAGGACGTGGGAGCCGAGAGCCACTCGGCTTCTCAGCTGGAGCTGGGGAAGCCCCCGAGTACTCCCGATATGAGTGCTCGTGATACGGAGGCTATGGTCGACACCATGCTTCTGGATTCTCCTTTACCCCATTCTGAGAGGGCCAACGAGGAGATCCCGGAAGGTGGTGGAAGCATCAAGCTTCCGGAAGAAGGAGAAGGCGAGAAGCTTCTTGAAGGAGGCGATAATAAACAGCCTGCGGAGACCCCTGCAGGTAAGCTTGTAGTGCCTTGTAGGAAAAGTATCCTTTTATTTGCCCTTATTGTAATTTAAGTGGCACAAGTCACCGGGAATACTGTAGGAAAAATTAAAGAAGTGCCCAAGAAGGCTGTTACAGAGGTGGTGGCGAGTGCTTCCCAGGTCACATCGGGAAGCAATTTGCCAAGAGAGAATGTGGAGCTAGCTATCAAGCTGCTAGAAGTAAGTAGTCGAATACTTCGAGTACTTTTGGAGTAGATCGAGTAGTATTCTGATCTTTTTGTTTTGCAGGAAGCATGTAACACCCTAATTTAAATTTCAGCATTTAATAATAAATTTAATTGGCTTTATTCAAATTCCTAAGGTTTATTGTGTTAGTCTTGCATTTAATCTAGTTTTTGTTTCACAAGTATTAAAATTTTCTTAGGTTTAACTTTGTTGATGCATTCATGCTGATGCATTGTTTTCATTGTTTGATTTCATAGGGGTTTGAATTCAAAATTTCTTTTGAATTCAAATAGTTGAGCTTGAGTGAGAATTAGAATAGAAATAGAAGTAGAAAAGGAAAAAAAACCAAAGCAAAACCCAAACCCAACTTCCCAGCCCAAACCCACCTCCCTCCCCGCGGCCCAAACCTCAGCCCAGGCCCGCTCGCCCTCTCCCCCGCTGGCCCAAGCCGCCGGTCCGGCCCAGGACGCAGCGCCTCAACCAGCCCAGCGCCCCCCCCTCGCGCAGCAGCCCGGCCCCGCCCGTCGGACCCACCTGCCAGCTGCCCTCTCCGCGCATCACCCGCACCCCGCTGACCGGCCTGGCCCACCTGCCAGATCCGTCTCCCTCCCCCGCGCAACCGAAGCCGGGATCCTCGCCTGGGATCTCGCCGGCCTTCCAAACCGGGCACGCACGCCCAAGTTGGCCGCCGCCCTTTAAATACCGCCCGCGGACCCCCCCTGCTCCCTCCAACCCTAGCCGCCAACCCCCACGCAGCTCTGCTCCGCCGCGCCTTGCTCCGCCGCACCGCACGCCGGCGCTGCCACGGCCACAACGCCCTGCCGCGCCACCGCTCCTGCCGAGCCCCACCAGAGATCCGCCCTGAGCCCAGGGTTCACTCCGAGCTCGCTTGCCCCGATTCGAGCCACGACCGTGCCGGAATCGCACCGGACCGCCGCCGGTGAGTTCCCTGATTTTTTTTTGAGCAATTGCTCGCCGTCGTCGCCCCTCCGGCCGTCCTGACCCCTTGGCTTGCTCCGCAGCCTTGCCCCAAGTGGGTCCACGCCGTCCAGAAGCTCGGGAGCGCCCTCCTTCAACCCCTCCTCAAGCGCCGCCTCTGCGCCGCCGCCAAACTCGCCGCCGACCCCTCCACGCTACGGATCCGTCCACCCCGCGCCCTCGGTGAGCCTCACGACGATCCGCTCTTTCTTTTGGCGCTAGATTTTGGTAGACGTAGCGCCGGGAAACCAAAAACCACCCAGCGCCGGCGATGCGCCGCCGCGCAGTCCGCCCCGCGCCGTGGCGAGCCCCAGCCGAGCCTCCCCGAGCTCCGTTTAGAGCCCAGGTGGACTACACGTGCCCCGTAGGTCACCTCAGACCCAAGAACGGGTCGATTTGACCCCCGGACGGCCAGATTTGGCCAAGTCCGGCGAGTTTCCCGCCGCGCCGCCGCGGAACAGAGCCGCCGGCGACCTACCGCCGCCGCTCGCGCGCCCAACCCCCCTGCGCCGTCCGATCCGGATTCAACGCGCGCGATTAGATCTTGGATCCATTAGATCTAGACCGCCAGATCTAAATCCAACGGCCTGGATCCAAGGATACCGGTTCGCCTGGCATTTTTGTTAAAGAACCCCCTAGTTTTCCTAGAATCAACCCGCAGTCCACCTACCTTGAAAAATAATTACAGTTTGGCCCAAATTTTTGCGCAGACCCCCCTGAGCTTGTTAAATATCAAACCCGCCATCCAGCACTCTTTCTTTTACGCGTTAGGCCCTAGGTTTATCCTTTAATTACGTTTTAGCCCTCGGTTTTAGCAGAAAAGCCCCTGAAACTTCAGTTTTCTTACAAATAAGCCCCTAGAACTTGTTTTTGGCCTAGTTTATGCGTTTTAGCTCCGTTTTTAGCGTTCTTTTTATCCACGCGATCGTTGTAACGCGTAGAATAGTTTTAGTCTAGTTTAGTGTGCTGTTTTTATGTATGGATGTACTGTTTCTTAGTTTTTGTTAGTGTTTGCTTGTATGCTTATTGTTGTGCGTTGTTTTGGCCATGTGTTCGTGAGTAGACGTTGATCCATCTGAGGAGCCCCAGTACCAGTACCCGGAGCAGCCGTCTTCGGAGCAGTTTGAGCAGCAGCCAGAGCAGTACGAGGAAGGCAAGTATAACATGAACAACCCATCACTTTTAAATACATTTTCATACTGCATTTTAATACTGTATGCCTTTAAGGACTTTCCTAGCCAGTTTATATCCTTTAAATATACCTTTGGGTTGCATTTTGGTTAGTTGTGCTAGGTTGCTGCGCTATAACACACTTTGGTCCTTTTTAATTAAATTGATTAATGGTTTACTTGAACTTAATTCTGAGAGTGGCACTCTGTGTGGCTTGAGTGGCTCACGTCTCGTTAAAAGATGGTTTTTGTAGAAACATGGTTTAGGGGGCCAGCACGGTGCTTACTGCCTGGTTGGCCACTCTCCATAAGGACCGGTTCATAGAGCGACAACCTGGGACAACAGCGCTACCACAAGGCTAGAATGGGATAGACTTGGCTTATTAATTAGGTCTTTTTGGTTTGGAGTAACTTACCTGCGGGGCAAGAGTAGTAAGCTTCAATGGTCCCTGCTCCTCCGGCTTGGTCTGTGCTTGGATTGCGCTCCTGTGCTTGTACCCCCGGAGGTGGGCCCCATCGTCGCTGACCTATCTCTCGCGGTTACGCCTTACCAACGAGATTCTTTGTAACGGCCTCGTAGTGAGTCGCTAGTCATCTCACCTAAGGAAGTGTGATGAACCTCTGGCGTAGCTCACGACTTGTGGGTAAAGATGTGCAACCTCTGCAGAGTGTAAAACTGGTATACTAGCCGTGCTCACGATTATGAGCGGCCCAGATCCTCCTTTTGATTAGTGGAGTTATCTCCTTTCGACGAGGGAGGTGCTTCTCGGGGTTACCTTGGTGGCTTGATTTTGGTTTGGATCTCAGTAGTAACATGGTTAATCTTGATTAATTACTATGTAACTGGGTTAATGGTAATTCATCAACTCATAGTAAATAGCTTTAATAAAATCTTGCCAACACTTAAAAGCTAATGCAGTTGAGTCAGCCAACCTTAGAGCCTCATAGTTTGTGTTATACTTGTTGAGTACAAGTTGTGTACTCACCCTTGCCTCTTCTCTACTTTTTCCTCTTGGCTACGCTACTGCTGCTCAGTTCCTGCCGACACGAGGGAGTTCGTCCAGCGCTACCAGGACTACGAGGACTTCTAGGTGTTCGTCTCCCAGTCGACGTCCCTGTGGCGCCCTGCTTCAGCTTCGGAGAGCTTTTATCGTATTTTGTACTTCGCTTCCGCTGTATCAGACATTTTTGTCATTATTGTAATAAATATCATTCGTATTCGCTTTATTATATCTTTTTACGTGATATGTGCTATGATATACTGTTCATTCTGTTGTATATACGTCTGACTTGATCCTGGCACGTATATGATTGCTCGGTTTATGTTCTTTTATAAACCGGGTGTTACAAAGCACTGCGACGAATGAGTGTCCAGTCTCTAGATGAGACAGAGCTAAATGCTCTCAAAGAGAGGGTTAAGGCGCTCTCGTCTGAGAAGACTGCTCTTGAGGGGAAGCTGAAGAAGCTTTCCCAATCAAAGAAAGGTTAGTCTTTAGCATTTGATATGCACTCGACTAGTAGATCTGCTTAGTGTTTATAAGATTTTATTTTTATCGAGTACACAGCTTGTGCAGAATCTTTAAAGATTCAAGAAAGCTTGGTACTGGATTTAAAGATTCTTATGTACCGCAAAGCAGATGAAATAGAGAAGCTTAAGAAGATCAAGGAGGACTCTGACCGTGAGGCCGCGACGGTGCTGCAACAACTCAAGACTTTGTCAGAGTCTCGAGACTCGATGCAGCGAGAACTCGTGGAGCTGAGAGAAGTCAGAGATGCTGCCCTGGAGGTGATGGAGGCCATGGACATCCCACAAGAGGATGGGGACGAATCGCTCACGCTAGCTGGGAGGCTTCGCAGGGTGCCAGGAGCCTTCGTGAGGTTTGTCTCTGACATCACCCGTCAGTACGTAGGTCACGTGCTTGGTCTGGTGAAGTCTTATTGGCCAACCACTCGTCTGGACGCCCTTGGACAAGGTGCCAAGGCTGACTATACGAAAAATCAGTTCCGTGAGTATTTGGCAGAAACCTCCGGGGTGGCTGATCAGATTGTAGAAGCCTTGAGTAGGGCAGAGTCTCCTTAAGCTTGTCTTGTAATTGAATTGGCGTGTGATCCAGAAGTACTTTAAACAAATGTTGGATATTTGTGTTATGTTAAGTAATTGGAGGTAGGATTATGGAGTCCTTTGTTGTGTCGAGTAGGCGACATCGTGGCCACTCAATTATAACAGTAGATACAATGCATTGTATCCGTAAGTACCACAAGAGGCATTCTCGAATATAATCAAATCTGTATGGTTATGAAACCATGGTGCTGACCGGTTAGGATTGAATCCCTCGGGATTAACCAAGTAGGAATAGCACTATGGGGGTGTTCAAAGCCGTAGCTTAGTATGGGTTTCCTTTTCAAAGGAAATGTTTTATTAGCGCGTAGCTATTGTGGACTTTGTTGTCCAAATCGGGGGGAGATCTTATTTTGAGTATCTAGGTGGTATAAGGGGTTTCTTGATAGATAAGAGGACAGTCAGCTCTCAACAACTACTTAGAGTACTAAGGGAAAACAGGAGCTCTTTTTGTTTTCAAGCAAGCGAGTAGTACCCATCAAGTACTCAAGGCAAAAAGACTCCGTAGTGGAGATTCCCATAGTAAACTAAGCAAGCGGGAAACTTGTGTCACCTTATTTTAGAGTATCATGAACTTACACGTGCTCCTTAAGGGATTTTCATAGTTGACCATTTAGGATAGACCTTGTTTGGTTACCCAGATAGTATGCATACTCTGTATCAGACATTTGTCATTTATGTAATAAATAACATTCGTACTCGCTTTATTATATCTTTTTACGTGATATGTGCTGTGATATATTGTTCATTCTGTTGTATATACGTGTGACTTGATCCTGGCACGTATATGATTGCTCGGTTTATGTTCTTTTATAAACCGGGTGTTACAGAGTGGTATCAGAGCCGTATCGACTGTAGGACGAAGCCTAGATAGAACTGGTCGAGTTTTAGGACTTCTTCTCTCTAATCCTTGTCTGCTGAAACTATTTTACTATTATACCCCTTGACTTCTATGACTTTTTACCCTCCTTGCCTTGAGTTCTCTCTGAAAAATAGTTTTCGTAGATTTTGGCCTGAATCAGTCATCTGACCACCATGAGTATTAGGTAGGTGACCCTTTTATAATAATACGATAGCACGTTCTGCGACGCGTTGTGTTAGTCGAGTCGTATGTTAAACTCGGCTAAGTTGTGAAAATTGTCTGCTTGTTATTCTGCTACATGTTTGATTTGGATTTTTGAATGATTGTATAGCTTAGTAGTTTAAATTTGTTTAAAGAAAATCACCCAGATGTTAAAGTTAACTAATTAATAAAATGAGTTAGATCGTTGGGGATAAAACAGTCCACTCTATCCTGTCTACTTTATCATGGCTGAGTCTTTTTCCGCAAAGAGTTATCATATCCATCTGAATTTATTCCTACAATATCCTTACTCGTGAAATCTTTTGTTCAAATCAGATGGTGAACACCAGGAGCACCGGTTCCGGTTCTGGCCAGCAGCAGGGTCAGAACAACCAGGGTACCGGGATCCCGATGCCGCCGCCGTTGACTCCAGAGTAGTACTTCCAGCTCCAGATGCAGATGATGGCTACCCTGAACAACACTGTTCAGGCTCTTCAGCAGGCTCACACTCAGCCTCCGCCTCCTCCACCGCCGCAGCCTCGCGACAGGCGTGCAGAGTTCCTGAGGGGTCACCCGCCGACGTTCTCTCACACGTCCGACCCTCTTCAGGCTGACGACTAGCTCCGTGCAGTGGAGCGTCAGCTGGACATCGCCCAGTGCGATGATCGGGAGCGAGTTCTGTACGCAGCAGGACAGCTGCGAGGGGCAGCTTTGGACTGGTGGGAGTCCCACCCAGTTCACGACCGCGAGACTCTCACTTGGCTCCAGTTCAGGGAGCGGTTCCGCAGCCACAACGTCCCCGCGGGCGTTATGAAGATGAAGCAGAAGGAGTTCCTTGCACTGAAGTAGGTAATCTTAAGTATAATCATTCAGCGTTTTCTTTTGAGCTAATGCCCCCTTGTTCTATCCTTATGAATCTTGAGTTAATCTTCCGATATCTATCTGTCTTTGTGAATTCAGGGGACTATGTCGGTCACGGAGTATCGTGATCGCTTTCTTCAGCTGGCACGCTATGCCCCTGCCGATGTTGCGGATGACCGCAAGAAGCAGGAGCACTTCATGGAGGGTCTTGAGGACTACCTCCAGTACGCGCTGCTCAACCTCCGCTTCGACGACTTCAACCATCTGGTTGACAGCGCGCTCAACACTGAGCGCAAGCACTTGGAAATGGAGGACAAGAAGAGGAAGGTTGTCCCCGTTGCTTCCGGCAGCAACACTCGTCCACGCCTCCAGCCGCCCCAGCAGTACCAGCAGCAGTACCGGCCTCCTCAGCAGTACCAGCAGAGGCCACCGCAGCAGTACCCGCCTCGACAGCAGCAGGCAGGTCAGGGCCAGAGGTTACCGGCACCTCCGGCTCGTACTGCTCTACCAGCTCCACCGGCACCGCAGGCTCCACGTCCGGCAGCTCCTACCGGACAGCAGGCTCAGGGACCTCCTCGCACCTGCTTTCACTGCGGCCAGCCGGGGCACTACGCCAACGCTTGCCCCCGGAAAGCGCAGGCGGGACAGCAGGGGCGCCCAGCTCAGCCCAGGGCGCCACTTCAGGGCAGAGTGAACCACGTGACGGCCGAGTCAGCGGCCGAGGCTCCCAACGTGGTTATTGGTACGTTCATGGTTAATTCATATCCAGCTACAGTGCTTTTTGATACTGGTGCTACGCATTCCTTCATTACTCAGTCTTTTGTCGAGCATCATGGTATTCATACTAGCACATTAAAGAGGTGCCTGTTAGTATCTTCACCGGGAGGACAGTTGAGGTCTCACACTTACTGCCCGAGAGTCAGTGTTTCTTTGAGGGGAGTAGAGTTCTGTACTGATCTGATGGTGCTAGACACCAAGGGCATTGATGTCATTCTGGGAATGGAGACTCTGGCCAAATGGGGAGTTCGGATAGATTGTGCTCAGAGGACAGTCTTGCTATCAGCTTCCAGTGGCCAAGAGGTTGTTATCAGTGCAGTAGAGCCTTCGGGATTTCTTCATCAGATGGAGGCTAGACCCACGGACGGTATTCGCGTGGTGTCTGAATTCCCGGATGTCTTTCCGGATGATCTGCCAGGTATGCCGCCTGAACGCGCCATTGAGTTTTGTATTGATCTCTTGCCTGGCACAGCTCCTATTGCAAAGCGGCCCTACCGTATGGCACCTATAGAGCATGAGGAAGTCAAGAAGACTATTGATGAGTTGCTAGCCAAGGGCTATATCCGTCGCAGCTTCTCTCCTTGGGCTTTTCCATTATTGCTGGTAGATAAGAAGGATGGCTCGAAGAGGATGTGTGTCGATTATCGGGAGCTGAATGCAGTCACTATCAAGAACAAGCATCCACTGCCCCGTATTGAGGATCTCTTTGATTTGCTTCGAGGTGCTCGTATATTCTCGAAGATTGATCTTCGCTCGGGCTATTTTCAGCTGAGGATCCGTCCTGGGGATATTCCAAAGACGGCATTCACCTGCAAGTACGGGCTATATGAGTACACAGTCATGTCCTTCAGCTTGACTAATGCCCCGGCTTACTTCATGCATCTGATGAACATGGTCTTCATGGATTATCTGGATGTTTTTGTGGTGATTTTCATTGATGATATTCTGATCTTCTCCAAGACAGAAGAAGAGCATGAGGAGCATCTGAGACTCGTATTGCAGAGATTGAGAGAGCATCAGTTGTATGCTAAGTTCAGCAAGTGCGAGTTCTGGATTGACGAGGTTCCATTCCTCGGTCATGTTATCTCTCTGGGAGGCATTGCTGTTGATCTGAGCAAGGTGAAAGATATGCTCGAGTGGGAGACACCGCAGACGGTGAAGGAAGTCAGATCATTCTTGGGCTTAGCTGGATATTATCGGAGGTTCATTGAGAATTTCTCCAAGATCGCGAAGCCTTTGACTTCTTTGCTGGAGAAAAATGTGGCTTTCGTGTGGACTGATGAGCGTCAGAGGGCCTTTGATGAGCTGAAGAAAAGGTTGACTACGGCGCCAGTCCTGACTCTGCCAGACCAGACGAAGAGGTTCACGGTATATTGCGATGCTTCGAAGGATGGTCTTGGGTGTGTTCTGATGCAGGAGGGCAGAGTGATAGCTTATGCTTCACGGCAGTTACGTCGGCATGAGCTGAATTATCCTACTCATGATCTTGAGTTAGCCGCAGTTGTGCATGCTCTGAAGATTTGGAGGCATTACTTGTATGGGCAGCGGTGTGATATCTACACTGATCACAAGAGCCTCAAGTACATTTTCACGCAGAATGAGCTGAACATGCGGCAGAGAAGATGGCTAGAGTTAGTCAAGGATTATGACCTGGAGATACACTACCATCCGGGCAAGGCCAATGTTGTAGCAGATGCTCTGAGCAGAAGAAGTTATGTCAAAATGGCCGTGGCTTTCCAGATGCCTCCGGAGTTATGCGAGGAGTTTGAGCAGTTGAGTCTGGGCTTCTTGCATCATACCTCCAGTGCAGCATTTGAGGCAGTACCGACTCTAGAGTCCGAGATCAGGCAGCATCAGAAAGATGATGAGAAGCTGCAGGAGATTCGTGAGTTGCTGAAGAAGGGCAAGGCTCCTCATTTCAGAGAGGATGATCAGGGTACCTTGTGGTACAAGAACCGGATATGTGTGCCAGATGTGAAGGATCTCCGGAAGTTGATTCTGAGTGAGGCCCATGATACAGCTTACTCTATCCATCCGGGCAGCACGAAGATGTACTATGATCTGAAGGAACGTTTCTGGTGGTATGGGATGAAGCGTTCAGTGGCAGAGTACGTGGCTATTTGTGACACCTGTCAGCGTGTCAAGGCTGAGCATCAGAGGCCAGCAGGTCTGTTACAGCCTTTGAAGTTTCCAGAGTGGAAATGGGAGGAAATCACTATGGACTTCATTGTTGGATTGCCTCGTACTCAGAAAGGGTACAACTCCATTTGGGTAGTAGTGGATCGACTGACGAAAGTTGCTCACTTCATTCCGGTGAACACTACTTACTCTGGCGCTAGACTTGCAGAGTTGTACATCTCTCGGATTGTCTGCTTGCATGGTGTGCCCAAGAAGATTATATCTGACAGAGGGTCTCAGTTCACTTCTCGATTCTGGGAGCAGCTCCATGATTCATTGGATACGAAGCTGCGTTTCAGTACGGCTTATCACCCTCAGACAGATGGGCAGACAGAGAGAACCAACCAAGTGTTGGAGGATATGCTGAGAGCTTGTGCTATTCAGTATGGTACTAGTTGGGATAAGTGCCTGTCATATGCTGAGTTCTCATATAACAACAGCTATCAGGCCAGTCTGAAGAAGTCCCCCTTTGAGGCTTTGTACGGCAGAAAGTGCAGGACTCCTCTCTATTGGGATCAGATTGGTGAGAAGCAGCTCTTTGGCCCTGAGATCATAGATGATGCAGAGCAGATGGTTCAGGCAGTGCGAGAAAATCTGAGGATTGCACAGAGCAGACAGAAGAGCTATGCTGATGGCAAGCGGAGAGACCTGACTTTCAGTGTCGGTGATTATGTGTATCTGAAGGTGTCTCCGATGCGAGGAATCCGCAGATTTAATGTCAAAGGGAAGTTAGCACCTCGGTATGTGGGCCCATTCAAGGTGCTAGAGCGGAAAGGCGAAGTTGCTTATCGCCTGGAGTTACCTCTCAGCCTCTCAGGAGTTCATGATGTCTTCCATATATCTCAGTTGAAGAGGTGTTTGCGAGTACCCGAGGAGCAGGCACCACTGGATGGAGTGGATGTGCAGGAAGATCTGACTTATACTGAGCATCCGGTGAAGATTCTGGAGACATCAGAACGGGTTACTCGGAACAAGCGCATCAGGATGTGCAGAGTTCAGTGGAGTCATCACAGTGAAGCTGAGGCTACTTGGGAGCGAGAAGATGAGCTGATGAAGACATATCCAGATCTCTTTGCTAGCCAGCCCAGCTAAATCTCGGGGACGAGATTTCTTTAAGGGGGTAGGGTCTGTAACACCCTAATTTAAATTTCAGCATTTAATAATAAATTTAATTGGCTTTATTCAAATTCCTAAGGTTTATTGTGTTAGTCTTGCATTTAATCTAGTTTTTGTTTCACAAGTAATTAAAATTTTCTTAGGTTTAACTTTGTTGATGCATTCATGCTGATGCATTGTTTTCATTGTTTGATTTCATAGGGGTTTGAATTCAAAATTTCTTTTGAATTCAAATAGTTGAGCTTGAGTGAGAATTAGAATAGAAATAGAAGTAGAAAAGGAAAAAAAAACCCAAAGCAAAACCCAAACCCACCTCCCTCCCCGCGGCCCAAACCTCAGCCCAGGCCCGCTCGCCCTCTCCCCCGCTGGCCCAAGCCGCCGGTCCGGCCCAGGACGCAGCGCCTCAACCAGCCCAGCGCCCCCCCCCCCTCGCGCAGCAGCCCGGCCCCGCCCGTCGGACCCACCTGCCAGCTGCCCTCTCCGCGCATCACCCGCACCCCGCTGACCGGCCTGGCCCACCTGCCAGATCCGTCTCCCTCCCCCGCGCAACCAAAGCCGGGATCCTCGCCTGGGATCTCGCCGGCCTTCCAAACCGGGCACGCACGCCCAAGTTGGCCGCCGCTCTTTAAATACCGCCCGCGGACCCCCCCTGCTCCCTCCAACCCTAGCCGCCAACCCCCACGCCGCTCTGCTCCGCCACGCCTTGCTCCGCCGCACCGCACGCCAGCGCTGCCACGGCCACAACGCCCTGCCGCGCCACCGCTCCTGCCGAGCCCCACCAGAGATCCGCCCTGAGCCCAGGGTTCACTCCGAGCTCGCTTGCCCCGATTCGAGCCACGACCGTGCCGGAATCGCACCGGACCGCCGCCGGTGAGTTCCCTGATTTTTTTTTGAGCAATTGCTCGCCGTCGTCGCCCCTCCGGCCGTCCTGACCCGTTGGCTTGCTCCGCAGCCTTGCCCCAAGTGGGTCCACGCCGTCCAGAAGCTCGGGAGCGCCCTCCTTCAACCCCTCCTCAAGCGCCGCCTCTGCGCCGCCGCCAAACTCGCCGCCGACCCCTCCACGCTACGGATCCGTCCACCCCGCGCCCTCGGTGAGCCTCACGACGATCCGCTCTTTCTTTTGGCGCTAGATTTTGGTAGACGTAGCGCCGGGAAACCAAAAACCACCCAGCGCCGGCGATGCGCCGCCGCGCAGTCCGCCCCGCGCTGTGGCGAGCCCCAGCCGAGCCTCCCCGAGCTCCGTTTAGAGCCCAGGTGGACTACACGTGCCCCGTAGGTCACCCCAGACCCAAGAACGGGTCGATTTGACCCCCGGACGGCCAGATTTGGCCAAGTCCGGCGAGTTTCCCGCCGCGCCGCCGCAGAACAGAGCCGCCGGCGACCTACCGCCGCCGCTCGCGCGCCCAACCCCCCTGCGCCGTCCGATCCGGATTCAACGCGCGCGATTAGATCTTGGATCCATTAGATCTAGACCGCCAGATCTAAATCCAACGGCCTGGATCCAAGGATACCGGTTCGCCTGGCATTTTTGTTAAAGAACCCCCTAGTTTTCCTAGAATCAACCCGCAGTCCACCTACCTTGAAAAATAATTACAGTTTGGCCCAAATTTTTGCGCAGACCCCCCTGAGCTTGTTAAATATCAAACCCGCCGTCCAGCACTCTTTCTTTTATGCGTTAGACCCTAGGTTTATCCTTTAATTAGGTTTTAGCCCTCGGTTTTAGCAGAAAAGCCCCTCAAACTTCAGTTTTCTTACAAATAAGCCCCTAGAACTTGTTTTTGGCCTAGTTTATGCGTTTTAGCTCCGTTTTTAGCGTTCTTTTTATCCACGCGATCGTTGTAACGCATAGAATAGTTTTAGTCTAGTTTAGTGTGCTGTTTTTATGTATGGATGTACTGTTTCTTAGTTTTTGTTAGTGTTTGCTTGTATGCTTATTGTTGTGCGTTGTTTTGGCCATGTGTTCGTGAGTAGACGTTGATCCATCTGAGGAGCCCCAGTACCAGTACCCGGAGCAGCCGTCTTCGGAGCAGTTTGAGCAGCAGCCAGAGCAGTACGAGGAAGGCAAGTATAACATGAACAACCCATCACTTTTAAATACATTTTCATACTGCATTTTAATACTGTATGCCTTTAAGGACTTTCCTAGCCAGTTTATATCCTTTAAATATACCTTTGGGTTGCATTTTGGTTAGTTGTGCTAGGTTGCTGCGCTATAACACACTTTGGTCCTTTTTAATTAAATTGATTAATGGTTTACTTGAACTTAATTCTGAGAGTGGCACTCTGTGTGGCTTGAGTGGCTCACGTCTCGTTAAAAGATGGTTTTTGTAGAAACATGGTTTAGGGGGCCAGCACGGTGCTTACTGCCTGGTTGGCCACTCTCCATAAGGACCGGTTCATAGAGCGACAACCTGGGACAACAGCGCTACCACAAGGCTAGAATGGGATAGACTTGGCTTATTAATTAGGTCTTTTTGGTTTGGAGTAACTTACCTGCGGGGCAAGAGTAGTAAGCTTCAATGGTCCCTGCTCCTCCGGCTTGGTCTGTGCTTGGATTGCGCTCCTGTGCTTGTACCCCCGGAGGTGGGCCCCATCGTCGCTGACCTATCTCTCGCGGTTACGCCTTACCAACGAGATTCTTTGTAACGGCCTCGTAGTGAGTCGCTAGTCATCTCACCTAAGGAAGTGTGATGAACCTCTGGCGTAGCTCACGACTTGTGGGTAAAGATGTGCAACCTCTGCAGAGTGTAAAACTAGTATACTAGCCGTGCTCACGGTTATGAGCGGCCCAGATCCTCCTTTTGATTAGTGGAGTTATCTCCTTCCGACGAGGGAGGTGCTTCTCGGGGTTACCTTGGTGGCTTGGTTTTGGTTTGGATCTCAGTAGTAACATGGTTAATCTTGATTAATTACTATGTAACTGGGTTAATGGTAATTCATCAACTCATAGTAAATAGCTTTAATAAAATCTTGCCAACACTTAAAAGCTAATGCAGTTGAGTCAGCCAACCTTAGAGCCTCATAGTTTGTGTTATACTTGTTGAGTACAAGTTGTGTACTCACCCTTGCCTCTTCTCTACTTTTTCCTCTTGGCTACGCTACTGCTGCTCAGTTCCTGCCGACACGAGGGAGTTCGTCCAGCGCTACCAGGACTACGAGGACTTCTAGGTGTTCGTCTCCCAGTCGACGTCCCTGTGGCGCCCTGCTTCAGCTTCGGAGAGCTTTTATCGTATTTTGTACTTCGCTTCCGCTGTATCAGACATTTTTGTCATTATTGTAATAAATATCATTCGTATTCGCTTTATTATATCTTTTTAGGTGATATGTGCTATGATATACTGTTCATTCTGTTGTATATACGTGTGACTTGATCCTGGCACGTATATGATTGCTCAGTTTATGTTCTTTTATAAACCGGGTGTTACAAAGCACTGCGACGAATGAGTGTCCAGTCTCTAGATGAGACAGAGCTAAATGCTCTCAAAGAGAGGGTTAAGGCGCTCTCGTCTGAGAAGACTGCTCTTGAGGGGAAGCTGAAGAAGCTTTCCCAATCAAAGAAAGGTTAGTCTTTAGCATTTGATATGCACTCGACTAGTAGATCTGCTTAGTGTTTATAAGATTTTATTTTTATCGAGTACACAGCTTGTGCAAAATCTTTAAAGATTCAAGAAAGCTTGGTACTGGATTTAAAGATTCTTATGTACCGCAAAGCAGATGAAATAGAGAAGCTTAAGAAGATCAAGGAGGACTCTGACCGTGAGGCCGCGACGGTGCTGCAACAACTCAAGACTTTGTCAGAGTCTCGAGACTCGATGCAGCGAGAACTCGTGGAGCTGAGAGAAGTCAGAGATGCTGCCCTGGAGGTGATGGAGGCCATGGACATCCCACAAGAGGATGGGGACGAATCGCTCACGCTAGCTGGGAGGCTTCGCAGGGTGCCAGGAGCCTTCGTGAGGTTTGTCTCTGACATCACCCGTCAGTACGTAGGTCACGTGCTTGGTCTGGTGAAGTCTTATTGGCCAACCACTCGTCTGGACGCCCTTGGACAAGGTGCCAAGGCTGACTATACGAAAAATCAGTTCCGTGAGTATTTGGCAGAAACCTCCGGGGTGGCTGATCAGATTGTAGAAGCCTTGAGTAGGGCAGAGTCTCCTTAAGCTTGTCTTGTAATTGAATTGGCGTGTGAGCCAGAAGTACTTTAAACAAATGTTGGATATTTGTGTTATGTTAAATAATTGGAGGTAGGATTATGGAGTCCTTTGTTGTGTCGAGTAGGCGACATCGTGGCCACTCAATTATAACAGTAGATACAATGCATTGTATCCGTAAGTACCACAGGAGGCATTCTCGAATATAATCAAATCTGTATGGTTATGAAACCATGGTGCTGACCGGTTAGGATTGAATCCCTCGGGATTAACCAAGTAGGAATAGCACTATGGGGGTGTTCAAAGCCGTAGCTTAGTATGGGTTTCCTTTTCAAAGGAAATGTTTTATTAGCGCGTAGCTATTGTGGACTTTGTTGTCCAAATCGGGGGGAGATCTTATTTTGAGTATCTAGGTGGTATAAGGGGTTTCTTGATAGATAAGAGGACAGTCAGCTCTCAACAACTACTTAGAGTACTAAGGGAAAACAGGAGCTCTTTTTGTTTTCAAGCAAGCGAGTAGTACCCATCAAGTACTCAAGGCAAAAAGACTCCGTAGTGGAGATTCCCATAGTAAACTAAGCAAGCGGGAAACTTGTGTCACCTTATTTTAGAGTATCATGAACTTACACGTGCTCCTTAAGGGATTTTCATAGTTGACCATTTAGGATAGACCTTGTTTGGTTACCCAGATAGTATGCAGCTGTTTACGAAAATGGCCTAGACTACTCGATCGTATCGAGTAGTATGTCCTTTAATGGACTAGATTGGTTTCTGGAATATGACTGTTAGGATTGAACTTCGCCGAGTTAACCAAGATGTGAATATTCTAGAAACATCCCAAACTTACTTGAGCGGAGCGAGTAAGGTGTCCTACCTGAGGACTGGAGTAACTCTTAGGCAAGTCTGTTAGGTACTAACCTGTAACACTCTAATTTAAATTTCAACATTTTATAATAAATTTAATTGGCTTTGTTTAATTTTCTAAGGTTTATTATGATTAGTCTTGCATTTAATCTAATTTTGTTTCACAAGTAAATAAAATTTTTTCTTAGGTCAACATGTTGTGCATTCATGCTGGTGCATAATTTTATTTGATTGAGTGTGGTTTGAATTCAAATTCAAATTTGAATTCAAATAGGTTTAGTTTGGTTTGAAATAGGAAATATAAAAGGAAAGGAAATAGAAAACCCAACCCACGCCCCGGAGCGCCGGATCGGCCAACTCCGGCGAGCCCCAGCGCGGCACCACCGCGGGGAGCGTTGCCGGCGACCCACGCCGCCGCGGCTCCTCACGCCCCCCCCCCTCTCAACCGTCGGATCGGGATCCTGCAGCCCAGATCCGGTCGGCCCGAAGTCAAACAAATCAGAGAACGGTCAACGCCGGCAACTTTGCTAAAGAGACCCTGGTTTTCTTTGAAATCAACCCGCAGTCCATGTAGTACAAAAGTATTTCCAGTTTGGTCCTGTTTTTAGCATTTAGGCCCCTGAGTTTCCTGGTTTTTGAACCCGCAGTCCAGCCTGGTAGTTTTTGCGAGTTAGACCCTAGATCTATCCTTTAATTATGTTTTAGCCCCTGGTTTTTGCACAGAAGCCCCCTAGAACTCTGTTTTTCTTGCAGTTTAGCCCCTAGACCTTGTTTTAAGCCTAGTTTTTGCGTTCTAGCTCCATTTTAGGTGTTCTTTATGTCCACGCGATTGTTGTAACGCATAGAATAGTTCTAGCATAGTTTTGGTTGCTGTTTTTATGTATTTTTGTACTGTTTCTTAGTGTTTGCCTTTGGTTGCATGTATGTGTATGTGCTGGACTTGTTTTGGCGTTGCGATCGGGAGTAGACGTTGATCCATCTGAGGAGTACCAGGAGCCATCTTCAGAGCAGTTTGAGTAGCAGAAGAACTTTGAGGAAGGCAAGTATAACATGAACAATACCTATCACTTTTAAATACAATTTCATACTGCATTTTAATACTGTATGCCTATAAGGACTTTCCTAGTCACTTTATTACCTTATATATATATATATCTCTTGGGTTGCATTTTGGTTAGTTGTGCTAGGTGTCGTGCTATAATACACTTGGTCCTTTTTAATTAATTTGATTAATGGTATATGCAACTTAATTCTGAGAGTGGCCCTCTGTGTTTTGTGCTTGAGTGGCTCACGTCTCGTAAAAATTGGTTTTTCTAGAAACATGGTTTAGGGGGCCAGCACGGTGCTTAGTGCTTGGTTGGCCACTCTCCACAAGGACCGGTTCATAGAGCTACAACCTGGGACAACATCGCTACCACAAGACTGGAATGGGACGGTCTTGGCTTACTAATTAGGTCTTTTTGGTTTGGAGTAACTTACCTGTGGGGCAGGGGTGGTAAGCTTCTATGGCCCTCGTACTGAGTGGCCTCGTCTGTGCTACGTGTCTTGATGCCCACTAGACCTGCTCCATCGTCGCCGATCCAACCCTCGCGGTTACTCCTTACCAACAACATTCTTTGTAACGGCCTCGTAGTGTGCTTGCTAGCCATCTCACCTAAGGAAGTGTGATGAACAACTAGCGTAGCTCACGACTTGTGGGTAAAGATGTGCAACCTCTGTAGAGTGTAAAACTGGTATACTAGCCGTGCTCATGGTCATGAGCGGCCCAGATCCTCCTTTTGATTAGTGGGGTTATCTTCCTTTGATTAGGGGGGTTCCCCGGGTGGTTTGGTTTGGTTTGGTTTGGTTTGGTTAGGTTCTCAGTAGTTCATAATTAATTTTGATTAAGTACTATGTAACTGGGATTATGGTAATTCATCAACTTGTAGTAATTAGCATTAATAAAATGTTGCCAAGACTTAAAAACTAATGCAGTTGAGTCAGCCAACCTTAGAGCCTCATAGTTTGTGTTATACTTGTTGAGTACTAGTTGTGTACTCACACTTGCCTACTCTACTCTTTTCCTCTTGTTCTTTTTGGGGATGCTCTACTGCTGCTCAGTTCCTGCCGATGCGAGGGAGTTCACCCAGAGGTACCAGGAGTACGAGGACTTCTAGGCGGTCGTCTCTCAGTCGACGTCCCTGTGGCGCCCAGCTTCTGAGAGTTTACGTATATGTTTTTACGCTTCCGCATACTCTGTATCAGACATTTGTCATTTATGTAATAAATAACATTCGTACTCGCTTTATTATATCTTTTTACGTGATATGTGCTGTGATATATTGTTCATTCTGTTGTATATACGTGTGACTTGATCCTGGCACGTATATGATTGCTCGGTTTATGTCCTTTTGTAAACCGGGTGTTACATAACCCCGTCGAGTTGTCCAAGACGAAGGTACCGAAAGAATATCCAAGACCTTTTGAGCCAGCGAGTAGGGTGTCCTTTAACCAAGGACTGGAGTAATCCTTAAGACAGAACTGTTAGGTACGAACCCCGTCGGGTTGCCCAAGACGTAAATGTCGAAAAGATATCCGAAGCTTACTCGAGCGAGGCGAGTAAGGTGTCCCTTTAACTAGGAACTGGAGTAATATTTAAGACAGAACTATTAGGTACGAACCCCGTCGGGTTGCCCAAGACGTAAATGTCAGAAAGATATCCAAAACTTACTCGAGCGAGGCGAGTAAGGTGTCCCTTTAACTAGGAACTGGAGTAATCTTTAAGACAGAACTGTTAGGTACGAACCCCGTCGGGTTGCCCAAGACGTAAATGTCAGAAAGATATCCAAAACTTACTCGAGCGAGGCGAGTAAGGTGTCCTTTTAACTAAGAACTGGATTAACTCTTAGGGCAAGTCTGTTAGGTACTAACCCCGTCGGGTGTCCAAGATGAAGGTGCCAAAAGAGTATCCAAAACCTACTCGGGCGGGGCGAATAGGGTGTCCTACCAGAAGACTAGAGTGTCTTTTAGGACAGAACTGTTAGGTACGAACCCCGTCGGATTGCCCAAGACATAAATGCCCAAAAAGCACTCAAGTATGAACCATAAAAACCGCTCGATAGCTGCTCGAGCGGAGCAAGGCTTTCGAGATGGGGTACTAATCGTGTGAGCGAGAGCCAAGTAGTCGATATATGAAAAATCAACTTTGTTTGGATTTGTCGAAATTACGATAGCTGTAAAGTGACAGACTCTGACTCTTAAGACCTACCCCTTGCTCGTTAGATGTGAGCAATGGTTTACATGACTGGATAAAATTTATTTGAAGAAGGAACTTAGTCGATATGATGATCGACTAAATTCAAGGTAGAACTAGTCGATGTAGAGGTCGACTAGATTTATCGGTGGTGTCTCCTTCAGGAGAGGTGCCCCAAGGGTCTTGCAGAGTGAGTCACACTGGAAGATCGTGTGAGAGCTCTTTGGGTGGATAAAGCAGTTGCGTAGCAGTACTTTGTTGATCCTGTTTCCGCTCTGAGATGATTCACCTTGATGCTGGGTGCATGGTTTACCCTGAGGGCGGTTACTGATGGTTGCCAGTTTGTGCTTCTTGAAGGGAGCGAAAGCCCTTGGCGGGATGCGGTAGTTGGAAGAAGGGTTGTATGCCTAGACTTCCTCCCGTTCCTTTCTCCTTGAGATGATGATGTTGCGCGCGTCGCGCCCAACATTGATCACGCTGCGGAGGTTGCAGTTGGAGTAGTCGTAGTTGTCGCCTTGTTGTTCTTGTAGGGTGTTAGCGAGGCGCTGACGCCTGAACGCCCTCTTCTGGTTGAGCAGGCGACGACGTTCATAGAGATCTTCTACTGGATGTTGTTTGTCCAGTTGGACGGTAACGGTCACCGCTAGGGGAGGAGGAGGAGAGGTAGATCCTCCTTGGTAGTGACTTGGGCTTCTGTGATTGTAGGAGGAGTAGTTTCCATGCTGTCGGAAATGTACTCGTTGAAATCATCAGAATTGTAGTCGTCGAGATTGAGACACTCCGTGGGATCGCCATCAGGTTCTTCTGCGATATGAACCATGAGGATTTCACGACAGAGGTCTTGAATTTCTTGATCTTGTTTGCTTGAGGACGGGTCTAAAGGAGTGCTCTGTTGGTAAGGCAGATCCGCTAGCTGTGAGGCAGAAGCGCTGGGATCTTGTGCCTTCCTGATGTGCACTGTCCGTCCTTGCGGCATTGCATATATAATCAGGTTAGGGAGGGAGTCCTGATCGGACTTGAGGTTCTTAGCCGAGTTGGACTCGACTTGTTTACTATACTGGATTAGGTCGTCCAGTTGTTCCTCCGGGTCGAAGGAGTACTCGGATTCGGAGTCGGTTAGCCCACCGGTTTTTGAGTATGTATGCTTTGGGTGAGCGAGGAGCGGTATGCCCATCTCTATACGGAGAGCATTCTCGTTCATCCAGTGTAGCCATGATTGAGTAGGAGTTAGCCCCTCAGGCTCCTTAATCTAGGGTTTGTCATAGATTGAGTCGTTGGATTGTTCTGGGGCCTTAGATTTTCCTTTTTTAAGCTTGGCCAGTTCCCAAAGAGCATCGGCATGCTCGGTTGGTTTGGCCATGGCGTCCATGAACATCTCGACATTGTCTGATCACTCTTCAAGATCGTCAAATGGTTCAAAGTTCTCGAGACTGCTCATGAAGCGGTCAAAGTCCTGATCGAACTTGGACTCGACTGGTTTCGGAGTTCGGTGTGAGCAGGTTTCGGTGAAGGGCTCTGAGGTATCCTGGAGATAGACGGTCCCATCCGAACAAGTCGGGGGTTTGTCTCACCAGCTCCCCCGCAGATTCCTCCTCCCAATTTCTTCTCTTTGTTTTGCAGAGTGCTTTCAGCTACCTTAATGCAGTTAGCAAGCTTTAAACTTACCCGATCGATCCCTGAGAGCATGTCGCCCGACCTCTTCTACGGTGGGTTTGGTGCGTTAGGGTTCTGCTGTAGCGCAGATGGGCTGAGAGCAGTTTCTGCAAGTTTAATGCAGCCCTCGATTGATCGTGAAACTCGATCTACTCCAGCAAGTAATTCTGAGCTTTTGATCTTGGGGCGCTTGATTGTCTTCGGACAAGCCAGGTATTTTCCAAGAGTTTTGGAAAAGTAAGGCTTTTCGGAGTCAGAATTTGTGTCGAACTCGACCAAACCAAGAGTTCAGTTTTGAGTTGTCACGTTTCCTAGGTTGCCTAAGTCGAGTTCGGGTAGAACTCTTTTCTCGTCGAGATCCGCGGACTCGCGGATGCCGGCGAGTTGGGAACGGGTTTTCGATTTAGGCGAGTTAGGCGTGACAAGGTGGCTGGAAAAGCCTCCCGTTCCATCAGCCGTGCAAGCCCAGGAACCGAAAACGAAAGTCGTGCCTTCTGGCACGCTGTTGGTGTTGCTTGATCTGGCCATCGAATTCGTTGGTGAACTCGCCGAATCCCCTACCTGGCGTGCCAGCTGCCGGTATTTACCGCCAAGTCTGCTCAGGGATACCCTTAGCAGTAGGGTTTGTAGGTAGGGATCGACTGCTCTAGAACTCGATGGTACAAGGAACACAAAGATTTAGACAGGTTCGGGCCGCGAGTTTGCGTAATACCTTACGTCCTGTGTGGTTTGTATTGCCTTAGGTATTGATGATTGTTTGGAGGGGGTCCCTGCCCGCCCTTGTATATCCTGGGGGACAGAGTTACATGGAAAGTCCTAGCCGAGTACAGTTGGAGTCCTACTACAACACAATCGGGTAGTTTCCTATGTACTGCAGCTAGTTCTACGCCTATTCGAGTAGTTACAAAAGAGGTAAAGTACATCCATGAGCTATCCCTTACTCTAGAACATTCTATGTCTATAAGCAGTCTTGCTGCCCCGGGTCTGACCGTATGTGTATTTTAAAGGAAAGTAATATGTGGGTACAAGAGGTGGATATAGGAAATTACTGGTGAATACAAATGTGGGTATGTAAAAGTGTTTGGTGTAAAAAGTATTAGAATTTTGGTGAAAATATTTTCCTTCGATCAATTTCGTGGGTCTGCACCCGCTTTCGTCAAACCTTTGGGCTGACAAGTGGGACCTCCGTGAGGGGTACGGTGGGCCTAATCTTGGTGAGAAAGGGTTTCAATTGGTTCAACTTTTATAGTATAGATTTATCAAGGGAGATATAGTGTACTAAGGTTATGGAATTAAGTGTCATAAAGTTTTAAATTTGATGCACATATGTAGCTTTGTAGTTTTTTTCCTGTATATATTTAGAAATAAGTTTCGGAATGTTTAATCTTGTGGCCTGTATAAATTTGTAAAATTATATTATTATTGGGACGCTTACAACTTATTATTATAGGTAAAATGGGTATAATCTTATATTTATTCGTAAGAAAAATAAAATAAACTTTTCAGTAAGAATTATGCGTTGTTCTCTTGCCAATGGTGGTAGATTTTGGCCGAGGGTGGAAATTGTGTCATGTTCTTACTTGATAACCAACAAATGGTAATTGTTCTGATTTTCTAGAAAATCCACATACCTTTAATATATTGATTCACTACAAATGATGTTTAATATGAAAATGAGAGTAGTGTGAGATTTAAGTGCCACCAGCTGAATCATCTGCAACTTTCATTTTTTTTAGTACTATGGGTAATTTGTCCAACAAACAAAAGATATTTATTTAAGGTAATTTAGATCTTGTATTTGCGTAAGTCACCAATGTGGACTGCTGGATCCCGTTGAGGATTGATCTTTGTGTCTTGTTTTGTTTTGTTTTTGTCTTATTTTTGTGTCCAGTGTTACAAGTGATTTACGAAAATGCAATATCTAAATCACCTGATAAGGAGACAGATCCCAACAAAAAAGGAGCAAAAGAACATCGTACACATGGCTTCTTCTAGAATTAAGTCAATGCTTGGAATCGCACTAATATAGTAGCACTGCGCAGCATATACTACATCCTTGTACCATTTGTTTAAAATGCTAAAAACAAAGCTAGGCATCGAATTGGATCGCCGTTATTCTTTGCAGGCTTATTAATTGTGTACTTATCTTTGTCTTAATAATAACCAATAAAATAAAATGGTTACCTGAAAAAATTAGTTACGTTACATATTTGCATATGTACTCCTCCTTTACAAAATAAGTAGTTTTAAGAGTTAGATATAAAAATTAGAGCAAGTATTATGATGGGCTATAAAAAGGCTGAAATGCTGAGGTGGAGGAGAGACGAGAGAAGAGAAAAAAAGCGGGATGCAAGCTTGCAGTCACAAGAACCAAGGAACTTTGTGAGAGAGATAAGTGGGCTAATATTAATTATGAAGAGCTAAATCAATATACAAGTAGGCTGAGAGATGGGCTACAAAAATTCTTACAGTTATATTATTAGTCTTGCTCTTAAGGAGGGTAAAAATTAGAGAGTGCACATGAAACAAGGAGGGGTAGAGGAGAGAAATATAGATAGAGTTGTATTGAAAAACGAAAACTACACTTATTTTAAAATAAAGTTTGAATCCTCAAACTACATTTATTTTTGGATAGAGGGGGTATGTATGTTGGAAGATTATTAATGGGCTTACTAAAGCAACATTTATTTAAATATCAAATACTGTGAATACGTGTATTTGGATTGAGGTTTCAAAGGGGTTGGTAAGAGTTCCACCCAAGATCCTTTGTTTGGATTGAAATGCAAGTGGTTGTGTTGATCCCGCAAACTGCGTAAATTCAATCCATCAACCCAAAATGAGCGAACGGGTCGACCCACCGTCTGCCCCGTTCGCAGTCCAATTGGACAGGAGCGAGATCGAGTGGGGGCAGACAGGCGACGACGGTCTGAGCTGCGCGGCGTAGTGTAGGGAAGGCTACGATATAGATGTGCAAATGAGTGTTCCTTAGAGTATTCATTGCCTCTCTTTAATTCAAAAATTTATACTATTTTTTTGAAAAATTTTCATTTTGAAAAATTAGTATAACGTTATAAACTAAAGATAGGAGGTGGATACTTTAGAAGCATCTCTTTGCAACTTTGCTACGGCAGCCAACGCATCACTACCACTAGGAGCGCGGGGCGGCCGGTGCAAGGCGGCACGGCCATCGCGCGGTCGGCAGCCGGAGGAGGTAGGCGAGTGGCGCGCCAAAGCATTCGAACGGGGGATGGGAACGGGTAGGAAGTAGTTAAGGAAGAATAAGAAAAAGAAAAAAAAATATTTTATGTGTATATTATTTTAAAAGTTGTTGGTGATCTACGTATTACTAAAAAATTTAGAGACGCCTATATATCATCGCTCGTATTTTATTTTATCTTCGTACCATTTCGTCCACCATCCCTTATAACTAGCGGAACTCGCGTCTGGAATTGAACATTATACCTCTGATTCTATTGCCCTCTCCTGTTCTTCCCCGTGTACTCCCCTGAGATCGACAGTAACTCCTCCCCCATGGAACCCTATTGTCCTGGCCGCCGTCACACTCCCTCCCTCTGCCCCTCTCTTGCCCCTCTACCACGCGCGACAGGGCCAGCCCGCACCTCCAGTCGCCGGCGCGTCCGAGGCGGGTCCAGGGCGTGGCTGAGGGGGCGCGACGCCAGGGTGCGGTCGGGGGGCGCGGCGTCGGGCCAGGGTGCGGTCAGGGGGGCGCGCCGGCACAGAAGACGAACCAGGAGAGGAGCGCGGCGAGCGCGGCCCAGAGGAGGACGGCCTGAGACTGGATGAGGCGGCGGACGAGGTCGAGGGAGAGGACGGGGTCAGGAAGTAGAAGCTCTGGTTCCGCGTCGCGCCCACCGACCCCACCTGCCAGTTGCTGAACCCGCGCTGGCTGGAAGACCGTTCAATCAATGGCCGCGCTGGCTAATTTGCCGTGCGAATTTGCTTGCCTAACCCGATCGACCACAACGCCGGCCGGCCGGTAGGCGGCTAGCCAGCTCAGCCTCGGCTCCTCCGGCCACCGGCAAGAGCGATAAGTCAGGAGAAGAGGAGAGGGAGGAGCTGAGGCGGGCAATCAAGATCGATCAAGCAAGGAAGCCTTGGAAGGATGGCTGGTAAAAAAAAGCCGGGTGGCTAGGAATCGAACCGGGTGCTTTGCTTTGCTGTGCTTTGTGCCGCCAGGTGCCAGCTCCAAGTTCCAAGCCTCCAATCCAATCACCCCCTTCCCCGCCTGCTTTTTTCTCTCTCGGCTGGATGGCCTGGTGTGGGCGAAGGAGACGAGAGAGATGCAGAGAGACAAGAGTCCGCCAGGTTCCTTCGTCGGATTTTGAGACAGCTTGCGCAGGTCTTGCATGCGCTGCGCACAGGATGAACTACTTGTTTTGCTACCGTTCAGCACAAGGGTAAAATGGTCTTTTTAGACCTCCTTTAGACACCGTTAAGCTCTGTTCCGTTCAAAATGGTACAGGAGTAAAAAAAGTTCGAGCGATGATATACATGTGTCTTCAAATTTTTTTAGTGGTACGTAGGTCACCAGTAACTTTTATAATGATATACACATAAAAAACTCGAATAAGAAGTAGCATCATGGGCACATACTAGTAGCAGCTCTATATAATTTTGGTTCTGGTTTCTTCGTAAAATCACTCCACTGTAACATCAATCTTCGAGCAAATTTTAAATCGGATACATCCTGTTCATTCATTGTTTCCCATGGAGAGATTATCCAGCGCATACCAAAAAACTGGGAGTTTTGCTGCACTATACGAGATGGGGCCGGCGGCAGCTGCTGAGTACTAGACGTCCCGGCCAGCGCAGCTTCATTACAGAAGATCTTCACGCTTCCGTGGGACCGTGTAGGAGTAGATGGGGATGTCGGCCGGTTGGTGCGCCGGCGTCTCCCATTAATTGCGGCCACGTATGCGGTTGCATTATGTGATGGCTGGCTGCTGCTGCGCGGCGCATCATAGGTGGCGAGTTGGTTGTGCGCAATTAAGTGCCATTCATCCCCTCATCTTTTCCGATACTAATTAGGAGTAGGATTATTAATTATAGATTAATTATAAAATTAATTATATGGATGAACGGAAAATCCCGAGACGAATCTATCAAACCTAATTGTTTACTGTAGCATGACTTTGTCTAATTATTGCATAATTAGATTCATTATATTCATCTCGTAATTTCACTCGGGAGTTATGCAATGAGTTTTGGAAGTTATCCACATTTAATACTCTTAGGCCCTATTTAGTTCCCAACAAATTTTGCACAGTATTTGTCACATCAAATATTTGGACACATACATGGAGTATTAAATATAGTTAAAAAATAACTAATTACACAGTCTAACTGATTAGCATGGTCTGAATCTTTGAAGCCTAATTAGTCAATAATTGGACATTATTTGTCAAGTAACAACGAAATGTGCTATAGTACCAAAATCCAAACATTTCCACTAACTAAACACACCCTTAGTTAGTGATCAAACATTCAAAGTTTCTGTAGCGCATGAAAAATTTTGGAAATTAAACTGGGCCTAATTTGGAAGTTGAAAGAACAGATTTCTGCATGTCGCAGTTGGAGCTGGTTGGACTATTAGAGCAAGTAGTATAGGATGTTAAAAGCCAGCTAAATTATATATGGATCAGAGAGAAGAAGAGGGAGAAGATAGCGGGTGTCTCACATGTTGCCGGCTGAGATATTCAATCACTGCTTGTGGGCCTTGATGCCCTCAACCGTTGGCATGTAACCTGAAATGGTGTAAAAGCAGGTGCAGAAGCCGCGCATGCAGCCAGCCAGCCGGCCACGTTACAATAATTAATTTAGAAAAATCCCAATGCACTGACTAGGATAGTTTCCATAGTATTTAATAGGTCTTGTCCAGTGACCGGCGACGTGGCTAGCTTGGGCTGATGTGGCGGTGAGAGAAACTGTAAAAGTTCTCATGCTAGCGAGTATCTCATCGCTAGCTGCTGGCACAACTTTTGAGCGAATACGGTAACCGAGAAGCACATAGAATCATTTTTGGACGACGTCGTGGTACCTTTGGATATGTCCAACGCCATCGTACCTTTGAGATAGTCATATGGTGCCATGTAGGACATTTTGCTGATTTGGCAATGCAATTAAAGAGGAGAGAAAGCAAAAGATCAAAAAAACTAGTTCTCATGCAAGAAACGGTATCATGTAAGAAACCAAATCTAAGAAACTACATAAATCTATTGGGATGGATGTCACAAATACCACGATTGAATTAAATAGCGGGAAGGAAGGGGATTGGTAGAGGAGAAAGGTTATGGGAGGAATTTATTTTGTGAACACAATTACAAATTATCCATTGGAAGCTATAGTTTTATAAATGGTGTCTATGTGACATGGCATAAATAAATAAATACTACTAAATAATTTCTTTACTGGGACTGCCCTTAGAGCATCTCCAAGAACTCTTATATACTTAATGAGTTAGTTAAAAAAGAAAAATCTCATCAAAATTTAGATCCAACAGACTCTGTATTTTACTCAACTAACTATCCTGTTTTCTATTTTCTCCCTCTTGCTGGACAAAAAAAAAGACAACATCTCCCGCTCGCCATCTTCCATGGCTCGCTCCCCTAGCGTGCTATGATAGGCTCCACACAATGATGGTTAGCTCGCAGCCACGGCCGAGCTGTTTGTCATGGGAATCTCTACTGCATCGAGCTGTTTGGCATGGGAATTTCTGCTGCATCGGGTTTAAACATAGATCAGCATACCGACCCAAGACTTGAGGATGAACTTCAGAAGGTCCAGGATTGGGAATATTTCTAGCAATATTTCTAGCAAATTTGTGAATATAATTCCATCCTACAGAATCATACTATAGTTGTAAAGATCACTTTCTTTTGAGGGCTTGGATTTTCCAAACGCAACCTCTGGCTTGGTAGCCTCCTTCTTTCTAAGGATATTAACATTTAACAAGCTCCACCTTGCCTCCTGTTGCACCATGGGGACTGCTTGTCGAACTGCTTCTAGGATTATTCCATAACCTGTCCAGAGCTTAACGGGTTGCCTCGTGCTGGATGCGGAGTTTAAGGCCTGGCAACATGTCAGGGCGTACTGCGGCTAGCTAGGAACGCCATATAATCAGACACGGCGCTGATCGCCTCCATGTACTTCTTGTCCTGGTCCTCTCTGCGTTGTTTATGGCCACTTGGCCAGACATGAGGAGGAAGACGTCCGTGGCAACGTGCCATATGAGGATGAGTTCCTGGAATTCAGGTAGAAAGCCCAGTTCCTCATCTCTAGTGAGGAATGTTGAGTACTCTATCCTGCTTGTGATGAGTGAATTGTCAACCGTGCGGTGTGATCGTGTGCTTGGTTTTTGAATTGCAGGTACACGGGCGTCGAGTGTCGACGGGGAGCTGCCGTGGAGGTGCTGTGGCCGATGGACCGTGCGGTGGACGGCGGTGAAGGGCAGCCGGGACCGGAGCTCGGACCGGGCGGCAGCTGTGGAGTCCACTCCTGGATCGAGGGCGCAAGCGGCGACGGAAGGCGGGTTTCTTGGTTTGCGCCACAAAACCAAGGAGGTGGACGGCGGTTGAAGACGCCAAGTCGTGGAGGCACGGGCGTCGGTCTCGAGACTGACGGAGGTGACGGGCGTCGACGGCGTCTAGGGCCTTGCTGCGGGCGAGGAGGTGACGGGCGTCGGGCGGCGTCTGGGGCCGTCAGAAGGCCGAGGCGGGAACGGCGTCTAGGGCCACGGCGTGGAGGCGAGAATCTTCCCGCGCGTGAGGTTTTGGCGGTTTTCTCAAAACCGGCACCTACCCGGGTTTCGCGGACCCTCCAAAACCGCGGACTGGATCTTCATCAAGACGGCGGCATCGTGGAGAATACTTCGTTCCGAAGAAAGAACCTCGGCCGTCGGATGAGATCGTGTACAGGGGGTGCTGCAGGCCAACCGGTCTGACCGGTCCCTGGCACCGGTCTGACCGGTCCAGCGTACCGGTCTGACCGGTCCCGCGAGTATAAATACCCCTTCACTTGTGTTAGGTCAAGAGCGGCTTTTGTATTGCGTCTGTGAATTGTTCTATCTCCCAGGCCGCCGCCCCTGTGTTCTTCTCCCTTTGTTCCTCTCTTTAGAGTAGGTTTTGATTATGGATTTGTGAGACTTTGTATTGGATTTGATTGAGAAAGGAGGCCCCATCCTCCTTGTGCCCTCTGGTCAGAACGCTTGAGGGCTTGGGTGATTTTCGGGATATAGGCCGACGGTTCGAATTTCGAAGAAATTTTGATCGGCTCCCATTCACCCCCCTCTGGTCGCCGGCTTCGGTCCCTCAATTGGTACCAGAGCTTAGTTTAGGTTTTCAGTACCTTAACCGGTTCAAAAACCACTTGGCGACCATGGCGAGTCTTGGTAAGATCCCGGTGTTTTCCGGCGAGGACTATGCCTACTGGAAGGTTCGCATGAGAGCCTTTCTGCAGAGCATGGGAGCCGATGTCTGGGAGATTACCACGAACCACCTTTACGAGGTGCTTGCTGTTCGGACCACACCTCTCCAGGTGACCCAGCACGAGGCTAACGCCAAGGCTGTCAATGCCTTGTTCGCTGGTGTTTCTCGTGCGGAGTTCTCACACGTCCAGGGTTTTTAGGAAGCTCACAAAATTTGGACATGCCTTAAGAACTACCACGAGGGTACACCTCAGGTGAAGGCCAGACTGTTCGAGACTCACCGGCGTGAGTACGAGAACTTCACACAGGAGCCGGGTGAGAGCATTGACCTGATGTTCAGTAGTTTTCAGTCGATTGTGAACAAGGTAAATGCGAACAGATCTGCTGGTGCCCTTGAGTACACAGAGCACGAGAAGGCCCTCAAGTTGCTTTACGCACTTGATCGCTCTGTGTGGGATCTCAAGGTGAACACGATTATTGAGTCTGCAGGCTATGAGACTCTGACCGTGAACGAGCTTTTCAGCAAGCTCAAGGCCACGGAGGTGGATAACCAGACACGAGCCAAGCTCAATGGTGCCCCTCCTTCCAAGAGCGTCGCTCTTGTGACTGGCCCAGGTGGATCGAGCTCTAACGCTAACTCTGCTCTTGGCTTTTCTCTTGCCTCTTTGCCTTCTGTTTCAGATGAGCAGCTGGAGACACTGGGCGACGACGACTTATGCCTCCTGATCAGCAAGTTCCAGCGCGTCTACCACAACAGGCAGAGGAAGAAGAACCCCGGATGCTACAACTGCGGCGATCTGAACCACTTCGTCGCCGATTGTCCCAAGAAGTCCGGCGGTGGCCAGAACAACTCCTTCGACTACTACCGCCACCGTGACCGCGACGAGGGAGGCTCCAACAAGGAGCGTCGGCGCCACAAGCACCGCAGTCGTGACCGGGGAGGACGCTTCTACAAGGAGTCGCTCAAGAAGCGCTTCTAGTACAAGGCCAAGAAGCGGGAGAAGGCCTTCCTGGCGCAGCTCAGCGACCTCGACAAGAGCTCCGACACCGACCACTCTTCTTCACCGACCTCCGACGACGACGACAAGAAGAAGAAGAAGCGGGACAAGGAAGCCACCGGCTTCATCGGCCTTTGCTTGGCGGCCGGTCGGCGCAAGAGCTTCTGCACCATGGCGGGCGAAGCCGATGGTGCTCGTGCGTCTTCGGGTGGACATGCTACACCGACGCACTCCGGCTCTTCTCCTGGATCCGAGAGCGATTCAGAGGTAAACTCCACGATCGACCTGCTTGATACAGAGGTTAGAGAGTTGTACGCCGCTCTCGACAACCAGAAGAGGCTGCTTAAGGAAGCAGCTAGAGAGCGTAGAAAACTTAGGGCTGAGCTGGCTTGTGTTAGGGAGAAATCTAGTGAGGATGAGTGCACTGGCTGCATATCTCACATGAATGATCTTGTTACTCTCCGTGCCAAGCATGATGAGAACGTCGCGAACTTAGATGTTGCTAAGACTTCGTTTTGTGACGTGTCTCACGAGTTAGCCAAGGCCAAGCATGAGCTTGAACTTGTCAAGGACGCTCCCATTGTTAGTGATGTGCTAGAATGCGATGAGTGTCCTATCTTCAAGTCTGATCTAGCTTCTTTGCAGTCCAAGTTTGCTACTGTTATTTGTGAACTAGAGGAGCTTAGATCTAGGCCTGCTTTGCTTGGCGCTTGCAAGCTTTGTCCCACGCTTAGGCCGGAGCTAGAGGAGAAGAACGCTTTGATCAAGTCTTTTGGAAAGACTAAGGTCGTAGAGTCTAGCCCACCTATTGACTGTTCTGTTTGCCCTGGGTTGATTGCTGATTTAGATAGTCTTGCGGTAGAGAAAGCCAACTTAGAGAATGAGAATACCTATCTTAGGGCGATTCTGAGTTGGGTTTCTAGCAGTGAGCTGCAGTTGGGCATGATGATTAAGCAGTTCAAACGTGGTGATGGGTTTGGGGTCGGTTACACATACACGAAGTCAGACTTTGACAGGTTGTATGGTAAGATTGGCAAGGCTGCTGGAAACAATGCTAGCACGAGCACACAGGCTTCGCTTGTTGACCCTGCGGATGGTGTGCTTAAAGAACCAACGAAAGCACCTCCGCAGAAGCAGGTTTGGGTTCCAAAGCCCAGTGCGCTGAGGAACCCCCTCGACACGCTCCCTGCTGCCACAGTCCAGGTTGCCCAGAAGAAGAGGGCTGCTCCTCCCCGTCCGCAGGCTAGGCCTCCACCTCCCAAGTGTGAGGTGAGGTACCACTGCGAGTTTTGTGACAGGGAAGGTCACCTGGAGGAGTTTTGCTTCAGGAGGAAAGCGGGCTGTGAGGAGAGAGAACAGGAGAGACGGAACGCGGACATGTACTCTGCTCGGGTGCATGGTCCTTCTCGGCATGGTGATAGGCGAGATGATAGGGCGCGCCGTGTAGGTGGAGGTCAGGGAGACGGTGGTGGTTACTGTGCTCCAGTGGGTGGTCGTTTTGCCGGTCGTGCTCCTGGTCATTTTCAGTATGGCTATGGACCACGGGACCGAGGCTTTGGAGGAGGTTTTGAGGCTCCACGCTTTCCTCGCGGTGGTGTTCGTCAGTCACGCGGTAGACGGGACGGGGGATACGCTTTGTCTGGTTTTGCTAACCCTTCTGTAGAGCAAATGGCTCGACACTGGTTTGCTTCTCACTTTGCTAACCCCAGTGTTGAGACATTTGCTCACCCTTTGTCTCACTACTGATGTGCAGGTCGGAGACTTGGAGAACAGGTGGATCATGGACTCCGGTTGTTCGCGCCACATGACCGGGAATGACAAATGGTTCTACAGCCTCACCCCAATGCACTCAAAGGAGTACATTGTGTTCGGGGATAATGGAAGAGGAAAGGTACGTGGACTTGGCGCTGTTCGAGTTTCTGATCGCTTTACCCTGAGAGAAGTTGCTTTGGTTTCGAATCTTGGCTTTAATTTACTCTCTGTTTCGCAACTTCTTGATGAGGGGTTTGAGGTTCGCTTCAAGGAGGGTTGCTCGTGTGTTTTGGATTCCAGGGGAGATTTGGTTTGCCAGATTACACCTCGCGATCGGGTTTTCTTGGTTGACTTCTCTGGAACTCCTTTTGGCCCTTCCCATTGCTTGTTGGCTGGTCCTTCTTCTGATCTGTGGAAGTGGCATAGGAGACTGGGACATTTGAGCTTTGACTTATTGTCTAGACTGAGCTCACTTGGCCTAATCCGAGGATTGCCCAAATTGAAGTTTGAAAAGGACCTTGTTTGCCATCCGTGTCGCCACGGGAAGATGATTGCCACTTCACATCCGCCTGTTAATCAGGTGATGACCTCTCACCCTGGAGAGTTGCTACATATGGACACTGTCGGTCCTTCTCGGGTGATGTCTGTTGGTGGGAAGTGGTACGTTCTTGTGATTGTGGATGACTTTTCTCGCTATTCTTGGGTCTTTTTCATGAGAACCAAGGATGAGGCTTTCGAGTTTGTTCGAGACTTGATCTTGAGGTTGAAAAATGAGTTACCCCAAGCCATGAGAGCGATCCGCAGTGACAATGGCACAGAATTCAAAAATGCTCATTTTGACGCCTTTTGCAGTGATCAAGGGCTCGAACACCAGTATTCTTCTCCCTACACTCCACAGCAGAATGGAGTTGTAGAGCGGAAGAATCGGACGCTGGTTGAGATGGCGAGGATGATGCTCGATGAGCATAGGACTCCTCGCAAATACTGGGCTGATGCGGTTAACACCGCTTGTTACATGTCCAACCGCATTTTCTTGCGTGCTTTCATGCACAGGACCTCTTATGAGTTGCGGTTTGGACGCCAGCCCCGTGTTGACCATCTCAGAGTTTTTGGTTGCCGGTGCTTTCTGCTGAAAGATGGAAATCTTGATAAGTTTGAGTCTCGCTCGTCTGACGGTATTTTTCTCGGTTATGCTTCTCACTCTAGAGCGTACCGTGTGCTGATTATTGATACTAACATCGTCAGAGAGACTTGTGAAGTCACTTTCGACGAGACTGCACCGTGCAATTCTTCTGTCTTTGAAGTTGCAGGAGATGATGAGCTCGGCACCTCCATCTTTGAAGATGAGGAGGAAGAAGCTGCAGATGGCGACGCTAAGGCTACCATGCGTGCTGTGGACCCAACTATCTCTGCCACGAGCTCGGATGATGACGACGGCCCCGACCCGACTACATCTACTTCCCGAGGGCTGTTGGAGGAGGTGACTCAGGCTTCACCCGCTGCATCTCAGGAGGCACCAGCTTTGGTTGAGGAGGAGGCGACTTCGACACGGGAAGCACCGCGACACATTCAGCGTCGCCATCCACCTCAACAGATGCTAGGTGATCTCAACGAGCGAGTCACCAGGTCCAAGGTAACAAGTATTGCTGGCTTTGCTCATTCAGTATTTGTTTCCTCTTTTGAGCACAAGGATATTGAACACGCTCTTTCTGATTCTAATTGGGTCAATGCCATGCATGAGGAACTTGAAAATTTTGAAAGAAACCAAGTTTGGGTTTTAGTCGAGCCTCCACCTGCTTGTAATCCCATCGGAACGAAGTGGGTTTTCAAAAACAAGCAGGGTGAGGATGGTTTGGTTGTTCGGAACAAGGCTCGTCTTGTTGCCCAGGGGTTTTGCCAAAAAGAGGGTATTGATTTTGAGGAAACTTTTGCCTATGTTGCTCGATTGGAAGCTATTCGAATCTTTCTTGCATTTGCTGCTTCCAAGGGTTTTAAGGTTTTTCCAAATGGATGTTAAATCTGCCTTCTTGAATGGTTTTATTGAAGAAGAAGTTTATGTGAAGCAACCCCCTGGTTTCGAAAATCCCAAGTTTCCAAACCGTGTTTATAAACTTCAGAAAGCTCTTTACGGTTTGAAACAGGCACCTAGAGCTTGGTATGATAGATTGAAAACATTTTTGCTAGCTCAGGGCTTTAAAATGAGATGTGTTGATAAAACTTTGTTCCTCATGTGATCTGGCACTGATTTTCTTTTGGTTCAGATATACGTGGATGATATTATCTTTGGTGGCTCTTCTCACGCTCTTGTCTCCAAGTTTTCTGAGCAGATGTCCAGGGAGTTCGAGATGAGCATGATGCGTGAGTTGCAGTTCTTCCTCGGGCTGCAGATCAAGCAAACTCCTCAGGGCACTTTTGTCCATCAAGCCAAGTACACTAGAGACTTGTGACGGAAGTTCGACATGAGTGACTTGTCTCCTCAGCCGACTCCGATCAGCACATCTACGGCGCTTGATGAGGACTTGGACGGCGAGGCGGTGGACCAGAAGGAGTACAGGAGCATGATCGGCTCTCTCCTGTACCTGACGGCGACGCGACCAGACATCCAGTTCGACGTCTGCCTCTGTGCGCGGTATCAGGCTTCGCCGCGCACCTCCCACAGGCAGGTGGTGAAACGCATCTTCAGGTATCTGAAATTCACCCCTGAATTTGGTATTTGGTATTCTGCGGATTCTTCTCTGGTTTTGGTGGGCTTTTCTGATGCCGATTTCGGTGGGTGTCGGTTGGATCGCAAGTCGACGTCCGGCACTTGTCAATTTCTCGGTACATCTTTGGTGTCTTGGTCCTCTCGCAAGCAGGCTAGTGTAGCGCTTTTTTCCACAGAAGCTGAGTATATTGCCGCTGCTAGCTGCTGCTCCCAGATACTTTGGATGAAACAAACCTTGCAGGATTATGGCTTGAGTTTCGGTAGGGTTGCCATCTTTGTAGTCAACATGTCAGCCATTAGCATTGCAAAGAACCCTGTCCTACACTCCAGAACCAAGCACATAGACATCTGATTCCATTTCCTGCGAGACAACCATGAGAGATGACACATAGACTTGATCCATGTCCCTTCAGAGAGGCAAACCGCAGATATCCTCACCAAACCGCTAGAGCAGGACACCTTTGCTCGCTTGCGAGGGGAGCTTGGGGTTTGTTACCCTTTTTGATCGCTGATTTTTGTTTTGGTTAGCTTGTTAGGTCTTTGTTTTGCTTCTCTTGGTTTTCTAGGTTTGGTAGTTGCATTGTGCATATGCATTGTACATATTTGCATTTTGCATTGTCTCACTTGCACTAGCATTCTTGTATACACTGCTATGATCTTCTAGTACCTGCTAGTGTGAGTTGATAAATTTGATCATGTATAGCTTGCTCCACTGTGTATATGACATCATCTGAGTTAAGCTATTTTGATTTGAAAAACTGAAAACATGATCACCCTTTCTTGGCTACTAGCATGTTAGGGCGTGTTGATATGCTTTGCTATCTTATTCATGCTAGTGTGGCTTTTCGTTCAGCAATTCATACTTGAAATGATTTAAATCTGATACAATTGCTTGAACTATTCTCGAAATGGATTGAAAAGATCCAGGTGGGATTGCTTGTCGCACTGATCGAGCTTTCGGGACGGCTCACTTTGCACTTGTGAGAACCCGGGCAAGGCTGTGCATGACTGAAACGAGTGCTTTAAGCTTTTGATTGTCTTTTGGCATAGGCTTGGCCTTGTTGCTAAGTAAAGCATGACAAGCTTTCAACCCCTGGCATTAAGAATTGCTTGATATAAAATTGATTGAAAAATGAATGTTAACAACTTGTTTTTGGCTGAGTTTTGGCTCACCTGTATGAGTTTGAGTAGCACTGCTTTCCACTCCCTACTTGTTAGTGCTAGATCATGGGTGATGCTTTTATTTCTCATAAACTGAACTTGCCTAGCTCTAGACTGATATGATATACCCTGTTGAGCTAGATGCAGGTCTTGTTTATCGATGCACACGTGCTTGTGACTAGATGTTGCTCATATCCTTGTATCCCTAAATGCTTTCACTTACACCTCCTGCATTGCATTCATTGCATAGCATCTGTTCAGGGGGAGTTTCAGCTTCAGGGGGAGCTTTAGGTCTTTTTAGGCTTGATGTGTGCATGTGCCAACAAGGGGGAGAATTTTGAGAGAAGTGATCGAACAAGGGGGAGACTTGTTTGATTTTTGAAAAAACTTGTTGTGCACAGGGCTTCGAGAGTGCATCATTTTGGGAGAGTTGCACTTGTGAGAGGGAAAAGCTTTGCTTGGGGAGTTTCTGCCTTGTTCTTGGCTCCTGGTTTTCCTCGTTTTCCCTCTGCTTCTTGCATGACTGCGTCGAGCGTTACCTCTGTCTTTGAGGAGTCATGTTTTGGCTTTTGATCGATTGCGTCGAGCCTTTGCCCTTGTCTTAGGGGATCGATTTTGCTTGCGTAAGTGACTGTTCCTGCCTTTCTGAGCTTTTTGTCACTTGTTTGTGCTTCTTTGTTCTTTTCTGGTTTCACTTCTCTTGGTTCGTTTGTGGTGTGTTGACAATGCACTCATCAAGGGGGAGATGGAGGAATGTTGAGTACTCTATTCTGCTTGTGATGAGTGAATTGTCAACCGTGCGGTGTGATCGTGCGCTTGGTCTTTGGATTGCAGGTACACGGGCGTCGAGTGTCGACGGGGAGCTGCCGTGGAGGCGCTGTGGCCGATAGACCGTGCGGTGGACGGCGGTGAAGGGCAGCCGGAACCGGAGCTCGGACCGGGCGGCAGCTGTGGAGTCCACTCCTGGATCGAGGGCGCAAGCGGCGACGGAAGGCGGGTTTCTTGGTTTGCGCCACAAAACCAAGGAGGCGGACGGCGGTTGAAGACGCCAAGTCGTGGAGGCACGGGCGTCGGTCTCGGGACTGACGGAGGTGACGGGCGTCGACGGCGTCTAGGGCCTTGCTGCGGGCGAGGAGGTGATGGGCGTCGGGCGGCGTCTAGGGCCGTCAGAAGGCCGAGGCGGGAACGGCGTCAAGGGCCACGGCGTGGAGGCGGGAATCTTCCCGCGCGTGAGGTTTTGGCGGTTTTCTCAAAACCGGCACCTACCCGGGTTTCGCGGACCCTCCAAAACCGCGGACTGGATCTTCATCAAGACGGCGGCATCGTGGAGAAGACTTCGTTCCGAAGAAAGAACCTCGGCCGTCGGATGAGATCGTGTACAGGGGGTACTGCAGGCCAACCGGTCTGACCGGTCCCTGGCACCGGTTTGACCGGTCTAACCAACCAGTCTGACTGGTCCAGCGTACCGGTCTGACCGGTCCCGCGGGTATAAATACCCCTTCACTTGTGTTAGGTCAAGAGCGGCTTTTGTATTGCGTCCGTGAATTGTTCTATCTCCCAGGCCGCCGCCCCTATGTTCTTCTCCCTCTGTTCCTCTCAATAGAGTAGGTTTTGATTATGGATTTGTGAGACTTTGTATTGGATTTGATTGGGAAAGGAGGCCCCATCCTCCTTGTGCCCTCTGGGCTTTTGAATCAATCCAATTTCCTAGTTTTTGTGCCCTTGTGTGAGGGATTTCGATTTTGTTTTTGGTGCACATGATTGCTGGGATTCTACGAGCTCTTTGTTGTGATTCTCGTGCTCTTGATCCTGTCCCAAACCCTCTGGAATAACGAGCTGTTCTGAATTGGATTTCTTGAGTTTTTGAGAAAACCCCAATCATTCTTGATCTCTCCTCAAATTCTCAAGACTCTTTGATCTTCAGGATGAAATCTCTTGGGGATATGTTCACGAGGTAGGGGCGAAGGAATCCCCCAAGTTTCATCGATTTTCGTGGTCGTTTGGTTGTGATTCATCATTTGAATCCACGTTTCGGGGGTTTTCTGGGTGCCACCGGTCAGATCGGTCTGCAAGTTTTTGAACAGGCCGCGACCGGTCAGACCGGTCCAGTGAACCGGTCAGACCGGTCCTGGCAGATCAGTTCTGCAGCTTTCCCGATTCGCTTCCGATTTGCTTCGTGGTTTCGCTCGCTCGTTCGAGGCCTTTTTGTGTTGGCTTAGCTTTTCCATAGCTATTCCAAACTCTGGTCAGAACGCTTGGGTGATTTTCGGGATATAGTCCAACGGTTCGAATTTCGAAGAAATTTTGATCGGCTCCCGTTCACCCCCCTCTGGTCGCCGGCTTCGGTCCCTCATCTAGCCCTACGTGTCTCAAGTATTTGTGCTTGAATAGGAGGTTCAGCGGGCTTTGGTTTGGGAGGGGGAGGGGTAACTGGAGCGGGAGGCGGACGGGTAAGAGGCTGCATTTTGAACACCTTCTGTATCTCTTCAAACAACAATTTCTTGACATTTTCGGAGCTACCAAGCTCAAGGCTGCTGGAGTATTTGTATTCCATCCAAGTTTCCTCCAGTGCAAATGTCTTGATGAAGCAGCTGAATCGACTTGTGCCACGAATCACTTCGTGCAGCAGGTTGTATTGCCCCATGGTGCCTGACCATAGCCTGTAGCCACCACCGTGCTCCCGGAGAGGCTGATGCTATGGATCCAGAGATGCACCACGAAAGGACGGAGTGGGCGCCACCATTCCGTGCAGCAAACTTCATGGCGCAGCCAGCGCGAGTGACTAGCGTTGAAGAACGCATATGTCCAGGTCGACGCTGCTGCTCCGAGAAGCCATCTCAGATCGAGGAGCAAAGCCACGGCCAGCAATAGCTCTGCTAATGGGTTGGAACCCGCATCATATCTAACTCCACCCAAAATTAACATATTTAGATACCCAACCCACCCAACCCAATTAGTTAATTTCTCAACTCTAACCAACCCGCCCCATTATAAGCAGGTAACCCATAAAAACCCATGGGTTCTACTATGCAGAGGAATTTAATGGTTCTACACTTAATGTGGGGATCACATACATGTCTAGTCATACTACTATGCACAGAGTATCTGTCAGTCATATTGACTCATCTCTAAAAATTTCAGTCAATTTCGATAAAATTTTATAGTGTGAACGCGAGGTTTTAATTCCAGGGTCCGAGTCTTGATGTGGAGCCCACGTGTAGTTCTAGCCACGCTACTTTGCACAGAGTAGCTGCCAGTCGTACTGAGTCATCTTCAACAAATTTCAGTCAATTTCGATAAAATTTTATAGTGTGAATGTGAGATTTTAATTCTAGGGTCCGGTTCTTGATGTGGAGCCCATGTGTAGTTCTAGCCATGTTGCTTTGCACAGAGTAGCTGCCAGTCGTACTGAGTCATCTCCAACAAATTTCAGTCAATTTCGATAAAATTTTATAGTGTGAACGCGAGGTTTTAATTCTAGGGTCCGGCTCTTGATGTGGAGCCCACGTATAGTTCTAGCCACGCTGCTTTGCACAGAGTAGCTGCCAGTCGTACTGAGTCATCTCTAACAAATTTCAGTCAATTTCGATAAAATTTTATAGTGTGAATACGAGGTTTTAATTCCGGGGTCCGGCTCTTCATGTGGGGCCCACAGGTAGTTCTAGCCACACTGCTTTGCACAAAATAGCTGCCAGTCGTACTGAGTCATCTCCAACAAAATTCAGTCAATTTCGATAAAATTTTCTGATATAAACACGTGGTTTTAATTTCAGAGTCCAGCTCTCACGTGGGACCCACAATTATATATAGTTATACTATTTTGTAATAAGTATCCATTTCAACCCACCCCAACCCGCCTCAACCCGCATTTATATAGAACCCGCCCCGACCCACCCCATTAACTAATACAACCCATTTTAAATCATCCAAACACACTACATTTCAAAACCCATCTCATAAAACCCATTTCAACCCAACCCATTAGCAGGCCTAGCCAGCAAAGTGTAAGTGATACAGACATCTGCTATCCTCTGGCCATCTTTGTTGTAGAGAGAAAAGAGCAGCATCACAGAGGCAGTGACGGCCAGAGAGACGATGCGGATGACATAGCCACGCCAGTTGTGGATGACGGCCGATTTGGTGTAGAGGATGCCGTACATGAGCGAGAGCTCCATCTCAACCACCTTGCACATATTCTCCCATCCTATATTACCAAATTCAACAGAAAATATTTTTCTCAGACTGGAATTATTCTTCAGTTTAGGCAAGTCGCCAGCAAAAGAACCCTTAGTGATATGAATCAATTCATGAGCTACAAGCAGGGCCTCCTCATTTCCCAGCAGTTTCGGGGGCCGAAGGGGCTGGACATTCAATACTTCTTTCCTTTTCCCCAGTGAGCTGCGGATGTTGCCAAATTCACCATTCCAGAGAGCCCAGACCTCCTCACAATACTTGAAAATACCAACCATGGCCATCGCGATAGAAGCCCAGAACACAGCACATACATACTGGTGACGGTCAGTATTTCGTTGACCAGCACATACATGATGGGCGGCCACGTAGCCAAGCACGACACGATGCGCACGGTCGTGCTGTTCCAGCACAAATGGCACGATCGGCTTGACGTGCCCATGCCAGCCCGAGCCCGTTGCTGGCGGTGGTGCAGGTGGTAGGCGGGCGCGGAGGGGGACACTGCTATGGTGGTGATTAAGGGCTGATGGCGACGGCGAGAGGCGAGAGGAGGCTGTCAGGAAGGAAAATGAAACCAAAGAAGACGGGCTAGCAGTGTCTGAGTACTTTGATGGGCCAAATCGTGCCAGCTCATTGAGCTGTGTCTTGTTGGGCCAGCTGTACGTGCCCAAGTTCTAGCCCAGATGCGGCACACAATTACCAGCCTGGACACACTATGGCTATCGTTCCTTATCAAGTTAGGGTCGGGTTTTTTAGTGTCGGCTCATGGGATCCGGCCCGTCTAGCCATCTATACCGTTAGGGAAAAATCAAGCTGACCATCTGGCGGCCATCTATAGCATTAGGGAAAAGTCAACCATTGCTCTAAAATTAGAGCTTGGCTGAGTAGTTTCTTGTAGTTGTCTTTTTTTCCTGGGTGTAAAGCCTTGTAAACCCTCTTACATATCCATCCTTATAATTAAAACAAATAGGTAGGGGACTTCCTTCTGACTTCCTCAAGAAAAAATAATAGCCACGTTGCAGCGAGAAATTTCAGAAATTGGATCTCAATTCACAAGTCTTTCAGAATTTGACACTCCGACCGACATGCTCATCGCTGTTAAGCCAGTTCTAGTCCTCATCATCAAAATGGAGGCCACCAAAGCATAGGGTGTAAGGGAAAGCTTAATTGGAAGCACCATGAGACCTTACCTCCCTAGCTTAATTACAGCCCGCATGACTTATATTTATTCCTTATATATAAATACAATTTATATAAATAGATGCATAGCATACAGAACCACTTTCCTAGTGTTCAATTCTTTGTCGTGTCTTCTCAAGCCCACCTTTTGACATAGCTGCTGAAGTTGCTGCGTGCGTCGAAGTTTCGATCGCAGAGCATGACGCCGCCGTAGTTGGCCGCCTTCTGCACCACCGGGAGCACGCCGTAGTAGAGGCTTTTCGGGTACAGGTAGCCTTCCTTGGCCGCCTCGGGCGATGCAGGCAGACCAAGGAAGATCCTGCTGGACGGGTACGCGGCCGTCCAGCTGTCCCATACCTTCTCGCTGTATGCATTGCAGTTAGTACTGTGGGCATCGTCGTCGTCGAAGAACCGGACGTGGATGCGCTCGTAGATCCCCATGGTGATGAGGTGGTTCATGAAGGCACAGTGCACTGTCGCCGAGAGTTGGATTGGCTTCCTGTTCCCGTCGCCGATCTTGTGCTTGGCGAGCTCCCTGGCAAGCACGTCGTAGTGCTTCGCCGGGTTTCCTTGCTCGATGAAAAGATCGACGCTGTCGAACTTGGCGTCGCCGAAGGGCCGGTGCGCGCCCTTCCGGAAGACGCCGAGGTAGGAGTTCCAGATGTTGTCGGACAGGACCAGCGCGGACTGGTTACTTGCGAGCGAGTAGTTACCTCGGATGGAGAGGGAGACCAGGACGCCAACAAACTGGCAGTGCTCGATGTCGTCTCCGATGCCAGCGAGATGGTGGCCCGACAGGTCGAGCTGGTGCCTTCCATCGCCGTAGACGTTGAGGAAGGACATGATCACCGCGGTGTACATACCGGAGTCGCAGGCCTCACTGAGGGAGCCCTCGTCCTTGTGGCGGCCCCAGAAGACGGACACCTGCCCGGTCTGGTTCTCCAGCGCTGCCATGGCCGGGCCAGCAAGGGTGCGGATCATCGCAACAGAGAGAAGTGCGATCAGACTGTGGGATGGCCTCCCGCGTAAGATCGGCATTGCTACTGCGTAGTGGTGTGGAGAATTTGAGTGGTTGAGCCGCTGATATATAGAAGGAATAATGTGTGAACTTCTAGCATCTGTGATATAATGCGCTTTCAAGCATCTGTGAACTTCTTTGAATAAGAAGATGTACCAAAAAATCATTGATAAGGGATGATATAGAGTTGCCCTAGCTTTTAATGCATTTAGTATCCGTCTTGCACGAGCGAGGTAGAGCAGCACATGCTCTATCTAAACTACGCATCAATCCAGTGTGACAGGGTAACATGGAAGACGGCCGGTTCACCAAGTTAATGTTACTAGGCATGTGGAGCAGGTAGCCTTTACTCTGCGAGTCCTTGCCAAGCTTAGGCTCGGCCGGATTCATCTTGTTGCTGCAGAATACTTTTGCTGCTGACGCCTTGTATAACGGAGGTTTTAGTGCTAATGGACTATTCCTTTCAGTCACAAATACTTGACGCCTTGTATAACGAAGATTATTAGTGATAGTCGATATTATTCCTTTATTATGGGAAACGGCGTTTTGCCGTGTGCCCTAAAATTTGTTGTGGACAACTTCTCGGGCACATGGCAAACAACAACTTTTTTGCCGTGTGTTACCCAAAAAACGCACGGCAAATGTTGGGCACACGCAAAGACCATATTTGTTGTTTGCCACAAGCAAAAACACACGGCAACCATCTGTTTCCATGTGCCTCGTAGGGTACTCAGCAAATCAAATTGTTTGCCATGTGTTTTTGTTATTTACCGTGTGCCTCGCCTTAAGCACATGGTAAAATTTTTGAAAAAAAAATGAATCTGCCCTTCTAACTTTTTCTGCTATCCAATGCTGTACGTGGTATTCCATATTAAGTTTTGGTATGTTTCTCAGTCTTTTTGCTATGTTTAGATATTGTATTTTATTAAACAAATTTCTTGCGGATAATTCAAATTTGAACTACAAGTGTTTTGAATAATCGAATATAATGAATCGAAAAATGATATTCACGTTATTGTGTCCAATATGAGGCCGTATCCATGAAATGAAAGGAAATTTTAAACATCTTGCTCACAAACCATGACCACGAAAGTGTGGCCGAATCGTTTTAAAATTTTACAAAAACAAACAAAGTCTGATAATTATAAGATTTGTCATGATATGGTGATTTCATACAAGGAAGCTAAGGTAAAAAACTGAGAAGGTTTCGCACATGTTATAACATACACTTCTTACAAATCCAAGCATCTCCGGATAAGATATCCATAGAGTTGAGAAGTAGTTGTTCGGATTTTAAGTCAAAGTAATGGTTGAATTGGGGTTTTAGTAAAAATGTTTTTTATAGGCAATAGACAACTTAGAATTGTTGAGTGATTTTTACAAGGTATTTAAAGTACATTCGAAAATATTTAGTTAAATACTACATGAAATAATAGGTTTTTTCACATAGGTGGCGGACTGTCCATAGTAAAAATGTTCGGACACCTGAAACTGATTGGTTTCGGTTAGCTAGCGGACTGTCCGATACCCTTGGCGGACCTTCCGCAATACAAACTATTCAGACATCCGAACCATCAATATGATTTTAGCCATTGGATCGGCGATGGACGGAGAGCATCCCTTTTGAATGATATTTGGCGGACGGTTTGCGCCCCCCTTGGCGGACCATCCGCTAATACAATATGTTCGGACATCTGAACCGTCAGCGTTCGAACGTTAGCTGGAGGAATGTCCCCCCGCCCCCCCCCCCACCCCCACCCACAGGCCGGACAGTCCGCCACTCACATTCTACCATGATATTATGTGTTTGCCATGTGCCAGATCAAGGCACATGACAAATGCCCAGGCTTTGCTTTGTGCCCCAGATCTGGCACACAGCAAAGTGAAATTTAAATTTTGTAAACGACTTGGATGGGGAAACAGCTATCGGTGTTTACCGCCATGCCTGCTCAGGGATACCCTTAGCAGTAGGGTTGTAGGTAGGGATCGACTGCTCTGGAACTCGATGGTGCAAGGAACACAAAGATTTTGACAGGTTCGGACCGCGAGTTGCGTAATACCCTACGTCCTGTGTGGTTGTTTGTATTGCCTTAGGTGTTGATGTGTTTCGAGGGGGTCCTTCACTACTGAAAAAACGCACATTCGTCCGCGGTCGTTAGTACTGGTCACGGCTTTGGCCGGTACTAATGTGCAAATTTAGTACCGGGCCAAAGGAACTGTGGCCCTGGGAGCCTATTAGTACCGGCTAGTGGCTCAAGCCGGTACTAAAGTCCGCCACCAACAGGCTCTGACATCCGCCACTGACAGCTAGTGAAAGTTTAGTACCGGCTGGAACCACCTGCCGGTACTAAACTGCCGCGAGGAAATTTAGTACCGGCTGGTGGCTCCAGCCAGTACTAAATGTGGCGCGTTAGTACCGGCTAGAGCCACCAGCCGGTACTAATGCGCCCACTATAAATTGGCACCCTTCTTCCTCCCCGAGCCCGAGCCAGTGCCATTTCACTAGAGAAGCTCGAGCTCGGGGTTGTTCTTCCCTTAGAGAGTTGCCGCCATTTGTTCTAGTTTTAGTGAGTGTTCTAGTTATCCAAGTACGCTAAAGGTTTGTAACTTCATCCTCTCTTCATTGATAGTCTTTATTCTTCGTTTTATGCTCTATAGTTAGAGAAATTTGTGACTTTTAGAAATAGTGAGGATGAGTATGATTTCTTTGATTTATGCAATGATTTGAGATATATAGAACCGATGACTTGAATGTGGGAGTAGGTTTATTGGCTAGGTTGAATATGAAAAAATTATAGACATATTTTTCAATCATTTTCTATATATTACAAATGACCGTAGCACATTTTTTATTTTTAGATTCAGATGAGCATGTGGATAGTAGAAATTTTTAGAATGAGTGTAGACAAAACATGTGATTGTAGTAGATATAACCATAATGTGGATAGTTAATTTTTTTATAATGAACTAATGAAAGAATTATAATAGATTTTTTATTATGAATTGATTATTTGACACTCTAGTGATGTATTTATTGAGGCTCACATTGAAACTATCTATAAGCTAAAAAAATCATTATTTCGAAACAAGTATACGTCGTTAATCTCAATCCAATAGTGATGACACTACCTTTCGGGGAAACACTATGCGCTATATGGACGTCGCGAATCGGCTGGTCGCATCACCAGCACTTCCGATTGATACGAAGACAGCATTTGACGCAGTCAGCGTGGCCGTTGTTGCACTGAGAGCATATCAACGAGCACGCTGCCTGTGCCAAGTGCTGTGTTCCTATTAACCGGAAATGTTGGTGCTGCGACTGGCCGATTGGTGACATCCTTGTACCGCACCGTGTCCCCCCGAAAGGCATTGTCATCACCGCAGGGTCGAGGTTACCGACATATACATTTTCCGAAATAAAGTTTTTTTTCTTCTAGATGGTTTCTGGATATTGAAAAGAGTGTTCTCCTGGAACTGAAGGGTGTCAAAATAATTAGGAGTTATAGAGATTTATTTCAATTAATTAGAGATTTCTCTCAATTAATTTATTCAGGTTTTTTGATTGAGAATTAATGTGATTTTGTATTGTAGTTCAAAGACACTTACCAGCAAGTGTGAAATGTAAACGAAGTAGTGTTGCTATTGGGGCATTAGTCACATTGTGCCTGCTCTGTCACAGCTCTTTCTAGACCCTTCATTATGTAGATAGGGTGAGGTCAAGACCGATGAAGAATAAGGGCTTAGAGAGAGCTGTGACATAGCACGGCACACAATGATGATTAATACCTCAATAGCAATTATAATTTCATTACATTTCAGACTTCATTGTAAGTGCCTGTGCAATTCGAATATGAGGATATAATGATGTACATATTTACATTGTAATTGTAAGAGTTTTTTCAATCAATTTGCAAATTAATGTGATTTATTTTAATTAATTTATTCAGATTTTATTGTAATTGTAAGAATTTGTAATGTTGTAAAAAATAATAATGTTTTCTAGTAAAATATAGCTTCAGCAGCTGGAGGGAGTGGCACCGGTGGGGGTGATCGTTGTGGAATGTATGTGTCGTGGAATAAAATATGTATGTGTTGTGGAATCTATGTATGTGTTGTGGAATGCATCGTTTGGTATTTGTTATGCATTTAGTTGCATTATTTTGGCACTCTAATGATGTATTTATTGGGGCTCATATGGAAACCATCGAGAAGTTTAAAAAATGTATGTTTCGGATCATGAATATGTCGTTAACCTTGATCTTTCGGTGAAAACTCTGATATTTGGGGCTAGAATCGATATCCATGATGCGGTGCGGTATATATAAGGACGGGATGAAGGAGTACGGTCTTGGTCCCAATAATGAAATCCTCGATGGTTTTAGAGGAAGTGACCCTGAAACAAAGCCTTTGCAACATGTATTTATTAATTTGGACTTCTATTAATTTTGTATTTCAATGTTAAATTCGCAAAAATGGCTTTTGTATTTCATTATGTTATGTGCCAATTTAAATGATATGAATACAAGTAAAATAATGTTGTTACTTAATTCAAAATTGTAGATCGATGTACCGACAATGGATGTACGGCGACCGGTGCACATGGCGTGGATTAATGGTCTAAAGTCTTTTCTCGATGCGGCGGAGGCCCACAAGTCATCAAAAGGTTTTATGTGTTGTCCGTGCCGCGTTTGCCAAAATAAAAAGGAATGCTCTAAGAGGAGCACTCTACACGCCCACATTTATGAAAAGGGTTTCATGGATAACTATACTCTTTGGACCAAGCACGGTGAACCTAGAGTTGTGATGCAAGATGGTGAAGAAGATGATGATCATAATATTGCAGACTGGGCTCATCTATATGAAGCGGGAGCCTTTGAAGATGAACCCATGGACGATGCTGAAGAAATGGACGAGGCTTGAGAAAATGTAGCAGAAGACCAACCACCTGATGAATTAGGTCAGGTTCTAGTGGATTCACAAAGAGACTGTGAAACTTTAAAGGAGTCAAAGAAGTTTGAGAAGATTTTGGAGGATCACAAAAAATTATTGTATCCAGATTGCAAGCAGGGGCTTAAAAAGTTGGGTACCACACTTGAAATGCTACAGTGGAAGGCAGCTAATGGTGTCACCGATAAAGGATTTGAGAAGCTACTTGGAATCGTAAAGAACATGCTTCCAGAGGGAAATGAACTGCCCTCTACAACATACGAAGCAAAGAAGGTTGTTTGCCCTCTTGGATTGGAGGTACAAAAAATTCACGCACGTCCTAACGATTGTATTCTCTATCGAGGCGAAGAATATGAGAAACTGGATGCTTGTCCTGTCTGTGATGCAAAACAGTACAAGATCAGGCAAAATGATCCTGGTGAGGTCGACGGGGAGCCCATGAAGAAAAAAGTTCCCGCTAACGTGATGTGGTATTTCCCAGTAATACCACGTTTGAAGCGCTTTTTCAGAAATAATTCCAATGCTAAATTGATGCGGTGGCACAAAGAAGAGCGTAAGCAAGATCAGATGCTGAGACACCCTGCGGATGGGTCCCAGTGGAGAAATATGGATAGAGATTTCCCAGATTTTGATAACGACCCAAGGAACATAAGGTTTGGTTTAAGTACGGACGAAATGAATCCATTCGGCGAGTGGGGCAGCAGTCACAGTACATGGCCTGTGACCCTCTGTATGTTCAATCTTCCTTCTTGGCTATGCATGAAGCGGAAGTACATGATGATGCCAGTGCTTATCCAAGGCCCAAAACAACTGGGTAATGATATTGACGTGTACCTAAGACCGTTGGTTGATGAACTTTTGCTGCTGTGGAAGGAGGAAGGTGTACGTGTTTGGGACGAGTACAAACAGGAGAATTTTGACCTGCGAGCATTGCTTTTTGTTACCATCAACGATTGGCCTGCACTTAGCAATCTGTCCGGATAGTTGAATAAGGGATACCAGGCATGCACTCATTGTCTAGAAGAAACCGACAACTTGTATCTAAAAAATTGTAGGAAGGTCGTGTACATGGGTCATCGTCGATTCCTTCCCCTCAACCACCCCTTAAGAAGAAAAGGAAAACATTTCAAAGGGGAACCAGAAACTCGTGCTAAGCCTATATTCCGAAACGGGAAGCATGTTTTCTCGATGGTGAAGGATGTCCATGTCGTGTTTGGAAAGGGCCATGGAAGCAAACAAGTTCTGAATGATGAAAATGGCCATGCCCCAATGTGGAAGAAGAAGTCCATACTATGGGAGCTCCCATATTGGGATATCCTGGAGGTCCGCAACGCAATCGATGTGATATACTTGACAAAGAATCTTTGCGTGAACCTGCTAGGATTCCTTGGTACGTATGGGCAGTCAAAAGATACACTAGAAGCAAGACGTGATTTGAAAGAAACAAAACAATGAGAAGACCTACGTCCTGAGGAGAGAGAAAATGGACAGCACTACTTACGTCCTGCTAGCTACACTCTCAGCAAAGAGGAGAAGAAAAGCATGTTTGATTGCTTGAACAGTATGAAGGTACCGTCCGGTTACTCCTCGAATATGCAGGGAAGAATTAATATGAAAGAGAAAAAGTTCACAAACCTAAAGTCTCATGATTGCCACGTTTTGATGACCCAATTGCTTCCAGTCGCATTGAGGGGTATTCTACCAGAAAATGTAAGATTAGCAGTGGTGAAGCTATGTGCCTTTCTTAATGAAATTTCGCAGAAGGCAATCGATCCAAATAAGCTCACAAGGCTACAGAATGATGTGGTCCAATGTCTTGTCAGTTTTGAGATGGTCTTTCCACCTTCGTTCTTTAATATTATGACCCACCTCCTGGTTCATATTGTGAAAGAGATAAACATTTTAGGCCCTGTATTAATACACAATATGTTCCCTTTCGAGAGATACATGGCAGTCTTAAAGAAGTACGTTCGGAATCATTCTCGGGCAGAAGGATGTATCGCCAAGGGCTATGGAACAGAGGAGGTCATTGAGTTTTGTGTTGATTTCATTGATGAACTTAGTCCGATTGGGGTCCCCATGTCACGCTATGATGGGCGATTGGAAGGAAAGGGCACACTATGTAAGAAATCTAATATGCACATCCGTGAAAGTGAAATCCGCAAAGCAAATTTCACCGTTCTACAGAATTCATCCCTCGTGGCCCCATATATGGATGAGCACATCAATATTGTCCTATATGAAAACATAGGGAAGTCTGAGGCATGGATTACACGTCATCACATAGATAGTTTTGTGGTTTGGCTGAGAAGAAAACTCATAGGTGATAGCACGATTGATGTACAACTACAATGGCTTGCTAGGGGACCATTGGCCACAATCATGCAATACCAAGGATACGAGATTAATGGATATATGTTTTACACAAGAGCCCAAGATGAAAAGAGCACGGACCAAAATAGTGGTGTGCATATTGATGCAATAGGCCATGATGGAAATAAGGACAGCTACTTTGGTGTCATAGAGGAAATATGGGAGCTTGACTATGGCCCCTTGAAGATTCTTTGTTTCGATGCCAATGGGTGAACCGAGCAGGTGGTGGTGTAACGATAGACCGGTATGGAATGACAATAGTGGACTTCAAAAAGATTGGATATAAAGACGAACCATTCGTCCTCGCCAAGAATGTGACGCAGGTTTTCTATGTGAAGGACATGGCAAGCAAACCTAAGAAAAATCAAGGCAAGTTCGACGATGAGCCAAAACGCCACATAGTTCTTCCAGGAAAAAGAAAAATCGTTGGAGTTGAAGACATTTCGGACAAGTCAGAAGACTTTGATCAGTTTTACGACCGTCCTCCATTCTCTGTCGATGTTGACCCTAGCATCCTGTAGTCCAAAGAGGACGCTCCTTACTTACGCCTCGATCATGATCAAGGGACATCCGTAAAAAGAAAGGTTGTCAACGTTCCATTAAACAATGATGTGTAATCATTATGTTATACTTTCGTGTTCATGTAACCAAGTGATTGATGTAATATATAGAGTATGAAATAACTTATATTTTAATTTTTATGCATTTATATAATAGTTTGCACAGAAAACACAATCGAAACAGATATAAAAAAATTTACACTCAATATGATAAATTAAGTGCATACACATTAAATATATCCAACATAGTGACCTATAATACAGAAATATAATTTTGCATGGTGAAAACAACATATATTTGTATTTATAATTAATTTATTATGAATAAACAACATGTAAAACACTCAAAAAGAAAACAGAAGAGCTATCTAATTAGTTGTTTAGTATCGGGCTGAATCTTAGCCCGGTACTAACGAGCTACATGAAAATTTTCCCGCCAGATGGGGCAGGTTAGTACCGGGCGATGCCCTTGACCCGTACTAAATGTGGCCATTTAGTACCGGGCCGTTGCTACGCCCGATACTAATCTGCGCTGGCGCCAGTTTAGTACCGGGCAATGCCTTGGCCCGGTACTAAAGTGGCACCCCTATATATATAACACAGCCCCGGCCGTTGCCCCTCACCTTCAATTCTCGCCTCCGCCCAGATCGATTTCGCCGCCGCTGCTGCCGCCGGTCGCCACTCCGCCTCCGCCCCGTCGCCGCGCCGCACCTCTGTCTCCGCGCCGACGCCCCGTCGCGCCTCTGCCTCCTCCACCACGACGCCGGGCCCTCTCCTCCTCGGAAGCGGGTGCCCCCGATCTCCACGCCGGCCACCGGCGCCTCCTCACGCGCGCTCGCCGCCGTTCGCCGCCGCGCAGCTCCTGGCCCCCTCCGCCTCCGGCTCCTACGCTGCCCCGGGCCGTCCGCAGAGCCACCTCCACGCCGGTCTCCGCACGATCTGCGCGCGCGCCGACGTACGCCGCCTCGAACGTGCCGCCCTCCTCCACGCCGTCCGCTGCGCGCCCTACGACGATCCTCCGCGCCGTCCGCCGCTCGATCCGCGCCGTCGTCCGGGGGATCCGAAATCTCGGGCGCCGCCGCCTCCAGCGCCGCCGCCTCCAGCGCCGCCGCCTCGAACGCCGCCGCCGCTACTGCCGCCGTCGCCATTTGTGAGAACTGGGGCTGACATCAGCATGAGTACGTGCTGACGTCAGCAAAGCTATTTAATTGTTAGTAATTTGCAGAAAATTGATGAAATTGTTCGAAATTTATTCAAATCGATGGAATGTCTATAGATATTTATGAACTTTGTGAACATTTGTTAAAATCGACGAAATTTGTGAACTTTTGTACAAATTTGTGAACATTTATAGAAAATGATGAATTGCATCGAACATTTGTGAAAATTTGTGAACATTAGTAAAAATTTATAGAAAATAGTACGAACGGTTACAATATTTTTCATGTAAAAAATTATAGTAAATTTGTCGAACATTTGTAGATATTTATACAAATGAAGTAAATAGTGGAAATTATAGATATTTTTTTCAAATTATGGTAAATTTGTAGAAAATTTGTAGATATTTGTAAAAATTTGGTAGATATATACGTAGAAATATTAAAAATAGTAGGAAAATGTTAGGAATTGATACGCAATAGTGAAAATTGTAGAATTTTTAGAAAATTCGTAGAAAATTATAGATATTTGTGCAAATTATACTAAATTTGTTGAAATTTGTAGAAAATGTATGGAAAATTATAGAAAATGTAGAGGAATTATGGAAAATTATGGAAAATGTGGAGAAATTATGGAAAATTTTGGAAAATGTATGGAAAATTACGGAAAATGTATGGAAAATTATGAAAAATGTATGGAAAATGTAGAGAAATTATGGAAAATTATTGCTTAGGTATATTGTACAAAAATCTTCATGTCTTTACAGCTTTATTGAAGTTATATTGCTTAGGTTGAATTGTGTATTAGTAGAAAATCTTAGAAAATTCAGGGCACATTTTATAAAATTCCAGGGCACATTTTATATAAGATGTAAATTTTAGAAATTTTGATCTTGTATGCGTTGTACGGCTTTATTGAAGGTGCACTTGTAAATTTTTTATACATTGTCAATTATTACAAAATTGCATATCAAACATATGTTGATTCACATAGGAAACGAAATGGAACCCTTTCACCTTGATGACGACGAGGCCTTTCTTGCGGACATAATTGGTATGGGCACGCACCACAACGAAGAGGATGCTACCGAGGACGATGGCAGCCAATACCTTAACGATACTGGCGATGGCGATGATAACCAGACAGAACAAACGACTGTCCAAGATGATAGCGCAGAGGTATATACAATTCGTGCTTATATATATTATATATATATATATATATATAAACATACGCATTAATTCTGTATGTAAGTACAATGCGTACTAAATACATATTTTTTAGGCATCCGGATCGACTAGGAAACCAAAACGGAAACGAGGGTCGAAGAAAATCGTGGAGGGGCACACTATTATCACTTCATGGAACCCTAACGGTGAACCAAAGTCTCCGAAGGGTGTGAAGACGATGGTGGTGAATCAATGTGGATGTTATGTCAGGAACCACATTCACATTAGCTTCAAGCTATGGAAGAAAAGTAAAGCCACAGATATCGATGCTGACGTCGTTCCCGAGACCGAGAAAGAAATGTTATGGGCAGATGTCAAACGGCACTTCACCTTTCCGGAGGACAAAGAACAACTGTTTAAGGATTGGGTCATGAAGAAGATGGCTATTGCTTTTCAGACGTTCAAGAAAAATTTGAACAAAGATTATGTTAAAAAGGGACTCACGCCGGACTTTGAGAAAAACTTCAAGAATCAACGTCCTTATTGGGAGGCATTCGTGCAGTACAAGTCGTCCGAGGATAGCGAGAAGAAGACAGCCCAAGCCAAGGAGAATGCGAGCAAAAAGAAGCACTTCCATCATCTTGGGCAAGGACTGAGAGAAAGACGAGCTGACGTACGCTCTTGGCACACCGGAACACACAGGACGTGTGCGAGGCATGGGCGTAGTTCCATGGAAGCATCGCTTCAGTGGCGACATAGAGACGTATCGAAGCTGACAGAGAAGAAAGGCTGAAGTAGCAGAGAAGGTGCGTGCCCTAGAAGAACGGGTTGCTTCGATCGAAGGTGCACTTACAGCTAGCCAACAGCAGCCACCAGAAGCCAGATCAACGGCTCAGCTAGAGACTAGCCCCGTCGGCTCGCAGCGTTGTAGCAGCGTCGCTTCAACGGAACACGCAGCCGCAGATCGAGAGGAAACGGTTGCGGAACATTACCCCGTGGATGACATCGCCATGAGGACCCCCTGTGAGCTTCTATTTCCTCTAAGGAAAAAACTGAAAGTAGTCGCTCACAGGGTTGCTGAAGTCCCTGTTCAAGGCGGGACAATCCATGGCATGATGATTCCAGAAGGATATGCTAGAGTCATGGTTGACCGTGTCGATAAAGGATGGGAAGACCTCGACCTCGAGATCCCTGGAGGTGATGGAGAAGAGGAACTAGGACAGGCCCTCCACATTTGGATCTGTTGGAAAAAACAGTACATAAAAATTGCAGGAAGGGATCCTAGCCCGTCTCCGAGGTCACCGCCAGCTGCTCAAGGGTCTCCGAGGCCCAGTGTGGATCCACCGTCACCGCCCGCAGCCCAGGACCCCAGCGTTAGTCCATCGCCGTCACCGGCCACTTCCGGGGAGCCTAGTGTTAGTCCACCTCCGCCATCTCCTCGCCCCGCAAGGAAGAAGAAATCTGCTTGGGTGCCGCCACCGCCACCTCCAAGATATAAGAAGACCCAAGAACGAAAGAAGAAAGAGAAGCCCGCGCCAGAGAAGTCAGGTTACGAAATGACTTCAGAGGAATTGGATGCTTGGGTGCAAGAAGACGTGCGCAAGCAGTTGAAGCCAAAGAAGCCTCCGCCAAAGGAACCAGTGGATCTGGCAGGGAAGAAATTCTATCTATCCATGATATGCCAACCAAAGCCTCCACTGATGTCGGACTACGACCGCTCGATTACAAAATCATGGGAGAAGAAGAGTAATCGGAGGTACAACTAAGTCCCCCAGCTCGGAGAACAACCCAAACAAAGCGTACCCCCTCTAGTAGTTCTTTCAAAAGAGGATGAAGCTACTGTTGAGTTTGTCAAGGAAACGAACCTCACAAAAGCTCAGCTCCTAGGTCAGGAAAAAATCCCGGTTCACCAAGGGGCAGGAAGAAAGCCATTTGTACTGGGGAACCTCTGATGTGGCCAGAGTTGATTGACACCCTACCAACAAGAATGCGTGAGTTACATCAGTGGTACTTGAAAGCATGTGCAGAGGGGTATATAATGCTAGCTGCTCAAATTAAACATACCCATTTTTATCGGGGAATGGATGACATTTGGATTGATTTTGACCATTTTTTGTTTCTATTCCATCAAGACGCCCTAGACAAGTCCCTCGTCAGTGCATAGTCTATGTAAGTGTTTTATGTCAATTGTATACTCTAGCTCTACTAAGTCGTTTAGATTTCTCATTCCCTCCTTTTATTTGTAATCGTGCAGGATGAAAATGCAAGAATGCCGGAAGAGCGGGATTTACAACGTTGGCTTCATAGATCCGAAGGTTATACATGAGGAGTGTGTACGCCAATATCCTAATCGGACCGAGAATAATTTAGTCATGTCCTTGGAAGGGCAGCACGATCGCACATTCATTCTATTGCCGTACAACTTCAAGTGAGTCCGTTCACTTTTTGAGTCACTTCAACTAGCCAATAAGTGTATATATCTAACATTTCTTGTATCCATATGTATGTATCAACAGTTTCCACTGGATCCTACTTGTGATCGAAATCGATCGGTCCCGAGTTACCGTGTGAGACTCCTTGAATAAGCCACCAGAATTATATCAAAATCTCATAGACATCATGCAAAGGGCATGGTCTCGGTTCCTCAAAACACAATTAGGAGTCGCGTCAACACCGACTGAGCTTGAATTCAACCATAACAAGCCGGTACGAATATCGCACATCTACTTTCATTTATTCAAACAGCACGAATATTTCATAACATGTATATATATATATATGTATATAGTGTTTGAGACAGAAACAAGGAACCAACCTCTGCAGATACTACGTATGTGAGCACATGCACTTTTTTTGCAGAGATACCAAGAGGGTGACACAAGAAAACTTCGAAGTACGTATAACATTAGTAACAATTTCTTGTATCTAATTCCATGTAGGTACTAAATTAAACTATTGGTGTTTATTTGTTGTTGATAGATTTGGAGATTGAAAGAGAACCTCATCGAACCGGAAAGAATCAGGGCAATTCAAGAAGCACTATGTGGATTCCTGTTGGATGAGGTGATAAATCCAAAAGGTGAATTTCATTCCGATCCACTGATAAGTATGGTTCGAGCTGATAAACTCATCAAACCGCTGCGAGTACGACTACTAATACTAATTAATTGAAATTGAAAGGAAAAGAGAATAAATATAAAGCATCAAAAAGAAAAAAAATCGTTTAGTACCGGTTGGTAATACCAACAGGTACTAAACTGCTCGGTCTAGCTGCTGGCGTGGCCAGCAGTTTAGTACCGATTGGTGTTACCAACTGGTACTAAACATGCCGTTTAGTACCGGGCCAGCTGACCGGTACTAAGTGCGCGTGCACTTAGTACCGGAGGAGCGGTACCGGTCGGGAAACCGGTACAAACCGGGGGTTCCCGACCGGTACTAATGAGAGATTTTCTAGCAGTGCTTGCCCACCCTTGTATAACCGGGGGGACAGGGTTACATGGAAAATCCTAGCCGAGTATGGTTGGAGTCCCACTACAACACAATCGGGTAGTTTTCTTTGTACTGCAGCTAGTTCTACACCTATTCGGGTAGTTACAAGAGAGGTAAGATACATCCATGAGCTATCCCTTACTCTAGAATATTCTACACCTATAAGCAGTCCCATTGCCTTGGGTCTGACAAGCCTCGAGCTCTTTGTGGCCAAGTCCTGCAGGCGTCGAGTACTTGGCATGGCGTCTTCGAGTACTTCGAGTAGTCAGAACATCCTTCTGGTTGCTTCTAGGCCTTCCATGAGGAGGACACGCCCCCAGAGGCTACTCAAGTTACACATAAACATGTTTATGATGGACCAATTACATGTAGCCGTGCAAAGCTACTCCAAAAAGAGGTGACCTCATTCTTAGCTGAAACTAACTTTAATATACATGAGAATATTATACTACCTAAAAATTCTACATTGATATTGCTTAGGTGCTCACATGAAGAAAAAGATCAGATCAGACCATCAGATCAGACCAAATTAGATCGGACAACCAGATCGGACCGCCAGATCGGACCAATCCAGTTCGGACCACCAGTTCAGACCACTAAAAGAAACACCCATAACTCTTGATTCCTGAAAGATCTGAAGCCCCATGAGTACCCGTTGGAAAGCTTATGAAGTCTAATTTCTAACCCAACAAGTTTCACATCATTTCAACTTCCCAATAAGGATTTATGGTCAAATCATTGAAGACTGCTCAGAAGGTCAAGAGTCTGCCCGAGGATTTTTCTTGCTCAACTTCCCATGCAAGACTGTACCATTCTACAACGTTTCATGGTGCATGCTGCAAATGCCTGGAAAGCTTATCAAGTCTAGTTTCACACGCAGCAAACGGCTTATCGTTTCGACTTCCGAGGAGGGAGAAATGGTCATTTTACTAAAGACTGCACAGAAGCCCAGGAGATGCCCGGGAATTGAAGACCATCTCGTGAATGATTCACATGTTGGCCTTCCATCTTCCAACGTGGAGACTTCAGTTCATACCTATCTAGGAGGGTTATTCCTAGTATTAATATCCCCTATGTGTACTCAGAAAAGAACTTTTGTTCATTTGATAAACCGATATGGTATTCCAGCTGATTTTCTGATGAGTGACTTACACCTTTATTCTTGCGAGTTCTTCTTGGACTTGTGAGGAAGATCTCTCTAAGGTCCCCTACTTCGTGCCCTACGGCTTTTAGTTTGGCTGCACCGTTTTGTGTGGATTAGTCCCGGTTTGTGGTTCTGCGATCGTTCGGAGATCGAGTCGAAGTCCTCAAGGTTTCGGTGTCTCTCTCCCCGTCGCTTGGTCACATCCAACCTTGGCAGGTATAAAGTTATTTACCCGCTGTTCACAGCAAAGTTATCCTTGTTCTTGAACCTACTGTCGTGAAGGTCGGGCCATCCTTATGCTGGTTTATATTGGCACCTATCATGTGGTAATCAAAGCTATCGTTGTCACGGTAGGTTTTGTTATCACCCACTTATCTACCCTTTGTTTACCATCTATTGCTGTTTTCATCCATCACATATATTTGTTTTGCCATATCCTATAGTCCACTGAAAAACCATACAAAAAATCCCATAGCCTTTTGTTGGTACTGATTATCTTGTATTGTTTGCACTCATCTTATTGCTTGCTAGTCACCATCGTTGTTCTTCGGTCATACTCTTGTTAATTTTTCCCACCCACCCTCCTCATATACTATCTTTGTGTCTGCTGAAAAAAAAGGGAGAGATCAGAAAGAAAGAGTTGAAAAAAAGTGAAAAAAAAGAAGTTGAAAGGGGTTATATTGTGGATTGTGTATCTACAAATTTAATTTCAGATTCTCAAGTTTGTGGTGTCTGTGACAGCAACGTTTGCATCTTTTTGAGGGCTTGCACACTTGAGTTTTCAGTACCAAAGTTTCCCTTGAACAGCCACCTATAGCTCCACAAAAATCTGAAATCGGACCTCTTGTCTTGTAATCCTTTGGATCGCTTAATCACAGCTGTGGTACTGCCACATTAGCACACTCAGAGTCCTTGAGAACGAGTAAGAACATTGGTAAGTAAGAGGTGAGGTTGTGTGACTCCACAAATTTTACCTATTTCACTTTCCATTGCATTTTTCTAACATGGCAGGATCTGATTCGTGTGTTCGTGGTGGTCATCATGGTGAGCAAAAATCTCCTGTTGCACGGGCTGAGCTACACCAACTACAAAACTCATTGTTGGAGGCCATGGAGAGGATGTTCAATGAACGTCTTCCCACAGCGGGTGGTCGAGGTCCACATCATGAAGAATCTGGAGATCAAAATTCTGGTTTTCGTAGTGGATTTCATGATCGTTTCGGCAATGGTCATGGTGGTCGTGGTGGTGGACGGTGTGCTGATTTTCATGATCAGCATGGAGGAGGACATGGACGTGATCGTCATGTGCATTTTGATGATGAAAATTCAGGTTTTGAGGATATATTTCATGATGCTTTCAGAGGTCATGGTGGTGGTAGGCGTGCTGGTCACAATGATCGGCATGCTGGAGGAGATTGCAGAAATAGTCGTTGTGTTCACTTTGATGATGAAGAGGAAAGTCATAGTGAATCTGAAAATAGGGAATTTGGTGATGATGACAACCCTTTTGCTGGCCATAAACGGTTTGGACAGCACCATGATCATCATCGAGGTGCTGGTCATGATGGAGGACATCATCATGTTCGTCACAATAGGGATGATCCGGACAGCATTGCTCGAGTCAAGTTGAGTGTTCCTAAATTCATTGGAAGGGAAGATGCAGATGCCTATCTTGAGTGGGAAGAGCAATGTGATCAGATTTTTAGAGTGCATAATCTCTCTAATCAGAGATGTGTAAATCTTGCTTCTGTTGAGTTCTCTGGTTATGCTCTCACATGGTGGAATCAAATACAAGAAACAAGAAAATCAGCTTGTGTTGGGACGTGATCATATCAATACATGGGATGAGATGAAGAGAGTGACGAGGAGGCGTTTTGTGCCATCAAGTTATCAGCGTGACCTTTGCAATTGGTAACAAACATTGAGACAAGGATCAAAAATTTGTTGATGATTATTTCAAGGAGATGGAATTGCTCTTGGTGACATCTGGAATTAGAGAAGATGAGGAATAAAAAATGGCAAGATTTTTTAGTGGTCTCAATGAAGAAATTTCAGGTTTTGTTGAGATATTTCCATATAACAACTTGCAAGCTCTTGTGCAGCAAGCCATAGGCACTGAGAGAAAAATTCAGCAAGAGGGCCGATGGAGGTCATATGGCATTCAATCTATTTCAGCTCCATGGCGTCGGCAGTAAGCTGGAACCTCTATTGTTGGAGGTCGATCTCAAGGTGCTGCAGCTAGGCCTGCTCCATCTATTGGTGCTGCAAAGACGGCAGTTTCTACTGCGTCCTCACCTACAGTTCAGCAAGGATAATGTCGTCCTGCAGCTACAAGTATAGCAGCCCCCTCTGGTGCATCAGCTGTTGGATCATCTTCACATAGCCGAAATAGGAGGACCATAATTGTCAATGACTGTCAAGGTCGTGGACATGTTGCTGCTCAATGTCCAAGTAGGAGGACCACAATTGTCAATGAGCGTGGTGAATGGGAATCTGAAAGTGATCCCGAGGAAGAGGGTCCAAGATATGATGAAGAAATTGAAACTGAAGAGAGTGAGGAAATCCAACCCGATGAAGGAGACAACAATTGCTTCATTTCTCACCGGGTGCTTAGCGTTGCTGCTACAAAAGAAGATAATAATCAGCGTCACAATCTTTTTCACACCAAAGGTATAATCAAGGACAAGTTGTGCAGCATCATTGTTGATAATGGCAGCTGCAATAATATTGCAAGTCAAGAATTAGTTGAGAGAATGGGATTAAAACAACGACGTCATCCTTCTCCATACAAGGTCCAATGGTTAAATGATTGTGGTGCGCTGCGTGTAGCCAATATTATGACCGTTCCTTTTTCTATTGGAAGGTACAATGATCAAGTGGAGTGTGATGTGGTGCCTATGCAAGCATGCCAACTGCTGTTAGGAAGACCATGGTTGTATGATCAAGATGCTAAGATTTGTGGCTGTTCCAACAAAATTGTTCTTATGTACAAAGGAGAGCGCATCACTTTGCTTCCTTTGTCACCGGAGAAAATTTTGAAGGGTAATCTAAAAAGAAAGCAGCGAGAGAGTGAGAACCAATTGCGAGTGAGCCACAAATATAGTGAGGGAGTGTTTCCAAAGCCAAATAAAACTCCACAGCTGCAAAGAACCGAGCCAAAGGAAAAAAAGGATTAGTGATGATGGCTAGGAAGGGGGATTTAAAAGAATTGAGTGAACCCAATGCTATGTTCTTTGTACTCTTGTACAAGGACAATTTTCTTTCCACTAATGACTTACCCTCTATTTTGCCTAGTGCTGTTTTTTGATATGTTACAGAAATTTGAAGATGTGTTTCCCGAGGAAGTACCACCAGGGCTGCCACTAAAGAGAGGGATTGAACACCAAATCAACCTTGTTCCTGGTGCTTCACTTCCTAACCGTGCACCATACCGCACCAACCCGGAGAAAACAAAAGAAATTCAGCGCCAAGTGCAAGAGCTCATCAACAAAGGGTATGTGAAGGAAAGTCCCTCACCTTGTGCTGTTCCTGTTCTTTTAGTTCCAAAGAAACATGGTTCATGGAGAATGTGTGTTGATTGTCGAGCTATAAATAACATCACAATAAGGTATAGACACCCCATACCTAGGCTTGATGAGCTTAGTGGTGCTATTATCTTTACAAAAATTGACTTAAGAAGTGGCTATCATCAAATCAGAATGAGAGAGGGAGATGAGTGGAAAATAGCTTTCAAAACTAAGTTTGGGCTCTATGAATGGTTGGTAATGCCTTTTGGATTAACTAATGCACCTATTACATTCATGAGATTGATGAATCATATTCTTAGGCCTTTCATTGGAAAGTTTGTTGTTGTTTACTTTGATGATATCTTGATTTACAGCAAGACTCTTGATGAACATGTTGAACATATAAAATGCGTTTTTGCTATTTTAAGGAAGGAATGTCTATATGCTAACCTTGAAAAGTGCACCTTTTGCACCGACAAGGTAGTCTTTCTTGGCTTTGTTGTTTCAGCTCATGGCGTGGAGGTTGATGAGGAAAAGATCAAGGCTGTTCGTGAGTGGAAGCCTCCACAAAATGTGAGCCAAGTGCGAAGCTTCCTTGGACTTGCCGGCTTCTACCGTCGGTTTGTGAAAGATTTCAGCTCCATTGCTAGACCAATAAATGAGTTGACAAAGAAGGATGTACCATTCCAATGGGGTGAAGCACAAGAAAAGGCATTTGAAGAGTTGAAGATGAAGTTGACATCAGCTCCACTCCTTGCACTTCAGATTTTGGTAAGACCTTTGAAATTGAATGTGATGCAAGTGGTGTAGGGATTGGAGGCGTGCTCATGCAGGACAGAAGACCTATTGCATACTTCAGTGAAAGCTAAGAGGTCCAACTCTAAACTACTCCGTTTATGATAAAGAATTGTATGCTCTTGTGAGGAGTTTGGAGACTTGGCAACACTATCTTTTACCTAAGCAATTTGTGATCCATTCAGACCATGAATCTTTGAAACATCTTAAAGGTCAACTAAAACTGAACCGAAGACATGCTAAATGGAGTGAATACATTGAATCTTTTCCTTACATTGTCAAGTACAAGAAAGGGAAAGATAATGTTGTTGCTGATGCTTTGTCTAGACGCCATGCTTTACTCTCACAACTTGATTATAAAATTCTTGGGCTGGAAAGTATTAAAGATTTTTATGCAACTGAAACATGCTTTGCTGAACCATTTTCTAAATGTTGTGACGGCAAGGGCTGGGAAAAATTCCATTTGCATGATGGATTTTTGTTTCGAGCTAACAAACTTTGCATTCCAGATTGCTCTGTTCGTCTAATGCTTTTGCAGGAAGCTCATGCTAGAGGACTTATGGGCCACTTTGGTGCCAAAAAACAGAGCAAGTGTTGGTTGATCATTTCTTTGGCCAAAGATGCGGCGAGATGTTGAGCGACATGTTCTTCACTGCGAAACTTACCACAAAGCTAAGTCACGCTTGAACCCTCATGGTTTATATACCCCATTGCCTATTCCTAGTGCTCCTTGGGAGGACATTTCTATGGACTTTGATCTTGGTTTACCTCGAACCAAGAGGGAGAGAGATTCAATCTTTGTTGTGGTTGATCGTTTTAGCAAAATGGCACACTTTATTCCTTGTCATAAGAGCGATGATGCTTCACACATTGCTGAATTATTTTTCAGGGAAATTGTGCGTCTACATGGAGTGCCACGTACAATTGTCTCGGATCGTGACACCAAATTCTTGAGTTCCTTTTGGAAGACTTTGTGGGGTAAACTTGGGACAAGGCTGATGTTCTCCACAACATGTCATCCACAAACGGATGGACAAACTGAAGTTGTGAATCGCACCCTCTCCACACTACTGCGAGCTGTCCTAAAGAAGAACCTAAAATTGTGGGAAGAAAGTTTACCTCATGTGGAGTTTGCATACAACAGGGCAGTACACTCTACTACAAAATTTTGTCCATTTGAGATTGTGTATGGTTTCAAACCTACTGCTCCCATCGATCTTTTGCCTTTGCCTATGCAGGAATGTGTGAATTTTGATGCAAGCAAGAGAGCAGAATTTGTCAAGAATATTAATGATCGAGCTAGAGCAAATATTGAGAAGATGACCAAGATGTATGAGAAGTGCGCCAACAAGGGTCGCAAGAAGATATTTTTTGAACTAGAAGATTTGGTTTGGGTGCATCTACGCAAGGATCATTTCCCTGAACAATGCAAGAGCAAGTTGCAGCCCCGAGCTGATGGTCCATTCAAAGTGCTTCGCAAGATCAATGACAACGCATATGAGATTGATCTTCCCAGTACTTATGGTGTGAGTTCAAGCTTCAATGTCACCGATCTGCCTCCATTCTTTGGAGTAGAAGAGTCGAGGACGACTCCTTTTCAAGTGGGGGAGGATGATGAGGGCACGCCCCCAGAGGCTACTCAAGTTACACATAAACATGTTTATTATGGACCAATTACACGTAGCCGTGCAAAGCTAACTTTAATATACATGAGAATATTATACTACCTAAAAATTCTGCATTGATATTGCTTAGGTGCTCACATGAAGAAAAGGATCAGATCGGACAACCAAATCGGACCATCAGATCGGACTGCCAGATCGGACCAATCCAGTTCGGACCACCAAAAGAAACACTCATAACTCTTGATTCTCGAGAGATCTGAAGGCCCACGAGTACCCGTTGAAAAGCTTATGAAGTCTACTTTCTAACCCAATAAGTTTCATGTCATTTCGACTTCCCAATAAAGATTTATGGTCGAATCATTTAAGACTGCTCAGAAGGTCAAGAGTCTGCCCGAGGATTTTTCTTGCTCGAATTCCCGTGCAAGACTGTACCATTCTACAATGTTTCATGGTGCATGCTGCACATTCCTGGAAAGCTTATCAAGTCTAGTTTCACACCCAACAAACGGCTTATCGTTTCGACTTCCGAGTAGGGAGAAATGATCATTTTACTGAAGACTGCACGGAAGCCTAGGAGACGCGCGGGAATTGAAGACCATCTCGTGAATGATTCACCTGTTGGCCTTCCATCTTCCAACGTGGAGACTTTAGTTCAGGAGGGTTGTTTCTAGTATAAATATCCCCTATGTTTACTCGAAAAAGAACTTTTGATAATTTGATAAACCGATATGGTATTCCAGCTGATTTGATGATGAGTGACTTACACCTTTATTCTTGCGAGTTCTTCTTAGACTTGTGAGGAAGATCTCTCTGAGGTCCCCACCAGTTCGGCTGCGCCGTTTTGTGTGGATTAGTCCCAGTTTGTGGTTCTGCGATCATTCGGAGATCGAGTCAAAGTCCTCAAGATTTCGGTGTCTCTCTCCCCATCGCTTGGTCGCATCCAATCTTGGCAGGTATAAAGCTATTTACCCGCTATTCGTAGCAAGGTTATTCTTGTTCTTGATGAACCTACTGTCGTGAAGATCAGGCCATCCTTGTGCTGGTTTATATCGGCACCTATCATTCCTTTTGGTACATCGAGTAGTCCTCCGAGTACTTCCGGTTGCTCTGAGACTGTGAGGTGCTCATGCACCGAAATCTTGATCATATATGGTGCGTGAAGTACTCGCACTCCATATGGAGTAGCCCCCGAGCCTTAGGTTGAATCGCAAAATCAGGCTGAGGGTCACTTCAGTTTTTTTCTCTCTTTATTTTCCAAAAAAATTGAAAAATAAATTACTTATGCACATATCCCGCAGCCCCCGAGCCTTAAATCAAAATCCCGTATCTTGCGAGTCTTGCGAGTGGCCCCCGAGCAAAGATTTGGAATTAAGGATCTAATACGTGGCATCAGATTTTATTCTTAAGAATATTTGTAGGTTGAATCAGATCCAATATCCGAAAAGATCCCTTTTTCGGGTAAAATCCTAGAAAAATGATACGATTGGATATGCCACACTGATCGCACCCGTAATATCCTCAAAAAAATAAAACCCGGGATATTTATCTTTTTACTACACGCTCACATGGGAATTCACTGTGGGGAGAATCTACATTATTGCACCCGTGATGGCTGATCCTGTAGCGTCACGGGTTGTCCTCTAGTGAAGCCCTATGTGGCTATAAAAGGTGGGTGAGAGGTCTTGCCAGAAACACCAGCAATCTAAACCCATGGCTTGCATATAGAGTTCTTGCACTCGCCCTCTTGAAATTTGTGTAGTACTTTCCAGCAAAAGATGCTAGAAGAGAACTTGCGAATGACAAGAGAAGTCCCTGCTACCTCATCCTGCAACCCTGCTTCTCTTAGCGAATCCATGCTAGACATCATGTCCTTGCATATTCCAATGAGGCAGGGTCTTAGAGGACGAGTGGCATCTAGTTGTGTCATACTCTTGGAGTTCCCTGTTTTTGGGTGCCCAAGAACTGCCATCTCTAGTGGGGAGACTTAATCTTGTCACAACATATTCAGGGAGGGGAAATTCCTTTGCAGGATGCTACAAGAGATCTTGCGATGCGATTATTGTAATCTGCCTTCTTACTCTTGAAACTTTTCTCCCAGAATACGAGTATCATTATTCCCTTGATGGGAATAACAAGTTTGTACTTTGTCATGGCCTCGGGCCGATCTAGCTACAGCAGGCTTCACCCAGGAAGCCAAGAAGTTTGCACACAGACCCGAGTCATTGTAAAGTTTTTAGAAGAAAGTACTCGACCTGTAATATCGACTAGTTTTACCGTATCGAGTACTTTTCCTTTCTTCTGGAATGTAATCCAAGTAGAAGGAAGTTAAGTCGAGTAGTTGTCAAGGGATGTGAGTGTTTTCTTTTTCCGAAATGTAATGTCAGAAAAAAGGAATGTCTCAGAAAATTCCGCTTTTACCATAAATGGTAACTGACTCTTGCACTTCAGAGTATTTACCATTTTGCCACCACTATTTAGAAAATAGAACGGTAAACTAGGCTTTATCCCACCGATCGCCATTCCCCACTTTTATTGTTTTAGATCTGTTCTTCTTGTTTCCTCAAACTTCCAGATCTAAAACTCCTTGTTCTTCCTGGCTCCCGAATCCTTTAAGGTTTTAGCCATTACATGCGCGTGAAGCGTTCTGTAGATTTCTGGATGGCCCCCAAAAAATCGAGCAAGGGCAAGGGAGTGGCCGCGGAGCCAACCCACGAAGAAGGATGGGTGCCAAGTAAGTGTTCCGAATCTGACTTGGAAACCCTAGTTTCTGATGGTCTTTTGTCGGAGAAATCCATCATCCAATGGAGTCCTGCCTTGGGTGAAGATCGCCCGTATGAAAATAGGGGCGAAATTGTAGCTTTTGCCCCTTATTTTGAATAGAGATCGGGGCTTCCTTGCTCGGCTTTTTTCTCTGGGCTCCTGCATTATTACAGGATCCAGCTTCACCAGTTAACCCTAAATTCTTTTGTTCATATTTCCATCTTCATATATTCATGCAAAACTTTTCTGGGCATCGAGCCCCATTTTGAGCTTTTTTGATTTATGTTCCATCTCAAGCCCCAGCCAGACTCCTATGAATTAGATGTAGTAGGTGGTGCAGGTCATCAGCTTAGACAGGGGAAGGAGAAAGTGTATATCCCCAATAAGCTTAGTAGCAAGGTAATCGATTGGAAACCCAAATGGTTGTACATAGAAAACCAATGGGAAACCCAACCAGCGATTACTCTAGGCCCTCCGACCCAACGGCCTGAGTGGAACAAGAAACCAGTCGACAATAGCCAGAACCTTGAGCTACTGGCAAGGATTGCCGGACTTAGGCAAAAGAATTTGACTGGGGAGGCTGTCGTATTCGATTGGATGAAAAGAAGAATTCAGCCGCTGCAAGCTCGGGAAACATTCAATTTCTAGTATCAGGGAGCAACTGATCTGTCGAGGTACTCAGAGGAAGAGATCTCGAATATGGAAGTCTTTAGTCGGATACAGCGACTTCTTAAGAATGTAAAAGATGTACCTGTTGTCCCTGATACTTTCTCGGCTGCAAATCCTCCAAAGCAGGTATACACTAAAGTAGTTGATATCTTATATTCGAGAACTTTAAGTTGTTGAGGTTCTAATTAGGACTTGCTTTGTGTAGGAGGACATGGAACTATTTAAGAGCAGTCCTCCTTTGCTAGGCACTAATCATCCTTGTCATCCTCTCCTCAAGCGCTCTTTCATTGCCAACCTAATCCAAGAAGGATCCTGCCTTATGGAAAATTACATAGATAGTACTAATATCTAATTTTGGTTGTGCAGATGATGAGATAGCCGGGTAGGACAGTGATGGGGAGCACAGCCCCAGTCCGAGCGTGGATACCCAGGGGGGACACTCGAAGGATACGCGATCAGTAGCGAGGAAGCGTCGAGGCTCCTCGCAAGCTACCAGCAACAGGTAAGTAACTAGTTGATTGCAATCAAGTATTTTGTTGCAAGTTTATCGATTTGCCTTTCTTTGACATTAATTTTGCTTTTCAAGTCCGGCGGCTAAGAAGCCGCGGATTATAGCATCTGGGGATGATACTGTGGTGGGAATGTCTGTCCCTTCCACCACAGCAGACTCGTCAAAGGGGTCTAGAACTACTCGAGCAGCGAATAGTTCCAATGCTAGTGATGCCGGGAACACGGGTGGCGGGGCCGTGGTCATTAGGCCGCCCCCTAAGTTCGGCGTGAAGAAGCTTGCCTTGAAAAGGGCAGCTACATAAGTTTCTTGAAACTTGTCTATAGATTTGACTTGAATTGAGTATAATTTAACTGTGATATGAATTTACGGCGACGCGCTCTTAGAGGCAAGGGGAGGAACTGAAGTCGATTCAGCCCCCAAGCCAATAGCAGAGAAGCCCCCGAGTACTCCAGATATGGATACTCGTGAGGCAAAGGAGTTGGCGAATTCCATGATGCGGAATTCACCACTCCCAGATGCTGAGAGGAGTGATGAAAAGCTCCCGGAGGAGGAAGGCGAAAAGCTTCCAGAAGAGGGGGGAGGCGAAAAGCTTCCTTAGGAGGGAGGAGGCGAGAAGCTTCCTGAGGAGACCCCCACAGGTAAACTTATAATGCCTTTTACTGAGGGAGTACTTCCCTTTGTTTTTCCTCTTGTTTGGTTTTGTAACCCAATTTTTCCTCTAGATTCCCAAAATCCAGGGAATACTGTGGGAAGAGTTGAGGATGCGCAGCTGTAAGCATCTAGGCCCTCAAGGTATGTTTCGGTGATTAATGACAACTATTATTGTGACTAATGAGTTTGTGCAGCTTAATAGATCATTATCGCTCATTTGGTCATATGTCAAAAGAGACCCCTCAATTTCATTATTCAAAAAGGCGATCTCGGTATTCAACTAAATTTTATGTCAAGACTAAGGATCTTTCTAGTCCTAAGTGTCATAAGGTTGAGAAGGACACTTAGGTTAGTACAGGTTTTATAGTTTTGTAGTGATCGCACTATTAAGAGGGGTTAAGGCTAAGTAACTTGAGCATGGACATGATCATTTGAAAATGGATGCACACTATGGTCACTCATGTTTCTAGAAGTTCAAATAAGTGGTTCTCAAACTATATCTCAAGAATATTTGGATTTCATTCAAGACTCAAATCAGAAAAGACAAAATCAGAAAAAGTCTATACACCGGTTTAACCGACGCTCTCAATTTTCTATACGTCGGTTAAACGAAGTCAGCAGAGTCTGGACAAATTCAATACACCGGTTAAACCGACGTGTTTGAAATTAACGTCGGTGCATTAGTCCAGAGTTGGTTTTTCCAGGGTATTTCAAGTTCTATACACCGGTTAAACCGACGCTGTTTAAATCAAGACGTCAGTGCAATTGACCAGTGAGATGGTTTTTCAGAGGAATTCAAAAGTTGTACTCACCGGTTAAACCGACGATAGGTTTGAGTTAACGTCGGTGCAGTTGTCCAGAGACTTGGTCTTTCAGTGGATCAGTGGACAACTACACTCACCGGTTAAACCGATGGTACGTCGGTCAATCTGCCCAAGTTGTAACGGCTAGTTTTCAGAAGAGGCAGTTTACATTCACCGGTTAAACCGACGATGACAAATGGAGGGACGTCGGATTAACCGGCGCTACGCAGTTTTCTGGCAGCTTTTCTCCAACGGCTCTATTTGTGTGAGCTGCCTATATATACCCCTCCAATGGGTCATTTCGCCCACTCTTGACACCAGGCAACATCCATACACTCATACTATAGTCAAGAGCCACATTGAGCTTAATCATTCACATACTTGTGCATTCAATCAATCAAGAAGCAAGATTAAGGACTTGAGTAGAGAAAAGCTAGTGTGCATCCGTTCTTGGTGATCGGTTCTTGCTCAAGTGAAGGCCTTAGCTTGTTACTCTTGGTGATTGGCATCACCTAGGCGATCTTGGTGATCGGGGTGTTTCTCGCGGAGCTTGCCAAGGATTGTGGGAGCCCGGAGAAGAAGATTGTACGTGGCTTGATCTCCACCACGCCGGGATGGTGAATGGAGACTCTTAGTGAGCGCCCTCGTCTCGGTGACTTGGGAGGTGACAAGACTCTTTGAGAGTGTCACAACGTGGATTAGGGGTGTGTGCCAACACATCGATACCACGGGAAAAAATCCGGTCGTCTCTTGTCCACTCTCTTTATTCAAGCATTTTCTTTCTTGCAATTTACTCATGTGCTTGACTTAGAGATCATAACTTAGCTCTACCTTGCTAGGCTTTACTTTGTTTTTATCTCTCTTAGCTTGTGTAGGTAGCTTAGTTATCCGGTTGGTGAATTGGTGCCCTACTAGCTTTGCATAGGTTAAGGTTGCTTTACTTTGTTTTAGAAATTGAAAAAGGCCCAATTCACCCCCCCTCTTGGTCCATCGATCCTTACAATTGGTATCAAAGCCTCGTTGCTCATTTGAATCATTAGGCTTCACCGCCTAGAGCTATGGCCAAGATGGGTGGTTCGCCACCTCACTTCGAGGGCAAGAACTTTGCTTATTGGAAAGTTCGCATGGCCGCATATCTTGATGCGATTGCCCCCGAAGTGTGGTTGGCTACTAAGATCGGGTTCACCGGAACTCCCACCACCGAACAATTAAAATGGAATGCCAAGACTAGAAATTCAATTTTCGAAGCCATTAGTGAGGAAGTCTTTGCTAGAGTTAATGGCATGGACTTAGCAAGTGATATTTGGAAGGAACTCATTGAAATTCATGAAGGCTCCACTAAAGTTCGTGAGCAAAAATATCACTTGTTTAGAGCTAAGTATGATTCTTTTAAAATGCTAGCTCATGAAAATTGCAATGATATGTACTCTCGCTTGAATGTCATTGTCAAGGACATTAATGCACTTGAAATATCCAAAATTGACAGTGCCTCCATCAATCGCAAGATTCTCATGCTCCTCCCGAAGCCCAAGTATAACATCATCAATGCTATGCTTCAAAAGGAGAATCTTGACACAATGGAAGTAGGAGAACTTGTGGGCGAAATTCGTGCTCATGAGATGAGTATCCTTGGTATGTCCGAAGAGCCAACTTCAAGCAAATCAATTGCTCTAAAGACCAAGGCAAACAAAGCCCGCAAGCTCAAGATGATCAAGCAAGATTCAAGCTCAAGCAATGAAGAAGATGATCATCATGAAAGCTCATCCGATGTTGAAGATGATGGAGAGCTCGCTCTCATGATGAGGAAGTTCACCCGCTTGAATGACAAGATCAACAAGAAGGGTTTCAACTTTGACTCAAAAAGGGGAATGTTCCGGCCAATGGATGTCAAGAACAAAATTTGCTATAATTGTGGAGAAAAAGGTCACATCCGTCCAAATTGCCCCAAGCCGGACAAAAGAAACAAGGACAACAAGAGCAAGCATCGCCATGATTCAAGCGATGATGAAGAAGAAGAAAGGAAAAACAAGAACAAGAGACTTGGGAAGAAAAAGAGCCATGACAAGAAGACCAAGCTCTTCCCAAAGAAGAAAGGGCACACCAAGAGAAGCTTCTTGGTGGAAAAACAAGAGTGGGTGACCGATGTCTCGTCAAGCGAAGAGTCAAGTGATGAATAAGACATAGTCACCATCGCCCTTACAAATGAAGAACCATCACTACCTCCACCTCCAATGTGCCTCATGGCCAAAGGTAACTCTAAGGTATGTGAGAGTGAAGATGATAATGATGATGAGCTTGACCCTAATGAGTTTGCTAACCTCATTAATGAGTATACATCCGTTATCAAGAGGGAAAAGGGCAAAGTCAAGGTTCTTGAGAGCACTCATGCCAAGTTAGAGCTTGCCCACTCCGATTTGCTTGGCAAGTACAATGACTTGCTTGAAAAGCACAATGAGTCACTTGTACTTGCTAAGCAAGTTGAAGAGAGCCACAAAAAGCTTAAACAAGAGCATAGGGAGTTGGCTCACAAGTATCAAGAACTTGAATTTGCCTATGAAACAATTGACCCAAGTCTTGAGAACTTTGCTCATGAAACTATTGAGAAGGTCAATGCTTCTACTTCATGTGATGACCTACTCATTAATGCAAATGCTACTAATGTTTTGCCCGAGCTTGCACCTTCTAGGGAAAAGGAATTGATGGATCAAGTTGCAAGCCTCAAGAGTAGTGTGGAGAAGCTCTCAAGAGGAGAATACATCCACAAAGAGATTCTCTTCAACAATGCCCGTGACTATGGCAAAAGAGGTCTTGGTTCATTTCCGGAGCCAAACATAGCCACTACTCCTTCTCCGGAGATAAAGATTAGCTTCATCAAGGAAGTTGGATCATATTGCCAACATTGCCAAGTTACCGGGCACCACACTAGGGAGTGCACTTTACCATCACGTCCTCTTCCTAAATTACCCAAGAATTATTCTTCAATGTTTCAAAATAACCATTTTCTCTTGAGTAAAGTGAAGGGCAAGGTGAAGGCCAAATTCATTGGCAAACTCACTAAGGAGTCAAAGAAAAAGCTCCCCAAGCAACTTTGGGTCCCAAAAGCTCTTGTCACACATGTGCAAGGCCCAAAGCTTGTTTGGGTTCCTAAAACTCAAAAGTGAATTCTCATGTGTGTAGGTGAACTACAAAGCCGGTGGAAAACATTGGGTACTAGATAGCGGTTGCTCTCAACATATGACCGGCAATGATAGCATGTTCACCTCCCTTGAAGACCCCGGCGATCATGAACATGTCACCTATGGTGATAACTCAAGGGGAAAAGTTTTAGGTTTGGGTAGAATAGCTATCTCTAAAGATTTATCCATTTCTAATGTCTTGTTTGTAGAAGCACTTAGTTTTAATCTTATTTCTATTGCTCAATTGTGTGATCTTGGACTAACGTGTACCTTTGACAAGAATGGTGTTGTAGTAACTTTTGAAGAAGACAAGTCAATGGTATTCACGGGGTTTAGGCATGGCAACATCTATTTAGTGGACTTCTCTTCAAAGCAAACAAGCACCATGACATGCCTCTTCACCAAGTCTTCTCTTGGGTGGCTTTGGCATAGAAGAATTGCTCATATTGGCATGAGCAACCTCAAGAAAGCCCACAAGAGAGGGATGATCACCGGCTTGAAGGACGTCACCTTTGACAAGAACAAGCTATGTAAAGCATGTCAAGCCGGGAAGCAAGTTGCAACACATCATCCCATCAAGACGATGTTGTCTACCTCCAATCCGCTCGAGCTATTACACATGGATCTCTTTGGTCCAACTATATACAAGAGCATTGGTGGTAACCTCTATTGCCTAGTAATCGTTGATGATTTTTCACGTTACACTTGGGTTATGTTTCTAGGCGATAAGGGTGAAACTCCGGAACTCTTCAAGACATTTGCAAGAAGAGCTCAAAGGGAGTACAACTCCCCAATTGTGAAGATCCGGAGTGACAACGGCACCGAGTTCAAGAACATGAAGATTGAAGAATGGTGCGATGAAGAGGGCATCAAGCATGAGTTTTCCGCCACCTACACGCCTCAACAAAATGGAGTGGTGGAAAGAAAGAACAAGACTCTCATCACCCTAGCAAGAGCAATGTTGGATGATTATGGCACATCCGAGAAATTTTGGGCGGAAGCAATCAACACGGCGTGTCATGCATCCAACCGAGTGTATCCTCACCGACTCCTCAAGAAAACTCCATATGAGCTCATCACCGGGAAGAAACCAAATATATCATATTTTCGAGTCTTTGGTTGCAAATGCTTCATCTACAAGAAGAAAAGGCTTGGTAAGTTTGAAAGTAGATGTGATGAAGGTTTCTTTCTTGGTAATGCATCAAACTCCAAAGCATATAGAGTATTCAATCAAACCTCCGGGTTAGTTGAAGAAACATGTGATGTGGAGTTTGATGAATCTAATGGCTCCCAAGAGGAGGTTGTTGGCTATGAAAATGTAGGTGATGAGGAGATTGATGAAGCTTTGAAAAATATGTCCATTGGGGATATCAAGCCGGAAGAGGTGCATGAAGGCAATGATCAAGGGGGAGGACCTTCCTCATCTACACCAAGCACCTCCACGGTGCCCCAAATGGATGAAGATCAAGAAAAAGATGATACACAACCTCAAGAAGATGTGCCAACGCCAACACCCCAAGTTCAAGAACAAGAAGAGCAAAGTGTTCCACCACAAGCATAAGTCACCCATGATCCACCCCAACAAGCATCCACGCAAGTACCGCTAGTGAAGCATGGTCGCATCTCCAAGGATCATCCAATTGGTCAAATCATTGGTAGTCCATCAAAGGGAGTAAGAACTCGCTCTAAACATGCTTCATTTTGCGAATATCACTCGTTTGTTTCTTGTATTGAACCCACTAGCATAGAGGAAGCGCTTGAGGACTCGGATTGGGTGATGGCCATGCAAGATGAGTTGAACAACTTCACCCGCAATGAAGTTTGGGTCCTCGAAGCTCCTCCGAAAGACAAGAACATCATCGGCACCAAGTGGGTCTTTCGAAACAAGCAAGATGAACATGGGGTGGTGATACGTAACAAAGCAAGACTTGTGGCAAAAGGGTTCTCTCAAGTCGAAGGTTTGGATTTTGGTGAAACTTTTGCTCCGGTCGCAAGACTTGAAGCTATCCGTATCCTTCTTGCTTACTCTTCACATCATAACATTAAGTTGTATCAAATGGATGTGAAAAGTGCATTCTTAAATGGCGTTATTAACGAACTTGTTTATGTTGAGCAACCTCCCGGGTTTGAAGATCCGAGGAATCCTAACCATGTTTATAGGTTGCACAAGGCACTCTATGGGCTCAAACAAGCTCCAAGGGCTTGGTATGAGAGGCTTCGTGACTTCCTAATCATGCAAGGCTTCAAGATCGGGAGGGTGGACACCACGTTGTTCACAAAAGACGTCAACGGGGATCTTTTCATTTGTCAAATTTATGTTGACGATATTATCTTTGGCTCAACTAATGATTTACTAAGCCATGAGTTTGCTACCATGATGTCTAGGGAATTCGAGATGTCCATGATTGGCGAATTGACCTTCTTCCTTGGTTTTCAAGTCAAACAATTGAAGGAAGGGACATTCATCCATCAAGAAAAGTATACTAAAGATATCTTGAAGAAGTTCAAGATGGATGAGTGCAAGCCAATCAAGACACCCATGGCAACCAATGGGCATCTCGACTTGGATGTGGACGGTAAACCGGTTGATCAATCCCTCTATCGTTCTATGATAGGGTCTTTGCTTTACCTTACCGCATCTAGGCCCGATATAATGTTTAGTGTGTGCTTGTGTGCCCGCTTTCAAGCTAACCCAAAGGAGTCACACCTTTCGGCTGTGAATAGGATCCTTCGGTATCTCAAGCACACTCCTAGCATAGGCTTGTGGTACCCCAAAGGCGCTAGTTAAGATCTCTTGGGATACTCGGATTCGGATTTTGCCGGAAGCCGTGTGGATCGCAAGAGTACCTCCGGGGGTTGCCACTTGCTTGGCGTTCTCTAGTTTCTTGGTCGAGTAAGAAGCAAAATTCCGTGGCTTTGTCCACCGCGGAAGCGGAATATATAGCGGCCGGTGCATGTTGTGCCCAAATCCTATATATGAAGCAAACCCTTTTGGACTTTGGTGTGAAACTAGATAGGATCCCACTCCTTTGTGACAATGAAAGTGCCGTAAAAATTGCCAAGAATCCGGTTCAACACTCTCGCACAAAGCACATTGATATTCGCCATCACTTCTTGCGTGATCACGAAGCCAAAGGAGACATATCTCTTCAAGGTGTGAGATCCGAGGAGCAATTGGCGGATATCTTCACAAAACCATTAGATGAGAGTACCTTTGTTAGGCTAAGGAATGAGCTTAATGTGTTAGATGCGGCAAACGTCATGTAAGTTGCCATGTCATATAGAAAAATGCATACATATAGGACACTTGTCTAACCATGGTAAGATAGTGATGAGCAAGGGTTTAGCTAGAGGTGGTGGTCCACTTGTTTTCCTCTAGGCTTGTAGAAAGGCTCATCATGAAGAAGCTTCCCGTGGGTTCAAACTTGACAAGTAGATCTTAATTTCTTGTTATGCATTTCTTTTCATATAGATGTGCACTTCATGTTTATTTTACTTTCGCATGTGGTTGTAGTTTGCATCATCATTGCATGCGTAAGGGTCACAAAGGAGATCACTTGATGAAAATGAGACTTGTTTTCATATACAAGATCTTAATTCATGAAAAGTGAAAAGAGCAAAGTGTTAGGTGCGTTATTGCCTAGTGAGCAATGTCATGATGAGTTTGAAGCTTTCTATCTTCAATATTCCTATGACATGGCTCATACATTTTATTTGGCGTTTTGTCTCTCTTGCGGCTTTTTCCTTGTGTTTGAAAAGAAATTTATTTAAGCAAGTGTGCTATCCTATTTATTTTGAGGGGTAAAGTCGCCTATGCAAGTCCATTAACTTGAGTTTATTTGAATCTTATAAGTTTATTGGACTCAGCATAGAAGAGTGAGCTGAGTGTGGGATTTTTGCCTTCACCGGTTAAACCGACGTTCAAAGGATCTATACCCATCGGATTAACTGGCGTTACTAAAGTTTGTCTCAGCTCAGTCAAGTTTCAGGCGTTCAACCGGCGTATACAAAAGTCAGAGCATCGGATCAACCGGTGATAGTAAATACAAATCAGACCTAGCAATCAACCGGTGTTTTGATCAATCAACCGACGAGTACACTCTTGACAGCATCGGTTCAACCGGCGTTCAAAAACAGATCTGGTAGAGTCTCGGGTGAACTGCACCGACGCAATCAACCGGCGCTCAAACCCTAGGCGTCGGATCGACCGGCGTTAAGGAAAATCGCGGGTCCCACCTGTCATATATGAGTCGTGCACGAGCCGCCGCCTCTCTTTCCTCTCCGTTTTCGCCCGCATCCATCTCGAGCCGCCGCCGCCTTCCCTTCGCGCCGCCGCCATCTCTCCACACCGCCGCCGTGCGCCCGCGCTGCCACCACCGTTCCACCTTGCCGCCGCCGTGCGCCGTCACTCCAAGTCGCCGCCGCGCACCCTCGCGCTCACCCAGCGCCGCCTGCGCGCGTAGCCGCCATCACCGCCGCACTACACCTCGCCGCCGCCTGCGCCTCACGCCGCCACCACCGCTTTCCTCACAGCCCACGCAGCCTCGCCGCCGCTCCCACACGCCTTGCCACCCACGCAGCCGCGCCTCCTCACCATTCACGCCGCAGCCGCAGCCGATCAGTGCACGCCAAGTGTTCGATCGTTTGTCTGTTTGAGATGGGTCGCGAGAAGAGGAAGGGAAAGGAAGTTGTGGTCGAGAAGCCCGCTCGGAAGCGGACTCGTGTAGAGAAGGAGGCCGAGAGGGCCGAGATGGTGGCCAAGGCTGCCGAGGAGCAGGCATCAGGCCGTGCTCGTCCGTTCCAGATCAGGGAGGACCCCAGAGGCAGAGGCAGAGGCAGAGGCAGGGGCATGGGCAGAGTGAGAGGTGCCAGGGCCACCAGAGCCGCGACGGCAGCAGCAGCAGAGTCAGATCAGTCAGATACAGCTGCAGATTCAGATTCAGAGGCAGAGCAGTCTGAGCAGTCTCAGGGGCAGAGCACACAGGAGTCACCGACTCTACGACGGTCTGGCCGCACTCGGCAGACATCCCCAGCAGCAGAGACTTCACCAGCGACCGAGCGTCGCACTGGACCGAGGACGCGAGGAGGTCACCAGCCACAGGAGCCTCGCAGGTCCGCAGCTGCAGCAGCAGCAGTTCGTAGAGCCGAGGCCCTAGAGGCCGAGCGCGCAGTGTTCCGTATGGACACTGTTGTGCGTCTGGAGCCAGGTGTGCTGCTCCAGAACTTGACCAAGGCCAATGCGGCGAAGGTCAAGAGGCTCAGGTGGAGTGTTCAGGAGGAGGACTGGTTCCCCGTGACCCGTGACAGCCGAGTCGACCGTAGGTTCTGGACGCTTCTTCAGGCCAGTTTCTACGAGACCTACCAGAGGCGGGGTCACAGGATCTTCCCGCACAGAGTGCTTGACTGGGTGTCTCTGAGGACAGCCGCAGGGGGAGCAGATGTCAGAGAGCACTTCGCTCACTTCAGGGGCCTGCCCAGGTTACTCCAGATTGAGCAGAACAGGTATATTGAGGACTGGGTCAGAGTCTTCTATGCCACGGCCTGGATTGCTCCCGAGCGTCGAGCAGTACACTTTGTTTATGGAGGCCAGGTCTTTGGTTTGTCGAGAGCGATGATAGCAGGGATTCTCGGAGTTGACTTAGTTGACGTCTCCCTGCACGAGATGGTTTACGGAGATGCAGATCCACCGCGCAGAGCGATGATTGGCGGGATTGCACCTTCTCATGAGGCGATCTCTCAGTGTTTCCGCCAGCCGTTCCCTGCCTCCTACGCCAGAGTTCCCAGCCTGCTGACCCCAGAGGCATACGTAGTACACATGGCACTCCGGAGGACTTTGCTACCGAGGAGTGGCTACCCAGAGGGGTTTACAGGACTGCAGCAGCTCCTGCTTCTACACATCCTCACTCACGAGCCGTTTGACATAGTTGACTTTATTCTGGCTGAGATAGAGGATGTGATCACAGACGGGATGGGTGTGGTGCGACAGTTTCCCTTTGCACACTGGATCAGCTATATATGTTCTATGATTGTGTCAGCAGAGTCACCCATCAGCGCTCCCTACCGTCACGACGAGGCTCCCCGGTTCCCAGTTTACCGACCGACAGCTCCACAGGATCGGAGGAGGGGCAGACAGGCAGAGAGAGCTGCCATGGCACAGTTGTCACCAGAGGCACAGGCCCGTGTGGCACAGGAGGACGAGGCACTGCTTGCCGCCGAGGCACAGCTTCCCGGAGGAGAGGATGAGATACACTGGTCTGAGCTTGAGTCAGACTCCTCCGAGGACGTAGAGTACTTCCCTGCAGCAGCCCCAGCTAGTCACGACCACGAGGCAGGGGGGTCTAGAGAGCCAGCTCCAGAGTCACCAGCACCTGCTACAGTCTCTGAGTCTCAGGTGTCTCAGCCGTCCGAGCTCACCGCACTTCTACAGCAGCTCGTGACTCAGCAGAGAGAGGACAGGCTTGCACAGGAGGAGGCCAGGAGAGCCCATGAGGCTCAGCTTGCTGCTATTCAGAGAGAGGCAGCCCGAGAGCGTGCAGCGACAGAGGAGCGTTTTGTCGGCCTCATTGACAGAGTTTCACAGAGGACAGACGCTCAGTTCCAGCAGATGCAGCAGGGCATGATGGCGATGTTCGGGATGATCTCCCAGCTTTACTCTCACACCGGACTCGCCCCACAGCAGCAGCAGCCCGGACTTCAGGGTGTAGGAGCACCTCAGCTTGCCGTCACACCAGCTCCTCCTCCTCCAGCCCCTACTGCAGCCCCAGCTACTACAGCGACACCGGAGACCACGTTCTCGATGTCAGCACTCTTTGGGTCTGCCGGTCGTCCGCTCTTTTCACCACTGCCGGCGACCACATTCTTTCAGGACTCACCGTCAGCGGTTCAGTCGGTCGCCCTCCCTTCCTCACTTCAGGCAGCACCTTCAGGGGGAGGAGCAGTAGAGGAGTCCCTGCTTCCACAGTCGACGCAGCCGGCAGCTTCAGCGGTCACTTCTTCGGATATTGATACTTCTTCCGCTGGCCCGGTTACGACTTCTACGGATCCTCTACCAGGCAGTGCCAGCATGAGAGCCTCCACGACAGTTACTCCCCCAGTGAGCTCAGACCCAGACCAGCAGCTTCCGTCTGTCACTGAGGGTGAGAGTTCTCCGTCCGACGACGACGACCCGGACCGCTTCGTCGCCGTACCACGACAGCACGACCCGTAGCTCGCCTTTTGGTGCTTTGATGCCAAAGGGGGAGAGGTGTTAGGGGGAGCACCAGAGTTAGGGGGAGGGTAGAGCTAGAGAGAGCTCGTAGTTATCAGGACTTTGATTCTTTGTATCACATTTGGTGTTAATTCATGGATATGTACATTTGTCGCTTGAGTATGCCGTTCTTTGAGACATATCTATGGATTTCGTTTGAGCCGTTGAGCTCTTTGGTCCTTCTTTTCGAGTTCGCTTGTGTTTATCTTGCTTTATCTTTCTCGCTCTCTCGTTATTTATGTTTGTGTTGTCATCAATCACCAAAAAGGGGGAGATTGTAAGCATCTAGGCCCTCAAGGTATGTTTCGGTGATTAATGACAACCATTATTGTGACTAATGAGTTTGTGCAGCTTAATAGATCATTATCGCTCATTTGGTCATATGTCAAAAGAGACCCCTCAATTTCATTATTCAAAAAGGCGATCTCGGTATTCAACTCAATTTTATGTCAAGACTAAGGATCTTTCTAGTCCTAAGTGTCATAAGGTTGAGAAGGACACTTAGGTTAGTACAGGTTTTATAGTTTTGTAGTGATCGCACTATTAAGAGGGGTTAAGGCTAAGTAACTTGAGCATGGACATGATCATTTGAAAATGGATGCACACTATGGTCACTCAGGTTTCTAGAAGTTCAAATAAGTGGTTCTCAAACTATATCTCAAGAATATTTGGATTTCATTCAAGACTCAAATCAGAAAAGACAAAATCAGAAAAAGTCTATACACCGGTTTAACCGACGCTCTCAATTTTCTATACGTCGGTTAAACGAAGTCAGCAGAGTCTGGACAAATTCAATACACCGGTTAAACCGACGTGTTTGAAATTAATGTCGGTGCATTAGTCCAGAGTTGGTTTTTCCAGGGTATTTCAAGTTCTATACACCGGTTAAACCGACGCTGTTTAAATCAAGACGTCAGTGCAATTGACCAGTGAGATGGTTTTTCAGAGGAATTCAAAAGTTGTACTCACCGGTTAAACCGACGATAGGTTTGAGTTAACGTCGGTGCAGTTGTCCAGAGACTTGGTCTTTCAGTGGATCAGTGGACAACTACACTCACCGGTTAAACCGATGGTACGTCGGTCAATCTGCCCAAGTTGTAACGGCTAGTTTTCAGAAGAGGCAGTTTACATTCACCGGTTAAACCGACGATGACAAATGGAGGGACGTCGGATTAACCGGCGCTACGCAGTTTTCTGGCAGCTTTTCTCCAACGGCTCTATTTGTGTGAGCTACCTATATATACCCCTCCAATGGGTCATTTCGCCCACTCTTGACACCAGGCAACATCCATACACTCATACTATAGTCAAGAGCCACATTGAGCTTCATCATTCACATACTTGTGCATTCAATCAATCAAGAAGCAAGATTAAGGACTTGAGTAGAGAAAAGCTAGTGTGCATCCGTTCTTGGTAATCGGTTCTTGCTCAAGTGAAGGCCTTAGCTTGTTACTCTTGGTGATTGGCATCACCTAGGCGATCTTGGTGATCGGGGTGTTTCTCGCGGAGCTTGCCAAGGATTGTGGGAGCTCGGAGAAGAAGATTGTACGTGGCTTGATCTCCACCACGCCGGGATGGTGAACGGAGACTCTTAGTGAGCGCCCTCGTCTCGGTGACTTGGGAGGTGACAAGACTCTTTGAGAGTGTCACAACGTGGATTAGGGGTGTGTGCCAACACATCGATACCACGGGAAAAAATCCGGTCGTCTCTTGTCCACTCTCTTTATTCAAGCATTTTCTTTCTTGCAATTTACTCATGTGCTTGACTTAGAGATCATAACTTAGCTCTACCTTGCTAGGCTTTACTTTGTTTTTATCTCTCTTAGCTTGTGTAGGTAGCTTAGTTATCCGGTTGGTGAATTGGTGCCCTACTAGCTTTGCATAGGTTAAGGTTGCTTTACTTTGTTTTAGAAATTGAAAAAGGCCCAATTCACCCCCCCCCCCCTCTTGGTCCATCGATCCTTACAGCAGCATACAAAAGCGGTGTCTGTGGTGCAGGCGACTACTTCCCTGGTTTCATCGGGAAGTGTCCTACCACAAGAGAAGCTGAAGCTTGCTCACAAGCTTTTGTCAGTAAGTAGTCGAATAACTCGAGTACTTGTATTATTGTCAAACAAAGTAGTAGATACTGATCTTTCTATTTTTATATTTTTGGCAGGAGGTGTTAGAGCAGAGGAGCAGCCAGCCCTAGGACGACTCAGAGCTGATCGTTCTGAGAGAGCAAGTGAGAAAGCTCTCATCCGAGAAGGCTACTCTCCAGGAGAAGAATAAAAAACTCTCCAAGGTCAAGAAAGGTTAGTTTTTAGCATATATGATGCAATCGACTTGGTTGTTCCGCTTGGAATTTACAAGTTCTTTTTATTTGAGTACACAGCCTTATCAAAATCATTAAAGATTGAGGAAAGCCTAGTACTGGATCTAAAGATTCTTATGTACCGAAACGCAGATGAGATTGAAAAGCTCAAGAAGATCAAGGAGGATTCTAACCAGGAGATGGCAACCGCCCTCCAACAGCTCAAGGACTTGTCAGAATCTCGGGACTTGATGCAGCAAGAGCTAGAGGAGCTAAGAGATCTGAAAGATGCTGCTCAAACCGTGGCCGACATTGTGGAGATCCTGGAGGGGAACGAAGACGAGCCACTCACATTGGTGGGGAGGCTTTGTAAAGTACCTGAGAGTTTTGAGAGGTACGTCTCCACAACCACCCGTCAGTACGTAGGACATGTACTCGGGTAGGTGATGTCCTACTGGCCGCGTACTCCACTGGATCCGCTTGGGGAGGGTGCAAGGACTGATCTCTTGAGTCTGTAAAATGATTGGCTTGTTGTTGCCTCAAGTACTCCATATGTACAAATATTTAAATTTGTGTATCGTTGAGTACTTGTTTTAGTGAAAGGATTGCGGGATCCTTTAATTTGTCAAGTAGTAATACTTAGGAAGTATCATAGATAGAGCTTCATAAGTTCTGGCGGCATCGCGCCTACTCGATCTTGATGGTAGATACAAAGTGTTCTATCCATGGGGGTGTTTGCCTTAAGAGGCGGGATATACTCGAACGGGATCGAGTAATGAGGTCTTATTGGAACTCTAGTGCTAACCGGTTAGGATTGAATCCGATAGGATTAACCAAGTGGGAAAAGCACTTTTCAAGAAGACAGTTAGGCTGTAGCCTAATATAGGTTTCCTTTGGAAGGAAATGTTTGGGTTAGAGCGGTGCTCTTTATGAACTTGGGTGTCCAAGCAAACGGGGAGACTCTCGTCAACTACTTGGGGTACCAAGAGAAAACAGAACACCCTATGAACTTGTTGGCTCGAGCAGGCGGAAAAGATTCCTGTTAGCTGCACGAGACAACAAGTCCTTAGTGTAACACCCTCGGTGGTCCAAGCAAGCGGGAGGTTCGTGTCAACTACTTGGAGTACCAAGAATTAATTTATGCTCCTTTATTTTGGAGTAATTTTCAAAGTTGATCGGTTAGGATAGACCTCATCTGGTCACCCAAGTGGGAAAAACTTTTTTGAAAATATCCACAACCTACTCGAGCCAGTGAGTAGGGTGTCCTTTACCCACAGACCTGAGTAATTTCTAAAATAGACCTGTTAGGGTGAACACATCGAGTTAACCAAGACGAAAATATTTTAGAAATATCCAAAAACTTACTCGAACAGGCGAGTAAGGAGTCCCACAGAAGGACTGGAGTAATTCTTAAGATAGGCATGTTAGGATGAACCTGTCGGGTTAACCAAGATGGGAATATCTTAGGAATATCTACTCGAGCCAGCGAGTAGGGTGTCCTACACAAGGACTGGAGTGATTTCTATGACAGACCTGTTAGGATGAACCCCGACGAGTTAACCAAGATGGAACCATCATAGAAATATCCACAACTTACTCGAACCAGCGAGTAAGGTGTCCTATACAAGGACTGGAGTGATTTCCAAGATAGACCTGTTAGGATGAACCCCGTCGGGTTACCTAAGACGGGAATATCTTGAAAATATCCAAAACCTACTCGAGCCAGCGAGTAGGGTGTCCTACACAAGGACTGGAGTGATTTCTATGATAGACCTGTTAGGATGAACTCCGTCGAGCTACCTAAGATAGAACCATCATAGAAATATCCACAACTTACTCGAGACAGCGAGTAAGGTGTCCTATACAAGGACTGGAGTGATTTCTATGATAGACCTATTAGGATGAACCCCATCGAGTTACCCAAGATGGAACCATCATAGAAAATATCCAAAACCTACTCGAGCCGGCGAGTAGGGTGTCCTATACAAGGACCGGAGTAACTGCTAAAATAGGACAGTTAGGATGAACCCCGTCGGGTCACCCAAGTGGAACATATTTTAGGAGCACTCTTTGGAATAAACCATAGCTTGAAGAACTACTCGATTGTTGCTCTACATTGAGCAAAGCTTTGTGGAGTAGTGTTAGAGACGGGGTGTAGATCAGACAAGTGAGAGCAAAGTAGTCGATTTGTAAGGAAATCAACTTTTATTGAGAACTTGCCATAATTACAGCGATTGTAAGATGAAAGACTCTGACTCTTAAGACCTACCCCTTGCTCTTAGTCATAAGGATGTGAGCAATGGTTTACATAGCTGAATATGAAAAAATATTCGAGGGTAATTCTAATCGATCTGGTAGTCAACTAGATTTTAGGTAAAGTTTCATTCACAAAGGGTGCCCCGAGGTCTTTGCGGAGTGAGTTGCACTCGAAGATCGTGTGGGAGCTCTTGGGGTGCATGAAGCACTTGCGTAAGAGCGTTTTGTTGATCTTGTCTCCTCCAAGAGAGGTTTCCCCATGGTGTTGGGTGCGAAGCTTTCCCTGAGGGAGGGTACTTGCCGGCTTGCATTTCTTGAAGGATGCGAAGGGTGTGCTGGGATGCGATAGTTGGAAGAAGTGTTGTAAGCCTCTATTTCCTCGCGCTCCTTTCTCCTTGAGATGATGACGTTGCGTGCGTCACGACCAATATTGATCACATTGGAAGATCGCTGTTGGAGTAGTCGTAGTTGTCGCCCTGCTGTTCTTGTTGGCGGTTGGCGACGCATTGGCGCCTGAACGCTCTTTTCTGTTTAAGCAAGCAACGGCGCTCGTAGAGATCCTCCACTGTGGGCTGCTCTTCCAGTTGACCAGTTACTGTAACTGCTGGAGGAGGTGCAGGTGGGTCTTGCTTGGTAGCAGCTTGGACTTCTGTGACTGCAGGGGGAGTAGTTTCCATGTTGTCGGAAAGGTACTCGTCATAGTCAAAAGAGTAGTCGTCGAGGTTTAGACGTTCCATCGAATCACCCTCTGATTCGTGGAGTTCAGAGATGCGAACCATGAGGATTTCACGGCAGAGATCTTGGACTTCTTGGTCCTTTTTGCTTACTGCCGGATCTATCGGGGTGCTTTGCTGGAAGGGGAGGTCAGCTGGCTGAGAGCTAGATCTTCTGAGAATTTGGGGGTGAGTCTCCTTCAAACGCACTGTTCGTCCTTGCGGCATTGCATATATGACCAAGTTTGGGAGGGAGTCCTGATCGGACTTGGAATTCTTAGTCGAGTTGGACTCGACTTCCTTGCTGTACTGGATTAGGTCATCCAGTTCATCCTCCGGGTCATAAGAGTACTCGGAGTCGGAATCGGTTAGGTCACCGATTTTGGAATATGTGTGCTTTGGGTGAACGAGAAGCGGGATGCCCATCTCTACGCAGGGGGCATTCTCGTTCATCCAATGTAGCCATGATTGTGTAGAAGTCAATCCTTTTGGCTTTATAATCCAGGGTTTGTCAAAAATTGACTTGCTAGATTGTTCAGGAGCTTTAGATTTCCCCTTTTTAAGCTTGACTAATTCCCAGAAGGCATCTGCCATCTGGGGTGGATGGGCCATGGCATCCATGAACAAGTCAATGTTGTCTGACCAATCCTCTAGATCGTCGAATGGTTTGAGGTTGTCAAGATTTTCCATGAACTGGTCGAAATCCTGATCAAATAGAGGTTTAGAAATGTCAGTTGGTTCAGGAGTACACTTGTGAGCAGGTTTCGTTGAAGGAATATGGGGTTTCCCAGAAGGAGGCGGTCCCATCCGAGCAAGCCGGGGGTTTGCCTCTTCGGGTTTCCCGCAGGTTTCTCCTCCCGAGTTCTGCTTCTTGTTTTGCAGAGTGCTTTCGGCCATCTTGATGCAGTCAATGAGCTTAGAATCTACATGATCTATCCCTGAGAGCATGTCGCCCAACCGTTCTTGTGGTGGGTTCGATGTTTCTGGATTCTACTGTATTTCGGATGAGCCAAGAGTGGATTCTGCAAGCTTGATGCACCCCTCTATTGATCGAGAGACCCGATCTACTCCCTCGAGTAGTTCCGTGCCGACGATCTTGGGGCGTTTGATTGACTTGAGGTAAGTCACGTATTTTCCGAGAGTTTCGGAAAAGTGAGGGTTTTTGGAGTCAGAGTTTGTGTCGAACTCGGCTAACTCGTGGATTTGAGTTGGAATCGACATATTTTCTATGTTATCCGAGTCGAGCTCGGATGGAGCTCATTTTCCGTCGAATTCTGCAGTCATGCAGGTTTCAGCGGATTGTTTGGTAGTTTTCGATTCAGGTGCTTCAGACGTGATGAGGTGGCTGGAGAAGCCGCCCGATCCATCAGCCGTGCAAGCCCAGGAGCCGAAACGAGAGTTGTGCCCTTAGGCACGTTGTTGGCGTCACTTGAGCCGGCCATCGTATTCGCCGATGAACTCGCCGAATTCCCTACCTAGCGTGCCAGCTGTTGGTGTTTACCGCCAAGGCTGCTCAGGGATACCCTTAGGAGTAGGGTTGTAGGCAAAGATTGAGTGCTCTGGAACTCGATGGTGCAAGGAACACAAAGATTTAGACAGGTTCGGGCCGCGAGTTGCGTAATACCCTATGTCCTCTGTGGTTGTTTGTATTGCCTTAGGTGTTGATGTGTTTCGAGGGGGTCCCTGCCTGCCCTTATATATCCAGGGGGACAGGGTTACATGGAAAGTCCTAGCCGAGTACGGTTGGAGTCCCACTACAACACAATCGGGTAGTTTCCTTTGTATTGCAGCTAGTTCTACGCCTACTCGGGTAGTTACAAGAGAGGTAAGATACATCCATGAGCTATCCCTTACTCAAGAATATTCTACGTCTATAAGCAGTCCCGCTGCCCCGAGTCTGACAACAGCCAAAATGAAAGTTGTAGATCTCAAAAAATTGTGAAACTTTATAGTTGACAACTTTTTGATTTGGATTTCTTTAGCGACTCAAACAAGCAATTTACACTTGGTTTTGTATAATATGTGGGGAAAGAAAACAGAGTATAGACACAAATCAGAGTGTGGTGCAGTGGTAGAGTAGGTTACATACGAGGGGGAGGTCGCAGGTTCAAATCCTGCCGGCCGCGTAGCGTGCAAAAAATATCGCGACTTGCGACTTTTCTAATAAATTATTCACATCTTTCATTATAAAAATAGACTAAAGTAGCCCTAAACATGTATCTAAATTACCCAATTCTGCCATTATAAAATAAACTAAAGTAACCTCCTAAATATGTATCTAAATTATATCATTATAACAAAATATTAAAGTGCACCACATAAAATTGTAAATTGCTACTATCATATAAAAATACTACCCACGATATGTGTCACTATGTATCCAATTCACAACATATATGGAGGTACGACGCAAAATGGAATCTATTAAATCTAGATAATGATAAATATGTATTTTGAAGTATGTTTTAGGACATTTAATAAATGAAAGATAGCGTGAAATAAATAATTATAATTGTAAGCTATAAACTTTATTTTTATATTATTTCTAACTAGCCCCCGGGGGAACACGGATTGATACGCTAGTGGTTATATATCACGTTTAAGTACACCTCTTTTCTTGCATTTTTTACCAGTGTCACTACTAAAAAATGATTAACAGAGGCAAAACACCACCCCGCAAAATTGATTAACAGAGGCGGCAAATGTTAAGATGACTGTCTCTGCCAATACTCATATTTTTAGAGGCGGGCACGTTATAAAGGTCTGCCTCAGTTAATGGACCGGTCCAATAGAAGCTGAATCAAACCCCTAACCCACCCACCCCTCCTCTCCAGCTCCCTCCCTCTACTCTCACTCTCTCTCTCTCACTCTCACTCTCCCTATCTCCCTCCCTCCCCTCCCGCGGCTCAGTGCAGCGGCGGTGGAGGCTGCGCCGAATACTGCTCGGGGCCGCGGTCGGCGAGCGGCGCACACGTGGCCATGGCGAGTGGCGAGGGAGCGGCGAGCGCGTCGGCCGTGGGCGGCGGCGTTCGCAGGCCGAGTGGCGAGGGAGCGGCGAGCGCGTCGGCCGTGGGTGGCGGCGTTCGCAGGCTGGCAATCAGCTCGAGCGGCGGCGCAATCGGCGGCAACGGCAGCGGCGGGCTGAAATGCTTTATTTATTGAGGTGTTTGCTCAAAGACAGACAGACAACCACCTCTGAAAATGCTTTATTTAATGATGTGTTTGCTCAGAGGCTGTTACCTTTACCGCCTCATAAAATATTTTTCAACCGCCTCAGGAAATATTATTGTAGTAGTGTGTAATATAGATATAGAGCAGCAGCACCGGAAAGAATAAAAATGCAATTATGTTTCTCTCCCAGGGTTCCTGATGCAAGAAGAAAGAGGGAAGTTTTTAGATCTAGGCTTACTTATTTTGTGAAAAGTGCAGGGTTCCACATGTGAATAAGTTTTTTCTTTTGCCAAGTCTAAAATAGGAAACTATTGGAGAGGAGCTGTTTATTTACTTGGCATATATTTTTGGGAGTTAGCAAATCACAAGATTTGCCAAGTAAAATTTGGCAAACTCTTGGAGATGCTCTATCTTGGTTGATTGGGCTCCGATGATTCTAAATCTGGTAGGGCGCCAGCTCGTGGGTACCGCGGAGGCGGATTCCGCTCCGCACTCTAACACAGGCGTATATATAAAGATATGAAATTGATAGTTATATTTTTCGTTACGTTCGGGTTCGGATACAAATAGTATCTCATGTGTCTGGTATATATCAAGTTTGTTGATACAATTCAGGCACATTCAAAACTATATATGTCAACTCTAGCTCACTCGGTTGGAGCCTGGTCACTTTGCTATAAAGATAAAGATTAGATGGAGAGGAAGACAGACGGACAGATCATGCGATCCTGCGTGTGAGCCACATAACATGCTCATCCGCACGGATCGAACTGGAATTCAGCACGTGTCAGGTAGGACCAATCCATAATTGTCCGATCCTGAACGATGATTGCACGGCCACAATAAGGCAATAGACTTGCGCGCCCGGCCGGAGATCTTTTAGCCGTGCCGACAGAAACAGCATCTCCGGCCGGCAGCGCACCACCGTACCCAACGCCATGGCCGCCCCGATACTCGGCTTCCTCTCAGCGCTACTCCTGCTTCTCCTCCCGGCTCCCCTCCGAGACCACTTCTCGTCAGTCCACCGGCAGACGGCCGGCGGCGGCACGGCCGGCGGCCTCCACCCGATCGTCCTGGTCCCCGGCGTGACCTGCCCCGACCTGGAGGCTCGGCTCACCGAGGCCTACGAGCCCTCAACGCCACGCTGCGGCCGGATGAGAGGGAAGGGGTGGTTCGGGCTGTGGACGAACCGCACCTGGGCACTGGACGCCGAGACCGCTGCGTGCTTGGAGGAGCAGATGCGCCTCGTCTACGACCCCGCCCTCGGGGACTTCCGGAACCTGCCCGGCGTGGCCACGCGCGTCCCCAACTTCGGCTCCGCTCGCGGGTTCAGCTCCAAGTACGCACCACACCCGTAAGTCCCACAGCATCTACTCAACTGCGATCAAGCCATGTTGTTACCCCAGTAGTGGTACGTGCCCAGACTCATTGCCCAGCCCAACTCTACTCTGCACAGGGAATATTGCTTTGGAGCACTGAGGTCTACCCTAGAGAGATTCGGGTACCGCGACGGAGAGACCCTCTTCGGGGCTCCCTATGACTTCCGGTACGCCCCTCCGGTCCCCGGCCAGACATCTCGAGTTTACTCCCGGTACTTTAGCCGGGTAACGAGGCTCATCGAGGACGCTACCAAGAAGAATCAAAGCAGGGCCGCCATCGTCTTCGGACACAGCTACGGGGCCATGGTTGCCCTCGAGTTCGTCAGGAACTCCCCGTCGCCGTGGCGGAACAAGTTCATCAAGCACCTCTTTATGGTAGCACCGACATGGTCGGGAGGCTACGTTCGCGCGATAAGAAGCGTTGTCTCGGGGCCGCCGGCAGACATGGTTTACGTTCCGTCCGCCTCTGCTGTGTCGGTGCGGTCGATGTGGAGGACCTTCGAGACTGCCATCGTGAACCTACCATGCCCAGCGGTCTTTGGGCGCAGGCCACTCGTGGTGACCAGGAGCAAGAATTACTCGGCGTATGATATCGCCGATCTGCTTCTTGCCATCAGTTGCGCCAACGGCGACAAGCCATTCAGAGAGCGTGAGCTCGCAAAGATGGGCTACTTCAAGGCGCCCATGGTTCCAATGACTCATATGTATGGAGTGGGTGTCCCAACGGAGGAGCAACTGGTGTACTGGGAAGGTGACTTCGACATGCCGCCTGAAATGGTGTACGGCGATGGTGACGGCACCATCAACGTGATTGCCATGTTGGCGTTCCAGGAGAAGGTGGGGAAACAGCCGGGACAAAAGGAGCTCTTCAAGTCCATCAGAGTTGCTAAGGTTCCGCACTCTGAATTAATTATCAATCAACGGGCTGTCAAGAAGATAATGAATGAGATCGTAGAGTTAAATCGCTTGGTTGAAATGCATTTCTCTTATTAATATTTCTACAAAATTCAATATAATATTCAATCTTTCTTTTTGGAAAAGGGAAATTTTATTGATTTCAAATACAATACATTAAGGTGGTACATCGTCTTGAAATTTTCCCGATCTCTGCCTAAACGGCACACAGTCTAAAAAAAGTTTGGTATAGATACTTCCACACTAATAACTGTCAATTTTAAGACTAAATCGCCATCCATGTGCCCGGACAAAAAAAATTTCTTGGACACCTATGCCAAGAAATAATACTACATATACGAGGTGTCGGATACATTGTTTCTCTCGTCATCTCTAGATGCCAAACACGCTAGCATGATGTGATAGGATCCACACAATAGTGGTAAGCTCGCAGCCACGGCCGAGCTGCTTGGCATGGGAGTCTCTGCCGCAACGGGTTGATACATTGATGAGCAAACGGACCCAAGACTCGAGGATGAGCTCCAACAGTTCGAGGATTAGCTAAGACTTTTCTGTAGCTATGCCCTTCTTCAAATCCGGAATCAATAACTGAATTAGGAAGAGAATTCTGTCCTTCTTTTTCTCAAAATCCTCGTCGTCGTAACAGTGGGGATGAATTCCCAGATGACTGATGATGCAGTCGTAACGCATCGGAGTGCCTAGCATTGCCAGTATTAGAACCTCAGCAATTATAATCCCTTCCGACAGAATAGAGCTTTGGTGGTCTCCTTCACCATTGGAGCCCGGATTCCTACTCTGCCACCTGTTCATCGTCTCTACCTCTCGAAGGGTGCCAGCAAGGTTGTTTCTGCTTAGACTTCTTCCACCTGATTGCGTTTGCCAAATTCCGTCCAGCTTCGTACGTGTGTCGTTGAACAGGCTGCGGAGACTAAAGACCCGGTAGCATTTCTGGTCGTGCGGCGGCTAGGAATGTCATGTAATTCGATGTGGTCTCGATCGCCTCCTTGTATCGCTTTTTCTTCTCGCAGAGATGCTGACATTGATTGCTCATCTCGACGAGGAAAACGTCTGTGGCGACGTGCAAAATAAGGATCATCTCTTGGAATTCCGGGACGAAGCCGAGTGCCACATCTAACGGATGCCTTCTCTGCAGTATCTCGTTGCTAGCAGGACCAGGCGGAGCCACAGCTGGATACACCGTAGTAGGCGAAATAGGGAACTTGTCCCGAGAATACCCCTTCCCCAATGCCTTCATTATCTTTTCGAATAACAATTCCTTGACGATTTCTCTGCTACCAAGCTTTCCAAGCTTGGAGCCGCTGGAGTGTTCGTATTCAGTCCTGGTGTCCTCTGATAGAATCACCCGATCCAACATTCTGCTGCACATATATCTTTCACTAAACCATGACTGCAGTACTCCCCAAACAGGTTGTACTTCCTAATAGTGCCTGTCCACAATCTGTAGCTGCCCCTTGGCTTCCACCAGAGCAGCTGTCGTGGATCTAGAGAGATGATGAGACGACGGAGCCGATGCCACCTTCCAGTGCAAAAAACTTGGTGCTGAAGCCAACTCTCCCCCTGAACCTGAGCTTCGTTGAAGAATACATATGTCCAGGTTGAAGCTGTAACTCTGAGCAGCCATCTCACTTCTAGGAGGAAGGTTACGACCAGCAGGATGTAAGTGATGATCACATCTGGCCTCCTCTGAGCATCTTTGCTGGAGCACCAAAACAGGATGGTCATTGTAGCGGTGGTGACCGGAGAGGCGATGCGGATGAAATAACTCATCAAGCATGTCTGGATTTTGGCTGCCTTGGTGTAGAGGATGTCGTACATGAGGGACAGCTCTATGTCAACCACCTTGCACATATTCTCCCATCCTATCTTCACTATTAGAAAACAGGCCAAAAGTCCTGGCCAAAGGTACCAACTACTTTTGCAATCGGTACTGATGCAGCTGTTACCTTTGGCCAGCGGCGATCAAAGATAAAGGGTTTGGTACCGGGTTAAAGCATTACCCGGTACCAAAGCCCCATTATAGGCACCGGTTGGTTCCACCAACCGGTACCTAAAAGTCGTACAATGGCACCGGGTTTCGCCATGACCCGGTGCCGCCACGTGCCCACAATAAAGGCACCGGTTGGTAACTTCAACCGGTGCCTATGCCTATTGTTTGGCACCGGTTGTTGAGCACCAACTGGTTCCTTTGAGGCACGCCTATAAATACCCCAACCCCTCCCCCCTCCAAGCTGTCGTGAACTCACTGTTCATGGCAGCTGAGTGAGGGGAGAGGAGGCGATTTTTTGTGTTTTTTTTTTCAAAAAATGTTAGTTATTTTTTTCCATAACTTAGCAATTGGCTTTTAGAAGCAGTTATCACTTAATTTAGTTTATACATGTGATAATTATTTTTAGTTGTAGCATTTTATTGTAGTTATATGCGTTATCAATTTATTTGATATGTGAATACTATCAAATTATTATATTTATATGTTTTATCAATTTATTTGATAAGTGAATAGTATCTATTTACTATAGTTATATACATTATCAATTATATATTTGAATTCAAATTTTGTATGAAAATATTATCAATTACATATGCAAGGGTGCTTTATTTAGTTCCCTTCAAAATTCCAAAACTTTACAAGATTCCACATTCGAGATGCATGCTGCGCCAATTCGAGACCCGCAGCTCAGCTAGGCCAGAAGGCCACATGCGTCGTTTCTTGTACAAAACTATAAAGTTCCATATAGAGAAACAAATTTTTTACACAGTTATGCAGTCAGAAGGCCATATGCATCGTTATAATTTTGTAGTTCAGTTTTATTAATAGCGTATTCAATATTAGTTATAAATTGGTAGTATGAATGAACTATTTGTGCACTACAATGATGTATATAAATGTATTGTGGACCCAGATGAGTCGGCAATGGATGTACATGGCCGACCGGCGTTCAAAGGAGTTCATTGATGGCGTGCATGAATTCATAGAAGCGGCCGAGAAACACAAGTATGGCAGTTTCGTTCGTTGTCCATGCAAATTCTGTAAGAATGAGAAGGATTACTCATCATCAAGAACCATCCACAGTCACTTGTTCAATAGTGGTTTCATACCGAACTACTATGTTTGGACCAAGCATGGCGAAAGAGGAATTATGCTGGTTAATAATGTAGAAGAAGAGGACAGGATTCCTGACTTTACAGCCAATTATAATGTCTTTTTCAATGACACTGCAATGGGTGAGCCTGAAGAAGATACTGAAGGATATGTTGTAGAAGATTATCTTGGTCAGATGTTGCGCGAAACTGAGGAAGCTTGCGAAACAGAAAAGTAATCGAGAGATCTGAAGCGTATGTTGGAGGACTACAGAACATTGTTGTACCCTGATTGCAAACAAGACCAAAAGAAGTTGGGTACGACATTGGAATTGTTGCAATGGAAGGCATCAAATGGTTTGTCTGACAAGGGATTCGAGGAGTTGCTGAAACTTATAAAAAACTTACTCATTGAGGGTAACACCTTGCCGGCGACAACATATGAGGCAAAAAAAGTTGTTTATCCCTTAGGATTAGAGGCACAGAAGATACATGCTTGTCCTAATGACTGTATCCTATATCGAGGTGAGTATGAAAATTTGGATTCATGCCTTGTATGCAACGCATACCGGTATAAGGTCCCTCGAGATGATCCAAACAACATTGAGGGGATGCGTGTCAAGAAGAGGCTGCCTGCCAATGTGATATGGTATTTCCCTCTAATTCCACGTCTGAAACATTTGTTCATGAACAAAACGAATGCTAAATTGATGCGATGGAACAAAGAAGAACGTAAGCAAGACAATATGTTGAGACACCCCGCTGATGGGTCGCAGTGGAGAAAAGTGGACAGAACATTCACAACATTTGCAAATGATGCAAGGAATATAAGGTTCAGCTTAAGTACAAATGGCATGAATCCTTTCGGTGAGCAGAGCAGTGGCCATAGTACCTGGCCTGTGACACTCTGTATATACAACCTTCCTCCCTGGTTGTGTATGAAGTGGAAATTCATTATGATGCCGGTGCTTATCCCCGGCCCGAAGCAACCCGGTAACGATATAGATGTGTATCTGAAACCACTGATTGAGGATCTTCTATTGTTGTGGAAAGACGAGGGTGTTCGTATGTGGGATGCGCACGCAGATGATCATTTTAACCTTCATGCATTGCTTTTCGTAACCACCAATGATTGGCCAGCACTAATTAACCTCTCCAGACAATCCAATAAGGGTTCTAGGGCATGCACCCATTGTTTAGAAGAAACCGACAGCACGTACCTCAATCACTATAGGAAGATCGTGTATATGGGTCATCGTCGATTTCTTCCAATCAAGCACCCATTAAGGAGGAGGCATGCTCACTACGATGGAAAGGCAGATCATCGTACCAAGCCTAGGCACCGTTGTGGGAAAATGGTGTTTGAAATGGTCAAAGATATAAAAGTAGTATTTGGAAAAGGACCCAGCAGCAGATCAGTGCAGAGTGATGACGGACGTGCACCTATGTGGAAGAAGAAGAGTATTTTTTGGGAGTTACCTTATTGGGAAGTCTTAGATGTCCGCCACACAATTGATGTGATGCACCTAACAAAAAATCTTTGTGTGAACCTTCTAGGCTTCCTTGGTGTCTATGGTAAGCCAAATGATACATTGGAAGCGCGGCAAGATCTTCAACGTATGAAACAACGGGCCGCCCTACATCTAGAAAAAAGGGATAAAAGACGTCATTATCTAGGTCCTGCATGCTACACTCTTAGTAAGGAAGAGAAGCAAAGTATGTTTGACTGTTTGAACAGTATCAAGGTCCCCATCAGGCTACTCTTCGAATATAAAGAGGCTACTGAACTTGAAAGAGAAAAAATTCGCACACGTAAAGTCCCATGACTGTCACGTGTTGATGACGCAATTGATTCCAGTTGCACTTAGAGGTATTCTACCAGCTAATGTTCGAGCAACAATTATAAAGTTATGCGCCTTTCTCAACATAATTTCTCAGAAGGCAATCGATCCATCGAGTTTAAGCAGGCTACAAGAGGATGTTGTCCAAAGTTTAGTCAGTCTTGAAATGATATTTCCTCCATCATTCTTCAATATTATGACGCATCTTCTAGTTCACCTGGTCAAAGAGATTGGTATTCTCGGTCCTGTTTTCCTTCATAATATATTCCATTTTGAACGATACTTTGCAGTCCTAAAGAAGTACGTTCGTAATCGGGCTCGTTCAGAAGGAAGCATTGCGAAGGGTTACGTCACAGAGGAGGTCATTGTATTTTTAGTTGACTATGTAGAAGAACTCTGCCCAATTGGGATTCCAGTATCACGTCATGAGGGGTGGCTGATTGGAAAGGGCACACTTGGAAGAAAATCAGTAAATGCCACAGATCATGCCACGTTGAGCAAAGCACATCTCATAGTTCTGCAACAATCAGCCTTGGTGGCTCCATGCCATGGAGGAGCACATGCAAATTGTGCGAAACATATACCGTTTAAAGTCTGAGACATGGATTACAAATCATAACGATACATTCGCCACCTGGTTGCAGAAGGAAGTCATGGCCAACGATCAAATTCATGAGCAGCTAGCTTGGCTGGCCAGGGGTCCGGCAAATTCAATCATGATGTACCAATGATATGAAATTAATGGTTACACATTTTATACAAGAGCCCAAGATAACAAGAGCACCAATCAAAATAGTGGTGTCCATATAGATGTCACCGACTCTAGTGGCCAAACGAACTCATATTTTGGTTACATTGAAGACATCTGAGAACTCGACTATGGGCCATTGAAGATACCTCTATTTCGCTGTCAATGGGTTAAACTCACAGGAAAAGGTGTCGATATTGACGAGTACGGAATGACAACGGTAGACCTCAAAGAGCTTGGCTATCGAGACGAACCATTCGTCCTAGCTAAAGATGTCACTCAAGTTTTCTATGTACAGGACATGTCTAGCAAACTGAGAAAGGACAAGTCCAGGAATAAATCAAGTTTTGTAGGTGCCGGAGATGAGCCAAAGCGTCATATTGTTCTGGCAGGAAAAAAGAAAATTATGGGAGCCGACGATGTCACAGATGAAGAAGAATACAATAAGGTTGAAGATATGACTCCGTTCGCAATGGAGGTTGACACAAGTATTCTTTTAGCCGAAGAGGAGGCTCCGCACGCACGTCATGATCATAATGAAGGGATGATTGTAAAGCAAACCATCGTTAATATTCCCTTAGTTGAATGATTATGTCTTGTAATATTTTCTGTGAACATTATCAGATTTCTTATATAATGAATTGATTTATTGGGCAATTTAATGATTTATTATGCAATTATTTGATTTATTATGATTTATTATGCAATTAAAATGATTAGTTATGCAGCTAAATGATTTATCATGTAGTAATTAGAATTATTGTTTATTTAAATGACTTATTACGCAATTATTTAATTTATTATGCAATTAAAATAATTAGTTATGCACCTAAATGATTTATTATGTAGTAATTAAAATTATTGTGCATTTAAATGATTTATTATTTAATTATTTAATTTATTATGCAACTAAAATAATTAGTTATGCACCTAAATAATTTATTATGTAGTAATTAAAATTATTGTGCATTCAAATAATTTATTATGCAATTATTTGATTTATTATGATTTATTATGCAATTAAAATAATTAGTTATGCACCTAAATGATTTATTATGTAGCAATTATTTGATTTATTATTATTAGGGAATTAACAGATTTATTAGGCAATTAAAAGATTTATTAGTGAATTAACAGATTTATTAGAAAACGAGAAAGGTGAAAAGAAAAGAAAGCCTTAGGTACCGGTTAGAATTATAAACCGGTACCTAAGGCAGTCAATTCGAAGAAAAAAAAGGGGTTGGCCGCGGGTTCGAACCGTGGCGGCGCACAAATTACACAGAGTTACCATTGAGCTATCGAGGGATTTCAGATCTCATCCCGCCAGCAATCTACAAAAGCAAATTTCAAAAACCCTAAGACACCGGTTTTGCTTCTCCACCCGGTGCCAAGGGGAAATTTCATTCCTGCCCGTTGGTCCCCTAAGGCACCGGGTGGAACTGCAACCGGTGCCTATGGCTTCACTAAGGCACCGGGTGGAACTGCAACCGGTACCTAAGGAGCTCTTAGGTACCGGTTGAAATTATCACCCGGTGCCAAAGGCTTAGGGTATTTAAGCCCCGGCCCTTCTTCCTCCATTCCCCCCCCCCCCCCCCCTCCTCTCGCGATTGTCGCCGGCCTCCGATCGTCCACCTCGCCGCCTCACTGCGCCACCGGCCTCGACGACGCTCGCGCCCTCTGCTCCGGCCGCCGCGGCATCTTCTCGACCCACCACCTCGACCTCCGCGCGTGCCCTCGACGCCCCCTCGACCGCCGCGTACGAGAGGCGCCGCCGCCCACCGGCCTCGACGCCGCTCCGGTCCACCTCCACCCGAATAGAGTTCGTGGTGAGCTTCCCCACGCCCTCCTCATCCTCTCCGACCCATTTCCCCTCTCTTTCCGGCGCCGCATTGCTGGGGTGCAGCTGCACCGCCGCGGTTGGCGTCCCGCCGCCGCACGCACATCTTGGGCAGCCCCTACGCGGGGCTGCACGCCGCCGCCGCGCGCCCCGAAGCCACCTTGCCTCCCTGGCCGCGGGCGCGCGCCGCACTCCCGCCGCCCGGCCCTGCGCCGGCCAGAACGCCGCCCCCGCCGTGCCATGGCGTGCACGAGCTGGGGCTGGGCTGGGCCTCTCACTGACCAGTGGGGCCCAGCTGTCTGACCAGTGGGGCCCAGCTGTCAGCCCCTGTTTAGAGTTTAGGGTTTTCCAAAATTGTTTAATTCGGCTGAGATTTTGTAAAATGCATAACAAATCACAGAAAAATGGTAAAAATACAAAATCAACTTTGTTAGTTTAGTTGCATCAAGATCTTCGAAGGAAAAATACTCGTGCATGTTAGATGTCAGTGTTATCTATGTTAATTTAGTTGTAGATATAGTGTTGCCATTATTATATATTGACTAGAATTTAATTATAGAGATATTTTTATAATTTAATTATAGATATAGTATTTTTATTATTAGATATTAACTAGAATTTAATTATAGATATAGTGTTACCATTATTATATAGAGATATTTTTAGAATTTAATTATAGATGTAGTATTTTAAGAAATTTGATGTCCTTATTCAATGTCCTCCACCGCGCCGCCCTTTCACCCTGCAGCACGTCGACCACCCCACTGCGACACCGGCGCCTATGCATAGTATAGTTTAGTTTAAAATTTATTTGTTTTAGTGATAACTAGATAGTCTATAATTTATCTATATTAGTTTCATGTATAATTACTATAATTAGTTTGTTATGTATATGTATATACTATATAATGTATAATTAGATAGAATTTAAATAATTTCTATATAATTAGTTTGTATTATATATGTATGTATGTATAATTTATTACTTTTTCTTTACATGTGTAATTTAGATGTACTTGTATCTCATGTTAATTTATTTATATACATTAGTTAGAGAATTTAGTTAGAGAAGGAAATGGAGAGAATTTAGTTAGAGAGAATGTAGTCATTATTATTTTTTGCCATTAATTGATATTATCTAGAATTTAGTTATTTCATATATAGAAGGAAATGAAGAGAATTTAGAGAGAATTTCTATTATTATGTCTTATGTAGTGTATAATTGTGTCATTCAAAGATTTTATTTAATCATGTATTTAATGGTTAGACGACGACATGTATTTCACTGTATAATGTAATGACGACGACGAGTAATGACGACGACAATGAGTAATGACGACGACGAGTAATGACGAGTAACGACGACGAGTAATAATTTTATGTACAATTCTTGATTACATGTATTGCATTTGTAATTTAGATTGATTTAAATTAATTCTCGAGCTCGAACCCATTCGTATTCGCTCTCTAACTCACTCACGCATTCGTCGTCCCTCGACTCTCGACCTCGACCCTCGACCCCGGCTCTCAACCCCGTCCCACGACTCTCGACCTCGACCCTCAACCCTAGACCTCGACCCTCAACCCTCAACCCCGTTCCTCGACCCGGTTCCACGACCCCGTTCCACGACACACACACATTCCCACTAACACACACACAGACCCACACACCCACACACACACTGACTCACACACACTCACTAACTCTCTCTCTCTTTCCCTGTCCCTCTAACATACACACACTCTCTCTCTCAAACACGCATATTCGTTCAAAGAATTGAATTCTTCTACTTCATTTAAGGATGGACACATACTCTAACACATTTTTACGGTTTCAGTTAAGGATGGACCCCTTCGGTGATGACGAGGTCACCAAGCAATACATGTTGGACGCAATAAACAAAGATACGAGGGCCAACACCACCCAGCCAATCGCTAAAGAAGATGCTCGGACAGCTGATTCGTTCCTGAATATGTCTGGAGATGCCGATGAAGAAGACGATGACTTTGCACCGCCGCCCAATCAACAGCAGCATGTTCCAGTACGAATCTTAAAACTATATGCATGGTGACTTCGGTAGATTAGTTTTGCAATTAACATATCATTTCTGTAATTTAGTCGACCTCCGCATCGACTTCGTTGAGCCAGTCAAAAGGGAGACGCCGGCCAACCAAGAAAATAGAGGGAAGACAGGTCGTCACAGAAGTGGACGCAGAGGGCTGGCCAAGTGCTCTAGGGGTTGCTAGCACAAAATTTGTCAATCAATGTGGGGTTATTGTTCGGGCAAGAATTCTGATCACCACAAGACTATGGAAAACGAGCAAATCCGAAGAACAACAACACGTCGTGCCTATACATCAGAAGGAAATGCTATGGGCAGAACTCAAGGATATGTTCACTCTTCCTGAAGGAGTTGACCAAGAACTTGTGAAGAAATGTGCCTTGAAAAAGATGGCCCTTGCCTTTGCAACTTTCAAAAAGAAGTTGTACATCAATTACATCAAGAAGGATAAGGAGCCGAACTGGGACGATCTTCCTCAGGTTAAACCATACTAGGAGGAGTTCAAACAATACAAACTATCAGAGGAAGCCCAAAAAAATCCAAACAGGCCAAGGTGAATGCAGCAAATAAGAAGTACAGTCACCACCTTGGGTCTGCCGGGTATAAGAAGTCAGTTAAAAAATGGCTGAAGATGGAGCAGGACCTTATGGATAGAGGCATCAGGCCGACGACTTGGGATTGGCTAGATAGATCCAAGTGGTGGTTATCTGCTAATGGCATGACACTAAACCAGTTGGATGGAAGTTTGGTCGTGCCCGAGCATATGCAAGAAGTGTCCCGCGATCTAGTCGCTGCAATAGATGAGACCCAACAAGGAACATTCCAGCCTCAAAGGGAGAATGATGAGCTGACAAGGGCATTAAAGAATCCGGAACACCCTGGACGGCCCGCGGCATCGGCGTGGTCCCATGGAAAGTTGCTTGGGCCGGAGATCCCTCTTACAAGACTCATCGAAAGAGCAAAGCCGAACAGGAAGAGAAACTTCGTGCCATATTAGAAAAGATGAACAAGAAGGTTGCGTCCTTGGAATCTCAGATGGACGCCAGGGTCAATGAGACGGTGCAGCTAGCTCTAAACCAAAGGGGCACTGCTGGGTCGCACCCGGATGTTGTGATAAGCCCGGCCTCTCAGCGACGCAGCAGCTATGCATCCACGGCGGCGCCCGACGTACAAGCGGAACAGCAACCCCAGATTGAGCCAACGGCGGTAGATGACCAGAGGTATCCAGTGGATGATGTCACCATGCCGACACCGTGCGCGCTTCATGTGCGAGCCAGAAATATATCCATTCATGTCTGTAAGGATCACCGGGGTGTCCAACCCTAGAGGGGGAGGGGGTGAATAGGGTCGCTAATCGCTTTCTATCCTAGGGCTCAAACTATTTGCATGAGATAAACCTAACACGTCCTACATATGCTAGTTATGACTAATGTTTATCTATGCTACTCTCTACTTACCCCTAAAAGACTTGCAACCTATAGCCAATCCTAATCAAACTAACTAGGAAAGTAAAGGCACGCAAGATAGAGTAAATGCGGAAACGTAATACGGTAAGAAAAGAGGTAAAGGAGAGAATATGCAAACTCCCGTGAAGACACCAAGACACACGATTTTACGTGGTTCGGTTAGGACACCAAGTCCCTCCCTACGTCCACGGCCACTTGTCCAAGACGAACAAGTGTGATGCCGAGTCTCTCCGCTTGATCACCGTCGTGCGTTCGCCACCAAGGCTCCCGGCAAGCAAAGGCGAAGTGACCCCAAGTCACCAAGACAAGGCCACCGCCACCGTCTCTCTCGAAGCGTCACCCACGGCACCGTCTTCACTATCGGAGCTTCTTACCAAGAGGGGTCTCCTTCCCTGCAGAAAGTGTCGTTGCCTCTCCACACCAAGTCGGAGGGTCACACGACGTGTACACAAGATGCTTGCCGCAGCAAGACTTCTCTCAAGGGAGCTCTCACAAGAACTAATCCCTATTACAAGCACTAAGCACTCTCACAAGTGTGCTTAAGCCTATATGATGTACAATGAAGCTCTATGGTGGTTGGAGATGTTCTTCAAGTGTAGTATGCTTCCTTAGTCTCTAGCACCCTCAAATGACCCGGCCTTGGGGGTATATATAGTTCACACACACCCCAAAAGAGCTGTTGGGAAAGGCTGACAAAATTCCTTAACGCCGGTTAAACCGACGCTCCAGTTTTGCCAACACCAGTTCAACCGGTCAGTGTAGTTTCCCTTCTTCTAGCCGTTACAGCTTCCAACGGCTACTTGATCAATTGACCAACGCTCTCAAAACTAACGTCGGTTCAACCGGTGAGTGCAAGTTCAGAACCCCCCGAAAAATGGAGTCTCTGGACAACTGCACCGACGCTCACTTTTTCTTTATCGTCGGTTTAACCGGTGCCTCTAGGTCTGTCTTCACTTCAAGTCATTGCACCGACGAGTTGTCTTCAGGCATCGTCGGTTCATCCAGCGCAAAACCCTAGCCTCAGCTTCTGGGTCCTATTGCACCGACGAGTACATTTTTCCTATCATCGGTTTAACCGGTGATAGTAAATTGTCTTTATCTTGTTCGTTTTGACTTGATTTCTTCACGGTTTCTTCAATTCTCATCGTAGGGGCGGCCCTTCGGGCCTAGCTACGCCTATCTTCTCTTTGTCATCACTTGAACCTAAAATCCTGAGAATGGTCATCTTAACAATCACATTAGTCCAAGTATTGTGTGTGTCATCAATCGCCAAAACATTATATTGAAATATGGCATGAGAGGCCATTTTCGCTACAATGTCGCATACGGGTCAGCCCTGCCCCTGAATCCTTCTACTACAATTCATGGAAGGCTGATACCCCCTGGCTACACCTCCGTCACAGTCGAGCAGATAGTTGGAAACAATGAGGATCTTGAGCTCGACTTCGTTGGAGGGGATGGAGAGAAGACATTGGGAGATGCACTGCACGGGGTCGTTCTATGGCGCAAGGCCGACATCAAACTTACTGCAAGCACAACGGTTCCCGTGCAGACCGATCGCCCGTCTCCGCGGCCTCCCTCACCGCCGTCCCCACAACCACCTCCTTTACCACCGTCTCCGCCGGCGCAAAGGGCCACGAGTACTCCAACTCCTCCTGCACCAAAAAAAGAAAAGAAAAAGACAGCATCCCTCCCAGCGGCCGGACCCTCAAAGAAGAAGCAGAAAACGGTCGAAAGAAAATTAACCTACGAGAAAACCGCTGAGGGGTTGGAAGAGGAGACTGCTCGATATATAAAATAACAATTGAAGCCTAAAGTCCCCCCGCCAACGGAAAAGGTACCTCTAGAACTAGGGAAAAAGCTTCTCGCAAACCTAGACAACCCACCAAAACCGAAAAGCTTACCCTCAGACTATGATCGTACTCTGACAAAGGCACACAAGGTCAGAAATCTGAAGAAAAAATGTGGCAAGACCATTCCTCAGCTTGGCACACAACAAAAAGAACTCGAGCCCCTCCGGGTGCCAGGGCTGCCACTCCTACACCCGACGGACGTACAACTCCAGACGGACCTACAGGCTGCGATATTTTTTTCTAAAACTGGATTAACACTAGAGGAGGGAACGGGGCAAGTGGAGGCGGAAATCCCTATCGCTCCCATTCTTACACCATTCCAGCATGGAAAACCTTTTGTCACTGAGGAAGAGGAGAAAAGTCTAGGCACGCAGATGTTCAATTTGCATAGATGGTACCTGCGAATGTCGAATGACGAAGGGAAAATGTCTGGAGTCAAGTATCGTGACCATGATTTCTTCTGTGGGGAGGACGACTTCTGGGTGTACTTAGAAAATTTATATCACATTTACCATCGGCAAGCCCTCGACGCCTCTATCATCACCATTTGGGTTTTATAAGTATCACTTACCTCTACATTAATACTTTTTGTTAATAAGAACATAATTATATGTGTGTATTATAAAATTTCTATTGTATCGTTTAGACAGGAGACCCAAAGAAGCCAAAAACATGAATGGCACCATCAGATCGGCTTCATGTCTCCTTTGCTAGTCAACCAGAAAGTGCTCAATGAAAATTACAAGGAAACGTGCCAAAACATGTACGATTTGTTGACTAGGCAAAATTACAAATCCTATATATTCATACCATACAACTTTGGATAAGCCTTGGTCGACTCAATCCTCTGTTATATTACTAAATAAATACTAAGTCGTCTAATGCATGTATGTATATATCCTATCTATATCTGTAGTTATCATTGGACTTTACTCATACTTTCCGTAGAGACCGGCAATCTTATAGTCTTTGACTCAATGAGAAATCCAAAGTCCGCAATCCAACATATCCTAGACCCCTTGAATAGGTAAGTTCAGTTTGCACAATCAAATCCTTTTTCTATTAATAACAATTCCTGAATATCAAACTTAACTTTGAGCACAGGGTTTGAAAAAAAATTGTGAAAAATAACAAAGGATGTGGTCAATGGAGGCCCGAACTGAACGTTAACATGGATTATCCGGTATGTTGATTCATAAAGATTTGTCTAGTTAAGTATATAATCCCAAATTGTTCTAAATTAAGTAATTTATTTATTTCTCCTTAAGTGTGCAAGACAACAACAAGAAACTGATTGGTACGGGTACTACGTATGCGACTACTTGCACATCATGACTCCATGCAGGAAGGCTACTGATGAAGATACGAGAGTACGTCCAAACCGTTCACTAGTATATTTTCATAATTGTACTAACGCACATGATGTTAATCTTTTTTTCCTAAATGATAGATGTCTCAAATGGGGGATGAATGTTACTCTACTGATCGGATCAACGCCGTGTGCCAGCTCGCCGGATTCATTTTGAACGAGATCTTGGATCCTAGAGGCGAGTTCTACCACGACAGTCACATCCATAGAGGACTTCCATTAAGCTCCTGAGGGGACCAGTAGTTGGACTACAAACATGACTTGTACATTTGTAAATATTTTAAAACGTTATGCCTTGATGTTTGTAAATTTGTAAATATATTAGTTCATCTAATTAGCTTAATTATATGCTCGCATTTTACTTTTAGTTAGTTTCAAATATTCTCTAAAAACGAACACGAACGACAAATGAACGTATAGTATTGTAGAGCTTGAGTGCGTTTAGCAATTATAAAAGAATAAACAGTAATAAATATAATAAACAAAACTGGATTTGGGAAAAAAAAGAGAAAAAGGTCATTGGTACCGGTTGGAAAGACCAACCGGTACCAAAAGGGCTGCCACCTTGCGTCAGCGTGGCAGCCTCTTTGGTACCGGTTGGTCTTTCCAACCGGTACCAACGGAAGCCTAAGGCACCGGTTGAAAAACCCGGTGTCTAAAGGCGAGACCATTGGTCTCGGTTTTCGGGAACCGGTTGGAAAACCGGTGACTAAGGGTGTTTTCAACCGGTTCCCATGGCGTGTTTTCTAGTAGTGCTTATTCTCATAGTCACTGGGAACGTTGAACGAGGGTGCATTCCACATTCCGGGAACGGCGTTTTGGGACAAGAACGGGGAACATTTTCGTTCTCATAGTGTAAAAATTCATCACAAATTCCATTCCCTGTTTCTCGTTCCCCGTTCCTTATCCGTCGTTCCAGAAACTTTGGTGACTATGGTTATTCTCCCTTCGGACCTTGAACATTTTCTTCAGATTTTGATCATTCTTGAAATCCCTCTCCAGGCCCGGGACACAGTCAGCAAAGGCACCCTTGGTGATATCAAGAAGACTGTGAGCGACTAAAAGAGCCTGCTCATCATCTAGCTGAACATATCCATAAGGCTGAATTCGGAAGCTATGTTTTTTTCCTTTTCATGGTTGCCTTGCGGATAATGCCAAAGTCGGCAACCCGGAGAGCCAAGGCCTTCTCGATATACTTGGCAGCAGAAAGAACGACCATGACAAGCGACGCGCGACGCACCGAGCAGGGCTCCGTTGCCGCCACCGATGTTTACTTGCTTGAACACAGCAGATAGCGTCCCCAGCATGTGCAACAAAGTGCTTACAACTTTGCGCCAGGAGAGCTTATTGTCCTCAAAGGAGAAAGCGGTGAGGTTGTCCGGGTCACCGAGATGTGAGATGACAAACGGTACCCACAATGCGACGAGCTGCTGCTCGCGCAACGTCCTGCCGAAGGGCAGTTTGCTGAGGGCGTAGGGCGCGGCCCAGTCGGCGAACTGGTATGCCGACCAGAGGACCAGCGTGGCAACACCGGACCTTTGACGACGGCGGATGCTGGCAAAGACGGTGAGGAGGATATGAGCGAGCAAGCTCAGAAGGACAACGATCCTGATCTCCCATTCAGATAACACCGTGCGCAGTCCCGTCATCATCACAATCCTGATGTGCCAATGCAAAGTATATATGGATACACACATGTTATTGCCCAACATACATATACAGCTGTATGATGAGGAGGATGCATTCTTGTATCTACATTCATTGTGTTGAACTATATATAACTAGGCGTACAGTCCGCGCATTTGCGCGGCTTTCAAAAAAATTCACATATCGTTGTATCTTTACTTAAAGATTATACTTTTTTTACCATACATCCCCCTATTTATTATCATAAATTATGTCTTATTATTGGTTAAAACAATTCAAATATGATCTACCTGTAATAACAATTTGATTTTGTTGTGCTTTAATAATATTATACATATAGTTATTCTTATTTTCATTATTTTGATTGATTGTTGTTAGCTTTAGTTTTTATTAATAGTATATATTTGTAACTGATACATAGCTAAATGGTATTTATATTTAATTTTTCATAATGACATTGGTGGGTGATTTTTAATTAGGCACATGGGTATTTTAGGCTAATTTTTATCATAATGGCATTGGCGGGTGATTTTTAATTAGACACAGGGGTATTTTAGACTAATTTTTATCATAATGGCAGTGGTGGGTAATTTTTATTTTTCTATTTTTCTCCGATTAACAATTTGATTTGTTGCGCTTTAATAATATTATACTTATAATTATTCTTATTTTCATTTTATTTTGATTGATTGTTGTTAGCTTTAGTTTTTATTAATAGTATATATTTGTAACTGATACATAGCTAATTGATATTTTATATTTAATTTTTCATAATAGCATTGGTGGGTGGTTTTTAATTAGGTACATGGGTATTTTAGGCTAATTTTTATCATAATGGCATTGGTGGGTGATTTTTAATTAGGCACAGGGGTATTTTAGGCTAATTTTTATCATACTGGCAGTGGTGGGTAATTTTTATTTTTTTATTTTTCTTCGATTAATGTGAGAATTTCTAGACCTTGAGAGCGAACGTGGAGGCTCCGTTTGTTGGCCAAATAATAAGATAATAGATTGAAAGAAAATAATAAAATAATAGATTGAAAGTACTTCTTTCTTTACTATCTTATTAAACTTTCAGATTAAACAGTTGCTAAGTAACATCCGGTACTAGAAGGTGGTTTAGTACCGGGTGCTCACCCAGTACGTACTAAAAGTAGAAACTTTTAGTTCCGGTTACTTAGTACTTGGTTGGAAAAACTAAGACTAAAGTGCTTTCCCAACCGATCCTAGTAAGAGCCTCATTTCTAGCAGAGTAACAACCTAAAGCTGATGTTCCTAAAACTTGTTCTAGGAAAATTTGTTTGTAATTCTTGTTATCCAAACTTGCTCAACTGCTTGTTGGCATATCTAGACAAGGAAATTAGATACTTATTACAACCCTGGTTCAATCAGTTGCAGATAGTGTGATCCCAAAAGGCTACGCGCACATACAGTTCATGTAAGATTGACCAGTACCCACTGGGTCACGTTTTCTATCCATCTTTCGCGTATTGGAATCTAACATGCACCACGTAGGATGGGATTAAATTGAACTAGATGGAGAAGTTTAAGGACTAAAATGATCATTTTGAAATATTAGGGACGAAGTTAAGCTTCCACTGAAAATTGGAGGATGAGATTGACACTACTAGAAAAACACCCTTCAGTACCGGTTGCTAAGGCTATTTGCACTGGGCACCAGTACCGATATACCGGAAAAACATCTGCATCGGGAGACGTTATACCATACTCTAAACAAGCGTACCGCCTCCCATCCTGAATTCCCAGAGAAAGTACGGACGAACGCTATCTGCCTCCACCCACCTCCCGGTCCCAGGGGCCGTTTAGTTCCCAAAAATTTTCACCTCCCCTTTAAACACATGTACGAAGTACTAAATATAATTAAATAATAAAATTAATTACACAGTTTGGATGTACATAACGAGACGAATTTTTTAAGCCTAATTAGTGCATGATTAGCCATAAGTGCTACAGTGACCCACGTGTGCTAATGACGCGGTCAAATGCCTCAAAAGATTCGTCTCGTGGTTTCCAAGTGAGTTCTGAAATTAGTTTTTTAATTAGTGCTCGAAAAGCCCTCCCGACATCTGATCAAACAATCGATGTGACCTTTGATCAAAAAATTTTCACCACCCCGCCTTCGAGCCGGCGCTCGGAACGGAAGGGAGGCCGTTGCCATCGCTGGAGGAGCCGCTGCTCCGGCCACCGTCCCCGCTGCCGGCCATTCCAGCCCCCGAAGGAGGAGCCGCTGCTCTGGCCGGAAAGCACGGTGTCGACGAGGGCCAGTAGGGGGGAGAGAGAGAGCCTTCTCGCTTGCCGGTGGCGATGTGGAGGCTCATGGCGAGCTCGAGCTCGGAGCCCTCCCTGCATTGCTCGAGCCCGTGGAGGAGGGGAGCTCGAAGTGGAGGAAGACGGCGCAACCCCGAGCCGCTGCTTGCGCATGCAGGATGCACGGGCCACACCGCCGCACTGCGCCGCAGTCGGCCCACCACGGCCGCTCCGCCGCGCCACCGCGAGGCCCGCCGCCGGAGGCTCAAACTCGAGCCACCGGCGGAGCTCCAGGCGGCCCGCCATGGTGCGCGGCCCGCTGCGGAGGTCAGAGGCGGCAGGCATGGTAGATCCGGAGGAGGAGACGTCGCCAGAGGAGGGCCGGTGCGGCACGCGGATCCGCCCGCCGCCGCCCTCCTCCGCGCCGCGCAGGCGCGCGTGCGGCTCGATCCGCCGCCGCCGTGTGAGGAAGGAGGGCCACTATGCGAGGGAGGAGGGCTGCCGCGCCGAGGCCCCTGAGAACCCCCTGTGTGACAGTTCTCCGCCATGCGGGAGGGAAGAGGTCTACCGACCGCCAAGGCCCCGCCGTGCCGCAAGTCGGCCGGCCGCGTAGGCCGCCTCCGTGCGTGTGCTGGATCCGGTAAGGGGGAGGGAGGAGCCCCCCTCCCAACCCCCCCCCCCCCCCCCCCCCCGCGCCGCTCCTCCACCGCACCATGCTCCTCCAGTGAGAGAGAGAGGGAGGGAGGGGGGAGTGGCCGGCGAGGTAAAAATAGCGGAAGAAATATCTGACAAGTGGGTTCCATTTGCGCTAGTTTGTATAGGGTGAGAAGTACGAAAGAGTGCGGAGAAACTGGATTTAGAGTAGAGAATCTCGATGATCAGGCGGGAATATTCCCTTTAGAGGATGGATATAGAGTAGTACCAGTGCAGATAGCCTAATAAGGGCCTTTAATACTAGTTATTGTAACCGGTATTACGAAATCGAGACTAAAAGTCTCGCCCTTCAGTATCGGGTAAAACAACCGGTACCTATGGCTCTCTTTGGTACCGGGTGAAGGTTACACTCGGTACCAAAATATTTTGGTTAAAAATATATTAAACCCGGGAAGAGGCCAGAATTCAAAGATGCGACTTCTTGCCTCACGTGTAGCTTCCTTATCATCTTATACATATTTTTCTTTTAAAGTAACCCACAGAGCACCTTTAGATACTGGTGGTGTTACCACCCGGCACTAAAGGATCTCTTTTGGCTCCCATCCACCCCAAAAGTACCGGAAAAAAAACCAAAACTACCATTGGTACCGGGTCTTCTTTGTGCTAGTACTTTTGAGATGACCTTTAGCTTATTTTCCCCCACCTCTCCTGCTGCCCCCCTCCCCTCTATATTTTTGTATCGAGTTCTGCCACTGACCAGCGGCACCCAGCAGGCGAGCAGCCACTGGCTTCTTCCATCCGTCCGTCATCACCCGTTTAGGCCCACATTATTCATTGTTTTGCACATAGTAATATGGATTCCAGACATAGAGCTAGATGCAAACTGATCATATCCTATCAGGAGAACTGCTGGAACGTATCCATATACTGTAACACATACTCCCTCCATCCTAAAAGTCTGATTTTTAGAAAATTTCAGACATATCATTCATTCTAAAAAATGATCTTGTTGCCCCTAATTAATATAACAATTGCTATTGAAAACCGTATTATTTATTTGATTTTCTAGGAAAATAGAATCTATTAAGTATTTGATTGGCTCTATTCGCTTTTCTATACAAATTGTTTCTTGTACTTGGCATTGCTTTAATTAGATGGATCTTTACTATAAGCTAAACACTCTTTGTGACAAATTTTAAAGGCTAAAACAACAACCTTTGTAGGATGGAGAGAGTAGATTGATTTGGAAATGATTTTATTATCCATATGGGAAATTATGTTGACGAATAATGTGCAAAAATTATCCGGAGGATGCATATAAGGACGATTTTCTGTATATCATAGAACACGCTGCAACGGAAATCAAGCTAAATAAGAGGCCAGATCGAGGCAACACTATACATACCGGTAAGCATGGAGTGCCCTAACAACTTCCTAGCGCCTTCAACTGGTTGCTCGGCTCGCAGGAGTACGCAGTGCGTTGTAAGATTCGTAAGCTTTGTTGAGAGCAAAGGTTTGGCAACGGGGGGCGGACGTGGGCAGTACTTAATCCATTCGGCCAGCATAGTAAATGACCACCCAGACGCATGTGCACGCTAGTTCATATTACTTTGTTCACGCACGGCTCCAAAAGGCTACGGTCAACGGTGTACTGTCCATGTGAGGTTGATCACTACCAACTTGCGAGGTCCATAGGTAATAGAACAATGTGAGTGGTGGTTGGAGGAAAACGATGAGTCATATAAATTTTTTTCTAACAATAGGTGAGGGGGTATAGACACTTATTTATAACATACACTAATCGAAAAAAATAAAGTGTTTTTGTTCCCTTTCCATGCTCCGTTTCATATTCAAACTCCAAGGTGGCGACTTTCTTGTGGGCATGTTGTTCCACATTTCAGTAACCATTTCAAAAGCAAAGTATTGACAACCGAAATTGGCAGCAAACAGATCAGGCAGGACCAACCGGTCTGATCGGTGCACCCAGACGATCTGACCGGTCTGAATGTTGTAGCCGATCCAACAGAAGACTACGAGTCTGATCGGTGGGTCTGACTGGTCTACCAAGAGTCCGAGTATATTAAGAATTTTCATAGATTTAGATCTGTAGAAGGATTTCTTGCGGGGCAAGTCCTCCCCACCCTATAAATATAAAGGGTCACGGCCGATTGAGACATCCAATCGATCAAACACAAACAAATCTACTACTTTTTATCATCTTTACTTTTATCTCTAAACCCTAGCTTTTTCAACCTTCATCTGCTGTTCTTGCTTCGCCTCAATGACGTCTGAAGGCGTTCTAGGTGCTCTGCTGACCCTAGAACAACACTGCCCACGCTTGCCTTGATGGGGTCTCTCCCGGGCGAGTGTTCGTTGGTTCATCGCTGGTCTACCCCGGCGACCGATCTGACCGGTTATGAGGACCAGGTCTGACCACCTTACGCAGGAGGCGCTACAGCGAGCCCCTCCTCATGCCGCACGTGCTAGTGTGATCATGTGTTGGCCTAGAAAGGCGTCAATATATTTTTGGCGACTCCGCTGGGGAAAAAAGATTTTGGTTGGCAAAAAATCGATCTAATCTACCCCGAAGAAGATGGGCTCCAACACTGAGCTTGACAAGGACAACATTATTGAAGCAACGACCGATCATCATCCTGGAGACATTCTCCAGATGCTGGAAAAGTACAAGAAGAAGCGTGATGAAGAAGATCTGAAGGCAGCGCTTGCAAGCATCAAAGTCGATCGACGGGGCAAAGTTTAAAAGATCAAGGAGATCGACTTCACTTCTACCTTCACAGATGTTGTAGCGAAAATGGCCTCTCATGCCATATTTCAATATAATATTTTGGTGATTGATATAGACAACACAACACTTGGACTAATATGATTGTTAAGATGACCATTCTCAGGCTTTTGTATCACCGATTGAACCGACGCTGAGAAAATCACATACGTCGGTGCATTAACTTGGAGCACACCAGGAATTTTGGTTTCACCGGTTGAACCGACGTTAGGGAAGTTGAATACGTCGGTGCAATGGACCCAGAAGCTGAGGCAAGGTCTATACACCGGATGAACCGACGATTGGGTCTTGGTGAACGTCGGTGCAGTTGTCCAGAGAGTTTATTTTTCAGAGTTCATAGGACAGCTACACTCACCGATTAAACCGACGCAGCATCGGTTGATTACCCGTACACGTAACGGCTAGTTTTTGAGGCGGGCAGTTTAGTATCACCGGTTGAACCGACGATGGCTATTGGAGGTGCGTCGGATTAACCGGCGTTAAGTATTTTTCTGGCAGCTTTTCTCCAACGGCTATATTTGCTTGTGCTGCCTATATATACCCCCAAGGACGGGTCATTTGAAATGGTTGGAGACTCTGGAAATTCTATTGAAGATCAACATCAACTTCATCCACCATATTGAGCTTAGTGCCACATTCAAGCTTAGAATAGCTTAGTGCAAGTGTGAGCTTGAAAAGCTTAGTGCTTGGGAGGACTTGATCTTGCGAGATCAACCTTGAGCAAAGTCTTGCTGCGGCAAGCAATCATTGTATTCGTCGTGTGACCCTCCGACTTGGTGTGGAGCGGCAACGACACTTTATGCGGGGAAGGAGACCCCCTTGGTGAGAAGCTCCGATAGTGAAGACGGTGCCGTTGGTGACGCTTCAAGAGAGACGGTGGCGGTGGCCTTGTCTTGGTGACTTGGGTCACTTAGCCTTTGCTTGCCGGGAGTCTTGGTGGTGAACGCAAGACGGTGATCAAGCGAAGAGACTTGGCATCACACTTGTTCGTGTTGGACAAGTGGCCATGGACGTAGGGTGGGACTTGGTGTCCTAACCGAACCACGTTAAATCGTGTGTCTTGGTGTCTTCACGGGAGTTTGCATATTCTCTCCCTTACCTCTTTACTTACCGTATTACGTTTCCGCATTTACTCTATCTTGCGTGCCTTTACTTTCCTAGTTAGTTTGATTAGGATTGGCTATAGGTTGCAAGTCTTTTAGGGGTAAGTAGAGAGTAGCATAGATAAACCTTAGTCATAACTAGCATGTGTAGGACGTATTAGGTTTATCTTATGCAAATAGATTGAGCCCTAGGATAGAAAGCGATTAGCGACCCTATTCACCCCCTCCCCCTCTAGGGTCGGACACCCCGGTGATCCTTACAGATGCATCTACCGAGGTAACACCCACTGTGAGTGAATCATCTTCCGGTGTTACTCTCAATCAAGTTAAGAAATTATTAGCTAAATGTGATGTTCATTGGGTTAATTGGCTTAGCTCCAAAGAAAAAAAAGCAGCTGGTAAAAAACCAGAGAGCCAATCATGCCTCACCTATTCCTACTGTTGTTACTTATGAAGTTCATACTTCTCAACCATCGGCAACTTTACTTGTGAGTCAACCATAGTATGGAATACAGATGGGACATTTCAGTGACACTACCCACCAATATGATGGGAGCTCAATATACATATTCTGTGAGTTCAGCCAACATTAGCCGACAAATGAGGTTGTTCCACACATGCTAAAAGTACACCCCAGAAGTACTATGGCACCTATCGGTCCTATTTCAGATGAGAAGTTCGACCAATATGTGCAATGGTTGCAAAACCGGTAGAGACCGGTCGGACCGACATTTCAGTACGGTCAGACTGGTTCACCCCAGCCGGTCAGACCGGTTGCAATGACCGGTCCTCACAGCCATATGGCCCCAAATGAGCATACTGCATCTACGTCCACGCAGTCAAATTCTTCAAGTGATTTTAATAAAATGCTTGCTGAATATAAAAATGATTTGGCTAATCTGTTTAGAGAAAATCTTGGAGTAGATGTTAGAGGGAAAACTCATGCATATCAAAAACCGTATCCCACTTCGTTTGATTCGATTTCATATCATGCTGGTTTTTAGGTTGCCTGAGTTTGTTAATTTCAGTGGGGAAGATAGTAAAAGTACTTTTGAGCATATTAGTCAATATCTTGCCCAACTAGGAGAAGTTGGTTCTATAAATAAGTTGAAAGTGCGCTTGTTTTATTTATCTCTAACTGGAACCACTTTTTCATAGTTTTTTCTTTGGCACCTAATTCCATTAGCTCATAGAAACCATTAGAGTAGAAATTCCATTAGCACTTTTTTTATGGGAATAATGAGCTTAAATTGTCCCACTTGACATCGGTTAGACAGATGCGTGATGAATCTGTCAATGATTACCTAAAAATATTATGTTATACAAAAAACCGATGCTTTAGTGTGAATATTGCTAAAAAAAAGATCTAGCAGATTTGGCTTTTAGGCTTACACTCTCATATTAAGGAAAGATTAGAGGGCTATACTCATATTAAAAAAAGATTAGAGAGCTATGATTTCTTTACTGTTACTCAGGTGCATCAAAGAGCTTTGGCTATAGAAAGCCGAAGCAAACAGTCTCAAGAAACTCATAGACATCATCATTCTAGTATCCATTCTCTAGAATGCAACTCAGATTGTTCGAACGATGAGTCTAAAGATGTCTATGCTGCTAAGTTCATTTGGCTGTCCCAAGCCAAATCTTACACTTATTCTGCTCTTAAGCTGATTCACAAAAATCGACAAGAAAAAAATTTACTTTTAATGTACCCAAGTGTGAGAAAATATTTGATGAGTTGTATAATAATGGATACATTAAGATTTCACACACCATACCGTTGCTTGAGGAGTTAAAGCGGCGACCTTATTGTAAATTTCATAATATTTTCTCACATGCAACCAATGATTGTAACATTTTGTGTAGACAGATTCAATTGGCCATAAATGAAAGACGATTTCTTCTTCCTACAATAATGCAGGTTGATCAAAACCCTTTCCCTGTGCATACACTTGAGTTGAAGAATCCCATAGTGTTAACTCGGCCAAGTAGAAGTCTTCCTGATGCAAAGGGATTTCCATCGACTTAGGTGCTCGTCTTAATTAATTGCAACCAGAAGCAACTTGACCCGATGCTTTCCGGTTCACAGGCAACTCCAGTGCACTTTAACTTGGTTGTTAAACAAGAATAATGCTCACATTGAGTCATATAGTACCCACGAAAACGATTGTTTCCTGCATGACGAATGAAGACAGACGCCAAAGTGATCAAGGGTCCATAGTGAAGCCTTCTCGACCAAGCATCTACTTTATTGTGAAGAATGGAAACACGATCATATATAAGTCTAGTTGTAGCCATCATTTATAGATAAATCTGCTATGTGTACATGCTCTTTTTTTCATACCTATCTTCGCTACTACAAAAATGGTCTTTGGTCCAACACATTAGTCTCGGTCACCATCGGACCCGGGACCAATAACGGCTTTAGTCCCGGGTCCAACGACTAGGGGGCAGTGGGAAGCTTTAATCCCGATTAGAGCCACCAACCGGGACTAAAGGTCCTGGATACTTAATCTTGGGTGGAGCCACCAACCAGGACTAAAAACTGACCCTTTAGTCCCGATTGGTAGCTCCAACCCGAACCAAAAGAGTCTTTAGTCTCGGTTGGTGGCTCCAACTGGGACTAAAGGATCCTTTACATGTTAGTTTAAAAGGAAGGCATCTCATCCAAACCCACATGTGTTGTGTAGGTGGGGTGGCAAGAAAGTTTTACGCGAGTCAAAAGGTCATGAGTTCGATAACTGGTCGATAAACTACTCGAGTCTATAATTCTATATACAAGTTGTAGAGTGCGTTTGGAACTCTAAATCATCTTATATGATTATCTAGAACCGGGACTAAAGGCCCTTAGGAACTGCCGGTTCCAAAACCAGGACTAAAGGCCCTTAGGAACTGGTCGATAAACTACTCGAGTCTATAATTCAATGATCATTAGCATGGGTAAAGCAGTTCATATAACTGGTCGATAAACTACTCGAGTCTATAATTCTATATACAAGTTGTAGAGTGCGTTTGGAACTCTAAATCATCTAATATGATTATCTAATAAGGGCAGCCCCAGTGTGCGGAGAAAGTGAACGGTGTGTGAAAAAAATCGAACACAACACACTGGGGCGGTCGACCTTTGGGTGTCAGAAAGTAAATCAATGTAGTCGAACCCAGCCGATTTATTCAAAAAGGGATGGTACAAGTTTAGGGGCCAAGAAGCAGGAAGCCTAGTAACGAAAATTGCATGACTCTGCAGAGCTCCTGTTCGCCGCTGCAATTCGCTCTGAACCAAATGAGCTGCATTCCTGCCACGACAAGCTAAGTGGATGCCTCCTAGTGTAGTCGGCTATCTAAATTCTAAAAAATAATTGCATCTACAGACCCATGACATGCATGTCATGTTGTGGATATCATGTTTTGTTATGTGAACATTCTTGAGTAAGCTGAGTAAGCTGGAGCCACCAGGATGAAATTTACTTCCTCAGGAAAAACTGATAATGGAGTCTAATATGCAGAATCATAAAGAGCATATGATGGCAACTCATTATATTACCGCATCTTCAACATCCACACTTTCATATGCGAGGTTGCTCTTACGGAAATGCTTGAGAAAAGCGAGATAATTAACCAAAGAGGTTATGCTTGCGCATCCCTAGTCAAGTTTCGCAAAAGCTTGTCCATTTCAATGCACCTCTATAGCTACAACAACACCGTCACGGCACATCACTCGAGTCGGTTCGAATGTCCAGAGGTGAGTTGGTTCCATACATATGTTTTAAATAAGGTAAGGTTTGTTCCTATTTCCATTGGACAAATTGGCATCCCGAACAGGCAAGGAACTTTTTCCTGCCTGAATGCAATACATGTTGAAGCAAGCTCCGGTATGTAAAGCTCGAAGGTGAGGTAAAAGCGCAAAAGACCTGTACAGCTCCTCAAATGTTGTTGCAGATAATTACTCCAGTCAAGAATGGGAGGCAGCATGAACATGGAACCGAGGATGGCTTAGGACGCCTCTCTCTCAGTGCTCCTTTCACCCGAGGATATTTGCTGGGAATCTGAACGGGTAATCCTCCGCGACATTCCCGAGCCATTGTCAGGTGATACTTCTGGATGAGATGGTACATGTGCCAGCATTAGTCGAGAAGTTGAGACCTCACTAGATGGTGATGAAGCATGGCCATACATGACTGTTCCTATTGAATGATCGAATTTGCAATTTGGACCGAACTTGCACATGCCATAGCGAGAATAGAAACTGCAAATGGGTTCTCCCTGTAAGCAGTAAAAAGAGGTGTGTAAGCCACACATGTATCATCTTGTAGAGTGTGTGTGTGTGTGTGTATCACACTATCAGTGATATCAACCACGATACTATTCAAATGTTCCTAATTTGTATTGATCTTCATAGCTAATAATAATAAATCAAAAAATAAAGAAAATGAAGGAGGACAAAGTGACAGTATATGTTACAATCAATGGACGGGGTATAGTACAAAATCCAATATACTGCTGCTCAGTGTTCTTGAAAGCATGTAGTTATCAGACAATAAATGATGGGTGAACAGAAAATGGATCATATTCGGCTCAATGGTAGTTTCGTGTCATGAATGAAAGAGCTAAAGGAGCATAAAGAGGTATTAGCATGTCTACATGTAATTTTAACAGAGAACAAATGGTACCAATATGGCCAGCTAAGATCTAACCAAAAAATTGCATAGACATCTTAGAACATGTAATTTTACAAAAATCTTACCGGACGCAGGGGTAGGCCCAATGAACTCAGTGCACAATTGGGAGTAGGAATTATTCGCTCCCTGGGATGATGGAACTTGCATACAGCACCAAACTTACAGTCACCAGTCTTCATATAGAACTGACATTCAGGTTGGTCAGGTCTTTCTGGAAACACATTTTCCCTCTGTACTGCATAAAGTCCAACAGGAACTGAACCAGCTTGGTATGATGAAAACATTCCTTGATCTCCAATGCCAGGTGTTCCCCTTTGGCGTGAGCCAGTATAGTATTGGGCAGATCCAGGTGTCCGTTGTTGGTCCTCTGAGGATGATGAACCAATCTGCGCCTAAATAAAAAACTAATGACTCATAAAGTACATGGAAACTGCAGAACAATTCAAGAGCAACAAGTTACTTTCAAGACTTAAAGGTAATCGATATTCCAAGTACAACCTCTAAGCTCGTACCCCTAAGCATGGAGATCAGCATGAACGTGATGAAGAAATCAAGAAAGCAAACAAAATTTCACATAAAAAGGCAAAAGTAATCCTTATCAAGATTTTTTTTTGACGGTCAGCGGGGGTAGGGGTGGAGGGTGGGGGCATTGATTGGGCTTCTTGCAAGCCCAAAAGTTAGGATATTAAGCAAGCTAGGAAAAAACTTGGGTCGAAAGACATTTTGCATCGATTACATATTAGAAAATGCTGAGCACCAGGCTTCGCGGACAATGTAGTCTGTAATCCTTATCAAGATATATGTATTATAACAAAATAGTCATGAAAAGGCATTACAGACTAAGGTTTACACCAGGAACATAGGAATCACTATGGACTAGTTTTTCAACATGGAACTTTTCTAGCCTAAGATGTGATTTGTGCTCTAGGGCCTAGAGGTGAAGCAGCATAGCAATGAAACTGCGTCCGAGAAAAAAAAGCAACAAACAACAACAACAACATAGCCTTTTGTCCCAAGCGAGTTGGGGTAGGCTAGAGATGAAACCCAAAAGACACAAAGGTCATGGTTCAGGCACGTTGATAGCTAGTCTCCAAGCGCTCCTACCGAGAAAAAAAAAAGCATAGCAATAAAACAAAGCACGGGTGCACTCTGAACTAGTCAGCCCTGGGATCCCAATCTCAATATCACTTGAGTCAATAATTAATTATTTATGGTTTAAAAATCAGCGACCCTCCAGGCAAGGGCCCAATATTAAATTTTGTTCAGTACATCATGGTAACCTTTACAAGACAAAACTTTGCTCCCTACTGCCAAAATGCATGTTGCTAGAAGTTGTGTGCAAGATTAAGAAAGTGTTAACCTAGTTACTCTACATTTATGCTACATTATAAAGAGTAACAAAAAAGACGAAAACAGTAGCCGAGTATTTATCAGATAATGGTGGTAGCAGGTTTATCAGTTAACCTGCCGAGGTTTCAGGTCAATCAGGTCATCGATTGGACTGGCACCAGTCAGATCTTATATCTAGTTGAAATGGTTCAGTATAGTTAACAAGAAAACTTTTTGTATGTACAAATTATTGAACAAAGATAGCAACCACTCTGACATGATTCTCAACAAACAAATGGCTGGACCACAATGTAATCAGGTGTTATGGTCGACCAACTATCTCGGAGAAGAAGCCGTGACCGTGACTGAAGCCCAAGCCAACATCAGTGATCAAGACGTGGAGCAAGCGACGCTCCAGTCAGTTATCCTTTTATTTCAAATTTGTAATCGTAGTCAGTTAATGTAATGGACCTATATGTATTGTACTAGGAGATCTAATGACGAGTTACGCTAGAGATCATTCTGATCTCTCGGCGCCCTTGTGCCTCTCGCAACTCTCGCTTCCGTGTTCGTCCGTCTCTGCAGGACGCCGGCCGTCAGGACGGCGCTCCAGCCTCGTCGCCGCCGGGAGCCGAAGCCTCGACCACCTACATCGCACGGCTACTTCCTCCGGCGAGAGATCAACCCTGACAATCTGGTATCAGCGTCCTTTCCGATGGCTGGGAACCAGTCCGCCTCCGCCTCCGTCCCTCCGCCCGCGTCCAACGCGCCGCCGTCAACCACAACCGCGTCCACTGCTCCGCTACAAATTGCCGCCGCAATAACCGCGCCGCCACATGCCGTCAACCCCCCCCCCCCCCCCCCCCCCCCGCCTCGATTCCGCCTTCGATTGGACCCAGCGCCGGGTGATAAATGCAGTCGTTAGACCATGTGAAAAGTAAAAAGGAGGTCATGGAACATACAGTGTAAGGATTCCACCCTGGGACCTGAACAAGACCTGGAGGAACAAGCACTTGCGCATAGCTTGAATGACCTGGCCACCTTGGACTTGCAATGAAAGATGCAGATCTTGACAAGGGCCAGCTTGTTACAGCCCCTTGGTACGCATGCTGGCCAGGAGAAGTTGCAGACTGTCCAGGTGAATAACCAGAACCACGTACTGCAACCATCATGGTAGATGGTTGTGGATGGTGAAATTTACATGTGCTTCCAAACTTGCACTGCCCTGTTCTTAAATAATAGGCACATTCCTTTTCACTCTGCAGTAACAAAATTCAAGTAAATGAAATTAATATTGCAAACAAGTTGCAGAGCAATGTGACACCATACTAACTAGCTATCAATATCATTAATTATTGTCAATCAAAGTAGGAATTAGGAACAAACCGGGCGGAATGGGTAGCCCAATTCATTCAACTGCACTCGAGTTGCCATTGCAGCCTTTTCTCGGGGGTGGTGAAACTTGCAAGTTGCTCCAAACTTGCATGTGCCGGTCTTCAGATAGTACTGAAAAAGAATGGTGATGTTAAATGTGAAAACAACAAAAATAAAATGTGTAAGTCGCTAAAGAACAATAATGTATCACACACTTTTTTTAAAAAATGGTATACTCCCACAGAAAAGAAGAGGAAATGTATGAGCGACTAGATTATAATGATTCAGATCATTCAGACAAACAGTACATATCGCATAGCCATGCACAAATGAATTCTATCACCCTAAATTAACTTATAGTTGGATTACAATGCAAAAAATGCAAACTCGCTGAAGAGCCATTTATGGCTTAGTGTGAGGTTCAGTATTTCAATCAAGACTCAAGGGAACATTATGTGAGCTATTTAAGAGGCTATAACTGTTTGTCTGCATGGACCAATAAGCAATGATCATATTGAACAGCACAACAAACAAAGTTTATGCAATCCCAAGAAACAGCATAAGATGAATCGATGCTAGCAAACACCGAGCTCAATTCTTCTTGATGAAAGTAAGAATACATAATGAAGGACCAAATGTGTTCTTAGTGTTATGTTTCTATTGGACCAAGAAACTCCAGCAAATAACTGTCATCATGCACCTACACTATGCTTGAAGCACAACAATAAGACAATTTCAGTCAAGCACCTTCAAAACACAAATAGTGATCTGGAGTTAACCTAGACTAAACATCTCAACCAATAATTCATGGCAATGGCAGTGGGACATGCCTCCTATGAATTGAGAGCATGAGCGGATATGAATCCACAATCATATTTTGCATTGTCTTCAAACATAAGGGGAAAACTAGAAGCAAGGAATCTCACTTGACATTCAGGCTGACCATTTCTTTGAGGATATTCTCCCTTCATTCTTGCAGCAGCAACGGCCTAATAATCAGACCACCACCAATATTATTATTCACATATGGGAAAGACAACCCTTCCCCAGACCCCGCACAGTGCGGGAAGCCTACGGCACTGGGTACGCCCTTTTTTTTATATGGGTACAAAATTTATGAAAAGTAGGACAAAGAGGCATGATCCATACAAAATAAAGAGCTATAAATTTACAAGGGCTTGAATCTAAACTTGCAATCTATTGTGCGTGTGTACATGCGTGCGTGGTTCTGTGTGTGTGTGTGTGGGTGGGTGGGTGTGACACTCAGTTTTCTTCTATTAATACAATGATACACAGCTCTCATGTGTGTTTTAGAGAAAAACTGTAAATTAATAACCTACAAGTTAAATCATGATCTGTTAGTTAATGTTTTGATGAACATGTAGCTCTCACATATGAACACAAGGGAGGGAATGCACCGCAGCAAAGCCTAGTCTTGGAAAAGGAATTACTATAATAATAAAAAAACTCCATGAGTGCAACCTTATACAGTATGCATGATTGGAATTGAGAAGCCACTTTAAATGCCTTAGAAGTGAGGATTGTACAAAACTAGGTCAAATAAGACAGACACAAAAACAAATATGAATACTTTGTGTGCAAAAGAGATCATATAATGTCTGAAAGAAGAGTAGAGGAATAGGCATTACCAGCTTCCTATCTGCTGGATGGTTAAATTTACAGGTCATCCCAAACCTGCACATGCCAGTCCTCATGTAATAACTACAATCTGGCTCATCAACACGCTCTGGGTACGGCCCCAGTTCCATAGCTTCTCCTAAGTTCATCTGCCACATCGCTTCTGCAACTGAAACATAGGAATATTAGCAATTGTTCATTTCAAAAATGCAGCAAACTGACAAAGCTTTATGATGTTCGGATTATTAGCACCAAAGGAGAAGAGGCAGCTGAGTGCCATTCCATTAGGAAGAAAACAAGATGTACCACACACACACACACACACACACACAACCCTCCCTCCCTCGGACACACAACACTCGCACACGCAGAACACACACCACACTTAAATCTAGCTATTTAGAATGAAACATTCACAGCAAATTAGTACCGCTAGTACCATAAAATTAGAGAGATAACCAAACAGAGCAAAGGGTACAAATTTTGTTCTTTCTACAAAAATAAGCCCTATTTGTTGGCTTCGATTTCCACTAAAAGAGAAGGAAAAGACTAGAACTCAACTAAATCCATGAATAGTGCTGCAGAAAAGTTTAAAAAACACCAAAAAAATGATTCAAACGTGGCGTCAAGTCAGTGCAATATGAAGAAGATCCCCGTTTTCAGGATACCTTGCCCTAATCATAGAACTTTTGGGTTACTGTTTTATGTGCCAGCTCCTTAAAGGAAGCTGAATCCAAGCAGCCTCAAGATGAGAAAAAACTGAGCATCTAGAGTTGTTGGTGGCAGCAGTGAACAACACAGAATAAATCATCTCCCCTGAAGATCTTGGAAGATATCTCTAGAAATCTCTAGGTGCAAGCATGAGCAGAGGCTGACAGAAAGAAAATTGGAAAAGTAATTTTAAGTGACAACAAGCTAAATGTTTCCACAACCAGTGTTCCGACAGAAATACAAAATGTAAACCATAATTCTCCACAAATAATATAAAACTACAATTGAAATTCAATCTTCAGTCCTAATCAGGATCCTCCAGATCCTTAAATAACAATTAAACTATTGTCGCAACCTTAAGGGAGCAAAGAGGTTGTACCCCGTCTCCATGACACACAATTTTGTTAAGTAAAACATGACCTCTGCTTGGGTTGTCCATTATGGCAAATCAAACCACAATCAGTTCATCTTTATGTATAAAAAAATCAACAAACAACCATCATATTCTCAACCCTCCAAAACGTGCCATACCTGCCCATTTAGGGATTCATGCTAGAGAATCATCATGAAATTTAGAAATTCAATTGCACACAAGAGATGTATCATACAACAAAGAAACCATCATTCCCAAACACCTGCAAAATATATTAGCATTGGTATTTTTCAAGAAGAACATGAAATGCGTAAGACCAGAGCGAACCCTATTTAGTCTAAGTTCTAACATCTTCACTTCAAAGAGAAACCACTTCAATTGCACTCACAAATTAGAATCTGCAAACTGAACATCAACCAGCTCAAAAACTGAGTAAATCTTCTTATTGAAGCTCCGCTTCCTAATAAAAAAACTGCAATATCAACTGATGCATAAACTGCAACAAATCAGTGAACTAACTCTCCACAATGTCCTCCAAAATGAAACAATCACACCAAAAGAACCAGCTATCTTTGGAAGACATTCATCGTAAAATAAATGATGTCCAAAGCTCCATTTTGAGGCCTCATTCTTTTATTTACTGCACCGAAATCAATAACTTACTGCACTCGCAAGTTAAAACAATGAACCAAGGAGAATCAGTTGATGCAAAGCCTGCTCCAGAACATTGCACTAGTCTCCAGAATTGGAAACATTGGCACAAGCTAAATCTCAACAACAGTTCAATAAGCACTTTGAAACAAATCCATAGACCTAAGATGGGCTAGACAGGGTAGACACCTTCATCAGCTTCATGGGGTCTGATGATAACAGCTACAGTGACTGAAGAGAGCCCCCCCCCCCCCCCCCCCCAAAACATTCACACACAAAAAAACACACAGGAGCCACCACGGGGAATCAATGGTGTCAACTTCACAGCCATATGAGACATTAGATCAGGAATATGTTAATCAAAAACTTGCTCAAATTGTTCAAAGAGGACCCTGTATCCATAATCATCACAAAACAAAATTAGGCAACAAAAAGGATACAAAAGGTGAAAGTGCTTTTGACCAGTTTGTAGACAACCCATAAAAAGACATATCAAACAGTGAAACTGAGCTTAAAAATACTTGGTCTAACGTTGCACAACAATGGAAAGTATAATACTGAAAAAGGAAGGATGGGCCACCACACTAATAAACATTAAACAACTACTAATATAGTCTTTCATGTGCCACCAAAACTGTGTACAGTACAGTACTTCAAAAAAAGCCTAATGTCGTGAATCCATCAGCAAAAAGAATAAAAGGAATATCAACCATGCTGTAGATATTCAGTATACCTGTTGCGCGAACAACATGCACACATGCAATGCAGGCAAAGGAAATGCATCTAACTATTAGTTGGAAAGCAAGATAAATGTTGGAAACCTCAGCATTATCCGAGAGCAAGGAAATTCAGAATTTTGTCAAGGATAGGTAGAAATTTAAGTTCTTCAACCATTATTCAACTACTCTTGATCCTCAAAACACAAGTACATCAAGACAACCATCTTCAGAGACAGCTGAAGCACAAATTGCATCAAGAGTACTAACAAACAAGCCACCTATATTTTCATGTGCCTCCTAAAATGTGAATATCCATAAATCAGTTCATCACCTCTCTTCATCATTCTTTCTAAACTAAGCAACCTAACGAAACAGATTATGTTGTTCACTAGAAAACTTTAGTTATCCTATCCACTAGAAAACTTTATATTCCTTGATACAGAAAATCACATGAAAACTATCTCTACGAGATCAACCTACTAGAAAGAACAGGAGCGCATAAACCACAAAAATGTCAATCTCCATGGAAGGAAGGTATGTCACTATTGCAAGGGTGAGAAAAGAGACCCAAAGGCTCAAAGCAACAAAACTCCATGTAACTGTGCTCCAAGAACAAACAAAGTCTGACATTTCCACTAAGAAACGGCAGCAACCCCATGCCCATTTCAGAAACCTCAGCAAAACAATTCCCATCAAACATGAAGACCATCTCAAAACAAAATTGCTGATACAGCACAACAGACAGCACAACCACAGCAGCATTGATGAGGTAAAATAGGAACTGCAATGAATTGAACATCTTCAGGGAGAGACCTTCCCTATCATCCAGGAGAAGTTCTGAACTTTCTCGACTGAGGATGTTCACTCTTCGGTAAAAAAACACCGCTAATCATTATTCACTGGATACCAACCATGATAAACCCAGTAGAGATCACAAAGTTGGAAAGTGCAAGATTGGCAGCACTCCGCACCTCCACCAAAAGCACCGGCATTGCCAAAGCACGTCAATCGAAGCAATCCTGCCGACACAGGCACATCAACTGTGCTCAAATGCTGCGGGCTTTGCCACCCGACGCAGCGCCCCCTCAATCACGCCGAAGCAGCTGCAGCTCCTTCAATCCGCAAAACGCCAAAACGCACAGGTTCTCAATGAATCGTCGCCTAGTCGGACACACACCGACGCGGATGCCCCGTTGGCACCACCGCCGCGCGCCCAAAATTAACGGAAACCACCCACGCGGCACGCGCGACCGACACCGCGGGGCCCTCGGCATTGCCCGGTTCTGCGCGCCCGCACGCGCGCAAGCGATCCAAGCCCCTCTAACACCACCGCCGTGAAACCCGGCTTCCTCCGAATGGAGACCGACAGCACAGCCCCCGCCCAATCGAACCGAAACCAGCCGCGCTCGAGCCGCCCCCGCACGCACACGCTTCAGCGAAAGTAAGCACTGAAGCCGAGCAAGAGGAGGAGATACGGGGAGGGGTTGCTCACCTTGGTCGACCCCGTGGGCCCCGATCGTCGCGGCTGCGGCAGCCGCGGCGGCCGAGGAGGAGGAGCCCTCCCCCGCGCCGCCCCCTGCGCCAGCGGATGGCGCAGCCATCACCGCCGCGCCAGCATCAGATCGCCCCCGCCCCCGCCCCCGCCGGTGATCAGTCGGTGGCGGCTGCTCTCGCGCGCCCGTGGAGGTGTCACGCGCGCGTAAGAGAGAGAGGGCAGTGCGAAGAGAGAGAGAGAGAGAGAGGTGGAAGGGGAATGAGAGGAACGAGGCGTCCCCGTTCGGACAGCCAGTCGTTTTGTTCCTCCCCCGTCCCTCACCCTCCTTTTCACCGCCTCGCCTCGCGGCCGCGCTCCGCTTGCGCCAACTACCGAACCACCCACCCAGTCAACCGGGGCCTACGCGCACCCGGCGGGTGTACACGGCTGCTGCAACTGGGCCCGCGTGACGCCATGTCACCGTGATAATAGAAATGGGCGGCCCGATCAGGAAATGGACGGTTGAGATCCGGCCAACGGTGTATTATGTGTTGGATCTCAAATATGATTTCCTAGCTTTCTTTTCAATTGGAAAAAATAATTTTTTGGCTTATTGATTATGTGCGTTTTTGTGAAATATAACAAACAAGCTTAGGCTCTAGTTGATTTAGCAAATTTAATCATTTTGTCATTCTTCTCAAATACAATAAATAAAAATTTCAGTCATGATGTTCATGTTTTCAATGGTGAATATGTTTTTTCTTTATTAGCTAGTACAACTCATTGCAACAATGTTACAATAAACTTTGTTTGATCTTTTTTTGCAAATAATATTTCTAATATATGATAAAATAGAATATTAACTAGAGCACTGTACTTAATTAGCTAACATATCAATCCAAAAGGACTTGCACCATTTGTTCAAAATTTTACTAGAGTCTATTGAATATACTTTATATAAGTTCTATATTGTACATTTTGGCTATGATGCTATTTTATTGGGTCATAATCCTAAAAATATAAAGATATATGACGATACAAATCAATTCAATTTATTTAGGGCTTCTTGGATGGAGGAGTTTGTAGAATTCGTGTAAATGAAAGAGTAAAAATGGACCGACTTCTCTGCATATCTAAAAAGATTCTATTTTAAATCCATATCGTTCAAACATATGCCAACAAAACTGTGCTTAATTGATTGTACTATAATATATGCCAAATATTAAATACTTGGGGGACAATAAATGCTCCTCACAATACATGCAAGTAGAAAATCATGCTAAATGTTGGGTATTTATTTAGAGTTATTATTGCAAATTCATGTGATAAACATGCGATTTTGTGTCAAAACACTACTAGAGATATTTTGATGTATGAAGAATGAGCATCACAACAATCTTTTATAGAGATATTAGAATAGTGTCAATATAATAGGCATTATAGAGGCATTTGCGAAATGTCTGATTTTCCATTCACGGATATTTTTGTCAACTAACACAGACAAGAAGGGGAAAGATAAAGTGGTCACTTGGAGCTCAAAATGGGAGATTACTTTTCTAATTTAATCTTCTAATTATGACGTGAGGACCTGATTCATTCCATCCCAGGTGTGTTTGGTTGCCTCCATATAGTCCATATATATAGAGTGGGACTAGATTGAGGTGGTTCAGTGATCTAAGAAGAGTGTTTGATTATCTGCCGGTGGAAGGATGCAGGGACCCTGCACACCTAAGAGGCTAAGATTGACGAGTGGGCCCAAAACAGGTGCAATGAATCCATGAGGTTTGCATGAGGAGAGAAGTTTATTTCGCATGTATCTACAGGACCAAAATGTGAGTGTATTTTTGCATGTGCTCCCAAGATGTGAGTGTACTTTTGCATGTCCCATGTATTTTTATACACATACATCGGTGCATGATGGACCTCATACTGGCTCCCAAACACACATTAACAACCCCATAATTGTCCACCCGTACGTATTAGAAAGAAGAACTTCAATTTGGAGCTAAGCACAGCAAGTGCTACCCTATGTTTTGTATGTTCTTTAATTTTTCTATTATGACGTGTTAGTATTGCTAGGTATAGCTTCCCTTGAGTTGACGCTAGTTTCGGTCAACATAGAGAGCACTCGAGCGTGCAGGTCACAAAAGGACCAAAGGGCAGCGAGGCCGCGTAGACCGGTCAGATCACCATTCAGACTGGATTTAGGATTTCGCCGGAATCGGTCGTCTTGAGGAATAACTATCACACTTACGTGGTGAAGAACGACGAGGTTTACGAGCAAACCAGCAAAGGATAACCAATGCGCTTACGTGACGAAAAACGACTAGTTTACGAGCGAATTAGCAAAGATCGTCGAAGCTCTCACCCGGGAGGGACCCCGTCAGGGCGTGAACATCGTCAGATGTGCCCTAGGCTAACCAGCAATCCTTGGACGCCATCTATGGCCGTAGAGGTCAATAGACGAACAACATGGAGAGGTTGGAAGCAATTTAGGGTTTTTGAGAGGTAAAAAAGTAGATGCAAAGTTTATTGGTTCGATTGGAGTGTGCCAATCGGCCATAGCCCTTTATATTTATAAGGTGGGGAGGTATGTACCCATTAGGAGTCGAAACCCTCACATATCTCATGTCAAAATACAACTCGTAGCTCGGACCAGCATGTTTATACTGGTCTGACCAGCCTAACCACCCATGGACCGGTCTGATCGGTCCGAATGCACTTACGGACTGGTCAGCCCTCTAGCAGACTGTTCGTGTGTGGAAACCGAACTGTCCGCGTGTTCGGAGGTCTGAACTCTACTCTACTGGGACCAGGCCAGAACATTCGGATGTCTGAACGTCCATCTGGCAGACTATCCGCATGTGGAAACCGGATGGTCCGCATGTTCGGAGGTCCGAACTTTACTCTGCTAGGACCAGGCCAGAATGTTCAGATGTCCGAATATCCTGACCCACAGATGATCCGCGGTGTAGGCCGGACGGTCCACACCAGGATCGGTCTGATCGACTTATACGACCAGTCTGATCGGTTCTCCTAGATTACTTAGCAAACCTCAACTTGTGCCAATTTTGGGTGTTAACATATGCCCCTCTGTTTCTTGGTAAAGCTTGCGTACCAAGAAACATTCCACAAATCCAAAACTGCACTTGATATGCCTCAAGAAAACGATTCTATCCTGTTGCTCATTGTTGGTATTTTTTAACTCTCACAGAGAAGTCCGCAAGTGCACGGAAATATCGTTGTAGCACTTCACCCGGAAGTATTCAGGGTATCATATTTTCCGCGAGGAATGGAGGTGCAACGATCTTCTAACTAGTTTACCCGGAGGAAGAGAGAATGGTGGTCTTTGGGTAGTGTGGTTGTCTAAGAGAAGAGATACTTTAGAGAGATAAACCAGCTCTCACTTGCTTGCTTCGGGCACCGGCTTACTCCTGGTCTGCCAAGAGTATCCGGCTATTAGCTCTACACCCAACCCTCACGTGGTGGACTACAAAAGGACGGATAGGGCTGTCACCACCAGCTGCCTACCCCGACAAACTGTGGAGAAGGTATGCAAACAACGGTAACCTCTAGCCCAGACACCACATCTAAGCTATCGATTACTACTCTAGCCCCGACTCTGTCCCTTAAGGCCTTGAGTGAGTAACCAAAAACAGGCCTATGCTTTTCTAAAATGGCTAGGAGTTTGACTGTCTCCACGTCAGAAAGCTTATACTAATGATGATGGGAGATTCAATTTCGCCGTTTAAGAAAGCATAGCGAAGGCCAGAAGGAAGAGGTTTTAGCTCGATTGGTGGTTGTGATGGCCGTTCGTCGGTGTGAAGCTCAAGAGTTTCTCCTGAGTCATCTTCTTCCTGAATGAATAGTTTGGCATCTTGTTCTAAGGATGACGCGGAAGGCTCAAAAGGGAAAATGGCCATCACTTCTTCAACCAGCTCTGGCTGGGGAAGAAGTTCAGTGGGAGAATTCTTCGCCCGATAAATCGGGATCGAGAATGTTTCTCTTCCCAGCTTAACATCGAGGGTTCCTAGAAGCGAAGCTTCTAGGAATAGTTTTTCTAAGGGGTGCCCAATTAAAATGTCGAAGTCATAGACATCAAAGACATGAAAATCAAGGGCAACCTCAAAGTCATCATGACGTACAAGTACATCATGCACTATCCCAACTCCCTCTAGGATGGATCCTGGTGCATTCCTAAGGGTTTTCTTAGTTGGAACCAAAAAAATTCTCCAAATGCGTAAATGCATAGGAGGCCGACATGATGTTTACTCCAACCGTGGGATTGTATAAGACCTCTTCCAAGGTTCCTTGGATAAAACAGTGAATGTTCAAAGAGGGGGACAATAATCTGAAGTGGTTCAGAAGATAACTCTCCCTCTTCTACCCACTCACTACTCATGACAGCGGTTAGGTCCCTAACCGTCTCTTTAAGGAAAGCCTTATCGAGAGGTTCGGTAGGACCAACTAGAATAGGGGGTCTTTTCTGGTAAAGGTAATTCGAGGTATTTCTGTAATCTTTGAATAAATCATCCTCGAATTTAAAGGGAAGAACCAAAGGTTGAATTTCTTCATCCTCCAGTGTTCTCGGTTCGGGGGAAGGCTTGGTGGTTGAGTCTGGGTTAGTTAAGGGTAAGGAAGCTGACTCAATCAGCGGGACTTCCTCACAACTTGAAGGTTCTACTGACGGGAGGGTTTCGGTGAAGGAGGTGTTTTCCAGAATACGATCTAGAAGGGCCTCTCCTTTGAAAGTGATTTTGCACATGAACAACCCTTCGCCAGTGATATCAAGCTGTTGGGCAGACTCCTTGTTAAGCCCTAACTAGAAGTGTTGAAGAAACACGTGGTCGGGGATAGACAAATTTGGCCAGCATGAGTTAGCTTGGAAAACCTGGCCCAGGCTGCACCTATGGACTCCTTCTCATCCTGACAAAAGTCGAGGATCTCTTTTCATAGGGAAGCAATGCGAGAAATCGGGAAGAACGTAAGACAGAACCTGTCTCATAGCTCTTCCCACTCTCCATTTACCTTCCCTATGTTATGAGCGTACCATTTTTTCACTCTCTCAGCAAGGGAGAAAGGAAATAACTTCCACCGAAGTGTTTCTTGTGCCATGCCTGCGATTGACAGACATGAGCACAACTGCTTGAACTCTCGTAGGTGGTGGTAGGGGTTTTCATCATCAAAACCTGAGAAGGATTGTTCCCGAACCATGGCTATGAAGCCAGGGCGGAGTTCAAAGCCTGAAGCTGTGATTGGCTTGGAGGATTTTGGTGGCTCTAAGAACTCGCCCTTGGGAGCAGAGAATTGGTGGATAGAAAGGGAATCCATGGAATAAGGATAAAGAGCAAGGTAAAAAGAAAGGATACGTGCAAACTAGGTTCAAAGACAACTACAGCAACCGTTCCCCTGCAACGGTGCTAGAAATGCTTGTTGGTATTTCTTAACTATCACAGAGAAGTCCGCAAGCGCATGGAAATACCATTGTAGCACTTCACCCAAAAGTATTCAGGGTATCATATTTTCCGCGAGGAACGGAGGTGCAATGATCTTCTAACTAGTTTACCCGGAGGAAGAGAGAAGGGTGGTCTTTGGGTAGTGTGGTTGTCTAAGAGAAGAGATACTTTAGAGAGATAAACCAGCTCTCACTTGCTTGCTTCGGGCACCGGCTTACTCCTGGTCTGCCAAGAGTATCCGGCTATTAGCTCTACACCCAACCCTCACGTGGTGGACTACAAAAGGACGGATAGGGCTGTCACCACCAGCCGCCTACCCCGACAAACTGTGGAGAAGGTATGCAAACAACGGTAACCTCTAGCCCAGACACCACATCTAAGCTATCGATTACTACTCTAGCCCCGACTCCGTCCACGACTCGAGCCATTAGACTAGAGCAACCGTCATGAGGATGAACGATGATCCCGCAAGCAAAAGATAACAAAAGCTTAACTCTAATAAAAACTCAACAAGTAGACGATAACCCAGATACTTACTCGAAAGAGGCTCGTATCCGCTGAGGTACAAGCAGAGGGAAGCTGACAACTCTGGCACTCCTCCCAAATTCTCCCCAAACACTCCCTAGACTACTCTCTACAAGATAGCTCTAAAGGTGGACTCTCCCCTTCTCCTTCTTCTCTCCAAAATGTGTTGTGTTGTGAGGAGTGAGGGAGGCCCCTTTTATAGCCCAAGGAGGTTGTTTCCCGCCAGAATTAAATATGGAAACACTGGGCACCGCCTTCAGGAGGATAAGGATGATCTTCCCGCCAAAGCTCGGGCCAGTTGGCGCCAACATGGGGCCGGGCGACCCCGTGGTTTGGCCGGCCCCCGGGTGCCGCCTCTCGCGCCGCCTTTCGTCCTGGACACTGCCAGGTGGGGTCCCATCTTGTGTATGTCAGTGCCAGGGCTTTGTACGTCAGTTTTCTCTGTCAAATGGGTCCTTCTTGTAAGTGTGACGCAGGATTGGATCTTTTATGCATCTATGTTGTGTCTTTTGTATGATTTCATCTTATTTCACGTATGGGTGCCTGCGAATCACAATTCACCAAAACTTGTGGAATTGATTAGTTATATGCCATATAACTAAGTTTGGTGATTGGAATGAAATGAAAAGCTACAGGGGTTGACAGTTGATTTTGACTTAAGGACCGCCAACACTCATGTTTCTGCATCTTCAGTGAGATACAAGCCTGAGTACACAACACCTCGGCTACGAATATTCGAAATACAGTTCAAAATCATTCTCACATCTTCAAATGACCATGGATGCACAAATTGATCAAGTTGTGATCAATAGCAATTGGTCTTTACAATGTCTTCCAGATTTAAGACCGAGAACATAGATTGACTAAAGATAATATCCACCAGCCTTACATCCATGAATCATAAATCTGTAGCCAGAATAAAAGAACCATATTCGGCTTGCTTATTAGTGCAAAATATTCTAATCGGCTATAGGTCTCAAAATACACACTTAGTGAAATACAATATAAATTGATGCTTTGAGAATACACACAAGCTGATCTACCGAATCATGAACTCTATGTGAAAAATTACTCATTTGTCAATATTTGACCCCCGAGCATTAAAGCAACAAATGAATGGTCTCTCATCAGGGAACTACAACTTTTAGGATGATGACCAAAGGTATTCATCAGCCGTAGATATTGTCAAGGACGATATAAATTATCGTCCATAGTGAATTCATCCATAAGAATATATATAGCCAAAATAAAGTGTAGAGAGATATTAAATCCAACAATTAAAACCATCTCTAGGAACTAAATATTCCGGCTTTTGAAATTAATCAATATGCACAACAATTTGGTTATAACCCTCCATGATACAAAGATTCATGTGGCATCCAAGGATAAAAGTTAAAATATGAGGGGTACCAAACATATTATAGGATGAATTCCAAGACATAGGTGTATATGGCATTTGTGTGGCAAATGGATGATGTAACAACTAATAATTTTGATGATTCGGTGCAAACCTCATATTTGATGATTGTTGCTTGGACTTTCTTTTATCCTTCAATTGTGTTGCATCTTTTGTGTGAACATCATCCTTGTCTTGGGTTTGAATGCTTCCTTTAGGAACACATGCCATGTTTTTCTTTTAGCTCTTGGGCACTAAGTCCTTGGAGCTTCTTCCTTTGCCAATTTGATGATTCGAGTGAGCATCTCGGTTGTGCTTTAGTTTTGGATAGTGGCATTTCCTTCTTGACTCTTGGCCCTTTCAACATACTTTGTTCATCAACACTAGGAATATCAACACTCAATTTTCCCTTTTCTTTACCATCAATAGCCGAAGTCTTCAACTCATCAATTGGCTTTTCATCAATTGTATTCAAATCTGAACGTGTATTTTTGCAGCCATCTTTTTTCACTACATAAATCTGCTTGACAACATTTTTCTTCTCATGAACTGTAGAACGATTCTTTGATATAAAGCGGTCCTTTTCAACATATGCCTACCTTGCACATGATGGTTCTCTTGGAGATGCTTACTCTACATGATATGGACTAAAGTATGAAGGAGTATGTGCCCATGTATCATCCCACCCGCACGATGAATAAGGATGAAAGCTAGTGGGATGCAGAGCATATGGGATTGGCATTGATGATCCCAAAGGAGAATGTGATGCTGCTGAATAAAAGTCATTCCCTTGACAATTCCAACTCCTGGAATTCTGTTTAGGAGGTATCCATGATGATTTATCATCATTTGACCGATTATCATGTTTGCCTTCATTGTCATTTAAATATTCAGCCAAAAGTTCGTCAAAACTGAGTTTCGAATTTCTGCTCTTGTGCTTAAAACAGTCTTTACCCCCATTGGTCTTAGAACGCTCTGATTTCAGTTTTTCTAAGCTTCCTAGATCATAACTGGTCTGACCAGTTGGCCCAACATGTATGACCTATTTCTCCTGGACAGTAGGGGTAACCAACTATTGTTCTGATTGGGAAAAACTTGCTTGCCCCCCTATGCCTCCTGAAGAGTTACTAAGCTCATCGTCCTCGTGAATATCATCGCTTTGCAACTCATGGACGATGCCCTTATCATCATTCAAGGAGTTAGAATTCTCCTTTTCACCAATATTTTCATCATTACATGAACTGGCCGATGTTGACCAGTTTTGTAACTTCTTATCATCAAGACCAATTGATTTCAATTGGTTATTCTCTTGTGCATGAGCAATTCAATCGTTCGAAGTTAACGGCCGATTGTGTGATTCAGCAAAACATATTGCAACTCTGAATACCGTGACCAAATGAATTATGCAACTTGCAGTACTCTTGCTCCTTTGCATCAAGAGATGACAACAAGACTTTGTGATCAAAATATTTAATAAAATTCTTCTCCAGAAATTTTTCAAATAAATCATCACTCAAAGTTAAGAATATTTTATTTTCTCTAACTGATACTTTTGTGGAGAAGGTTTTAAAGCTGAGCAAACGAATGGTTTAGATTTCTCATTGATCCATTCAGCTATACCTTTCCTTATGCTTCTCATATCCGATGCTTTAGAGCTTATCAATATATCATCATCAGATTTGACAATGCTTTTCAGTTTTGGTTTCTTGGTTTTAATTCTAGAATGACCACAAGTAAACCATGCAGAGAAATTTGCGAGTACAAGACTTTGAGATAACAGACTCTGACTCTTAATTCCTACCCCTTGCTCAGAGTGATACACACTTGTGCAATGGTTTATTTAACTAAATATAAAAATATTTAGGATAACTTCGATAACGAGGCAGTAAACTAGACTCTCGGTGGATAGTTGGGCGTCAAAGGCACTCCAAGGGCTTTGCACAGCGACTTGCACTCGAAGGTCGTGTGAGAACCTTTTGGTGGATAGCTTGTTAAATTTTTCCTCCCTGGAAGTCATCTTTGCATGGTGCTGATCACGGGACCCACCCTGAGAGTCAGCGTTGTCATGCTTGCGCTTCTTGGAGGATCCTAGACAGTCTTCTAGGATGCGGTAGTTGGAAGAAGGGCTGTATGCCTCCATTTCCTCCCACTCCTGTCTTCTTGAGATGATCACATTGCGGGCGTCGTGCCCAATGTAGATCACATTGCGGAGATCACTATTGGAGTAGTCGTAGTTGTTGCCTTGCTGCTCTTGGCGATGATCGGCAACATGCTGGCGTCGTAGAGCTAGCTTTTGGTTGCAAATACGGCGTCGCTCATAGAAATCTTCCACCGCAGGCTCGTCTTTCAGCTGGATGGTAACCGTCACAGATGGTGGAGCTAAGGGTGGATCTTGCTTGATGCTAGTCTTGACTTCGGTGATTGCATCGAGCTTGTCTCCATGTTGTCGGAGAGGTACTCGTCATAATCATCGGAGTTGTAGTCATCGAGCTTAAGGCGCTCCATCGAGTCATCATCTGATTCATGGAACTCGGAGATGCATACCATGAGGACTTCACAACAGAGGTCTCTGATGTCTTGCTTTTCTTCAACTTCGTGTGGGTCTAACGTGCTGCCTTTTTGGAATGGGAGCTCGTCGATCTAAGGATTAGAAATCCCGACGGATCGATTATTGAGCCCCGACTCTTCCAAGCGCATAGTCCATCCTTCTGGGGTTGAATATATGATCAGGTTTGGGAGAGAGTCCTGATCAGTCTTGGAGTTCTTGGCCGGTTTGGTTTCGGCTTCTTTGTTGTACTGGATTAGGTCATCCAACTCATCTTCCGAGTCGTATGAGTACTCGGATTCGGAGTTGGTTAATCCACCGATTTTTGAATATGTGTGTTTTGGGTGAGCGAGGAGTGGGATGCCCATCTCCACCCGGAGAGCGTTCTTGTTCATCCAGTGGAGCCATGATTGGATTGGAGTTAATCCCTCTGGCTCTTTAATCTAGGGTTTGTCAAAAATTGACTCGCTGGAATCTTTCAAAGTTTTGGTTGAGGGTACTCAATTTTTCCCAAAGATAGGGTTGTCCAACCGATCGAGTCGGGGGTCGTTCTTCTCGGGTTGCAAGTAGTCATCTGAACGTGATTTGGAAATTTCCTTTTGCTTCTTGAGCTTGGCTTCCTGCCAGAGGACGTCGGCCATGTGGGGTGGGTGGCACATTGCCTCCATGAATAGGTCAACGCCGTCCGACCAGTCCTCAAGATCGTCATAGGGTTCGATGTTATCAAGACTTTCCATGAACTCATCAAAATCTTGATCGAATAGTGAATTAGAGTAATCAGTGGGTTCAGTTGTCCAGTTGCGAATGGGTTTCGACGAGAAAGCCTGGGAGTCCCTGAGAGAGGCAGTCCCATCCGATCATGCCGGGGGTTTGCCTTCTCGGGTTTCCCACAGGACTTCTCTATCGAAGCTTGTTTCTTGGAATGTCGGTGCTGGAGTGTATCCTCAGCCATGTTGATATAGTCGAGGAGTGTGGAATCGACTCGATCGATCCCAGAAAGCATGTTGCCCATCCGAACGCGTCGTGGGTTCGAGTTTTTTTGGGTCTTGCTGCATATTGGTTGGACCAAGCGCGGATTCTGTAAGCTTAATGCACCCCTCGATGGATCGTGAAACTCAATCTGCTTCGTCAAGTAGATCAGAATTGACAACTCTGGGACATTTGATTGACTTGAGGTAAGCCACGTATTATTAAGGGTTTCGGAAAATAAAAAATTTCCGGAGTCGGGGGTAGCGTCCGACTCGGCTGATTCGCCTAGCCGAGTTGTAATCGGAGCGTTCCCAGCACTTTTCGAATTGAAGGCAGGTGAAGCCTGAGTCGATGATTTTCTGCCGAGTTTAGGAGATGATTTGGTGAGTTGACCATCAACAATTGTTTTTCGTTCCTTGGGGGCGATAAGGTGGCCGGTGACGCAGCCTGATCCATTGGCCGTGAGGGCCCAGGAACCGAAGACCAGAGTTGCACCCTCGGGCACGTTGTTGGCGTCACTTGATTCGGCCATCAAATTCGCTAGTGAACTCGCCGAGCCCCCTACCTGGCGCGCCAGCTGTCGGTGTTTAGCCACCAAGCCTGCTCAGGGATACCCTTAGCAGTAGGATTTTAGGCAAGGGATCAACTTGCTCTGGAACCTGATGGTGCAAGGAACACAAGGATTTAGACAGATTCGGGCAGCGAGGTGCGTAATACCCTACGTCCTGTGTGGTTGTTTGTATTGCCTTAGAGGTTGATGTGATGTCGTATGTTTCGAGAGGATCCCTGCCCGCCCTTATATGGAAAGTCCTATCCGAGTACTGTTGGAGTCCTACCTCAACCGGATCGGGAAGTTTCCTTATACTACAACTAGTTCTACACCTATTCGGGTAGTTACAATAGAAGTAAGGTACATCCATGTGCTATCTCTTATTCTAGAACTTTCTATGCCTATGAGCAGTCCTGCTGCCCCGGGTCTAATAGACGGTTGAGCAACCGGTCATACTGGTTTTTAGGGTTTCGCCGGAAGCGGTAGTCATGAGTGATAACTATCACACTTACGTGGTGAAGGACGGTGAGGTTTACGAACAAACTAGCAAACGATGACCAACGCTCTTTCGTGACGAAGAATGACTAGTTTACGAGCAAACTAGCAAAGGTCGTCGAATCTCTCGCCTGGAAGGGAACCCATCAGGGCGTGAACATCGTCGGATGTGTCCTAGGTTGACCAGCAAGCCTTGAATGCCATATATGACAGTAGAGGTAAGTAGACGAACAACAAGGAGAGGTTGGAAGAGAATTAGGGTTTGAAGAGGTAGAAAATAGATGCAAAGTTGATTGGTTCGATTAGGTGTATGTCAATCATCCATAGCCCTTTATATTTATAGGGTGGGGAGGTCTATACCCATTAGGAGTCGAAACCCTCACATATCCTATGTCAAAATACAACTCCTAGCTCATACCGGCCTGTTTAGTCAGGTTTGACCGGTCTACCGACCGATCTGACCGCCCATGGACCGGTCTAATTGGTCCGAACGTACTTACGGACCGGTTGGCCCTCTGGCAGACTGTCTGTGTGTGCAAACTGGACTGTTCGCGCGTTCGGAGGTCCGAACTCTACTCTGCTGGGACCAGACCAGAACGTTCGGACATCCGAACGTCCGTCTGGCGGACTGTCCACATGTGGAAACCGGACGCTGCGCGCGTTCGGAGGTCCGAACTTTACTCTGCTGGGACTAGGCCAGAATGTTCGGATGTTCGAACATCCTGACCCGCGGATGGTCCGAAGTGTAGGCCAGACGGTCCGCTCTAGGACCGGTCTGACCAGCTTATACGACCGATCTGACCAGTTCTTCCAGATTATTCTGCAAACCACGACTTGTGTCAATTTTGGGTGTCAACATCTTGGTGTGTATTGTGTAAATTAAAGCTGGACTAGAAAGAACCATGCGCCCATATGCAAGATGTGTTTGATGCAACTGGCACCATATGCATTAGGGGCCACAAGTATACATTGTAGGAATATGGGGTAGCAGAAACAAAAATTTTCTACCACATAAACCAAGATTACTGAAGTTATAGATCACGGGATTACCACTAGACACGCGGTTGCGGAACTTCTGTAGCGCGTCGGTGTAGTGCAGATGGAAGCCGGCAGTGCAGTTGCGTGAACCTCCTCTCGAATGGCTCGTCCTTTTGCAGCAGATGCGGCACCTCCAAGGTATCCATACGTACGTGAAGAAGCGCCGCGATCCGAACTGCTAGATCCGCGAAGGCGACCTAGGGCTTGGCGCACATGAGGGGTGGCACTATTCACGGCGGCTACAGTAGTGCGCATTGTTCACCCGCGTGGTACTGTTCACGTGCGGGTACTGTAGCACCAATTAGGGTTTTTTTTGGGCGCCCCCCTTCTGTTTATATAGCCCCTTAGGTGGGCTGCCTTGGGCCCCAACTTGGGCGCTCCCTTTTGGGCCTAAAAGACCCATTAGTGCACCTAAGCCCAGTCTAATTCGGATCTCATCCTTATCAGGCTTCTTTCCCTTAAGTGTGTGACCCTATAGGCTCACATGCGAATAGACATGGCCCGAGTACTCTTACTCGGCCCAATAGTAGACAGTGGCATCTAGCAAGACATGTCAACTCCTATACGCACACAAAGATCATATCAGACGAGCCGCCACAATATCATTTACATGTTGTTCCCTTTGCCTCACTATATTTGGTCTTACTTGAAGCCGACCACTCTTTCTCGATCCTATGATTCAGAATCCTTGGTTAACTCTTAACCCTAGCATGGCCATGCATTTCTTGATCTGAGTCACTCGAGGGGCCCAGAGATATCTCTCTTGTAGAGAGGGGCAAATCTCATCTTGACAGACTATGTCTCACAGCATGCTTCTTGACAGACCCGAAAACCACCTTTTTAACTACCCAGTTACGGTGCAGCGTTTGATGGCTCCTAAGTAAGTCGGTTCACATCTTGAGTACATACGATGATCTCAGGTCTTAGGACACAGCGTACATATTGTGTAATGAGAAGTCATCATCTCGTGTTGGGTCAGTTCAATCTCATGTCTCACATAAGCCCACATTATTAGTTTGACATCCTCATGTCCATGACTTGTGAAACGTAGTCAATCAACTAATACATGTGCTAGTCCAATATTCATGTGTGTCTTCACATGAACTCCGACTAGGAACATTTTAGAATATTCATACAAGTATAGAGTTTCACAAATACTTTACATAAGCATTAATCAATACAAGTTGTCATCCATAAATATTCAAGGTACACTTTATTAACCATGAATACAAGGAAATATGATTGCCTCTAGAGCATATTTCCATCATACATAACATGCGCGAACCGACTTTGATTAACTGGTACACTTAGGCGATAATGGAACAATTCTTGTGGAGCCCAAGAACAGCTATGTGGTACCATTGGCACGTACGCAATCTGTAGTGCTTATAAAACCTTGGGTTGACCCTATGGTTCTTTTCAAGGCAGTTAGACTTCCTGCGATGGCAACGTCATCTATCATCCACATCATCAATGAAAGCTACACAGCATGGATGGCAACAATCTTTTAGTCCTATGGGTCACATGAAGCTATACACGGTGGTTGTTTCACGAGACGACCGCCTCCTAGGCTAAAATTTAGGACTATAAGATCATTTTCTCACCATTGTATAAGTTGTTGTTGCCATGTAGTGCATGACGATATTATTTTCTATTTTCTATAAGACAACTTATTATAAGATAATGTATTGTATGTGAAGCATGTTACATCGTCTCAAGATAATGTAGCAATACATGAGACTGCCTATTAAACTGGACCAATAGAGCCTTATTGGTTGGCTGCCAAATTCTTAGCATGCCAACGTTTTGGTTAGGCAAAAGTTGCCATTTTATTTTGCCAGCATTTGATTTGCTACCAAGAGCTCCCAATATTTCACATTTAGCTTATCAAAATGGTGGAAAGTTTTTTGCCTATATTTTGGCTTACCAAAACTTTGGCATGCTAAAATTTGGGTAGCAAATCAATCAGACTCTTACTTACCGTAACTATTAGCTGCCAATTCATGGAAGCTTGTAATTGAAAGTTTGGGCGAAAACCCTAATAAACAAATCAAAGAATTAAACTAATAAGTTTTTCTTTTTGCAAGAAATGTCCGTACGTACGTCATAAAAAGTAGTCCTTAATTAATAAGTCCCCGTGCGCGTACCAACCACACCTTAACCACCTACAGTATATAGTTTAATTAAAAACATTGAGACCTTAACAAACGAACTAGGAAGATCACGCATGATGCGTGCGCCAGCAACACGGTCACCATCAGGGATCCGTCACAGATCTGACGGCGACCCAAAACGATTCTTCAAATCAAATCCAAAGGAGCAATGAGTGAGCCGGGATCCTGCTGTCCAATCCACCCTCCGGCGTGCCACGCTGCCACCACCTTCTTTCATTTTTCATTCGCCTCTCCCTGACCGCTGTGCGTGCACGTAGCAAAATGCGCGCGGGAAAAAGCGAACGCGAGACGGAACGGAACCACCGCCCGGCGCCGCAACGGTATTACGACCCCGTTCCGTCCTGGCCGTCTGATCGCGGACGTACGGACGGGAGAGCTCACGGGCGCGCCCGCGCCTGCCCCGCACGTGCGGCCGGAGGAGGCAAGGCGGGCGGGCAAATCCGTTCCTCCTCTCCCCGTGCTGCGGCCTGCGGCAGAGGTGGGAACGCGGCGACCTGGGCCGTCAAAGGAATGGCCGCGGGGACGGGCCCGCACCCGCCTCCTCCTCGCGCGCGCGGTGTGGGTCCCGCTGCCTCCTCCACCGACGGCTTCTTTCCTTTGCTACTCTCGGGGTCCAGTTCACGAGGCCCCGCCTGTCATAGAAGCGGAGGTGCGGGCGCGGAAGGACGGCGCGCGGGGCGACGGTGCGCCCACCACGTGTCGAGGCAGCATTCGCCAGCCCGGCTACCTTCCTTCTCGCGGATCCCCGCGGGGTGTGTTTAGATCTGCGAAAAGCTGGCACAAAAAGTCACATCGGACACTTTAGTATATTGTAGTATTTTTTGTTTGTTTGTGATAAATATTATCCTACTATGACCTAACTAGGTTTAAAAAATTCGTCTCGCAATGTACATCAAAACTATGCAATTAGTTTTTTTATTTATCTGCATTTAGTATTCCATGTATAGGTCATTTCCTATATTTAATATTTCGATGTGATTTTGATGTAATGAAAAGTTTGGAAAATTGTGATGGAAAATTTGAAGGAGTTCGAGGTAAGTGAACACAGCTGCGGCCGCGGCGACGCGCACCTAGGCTGGCGCTTACCCTCCTGGTTCGCGGTACCATGACAGATGGGTCCCGGTTAGAAAGCCGCAGACAGCGCGCTGTAGATCGGCCCTTGTTTAGATGCACTTAAAATTCCAAAATTTTTCAAGATTTTTGAGTCTAGTTAAATATAGCTAAATATTTGCTATAATTTGCTAAATAATAATTAATTATACAGTTTTACTATAATTTGCTAGACGAATATTTTGAGTCTAGTTAATTCATAACAAAATAATAATTACTAAATACAAATGAAAATATTATAGTATTTTACCCCAAAACTTTTTTTATCTAAACAAGACCTGATGGGGACGCAGCGGTGGCCGGGACCGCGAGTCGGCGTTGCGGCAGGGCCCGCTGGCTTTTGTGGGACTGTCGGAGTTTGAAGATTTGTGTTTTTGAAAGTAAATTTTTAATATTTAAAATATTAAATGTAGACTAATTACAAAACTAATTACAGATCTCGTCTTTAAACTACGAGACAAATCTAATGAGCCTAAGTAATCCATCATTAAAGTATATTTACTGTAGCATTACTGTAGCAATTTATTGTCTAATCACGTCCTAATTAGGCTCATTAAATTCAACTCGCGATTTACAGTCCATTTGTATAATGCCATTTATTTTTCGACTACATTTAGTATTCAATGCAAGCGATTTACAAAAATTTTATGTTTTGCGTTTACACCATCTAAGGCCCATTTTGTTTCCATCAGCTTTTTTTAGCCCATGTCACATCAAAAAGAATCTTACCATTTAGTAATATCAAATAAAATTTATGTATAAAACTTTTTTGACAGATAGGTGCTAATTTGCGAGACGAATCTAATGAGGCTAATTAATCCATAATTTGCTACATTGATGCTACAATAACCATCCGCTAATTACGGATTAACATACCTTATTAGATTAGTCTCGCAATTTGGCCCAGGGTTCTCAGTTAATTTTGTAATCAAATTTTATTTAATATTAGTAAATATTAAAAAAAATTGGATGTGACATAGTCTAAAATTTAGCCAATGAAATCAAACAACCCCTAAACACGGCCAATTTGAAAAGAAAGTAACGATTTGACCCCGGGGTTAATTTCGCGGGAACGGCTAAGAGAGCGCGCGTTCCCGTTGTGTTGCCTCGCTTTTGACTGGACCGCGTGTCACCGCGGTCTACGGTCTTGGGGGAGTTGGGACCCGCACGCAGTGACAGAGGGAGCGTGGGTTGCCGGACCGGAGAGGAATTCGCGTATCGATGGTCCGGTGTCCGTTCGAGCCCAAGAGGCAATCTGATGCTTTTCGCACGAGATGGAGGGCCAAGACGAATGCTGATGTGATGAGGTTTTCTTTTCAGATTGTGATGTGATGATGTGTAAGATAATATCATGTACTGATGACTAATAAAAATTTATTTTGTTATTTGATATTTGAATTGGAAAGTGCTTGGTTATACTTCTCCTATAAAAATGTTTAGCCCTTAAATTTTATGTCACAAACTGTTCATTTATATTGTAGTAAAATTCATTTAATTAAAATAATATTAAATACTAAGAAATAATTGCATAGAGAAGGGTATGGAGTCAATTAGATATTATTTTTTTGTTACAATACATTTGTGAGGATCTATGGAACCAAATAAACAGCGCGGGCAATCAAAACTGCTATAGTAATTAGGGATAATATGGTCATTTTCCACTACCAATAATACTCCCTCTGTTCCAAATTATACATCGTTTTATCAAATCCAGATACATAATTTTTGTCATATATCTTGGTATAGTGTTTATCTAGATGCATATCAAATATTATGTATCTAGATTTAACAAAACAACCTACAATTTGGAACAAAGAAAGTATATTTGAAATTTTCTAAATGAATAGTCTTTTTGAGATGAACGGAGTACGCCGTTGACGGTGGGTGAGTACCGCTAGCAGGGATTTGTGGGAACCCCAGTTAAGAGATTCGGCCTGCGGTGTAACGCGCAATAGGATCACGCTTCAAAGGAGAGTGGATAGCATAAGGATTTAGACAGGTTCAAGCAACCCGGGGGCGTAACACCTTACGTCTTGTGTGAGATGGATTACTGCTGGTCTCTTCCTTGCACTAAGCTCCTTAAACTTCAGTTGTGGTGATCGGACTCTGTCGGGTACCACAATCAGGGGCATCCTAACTTAGGGGCTAAATCGCCCTAAAAAAACACAAAACACAATTAGACAAATCGGGCCCACAGTGCCAACCATACTCTACAGTCATGGCGAACGAAGACGAGCCGTCTTCTCCGATCCGAAGGGGAAGAAGAACTACTCGACGGCGATCCTGGAGAGGAAGAAGCCACCAATGATGACAACTCCGTCGTCACTCTGCATTCGGATACCATGGAGCTCCTCCAATACTACAAAACATAGATTCTGTAACACAATCTTGTAACACATCTATCAATATGTTACAAAGATGCTTCACAGTAATACAAAGTTATGTGTTACAGATGAAGGTTGTAACACATTGCACATTCGGATATAAAATGTGTTACTGTTAACAATTTTAGTAACACAAATTTAGTGTTACAGTGAGAATGTTACAAAATGGCAGTATATTGTAACACATAACTGTAACATGTAAAATATGTCACAAATACATATGCCACAATAATATAGAACAACTAATATTAAACTAAATTTACAAAGAAACATATATGTTGTTGTCATTGAATGGGAATACTTCATCCATGACAAAAACTCGGTTGGTGGAACATGATATTACATTTGAGAAGGACAATCATAGAGAAAACCTCAAGATCACGACTTCACACTGTAGTGCTGCATGTGATCCCGCCCAATCAGCTACAAGAAAGTTGGGCTTTTATGATGTTTTCCGCATGACGAAAAAGATTTTCGTCAATATCTCAGTTCAGTTTATGACATTTTTTAGGGCCAAGCACATTTTAATGACGATTATAGAGTATTCATCATTAACACTGAATGAAAATCGTCGTAAACTATCCGACTGCTGCATCGTACCGTTTTTTTTATTGTCATAGCATTGCAACAGCTGTCGTCACTAATTTGTGACAAATCAAATTTGTTGAAATCCGCTTTTTTATAAAAAAAAATTACGGCAAATATTGCAAACCTAGACCACATATTAGGGTAGAATTAATATTTTTTTCATTTTTATTTTTTTGGAAGAAATTCAGAAATGTGGGGCCCACCTATTTTTTTCATTTTTATTTTTTGGAGAAATTTCGGGCATGTAGGGCCATATGTTAGAAATTTATTTAAACTTTAGAAAATAGCAGGTTAATTAAAATATATTGAAACTTCAATGTAACAACATTCATAATATATTACTTGTAGAAAATATTTTAAAGTATATAAAATACATTTTTAGTAATTTATCTAATAATGATGTCTTTGTTAGTTGAAAATAAAAAAATCGCAAAAAACTGTTACTTCTTTTTTGAGAAGAAGCAAAAAAAAAATATTACTGGTCCAATAGACCCAAAGCCTACCAATTTTCCCAGCCCAACATGTGCTTTCGAAAGCCCGTGCCGAACCAGTGGCGGAGCTTGAGCAAAATCTCGGGGGGGGGGGGCAGACTGCCAGAGTTTAATTAGTACTTAAAGTATTTAATAGAGATATTGTACAGCAACTTGTCCACATTTCAGTTACAATAATACAATATAGCATGGATGCTAAGGATGCACTAATCTATAAGGCTATATACATATATATGCTTCATACAAAAGGAAGTAGTACCAAAATATGGCATTGTAGCAACATGAAATTTCATACTACATATCAGCCCGTCGACTCTTTTGCTTCTTGAATTCTGAAATAATGTCATCATAGCTCCACTTGTCGGCAAGCTCCCCCTCTATGTTCACTAGCAAACTATTGACAAGAAATTCATCTTCCATCTGGTTACGCAACCTTGTCTTAGTGATTTTCAGAATAGAAAATGCTCGCTCTGCACTAGCAGTTGAAACAGGAAGAGTAACAAGCAAGCAAACGAACTAATCTATCAATCAGATTATATATAGTATGGCGTTTGGTCTCGACAAGGCATTGACAAAGCTCAGTTAAGGTTGCAACACATTTCAATTCTTTGCTGCTAGTAGCATCCACAACAAAATGTTTCAGTTGCTGCTCCAAGCCAGAGATGTCTTGTTGGTCAAAATCTGCAGGATAATACTTCTTTGCCAGCTCACATATGGTAGAAGCTTTAAATGACCTAAATCCGTTTTTAGGTATCAATGTTGCACTAGTTGACAAAAGATCCATCACCTTTTCATTGAACCTGTAATCTAGTTCTTGCAGCTGGGTGTCAATTGTTGCACGGAAGATTTCCACTCGAAATTATAACTCCTTTGTAAAATGGTCAGCCTGGCGACGAGCACGACCACCACGCATAATGTAGGTTTCCTGCATGTCTGGAATATCAATGCCATGGTTCACACAGAATTCTGTAACTCTGATAAAAAAATCCTCCCAACCATCATCTGATCTTAGTTGGCCAAGAAGTACTTTTGTTGAATGCACTAAACGGACAGCATTTACTAGGTCTTGAGATTTCTTTTGTAGAGCTCGATTGAGGTCATCAGTTATCTCCATTATTTCTTTCATCATGCACATGATGAATATAAATTCAAAAGAGGTCAAATAGTTGAAGGAAGTATCACCATCAGCACGGTTTGCACCGGCTGAAGAATCAGCAGCTAAATTTTGGAGGACAGAACTTACTGCATTGAACAAATGCATAAGACTCAAAATCGATCCAAAATGGGAACCCCACCTAGTGTCTCCTGGTTGTTTCAGTGCGCAGATCTGATTTGCCCCCTGACCAGTTTCGTGATCATCGATAGCTAATCTGCGTGCCATTTCAACCATTTGAGCTTCATGCAGTTCATCATGGCGCTTTGAAGAGGAGTCAACAGTGGTAACAATAAAATTCAGCTTCTGAAAAAATTGTGTAACCGGAACAACATCCTTGGCTGCATCAACTAGTGCAAGTTGCAAGCGATGTGCATAGCAGTGAACATAATATGCATAAGGACATTCTCTCATAAAAAGAGCTTGCAATCCATTTAGTTCCCTTTTCATATTACTAGCCCCGTCGTATCCTTGACCACAAAGGTTCTGAATATCAAAAGAGTGGTTAGATAACATAGAACATAAGTTTTCTTTAAGTGTTGCAGCTTTGGTGTTCGTGACATGTATCAAATCAAAGAACCGCTCTTGCAAAATGTCATTGCTGTCAACAAATCTGAAAACCACTGCCATTTGCTCTCTCTTTGAAGCATCACATGTTTCATCCACCAGAATAGCAAATTTAGAGTCCCCAATTTCATCTCGAATTTGTTTTCTAACTTTAGCAGCAAAAATACCCAAAATCTCCTTCTGAATGTCAGGAGATGTGTACTTCGAGTTGTATGGAGCATTTCTCAAAACAACTTCAGCAATATCAGGATTGAATTCAGCTAGAAGCATTATCAATTCAAGAAAGTTCCCTTTATTCCTTGACTGTTCTGTCTCATCATGACCCCTAAAAGCACAACACTGGAATATGAGCCACTTAATAGCTACAATTGATGCTCTCAGCCGCAAACGGTTCCTTTCTATGTCTTTCTTATTCTTTACTTCCACAACATTTTCAATATGACCCGGCTAATTGAGTAAAGCTTGGCATTCTTTTACAGCGTTATTGTGCTTTGAGCAAGAATCAGAACCTATATGAGTTAAAAATGCACATTGTTTCCCATTTCTAACCTTCTTCCAGGATCCAAAACCTTGAACGGTGAAGACATCAGAACCACCTTGTTGGGTCTTTCTTTTGTTGGAGACAAAGCAAAATAGACAATATGCCTGGTGATTGCTCTCTGAATACTCCAGCCATGATGGGAAACAACTGAACCAATGATACTGAAAGCGGCATCGATGGTGTTGTGGTCCAGAAGGCTCGTATGTCTGCAGTAGAGGTTGCATCGGACCTAAGTTCAAATATACCCGTTTGACAACATCTCTTTGGTTAGGTGGATATTGCCAAATTTGTGGGCGCTTTGCTGGGTCTCTCTCCAAGAATTCAATACCTCTGAATAAAACTTGTTCATTGTTTCTCTGCACTTCTAGTTCTTCCTGATTTTGCTGCTCCAACTGAAACAAGGGTGGAGGGTGAGTTGAAGGATCTTCATTGACTGATTCTTGGTCAGTTCTTCTCCTTTTGAAATGTGCATCAATTGTTTTTGTATTCCCTTTAACCATGGTTAGATACTTAGATAATAGATAGTGACATCCTGCATTACAAATTACAATCACACAATATTGATGTGTGTTAATCTCCCTTTCCGCTTTCCAAAAACAATTCCAAATCTTAACTGAATGCAGTACAAAATTACCTGGGATTGGAAAGAGAGTTGCAGTGCTAGCTGCTGGTCACCATTGTGGTGTTGCCGATCTGCCGCTGGCCGAACACATCAATGGAATCGACCCACCTAGACTGGTGCGGTTTGGGGAATCGGCGGCGGCGGCTCACAGGTCGCAGCAATGGACGAGCGCTGGAGCCTGGAGGGTCGGCGTTGACCTTTGGAAGTTTGGGGAAAGAAAGAAAAAGAAGGCCAGAAGGTAGAAGGGCAGCACGCATGCCATTCGACTGGATACAGTGAGCATCACATAGCTGGGCCAGAGGCAGCCACTTAAGGCCCATCAGTGCTCAGGGGGGGTAGTATTAGATGGTCATAAGCAGAAATTAGAAATCCAGGGGGGCCATGGCCCCCGTTGGCCCTGCTTATGCTCCGCCAGTGCTCGGCTACCAAGTCTCTTCCGTGAACACAATCATGGTCACATTGGCCCCGGGTTCCACTAAGGAGCTTCACCAAGAAGGGTGGGGGTCTCTACGTCCCCCGCACAAAGATGTCATCGCCGCTCCACACCAAGCTGGAGGGTCGATGACGATGCCGGCGAGTCACCAAGACTCCAAGGATGGCCGGCTCACCGAGTACATGTGGTGGTTCTCTCCTAGAACCAAGGCACAAGGCACACAACCTTGCTCACTCACTCACTCAAGAGCTAATCTAGCACTAACACTCACAAAGCATGTGCTAAACCTAAGAATGTGATCATTAAGCACTTTGGTTGGCTTGGAGGTGTTGAGGATATGTGTGAGACTTCTCTGAACTCCAGCAAACTTCAAATGACCGGGGGAACCCATATATATGGCCCTCCAACTTAAACTAGCCGTTTAGAGCCGTAGATCTTTTTCCGGCGCATGGCGTCGGATAATCCGACGTGGCTCTGAGAAAGGCATCGGATCATCCGACCCCACTGTGATCTCCACATTAGCCGTTGCAATTTAAATCATTTGCTGACGTCAATTATCCGACCTGTTCATCCGAACTGTTCTCGGCTGAGGCGTCGGATCATTCGGTGCAATAGGCATATTTGAATTCCAATGCAACGTTCACTGATCAATGCCCCTTAGCATTAGTCCGACGCTTAGAGCAAACCCCATCGGATTATCCGGACTTGAAGACAAAACCCTAGGCTGGAAAATAAGCTCTCTGGTACACCATCCGAGCCTTTGTCCGACATGGTTATTTGACCCATTCGAATAATCCGAACCCACTAGCAATTTTCAGACCCTGAAAACATGCTCTCTGAGTAATACTAGCACTCAAAATCCGACCAGACATTTTTATATAGGGTCGGATAATCCGGCTTCTTTGACATGTTTATCCGACTTGGCTGATTTGGATAATCCGACCCTACTGAGTTTTGCAGAACTCGTCCAATTCAGCATTTCTTTGAGTTCTTTCTTCGTGTTTTGCTTTGCTAGGGCTTTTTACTTTATTCTTGGGACCTGATGAGATACACTTGACAAACACATTAGTCTCAATGATTGCGTTGTCACTCGATCACCAAAATCACTCGAAATGGCCTAAATGGGGCCATGTTCGTTACATTCTCCCCCTTTTTGGTGATTGATGACAACACAATCAAAACAAGCATAAATTTGCAAAGATTGACAATTTGAACCACTTACACTTGCTTGGATGCTTACCACCATCCAATGTCAACTAGGACTCTCCCTAAATCCATGATTTTCCCTTTTGCTCCTCCCCATACTTGCTACTTCTCCCTCAAATGCCGATTTGATCCACTTAGCATTTCTCCCCCTTTGGAAGACATTCCTTTCCTCTCCCTTTGGGAGATACTTGCTTTGATTCATACTTCTCCCCCTTTGGAATCAAATCACCTAAAAAGGCCTTGCAAACACAATATAGCTCAAAGGAAAAGTTAGTAGCCTAGGGAGTTAGATCCATGAGTCATGATCCAATTGAATGATATCGATGAAGATACCACTTGAAAGATTACTAAGGTGGATCACAAAATATGAAACTTGCATGACATGAGCAAAGCTTTCTACAAGTATGTGCACAACATGATAATGTGAAAATCAAGTGCACAACTAAATATTTGAGCAAGAAAGCTTAGACCATATCATGCACGGAGGTAGCTCTAAATGAGTTTTAGAACCTTGCATACCTCCGGGGATTACTTAGTTACCTTGCTAGTACCACTTGAAAGAAGAGGAATGAGAGGCACTTGAGTATACCAAGGTGAACAAATATATGAGCACATAGTCTATGAACTTAAATATGGAAATTTGAGTTCGATAGAGCAGGGCCAATATGCATGAAAGCACAAAATTTATTTAATCACTCTTATAGAGTTGTTAATTCATATTGAGCATGAACAATATTCTCTTAGAGTGTTAACACCGGAAAGAGACTACAAAAGATAAACTTGCAAACACGTTAGTCTCCAAAATCACAAACCATAGGATGAACTCCCCCTAAATGTGTGTATTTAGTGTTTGAATCACCAAGCGAGTGTATGCACAATGTTTATGACAACAATGGGAAGTTTACCCTATAGCTTGTGCTCATGGTAAAAATGAAATACATACCTCATGAAGTCCATGTACCATGAAGAGGTGATCTTATGTAGCTTTCTACACACTTATCAAACCATGTAGGTTGCTTATGGGTTAGAGCAAGACATAAGCAACCCACCATATGTAGCACTAGGAGATGCAATGCAAGAACACATCCTAGCAAGAGTAATGGAGCTACATGATGCATGAATTAAAATTTAGCTATCATTACCTTATGGGGGACTTGGGCACCAAATGTCCAAGTTGTGAGCTTAGCTTCTTTGGCTTGAACATTCTCATCATCTTGTAAGCTAATCCTCCAAATCCCCCGAAGCCGATCCTTGGGCTTCAAGTATTTTTTGGAACCCACACCATTTGAGGCACCTTCATGTTGGTGATGACTTCCTTGGGCACCCAAATGGAGCGGTTCCAACTCCAATCTTTCTTCCCGACCTTGTGAGTAACCACTTTGCCATTATTCTTCTTCTTGATCATATAGGTGGTGCTTTTGCTCTTGTTCTTCCGGTTGGGCTTGGTGTAGATGAGAGAACTCTTGATTGTGATCTTCTCCTTGTTCTTCTCATCCGAAAGCTTTTTCTTTTGTTGAGGGCACTTGTTGGACTTGTGGCCTTCTTGATGGCACTTGAAGCATGTCACGGTGGACCCCTTCTCAAGCTTCTTCACCATGTTTTCACGGTTATTTTGAGAAGGTTGGACAATACTCTTGCCCTTCAATCTTGTCAAGTCCTTCATGAGCCTTTCCACTTCTTGCTTGAGCTCATCATTCTCCTTGGCAATGAGATCATCACATGATTCTATAACAACATTCTCATAGTATTTCTCATTGCAAGGGTTAGAGCAAGATTCATCAACTAAATCAATGCAAGAAGTTGAAGCATCTACCTTAGAAATTGGAATTGCATAAGGGATAGATTGCTCCATTTCCAAAGAGTCATTAGTTTCTTTAGTGATACTCTCAATTTTTAATTTGAGCTCTTCATACTCCTTGCTAAGCATTTGGAATTTACATAACAAATTATCATAATTTGTAGTAAGAGTAGTATTAAAATCATTAAGAACATCACATTTTTTAGATTGTTTATTAATTGCTCTTTGGTGCTCATGTACTAAATCAAGAAATTCTTCATAGGAAGGAGAGTTGGAGTCATCATCACTTACATCATTTTCCATACCTTTAACCATAAGTCATATGTTGGATGATGAAGCCATGCCCGTATTGAAGCGGGTGGTGAAGGTCTTGTTTGACTCATCACTTGAGTTTGTGTTTGACTCTTCACCACCATTTGTCCCTTCGCCAAGAACAACAAAGGCTTCTTCCTTGGGCTTCTTCTCCTTCTTCTTCTTCTTGAATCTCCTCTCAACCTTCATGAGTTGATGGTGAGGTCCATCTTTGAGAGAGACCATGTACCCCATCAAATTGATTTTCTTCAAACTCTTGTTCATGATTTTCGCTTGTTTGTAGAGCTTGGGGGACATGACTTAATCTTCATCACTTGAGGAACATTGGCTTTCTTCCTTTTCACTTAAGCTTCTCTTGATTGCCATCTTCCTCAACAACTTTTTTTGCTTACTTGTGAGAGCGCTATGTGTTGGTGAAGAAGGTGGGGCTCTTGGCTTGATGTCATTACGAAACTCATGGGCGATCACCTTATTGAGAACTTCATTTGGTGTCATTGTTGAGAGTTCTTTCTCATAGAGAATAGTTGTCACCAAATCATATTCCGGCCTTCGGAGAGAGTGAAGGATCTTGCGAATGAGCTCCAAATCATCAATCTTCTTCACCTCTAAAGAGTTAATCTCATTCACAAGAACATTCAACCGTGAGTACATAGATTCAGCATTCTCATCATCAAGTTGCTTGAAGCTATTAAGTTTATCAATGAGAATATGATATTTTTCGTTTGCAACATCTTTTGTACCCTCATGGTTCTCACTAATAGTTTTTCATAGATCCTTAGCATTTTCACAAGCAAACACTCGGTTGAACACAGTGTCACCAAGAGAACTTAAGATAGCACATTTTGCAATAGCATTAAATTGTTTCTCTTGTTGAACTTTGTTTTTCATGCCCTCACTAGTTACTCTCCAAACGTTTAGGCTCTTAGCTTGGAGATGGGATTGCATTAAGATCTTCCATCGTTGGAAGTCCGTGCCATCGAACCGTGGAGGAGGTCCTAAGAAATCCCTCCCTTCCCGAGCAAGCTAACTCACTAGGCGGTGAAGCCTAATACCGATCCTATGAGCTGGTAACACAAATTGCCAATGGAATTGGCTTCCTTTGTGAGAGGTGTGAGTCCCGACTCTGATACCAATTGAAAGGAATCGGGTGCTCGTAGCCTAAGAGGGGGAGGGGGTGAATTAGGCAAACTAAAAACCTTAACCTCAAGCTCCAACTAATTTGCACAATACGTAAACTAGATCATGCTATCTAGATGTGCAACTATGGTTTAACTAGTGTGAAAACCCTCATCCCAAAAGAGTTATGCAACCTATAGCCAATCCTATCAAGATTCTACTCTAAAAAGTAAAGGAACACAAAGATTGCAATAATAAATGCGGAAACTTAAAGAGAGATGAGAGAACGCAAACTCTTGTGACACGAGGATTTATCCCGTGGTTCGGTTAGCCACAAAGGCACACCTACATCCACGTTGTTGAAGCACTCATAAAGAGTATTGCTTCTCGGCCACTAAGTCTCTTCTGTGAACACAATCACGGTCACCTTGGCCTCGGGTTCCACTAAGGAGCTTCACCAAGAAGGGTGGGGGTCTCGACGTCCCCCGCACAAAGATGTCGTCGCCGCTCCACACCAAATCGGAGGGTCGATGACGATGCTGGCGAGTCACCAAGACTCCAAGGATGGCCGGCTCACCGAGTACATGTGGTGGTTCTCTCCTAGAACCAAGGCACAAGGCACACAACATTGCTCACTCACTCACTCAAGAGCTAATCTAGCACTAACACTCACAAAGCATGTGCTAAACCTAAGAATGTGATCAATAAGCACTTTGGTTGGCTTGGAGGTGTTGAGGATGTGTGTGGGACTTCTCTGAACTCCAGCAAACTTCAAATGACCGGGGGAACCCATATATATGGCCCTCCAACTTAAACTAGTCGTTTAGAGCCGTTGATCTTTTTCCTGCGCATGGCGTCGGATAATCCGACGTGGCTCAGAGAAAGGCGTCGGATCATCCGTCCCCACTGTGATCTCCACATTAGCCGTTGCAATTTAAATCATTTGTTGACGTCAATTATCCGACCTGTTCATCCGAACTGTTCTCGACTGAGGCGTCGGATCATCCGGTGCAATAGGTAAATTTGAATTCCAATGCAACGTTCACTGATCAATGCCCCTTAGCATTAGTCCGACGCTTAGAGCAAACCCCGTCAGATTATCCGGACTTGAAGACAAAAACCTAGGCTGAAAAACAAGCTCTCTGGTACACCTCCGAGCCTTTGTCCGACGTGGTTATTTAACCCATTCGGATAATCCGAACCCACTAGCAATTTTCAGACCCTGAAAATGTGCTCTTTGAGTAATACTAGCACTCAAAATCCGACCAGGCATTTTTATATAGGGTCGGATAATCTGGCTTCTTTGACATGTTCATCTGACTTGGCTGATTCGGATAATCCGACCCTACTGAGTTTTGCAGAACTCGTCCAATTCAGCATTTCTTTGAGTTCTTTCTTCATGTTTTGCTTTGCTAGGGCTTTTTACTTCATTCTTGGGACCTGATGAGATACACTTGACAAACACTTTAGTCCCAATGATTGCGTTGTCACTCGATCACCAAAATCACTCAAAATGGCCTAAATGGGGCCATGTTCGTTACACGGCGGCCTGAGCAAAGGGCTCAGAAAGGGATGAGAGGGGGCCCCACATACTTTTGACAATCCTACTGCTATGAAAACACCCGAACGTGGTGGATTACAAAAGACGGACAGGGCTGTCACCACCTGCCGCCTACCACTGTGGTACCGTGGGGTGGAACACAACCCTATGTAACTAACCAAGTCTAGGCACCACGCCTAACACTATCGAGTTACGTACTCCTGCCTACCGGCAAGATAGAAAGCACTCTCAAATAAGTAGAACTTGCTACTTACGCAAACTAGGGATCCCGCAGATCAAAGACAGAAAGTAAACAAGTAACTAAAGTAAAGAGGAACGCTAGCGAGATACTGACGAGAGACGAGGAACTTCACTCCGAAGATGCTTCATTCCTCTGAGGTGGCTTACAAAACTGGAGTAAGGCCGAGAGAACTCGGCACCGCTCCTTTACTTTGGCCTTCGCCAACACTCTCACATCACACTCTCCCTATTTTACTAAGATGGACTACATCTTGCTTGAGCTCTTCTCTTCTCCAAAATAGTGTGTCTTGAATGAGGGGTGGAGGCTCCCTTTTATAGTGCTTCCAAGGCGGTTATCACGAGATCGCCTACACTTCACGCAAGGAGGTCGGCGTCGTAACTTCCACGCGAAGGCTGGACACGTGGCGTGACAAAGTCAGGCCGGCCGGCCTAGGAGTCACGCCATCTGCCCACCGCCTTCGATTCGACGCTCCTGATGCTCCCTGGAGGTCGGTGCAAAAGGCCGTTCGTCAAACCGACATTTCTTGGGCCGGGCGACCTAATCTAGGCCGGGCGGCCTGGCTCTGGAAGCCTTTCGGGCCTCCGTTGCACCGACACGCTCCTCAATGGCTGGAGATCACTCCTGGATGGGTAGTTATCTTGTGCTCTGATCATGGCACAAAATTCCTCCGTTTTGCCTAACAGTTCAAGCCTTCCGATTCCAACTCGTGCATTCTGAGAAACTACCCATTGGAATGGCTTGATTTCTCCCTCTGGATGATACTGGTAAAATCTCATGCCAAAATTCCACAGAAAGTATGCCGGTCGGCCGTATTCGGGCCTTCTGGTCCAAACAGTGTCCGATATGTTGTTCCTGAGATCAAATATGCACCAAAACTTGTGGAACTCATTAGTAATAATGGTTATGGCATGGTTATGACCTATATTTCATGAAATCAGGCGGAGCGTTGGCGGCGAAAATCATCGATATCGACCGCCAACAGACTCCACCCTCTGCGCGATTCTCACCGGAGTTCAAGAGGGACACGGTTGTCCCCAGACCGTTCCCAACCTATGGCGAGAAGCTAGCTCATGACGAGATAACCCTCTGCATGAATCCTTGATTCACCTAGAGGCTCGGGTGCCATAGCCACTGGGTGCGCTTACGCGCACCTAGTGCAAATGGCGCCTTTGGCTAAGGGCATGTGTACCCGGTGGCAAGACCCCATGCGAGATCCAGCGAAGGATCCCAACAAGGGCTCGGGGGGCTACCGTCGGGTATAAATATCCCGGATACCCAAAGACGAGGGATGGACGGTTAAGCTACTCTATCAGGCAAGATGATAGACGCAACAGTCCCAACCGGCCTGACCTACGTGGGAGGGTTCCGTCACGCCCGATCGATGGGAGGGACTCCACCTCGCACGACCTAGAGGAGGAGCCCCTGCCTCGCCTGACCTACGAGGAAGGGTCCCATCTCGTTAGGCAGTCGGCCCGGCGAGAGAAACACACCCAACCTAGAGGAAGGACCCATTGTGACTGTGCTGCGCGGGACTGACAACGGCGTGCACTAACTTGGGTGCGCTGACACAGTGTATAGTGGGACGCCCCTCCCTATCGTGACCTACAACGGGGCAGGCCATAGGGTAGGGGCGTGCCGCACCGCATCCAAGGCACCACCACATATCCCACTCCGCGGACCGCGTGGTCAGACGGACCCACTGCAGAGGGGGAAGGCTGGGGCCAGGCTAATTAGTCCATAATTTGACCACTAATTGCTATAGTAATCATCTGCTAATTGTGCATTAATTATACTTAATAGATTCGTGTAGAATTTTAATTGCAACTTATGCAATTACTTTTATATTAAATTGACATCTAAATATTCGAATTGACAACCCAACATTTGATGTGACAGCTACTTAAAAAATCAAACAAGGCCTAAATCATCACAAGAGAGTGGACTGACCTCTCCTACGTCGAATCAAAGAAGAAACCCAAGAGGTATGGAACAATGTAGTTGTTTTCCCGTTATATAATCATGATTTTTCTAGGTAAAAATCAAATACTATGAATTGAAATGGCTAAAACGATCTACATTTTGAAACGAAAAGAGTCAGGTTTTATCCGAACAAATTAAAATTGGGTCCGAATATTTCCGTAACCGTGACGGTGCATATTGCAATAATTATAATGTCACGTGCTCTAGTGTCACATCTTTTAAGAAAATGCTGAGTTTGGCCAAAACACACTTAGCAGTCAGCACCAAGGTTAACCTAACCGGTGGGAACCGGTCCGGTTTGACCGGTTACCGGTCAAACCGGTCCGGTTTGGTTCCGGTTTCGGCCGGTACCCAACCGACCAAAATTCAAATTTTAAATTTGAATTCAAAAAATGAAAAATTCTCAAAAAATTCCTAAAAATACTTCAAGGTGTGATGAATCTAATGGTGTCAAATTTTCTCAAAAATTCATTCATTTAGTATAGTTTGTGGGAATTTAAAGTTAAATCAAAAAAGAAAAAGAAAAAAATGGGCCGGCCCATGAAGGCCCACCGATCAAACCGGCCGGTAAACCAGTTGCACGGGAGCTTTTGAATTTCAAACCGGTCAAACTGACCGGTAAACCGGTAAAACCGGCCGGTAAACCGGTCAAATCGGTCGGTAAACCGGTCGAAACCGGTTGCATGGGAGTTTTTGAATTTATTTAAATTTGGATTTGAATTCAACCGGTTTCCACCGGTTACCGGCCTAACCGGTCCGGTAAACCGATACCGGAGGATGGTTTGGCCGGATCGGTCGGATTTTAAAACCCTGGTCAGCACGCGAAAAACTTTAGTGCTTTTCGTCCTCCCTCAGCAATCGACCAAATCTGCCATTAGTCATTTCCCCCCTCCCACGGCGTTTTAAATCTGAAGAAATAGGAGGAGCGACGAGCAATTCGAGGGAGGATTCTGCCATCCCGTCTCGCCGCCCTCCCAAATCTGAGAGCGTTCCCAGGACCTAGGGTTCGCGAGATCCAGCCCCGGGATGGATCCGCACCCTAGAGCTCCCCTGCTCCTCGCCGTCATCGCCCTCCTCGCGTTCGCCGCGTCCGTGGTAAGGGCCTGGCCCGAGCAAAGCTCGAATCTTTGAGCGGAGGTTTTGTTCGTTGGGATCCGACTTGTTGAGAAAATCTCTTCCGCGTATCCTGCAGGCGGCGGCGGCCGCCGAGGACGACGCGTCGGGGATCTCGCTGGGCCGTCGCGCCGGGGTGAGGAATACAGATTACTACGCTTCGCGTGAACTCGTTCCGATTGGAGATGCCGTTTAGGTGCCAAATTCGTTATTCTCTTTGGTCGCTGATGCTTGCTGTCGCTGCGGTTTGGTAGGGGTTCTTGCACGGCCTGAAGAAGGACGCGGTGGCGGAGGGCGACCATGGGGTGGCGCTCGACGAGGTCGGCCCGGGGCTGTTCGACGCGCTCTTCGCCAGCCTCTCCATGATCCTAGTCAGCGAGGTATTGCTTAGTGGTCTGAGCTAGGAGGTTTTCCCGTCGGTAAATGGTCTCAGTGCAGCTGCCGTCCTGCATTGACAGTTTGGCTGTGCTGTTGCTTGTGATGCCAGGGCACAGGATTAACAATGTGTACCCATTTTTCTTCTGTGGTGATGTAGATTGGAGATGAAACATTTATCATTGCTGCGCTGATGGCGATGCGACACCCCAAGTCTATTGTTCTGTCCGGTGCACTCTCTGCACTTTACGTGATGACAGTGAGCTGTTCCTTGATCCTTGTCTCAATAATTCAGATGGCTTATATTTTGCGCAACAAATTCAACTGGAAAAAAATCTTGTACAACTTAGCAATAAATGAAAAGGGATAAATTTCCAATGCTGCCTATATGGTATCTAGTTGCATAACATATATTTGTGGCATGCTCTTTGGCAAATTACTAAATTATGATGTTTAGGTTCAGATATCAATTCATATGATGCTTATTTTTCTAGTTTGTGGTGTGCATAGTCCATGTTTGTACAGTTTAATTATGTTTTTATGGTCCATTTATCTGCCTTTTTTGTACTCGAATTCAATTTACTGTATGCCAGGTGCTTAGTTTTCATTAGTCTAAGCCAATGCCACAAAGGGTTCTCTATGCTGCTAATATATTATCTTTTCTTCCTTCAAGGTATTGTCAACTGGACTCGGTAGAATAGTGCCCAACTTGATATCAAGGAAGCACACAAATAGTGCTGCTACAGGTGCTCATCTTTATGTCTTGAGTTTTGAGGTGTTTGTTTCAGCAGGATAATAATTCTTATCACAAATCTGCAGTTATCATGCTCGAGATTTTGCAGTAGTCTTTTTTTCTCTATAAAGCAAATCTAATAAAACAAAAGTATACAATAAGATACTATATAATATATATTACTTATTTTGTCATCATGTAAATACCCCGTGTTATTGCGAGAATCTGGACAACGCAGTTTAATATTACTGCCAAGATAAATCGATTCTTTCCACTAGGACATATACCAGGCTATCCTTGCCCGGCACACCTGTCCACCTGTGCCAAGATGCTGATCTGTTTATCTGATGTTCTGAATTTGTTTTTAGGGTCATCTGTTTATCTGAACTGAAAAGGTATCAACGCACAGTACTCATAGATGTCAACAATTAACTCAACCATCATTAATTTGGCCTGAAACACTGCAATTTGATGCACATATCTAGACATAGGCATGGGGTCAGGTGCCTCTTGTTGCCGTCTTACTGTGCTGATGGGCCCAGGCTTAGGGCTGATTTTACTACCATAACATCATGATGGGCTGGTTTCACCCCTTGTGGCTATGAAATCAATGCATATGAAATAATTTAGCATACTGATACTGTTGCTCATGATCTCTCTTTTGTTTGCCTGCCAGTTTTGTACTTGTTCTTTGGACTACGCTTGTTGTATATTGCTTGGAAGTCTGACCCAAAGGGATCTCAGAAGAAGGAAATCGAAGAAGTATGTGATCTTTTCCCCATGTGACCTTTGCGTATGCATAGTGCAGCTCATTGCTGCATCTTTTGTTGTATTATATGCAAGTCTGCTGCCTTCTTCTCTTTTACTTGTTGTTTTGTACATTTTTGTCATCCTATATCAATATCATGTGACAATTCAAATATAAGAGTGCACTAGATCACTAGAAAGTACCAGTACAAGTGTTAGGATTGGCTGGAACAGTTTCTTTGCTGTCAGTCCTTAAGCTATAGAAAGAGCATGATACATGCACTCCATAGAAAACTGTCAAATGTATGAATACTGAGATGAGATGTGGGCGCATGAACTGAACTATTGGAAGTTATTGATGAATAGAAGGGTAATAAAACAGGTCAATTGAATTGCATGATTGGAAAAGTATATTGTTATGCATCCTCTTAAACTAAAAGACATGCTTTAAATGGACTACACATCTTTTGATGTATTTTTATTTATGAACTATTGATGTACATGCATGTGTGAGCAGGTGGAAGAGAAGCTTGAGTCAGGTCAAGGAAAATCAACCATTCGTAGGTTCTTTGCAAGATTTTGTACACCAATCTTTTTGGAGGTCAGTTGTTTCATTATGAAAGCATGTCAAATGCTTGTCTTACATCTGCATCAGGATGTATTTATGTCTTAGACAAAGTGTTTTTGCATTTAACACCTTTTATTTTGCAACAATTTTTTGCCTTTTGAGATCTTTTCTGTGTTAAGTGGTACACATGTGGTTTGTGCTCCTCTTTTAGCAAACTGATTATTATTATACGGTGGCAATGTTTCTGTTGTGTTTTTTTGTTAATTTACTAATGTGACCCTGTAATATGCAACTCATTAGAGACTCCTTTGAATCTAACATTCTGTTCTGGTTGCAGGCTTTCATCTTAACCTTTTTAGCTGAATGGGGTGATCGAAGCCAAATAGCAACAATCGCGGTAGGAACTGCTCAACTTGCAGAAATTTGTTGATGTATCTAACCTTCTATTTTGTTGATGCTATTCCATGCATTTCATATTCCATTGAGGGTTGTAATATTTAGAAAGTTACATGTTATTAAGCTGAAAACTCACTATCTGTTGCTTCCCATGTTATCACCATGCAGCTCGCAACCCACAAGAATGCTATTGGAGTTGCAGTTGGAGCATCATTGGGGCACACAGTGTGCACATCTCTTGCAGTGATAGGAGGGAGCATGTTGGCATCAAAGATTTCGCAACGAACAGTAGCGACAATTGGAGGCGTTCTCTTCTTGGGGTTCTCTGTTTCATCCTACTTCTACCCTCCGTTGTGATGGAAAGGTATTGTCAACTCCTTCCACCTTGATGGTAACCTTGAATTGTTTGACGCCCTGCCGAATGAAACATAGTGTAACCTCCCCTTGCTGGACGCCATTTGAAATGATGATGAAGTAACTCAAATTATTCCAGCTTCCCTTGAGTCACAGGTTACAATTCATGTACAGTCCTTACAGAATGATGCATTCTACCATGCTGCCTTCAGTCCATACCTAGAAGCTGCTGCATGAGCATGGCTGATTTTGTGTTGGTTGTATCTAAAATATAACTTATACTATATGCTCCAAGTTCTTCAAGGAAAAGCTGCTCTATGTTCTTTTGTCTGTCTCAATTATTGCATTTTATTTTGTTAGCTTTGTTTCTTGGAAACTGGAAGGTGTTAAAATCATGGACTTAATTTGGTGCCTAGTTGGCCAAAACTTTAGTTGTCATTTCTGCGATTCCAAAGGCAGGCCACAGGTCAGTAGGCTGGGGTTTTTGGAGCAGTTGGAGCTTACCTTGAAGGTAAGGCATCCAATTTGGATTTTGTACTGGAAATCCTTTTTCTCGAAAGCGCAGGAGATTTGTACTGGAAATCTTGATCAAGCATGCCGGTTTGGTTATATGGACCTGGTATGATTTTTCCTAGGTGATGTTATTGGCATCCCAGGACGCTCAGTACGGGTGGCACATAAACAAGATGTTGAGTGAATGCCAACTTTGTCTCAGGTTTCATTCGCCCATGTTGTCACGAGTCTTTTGTCCTTGTGCTTCCGTTTTGCTTTGCTGCTGCCAGTAGCAGGTCCCAGAATGTACTTTTGCAATCCAAGTGTAGTAGTGCCGTACAAAATGCTAGCCAGGGGCAAGGTCAATGCAAGTGGTCAATATGGCCGGGCTTGCCCAATGGCCCACGAACAAAACACTAATTTTTCCAAATTTTATTTTGGCATGACCTAACTTTTGCAAGGACAAAATTTGCTTTCCTTGCATTGGGTATTCGGGTGTAAAAGAAGTGTAGGCTCCATAGATACCAAACCAGAAACCACTTCCAATAACGAAAATTAACTGAGATATGCTTGATTGAAACATTTCACTAGGTTCTGCAAATATAAAAATGCCACTCAATGTGGCTTCATAGTCATACATTTGTTCCCATTCTTAGTGATAAGTAAATTACTGGTAATGAATATGATATGACCGATCATGCCATATCTTGATGAGCTATGTGGCGTATAAAAGCTTAGCTTAATTGCCAAGGCAACCGAGAGCTAATTTGTGGATTATTTTTCTTGAGAACAAAATCATAAGCTCGTCTTTGTCTCGTGTACCACCGAAAATCTAGATAGAAGAAATCACATGGGTCGACCTAACAGTTGAAGGCAGAATCAGTCTTTTGAAGGTCAGTGGCCCATATGGGGACACAAAAACAGCAATGGTGTGCGCGAAATGTGTGAATGTGATGTATCCTGGGATCTAGTTGGACATCTTACCTTCAACATCCTTTTCGACAAGTTTTTTTGTTCTCAAATTGCGCTGAGACCAAAATGGATTCCAAGCTCTTCAAGGGCCTGATGTGCTAACACAGTGTTTGGTTAAACAAAGTTTTGTGATGTGAACAGTGAACCAGAGATGACACTGCTCGACGCTACAGGTGTTCACGCGTACTGGGCGCCGAGCAGAGAGACTTGCGGGGACGGCAAGGGCAGTACTGCAGCCGGCCGTGATTACCAACGAACTCAACTGATGGCCACAGCTACCTCCATCCATCCGTATAACCACCATAACCACCTCCATTCTTTGACTGCCTTCCCTTGCACTCCACACCTCTCCCTTTCGCATCCTCTCTCACACACTACATAACACTCTGAGCGACCAAACTCAGGCACTACTACTTCACAACAGTCAGAACACTTTGCTCCCTGCCTCGCCATCAGCTGCAAGCATGACGCTGGTCAGTGAGCCTCAGCAGCCCAAGGAGCAGGGAACACAAGCTGCAACAAGCCATCATGCTCCAGCAGTTCCAAGTAAGTTCATGCTCTTCTTGCGCATGTATAGAACTGTGGATCATGAATCTTGCATCGTATCTTCTTTAATTCTTACTCTCTCCATCCTTGAAAACATGATGTTAGGACAAGATGAGTAGTTCAATTTGCAGTAGTCATCTTATCTTAACATCATGATTTCATGACTGGAGGGAGTATATGGTTATGAAAAAGATCATATCTCCTTGTGGACAAAACTTTGAGTTGCAAAAAATTGTAACACTGGATATTTGACAGGTAGGCCAGCATAAAGCGAGGAATGTTTCTAACTTATGTATAGTTAATAAATCATCTTTACATCTTTCTAATAGTATATATTGGCTTCACCCTTTTACTTCTTGATAGTTGAGGAAGTTGCAATTGGGGATGCGGTGAACACCGATCAAGAGGAGCAGCGTCGGCAGGCGGCAAGGCGCGAGAGGGACTTCCTGGCAGGGATCAGGAAGCTCATCAAGAGCTTCAAGAGCCTCTCCCACATCTTCGAGATATACAAGGAGGACGACGATGAGAATGAGGACGACGACATGGATGCGGGCATCGAGATCGGGTTCCCCACGGACGTGCAGCACGTGGCGCACATCGGCCTGGATGGGTCCACCAACTTGTCCAGCCTCAGGGGGCTGGAGGGGGCCAGGGACCTGCTCCCCCTCTCCAACCTCACCACCCTCCAGCAGTTCGAGCTCGCCGTGGCCTCCCTGGCTGCTGCTCCGAGCACAGATCGCGATGGGGTGTTAGATAAAGCCTCCCGTGATTAGGTTTATATAAACTAGGATGCACATAGTGCTTGTGATCATGGATGATGGCCCTTGTTTTCTTGTTGTTTTTGTTCATGCTTTTTTGGCGGGGGGGGGGGGGGGGGGGGGGGATACTGTTTGTCCTTTTTTCGGTATTAAGGTTATGTCCATTTTGGCAAAATATTATCATCCAAGAAAAGCAGCAAGGAGACAAGTGCAGTCCTTCTGACAATTGGAATCAGATACCTAATCCTCTGAAGGTTGACGTACACCACGTACAGATGAGCAGCAAGAGACCATCGCCTTGTTCGGCTGGCTGGCTGGATGGCTGGCTGATTTCGCGTGAGAGGAAAATACTGTTGGCTGGCTGGTTGATTGGTGGCTGGGCTGATTTTGTGTGAGAGAAAAATACTGTTGTGGCTGGCTGAATCTGGCTGAATCCGCCAGCCGAACAAGGCGCATATGTTCATCGGTGTCAGAGGAATCGTACACAGAGCAGTGCCGCGATCATATGCAACAACAAATGCATCTCCGTCCTTGGCGTCCTTCCCATCCCAATGTTGGGCAACACCTCTGCCAAAAAGTACAGCTAATTTGTTTTTCTCACTCATGCAGGAGCTGACATTACTGCTCCGCTGAAGAAACAGAGAAAATTCCAAAAATGGGACTCGAAACAACGCGATTCGCATATTTATCATTCCAAATATCGTCTTCGTAAAAATAATTAAGACTCCAAACAGCAACCACTTGATTATACTACCATTTGGTGTATTTTCATTCTTTTCCTTTTTCTTTCTCATGTATTTGGGGTGTCAAATGTCCCTTTTATCCCTCCTCTATTTTTGCACCGCACCAAGTCGGTTCATTTCCTTCTCCCGATCACTCATCTCCCTGGCCGATCGCCTCGCCTCGGGCCGGCGTCGGCGTCATGGAGGATCCCCGCCCGACCAGCCAGCAACAGCGAGCGAGTGCGAGCACTGCCTGCCGCGGCAGGCCCTGCCTCCTGACCGAGCGAGCTCGAGCCCCTGCCCACTGCGGTAAGCGCTGCCTCCTGGCCGAGGACGCCCCTGCCACCATCGGCCATGGCACCTGGCCGAGCCAGGCCCTAGCTGAGCAGGCAGCGGCGCCCCTGGCTGAGGCCGCCGGCTTGGGAGGGGCCCCCTCAGCAATCCTCGTCCAGGCTTCCTCGGTAAGACATGAGATGATGCTCGAGAGTATAGTATAGTTCAGTATCACTAGAAAGGGCCGCGACATTGCTGTGGGTGACCAGTGGATGTACTTGTGGTATGATTTTTTATTTTTACGTGTGGTTGGATAAATATTCTTTTTGCAAACAAATGCCAGAGTACGTTGAGTCCACAGAAACGCTCGGTGGAAATGTTGTAGATTTTGGAATATTAGGTATATTTTGTTTTGAGTCCCATTTTTTAAGTCTCATCTATAGCAAGTTTGTTGATTTCAAAATTTTGAACCACTTCCACGTTCAACATTTTTTAATTTGAAGATATTTTGACGTCCGAATTGTAAGTGCAATGGATCTCATATAAGCATTTGTGTGAACGATTATGAGAACGCTTTGAATTTGAAATTTTGATGCATATGAAAGATTTAGGTTTTGAATTTTTGATTATTTTTTGTATCGAGCACTTATTAATTTGAGGATGTTTTGGTGTTCGAACGTGCACTCATTTGTGGATAATCACCGTGTTCAGCAGGTTGGAGCTGGAGTGGTGTGAGAGAAAAATACTATTACCTGACTGGTGGCTGTAGGCTAGTGCTGGAGGAATGTGAGAGATGAATACTGTAGGGCTGGAGGCACCAGCCTCCAGCCGAACACGGTGAATTCTGGTAATCATGTATATGCACGTGCGTGCACCGGGATCAACTCCTCGTAATGCAGAACAATTGCAAGAGTCAAACGTTCTCAGCCAATTATATGAACAGTCAGCCGTTTGCAGGCGACTTTTCTGTCCAACTGACGAGTACGCTAACTATTGAGCAATCTCTTCAAAGCATTGTACCATTCAATTAAAAAAGAACAATGCACGGAATTGAAAAGAATTTCATCCGGAAGGAATGTCTATTGAATGTATCTGATCATTAGCCGCCAGGTAATACTGTACAGGCTGCAGTCACATGCATCTATCCAGTTACGCTGGTCCTAATTTACCAAATAAGTGTGTAGGCAATGAAGACAGGGATCCACCCCACAAGCCTTGCTCTTATTTGTATTGATCAAAATACATAAGTCTAGCATCTGAAGCACGAAAATGTTAATGCCTAAATGCAAACAGGCATTCAGGAACAGCTCAAATGTCGATAAAAGCGCGCATACATCCCCAGGCTCATACCAATTCTAGGAGCCAGGAGATCCCAAAAATCAGTACATAGTAATTAAAAAGATAGATTGGCATAAGGATGGTTTTCTGGAAGTGAGCATTGCAATGCCCTTTTTACTTTTCTATTTGGACCCCAGTCCCTTCAAGGCTCCAAACAAGCCCCTGCATTGCACAAGATCGAACATGAACAGAAAAACAATCAAAATAATCCAAATTTTAATCAGGACAAAAATTCATTATGCTATATAGATGGATGGAAATTATTCTAGGCCAGAAAGTAGTGTACGAAGGATAGATTGCATATGAATAGTGGGTTGTATTGCATTCAGCCTCAAGGGCGTAAATATAGGGGGTACAAGAGTTGGGGGGCAAGGAGCCTTGATATTTCCTATATATACTACCAAATATACTCTAACATCCCTAAAAAAAATACTCTAACAAGTAGAAATACAAAATTACAAGATTAAACATCCAAAATTATCTTGCAACCAGATTGTTGTTGGAGAACGTTACCACAACCGACTAGACTAATAGGAGTATGTAAACAATGCTTTTTAGAGTAAAAAAGTGCAATAGCAATGGCCTATCAATATACACAATTAACAATGCTAAAATTAGATGGACAAAAAGTTAGCCAATAATAATGAAGCTATGGTGCATGGTAGGATCAAGTCATCCAGAATACACCAAAAGCAATAGTGCAAATGCGTGATTCTTCATTTTGGAAATTTTTATGTACACCCATTGCTCATATGTCAAATTATCAACTATCACACCATGTTTAAGACCTTGACCAAAATATCACGAAAGTAGTAAATGTTTAAGACATGCAGAAGAAGGAACGTTGGAGAAAGCATCTATGCAAAATAAGGGTCAAACTGAGACCATATAGTTTTATTGAAAATATTAAAAAAATAGAAAAGTCAAAACTAGTCTAGTGCTCTCATGACTTTTACTAATAAATGCTACTCAGCTTGTTTTTGTCAGGAGCAACAGAATAGGAAGTAAGGGTGAAATAAAGAGAGTGCAAAAAAGAGTGAAAGGTCACAATAACAATAGTAAGCCTATGGATCTTAATGTCAAAAGGAAAACAGGGTGGAGAGGATTTACAACCATGATAGAAAGTGGTAATAACTCAACTCATAGGATAGCATCATAGCAGAGTAGTACAAAAAGCAAGGGAAGAACTTGAAAACCACCTAAATATAGAAATGATGTCAGCGTAATTATTGGAAGACAAACTGAGAAAAGGAAACAACCACATGATTGGTAGGAGAAAGTGACAAAATCAACAATTACTCTGACTGATAAACATGTTAATCCAGGGGAAGATATAGTAAAGCGGTCAGCTTTTTAGATGCCTATGTAGTGCGCAATGTGTCTGGATCTCAGCATCCTAGTTTAAGGTGGTTCTCATTTGACTCTCTCCACCGACTAAGCTATTAATTTTGCCTTGAAAAAACCAATATCTATTCTATGTGGAACAATATTTCATACCTAATAATCCCTTTGTGACTTGTCCCACTTCCCCTTTATCCTTTGTCTCCCTTCCACCACATGTTAACATTCACAGCCACATTTCTAAGGAACCACTGCAAAAAAATGTTAAGGTGCCCTACTTTTTCCAACTCTCTTCCATCGATTGGAACAAGCGTTCCATTCTTTTCCTTCCCTAGTCACTTACTACTTTTAGGTTGGTTCGCTAGGCAGTGCTTAAGTATTTAGATAGTCAATCCCCTATCCTCTAATTAGAGCCTAGCAGGTTGAAAACATTGGCCACAATAACTAATCCAAGACACAATGAACTCTACCATTGTCTAGCTATTATTTTCATCATCAAGTCTGATCAACACCATCTATAGTATACAGTCGAGGCTCAACATGGCTAGGTGGTGCTTGGAGTTTTGTAATTGGACCATTTCTTCTTAATACAAAGATACGCAGCTCTCCTGCGTGCTCGAAAAAAAAATGGCTCAACTTGGCTGCCCTCTTATAGTCTAGTTGACACCCAATTTGCCTAGCATCACTAACTGATTAATATTTTTTTTTTGCAACAATGTGTTGTGTCAAGATCCATAAGGAAAATGGGGTAACAAAATTCTCTGTGAATACAATATAAGAAAATATTGTCATGATCATAAGTGAAGAAGAATCCTTTTTCTGTCAAGAGTTATTGTGACAATACAATACAAAGGAGCAAAACATACTGTAGATTAAAAACTTTGGTCAAGAATGGTAGAAGTAGCAAATGCAAAATACTGGTACAGTGCACTAAAAAGAACTAATTAGTGATAGAATGTGACAGCACATATATGGAATCTAGCAAAATAGATGAGTGGAGTAATTTGAAGTGCAGACATAATCTTAAATTTCATGTGCATTTATCAAAGACTAAAACAAACACCATTATTAAAGGAATATACATACAAAGGAATCAACTATCAGATTGTTTGTGCATATATATAGCCTATTGCTCAAAGTTGTATTGTTCCCACAATGAAAGAAAGAAACACCGTGTAGCATCAACGGAATTCAACTGAAAATGTGCTACATATAATATGATACTCCAGACACTGACTAAACCTTAAAACACAATGTACATGACATAAATCAGTTGAGCAATAATCTACAAAAACTAGTGTGTACAATGAAAGAAGCAAATAAATCGTTACAACCTAGCTAATCCTTCTATAAATAAAAATAAGTATATAACCAGAAATCAAAGTACACAATTATTTGTGCGCAATACATGACTAGGCAAAGATGTGCACATAGCCTTGCATACACAATGGTAGCATTTTAGTAGCATTGTACATCTAGCGAGGTCAATTTATGCATAACGAAATTACTTTTTTTTAGATAATGGAAGAATATAATGCCATTACTACTACTGACAGATGTATCATTTAGTACCCGTAATTAGCCCCGTAGTTTCCCTTGCCAGATTGAGGGGGCTGAAGGAGAAAGTACATGGTAGTGGAGGCAGTGACAGCGGGAGGGAGCACGCAAGTACGCCGCCACGAGCCACATCTCCGTGACGGCCGCACCGGCGTGCTCTCTCTCGTTGTCACCGCCCGTCAGCACCAAACCAACCGCCTGCACAACCAAACACAAAGCAGAAGCTATAAGGCGCGAATCCATCCACAAGAGACGATTGAATCGAAAAGGGCAAAATCTCAGTCGCATGGTTCAGATTTATGGCTTCTGGGTACCTGCTGGAGATTATATTACATGGGGTGAACGATGATGGAAACAACACAAAAGCAAGATCCAAGATTTATTTTCTCTGGAATGGAACACTAGAACAAAATCAGAGGATACGAGGCAACCAGAAACAAGCAAGAATACATCCGGATTAAGAAAGAAAAGATCACCACCCAAGAATCAAGAAATGGTCCAGGATATGTATCTCAGATCAGGAGACTACCAGGCGGGAGGGATCACCTGAAGATGAGAAGCCTGAAAGGAGAAGAAATCCCCTCCAACAACCATGGATGTCAGATGGGAGGCTTCCGGAAAATCTACAAAGCTAGAGATTGAGAGAGGGGAGAGGGAGGAGGAGATGACTAGTCTTCGCCGCTCCATCAGGCTTTATGAGGGAGAGTGAGGAGGTTTTAATTTAACTCCTGTATTGGACAAAAATATAATGCGAGTAGTACGTTTTGTACATCTCAACAGCAGCCTAAAAGTCACACTTGAGTTTGCTGTACCTCCGGTACCAGTAAAATGCAGTGGATGATGTACCGGCTCACATAGTTAAAATGAAAGGGGTACAAAGTACAGTGCATATTTGTCGTAATAGTGTTTTCATTCTTTAAAAAGGTGTGGTTTTAAAGTTTTCTTCTTTTAATCCCCGTTCAAGACCGATTATCATTTTTTGTTAATATTGTATATCTGGTTCAATTTTACTGTGTCTGTTCACGCATGCAATTTTTCATTCTTTAAAACGGTGTGGTTTTAAAGTTTTCTTCTTTTAATCCCCGTTCAAGACCAATTATCATTTTTTGTTAATATTGTATATCTGGTTCAATTTTACTGTGTCTGTTCACGCATGCAATACTACCCCTTTGAGCACCTCCGAAAGGCTGAGACAGCAGATCCTTAAGATTGAAGAAGTCATCACAGACGCCTAGCTGTCGACGAACACATCACTTAACACTGAAAGAATAGCGCCTGTTAAATCCTGAAATAAATCCAAAAAAATACGAGCATCAATACCGAGCCACGTGGGCAAGTACCACCACAAGGAACCTTACCAGCGGAGCTAGATTCAATTCGCCTTCTAGGGTATATTTCATCATTAATTTGTATTAACCTTTACTTGTATACTTATTTGACTTTTTTATCCTAAATTAGGGTTTGCTTGGATCTCATAGGGATAACAAAATTTATAGATATGGATAATGATAGATAAGAATATGAGTTCTAACTAATAATAATATGGGCTGATCGGCTCACTTAATTATATAATTAGAAGAGCGTGAGATAAAAGAGATATAGGAAGTGTCTATCCTGAAATTCCGGCTCTCCCCACTTGATTTTTTAGAACGCTGGATCAAAATCCAACGGTTCTCCTTCATCTTCTACCTTTAGACACTAGCTTCCCAGGCATCCCTGCCCCTACCACCACCCATCGTGCCACCATCTAGCCGTGGCAGGCTAGAGTTTCGTTGGAGCTCCACGCCTCGCCTCGCCACCTCGTGCCACCTCCTCCTACCCCCTTCCCCCACCCTCGCCTCGTGCCGGCATCTTTGTCGTCCCCCTGCCCCTATCTGGCCCAACCGCCCTCCTCCAACACCCAGTCCAGTGGCGCCATCGTCGTCGGCCTCACCGCCCCCGCGCCCAAAACCTCCGCCTGGCCGGCCTACCTCCGCCGACCTTCCTCTAGGACCGCCGGTGAACTCTCCAATCAACCCCAGGAACCTAAATCCCTAAATCCCAAATCATTAATCACGCTGGAGCTAATCCACCTCGCCGGAGCTCGAATTCAGCTCTCACCCGCGTTAAAAAACAAATGAGTGAGGAGATGTTTCACCCATAGTGGGAGATTGGCTACTGAATTCATCCGGTAACCTCATCGTCAGGAGAAGGAAAAAATATATTGCTCTCCGTATACAATGTGAAAGGAGAACCAGGATAAAAAAAAGCCACTGTCAGATCCTAACGACTAGTCTCACAAGTAGGGATGTAAATGGATCGGATACGGACGGATATTGTCGATATTGTATTTATTTTCACATTTTCTATCGGATTTGGATTCGAACACGGATTGTCTCAAATACATATATGGATTTGAATTGCTTCGCTTACGAATATGAATAGATGTGTATCGAATACAGAGTGAACCGGATGCGGATCATGTCGGGCACGGATGTTTATTCAGATATCGAGTAAAGACAACATTTATTCATATCGCACATGTTGTAACGCTCGAACATCATAAGATTCCAAATTTTAATTAAATTATACTTAATGAAGCAAATTAATAAACAACTTTTCCAACGATTACATAGATAAGAGAGATTCAATTACATGACATTCTAACTTGCACTCAAATCTATTCATCTATTTTGGAGGCTAGATTTGAATTAAAATCATGCTTGATTATAACAATAGATGACATACCATTTTAGGCACTCAACTACACGACATTGACAATCTAATTTATTACATGCATAATATATGTAGGAGATATCAATTTATTACTAGAGTTTGAATTATTATACGATATTGAGTTTTTATTAAAATAGAACGTCGAATCATTGCTAAAGTTTGACTTTACTTCTTAAACTAGACTGAGAATAAATAAGATTCAACTTATATAGAGTGGCAATAGGTAGATTATATTTTTAGAAAAATTTTAGTGCTAATTTTATGTTTTTCTGATTTCAAATGAATTAGTTATAAATTTTTAGAGACAAATTTAATTTATATTGATGTATATCTTTTACATTGTAAAACCAGAGTAGTGGAACTAGGTAGATTATATTTTTAGAAAAAATTTGGCACCAATTATATTGATGTATATTTTTATTTGAAATGAATTAGTTATAAATTATTGGATATTAAATTAATTTTTTACTAATATATATTATAAAATTATCCAAATTTGATATCCGAATCACCTATCCAGATTATTCGACCGGATATTTGATATCCGACAGATATTGCCCATATTGTATCCGAATCCGATATCCGAACAAAGTATCTGAATTCCTATCCGATATTCGAAATAATATCTGAATCACGGTTCGACCCCTCTCAATCAGTTGGTACGAAAATATTCGTACTATTTACATGAATTTTCTCCTACACAAGTACGCCACGCATGCTGGCACATCATTACATCACCGTACTCCCTCCGTCCAACGATAAAGGCAACTCTTGCTCCCCGAAAAATTAAATAAGTTCAAAGTTAATTAGACTTATATAAAAATTACTACTTCCTCCGTCCCGCAATATAAGCACTTCTAGCATTCAAAATTTTTACTATAATGTAAGCATTCCTATATGTAGGTCCTACCATGTTATCCTTCTACCTCGCGTCTCTTGGATGACTGGATCTCCAAGCCCGCACGCCCGCCGCCGCACTCCCAGCTCCGGCACGCCTGCCCGCCGCCGCCCCTTCAAGCTCCGACCACCATCCCGCCCACCTCCCCTCCCGCTCCGACTGCCGCGTGGTGGCCCCGCCGCCGCCGCCATCCTCCCCTCCCGCTCCGGCTGCCGCGACGCGCGGCCGTCCTCCTCTTACTCCGGCTCCCCCTGCTCTGGCCGCCGCGAGGGGCCCCCTCCTCCCCCTGCTCCGGCCGCCGCCAGGGGCACCTCCTCCCCGGCTCCCCTTGCTCCGGCCGCCGCCAGGGGCGGCCTCCTCCCCCCTGCTCCGGCCGCCGCGGGGGCCCCTCCTTTCCCTGCTCCAGCCGGCCGAGGCACGCCCGCCTGCGCTCCTCCCCTTCCGCCCGGCCGCGCGTGCGGGGGCCGCCGTGCTACCCTCCTTGACGGCGGCGGCGAGAGCCACTCAGCGCTGGTGTCCCCGGGAGCCGTGCCAAGGCTCATCCACTTAAGGGCAAAATCGTCATTTCCCCCTCCTTCTATTTTTCCAATTTGAATCCTTGAAGTGCTTATATATTGGGACGGAGGGAGTAATATTTTTATCTTCAAATAAATTCATATAAATATATATTATATAATTAATTTAATGATATTTATTTTGTAATACAAATATCAATACTTTTTTACATAAATTTGATTAAAATTAAAATTACTTGATTCCTCCCCCAGCGGGAGTTGCATTCTTTTAATACGGACGAGGGAGTACGTCCAAGCCGGTGTCCAGCCGGTCGGCGTGGTGGAGCCCCCCGAAGACCATCGGTCGCGATGCGTGTCAGCGCGTCGAGGACAAGTTGGTGACGTGGGATTTTATCCAACGCGATACTTGGCACTGTTTGATTCCCTAGCGAGGTAGCGCTAGAAATCGTAGCTGACTTTGACTATTAATTACAAGTGTCAAACTAAATCAATTTACAAAATCAACTCTAGAACTCCTGCGCTAGGAACCTCTGAAGAATCTAATGAGATCTTTGGCCGTGTAATTAGAGAATGGTTATTGTAGCATCAATGTATCCAATCATAAATTAATTATCATCATTAGATTCGTCGCAAAATGTTACACTCATATCTAAAATTTTTTTGCAAATAGACTTCATTCATGAAATTTTTTTTCTCGGCTTACGTGCGCTACCAAAAGTGACCGCGAACCAAGCAAGGCCTTGAGGTCTCGTTTGGTAGTTGTACATCCAATGTTTAATGTAAATTTGAATATTCAAATGTTAATATAAAAGTAATTGTATAAGTTGCAAGCTTAACTCTAAATGAATCTATTAAATATAAGTAATACACAATTAAAGGATGATTACTGTAGCAATTAGTTGTCAAATTATGGACTTAATTAAGCTTAGTAAATTCGTCTCGTGATTAAGTCGCGACTTATGAAATTATTTTAATAATAAATCTATATTTAATACTTCTAATTGGTGTTTAAACATGTGATGGGACAAGTGAGTTAAATTTATAAAACAATCTCATATGGACAATAAACACTATAGACTATAATTTAGATCTCTGGTGGACAAATTTCATCACAAGAAACTTTACCAGCTAAGCTATGCTCAGTTGGCTGCTCAAGGTATGCTTATTTCATATTATAATTTGGATTACATAATCTAGCACACATAAGCTGAATTATATAATCTATCTAGGAGATAAGAAATAAGTAGACCCTATAGTGTAAGAATTTTTGCCAAGTGTTACATTTTTTTTGTAACTTGACACTGAGAGTTTTTATAAGCGTCCTGTCTAAATTTATGTCATTTATCATTATGAAAGCACATGAAACCACTAAAAATGCAGACTGAATTCTAAGAATTATGAAAAGAGAAACTACTCAAGGTTCCTTATGCACGCGCTTTAGCAACGAAGCACTCATCCTTTATTCTTGTTATGAAGAAATAGATTAGTGATCAATTTTTGTAATTAATATTTAATTAGATTAATAACATCATTAGAATGACATTAGAAAGTTGCCAATTACATGAAGGGATCAATCCCGAAGGGGTATGTCTCTTTCAGGAACGGACACCTCTTTGTCCCTCTTGTTTTTTTTTGGAAAAGTAAAGCTTTATTGATGTTAGACAATTACATCAAGATGATACAATCACATTTGTCCCTCTTGTACATGTACAAAAGGAGTGTTCCTCCACTAATCAATACGATCATTCACTTCCATACTTTGCCTTTCAATATGTTATCAGTCACGCACGCTCTAATTCTTCGGGCACAACTTGACGAGAAGAACCACTGCAGACAAGTCTCGCCAGAAAGCTATGGCGGGACCACCCAAAACTACTGGGCCCAGGTACACTGATCCTTGTTGCTAAGCAACTCTGACCCAAATTGGCACTCACCGGTAATTCCTCGAGTGGAGCCTCGATTAAAGCCACGCTATTCCAGGATCAGCAGACAACACTCACACGAAGGTGAGCCCAGAGATTACAACACAGAACATTTCATACATCTCAGAGTGATTGCAGCGGAAATGAAATTTATTACAAACCAGGTTAAGAATAGTAAAGTACTACAGAGTTCCATCTACTCAAATTATTCAAGTCTCATTGTTCAGCGGAAGCATTAAAAGATAACTAGCGAGATACGTGACGCATCGATAAAGCCCGTACGAAAGCGTCACTCAGTAGGAGGGTGATCAGCACCAGCTGAAGGACCATCCCACTCCACAGACCAACCCGGAGGTAAGGTACACGGCCAAGTAAGACTCGCAAACAGATCCTCGAAATTAGTACCTGAAAAACAGTGCCACAAGCAAGGCTGAGTATACTAATACTCAGCAAGACTGACCCATCACCGGATATAACATAGTCCGATAACTAGACATGCAAGGCTTTTTGGTCGGTGGGTTTGTTTTGCCAAAAACACCACTAATGTTGATCCTTATTTTCAGATTTTATTTAGCCATCTTCCAGTTGGATTAACCATTCTAAGTTTGCATCTAACTCTACACAAACATGGTAGAGCATTCATTTAATCAACCAGCAGTATTATCATCATTATGTTCCACTTGTTACTCTGTGTGACCGAAAACATTAAGCAATCTCATGCCGTGAGAGACGGACGATTCCGAATCGAATTTCAACCTGGCCAGGGGAACCTAGACCACACGCATGGGGATCGACTTCGCTCCCGCCCACGCTACAGTTCCTCTTTCTTTCCAGTCCGTGGATCCGGGTCACCCTCCCCGACTACAGAGCCCGACGTCTCTGCACCCGTACGTCGCGACAAAAATAAACCCTACTTTTATCAAGAGGGTGAATGGTCGTTCCACTCGCCGGTCCAATCAGGTACTTAAGCTTACCGATTACCATATTTCTCGGCATGTGGCTAGTACTTTCAAAAGCTTAACGAAATGAGCCACACACCGCGACCTTAGCCAATTTTGACTATACCAACGGGGTATCACAACTACACAACCCCGCCCGTTGTCCTTACATTTCAGCAGGAATTAAAGTAAGTCAAATTCCTATTTGCTCGCGAGAGGCAGGAAACCCCTCGACTTCTACCGTTCCTAATTAGCATGGCAACTAGTCGATAAAAAGATCCGGTGTCAAACATAGGTACCTAGGGATCATGCATCTAAGTTTTTCGATCAACGCCTAGAAAACTTAAATGCAGAAAGAAACCATTACAACACATTATAAATAGATAAATGAATAATAACTCGGGAAAATAGGGCATAATGCACCGGGGCTTGCCTTCTTGGGCACTGTCAGGCAGAAAAGCCTCTGGGGCTTGGCCCAGGTCTTGAGACAAGTTAGCACAGTTCAGATTAACCTCCTGTTCCACACGAGAGTCCGCGGGCCCCAGTTCGTAGTCACCGTCCGCGAGATTAACCGTTTCTATATGCAATGCAAGATTATGAGTTATTCATGAATAACGATTTCTTTCCTTCACGATAAAGTTATAGTTCAACAAAAGTGAATTCAAAGATGATCTTATCAATTTCATTTCATGGGCAGTCATTTATAGAGTAGTAAACATGACTATGTTTCTTCATGAATGGGTGGGGGTTTTGGTTTTCATTTTTAAATTTAACACATAGCATGCTTTCATTATTTCAAAACATCAATCTACTCCTGGCTAGGGATGAAAAACTAAAGTAACACAGGTCCAAACTTAAGCACTTATGGTATAATTTTCAGCCTCTAACTATAAAGCAATTACCACTACTAACCATGTAAGTAGATTACCCTAGTTACTTCATCTTTTTGTGCAGAATGTTCAACATGCGTTCTGGTGCTACAAATTTTACGGGAGCATCTACAAAGCATCTACTCAGCACTTAAATTTATCCAGATTTTATTCACTTATACAGCAGTGGTGACAAAAAGAACAAAAACAGCAAGCCATTAACTAAGATTAATTCTACAGAGAGTTGTACTAGGGATATGGTTCTCAAATTTTTACCAGATCTTATTCATGAGCTAAACATACTACATAATTTTTTTCAAGATTTATATCGACATGATAAATTAGTTATGCAGTTAACTTAACATGAGTTAGCTTAAATTTCTCACAGTTCAAATGACCAGTAATGCATGTGAACTTTTTATTACAGACAGAACATACTCTAAATAAGAACATGTCCAAAAATAAAGATCAGATATGGTGTAGTTTACTCAGCACAAAAATAGTAAAACTAGCCATGAGATGCTAAGCATGATTATTCACCAAAGCAAAACATAGTAACTTCAGTTCAAAATTTTCAGGCAGGATCACAGAGCCAAAAACAGACTTCAGAAATAAATATAGATTTTTCTGAGCATACAAACTATATATGAAGAATTAAGTTGATTAAACAAGCATAAAACATGGTATATAGCAAATGAACTCTAATAAACCTGAAATTTTTGTATTAACAAGGTTTCAGTTACACATGTACGCAGTAAACATTCCATAGTAATTTCATGCATATGTTTTCCAGTATTAAATCAAGTAAGCCAACAATAGATTAGAGAATCTTGATTGTTCCAACATGATAAATGTTTTGGTTGGTTGCCATCTTTTTACTATGAGCTTAAAATTCCAGTAGTGATAACATATTCAAAAAATCAAGGTCAGTTGTTGAGTAGAACTTCCTGAACATGCATAGGGTGATTTTCTTATTCTTTTTCCCAGATTAAATTTGGTTGAGTTTCTACAGATGTGAATGTTACAAAATTTGTAGATCTTGTTACAAGGATTCCAGATCCGTTGAGCTTACATTTTTACTATTTTTCTGCGATTTGTTCTGCATTTTAGAAGTTCACTGGTATACACTAGAATTCTTGCAAATACACCCTTGAACGAAAAGAAGAAATTACAACCGGGTCCTTCGCCGGCCTTCTCCGCCGTGGCATCTTGCCGGTGGTGTTCTGCTAGGCAGGGCTTACCGGGGCTGCCACGGGGAGGCGCGTGGGAGAGTAGAGATTGAGGAACACCTACCCTAGTCGGCGTTCGTGGCTTCGGTGCACGGAATCGAGCTCGTCGACGTCAATGGCGGAGCGGAGGTTCGGGTCGCCGGCGTTGTAGGTGAAGGAGAGCTCGGGGTAGGGTAACAGGGTGCGCACGAGCACCGCGAGAGCTTGAGGATGCGCCTGGGGTAGCTGTCGTGCTCGGTCTCCCTCGGAGCTGGCCGGTCCGCGGTGAGCTCGAGCTCGCCGACGGCGGTGTAAAAGGGGAACGGCGTCGGGAAAGGGAGTGGGTTCGATTCCGCACGCGTGGAGCTCAACTGGAGGGTGGAGAAGCTTGTGGGGTGGTCGGATGGAGCAATGCAGGGCTGGGGTGGCTGGTCCGCGCGAGCTAGATCTCGCCGGCCATGGCGGAGCGGCGGGAGGAGGAAGAAGGGGAAGGAGCCGCGCGACGGTGGAGTTCTGGGGTTCTTATAGGCCAAGGAGCTCTTGGACGAGGGGAGTAGCGTCTGGGGGAGGCGGGTTTGGGTCCGGGGTGCACGACGGCGAGCGGGCGGAGCGGCCAGCGGCGCTGCGCATGGCGGGGGTGGCGTGGCGGCTCGGGAGCGCGCCTGGGACGCGTGTGCGCGTGAGGCGGTGCCAAAGGGCGGGCTAGGTGGCGCTGAGGGGTTTCCCCGGGTCCATTTGGCCGCGGGCACGTGGTGGACGAAGTCCACCGGCGGCGTACGGTGGGCGGCGCGAAACAGAGCACCGGGAGGAGAGAGAGATGAAGGTGAGGGCCTATCTGTGATTTCTGAAAATCTAGGGACCTCTCGGTAAACTAAAAATATCTCCTATTTTGAGGGCTCAAATGAAAAAGTGTTGAATACCAATTTTGCATAACGTTTCAAGATCTACAACTTTCGTGTTATGCAAATTTTCATTTGAAACTCACATTTTGAACTATTTGTAAATTTGCAAACTTGCACAAAAGGGCTTTGGTTATATTCTGTTTTTGACTGATTTTTGACTGAAATTCAATTGAGCACATGTCAATTGAAGTACCTCCCATGAGCCAACTAAAATTTTGTGCACATTTTTGAATTGAAATTTGAGTAGTTTTTCACTCCTTTTTCTTTCTCCTTTAATTTCTTTTGTATACTTTGACTTTTATTTGACCCCTTCTCTTTGGATTAATTTCCCACATTTTTCTTTTAAGGTTAAATAAGGTACAGTGATATGTATTTAAGTGTACTGACACCTGAGGTGTCACAAAAACCTCAGTGAATTCCTGCAAGAGAAGACAACGACACCAAGGCAAACAAGAACTCGCCGAGAACTCTTGCTACTTTGACTATGGATTCTACCCACCTTCGTTTTCTTGCACTAGGAGATGGATTCCTCATTTTTCCTTTGGTGGCTTGCACTGGTCGTCGCCGTCGAGGCTGCCATGATCGCCGTTTCTGTGGTGGTCGCGACTGCCACTTCCCCACTGGACGTCGCGTCCATGATGCTGCTCCTTCATTGAACCAAGGCCAACGGCCTGATCCTCCTCCGAGCACATGGCGACGCCACCATACACCACTGGCATCGTCCTCAACACCACGGCGGTGGCGAACTGCAACGCCGGCGCTAGCCCTCAAGCTGAACCTTCAACACTAGCGGACGCCCCTCCATCGCCGCTACACCCGGCTTCGCCAACACCCCCACTGCAGCGGTGCACCCGAGCTTCACGTTCGGAACAAGGGCGGCTCGTCGGGGTGCGCCGCCCTTCTACAACAACGGAGACACCCCAGCAGCGGCCGCATCAGCGGCATCGATGGCGACCGGGATGGCGCCCGCACCACCGGCCAGTGCAACCTCGACGCCTACCCCTTCTCCAGCCCAAATCCATGGGCGCATCGCAGCCACCGACCGATGGCCGGGAATCCGACGTGGCACGTGGAGCCCCGTCGTCATGGGGCTCTCCTCCGGCAACGGCCATGGCTGGTGAAACGAATCGGGTTCCCAAAAGGAGAACCCGACTCTCTGTTTCGTCGTGATAGTTCCTAAATCAGTAGCTATCACATATAGAACTCATTTCAATTACATATCACAGTCATACTTGTTGACAAAGTCATTACATGGATCTATTTATTACAAAATCCAAAGGATTGTGATACGAGTTTCTGAGTACAAGCCCCTTGGGCTAAAAGAAAACAATTAGAAAGCGGTAGCTATTCTTCTGGGCCATCCTTCTTGAACACTTCTCCTCCACAGGCAACCATGAGCATAGCAAGATACCTCCTTAGTCTCTTTCTTCTCCACCAGGCTTTGATCTTCAAGTCGGATACCTACTGAAACATCGGATCCTTAGCTTCGTTCCTCATCTATAGACTTGTTCTCCACGTCGGATCCTTAGCTTTGTTCCTCATTGAAGCGCATCTAGGCCGATAGATGCTAATGGTAAGTTTCGGTGATTAATGACAATCGTATGCGACTAACGTGTGTTTTGAAGGAAAAATTAATGATTAGTTTAGTCTCATATGAAATGTGAAAGGAGACTCCTCAATTCGGAACAACCATGCGTGCCAAGGACTCAATTTTAAAGATTAAGGACCTTTCTAGTCTCAAGTGTCACAAGGAGATGAAGGACACTTGATTTAGCTAGGGTTTATAGTTTTTAGTTCTTGACCGTACTATTAAGAGGGGTTCATGAGTTAGTAGCTTGACCAAACTTGAGTTGGCCTTAGAAATCTTGCACACTCGCTCAAAAACAGCCCAAGATGGTCAATAGAAGTTAACACAACGCTTGGAAGAACAAACAATCGAAGTCACATTCGAATCCAAGTCAATTCAGTTGAAAACAAAGAAAAACAGCAGCACCGGTTTAACCGATGCCCCTAGCATTGGAGCATCCGATGCTTGGTGGAAGTTCCGACGCCCTGTCGGTCTATCTCTCTGGATGCAAGCAGAAATCAAATCAACAATATCTATAGCACCAGTTGAACCGATGGTCAAAAAGACAACCACCGGTGCATTAGATGTACTATGTTCCAGAGAGCATGTTTTGGTGGACCTCAACTCATCTTCAGCACCGGTTGAACCGACACTTCAGGATCAAGCACCGGTGCATTGGATGTACTATGTTCCAGAGAGCTTGCTTGAGTTGATCAGTGAACCTCTTCAGCATCGGTTGAACCGATGCCTCTACGGAGCATGCACCGGTGCAATGATGCAAGCCTGCATACTGTGTCAGAAACCCCAACGGTACTAATTGGACACAGAGAGACCGATTGAACCGACGCCTCAAATCTGTAACCCGTCGGTTCTTCCGGTGGTCACGATTTTTCTGCAGTGAACTTCCAACGGCTATGTGACCTCCTCCACTCTATATAAGGGCACCCCCTGGCTCATTTCAGTTGCCTTTGACACCTTGAATACCTGAGGCCACCCTTGAGAAGAAAAGAAAGTGCTTTGAGCAAAAGAGAGAAAATCTAGTACATTGTTTGTGCTTCAACCTTGAAGAATTCATCCTTTGCAAGTGTAGCAAGTGTGCTTGAGCTAGGGCCAACTAAGTGTAGGTCAAGTGAAGGCTTAGGAGCTTGTTACTCTTGGTGTTTGATGGCACCTAGCCGGTCTTGGTGATCGGGAGGTTCTTGGTGAGCTCTTGGAGTTTGTGGGAGCCCCAAGACAAGAAGATTGTACACGGTGTGAAGCTCGCCGTTCCGGAGATGGAGAAGGAGCATTCTTAGTGATCACTTGCTCCTTGGTGAAGCAAGGGAGCTATACCCTTGTGTGGGTGCTCCAACGTGGATTAGGGGGAGCGTCAATTCCTCGATACCACGGGAAAAAATCCGGTTGTCTCGTGTCCCTTACTTTTATTTCAAGCAATTAAATCCATTTGTTGTTATTCTTGCTTTTGATTGCTTGTAGATTGACTAGGACAACTTGCATGATAGAGTGATCTCTTACTTAGGTTTTGATCTTGCTAGTGTGCAACCATCTAGACAAAATGATCATGATACTGTGTTTACCTACCTAAGGACCTTTTGCTAGCGTGCTCTAGAGACTAGGTTTCAAATTTGTAGATTGGGCAATACTAGTCTAGGTTAAGGACTAGGTAGAAATTTGAAAAAGTCCCAATTCAACCCCCTTCTTGGGCCACGATCCTTTCAATTTGTATCAGAGCGAGTGCTCTCTTGTTAGGCTTAAAATCCTAAAGAATGGCCGGGGGAAGTGGTGGTCCACCCAAGCTCGATGAGAGAAACTATGCTTATTGGAAAGCTCGCATGGCGGGTTATCTTGAGGCTCTTAATCCCATCACTTGGGCAGTCACGGAAAAACCTATAGTCGGTCCTTGGAATGAAGATCAAGTCAAATATGGTGCTAGAGCGAAGAATGCTTTGTTTGATGCTTTCAGTGAGGAGATTTTTGCTCGTGTTCACAGCAAAAAGACCTCTCATGAAATTTGGGAAGCACTTGAAGCTATCTATGTTGGTTCTAAAAAGCTTCGTGAAGAAAAATATCAAGTGCTTAAGAAAAAACTTAATGAATTCAAAATGCTTCCAAATGAGTTAGTTGAACAAATGTATGCTCGATTGAATGTGCTTGTTGAGGACATTAATGCTCTTGAAATTTCTCCTTTGTCTACTAGTGACATCATCCGGAAGATCCTTCATTGTCTACACAAGCCCAAGTACAACATCGTCACCTCATTGCTCTATGAGAAGGATCTTGAAATACTTGAAGTGAGTGATGTTGTTGGGAAGATTCGGTCTCATGAGATGTTCCTCTTGGGAGAAGTTGATCCACCGCAAGACAAGAGAGATCTTGCACTCAAAGCTAAAAGTGATAATAAGTCCAAGAAAAAGAACAAGTGCAAAGTTCCATCACCAAGCTCAAGCGAAGATGAAGCTAACGAAGATTCAAGTGATGATGATGGTGATGTTGAGCTAGCACTTCTCATGAGGAAGACCTCCAAGATGATGTTAAGGTTGAACAAGAGAGGGTACAACTATGACCCCAAGAAAAACAAGTTTCGTACCCGTAAAAGCAAGGACAATGTCAAGAAAATTTGTTACAATTGCGGCAAATATGGCCACCTCTCATATGATTGTCCGGAGCCTTCAAAGCTCAACAAGAAACAAGAAGATGATGACAATCAACACAAGACATCAAAGAAAAGTCATGAGAAGAAGGACCACAAGAAGAAAGGGTCTTTCACAAGAAAAGAGAAGGTCAAGGCTTTCCTTGGAGAATGGATCACGGATGGTGAATCCTCAAATTATGACTCAAGTGATGAAGAATCCAAGAAAAAGATTGTGGGGATTGCCATGCATGATGATGAAGATGATAGTGATGAGGCACCTCTACCTCCACCACCCATGTGCTTCATGGCAAGAGGTAACTCCAAGGTGAGTGATGATGACGACTCCTCTAGTGATGAAAGTGAACATTGCTTATCTCCTAATGAAGTGCAAAACATCCTAGATGAGTACCAACAAGTGATCAAGAAGTACAAATCAAAATGTAAAGTTCTTGAAATTGAATATGCCAAGCTTAAGGCCTCAAATGATGAGTTGATAGTTAGTCACAATGAGGTAGTAGAAACTCATGATACAAGCATTGTTCCTAGCAAGCAACTTAGAGAGGAGCATGACAAGCTACTTTCTAGGCATGATGAATTAAATGTTAAATATGAGGAAGTAGTTGTGCTTAACAAGTCACTTACTACATGCAACAAGAAGCTTAAGCTTGATTATGCTAACTTAAGTATGATGTATCAAGAACTTGACCTTGCCTTTGATGCTTTGGATGAAGAACTAAAAGAAACTCAAAAGAAAGTCATCAAAGTCAATATAGCTACTTCTTGTGATGATTTTGTAGAGTTGCCTCACCCTACTACTTGTCATACTTCTCCTTGTTTAAAGACTAACCATGATAGGGAGAAACAACTTGAGGAGGAACTTGAAAGCATGACCAAATGCATGTTCAATGTGACAAGGGGAGAATACTTGCATAAGGAGATTCTCTTCCACAATGCAAGGCACTTTGGGACAAATGGACTTGGATCATTTCCCAAGCCTCCGGAAAATTGTCCCAAGTCGCCGGAGCTCAAGGCATGCTTCAACAAGAAAGTTGGCTCATATTGTCAACATTGTCAAATCACCGGGCATCACACAAGGGAGTGTCCAATTCCTACTCGTCCACCTCCTACCTTGCCTCCTAATTACAAGTCTCAATTCAATGAACATCATTTCTTGTTAAGCAAGCTTAAAAGTGGCAAGGTTAAGGCAAAGTTTATTGGCACTCACATGAAGGGAAAGCTACCATGCCAACTATGGGTTCCTAAAGCTTTAGTAACTCATGTCAAAGGACCCAAACTTGCTTGGGTTCCCAAACCTCAAAAGTGATTCATTTGTGTATAGGTGAACTAAAAAGCCGGTGGCAAGCATTGGGTGCTTGATAGCGGATGTACACAACACATGACCGGCTATGTAAAGATGTTCACCTCACTACATGAAGATGTGGGCGATTATGAACATGTCATCTTTGGTGATAACTCAAAAGGAAAAGTGGTAGGTTTGGGTAAGGTAGCCATTACCAAGGATCTTTCTATCTCTAATGTGTTGCTTGTTGAGTCGATTAGTTTCAATTTGTTATCTATTTCTCAACTTTGTGATTTAGGACTAATATGCACCTTTAGTGATAGTGAGGTTGTAGTGACAAGCAAGGAGGACAAGAGCTTAATATTCAGATGATTTCGACATGGTAACATTTACCTTGTTGATTTCTCATCTAATGATGCAAGCTTGGCGACATGTCGCTTCTCCAAGAACTCCATGGGTTGGCTTTGGCATCGCCGCATTGCTCATATTGGCATGAGCCAAGTCAAGAAGGCCTTCAAACGAGGTATGGTGGTTGGTGTCAAAGATGTTACTTTTGACAAAAACAAATTGTGTAGTGCTTGTCAAGCCGGGAAGCAATTTGCATCATCACATCCCATGAAGGTTTATTTGTCAATATCAAGAAGTTTGGAGCTACTACACATGGATCTCTTTGGGCCAACCACCTACAAAAGTCTTGGCGGTAATCTCTATTGTCTTGTAATTATTGATGATTACTCTAGATATACTTGGACTATCTTTTTAGAGGACAAGAGCAAGACTATGGGGATCTTCAAGATTTTTGTCAAGCAAGCTCAAAATGAATTTGAGTCAAGTGTTGTGAAGGTCCGGAGTGATAATGGCACGGAGTTTAGGAACACTCAAGTAGAAGAGCTTTGCAACGACATGGGGATCAAGCATGAGTTTTCATCAACATACACACCCCAACAAAATGGAGTGGTGGAGAGGAAGAACAAGACATTAGTCACTCTTGCAAGAGCAATGTTGGATGACTATGACATCTCACAAAGATTTTGGGCGGAAGCCATCAACACCGCATGCCATGCATCCAACCGAGTTTATCTCCACCGCTTCTTGGGAAAGACACGCTATGAGCTTCTCATTGGGAGGAAGCCCAACATCTACTACTTCCGGGTGTTTAGTTGCAAATGCTACATATTCAAGAAAAGGAAGCACCTAGGCAAGTTTGAAAGTAGATGTGATGTTGGTTTTCTTGTTGGTTATTCATCAAACTCCAAAGCATATCGAGTATTCAATAGTGCTACTAGCAAGATTGAAGAAACTTGTGATGTGGAGTTTGATGAGACTAATGGCTCCCAAGGGGAAGTTTTCTCTTGTGATGATGTAGGTGATGAACCACTTCGAGAAGTCATGAAGAACATCACTATTGAGCAAGTCAAGCCAAAGGAGGAGGTAGAAGAGCTACAAGTCTCATCCACTCAAGTTGAAGTCACTTCCAAGGATGACTCAAAGGATGAAGACAAGTGTACACCACCACATCACCATGATGAGTCATCCGAGGAAGAAGATGATGCCTCACCTCCTTTCCATGATGCCCAAGATGAACAAGTGGTTGAAGAACAACTTCCATTTGATGACACGCACATCACAAGTGAACAAGCCCAAGCTCAAGATCAAGATGGCGAACCACTAGAAGAATCAACGTCTCAAGCATAAGAAAGGCATACAAAAACTTCAAGAAATCACCCCATTGACATGGTCATGGGTAACCCCTCCGGTGGAGTAAAAACTCGTAGACGTCAATATGCCTCTTTTTGTAAACATTACTCGTTTGTTTCTTGCTTGGAACCCACAAATATAGATGAAGCTCTTAAGGACCCGGATTGGGTGATGGCCATGCAAGAAGAGCTCAACAACTTCACCCGCAATGAAGTTTGGGTTATTGAAGAACGTCCTCAAGACAAGAATATCATTGGTACTAAGTGGGTCTTCCGCAACAAACAAGATGAGCATGGTGTAGTGATTCGTAACGAGACAAGACTTGTGGCAAAGGGCTTTGCACAAGTTGAAGGGTTGGATTTTGGTGAAACATTTGCCCCCGTTGCAAGACTTGATGTCATCCATATCCTTTTAGCATACGCTTCACATCATAACATGAAACTCTTTCAAATGGATGTGAAGAGTGTGTTCTTAAATGGCTTTATTAATGAGTTGGTGTTTGTTGAACAACCTTCCGGGTTTGAGGACCCTAGATATCCTAATCATGTTTATAGGTTGCACAAGGCACTCTACGGGCTCAAGCAAGCGCCAAGGACTTGGTATGAACGCCTTCGTGACTTCCTTCTCAACAAGGGCTTCAAGATCGGAAGGGTGGATACAACTCTATTCACAAGAATCATCAATGAAGAGCTATTCGTATGTCAAATTTATGTTGATGATATCATTTTTGGTTCAACTAACCCCACTCTTTGCAAAGAATTTGGAGAAATGATGGCTAGGGAATTCGAGATGTCCATGATCGGTGAGCTCAATTTCTTCCTTGGTTTTTAAATCAAGCAATTAAAGGAAGGGACTTTCATCCATCAAGAAAAGTATACAAAGGACATTCTTAAGAAATTCAAGATGGATGATTGCAAGCCGATCAAGACTCCAATGCCAACTAATGGACATCTTGACTTGGATGAGGGAGGTAAATCGGTTGACCAAACTCTCTATCATTCCATGATTGGGTCGTTTCTTTACCTAACCGCATCTAGGCCCAATATCATGTTTAGCGTATGCATGTGTGCCCGCTTTCAAGCTAATCCTAAGGAATCACACATTAGTGCCGTTAAGAGGATCCTTAGATATCTCAAGCATACGCCTAGCATAGGTTTGTGGTACCCCAAAGGCGCTAGTTTTACAGTCTTGGGATACTCGGATTCGGACTTTGCCAGATGCCGTGTGGATCGCAAGAGTACATCGGGTGGGTGCCACTTGCTAGGGCATTCTTTGGTCTCTTGGTCGTCAAAGAAACAAAATTCCGTGGCCTTGTCAACCGCGGAGGCGGAATATATTGCCGTCGGGGCTTGTTGTGCTCAAATCCTCTACATGAAGCAAAGCCTCTTGGACTATAGTGTAGTATTAGATAGGATCCCGCTCCTTTGTGATAACGAGAGTGCCGTTAAAATTGCTAATAACCCGGTTCAACACTCTCGCACCAAGCACATAGATATTCGCCATCACTTTCTAAGAGATCATGTGGCAAGAAATGATATACTACTTTGTGGTGTTCGTTCCGAAGATCAATTGGTGGATATCTTCACAAAACCTCTAGATGAGAGCACCTTTTGTAGGTTGCGAAGTGAGCTTAACGTTCTAGATGCTTCTAACGTCATGTAAATGCCTTGTCATATAGATGCATTTCATATGTACAAATGCTATGGGCTTGTCTAACCTTGTCAAGATAGTGATGAACATGGGTCTTGCATGAGCCGGTGGTCTTGGTTTCTCTCCTGGCATGAAGAATGGTTCATCATGAAGAAGCTTGCCAAGGGTTCAAACTTGACAAGATAGATTTAAATTTTTGCAATGCATGTGCTTGTCATATAGAATGCATCCATGTTTAATTTCTAGCTTTGCATTGGCATTGCATCACGTTAGTAGCATCACAAGGGAGCAAATCACACTTCGAGAAAGATATTCATGCTAAATATGATATATCATCCCTACAAGAGTGATAAGATCAATATTGCGCTTTCATGCCTATTGAGCCACGTCCTATCGAACTTAAAGTTTCAATCTCTAAGTTCATAGGCAAAGTGGCTCATACATTTGGTTTTTGTGTTTAAAACCTCACTTGGATCTTAATTTGCCTATGTTTATATAAAAGCTTGCGAGCACTAATTATGAGTGTTTGAGGGGTGAGGTTGTCTCTCGAAAATGGTCCAAATTGAGCGTTTATGGCCTTGGTTTTGGATATTTGGATCAGAAGTAGAGTTTGTCGTTCAACAGAAAATTTCCTTAACCACCGGTTAAACCGATGCCTTGTTTTTCCCCTGCATCGGTTCAACTGTTGCTTAACTCTTTGTGGCTTGGCTTGTGCATCATCTCTGGAACAACCTCCGACCGTTACACTGACGGCCACCGGTGCATCCGATGGTTGGCGGATGAACCGACGCCATTGCATCGGTTAAACCGGTGCTACTGCGTGGAGTTTTGGCCCTTGCAGCATCTCTAGACCTTCCTCCTGCAATTGCACCGACGCCCGTCGGATGATCCGATGGCTCAGTAGCGGTTCTTCTGGTGCCCTTTGTTGACCCCATTTCAACTCATTCAGATCTGGTCAACGTTACACCGATGTATACACCGATGCTCCATTCTATGAACCGTTGGTCCTTCCGGAGCTTTAGGGTTTGAGGGCCCGCGCTCACCTTTTCACCTGTCTGCTTGTGGGCCCGGCTCGTCAGTCTCACATACCCCTTCTTCCTCGCGAGCCACTGCTCTGCTACGCCCCGAGCCGCCGCCGCTGCTCTTCGCCCGTACGTCGCTACACCGCAGCTACTCCACTGCGCCGCCGCCCGCGCGCGCCCACACACCGCTCGTGTGCAGCTCCTACGCCGCTCTCCGCAGCCGCTCGCGCGCAGCCTCTCCCGCGCCCGTGCCTCACCCACGCCGCGCCTGTGCCACCCACGCGCCGCCTCTTTTCCGCCGCGCCGCCGCTCACCGCCGCCGACGCCCTCTCTCCATGCGCCCAGCCTCTCCTGCTCCGAACCGCCTCCCACGCGCGTGCATTCAAGTCCGATTTGAGTTCCCTCCACTCTTGGTCCGAGTGCACGCAAGGTGTTCGAGGAATTGCCTCTTAGGCTTTTTCTTCGATTTATTCTCGACCGTTTCTCCAATTAGCAAGGGTATGTGCTGTCCCTCCTAGAATGTGATGTATCTTCATTTTCTTATCCTTTACACACATGTTTACACATATCCTTGCCTTGCTCACTCACATCTAAAACTCGTTACTTCAATAGTCATTTGAGGATGTTAGTGAGTTGTTATCCACTAGATCTCACCATGATAGGCTCATACCATTCCATGCCTTGCTTAAAGGACATTCTTTCCTTTAGTGGATAACTCGTATATGCATAATTCCCTATCCTAAATCCATTATCTTCTATCAATTATCTATGACAGATGGCAGGAGACAAGAAGGGCAAGGGCAAGCATGTTGTCCAGAAGAAGAAGCGCACTCGTGAGGACCGAGAGAGATAGAGAGCAGAGGCAGTTGCAGATGCGGCAGACAGGTAGGGTTCGCTCAGGATCAGGGATCCTCAGGCTCAGGGGGAGCCACGGCAGCAGTTACGTCGCTCAGGACGTACTCGTCTGCCAGAGACAGCTCAGACCACACCTGAGTCCCGCTCTCGTCCACGGACTCGAGGTGGTGGTACTCATAGGGCAGCAGGCCGTGACAGTGAGAGAGAGGTAGCTGGTCAGGACAGTGGTGCAGAGGAGGAGCCTCCACAGGTTGAGCTGCTTGATTTTCGGGGCATTCCAGGACCTAGGGTCAAGATATTGAGATATGTCACCCCAGAGCAGTGGTTTCCCGAGCAGAGGGACGTTGGAGTTGACCGTCGCTTTCACACTCTGCTCTAGGAATCTTTCTACCACACTTATACCTAAATGGACATCAAGATCAGTGAGCACAAAATGCTTCACTGGGTGGCCATGCGTGTGGCAGCAGGAGGCATTCCTATCCTCCCTTTGTTTGAGAGATATGAGGGTCTACCAGCTCTGCTGAATGAGAGGTCTCGGTACATCAGAGAGTGGGTTCGCGTTTTCTACGCCACCCTATTTGTTGAGGAGGACCGGCAATTCATCGACTTTATGTTCCAGCAGAGGCATTACAGATTGACTTGAGCACGTTTGGCTACCCTGCTAGGAGTTCAGATTGCCGAGGAGCCACACTTCTTGCACTATCAGGCTTATGGCAACACGGTGCCTCCTCGTCGTCCTCATGAGACTCACGCCCCATCTGACATGGAAGTCAGCGTTCTCTTTCAGTAGCCCTTCCTGCCTGGCACACCGAGGACACTGGATAGATTGACTCCCGTAGCTCACTCCGTACACCTAGCTTTGAGGAAGAGTCTATTTCCGGATTGGATACAACGAGGGGATCACAGCTCTGCAGCAGTGGCTACTACTGTATATCATGACAGGACGAGACTTTGACCTCATCGACTTCTTTATTTGCGAGCTAGAGGATGTGATTCTGGATGGGATGACAGTTCACCGTCGCCATCCTTTTGCTCATTGGATCTGCTGGATACTCGCTCAGCTCAGTCAGAATGAGCATATGGATGAGCTGGAGAAGTCGAGGAGGCACTTTAGTTTTTACTCACCTACTACTCCTCGAGACGGTCGTCGTAGCCCGAGAGGCCAGCGCAGGGCACAACGGATTCTGGATGAGCGTGTTTTGGCTGAGGGTAGAGTTGTGGATGATCCCACTGCAGCTGAGGACGCTTCACTAGCAGCGGCAGAGGCCCAGCTCCCACACTACCTGGTCACAGATTCAGAGGACTCGGAGGATGACGAGGATTTCATACCCACTATTACCATCCCTCGAGGTGCTCATTATGATGAGACAGGATCCTCTGGTGCAGCCCGCACCCCTGCTCCTCCAGTTACCACTGCACAGGTCACTCAGCCCGATGCACTCGCTGCTATTCTTCAGAGGCTCTCTGACCAGCAGGACCGATTTGCTGCAGCTCAGCTAAGCATGCAAGCCGAGCAGGCTTGCCAGCAGGAGGCCCAGACACTAGTACTTGAGGGGATCCAGCAGCAGCAGGAGGCCATGAGGTTATAACTTCAGCAGCAGTCCCAGATTCAGCAACAGATGTTCACATTGTTCTCGGGATGCTTCGGTCAGCTGTACCGTCACACTGGACTGCCTGAGACTCAGCTCCCTACACCCCAGCAACTCCAGTTCGACCCCACTGCTCCTGCTCCACCTATTGGCGGTTTTGTGCAGACACCCTTGGCGTCCTTCCCGATGTCACCCCTTCTTCAGACCGGGTTGTTTGCCAGCCCTACTCCTACTTCCACTACTGCTCCAGCTCTTGCTCCACAGCCTAGTGTCAGTAGAGCAGTGTGCAGAGTTCCTCAAGCAACAACAAGTTCTGCATCAGCTATAGCACCCCTAACTCAGTCCCTCACGTTCGAGTCACCCTTACAGCCTGAGGTGCTACATCCGTCCGTTGTGCGCCCTACTCAGCCAGACCTGACTCCCGTCATGTCTACTCCTCCGATGGACTCCATGGTCGTCACCGAGCCAGTTGCTACCGCTACTACAGCTACTTCTGCTGCTCCAACGACTCCGGTCGAGCAGAAGTCCTCTTCGGTCGACAAACACTGGACGGACGACGACGCCGATGACTCCGCCGCTCAGTTTTCCACTGGACCGAGCCTGAAGACCCCGCCTTCTCCAGCTCAGGACTAGATCGCCTTTCTTTTTGGTGCTTTGTTGCCAAAGGGGGAGATAGATAGGGGGAGTAGAGATAGTTGGAGCTTGGTGGTTTGTGGCATGATTGGATCTTCATGGTCTTGTGTATGGACATGTTATTTAGATATTGTGTATGCTCTGTGTTGACATGTCCCTACATGTGCTTTATTTCGAGTAATGCATGCTTGTTTATCGCTTTCAATTTCATATCTTGTGTATCTCTACTTTGTGTTATCATCAATCACCAAAAAGGGGGAGATTGAAGCGCATCTAGGCCGATAGATGCTAATGGTAAGTTTCGGTGATTAATGACAATCGTATGCGACTAACGTGTGTTTTGAAGGAAAAATTAATGATTAGTTTAGTCTCATATGAAATATGAAAAGAGATACCTCAATTCGGAACAACCATGCGTGCCAAGGACTCAATTTTAAAGATTAAGGACCTTTCTAGTCTCAAGTGTCACAAGGAGATGAAGGACACTTGATTTAGCTAGGGTTTATAGTTTGTAGTTCTTGACCATACTATTAAGAGGGGTTCATGAGTTAGTAGCTTGACCAAACTTGAGTTGGCCTTAGAAATCTTGCACACTCGCTCAAAAACAGCCCAAGATGGTCAATAGAAGTTAACACAACACTTGGAAGAACAAACAATCAAAGTCACATTCGAATCCAAGTCAATTCAATTGAAAACAAAGAAAAACATCAGCACCGATTTAACCGATGCCCCTAGCATCGGAGCATCCGATGCTTGGTGGAAGTTCCGACGCCCTGTCGGTCTATCTCTCTGGATGCAAGCAGAAATCAAATCAACAATTTCTATAGCACCGGTTGAACCGATGGTCAAAAAGACAACCACCGGTGCATTAGATGTACTATGTTCCAGAGAGCATGTTTTGGTGGATCTCAACTCCTCTTCAGCACCGGTTGAACCGACGCTTCAGAATCAAGCACCGGTGCATTGGATGTACTATGTTCCAGAGAGCTTGCTTGAGTTAATCAGTGAACCTCTTCAGCACCGGTTGAACCGATGCCTCTACGGAGCATGCACCGGTGCAATGACGCAAGCCTGGATACTGTGTCAGAAACCCCAACGGCTACTAATTGGACACAGAGAGACCGGTTGAACCGACGCCTCAAATCTGGAACCCGTCGGTTCTTTCGGTGGTCACGATTTTTCTGCAGTGAACTTCCAACGGCTATGTGACCTCCTCCACTCTATATAAGGGCACCCCCTGGCTCATTTTAGTTGCCTTTGACACCTTGAATACCTGAGGCCACTCTTGAGAAGAAAAGAAAGTGCTTTGAGCAAAAGAGAGAAATTCTAGTACATTGTTTGTGCTTCAACCTTGAAGAATTCATCCTTTGCAAGTGTAGCAAGTGTGCTTGAGCTAGGGCCAATTTAGTGTAGGTCAAGTGAAGGCTTAGGAGCTTGTTACTCTTGGTGTTTGACGGCACCTAGCCGGTCTTGGTGATCGGGAGGTTCTTGGTGAGCTCTTGGAGTTTGTGGGAGCCCCAAGACAAGAAGATTGTACACGGTGTGAAGTTCGTCGTTCCGGAGATGGAGAAGGAGCATTCTTAGTGATCACTTGCTCCTTGGTGAAGCAAGGGAGATATACCCTTGTGTGGGTGCTCCAACGTGGATTAGGGGGAGCGTCAACTCCTCGATACCACGGGAAAAAAATCCGGTTGTCTCATGTCCCTTACTTTTATTTCAAGCAATTAAATCCATTTGTTGTTATTCTTGCTTTTGATTGCTTGTAGATTGACTAGGACAACTTGCATGATAGAGTGATCCCTTGCTTAGGTTTTGATCTTGCTAGTGTGCAACCATCTAGACAAAATGATCATGATAGTGTGTTTACCTACCTAAGGACCTTTTGCTAGCGTGCTCTAGTGACTAGGTTTCAAATTTGTAGATTAGGCAATACTAGTCTAGGTTAAGGACTAGGTAGAAATTTGAAAAAGTCCCAATTCAACCCCCCCTTCTTGGGCCACGATCCTTTCACTCATCTTAGGACTTGATCTCCACGTCATATCCTGTATCTATCAAACTATCCCCAAGGATGGGATAGGCTCTCGTCACCATCTAAATGCAGTTTTAAGTGGATGCAAAGGTGAGAAACGTAGCCAAGGATTGAGCTAGGTTTTCCTAAGCAAGCGGGAGCAGTAACACAAGTATGTCATCCAACATATTTCAGACTTGGGCTATTCCGGCATCCCGGACTCCCATTCCACTCACTTCTTCAGACTAATCAAAACCCACCAAGGCGGTGCGAAGACTCACTCCTCGCACCTCAACTGCTATCCAAGTAGACAAATAGACTAGAGGGAGGTAGAAGATAAGTAACACTACTCTAGTTAGTGAAGCCGGATCAAGAGTTGTACATGACCGAGCACACGGCTATACGTATAGTTTTACACCCTGCAGGGATTGTACACCTAGACCCACTCTTCACAAGGCCAGCCGGTCCGTCGACAGACTAACTCCGAGGCAGCAGTCTACTTTAACAAAACTAACGGCTATGACCACCATCCTACTTTCCCGGTTCTGGGTATAATCTCCCGCGAGAGACCGTCCCAGAACTGTGAAGCCTCTCCCTACTGTATCGGGGCTCGTGAGGACCAGTACCCCTTCACGCCAATACTAGCCTCCCCTGCATTGATCTCTATCCTCCTGCAGGCTTGGTGCCGCACGTAGCTAGCTCGGACCTAATCCTCTCCCATAAAGGATAAGTGGTGTGCACGCTAACATAGTTTTGTCGCCAGGTCCAGCTAACTCAGACCTTAATTGCCGAAATGAGCATCTTCGTCACAAGTGCGTCTCCTCCGCAACAGTTCACGAATGGCACCCATTATAGGTATCGCCCCTCATACGCCTCCTCTATACTACCACGGATCCCGAAGGATTAGTTCCCCACAGGGAACACTAGTACCTGCCATAGGTACTCACAAGGCGTGCCCAACACACGCCCCTAGCTCTCGATCAACAGGTCGAGTTAACTCGCTCGCTGTCGCTGGATAAACCTATCCACCAACTCCTCTCATGTGGATCTCCACTCACGCCAAGATTATCATCACAAAAACCCGCATATACACGTACACATCAAAGCATGATCTCTCAACCATTCATAAATGGTAGAGTAGGTGATCAAGGGATAGGAAAAGAAGTAGGCTATATAGGTTCGACATAACTGTAAGTAAAGTGGTAGCGTAACTAGCATGCGATGCCTAATAGGTTTCCAATATCAGAGATGGGTGTGAACCTGGTACTCGTAATCTTCTCGAGTCTTCGGGGCTTCTGGTTGTCCGGGACGGCCTTCCGGATCTCCTCGGTGTCAGGGAAGTCCTCCTGGGTCCTCTAGTCGTCCGGGTCGTCGATCAACTTCTCGTATGGACCTATTTGTAATTTCATATAAAAATAAGGTGCAAACTGCAAGAATGCACAAATCTACTCAAATAAGATCCAAATCACAACAAATCCTACTCTAACGGGTTGATCATGATCTTAGAAGAAATATGGAACTGGTTTCATAATTATCAAAGGTCCGGTTAATTTATTATAAATTTCCTAAGGATAATTCCTTTTCTAAAATTGATAAATGATTATCGGAAAAGAAAATAACAGCAGTGACTTGTGGCAGCCTCTAGGCGTGCCACGTGTCATGATGATGTCAGCATGACATCATCACGACGTCACCATAGGGTTAGTCCTCGGATGACGTTAGTAGTGGGCCCTGCTGACATCAGCATTGACTTGGTCAACAATCGAGGGTCAACGGTCAACGGGGTTAATGTGAGGTCCGCGGTTAGTGGGCCCTACTAGCCAGTCACAACTAGTGGCTAATAGGTGGGACCCACGCGTCAGGTTGGGTCTACGGTTCTGTGGACCCACATGCCAATCGCATGGTGAGGCTGATAGATGGGACCCACGAGTCTTGGATGGTTAAGCAAAATAGGAAAAGGTTGGCTGTGCTCTAGGGTTGGTTGGGCCGATAGCAGTGATTCGGTCCAACTCGGCGCCGTGGGTTAGCAGGTCGGTGCAGTGCTCGAGTCAGACTTGCAAATAGGCCACTAAACGATTTTGGCTAAGACGGGCCATCTTCTCGTAGCGGTTTGGCCCAGCCATCTCTTCTCCTTTTTCGTTGTTTCTCCCATTCTCTCTCCTCCTTCCCTCTCTGCTAAGCTAGCCCGCCTGTTAGCTTCTCCTTCTCTCTTGTAAGTGGGTCCCATGGGACTTCACTTTCTCTCTTTTTGGTGGTGCTGGGCACGGCCCGCAGCGGCGTAGAAGCGGCACACAGGGCGCCCTCCGGTAATGACGACGGCGGCACGGCGGAAGCCAAGGGGGGGGGGGGCGGCGCGCCCAATGGGGCAGGAGGCGGCGGCTCCTAGGAGGAGGCAGTTAGGGTTCCCCTCCCGCGCCCCCTCCCTGCCCTTTTTTTCGGGCTAGGCCGAGTTGTGCCAGGCTGAACTGGCCCATCAGGCCGACTCGAGCCGAGCCTCCCGCTATCGAACCGAGCCGAGCCTCCAGAGCCGAGCGCCCTCCTTCTTCTCTGCAATCTTGCAAGATGGCCCCCAGATTTCCATCTTTTCACATGTTTAGTTCATTCAGTGCTACATGTGTATATTTGAGGCCCTAGGTTGTTCTATTTTAGTCCTCAGACTATTCTGGATTTGCATAATTGTTGTAATTAGGCTCATATTGGCCCATTTTAGAAAGACAACATGGCAGCCAAACCATTTTCGCTTGTAAGGCTAACATAAAAAAGTTGAATTTTGCTTTGATCCCTATAGGATTTGCGCAAATTATGCCACTATCCAACTTAGCACTATGTGCTTAGTAAATTTTTTGTTTTAGTCTCTGACTTAAACAGTATCAATAAGGTAGAATACTTTGTTAGCCTTGTTAATTTGGTATTTTTTTTCCATAAATTGCATTTAAACAAAGGTTGTTCCTCTTAATAAAAAATTTCTTAATTAATGATGGATTATGCAAAATTGTTATATCCATATCATGATACATTTGGGATCCTAACACAAGTAATGGAGTCCTAGGTGGGCTGCGTTTTATTCATATATATTGAATTATTCAGCCCAGAGATCGTGCCTATGGTAGCGATTATTCACCCACTGCTGAGAGGTCGACATCATGTTTATTTGAACTTGATGATTACCTACATTGTGTTCTCCCAAATAAGTGTTTTGGAAATGTACGAATGGTATACTTTTATGGTGACTACCATCATTCATTATTAAAGGTTACACATACGTAGTAGAGTCTTAGCCATTGGCTGCGGTATATTCATGTGAATACATCAGCCTAGAGACCATGCCTATAGCAGCAATTTATTTTCCCACTACTGAGATATCTACTCTATATTTCGGACATAGAGGTTATCTTCTATGTGTGTGCCATATTAACAATGATTGTCTGTAAAGTCTACACACCTTGCGACTACCTCTAGTTGTTGTGAGGTTTAAAATTTTGTTGACTACCTCCAACTATCCAAAATAAAGTGAAGATATCGATCCCCCTAAATTTTGCATTGGAGATTACAACATCACCATAGTGATTTTTAATTTACCTTAGGTGTAAATTAATTAAATCAATGGTCTGTCACATGTTATGGATATTGACTTCAAAGAAATATGATGAACTCGCTCTAGATGGTATCATTATCCCACATGGACAATGGACAATACCATTAGTCTTATCCCATTGACTAAGGGAAGAATTTCATGAACCTCAATTAGGGGTTTGTTATACACCAAAAAAATTATGCCTTACTGTTGTTAAGGTACTACATCCATAAAGATCCTCGATAAGGCTATCTTGTGGAAGGAAATGCACATACTTTATGGCTCACTCTTCTTGAGTATTATGAACATAATAGATGACTCATATAGCTTGAGACTAAACATGAGTAGATCATGTCTCTATTTTTTCAAACTATGGAAGACTATGATCTTATTGTTCAGACGGAAGCAAAACGCCTAATGTGCAAAATGAGTTATGACAATATGAACCCAAGAATGACACAGTAATGTCATATATGTGGTATGTTTAGCATCGTGCTAAACAATGTTATACTCTTAAATTTGTAATTGATCTATATCACATAGAATATCCATCAAAGAAGTTGTAATACTTATTGTCAATGCATAAGTATTATGGGTATCATATTGATGAATTTGATACTTGACAATATTTATGAATTTCTATATATTAGATGAGAATTTCATTGAATTCTTGTCATATATAGATATAGATCATACGGGAATCATTCCAATGTGGGAATGGTATGTGCGTAGTGGACATTTTTTTTCCACAAACTCTATAGTTGGGGAAGCAAAATGTTCCTGGTTCTTATGACAAGAAGAGGGAATATTTTTTTGCCATCATTGATGCGATGCAATGAGTTAACAATTGAAGATATTTAATTATGTTCTAACTCGACTCATATCTTACCAAATTATAGAGATATCCAAATGTTTTTTATATGGAAACACAAGAAGATAGTATTGGATATGGCATATAAGTAATGAGATAAGTCTCATTTTGATTGTATTATGCATACAATCATTCTAGTACAAGATTTTGCCTATAAGATAATTTTTCACACTATTGATGCATTCTAGATTTGGAATGATCAACTTGTCCATTCTATTGGATTAGATGAAAAATTATTAGCAATTGTATTGGTCATATTGTTCCAAAAGTGTGGTTACGATAAGTGCCACAGTGAAACAGATTTTAAGATCATCTTATCTTAAAATCATATTTCAACGTCTTAGTTCTCTTGATCATATCCAAGAGAATATGTTTGGATCCGATACAAACATTATAAGGACAGTTTAGACCTTTCATGGTTGTAAAGATACATCTATAAGATAATCTAGAGTGTGTGAAGTATCCACACTCTGCCATGCATTTGGTAAATAATGGCTCAAGTTGTGAACTCATTATCATGAACACTACTGAATTTATATGCCTCATAAGATTGTTTTGTTCTCAGAATTTAGTTAAATATCCAAAAGGATAAATGGAATCTATGAGAAAAAATCAAAATCATATAGGACCACTATTAGAGAATTGCTATTTGCCAACTTCATGTTGGGATTAAGTAGATTTACACACTTCTGACTTATGATTATCTGCATATCCCCTATATGCATTTAGTACGTGCCCATCCGTGATTGGATTACATTGTATACGTACCAATCTCACCACCACAGCGTACATTGATGGGTACACATGGAAAATTTGGGATCAACGTGAGATTTCAATCTCCTTCGATCATTAAGTATCTAGAACCTCTCATAGAGGATCTATTTACGGCCAGTACGCTGGGTTTATTTTGATAATGAGTATTTCCAAGCATTAGGGGGGATTTGAAGTACCATATATAATGCCAAAAAATTACTTGGAATGCTCAAGGTATTTCAAGCTCAGGATCACGTACTAAATGAACTGAATTTTGAGTTCAAAAAACTGTTGATTTGCAAAATATTGCAAATAAACAATCAAATGCATTTCCTGATTACTAAGGTATCTTTTAAACTTGTTAATCATTTGCAAGTATGTGCTAGAAAGAGTGGAGATACCAAATAAAAGCACTCAACTCCCAATTCTAAATAAAAGGGAGGAAAGTATGGCCATAAAGCAGAATTATTCATGCTAGCAATAGAAGATTTTTCTTCTAAGATAGTAAATGCAAGTCAACTTATGGTTGGCATCACATTGTGGGTAAATATTGGTTATTACCCAGTGGATGGATGTCAGAGGCACCTAAATAATGATGCTAGGATATCAGAAAGCCATGACTCTCATTTTAGGAAGTCACGATGAGTCATTCAGCTTACTTTTGAGTCTTGACAGACAAGAGAATTATATGATAGAAAGGCTATACATGTCGACACATATTTCTTTGAATAAATTGTATACAACATTCCAAGTCATCCAGTTAATAAGACCATGGCAGAGTGTTTTGAACACTAATATTGGAACTTGTTGAATGAAATAATATATACAGAGATAGTCTTGCTCACCAAGAAAGAGAGGTTTTAGGCTATGAAGCTAACATCTCAAGGTATCTTTACTGTAGGATACATAAGTGTTTTCATCCTAGAATGGATTGAGAATAATATGGTGGTGAGATATAGAACAAGACTAGTAGCACAAAGAGTTTATGCAAAGCCCAGACATTGATTTTTCAATGCAAATTATTCTTCTAAATAATTGTTATAAATTTCCGATACTATTTTTTGATTGGTAGTATAAAAACATCTATCTTTGCAGTTGATAGATGTAGTGATCGCATATATTTATATGATCACTTAGTTTGGCATATTTGTGAAGCTTCCGGGAAGGAGTTCACATACCAAACCCTCATACATAAAATTGCAACATATATTGTGTATTTCTTAAGTCAATATATGGCTTAAAGCAGTTAAATCGAATTTGGTACAATCAACTTTGTGTGTATTCCTTAAACTTAAGGGATACAAGATAATTACATGTGAATGTTCATTTTGATGTTCTTGATTGGACTTCATAGTCTCATATGGTGGTCAATAATCTTGACACCATTAGTAATGAACACACATTGATAGTGTGTGGTAATCTAAAGACGGAGTTTAAAATGGGAGATACAGACTAAACAAATATTTTATTTTGTATTTATGATCAAAGCATCCTCTCTCAAGATTTTGTACAAAGCTATCTATATCCAGATCATATTGAGCGATTCAATATGAAGGTATCCTTTGGTTATTCTAGCTCTAGAAAAGAGAAAGATTATTTTATGCCATAGTGATTGAGATGAGATAATAGGATATATGGTTAATTATCTTCATGCTGTTGATGTACTAATATATCTTGCAAAAGTTCCTGAGCGGTTATTATTTTTACAAAGATTTGCTATCTAGCAGCAGCGCTACTCCAACAAAATATTGGTAGATTGGACTTAAGAGTATCTTTTGATATCTCAAATAGCACATGTGATCTTGGTATAATCCATGATCTAATTATGTGGATATAATAGTTCTAGTTATCTCTAAGATCCCAAGATCCAGGCCATTGGAAGGCTTAATGTACATATGGAAAAACAATTTTGTGATAGTCTTTAACTAGACATTTAATGTTCAATTCCACTAGTCATTCTGATATTGTATTGCACAAGACTTCACATGAATGTGTATAGCTTGATATAATGATATATCACATACAAAAGTTATGTGATAGTGATTCTTTGAATCAATAATCATAACCTATATTTCAGTCAAAAAATAATCATAACCTATAAAGATAATGCAACTTGTGTTGTGTAGATGAAGACAAGTTATACTTAGTGTAATATTTTTGTACTAAGATGGTCATGTTCCATAGGTAATATGGACAGGCTGACGTGATGCGATAATCTCGCTGAAATATTCACAGAGTCTACCATACTCTACATTTCTTATGTGTTGAGTGCATTGGTATGAATTTACTTTGAGATTTGCAAATATCAGGGGAGAGTCTCTGTGAATAGTAACATGTTGCAAACATCATATTGCACTCTTTTTTTATGAGTTTTTTCCTTGGAGTTTCTCATGTAAAATTTTTAATGAGGCAATATCAACACAAGGTTATATCACATCATCCTTTTTCCCCACAGCGGTTTTTGGAAGATGATATTTGAAGCATATGGACCATATGGTCAAGGTGTTATTAAAGTAAGACTTTGGGTTTATCTCAATGGTCTACTAACATTGGTAATTGTATACTATGATATTTCTCCTTATTTTTCCACTAGATTTTAAGGAATTTTGTCTAGTATACCGGTATTACTTTGGTTTTTCCCACATGGTTTTCTAAAGATTCTCCTCACATTATTCCTAAAAGGTTTTTGAGAGAGTTATATATTATATCATATCTCTAATTTTTCCCATCGAATTTTTAATGAGATATTCGATACATATTAAATTCAGTTGGCTGGATGAAGCTCGTTGGCTAGCTGGTTGGCAGCAGCTCCAGCCTAGCCTGCGCTGTCCAGCCGGCTCTGTCCAGCCGAACAGGCTGAGCAAAGCTACTGCTGTGGTGGATAAAGCCAGCCCAATGGCTGTACACCCACCAGCCGAATGGATGGACTGAACAACCTAGCCGGAAGCTGCCCAGCGGCTGCATACAGCCCAGCCGAACAGGGGATCATATCTTCTATTTTCTCACCAGAGTTTTTAAGAAGATATTCAAGATATAATTTTTCCTCATATTTTTCCATCGGCTTTTGGGGGAAAATTAGTTCAGATATGATCTACAAATCATAATACATTCAAACTTATTTATGAGTTTTTCTTGCAAGGTTTTTCTCATATAATTTTGCAATCATTAATATTCCATATCATTTCCTCCTTATATTTTCCCACTGGGATTTAAAGGAGTTTTATTGGAATACCAACACATATATGTGATATCAATATTTTCACTTATTTTCCCAAAAGGGTTCAAGGAGGTTTTCCTATGATATATACATACATCTCCTGATTTTTTCTCATAGGATTTTCAAGGAGTTTTTCAAGTGATTACAAGACCACAAGAAAAATAAACTGATTACAAGACAGCAAAAAAGAACAAATTAATCAAAGTGAAGTGTTATGTAGAAATAGATTAGTGATAAATTTTGGTAATTAATATTTAATTACATTAATAATATCATAGAAAGTTGCCAATTATATGAAGGGGTCAATCCTTTATCGCTCTTGTACATTAACAAAAGGAGTGGTCCTACACTAATCAATACGATCTTTCACTTCCACGCATTGCCTTTCACTTTTCACTTACAACAATTTTTGCTTTTTGAACTTTTTAATGGAAATTAATATTTTATTTCAGCGGGATATTCTTTTTTTCCGTTAAGAAGGAGCTGCGGGCCGACGGCACAGAAAATTTTTGTCCCAGCAGCACCCCACGGCTTCTGCGACCCGTCCTCTGGGCCAGGCGGGAGACCCCCAGCGGCCCGCGGTTTTTTCTTTTTTATATTTAAAAAAAATTAAAATTTCAAAAATATATGTCGGTTTTGGAAAATTTCAAAAATATACCCCGGTCGCCCTATGGGGGCAACAGGGCTCAAATGTAATTTTTTTTTCTTCAAATTTGCAACGAAGTCCCTGGAGAAAAAAAAAGAGGGGGGCCTGTCGCCCACCCCAGGGGCGACAGGCCCCTGTCGCCCGTTGGGGGGCGACAGGGTCCTGTGTGCCAACAAAGCCTATTGAATTTCATAAAATTCCTCCAGCGTCCGAAGATTTATTGTGATATATTTGCAGAAGGATTTGGAAATCGAGTTCGAATTATCATGAAATTTACGGAAGGTGTCGGATGTCAATTTTGGTGGGCGATGCGGCCTCTAAAGGATGACACTAGAGAAACTACTTTTCATGTGATTTCGAACTATAAACTTTTTTGTCAGCGCGGATGTCTGGTAGATGCAGATTTCACAAACCTATAATGATTAGAAACTAAAAACGAGATCTCGAAGCAATTCGGACGATTTCGATTATCATTTATTTGTACTTATTAGTTACTTCTACCAATAGAGCTTAGAAGTTCGAAGTAATAATTTCTTGGTTGATTTTATCCTTAACCATTTCTTTTTTTTTTGACACGAGGAACTCAACATGAATCCACTAATTGCTGCTGCTTCCGTTATTGCTTAAACCCTGGCCACCATTCGCCGCCATTCCCTTTGTCATTTGAGACTAAAAATTCAGAAAAAAAGAGAGAGGTGACGAGAAGTAATAATGTGAACCACCAAATTTTACATCATAATACAATGATAATGAAACACACATCACACATGCAGTGGCATGTCAGAACCCGTTGCAAACTACGGTAAACAGATTCCAGACTAACCTAACATGCCTTAGGTAATTTAAAAAAACAGAATAAACACAATGATGCAGCATGTCACTAGCACTAGGGTAGTCCTAGTAGCCGTACCCCCACGTAGCAAACTGTGTTGAGCCTTCTCCGCAGTATCCACCCATTGCAGGTGGTGCAGGCGGTGGTGCCGGAGGCGCATGGCCCTTCTTCTTGTGACAAGGGCAGTTGCAGTAAGGAATAGTGCATGGTTCATCCTGTGAACCAGCTGCATTGCTGGTATCATCAACTTCGTCGTCTTTGTTAGCCTCGCTCACTTCCTCATAATGGTTCACCTTACGTTCCAGATCAAAGATCTTTATCTGGAGGTACTCGATGAACTCCTGAACAGAATCAATTGGTGCAGGATCTACCCACCTAGTAAAACCACAGTTTTCTGGAGCATCGGAAGACTGCAAAACAAATTCCAGGTAAGGTGTCTCCTTGAAGATAAAGAAATGAAACAACCAAGTATTACCCATGCGTGTGGACATTTAAAGAAACGCCGACCGCCATCCATCCCGTCGGTGCACATCTGCACTAAGCAGTCCTCACCATGTCTGCATTTTGGCCACGGTTCTCTACGGTTATCGTATTGTCGAAGAGGAGTTTTATTGGTAAATTCACTCTTGTGCTGTGGCGGAAACTCAAACACTGGTTCCGGAAAGGAATCAGGTCCAAGAGGCCCCTCCCATATTATGGGGTCTCCCTTTCTTCCCCCTTTTCCTTTCCCAAAACCATAGTAATTCTTCCCGCTAGACCCACCTCCAGACATTGGGTATACAATAAGCTTTGGTGTTTGAGTGGTGCTGGGAGTTCACAAACTGGTGAGTATTTATAGGCGCACAAAGGTCTGATAACCGGAGTGTGGAGTGTAAATGAACATGAAAAGCCTATAGTATTCGCACGCTCCACAGCGCTCACTCGTACCACTTTAAACACGGACACGACCTCTCGTTGCTCTTGATTTGTACCCTCGCACGCTCAACACCGCTCACTCCTCCCACTTTAAACAACGACACGACGTCTCACTGCTCATGACTTCAGCACTTGCACGCTCTACAGCGCTCACTCGTGATTATTGCACTGCCCCGACATATCCCATCGCCCGGAACACTGCAGGGCACCGGCCTAATCGTCATAATTTCACTACTCGATGCATCTCTGTGCATGCAGACTCACAGCACTGCATTACTGCCGCTCGGTCGATCGCGCCTAGATGCCGCCTTCCCCACTACACGCCACAGACCTTCGCTGTAGAATGACAGGTCCGTCGTCCTCGCCAGAGAGAATGCTTTGAAGGTGAGCTGGTGTGGTTGCCGTGTTGTCACATCTTTTTGAAATGTTGGAAGAGCGCTGCTATTAGGTTGTCGTCTTTTGTCACGTATGTCTAGGCAAACAATGCGACATTTGGGAAACCTGTGATCGCCGTGCTGAGCTTTTTAGCAGCAGACCCTGATGTATTTCTTAGTTCTTAATTCTTATCGTTATATTAATGTGTGTTTTTTTAGTATTCTAGTGACATGGAAAGCTCCGAAAATATTAAGGAAAAGTTTAAAGATTTCATAGACTCCCGGCTACAACTGCAAATTAATGGTAAAGGCTACAACACACAGAGTTAAGCTCTTAACTTAAAACATAAACAACTAATTGCAGTGGCATGTGCACGCGACAAGATAATTTCTTGTTGCATCTAAACCTACCATGCCTTATGGAATGTAAAATGCCGGGATTACATGGTACTACTCTACTAAGTGCACCTAGGATATTTGCCCTTCCTAATTGCTTCGGGCCCGGCTTCCTTCGCACGGCGTGCCCTCTCTCGCTTTCTATCCCTGTCAGCTTCACGTTCGGCCGCCGCCTTACGATCCACCTCCTCCATCCTCTTGCGGATCTCTTCTTGCTCTTTGTTGCGCTTCTCCTCTTGCTGCTCCTCGTGCTTCATTCGGCGCCAACGTTCTGCAGCCCATCTTGCTTTTTGTTCCACAATGTCCTTTGCCTGCTGTGACTGCACGGTGTCGAACCACTGCATAAAATCACAAAGAGGCGGAGGAGACTTTGTCCAACACAAGTTAGAATCATAATTCAATGTTAGGTCATATAGAAAAATAGCGTATGTTATCCTGCTACCTTGGCCCGGTCTTTGCCATATCGCTTAGGTGGATCATATTCGTAGTTCTCACACATAAAGAACCTCATGCCGTAGTCATCTCCTAAAACCTCAGATTGCATGAACTTGCATAACGAACCGCAGAAGCACATTGGCACATTAATTCCTTTGGGTACGGTGGCTTTACACTTGCTCCACGGAATGTAGGTTGATCCTGACGAAGACATTGGCGCTATAGTGTGGTGCGCCAAATAACAAACCATAATTTAAGCAATGCACATATCGTATACCAAATCGATGCGTGAAAATATAGGTACTGTTATAATTTTATTGTCTTATACTGCAATATCAATAAGGTACTATCATAATTCTATTCTAATGTATAATTATTTTATTTGAAAAAGTCTGTAATAGTACTCAAATTGTAATACTAAACCAGTGTTCTAAAGCACCAAATCTAATTCAGCTAATCTGCTAATTAAATTAAATTGTTATACAATATCAACGAATTTATACGAAAGTTACCGGTAGATCACAAGTGCGGAATTCGGCAGAGCTTCGCCGCTTCCCTTCTTCTCACCCCTCTCTTTTTTCTGGATTTTTTTGGATTTTTTGAGGTCAAATGAGAGGAGGGAATGAGGGGAGGGAATGAGGGGGCCTTATATGGGAGGCTGACCCGGTCGCCCGTGGGGGGGGGGGGGGCGACAGGCCCCCCCTGTCGCCCGCAGGAGGGCCGACCGGCCCCCCTGGCGGGCCCACTGGCCTGTCGCCCCTGGGGTGGGCGACAGGGGCCTGTCGCCCCCCCAACGGGCGACAGGCCCCCCTCTTTTTTTTTCTCCAGGGACTTCGTTGCAAATTTGAAGAAAAAAAAATTACATTTGAGCCCTGTCGCCCCCCCATAGGGCTACCGGGGTATATTTTTGAAATTTTCCAAAACCGACATATATTTTTGAAATTTTAATTTTTTTTAAATATAAAAAAGAAAAAACTGCCAGCGGCCCCCGCTCAGCGCCTTGGTTAGGAGAGAAATGAAAAAAATAAAAGAGAAGCGATTCCTGCTCGGCTGAGAGGCCCGGCCCAGTTTGACTTCGACTACTACTTTGAGCCAGCCCACCTAGCCACGCCCACGCATGCTGCTGCCCGGGCTCGCGCCGCCCGTCGGCCACTACCGCGCCGCCACCTCAGCCGCGCCACGTACCTCCAGGCCCTCGCAGCAGCATTCCCCGTCCCGTCCAACCACCGACACGAGGGGCCCTTTCCTTCCGGGCCCACATGTCATCCTTTGTTTCCCCGTGAGTAGCGTCGTCGAGCGGAGCGCCGGAGCCCAGACGCGTCAGCTAGCCCGCGCCAGTCCAGGCCCACGGCACCGCCGGGGCCCGCCAGCCAGTGGCCTCCCACACGGGCCCATCCGCACCCCGTTTCATTGCCCCTTCGTCGTCTCGCCCCGTCTCCCCCACCGCGACCGACCAGGACGAGGAGAACAAACAGAGCCCAGCTGCCGACGAGCCCCGAGCCGAGCGCCGCGCGCAAGGGAGAGGCAGAGGGGGCCTTCCCGTTGGCGACCGAGGAGCGGAGGCGGAGGCAGCGGGGGGTCGGAGATGAACGTGTTCCGGCTCGCGGGGGACATGACCCACCTCCTCAGCGTGGTGGTGCTGCTCCTCAAGATCCACACCATCAAGTCCTGCGCAGGTAACGCGCTGCTCCTCTTTTCTCTCTCTGCTCCGCTGGAATCAGGTGGCGAGGAACGGAATCACGCTGGCATTTTTCCGGGGGTCCGCGCCCGCGTGCTGGAGCGCGACCGGAGATCTCAATCTCGTGGAGAGCAGGTGGTTGTGGCTGTAGCGGTGTGTGCAATGCCGCGCAGTGCGTGTCCCGCCCGTCGATCCCGTTCCGTTACCGGGGTTTCCTTTCGATGCGCCGCGCAAGGGGTTTGTTCTTAGGATAGGAGGAAACGTGAATGTGGGGATCAAGGTTTGGGACCTTGAGGCTGAGGCTGTTCTGGTCCGATTGGGCGGTGGCCGGGGTTGAGGAGGCACTGTTTGGTGTTGGGTCTTGGCTGTAGATTACTAATGTTCATATGCACCCTGCAACTGACTGTGATCAGCTGTATCAGGAGCTTCCTCGGCTGTGCCCGCCGTAACAAGCAGGGGAGGACTACCCATATTTTTTAGCAATTTCTTTAGCTAACTTGTAGTGCGGTTATGCAAGGCTCTAGTTGTCGCTGGATTGTGGGAGCTATGCTTTGCTGCAACATGTCAGCTAATAGGTAGCGCAGATGAATCTTAGTACAGCCAAACATTTCTTTTAGGCTCAAAGTGTTCATTGTCACAATCTACACTGTAAGTATAACAGGTTACACTTCTGAAGATCCAGAGTTCGACCCTATAAGCAGAATGTTACTATGCACGCCTCATTTCAAGCATTGTTTAGTGAAGATTTCCAATTTTCCATCATTCCTATTTAAGTCACCTGTTGGGGTCCACCCCATCCAGCCAGAACTTCAAGTCAATCCTTTTTTTGTATTCCGCTATTCTAGTAACCAATCTTAACATCGTTCTGGTATCGTCGCAAGCTTCTATTGCTGTTTGGTTTGATGGGTCTCTATGTTCACATGGCAATTTATTGCAGGCGTATCTCTGAAGACGCAGGAGCTGTACGCACTTGTTTTTGCAGCTCGGTACCTGGACTTGTTTGTTCATTTTGTGTCTCTGTACAACACAGTCATGAAGCTGGTCTTCTTGGCAAGCTCTTTCTCAATAGTTTGGTACATGAGGAAGCATAAGATTGTGCGAAGAACCTACGACAAGGATCATGACACCTTTCGCCATTACTTTTTAGTGTTGCCTTGTCTTCTTCTAGCTCTAATCATCAATGAGAAGTTTACTTTCAGAGAGGTCAGTGCTTTTATCTTCCGCACTCTTAGCTACTACCTGCTCACTCGAATACATATGCTATGCAGTCAACATTTTACCTTTCTACATTATCTGATGGCATTTGACTTTTGTCGTTGCCTTGTTGGACCCATTATTTTTTAGACATGATGGGAATGTGCTTTATGTTGGTTTCTGGAGCAGGTGATGTGGGCATTCTCCATTTATTTGGAAGCTGTTGCCATATTTCCACAACTTGTACTGCTACAACGGACAAGGAATATTGATAACTTGACTGGCCAATATGTCTTCTTCTTGGGGTAAGATCTCCTACTGTCCTACAGCAGTAGGCTGCAAACATATAGCAAAGAGAAGAGTATTGGAATAAAACACAGGGCTGCACCTTTGTGCTATAGAAGTTGTGTATGAACAGTATTTGAAGATGTATTGCCTATTTTATTTATCATGCTGTATGAACACCTTTGTGAAATCGATGCTAGGGATGAATTTTCTCATTTCAGGTTCTTATATTCAATTTATCATGCTAGGACTGTCTTATTCTTTGGGGGTCTTAATTTGTCTTCTTTTAGTTTATAGGACAAGGCTACTTAAGTATGTTATTCCTAAAGCAAATTTACTTGGTGATGATGCAGTGCATACCGCGTGCTTTACATCCTTAACTGGATATACCGCTACTTCACTGAGCCCCATTTTGTTCACTGGATAAGTATGAACTCACTGCATCTGTTTTCAGTTCCTATGATGATGGGTGCAACCAGTATTCATGCTGCCACTGCCTTTTGTTTTTTGTCAATGCAGGCTGGGTTGCAGGAATTGTGCAAACTCTGTTGTATGCTGACTTCTTCTACTATTATATAATGAGGTATTTCCTTCAGCCTACCTACAACATTTTGTTACAGTTGTTCTAAATCTAACTGTTCTCCAAAAAACTTTGCAGTTGGAAGAACAATGTGAAGCTAGAGCTTCCAGCTTAAGCTTGTTGTTCGCTTGCAAGGTAGACTAGGGTAATACATGGTAATACAATGGATAGGAAGACTCGGCACGCAGCATGAGCATCAATATCACCTTCGGGGTTATGACATGCATATTGGTTCTCTGGCTTATACCCTTTGCATCTTTCTCCTATTATTGGGAGGAGAGGCAGGTCGGGTTCACCTTGTACCTTACAATAAGCTGTGTAAGCTCAGCACCAGGAAGATAGGAGTTACGAGTGCTTTGGGGAGTTTCGTGCTGCTGTGACCCATTCGGCAAGTGATTCTCATTCATACAATATAATCTCATACTGTGGAATGCGGTAATTGTTTGGAATCCTTTGCCATTAGCTCCTCTGTTTATGGTGTTCCCTTTTGCTCTTCTCGTGGAGCAAAGTGCTACCCGAGATTGAGCATAGTTACTTATTTGAACTTATTATAAGTACTTTATTAGGGATATGAGAAATTATGTTTCACATATTCTCTTGGGCCTTAAGTTGGGTCTGAAGGCCAGGCCCAGGCGGCCAGGCCTAATGGTTATTTACAGCATTTCAGCTATCCGAATTATCTGATTGGTATTGGATGGATATTTGCCTTTTTATTATATTTGCACCCGACATCCAATAAAAGTATTTCAATTCATATTTGATAGTTTAAAATTTGCTTCAGTCTTAACAATACTATGGTTTTTTTTAAAAAAAACACATAGTTTGTTGCATCCAAACACTTGTTAGCTTTCCAAAACTATAATATATTCACAAAGGTCTAAGCAAAAAATTGTAACCATTAGGGCCTTATAAATTCCACGCAACACCTTTGTTATCTTGCAAAACCATGGTTTTGCACAACTTCGGCCCCTAGAATTAGTTTCTTGATAGCATGGTTTTCTAAAGCTACTATATCTAATCATGTCCTAAGCCTCTTCTTTATTGTTGGAGCAAGGAAAAAACTAGATATTGCATTGTGCCGTAGGAGGAAAAAAAGAAGAAGAAAAGAAACTGCATTATTATAGGGGCTTATTTTATACTCCTTTATTCCAAACTAATGGTCATTTTGGCCTGTTCCAGATATATGCATCTAGATATACCCTATGTGTCGATACATAATTTAGCCAAAATAACTCATAACTTGGAAAAGTGGGAGTAAATAGGCGAGTTTGCTTTGGATACGCCTCCAATCTATTCATTTGCATCGGGGCACTCTCCGACTATATAACACTTCATTTTCTAAAAAAAAGGGAAAATTCGATTCATGCCACCACAACTCCGTGAAATTGGGTGTCATGTTGAAAATCATGCCACTCAATGGTATGGATTTCAACATGAGATCCAATTTCAAGAAATTGGAGTGGCATGGATCCAACTGACCCAAAAAAAAGACTATATAACACTTGATAATGGATGAAATTCCTCTATAAAATTTATTTATGAACTAAGCGTACTACATGTCCATTGCCATTTTGCCTGGTGACAAATATAGTATAGAGTAAAATGTACGGTAGACCCATAGACTTGTCTGGGTGTGTCATTTAGGTCCATCGACTCTCAAATTGCATTTTTGGCGCCTTGAACTTGTCAAACTGTGCCATCTATGTCCATCAACTTTTAAAATACTTATTCAGGTCCTTAAACTTGTTAGGGTGTGTTATTTGGGTCCATAAAGTTTAAACTCATCACCATCAGTTGATTAATAATTAATTAATTGCATAACTCATGCCTGTATATGGGTGTAATTCAGACGATCGAGACGACATATGGGTGGAATTCAGTTCAGGCATGATGCCTGACGACAGATAACATGGATGCTAGCTAGCCACAATCAGCAATGCGACCAATCAATTCTACATGCATACGGCGAGTCAACAGGTTGATCAAGTTGGTTGATGAGCATCGATGGAACTCCTGTTAATAACTACATTCATCTTGTTGTCGTCGTCTTCGTCCGCCGCCGCTGCCGCCGTCGCCGCCGGGAGGACTGTTGGGGACACCACCTTCGGGCCGGTCGCCGAAGGAGCGCGAAGACAGGAAGTCAAGGACTCTGAAGCCGATGCCAACAGCAAGCACAGAGGTGGCCCATCTTCGCTTGTCTTCGGGTCGGAAGGCGAAGACAAAACACCAAGAGCACTGAAGCCGACGCTAGGAGCAAGCACGGAGGTGACCCGTCTTTGCTATTCTTCGGGTCGTAACGCGAAGATAGGCGAAGACCGGGCGGCGCCAGCATCATGATAGGGAGTGGTCAGTAGGCCCCACGGTCTTCGTCAAACGGGGTGAAGAGGACCGCCTGGGGTTGTGGGCCTTTCTGAGCTGTACCGCACCCACACTGTAATAGGGAAATCACGTGTACGTCCGGGAATATTCAGGGAATATGACCGTTGTAAGAGGGTAAAAGAGTAATGATACATGGGAGGCATAACGTCACCTATAAATACCACATGTAATGTTTATTAATGGGACACATTGAATAGAGAGATAACCTTTTCCTCCTTGTTTTGCGTGTGCATATATTACTGTTGTAGTGTACCTCCATTCCGGAGACGCTCTCCACCAACAGTTTGGCGCCCACCCGTCGGTTCGATACACCACATGGCGGCGAAGAAGAAGAGAGGAACCACCGGAGCCACTTCGGAGGACACGACGACGACGACAACACCCTCGCAGGCCGAAACGGCAGCAACATAGGCGAACGGGGCTAGCAGGGACGGCGTCTCCGTCGACGCCCTTGCAGATGGCCAGCTTGAAGTCAACCTCCTAGACCTCGGTGTCTCAGCCGAAGACATCGCGGCGATGCGTCGCATCGACGCTCGCATCGAAGAGGCGCGAAGGGCCCAGCAGCAGGCCATGGAAGCAGAACCTTCCGTGCCACAGATGACGACAAGAGCAAAGGGGAAGCAGACCATGCTCACTGAAGCAGAACGTCAAGAGCAGTACAACAGGTTGAGGGAGGAGGAGCTTCGCTACAAGGCGATGCAGGAGAAGCTCCGGGCCCAGCGGCTGCAGCTCGAGAAATTGCAGGCACCCCCACCACCACCACCACCACAGAAGGAGATGATCGGGGTCAACCCGCGACAACAAGAACCACCAAGGTTCCGCCCAAAACTCGTGCTGGTCGAAGAGATCTCTGACCACTCTGAGTCAGACGCTGAAGAGCATTACCAAAGAAGACATCAAAGAATATCACCATTGTCCGAAGAGCTGGAGGAGGTGCAGTGGCCCCATCGCCTCAACCCAACAATATTGCCGCAGTTTGATGGGGAGTCAGACCCCGAAGAGTTCCTCCTCAAATATGAAGCCACCATAGAAGCATCAGGAGGAGGCACCGCGTGTAAAGCGAAGGCGCTCGTCCTCGCATTGAAGAGCTTGGCACAGTGATGGTATGCAAACATCCCACCAGGAACCATTCTGTCTTGGAAGCAGCTTCGCCTCGAGCTATGTGCAAGTTTCCGCGCAGTGAGGCCCGACGAAGTCACATCCTGTGATTTTCACGATCTGAGACAAGGAAGTATGACTTTGCAAGAATATCTTCAGAGTGTCATGAAGCTTCGCGCAAGAGCACCCAATGTCGCCGACTAGAGCATCATCGACTCTGTAGTGAAGGGAATCAACTTAGGACCATGCGGAGAATACATATCTCGACTCAAGCCGAAGACAGTAACAAAGTTGTTCGAGATAATGCAAGAATATTGCATATCCGACCGGGCGATGAGGAGAAGGCTCGAGGAGAAGAACGAGCAGAAGAAGTTGCGAAGCAGCGAGAGGTCCCATCCAAAACCGTGGCACGCTGACGAGCCGAAGCAGAGAAGAACAGTGAACAATGTGTCCGGAGAGGAGCCCCGAGAGCATAGACACCATCACAGGGGCAAAGGCGAGAGGGACCGACATGAAGAAAGATCCAACAGCGATGATCGTCACCATCGCGAAGAATGACACAACAAAGGCCGAAGAGACGGCGGCGGTCGAAGAGAGAAAATTCCATTCTGTTTCTTCCACGGGAAGGACAAAGGCCATTGGACAAATGAGTGCCCCTTCGCCATTGAAAGAAAAGAAGAGTTTGACTGGCAAAATTCCCAGCCAGCGAAGCCAGTCAATCATACCTCGCAGTTGCCACCTCAGTCTTCGGCAACGGCAACCACTTGGGCTCCTACGCCAAATTGGCCGGTGTCATACCCGGTTTTCAATTACAACCCGTTACCATATGCACCACCTCCGCAACAATCGACACCAATGCTACCACTTCCACAGTACAGTCAGACATGGTCCAGAAGCTCAACACCATTGTCTTGCGACACAACTCTACCTCTACCTCCGAAACTTGAGCCGGGGCAGATTCCAGAGCGAGCAATCGATGCACCTTCAGGCAGCAGGGTGAACATCATCAACGCCATCTCCGGAGGGTCTAATGAACCAGTGCTTGAGACAAAGAGGCAGCGCAAGGAGTACTTCAGAACAGTTTCTCATGTTAGCGAGGGCAAATGCTTCCGAACAACTTGGTCGCATATCCCGATATCCTTCACACAGGCGGACCTTCGGCTGCAACACTATCCACACAATGACCCTCTCGTCATCAAGGCCAACATCGGCAAGAATTCAGTGCACTTCGTAGGGAACGATGTAGGGAGAATACTGGTGGACAATGGGAGCTCTGCAGACATCCTCGTATGGCAGTGATTTGTAAAAATGGGTTTCACAGAAACAGCCCTGCATAAGTCATTGTATCCGCTCATTGGCTTCGAAGGCAAGAGAATAGAAGCTCTTGGCAAGATAGAGCTCAATGTCACATTCGGCGAAGGAGCAGCACAAAGAACCGAAGCAATAACCTTCGATGTAGTCGACGTCAACTACCCATATAATGCCATCTTCGGGCGCAACACCTTGGTCAAATTTGCAGCAATGATTCATCAATCCTATTTATGCATGAAGTTACCTTCGGCCGGGGGAATTATCACAGTCTTCGGCAACCAGGAAGAAGCAAGAAGATGCGAAGACAATGCATCAATTGGCAACAAGAACGTCCATGTCATTGAAACACCAAATGAGGACAAAGAGGCTGCAAACAGCGAAGAGCCGGAGAAGTCAGGAGGGGTATCCCCGGCGGAACACACGAAGAAGGTGCCATTGTGCGAAGATGTGCCTGACCGAATGGTGATCATCGGAAAATGGCTTGAAGAGGCCGAAGAGGCCAGGCTTATACAGTTTCTCTGCAACAATCAAGATGTGTTTGCTTGGTCCTCTTCGGATCTGCGAGGGGTCAGTCGAGAGGTCATCGAGCATGAGCTCAGGGTGAACCCGAAGGCAAAACCAGTAAAGCAGGGACAAAGGACAATGTCCGAAGAAAGGCAGTAAGCGGCTCAGGCCGAGGTACAAAAATTGCTGGACGCGGGCGTCATCCGCGAGGTCCAGTACCCGGAGTGGCTAGCAAATGTTGTCATGGTGCCGAAGAAGAACGGGAAGTGGCGAATGTGCATTGACTTTACAATCTTGAACAAGGCGTGCCCAAAGGACGAATACCCACTACCACGAATCGACACCCTGGTCGATGCAGCAGCTTGCTCGAAGATGCTCAGTATGTTGGATTGTTTCTCGGGTTATCACCAGATATTCATGAACAAGGCAGACGAGGAGAAGACCAGTTTCACCACCCCCTTCGGGACATACTGCTACGTGAGAATGCCTGAGGGCCTGTGCAATGCCGGATGCACTTTCAACAGAATGATCAAAAAAGTATTGGGGGATCAATTGGGGAGAAACATCTCCGCGTACGTTGATGATGTGGTTGTGAGAAGCAGAAAGAAAGGAGGATCATGTCCAAGATCTTCGCGAAATGTTTGCGAATCTTCGTCACCATGGCCTCAAGCTGAACCCGGAGAAATGTGTCTTCGGCGTGCGAAGAGGCAAACTATTGGGTTGCATGATCACCGAAAGGGGAATCGAGGCAAACCCGGAGAAGATCGAAGCCATTAGGCGGATGAAGCCACCTACCACAAGAAAGGGGGTGCAGAAGCTAATAGGCAGGTTGGCTTCGCTGATTCATCTCGAAGTCAGCAGAGAAGTGCCTCCCATTCTTCAAGGCGCTGAAAGGCTCTGGCAACTGAGAATGGGGCGAAGAGCAGGCGAAGGCCTTCGAAGACCTCAAGCAGTACATTGAGAAATTGGCAGTCATGTCCAGCCCCTCGAAGAAGGAGTTGTTGTTATACATCTCCACATCAGGTGCAGCCATAAGTGCTGCTCTCGTCGAAGAGCGCACGGTCGAAGGGGCATTGACACAGGTGCCTATATACTTCGTTTCCAAAGCTTTAAACGGGTCAAAATTGCTATACTCAGAAATGGAGAAGATGGCATATGCGGTGGTCATGGCAGCACGCAAGCTTCGATACTACTTCCAGAGCCACAAAATCAAGGTTCCAACCTCTTTCCCACTTCGAGACATGTTTGAAAACAGAGAAGCCTCCGGAAGGATAGGCAAATGGGCCACGCAATTAGCTGAGCACACCATTGACTTCGTCTCCAGATCAGCAATCAAGTCACAGGTCTTGGCAGACTTCATCGCAGACTGGACACCAGACGCACCTTCGCAAGAGTAGCCGAAGATAGAGGCAATATGGCAACTTGAGTGTGATGGGGCTTACCAGAGAGACGGAGCAGGAGCTTCATCAGTCCTGACAGCACCTTCGGGTACCCAACTGAAGTACGCAGTCAGACTTGACTTCAATGGGTGCACCAATAATGTCGCTGAATACGAAGGCCTTCTCTTGGGTCTTCGCAAAGCAAGAGCGCTGGGCGCACGAAGATTAATGATCAGGTCTGACTCAGAGTTGATCATAGGCCAAATAAACAAATCAAACAGGGCTCTCAAGCCAGAATTGGCGAAGTACTTGGCAGCAGTGCGCAGCATGGAGAGATACTTCCTCGGGTTTAGTGTCCGCAGTTTCTCTAGAACGAAGAACAAGCAAGCTGATCAACTGGCGAAGGCAGCAGCGCAGTTTGATCCATTACCGCCAGATGTCTTCTTCGAGACGTTAAAGCAGGCCTCCGTCAATTGTGCCGAAGAACCAGCTAAATTCGTCAACGCCATAACCAGCGAAGACTGGAGGGCCGCCATAATGGCTTATCTTCGCGGACACTTCATCCCAGAGGATGAGAAGGAAGAGAAGCGAATGGCACTTCGGGCCAGGAATTACAGAATCATAGGCGAAGAGTTATACCGAGGGGGAGTCAGCGCACCACTCCTAAAGTGCATCTCACGCGAAGAGGGAAAACAACTGCTTCAAGAGATTCATGCAGGGATGTGTTCTTCGCACATCGCAACGAGGGCCCTGGTCGGCAAAGCTTTCCGCGAAGGATTTTATTGGCCATCGGCTGTGGCGGACGCTTACGATGTGGTTCGCACATGCCCAAATTGCCAAAGGCATGCCCCATACAGCAAATTCCCACCCGACGAAGTATAGCTATTGCCTCCGGTATGGCCCCTCGCGCGATGGGGCATTCATATTGTTGGGCCATTGCCTATAGCTCCAGGAAACTACAAATACGCCGCTGTGACGGTAGAGTACTTCTCCAAATGGGTCGAGGCCAAAGCGCTCAGGGACATCACAACAGGAGCCCTGCAAAAATTCTTTTGGCAGAACATCGTCTGCCGCTTTGGGGTTCTGAAGGAGGTTACAGTGGACAATGGCAAGCAGTTCGATTGTGCAACTTTCAGGCAGTTCACCACTCAACTCGGCACCAACTTATGCTTTGCCTCGGTTTACCACCCGCAGTCCAACGGCGCGGTGGAAAGGGCCAACGACATCATCTTCGCAGGCATAAAGAAAAACATCACTGAGCTGCCGAAGGGGAAATGGGCGGATGAGCTGCCGAGAGTCATATGGTCTCATAACACAACAGAGTCCAGGACCACGAAGTTCACCCCTTTCAAGCTTCTATATGGCGAAGAAGCCGTAACACCCAAGGAAATCAAGCTCAAATCCTGGAGAACAGCCGAAGGGGCAGAAAACATCGAAGAAGACATCAAGCCCTCAATTGACACAATCGAAGCTGGCAAGATACAAGCATCAATCAACTTAGAAAAATATCAAGAGGAAACAAGAAGGTGGAAAAACAAGAAAGTGAAGCCCAGAAACATCAAAGAGGGCGACTTGGTGCTTCGAAGAATACCGAAGGCCAAACAAAAGGGCAAGATACACAGCAAGTGGGAAGGCCCATTTATCGTCGCATCTATGGCAAGGCCAGAGGCCTGCAGGCTCCGCACACTAGAAGGCACCGAAGACCCTTATTCATGGAACAAGGACATGCTACAAAAGTACTACGTGTAGGAAATGTGTAAGAGCCACCGGAGGAAAATAACCGAAGGGGCTTGTAGGGCAATTTCTTTTTCTTTTTGCATCTTTCCTTCTTTCCCATGTGTAAATCATCACATTGCACCGAAGGGCCCGTACTCTTTTCCTCACGGGGGAAGCTTTCGAGTGTCCACTCGGGCGCCGAAGGTGTGAGGTTTTTAACGAGGCGGGACCCTATGTAACCCCTTGTGAAATATAAACAAGGCCCCCACAAAAAAGTCTCGAAGGAACAAGCACGCTGCAAAGGCGCCGAAGCGTCTATCCCCTTCGTCAAAGCAAAGAGGGGAGTCATCGGCGCGAAGTATAAGCCATAACGCTTGAAAGAAGAGACGCAACCCTGATTAAGGGCTTCGCTCCTCTTAGCTTCACTTCTGAAGAAATTAACAAAATCCCATCGCATGAAAGCGAAGGGTGGAAAGTCCTGTCACGAGAAAGCCGAAGGCTAGGCGTGAACCTCTCCGTCTAAAGAGCCGAAGGTCCCTTAAGAAAATCCCGCCGCATGAAAGCGAAGGGTGGAAAGTCCTGTCGTGCGAAAGCCGAAGGCTAGGCGCGAACCTCTCCGGCTAAAGAGCCGAAGGTCCCCTAAGAAAATCCCGCCGCATGAAAGCGAAGGGTGGAAAGTCCTGTCGTGCGAAAGCCGAAGGCTAGGCGCGAACCTCTCCGGCTAAAGAGCCGAAGGTCCCCTAAGAAAATCCCGCCGCATGAAAGCGAAGGGTGGAAAGTCCTGTCGTGCGAAAGCCGAAGGCTAGGCGCGAACCTCTCCGGCTAAAGAGCCGAAGGTCCCCTAAGAAAATCCTGCCGCATGAAAGCGAAGGGTGGAAAGCTCTGTCGTGCGAAAGCCGAAGGCTAGGCGCGAACCTCTCCGGCTAAAGAGCCGAAGGTCCCCTAAGAAAATCCCGCAGCACGAAAGCGAAGGGTGGAAAGTCCTGTCGTGTGAAAGCCGAAGGCTAGGCGCGAACCTCTCTAGCTAAATAGCCGAAGTTCCCCTAACAAAATCTCGTCGCGTGAAAGCCGAAGGCTTGGCATGAACTTCCCCGGCAAGAGAGCCAAAGAACCCTGTGCAAGGCGTGCAGAATTAAAACGAGGCCCGAGGGGCTACAACACGTTTTCACAGTCATCATCCCCGCCAGTCGAGCGAAGGGGGGGTGGCGCTTCGCAAAACAAGAAACACGCACGACACCGGTGAAGATGAACGAACAAAAAGACATTTGCAACCTCGCCCGCACAAAGGGGGGTGGCAGTTCACAGAATATATATGTGCTCAGTCGAAGGGTAAACGCCAAAAAATTACATAATTTATTACGCACAAAGTACAGGTTTATCACACCGCGAAGATACAAGTTATTACACTGTGAAGATACACTTCGCGCGAACGCACGAAGAAATAAGTTACATAGTTACATCCGAGTTTATCACCTGTGAAGATACACTTCGCGCAAAGGCACGAAGAAATAAGTTACATAGTTACATCCGAGGCCTCTTCCTCGAAGACTAGGCGGTCCACCTCAGATATGATTTCCCGGACCGCCACATCTATTATTCCTTCGGCTGTCCGTCGAAAAAATGCTTCGAAGTCGTCCCCTAAAACCGAGGGCAACGCAAATTAACTAGAGCTTTCAATGAAGGTGCCTTTGCGTCGGTACATGAATTCGTGAGGCGGAAGGGGCTCTTCGTTCACCGACTCCGGCTTCGGCTCACGGAGACCGGCGGGAGCACTATACGGTCTATCAGTATCGAGAATCCATTTTATTTCGCGACGAAGCGCGCGATCAGCAAGGATCTTCGCGTGTTTTTCCGGATCACGCTGAAATTCGGCAAAAAGCGCTTCGCATCGGCGTTCCGAAGGTCGTAAACACGCATCCTATACGCCCAGAAATCTTCAAATGAAACCGAAGGGTAACGAATATGGAACTTTGCCCAGGACGCACCAGCGACATAGAAATCCTCTCGATTCAACTGGCGAGGAAGCACATCCTCGGTCACCTGTGCAGGGGCCAACGCAGGGTCCTGCGCAGGCACCGAAGATGTTAGCTTACAAAAGTAATTACAACCAGAAGACCCAAACACAACAGCCTACAATGACCCTCACACCTCGCTAGCCGAAGGACGAGAAGAGGATGCCCCTGTCCGGCCTTCGGGTACCGGGGCTCCGTTGGTAGCGTCTCGGCCATTTTCGCCATTCGCGCCCTCGCCAACAGGTCTTTCTTCGGCAGACACAGCTTCATGGAGGATGGGCTCCGCGATGGCATCAGCCTTGTCCTGGAGCTGAAAGAGGCAAACTAGAAGTCAGCAGGTTCTTCGTAAAAAAAAATCACCTGGGGCTTCATCCGCTCGACTTCGCGTTGTACAAGAGCACGACCTTCGCCCTTGAAGAAGCGCTCCATAAAGCTAACGGCGATGTTTTTTGCCAAAGCCGGCAGTGTCTCCGGACAAACAGTTTCCTCGCCCGGCCACCGGAAGGAGGGATCACGAAGGGAACGAAGTTGAGCCTTCGTCACCACGCTAGCCTGCCCAGCTTCGGAGGGAAAGAGACTGTACACCGCGGCACTGAGAGTACGGACGGCGACCATGGCACTGATATCTTCATGGAAATGCGCCCCAGCGTCCAGCATGGCGACGCAAGCGCGAAGCCACTGGAAAAAGGAGCCGAGGCCAACTGTGTCGGTGCCCTCCGGAAACATATCCGGAGCCACAAGCCCGTAACTGGCGAGGAGGTCAGGAAGCTCTTCCTGTAACTTCTCCGAACCGATCTTTATAGCCTCTTTAAAAGAGCGAAGCTGTTTTTGCATCGCATCTCGACGTCTCTCAGCGTCTTCAGCAAGCAACTTGGCGGCCTTCGCGGCGTCCTCCGCCTTCACCGCCCGATCAGCGGACGCAAGTAACTCCGTGGTAAGCGTCGCTTTCTCCTCAGCAGATCTGGCGAGGCGCGTTTGCAGCTCTATTTTCTCTTTTTCCAGTGAGGCTACCTTCGCATCCAGATCAGCAATGACAGCCTTTGAACTGTTCTCGGCCGCCACCTGCCGGGCAGCACAGCGCGCAGCCACGAAGGCCTTCAGCGACAGGTCTTGGGCGCTCTCCAGGATGTTATTTAGCCCGCTCCCCATCAAGTCCTTCTCCATGAGGGGGAAGCAGAAGGAGTCCCCCGCCGCTGCTAGAAGCCCACGCTCGCGGTCCCGGCTCTCAAAACGAAGAGACTTGATGATGTTCCCACCGAGCCGCACAGCAGTGGGCTTCGCACCGAGTTCCGTAGCTGCAGCTTCAGGATCAGCGTTGCGAACAAAGAAGCTACTGCTATCCGACGAACTGCTGGAGTCTCTGCCGCCACTTCTTTTCGCCCCGGAGGAGGACGTGGACTTCCCGGGCGAGGATAAGGCTTCAGTGGGTTTCTCGGAAGGAACTTCGGCTTCTTTGCCGGAGGTAGCGGCTCCGCGCAGAGGAGACGAGCGACGGGGGGAGTCGACCACGACGTTGACCACCTCGACGTCACCCTCGTCTTCGCTCTCCTGGGCGGTGCTGAACTCAAGGTCTAGGCCGGGATGGACCGCCCTCAATGGCACCACCACCTGTGGAACAACGAGGGGCGTTGCCTCGGCAGGAGGACGGGTGCTATCTTCGCTCCCATCATCTTCGGATCCCCCCTTGCTTTGCAGGGGAGACGGATGCAAAATGATGTCGATGAGCCGGCTTTTCTTCTTCGGCTCTGCGGACGAAGACGCTTGCTTCCGCTTCGCCTTTTCCAGAGCTTTCGCCTTCTCTGGGCCGCCCTGGCCTTCAGCAAGTTTCAACTCGGCCGCCCGCTGAGGGGCGGAGAGGCCCAGCGTGTGGAACACCCGGTTCCGTCGAGCCCCGCTAAGATGACCGACGAGGGCTTTGTACTCGTCCCTTGACACCGACCCGACCATCTCGTCGGCCCGGCTCTCGATGACAACAGGGTCCACCCCTGCATCACCGAAGAGGCAAAAAAGTGTAAGCAAAAGAGCGAATCATGCACCTCCATAACATGAGCTTAAGTACAAAAACTCACGGTCGGTTCGAAGGCTGAAGACGGTCGCGAAATCAGGTACCGGAATACCCTCGATCCAGCGGTCCTCGGCCAACCAGCTGGAGATGTCCCAGCCGGCCCTGACGGGAAAGCAGCCGCAGGCGACGAACTCTTCGATGATGTCATGCGTGCTGAAGGTCTTCGATAGTTTCCGCAGAAGGGAAAGAAGAACCTCGTCTTCGGCTCGGACATGACAGGCGGCCTTCGGCACATCGCCAAGACCAACAATGCTGTCGATGACGAGGGGATGGGTCCTCGTGGCGGGGTCCAATGTCACCTTGTGATAGAACCAGTATGAGGACCAATCGTTGGCCCACTTGTTCTTGCTCGCGGGGACTGGACTCGGGAGATTCTTGTGAAAGGCGAAGATATAACAGCCATATTGGGGAATGGCTGATATCTCCGCAGCTCCGGTTGATTCCACAGAAATCTTCTTCGGTTGGTAATGCACCCTGAAGGCACGAGCGAAGCCTTCGGCGCTTGGAAAAAGGCGGCAGGTCTTCGCCAGCCACATATACAGGTTCAGCCGCACGATCGAAGTAGGCGTCATCTGTTGTAAATACACCTTGAACAGACAAAAAATGTCCACCACCACAGGGTCCAAGGGCATCCGAAGTCCGGCGGTGAACAAATCACGGAAGACAACCGCTTCGTCATTGCGGGGATGAGCAACAGTCTCACCCGTCGGAGGAGCACGGACATCATCAGCAGAGACGAAGCCTCGACGAGCCAAATCGTCGAGGAGGGACGGAGTCATCTTGGACAAGCCAAGTACAGTGGTCGTCGGACCTCCCGATTGATTCCTCTTCGGGGCCATCTCCGAAGAGGCTGAGCGTTCTGAGAGCGCCACTCTTGAAGTTCAGCACCAGACTGGTTCGAAGGAAACGGTGATCAGAAACAACCTTCGCGAAGCGAGAAGCGAGGAGGCTGGAAAGCAAGGACGGTGAAAAGTAAAAAACACAGCCGTCACGGCGCCACTATTTATAGAATTACCACACGCCACCGCGAAATGAAAAGACGCCAAAACCCTGCGCTGCACGCGTGAGATTAACAAACCGAGGGGTATATCTGTCTTTTCAGGTCTACGAGCCAGCGCAAGATTTCCCGCCAAGTTCGAATCTAATGATTTGAGCGCGAACTAACGGTTATGAACATGAAAATTTTGCTTCCTCGTCAGGAGAGCAACTCTTTTACAGGTAAACACGGACTGTGCTTCGCCGGCTACCGTCGCGGCGCCCAGCCCGAAGGGTGGCACTTCGGGACGCCGACGGCGCCCAAGGGGTCGAAGCCGCGCCCCTACCGAAGATCGGACCGAGGCTCCGAGGGGCTACTGTTGGGGACACCACCTTCGGGCCGGTCGCCGAAGGAGCGCGAAGACAGGAAGTCAAGGACTCTGAAGCCGATGCGAACAGCAAGCACGGAGGTGGCCCATCTTCACTTGTCTTCGGGTCGGAAGGCGAAGACTATACACCAAGAGCACTGAAGCCGACGCCAGGAGCAAGCACGGAGGTGACCCGTCTTCGCTATTCTTCGGGTCGTAATGCGAAGATAGGTGAAGACCGGGCGGCGCCATCATCATGATAGGGAGTGGTCAGTAGGCCCCACAGTCTTCGTCAAACGGGTGAAGAGGACCGCCTGGGTTTGTGGGCCTTTCTGAGCTGTACCGCACCCACACTGTAATAGGGAAATCACGTGTACGTCCGGGAATATTCAGGGAATATGACCGTTGTAAGAGGGTAAAAGAGTAATGATACATGGGAGGCATAACGCCACCTATAAATACACCATGTAATGTTCATTGATGGGACACATTGAATAGAGAGAACATTTTCCTCCTTGTTTTGCGTGTGCATTTATTACTGTTGTAGTGTACCTCCATCCCGGAGACGCTCTCCACCAACAAGGACACCCAAGTAGGCGACGGAGAACAGGCGGACGTTGAGGCTGAGGTGCCACTGCGCGACGTCCGCGTGAATGGTCCGGATCTCCATCAACGGTCTGCTTCGTCTACTTCCTCACCAACGCCGCTGGATTCTCACTGTAAGAATGCCGATCCTCTCTCTTCTATTCGCGATCTCGTTGTCTCTGTTGCTAGCACTAGATTATATGGGTTTGTTGCTAGCACTAGATTATATGGGTTTGTCTCGTACCGTAGTGCTAGTGATAGATCATATATCTATTCTACATGTTGTTGGTCTTTTTCTTATTGTCGGAATTAATATTTGCGTCACTGAATTGCTATTATTTCCAACATGCGATGCGAAAACAGAGTTGATGGAAATGGCAATATGGGACACGGCAAAAATTCAGTAAATTCGCGACAAGTGTCTGTAAAACACACTGACGGGCTCCCAAGCATCAACAAAACAGCAGTGCATGCTGATTGTTGAGTCAATATATATAAGCACGAGACATTATACCGGCATGGCGGCATCAATCTATCTACCTACCGCACCTGAATTCCGGCACGCAATCTGCTTCTCTACATGTTCCTGTTGCCAAACTAATTCAACTACCGCACTAGATGTTGTCAAAAAAAAAACCGCATGCTACTCATCATCAAGAAAGGAACAAAAGATGATACATGCATATATGTACTAATGTAGCATACAGAGACTCGATTTGTATGCTACATATCCATACATGCATACTTAACAGTGCATGCATTTTGAGTTAGTCAACGGGAAATTTAAAGAAACATTTCACAGGATTACACCACTCATATATGCATATATAGGTGTATGAGTAATACAATTAATTAATTATTAATCAACTGACGGTGATGAGTTTAAAGGTCATGGACCCAAATGACACACCCTAACAAGTTTAAGGACCTGAATAAACATTTTAAAAGTTAGTGGACCTAGATGACACGGTTCGACAAGTTCGAGGTGACAAAAATGTCATTTGAGAGTTCATAGACCTAAATGACACACCGAGACAAGTTCATGGGTATACGGTGCATTTCACTCTATAGTATATTATGTTCGTTGTTGAATGTTGAAGAAAAACAAAAACATAAGAACCTCCAAGATCGAAGCATGAATGCACATGCTGTCGCACCCAAAGCCAAAAAATCCAACAAAAAAAAGTTACAAAACTGACAAACAATGTAAGATTTTTAAGCTAATTATCTTGCATTTTGTGATGATGTGGTTCACTCGCTAGAATGTTGACATTGTATAGTGACCTAGAAGACTTGCGATATTATTAATATAGGAAAAACTCTTTTGTGTAATATGTTAAGAAATGATTTATTCTCTGATGGATAGTAGAGCTTTTTTTCTTAAAGAAGTGAAAAAGTAAGCGTCAAAAAGAATTTGTGAGAAGCCAAGCATTAATATCACCACATGAATCTTTCACAATGCCACTTCTATTTTAGTAAGCAGTGGAGGCTATTCACGGGTGCGATTATGTATTGCGATGGTTCCGTGAAACCATCACCTGAAGATACCGATGATTAATATATCAACTCCCTAAGTAACGGTATTAATGGATAATCGGCCAACCAATGTAAGTGCGTGCATGTAACCTGACAATAGAAGAGGCGAGAGAAATCTGCATGCATGCAGAAGAGGACAATGACCATAACATCGCCCACCTACATACAAATCCGAAAATTACAAAAGCTATAATTATTAAATTGAACATCCAAATTAAATTTAAGTTACAACATTATCTTTCTTATAACAAGATCTTTAAAACAAGATCACAATTGGCTATATTTACACGATATTTTTAAAATATTTTCTTTAATACTAAATAATTAATTTTAGATCCTAGGAATAAATAATTTAACATCACAAATAAATAATTATTTGTACAAATAAAAAATAAACATAATGAACAAATAATAATGCATAATGAATAAATATTAAAATCACAAACTTTTGATTGTTCAAAATAATAATGAAAATTGAATATTACGAACAAAAAAGCCAACATCGCCAAACAATTTAGTCTACAAAATGAACAAATATTTTTTTTGCATTGTGAACAAATTAATCATCTGCAGACGAGTAATTGTACATGAAGAATAAATACATCTACATCAAAAAATATTATTATGAGGATGTATAAATGTGCTAAACAAGTTAGTATATAAACAATAAATTATAAAAAATCTCTACACGACACGTCCACAACTTACATAAATTCTCTAACATAGTTAACGAGTTAGTTAAAATGCTAAAATCAAGGAAGTATCACTGAAATGAAGAGCAAAGGAGAAATAAAGAAACATGAATATTATGCAATGTGAGATGTGGACTTGTAATATCACGAATAAAAAGTTCTAATATTTTGGTACGAGATTACGAAGAATATCTACAAATATCTCTCATAAGATGTACGAGTAAGAGAAACTAAAAGAAAAAATAAAAAACATGAATAACTAAAAATGAAAAGAAATGATAAATAATAAATGATAAGTAAAAAATATAATAAAGGAAAGAAAAAAGGAAAACAAATACATCTGGTGGGTCCATGACCCAAACCTGGAATTGTAGCGGTGAAAAGTTGAAGCAGGTGCTTACCCGCTCCTGCAAATACGGTTTCAACCGCTTGTAAACCGTTTTTGTCATATTGAAACATGAGGAAGGAAAAAGAAATTAAAAAGAAAAAAAGAAAAATGCAAAGTTAAAGTAATGAAAAATAAAAGAAAGAAGCGGAAGAAAGAAAAGGGAAGAAAGTGGAAAGTAAAAGATAATAAAGGAGGAGGGAAACAAACGATAGAAGAGGAAATAAATTAAAAAAATAGGAAAAAAGGATAAATGAAGGAAATAAAAAAGAACAAAGAAAAGAGAAGAGAACAAAGAACCACCATCAACGCTTCAAGTTCCAAGATGATTTGTATGGCTACATACGCACATGCATGCATCAAGTAAGGCCAGCCCCAACCCATAGTTTCTATGGGTGGTGTCTTGAGAGGAGAGAGAGAGTTAAGACACCACTCATGGACACTACCTTTCCAATGCACAGTATATTTGGTAGTTTCCATAGATAAGAAAATTTAATGACTCTTTGCACGTCATGTAAAAGGAGAAGGATCAATTGTGCCATGCATCTATGCATCCAAAGATCATGCAATTCGATTAAAGAACACATGATTGAAAACAAGTAAATGGAAGGAGATTCATCCATAGTGATAGCGACATGTCTTTTTTTTAGATTAGATAGCGACTGGTCTGATATAGCATCCATTAATCTCATTACAATAAAAAGGACGTTGGCATCATTAGATAGCATTCTCACACCAACAAAAGAGATATATAGGTACTAGTACTCATGACAGTTTTATGACTTAAGCTAATAGATAATAGATAGCAGAAATGATAGAATAATTTAGGTGGCATCTTCACATCAAAAGTAGACAGTAGTAGTTCATCCAGCTGTAGAACACCACCAAAATTGAAGGACCCAACCTGCAGTTAGAAAATAAGGGCTGTTAATATGAAAATAAGGTAGAAGCTTTACACAGGGCTGGGCCATGCAAATGCAAGAGTATGGTAGTGGAAACTGTAAGGTGATTGAAAAGAGCTATACCTGAATAATTGTGGTTCATCAAGCTAGCACAGCTGAACCAAAATGTAAGGATCCAATCTGCAAATAGAAAAAAAGATGGCATATCAGTATCCAAATAAGAAGCTTTAGAAAAAGAAAAACATGAATTACTTAGAGTTTAAATGCACAAGCAACTAATTATATTATATTCCCAAACTTCTGCCATATATGTTCAACCAAGTCTGATTGAAGTTGCCTATGAGTGCTACGGTCATGAATAATGGTGTTTCTTGCTATCACTTCTTGCATCTTTGGGTGCATGCATGCAAGAAAACAATTAATGTGAGATGTTCCATGTGCACAAGAAAGAGAAAGGATTTTGAGCCGAATCGGATCGTGGACTTAATTAGAGCCAAGCCACCTAAATAATTCTTTTGATGCGATGGATTTCGAATTTGTAGCCTGAGCGATATATAGTCTCCACGGCTATTCACTCGTTGCATCTCTAGCTCTTAGGTGCAAAATCGCTCAAATTTTTCTTAGCATTACAAATTAATTATGGACTTCAATACAAATTGCATATGACATCATATATGTAGGCTCAAAAATGAAAATAAACTGACTAGGCAACAAAAATATTTTGTCAAGTGAACAATCACCATTCATGCCCGCATACTAACCATAAAAATGCAAAATATAGGTCTAACTTAAATACTATAATAAAGTTGACTACATAGTTGAATTGCATAAGAATAGGCGGTCGTCATCAGGGGCGTCCCTAGGCCCGTGCGGTCCGTGCGACCGCACATGCCCCCAAATTTGAAAGGCCCTCAAATATGAAGTATATCTTATGTATAGTAATATAGAAAGCTTCAATTTTGTTAATTTGCAGCTCAATCTGTAGCAAAACGAGGCCCAAATTACACCCGAAAGTTACACATCGTTTTCCCAAATTTACTTTTGAAGCATTGAAGCCATGGATACTAAGAGCTTGAAATCATCTTTGAGGCAGCCCTTACAAGAGATGAAAATTCTGATACTGCTGCTAGTGGACTGTACGTGGAGTTGAGGTTTCCTTCGAGATTTCAATCCTAAAGATATTAATATGGGCCCAATTAAAATTCTGAAACTTTTTGAAGCAACATGATTACTTTCCAAATACAACATTGCTATAGAGTTATGCTGACTATTCCTGTGATTCTTTCATCATCGGAACGAAGCTTTTCAAAATTCAAGCTATTAAAGTCTATTAATATGGGCCCAGTTGAAATTATTGCTTTCCAAACGCAACTATTGCATATAGAGGTATGCTGACTATATATTCATGTGACTCTTGCATCATCGGAATGAAGCTTTTCAAAACTCAATCTATTAAAATCCTACTTACATTTTACAATAACAATTTAGCTATGATAGCACGTGAGAGCGATATGCTGGAGAAGATTGATTATGTGCGCACCATTAAAGCTTAATTTCAAAAATGCCCAAAGACTAAAGTTTTTTGAGTGAAGAACATGTACAATAATTCTTGAAATATCTCATTTGTAAGTATTAAATTATATATTTATATATATGTATATCATATATGTTATATTGTTACGTGTTACTATTGTTTATTTTTACTAGACCACTAGGGCCCATCTTAATATTTCGCACGGAGCCCCCAGTTTAGCTGGGACGCCCTTGGTCACCATATGAATGCACTTATCTCTAGAGACGATGTAAAAGATGAGGTTATCATACTTTGACATCGAAAGCTAAATACATCAAGTTTTGTGATGTGAGGGTATTGCATTACCTTTTCACGTTCACACAACCCGTCTGGTTAAAGGCGCAGTATCATTGTATTTATTAGTATAAAATAAGCATAACTCATATGGTAAATAAAATACTTCATCTGTTCCAAATTATACATCATTTTGATATTTCTAGATACTTTATTTTTGTTATACATCTAGATATTTTTTATTATACATCTAAATACTTAAAAAGTTAAAATAATCTATAATTTGAAACTGAGAAAATATTAGTTAAATTATAAGATGTGGATAATGTATATGACTGCATAGCCACTTGTAAACTTTTTTTGAAATCACACCGGGTTAGCCGCCGTTCCAAATGGCAAAATCTCCATCCATCATGATGTATAGAGAAGGAAACATGAAAAACAAGGCCCCGGGCCTGAACGCTGAACAGAAACCAGACAGCCTCCTCTCCTCCCTCCCAGCCCGGAAGAACAAGAGCATTCACAGATCCGCCCCTCCCGCTCCGCTCACCTCATCGCGGTCGCCACCACTTCGCTGCCTCATCCATCCGCTTCACCACCCCCTGCTCCAGCTGCTTCCGCAGAGAGGGCGTGAGGTCCTGTGGGAAGGGGAGAAGACGGGAGGGCCCAAACCCTAGCTCGCGAGCTCCTCCTCGCCGGCGGCGGCGGGGATGGATATGGTGGTCTCGGCGCCGGCGCTACCCGCAGAGGTGGAGATGGGGCTCATACGGGACATCACCGTCGCAGCCGAGGCCCAAGCCAAGGAGGGCGACACCTTCTTCCTCATCACCACCAGGTCCGGCTGTGCCTGCCCGCTCTTCTTGCCTCTTCCTCCCCCAATCGTGTCGATCTAATCCCGGGTTGCGCTGCCGTTCTCGCTGCCTCGCCTGGGAGGGTCTTACGGGGCTCAAAATCATTTTTTTTCCAGATGTTTTTTTTTGCCCTTCTTGCTTGTGTTCCTGGACGGACGGAATGCGCATGGCCGCCGGCGAGGTGTCGCGGCGCCGCTGTATTCGCATGGAGGTGGATTTGGCGGCGCGGCGGTTTAGGTGTTCCTCTCTAATGAAAGATTTGAATCTTGGAGCTTTTTCCTACTTCCAGGAGTTGTAGTCGTTCTGCGCTAGACCCACCAGTTTGCTGCGTGCCTCTTGCGCCGGTGGCGCACCTCTGGTTTGCGAAGAGAAATGGGCAGCAATGGTGCAGGGCAAGAGATTGTTTGCCTCTGGGGAAGTTCTAATACTTTTGTGTCAGACATGACCATAATTTAACCATTCATTTTTCCCGTCTACGTTTGAGACCTATTAGGCTGTGATTCTTATTTGGAGTCCTTGCAGCGTTCTGTTTTTGATCTCTGAGCCCTGTTGAGCATTTTAGGACTCCACAAAGCAATTTGCCGAGATTATGTTGAAGTTCAATTTTTTTGGGGTATGGATGCACATATCCATGGGCCATGGAAGTATGTAGGCTGTGGATTAAACTCACAAGAGAAAATTGCACTCATAACACAATCCAAATATTCTTGCTGTAGTACCATACCATCTGTTTTCTCGGTTGCAAAAATATCAATGGATTTCTTTCTGTCTTCACCTTCATATACTCTTCTGTTAGCACTTTCTTCTTCCGCGATATGTATCCTATCTGGCAGGCAGAGGGGGCTGTAGAGAGGCAAGGAGAAAGGCAAAAGGTGCTTGTGGGAGTGTGCACCATGGCTCAGCCTTGGGTGTTGCCGTGGCAGGGAAACGGAAATACATCGGGGAAAGCTCGGCATTTGGGATGGGCTGTGGGAGCTTGCCTGTGGATGCGCCACCTGCTTCTCGCTTGACGGAGCTGGTTTGATTTTGGCAGTGGGATCCAGCAAGGTGAGCAGGCGGAAGAGCAAGTGGCTACAGGGAGGAAGGCGAGTCGTGGGACAAGATGACAACCGCAGCCGCCAGATGCCCTCACCTCTACCAAATCCACTGGAGGGGTTGGCGAGAGGGAGGGTTCTAATGGTCCGATGCTAGAGGGTTCTAATGGTCCGATGCTAGACATAGTTGGAGATGGAGCACATATGGTGCTATTGTGGCAAACATAATGGCCTGAGCAGATCTCTTCTGATAGTGTTATGAGAGTATTGCCTCAACTCACAAGTATGATCTGCCTTTTGGCCTTTCCTGTCATGTTGTGACTAGAATATTTTAGAGTATGGCCCCATTTGGATCCGTGATCCAAACAGGTGGACTAAAATAGGCTAAAGTTTAGTTCCACCCCAACTAAAGTTTACTCCATTAGTCCTCAAAACCCACCTAATTTGGAGTAAACCAATCTGCAAACTTCGAAAAGACCAAACTACCCCTCACTATGCGCATGTAGGCACAACAACTTTATAATCCTAGGGTAAAAAGGATGTTTCTATATGTGTCCCACCTAAAGTTTAGTCCATGGATCCAAGTAGGCATGGACTAAAGTTTACCTAATATTTAGTCACCTAAAGTTTAGTCTGGACTAAAATTTAGTCCTAGGTGATCCAAACAGAGCCTATGTTTTGGCAAGGTGCACTCTAGTAGGACACATATTATGAGATCCAAGATGTATCAAAGCAACCTACTTCTTTAATCTTGTTCTGGAATGCTATTTTTCCCCTTCTCTTGATTTGCACGTTTACAACTGGCCATACAGTGGTGAGCATGAAAATATCTGTTTTAGAAGGGTTATTCAGAAATGCAGATCCATATTATTTTATTCCCCTTTTCACCTCATTTAATATATTAGTTTACCTGTCAGTTGCCTCTTTTGTTTACTCTCAGTTCGGATTAAAAATGCGAGATTCTTTGTTTGCTTAACAGGTGGTGGCAAAGTTGGATTGATTATGTCATTCAAGATTTGACTAGTGTAACAAGTAATGGTTCACATCATCACGAGTTTGGTTCAAAAACTCCTAGAAGGCCAGGAGCTATTGACAATACTGATCTAATTGATGACGCGGCACTTGAAGTCTCCAATATGGAGATTGAGATACATGATACCTTAGTTGAGGGTCGTGATTACATACTGCTTCCTCAGCAAGTATGGGAAAAGTTGCATGGTTGGTACGTCACATTTGTTTGAACTCTATACTGTGGAATATTATTCACAAATATTAATCCCCTCCAGATCTGTCACTTCTAAAATACCTCTGTGCCTAATTGTGTAGCAGCTTCTTGTTGTTGGTAGTTTCTGCATAGCATCATTCTATTCATACGGATATGTCTACCTTTTCATGATTCATTATTATTTTTATGGAATATTGATTACTGTCTCTCAAGGTGATTCTTGTCTATGTACATGTATTACTATACACTGATATATTCACTTCCCTGAACATACTGAATGAACATAAAAAATAGTTAATTTTCTAACAATGTGTAGAAGTCATTAACTATCAGTCTTTACAATTGTTGTTGTTAATTATCAAATATATCGCTTCTTCAAATAATTATATGTAGAAAGAGAACAAAAAAAATGAGTAACCCTTTGATTGTAAGGTGAAATGAGGCACAGAAAATTGTGCTGATTGTCTCTAGATGTTTTTCATCGACGTCTGTGAAAGAAGGTTGATGCTATTATACTACCAATTCAAGATAAGAAGTTGGGAGCTTTTTCTGATACATTCGTTTGTGTTCACTATGTGAGAAGCTGTGATATCTTTTCTTTAAAAAAGAAACAAACTATGCCGCTTTTTATTTGATGTTTGGATTCGTTTTCTCATTACTCTCAAAATGCGTTAACAGGTATGGTGGAGGGCCAATGTTACCAAGAAAAGCAATCAATACTGGCTTTTCTCAAACTGATTTGGCCATAGAAGTTTATCCTCTACGTCTGCAGTTACTTCTAATGTCAAGAGGAGAACAAACCTTTATAAGGATAAGCAAGAAGGTAAGCTTGAATCTCTTTGGCTACTGTTGAGCACATTGTCCTTTCTTTTAATTTGTATTTCCATAGATCAGACTGTACAGAATTACATAAAATATGGTGCCACTTTGTAAGCATAACCTACTGTCGAAGTTTTTCAATGTCACCAATAGCTTCTGAAGATGTTTGCTAGATGTTATGTATGAAAGAACTGAAAAGTTTACAATTTACGAAAAAAACCTACGAACCTTTTGCAGGATACAGTTGGTCAACTCCATAAAAAGGCTTGTGAGGCTTTTGACTTGATACCAGATGAGGTAGCTGTTGATGTTTATATTTCTTTGGGCTGCAAGGAATTTTTTCAAAGTTATTGTGGCGATCATTGTCAGGTATGCATTTGGGACTATTATGGACGAACAAAGCATACATTGATGGACAACTTGGAGAAAACCCTTGATGATGCCAACATTCAGATGGATCAAGATGTGAGTCAAAACTTCTATAATAACTGACAAGCAGTACCCCCGCACCCAATCCCAAACTATATTTTTAGAACAAATACTTTGCTAGTTCCTAGGTGTTCTATAGTAATTGACCCGACTTACTGACTATATACTTCTATATTGTTATCACAGATTCTAGTTGAGGTTACTACTGATGCCAATGGTGGTGCAGATGGTGGATGCATGAGTTTGGTTAAAGGAAATGATTTCTTTGAGCGAGGGTCAACTTCTTTGATGGCTGATGCTCCAAGATCAGGATTGCCAAATGAGAATTTTGCAGCTAACAACTATGCTTCTAGAAGCTATAACTCTAATCTGATGCCAAACCTCTACCTACGATCTCCCAACGGTGACCTCGATAATGTGAATGGTTCTAGTGGCATGATCACAAGGGGGTCACCTTTAGGTCTTACAGGGCTACTTAATCTTGGAAATACATGCTATATGAATAGTGCCATACAGTGTCTCGTGCACACGCCACAGTTTACTAGATACTTTTGTGAAGATTACCACCGGGAAATAAACCGGCAAAATCCACTGGGTAATGTGGTAAGTACTCTTTGCACTCACATGACCTGGAGGCCTTGATGCATGAACATGAATTCATTTTTTGTGGAGAAAATGCGATCGTTATTATATGCATTTGGCATAGCTTCTTTTGATATGTTAAACTTTTCTACATGTACAATATCTTTCCTTGAGTGTGGTAGTTGTATTGCTCCTTCATCACATTTCTTCCAGATTTATAATTTTTGCCATTCTAAAACTGGTTTGTCAGTTTTCTCTTGGTATGTCATCTTATGTTTGTTTACCTTGACATACCAAGTAACATATGTATTTGCTATTATGTACTCGCATAGGATTATTGTAAATGAGCATTTGGGATGGACATTTCCTACAGCTACAGTTTATTTTAATCCTGCAAAAAAAATCTGGCTACTACATAGTTGCTTTTTCTGGTTTCAGTTTCACTAGCTTCATGTGTTGATTTTACTGAGTTCTGATGGTAGTCATGTAGGGTGAACTTGCATTAGCTTTTGGTGAGCTACTGAGAAAACTCTGGGCTCCTGGAGGACGTGGCCCAGTTTCTCCTAGACCATTCAAAATGAAGCTTTCTCGGTTTGCATCTCAGTTCAGTGGATACAACCAGCATGATTCACAGGTTTGGTTGTCTCTTTAGATTGGTGTTCCATCTTATTATTTTTTCTTTCCTGCATCTGTACCTTGACAAAATACTGCAGGAGCTTTTGGCATTCCTCTTGGATGGACTCCATGAGGACTTGAATCGTGTGAAACATAGACCTTACATAAATTCTGGAGATGCTGATGGACGATCAGATGAGGAAGTTGCAGATGAATATTGGGCAAATCATATTGCTAGAAACAATTCAATCATTGTTGATGTTTGCCAGGTTAGTTCTACATATTGGTGTGACACATTGGTACCTGATAAATTCTAATAGCCAATTGCAATTCAGACCATCATGTTCCTCTTGGTGGTTTTGGAACAAAGTGGTCCTTTGATGACTTTGTAGTTCGTGTGTGTGCACGAGTATGCAAGCACATTTTCAGTTTCAGGTCTTCACATTGATTAGATGTGCTGTCTTGGACACATGGAGCCAGGGATACATGTTATGCATATGCAGAAGGATTAGCTGCGTTAGACTTATATTGCTATCTGTGTATTTACTCTTGAGTGTAGGATGTTTCTTGGATATATGTATAGATACTTGTGTATCTTCCCTTTTGGGCACTGCAATTCATTTGAGCTGCATACCTGTCACAACTCACAAGGTGCACACATCTGCATGTTGCATGCGAATTGACATGTTTTTATCTCAGGATTTAGTTCCTCCTAATTAGGTTCTCTGCCTGATTATTGCTAAGACACTTCCTTCTATAATCATTTTCCAGGGCCAATACAAGTCAACTTTGGTCTGCCCAGTCTGTGGAAAGGTTTCAGTGACTTTTGACCCGTTCATGTATCTTTCCTTGCCCTTACAATTTGCATCAACCCGGAGCATGACTGCCGTGGTTTTTACTTGTGATGGAAGTGTTCCACCAACACAATTCACTGTAAATGTACCGAAGCAAGGTAGGTGCAGGGATCTATTACAAGCCCTTGGCAATGCATGCTCACTTAAAAATGTGGAGAAACTTCTAATTGCCGAGGTTCGTCATTATGCTTACTTGACCTAATGTACAGGTTGGCAGGTTTATTGATCATCTGTACTTATAAATTTCCTTGAATTTATCTACAGATACGGAATCATAAGATCTACCGTTTTCTTGATGATCCAGTGCTTCAACTGTCTGCAATAAGCGATGATGACCGACTGGCAGTATATAGGCTCCCAAAACTGGAAAAGAGGGCCAATTATATTCAGTTTGTGCATCGCCGTGAAGACTTGTAAGCAAAATGAAAAAGAAACTTATGTACATTTATCTTCTTGCTAGAATTACAGCTGTAGTGGCTTGCTTGGTTTTTATTGAAGTGAACCTGACATATGCCATGGCAATATGCTGCTTACATGATTAGCATAAATACTTGTTGCGAATTCATTCTGATAATATTATTCTTTGCTATTTGTAGGGACCATGCAAACAATAACAGATTGGCATCTTGGAAACCCTATGGTGTTCCTCTTCTTGCACAAATACCTCGCAATGAAACTGTAACAGGTTTTGATATCCATGAGTTGGTTCATAAAATGCTTGTGCCCATGCTAAGAAATCAGGACTCACCACAGTTGGCTGCCCAAAATTCTCTCTCCTTGCATAGTTATAATACTGACAGCAGCAAATTGCAGCTACAATTGATTGATGATAGCAACACAGTCATTGGAAAATCGAATGATTCTATCAGGGTCCCACAATCTTCACTTGCAACAGTATTTTTTATCAATTGGTCCAAGGAAGATATGAAAAAGATTAACACTGATCATTTAGAATACCTTCCAGAGGTGTTTATGTATGCTCCTCCTGCCAAGAGAACCCGTGGTGAAGCTCTCTCACTCTATGCATGCTTGGATGCTTTCTTGAGAGAAGAACCTCTTGTACCTGAAGACATGTGGTTAGTTTTCAATTTCCACGTTCTTTGATACATTTGATACATAAAATTTGGCAATCCCTTCATGGGTGCATAATATCCTTTTTTGGCTGGTAAATTAATACTTGACCATGGTTTTTAAGTCGTCGCCTAGGTGTCGCCTAGTCGTCCAGGCGGGAAAAAAATTGTGGCGTCCAGGGCGCCATGAATCCTCTGCATATGGTGTCTGTAGTCGCCGCCTAGGCGGGTAAGGCGTCGATTCTCAGCAAGGCGGGCGCCGCGCGGCGCGATTTGGCCAGAGCACGCAGGGGGAACGAGCGAGGGCGCGCACGAGAGAGACTCGCGCGCGGGAAAATGAGGCGGGAAACCGCTTGCCCAGCCGCCTACACTTCCCGTGGCCTGATTCAGATTCAGAACGAGAGAGGGAAGGAGAGAGGGAAAGAGATAGGGGAAGAGAGAAGGTCCACCGGTGCAGGCCGCCAGCACCTGGAATCCTCGGCGGCGATGCTCTGCTCCAATCCAGCCATGCCCACTCTCCAATCCCGTGGATCCAGCCCCTTGCCCCCTTCTCCTTCAATCGATCTGCAATTCTGCATCTTCTTCCTCTTCTCCAACAAATCCGGGCGGGCTCCCTCCCTGCTGCACCCAGGAGCTTCTGGTTCTCCTCCGACGTGCCCTCCTCTGCCTCCCTGGCGGCACTCCTTCCTGGAGCTGCATGCCTGCATCACAGGGACACAGCCACACTGGTACCTCCTCCTCTTCTCTTCCTCTGCTCAGTTAGCTTTTGCAAGGCTGCCAGCGGCTAGTGCATGTGCATCTGCTTATGCTTGTAGCTGGTGCTCTGCTCTGCTGTAGGTCCGTCTTTTTCTTGGCTTTTGTGGTGTGTCCATTTGTGCCTGATGCATGTGCGTGTGGCCGTGTGCTGCTGCTGCCGCCTAGCTGCCTTTTGCTTGGCTTTTGTGCATGTTTGTGTTGCTTCTATTCTAGATGAGGGCATGTGTATGGCGTCGCCTCGCCACGCGCCTTACTCGCCTAGGCGTCCGGAAGGGGGTGGGTCGCCGCACCTCGCCTTTCTGCCTTAAAAACCATGTACTTGACGCATGCTCGGACAACATAGGTCATTACTTCATTGTTTGCACTTGCACTTGTGTTATACCAGCATAAACCAATGCAGGATTTGGTATTGGAATGGGATGGCTTACTATGCTGTGTGCTATACACAGTGAAATTTCAAAACATGTAGGAGTTCAGTGTTCTGTCTATTTGCAAAACTATGTGGATCCTGTGAGCAACTAAACAGTTGAGGCCTGTGAAAATGTATTTGTTGGTGGGTTTTGCTGGAGCTACTGAACAGAATTCCTTCTTCTCTGTTGCATTTTATATTAGATTCTCAGTTTCGTTCCAAAACATGGGCATGCTTGTTCAACTACTCTCTATTTTGCTCATGATTATTTCATTCTCAAAGCAGTTATGAGTGATCACTGATCACCACATTAACCATTGTCTCTTGTTTCAGTAAGCACATGGCCAAAGGGCAAACTCTTAAATCTTATCTTGTAGTAGTGATGTAAGCGGATTTGCCTGCTGCAATGCACTATGCGAAAGTGCGAACATTATTAACTGTATATGTTGTCATCAATGGAACACACTTTCATATGATTATGCTCAGTGATCAAATTTATGAAACTAGGGAGCTTAATTACTATTGTTTGATCTTTAGGGTAATACTGATAGGTTAGTGTAATACTGATAGGTTTTGTTGTTTATGCATTGATTTCGAAGCATAATTCACTTTCTCAGCCTATCGCTACCAACTAGAAGCCTGTTTTGGAACAAATAGTTCCTTTTCTTGGATTTTAGTAGAAATTATAGTTTTTGGACATGCACTTGAAAAATGTTCCTGCCTTATGTCTAATCACTTCCATGTTTACATTGTATAGTGATAAAAGGTATGTTATTTTGTTAGGTATTGTCCAAGGTGCAAGGAGCAAAGGCAAGCTAGCAAAAAACTGGATTTATGGAGACTTCCGGAAGTGCTAGTCATACATCTCAAGAGATTTTCATTTAGTAGGTCAACAAAACAAAAGTTGGAAACTTTTGTCAATTTTCCCTTACATGACTTGGATTTGACAAATTATATTGCCAACAAGAAGAGTTCAGAGCGTCAGATGTATGAATTGTATGCTGTGAGCAATCATTATGGCAGCATGGCGAGCGGACATTATACTGCGCACATAAAGGTACATTTCTAAATTGCAAGTTATTGATAGTGATTCCAACATCATATGTCTGCCTATGGCTTGTGCATCCGGTTCTGCTGTTTGTGCATGTTCTTAATGGCTTTTCTATAATTTGAGCTGAAGTTTGTTGTATCATGGCGATTGCAATGGTCAATGCAATCTGTTAGCTCATGTTGAGTATAAGGTCCAATTTGGTAGAGCTCCAACTGATTCTGATTCTCTATGGGAGCTAATTCTCCGAGAGAAGTGATTCACTAGAAGTGATTTTCTATGATTCTATAAGATTAACATGAAAAACAGATCCAGTGTGAGAAGTGAATCAAGAGAAGCGCTTTTTTCAGCTCCTAGCTCCTTAGTTCACTTCAGAGAATCACTCAACAGAATCAGCATAGAATCATTTTTCTCAGAAAAATTGTTTGGCAGAGCTTCTGCCAAACAGAGCATAAGATGGCTCATGAGACAGTTAATGTCAGTGCGATATTCTTGTTTGATTTGTGAATTGTCAGTTGAGAAGTTTCTAATTTGTCCACTACCAGTTTGTGCTCTGGAATCCTCATTGATGGTTCTCTATGTAGCATAGAATGCTGATGGGAACTTATCTCTATGCAGCTTGTGGATGAGAATCGATGGTACAACTTTGATGATAGCCATGTTGCTGCCATTGATGAAGACGAGGTGAAGACTGCTGCAGCTTATGTGCTGTTCTACAGGAGAGTTAGAGAACAAGATGGAGCAACTAGTAATGGATCTCAGTTATATGCAAAGAGAAGCCACAGATCTAGCCATAGATAGACTCATCCATTGTGCAGATTCGATGCGAGGAGATTTTGGGAATGGCACCTCTTTTTTTTTGAACTGCAAAGAGGGCATGCCTCTACTGTGGCAGGGAAAAAGGCTCGTCAGGTGCATTCAATGTGATAACATTATCCAGGTGAAAGTCATGAAAGATTAAAGCTTATTTCTACTGCAGTGCCCATTGAAGAGTGGATACACTGGGTAGCTTCAACTGGAAGGTAGAGCTTGGCGTCATTTTGGTTATCTGTTTTCGTCTAGAAGAGAAACAAGATGAAGCAAGAAACAATTTAGGAACACTTTTTGTTTAATTTGATTTTCTTGATTCCGTACCATTTTTAGATTTAGTTAGCCTGTACACAGACTGTTGTTAGAGATGGGTGCGCAGGTGTTGGTTGTTGCTTGTGGCGGCCAATTACACTTGCACCCAGTTATACCAAGCGTCGGTGAATGCGCTTGACACTCAGTGCATTAGACTTGCATTACGAAGTTCTGTTACAGCAAAAGTTGTAACTTTTGTTGTACTTGTATTGTACTGGCAGCAGTTCCGAGATTGTAAAATGTATTAAATTGCTTACATCGATGGCAGGAATTTCCTATGTTTGGTGGAGATAAGAAATGTTTGTTGGAAGAAGTTTGATAGTGAGCGATTTGTTTATGTCCGAGGATTGCATTATTTGGCTCAAACAAATAAAACCTTCAAGATTATTGTGCCAAGCTAGCGTGGTGGCTTTCGTAACTCTGGTGGCGGCAAAGGGTTGTCGCACTTTGCTGTGGCTGCTGGCAGCGGATCGTGGCAGCTGCGTTGCTTGGTACTGTTAGTGCAGGGTGGGCCTAGCGGGCTTAGCCCGGCTGGTGTAAGGCCTTGGCGGGCAGCACTAGCTCGGGGGTTCGACCCCCGGCTGGCACCAAAAAAATTCCCTCGCTTGCCTCCATTTTCAAAGCACAGTGATGGACCGGCCTAATTCACAAAGCAATGGGCCTCTATGGGATTTTTTTGTCCTGTGAGAAGGCCTCCTTAATACAATGCTGTAGGGGCGGTCTAACCCCCGGTAGGTCAAGTTTTTTTGTTAGTGCAGGGTGGGACAGCTTTAGAAGATGGTGCTTGCGGCGTTGGCAGCGTGAGGTGACTTGGTTTGCATCGGACTGCGGCTCCACTGGGCTATACCGGTGCAGTACGTGTCGGAAGACGGTGCAAGCGACTACCTTAGCTTGCTGGCATGGCGGTAGGAGCCTTATGCGCAAGTCGAGCAATGAGGTGATGTGCCTTATGCGCAAGTCGAGCAACGAGGTGATGTCGACCTTTGGCGGTGGCCTGGCTATTCGATGGAGGCTTTAGGAAGCGGGGCACCACTGTCCTCCATGCTGATGATGACTTCGTGGTGAGGCCCCCGCGTGCGGTGTTTCTTTGAAGCGATCAGAGCAAGGTTGTCAAGCCGCTCCGGTGAGGCCTCAGCATGTTTGTGTAGAGCGAGGTTGAGTCAAGCCAGAGTGGTGAGGCCTCGGCATGTTTGTGTTTCCATGGCGGTGGCTGTGAGGCAGCCTGCGAGAGGTCCGAATCTGATGTTTTCACCCTATCAGGTGGAGCGTGGTGTTGCAATGGCACTTCGTTGATGGGTCCTGCATGGCGGAGCCTTCTTGGTGCGGTGCGGTATGTTTTTCTCCAGTGTCCCCATTGACGTGGGTCACCATTGACGTGGGTCACGACAGGTCGGTTTGGCGGTGACTTTATGTGGGTGTGAGTTTCGGTGGGCGCCGAGTTTCGGTGTGAGTGTCGGGTGGAGTGATGCGGTCGCGTTAATGTCCCAATTCAACTGGTCGTCATTTTTTCTTGTTGAGAGCAGTTGTTGTTGTGTGATTGAGTTGCGTTGGCGTGCTACAACACGAGTTAATGTCCCAATCCAATTGCTCGGTGTTTTTATTGTTGTTTGTCTAGTCTGAGCTTATTCTTCTTTTTAACATAATCGACAGCTTTCCTTTCTGATTCGTTTCAAAAAATTGTGATCCCTCATCTCTAGTCTGTGAGCAACTGCGCAAGTGTGAAAGAACATCTAGGCCCGTATGAGTTTTGGTGATTAATGACAATGATATTAAGGGACTAATGCCTATAAATGAGAATACTTTTAGATTAAAAAAAGGTTACATGAAAAAGTCTTAGATGGATGAAGCCCCTCAAAAAGTAAAAGAAAGACGACATGAAGACTCATAGATTTAAATTATGCATTTTCTATTTCTTGAGTTCTAGGACATGCCGTACTGTCAAGGGGGACGCGGGATCGTTTGTTAAAGATACCTCAGTGCTTAAATCAAGTGAGAGATGCACATGAGCCTACACGAACACCTGAGCAAAAATTCCTAAGATGTCTGCTCCCTGTCGGAAATTTCCGATATCTAGTGGACATTTCTGGCTCGAGCGACAGAAATTTCCTGTAGGGTACTGGAGATTTCCGATCTTTCAGCCGGAGGTGTTTTCCACCGAAGATTTCCAGTCCACGCTACGGAAATATCCAGTATTCTACCGGAAATTTCTGATAGAAGCTGAGCAACGGTCACATTTGACTCCCGACACTATGTATACCCCTTTACTTAATCTTTCACGACAGCTACTTTCTTTCTTGTAAACCCTAAGTCAGAAACTCTGTCTTGAGCACATTCTTCTTCATTTGCTTTACTCTTGAGCATCTCTTGCAAAGTTTGTTGTAAATTTTTTTTGAGCCTAAGTGAGTGAGAGCTCGTGAGACTTCCAGCCACTGGTTGAGCACTTGAGGTCTTCATTAACTTGATTCTTCGTGCATGTTACTCTTTGAATCTTGGATTCCTAGACGACTAGGTGTCGCCCGAGAGCACCCAAGCTTGTGGTGTGCCCCGGAAAATTTGTACTTCACCAACCTCATAGCAAGTGATCTTAGCTAGGCCTTGAGGTTGCTAAGGGGAGGCATCCAAGCTCGAGAAGAAAGTGGTCTCCTTGAGTGCCTCAACGGAGACGTAGGTTCCACTTGTGGAACTGAACTTTGGGAAACAAATTTCTGTCTTCTTGTTCTTGGCGTTATTAGTGTTCTTGCTTGTTTTCATAGCTTGTTCTTGTCTCGATGTACTTTTGTGTGAAGTTTATGTTGCAGGTAACTAGCTATCTTGGTGCTACATCCCACCAGTAACCCTTCGTACACAAAAACTTCTTTCCGAAATCAGTTGATAGGCTTAGATCTAGTTTATGAGCAGAAATTTCCGATAGGAACCGGAAATTTTCGGTCAGGACTGATCTACGTCGAGTTTTTGAAGAATTTTGCAGAAACACCTATTCACCCTCCCTCTAGTTGACATCAAGGACCTTTCAATTGGTTTCAGAACTTGGATCTCCGATTTGAAGCTTAATCGCTTGGAGAAGCAAGATCAGGATCACCGGATGATATCCCACCCGCCACAGCCGGTGAAGAGGGAAAGGAGGACAGTCGCAGCAAAATGAAGGAGAAAGAGACTGAGGAAGTTGAAGTGGAATCTGATGACTCTGATTTTGACTATGACGATAAGTCGGCTAGCTCTTCTTCCCAAAGCTCATCTGTGAATCTAGGGAAGCCTCCTCATTTTGATGGAACGTGGTATTCCTCATGGAGTCACAAGATGTGCATGCATTTAAGTGGGGTCAATCCAGCCCTTTGGAAGATTATGTGTGTAGGTGTAAACATTCCCAATGAAGACGAACCCATCACACAAGATCAAGAGTTTGAAATCCAACACATGCAAGCCACATCCATACTTTTTGGTTCCTTGAGCCAAGAAGAGTTCGACAAGGCTGATGGGATGGACTCGACCAAGGAAATTTGGGACACACTCCAAATTAGTCATGAAGGCACAGGAAAGGTATGAGAAGGGAGAATCCATGCATTAGAAGGACAGCTCAATCGCTTCATCATTCGTAAGAATGAAACACTATTAGAGATGTTCTACTGCTTGAACAAGATTGTGAACAAGATAAGATCACTCGGTGGAGAGAAGTGGAGTAACAAGGATGTTGTTGACAAGATCTTGACCGCATACATGGCTAGGGATGTCAACTTACACACATTAATTAGAGAAAAGAGAGGATTCAAGAGATTCACACCTGCCGATGTCATTGGAAGAGTTGAGGAACATCTAATCACCATCAAGGAAGCAAAACTTTCTCAAGAGATGTCCAAGCTACATGAACAATTATAGAAAAACAATGGAGTAGCTCTCAAGGCAAGCATTATTGAGAAGGAAAAGAAAATTGTTGAGAGCACCTCTTCAAGAAAGGAAGAATGTGATAGTGATGAGGACATGGCCCTTTTCATGAAGAGATTCAAGAGAATAATGAAGAAGGATGGTTACTTCAACAAGGACAAGAGAAGAGGCAAGATCAAGAGGAAGTCAAACAACCCATGCTTTGTATGTGGGCAAGTTGGTCATTTCATTGCTGATTGCCCAAACCTAAAGAACAAGAACAAAAGTGACAAGAAAGAACAAAGCAAAGGGAAGACAGAAGTCACAGGTGAAGCTCATCTTGGCATTGTGTGGGATTCAAGTGAAGAATCATCCTCCGAAGATGAAGGTGTAGAAACCTTAGCTATGGAAGCCCATGCCATCAAGCTATCACTCTTTGGGGACCTCATCGATGATGAAGATGACTCCATCCACACTTGTTTCATGGCAAGAGAAGCCAAGGTATATCCAAACTCATCCCTAGATGATGAAGACAACCTAGATGATGATGAATATGAAAATATGATGAAGGAACTAGGCAAAGAGGCAACAAATAAATAATGAAGCTCATGATAGAGATTGAGGATAGGGATGAGGCTCTTGAGGCACAAGAACTAATTAGGCTTGAGCAAGAGAAAACCGTAGGCCTTGAGGAATCTCTTTCCAAACAAAGGAAGAGTTTCAAGATGCAAGAGGACTTGCTCAATGGAAAAATAGGTAAACTTCTTGAACTTGAGAAGTCTTTTACTAAGGAGAAAGAAAAGGTTGTGAAATTGACTAAGGAACTTCTTTAGCCAATGAATCGAATGCTAGTATTAAGAGTACTAATGAAACTCTTCAAGAGAAATTATCATGTTCACATGCCGATTACAAGGATCTTGAAGGAAAGTATACTGCTATTAAGGAAGGCACATTGGACTCCCATGATGCAACCAAATCCTCCAACTCTATCCCTAGCATTGTAATAGGTGTTGCAATATTAATATTTAATCTTGTACCACTAATCTTGCGGAGATGCACATCATGATGAATCAGATAACTAGACTCACAAGGTTAGTCAATGAAGACAACAAAAGTCCAATGATTGGTGAATTTGAGAAGCATACAAAGGGTTTGGGTAGTGGAGACCTGAAGAAGTATTGGTTTGAACAAGGTAATGACATATGTAAGAATGCCCAAGGTCGGCAAGAACCCATACCCTTTATCAAGAACAACAAGAAGGCTAGTGTTGGTGCAAATGGAGCCACTCTTGGAGGCATGGTGCCCAATTGGGCAAGGGTTGATGGTAAGCAACCCAAGCCAAATGACAAAAAGACTAGCTCACATCAAATCAAAGTGAACAAGATCAACACTCCATCCACAAGCAAGGCCAAGCCATATGCATCTCAAAGCTTATTCTGTGCCGATTATGTGTTGACATCGGACGACAAGGGTAAGGTGGTCGCCAAGTATGTTAGGTACTGCACAAAGGACAAATTGATCAAAATGAATGTGTGGGTGCCCAAGGTTCTCGTTACTAACACTCTAGGACCCAAAGCTCTTTGGGTACCTAAAACTAGAGCCTAAACTTGTTTTGTAGGGATACTCCTCCGATGGATCTAAATGGGTGCTTGATAGTGGATGCACCAACCATATGACTGGAGAAAAGGAGATGTTCACATCCTTCGAATCCAAGGAGGATTCCAATGATGCAATCATCTTCGCCAACAATAGACGAGGAAAGATCCTCAGACTTGGTAAAATAGCCCTCTCTACCGAACATTCAATTTCCAATGTTTTCTTGGTTGAAACTCTAACTTACAATTTGTTATCCGTCTCACAAATTTGTGACATGGGTTACAATTGTTTGTTCACCAACGAGGATGTGATCATCTTTAGAAGAAGTGATAACTCGATGGCCTTCAAGGGTGTACGCAAGGGAAAACCTTTTCTTGTGGATCTTTCCTCGGAAAAGGCTCAACTTGATACATGTTTTTTTTGGCAAAATCAGATATGGGCTGGTTATGGCATCGCCGTCTATCACATGTTGGGATGAGGAACCTTGATAAACTTCTAAAGGGGGAACACATCCTCGGGCTAGCTAATGTTTCTTTTGAGAAAAATAGAGTGTGCAATGCATGTCAAGCCGGAAAACAAGTTGGGGTGCCACATCGACCAAAGACCATCATTACTACAAGAAGGCCAATAGAACTTCTTCACATGGATTTATTTCGACCCGTGGCCTACATTAGCATTGGCGGTAACAAGTATGGCTTTGTTATTGTTGATAATTTTTCTTGCTTCACTTGGGTGTTCTTTTTGCATGACAAAAATGAAGTACAATAAACATTCAAGAAATTTGCAAGAAGGGCCCAAAATGAGTTTGATGTGAAGATCAAGAAAGTTAGAAGCCGCAATGGCTCCGAGTTTAGAAACACCAACTAGAAGAGTTTCTTGACGAAGAAGGTGTTTCACATGATTTCTCGGTACCATACACACCTCAACAAAATGGTATTGTGGAGAGAAAGAATAGAACTCTTATCAAAGCCGCAAGAACCATGCTTGATGAATACAAGACATTGGATCAATTTTGCGCAGAGGCGATCAATACGGCATTGATGAGCCCATGGCTGGACAAAATAATTCAGGCAGCAACTCTTTGGATGAGAACAATGATTCAATTATTTCATCCAATATCATTTTCAGAGGTTCTGTATTGCGTCGAATAGAAGAGAAAAGGAAGCCAAGAAGATATATCAATATTGGCACTGTGCGTGTCGAGATCACTGAGTTGCTGCCTAATTAATTATAGACACCATTATTTTTTGATATAGAAGAGGACACGTGATTAGCAAGGCTGCCGGATTATTTTATTATATCCTAAAGTGAACCACGGCTTCCTTATAGCTAATTAATTTATTTAATCAACTAGAGATATGGTCCGTCTAGAGACACCAGGTTAATTTGTTCTGGTCGAGTCAGGTTGGCCGCGTAAGTTTGTCTGCGAGCCATATACCCTGGGGCCGACGGCCATGTAAGGGAGACTGGATTTTATTGTTTTGTTTTTGTGTTGAGGTTTCCTCCACCGGAACAAGGAGAGGGCGTTCCCCTCTCTTCTATCCACCGAATCCATCTTGGGGTTGTGAAGAATTGCATGATCAGGATCTCTCCTAGGTGCGTTGATTCGATCTCATCGAGGTCTCATCTTCTGATCATGGTTTGTCGTGGCCGCGGGTGGAAGATCTATCTAGGGTTTGGTTTATACACTGAATAATGCCAAATCAAATAAAAAATATCCAAAAATCCAAAACTAAAAAGGAAATGAATTAGTTAATTCAATAAAAAAGAAAAGGGAACTAGCACTTGATTTCGTTGCCCAAGCGAATCCCAATCGTTTACTTATGGAATGAGTCCGTTGGAAAGTTCAATCAATCTTTTTTTTCATATAAATTTTGCCTTTTGTGAAGGATCTGTGCCTACTCTACCTTCCTATCTAGGACTTCGATATACAAAATATATACTACTGTGAAGCATAGATTGCTGTCAACAGAGAATTTTCTTAGTATTTAGGTATTTAGATTCAAAATATCAAAGGGGCCCATTAAGAACTTTCAAAATTTTAAAATAAGGATTAGGGATTGGTTTGGGTTGTGCTATATCTATCAAAGAGTATACAATAATGATGGATTTGGTGAATCAAATCCATGGTTTAATAACGAACCGTGTTAACTTACCATAACAACAACTCAATTCCTATCGAATTCCTCTAGTAGAATTTCTATAGGATAGAACGTACACACGGTTTACGCATTATATATGAATGAAACATATTCATTAACTTAAGCATACTCCTTTTTAGATTTTTGCAAAGGTTTCATTTACGCCTAATCCATATCGAGTAGACCCTGTCGTTGTGAGAATTCTTAATTCATGAGTTGTAGGGAGGGACTTATGTCACCACAAACAGAAACTAAAGCAAGTGTTGGATTTAAATGTGTATAAACCAAACCCTAGATAGATCTTCCACTCGCGGCCACGACAAACCATGATTAGAAGATGAGACCTCGACGAGATCGAATCAACGCACCCAGGAGAGATCCTGATCATGCAATTCTTCACAACCCCAAGATGGATTCGGTGGATAGATGAGAGTGGAATGCCCTCTCCTTGTTCCGGTGGAGGAAACCTCGACACAAAAACAAAACAATAAAATCCAGTCTCCCTTACATGGCTGTCGGCCCCAGGGTATATGGCTCGCAGGCCCCCTTGACTCCATGTCGGACTCGACCAGACAAACTTACGCGGCCAACCTGACTCGACCAGAACAAATTAACCTGGTGTCTCTAGACGGACCATATCTCTAGTTGATTAAATAAAGGATCTGGCTAACGTACGGCCGGCCGTAAATTAGGCCGGCCATACGGCCTATCTTTTTATGGCATCTGGGTCTCAGATTTTTGTTAGCTTTTCGCTTTTGGATGATGCGCCCAGCAAAAACACAGAGGAAAAATATTCCTATCCTTTTATGGCATCTGAGTCTCAAGTTTTTGTCAGCTTTCCGTTTTTGGATGATGCGCTCAACAAAAACACAGAAAAAAACATACAGACCTCAATTTTACTCTTCGATGAGCAAATCTTTGTAAAACAGTAAGCAAATTAGAACATATAATTCAAATACATTTTTGATCCCCATCTAAATTCAAAGCCTTAACAAAATTTCAAAACTACCAACATACATGTGATTGCCTAATTGCCTCTACTATTGTTCTATTGAAACAAAAAGATAAAAGCCACAGCTAGTACTAAGTTGCTCACGAATAAAAATGAGGTTGAGCTGCGACTAAAACTGTTGTCGATTCTCATCTGATGAACTTTTAGGCCACCAAACTCCAAGCTGAAGAGCATGTTACGTCGCCCATTCGATGAGGAAACTTGCAGGCAAAAAATAATGCATTTTGAACCATGAAGGGACTGTCATCTGAACTATAGAAAACAAATCTTCAAGTCTCCTCTAGAATCTAGAATGAAGCAATAATTAAATCAGTAGAAATAAAAGATAGCAGCTAATCTGAACATAAAAAATGCTAGATTAGAACACAAAATGCTAAACTAAAAATGAACAATTTCAAATATCTGTATTCTCTAGACACAACTATATGATCTGCAAATGCAATGGTTATAACTAATTTGGATCTTGCAAGCAATTAATTCTAATTTGCAGATAATGATATGATATTTGTGCATTTGCACTACATCACAAGCAATTCACCAATAGTGACTGCACATTTGCTTCTCTTCATGACCACGCCATGACCTGCAATGCTTTTAACAAAAAGAATATAATACATAATGAACATGTAAAATCACAAGATGGAAATTGCAAACATCAGATTTTAGACATTGATAGACATAAAAAAATGAATTTAGCATCTAGTGATGCTATTGCAGCTATGGCACAAGCACAACAATTTGTGATGATGCAGCGGTTCCTACATGTGCATCAACTATTCATTCGACAATACTTTATGCTACAACAGTTGCCCCATGATGATCAGCTTCTACAGCTGAGCACGCAAAAGCCGCATGTAACCTTCTGCAGAAAAAATACCTATTTTAACCCTTATTATTGCCTATCAAGAACAATATTATTGCCCAATTCCTACCAATATTATTGCCTATTTATGAAAATGCTTCTAGTATTTGATGTATTTGCCTACTGGAAAGTAGTGAAATGCTTCTCGTATTTGATATATTTGCATACTGAAAAGTAATGAAATGCTTCTAGTAATTGATATAATTCTCTATAGGAAAATCTTGAAAATGCTTCAGCTATTTGACAAAAATACCTACTACAAATAGCAACCTTGTGGTAGCATCAAGATTAGTATTTCACGCACTGCAAGAGGTGAAGAAAGAAATAACATCACCAGTGGCTTTGCCATTAGTTTTGCTTAGTAGTCTCCGTATCTCACGGAATGTCTATAGACCAGTAATTATGAGTTAAAAAAGTCTATGGTGAAGAGATAACAACAAATTCATTATGTCAGTTCTAGGAGAGGGAATCCTAACAAATATCTCTAGTAATATTTCATCAGGTTCACCTCCATGGTTCAATTGCCAAAAAGCTAAAACCATGATATGTAAATTGCTTAACTGTTACAGAAGAAATGCTAACGTCCCAAGCTATAATTGCATAATACAATATATAGCTCAACTAAAAGTATTACTTTGCATAACTAAAAGTATTACTTTGTCTACAGAAAATATTGCTCATTGTTCAGTTTTGCGTGCTCCAGTCTGTAAAAATTGCTTGAACTGAATATTTAAAATGCTATCTGAATAGTATTCAAATGCCTACTAAAATTTAATAAAATGCTTCTGATAATACTAGTAGAAAAGTTTGTGGGTCACAGGCATAAAACATGTAGTTTTGCACTTGCTTAATTATTTCCTAAACTTCCAATTCATTTTTATTGCAAACGTGAATACAGAACACACAAATACAGAGAGGATTCATTGGTGATCAGGTCATTCCCTATAAAACAGACTGCAGCAGGCATTTCTCTGCATGCAAAAAATTCTACAAACCCAAAACACCAAAGCTAAAGCTGGCATGGGTTCTATTGCAGGATCATGTATTTCCAGGACACACATCTACCGCCCACTCCCCCCACCCCCACCCACACACACACAAACATTTCCCTGCGCATACAGAAATCAACAAACCAAAACACCAAAAACTAGGACTGAAGCAGGTTATCGGTACTACTGCACATGTAATACACACAAAAACACCCCCAAAATTCAGACCTGTACGTCCATATTTCTACAACCAGGCAGCAAGCAGATGAAAATGCCATCTTAATGCTGATGTTTAGAAGGTCATGCAACTGCAAAACACAGAGGAGCGCGAACATGGCAAAAATTTGGTGGGTGAGCGAGACCCTCGCCCCTAACCTGTAGTTCAGCCTTGCATCCCCACACGGCCACACCTCAAATGCTCCACCGGCCATCACTCCCACCTCCCCACCACACTCCCCCCTTCTGAATCCAAAATGCGTGGCATAGATGAGCTCTGCCGAGAGCAAATTTGCGAGGGCAGATGCACGGGAGTGGATGAACTCACCTGATCCGGTCTACAGCTTTCAGTTCCCCCCTCCATCAGGACCAACGGATCCCTCGCCGGATTCTGAAAGTGCACGTCGATGACCTCCACCAAACACAAAACACGAAACAAAGTCGAGAACCAGCGAGAGAAAAATGTGTAGCATCTTTGTCTGGTTTCGGTGCTTCCACCCCTTCCCCTTCCCCTTCTCCACCGTTTCAATCCCCGCAGATGCCTTCCTCCAACCCACGACGGGATCCAGAAATCGCTGGTGGATGCGTGATGAGAAAGAGGAACCCTAGAGAGAAGAGTGAGGAGAGAAACATGAAACGAAATCAGGAATCGGCGAGATAAAAAATTGTGCAGCACCCTGAACGCATGGGGATTCATCTCACCTAGGCCTGGTTTCTGCGCTCCCCCTTCCTCCTCCCTTCTCTCCCTGCTTCAATCCCGCAGATCCTTCCTCCAACCCTCGACCAGATCCAGAAATCGCTGGTGGATGCGAATGAGAGAGAGGAACCCACCGTGCGAAATCCCGGTGAAATCTGTAGGAGCATCCGTGTGTGGAACGCAAGAGGGAAGAGAGAGGAAACCTAGAGAGAGGGGGAGATGAAATGAACATGCTGGAGAGGGAGGAACGACAAAAAGCTAGAGAGTGAAAGGGGAAAATGAAATGAACCAGCGAGAGGAGGGCTGTGCGACAGGAGAGGCCATTCAGATGGTGCGGGTGGTGCAGGGCAGGGTTCACCAAACCGGTGGGAGCTGGTCCAGTTTGACCGGTTACCGGTCCGGCCCGGTTCCGGTGTGGGCCGGTATGAAACCGGCCCAAATTCAAAATTCAAATTTGAATTAAAAAAATGAAAAATTCCCAAAAAATTCCTAAAAATACTTCAAGGTGCGACGAATCTAATGGTGTCAAATTTTCTCAAAAATTTGTTCATTTAGTATGGTTTGCGGAATTTAGAAGTTAAATCAAAAAAGAAAAAAGAAAAAAAGCGACGGCCCATTAAGGCCCATTGCGCGGCAGCGCGCATTTAACCTCGCCCCCAGACACCCGCAGCCTCAGTCGCGCCTCCCTCATCCGCTCCCCCCTCATTCACTCCTGTCCGCCGCCAGAAAGCACCGTCCGCCGCCCGACCCCGGCCAGCCGCCCGCGGAGCTCGGCTAACCGGTCTTCTCCACTGGTAAGCCGGACCGGTAGCAGATCTACCGGTCCCGACCGGTTAGCCGCCTCGGGAGGTCGGTTTACCGGCCCGGAGAGGCGGTAAACCGCCAACGAGCGGCGGTAAGCCGCGGGCAGTTATGGTTTTTTTTTTGCCCTAGGATTTAGGTGTATTTAGTTGATTTGTTTGATGATTTAGGTGTATGACTTAGGTATATTTAGAATGTAGGTAAGATTTATTTGTATTACATGATTTTTTGCACTATGTAGTAGGTTTTAGGTAGATTTAATTTAGGTGTATTAGATGATTTTTGACACTATGACTTAGGAGTTAGAATATTAGATGATATGTTTTTATTGTCCATGTATGCATATAGACAATGGCAGGCAGAGATGTTGTATGGGAACACGGTGAAAATCTTTATGCCGGATGGCGATGCAACTATTGTCGTACGTAGAAAGGAGGAGGGCGCGGGGCAGAGGTGGTCCATTGCAGGAATGTGCCACCTGATGTGCGGGACTTCTTTCAGCGTGAGTTGGATAGGGCAAAGAAGGCAACTGCTGACTGGGCTCGAGAGAGGTTGAGATGGGAGAAGGCTGCAGCGGAGGGAAACTATCCCGGTGATGAAGAAGATGAGGAGGCTCAGGTGCAGCGTGCCATGGATCTATCGAGAGCGGAAGCAGAGTTCCAACGGGGGGTGGAACAGAGAGGAGGTGCATATGAGTGTGGAGGGGGTAGTGGTTCGACGAGGGGGAATGTTATGCAGAGGATGTTTCGAAGGTCCACTTCGCAGAGGGAGAGTCCTGTGGTGGAGGACTATAACTTGGCAGCTGGTGGGAGAAGAGGAATGACGCAACCAAGGATTGATGCAGGCTCCTGGACGCAGAAGGGTAAGAATGCAAAGGAAGCTATTGGTAAAGCTTGGTCAAAGTTTTTCCATATTGCAGGAGTACCTAGAAGACAGGTCGACAGTCCATACTTTGTCAGCGCGGTCAGGGAGACACAGAAGTGGGGTAAGTCTTCTTTCATTGGAATGATACCTATGAGCTTACATTCTTGTATTTCATGATTTTCATATGGTTGCAGGTGAAGGTATCGCATCACCCACTGGACGGGATATTGATGGCAAGTACCTTGATCAGAACGAGCAAGACTTGAAGTCGAGGTACGTAAAGTTTCAAAAAGACTGGCCTTTATTTGGCGTCACGTTGATGTGTGATTCATGGACTGCCCCGACGAGAATGAGTGTCATCAACTTTTTGATATATTGCAATGGGGTCACGTGGTTCCATAAATCTATTGATGCGAGTGGAAGAACTCAAGATGCTGCATATTTGTTCAAGGTACTCCCTAAACATGTTCCATTCACCTTGAATATGTTACTAAACAATATGTCTTTGTTTGCAGGAGATTCGAAAGGTGGTGGAAGAGATTGGACCGGAGAATGTCGTGCACGTAGTCACCGACAATGGCTCGAACTACAAGAAAGCATATAAGGAACTTCTAATTGAGGTGAATGAACACATAGCTTGGACACCCTGTCTAGCACACACCGTCAATTTGATGTTGAAGGATATAGCTCGAAGGCCTGAACATGGTGTTATGATCAAGCAGTGCAAGCGAATTTCAAATTGGTTGCACAATCATGGTCAGTTGAATACAATGATGAGAGACGCAATCGGTGGTGAGTTTGGTCAAGTGGAATGCCACTCGATTTGGAACCAACTACATGTTCCTAGAGAGCATCTATCAGAAACGTGATCGTTTCATGCAGTGGATGGCATCTACTGAGTTCCAACACAGCAAATGGGCGAATACCGAAGATGGTAGATTTACTCATGCAAGTTTTGCAAGTATGGAGTGGTGGGATGCATTGAAATATATCATCGACACGGTTCAACCAATATACAAGTTCCTCTGCTTCACTGATCAGGACAAGAAGCCGAACATTTGCGAAGTCGTGATGGCCTACCAGACTATGAAACAGGAGCTGCGGTCTTTCTTTGGAACAAATGTTTCCACAATGAAGGAGTATATTCAGGTGGTGGATGACAGGTTAGGTGACGTGTTCATAGGCAGGTATGTGGGTCCATGTAAGCACACACGAGTCATCTATTTTTAAACTCTATTGACCTGATGCTTATATGAAGTGATTTAAATTTTGCAGCTGCTGTCCTAAATCCGAGGTATGCATATACGATGGATCCAACTCAACAAATGTTTCGTGGACTCAAGGATACATTTCAGCGCATGACGAATATCTAGAGCGCCGTGCAGGCATTGCAGGAGTTTGACATGTTTCGGCAGAAGGTTGGCGAGTATGGCAGTGAAATGGCATTGTTGTTTTATCTATTCAAATATATTGCTTACATATTCGGTTGCACATGCAGCGTCCTGGTGGATGATGTTCGGATCAAGCACTCCAAAGCTGCAGTACCTTGCCATGAGGCTTGTTTCACAATGTTGTTCGTCCAGTGGATGCGAGCGGAATTGGAGTACTTTTGCCTTGCTGCATACAAAGGTTCGCAATCGGTTGTCGCACAAGAAACTTAACAAGCTTGTCTATGTCAACTACAACCTTCATCTCCGACTTGAGGAGGTCTCCGGCCCACCGATGCGTGAAGAAGGTGATTTCATTGACCAGCTGGCCCATCTTTCTTTCTGTGATGAGAATAATCCGGTGCGGGAATGGATGGAATATGGTAGATCTAACCGGGCTCCAGTTCTGGACGAGGATGATGATGACGGCGACATCCCTCTCCTGTCCCATATTGTCAAAGATCAAATAAACGTGTCAGATCTACGTGAGGCTACGGGGGATGATTCCATCAGCGATTAGGCATGTAAAAATGTGGGTGACACTCACCTAGGGAAGAGGAAGTTGCAGAAGGGGCCTACGAAGGGTCACCCGAAGCGTCCAAAAGGCAAAGGAACAGCAAAACCAGTGAGCAGCGACACCGAGACTGATGATGACGAAGGTGAGCGTAGTCCTCTGTATCAAGAGTCCAAGGATAGCTGCTCGGCCGATGATGATAATGATAGTGACGGTGCTGATGCTGGTGGTGCTGCTAGTGGTAGTGGTGGTGCTCGTGGTGTTCATTTTACAGGTATACATTGCATATATAAATGCACACATATTTCTGATTATGAGTATTGATTACTAATTATGATATATGGTTGATTGCAGGGGAGACTCAGTTCACACATGCTACTCAGGACACCGACCATGGGGCACCACAATCGCAGAGGAGAACAGGTGGACCGACGGACAACGACACTCCACAGTACTCTTCTTCCTCCTACAGCGATTCCAGGAACTCTTTTCACTACCCCATTCCTGACATCAGCATGCAGCCACCGACGAGATGGGTGTATGAATGGGAAGACCCCCATTTTTACACTATGTTAGTTCAGGAATGGCAGACAACATTGGCGTGGACGGGCCAAACTTGGCAACACTATAAGGCTGACCTGCTTAGAGTGCGAGGTATCGCTTTGATGTCCACCGCCGAATACCAAACCGCGTCACAAATGGGGGTCTTCCCATACCTACGATGAACTTTTATTTCATGTGTATAAGTGTATGACTCCATATTTGTATGCACGCTTATTACTATTGTATTTGTATGCATAATTATAAATTGTTGCTTTGGTGTGGTCATTTATATTAATATTTGCATAGCTCATGCCGAAATTTCCTTTTATTTCACACCGGGGATCTATTTTGTAACCGTCGAAAAATTTCTTTAACTCACCGGTATACCGGCCAAACCGGCCGGTATACCGGTCTAACCAGCCGGTATAGCGGTATTCTCAAATCACCGGTATACCAGCCGAACCGGCCGGTATACCTGCCAAACCGGCCAGTATACCGGTCTAACAGGCCGGTATACCGGAACGAACCGGTTGAACGGCGAAATTTGAATTCCACCGGTTCCAACCGGTAACCGGCCAAACCGGACCGGTATACCGGTACCGGAGCCCGGCGGTTTGGCCGGTCCGGTCGGAAATTAAAACCCTGATGCAGAACGAGGTGCGCCTAGACGATGGATGGAGCCGGCCGTTTTGGCGAACAAAATTACGGCGGGTCGGAAAGAAGTCATTACCTTAAATAAATTAATTAGCTATAAGGAAGCCGTGGTTCACTTTAGGATATAATAAAATAATCCGGCAGCCTTGCTAATCACGTGTCCTCTTCTATATCAAAAAATAATGATGTCTATAATTAATTAGGCAGCAACTCAGTGATCTCAACATGCACAGTGCCAATATTGATATATCTTCTTGGCTTCCTTTTCTCTTCTATTCGACGCAATACAGAACCTCTAAAAATGATATTGGATGAAATAATTGAATCATTGTTCTCATCCAAAGAGTTGCTGCCTGAATTATTTTGTCCAGCCATGGGCTCATCAGGCATGTCATGCTATCAACCGTCTCTATCTTCACAAGATTTTGCAAAAGACCGCCTATGAGCTTCTAACCAGTAAAAAACTTAACATGTCATACTTTAGAGTTTTTGGAAGTAAGTGCTTCATCTTAACAAGAACCCCAAAAGCTCTAAGTTTGCACCTAAATTTGATGAAGGTTTTCTTCTTGGTTAGGCGTCAAATGCTCATGGCTATCCTGTCTTCAACAACTCCACTGGATGCGTTGTAGTTGCATGTGACGTGACTTTTGATGAATCTAATGGCTCTCAAAAGAAGCAAGTTGATTTAGATGATGCAGACGATGAACTACCTCCCCAAAAAGCAATTGAGAAGATGGCAATTGGAGAAATCAAGCCCCAAGAATAGGATGATCAAGAGGCTTCAAATGATAGGGCCAAGTACCGCTGTTGCGGAAAATCCCGAAGACTTCAAACAAACATCCAAAAGTCCCGGAGATGAAAATGGTGAAGCCCATGATCAAGAAAAGGAAGATGGGGATGATGATCCAATCCAAAATTAAGCTCAAGCACCTCACCCAAGAGTTCATTAAAGCATACAACCTAATCATCCCGTGGATAACATCCTTGGAAGTATCCAAAGAGAGTTAACAACTCATTCTAGATTAGCAAATTTTTGTGAACATTACTCGTTTGTTTCTTCTTTGGAACCTCTTAAAGTAGAAGAAGCATTGGGTGATGGCCATGCAAGAAGAGCTTAACAACTTCACTTGGAATGAAGCCTGGTCCTTATATTAGTGGAATGCCCCAAGCAAAATATGATTGGAATAAAGTGGGTGTTTCACAATAAACAAGATGAACATGGCATGGTAACAAGAAATAAGGCTCGGTTGGTGGCTCAAGGATTCACTCAAATTGAAGGTTTGGATTTTGGTGAGACGTATGCACCCATAGCTAGGCTTGAGTCAATTCATATATTACTTGCCTATGCTACTCACCATAATTTGAAGTTATATCAAATGGATGTGAAGAGTGCCTTTCTCAATGGACTGATATCCGAATTGGTTTACATTGAGCAACCACCGAGGTTTGAAGACCCAAAACTACCCAACCACATCTACACGCTCCATAAGGCTATCTAGGGCTCAATCAAGCTCCTAGAGCATGATACGAATGCCTTAAGGATTTACTCTTAAGGAAAGACTTTGAGATAGACAAAGCTGATCCTACTCTCTTCACTCGTAAAGTTAAACATGATATCTTTGTGTGCCAAATATATGTCGATGACATTATATTTGGTTTTACTAAATTAAGAGTGGTGTGACAAGTTTAGTAGGATCATGACAAAGAGGTTTGAGCTGTCGATGATTGGAGAGTTGAAGTTCTTTCTAGTCTTCCAAATCAAGGAACTCAAAGAAGGCACCTTCATATGTCAAACAAAGCACACTAAAGACATGCTCAAGAGGTTTGACATGTAGAATGCCAAGCCCATCAAGACACCTATCGCAACAAATGGACATCTTGACCTAAATGAAGATGGTAAGATCTTGGATCAAACAGTATATTGCTCCATGATCAGCTTTTTGCTTTATCTTTGTGCATGTAGGCCCGATATCATGCTTAGTGTGTGCATGTGTGCTAGGTTTCAAGCTAATCCTAAGGAATGTCATCTTATGGATGTTAAAAGAATTTTAAGATATTTGTTTTTTCACTCGAAACCTAGGCTCGTTGTATCCTAAAGGATTTACTTGGCTATTCCGATTCAGATTATGCCAGTTGCAAGGTAGATCGAAAGAGCACTTCGGGGGCATGTCAATTCCTTGGACGGTCTCTAGTGTCTTGCAATTCCATGAAATAAAGTTCTGTTGCCCTATCCACTACCAAGGCTGAGTATGTTGCTGCGGGTACTTGTTGTGCACAACTACTTTGGATGAGGTTTACTTTGAGCGACTTTTGTTGTAAGTTTAGCAAAATTCTGCTCTTGTGTGATAACGAGAGTGTGATCAAGCTAGCGAACAATCCCGTAAACTACTCAAGAACTAACCACATTGACATAAGACATCACTTCTTGAGAGACCAGCCAAAGAAGATATCGCTCTATGTCATATGAGCACTGATAAACAACTAGCCGATATTTCACCAAACCACTTGATGAGCAAAGGTTTTGTGCTTTGAGAAGTGAGTTAAATATCTTGGATTCTCGTAACTTAGCTTGGCACTGTGCATACAAACTGAGTGATAATAGATCAGGCATGCTTTTATAAATCATCTTTCTTACAGAGCTTGAAACTATTTTGTTTTTGAAACGTTTGGCTCTTGATCTTTGATCATGTCAATCCTTTTATGACCATTGTTCTCCGTGAATTGATTGTGGCTGGTCATAATTTGGAGAGACTCTGTCCAAAGGCACTTAGTTCAAAATCTTGATCCTTTTATCCTATCTTGGCAACCAAAATCATCAAGGAATCAAGTTCGAGCCTGTTTTGTGTGTCTGTCAGACATTTCCAGTATTTAGCAAAAATTTCCGGTCTGCACGACAGAAATTTCCAGTAATCCCCTGGAAATATCCAGTGGGTGCACTTCTCGACACTAGGCGGCAGATATTTCCTGTACTCCAGCGAACATTTCCAGTGCCTTGGGTATATATATGATTTCGAGCGTTTTGCTCTCCAAACCCTAATCCTTTTGCCTCCACCTGACTCCCTTGCGTTCATGCTCTCTCCCCTGATGTCTCCTCGGTGACAAGGGTTGAATCAAGGTCTCCCTCCATGATTCTTTGGAGATTCTTAGGTTTAATCTCGTGCGGAGCCAAGGGTTTTCCTTCTTGGGCGGTTGAGCCCCAAGAATCTCTTCCATTCTTCACCATAGGGTGCTCAAGGTATTATTTTTGAATCTCTCTCAAGTATCCTTATGTTTCCTAGTGCGCACATGATCTTAGGCACGACATTCTCATCACTGTAGTTGATTTTTTCTCTTACCAAAGTATAATCTCTATTCCTTTATGCCCTAAGTTGATTTCTTTCCCAATCTCTCAATGTAGGTTGTTACACTAGAAATATTTGAGGTAGATCATCTTGTATAGGTTCACACACTTCTGATCTACACTTTCATAGCCATTCTTTGGATATTGAGCGAGATATGCCAATATTGGGCTTGAGTAGTTGGCTATCAGAGATTTCTAACAGATACCGAAAATTTCCGGTCTATTTGCAGCAGAAATTTCCGGTGGGAGACAATGCCTCAGCTCCAATTTTTGCATTTCTTGCTTGACTATGTCGTCTCCAGTTCCACTTTTGCACTGTCTGAACCCATTTTCATCAATGTCTTGATTATCTAGGCATCAATTGTACATGAATCCATATGATGTTGATGCTAGTTTGCATGGCCGCTGCACCAAGGCTAGGCATGATCCACACCTTTCAACTTCATCATCCATCTCTGCTCCACCACAGCTTCCTTGGGTTGATTCACACTCTGCAGAAATTGAGGAGGAAGAGGAAGATACATCTATTTAGCCCACCACTATCATGGCTAGTGCCAGTAGTCGGAAGGCTGAGGCTGGGGCTAGGAAATCTACTTGTCAGCAGCCAGCCAAGATAGCTAGGGATGCTTCTCACTCTCAGATAATTCATGAGGAACATGGTGCCACTCTGCCTCCATTATGTTCAAAGGAGTCCGTGCAGCATGGCAGTGGAAGAAGTCATGGACTGCCACCAGGACCATGTTTTACAGAAATTGGGGGTGCATCTCACTGCCTCTCTCAATTACTCTCGAACTCCGGAATGTATCACTGTTGATCATGAGGGTTTTGGATATGTGCAAACCATGCCCAAGAAGCTTGCTCCTCTTGGACTAAATGGATATGATGCCAGACTATATGTGAACTATAGACAAGAGGTTACCCAAGCTGAACATAAGAGAAAGGAGGAAGATATCATCAACTATGAGAAGGATGACAGCATAGACAATCTCTTCTGGTATCAATTCCAAGCTGACTACTATTTTTTTGTGCTCCTCAGCTGTGATGAGCCCATTGTTGAGATGTAATGGATTGAATTGGAATACATGAAAGCCAAGAGAAATCCTAATTTGGATCTAGTCATCAAACTATGTGAGGAGAAGGGGATCAAGGGCTTTATTGGCTTTAGGTATGATTGGAATGAAGAGATCGTTCCTCAATTCTTTGCTACCCTTTATTATCATGAGCATCACAACACTGTCTATTGGATGACTGAAGGAATGATCTACTCCATTGACTATATGAGTTTCTCTCGGCTGCTTGGTTTCGGCACAAAGGATGTAGAAAAGGACAAAGTATGTCATGATAGAATTCTTCGCAAGAATGAGATCTAGTTCATGTACAAGGAAGGGTGCGAGGCTGATGATTGGACCAAGAACTTGCTACCATACTTTCACTACATAAACATGATTGTCCGTGCCACATTCACCGTTAAGAAAGGGGATGCCACTTACCTCATACCTCATACCAGGAACATAGTCTCTTACTTATGTCCTGGAGGGCATGATTTCAGCGTGTTTGACTTTCTGTGGAATAATATGGTCTATTGTGGGACTGATCCGGAGCGGTTCCATATGCTCCTTATGTTATGTTCTTGATTGAGATGACCACGAAGACTATTTTTCCAAAGGATCATACACATTCCCGTCTTCATGTCATGATAAAGAGGATCAATGACCCACCACCTCACCTTCGGACTACACGTATGTCTTTCGGTGTCCACATTCCAGAGACTCTTGCTGCTACAACAACTTGTGTTGCTTCTGCTACTGCCACTGCTATTGCAGCTATGGGACAAGGAACCTATCATCCACCATGTCCAGCTCCTGCTTATGATGTGCCATCTTCCTCACTCAGCAGGTCCAAGGGCAAAGTGCTGCGAGCCTTGAAGTCCCTCATTAATCTTTGTCGCAGCAATGCAGTTGAGATCTACAAGTGTCATCGGGGCATAAAGGAGCTTCAGGCACATGCAGGCCTACCCCACTCTCCTTCCCACTTTCAGTGATCCATGGTCGGACTTTGTGAGTGACGATGCTCCTGTGCATGCCACAGCTACTTCCTCTTGACCATGTCGCTCCTCTACTCATGCACCTACTCACATTGAGGCATCCAAAGAAGAAGATGATGATGAGGAGACCAAAGATGATGACTACGTTGTAGACGACGATGAGTGACATGTTTATCTATTTCCTATCCTTCATTTCCTTTTTGGTATTTGATGCCAAAGGGGTGAAGAAGTGACTTATCTATCCTTGTATCATCTCTTTTAGGATTTGAACTTCGGTGGCTATTTGGACTATTGTAATGTGTGACTTGTGTGTGTGGCTAAAGACTTGTTAAAGTAATCGCATGTGACTTGTTAAGTTTTTAAGTCTTTAATGCTAGTGTGTTGATCGTTTAATCTTTTCACATGATTGCTGTATTGTTTGTTTTGTCAAGGTCACTTGGCATTCTCTTGATTCACGTGTGAGATCATGTCATATGCATCATGTTTTTGTATAATTGTCACTTGTCACGCTTGTAACATTTTCCACGTTCATGTTTTTGCACTTGAATTCTCTCATGTGGTGCAAAGGCATGTCAAGGCCAAGATTTATGAATTCAAATCATAGCACACATTAAGTGGAAGTTCAAGTTGGTTCTTGAAGTTCAAATACTTTATCTAAATATCTCTTGTGAGCCTTAATATGTGTTGTCATCAACAACCAAAAAGGGGGCGATTGAAAGAACATCTAGGCTTGTGTGGGTTTTGGTGATCAATGACAATGATCTTAAGGGACTAATGCCTATGAATGAGAATGCTTTCAGATCGAAAAGGTTACATGAAAAAGGTTTGGATGGATGAAACCCCTCAAAAAGTAAAAGGAAGACGGCATGAAGACTCATAGATTTTAATTATGCATTTTCTATTTCTTGAGTTCTAGGTCATGCCTATTAAAGGGGGCACGAGATCATTTGTTGAAGATACCTCAGTGCTTAAATCGAACACCTGAGCAAAAATTCCTAAGACGTGCACTCCCTGTCGAAAATTTCGGGTACCTAGCAGAAATTTCTGGCTCGAGTGACGAAAATTTCCGTTAGATACAGGAGATTTCCGATCTTCCAGCCGGAGGTGTTTTCCACCAGAGATTTCCAATAGCTAGCGGAAATTTCCGGTCCACGCGATGGAAATTTCCGTGGTCTACCGGAAATTTCTGACAGAAGCTGAGCAACAGTAACATTTGACTTCCGGCACTATATATACCCCTTTACTCGGTCTTTCATGGTGATGCTTTCTTTATTGTAAACCCTAAGTCATAAACTCTCTCTTGAGCACATTCTTCTCCACTTGCTTCACTCTTTAGCATCTCTTGCAAAGTTTGTAATGAGAAGTGTGAGAGCCTAAGTGAGAGAGAGAGAGAGAGCTCATGAGACTTGCAGCCACTAGTTGAGCACTGGGGGTCTTCATCGACTTGATTCTTCATTCTTTTTACTGTTGGTGTCTCTTATGCTCAATAGAAATAGGATTTCTGCAAGTGCACAGAATCACCACTGTAGCACTTCACCTCGGAGTATTCCGGAGTATTGTAAAATATTCTTCGGGTAGCACTATGGTTAAGCATATCATGAATTGTATTGACAAACTTTACTGGTTCTATCAACTGACTAATTCAGTAGGGGTATGCCAAATGGGTAGATAGGAAAAATGGCCAGCCAATGACCATTGACACACAAATGACTCTATGCATTAGAGAGGTAGCAGATTGGAGGACAACGAGCGATATAAGAAACCTGAAACACTTCTAAACTACCGAGCTAGCCTCGCTAGGACAGACTAAGCTTCTACCTTGATTTTGGGAACTTAGAGCTTGCTTCACCAGCCTTAGAGAAGGACTCAGATAGGGATGAGAAGGGAGTCCGATGTTAGTTGACACTACTGCTACGAAAACACCCGAACATGGTGGACTAAGAAGGACAAACAAGGCTGTCACCAGTTGTCGACTACCACTGCGGTACCATGGGGTGGAAGACACTTTTTAGCTAGCACTAAGTCAGACACCACATCTGCTCTTAGTGCTAGGATTTCTCTTGAGGCCTTCAAGAGAAACCCCCCTCAACCTAGCAAACTAACTTGAGCTCACTAGTTCAGGTGAGAAAACCCGTAAGACAAGATCCAATAAACAAGTAAGAAAACTTAAACTAAACGAGAGGAGTTACTTCTGCATGCAAGTACTCGTATAAGGAAAGGTAAATAAACGTGGAAAGTAAAGCTGACTAAAAGAAGTAAAGAAGATAACTTATATTAATAAAGTCAAAGAAGAGGATACAAGAGCTTATACCGAATAAGGATGACGATTTCGGAATCCCGAGACAAGCTCGACTTGACTCTAACTCACAACTACTAACCTACTCTAGAAATGAAAGAGAGACGAGTGACTCCTTTTTGGTGTGTGTTACAAGTGAAGGATGGAGGCATATTTATACTAGTTTGAAGTCAGTTCTTGGCCAGTTGCTGCAGGTGCATGTAGTAGCATACTTAGCTTGTACTTCACGCAAAACAAGAGCTCGGGAGGCCGCCATGTGGGGTTGAGCAACCTCCCCTAGACCGACCGGCCTGGGGAAGTGGCTGTTTGGCCACCGCCTTCTTTTGGACGTCCCTGATTTGCTCCTGATGTCGGTGGAGGGTGGCCTCAGTCTGAAACACGTGGTTCTTAGGCCGGGCGGCCTGAAGGAGGCTAGGCGGCCTAGTCCTGGTGCCTTTTGACCCTCTATTTCACCGAAGTTGCACATCAACACTTGGGATTATTCCAGGGAGGTGGATCACCGAACATTTGCTTGAGTTGATGTTGAGTTGTGGGGTTCTTTTATCCATGTCAATGCCTTTCAGGTCATTCGAACAAGCCGACCTCCAATTCATGGTACAGGGCCATTGTGAATGTGTCACTTTTCTCTTGTACCGAAGACATGCCCCTACATATGGAGGTGCCAGGCCGGCCGATCTGGGAGAGGCTGTGCGGCCTAGCATTTTGCCCATTTGCCTCATTTTTGGCACAAGTTCTCTTGCTACCACAACTCATCGAAAACTTGTGAAACTCATTGGAAACAAATGAAATATGTATGGAACATAGTGCAAAAGCTCCATTTATTCTGAGAAGTTGATGGTCAAAATGGGAAATAATGACCGTCAACCCCCCCCCCCCCAGTTTAAGCTTTTGCTCATCCTCGAGCAAAGCTTATGACCGAGGCTCGGTGGATCAAGAGGTGCATCAATGTTTATCCCTGCAGCTACCCTGTGCACAACATATTACTCTGCCCGTATGTACGTCGAGTAAGTTGGTTCATACCAATATATTCTGATTGATGGGGCTTATTTGCATTGCATCCCTCATCTTGAGCAGTTGGGGGATTGACCAACCTTCACCGGAATGTTTCCTGCTTCCTGCTTAGGTTCATTCTCGGAATATTTTGCAAGTTTTCAAAAAGAATGGTTTAATGTTCCCTGGAGGTACTCTCAATCGCTCAAGGTTTATAGTCCTCACCATGGCCAAAATTTGACCAACTGTTTCCTATTCTATGTCTGATATGTGGAGTTTTTGGTAGGAAAAGTGTAGCATGCCTTGATTACCTGTATTGCCGAGCCGAAGAGTGGTTTGCAAGAGGTTGGTACTTGATCGAATTCCGATCTTATGGAAGGTAAAATGTTCAGGGGTGAGAAAGGAAATGCACTCACACATTGGAAAATATTTGATCATTTATTTGAACTCCTCAGTTGCACTTCTTTGCTAAGGATCATGGGTCTCTCTTTCTTTTCTTTCTCGTTTTCATTATTTTTTTAAAGGAGATAACCCATGTCCTTCTTGATAGAGATTTTTTTTTGCGAAAGGAGTCTTTGGACACTTTGACCCTTTTTAAATGAATGGGCACACAGTGGAGATTTTGGGCTGATGTTGTGGTGGAATTGTCTGGTGAAGGGTGGATATCAATACTCGGAGTAGGTGATTGACATACCAGACATTTTAAGGCTAGCAACGAAATGGGTACACAAATGGGAAAGATCGACAAATAACAAGTACCTTTCCTCAAGCGAACTCACCATTCAACAAAGCTTAAGATAAATAAAGACAGCCCTATAATTTGCTCATAAAATAGATCATTATGGCTCTGGATAGGACATGTAAACCAACAGAAAACTCTTTTATCATGATTCAATTTTTTAAAGAAATTCCGAGAAGTTCCCTACTAAGGTAAGTAGCTTTAATTCCAATGTAGGCTATCTCAAATCCCACAACAACTTAGACTTAGAAATCAAGCCTATGCTCCCACATGATCAGGTTTTTAGTGGTGTCTAAAACGTGCCAACTAACTCTATGTTGATGGTCGTTAAGTGCTAAATTTGACCATCAACTAAACTCAATAATAAAGAAAAACTTTACACCTTACTCGCATATTTGTATCGCTAACCTAGTTCCATATCTGTTTTGGAGTTTCCATGATTTCAAAAGAGCAAGAGTGAAATAAGACGAAAACACAATGAAGATGCCACAAGATTACACAGAAGATCACTTTTAGTGTCATCCACTTACAAGGAGGGCCCACCTAGCAGAGCAAACGAGGGCGCTACGCAATATGTACGAGAGGATAAGGTTCAAGACCCACCTGTCAGCCTGCCAGAGGAAGGAGCACCTGGGGGAACACTACCTGGGGTCGGCCAAACCTGGCCTGCTTCCCGGTCAGGTGCATTTTGAGGAGGAGTCACAGCCATGCTACCTGATTACCTTTCATAAGTGCAGATGGTTGGAACCGACCTCCAAGACTATAAATAGGGCCCCTGTCTCTCATTCAACACACACACACACACACACACACACACACACACACACACACACACACACACACACACACACACACACACACACACACACACACACACATCATGTAAGAAAACTTCCCGTGTGCATGGTGTTAGGGAATCACAGAGATGTCACCACTGTGGGAACATCGTTCCAGGGAAAGCAAAAACCACCTGAATACTGGCCCTGCAAGGAGTAATCGGAGATGCTTCCCACAGAGTTCAAAGGCTCGAGGTTAACAGAAACTGCCCGCGCATCTGTCGAAATATGATCATGGAGATGTTACCAGGGTGGGAACACCGTCCCAGGGACAAGAAAATTGCCCGAGTACTGGCCCTGTAGGGGGTAGTCGGAGATGCTTCCCGCCGAGTTTTGAGGCTCGAGGATAACAGAAGCTGCCCATGCACATGTAGAAACAGGATCACAGAGATGTTACTAGGGTGGAAACACTGTCACAGGGAGAGCAAAAGTGCCCGAGTACTGGACCTGCAGGAGGTAGTCGGAGATGATTCCCGCCGAGCTCAAAGACTCGAGGGTAACAGAAACTGCCCGTGCACCTGTCGAAACAGGATCACAGAGATATTACTAGGGTGGGAACACCATCCCAGGGAGACCAAAACTACCCGAGTACTAGCCCTGCAGGGGTGAAGCGTCCCCTCATAAGAGGTGACTTAAATGTGATACAAATATCAGTCCCAGAAGGCTGATAACACATTTATTACATCAGATGGTACATCACCGTACAACTCTACGTGGTAATGGGCAATGAAGTGCCACTATCGCGAGGACAAGAACTAAAACCCAAACAAGAACGTGAACCATGTAGAGGTCATCAGAGTCTTGCGCCATACGAAGCTTCCTGCGGGTGACCCTAACCACAGGCAAGGTTGGGTGTAGAACGGAACCCCTACTCAACGTCCTCGGGAATAAATTCTGGATCTTTCTCTGTAAAAATTAAGAAAGGGTGAGTACAACGTACTCAGCAAGTCCAACCCCACCCACGGAGGGGGATAACACAGATTTCATGCATAGGATTAATCAAGGATAAGGCTATCGGTTAATTTGCGGTAAAGCTAATTTTATGCAAGGGTTTATTTTGAAAGAAGAGTTTACATAAAGAAATTTTTATTGTAGCCGAGTAACAAAATGTGGTTGATTCTCACAGAATCCAAGATTTTAAAAGTTGATACCGGACTCCTCATCCGCCGTAGCACACAGCACTGCTGCCGGACACTTTTCTAAAACAACTCACGCCAACCCATTCATTCCCAGAAGAAGTGCTAGTTGTGTGACCAAACCATAACTCGCTCAATACCGTGAGCATGACTATTCGAATAGGTTTTACACTCTGCAGAGGTTGTACACTTTACCCACAAGTGGGGTAGCGCAGCACGATCACCTTAGTGCCGGTGCGGATACCAACAAAGCCATTACCCACCTTAGCTAAGCCTGGCTAGCCAACACGGACTCCACCAAGGGGTTATCCTAACAGTGAGGACTAACCGGGGCATAAGTCCCCAGGATCTTATCCCGTTTCCTTGGCCACCCGTTGCTTTCAGCTCTCCTGATGACTAACCGACAAGCTAGTGGGATTTATGCTAAGACGTTGCCACATACAATGGTCAAGTGGTTGCACGATGGAATGGGTTAGGCAAGATGTCACAACAACTCGGTCATTAACTGTGACAAGATGGACATCTCCCAACCTTGCTCAACCACACCGGGTCAAGCACACCTTTTGGCACCGAAATGCCATTCATCTCGTCAAAACACATTTTTCATTTATTTTCCAACAAATCCACCTTTTCCCTCCCCACACACTCACACATTTTCCTTTATAAACAATCATATTTGATGTGTCATAGAACGAGTATAAGGTCCTAAGCAATTCTAGCAGCGATTAATATCCAAATTGAACGAATCATATTTAGACATTGTTGTCGGTCGAAACCCACCGGCGAGCAACGACAGGCAACACGAAGAGCCGGGAGGTCGCCGGGGCGCTGGCAGGCACTGCTCCCTCGTCGATGGCCCGCAATTCCAGCACACGCCGCGGCTTGTGAAGACACAGGGCGTGCCACTTGACCTATACCCGATCAGGAAGGTGCGAACGTGCTTGCAACAATTAGCCTGCATACACAAACACGTGTAAACGTAAGTCCGAGCCGTGGTCGGCTCCTCAGGACGACTCTTGCATCGGCTTTATAGAGCCGATTGAGTCCCGGTGTCAGATTGGATCTGTTTGCATCCGGATATTGATAAATAAAGCGAGTAACTGTAAAGCTGCTTCAATTAAACCTAACTAATCTAATCCACGATGGTAAAAGCTTCACTGTTAGATCGGAACATCCTACACGTGATTGGGCCTAATAAACATAACAGATAACTAAACCATAACAAAAAACAAAGGCCTAAGAACTAGCAAGAGCCGATTCCCGGATCAATTCCCTGTTAAGACTAGAGCAAAGCATCTAACACGTCACCGGATCATCCAATGCGTTTGCAAGGCTTAACCTAGCAGATATTACGCCAACTCTCAAGAATAAGAGCAAACCATAACAGATTAGATCTATTAGATAGAAAAGAAGCAGAGTGTTGTCTCTGTGCAACTAACTCTACGTAACAAGAGTTAGCATAAGATTGAAATGTGACTGCACGGAAATAACATGATATTCGTAGATGATAAGCAACAAAGCACGATAGATCTACTAAAAGCGATGCTACGAACATCAGGATAACTAGCATTACTCGCCATAAAAAACGCTTCAGTACGAGTAATTCCAAGGTAAAAGCAAGAACAACGCTGCCCTGATCGCGAGAAGCGATCAGGGCAGCATGGCGCTTACTTGGATGAAACCCTAAGATTAGGGGTGGCGATGCGCCGAGATTGTTGTTTGCGAGACGTGATGACATTCTCCTCATGAATAACATAGGGTACATATTTATAGTCCAGAGACTTGGGAAATAATCTAAACTAATCTTGTCCCGATCGGACTCTATCTCTAATCTTGAACTAAATCTAAAGATACATGGCCCATGTGGCCCAAATGCTCACGCAGGAGCCGATTTACAAGCCTTCTTATTCTTCTGCTTTAAGCCCATCTTGCTTTCCTGTTAATTTATGGCGATAACACATGCCCCCTGGTTTTGGCAATGATAATTCCAAAACCATTCTGTCGCTTCATCTTCCCGTTAATGTTCATTAAACACACTGCAACCACCAAGGAAGACGCACGTCTCTGCAACTGGCTCCTCGTAGAATGTGAAACTGCCGATCGGTCTTCCATCTTTTCACTATTTAATCTCACCCCGAATCGGCTCTTCTTCACAGCAAACTCCTTCTTCCTCCCGAAACCAAGTAGCACAGAAAACCCCAGTCCTCCAGCACCAGTAGCCATGGCGATCTCTTCCTCCTCTGACTCCAACTCCTTCGGAGACTCTTCCTCCTCCTCTTCTCCTTCTTCTTCCCCCTCCCTGCTTCTTCCATTGACTCCATCCCGGAGAGTCGGGAACCGACGCCGGAGTGAGACCCAACTGCAGGGTATGAAGCGCTGGCTCCTCTGCACTGGGATGCAGAGGAGTTCGATTTCGGGACCGTTTCTGAGGAGGACGAACCCAAAACCGAGGGAGAAGACCTCCGGCTCCTGTTCCAGGATGAGTCGGAGAGCAGCGACGAGGAAGACCCCTCTTCGGACGGAGTCGACTCCTCCTTGGAAGAGGAGATCGACTCCTCCTCCGGTGATGATGAGTCGATGGGCGGAAAGCCATTTCGGTTCCTCGGGTCCTCCGAGGAGGACAGCGAGGAAGAGAACAGCGGCGGCAGCGACGGCTGGAGCGACTTCGGGTCCGAAGGCGGCAGCAGCGCCTTCGGCAGCGACGACGACGACGACAACGACAGCGACGACGACGGCAGCGAGGATGCGCTGGCCCAAAGCCCCAAGTGCCATAGGTACTAGCTACCTACGATTGGTAGATGTAGGTAGCATCGTAGAGGTAGGATCACAAAGCCGAAGGATCAATTCCTTTGTAAAAATCGGCTTTTCCTTGTAATCACCTTTCTTTTAATGAAATCGATTTCCTTCAATTACTGTATACCCGCTTACTTTCCAAAAAGCCGATGGCAACGCATCAGGCTTCTATAAATATCCAAGAGCCAACGAAATTCAAACTAGAAGCAACCCGCATAAGAGTATCACTTCCACCCTGAACCGAACTCGAAACAAGCTCTCAAATCCGAGCGTAATTCGAAAACCCAGCTCTACAAATTCGAGCAAGAACTCTCCAAGCATCCGGAATTTGAATCCGAGCCCACAACAACCAAACCTCAAGTCAACGGATCTGAACCATGGCAGACTCTGCAGCTCAGACAACAAATCCTACTGTTGATGATGCGGCAATCTACGGCTTGAAGGTAATATTCAGCCTAATTCTTTTAGTATTCTTCAGCTTATCAAGCTTCTGAAACTTTAAACTCTAAAACACGACACCATATATGAACTTCTGAATTTCTGAACTTTAGGTGTCAGACATCCTTCTGCCGCATCCTTCCAATCCAACATCTTTCTGTCTTGGCCCACGAACCTATGAAAATCCCATAGATTTAATCTCTTGTGAAGCAAATAGGATCCCTTTCATGAGTCAAAACATCGATTTGAACCTCTGGGCCGACTGCTTAAGAGCCTGGCCTAACCCTCCTGAGAGTTGGATTACATGGTACAGCAGAGTAGCAAAAGCTTACATGCCCTTGTGGCAGGATTTGAACATAGCCGATGCACTTAGCTTATCATTATCACCCCTTGACAAAGATGAAAACCTTCTGAAAACCATTGGCTATTTTTGGTCTGATGCCCTGAACTGTTTCCTCTTTGGTCATGGACCCATGACCATTACTCTGCTAGATGCTACCATGATAACTGGCCTAGACATTGGATCTCATAATCCTGTTGCCCACAAAATGGCAGAAGTTCCCTTTAAACTTTCATCCAAAGTTAACTGCACAAACTGGGGCACTTACATGAACCAGCATATGAAAACAAAAGGTCCAGTGACTGAGAAGGAACACACATCCTTCTTAAATCTTTGGCTAGAACACTTCATCTTCTGTGGCCCTTCTTTAGCTCCAACCAAGAATTATCTTCCCTTGGCCTACCACTTGGCCCATGGCAACCACACCGGCCTAGGTAAACTTTTCCTTGGAGAAACCTACAGATATCTCCATTTGATAACATCTAACTTGCTTAACCAAAAGAAACTGAGAACTGGAGGCCCTTGGTGGTTTATTCAGTTGTGGGCACAACTGTACTTTCAGCACCATATCCCCAACTCCCAAGGCCTGACCAAGAACTCTTTTCCTGATGAGAGTGGTAAACCAATTAGATGTACTAGTTATGGCCAAGCTTTATTTAGTCTTTCTGGCAGTAAACTGAATTCAGCCGAAGCAGCAAACTGGTTCAGAATCTTCTACAAAGGACTGGACAATCCATTCTATTTCCCATTCACTGAATCTGAATCCTTTGAAAACCCAACTGCCTTCAGATTAGATAACTTTGCCAATGACGACAGCACTCGGCATCTATACTCTTTAATGATCCGACCTGGTTTCCTTCCTGTTGGCATCAGCACCTCCAATAGAATTATCAAGCCAGGTTACGAAGCTTACCAACCAGTCATAGCAGCTCGGCAATTTGGCCTAGGACAAGTCCCTCCCCACTTCCATATTCACCACTTGGTGGAGAGTAGAGCCGATCTGCCTGATGGCCTCACCAGTTCAAGATGCTACAGCATGTTCGATGAGCTCCACATTCCAATACCAGCCAATCTGTCATTTGGTCCTTCACCGATCGATTTTAGCACATGGTGGGAAATGTGGAAAACACATGTATTTAGGAAAGCTCTAGGTCCTCGACTGCAGCAAATTGATCCTAAATATGTAATCCCCGAGGAAGAGGTACTGAATTTATACATACATCCTTTCTAAGTCCTCCATTCCTTTACTTGACTAATCCTGCTCACCCTGTTAGCAGCAACAGGATGGTCCAGAACCTATGACCAGCAATGGGGAGCCATTCCACTTTCTTCCAACTGCCTCTGATGTACTTTTCTGCAAAGGATCACCATCAATGAAGAAAGTGATAATGACTATTCAGCCAGACTTACTTCAGTCGGCTTCCAAACGAAGACAAGCTTCTACAATTGTTGCCCCCCGAGTCTTAACCAAGAAAAGGAAGATGATCACGAGGCGAGTCATCAAGAAACCAGCACCAGCTTCCCCGAGTCCATCAGAGTCCAACACCAACCAGGTAACTCATCTTTCTAAAACTTCTTCTTTATTGCACACACATGTACTCTGATTGACTGTAATTCTATTTTCAGGACATGGCTGAAGACATCTCCAACGCAGAAAGCCCAGTACAACATGAGATGACTGCAAATCCCAATGTACTGATAGAGGCAAGCGAGGGGCAAGCTGACACAGTCAATGTTCTTGATGACGGCACAAGCTCTATTAGGACGATCGCTCTTGAACCGCCCAACGCTTCTTCTTCAGAACAGGTAACATTACAAGAACCAATTCTGAACCAGCCGATAGCTTCATAAATGCATCTTGCTCTAACTCCAGATATGTCCATAGTGCTTTGACATTTTAGGTTTGCTTTCCTTTGACCCAGCATCAATGGGTCCGACTGCCCCTGGAGCAAAAACACCATCTTCGCAGCAATCGACTATCTTGGCAAATCAGCTTCATCTCATCAAGGATCTACTATCTGCTCCACTCACTGCTCTAGTTGGCGATTCCAGTGAAATAAAGAACATCTTTGAGCAAATAGAATCCCAACTCCCGGAGCCATTGCAAATCAAGCTTTGGCCAGCCAGCAATCTTCCATTCTTCCGGGTAGAAGTGAATAAAGCACAACAAAGAATAGAAGCACATCGCTCTCAAGCTTCTCTGAAAGCTGACATTACTCAAAAGTGCAAGGCCCTCAACCAGAAGAAGGCAACTCTAGATATCAAAGCTGATGTGTCTGCCAACATGAACCGACTCGTCGTCCTGAAGAAAGAACTGGCAGAACTCGAAGAAAAGGTTCGTACCACCAAGAAACTCATCCAGGCCGAGGAAGCTTCCATCGCAAACTCCAAACAAGAAACCCAGGAAATAGCCGAGCAGATACAAGCAGAGTTTGCTGAGATAAGCACCTTGAGTCGGCAGATAGTTACAGGCGATGACAAGGATGACGAAGCGATCATAGCACGAGCAGACGCTGTCCGCACAGAAGCCATCCACGCCATAGGAGAATTCCTGAACCAATAGATAGGCTCAAGAAACAATTAGTACTGCCTGTTAATCCTGAAACTTGTGACTGTTTAAAACATCTTAAGTCGATGGTCGCACATCGGCTATCTTGCTTCTCATATGTATTTTTACTAGCCAACTCAACGTGTTGGCCTTTCATTCATTTTTTTAACCGGCCAACTCAACGTGTTGGCCTCCTCTTTTTTTTACAGTCCAACTTAATGTGTTGGCCTTTCTATTTCTTCTCTTTTTTTTACTGGCCAACTCAACGTGTTGGCCTATCTCAGTACAGCCAGATGGATGTCATCGGCTCTTGTTACTCGTTTTCCCACATGCTCGGGAAATACTTCTTGAGGTGTTAGCCATTGACAGCAACAGGAAACTTGACACCATCCAGCTCCTCAAGCATGTAGGCATTTCCAGGCAAAACCTGATCAACCTTGTATGGTCCGTGCCAAGTTGGAGACCACTTGCCATATTTTCTATCTTTGGTTCCCAATGGTAACACTTCCTCCCAAACTAAGTCTCCAATCTGGAATTCTTTTGGCCTGACTTTCTTGTTGTACGCACGAGCAACTTTAGCCTTGTTTTCCTTTATCTTCTCCAATGACCAAAGTCTTAGCTCTGTCAGATCCTCCACATTGTCATTCATCAAGGCTGCATATTGTTCAGTTGTCAGATCGTTCTGGAACTCGACACGCCTTGATCCAGCCGTGATTTCCCATGGCAATATAGCGTCTTGGCTATAGACCAAATGGTACGGCGATGTCTTGGTGGACCCATGACATGAAATACGATACGCCCACAAAGCTTCTGACAACACTTCATGCCAGCACCTAGGATATTCATCGATCTTTCGCTTTATGAGCTTGATGAGGCTCTGGTTGGATGCTTCAGCCTGTCCATTAGCCTGGGCATAGTATGGAGATGATCTGTTCAGCTTAATTCTCATGTTATCGGCGAACTTCCTGAATTCCTCTGATATAAAAACCGATCCTCCATCGGTTGTAACAGTTTGAGGAATCCCAAATCTGTGAATGATGTGCTCTTTGACAAAGCTGATTACATCTTTTGACGCTACTGACCTCATGGGTATTGCCTCCACCCACTTTGTGAAATAATCTGTGGCCGCTAAGACCCACTGATGACCCTTGCTAGATGACGGGTTGATCTGACCAATCATGTCCATGGCCCAACCTCTGAATGGCCATGGTTTGATGATAGGATTCATTACTGATGCTGGCACTATCTGAATTTTGCCAAACCTCTAACATGCCTGACATCCCTTGTAATATTTGAAGTAATCTTCAAGCATAGTGGGCCAGTAATAACCCGATCGCCTAATCAGCCACTTCATCTTATGAGCCGATTGATGAGTACCGCAGGTTCCCTCGTGAGCCTCATGCAAGAGCCAATTTGACTCCGAAGGTCCCAGACATTTAAGCAGTAGTCCTTCCAAGGTCCTGTAGAACATGTCATTCCCTATCAGAACATACTTCATAGCCTTGAGTCTTATCCTCCCGGGTGCCCCCGAGCCGAATCCTTCAAGTAATTGAAGATATCGGCTCTCCAGTCTCTGGGTTCTAGAAACTGAACCTCTACATCGACTCCATCGGCTGTTTCTTTGTACCCAGAAGCCATCTGTGCCAAATCATTGGCTTCATTGTTCAGAGTTCTGCGTATCCAGTGGAAATTGATATACCTGAATTGTGACATCAACTCACGACATTGCATCCACATTGGGAAAAGAGCCCCGCTCTCACATCTATATTCTTCTGTGAGATGAGAAATCACCACCTTCGAATCTCCAAATATTTCCACCACTTCTGCACCAGCTTCGAGGAGCAGTTCCATCCCTTTGCGAATGGCTTCATATTCCACCAAATTATTGGTGCATGGGGCAGTCATCCTGATGGAAAAAGAGTAAGTCGCCCATCGAGGTGACACCAATAGAATTCCCACACCGCACCCATCATCAGAAGCCGATCCGTCAAAAAACATAGCCCAAGCACAAATAAATAGTGCAGCAATATTAGTACTGATCCTGTCTGCAACAAGATCCGCCAGTGCCTGTCCTTTGACTGCTTTTGCAGGCTGATACCGAATATCGAACTCTGAAAATGCAAACATCCATTTTCCAAGCCGGCCTTTCAGAATAGGAGCCGATAGCATGTGTTTCATGACATCCGATTTGCATATGGCAATTGTTTCCGCCGAGAGCAAAATATGACGAAGCTTTGTACATGTAAAGAATAAGCAAAGGCAAAGCTTCTCGATCTCAGGATACCTGGTCTCGGTGTCTAACATGCGCCTGCTGAGGTAGAAAACCACCCTCTCCTGGCGGTCGTGCTTCTGGACTAACACCGAAGCAATGGAAGTGTCACCCACGGATAGGTACACGTAGAACGGCCTATCTTGCTGAGGAGGAACCAACACAAAAGGCTTTGACAAATATTCTTTGACTTCATCGAAAGCTTGCTGCTGTTCTACCCCCCCAGCGAAACTCATCATCGGATTTGATCTTCACTAAACCCATGAACGGTTCAATGCGCCCAGACAGATTAGAAATAAATCGTCTGACAAAGTTAATTTTACCGATGAGCTTTCGCAATTCTTTCTTCGTGGTAGGCGGCTTCATCGTCTTCACAGCTTCTTGACTCTTCAGGCCGATCTCGATTCCCCATTCATGCACCAAGAATCCCAAAAATTGACCGGCCGACACGCCAAAGGCACACTTCTTTGGGTTCATTTTGAGCCCAAACCTTCGAGTTCGCTCCAAAACTTGACGCAGATCTTCTAGATGCCCCCCGCTGATTTGGAATTGACCACAACATCATCAATATATATTTCTACCAGTTTGCCGATGAGATCATGAAAAATGTAATTCATGGCACGTTGGTACATTGCACCAGCATTTTTCAGTCCAAAGGTCATAACCAAGTACTCGAACAAGCCGACCGCGCCTGGTACTCTGAACGCGGTCTTGTGCACGTCTTCTGGGGCCATGAAGATCTGGTTATAGCCGGCATTACCGTCCATAAAACTCATCATTTTGTGGCCGGCAGCTGCGTTGATCAATGTCTCTGCAACAGGCATCGGGTATTCGTCCTTTGGCTTCGCTCTGTTGAGATCTCTAAAATCGACGCAGACACGCCATCGGCCATCCTTCTTTTGTACCGGTACCACGCTAGAGATCCATTCTGCATACTGGCACGGCCTGATGAACCCAGCATCCAACATCTTCTCCACTTCTTTCTTGACTTCTTCTAGGACTTCGGCCTTCATTTAAAGTGCTCGTTGCTGAAAGGCCGAAACCCTTTCTTGAGCGGGAGCCGATGCTCGACGATGCTTCTGTCTAGACCGGGCATCTCAGTGTAGTCCCATGCAAAACAATCCCGGTACTCTTTCAGCAGTACAATCATCTCCTCACGCAAGGTTGGATCCAACTTTTTGCTGATAAATGTCGGCTGTGGCTTATCCCCAGGACCGATGTCAACCTCTTCCAAATCATCAGCTGACGTGAACCCGTCTCCCAGTTTGTCGTCGTCTAAAAAACCAGCTGCGAACGCAGGCGAGTTTTTGTTATCCACAAGATCAGCGGCAAACACAGGGAGATGACAAGAAAAATTATTTGGACAACCGCACGGGCTGGCCGCTTCAATACTTCCATTATCATCCGAAACCAAATAGTCGATGAGTGGCCAACTGCCAGAGCTGGCCATCGTATGTACATGATGTAACAATTCCGACACTAAATAGGATTTTTCTATTTTTTGGGGCCGGTCGCTGGGACCGGCCTCTCCTACTCTATCACTATTACACCCCGTAGCTTGCCAGGACATGTTTACTCTGTGAGGCCAGTAGATAAGACCAGCCTTAGTCCGTTTTTTGTCGCCTCGATCCGATCACAGTCTTCCAGGGAAATCCCTGAGATCGGCTCTTGTCCTTCTGCGTCCCAGGCATTCATATCTGCGAGCGAGACCTCGCTGGAATCATCTGCAGGGACCACTTCTACTTCATCGCCATTCCATTGGACCAGATACTGATGCATTGTGGAAGAGATACAACAGTTGGTGTGAATCCAATCTCTCCCAAGCAACACCGTGTATGTACTCTTGCTGTTGACGATGAAGAATGAAGTCAGGATCGTCTTGCGGCGCACTGTCAACTCCACATTAAGAACCCCCATGGCCTCTGATGGCTGCCCGTTGAACTCGTTGAGCATCACGTTGGTCTTGATTAAGTCGGCAGAAGAACGCCCCAACCGGCGCAGCACTGAATATGGCATCAGGTTGACTGCAGCACCGGTGTCAACCAACATCCTGTTAACGGGTTTACCGTTGATGAAGCCCTTGAGATACAACCCCTTCAAATGTTTGTAGCTTTTTTCCTTTGGCTTCTCGAAGATGATCGGCCGGGGGCCAAGATCCAACTGTGCAACAGGCAAATCCTCCGGTTGGGGTGCTCGGAACTCTGACGGGAGCACGAACACCATGTTCACATCAGCCGATGGCTTCTCATCGGCTTTTGTCTGCTTGGGGCGCCACTCTTTTCTTGGAGGGTGCCTTTCCACCCTTCATGGGTGCCTGACCTGTTCCGCGAGATCTGGACGTGCCTTTCTCAGCACGTCAAGGTACTTTGCTTCTGCCTCTTCTAGATTGCGCAAGCGCTGCACTCTACGCTTCTGTGAGCGATTAAGCCCGTCAGGACACCACCGTGGGCGATGGTACCTGTCTTCTTCTTCCGTCTCGAGATCACCCCTGGTCGGCCGCTCAACGTGATCGTCGTGACGCACTTTGGGCCCCAAGTGCCGAAACACCGATGCCTCGCCTGACTGGCGTGTCCGAGGCCTGCACTCCAGACAATCATCTATAGTGGGCAATCGGCTCATGCCAGAATTCCAATAGTACCTGAAGAACGGGCAATGCCAGTGGTCGCGTATAGCCTGGCGCCTTCCCAGCGTCCTCCCTGTACGGTGCTCATACTCTTCTTCTTCCGATTGATATCGGCGACGCAGGTTGTGCTGATATTCATATTTTTCCAGAAGCCGATCGGAAGCAGGAAGCTGATTATGGATGTGACGCACTTGCTCTTCAGTAATATGCTGTTGTCCTGGCTCATTTTGATTCTGGGGCCGTTTGCCAGAAACGGCCTCTCTCCTTTGCTCGTCACGACGGCGTACATGCCCCGCCATGTTGATCTAGAATGAAAAATTCTGGCCCGTAGGAGTGAAGTCTGACAACTCTACCACGTTGGCTTACGGGAAGGGCTTCGTGTCGACCTTCATCGTGTGTTGGGCCAGGACTAATCGGCCTTGTTCGATAGCCGATTGAATCTGACGACGCAGCTCCTTGCATTCACCCGTGGCGTGAGTGAACGAGTGATGCCATTTACAGTATAGCCTCCCCTGCAACTCTTGTGTGGTTGGTAGCTTGTGATTCTCTGGGAGCTTCAGCTGTTTTTCTTTGAGCAGCAGATCAAATATCTGCTTTGCTTTGGCCACGTCGAAGTCGAAACCCTTCACAAGCCCCTGCTGTTTGATCCATTTGCACGGTACGGGGCTTGCCCCCCCGAGTCCAGTCTGCCACGGCCACTTCTTGTTCCTCGCCAGAGTCATCAGATTCATCCGCTTGGGCCATGTTCACATGGCGCTTGAACTTGTCCTGGTACAACTCAGGATGGTAAAGCTCATACGCCGTAAGCTTCTGCACCATGTGTGCCAGAGAAGTGAATTCCAACTGAAAAGCCAGATCCTTGATCGGCTTAGCGAGTCCCAGAACAGCCGGATCGACTGCCTCCTTCTCTGTGATGCGTGATGAGCAGCATCGGTTCTTGACTTCTCTGAAGCACTGTACATACTCTGAGACAGTCTCTCCTCACTTCTGCCTGACTTGGGCGAGGTCGGCAATCCCAGCTTCAGCAGCCTCTGCGAGATATTGGGTATGGAACTGATCTTCCAGCTGCCTCCAAGATCGAATTGAATCTGGAGCCAATGATGCGTACCATCCAAAAGCTGGGCCTGTAAGAGATTGGCCGAAGAACCGGACCCTCAAAGGATCCGATACTGAGATTATCCCAAGCTGCGTTAAGTATCGGCTCACATGCTCTATGGAGCTGGCTCCTTCCGACCCATTGAATTTGGTGAACTCAGGGAGTCGATACTTGGGTGGCAACGGGATCAAGTCGTAGTCACTTGGATACGGCTTGGAATAGCCGATCGCTTTTCTCTTGGGCAGGATGCCAAACTGGTCTCTCAGTATTGCACTGACCTGCTCCACACTAAGAACTCCTGGGGCCGATGGCTCAGCACTCGGCCCGGTAGCGTACTTTGCCAGCCACGCTTGTTTCTCCGCGTCTGCTCCAGAAGCTCCTAGGTTTACCAACTGCACCAAGCGTGTTGGGCTGGCGTTGTCAGGGATGTATGCGCACGGGTAGCCGTGCGGGATCTCCTTTGGTGGCTCGGTGAGGAATTGGCCTTCTCCAGGATCACCGCCGATCTTGTGGATGACATAGATCGGCGCATTCTGCTGTCCTGCTGCCGCGAGTGAATAGGACACTGGCGGCCTGGTTTGCAGTGCAGCTTCCCCCCTGTGACTCCCCAGGATTGGTCCCGACGGGGAGTACTGGTTCTTGATCACCTCCTGGACAACGCGATGTGCCACGCGCTCGAGCTCGTTCACCAGGCTTTCTGAGTGCCGATGGAGCGTGTGAGCCACCATGTAGTTCATCTCCTGGCGCAGGGCCCTGGTGCGCTCCTCTGAAGGCACGGACAAGTCGATGTTGTCGAGAGCACCCTCTGGTGAGAACCCCTTCCACCTGATGCCATGGTTGCGGGTCCTCTCAAAAGAGCCGATGAGATCGGCTTCGAACTGAGCTTTGATCTCATCATATTTTAGCTTGTGTTCTGGAGTCAACTCTTCATACGCGACAGGCTTGGTGACCGGCGGAACCGGTACTTGGTCTTGAGCTCCAGCCATCTCTGTGGTGGGCGTTGTTGGCGATGAAGGTCCCACCGGGCGTGCCAGAATGTGTTGTCGGTCGAAACCCACCGGCGAGCAAGGACAGGCAACACGAAGAGCCGGGAGGTCACCGGGGCGCTGGCAGGCACTGCTCCCTCGTCGATGGCCCGCAATTCCAGCACATGCCGCGGCTTGTGAAGACGCAGGGCGTGCCACCTGACCTATACCCGATCAGGAAGGTGCGAACGTGCTTGCAACAATTAGCCTGCATACACAAACACGTGTAAACATAAGTCCGAGCCGTGGTCGGCTCCTCAGGACGACTCTTGCATCGGCTTTAAAGAGCCGATCGAGTCCCGGTGTCAGATTGGATCTGTTTGCATCCGGATATTGATAAATAAAGCGAGTAACTGTAAAGCTGCTTCAATTAAACCTAACTAATCTAATCCTCGATGGTAAAAGCTTCACCGCTAGATCGGAACATCCTACACGTGATTGGGCATAATAAACGTAACAGATAACTAAACCATAACAAAAAATAGAGGCCTAAGAACTAGCAAGAGCCGATTCCCGGATCAATTCCCTATTAAGACTAGAGCAAAGCATCTAACACGTCACCGGATCATCCAATCCGTTTGCAAGGCCTAACCTAGCAGATATTACGCCAACTCTCAAGAATAAGAGCTAACCATAACAGATTAGATCTATTAGATAGAAAAGAAGCAGAGTGTTGTCTCCGTGCAACTAACTCTACGTAACAAGAGTTAGCATAAGATTGAAATGTGACTGCACGGAAACAACATGATGTTTGTAGATGATAAGTAACAAAGCACGATAGATCTATTAAAAGCCATGCTACGAACATCAGGATAACTAGCATTACTCGCCATCAAAAACGCTTCAGTACGAGTAATACCAAGGTAAAAGCAAGAACAATGCTGCCCTGATCGCGAGAAGCAATCAGGGCAGCATGGCGCTTACTTGGATGAAACCCTAAGATTAGGGATGGCGATGCGCCGAAATTGTTGTTTGTGAGACGTGATGACGTTCTCCTCATGAATAACATAGGGTACATATTTATTGTCCGGAGACTTGGGAAACAATCTAAACTAATCTTGTCCCGATCGGACTCTATCTCTAATCTTGAACTAAATCTAAAGATACATGGCCCATGTGGCCCAAATGCTCACGCAGGAGCCGATTTACAAGCCTTCTTATTCTTCTGCTTTAAGCCCATCTTGCTTTCGGCCCACCTGTTAATTTATGGCGATAACAGACATTAATCTAGGTGATCAAGGAATGGTTATAACAAGTCATGGGGTGGCTATCCAACCATGTTTCAGTAGTAAAAGCATATGCAATTTTGTAAAACAGGCCAATAGGTTGTGTTTATAAAACTGGGTCGAAATATGCATCAAAGGAACTCACCAAGTACCACTGCTTGTGCACCCTGAGCCTCCTGCGCGTTGATGTGGTTGACGCGGGCTCGTCCATAAGGCTGCTAGCTGTTGTTGTTGCCATTGTTGTTGCTGCCGACGGGGACACGGTTGGCTCCGGATACAGGTGGCCTAGGACCATTCACTGAGTTGGAGAAGGCCGATGCAACAGGCTTGTTTCTGGCATATGGGCAGTTGGCAATGTAATGCCCTATCTCACGGCAGTTGAAACAGGCCCTAGCATTGTTGTTGTTGGTGGTGACTTGGCTGGCATTGCTCTGCGGGGCTTTCACAGCGTTCTGGCTCCTGAACTATGTGTTAAGGGTCTGGCGGCCTACCACTTGGGACTGGGTCCTATACTGCATTGGGGCCTGAGATCTTGGTGCAGTATAGCTGGAGCTTCTTGGTTTCTGGAAGCGGTCCTGCTGGCAGGCCTTGCTTTCCTGTAACTTACGCTTGTTTTCCTTCCTTTCTTCAGCTTTGGCCCTTTCTGTGAGAATGGACATGTTCATCATAGTATTGAAGTCCGGGTAGATCTGAGGGGTAAGCAAGGTCTGAAGTTCTGGGTTCAATCCCTTCTTGAATATGTCCTGCTTCTTTTCATCCTTGTCCACTTCCTCTGGTGCATAGCGGGCAAGCTCCATGAACTAGTAGGTGTACTCTTCCACTGACTTGTTCCCTTGCTGCAGTTTGCGGAACTCATCCGCCTTGCGCTTCATGGTGGCTGTGGGGATATGGTAGCAGCGGAACTCCGTCACAAATTCATTCCAGGTGATAGTGGAGGCATCATCGGCAGCGGCACAGTAATTTTCCCACCAAGCTAAAGCAGTTCCGGTGAGTTGGTGAGCTGCCAGGAGAACCTTGTCTCGATCTTGGCACTCGAACGGCTCGAGCTTCCTCTGGATCACACGCAGCCAGTCATCTGCCTCCAAGCGGTTGCTGGATCCAGCAAAGGTGGATGGCTTGGTTCTCAGGAAAGCTGTCAGCTTGTCATTCATGGTCTGTTCTCGTGGCCGCTTGTTGATGTGGGCGTTGGCCAGGGCTTCCAGTATAAGGGTCTGGTTGTTTATCGCCTGTGCCAGGTCCCCGAAAGGTGGAGGTGGTGGCAGTGGCGCTTCTCCTTAGTTTCCTCCTCCATTCTGGCTCACTTCCTATTCTTCCTGAAGAGGGTCCTGTCCGTTAGGTGGTCCTCCCGCGCCAGGGGCTGCAGGGGGTCCGACTGTGGGAGGCTCTTGAACCGTGTCGGAAAGACATCTGTAGATTGGGTAGTGTCTTCGTGAGACTGGGATTAGGATTAAGTGATGATTAAGTTATTTAATTCGTATTTTTGAAAAGGCAGAATCCACCACCTGCCGAAAAGCACACCGACTAACAACAAACACACAGACTAACAAACAACAAGCACAAACAACTTCATTACTACCAGGGGGGTACAACACTGGGGCAAGGCCAAAACGCGTACTACACGTCCGGGTACAAAGGCTACAATTAAGGGTACAACTTCAGCCAAAGGGGCTGGGAGAGCTTCTAGGACAGAGTGTGCCTCCAGGGGAATGAGCAGTCCTTGTTCGCCGTTCTCTAGGTTTCCATTTTCCAGGGGTTGCTCAGCAGCTTCTCCTTCAACGGCGGCAATAGGCCCTTCAGGGTTCTCGGGTGGGGCATGTGGGGGTCCCCAAAAGTGGTCCCCATCCTATGATGGGCGTCCCAAGCAGGGTTTCCAAATCCGACTGGTCCGGTCAAACCGCCGCCCTCTAGTAGCGGTTTACCGGACCGGTTTGACCGAAAACCGGTAGAAACCGGTTGAATTTAAATCCAAATTCAAAATCGCATGTGCAACAGGTTTCTACCGGTATACCGACCGGTTTGACCGGTTTTGGAATTTTTTATTTTTTTGAATTCAAATTTGAATTTTGAATTGGGGCCGGTTTGATAACGGCCCAAACCGTAACCGGGCCGGACCAGTTTGACCGGTAACCGGTCAAACTGGACCGGTTCCCACCGGTTTCGTTAACCCTGGTCCCAAGTAGGACATGGGTTTCCCCAATTGCCGGGACTGGCATTCCACTTCTGGTCCATTCTTGCATACGTCAGTCCTGGGCCTGCCTGAGGCTCTCCTGGGCAACCGCTTCGCTACTAACCACGGCTGCGGCTTTTGCCTCGGCTTGAGCCACCCGGATCTGATGCATCCTTACCGCGAGCTCTACTTGCTCGGCCTGGTGGGTCTGCTCCCTCAGGATGCTGTCTTGCTCATCAAAGAGCTGATCCAAGGAGGCTAGGTAAGTAGCCACTTGGTACAGGGGGTCCTCTTCATGGCGGCGTAGTTCTAGACTTCTCATGCGAGCCTCCCAGACTAAGGTTCTGATGGCCGGAGGAAAGAACCTCATCGGTGTGGGGGCGAGGTGTTCTTCAAAAATCCGGCATAGATAACGGAGCGCCTTCCTGACGACTAAGGGATAGTTGTCCTGATACCTAAACCCCGTGGTGGTCACTCGCCATGGCTGGATGTCGGGGTAGCGATCGCTTCTGGCGATGGCCAGGATCACCCTGTAGTGGAGGGTACCATGGTGCTCGTACTCCCTGCTGTAGTACCTTGGGCGTTCCGTAACGCCAAGACTCTCCAGGGCATTTATCAAAAGGCCGGGGAAGCCAGGTGCAGCTTGGCAAATGCCCTGGGTCCATCCTTCCTCAGCCATCTGAAAACAAAAATAGGGTGAACAGGCTTCACACAGATACTTGGGTACAAAGGGGATAGATGGTTGTTATTATTACAACAGGGTGGGGTACATTTTCCATGAATACACGATTATTAGGATAGAGGCTCTAGCTTAGGTGCGCTACTCTCCTATCATGGGGAATCTTCCTCAATCTGGATAGGGCGCTTCTTCGGTGGAAGACACTGCTCCAACACCTCATCTTCGGTCTGAGTACCCTTATCCCAATGGGTTTCTTCGGGTTCTTCTTCTAACAACCCATCTTCTGTCCGGTGCGCCTCGTAGTTTTGCCATTGGGTTTGGAGAGCGGCTAGAGAGTTCTCGGCTCGTATGACTCTTATCCGTTGTAACTCCATCTCTTGGATTGCCTTTTCTGCCCTGCGGATTTGGTGTTTCAGGTGTGCCGCCTGTACGTGGTAGAGTTGGTCCAAGCCGGTGAGATAGATGGATAGGTGGGAGACCGTATCTTCTAGTTCTTCTGCTTCCCTCCCAAGTCCTCTCATCCGAGCAATCCATGAGCGTCCTCTTCCTTTAGTAGGCGGGAAAAATCTCATAGGAGTCCGCTGAAGATGATGTTTGTAAACCACACGCAGACGTCGCAGGGTTTTTAGGGCGGCCTTTCGGTAGGTGTCTGGGAAGCAAAAGCCAGTGGTGGAGATGAACTAGGGTTCCACGTCAGGATAGCGGGTGCTCTTTCCCACGAAGATATTCATGTCGCACCGAAGGGTGCCTCTGGAGTCGTACTCCCGGTAGGTGTACTCTGGTGGGTCCACAACTCCGACGCGTTCCATGCTAAGTAGCAATAACTTAGGGAAGCCAGGCTCTGCGGGACAGACTCCGTAGCTCCATCCGTTGTCAGCCATCTAGAACAGGGCAAAAGCCAATGGTGAGTGTCTGGGTGGTTAAACAAGGAAGGACCTAATGTGGAAAGGCTTGAAAAAGGGGTCTCGATCCTAGGATCACGTCCTACGGCCAACCTACGGCTCTGATACCACCTGAAACGTCCCCTCATAAGAGGTGACTTAAATGTGATTCAAATATCAGTCCCAGGAGGCAGATGACACATTTATTACATCAGATGGTACACCACCGTACAACTCTACGCGGTAATGGGCAATGAAGCGCCACTATCGCGAGGACAAGAACTAAAACCCAAACAAAAACGTGAACCATGTAGAGGTCATCAGAGTCTTGCGCCATACGAAGCTTCCTGCGGGTGACCCTAATCACAAGCAAGGTTGGGTGCAGAACGGAACCCCTACTCAACGTCCTCGGGAATAAATTCTGGATCTTTCTATGTAAAAATTAAGCAAGGGTGAGTACAACGTACTTAGCAAGTCCAACCCCACCCACGGAGGGGGATAACACAGATTTCATGCATAGGATTAATCAAGGATAAGGCTATCGGTTAATTTGCAGTAAAGCTAATTTTATGCAAGGGTTTATTTTGAAAGAAGAGTTTACATAAAGCAATTTTTATCGTAGCCGAGTAACAAAATGTGGTTGATTCTCACAGAATCCAAGATTTTAAAAGTTGATACCGGACTCCTCATCCGCCGTAGCACACGGCACTGCTACCGGACACTTTTCCAAAATAACTCACGCCAACCCATTCATTCCCAGAAGTAGTGCTAGTTGTGTGACCAAACCATAACTCTCTCAATACCGTGAGCACGACTATTCGAATAGGTTTTACACTCTGCAGAGGTTGTACACTTTACCCACAAGTGGGGTACCGCAGCACGATCACCTTAGTGCCGGTGCAGATCCCAACAAATCCATTACCCACCTTAGCTAAGCTTGGCTAGCCAACACGGACTCCACCAAGGGGTTATCCTAACAGTGAGGACTAACCAGGGCATAAGTCCCCAAGATCTTATCCCGTCTCCTTGGCCACCCGTTGCTCTCAGCTCTCCTGATGACTAACCGACTAGCTAGTGGGATTTATGCTAAGCCGTTGCCACATACAACGGTCGAGTGGTTGCACGATAGATTGGGTTAGGCAAGATGTCACAACAACTCGGTCATTAACTGTGACAAGATGGACATCTCCCAACCTTGCTCAACCACACCGGGTCAAGCACACCTTTTGGCACCGAAATGCCATCCATCTCGTCAAAACACATTTTTCTTTTATTTTCCAACAAATCCACCTTTTCCCTCCCCACACACTCACACATTTTCCTTTATAAACAATCATATTTGATGTGTCGTAGAACGAGTATAAGGTCCTAAGCAATTCTAGCAGCGATTAATATCCAAATAGAACGAATCATATTTAGACATTAATCTAGGTGATCAAAGAATGATTATAACAAGTCAAGGGGTGGCTATCCAACCATGTTTCAGTAGTAAAATCATATGCAATTTTGTAAAACAGGCCAATAGGTTGTGTTTATAAAACTGGGTCGAAATATGCATCAAAGATGAGATTGAACTTGCCATTTTTGAATCCTCCCAGGAGCTCCGGCTCGCAGTATGGGTCTTCGGGCTCCGGCTCGTGGTACTGCTCGGCAAACTCCTCGATGGGTTCTCCCTCGTTCACACCGTGATCTACGGCGCACACAAACAAGCACACAAGCACAACAATAAAATGAGCTAAAAGAGGAGAAGAAAAGTAGGGAGAAATTGATGGAATGATTTAACAAGAATTTAGGAAAGGAAAAAGTGGTTCGGAGCTTTGATGGGTGAAACGTGTGGTGTAGGCTAGTGACTAAGCAAGAAATAAAATAAAGTGGGCTCTCGTGTGGTGTAGGCTAGTGACTAAGCATGAAATAAAATAAAGTGGGCTCTTTGCTTGCACGTGATGGGTTTGAGTTGGGCTGGACTTTGTGATTAGTATTTGTCTTTTGGACTTGATTAGTGTTGTGATCTGCTGGAAGACAGAAACGGAAGAGACTCGTGCACCCAGGGGCTTCGTGCTCCTTATGCACGGTCACCATGGGAGGCAAGCCAAGCTTCTGCAGCTTGCCGTACAGCAGCACGAGCCACCAAACTTGAAACTGAGAACACGGGGAGAAAGAGGAGGCTAAGGGGGTTTCATTATGTCGGCTTCGAGCATGGAAGGCGCCGGAGGGCTCCGGTCGCGTGGCAGCCATGGCAGCGGCTTATGAGCTCGTCGAGCTCAACTCAGGTGGAGGGGCTAGGACGGGGATGATGGCGTGGGTGGAGCTGCTGATGGAGAAACTGTTAGGGGGTCTCACCTTCACAGGGAAGAGCTCGAGAGCGAGGACAGTGCAGCGGTAAGAGCAGAGCGAGAGCGAGGTGACTTGCGAGCGGTGGCGAGGACTGGTTGGCCGGGATGGAGAGCTCGGCGCCGCCTTTTATAGGCCGGGGTTGGAGGAGCGACCGAGCAAGTGCGGCCAGGCGCGGCGCTGTGCTTGACGGCGCTGGCGACGAGGCCGGGCAAAGGCTGGCGAGGGCGCTGGTGTCTGACAGTGCTGTAGCTATGCGTGCGCGGGGCTGCTTGGCGCGAAGCGGCGGTCTACGGTGAGGTGACGGGTGCGGCAGGGCGTCGGGGCGTACTGTGCTGCGCGTGGTCGTGAGCAACGGGCAGGTGCGGCCAAGAAGCAAAAAGGTGCCGCGACCGGACAACGCTGCGGCGAGCGTGAGCGTGTATGTTACTGCCGTGCCCGCGAGAGCGAGGATAGAGAAAAGCTTTGTTAGCATGCCATGCTTGCATGTACGTACTAGGGATGCATGCGCGTATGTGATTAAGTGGTGCTGCATGTGTGGATAGTGTACGTGTGAGAGTAAGCATGTTGGAGAGGAGAAGCAAGAGGGATTAAGAAATAAAAAAAACTGATTTGTTGAGGTATATGTGAGAGATGATGATTAAGCCTGAGGTGGATTAGAGGCACAAGGAGTTGAGCTCAAGAAAGAGTTTATGCAATTAGATTTTAAAAATAGTTTTGAATTCGAATGATTTTTGAATATGAATTTTTGGGCTGTTACAGGGGGTAGCCAGAGATGCTTCCCGTCGAGTTCAAAGACTCGAGGGTAATAGAAGCTACCAGTGCAACTATAGAAACAGGATCACGGAGAAGTTACCAAGGTGGGAACTGCTGGAAATATGCCCTAGAGACAATCATATTTCCTTGTATTCATGATTAACAAAGTATTCCTTGAATATCCATGGATGACAACTTGTATTGATTAATGCTTATGTGAAGTATTTGTGAAACTCTATACTTGTATGAATATTCTAAAATATTCCTAGCCGGAGTTCATGTGTGGACACATATGAATATTAGACTAGCACATGTATTAGTTGATTGACTACGTTTCACAAGTCATGGACATGAGGATGTCAAACTAATAATATGGGCTCATGTGAGACATGAGACTGAACTGACCCAACACGAGATGATGACTTCTCATTACACAATATGTATGCTGTGTCCTAAGACTTGAGATCGTCGTATGTACTCAAGATGTGAACCGACTTACTTAGGAGCCATCAAACGTTGCATAGTAACAGGATAGTCATAAAGGTGGCTTTCGGGTCTGTTAAGAAGCATGCTGTGAGACATAGTTGGTTAAGATGAGATTTGCCCCTCTCTACAAGAGAGAGATATCTTTGGGCCCCTCGAGTGATTCGGATCAAGAAATGCATGGCCATGCTGGGGTTAAGAGTTAACCAAGTATTTCGAATCACAAGATCGAGAAAGAGTGGTCGGCTTCAAGCAAGATCAAATATCATGAGGCAAAGGGAACAACATGTATAAGATTGTGACGGCTCGACAGATATGATTCGCGCGTGCTTAGGAGTTGACACGTCTTGCTAGAGACCGCTATCAACTATTGGCCAGTAGGAGTACTGGGCCAAGTCTATTCACGCGTGAGCACATAGGGTCACACACTTAAGGGTCAGAAGCCTAATGAGGATGAGATCCAAATTACACTGGGCTTAGATGGACTAAAGGGTTTCCGTTGGCTCATTAAGGGATGACCAAGGTGGGGCCCATGGAAGCCTACCTAGGGGGCACCCAAAGGGGCTATAAATACAAGGGTTGGGGGGGGGGGGGCGGGGTACTGTTCATGCGAAGCTTCTTCCCGTGCATCTAGCCCTAGTTCATTCTCGCGAATGTAGCAATCCGGAGTGCGAAGCTTCTTCCCGTACGTATGGACTTCGTGGAGGTGCTGCGCTTGCTGCATAAGGACAAGCCGTTCGTGAGGTGGTTCATGCAACTGCACTGATGGCTTCCATCTGCACTACACCGACGCGCTACAGAAGTTCCGCAACCGCGCGTCTAGTGGTAATCCTGTGATCTATAACTGCATTAATCCAGGTTTATGCGGTAGAAAATTTTTGTTTTTGCTACCCCATATTCCTACAGCGGTATTAAGAGCCAGTGCTGTCTCGTTATAGATTCGGATATGTGCATATGGAGATATGCGTAGTTTCAAATCGATCTATGACCTAGTTTCGTAAACTAGCTGCGAAGGTTGTGCAACGACATACTCCTACCGGTCGGTTTTCCGCCATCGGAGTTAAGTGATGCACATAAACCTGGTCGCTGCGGTTGGTGATCAATGTGATTGGTCGAATCGAAACTTAGAGCATAAGCCAAATGCATGAGATGCATAGGGCAGTGTTATCGGTCGAAACCCACCGGCGAGCAGCGACAGGCAACACGAAGAGCCGGGAGGTCGCCGGGGCGCTGGCAGGCACTGCTCCCTCGTCGACGGCCCGCAATTCTAGCACACGCCGCGGCTTGTGAAGACACAGGGCGTGCCACCTGACCTATACCCGATCAGGAAGGTGCGAACGTGCTTGCAACGATTAGCCTGCATACACAAACACGTGGAAACGTAAGTCCGAGCCGTGGTCGGCTCCCCGGGACGACTCTTGCATCGGCTTTAAGGAGCCGATCGAGTCCCGGTGTTAGATTGGATCTGTTTACATCCGGATATTGATAAATAAAGCGAATAACTGTAAAGCTGCTTCAATTAAATCTAACTAATCTAATCCACGACAGTAAAGGCTTCACTGTTAGATCGGAACATCCTACACGTGATTGGGCCTAATGAACGCAACAAATAACTAAACCATAACAAAAAATAGAGGCCTAAGAACTAGCAAGAGCCGATTCCCGGAACAATCCCTTTTAAGGCTAAGATAAAGCATCTAGTACACCACTGGATCATCCAACCCATTTGCAAGGCCTAATCTAACAGATATTACGCCAACTCTTTAAAAAAGAGCAAACCGTAACGGATCAGATCTACTAAACATAAAAGAAGCAGGGTGTTGCCTTTACGCAGCTAACTCTATGCAACAAGAGCTAGTATAAGATGATGACATGATCACGTAAAGACAACATGATATTCATAGATGATAAACAACAAAGCACAACGGATCTACTAAAAGTCATGCTCCGAACATCGAGATAACTAGTACTACTCACCATCAAAAATGCTTTAGTACGAGTAATACCAAGGTAAAAGCAAGAACAACGCTGCCCTGATTGCGAGAAGCGATCAGGGTAGCATGACGCTTACTTGGATGAAACCCTAGGATTAGGGGTGGCGATGCACCGAGATTGTTGTTTGCGAGACATGATGATGATCTCCCTTTTTATGAATAACATAGGGTACATATTTATAGTCTGGAGACTTGGGAAACAATCTAAACTAATCTTGTCCCGATCAAACTCTATCTCTAATCTTAAACTAAATCTAGAAATACATGGCCCATGTGGCCCAAACGCTCACGCAGGAGCCGATTTACAAGCCTTCTTCAACTTTCTGCTTTAAGCCCATCTTACTTTCGGCCCATAAATTAATCCTGTTAATTTATGGCGATAACACATGCCCCCTGGTTTTGGCAATGATAGTTCCAAAACCACTCCGTCACTTCATCTTCCCGTTAATGCTCATTAAACACACTGCAACCACCAAGGAAGACGCAACGTCTCTGCAATTGGCTCCTCGTAGAACGTGAAACTGCCGATCCGTCTTCGTCTTTTCACTATTTAATCTTACCCCGAATCGGCTTTTCTTCACGGCAAACTCCTTCTTCCTCCCGAAGCCAAATAGCGCAGAAAACCCCAGTCCTCCAACACCAATAGCCATGGCGATCTCTTCCTCCTCCGACTCCAACTCCTTTGGAGACTCTTCCTCCTCCTCTTCCCCTTCTTTTTCCCCCCTCCCTGCTTCTTTCATCGACTCCATCCCGGAGAGTCGGGAGCCGACGCCGGAGTGGGACCTAACTACAGCGTATGAAGCACTGGCTCCTCTGCACTGGGATGCAGAGGAGTTCGACTTGGGGACTCTCTCCGAGGAAGACAAGCCCAAGACCGAGGGAGAAGACCTCCGGCTCCTGTTCCAGGAGGAGTCAGAGAACAGCGATGAGGAAGACCCCTCTTCGGACGGAGTTGACTCCTCCTTGGAAGAGGAGATCGACTCCTCCTCCAACGATGACGAGCCGATGGGCGGAAAACCCTTTCGGTTCCTCGGGTCCTCCGAGGAGGACAGCGAGGAAGAGAACAGCGGCGGTGGCTGGGGCGACTTCGGGTCCGAAGGCGGCAGCAGCGCCTTCGGCAGTGACGACGACGACGACGACGATGGCAGCGGGGATGCGCCGGCCCGAAGCCCCAAAAGCCGTAGGTACTAGGTACCTACGAGCAGTAGAAGTAGGTAGCATCGTAGGGGTAGGATCACAAAGCCGAAGGATCAATTCCTTTGTAAAAATCGGCTATTCCTTGTAATGACCTTTCTATTAATGAAATCGATTTCCTTAAATCACTGTATATCCGTTTACTTTGCAAAAAGCCGATGGCAACGCATCAGGCTTCTATAAATATCCAAGAGCCGATGAAATTCAAACTAGAAGCAACCCGCATAAGAGTAGAGTATCACTTCCACCTTGAACCGAACTCGAAACAAGCTCTCAAATCCGAACGTAATTCGAAAACCCAGCTCTACAAATTCGAGCAAGAACTCCTCAAGCATCCAGAACTCGAATCAGAGCCCACAGCAACCAAACCCCAAGTCAACGGATCCGAACCATGGCAGACTCTGCAGCTCAGACAACAAATCCTACTGTTGATGATGCGGCAATCTGCGGCCTGAAGGTAATATTCAGCCTAATTCTTTTAGTATTCCTCAGCTTATTAAGCTTTTGAAACTTTAAATTCTGAAACCTGACACCGTATGCATACTTCTGAATTTCTGAATTTCAGGTGTCAGACATCCTTTTGCCGCATCCTTCAAACCCAAAATCATTTTGTCTTGGCCCACGAACTCATGAAAACCCCATAGATTTGATCTCTTGTGAAGCAAATAGGATCCCTTTTGTGAGTCAAAACATTGATTTGAACCTCTGGGCCGACTGCTTAAGAGCCTGGCCCCACCCTCTTGAGAGCTGGATTACATGGTACAGTAGAGTAGCAAAAGCTTATATGCCCTTGTGGCAGGATTTGAACATAGCCGATGCACTTAGCTTATCATTATCACCCCTTGACAAAGATGAAAACCTTCTGAAAACCATCGGCTATTTCTGGTCCGATGCTCTGAACTGTTTCCTCTTTGGTCATGGACCCATGACTCCCACTCTGCTAGATGTCACCATGATCACTGGCCTAGACATTGGATCTCCTAATCCAGCTGCCCACAGAATGGCAGAAGTCCCCTTCAAACTTTCTTCCAAGGTTAACTGCACAAACTGGGGTACTTACATGAATCAGAACATGAAAACAAAAGGTCCAGTGACTGAGAAGGAACACACAGCGTTCTTAAATCTTTGGCTAGAGCACTTCATCTTCTGTGGCCCTTCTTTAGCTCCAACTAAGAACTATCTTCTCTTGGCCTATCACCTGGCCCATGGCAATCACACCGGCCTAGGCAAACTTTTTCTTGGAGAAACCTACAGATATCTCCATTTGATGACATCTAACTTGCTTAACCAAAAGAAACTGAGAACTGGAGGCCCTTGGTGGTTTATTCAGTTGTGGGCACAACTGTACTTTCAGCACCAGATTCCGAACTTCCAAGGCCTAACCAAGAACTCTTTTCCTGATGAGAGTAGTTAACCAATTAGATGTACTAGCTACGGCCAAGCTTTATCTAGTCTACCTAGCAGTAAACTGAATTCAACAGATGCAACAAACTGGCTCAGAATCTTCTACAAGGGACTGGATAATCCACTCTATTTCTCATTCACTGAATCTGAATCCTTTGAAAACCCAACTGCCTTCAGATTAGATAACTTTGCTGATGACAACAGCACTCGACATTTATACTCTTTAATGATCCGACCTGGCTTCCTTCCTGTTGGCATCAGCACCTCTAATAGAATTATCAAGCCAGGTTATGAATCTTACCAACCAGTCATAGCAGCTCGGCAACTTGGCCTAGGACAGGTCCCTCCCCACTTCCATATTCACCACTTGTTGGAGAGTAGAGCCGATCTGCCTGATGGTCTCACCAGCTCAAGATGCTATAGCATGTTCGATGACCTCCACATTCCAATACCAGCCAATCTGTCCTTTGACCCTTCATCAATCGATTTTAGCACATGGTGGGAAATGTGGAAAACCAATGTTTTCAGAAAAGCTCTAGGTCCTCGACTGCAGCAAATTGATCCTGAATATGTAATCCCCGAGGAAGAGGTACTGAATTTATGCATTTTATTCTTTCTAAATCATCCATTCCTTTTCTTGACTAATCCTGCTCACCCCATCAGCAGCAACAGGATGGTCCAGAACCTATGACTAGCAACGGGGAGCCATTCCACTTTCTTCCAACTGCCCCTGATGTACTTTTCTGCAAAGGATCACCATCAATGAAGAAAGTGATAATGACTATTCAGCCAGACTTACTTCAGTCGGCTTCCAAACGAAGACAAACTTCTGCAAGCGTTGCCCCCCGAGTCTTGACCAAGGAAAGGAAGATGATCACTAGACGAGTCATCAAGAAACCAGCACCAGCTTCGCCGAGTCCATCAGAGTCCAACACCAACCAGGTAACTCATTATTCTAAAACTTCTTCTTTATTGCATACATATGTACTCTGGTTGACTGTAATTCTATTTCCAGGACGCAGCTGAAGACATCCTTGAAACCAGTAGCCCAGCACAACACGAAGTCATCGTTCATGAAGCTGACACTGGAGCAACTGAGACTTCAAATACTCTGACGGATGTGCATGATGAACAGGCTAACACAGCCGAAGCCCCTGTTGTCACCTCCAATCTAACCGGATCGGCTACATCTGAACCGATCATTACTTCTTGTTCAGAACAGGTAACTTTTATGAGAACCAATTCTAAACCAGCCGATAGCTTCATAAATGCATCTCGCTCTAACTTCAGATATGTCCATAGGGCTTTGATATTTCAGGTTTACTTTCGTTCGACCCGGAATCAATGGGACTGACTGCCCCTGGAACAAAAACACCATCTCTGCAGCAATCGGTAATTTGGCACATCAGCTTCAGCTCATCAAGGATCTACTATCTGCTCCGATCACTGCTCTGGTTGATGATTCCATCAAGATAAAAGAGATTCTTGAGCAGATAGAATCCCAGCTTCCAGAATTACTTCGAGTCAAACTTTGGCCAGTCGGCCATCTTCCTTTCTTTCGGGCAGAGGTGAAGGCAGCTCAACAAAGAATAGAAGCACGTCGTTCTCAAGTCTCTCTGAAAACTGACATAGCTCAAATGTGCAAAGCCCTCAACCAAAAGAAAGCGACTTTGGATGCTAAAGCTGATATCTCCGAGAATACAAGACGACTCAACCTCTTGGAAAAGGAACTGATGGAACTTGAAGAAAAGGTCTGCAATACCCAAAGACTAATCCAAGAGGAGAAAGCTTCGATCGCAAACTCCAAGCAGGAAGCCCAAGAAATGACTGAACAAATACATGCAGAGTTTGCAGAGATAAGCACCTTGAGTCGGCAGATAGTATCAGGCGATGACAAGGATGACGAAGCAATCATAGCACGAGCAGATGATGTACGTGCAGAAGCCATCCATGCCATAGAAGGATTTCTGAACTAGCAGAACTATTCAGAAAACATTTGATGTTGCCTGTAAAACCTGAAATTTGTACTTATTTAAAACACCTTAAGTCGATGGTTACACATCGGCTATCTTGCTTCTCACATGTATTTTTACTAGCCAACTCAACGTGTTGGCCTCTCTTTCTTTCTTTTTTTTTACTGGCCAACTCAACATGTTGGCCTATCTCTTTTTTTTTACCGGCCAACTCAACGTGTTGGCCTTCCTCTTTTTTTTTACTGGCCAACTCAACGTGTTGGCCTTTTCATGATTACAGCCAGATGGGTCTCATCAGCTCTTGTTACTCGCTTTCCCACATGCTCGGGAAATACTTCTTGAGGTGTTGACCATTGACAGCGACAGGAAACTTGACACCATCCAACTCCTCAAGCATGTATGCATTCCCAGGCAAAGCCTGATCAACCTTGTACGGCCCGTGCCAAGTTGGAGACCATCTACCAAACTTTTTATCTTTAGTTCCCAATGGCAATACTGCCTCCCAAACCAAGTCTCCAACCTGAAAATTCTTTGGCTTGACCTTCTTGTTGTACGCACGAGCAACTTTAGCCTTATTTTCCTTGATCTTCTCCTGCGACCAAAGCCTTAGCTCTGTTAGATCCTCCACATTATCGTTCATCAAGGCTGCATACTGTTCAGCAGATAGATCATTCTGAAACTCAACACGCCTTGATCCGGCCATGATCTCCCATGGTAACACAGCGTATTGGCCATAGACTAAATGGTACGGTGATGTTTTGGCGGACCCGTGACATGAAATACGATACGCCCACAAAGCTTCTGACAACACCTCATGCCAGCACCTAGGATATTCATCGATCTTTCTCTTTATGAGCTTGATGAGGCTCTGGTTGGATGCTTCAGCTTGTCCATTAGCCTGGGCATAATATGGAGATGATCTGATCAGCTTAATCCCCATGTCATCGTCAAACTTCCTGAATTCCTCTGATATAAAGACCGATCCTCCATCGGTCGTAATGGTTTGAGGGATCCCAAATCTGTGAATGATGTGCTCTTTGACAAAGCTGGTCACATCTCTTGACGCTACTGACCTCATGGGCACTGCCTCTTCCCACTTTGTGAAATAATCTGTAGCAGCTAAGACCCATTGGTGACCCTTGCTAGATGACGGGTTGATCTGACCAATCATATCCATGGCCCAACCTCTGAATGGCCACGGTTTGATGGTAGGATTCATTACTAATGCTGGCACTACCTGAATTTTGCCAAACCTCTGACATGCCTGACATCCTTTGTAATATTTGAAGTAATCTTCAAGCATAGTGGGCCAGTAATAACCCGATCACCTAATCAGCCACTTCATCTTATGAACCGATTGATGAGTACCGCAGGCTCCTTCATGAACCTCATGCAAGAGCCGATTTGACTCTAAAGGTCCCAGACATTTAAGCAGCAGTCCTTCCAAGGTCCTATAGAACATGTCATCCCCTATCAGAACATACTTCACGGCCTTGAGTCTTATCCTCCTGGGTGCCCCCCGAGCCGAATCCTTCAAGTAATTGAAGATATTGGCTCTCTAGTCTCCGGGTTCTAGAAACTGAACCTCTACATCGACTCCATCGGCTGTTTCCTTGTACCCAGAAGCCATCTGTGCCAAATCATTGGCTTCATTATTCAGAGTCCTGGGTATCCAGTGGAAATTGATGTACCTGAATTGTGACATCAACTCACGGCACTGCACCCATATCGGAAAAAGAGCCTCGCTCTCACCTCTATATTCTTCCGTGAGCTGAGAAATCACCAGCTTGGAATCTCCAAATATTTCCACTGCTTCTGCACCAGCTTCGAGGAGTAGTTCCATCCCTTTACGAACGGCTTAATATTCCACCAAATTATTGGTGCATGGGGCGATCATCCTGGTGGAAAAAGAGTAAGTCGCCCCTCGAGGCGATACCAACAGAATTCCCACACCGCATCCATCATCACAAGCCGATCTGTCAAAAAACATAGCCCAAGCACGAATAAATAGTGCAGCAATATGATTACTGATCCTGTCTGCAACAAGATCCGCCAGTGCCTGTCCTTTGACTGCTTTTGCAGGCTGATACCGAATATCGAACTCTGACAACGCAAACATCCATTTTCCAAGCCGGCCTTTAAGGACAGGAGCCGACAGCATATGCTTTATGACATCCGATTTGCATATGACAATTGTTTCCGCCGAGAGCAAAATATGACGAAGCTTTGTACATGTAAAGAATAAGCAAAGGCAAAGCTTCTCGATCTCAGGATACCTGGTCTCGGCGTCTAACATGCGCCTGCTGAGGTAGAAAACCACCCTCTCCTGGCCGTCGTGCTTCTGGACTAACACCGAAGCAATGGAAGTGTCACCCACGGATAGGTACACGTAGAACGACCTATGTTGCTGAGGAGGAACCAATACTGGAGGCTTTGACAAATATTCTTTGATTTCATCGAAAGCTTACTGATGTTCTGCCCCCAGCGAAACTCATCATCGGATTTGATCTTCACTAAACCCATGAACGGTTCAATGCGCCCAGACAGATTAGAAATAAATCATCTGACAAAGTTAATTTTACCGATGAGCTTCTGCAACTCTTTCTTCGTGGTAGGCAGCTTCATCGTCATCACAGCTTCTTGACTCTTCAGGCCGATCTCGAATCCCCGTTCATGCACCAGGAATCCCAAAAATTGATCGGCCGACACGCCAAAGGCACATTTCTTTGGGTTCATCTTGAGCCCAAACCTTCGAGTCCGCTCCAAGACTCGACGTAGATCTTCTAGATGCCCTCCAGCTGATTTGGACTTGACCACAACATCATCAATATAAATTTCTACCAGTTTGCCGATGAGATCATGAAAAATGTAATTCATGGCACGTTAGTACGTTGCACCGGCATTTTTCAGTCCAAAGGTCATAACCAAGTACTCGAACAAGCCGACCGCGCCTGGTACTATGAATGCGGTCTTGTTTATGTCTTCTGGGGCCATGAAGATCTGGTTGTAGCCGGCATTACCGTCCATAAAACTCATCATTTTGTGGCTGGCAGCTGCGTTGATCAATGTCTCTGCAACAGGCATCGGGTATTCGTCCTTTGGCGTCGCTCTGTTGAGATCACTAAAATCGACGCAGACACGCCATCGGCCATCCTTCTTTTGTACCGGTACCACGCTAGAGATCCATTCTGCATACCGGCACGGCCTGATGAACCCAGCATCCAACATCTTCTCCACTTCTTTCTTGACTTCTTCTAGGACTTCGGCCTTGATCTGACGTGCTCGTTGCTGAAACGGCCGAAACCCTTTCTTGAGCGGGAGCCGATGCTCGACGATGCTTCTGTCTAGACCGGGCATCTCAGTGTAGTCCCATGAGAAACAATCCCGGTACTCTTTTAGCAGTGCAATCATCTCCTCACGCAAGACCGGATCCAACTTTTTGCTGATAAATGTCGGCCGTGGCTTATCCCCAAGACCGATGTCAACCTCTTCCAAATCATCAGCTGACGTGAACCCGTATCCCAGCTTGCCGTTGTCTGAAAAACCAGCTGCGAACGCAGGCGAGTCTTCGTTATCCACAAGATCAGCGGCAAACACAGGGAGATGACAAGAAAAATTATTTGGCCAACCGCATGGGCTAGCCGTCTCTATACTCCCATTATCATTCAAAACCAAATATTCAATGAGTGGCCAACTGCCAGAGCAGGCCATCATATGTACATGATGTAACAATTCTGACCCCAAATAGGATTTTTCTATTTTTTGGGGCCGGTCGCTGGGACCGGCCTCTCTAACTCTATTACACCCCGTAGCATGCCAGGATGCGTCTAATCTGTGAGGCCAGTGGATAAGACCAGCCTCAGTTTGTTTTTTGTCGCTTCGATCCGATCACAATCTTCCCGGGCGATCCCTGAGATCGGCTCTTGCCCTTCCGCATCACAGGCGTTCATGTCTGCGAGCGAGACCTCGCTGGAGTCATATGCACGGACCACCTCCACTTCATCGTCATCCCATTGGACGAGATACTGATGCATTGTAGAAGGGATACAACAGTTGGCGTGAATCCAATCCCTCCCAAGCAATACCGTGTATGTACTCTTACTGTTGATGATGAAGAACGAAGTCGGGATCATCTTGCAGCCCACTGTCAACTCCACATTAAGAACCCCCATTGCCTCTGATGGTTGTCCGTTGAAGTCATTGAGCATCACATTGGTCTTGATTAGGTCGGCAAAAGAACGCCCCAACCGGCGCAGTACTGAATATGGCATTAGGTTGACTGCAGCACCGGTGTCAACCAGCATCCTGTTAACGGGTTTACCGTTGATGAAGCCCTTGAGATACAGCCCCTTCAAATGCTTGTAGCTTTTTTCCTTTGGCTTCTCGAAGATGATCGGCTGGGGGCCAAGATCCAGTTGTGCAACAGGCAAATCCTCCGGTTGGGGTGCCCGGAACTCTGATGGGAGCACGAACACCATGTACACATCAGCCGATGGCTTCTCATCGGCTTTTGTCTACTTGGGGCGCCACTCTTTTCTTGGAGGGCGCCTTTCCACCCTTCGCGGGTGCCTGACCTGTTCCGCGAGATCCGGACGTGCCTTTCTCAGCACGTCAAGATACTTTGCTTCTGCCTCTTCTAGATTGCGCAAACGCTGCAATCTACGCTTCTGCGAGCGATTAAGCCCATCAGGGCACCACCGTGGGCGATGGTACCTGTCTTCTTCTTCTGGCACGGAATCACCCCTGGTCAACCGCTCAACATGTTTATTGTGACGCACTTTGGGCCCCAAGCGTCGAAACACCGAAGTATCGCCTGACTGGCGTGTCCGAGGCCTGCACTCCAGACAATCATCTATAGTGGGCAATCGGCTCATGCCGGAATTCCAGCAGTACCTGAAGAACAGGCAATGCCAGTGGTCGCGTACAGCCTGACGCCTTCCCAGCGTCCTCCCCGTGCAGTACTCGTACTCCTCTTCTTCCGATTGATATCGGCGACGCAACTTGTGCTGATATTCATATTTTTCCAGAAGCCGATCGGAAGCTGGAAGCTGATTGCGGATGTAATGCACTTGCTCTTCAGTAATATGCTGTCGCCCTGGCTCATTTTGATCCTGGGGCCGTTTGCCAGAAATGGCCTCTCTCCTTTGCTCGTCACAACGGTGTACAGGCCCCGTCATGTTGATCTGGAATGAAAAATTCTGGCTCGTAGGAGTGAAGTCTGATAACTCTACCACATTGGCTTGTGGGAAGGGCTTTGTGTCGACCTTCATCGTGTGTTGAGCCGGAATTAGTCGGCCTTGCTCGATAGCCGATTGGATCTGATGACGTAGCTCCTTACATTCACTCGTGGCATGAGTGAACGAGTGGTGCCATTTGCAGTACAGCCTTCCCTGCAGCTCTTGTGCGGTTGGTAGCTTGTGATTCTTTGGGAGCTTCAGCTGTTTTTCTTTGAGAAGAAGATCAAATATCTGCTCTGCTTTAGTCACGTCGAAGTCGAAGCCCTTCACAAGCCCTGCTGTTTGACCCACTTGCACGGGACGGGGTTTGCCCCCCGAGTCCACTCTGCCACGGCCACTTCTTGCTCCTCGCCAGAGTCATCAGATTCATCCGCCTGGGCCATGTTTACATGGCGCTTGAACTTGTCCTGGTACAGCTCAGGATGGTAAAGCTTATATGCCGTAAGCTTCTGCACCATGTGTGCCAGAGAGGTGAATTCCAACTGAAAAGCCAGATCCTTGATCGGCTTAGCGAGTCCCAGAACAGCCAAATCGACTACCTCCTTCTCTGTGATGCGCGATGTGTAGGATCGGTTCTTGACTTCTCTGAAGCAATGTATGTATTCCGACACAGTCTCTCCTCGCTTCTGCCTAACTTGGGCGAGGTCGGCAATCCCAGCTTCAGCAGCCTCTGAGTGATACTGGGTATGGAACTGATCTTCTAGCTACCTCCAAGTTCGAATTGAATCTGGAGCCAATGACGCGTACCATCCAAAAGTCGGGCCTGTAAGAGATTGACCAAAGAACCGGACCCTCAGAGGATCCGATACTGAGATCATCCCAAGCTGTGTTAAGTATTGGCTCACTTGCTCTATGGAGCTGGCTCCTACTGACCCGCTGAACTTGGTGAACTCAGGAAGCCGATACATGGGAGGCAACAGGATCAAGTCGTAGTCATTTGGATACGGCTTGGAATAGCCGATCGCTTTTCTCTTGGGCAGGATGCCGAACTGGTCTCTCAGTATTTCACTGACCTGCTCCAAACTAAGACCTCCTGGGGCCGATGGCTCAGCATTCGGCCCGGTAGCGTACTTTGCCAGCCACGCTTGTTTCTCCGCGTATGCTCCAGAAGCTCTTGGGTTTACCAACTGCACCGAGTGTGTTGGACTGACGCTGTCAGGAATGTATGTGCACGTGTAGCCGTGCGGGATCTCCTTGGGTGGCTCGGTGAGGAACTGGCCTTCTCCAGGATCACTGCCGATCTTGTGGACGACGTAGATCGGCGAATTCTGCTGTACTGCTGCCGCGAGCGAGTAGGACACTGGCGGCTTGGTTTGCAATGCAGCTTCCCCCCCTGTGACTCCCCAGAGTTGGTCCCGATGGGGAGTACTGGTTCTTGATTACCTCCTGGACAACGCGATGTGCCACGCGCTCAAGCTCGTTCACCAGGCTTTCTGAGTGCCGATGGAGCGTGTGAGCCACCATGTAGTTCATCTCCTGGCGTAGGGCCCTGGTACGCTCCTCTGATGGCACAGACAGATCAACGTTGTCAAGAGCGCCTTCTGGTGAGAACCCCTTCCACCTGATGCCATGGTTGCGGGTCCTCTCAAAAGAGCCGATGAGATCGTCTTCGAAATGAGCATTGGCCTCATCGTATTTTTGCTTATGTTCCAGAGTCAGTTCTTCATACGTGATAGGTTTGGTGACCGGCAGAACCGATGCTTGGTCCTGAGCTCCGGTCATCTCTGTGGTGGGCGTTGTTGTTGATGAAGGTCCCACCAGGCGTGCCAGAATGTGTTGTCGGTCGAAACCCACCGGCGAGCAGCGACATGCAACACGAAGAGCCGGGAGGTCGCCGGGGCACTGGCAGGCACTGCTCCCTCGTCGACGGCCCGCAATTCTAGCACACGCCGCGGCTTGTGAAGACGCAGGGCGTGCCACCTGACCTATACCCGATCAGGAAGGTGCGAACATGCTTGCAACGATTAGCCTGCATACACTAACACGTGGAAACGTAAGTCCGAGCCATGGTCGGCTCCCCGGGACGACTCTTGCATCGGCTTTAAGGAGCCGATCGAGTCCCGGTGTCAGATTGGATCTGTTTACATCCGGATATTGATAAATAAAGCGAATAACTGTAAAGCTGCTTCAATTAAATCTAACTAATCTAATCCACGATAGTAAAGGCTTCACTGTTAGATCGGAACATCCTACACGTGATTGGACCTAATGAACGCAACAAATAACTAAACCATAACCCAAAACAGAGGCCTAAGAACTAGCAAGAGCCGATTCCCGCAACAATCCCTATTAAGGCTAAGATAAAGCATCTAGTACACCACCGGATCATCCAACCCGTTTGCAAGGCCTAATCTAACAGATATTACGCCAACTCTTTAAAAAAGAGCAAACCGTAACGGATCAGATCTACTAAACATAAAAGAAGCAGGGTGTTACCTTTACGCAGCTAACTCTATGCAACAAGGGCTAGTATAAGATGATGACATGATCGCGTAAAGACAACATGATATTCGTAGATGATAAACAACAAAGCACAACGGATCTACTAAAAGTCATGCTACGAACATCGAGATAACTAGTACTACTCGCCATCAAAAATGCTTCAGTACGAGTAATACCAAGGTAAAAGCAAGAACAACGCTTCCCTGATCGCGAGAAGTGATCAGGGCAGCATGGCGCTTACTTGGATGAAACCCTAGGATTAGGGGTGGCGATGCGCCGAGATTGTTGTTTGCGAGACATGATGATGATCTCCCTTTTTATGAATAACATAGGGTACATATTTATAGTCCGGAGACTTGGGAAACAATCTAAACTAATCTTGTCCCGATCAGACTCTATCTCTAATCTTAAACTAAATCTAGAAATACATGGCCCATGTGGCCCAAACGCTCACGTAGGAGCCGATTTACAAGTCTTCTTCAACTTTCTGCTTTAAGCCCATCTTGCTTTCGGCCCATAAATTATTCCTGTTAATTTATGGCGATAACAGGCAGTTGATTGGATCTACTGCGAATTCCATTTTATTGCAAAAACGTGTTTTATAGTAAAACAGTCATAACTTTTGCATACGAACTCGGATTTAGGCGAATTTTATATCGATTTGTATCTACAGAAAAAGTTAGACTTGGTTCAGAACAGAGCTGCTGTTTTAACGAAATTTAGATTTGCGAAATTCGGCACAGAAATAGAGTTTTTGGCGTTTTAAGTTCGGACATCGGAATCGCATAACTCTGTTTTGTAGGTTTTGTGATCGGTATGGCCCCTATGTGCATGTGATGCATGTGTGTAATTGTTTCATGACATGCGTATCGTGATTATGACAATTCGGCCAGAGCCATATAAATTATTGCATTTGATGTAATGGCTTGTGTGCCAACCTGTGATGATCCAAGTCGTGAATGTAATTTTATTTACTAGCTATTAGGTGTAATAGCGAGTTCTAGTTCTTGGAGGCTTCATCACATGGAGGATGGTGCACATGAAACATGGAGATGGAGATTAACATGGTGAACAGGTTCTATGGAGATAGAGATCACCATAAGAACATGGGCTGTACTGATTCACAACTATGTGCTTACCGTTCTTATCGTTTTACTTCAATATGCGATAATGAGTTTTCAGCATACGATAGAAGTAGAACGACTGGTCCCTCACAAATTTTAAGTTATCATGCCCTACCAACTAAACCTTGCAATGTCCCAAGTCATGTACGATTGGTAGTGGGTCTATGAAATTAGGGCACCATCAATTTTCCTTGACTAGACAAGTTCGTATTGGATACTTACGCGCATAAGGGTTGGTCAGCTTGACAAGGCTATCTTAACGGTTAAGGACCTTGGGGCATAAAGGTTGGGAGCCGAGACATAGAGATGTCACCCAACAATAAGAGTCATATGCGATATGATTAGCAAGGAGTTGCTGACCAATCTATCTTGTCTTCTAGCGTTGATGCTAAAGCTCACTAGTTTACTTGATAGTTGTGGGTCTTGAATCACTAAGAATCAAAAGAGGGATATTGATTTTAGTGGGAGTAAATTCTATTAAATGTTTAATGTCATTTACTCCATCATGAATACGTTTGTCTTAGTATTTTGCATTATTATTTTGTTGTAGATCATGGTCCGCAACAACACCCAATCTTTTTCATTGCGGTCGATCCTTGAGAAGGACAAACTGAATGGGACTAACTATGCAGATTGGATCCGCAACCTGAGAATTGTTCTCAGGACAGAGAAAAAGGAAGATGTCCTGGATACCCCATTACTAGAAGAGCCTGTTGATGATGCACCTACTGAGGAAAAGACTGCTTACAGAAAAGATTGTGACAACAACCTTGAAGTAAGCTGCCTTATGCTCGCTTGCATGGAACCTGACATACATATGCAGTTCGAGACAAACCATGAGGCACACGATATGATCATGGCGCTTCAGGACATGTTTCAAACTCAGGCCAGGACTGAAAGGTTCAATGTGTCCAAGGCCTTTGTCGAGAGCAAGCTGGCAGAAGGCGCTGCAGTGAGTCCGCATGTAATCAAGATGGTTGGTTACACACAGAGGTTGGAGAAGCTGGGCTTCCCACTTGGCCAAGAGTTGGCCACTGATTTCATTCTCGCCTCTTTACCGCCAAGCTATGGGAACTTCATCTCGAACTACCATATGCATGGGGTAGAAAAGGGCCTGACTGAACTGTGTGGCATGCTCAAGACAGCAGAGAGTGACATCAAGAAGAGCACAAGCGGCGGCCATGTGATGGCTGTCCAGAACAAGCCTGCTTTCAAGAAGAAAGGTTTTTCTTGGAAGAAGAAGGGCAAGGCTAAGGTTGCAAACCCTAAGGCAAACCCTGCACCCAAGGCTAAACCTAGACCAGCTGCAGATAATGAGTGCTTTCATTATCACGAGAAGGGACACTGGAAGAGGAATTGCAAGCTGTACCTCGCCTCATTGAAGAACCGTTCTTCCACCTCAGGTACGCTTGTTATTCATATTACAAAAATATTTCTTGCTGATTCTTGTGTTAATTCTTGGGTATTTGATACCGGATCAGTTGCTCACATATGCAATTCGATGCAGGGACTAACAAAGAGTAGAAGCGTTGGAAGAGGAAAAGTTGACTTCCGCGTCGGCAGCAAGAGTTGCTGCTGTGGCCGTCGGGACGATGCAACTTCACCTACCGTCAGGATTTATCTTGGAGCTTAGTAGTTGTTATTTTGTTCCTAGTTTGAGTCAAAACATTCTGTCTCCTTCATGTTTGATGAAGGATGGTTATTCTTTTGCGAGTGAAAACAATGGTTGTGCTATCTCTAAGAATAATATGTTTGTGGCTTTTGCGTCCATTGTGAATGGGCTATTTGTTTTAAATCTTGATGATTCACCTATCTGTAATATTAATGCTAAAAGGCCTCGGCTTGCTGATTTGAATCCTAGCTACATGTGGCATTGTTGTCTCGGTCATATAAGCGAGAAACGCATGAAGAAGCTCCATTCGGATGGACTTCTAACTTTGTTTGATTTTGAGTCATACGAGACATGCAATGCTTGTTTGCTAGGCAAGATGACCAAGACGCCATTCACAGGTTTTCCAGAGAGAGTATCAGACTTACTAGAACTCATACATACTGATGTATGTGGACCAATGAGCTCGACTGCTATAGGTGAAATCCAATACTTCATAACTTTCACTGATGACTTGAGTAGATATGGCTATGTCTGCTTGATGAAGCATATGTCTGAAACTTTTGAAAAGTTCAAAGAATTTCAGAGTGAAGTTGAAAATCAGTGTGGCAAGAAGATTAAAGCCTTGCGATCTGATCGTGGAGGCGAATATCTGAGCCACAAGTTTAGCAATCATCTAAAGAGTTGCGGAATTGTTCCACAACTTACGCCGTCTGGAACACCTCAGAGAAACGGTGTGAATGAGCAACGTAATCGAACTCTGTTGGACATGGTTCGATCAATGATGAGCCAGTCGGACCTACCGTTATCGTTTTGGGGTTATGCTCTAGAAACAGTAGCTTTCACATTAAACAGGGTACCATCAAAATCCGTAGACAAGACACCATATGAGATATGGACTGGCAAGACTCCCAGTTTGTCTTTTCTATAGATTTGGGGTTGTGAAGCATTTGTCAAACGACTCCAGTCTGACAAGCTTGCACCCAAATTGGATAAGTGCATATTCGTGGTATACCCAATGGAGACCTTAGGGTATTACTTCTACAATCGATCTGAGGGCAAAGTGTTTATCGCTCGGAACGGAGTTTTCCTAGAGAAAGAGTTTCTCAAAGGAGAGAAAAGTGGAAGAACGGTGCAACTCGAAGAAGTTCGAGATGAGCCAATAGGACAAGACTCTACAAGTGACGCTAATATAGCTGAACAAGTGAGATGCCTACGGCAATAGAAGCACCTCCGCAACCACGAAGGTCAGCAAGGCTCCGCACAGCGTGGGAATTATTATTCTTAGACAGTGGTGAGCCTGTGACATATGCAGAGGCGATGGTAGACCCTGACTCTAAGAGATGGCAAGATGCCATGAAATCCGAAATAGAATCCATGAAGAAAAATCAAGTTTGGAACTTGATAGACCCGCCTGATGGTGTGAGAACCATAGAGTGCAAATGGATCTATAAGAAGAAGAAAGATATGGATGGAAATGTTCACATCTATAAAGCTCGACTTGTCGCAAAAGGTTTTCGACAAGTTCAAGGAGTTGACTACGACGAGACTTTCTCGCCGGTAGCGATGCTTAAATCTGTTCGGATTATTGTAGCTATTGCTGCATATTTCGATCATGAAATATGGCAGATGGATGTCAAAACAGCTTTTCTTAATGGAAATTGGACCAAGGACGTGTATATGATGCAGCCCGAGGGTTTTGTCGATCCGACCAATGCTGGAAAGGTATGCAAGCTTCAAAAATCCATTTATGGATTAAAGCAAGCATCTCAGAGTTGGAATATTCATTTCGATGAAGTAATCAAAGGGTTTGGCTTCATTAAAAACAAAGAAGAAGCTTGTGTTTACAAGAAGGAAAGTGGGAGCTATGTTGCATTTCTAGTCCTGTATGTAGATGACATACTGCTGATTGGAAATAATATTCCTATGCTTGAGTCCGTAAAGACTTCACTAAAAAATAGTTTTTCGATGAAGGATTTAGTAGAAGCAACATACATACTGGGCATCAAGATCTATAGAGATAGATCAAAGAGGCTTATAGGATTAAGCCAAGATACTTACATTGACAAAGTGTTGAAGTGGTTCAATATGGAAGAGGCAAAGAAAGGGTTCTTGCCTATGTCACATGGCATACATCTTAGCAAGACTCAGTGTCCTACGACGACTGATGAGCGAGAGCGCATGAACAAAGTTCCATATGCCTCGGCAATTGGATCTATCATGTATGCAATGATAAGTACACGCCTAGATGTTTCTTATGCTCTAAGTGTTACGAGCAGGTACCAGTCAGATCCAGGTGAGAGTCACTGGACAGCTGTGAAAAACATCCTCAAGTACTTGAGAAGAACTAAGGATGTGTTCCTAGTCTATGGAGGTGAGGAGGAGCTCGTTGTAACCGGTTACACTGATGCTAGCTTCCAAACCGACAAAGATGATTCAAAGTCTCAGTCCAGTTTTGTGTTCAAAGTAAATGGTGGTGCGGTTAGCTGGAAGAGTTCCAAGCAAGAGACGGCGGCCGATTCTACAACAGAAGCCGAGTACATCGTAGCTTCAGAAGCTACGAAGGAATGTGTTTGGATAAGGAAGTTCCTTATTGAGCTTGGTGTGTTCCCCAATGCCTCTAGCCCGCTAGATCTCTACTATGACAACAGTGGAGCTATTGTGCAAGCCAAGGAGCCAAGGAATCACCAGAATAGCAAACACGTTATGTGGCGATTTCATCTCATTCGAGAGTTCATCGATCGTGGTGAGATCAAGATATACAAAATACACACGGACCTGAACATTTCAGATCCATTGACAAAACCCCTTCCACAGCCCAAGCATGAGAGGCACACAAGAGCAATGGGTATTAGATACATTCTAGATTGACTCTAGTGCAAGTGGGAGACTGTTGGAAATATGCCCTAGAGACAATCATATTTCCTTGTATTCATGATTAACAAAGTGTTCCTTGAATATCCATGGATGACAACTTGTATTGATTAATGCTTATGTGAAGTATTTGTGAAACTCTATACTTGTATGAATATTCTAAAATATTCCTAGCCAGAGTTCATGTGAGGACACACATGAATATTAGACTAGCACATGTATTAGTTGATTGACTATGTTTCACAAGTCATGGACATGGGGATGTCAAACTAATAATGTGGGCTCATGTGAGACATGAGACTGAACTGACCCAACACGAGATGATGACTTCTCATTACACAATATGTACGCTGTGTCCTAAGACTTGAGATCGTCGTATGTACTCAAGATGTGAACCGACTTATTTATGAGCCATCAAACGTTGCACCGTAACAGGGTAGTCATAAAGGTGGCTTTCGGATCTGTTAAGAAGCATGCTGTGAGACATAGTTGGTCAAGATGGGATTTGCCCCTCTCTACAAGAGAGAGATATCTTTGGGCCCCTCGAGTGATTCGGATCAGGAAATGCATGGCCATGCTGTGGTTAAGAGTTAGCCAAGTATTCCGATCACAGGATCGAGAAAGAGTGGTCGGCTTCAAGCAAGACCAAATATCGTGAGGCAAAGGGAACAACATGTATAAGATTGTGACGGCTCGACAGATATGATTCGCGCGTGCTTAGGAGTTAACACGTCTTGCTAGAGACCGCTACCAACTATTGGCCAGTAGGAGTACTGTGCCATGTCTATTCACGCGTGAGCCCATAGGGTCACACACTTAAGGGCCAGAAGCCTAATGAGGATGAGATCCAAATTACACTGGGCTTAGATGCACTAATGGGTTTCCATTGGCCCATTAGGGGATGCCCAAGGTGGGGCCCATGGAAGCCCACCTAGGGGGCGCCCAAAGGGGCTATAAATACAAGGGTTGGGGGGCGGGTACTGTAACCCTAGCCGCCCCTCCTCCTGCTTCGCTTCCTCGTGCATCTAGCCCTAGTTCGTTCTCGATGATCTAGCAGTCCGGAGTGCGAAGCTTCTTCCCGTACGTGTCGACTTCATGGAGGTGCTGCGCTTGCTGCGCAAGGACGAGCCGTTCGTGAGGTGGTTCACGCAACTGTACTGCCGGCTTCCATCTGCACTACACCGACGTGCTACAGAAGTTCCGCAACCGCGCGTCTAGTGGTAATCCCGTGATCTATAACTGCAGTAATCCTGGTTTATGCGGTAGAAAATTTTTGTTTTTGCTACCCCATATTCCTACAGGAACACCATCCCAGGGAGAGAAAACTGCCCGAGTACTAGCCCTGCAGGGAGTAGTTGGAGATTCTTCCCGCCGAGTTCAACGGCTCGAGGGTAACAGAAGCTGTCCGTGCACCTATCGAAACAGGATCACAGAGATGTTACGCAGAGGAGTGTTCGTGAAGGATGGCCCGGAAGCTTAGCTATTGCTTTTCCGCTTTCTGATTGATTTTTCTTAGACCCAAGTGGTTTGTATCCGGAAACTTGTATCACAATCCTTGGGATTATGTATTAATTAAACCCTTGTAATGATTATGTTGAGAAGCATTTTTGTGATATGTAATTGAAATGAGATCTGTATGTGATAGCTACTGATCCAGGAACTATCACGAGGATACAGGGAGTCAGATTCTCCTTACGGAAACCGGTTCGTTTCATACTCTGTTTGTTTCAATAAAAACTTTAAGACAAAAGCTCACAGTACCATATTTCAATGATATATTTTTTTTAGAGAGATAAACCTTTTAGTGTATTCTAATTTGCCTATGACTTTTACAAAAATTGCTTATAGATTTATAAAATATTGCTTCACATTCCTGAGTTTAAATAAGTGAATATTAGTGTTGATATTAAGAAGATAGATTGGTTCGTGTGATTAGTGGATGGAGGTAAACAACTTTCTTGTGTTGGGTAAATATTTATTGCATTATGAATGATATACAACTTTAGCAGATCAATTGAGCATTTTAACTAATTTATTTTGATATTTTTGCTGTTCTACATAAAGCAAATTTTGTGTGCTTAAAAAATATCATCAAAGTATAGGCAAATGGAGTCTTATTTTGAAGGTCTCGTTAAAAGAGATACAATTGTCCAATTGTAATTTGAATTTAATGGATGGTTAAAGAAATAATTTTTTTTTCAAAATTTTGAAACTGCTTCTATGTGCCACTCCATTTGAGAGGCCTATCAATTCTATGCATATTGTATTTTACACAAAAAACGAAAAAATTCTATCAAAGGATTACGTGGCCTAATAGATAGGTTAGATAAGCATATTATAGCATCATAATTGGTGGAAAAGGTGCGTAAATTAATATGGACTAAATTATGGCGGGTTGTATGTAAGTCATTACCTTGTAATAGGAGCTATCCGAAAATACTCCTATATGTGTGAACTTGGGCTTTTCTAAATTAGTTACGTGATGCTTATGCCAAGGTATTCGCGTGCATGATGTGTGTCACGATGCACATGGCGTTCCACGTATGCATGTATGTGTGAAGCGACAAGCATATACTCCCTCCATCCTGAAATACAAGGTATTATGAGTTTTTGCAGACAGATTATGAAGCTAAAGAAAAGGCGCATGTACCCTCATTAGTGTATTATTCAGTTAAGCAATTGCTTAATTTTATATACCCGCACCAAAACCAAGAAGATTAGCATGCCTTTTTTACTCCCTAGCCCACTGCAATTGATTTTTTTACAAAACTAACACCAAAACCAAGTAGGTTAGCATACTTTTCTGTCCAAAGAACTCTAGAATGTCTTACATTTGGTTATAAATTTTGAACCCTCCAATGCTTACATTCTTGGACGGAGGGAGTATCTATTTCTATGTTACACATAGCTAAATCTAATGTTTTAATTAAACATCACAAAACCGCATAGAATGTGACGTAAAATGAAGAAAAACTATAAATATGAATGTGAATGGGTAAGGATATATAGTTATTGGCAATAGCACTGTTGGATAGTTGTATATGTACTATCTATTTCCTTGTCAAACACATAGCTCAACTAACCTCATATTTCTACTAAAAGATGTAAACCCACAATCCCACGTAGATGTACGATGCAATAAAATGAAAAAGGCTACGACAATGCACATGAATAGCAAAGCATATCGAGTTATTGATAATATACAGTCTATTTTGATTTTTTTATTCACCTTCTTGTTTATTCAGTATAGAAAATACATGTGTATGAAGTTAAGGAAATATTGTCTAAGTATGAACAAATTAAATAGAATGCACAAAGTAAGTAAATTTTATTAGCTGTGTTTCATAGTCTCACTAAATTAGTGGCCTGTGCATACCTGTTAATAGAAGCTGAAGACGAATGGCGGTGGTTGAAATAGAGAAAGCTATGAACCTCTAAGGTACTGAAGAAGGGTGAGGCGGGGCGAGACACCGTTGATGTAGACGACCTCCTCGTCGGACCACTCCTCCGCCTGTGCCACCTCCTCCTCCTTGTGCGGCCTCATGCGCGACCCATCCACGAGATTCTTTCATTGGCTCGCGGAGTTGGGTTGGCAGCAAGAGTGGACGAGCTCGGAAGCAGTGGAGGATCGACGTGACGTGACCCTGCTCGACGGAGCTGCTGCATCTGAGCTAATTAATTTGGCACACTCGCTGTAGCGCCGTACGTCAGCTGACCAGCCAAACGTTTTTAAGATGGCTCTGTGCAATAAGAACACCTAACACCAGATCTGACAATTTTGATGAAATTTGAGGGGAAAATATAATACTGTTGTTTAGACAAGCATAGCAGTTTACCTGCCGCCTGCACAATTACGCACTAATCATTAACATTACTTTTCAATTTGTACGGGTGCGTGCATAAAAAAAATTGCCGTTCAGACAAGAACAAAACTAGCTACAGTCCGAGCAGACAATCATGGACAGGCAATACATTAAAATTATACTGTTCCGAAAATAATTTTGTCAGCATTTGGTCCGAATATAATTTCAGCTCAAACTTGTTCAGTATTGACTATATCAGTAGTCTAAATCATTTGGCCTTCAACCGGTGCCCGCCTCGTCTTGTGCAACTGGACATTCGTTCTTATGTTTTTGGCTTGAAACTAACATCCACTTTAACCTTGGGATTAGTAGGCAACGCCTCAAAATCTTCCAAGAAACACGTTTACCCTCCTTAATTATCTTGCCATCTAGATTCATTGCATTTTGGGCAGACATCCATTATTTTGACATAATCGAAAACCTAGTTCATCAAGATACTTCTTTGCCTCTTCATATGTTGAAGGTAATTTGGACAGAGGGGATGCTGAGGATATTAGCTTCAATATTTCATTAAATGTTGTATTGCTGATTTGATAGCATGACTTGATACGGACCAACTTAACCTTACAGCAATCAAGAATATATAATTATAAAAGAAAAAGAGGGAATAAGTTTTAGGAGGACCACCTCCCTTGCGACTCCACATGTGCCGCCACCGCCCCCATATGGCCCTTCATGTGACGTCAGCGAGCAAATCATCCGACATGGCGACATCCGCTATAAAGAACAGACCCTGAAACTGCCAGCCATGGCATCTCCATCTTCCACACTAATCCAGCAGTAAGCGTACTCAGGCATCTCCATCCTGTGCCTGTGACACTAGAGCAGGTCATCCGATTCTCCTCATCTCCTGGTCCGTGATGATCCCGTTCGCGACGGTTGAGGCGGCCGAGGAGGCGCTCGGGAGATCCATGACCTGGGTGGAGGCGGCGTGGTTCCGGTACTCGGCGTCGACACCGGACTACTGCCTCTGCTTCCACAACTTCGTCATCCTCTTCGCCTGCTACACGCTCACGCCGCTGCCCCTCGCCCTGCTCGAGCTCTGCGCGCCGGCAAAACTGACCACGCCCTACAAGCTTCAGCCCAGGGTGCGGCGCCGGCTGTCGCCGGTTGCCTTCCTCCGTTGCTACACGGACACAGCGCGCGTCTTGTTGCTCCTCACCATGGGGCCCCTCCTGCTCATCCCCTACCCTGTCGTTAAGGTTCTTGCATGTACACACACGTACAAATCTTTTGCCAGCAGGATGTTAACTTTTTTATTCATCTCCTTACTAATTGTGACTGTATACCGATCCATCAGATCTCGGGGATCAGGACAGGGCTGCCGCTTCCGTCGCCGGGGGAGGTGGCGGTGCAGCTCTTGGTGTACATGCTCATGGAAGACTACCTGGGCTACTGGTTCCACCGCTGTCTGCACAGCGAGTGGTTCTACGACAAGATCCACTACGTCCACCACGAGTTCAGAGCTCCCATGGGATTCGCCGCGGCACACGCGCACTGGTCCGAGTCGCTCGTGCTGGGCTTCGCCGCCTTCGTTAGCATAGTCCTCGTACCGTGCCACATAACCACCTGCTGGCTCTGGTTCGCCATCCGCGGCGCCGTAGGTGTCGAGATTCACTGCGGGAAGATGACATCATTATCGCTGCATTTTTCTTCCTAGGTAGCCAAGCTCTCTGTTTTATTTAGACCAAATTGGAGCAGTGACCCTTTGTTTCAATTGCAGGTTCAGTTTCCCATTCAGCCCCACCAAGCTTATCCCGTTCTACGGAGGTGCAGAATTCCATGACTACCACCATCACTATGGAGGAAAATGGAACCACAGTAACTTGGCTCCTTTGTTCACCTTTTGCGACTATATATATGGGACGCATAGAGTATGTTATTAGCAGTTTTTTATGAGCAAGTTTTAGCATGGTTTATGCATCAAACCATGCAGCAAGAACTGGTGGAACATAATCATGCATCGTACACTGAAACCCCAAAATTTTTTTTGTTGTATTTCAGGGTTACAGGCACCATAACGAAAAGATAATAAAGGTAAATTCATATTGTCAACATCTCACCCCGTTGGATATATATAACATGCATCAAAGTCTTTTCTTTTTCAATTATACTGAAAATAAAGAAAATAACAAATAATGAATCTCAACTTTTCCACTGAAGGATACCGCCAATATTACTTTCGAGAATGAAGGGTTTGATGGATCCAAAAGATGGAGACAAGACTAGAGTGTATCGGCAAGACCACCTCTCATCATGATGCTGTGATTGGTCAGTTCCTTATATAGTGCCATATATCCATTTTCTGAAAAAGAATCAAATGAAAATGAAAATGAAAATGAATACAATTACCATTGGCTCTATGATGCAGCCTGAAATATCTTGAGTCATCTCCCCTGCAACACGACATACCAGGCTCAAATTCAAGTGAACTCGTCGATGTTAGTCTGACGCCGTATCCACTGGCTACTCTTCTGTGGTGCTAGAGGTATGATTCAGCAGGCGCTGTGTACACAAGGTACTCCAAGATGATTTAGGAAGGTTGTGACTTGTTTCTTGACCTCATGGTTTTGTGCTGCTGTGGGCGCTTTTGCAAATTCTGTATTGATCAACTCCAATGGCTTTACCGGTGGCATCGTTCTTGGTTGGCGTGTCGTCTGTTTTTCGCTTGTACCGGGTCACCGGTGGCCCACATATTCTGAAACAGGACACCATTTGTTGATGCATTAAAGGAAGTACTGTTTTATGAATGGACACAACAACTTCAGCTTCTAAACCATCTGTGATGTTGTTTGTGAACTTTTCCTGCACTTCATCTGACAACAGAAGCAAGATGATTGCCAACTGAGTGTAGCTTGATTAGTTAGGTTCCTAAGGAACATATAGTACATTCATGAGTACTGATATAAATTTTTTAAGGGCAAGATTCCTCCGCTGCCTAAAACACTGCTGGAAGTCTATAAAACTCCCTAACATTTGTCTAGGGTCCTCTACTTCACATCCTGACCTATAAAACCAGATGTCGTACTATACACCCTGAACTAATAACTAAAACCATTTATTCTCCCCCTAGGTTGTTTCACTAATAAGTAGTTTCTCCTCACCGGCACACATGGAGGTCCACTAGTCAGGGATAAATGGATTTCTATAATTTCAATGTTTTAGGGGGTTATTTGCAAAAGTGTGAAGTCTCGTTAAGGATATAAATATTTAAAGGGTTATACAAGGGCCTTTTTTTTACGAAAGACCATATTCTTGCTCTGGCTGGCTCGTGCTTCCAGGCATAGGCGTATCCAATGGGTGGCACCGGTATGGTGCGGCATACCCTAGGTTAGTACACGTACTCCCTTCATTCCACACTAAATCAATTTCTAGATCTTAAATTTACCCAAAATAAGTGTACATCTACAAATAGGATAAACTAACTCTAGTTTTTTTTACTTTCTCTTCACTCGAGGTACAAGGATTACATCTTGATAGGAGTACATACATATATTTACACTAACATTGATCTCTTCCCTAAAACTTTAGAAGTGCACTTATTTTGGGACGGAGGAGTAGCTGTCTGTCACCTCCTCCGACCGGGCTTGTACCCTAATCCCTTTGTCTTGGACGTTAGAGTCTTGCACGACACACCCGCTTCACAACTCGTCCACTCCCCTACCCCCAGGCGCCCCTCGACGTCTGGGCGGCGGTGCCATCGTGGCTTTGCCTTGATGCGTCCCAACCCTAGACGGGCAAACGACCATACCTGCGGATGTCAAAACCTGGCCCCGCTCCTATCCGGCCGCCGGCACCCAGTCCATGGTGTCATGGCCGGTGGCCTACTTCAACCCTCCTATGTGCTGGTAAAGTGGTGAGCAGCTTTATCATCTGTTTGTTCCGTGTATATCCCCCCCCCCCAATCTCTAACCTTAACTTTTCTTTGATGCAATCTAATTTGTTAGCTAGTTGTTGTTAGATTTTACCATTTAGTAGTTGTGTATCGTATTGCAGCGCAATTTTATGAAACTTTACAGTTGCTAAATGGATTTTACCGGTTCGCATATGAAAATTTTGGTTCGGCATACCCCATGTAAAAATTCTGGCTACGCCACTGCTTCCAGGTCAGGGTCCTTTTCTTCTTCTCGCCCTCTCAAGTGTCACCCATGGCTCTGTTAAAAAAAAAGTGTCACCCATGGCTGCTCGCCTCAGGCCTCCCGTTTTAATTTGTGCCCAGTTGCCCAGGCCTTTGCATATCCTGATACTCTCCCAAGGCAAATCTTAATGGCATTGTCATAGGAATATCACGAGCATTAAATTTGGTAACATGATAGAGTGATTGACATCCCTCTCACACCCCAGACACTTCCCATCCTCTTTTTTCATAATGACTCTGTCACGATAACAAATTTAATATTTATGATACTCATATGAAACTTCCATTAAGATTGATCCCACGCATAGGCTGATGGCCTACCGTGGCTTGGGCCAGATCAACCTGCTGCTGCCGAAGTCCCAACGCTGCCCCCACCTCCGTCGATTTTGCCAGTTTAATCACGCCACTCTATCAAGCCAATCTCAATGGAAGTGTCATAGAAGTGTTATGAGCATTAATTTTGCTGATATGACAGAGTCATTACGAAGAAAGAGAATAGGAAATGTCATGGGATGTGAGAGAAGTGTCATCATGATGACACTCATCCGACTCGACTACCTAGTTCACGGTTTTGGTAATTGTACCGATGACACTCCCGCTGAGACCACGGCTTCTTGTACCAATTTTTCCTGGCACATTACTAAATCTGCTGGTGCTAATTCACTTCTTTTTAATAGATAGGCAAGGTTGTTGTTCCGACGGATAACTCTCTTATAAAGTTCATTAATATCCGAAGTCACTACTTTATCCCCAGACCTATAAACAATGGGTCTCAATTCAGGAGGAAGAACCGGTAATAAGCACAAAACCATCCATTCTGGTTCTACATTTGTTTGAAGAAAATGTTTCGCCAATTGCATGCGTCTAATCAAAAAAACTTTTCTTATTCGTCTTTTTCTATCTTCCCATTCATCTCCACTATACCCCTCGTCTTCTAATTCTTTCCATTCAACCAAGGAATTCTCTATAATAATTCGCAAATCCAAATCCGCTAATTGTTCTCTAATAGCACCTGCTCCTGTCGCAATTTCCCGATTTCGAAATGTTGCAAAGCCTGGGGTAGAAAAAAAGGCCTCATGCTCACCGTGCCACCACTGTCTGGTTTGCCGGGTACCAATCCTCTCTGCACCCAGTCCACGCGCTCCGAATCGTCGTTGCAAGCCCAGCGGCCGCGAGGTCTCGCACTCTTGCTCGGTTTTGCAGTTTGGGATAAAGTAGTCCACTTGCAATAAACTGAGAGGTTATGTAAACTTTTTCTAATACTGCCCAGGTGATTGGATCTAGTTGCAGTTGGTAAGCGGAATTACTTTCTACTAGTTTTCAGTGTTCAACTGATCGATGATTGCCTGGTAGACATGTCCTAGGTGACCCTTCGGACTAGCTGGCAGGCATCACAGATAGTTTCATCTACATTTTAATCCTTGAGGTATGTTATTAGGTACGCATGACGTAAAATTGTTATATGTGGAATCTTTTATGAAATATGTATTCTTAGCCTGAGTGTGAGGTCAGGAAATGGATTTCTCCATGAGCTCCAGCACATGTCATGGCATTTCAGCTGCTGCCGATTAAATTTATCAAGATATGATAAGATTTGTAAACTAATGAGTTGATGATGGAGTCGGTGGGTGTTGTTGGCAAGTCGGTGTGCAGCTAAGGCTGCAACCACGTGTGGGAGTTGTTGGTGAGCCGGTAGACATCAGAGATGTGGCTGCAGCAGCACTTATACCGCCTCTGCAGCAGTCGGATGGTGTTGTTGAGAGCACAGCCGTGGTGAGTGATATGGCTATGGATGAGGCTGATCCACACAAGGTGTGTGGAGCTGACCAAGAGGGCTTCACTATTACTGAGGCTGATGCTGGGACCAATATGCTTGGTGTCGTTGGGATGGACGGTTGCGAGGAGGCTTTGGTGATGCCGGTGAAGTTGGTTTCCGTGCAAGCACAGGGACCTAGTCGCCGCTCTAGCGCGAGAAGGGCGGGATCTCTCGACGAGCACTCGTTGGTGAGGGCACAACGTCTTACTGCGAAACGCAACCTTGATCCACAAGGTACTTGCTTGGGCTCTTTCTTATGTCTTTCCAATAATCATATTATTAACAATATTACCAACCTAGGCGTATTTATGGGTAACAATGATTTAGTAGTAAAAAAAGTGACTAGGGAAATTAGAGAGTTCCAACATGGTAGGATAGCCAATTCTCCAATATCTAATATCAAAGTTAAACGAGATCTTACGAAAGATCTTGATGAATAAGATACACAGGAAGATGATGGTCTTGACCATGTCGGATTGAAGGAATTTAATAGTGATAAACTAGTGGATGGTCCAACAGAGAGCAATAGTCACTTAGATGATATCACTACAAGAAATCCTTTGATCCATGACGAATTTTCCGTGATCTTTACGAAAATCGTCATAAACAGACATTAGACATGATCTATGACGATTTATTAATTTTCGTCATAGATTTACAAATAGCCCATATGGGCTCTAATTTAGGCCTAGTATCTGTGACAAATATATGAAAACGTCATAGAATGAAAACTATATCTTCATGAATTTTGTATGGTGCTCAAACCACAATTTGAACCAAACTCTTTTCTCTTTTCTTTTGTCCCGCTCAAACTATCATTTATCTCGCTACAGCCCATTGTCCCAACGCAGCCCAGGTCCAGTTCGTGACCTTTCTTGGCTCACGCTTTTTTCATTTTTATATGAAAAAATACAAAATTTCAAAAATATATGTCGAATAGGGAAATTTTCAAAAATGGGTGCCTGTCGCCCATCCAGTTGGCGACAGAACCTAAATGTAATTTTTTACATTTAGGTCATGACGCCCAGGGCGTATTAAACAGTGAACTTGTAAAATCGGTATAAAATCGTAGAAAAATCAGAAAAATATAAACTCAACTGTTCTGGATTTTATGAAACAAGATCTACAACTTTTGTTACATAAAGTTTTTCATTTGATCAACGTATCTTGCTCTATTTTAAATACCAGTTTAATACATTTTTATTTAAATCTCAAGATCCATCCTTTGGATGCATGTTATCTTTGGCCAGAGTGTTGCATATGGTGAGCATAGGCTTGTACAAAATTGGTAGGCCCAGAAAACATTTCTAGAATAAGTTTTTAAATTAGATCTTGCAATATGTCTAGTTTAAATGTTTTATTTATCCATGCTGCGATACTGAGTATTAGAAGCCATAACTTTTACAGTACCATTATTTTATTTCCTAAGAGCTATAAAAAAAGTTTGGTAAATTTTAGATAAGCACAACTAGACCAAATGAATTATTTTAGATTTTTCTAGGTACAAGAACTATTTTTCTTGATTTAGATACATTGATCAAATGAAAAACTTTATGTAACAAAAGTTGTAGATCTTAACTGAATGCAGAGCAACTAATTTTGTAGCTATTATTAGAAATAGCATAACTGTTCTTTTGTAGCTCAGTGTTTTCTCTCTTTTTTTATATTCTATATGCAGCTTTTTTATATATGAGATTTAGCTGCTAATATATGAATCATGCTTGTTTATATATAATCATTAGTGCATAACTTTCATACAAAACACTATATACCTATGATTTGTCTGAATTCATTCCATCTTTGCACATATGGTACAAATATTTTTTTTTTCTTCAAGTGCTTCTAGTGTCAGAGTTATCTATGACCAACAAAGTCCCCATATTTTCTTATCTTGCTAAATACTTAAAGAAATTCAGCTAGTTTCAGTATTTTCCATCCCAAATATTACCCTTTGATTAATTATTTGGCATGTGCTCTTTTCATGATAGGATGAAATGGAACAAGGAAAAAGCGGTGTGAAGAGATTGGAAATTTGAGGCAAATGCTGGAGCTTTTTCTATTTTTGTTTTTGGTGTGTTGCTTTTGATACTAGAAGATAACATGCAACTTGTTATTTTGACATGCTTCTCAATGTAAATCAATGTAAATATGAGATATATTTGATTTATGCTGTGGTAAATGGGCTGGATATTTTAGTATGTTTTTTGGTCTGAAATGACAATTCTAATAAAAGGGCTGAAAATTGGGCCAAATTGATGGGCGGAGGCTTTTATGGGCTGAAAAGAATGGCCCAAGTTTTAAAATGGGCTTGTTAATAAATGGGCTATGAATGTAATATCATTGTGCACATCAGCTGCCACGTTAGCACCACTTTCCATGTCATCGGCTATGTCATTGACCACGTAAATTTACACATCATTATTACTATCCACGTCATCATCAAGTCAACTGCAACGTCATCTTCCATGTCATCAATGTGTGATATGACAATTGAATTCATGATGAAAATTATACTGTTTGTGATGTTTTCTTTTGTCATAGAAAACGGGATTGGGTTGGGTTTTGGGGGCCCAGAGATATTTTATGGCGGTTTCAAAACGTCATGGATCAAACAATCTGTGACGAAATTTTAAGAAACGTCACAAAGTGTGATTTGTGATGCTTAATACATGACGCAATTTGAGATCGTCATAGATACTGTTTTATGACGGTTTTTTAGTGATCTGTGACGAAATTTAATCGTCATGAATCAACAGATTTTTTGTAGTGTATTTGTCTCTTTACATTGACACAAAAATCCAAAACCGGCAAATGAAAAAAAGTGAAGGTCCCAATTCATAAGAAAGGGACAAAAATAATGAAAAATAAACACAAAGAGTCTAAATGAAAGGCATTTTTTAGAATAGCAGAGGTCTTCAGGACTTGGCTAAATTTAGATTCTTGTCTGATCTTACCAAGGAGCACAACCTTGATTTCATTGCTCTTCTGGAAACCTATAGAAAGAATTTTACAGGTATAGAATTAAATAATATTTGTGGTGGTAAATATTTTTTGTGGAGTTGGATTGATCCCAAAGGACGTTCTGGTGGAATCCTGTTGGGAATTAATCCTTCCATCTTTGATATTGGTTTCATTTCACAAGGTGATTACCACATTAAATTTCGGATGAGGAACAAAGTTGATGGTTTTCAATGGAATCTAATCATTGTCTATGGAGCAGCTCAAGCTGAGCATAAAAAAAGCTTTTTGACTGAGATAGTCCAATGCTGTCAGAATGAGCCTATACCTCTTCTTATGGGGGTGATTTTAATATAATTGGAGGCCCAAATGAGAAAAATAATGATCGGTATGACAATAGATGGCCATCTTTGTTCAATACGGTCATTAATAGTCTAGATCTAAGAGAAATTGAATTGTCAGGCCGCAAATTCACTTGGGCTAATTCTCTATCTGAGCCTACTTTTGAAAGGTTAGACAGAGTCTTAGTTTCCCCAGAATGGGAGTTAAAATTCCCACAGGCCACAGTTCAAGCCTTACCACGTGAAATTACTTTGGATCATATGCCATTTCTTCTTTCTTTCGGAGACACAGGAGGCGCAAGCCAACCAATTTTCTGATTTGAATTAGGTTGGTTAACTCGAGATGATTTCCAGGAAGTAGTAGAAAGATCGTGGACGTCCGATTGCGAAGGAAACACAGTCCTTAACATATGGCAAAACAAAATAAAAAGGCTACGACAATTCTTAAGAGGTTGGGCCAAAAATAAAAGTGGGCACTACAAGAAAGAGAAAAAAGAACTCATATATAAATTAGATATGTTGGACAAAAAGCAGAAACACAAACTCTCAATCAATGGGAGGTAGATTTAAAACAAACCCTCAAAACGAGATTAATCCAACTCTTTCGGGAGGAAGAGATTAAATGGTACCAAAGAGTACCACAAAGTTACTTGATGGTGATATGAACACCAAATATTTCCAGCTTATTGCAAATGGGAAACATAGTAAAACGAGAATTTTCCAGCTGGAAGATGGTGGGAAAATCATTAAGGGGGATGAACAACTTAAGAAATACATCACTGATTACTATCGTGGATTATTTGGCTCTTCTGTCTTTTTCCCTTTGGCCATGGATGAGAATAGAAGGGAAGATATACCGCAGGTGACAGATGATGAGAAAGAAAAATTAATAGCGAATTTTTCCTATAATGAGATTCGAGAGGCCATATTCCAAATGAAACGCAACAAGGCACCTGGTCCGGATGGTTTCCCAGCTGAGTTTTATCAAGCTTTTTGGGATCTAATCAAGGACGACTTAATAGCTATGTTTGTAGAATTTCACAGTGGGATCCTTCCTCTCTATAGTCTTAACTTTGGCATCTTAACCCTCCTTCAAAAGAAGGATAATGCGGTACAAATTCAACAGTACCGTCCTATTTGTCTCCTTAATGTGAGTTTCAAAATTTTCACAAAAGTGGCGGTAAACAGATTGACACAAGTGGCGGACAAGGTCATCCGACCAACACAATCTGCTTTCATGGCAGGGAGATACATCTTGGATGGGATTGTAATTCTACATGAAACATTACACTAACTTCACAAAAATAAGATGAATGGGGTAATCTTAAAACTGGATTTCGAAAAAGCATATGACAAGGTCAAATGGTCTTTTCTTCAACAAACGCTGAGGATGAAAGGATTCCCCGAGAAGTGGTGCTCATGGATAGAATCCTTTGTGTCTAAAGGAAGCGTGGGGTCAAGGTCAATGATGATATAGGAAAATTTTTTCAGACTAAAAAGGGACTTAAGGCGATCCATTGTCTCCTTTGCTCTTCAATCTTGTTGCAGATATATTAGCAGTTACGATTGCTAGAGCAAAGCAGGATGGACAAATCTCAGGCCTTCTGCCCCATCTCGTGGATGATGGTATTTCAATTCTACAATATGCAGACGATACTATCATCTTCATGGATCATAATTTTGATGAAGCCAGGAACATGAAACTCATATTGACTACCTTTGAGCAGTTATCTGGCCTCAAAATAAATTACCATAAGAGTGAACTCTTCTGCTTTGGTGAAGCGAAGGAGGTAGAATCTGACTACATGAATATTTTTGGATGTCAGGTAGAGGAAACTCCTCTCACATATTTGGGAATACCGTAACACTTTAAGAGAATAAGTAATAAAGACTGGAAAGTCATAGAAGACAGGTTTGAATGTAAACTGAGTACATGAAAAGGCAAGATGCTTTCTTATGGAGGCAGGTTTACTCTCATAAACTCAGTTTTAAGCAACCTATCTGTCTATATACTTTTTTTCTTTGAAATCCCAAAAGAAGTTCTCAAAAAACTAAATTTTTATAGATCTAGATTCTTCTAGAAAGGGGATGGTCACAAAAGGAAATATAGATTATCCAAATGGGATATATTATGTAGACCAAAAGACCAAGGTGGACCGGGAATTATGGATTTAGAAGTCCAAAACAAATGTCTTTTAAGTAAATGGTTGTTCAAACTTACTAATAAAGATGACATTTGGCAACAGATACTCAGGAATAAATACATTGGATCCAAAACCCTCACTCAGGTTGAGAAAAAATCTAGTGATTCACAGTTTTGGTCGGGGCTTATGTCAGTAAAACAATATTTTCTTAAATCGATGATGTTTAAGGTACAGAATGGGAAACAAATCAGATTTTGGGAAGACAAGTGGTTGGGGGACTCGGCCCTTAAAGATCAATATCCCAATTTGATGGTTCACCGCAAACATGTTATAGTCCATGCAGTGCTCAACGGAGACCCTTTGAATGCCTCGTTTAGGAGACACCTTACGGGAAATAATCTGAGGAACTGGATGGCTTTGAGACATCGCATTGCTAACATCCAGCTGGGAGATAATAAGGATATCGGAATCTGGCAACTTCACAAAAGTGGCCAGTTTTTAGTTCGTTCTATGTACTCAGCTCTATTAGATGTTCGAGTTATACCCTTAAACAAGCTAGTATGGAAACTGAATTCCATTGAAAGTAAAAATATCTATTTGGCTACTCCACCGTGGGATTATCCCGACAAAGGATAATTTAGCCAAGCATAATTGGAAGGGAAGCAAACAATGTTGTTTTTGCACGAATGACGAAACAATTGCGCATCTCTTCTTCGGGTGCTATATAGCTAGGCTACTTTGGAGGATAATTTTTATCACTTTTGGTCTTACAAAACCTAATAATATTGTGCATTTATTCGGGTCTTGGCTGCAAGGTTTTAGGTGGGAAAAGGAAAATATAATTCACAGGCTTATGTGTGTTTCTCTGGTCGATCTGGTTATCCAGAAATGATTTAGTTTTTTATAATATTAAAAAACAAATTGTTCTTCAGATTCTTTTCAGGGCCACTTATCTCACCAGAACATGTGCGATTTTGCAAAAGGAGGAGGGCAGAGTTTTGATTGCAGATGCATGCCGCGTTTTGGAAGTGACGGTGATGGACATCTTTGCGCGGAACGGGTGGCAGTTTAGCAATAGGCTTTGTGGCTTGTAATTACTTACTGTTTATCTCTCAATGTTTGTAATAAGAGCTGGATATATCTCTTTGATATAGAGGCTGGAATATTTTTTAATATTCCTTTATCTAAAAAATATATGGCAACTCTGAAAATGCCGACAAAATTTATCACATATGAATAAATAAAGCATACACTAACGGTTCATGGAAAACTTTATACAGTATTGGTTCACACAAAATTTTAGGTTCAAAGAAAATTACATTAGAAAAACAGAAAAGTGAAAATATTGTATTAACACAGTTGAATTAAATTTTAACAAAACTGGCCGCATTAGTATAGACTCATGGTGCAATAAAGAACTGCCGACCACTGTAACTACTTTGCGATCTTCTCCCTCGCGTTACAAGTAAATAACTCTTTTTTGTAATGACCATATTATACCAAGATAGTGTAACGAATTGATACTCACCTAGTTGTTGGTATTTGTTACAATTACAGATAAATCCACAAGCATATGGATTTAGGGTAGCATTTCACCTGTGAGTATTCAGGGTATCATTATTTGTTTTCCATAGGGAAGGCGGCGATTTAAAGGATTATTAAGCTAATAATTATATCTTAATTGTTAGTCCAAACAAGCATAAGTGCTAATAAAGTAGGGTAGTGCGACACATAATAAGAATCAAACATAGATAAAGATAACTAAGTAGTGCAGGGAAGCAAAAGAAAGCTAAAGGATCCTAATGTACTTTTTTACTAAGATTACACACCTTATATTATACACACATACATATACATGGTTAGGACTTAGTTCTAGGCACCATGCACTAATGAGAGACCGAACCGGGCTGGTCTGCGAGCCGGTTACAACAAATTACGAACTCTTACATCATACTCGAACGTGGAGGACTATTACAAAGAACAGATATTGCTATCACCACCTGCCACCTACACCTGCCTCTATAACTCGTGGGTCACATGCGCGTACCCACGTGGAACTCCAACGCTCTAGATCAACAAGCATTGAACTAGAGCAACCATAAATATCACGAGAACCGATGCAGTGGCATAGATAGACTAGCCTAAATATGCAAGATATATGATATAGATATTGTTGGTGCTTTAGCGGCCAACCTACTAAGTGATACTCTGAGGTAGTAGAATTCTAGGTAAGGTGTCACCGAGATTAGGAACTCGAAGGTGCACACAACACAAGGTTTACCCATGTTCATGCCGCTGAATACCATAATACCCTAGATCCTGTTTAGTGGTTTGTATTGCATGAGATTGAGATGTTTTGGAGGGTTCCTTGCCCAGCCTTATATACTTGGGGGGGCAGGTTACGGGCCGTGTATTTCGGGTATTCCTACAGGCCGTGTATTTTGGGTATTCCTAGCCAGATATGACCTAAGGAGTCCTACTTGGGTATATCCAAGTAGTTTCCTTCTATGCCGACTAGGCCTACTCGTATTTGAGTACTTTACAATTGCTTCATGAGAAAGGTACAGGAAGTAACCTATCCCTACTCCGAAGTAACCACTAGTACATTAGTAGTCTCATCCCATGAATGCTGGTCTGACAAGCCCCTGAGTTCTTCGTTACCGAGTTCTTTGCAGGTTTCCAGTACTTTTAAGGCATCTTGAGTTCTTCCTCAGCTTCTATCTAAGTATGTCCTTCTAAGAATCTTCAGGCGAACAAGCGGCTATGTGGTGCTCAATTTTCTGATCATCTTGGTTTTGTGATCTTCATCTTTGGTCTGCAAAAATTTTCTTTTATATGGGGTGCGATGATAATTGCACTCCATATGGAGTGGCCCCCGAGCCTTGGGTTGAATCGAATTTTCATCTTCCTAAATATGTCGAGTATATGAAACCATGATTTGATGGCTACAAGGGCTCTCAGATTGATATTTGAAAAAACCCGAGAAAATCCCTAAAATAATGGTTGAAATAGATAACTTTTCGAGAAAAACCCACAAGGCCCCCAAATTGGATCCTTATCCAAAAAACCCATTTTAGTTACCGCTAGCTATTTAACCCCGCGGTAATATAGGATTACCTTTCACGCCTTCATTTCTGCCTTTTCCTCATTTGCATCTGCACAGTACGAACCCTAGCACCGCCGTTGCAGCCACATCTGCAATCTTGGGCCCTCCGCCTCCAAAATTGATACTCTTCCATCTTCTCCTATTCTCCACCCACCCCATCTCAACCCGTCTCCTGAGCCCCCGAGTGAATGTCAGGATTGGGAAGAAGGCTGTCGCCAGTAAATCCAGGAAGAGGAAGTCAAGAGAGAAGAAGGAAGTCGAGATCCCTCCACCCAAGATCTGGAAGGTGGAAGGACCATACTTTCTAGCTCCCGCAGGAGTTTGGAAGGAGAGGAAATGCATGGAGAATGATCTACTTCGGCTTGTTGCAGAGGGACTACTCCAAGATCGGGAAGCAGTCGAGTGGCATCCAGCTGGTACAGAACTACAGATGCGTTTCCTTTTGAGATGATTGGCGAGACTATCCTATTTACTCATTTTGTTGAGTGAGGTTTCGCTCCTCTGCCTTCCGGCTTCTTCCGTGGCCTCCTCTAATTCTACGGCCTCCAAGCTGAACATCGTAATCCTAATGTGATTACTCAAGTTTCTAAATTTGTCCATCTCTATGAGGTAACTTGGCATTCAACCCCATTTCTATCTCTTCAGCTAGCTATTCTATTGCAAGCCATATCCTGGCAATCATAATCCGAATGTAGTAGAGGTGCCAGGTTCCAATTGCACCCAGGAAACGACGATAGCAACATCGACTACAAGCTCCCAAGCAGCGATTTGGGCTAGCACACTGAGTGGTTCTATATTGGAACCACCGTTCACGGCTCCCTGAGTGGACTAGGGCCCTTCGAAGTACTCAGTGGAGTGGAATCAGACTCTGACAACCGCTGAGCTACGTACATCAAGTAGATTTGGTTGACAAGATCAAGGCTTTGAAAGCCAAGGGAGTCACTAGGGTCCTCCATTGCGTATTCATTGTTCGAGCAGAGGATCCAACTGCTTGAGAAGCAGGGCACCAGCGGTTATGAGTATCGTGGGACTTCAGATCCCTCGTGCATGTCCAATGATGTGCTGACAGAGGAGGAGATCATGAGGCAGGTGCAACAAATCCTTTTGAATCTGCAATCGACCCCTTACATCCCCAAGCTTTTCGGATGTCCCTCGTGCATGTCCAATGATGTGCTGACGAAGTAATTTTGTTGTAGAGTGTTCGTTCGAGTACTTATAAATTTCTCTCCGGACCAAGCAATTTTGTTGTAGAGTGTTCGCCTGAGTACTTATTTATAAATTATGGTTTTGATTTGACCTTTCATTATCTTTCGCAGAATGATCTTCGGGTGTATCCGCCCAAGATCATCCGCGCCACCAATGATCCCAAGGTAAGTAATCCAGTACGACACAGCACATGGCCACCAACACCGGAGTCAGACAATGAGGATGATGAACCATGGAATGATTCAGAAGATGATGACAATGAGGCACTAGACGCGTGGTTTCAGAACAAGGGCAAGGCATCTGCACTGCCTCAAGTTCTGCTGCGGCTGGGGAAGCATTTTGTCGCCAAGCCATCCTCATAAGCTGATGAATACTATGTGGATTCATCACACGTACTCCCCCGAGTACTCAAGAGGCCGCGTCGGGGCAGGATATGCCAGCGGCTTCAAATGTTGCCCTGCAAAGCACCAGGCCAGTGGTTCTCCACTACCGCCGATGCAACAGGTCTCAGCCACTCTACCCTCCGAGCAGGAGAAAACTAATGAGCTCCATGCTGCGGCGTCAGTTGCTGGGCCCATGGCCGCAGGCCCCGAGCAAGTGAGCCCGCGACATGTTGAATCTGTACTAACGACGAAACTCGTTCAGGTGATGTTAATCCTAAGGACAAGTACATTGCTACACATCAGAAAATTATCGAATTATGTATTTATATGAGACAATTTATAAGACAACCCATTATATGTATTGGCTTTTAGATCATCTTAAGGTGATGTGGCAATGCATGAGACCGTCTAATAGACTAGACCAATGTACTTTCCCTAAGGGCACAGAGCAAGACAAGGAAAAGGAACTCGTGGATCCGGTCCGTCTGAAAGGACCGGATCGGGTGCTCTAGCCTAAGAGGGGGAGGGGGTGAATTCGGCAACTTAAAATCTAGACCTATGGCTCTAACTAAATTGCACAATATTAAACTAAAATATACTATCTAAATGTGCAACTATGGCTTTGCTAGTGTGAAACCCCTATCCTTAAAGAATTTAGCGGCCTATAGCCTTTCCTATCAAGATACTACTCTATATAAGTAAAGGCATACAAAAATTGCTAGTAATAAATGTGGAAGCTTAAAGAGCGGGATAGGAGAAAGCAAAATCTTGACGCGGGTGTTTATCCCGTGGTTCGGATAGCCATAAAGGCACACCTACATCCACGTTGTTATAGCACTCACTAATACTATTGCTACTCGGCAATCAAGTCTCTTCCGGGGGCACCGAGTCACCACGGTCATCTTGATCCCGGGTTCCACTAAGGAGCTTGTCCACAAAGGAAGGGGGTCTCCACGTCTCCCGCACAAAGATCGTCCACGCCGCTCCACACCAAGTCGGAGGGTCGTTGACGTTGCCGGCGACCTCAAAGCTCCAAGGGGCCGGCGCTCCAAGATATCTTCTTTGGTTCACAAGGGAACCACAGCACAAAGGCACAAAGCCTTGTTTGTTCACTCTCTAAAGAGCTAACCTAGCACTAACACTCTCAAATGTGTGCTTAGGACTAAAGATATGATCAATAAGCACTTGGATGGCTTGGAGATGTTCTTGGGTGTGTTCGAGGCTTGTAGCAACTCCAGCAATCTTCAAATGGCCAGATGATGGCATATATATAGCCCACCAAGTCGATAGAGCTGTTGCTAGCCGTTGGCCACTTTTCTGCATATGTACCGGATAGACCGGTGAGGGATCACCGGTGTATCTGGTCACACACGGCTCTGACTTAGCCGTTGGGTCTGTGACAACTGACGTGGTTGTCACCAGTTAGACCGGTGTAATGCACCGGTGATACACCGATTCATCCGGTCCTGAGTTTTTTCTCCTCAGCCTACCTGATATTGCACCAGTGCATTGCTCCGGTGGGCACCGGTGTAACTGGTCCTGAAGACCTGCTTCCTGGCCGGCTTGACATCGTCTCTGAAGGATGGAGCAGTGCATACACCGACGCCTCTATCTCGGCACCACCGGTTCATCCGGTGCTTTGACTTGGTTGGGCATTGCATGGCCCAATGCACCGGTGGTGGTGCACCGGTGCATCCGATGCCAACCAGTTGGACCGGTGCGGCATCACCGATGTATCTGGTCCCACAGTATCTGCAGAACTCGTCTAATTTAGTGTTTTTTGAGTTCTTTCTTCGTGTTTTGCTTTGCCTGGCTTTTTGTTTTATCCCTGGGATCTATAATTGTTCACTTGATAAACTCATTAGTTCCATTGATTGTGATGTTACTCAATCACAAAACTATGGCCTAATGGGGCCATGTTCCTTACAATCTCCCTCTTTTCGGTGATTGATGACAACACAATCAAAGCATGTATAAATTTTGCAAAAATTGACAAATTGAACCAATTGAAACAACTTACACTTGCTTGGATGCTTACCATCATCCAATGTCAACTTGGCTTCCCCCTAAATCCATTATTCCCCCTTTGTTTCTCCCCTTGTTTGCTACTTCCCCCATTGTCAAAGCCATTTGCAAACTTCTCCCCCTTTGATCACCTTGCTTTGACACTTCCCCCTTGGTTTTCCTTGCTTTGACCCAATCTCTCCCCCTTTGGAATCAAATCACCTAAAAAAGGCTTTGCAAAACAACATAGCTCAATGGGAAAAGTTAGTATCCTAGGTAGTTAGTTCTATGAATCATGATCCAATTGTATGATATCAATGAAGATACCAATTGAGCAATTGCTAGGGTGGATCATAAAATCATGAAACTAGCATGACATGAGCTAAGCTTTCCACAAAGTGTGTGCACAAAATGATAATGTGAAAATCAAGTGCACAACTAGACATTTGAAAGAGAAAGCTTAGATCATATCATGCACGGAGGTAGTTCTATAATAACAAAGAATTGACAAAGATACCAATTGAAGGAATTTTAGACCATGCATACCTCCGGGGGATATTTGGTTTACCTTGCATGTACCAATTTTAAAGAGACTTGCCAAATGATACTAATTGAAAATTAGATACCAATTGAAGGTCTTTGAGGTCAAAAACACTTGGTACACCAAGGTGAGCAAATGTATGAGGACATAGCCTATGAACTTAGATATGGAAATTTAGTTCAATAGATCATGGCTCAATAAGAGACTACAAAAGATAAGCTTGAAAATATGTTAGTCTCAAAATCACAAACTATAGGATGAACTCCCCCTAAATGTGTGCATTTAGTGTTTGAATCACTAATCAAATGTATGCACATTGTTTTTGACAACAAAGGGAAGTTTACTCTATAGCTTGTGCTCATGATAGACAAATGAAATACATACCTTATGAAGTCCATTTACCATGAAAAGTAATTTCGTGTAGCTTTCTACACACTTATCAAACCTTGTAGGTTGCTCCTGGGTTAGAATCATGACACAAGCAACCCACCATATATAACACTAGGTGATGCAATGCAAACATTCTAGTAAGGGCAATGGAGCTACATGATGCTTGAATTGAAATCTAGCTACCATTACCTTATGGGGGACTTGGGCAACAAATGTCCAAGATGCGAGTTTGGCTTCTTTGGCATGAATTCCTCATCTACTAGTTAGCCAAGTCTCCAAATCCCCCGAAGCCATTCTTGGGCTTCAAGTCTCATTTGGAACCCACACCATTGGAGGCCCCTTCATATTGGTGATGACATCTTTGGGCACCCAAATGGAGTGATTCCAAATCCTTTCTTGCTTCCCAACCTTGTGAGCAACCACCTTACTATTTGTCTTCTTTTTTATCACATAGGAGGTGCTATGGCTCTTATTCCTCCGGTTGGGCTTGGTGTAGATGAGAGAACTCTTGATTGTGAGCTTCTCCTAGTTCTTCTCATACGAAATCTTCTTCTTTGGTTGAGGGCACTTGTTAGACTTGTGGCCTTTTTGATGGCACTTTGAGCAAGTCACGGTGGACCCCTTCTCAAGCTTCTTCACCATATTTTCATTGTTATCTTGAGAAGGTTGGACGTTGCTCTCTATGCCCTTGCCCTTTAGCCTAGCCAAGTCCTTCGTGAGCCTTTGTACTTCTTACTTGAGCTCATCATTTTCCTTGGCAATGAGATCATCATATGATTCTACAACAATATTCTCATAGCATATATCTCATTGCAAGAGTTAGATTCATCAATTAAATCAAATCAAGAAGTTGAAGCATCTACTTTAGAATTTGAGCTTGTGCTAGGGGTAGAATGCTTGGTTTCCAAAAAGTCATTAGCATTATTAATGCTCTCAATTTTTACCTTGAGCTCTTCATGCTTCTCGCTAAGTAATTTGAATTTGCATGACAAATTTTCATAATTTGTAGTGAAAATAGCATTAAGATCATTAAGAGCATTAAGGTTTTTAATTTCATTTAATTGCTTCTTAATAACTTTTTGGTGCTCATGAACTAGTTCAACAAGCTCATCATATGTAGGAGAAATGGAGTCATCATCACTTACATCGCTTTCCATACCTTGGGACATAAGGCAAGTGTTTGACGATGATCCCATGTTAGTGCGGGTGGTGAATTTCTTGTTTGATTCATCACTTGAGCTTGCGCTTGATTCTTCACCACCACTAACCCATTCACCAAAAATGGCAAGTGATTCATGTTTGGGCTTCTTACCCTTCTTTTGTTGCTTCTTCTTCTTGAATCTCTTCTCAACTTTCATAAATTGATGGTGAGGCCCATTCTTGAGGAAGACCATATACCCCGTTGCATTGATTTTCTTCAAGCATTTATTCATCTTCTTGACTTGCTTGTAGAGGTTGGGGTGCATTGGCTCTTTTTCATCATTTGAGGAGCTTTGGCATGCCTCCTCTTCTTCTTCTTCTTCATTTGAGCTACCTTCAATAGCCATCTCCTTCAACTTCTTGACTTGCTTGCATGCAAGTGCACTATGTGTTGGTGAAGGAGATGTCACTGTTAGCTTGATATCATGGCGTAGTTCATGGGCAATCACTTTGTTGAGGACTTGATTTGGTGTCAATGTGTCGATTTCCTTCTCATAAAGAATTATGATCACCAAATCGTAGTCCGGCCTTCGTAGAGAGTGAAGGATCTTGCGAATGAGCTCCAAATCATCAATTTTTTCACACCTAAAGAATTAAACTCATTCACAAGAATATTTAACTGTGAGTACATAGATTCGGCATTCTCATCATTAAGTTGCTTGAAGATATTAAGTTTATCTATGAGAACATGGTATTTTTCATTTGTAACATCTTTTGTGCCCCCATGATTCTCACAAATAGTTTTCTATAAATACTTAGCATTTTCACAAGCAAACACACGGTTAAATATGGTGTCACCAAGAGAGCTTAAAATAGCACATTTTGCAATGACATCGTATTGTCTCTCTTGTTGACTTTTGCTCTTCACTCCCTCACTAGTTACCCTCCAAACATTTAGGCCATTTGCTTGGAGGTGCGATTGCATCAAGATCTTCCATCGTTGGAAGCCGGTGCCATCGAAATGTGGAGGAGGTCCTAATGAATCCATCCCTTCCCCAAAGAGCTAACTCACTAGGCGGTGAAGCCTAACCGATCAAATGAGCTGGTAAACACAAACTGCCAATGGAATTGGCTTTCTTTGTGAGAGAAGTGAGTCCCGGCTCTGATACCAATTGAAAGGACCAGATCGGGTGCTCTAGCCTAAGAGGGGGAGGGGGTGAATTAGGCAACTTAAAATCTATACCTATGGCTCCAACTAAATTACACAATATTAAACTAAAACATGATATTTAAATGTGCAACTATGGCTTTGCTAGTGTGAAACCCCTATCCCAAAAGAGTTTAGCAGCCTATAGCCTTTTCTATCAAGATACTACTCTATGAAAATACAGGCATACAAAAATTGCTAGTAATAAATGTGGAAGCTTAAAGAGCGGGATAGGAGAAAGCAAACTCTTGACGCGGGTGTTTATCCCGTGGTTCGGATAGCCATAAAGGCACACCTACATCCACATTGTTGTAGCACTCTCTAAGAGTATTGCTACTCAGCAATCAAGTCTCTTCCGGGGACACCGAGTGTAGGAATATGGGGTAGCAAAAACAAAAATTTTCTACTGCATAAACCATGATTACTGCAGTTATAGATCACGGGATTACCAATAAACGCGCGGTTGCGGAACTTCTGTAGTGCGTCGGTGTAGTGCAGATGGAAGCCGGCAGTGCAGTTGCATGAATCTCCTCACAAACGGCTCGTCCTTGTGCAGCAGATGCGGCACCTCCAAGGTATCCACACGTATGAGAAGAAGCATCACGATCCGGACTGCTAGATCTGCGAAGTCGACATAGGGCTTGGCGCACAGGAGAGGTGGCACTATTCATGACGGCTATTGTAGCACAAACTGTTCACCCGCGTAGTACGGATTAGGGTTTTTAGGCGCCCCCCTTCTGTTTATATAGTCCCTTAGGTGGGCTGCCTTGGGCCACACCTTGGGCGCCCCCCTTTTGGGCCTCAAAGGCCCATTAGTGCACCTAAGCCCAGTCTAATTCGGATCTCATCCTTATCAGGTTTCTTTCCCTTAAGTGTGTGGCCCTATAGGCTCACATGCGAATAGACATGGCCCGAGTACTCTTACTCGGCCCAATAGTAGACAGTGGCCTCTAGCAAGACATGTCAACTCCTATACGCACGCAAAGATCATATCAGACGAGCCGCCATAATGTCATATACATGTTGTTCCCTTTGCCTCACGATATTTGGTCTAACTTAAAGCCGACCACTCTTTCTCGATCTTATGATTCAGAATCATTGGTTAACTCTTAACCCTAGCATGGCCATGCATTTCTTGATCCGAATCACTCGAGGGGCCCAGAGATATCTCTCTCTTGCAGAGAGGGGCAAATCCCATCTTGACCGACTATGTCTCACAGCATGCTTCTTAACAGACCTGAAAACCACCTTTATAACTACCTAGTTACGGTGCAGCGTTTGATGGCTCCTAAGTAAGTCGGTTCATATCTTGAGTACATACGACGATCTCAGGTCTTAGGACACAGCGTACATATTGTGTAATGAGAAGTCATCATCTCGTGTTGGGTCAGTTCAATCTCATGTCTCACATGAGCACACATTATTAGTTTGACATCCACATGTCCATGACTTGTGAAACACAGTCAATCAACTAATACATGTGCTAGTCTAATATTCATGTGTGTCCTCACATGAACTCCGACTAGGAACACTTTAGAATATTCATACAATTAAAGAGTTTCACAAATACTTCACATAAGCATTAATCAATACAAGTTGTCATCCATGAATATTCAAGGAACACTTTATTAATCATGAATACAAGGAAATATGATTGCCTCTAGGGCATATTTCCAACAGTCTCCCACTTGCACTAGAGTCAATCTAAAATGTATCTAATACCCATTGCTCTTGTGTGCCTTTCATGCTTGGGCTGTGGAAGGGGTTTTGTCAATGTTTCTGAAATGTTCAGGTCCATGTGTATTTTGTATATCTTGATTTCACCACGATCGATGAACTCTTGAATGAGATGAAATCGCCGCATAACGTGTTTGCTCTTCTGGTGATTCCTTGGCTCTTTGGCTTGCTCAATAGCTCCACTATTGTCACAATAGAGATCCAGCGGGCTAGAGACATTAGGGAACACACCAAGCTCAATAAGGAACTTCCTTATCCAAACACCTTCCTTCACAGCTTCTGAAGCTGCGATGTACTCGGCTTCTGTTGTAGAATCGGCCACCGTCTCCTGCTTGGAACTCTTCCAGCTAACCGCACCACCATTTACTTTGAACACAAAACCGAACTGAGACTATGAATCGTCTTTGTTGGTTTGGAAGCTAGCATTAGTGTAACCAGTTACAACGAGCTCCTCCTCACCTCCATAGACTAGAAACACATCCTTAGTTCTTCTCAAGTACTTGAGGATGTATTTCACAGCTGTCCAGTGACTCTCACCTGGATCTGACTGGTACCTGCTCGTAAGACATAGAGCATAAGAAACATCTGGACGTGTACTTATCATTGCATACATGATAGATCCGATTGCTGAGGCATATGGAACTTTGCTCATGCGCTCTCGCTCATCAGTCGTCATAGGACACTGAGTCTTGCTAAGATGTATGCCATGTGACATAGGCAAGAACTCTTTCTTTGCCTCTTCCATCTTGGTTTAATCCTATAAGCCTCTTTGATCTATCTCTATAGATCTTGATGCCCAGTATGTATGCTGCTTCTCCTAAATTCTTCATTGAAAAACTATTTTTCAGTAAAGTCTTTACAGACTCAAGCATAGGAATATTAATCAGCAGTATGTCATCTACATACAGGATTAGAAATGCAACAGAGCTCCCACTTTCCTTCTTGTAAACACAAGCTTCTTCTTCGTTTTTAATGAAGCCAAACCCTTTGACTACTTCATCAAAATGAATATTCTAACTCCGAGATGCTTGCTTTAATCCATAAATGGAATTTTTAAGCTTGCATATCTTTTCAGCATTGGTCGGATCGACAAAAACCTCAGGCTGCATCAAATACACGTCCTCAGTCAGATTTCCATTAAGAAAGCGGTTTTGACATCCATCTACCATATTTCATCATCGAAATATGTAGCAATAGCTAGAATAATCCGAACAGATTTAAGCATCGATACGAGCGAGAAAGTCTCGTCGTAGTCAACTCCTTGAACTGGTCGAAAACATTTTTCTACAAGTCAAGCTTTATAGATGTGAACATTGCCATCCATATCTTTCTTCTTCTTACAGATCCATTCGCACTCTATGGTTCTCACACCATCAGGCGGGTCTATCAAGTTCCAAACTTGATTTTCCTTCATGGATTCTATTTTGGATTTCATGGCATCTTGCCATCTCTCAGAGTCAGGGTCTGCCATCGCCTCTACATATGTTGCAGGCTCATCATTGTCTAACAATAATAATTCCCGTGTTGTGCGGAGCTTTGTTAACCTTCGTGGTTGCGGAGGTGTTTCTATTGCCATAGGCATCTCAACTTGTTCAGCTATATTAGCGTCACTTGTAGAGTCTTGTCCTATTGGCTCATCTCGAACTTCTTCGAGTTGCACCGTTCTTCCATTTTTCTCTCCTTTGAGAAACTCTTTCTCTAGGAAAACTCCGTTCCGAGCGAAAAACACTTTGCCCTCAGATCGATTGTAGAAGTAATACCCTAAGGTTTCCTTTGGGTATCCCACGAATATGCACTTATCCGATTTGGGTGCAAGCTTGTCAGACTGGAGTCGTTTGACAAATGCTTCACAACCCCAAATTTTAGAAAACAAACTGGGAGTCTTGCCAGTCCATATCTCATATGGTGTCTTGTCTACGGATTTTGACGGCACCCTGTTCAGTGTGAAAGTTGCTGTTTCTAGAGCGTAACCCCAAAATGATAATGGTAAGTCCGATTGGCTCATCATTGATCGAACCATGTCCAACAGAGTTCGATTACGTCGCTCGGAAACCCCGTTCCTTTGAGGTGTTCCTGGTAGCGTAAATTGGGGCAACAATTCCGCAACTCTTCAAATGATCGCTAAATTCATGGCTCAGATATTCACCTCCACGATCTGATCGCAGGGCCTTAATCTTCTTGCCATGTTGAGTTTCTACTTCACTCTGAAATTCCTTGAACTTTTCTAAGGTTTCAGACTTATGCCTCATCAAGTAGACATAACCCTAATCAGTTAATCTCGCAATAAGCAAAACACCAATCAATTAGGGCACTGGAGGGGCTGGAAGCACGACTTCCTCATCTACTTCGTGGCAGGCACAAAGGAGGAGCTGCCGCTCGTCATCAGCACCAAGAACTTCATCAACAAGAGAGATCTAAATCTTTGCTGTCGGTGAAGATCAAGTCTACTTCTACATCAGCCCTACTGCTACGAGTATGGAGGCAATAATGGGATCAAAAGGCTCTAGTCAGTTTAATCTAAGATTTCCGCATTAAGTTTAATTAGTGATCATGATTAGGCTAAGCTAAGATCCTATTTATGATTAATTAAATCTAACAATTGGTATCAGAGCCATCTTAGATCTGTCATGATCCTAATCCAGAGCCATCAAGTTCTAAGCCTCTGATAAATGTCAGTTTAGATATGTTTCGTGCTTAATCATAGGTAATTAATTCTGATATGGATCTAATCATTTAAGTGCTATATGCAAATCAGTGCAATGTAATTAGTAGATTGGATCTATTATTCTGTTTGCGAGAAATAAACACATATTGGATCTGTTATGTGCAATTAGTGATGTCCAGCGTGATGTGTATGCTGATTAATGTTCTACTTTGGGCATATACGTGCGACTAAGCTTCCGCATCCCCACTATTATAATGTGCAAAGTAATCGACTTGATTAAACTAAGATTAAGTCCCTGCACGTAAGGTTTTATGGGCGAATTAAATTAAGGTCAATGTTTATGAAGTCATTAGCCTTATCCTATTCAGATTAGATTCTGAATAATGCAAATCTTAATCTGATAAGGCTAAGTACCTCGGATTAGATCTAAACAATTATGTTTACGCTAATTCATGTTTAGGCCGAGGCACTTTCATGTTAATTGATGATTAAGTTAAGTAATTACAGTTAGGGTTTACGATTGCTATTAATCTATTTCCCAAATTAGCCCCTGTTCATACTTATTCCGCAAAATTAAAGTCAAGTCCATGCAATTAGATCCAAATCCATGAGATTTGTTGCATCCGTAAGCATTGGGAACAAGGGGAAAGCGAATCTCAGATCACATCAAGAAAAATCCAAATTTTCCTAACCCTAACCCTAATCCGAGATTAAGAATGAGGAAAACTTACCTCGGTTCACGATGCGGTGCGCATCAGGCGCGCACCGGTCCAGCCAGTAGCACCGCGAGGAGCCCTCGACGGCCGTGCGCGCGATTAGTATGCACGCACGCGCCGGCGAGGCGCCCTGGACAGTTCATGACCAAGACCGGCTCTCGGGATGGTGGCCATGAGATGGCAACACCACCGCTTGCGGCGCACGCCGCTACCACGCACGACGAGGGCCCCGCACATGAGCAGCCTGCGGCACGCGGCCCAGCGCGTGGCTGGCCGTGACTTGCGCCCGCACCTCGGGCAGATCACGGCGCATGAGCGGCGGCTGCGGCACCCACCGCACGCGGCGCTACCTGCAGGCCCGCACGCGTAAGGCGGCAGCCGTGGCCAGCCTCTGCGGCAGGAACTTGACACCCGCGCGTGAGCATCAAGCGGCCGTGCAGGCCAGGGCCCCACGCGCGCATTGGCGCGAGAGCGTTCGCGGTATGCTGGGGCACGGCACCAGGCCCACGCATGAGGCGCATGGGCATCAGGTGCGCACTGCGCGCACGCGAGGCGCATCAGGGGCGTGGCCGGCGACCGCCGGATCCCTGGCGGCGGCGTTGGACATTAAGGGCATGTGGAGCGGCGGCTGGGGAAAGAGAAGGGAGAGGGAGTGAGGCCTTCTTCCGACAGCCTTCATCGTTTTAATATGAAGCTGAATGAGCTCTAGATCGTCCGATAGGCATGGACGGCTTGGATGGAGCCCGATTAGGGTTTCGGCTCCTGGCGGGCCAAACCGATTTGGGCCAAACTGGGCCACGCACGCTGCTGGTTTGCGCGACTGGGAAGTTTTCAGCCTGATTATGTGCTTTAGCCGAGTTTAAGTTTTAAAGTTTTTCTTTTACTATTTTGATGAGTTAAGCTTTAATTAAGTTATTGTTCACATTTAAAGGCTTTATTTAATTACTGTTGTTTATGTTTAAGGCTTTAATTATTTTTTGTTGCACTTATAATTACTAGCCTTATGTTTATTTAATGCTCATGAGTATTTATTTCACATTTGAGATATCTATTGTTTATAATTTTGAAAATAAGTTTGTTGCTTAATTTATCTATGATAGATATTTCTCAATTATGAATAGTGATATTTTCATAATTTTGTTGTTATAAGGTTAATTTAAGAATAATTATGGGAAATCATCATTGATAATGAGTTTATTTTGGGCTATTGATGAGTCATGTTATTTCAAGCACAATTAATTTTATAAAGTTTTATGTGCTTGTTAAATGAGAAAAGAATATAAAGATTAATGAGCCTTATTTTTTAGTGCAATAAAGTTTAAATTTCAGCGCAATTAAGTTTAATAATATTTTATGCACTGATTATATATGGTAAAGTTTAAGGTTTTATGAGGCTTATATTTACAGTGAAATTTGATCTCTTCTTGATTTATGGGTTATTTCACTGTTTAAGTTTGAGTTTAAAATTCCAGAATAAGTGTATTTGCCTTAATGTTTCCATTATGCTTTATTGATGAACATTGCATTAGTTTGTATTGTTTAAGTTGGAAAATTATATGTTTTCCACCATGTACAATTAAGATGCTCTCTAATCAAATGGAACCATCGGGAAGTTTGATTAGAGTACACTTGTAATTAATTCTGACCATCATTGTTTTAATTATGAGTTAATGATAAGTTTCGTTTGTTTTCCCATCGGTGATGCAAATTGAAACTTATGGCATGATTTTAATCAGACCATCGTAAGGTTAATCTTGTATCTTTATGTGCATCTTGTTGTATAAGATTATCGAGACTTCAATTTTATGATTTTTCAGTGGACTATAAGGACTTACTAAGTACCATTGAGCCCTTTAATGGCAACAACTTTCCTAAGTGGAATAATAAGGTGTGTGCCGTACTCAGAGTTCCGGACTTTGATTATGCACTTTATGAGGATAAACCTGTTAATCCTTTTATAAGTACTGAGAATCATAATAAGCAATTAAGGGAGTACAACTCCAAGTTGGAGAAATGAAAAAAATCCAACGAATTTGCAAAATTAGTTATTAAACATTCGATCTCAGATGTCATAAGGGGAGCATTTCCTTATATGAAGGGTGATAGGGAACTAAGTGTGAAGGGGTTTATGAACTCCATTGAGGAAAGTTCTAAAATTAATTATTCCAACTTCCTCATAAATAAGCTGTCTACCTCAGGTTATGATGGGCACAATGGATTAAGTATACACATTAAGAGCATACACAATATGGCTGCTGTGTTGAAAGCACTTGGCAGGTTCATCTCTGATGATCTGCTAGTGCAATGTCTTATGGCTTCTCTACCAGAGAATTATAATAAACGTGCTCAAAATGTGGATACTCCAATAAGATATAAGTTATGCGAGTCACTTCATCAAGTGCAAAAGAAGAGTAATAAAGTTGTCTCATAAGCTCTTTTAAGTTAAAGTTTTCCCTAAATTTTGGTGGATTGATTGAGATGCATTCCCAGCAGGTCATTAAGTCTGACCCATAAGAAGAGGGGAGTTCAAGGGGAGCAAAGTCTAATGATGATTCAAGTAAGATATTCTCATAATGTTTAATTCATGCCATCAATTAAGCAAATCTTTATCTTAAACTACCATATATTTTGTTGTGGTTTCTCATAAGTTAATTAATATGAACATGAAGATGTGGTATATAATAACTGTTGATGTTGGCATAAAGGAGTGAACCTCATTTGTTTTGAAGGTCACTATTAAGGAGGCCATAAATTGAGTCTATGAGCTTTAGTATAAATTTCTGATGGAATCAAATAAGCACTTTGCCATGAGTGTGATTCTGAAAGAGAATTAAAATACTAAGCTTATAGTTTACCATGATTCTAAATGTTCATGGATAAAGGTATGTGTTGAGATTAAGGTGGAAAACTTACTATACTAATACTTAAGTGGATGATGCTCTACTAAGTAAAGTAGCGATTAGAATATGCCACTAAGGTTGAGAGCGTTTCTATCATTCAATTAGATTTAAATTAATCTTGGCGAAAGCCTCTTATGCATGCTTCAGAAATATGTTGGAGTTGGACTAACCCACAATTTTTGTTGGAAACTTTGCATGCTTCAGAAATAAGTAAAGATTATTCTTTATGAAATACAAGCGAATTTTTATGAATACACATAAATGTTACTCAATTTTAATGACTCCGGATGACTTTTCTTTGAATGTAGGTGAATTCGAATAATAAAGGTGAGTTTTGCTTGAGAATAATATGGACTGTCATAGTTATGATTGCAGCAAGAAGCTTCAGGACGGCGCTGATCAGGTGCTGGGCTGATTTTGGCTGGAAATTCATCTCACTAGAAGCAGCTGTGTGCCCGGCTGTAGCACCTGTGTTTGGCTGCTGCAGCTGTGGGGCGGGTGCTGCTGCCGCAGCCGCACGCACAGCTGCAGCAGTGCAGCCGAATGGGGTGTATCCATGGTAGTTCCAATGGCTCTATACAAAGCGGTTACGTGGAGCTAGCATCGTACTGCTGGTGGGCCCCGCATGGGCAGGGTCTAGAAAGTTTATATTGAAGGCTGCGAGAGAAACGTGTACTGATCAATTAGTAGTCTCCGTCAGGAGTGCAAGTCATTAGTGGCTTCTTATATGTGGCCTAATATTTTGGTCAACAAAGCCTTCAGCCAGTTAGCTAAGCGCTGGAATAGAAAGTTCCATACATCCGTCCATCTAACGTATACGTAGGTTAATGTTGACGTAATCTACAAATTAAGGGTTCATGTACCCTGGGATCTACAGATATATTATCAGTAGTCCTATCTTGTTCCACATTGGAGTGCGTAGCATACATTAATTAGCAGCTGACCAAACTACCTTGGAAGGGCTTGGATCGTCCTACACGCACCGTACTCTGCCAAACTGGGTCGCCAAACATAGACGAATGCCAATTAGTTTCAGACCTTTTCCTTGGTTTTCTGTACATCTGCAAACTGAACTTTGGATGCTGATGCTGGATTGTTCAAACAGAACAAAGATTGTACTCGGATTCGGTTGAAACATAAAAAAAGAATCGAATATACAGTCTAGCGTAGTATTAGAAAGTAATGGTTGTAACTATAAATGAGTATGGATATGATATCCTGCAAGAAAATACGGTGATACCTCGGGCAGATACTTGGTCTAGTTTGCTACATGTAATTTTACTCTTGTCCCCATCAAGTAAATAAAATGAATAGAAATGAAGATATAATTCTAGAGGCGGGTGATGACATCATCTGCTCCAGAAAATAATTTCTTAGGGCGAGTGATGATATAATCTGCCCTTGGAAATTCTTTTCATATATAGTTAATATAAAAGAATATCATTTCTCATGTAGTCATAATTGACTCCGTGGTGTAGTGGTTATTTGTAAGGTACATGCGACAGTTCGAGTAAAGCGCAAAAAGTTGTATAACCTCGTCACTAACTACATGGTGGCTCCCTAAGTTCATGAAAAAAATTCATATTTTAAGTTGCTTCTATTTTTGAATAAATTTTCAAAATCAAGTATTAGGAGCGGCATTTTTAGGAAGGGTGGAAATCGATTTTTAGGTGTTCGTACCCGCTCCTAAAAAATGTCTTATTTTTAGCTGTGAGAAGTAGAGATGGTTGGTGTGTCAGCCCAATAAGTATTATTCTACCCACCCCTAAAAATATTTTTTAAGTAGTAATGCCTCCAGCAGCCATAAATTCCCTACTTGAATTCAAAGCTTTTGTTGGCTGCTTGTAAATGTCCATCAAATGTAAGAACTGAATTGAAATTCTGAAAAATACATGCTTTATTTGGGTAGTTAATTATTTTAGCATTCCAAAACTAATTTAGAAATCCTAGTCTTGCATGAACTTCTGGTATGTCTTCTTTCCTTGCTCTTGCATGCTAGAAGCAATGTTTCCTCATGTACTACGAATGAACATATCAAGAAATCAATCCCTTCTGCAGAACAGAAAATATATTTAGAGGCCACCACATTCCATTCAATTCTTTCTCCTATAACTTTATCTTGTCCATTCAAATACGTTTCAAGTTTTATTTTGAGTATTTTAAGGGAATGTAGTATCTTTGCTCTAACGATAAGATCAGTTGCCGAAGTTTCAAAAACCTGGGAAAACGTGTGCGAATTAACTTGGAGTCGTCTATGTTTCGCGAGGCAGTTTGGCCAAGTAGAATCCACTTGCTACCGTGTGGGACGATCCAAGGTAGTTTTGGTCATCTGCTAATTAATGCAATGCGTATTCCAATGTGGAACAAACTGTAGGATAGGAATGTTCCTTCTGTAGTTCTGTTTCATCATTTCTGCATTTTCCTCACCTAAGAGGATCGTCTCTATCTTCACAGCTGACGTCAAATATGAACCTACGTATACGTTGGCTAGAAAGACGCAACTTCGATACCAGATCAATTTAAGACCATTGACGGTTGACACAGAACCGACGTGTATCTAGGTTAGTCCTAGCGACCAGGGCATCGAAGGGAATTCGTAAGCTCAGTTCAGCTCCAAGCGCCCTTTAGCTTCTATATAAACCCTTGGGGTCATGACCTTCAAAAGCACACACCATCAGTAACCTAGCTAGCTTTATTCCGGGTCTCCAGCAGCGGTACTGTGATCTACAGCTACCATGGCTTCCTACATTGGCAGCAAGTCTCGCATCACGGCAGCCTTGATGCTGCTTGTTGCTGCCATAACCATGATGAGCCACATCTTCGTCGAGGTGGAGGCCCGGGACCTGTCGGCTGGAAGCGACGGCAAGGAGGCCATGAAGGAGAGGCACCACAAGTGGATGGCGCAGCACGGCCGCACCTACAGCAACGAGGCAGAGAAGGCGCACCGGTTCCAGGTATTCAAGGCCAATGCTGCTTTTGTTGACAGATCCAACGCTGCAGCTGGCAAGAAGTATCACCTGGCGATCAACGAGTTCGCCGACATGACCAGCGACGAGTTCATGGACATGTACACTGGCTTCAAGCCAGTGCCGACCGGGGTCAACAAGATACCCGGTTTTATGTACGGGAATGTTACACTGTCTTCAGATGACCAGCAGATGATTGACTGGAGGCAGAAAGGCGCAGTCACTGGTGTCAAGAACCAGGGCCAGTGTGGTAACAATTTAATTAATTATACGCATGTACATGCCTGCGTTTTGTTCATCAGCTTTGCGACAACATTCTTACTGCCAAATTCGCAGGTTGTTGCTGGGCTTTCTCTGCGGTCGCCGCCGTGGAGGGCATCCATCAGATCTCGACCGGCAACCTGGTCTCGCTGTCGGAGCAGCAGCTGCTGGACTGCTCCACAGACGGGAACAACGGCTGCAACGGCGGTCTCATGGACAACGCCTTCCAGTACATCATCGGCAATGGCGGCCTTACCACCGAGGACGCCTACCCTTACAACGCTGCACAGGGCATGTGCCAGTCCGTCCAGCCGACGGTCACCATCAGCGGCTACCAGGACGTGCCCAGCGAGGATGAGGCAGCGCTCGCCACAGCCGTTGCCAACCAGCCAGTCTCCGTGGCTATTGACGCTCACAACTTCCAGTTCTACAATGGCGGTGTGATGACCGGAGATAGCTGCGGCACGGACCTGAACCATGCGGTGACGGCAATAGGGTACGGCACGGCGAAGGATGGGAGCCCGTATTGGCTGCTCAAGAACCAGTGGGGACAAAACTGGGGCGAGGGAGGATACATGAGGCTCGAGAGGGGCACCGGCGCCTGCGGTGTTGCTAAGAAAGCCTCCTACCCGGTGGCATGAGCTACTAAAATAAATATCGACCTATATACATGAAGGCATGCGTAAGATAGTTCAAGGAATAAAGCATGCGGACACACATTGATCCTAAAATGTAAAGGAAGCACCTGAAACAGAATTTATGTGACACTTTTCTAAACTTCTATTTTATATTAACATGTAGCCCTGTAAGTCTGCTACACATGAATCGAAGGAGTGCAAAAGCAAGGTACCATGGTATATTGTAACCTTGTAAGTTTATATAATACATTTATACGAAGGATGTATCTGTTGGTTTTAAGTTGAAACTATTCTGGATCACAAGTATATTAACGTTCTACAAACTTCTGGTACATGTAAATGAATATGACAAAGGATTTACTCACTAACACCTAACAGGTTGTTCCTGTATCCTAAAAGTACATAATGCTCCAAAATGATTTATACTTGCGAAAAATAACTTGTTCTAGCCATTTCCATGTTCACTTTGCTCATTAGATTTAAATGTGAATAAAAAACCATGCAAGCTAGATGGAGTTGGGATTCCGAAGATGGATTTGGATGCCATAGTGATACAGCAATCCGTGGAGGAAATCACAAGGAGGGAGGGCCAAGACGCGCTCTGCAAATTGCTGGAATTAAACAATTTCATCTACATGCTCATAAGGAGCAGCATCTGATCCGGGTGCCATTGGATTATTTCTCTAGGCTGAAGAAGGCCCTCATCAACAAGTTTCAGGAGGTTAGCTTCAGAGCACTTACTTTTTCGCCATGAATCAATTGGCGGAATGACATTCTTCGACTGCTTCCCCCTCCCCTTGTTTGCATTCCTCTTGCTTGCCATCTCTGATGTCACGAGTCGCTGTGCTCGCTTGTGCTCGGAGGCTCTGGAGAGAGGCAGCCGAAATGCGTATGGGCGTAAGAAAGCGCTAGCGACTAGTTTGCTGGTGGGAGAAGGAGGCGGAGGAAGAACTGATCTAGATCTAGATCTAGATGTAGGAATGGCGGCGGCACTGGAGCGGAGGTAAACAAAGCGATAGCATAGTGAAAGTCGATTTACCCTCAGTCACAGCATGGTTAAGTAACCACTGGAGTGGCAGAAAGGATTTCAAAAGCTATTTGTTTAACCATTTTTTAGGAATTTTATCCCAAGAAAAAGGAATTTCAAATTTCTGATTGAATAATCCAAATTAACCATCAAAACAAATTATTAATAAATTTTAGAGTATGCCACGATGTGTTTTGAATCCTTTTTTCAAATTCCGAAATTGGATTCAAGACTTGGGGGGCTATGAGACATGTGTCATCAGCGGTTTGTTTGTCAAATTTATTTTTAAAGACAAAATGAAAGAAGATTCAAACTCAAAATGTATCCTCAGTCTGATTCTTCGATTCAACCTAAGTCTCGGGGGCTACTCCATATGGAGTGCGATTCTAATCGCACCCCATATATGAAGATTATTTCCGAAGATTCAGAATCATTGGTTAACTCTTAACCCTAGCATGGCCATGCATTTCTTGATCCGAATCACTCGAGGGGCCCAGAGATATCTCTCTCTTGCAGAGAGGGGCAAATCCCATCTTGACCGACTATGTCTCACAGGAAGCTTCTTAACAGACCCGAAAACCACCTTTATAACTACCCAGTTACGGTGCAGCGTTTGATGGCTCCTAAGTAAGTCGGTTCATATCTTGAGTACATACGACGATATCAGGTCTTAGGACACAACGTACATATTGTGTAATGAGAAGTCATCATCTCGTGTTGGGTCAGTTTAATCTCATGTCTCACATGAGCCCACATTATTAGTTTGACATCCACATGTCCATGACTTGTGAAACACAGTCAATCAACTAATACATGTGCTAGTCTAATATTCATGTGTGCCCTCACATGAACTCCGACTAGGAACACTTTAGAATATCCATACAAGTAAAGAGTTTCACAAATACTTCACATAAGCATTAATCAACACAAGTTGTCATCTATGAATATTCAGGGAACACTTTATTAATCATGAATACAAGGAAATATGATTGCCTCTAGGGCATATTTCCAACAGTCTCTCACTTGCACTAGAGTCAATCTAAAATGTATCTAATACCCATTGCTCTTGTGTGCCTTTCATGCTTGGGCTGTGGAAGAGTTTTGTCAACGTATCTGAAATGTTCAGGTCCTTGTGTATTTTGCATATCTTGATTTCACCACGATCGATGAACTCTTGAACGAGATGAAATCGCCGCATAACGTGTTTGCTCTTCTGGTGATTCCTTGGCTCTTTGGCTTGCTCAATAGCTCCACTATTGTCACAGTAGAGATCCAGCGGGCTAGAGACATTAGGGAACACACCAAGCTCAATAAGGAACTTCCTTATCCAAACACCTTCCTTCACAGCTTCCGAAGCTGCGATGTACTCGGCTTCTGTTGTAGAATCGGCCACCATCTCCTACTTGGAACTCTTCCAGCTAACCGCACCACCATTTACTTTGAACACGAAACCGAACTGAGACTTTGAATCGTCTTTGTCGGTTTGGAAGCTAGCATTAGTGTAACCAGTTACAACGAGCTCCTCCTCACCTCCATAGACTAGAAACACATCCTTAGTTCTTCTCAAGTACTTGAGGATGTTTTTCACAGCTGTCCAGTGACTCTCACCTGGATCTGACTGGTACCTGCTCGTAAGACATAGAGCATAAGAAACATCTGGACGTGTACTTATCATTGCATACATGATAGATCCGATTGCTGAGGCATATGGAACTTTGCTCATGCGCTCTCGCTCATCAGTCGTCATAGGACACTGAGTCTTGCTAAGATGTATGCCATGTGACATAGGCAAGAACTCTTTCTTTGCCTCTTCCATCTTGGTTTAATCCTATAAGCCTCTTTGATCTATCTCTATAGATCTTGATGCCCAGTATGTATGCTGCTTCTCCTAAATTCTTCATTGAAAAAGTATTTTTCTGTAAAGTCTTTACAGACTCAAGCATAGGAATATTAATCAGCAGTATGTCATCTACATACAGGATTAGAAATACAACAGAGCTCCCACTTTCCTTCTTGTAAACACAAGCTTCTTCTTCGTTTTTAATGAAGCCAAACCCTTTGACTACTTCATCAAAATGAATATTCTAACTCCGAGATGCTTGCTTTAATCCATAAATGGAATTTTTAAGCTTGCATATCTTTTCAGCATTGGTCGGATCGACAAAAACCTCGGGCTGCATCAAATACACGTCCTTAGTCAGATTTCCATTAAGAAAGCGGTTTTGACATCCATCTACCATATTTCATCATCGAAATATGTAGCAATAGCTAGAATAATCCGAACAGATTTAAGCATCGATACGAGCGAGAAAGTCTCGTCGTAGTCAACTCCTTGAACTGGTCGAAAACCTTTTTCTACAAGTCAAGCTTTATAGATGTGAACATTGCCATCCATATCTTTCTTCTTCTTACAGATCCATTCGCACTCTATGGTACTCACACCATCAGGCGGGTCTATCAAGTTCCAAACTTGATTTTCCTTCATGGATTCTATTTTGGATTTCATGGCATCTTGCCATCTCTCAGAGTCAGGGTCTGCCATCGCCTCTGCATATGTCGCAGGCTCATCATTGTCTAACAATAATAATTCCCGCGTTGTGCGGAGCCTTGTTAACCTTCGTGGTTGCGGAGGTGTTTCTATTGCCATAGGCATCTCAACTTGTTCAGCTATATTAGCGTCACTTATAGAGTCTTGTCCTATTGGCTCATTTCAAACTTCTTCGAGTTGCACCGTTCTTCCATTTTTCTCTCCTTTGAGAAACTCTTTCTCTAGGAAAACTTCGTTCCGAGCGAAAAACACTTTGCCCTCAGATCGATTGTAGAAGTAATACCCTAAGGTTTCCTTTGGGTATCCCACGAATATGCACTTATCCGATTTGGGTGCAAGCTTGTCAGATTGGAGTCGTTTGACAAATGCTTCACAACCCCAAATTTTAGAAAAGACAAACTGGGAGTCTTGCCAGTCCATATCTCATATGGTGTCTTGTCTACAGATTTTGACGGCACCCTGTTCAGTGTGAAAGTTGCTGTTTCTAGAGCGTAACCCCAAAATGATAATGGTAAGTCCGATTGGCTCATCATTGATCGAACCATGTCCAACAGAGTTCGATTACGTCGCTCAGAAACCCCGTTCCTTTGAGGTGTTCCTGGTAGCGTAAATTGGGGAACAATTCCGCAACTCTTCAAATGATCGCTAAATTCATGGCTCAGATATTCACCTCCACGATCTGATCGCAGGGCCTTAATCTTCGTGCCATGTTGATTTTCTACTTCACTCTGAAATTCCTTGAACTTTTCTAAGGTTTCAGACTTATGCCTCATCAAGTAGACATAACCATATCTACTTAAGTCATCGGTAAAAGTAATGAAGTATTGGAATCCTCCTCTAGTTGTCAAGCACATTGGTCCACACACATCAGTATGTATGAGTTCCATCAAATCCAATGCTCTTTTTGGAAAACCTGTGAATGGTGTCTTGGTCATCTTGCCCAGCAAACAAGCTTTGCATGTCTCGTATGATTCAAAATCAAACGAACTTAAAAGTCCATCCTCATGGAGCTTCTTCATGCGTTTCTCGCTTATATGACCGAGACGACAATGCCACATGTAGGTAGGATTCAAATCATTTAGCCGAGGCCTTTTAGCACTTATATTACAGACAGGAGAATCATCAAGATTTAAAATAAATAGCCCATTCTTAATGGACGCCAAAGCCACAAACATATTATTCTTAGAGATCACACAACCATTGTTTTCACTCGCAAAAGAATAACCGCCCTTCATCAAACATGAAGGAGACACAATGTTTCGACTCAAACTCGAAACAAAATAATAATTATTAAGCTCCAAGACAAATCTTGATGGTAGGTGCAGTTGCATTGTCCCGACGGCCAAAGCAGCAACTCTTGCATTATTGCCGACGCGGAAGTCAACTTCTCCTCTTCCAATGCTTCTACTCTTTGTCATTCCCTGCATCGAATTGCATATATGAGCAACCGATCTGGTATCAAATACCCAAGAATTAACATAAGTGTCAGTGAGAAATATTTCTGTAATATGAACAACAAGCGTACCTGAAGTGGAAGAATGATTCTTCAATGAGGCTAGGTACAGCTTGCAGTTCGTCTTCCATTTTCTTGGCTGGTGACAATGAAAGCACTTCTTGTCTGCAGCTGGTCCAGGTTTGGCCTTGGGTGTAGAGTTTGGCTTGGGGTTCGCAACCTTGGCCTTGCCCTTCTTCTTCTTCCAAGAAGAACCTTTCTTCTTGAAAGTAGGCTTATTCTAGACAGCCATCACATGGCCGCCACCTGTGCTTTTCTTGATGTCACTCTCTGCCGTTTTGAGCATGCCGCACAGCTCATTCAAGCCTTTCTCAGCCCCGTGCATGTGGTAGTTCGAGACGAAGTTTCCATAGCTCGGAAGCAAAGAGGTAAGAATGAAGTCAGTGGCCAACTCTTAGCCAAGTGGGAAGCCTAGCTTCTCCAACCTCTGTGTGTAACCAACCATCTTGATTACATGCGGCCCTACTGGTGATGGGTTATCTAGAACATCTTCCTTGTTAGCTGCCTGAGAACAATTCTCAGGTTGCGGATCCAATCCACGTAGTTTGTCTCATTCAATTTGTTGCTCTCAAGTACGGAACGTAAAGCAAAAGGTTGGTTTTGGAACATTGATTTACAACAAAATAATAATGCAAAATACTTAGACAAAAGTATTCATGATGGAGTAAAGGACATTAAACAATTTAATAGAATTTACTCCCACTAAACTCAATATCCCTCGGTTGATTCTTAGTAATTCAAGACCCACAACTAACACGTCCACTAGTGTGCTTTTGCATCACCACTAGAAGACGAGTTAGACCGGTAAGCAACTCTTGCTAATCATATCTCATATGACTCTTGTTGTTGGGTGACATCTCCATGTCTCGCTCCCAACCTTTATGCCCCAAGGTCCTTAACCATTAAGATGACCTTGTCAAGCTCACCAACCCTTTATACGTGAATGTATCTGATACAGCTTGTCTAGTCAAGGAAAACCAGTGGCGCCCTAATTTTATAGATCCACCACCAATCGTACAAGACATGGGACAGTGCAAGGTTTAGTTGGTAGGGCATGGTAGCTCGAAATTTATGAGGGATCGTTCTACGTGGGTGAACAGTGCCACAGTTTGCACTGTAGCGCAAACTGTTCACCCACGTGGCACTGTTCATGCGCGGGTACTGTAGCACGGATTAGAGTTTTTATGCGCCCCCTTTCTGTTTATATAGCCCCTTAGGTGGGCTGCCTTGGGCCCCACCTTGGGCGCCCCCTTTTGGGACTAAAAGACCCATTAGTGCACCTAAGCCCAGTCTAATTCGGATCTCATCTTTATCAGGTTTCTTTCCCTTAAGTGTGTGACCCTATGGGCTCACATGCGAATAGACATGGCCCGAGTACTCTTACTCGGCCCAATAGTAGACAGTGGCCTCTAGCAAGACATGTCAACTCCTATACGCACGCAAAGATCATATCAGACGAGCCGCCATAATGTCATATACATGTTGTTCCCTTTCCCTCACGATATTTGGTCTAACTTAAAGCCGACCACTCTTTCTCGATCTTATGATTCGGAATCCTTGGTTAACTCTTAACCCTATCATGGCCATGCATTTCTTGATCCGAATCACTCGAGGGGCCCAGAGATATCTCTCTCTTGCAGAGAGGGGCAAATCTCATCTTGACCGACTATGTCTCACAACATGCTTCTTGACAGACCCGAAAACCACCTTTATAACTACCCAGTTACGGTGCAACGTTGATGGCTCCTAAGTAAGTCTGTTCACATCTTGAGTACATACGACGATCTCAGGTCTTAGGACACAGCGTACATATTGTGTAATGAGAAGTCATCATCTCGTGTTGGGTCAGTTCAATCTCATGTCTCACATGAGCCCACATTATTATTTTGACATCCCCATGTCCATGACTTGTGAAACACAGTCAATCAACTAATACATGTGCTAGTCTAATATTCATGTGTGTCCTCACATGAAATCCGACCAGGAACACTTTAGAATATTCATACAAGTAAAGTGTTTCACAAATACTTCACATAAGCATTAATCAATACAAGTTGTCATCCATGAATATTCAAGGAACACTTTATTAATCATGAATACAAAAAAATAGGATTGGCGCTAGGGCATATTTCCAACATCGAGTCACCACGGTCACCTTGATCCCGGGTTCCACTAAGGAGCTTGTCCACAAAGAAAGGGGGTCTCCATGTCCCCGCACAAAGATCATCCACGCCACTCCACACCAAATCGGAGGGTCGTTGACGTTGCCAGCGACCACAAAGCTCCAAGGGGCTGGCGCTCCAAGATATCTTCTTTGGTTCACAAGAGAACCATAGCACAAAGGCACAAAAGCCTTGCTTGTTCACTCTCTAAAGAGCTATCCTAGCACTAACACTCTCAAATGTGTGCTAAGGACTAAAGATATGATCAATAAGCACTTGGATGGCTTGGAGATGTTCTTGGGTGTGTTTGAGGCTTGTAGCAACTCCAGCAATCTTCAAATGGCCGGAGGATGGCATATATAGCCCACCAAGTTGATAGAGCCATTGCTAGCCGTTGGCCACTTTTCTGCGTATGCACCGGATAGACCGGTGAGGGGTCACCGGTGTATCCGGTCACACACGGCTCTGACTTAGCCGTTGGGGCTCTGACAGCCGACGTGGCTGTCACCAGTTAGACCGGTGTGATGCACCGGTGATACACCGGTTCATCCGGTCCTGAATTTTTTTTCTCCTTAGCCTCCCTGATATTGCACCGGTGCATTTCTCCGGTGGGCACCGGTGTAACCGGTCTTGAAGACCTGCTTCCTGGCCGGCTTGACATCGTCTCTGAAGGATGGAGCGGTGCATACACCGACGCCTCTATCTTGGCATCACCGGTTCATCCGGTGCTCTGACTTGGCTGGGCATTGCATGGCCCAATGCACCGGTGGTGGTGCACCGGTGCATTCGATGCCAACTGGTTGGACCGGTGTGGCATCACCGGTGTATCCGGTCCCACTGTATCTGCGGAACTCGTCCAATTTTTCGTTTCTTTGAGTTTTTTCTTCGTGTTTTGTTTTGCCTGGCCTTTTTGTTTTATCCCTGGGATCTATAATTGTTCACTTGATAAACTCATTAGTCCCATTGATTGCGATGTTACTCAATCACCAAAATCACAAAACTATGGCCTAATGGGGCCATGTTCCTCACACCGTCCCAGCCCGCCTCAGTAGATTTTCGATATAAAGAGATTCTTCCTTAAGGAAAGATGGATACTTATCTCTTATGCTTTCGTTCTCGCTTCGCGTTAAATTGTAAACCTAAGGTGACAATGCTTCCTAGAGTAGGCTATTTAAGTTAGCTCATCCCACTCTCAACTTTTCATTTGGGACTATTCTTGAGTTACCCCTTTTATATAAAGCGATGACGAAAGTGTAAACAAATTGTAGTGTAGGTATGGTCCACTCACCGTGCAGATTGGACATGAGCTATTTTTCTGGGTTGGGTCGTGACAAGGTGCATGGCCACCGAGCAAATGCCGGGAAGTATGCCAAGTGTCGATGCTTGTGCAACTACCTCCGGAGCTGAAGAAGCTGGCACGAGTTATAAGCTCTCGCTGCCCAGATGAACTAGTCAGGTGCCTCACTTTTTTAAGATCCTTTGGTTAGCAACGACCAGGTGGCCTGCATGTTGGAGATACATCGCAGCCATGGCGAATACACTATGGTATGTCTTGATGTCTGCATCAATCGGTACTCGTTTGAGATAAATCCTGACTTCTTGTTATCTTCTGGGCGAGTAGAAATTGATCAAGAGGTCCAAGGAGGAGAAATCCCAGATGCTGTATGCAACAGGTGACTCAGGTTCTCCGAGTAGAAACCTTGGAGAAATAGCTCACTGCAGAAAAGACCATGAACGTCAAGCTCCAGGAATGGCTCGAGATGACTTTCGCTGGGCTTTGTAACCGAATCATGGAACTAGAGAAGTGATCTAATGATCTATGCGAGAAGAACAAGTCTTTGGCTCCCAAAAACAAAGAGCATCTTCAAGAGACTTGCCAAATTTTTGCTATTCAACACCAAAATAGCCCTCCAACAGACTAGCTATCCAATTCGCCAAGCTATCTAGCTCTCCAAATTGGCCCACTTGCTAGCCAGTCCGGCTAGCTAAATTATTGGCTGGCTTAGTATGGACCCCACACGCAAAGAGAGAGTTGAATGTAGCTGCTGGGCTTTGGTGTGTGGGAAATGGAGTCTGTTGGGGTGAGATGCTCAATATGGAGTGCAATCTTTATGGAGAGGCAAATAGAGAGTCAAATAAGAGTCGAAAATGGACAGTCTCTTGGAGATGCTCACATCAATTTGTTATTCATCGAGTTGTTATCTGTTTCTTTCCTCCTAAGTACTTTCCTTGTATTTCCGCAGAACTCAATATTGCTCTTGTATATAAGGGGAGTCCCATGAAACTCATTAAGTTCTCAGTATTGATAACTATGTCATGAAACTGTGCACTGAAACTGGCCTAAAGCTCGTGGCATAGCCCTGAGTAATACTCATAAATTAGCCCCATGAGCTATGGAGAATAAGAACCAGCGGTGACGGGGCATTTGGGATGAGTTGTTCCGTAGTAGTGCTAGACAGCTTCAAGTTCTCAAAAGGAGTTAAAAAAATTTAGGGCGTAGACCATGATATTTAGGGGGCTCCTATCCGTTCAGCAGGAGTTGAAAAATTTAGCGCACATGCCATGATATTAATGGGTCTATTTGTATATAGTTGAACCCTAATGCAAAACGGACAGTGGATACCATTACTGATGTTTGTTCCGTATTGGAACCGACTCTGTCAGTTCATCTATGCTGCAATTAGATGGATTTTTCTACATTTAAGAAATAAGGAGGACTCTGGTAAATACATATAAATTTGCAAGAAATTGATGAATACAGATGAGTTAGTAAATTTGGTTCGATATAGATGTATAGGATATATATTAATTTCTCTATTTTGAGGAATCTAGTAGGAATTTACATATGATGGTGTCTGATTTTGATGCCTTTAATTATATCTACTAGTAAATACTCCCATGCGTCACCACGTCTGTCTGAAGACCCTGTACGTTGTGACTGCACCCCTGGTTTGCCTTTGCTATTGTAGTGTCCTAGCTGTGACGGAACCGCCAAATTAAAACTCTAATTAAGCATAATGGCCGTCATTTGAACACATCGGGCTCATTAGCTTAATGGCTTAATTTGGCGATCCTTTCTCAACCCACGTCCCGATCGAAACATCACCGATAGTCCCACGCGAAGGTGGGCGCAGATGGTACAAGCACGACACATATTTGAATATACAACAAATATACATAGAACTTGACCTTAAGTTTTACAAACCGAGTTTGAATAAATACATAATTCACAAACTTTACATTACTGAAATCCTGGTTCGTCTAGAGGAACGGGGCCTACAGCTACCAAAAGTGAGCCCTAGAGAGATCCCTAACTAAACGTCCGGCTCCACGACCACCCATCCCTCTGCATCCCGGCGGATGAACTTGGCGCAGCAGGGACAGAAGTCTACGTCTGCGTGCCCTGAAATAATGTTGGCAACAAACCCTGAGTATTCTAATACTCAGCAAGGCTTACCCGACCAGTGGGTATAACTTAGCCCACATAGCTAGACATGCAAGGCTTTTGGCTGGTGGTTATTTTGCAGAAAAAGCAACTAAAGTAATTCCTTACTTTCATTATTTTAGCTTCAGATTCTATATAAATTAACTCTCATCTCATATTCGCAAAGACCTACTATAGCAATCATGGTGATGCAAGCAAAATAATTCGATGAGCTCAATATTTTATATAAACATACCTAACTCACATTCTACATTTTTGCTACGGTGTGACAAAGAGACCAAGGCCCTCATAACCGCGAGACACGGCGAATCGATCCGATTTAACCTTGCAAGGTGGACCTAACCAACACGGCACGTATTTGCCCCGTCGGACTATACATACCAACCATTCCCCTCCCCGCCTCGAACTACAGGAACCAGCCCAACGACATATGGTCAGCCGAGCTCAACGTGAGACCACCAAAAGTAAACACATGCATCCCAATTCTCCGCGACTACTCGACTCGCCCCAGGAGTTGGGTGCGGGTTCCTGTACTTTCGAAGCAAGGCAGTACTCGGCTTACCGGTTTCGACTACCTCCTACTCCCGGCATGCGGTTAGTACAGTTCAATCCCCGATCAGCACTGCCCCATCCACCGGTCCTTAATCGACACAGACGGGGCTAAGACACCCAGGAACCCTGTCCTGCTGCCATACCTATCCATCATCCCCGCCCGGTCTCACATTTCCATGTTCATTTCAAAACCAAATCTCACATACTGAATTATATAAAGATAATAACGTATCTCGCGAGTAACCGGAAATTACTCGACTCCTAACATCCTACATCTCGCGAGTGCAGGAGACCACTCGTCTTCTACCGGTAACATTAAGCTTAGCACAACTATCGTCCTATACATGCTAGTATAACTCTGGGAATCCTATGAATCATGCAACTAGGGTTCCAAACAATTCCTGAACTTAATGCACAAGTAGTAGAAACATACATAGGTGTCTTAATTTAAAATACTAGGATGTGCACCGGGGCTTGCCTTGCGCCTGCTGCTCAACACTGGGGTCAGACGGGCCTTGGGCCGGGTGCTCACACCTCTCCTCTTGGGCTTGCGTCGGTTGCTCTTGTGGTGCCGCGATCACCTCAAAGACGGCTCCCTCAGATGCGGATGCTACACGTATGCATATGAATTAAATGAGTGCAGCCCAAGAATGTAACTAGTTTACTTTAACTGAAATACCCTGCGGACTGTCCGCGCCCGAGTGGCGGACTGTCCGCCGCACTATCCTACCAACCCAGCAGAGGCAACAACGTCTCTGGAACTTTTTTCCCATTTTACCTGCGGACTGTCCGGCCACCCCTGGCGGACCGTTCGCAGTTCAAGTACTCAACCCACCAGAGACGAAAACGTCTCTGGACAATTTCCTAGACTCTACTGCGGACTGTCCGCGCCCAAGTGGCGGACCGTCCGCAGTTCACTCCTGCGAACCCCCAGAGACGACATCGTCTCTGGAACAATTTCAAGCCTCAACGGCGGACCGTCCGCTCCCCTATAGCGGACTGTCCGCAGTCAACCTTGCAAGACAACCAGAGGCAACATCGCCTCTGGACAAAAACTAACCTGACCGGCGGACCGTCCGCTCCTCCCAGGCGGACCGTCCGCGATAACTAATTCCTGACCTTCGCACTAGGCGGCAGCAAGGGCGGTGACGACGGCGGAGGCCGTGCTCCGGCGCCGGCGACACGCCATGGAAGGGGAAAAAGGCTGCGAAGCATAAGAAACTCACCACGAATCCATTCCCGCGGTCGGTTCGAGTGGAGGGCGACCGGAGAGGCGGATCGGCGGTGGAACTGAGCTTCAACACCTCCAATGGCGTCCGGCGGTGGTGGGAAGGATTCCGGCCGTGAGGAGCCGGTCTGGAGGTTTGGGAAAGTGGAGGAGGGGCTAGGGAAGGTACTCACGCAAGGAATCGAGTTAGGATGGCCGGAGAAGGGAGATCGAGGGGAGAGGGCGACGTCGAGGCGAGCGGTCTAGCGTCGCTCGGTTCTGGACGAAATGAGGAGGAAGAGAGATCTGACCAGTGGGTCCCACATCCGTCCAGATAAATATCTGGCGATGCCTCGCGGACTGTCCTCCAGTCTCGAGCGGACTGTCCGCGAGTCAGGGGTTACAATCCTACCCCCTAAAAGAAATCTCGCCCCGAGATTTAAGGAATAGCTAAAGGGAGAGTTATAAATTGGGGTGTACCTTGGTAGACTTGTAGCAATTCCGGACATTTAGTCCGAACAAATTCCTCCGTCTCCCAAGTAGCTTCCCGCTCGGAGTGGTTGCTCCATTGCACTTTATAGAAAACACTGGTTTGATTCCGAGTGACCCTGGTTTTGTGATCAACGATTTTGATTGGGTAATCGGGATAGACAAGATCGGGTTCCACTTGTAGTTTCTCAATGTCAAGCACCTTCTCTGGAACACGAAGGCATTTCCTGAGCTGAGATACGTGGAATATATTATGAACCGCGGATAAGTGGGCAGGAAGCTCCAAACGGTATGCCACTGGCCCACATTGCTCAACAATAAGAAAAGGCCCAACATAACGAGGTGCGAGCTTTCCTTTCACCCCGAACCGTTGAACCCCTTTCATTGGAGATACCCGCAGATAGACATGATCCCCCACTAGAAACAGGGTGGATTGACGCTTCTTGTCCGCATAACTCTTTTGTCGGGATTGGGCAATCTTCAAATTTTCCTGAATGACCCAAACCTGCTCTTCTGCTTCATTCACCATATCGGGCCCAAAGAAAGTTCTCTCCCCCGCTTATGACCAATTCAAAGGCGTTCTGCATTTCCGTCCATATAAGGCCGCAAATGGAGCCATCTTGATGCTTTCTTGATAACTGTTGTTATAAGCAAACTCGGCCAATGGCAAGCACTCATCCCATTTCTGACTGTAGGTGAGCACGCAAGCTCTAAGCATGTCCTCTAATATTTGGTTTATTCTCTCTGTCTGACCGTCAGTCTGGGGATGATAAGCCGAGCTGCGGAGGAGCCGAGTGCCGAGGGCGGCATGAAAGTGCTCCCAAAACCGGGCAATGAACTGAGCACCCCGGTCTGAAATGATTGTTTTTGGAATTCCATGAAGACTCACAATGCGATCTATATATAGCTGAGCGTATTGCTTCGCCGCATGTGTGGTCTTTACCGGTAGAAAATGGGCCGACTTGGTGAGACGATCTACAATAACCCATATCGAGTCATACCCCTTGGAAGTTTTGGGTAGACCGACGATGAAATCCATACTAATGTCTTCCCACTTCTAGGATGGAATACTCAATGGCTGCAAGGGGCCGGCTGATCTCAAGTGGCTAGCCTTAACCCTCCGACAGGTGTCACATTCTGACACATAACTTGCGATTTCCCGCTTCATCCTTGTCCACCAAAACCGCTGTTTCAGATCCTGATACATCTTGTTGCTGCCAGGATGGATAGAATACCTAGAGAGGTGAGCCTCATCAAGAATTTGTTTCCGGAGTTCTAAATCCTTAGGTACCACCAGCCGGTTCTTAAACCATAACACACCCTCAACATCTAACTGAAAACATGCCACACGAGGGTCACCTTCCATGAGCCTCTGCCTAATCCTTTCCATGCCAATATTATCTCTTTGAGCGGCAATAATTTGATCCCGCAGTGTTGGAGTGAGGGTAATATGAGTAAGTGTACCCTCAGCTACTATAGCCAAATTCAACTTCTCCATCTCTTGGCATAGAGTTGCATGCATAGGGGTTACTGAGATACAGTTGCAACGTGCCTTTCTGCTCAATGCATCTGCTACCACATTAGCTTTGCCGGGGTGATAGTGGATTTCCAGATCATAATCCTTAATCAATTCCAACCACCGTCTCTGGCGCAAGTTTAGCTCATTCTGAGTAAAAATATACTTTAGACTCTTGTGGTCGGAGTATATATGCACAGGATTACCCAGAAGATAATGACGCCAAATCTTCAGCGCATGCACCACTGCTGCCAATTCCAAATCATGAGTGGCATAATTCTCTTCGTGTCGCCTAAGTGCTCTGGAAGCATAAGCTATCACCCGCTGATCTTGCATAAGGACGCAGCCAAGGCCCGTACCTGATGCATCACAATAAACATCAAATGGTCGAGTGATATCTGGCTGAGCCAGAACAGGAGCAGACGTCAGAAGTCTTCTCAGGGTCTGGAAAGCCTGCTCACAATTGTTGCCCCAACTAAATCTCACTCCTTTCTTGAGTAATTCGGTCACGGGCCTAGCAATTTTTGAGAACTCCGGTACAAACCGGCGATAATATCCTGCTAGCCCAAGAAAACTTCGAATCTCAGGAACAGAGGTAGGAGCCTGCCAATCCAGGACATCCTGAATCTTGCTAGGATCAACAGAAATCCCTTTGTCCGAGATGATGTGGCCCAAGAACTGGACTTCCTTGAGCCAAAAATCGCATTTGCTAAATTTGGCATACAGCTTGTGCTCCCGCTGGCGCTGAAGCACAATGCGGAGATGCTCTGCATGCTCTTCTTCATCCTTGGAAAATATAAGAATGTCGTCGATGAAAACAACGACAAACTTATCTAGCTCGGGCATGAATACCGAGTTCATGAGGTACATGAAATGAGCAGGGGCATTGGTTAGCCCGAAAGACATGACCAGATATTCAAAAAGTCCGTATCTGGTGCAGGAGACCACTCGTCTTCTACCGGTAACATTAAGCTTAGCACAACTATCGTCCTATACATGCTAGTATAACTCTGGGAATCCTATGAATCATGCAACTAGGGTTCCAAACAATTCCTGAACTTAATGCACAAGTAGTAGAAACATACATAGGTGTCTTAATTTAAAATACTAGGATGTGCACCGGGGCTTGCCTTGCGCCTACTGCTCAACACTGGGGTCAGACGGGCCTTGGGCCGGGTGCTCACACCTCTCCTCTTGGGCTTGCGTCGGTTGCTCTTGTGGTGCCGCGATCACCTCAAAGACGGCTCCCTCAGATGCGGATGCTACACGTATGCATATGAATTAAATGAGTGCAGCCCAAGAATGTAACTAGTTTACTTTAACTGAAATACCCTGCGGACTGTCCGCGCCCGAGTGGCGGACTGTCCGCCGCACTATCCTACCAACCCAGCAGAGGCAACAACGTCTCTGGAACTTTTTCCCATTTTACCTGCGGACTGTCCGGCCACCCCTGGCGGACCGTCCGCAGTTCAAGTACTCAACCCACCAGAGACGAAAACGTCTCTGGACAATTTCCTAGACTCTACTGCGGACTGTCCGCGCCCAAGTGGCGGACCGTCCGCAGTTCACCCCTGCGAACCCCCAGAGACGACATCGTCTCTGGAACAATTTCAAGCCTCAACGGCGGACCGTCCGCTCCCCTATAGCGGACTGTCCGCAGTCAACCTTGCAAGACAACCAGAGGCAACATCGCCTCTGGACAAAAACTAACCTGACCGGCGGACCGTCTGCTCCTCCCAGGCGGACCGTCCGCGATAACTAATTCCTGACCTTCGCACTAGGCGGCAGCAAGGGCGGTGACAATGGCGGAGGCCGTGCTCCGGCGCCGGCGACACGCCATGGAAGGGGAAAAAGGCTGCGAAGCATAAGAAACTCACCACGAATCCATTCCCGCGGTCGGTTCGAGTGGAGGGCGACCGGAGAGGCGGATCGGCGGTGGAACTGAGCTTCAACACCTCCAATGGCGTCCGGTGGTGGTGGGAAGGATTCCGGCCGTGAGGAGCCGGTCTGGAGGTTTGGGAAAGTGGAGGAGGGGCTAGGGAAGGTACTCACGCAAGGAATCGAGTTAGGATGGCCGGAGAAGGGAGATCGAGGGGAGAGGGCGACGTCGAGGCGAGCGGTCTAGCGTCGCTCGGTTCTGGACGAAATGAGGAGGAAGAGAGATCTGACCAGCGGGTCCCACATCCGTCCAGATAAATATCTGGCGATGCCTCGCGTACTGTCCGCCAGTCTCGAGCGGACTGTCCGCGAGTCAGGTGTTACACTAGCTCGAGCCCACATCCTGATCGCAGACCCAACAGCGTCACGTAGCACACGCCGCGCCATCCCCAATTAGGGCATGATGCAACCAGCGCGAGCTAGAAAAGAATCGTATGGGGCCTAGGGACAAACGCTATTGAAGGGTAGGTGCGCGGGTTACAGATTATTTTTTCTACGAGAGACACATGTTGGAAATTTGTGATCTCAGGATAACAATTTAGATTTGCATGGCAATAATTTCCACAAATTAGAGATAACATACCAAATAAGTCATGTACCGTGATTGGCAGGTACACCTAATGTTTCCATCTATAAGTCGCCCCGGTCCCACAGTGCTGTCTATAAATATAAGACAGAGGGGTACCCTCTGTAACCCTAATCTGTTAATCTCGCAATTAGCAAAACACCAATCAATTAGGGCACTGGAGGGGCTGGAAGCACGACTTCCTCATCTACTTCGTGGCAGGCACAAAGGAGGAGCTGCCGCTCGTCATCAGCACCAAGAACTTCATCAACAAGAGAGATCTAAATCTTTGCTGTCGGTGAAGATCAAGTCTACTTCTACATCAGCCCTACTGCTACGACTATGGAGGCAATAATGGGATCGAAAGGCTCTAGTCAGTTTAATCTAAGATTTCCGCATTAAGTTTAATTAGTGATCATGATTAGGCTAAGCTAAGATCCTATTTTTGATTAATTAAATCTAACAATTGGTATCAGAGCCATCTGATCTGTCATGATCCTAATCCAGAGCCATCAAGTTCTAAGCCTCTGATTAATGTCAGTTTAGATATGTTTCGTGCTTAATCATAGGTAATTAATTCTGATATGGATCTAATCATTTAAGTGCTATATGCAAATCAGTGCAATGCAATTAGTAGATTGGATCTACTATTCTGTTTGCGAGAAATAAACACATATTGGATCTGTTATGTGCAATTAGTGATGTCCAGCGTGATGTGTATGCTGATTAATATTCTACTTTGGGCATATACGTGCGACTAAGCTTCCGCATCCGCACTATTATAATGTGCAAAGTAATCGACTTGATTAAACTAAGATTAAGTCCCTGCACGTAAGGTTTTATGGGCGAATTAAATTAAGTTCAATGTTTATAAAGTCATTAGCCTTATCCTATTCAGATTAGATTCTGAATAATGCAAATCTTAATCTGATAAGGCTAAGTACCTCGGATTAGATCTAAACAATTATGTTTACGCTAATTCATGTTTAGGCCGAGGCACTTTCATGTTAATTGATAATTAAGTTAAGTAATTACAGTTAGGGTTTACGATTGCTATTAATCTGTTTCCCAAATTAGCCCCTGTTCATACTTATTCCGCAAAATTAAAGTCAAGTCCATGCAATTAGATCCAAATCCATGAGATTTGTTGCATCCGTAAGCATTGGGAAGAAGGGGAAAGCGAATCTCAGATCACATCATGAAAAATCCAAATTTTCCTAACCCTAACCCTAATCCGAGATTAAGAATGAGGAAAACTTACCTCGGTTCACGATGCGGTGCGCATCAGGCGCGCACCGGTCCAGCCAGTAGCACCGCGAGGAGCCCTCGACGGCCGTGCGCGCGATTAGTACGCACGCACGCGCCGGCGAGGGGCCCTGGACGGTGCATGACCAAGACCGGCGCTCGGGATGGTGGCCATGAGATGGCAACACCACCGCTTGCGGCGCACGCCGCTACCACGCACGACGAGGGCCCCGCACATGAGCAGCCTGCGGCACGCGGCCCAGCGCGTGGCTGGCCGTGACTTGCGCCCGCACCTCGGGCGGATCACGGCGCATGAGCGGCGGCCGCGGCACCCACCGCACGCGGCGCTACCTGCGGGCCCGCGCGCATAAGGCGGCGGCCGTGGCCAGCCTCTGCGGCAGGAACTTGACACCCGCACGTGAGCATCAAGCGGCGGTGCAGGCCTGGGCCCCACGCGCGCAGTGGCGCGAGAGCGTTCGTGGTACGCTGGGGCACGGCACCAGGCCCACGCATGAGGCGCATGGGCATCAGGTGCGCACTGCGCGCACGCGAGGCGCATCAGGGGCGTGGCCGGTGACCGCCAGATCCCTGGCAGCGGTGCTGGACATTAAGGGCATGTGGAGCGGTGGCTGGGGAAAGAGAAGGGAGAGGGAGTGAGGCCTTCTTCCGACAGCCTTCATCGTTTTAATATGAAGCTGAATGAGCTCTAGATCGTCCGATAGGCATGGACGGCTTGGATGGAGCCCGATTAGGGTTTCGGCTCCTGGCGTGCCAAACCGATTTGGGCCAAACTGGGCCACGCACGCTGCTGGTTTGCGCGACTGGGGAGTTTTCAGCCTGATTATGAGCTTTTGCCGAGTTTAAGTTTTAAAGTTTTTCTTTTACTATTTTGATGAGTTAAGCTTTAATTAAGTTATTGTTCACATTTAAAGGCTTTATTTAATTACTGTTGTTTATGTTTAAGGCTTTAATTATTTTTTGTTGCACTTATAATTACTAGCCTTATGTTTATTTAATGCTCATGAGTATTTATTTCACATTTGAGATATCTATTGTTTATAATTTTGAAAATAAGTTTGTTGCTTAATTTATCTATGATAGATATTTCTCAATTATGAATAGTGATATTTTCATAATTTTGTTGTTATAAGGTTAATTTAAGAATAATTATGGGAAATCATCATTGATAATGAGTTTATTTTGGGCTATTGATGAGTCATGTTATTTCAAGCACAATTAATTTTATAAAGTTTTATGTGCTTGTTAAATGAGAAAAGAATATAAAGATTAATGAGCCTTATTTTTTAGTGCAATAAAGTTTAAATTTCAGCGCAATTAAGTTTAATAATATTTTATGCACTGATTATATATGGTAAAGTTTAAGGTTTTATGAGGCTTATATTTACAGTGAAATTTGATCTCTTCTTGATTTATAGGTTATTTCACTGTTTAAGTTTGAGTTTAAAATTCTAGAATAAGTGTATTTGCCTTAATGTTTCCATTATGCTTTATTGATGAACATTGCATTAGTTTGTATTGTTTAAGCTGAAAAATTATATGTTTTCCACCATGTACAATTAAGATGCTCTCTAATCAAATGGAACTATCGGGAAGTTTGATTAGAGTACACTTGTGGCATGATTTTAATCAGACCATCGTAAGGTTAATCTTGTGTCTTTATGTGCATCTTGTTGTATAAGATTATCGAGACTTCAATTTTATGATTTTTCAGTGGACTATAAGGACTTACTAAGTACCATTGAGCCCTTTAATGGCAACAACTTTCCTAAGTGGAATAATAAGGTGTGTGCCGTACTCAAAGTTCTGGACTTTGATTATGCACTTTATGAGGATAAACCTGTTAATCCTTCTATAAGTACTGAGAATCATAATGAGCAATTAAGGGAGTACAACTCCAAGTTGGAGAAATGACAAAAATCCAACGAATTTGCAAAATTAGTTATTAAACATTCGATCTCAGATGTCATAAGGGGAGCATTTCCTTATATGAAGGGTGATAGGGAACTAAGTGTGAAGGGGTTTATGAACTCCTTTGAGGAAAGTTCTAAAATTAATTATTCCAACTTCCTCATAAATAAGATGTCTACCTCAGGTTATGATGGGCACAATGGATTAAGAGCATGCAAAATATGCATTAAGAGCATGCACAATATGGCTGCTGAGTTGAAAGCACTTGGCAGGTTCATCTCTGATGATCTGCTAGTGCAATGTCTTATGGCTTCTCTACTAGAGAATTATAATAAACGTGCTCAAAATGTGGATACTCCAATAAGATATAAGTTATGCGAGTCACTTCATCAAGTGCAAAAGAAGAGTAATAAAGTTGTCTCATAAGCTCTTTTAAGTTAAAGTTTTCCCTAAATTTTGTTGGATTGATTGAGATGCATTCCCAGCAGGTCATTAAGTCTGACCCATAAGATGAGGGGAGTTCAAGGGGAGCAAAGTCTAATGATGATGATGAAGACGAAGATGTTAAATGCTTCGCATTAGTTATATATATTTAGCCATATTTGTTTTCAGTAATAAGTGATTCTGAACATTTGCTAAGTTTTGAGATAATAAGTATATCATCATTGTTGATTTTGCTATCTTGTCAAGGAATTATTGTATATATTTCTTGCATATTGTGTAATGCTTCAATAAGTTGTTGATGAGACCTTGTCGAAATTGTGATATTATATTTTCTAAAATCACATTTCGAAGGGGAGAATTGGAATGTCTCATCAAGTATAAGAGATACTCCAGTTGTAATGTCTCATAAGAATGAGAGATACTCTAGTCATTAGATATAAGACAATAATGAGCTATAACTTATCACCATGTTTTATTTGCCCATTAATAAAGGAAAGGCTGAATTAGTAAATTGGTGTATATATAAAGGGTGAATATGACAAACCATGCTCAATAACACCATTGTGATAGGAGAGATACTCCATAATTGCCAATCATCTCAAATAAAGTTAAGTGTGACTTTATTCGTTATTCTGGCCATTGCTGATTAATGGATACGTGTTCACAAAGTTTTGTTGCTCTAGTTCATTTTAGCCATCGCTATTTGAGTAGTTCAATGAAGCTCGAGACTTTTGAAGTATGGCTCATATTTATCATTTCTGGAAATCGCTGTTTGGTAAATATTTGACCATAGGCTTTGCTGCTCTTGTTCATTTCTAGCCATCGTTGGTGTGGACTTGATCAGTAAAGGAAGTTGATCAATGGTATACTAAAAGTAAAGAACTTATGTCATGATGAGCCACTATTTATGGATATCCTAATAAGTTTGAGGGGTACCATTTCTACCACTATAGTTGTCTCAACTATTGTGTTTCTAAAGAAATGCAAAGATTAGTTGTTTCAACTGTTGTGTTCTTAAAAGAATGCAGAGACTAGTGGGAGTCAGTGGGAGCTCGCAAAAGAGGAAGAGATGATTTGAAGAGATATGGGCTTAGTTTCCCGCATCAATGATTCAAGTAAGATATTCTCATAATGTTTAATTCATGCCATCAATTAAGCAAATCTCTATCTTAAACTACCATATATTTTGTTGAGGTTTCTCATAAGTTAATTAATATGAACATGAAGATGTGGTATATAATAACTGTTGATGTTGGCATAAAGGAGTGAACCTCATTTGTTTTGAAGGTCACTATTAAGGAGGCCATAAATTGAGTCTATGAGCTTTAGTATAAATTTTTGATGGAATCAAATAAGCACTTTGCCATGAGTGTGATTCTGAAAGAGAATTAAAATACTAAGCTTATAGTTTACCATGATTCTAAATGTTCATGGATAAAGGTATGTGTTGAGATTAAGGTGGAAAACTTACTATCCTAATACTTAAGTGGATGATGCTCTACAAAGTAAAGTAGCGATTAGAATATGCCACTAAGGTTGAGAGCGTTTCTATCATTCAATTAGATTTAAATTAATCTTGGCGAAAGCCTCTTATGCTTTGGGCACTAATGTACGCTAAGATTGGACCAAAGAAGTATTAGGATTACCACTAGAGACGTAAGCTGCCTAAAGTGATAAATATGAGTAATGTTAAGATATGCTATTCTATTTTGCATAGTGAAGAAAATTATATCTAATATTCTAAAAATAAAGTTATGATATCCTAAGAATAAAGTTAAGATAAAGAAAAAGGAAGACGTTCCTTATGCTTCTGCTATCTGAAGCTTATGCATGAGTCTTTAAATGATTGACTTTGCATTTGTGAGCCGAAAACCTTATTATTTAGTATTATCCAAGAGAGGTCCACTGTATATGCACAAGACACTTAAGCATGCTTGTTTATTGTGAACTATTCAGTTAAAATTTCTGTATGAGTGTATGGATGTAAAAGTGCACATTAGATTATGTCCTTCATTCTTGCAGAAAAATGCAATAATATTGAGAGCTCTAAGCAAACTTGGCATAATGAAAGTTGAGATTGTATAAGGCATGTTTTAACTTATCAAGCTTAAGTATTATATTTTGGTATAAAATTTGTGAACAGCAAATTTGTATTGCTATGATTGCGGTATTTATTCGAGTAACAACATAATTATTGATGATGTCTAGACTACTGATGATTAAGTATTATGTTGTGAAAGAAAGGTCCCAGGATCAAGTTATTAAAGTTGAAGAAATAAGTTTGAGTTAATGCTAGCAAATCTTATTCAAGACTTGTCACTCATCCCAGTTAAATTTTCACAAAATTAAGTATGGGATTTGTGAATAGTCTTGGAACTGATTCTGGATACATGATCGTTCCCAAATAAGTAATAAGCGTTCTATCGAGGTATTGCAGTGAACTGTGGGTAATGGGGTCCCGGTAGTGAATTAAATACTACTGACGACGCATTGGTCCGATCTTACTGTTGTACTTAATGTGAACATAAGTTTAAAGCGAACCTAAGTTGTTAACTGTTCGATCAAGTGGGAGAATGTTGGAAATTTGTGATATCAGGATAACAACCTAGATCTGTATGGCAATAATTTCCATAAATTAGAGATAACATACCAAATAAATCATGTACCATGATGACAGGTACACCTAATATTTCCATCTATAAGTCGGCCCCGGTCCCACAGTGCTATCTATAAATATGAGACAGAGGGGTACCCTCTATAACCCTAATCAGTTAATCTCGCGATTAGCAAAACACCAATCAATTAGGGCGCTGGAGGGGCTGGAAGCACGACTTCCTCATCTACTTCGTGGCAGGCACAAAGGAGGAGCTGCCGCTCGTCATCAACACCAAGAACTTCATCAACAAGAGAGATCTAAATCTCTGCTATCGGTGAAGATCAAGTCTACTTTTACATCAGCCCTACTGCTACGACTACGGAGGCAATAATGGGATCGAAAGGCTCTAGTCAGTTTAATCTAAGATTTCCGCATTAAGTTTAATTAGTGATCATGATTAGGCTAAGCTAAGATCCTATTTATGATTAATTAAATCTAACAACACGGAGTTTACTGCATTTTCATGTTCTCATTGTATTCGAGTCCGTTTAGGTTAGAATACATTGTTCGGATCTTATTATATACGCTTCACGTCCATGCATCAGTGATATATGTTGGAGTTGGACTAACCCACAATTTTTGTTGGAAACTTTGCATGCTTCAGAAATAAGTAAAGATTATTCTTTATGAAATACAAGCGAATTTTTATGTATACACATAAATGTTACTCAATTTTAATGACTCCGGATGACTTTTCTTTGAATGTAGGTGAATTTGAATAATAAAGGTGAGTTTTGCTTGAGAATAATATGGACTGTCATAGTTATGATTGCAGCAAGAAGCTTCAGGACGGCGCTGATCAGGTGCTGGGCTGATTTTGGCTGGAAGTTCATCTCACTAAAAGCAGCTGTGTGCCCGGCTGTAGCACCTGTGTTTGGCTGCTGCAGCTGTGGGGCGGCTGCTGCTGCCGCAGCCGCACGCACAGCTGCAGCAGTGCAGCCGAATGGGGTGTATCCATGGTAGTTCCAATGGCTCTATACAAAGCGGTTACGTGGAGCTAGCATCGTACTGCTGGTGGGCCCCGCATGGGCAGGGTCTAGAAAGTTTATATTGAAGGCTGCGAGAGAAACGTGTACTGATCAATTAGTAGTCTCCGTCAGGAGTGCAAGTCATTAGTGGCTTCTTATATGTGGCCTAATATTTTGGTCAACAAAGCCTTCAGCCAGTTAGCTAAGCGCTGGAATAGAAAGTTCCATACATCCGTCCATCTAACGTATACGTAGGTTAATGTTGACGTAATCTACAAATTAAGGGTTCATGTACCCCTGGGATCTACAGATATATTATCAGTAGTCCTATCTTGTTCCACATTGGAGTGCGTAGCATACATTAATTAGCAGCTGACCAAACTACCTTGGAAGGGCTTGGATCGTCCTACACACACCGTACTCTGCCAAACTGGGTCGCCAAACATAGACGAATGCCAATTAGTTTCAGACCTTTTCCTTGGTTTTCTGTACATCTGCAAACTGAACTTTGGATGCTGATGCTGGATTGTTCAAACAGAACAAAGATTGTACTCGGATTCGGTTGAAACATAAAAAAAGAATCGAATATACAGTCTAGCGTAGTATTAGAAAGTAATGGTTGTAACTATAAATGAGTATGGATATGATATCCTGCAAGAAAATACGGTGATACCTCGGGCAGATACTTGCTCTAGTTTGCTACATGTAATTTTACTCTTGTCCCCATCAAGTAAATAAAATGAATAGAAATGAAGATATAATTCTAGAGGCGGGTGATGACGTCATCTGCTCCAGAAAATAATTTCTTAGGGCGAGTGATGATATAATCTGCCCTTGGAAATTCTTTTCATATATAGTTAATATAAAAGAATATCATTTCTCATGTAGTCATAATTGACTCCGTGGTGTAGTGGTTATTTGTAAGGTACATGCGACAGTTCGAGTAAAGCGCAAAAAGTTGTATAACCTCGTCACTAACTACATGGTGGCTCCCTAAGTTCATGAAAAAAATTCATATTTTAAGTTGCTTCTATTTTTGAATAAATTTTCAAAATCAAGTATTAGGAGCGGCATTTTTAGGAAGGGTGGAAATCGATTTTTAGGTGTTCGTACCCGCTCCTAAAAAATGTCTTATTTTTAGCTGTGAGAAGTAGAGATGGTTGGTGTGTCAGCCCAATAAGTATTATTCTACCCACCCCTAAAAATATTTTTTAAGTAGTAATGCCTCCAGCAGCCATAAATTCCCTACTTGAATTCAAAGCTTTTGTTGGCTGCTTGTAAATGTCCATCAAATGTAAGAACTGAATTGAAATTCTGAAAAATACATGCTTTATTTGGGTAGTTAATTATTTTAGCATTCCAAAACTAATTTAGAAATCCTAGTCTTGCATGAACTTCTGGTATGTCTTCTTTCCTTGCTCTTGCATGCTAGAAGCAATGTTTCCTCATGTACTACGAATGAACATATCAAGAAATCAATCCCTTCTGCAGAACAGAAAATATATTTAGAGGCCACCACATTCCATTCAATTCTTTCTCCTATAACTTTATCTTGTCCATTCAAATACGTTTCAAGTTTTATTTTGAGTATTTTAAGGGAATGTAGTATCTTTGCTCTAACGATAAGATCAGTTGCCGAAGTTTCAAAAACCTGGGAAAACGTGTGCGAATTAACTTGGAGTCGTCTATGTTTCGCGAGGCAGTTTGGCCAAGTAGAATCCACTTGCTACCGTGTGGGACGATCCAAGGTAGTTTTGGTCATCTGCTAATTAATGCAATGCGTATTCCAATGTGGAACAAACTGTAGGATAGGAATGTTCCTTCTGTAGTTCTGTTTCATCATTTCTGCATTTTCCTCACCTAAGAGGATCGTCTCTATCTTCACAGCTGACGTCAAATATGAACCTACGTATACGTTGGCTAGAAAGACGCAACTTCGATACCAGATCAATTTAAGACCATTGACGGTTGACACAGAACCGACGTGTATCTAGGTTAGTCCTAGCGACCAGGGCATCGAAGGGAATTCGTAAGCTCAGTTCAGCTCCAAGCGCCCTTTAGCTTCTATATAAACCCTTGGGGTCATGACCTTCAAAAGCACACACCATCAGTAACCTAGCTAGCTTTATTCCGGGTCTCCAGCAGCGGTACTGTGATCTACAGCTACCATGGCTTCCTACATTGGCAGCAAGTCTCGCATCACGGCAGCCTTGATGCTGCTTGTTGCTGCCATAACCATGATGAGCCACATCTTCGTCGAGGTGGAGGCCCGGGACCTGTCGGCTGGAAGCGACGGCAAGGAGGCCATGAAGGAGAGGCACCACAAGTGGATGGCGCAGCACGGCCGCACCTACAGCAACGAGGCAGAGAAGGCGCACCGGTTCCAGGTATTCAAGGCCAATGCTGCTTTTGTTGACAGATCCAACGCTGCAGCTGGCAAGAAGTATCACCTGGCGATCAACGAGTTCGCCGACATGACCAGCGACGAGTTCATGGACATGTACACTGGCTTCAAGCCAGTGCCGACCGGGGTCAACAAGATACCCGGTTTTATGTACGGGAATGTTACACTGTCTTCAGATGACCAGCAGATGATTGACTGGAGGCAGAAAGGCGCAGTCACTGGTGTCAAGAACCAGGGCCAGTGTGGTAACAATTTAATTAATTATACGCATGTACATGCCTGCGTTTTGTTCATCAGCTTTGCGACAACATTCTTACTGCCAAATTCGCAGGTTGTTGCTGGGCTTTCTCTGCGGTCGCCGCCGTGGAGGGCATCCATCAGATCTCGACCGGCAACCTGGTCTCGCTGTCGGAGCAGCAGCTGCTGGACTGCTCCACAGACGGGAACAACGGCTGCAACGGCGGTCTCATGGACAACGCCTTCCAGTACATCATCGGCAATGGCGGCCTTACCACCGAGGACGCCTACCCTTACAACGCTGCACAGGGCATGTGCCAGTCCGTCCAGCCGACGGTCACCATCAGCGGCTACCAGGACGTGCCCAGCGAGGATGAGGCAGCGCTCGCCACAGCCGTTGCTAACCAGCCAGTCTCCGTGGCTATTGACGCTCACAACTTCCAGTTCTATAATGGCGGTGTGATGACCGGAGACAGCTGCGGCACGGACCTGAACCATGCGGTGACGGCAATAGGGTACGGCACGGCGAAGGATGGGAGCCCGTATTGGCTGCTCAAGAACCAGTGGGGACAAAACTGGGGCGAGGGAGGATACATGAGGCTCGAGAGGGGCACCGGCGCCTGCGGTGTTGCTAAGAAAGCCTCCTACCCGGTGGCATGAGCTACTAAAATAAATATCGACCTATATACATGAAGGCATGCGTAAGATAGTTCAAGGAATAAAGCATGCGGACACACATTGATCCTAAAATGTAAAGGAAGCACCTGAACAGAATTTATGTGACACTTTTCTAAACTTCTATTTTATATTAACATGTAGCCCTGTAAGTCTGCTACACATGAATCGAAGGAGTGCAAAAGCAAGGTACCATGGTATATTGTAACCTTGTAAGTTTATATAATACATTTATACGAAGGATGTATCTGTTGGTTTTAAGTTGAAACTATTCTGGATCACAAGTATATTAACGTTCTACAAACTTCTGGTACATGTAAATGAATATGACAAAGGATTTACTCACTAACACCTAACAGATTGTTCCTGTATCCTAAAAGTACATAATGCTCCAAAATGATTTATACTTGCGAAAAATAACTTGTTCTAGCCATTTCCATGTTCACTTTGCTCATTAGATTTAAATGTGAATAAAAAACCATGCAAGCTAGATGGAGTTGGGATTCCGAAGATGGATTTGGATGCCATAGTGATACAGCAATCCGTGGAGGAAATCACAAGGAGGGAGGGCCAAGCCGCGCTCTGCAAATTGCTGGAATTAAACAATTTCATCTACATGCTCATAAGGAGCAGCATCTGATCCTGGTGCCATTGGATTATTTCTCTAGGCTGAAGAAGGCCCTCATCAACAAGTTTCAGGAGGTTAGCTTCAGAGCACTTACTTTTTCGCCATGAATCAATTGGCGGAATGACATTCTTCGACTGCTTCCCCTTCCCCTTGTTTGCATTCCTCTTGCTTGCCATCTCTGATGTCACGAGTCGCTGTGCTCGCTTGTGCTCGGAGGCTCTGGAGAGAGGCAGCCGAAATGCGTATGGGCGTAAGAAAGCGCTAGCGACTAGTTTGCTGGTGGGAGAAGGAGGCGGAGGAAGAACTGATCTAGATCTAGATCTAGATGTAGGAATGGCGGCGGCACTGGAGCGGAGGTAAACAAAGCGATAGCATAGTGAAAGTCGATTTACCCTCAGTCACAGCATGGTTAAGTAACCACTGGAGTGGCAGAAAGGATTTCAAAAGCTATTTGTTTAACCATTTTTTAGGAATTTTATCCCAAGAAAAAGGAATTTCAAATTTCTGATTGAATAATCCAAATTAACCATCAAAACAAATTATTAATAAATTTTAGAGTATGCCACGATGTGTTTTGAATCCTTTTTTCAAATTCCGAATTTGGATTCAAGACTTGGGGGGCTATGAGACATGTGTCATCAGCGGTTTGTTTGTCAAATTTATTTTTAAAGACAAAATGAAAGAAGATTCAAACTCAAGATGTATCCTCAGTCTGATTCTTCGATTCAACCTAAGTCTCGGGGGCTACTCCATATGGAGTGCGATTCTAATCGCACCCCATATATGAAGATTATTTCTGAAGATTCAGAATCATTGGTTAACTCTTAACCCTAGCATGGCCATGCATTTCTTGATCCGAATCACTCGAGGGGCCCAGAGATATCTCTCTCTTGCAGAGAGGGGCAAATCCCATCTTGACCGACTATGTCTCACAGGAAGCTTCTTAACAGACCCGAAAACCACCTTTATAACTACCCAGTTACGGTGCAGCGTTTGATGGCTCCTAAGTAAGTCGGTTCATATCTTGAGTACATACGACGATCTCAGGTCTTAGGACACAGCGTACATATTGTGTAATGAGAAGTCATCATCTCGTGTTGGGTCAGTTTAATCTCATGTCTCACATGAGCCCACATTATTAGTTTGACATCCACATGTCCATGACTTGTGAAACACAGTCAATCAACTAATACATGTGCTAGTCTAATATTCATGTGTGTCCTCACATGAACTCCGACTAGGAACACTTTAGAATATCCATACAAGTAAAGAGTTTCACAAATACTTCACATAAGCATTAATCAACACAAGTTGTCATCTATGAATATTCAGGGAACACTTTATTAATCATGAATACAAGGAAATATGATTGCCTCTAGGGCATATTTCCAACAGTCTCTCACTTGCACTAGAGTCAATCTAAAATGTATCTAATACCCATTGCTCTTGTGTGCCTTTCATGCTTGGGCTGTGGAAGGGGTTTTGTCAACGTATCTGAAATGTTCAGGTCCTTGTGTATTTTGCATATCTTGATTTCACCACGATCGATGAACTCTTGAATGAGATGAAATCGCCGCATAACGTGTTTGCTCTTCTGGTGATTCCTTGGCTCTTTGGCTTGCTCAATAGCTCCACTATTGTCACAGTAGAGATCCAGCGGGCTAGAGACATTAGGGAACACACCAAGCTCAATAAGGAACTTCCTTATCCAAACACCTTCCTTCACAGCTTCCGAAGCTGCGATGTACTCGGCTTCTGTTGTAGAATCGGCCACCATCTCCTGCTTGGAACTCTTCCAGCTAACCGCACCACCATTTACTTTGAACACGAAACCGAACTGAGACTTTGAATCGTCTTTGTCGGTTTGGAAGCTAGCATTAGTGTAACCAGTTACAACGAGCTCCTCCTCACCTCCATAGACTAGAAACACATCCTTAGTTCTTCTCAAGTACTTGAGGATGTTTTTCACAGCTGTCCAGTGACTCTCACCTGGATCTGACTGGTACCTGCTCGTAAGACATAGAGCATAAGAAACATCTGGACGTGTACTTATCATTGCATACATGATAGATCCGATTGCTGAGGCATATGGAACTTTTCAGTAAACACAAGCTTCTTCTTCGTTTTTAATGAAAAAGTATTTTTCAGTAAAGTCTTTACAGACTCAAGCATAGGAATATTAATCAGCAGTATGTCATCTACATACAGGATTAGAAATACAACAGAGCTCCCACTTTCCTTCTTGTAAACACAAGCTTCTTCTTCGTTTTTAATGAAGCAAAACCCTTTGACTACTTCATCAAAATGAATATTCTAACTCCGAGATGCTTGCTTTAATCCATAAATGGAATTTTTAAGCTTGCATATCTTTTCAGCATTGGTCGGATCGACAAAAACCTCGGGCTGCATCAAATACACGTCCTCATTCAGATTTCCATTAAGAAAGCGGTTTTAACATCCATCTACCATATTTCATCATCGAAATATGTAGCAATAGCTAGAATAATCCGAACAGATTTAAGCATCGATATGAGCGAGAAAGTCTCGTCGTAGTCAACTCTTTGAACTGGTCGAAAACCTTTTTCTACAAGTCAAGCTTTATAGATGTGAACATTGCCATCCATATCTTTCTTCTTCTTACAGATCCATTCGCACTCTATGGTTCTCACACCATCAGGCGGGTCTATCAAGTTCCAAACTTGATTTTCCTTCATGGATTCTATTTTGGATTTCATGGCATCTTGCCATCTCTCAGAGTCAGGGTCTGCCATCGCCTCTGCATATGTCGCAGGCTCATCATTGTCTAACAATAATAATTCCCGCGTTGTGCGGAGCCTTGTTAACCTTCGTGGTTGCGGAGGTGTTTCTATTGCCATAGGCATCTCAACTTGTTCAGCTATATTAGCGTCACTTATAGAGTCTTGTCCTATTGGCTCATTTCAAACTTCTTCGAGTTGCACCGTTCTTCCATTTTTCTCTCCTTTGAGAAACTCTTTCTCTAGGAAAACTCCGTTCCGAGCGAAAAACACTTTGCCCTCAGATCGATTGTAGAAGTAATACCCTAAGGTTTCCTTTGGGTATCCCACGAATATGCACTTATCCGATTTGGGTGCAAGCTTGTCAGACTGGAGTCGTTTGACAAATGCTTCACAACCCCAAATTTTAGAAAAGACAAACTGGGAGTCTTGCCAGTCCATATCTCATATGGTGTCTTGTCTACAGATTTTGACGGCACCCTGTTCAGTGTGAAAGTTGCTGTTTCTAGAGCGTAACCCCAAAATGATAATGGTAAGTCCGATTGGCTCATCATTGATCGAACCATGTCCAACAGAGTTCGATTACGTCGCTCAGAAACCCCGTTCCTTTGAGGTGTTCCTGGTAGCGTAAATTGGGGAACAATTCCGCAACTCTTCAAATGATCGCTAAATTCATGGCTCAGATATTCACCTCCACGATCTGATCGCAGGGCCTTAATCTTCGTGCCATGTTGATTTTCTACTTCACTCTGAAATTCCTTGAACTTTTCTAAGGTTTCAGACTTATGCCTCATCAAGTAGACATAACCATATCTACTTAAGTCATCGGTAAAAGTAATGAAGTATTGGAATCCTCCTCTAGCTGTCGAGCACATTGGTCCACACACATCAGTATGTATGAGTTCCATCAAATCCAATGCTCTTTTTGGAAAACCTGTGAATGGTGTCTTGGTCATCTTGCCCAGCAAACAAGCTTCGCATGTCTCGTATGATTCAAAATCAAACGAACTTAAAAGTCCATCCTCATGGAGCTTCTTCATGCGTTTCTCGCTTATATGACCGAGACGACAATGCCACATGTAGGTAGGATTAAAATCATTTAGCCGAGGCCTTTTAGCACTTATATTACAGACAGGAGAATCATCAAGATTTAAAATAAATAGCCCATTCTTAATGGACGCCAAAGCCACAAACATATTATTCTTAGAGATCACACAACCATTGTTTTCACTCGCAAAAGAATAACCGCCCTTCATCAAACATGAAGGAGACACAATGTTTCGACTCAAACTCGAAACAAAATAATAATTATTAAGCTCCAAGACAAATCTTGATGGTAGGTGCAGTTGCATTGTCCCGACGGCCAAAGCAGCAACTCTTGCATTATTGCCGACGCGGAAGTCAACTTCTCCTCTTCCAATGCTTCTACTCTTTGTCATTCCCTGCATCGAATTGCATATATGAGCAACCGATCTGGTATCAAATACCCAAGAATTAACATAAGTGTCAGTGAGAAATATTTCTGTAATATGAACAACAAGCGTACCTGAAGTGGAAGAATGATTCTTCAATGAGGCTAGGTACAGCTTGTAGTTCCTCTTCCATTTTCCTGGCTGGTGACAATGAAAGCACTTCTTGTCTGCAGCTGGTCCAGGTTTGGCCTTGGGTGTAGAGTTTGGCTTGGGGTTCGCAACCTTGGCCTTGCCCTTCTTCTTCTTCCAAGAAGAACCTTTCTTCTTGAAAGTAGGCTTATTCTAGACAGCCATCACATGGCCGCCACCTGTGCTTTTCTTGATGTCACTCTCTGCCGTTTTGAGCATGCCGCACAGCTCATTCAAGCCTTTCTCAGCCCCATGCATGTGGTAGTTCGAGACGAAGTTTCCATAGCTCGGAAGCAAAGAGGCAAGAATGAAGTCAGTGGCCAACTCTTAGCCAAGTGGGAAGCCTAGCTTCTCCAACCTCTGTGTGTAACCAACCATCTTGATTACATGCAGCCCTACTGGTGATGGGTTATCTAGAACATCTTCCTTGTTAGCTGCCTGAGAACAATTCTCAGGTTGCGGATCCAATCCGCGTAGTTTGTCTCATTCAATTTGTTGCTCTCAAGTACGGAACGTAAAGCAAAAGGTTGGTTTTGGGCCATTGATTTACAACAAAATAATAATGCAAAATACTTAGACAAAAGTATTCATGATGGAGTAAAGGACATTAAACAATTTAATAGAATTTACTCCCACTAAACTCAATATCCCTCGGTTGATTCTTAGTAATTCAAGACCCACAACTAACACGTCCACTAGTGTGCTTTTGCATCACCACTAGAAGACGAGTTAGACTGGTAAGCAACTCTTGCTAATCATATCTCATATGACTCTTGTTGTTGGGTGACATCTCCATGTCTCGCTCCCAACCTTTATGCCCCAAGGTCCTTAACCATTAAGATGACCTTGTCAAGCTCACCAACCCTTTATACGTGAATGTATCTGATACAACTTTTCTAGTCAAGGAAAACCAGTGGCGCCCTAATTTTATAGACCCACCACCAATCGTACAAGACATGGGACAGTGAAAGGTTTAGTTGGTAGGGCATGGTAGCTCGAAATTTATGAGGGATCGTTCTACTTCTACTATGACGCACGTAGTAGTAAAATGTCAAGAACGTCAAGCACATAATTGTGAATCAGTATGTCTCTTGTTCTCATGGCGATCTCTATCTCCATAGAACTTGTTCGTCATGTAGATCTCTATCTTCATGGAACTTGTTCGTCATATTGATCTCCATCTCCATGTGATGAAAACTCCAAGAACTAGAACTTGTTATTACACCTAATAGCTAGTAAATAAAATTACATTCACGACTTGGATCATCACAGGTTGGCACGCAGGCCATTACATCAAATGCAACAATTCATATGGCTCTAGCCGAATTGTCATAATCACGACACGCAGGTCATGAAACAATTACACACACGCAGGTCATGAAACAATAACGAGACAACACTGGCTCTTGATAACGCTGTAGGAACATGGGGTAGCAAAAACAAAAATTTTCTACCGCATAAACCAGGATTACTGTAGTTATAGATCACGGGATTACCACGAGACGTGCGGTTGCGAAACTTCTGTAGCGCGTCGGTGTAGTACAGATGGAAGCCGGCAGTGCAGTTGCGTGAACCTTCTCACGAACGGCTCGTCCATGTGTAGCACGGATTAGAGTTTTTATGCGCCCCCTTTCTGTTTATATAGCCCCTTAGGTGGGCTGCCTTGGGCCCCACCTTGGGCGCCCCCTTTTGGGACTAAAAGACCCATTAGTGCACCTAAACCCAGTCTAATTCGGATCTCATCTTTATCAGGTTTATTTCTCTTAAGTGTGTGACCCTATGGGCTCACATGCGAATAGACATGGGCCGAGTACTCTTACTCGGCCCAATAGTAGACAGTGGCCTCTAGCAAGACATGTCAACTCCTATACGCACGCAAAGATCATATCAGACGAGCCGCCATAATGTCATATACATGTTGTTCCCTTTCCCTCACGATATTTGGTCTAACTTAAAGCCGACCACTCTTTCTCGATCTTATGATTCGGAATCCTTGGTTAACTCTTAACCCTAGCATGGCCATGCATTTCTTGATCCGAATCACTCGAGGGGCCCAGAGATATCTCTCTCTTGTAGAGAGGGGCAAATCTCATCTTGACCGACTATGTCTCACAACATGCTTCTTAACAGACCCGAAAACCACCTTTATAACTACCCAGTTACGGTGCAGCGTTTGATGGCTCCTAAGTAAGTCTGTTCACATCTTGAGTACATACGACGATCTCAGGTCTTAGGACACAGCGTACATATTGTGTAATGAGAAGTCATCATCTCGTGTTGGGTCAGTTCAATCTCATGTCTCACATGAGCCCACATTATTATTTTGACATCCCCATGTCCATGACTTGTGAAACACAGTCAATCAACTAATACATGTGCTAGTCTAATATTCATGTGTGTCCTCACATGAACTCCGACCAGGAACACTTTAGAATATTCATACAAGTAAAGAGTTGCACAAATACTTCACATAAGCATTAATCAATACAAGTTGTCATCCATGAATATTCAAGGAACACTTTATTAATCATGAATACAAAAAAATAGGATTGGCTCTAGGGCATATTTCCAACACCGAGTCACCACGGTCACCTTGATCCCGGGTTCCACTAAGGAGCTTGTCCACAAAGAAAGGGGGTCTCCATGTCCCCGCACAAAGATCATCCACGCCACTCCACACCAAATCGGAGGGTCGTTGACATTGCCAGCGACCACAAAGCTCCAAGGGGCTGGCGCTCCAAGATATCTTCTTTGGTTCACAAGAGAACCATAGCACAAAGGCACAAAGCCTTGCTTGTTCACTCTCTAAAGACCTATCCTAGCACTAACACTCTCAAATGTGTGCTAAGGACTAAAGATATGATCAATAAGCACTTGGATGGCTTGGAGATGTTCTTGGGTGTGTTTGAGGCTTGTAGCAACTCCAGCAATCTTCAAATGGCCGGAGGATGGCATATATAGCCCACCAAGTTGATAGAGCCATTGCTAGCCGTTGGCCACTTTTCTGCGTATGCACCGGATAGACCGGTGAGGGGTCACCGGTGTATCCGGTCACACACGGCTCTGACTTAGCCGTTGGGGCTCTGACAGCCGACGTGGCTGTCACCAGTTAGACCGGTGTGATGCATCGGTGATACACCGGTTCATCTGGTCCTGAATTTTTTTCTCCTCAGCCTCCCTGATATTGCACCGGTGCATTGCTCCGGTGGGCACCGGTGTAACCGGTCTTGAAGACCTGCTTCCTGGCCGGCTTGACATCGTCTCTGAAGGATGGAGCGGTGCATACACCGACGCCTCTATCTTGGCATCACCGGTTCATCCGGTGCTCTGACTTGGCTGGGCATTGCATGGCCCAATGCACCGGTGGTGGTGCACCGGTGCATTCGATGCCAACTGGTTGGACCGGTGTGGCATCACCGGTGTATCCGGTCCCACTGTATCTGCGGAACTCGTCCAATTTTTCGTTTCTTTGAGTTTTTTCTTCGTGTTTTGTTTTGCCTGGCCTTTTTGTTTTATCCCTGGGATCTATAATTGTTCACTTGATAAACTCATTAGTCCCATTGATTGTGATGTTACTCAATCACCAAAATCACAAAACTATGGCCTAATGGGGCCATGTTCCTTACACCGTCCCAGCCCGCCTCAGTAGATTTTCGATATAAAGAGATTCTTCCTTAAGGAAAGGTGGATACTTATCTCTTATGCTTTCGTTCTCGCTTCGTGTTAAATTGTAAACCTAAGGTGACAATGCTTCCTAGAGTAGGCTATTTAAGTTAGCTCATCCCACTCTCAACTTTTCATTTGGGACTATTCTTGAGTTACCCCTTTTATACAAAGCGATGACGAAAGTGTAAACAGATTGTAGTGTAGGTATGGTCCACTCACCGTGCAGATTGGACAAGAGCTATTTTTCTGGGTTGGGTCGTTACAAGGTGCATGGCCACAGAGCAAATGCCGGGAAGTATGCCAAGTGTTGATACATCTGCAACTACCTCCGGAGCTGAAGATGCTGGCACGAGTTTACCTCGCTGCCCGAGATGAACTAGTCAGATGCCTCACTTTTTTAAGATCCTTTGGTTAGCAACGACCAGGTGGCCTGCATGTTGGAGATACATCGCAGCCATGGCGAATAAACTATGGTAGCAGATGCCGGGAAGTATGCCAAGTGTCGATGCTTGTGCAACTACCTCCGGAGCTGAAGAAGCTGGCACGAGTTATAAGCTCTCGCTGCCCAGATGAACTAGTCAGATACCTCACTTTTTTAAGATCCTTTGGTTAGCAACGACCAGGTGGCCTGCATGTTGGAGATACATCGCAGCCGTGGCGAATACACTATGGTATGTCTTGATGTCTGCATCAATCGGTACTCGTTTGAGATAAATCCTGACTTCTTGTTATCTTCTGGGCGAGTAGAAATTGATCAAGAGGTCCAAGGAGGAGAAATCCCAGATGCTGTATGCAACGGGTGACTCAGGTTCTCCGAGTAGAAACCTTGGAGAAATAGCTCACTGCAGAAAAGACCATGAACGTCAAGCTCCAGGAATGGCTCGAGATGACTTTCGCTGGGCTTTGTAACCGAATCATGGAACTAGAGAAGTGATCTAATGATCTATGCGAGAAGAACAAGTCTTTGGCTCCCAAAAACAAAGAGCATCTTCAAGAGACTTGCCAAATTTTTGCTATTCAACACCAAAATAGCTCTCCAACAGACTAGCTATCCAATTCGCCAAGCTATCTAGCTCTCCAAATTGGCCCACTTGCTAGCCAGTCCGGCTAGCTAAATTATTGGCTGGCTTAGTATGGACCCCACACGCAAAGAGAGAGTTGAATGTAGCTGCTGGGCTTTGGAGTGTGGGAAATGGAGTCTGTTGGGGTGAGATGCTCAATATGGAGTGCAATCTTTATGGAGAGGCAAATAGAGAGTCAAATAAGAGTCGAAAATGGACAGTCTCTTGGAGATGCTCACATCAATTTGTTATTCATCGAGTTGTTCTCTGTTTCTTTCCTCCTAAGTACTTTCCTTGTATTTCCGCAGAACTCAATATTGCTCTTGTATATAAGGGGAGTCCCATGAAACTCATTACCTAGTTCTCAGTATTGATAACTATGTCATGAAACTGTGCACTGAAACTGGCCTAATGCTCGTGGCATAGCCCTGAGTAATACTCATAAATTAGCCCCATGAGCTATGGAGAATAAGAACCAGCGGTGACGGGGCATTTGGGATGAGTTGTTCCGTAGTAGTGCTAGACAGCTTCAAGTTCTCAAAAGGAGTTACAAAAATTTAGGGCGTAGACCATGATATTTAGGGGGCTCCTATCCGTTCAGCAGGAGTTGAAAAATTTAGCGCACATGCCATGATATTAATGGGTCTATTTGTATATAGTTGAACCCTAATGCAAAACGGACAGTGGATACCATTACTGATGTTTGTTCCGTATTGGAACCGACTCTGTCAGTTCATCTATGCTGCAATTAGATGGATTTTTCTACATTTAAGAAATAAGGAGGACTCTGGTAGGAAATTGATGAATACAGATGAGTTAGTAAATTTGGTTCGATATAGATGTATAGGATATATATTAATTTCTCTATTTTGAGGAATCTAGTAGGAATTTACATATGATGGTGTCTGATTTTGATGCCTTTAATTATATCTACTAGTAAATACTCCCATGCGTCACCACGTCTGTCTGAAGACCCTGTACGTTGTGACTGCACCCCTGGTTTGCCTTTGCTATTGTAGTGTCCTAGCTCGAGCCCACATCCTGATCGCAGACCCAACAGCGTCACGTAGCACACGCCGCGCCATCCCCAATTAGGGCATGATGCAACCAGCGCGAGCTAGAAAAGAATCGTATGGGGCCTAGGGACAAACGCTATTGAAGGGTAGGTGCGCGGGTTACAGATTATTTTTTCTACGAGAGACACATGTTGGAAATTTGTGATCTCAGGATAACAATTTAGATTTGCATGGCAATAATTTCCACAAATTAGAGATAACATACCAAATAAGTCATGTACCGTGATTGGCAGGTACACATAATATTTCCATCTATAAGTCGGCCCCGGTCCCACAGTGCTGTCTATAAATATGAGACAGAGGGGTACCCTCTGTAACCCTAATCTGTTAATCTCGCAATTAGCAAAACACCAATCAATTAGGGCACTGGAGGGGCTGGAAGCACGACTTCCTCATCTACTTCGTGGCAGGCACAAAGGAGGAGCTGCCGCTCGTCATCAGCACCAAGAACTTCATCAACAAGAGAGATCTAAATCTTTGCTGTTGGTGAAGAGCAAGTCTACTTCTACATCACCCCTACTGCTACGACTATGGAGGCAATAATGGGATCGAAAGGCTCTAGTCAGTTTAATCTAAGATTTCCGCATTAAGTTTAATTAGTGATCATGATTAGGCTAAGCTAAGATCCTATTTATGATTAATTAAATCTAACAATTGGTATCAGAGCCATCTGATCGGTCATGATCCTAATCCAGAGCCATCAAGTTCTAAGCCTCTGATTAATGTCAGTTTAGATATGTTTCGTGCTTAATCATAGGTAATTAATTCTGATATGGATCTAATCATTTAAGTGCTATATGCAAATCAGTGCAATGCAATTAGTAGATTGGATCTACTATTCTGTTTGCGAGAAATAAACACATATTGGATCTGTTATGTGCAATTAGTGATGTCCAGCGTGATGTGTATGCTGATTAATATTCTACTTTGGGCATATACGTGCGACTAAGCTTCCGCATCCGCACTATTATAATGTGCAAAGTAATCGACTTGATTAAACTAAGATTAAGTCCCTGCATGTAAGGTTTTATGGGCGAATTAAATTAAGTTCAATATTTATGAAGTCATTAGCCTTATCCTATTCAGATTAGATTCTGAATAATGCAAATCTTAATCTGATAAGGCTAAGTACCTCGGATTAGATCTAAACAATTATGTTTACGCTAATTCATGGTTAGGCCGAGGCACTTTCATGTTAATTGATAATTAAGTTAAGTAATTACAGTTAGGGTTTACGATTGCTATTAATCTGTTTCCCAAATTAGCCCCTGTTCATACTTATTCCGCAAAATTAAAGTCAAGTCCATGCAATTAGATCCAAATCCATGAGATTTGTTGCATCCGTAAGCATTGGGAAGAAGGGGAAAGCGAATCTCAGATCACATCATGAAAAATCCAAATTTTCCTAACCCTAACCCTAATCCGAGATTAAGAATGAGGAAAACTTACCTCGGTTCACGATGCGGTGCGCATCAGGCGCGCACCGGTCCAGCCAGTAGCACCGCGAGGAGCCCTCGACGGCCGTGCGCGCGATTAGTATGCACGCACGCGCCGGCGAGGGGCCCTGGACGGTGCATGACCAAGACCGGCGCTCGGGATGGTGGCCATGAGATGGCAACACCACCGCTTGCGGCGCACGCCGCTACCACGCACGACGAGGGCCCCGCACATGAGCAGCCTGCGGCACGCGGCCCAGCGCGTGGCTGGCCGTGACTTGCGCCCGCACCTCGGGCGGATCACGGCGCATGAGCGGCGGCCGCGGCACCCACCGCACGCGGCGCTACCTGCGGGCCCGCGCGCATAAGGCGGCGGCCGTGGCCAGCCTCTGCGGCAGGAACTTGACACCCGCACGTGAGCATCAAGCGGCGGTGCAGGCCAGGGCCCCACGCGCGCAGTGGCGCGAGAGCGTTCGTGGTACGCTAGGGCACGGCACCAGGCCCACGCATGAGGCGCATGGGCATCAGGTGCGCACTGCGCGCACGCGAGGCGCATCAGGGGCGTGGCCGGTGACCGCCAGATCCCTGGCAGCGGTGCTCGACATTAAGGGCATGTGGAGCGGCGGCTGGGGAAAGAGAAGGGAGAGGGAGTGAGGCCTTCTTCCGACAGCCTTCATCGTTTTAATATGAAGCTGAATGAGCTCTAGATCGTCCGATAGGCATGGACGGCTTGGATGGAGCCCGATTAGGGTTTCGGCTCCTGGCGGGCCAAACCGATTTGGGCCAAACTGGGCCACGCACGCTGCTGGTTTGCGCGACTGGGGAGTTTTCAGCCTGATTATGAGCTTTTGCCGAGTTTAAGTTTTAAAGTTTTTCTTTTACTATTTTGATGAGTTAAGCTTTAATTAAGTTATTGTTCACATTTAAAGGCTTTATTTAATTACTGTTGTTTATGTTTAAGGCTTTAATTATTTTTTGTTGCACTTATAATTACTAGCCTTATGTTTATTTAATTCTCATGAGTATTTATTTCACATTTGAGATATCTATTGTTTATAATTTTGAAAATAAGTTTGTTGCTTAATTTATCTATGATAGATATTTCTCAATTATGAATAGTGATATTTTCCATAATTTTGTTGTTATAAGGTTAATTTAAGAATAATTATGGGAAATCATCATTGATAATGTGTTTATTTTGGGCTATTGATGAGTCATGTTATTTCAAGCACAATTAATTTTATAAAGTTTGATGTGCTTGTTAAAAGAGAAAAGAATATAAAGATTAATGAGCCTTATTCTTTAGTGCAATAAAGTTTAAATTTCAGCGCAATAAAGTTTAATAATATTTTATGCACTGATTATATATGGTAAAGTTTAAGGTTTTATGAGGCTTATATTTACAGTGAAATTTGATCTCTTCTTGATTTATGGGTTATTTCAATGTTTAAGTTTGAGTTTAAAATTCCAGAATAAGTGTATTTGCCTTAATGTTTCCATTATGCTTTATTGATGAACATTGCATTAGTTTGTATTGTTTAAGCTGAAAAATTATATGTTTTCCACCATGTACAATTAAGATGCTCTCTAATCAAATGGAACCATCGGGAAGTTTGATTAGAGTACACTTGTAATTAATTCTGACCATCATTGTTTTAATTATGAGTTAATGATAAGTTTCGTTTGTTTTTCCATCGGTGATGCAAATTGAAACTTATGGCATGATTTTAATCAGACCATCGTAAGGTTAATCTTGTGTCTTTATGTGCATCTTGTTGTATAAGATTATCGAGACTTCAATTTTATGATTTTTCAGTGGACTATAAGGACTTACTAAGTACCATTGAGCCCTTTAATGGCAACAACTTTCCTAAGTGGAATAATAAGGTGTGTGCCGTACTCAAAGTTCTGGACTTTGATTATGCACTTTATGAGGATAAACCTGTTAATCCTTCTATAAGTACTGAGAATCATAATGAGCAATTAAGGGAGTACAACTCCAAGTTGGAGAAATGACAAAAATCCAATGAATTTGCAAAATTAGTTATTAAACATTCGATCTCAGATGTCATAAGGGGAGCATTTCCTTATATGAAGGGTGATAGGGAACTAAGTGTGAAGGGGTTTATGAACTCCTTTGAGGAAAGTTCTAAAATTAATTATTCCAACTTCCTCATAAATAAGTTGTCTACCTCAGGTTATGATGGGCACAATGGATTAAGTATACACATTAAGAGCATGCAAAATATGCATTAAGAGCATGCACAATATGGCTGCTGAGTTGAAAGCACTTGGCAGGTTCATCTCTGATGATCTGCTAGTGCAATGTCTTATGGCTTCTCAACTAGAGAATTATAATAAACGTGCTCAAAATGTAGATACTCCAATAAGATATAAGTTATGCGAGTCACTTCATCAAGTGCAAAAGAAGAGTAATAAAGTTGTCTCATAAGCTCTTTTAAGTTAAAGTTTTCCCTAAATTTTGGTGGATTGATTGAGATGCATTCCCAGCAGGTCATTAAGTCTGACCCATAAGATGAGGGGAGTTCAAGGGGAGCAAAGTCTAATGATGATGATGAAGACGAAGATGTTAAATGCTTCGCATTAGTTATATATATTTAGCCATATTTGTTTTCAGTAATAAGTGATTATGAACATTTGCTAAGTTTTGAGATAATAAGTATATCATCATTGTTGATTTTGCTATCTTGTCAAGGAATTATTGTATATATTTCTTGCATATTGTGTAATGCTTCAATAAGTTGTTGATGAGACCTTGTCGAAATTGTGATATTATATTTGTTAAAATCACATTTCGAAGGGGAGAATTGGAATGTCTCATCAAGTATAAGAGATACTCCAGTTGTAATGTCTCATAAGAATGAGAGATACTCTAGTCATTAGATATAAGACAATAATGAGCTATAACTTATCACCATGTTTTATTTGCCCATTAATAAAGGAAAGGCTGAATTAGTAAATTGGTGTATATATAAGGGAAAATTCGATTCATGCCACCACAACTCCGTGAAATTGGGTGTCACGTTGAAAATCATGCCACTCAATGGCTATATATAAAGGGTGAATATGACAAACCATGCTCAATAACACCATTGTGATAGGAGAGATACTCCATAATTGCCAATCATCTCAAATAAAGTTAAGTGTGACTTTATTCGTTATTCTGGCCATCGCTGATTAATGGATACGTGTTCACAAAGTTTTGTTGCTCTAGTTCATTTTAGCCATCGCTATTTGAATAGTTCAATGAAGCTCGAGACTTTTGAAGTATGGCTTATATTTATCATTTCTGGAAATCGCTGTTTGGTAAATATTTGACCATAGGCTTTGCTGCTCTTGTTCATTTCTAGCCATCGTTGGTGTGGACTTGATCAGTAAAGGAAGTTGATCAATGGTATACTAAAAGTAAAGAACTTATGTCATGATGAGCCACTATTTATGGATATCCTAATAAGTTTGAGGGGTACCATTTCTACCACTATAGTTGTCTCAACTATTGTGTTTCTAAAGAAATGCAAAGATTAGTTGTTTCAACTGTTGTGTTCTTAAAAGAATGCAGAGACTAGCGGGAGTCAGTGGGAGCTCGCAAAAGAGGAAGAGATGATTTGAAGAGATATGGGCTTAGTTTCCCGCATCAATGATTCAAGTAAGATATTCTCATAATGTTTAATTCATGCCATCAATTAAGCAAATCTCTATCTTAAACTACCATATATTTTGTTGAGGTTTCTCATAAGTTAATTAATATGAACATGAAGATGTGGTATATAATAACTGTTGATGTTGGCATAAAGGAGTGAACCTCATTTGTTTTGAAGGTCACTATTAAGGAGGCCATAAATTGAGTCTATGAGCTTTAGTATAAATTTTTGATGGAATCAAATAAGCACTTTGCCATGAGTGTGATTCTGAAAGAGAATTAAAATACTAAGCTTATAGTTTACCATGATTCTAAATGTTCATGGATAAAGGTATGTGTTGAGATTAAGGTGGAAAACTTACTATCCTAATACTTAAGTGGATGATGCTCTACAAAGTAAAGTAGCGATTAGAATATGCCACTAAGGTTGAGAGCGTTTCTATCATTCAATTAGATTTAAATTAATCTTGGCGAAAGCCTCTTATGCTTTGGGCACTAATGTACGCTAAGATTGGACCAAAGAAGTATTAGGATTACCACTAGAGACGTAAGCTGCCTAAAGTGATAAATATGAGTAATGTTAAGATATGCTATTCTATTTTGCATAGTGAAGAAAATTATATCTAATATTCTAAAAATAAAGTTATGATATCCTAAGAATAAAGTTAAGATAAAGAAAAAGGAAGACGTTCCTTATGCTTCTGCTATCTGAAGCTTATGCATGAGTCTTTAAATGATTGACTTTGCATTTGTGAGCCGAAAACCTTATGTCTTTAGTATTATCCAAGAGAGGTCCACTGTATATGCACAAGACATTTAAGCATGCTTGTTTATTGTGAACTATTCAGTTAAAATTTCTGTATGAGTGTATGGATGTAAAAGTGCACATTAGATTATGTCCTTCATTCTTGTAGAAAAGTGCAATAATATTGAGAGCTCTAAGCAAACTTGGCATAATGAAAGTTGAGATTGTATAAGGCATGTTTTAACTTATCAAGCTTAAGTATTATATTTTGGTATAAAATTTGTGAACAGCAAATTTGTATTGCTATGATTGCGGTATTTATTCGAGTAACAACATAATTATTGATGATGTCTAGACTACTGATGATTAAGTATTATGTTGTGAAAGAAAGGTCCCAGGATCAAGTTATTAAAGTTGAAGAAATAAGTTTGAGTTAATGCTAGCAAATCTTATTCAAGATTTGTCACTCATCCCAGTTAAATTTTCACAAAATTAAGTATGGGATTTGTGAATAGTCTTGGAACTGATTCTGGATACATGATCGTTCCCAAATAAGTAATAAGCGTTCTATCGAGGTATTGCAGTGAACTGTGGGTAATGGGGTCCCGGTAGTGAATTAAATACTACTGACGACGCATTGGTCCGATCTTACTGTTGTACTTAATGTGAACATAAGTTTAAAGCGAACCTAAGTTGTTAACTGTTCGATCAAGTGGGAGAATGTTGGAAATTTGTGATATCAGGATAACAACCTAGATCTGTATGGCAATAATTTCCATAAATTAGAGATAACATACCAAATAAATCATGTACCGTGATGACAGGTACACCTAATATTTCCATCTATAAGTCGGCCCCGGTCCCACAGTGCTATCTATAAATATGAGACAGAGGGGTACCCTCTATAACCCTAATCAGTTAATCTCGCGATTAGCAAAACACCAATCAATTAGGGCACTGGAGGGGCTGGAAGCACGACTTCCTCATCTACTTCGTGGCAGGCAAAAAGGAGGAGCTGCCGCTCGTCATCAACACCAAGAACTTCATCAACAAGAGAGATCTAAATCTCTGCTATCGGTGAAGATCAAGTCTACTTTTACATCAGCCCTACTGCTACGACTACGGAGGCAATAATGGGATCGAAAGGCTCTAGTCAGTTTAATCTAAGATTTCCGCATTAAGTTTAATTAGTGATCATGATTAGGCTAAGCTAAGATCCTATTTATGATTAATTAAATCTAACAACACGGAGTTTACTGCATTTTCATGTTCTCATTGTATTCGAGTCCGTTTAGGTTAGAATACATTGTTCGGATCTTATTATATACGCTTCACGTCCATGCATCAGTGATATATGTTGGAGTTGGACTAACCCACAATTTTTGTTGGAAACTTTGCATGCTTCAGAAATAAGTAAAGATTATTCTTTATGAAATACAAGCGAATTTTTATGTATACACATAAATGTTACTCAATTTTAATGACTCCGGATGACTTTTCTTTGAATGTAGGTGAATTTGAATAATAAAGGTGAGTTTTGCTTGAGAATAATATGGACTGTCATAGTTATGATTGCAGCAAGAAGCTTCAGGAAGGCGCTGATCAGGTGCTGGGCTGATTTTGGCTGGAAGTTCATCTCACTAAAAGCAGCTGTGTGCCCGGCTGTAGCACCTGTGTTTGGCTGCTGCAGCTGTGGGGCGGCTGCTGCTGCCGCAGCCGCACGCACAGCTGCAGCAGTGCAGCCGAATGGGGTGTATCCATGGTAGTTCCAATGGCTCTATACAAAGCGGTTACGTGGAGCTAGCATCGTACTGCTGGTGGGCCCCGCATGGGCAGGGTCTAGAAAGTTTATATTGAAGGCTGCGAGAGAAACGTGTACTGATCAATTAGTAGTCTCCGTCAGGAGTGCAAGTCATTAGTGGCTTCTTATATGTGGCCTAATATTTTGGTCAACAAAGCCTTCAGCCAGTTAGCTAAGCGCTGGAATAGAAAGTTCCATACATCCGTCCATCTAACGTATACGTAGGTTAATGTTGACGTAATCTACAAATTAAGGGTTCATGTACCCCTGGGATCTACAGATATATTATCAGTAGTCCTATCTTGTTCCACATTGGAGTGAGTAGCATACATTAATTAGCAGCTGACCAAACTACCTTGGAAGCGCTTGGATCGTCCTACACGCTACGTACTCTGCCAAACTGGGTCGCCAAACATAGACGAATGCCAATTAGTTTCAGACCTTTTCCTTGGTTTTCTGTACATCTGCAAACTGAACTTTGGATGCTGATGCTGGATTGTTCAAACAGAACAAAGATTGTACTCGGATTCGGTTGAAACATAAAAAAAGAATCGAATATACAGTCTAGCGTAGTATTAGAAAGTAATGGTTGTAACTATAAATGAGTATGGATATGATATCCTGCAAGAAAATACGGTGATACCTCGGGCAGATACTTGGTCTAGTTTGCTACATGTAATTTTACTCTTGTCCCCATCAAGTAAATAAAATGAATAGAAATGAAGATATAATTCTAGAGGTGGGTGATGACGTCATCTGCTCCAGAAAATAATTTCTTAGGGCGAGTGATGATATAATCTGCCCTTGGAAATTCTTTTCATATATAGTTAATATAAAAGAATATCATTTCTCATGTAGTCATAATTGACTCCGTGGTGCAGTGGTTATTTGTAAGGTACATGCGACAGTTCGAGTAAAGCGCAAAAAGTTGTATAACCTCGTCACTAACTACATGGTGGCTCCCTAAGTTCATGAAAAAAATTCATATTTTAAGTTGCTTCTATTTTTGAATAAATTTTCAAAATCAAGTATTAGGAGCGGCATTTTTAGGAAGGGTGGAAATCGATTTTTAGGTGTTCGTACCCGCTCCTAAAAAATGTCTTATTTTTAGCTGTGAGAAGTAGAGATGGTTGGTGTGTCAGCCCAATAAGTATTATTCTACCCACCCCTAAAAATATTTTTTAAGTAGTAATGCCTCCAGCAGCCATAAATTCCCTACTTGAATTCAAAGCTTTTGTTGGCTGCTTGTAAATGTCCATCAAATGTAAGAACTGAATTGAAATTCTGAAAAATACATGCTTTATTTGGGTAGTTAATTATTTTAGCATTCCAAAACTAATTTAGAAATCCTAGTCTTGCATGAACTTCTGGTATGTCTTCTTTCCTTGCTCTTGCATGCTAGAAGCAATGTTTCCTCATGTACTACGAATGAACATATCAAGAAATCAATCCCTTCTGCAGAACAGAAAATATATTTAGAGGCCACCACATTCCATTCAATTCTTTCTCCTATAACTTTATCTTGTCCATTCAAATACGTTTCAAGTTTTATTTTGAGTATTTTAAGGGAATGTAGTATCTTTGCTCTAACGATAAGATCAGTTGCCGAAGTTTCAAAAACCTGGGAAAACGTGTGCGAATTAACTTGGAGTCGTCTATGTTTCGCGAGGCAGTTTGGCCAAGTAGAATCCACTTGCTACCGTGTGGGACGATCCAAGGTAGTTTTGGTCATCTGCTAATTAATGCAATGCGTATTCCAATGTGGAACAAACTGTAGGATAGGAATGTTCCTTCTGTAGTTCTGTTTCATCATTTCTGCATTTTCCTCACCTAAGAGGATCGTCTCTATCTTCACAGCTGACGTCAAATATGAACCTACGTATACGTTGGCTAGAAAGACGCAACTTCGATACCAGATCAATTTAAGACCATTGACGGTTGACACAGAACCGACGTGTATCTAGGTTAGTCCTAGCGACCAGGGCATCGAAGGGAATTCGTAAGCTCAGTTCAGCTCCAAGCGCCCTTTAGCTTCTATATAAACCCTTGGGGTCATGACCTTCAAAAGCACACACCATCAGTAACCTAGCTAGCTTTATTCCGGGTCTCCAGCAGCGGTACTGTGATCTACAGCTACCATGGCTTCCTACATTGGCAGCAAGTCTCGCATCACGGCAGCCTTGATGCTGCTTGTTGCTGCCATAACCATGATGAGCCACATCTTCGTCGAGGTGGAGGCCCGGGACCTGTCGGCTGGAAGCGACGGCAAGGAGGCCATGAAGGAGAGGCACCACAAGTGGATGGCGCAGCACGGCCGCACCTACAGCAACGAGGCAGAGAAGGCGCACCGGTTCCAGGTATTCAAGGCCAATGCTGCTTTTGTTGACAGATCCAACGCTGCAGCTGGCAAGAAGTATCACCTGGCGATCAACGAGTTCGCCGACATGACCAGCGACGAGTTCATGGACATGTACACTGGCTTCAAGCCAGTGCCGACCGGGGTCAACAAGATACCCGGTTTTATGTACGGGAATGTTACACTGTCTTCAGATGACCAGCAGATGATTGACTGGAGGCAGAAAGGCGCAGTCACTGGTGTCAAGAACCAGGGCCAGTGTGGTAACAATTTAATTAATTATACGCATGTACATGCCTGCGTTTTGTTCATCAGCTTTGCGACAACATTCTTACTGCCAAATTCGCAGGTTGTTGCTGGGCTTTCTCTGCGGTCGCCGCCGTGGAGGGCATCCATCAGATCTCGACCGGCAACCTGGTCTCGCTGTCGGAGCAGCAGCTGCTGGACTGCTCCACAGACGGGAACAACGGCTGCAACGGCGGTCTCATGGACAACGCCTTCCAGTACATCATCGGCAATGGCGGCCTTACCACCGAGGACGCCTACCCTTACAACGCTGCACAGGGCATGTGCCAGTCCGTCCAGCCGACGGTCACCATCAGCGGCTACCAGGACGTGCCCAGCGAGGATGAGGCAGCGCTCGCCACAGCCGTTGCCAACCAGCCAGTCTCCGTGGCTATTGACGCTCACAACTTCCAGTTCTACAATGGCGGTGTGATGACCGGAGACAGCTGCGGCACGGACCTGAACCATGCGGTGACGGCAATAGGGTACGGCACGGCGAAGGATGGGAGCCCGTATTGGCTGCTCAAGAACCAGTGGGGACAAAACTGGGGCGAGGGAGGATACATGAGGCTCGAGAGGGGCACCGGCGCCTGCGGTGTTGCTAAGAAAGCCTCCTACCCGGTGGCATGAGCTACTAAAATAAATATCGACCTATATACATGAAGGCATGCGTAAGATAGTTCAAGGAATAAAGCATGCGGACACACATTGATCCTAAAATGTAAAGGAAGCACCTGAAACAGAATTTATGTGACACTTTTCTAAACTTCTATTTTATATTAACATGTAGCCCTGTAAGTCTGCTACACATGAATCGAAGGAGTGCAAAAGCAAGGTACCATGGTATATTGTAACCTTGTAAGTTTATATAATACATTTATACGAAGGATGTATCTGTTGGTTTTAAGTTGAAACTATTCTGGATCACAAGTATATTAACGTTCTACAAACTTCTGGTACATGTAAATGAATATGACAAAGGATTTACTCACTAACACCTAACAGATTGTTCCTGTATCCTAAAAGTACATAATGCTCCAAAATGATTTATACTTGCGAAAAATAACTTGTTCTAGCCATTTCCATGTTCACTTTGCTCATTAGATTTAAATGTGAATAAAAAACCATGCAAGCTAGATGGAGTTGGGATTCCGAAGATGGATTTGGATGCCATAGTGATACAGCAATCCGTGGAGGAAATCACAAGGAGGGAGGGCCAAGCCGCGCTCTGCAAATTGCTGGAATTAAACAATTTCATCTACATGCTCATAAGGAGCAGCATCTGATCCGGGTGCCATTGGATTATTTCTCTAGGCTGAAGAAGGCCCTCATCAACAAGTTTCAGGAGGTTAGCTTCAGAGCACTTACTTTTTCGCCATGAATCAATTGGCGGAATGACATTCTTCGACTGCTTCCCCTTCCCCTTGTTTGCATTCCTCTTGCTTGCCATCTCTGATGTCACGAGTCGCTGTGCTCGCTTGTGCTCGGAGGCTCTGGAGAGAGGCAGCCGAAATGCGTATGGGCGTAAGAAAGCGCTAGCGACTAGTTTGCTGGTGGGAGAAGGAGGCGGAGGAAGAACTGATCTAGATCTAGATCTAGATGTAGGAATGGCGGCGGCACTGGAGCGGAGGTAAACAAAGCGATAGCATAGTGAAAGTCGATTTACCCTCAGTCACAGCATGGTTAAGTAACCACTGGAGTGGCAGAAAGGATTTCAAAAGCTATTTGTTTAACCATTTTTTAGGAATTTTATCCCAAGAAAAAGGAATTTCAAATTTCTGATTGAATAATCCAAATTAACCATCAAAACAAATTATTAATAAATTTTAGAGTATGCCACGATGTGTTTTGAATCCTTTTTTCAAATTCCGAATTTGGATTCAAGACTTGGGGGGCTATGAGACATGTGTCATCAGCGGTTTGTTTGTCAAATTTATTTTTAAAGACAAAATGAAAGAAGATTCAAACTCAAGATGTATCCTCAGTCTGATTCTTCGATTCAACCTAAGTCTCGGGGGCTACTCCATATGGAGTGCGATTCTAATCGCACCCCATATATGAAGATTATTTCTGAAGATTCAGAATCATTGGTTAACTCTTAACCCTAGCATGGCCATGCATTTCTTGATCCGAATCACTCGAGGGGCCCAGAGATATCTCTCTCTTGCAGAGAGGGGCAAATCCCATCTTGACCGACTATGTCTCACAGGAAGCTTCTTAACAGACCCGAAAACCACCTTTATAACTACCCAGTTACGGTGCAGCGTTTGATGGCTCCTAAGTAAGTCGGTTCATATCTTGAGTACATACGACGATCTCAGGTCTTAGGACACAGCGTACATATTGTGTAATGAGAAGTCATCATCTCGTGTTGGGTCAGTTTAATCTCATGTCTCACATGAGCCCACATTATTAGTTTGACATCCACATGTCCATGACTTGTGAAACACAGTCAATCAACTAATACATGTGCTAGTCTAATATTCATGTGTGTCCTCACATGAACTCCGACTAGGAACACTTTAGAATATCCATACAAGTAAAGAGTTTCACAAATACTTCACATAAGCATTAATCAACACAAGTTGTCATCTATGAATATTCAGGGAACACTTTATTAATCATGAATACAAGGAAATATGATTGCCTCTAGGGCATATTTCCAACAGTCTCTCACTTGCACTAGAGTCAATCTAAAATGTATCTAATACCCATTGCTCTTGTGTGCCTTTCATGCTTGGGCTGTGGAAGGGGTTTTGTCAACGTATCTAAAATGTTCAGGTCCTTGTGTATTTTGCATATCTTGATTTCACCACGATCGATGAACTCTTGAATGAGATGAAATCGCCGCATAACGTGTTTGCTCTTCTGGTGATTCCTTGGCTCTTTGGCTTGCTCAATAGCTCCACTATTGTCACAGTAGAGATCCAGCGGGCTAGAGACATTAGGGAACACACCAAGCTCAATAAGGAACTTCCTTATCCAAACACCTTCCTTCACAGCTTCCAAAGCTGCGATGTACTCGGCTTCTGTTGTAGAATCGGCCACCATCTCCTGCTTGGAACTCTTCCAGCTAACCGCACCACCATTTACTTTGAACACGAAACCGAACTGAGACTTTGAATCGTCTTTGTCGGTTTGGAAGCTAGCATTAGTGTAACCAGTTACAACGAGCTCCTCCTCACCTCCATAGACTAGAAACACATCCTTAGTTCTTCTCAAGTACTTGAGGATGTTTTTCACAGCTGTCCAGTGACTCTCACCTGGATCTGACTGGTACCTGCTCGTAAGACATAGAGCATAAGAAACATCTGGACGTGTACTTATCATTGCATACATGATAGATCCGATTGCTGAGGCATATGGAACTTTGCTCATGCGCTCTCGCTCATCAGTCGTCATAGGACACTGAGTCTTGCTAAGATGTATGCCATGTGACATAGGCAAGAACTCTTTCTTTGCCTCTTCCATCTTGGTTTAATCCTATAAGCCTCTTTGATCTATCTCTATAGATCTTGATGCCCAGTATGTATGCTGCTTCTCCTAAATTCTTCATTGAAAAAGTATTTTTCAGTAAAGTCTTTACAGACTCAAGCATAGGAATATTAATCAGCAGTATGTCATCTACATACAGGATTAGAAATACAACAGAGCTCCCACTTTCCTTCTTGTAAACACAAGCTTCTTCTTCATTTTTAATGAAGCCAAACCCTTTGACTACTTCATCAAAATGAATATTCTAACTCCGAGATGCTTGCTTTAATCCATAAATGGAATTTTTAAGCTTGCATATCTTTTCAGCATTGGTCGGATCGACAAAAACCTCGGGCTGCATCAAATACACGTCCTCAGTCAGATTTCCTTTAAGAAAGCGGTTTTGACATCCATCTACCATATTTCATCATCGAAATATGTAGCAATAGCTAGAATAATCCGAACAGATTTAAGCATCGATACGAGCGAGAAAGTCTCGTCGTAGTCAACTCCTTGAACTGGTCGAAAACCTTTTTCTACAAGTCAAGCTTTATAGATGTGAACATTGCCATCCATATCTTTCTTCTTCTTACAGATCCATTCGCACTCTATGGTTCTCACACCATCAGGCGGGTCTATCAAGTTCCAAACTTGATTTTCCTCCATGGATTCTATTTTGGATTTCATGGCATCTTGCCATCTCTCAGAGTCAGGGTCTGCCATCGCCTCTGCATATGTCGCAGGCTCATCATTGTCTAACAATAATAATTCCCGCGTTGTGCGGAGCCTTGTTAACCTTCGTGGTTGCGGAGGTGTTTCTATTGCCATAGGCATCTCAACTTGTTCAGCTATATTAGCGTCACTTGTAGAGTCTTGTCCTATTGGCTCATCTCGAACTTCTTCGAGTTGCACCGTTCTTCCATTTTTCTCTCCTTTGAGAAACTCTTTCTCTAGGAAAACTCCGTTCCGAGCAAAAAACACTTTGCCCTCGGATCGATTGTAGAAGTAATACCCTAAGGTTTCCTTTGGGTATCCCACGAATATGCACTTATCCGATTTGGGTGCAAGCTTGTCAGACTGGAGTCGTTTGACAAATGCTTCACAACCCCAAATTTTAGAAAAGACAAACTGGGAGTCTTGCCAGTCCATATCTCATATGGTGTCTTGTCTACGGATTTTGACGGCACCCTGTTCAGTGTGAAAGTTGCTGTTTCTAGAGCGTAACCCCAAAATGATAATGGTAAGTCCGATTGGCTCATCATTGATCGAACCATGTCCAACAGAATTCGATTACGTCGCTCGGAAACCCCGTTCCTTTGAGATGTTCCTGGTAGCGTAAATTGGGGAACAATTCCGCAACTCTTCAAATGATCGCTAAATTCATGGCTCAGATATTCACCTCCACGATCTGATCGAAGGGCCTTAATCTTCTTGCCATGTTGATTTTCTACTTCACTCTGAAATTCCTTGAACTTTTCTAAGGTTTCAGACTTATGCCTCATCAAGTAGACATAACCATATCTACTTAAGTCATCGGTAAAAGTAATGAAGTATTGGAATCCTCCTCTAGCTGTCGAGCACATTGGTCCACACACATCAGTATGTATGAGTTCCATCAAATCCAATGCTCTTTTTGGAAAACCTGTGAATGGTGTCTTGGTCATCTTGCCCAGCAAACAAGCTTCGCATGTCTCGTATGATTCAAAATCAAACGAACTTAAAAGTCCATCCTCATGGAGCTTCTTCATGCGTTTCTCGCTTATATGACCGAGACGACAATGCCACATGTAGGTAGGATTCAAATCATTTAGCCGAGGCCTTTTAGCACTTATATTACAGACAGGAGAATCATCAAGATTTAAAATAAATAGCCCATTCTTAATGGACGCCAAAGCCACAAACATATTATTCTTAGAGATCACACAACCATTGTTTTCACTCGCAAAAGAATAACCGCCCTTCATCAAACAAGAAGGAGACACAATGTTTCGACTCAAACTCGAAACAAAATAATAATTATTAAGCTCCAAGACAAATCTTGATGGTAGGTGCAGTTGCATTATCCCGACGGCCAAAGCAGCAACTCTTGCATTATTGCCGACGCGGAAGTCAACTTCTCCTCTTCCAATGCTTCTACTCTTTGTCATTCCCTGCATCGAATTGCATATATGAGCAACCGATCTGGTATCAAATACCCAAGAATTAACATAAGAGTCAGTGAGAAATATTTCTGTAATATGAACAACAAGCGTACCTGAAGTGGAAGAACGATTCTTCAATGAGGCTAGGTACAGCTTGCAGTTCCTCTTCCAGTGTCCTGGCTGGTGACAATGAAAGCACTTCTTGTCTGCAGCTGGTCCAGGTTTAGCCTTGGGTGTAGAGTTTGGCTTGGGGTTCGCAACCTTGGCCTTGCCCTTCTTCTTCTTCCAAGAAGAACCTTTCTTCTTGAAAGTAGGCTTATTCTAGACAGCCATCACATGGCCGCCACCTGTGCTTTTCTTGATGTCACTCTCTGCCGTTTTGAGCATGCCGCATAGCTCATTCAAGCCTTTCTCAGCCCCGTGCATGTGGTAGTTCGAGACGAAGTTTCCATAGCTCGGAAGCAAAGAGGCAAGAATGAAGACAGTGGCCAACTCTTAGCCAAGTGGGAAGCCTAGCTTCTCCAACCTCTGTGTGTAACCAACCATCTTGATTACATGCGGCCCTACTAGTGATGGGTTATCTAGAACATCTTCCTTGTTAGCTGCCCTGAGAACAATTCTCAGGTTGCGGATCCAATCCGCGTAGTTTGTCTCATTCAATTTGTTGCTCTCAAGTACGGAACGTAAAGCAAAAGGTTGGTTTTGGGCCATTGATTTACAACAAAATAATAATGCAAAATACTTAGACAAAAGTATTCATGATGGAGTAAAGGACATTAAACAATTTAATAGAATTTACTCCCACTAAAATCAATATCCCTCGGTTGATTCTTAGTAATTCAAGACCCACAACTAACACGTCCACTAGTGAGCTTTTGCATCACCACTAGAAGACGAGTTAGACCGGTAAGCAACTCTTGCTAATCATATCTCATATGACTCTTGTTGTTGGGTGACATCTCCATGTCTCGCACCCAACCTTTATGCCCCAAGGTCCTTAACCATTAAGATGACCTTGTCAAGCTCACCAACCCTTTATGCGTGAATGTATCTGATACAACTTGTCTAGTCAAGGAAAACCAGTGGCGCCCTAATTTCATAGACCCACCACCAATCGTACAAGACATGGGACAGTGCAAGGTTTAGTTGGTAGGGCATGGTAGCTCAAAATTTATGAGGGATCGTTCTACTTCTACTATGACGCACGTAGTAGTAAAACGTCAAGAACGTCAAGCACATAATTGTGAATCAGTATGTCTCTTATTCTCATGGCGATCTCCATCTCCATAGAACTTGTTCGTCATGTAGATCTCTATCTTCATGGAACTTGTTCGTCATGTTGATCTCCATCTCCATGTGATGAAAACTCCAAGAACTAGAACTTGTTACACCTAATAGCTAGTAAATAAAATTACATTCACGACTTGGATCATCACAGGTTGGCACGAAGGCCATTACATCAAATACAACAATTCATATGGCTCCAGCCGAATTGTCATAATCACGACACGCAGGTCATGAAACAATTACACACACGCAGGTCATGAAACAATAACGAGACAACACTGGCTCTTGATAACGCTGTAGGAACATGGGGTAGCAAAAACAAAAATTTTCTACCGCATAAACCAGGATTACTGTAGTTATAGATCACGGGATTACAACTAGATGTGCGGTTGCGGAACTTCTGTAGCGCGTCGGTGTAGTACAGATGGAAGCCGGCAGTGCAGTTGCGTGAACCTTCTCACGAACGGCTCGTCCATGTGTAGCACGGATTAGAGTTTTTATGCGCCCCCTTTCTGTTTATATAGCCCCTTAGGTGGGCTGCCTTGGGCCCCACCTTGGGCGCCCCCTTTTGGGACTAAAAGGCCCATTAGTGCACCTAAGCCCAGTCTAATTCGGATCTCATCTTTATCAGGTTTCTTTCCCTTAAGTGTGTGACCCTATGGGCTCACATGCGAATAGACATGGCCCGAGTACTCTTACTCGGCCCAATAGTAGACAGTGGCCTCTAGCAAGACATGTCAACTCCTATACGCACGCAAAGATCATATCAGACGAGCCGCCATAATGTCATATACATGTTGTTCCCTTTCCCTCACGATATTTGGTCTAACTTAAAGCCGACCACTCTTTCTCGATCTTATGATTCGGAATCCTTGGTTAACTCTTAACCCTAGCATGGCCATGCATTTCTTGATCTGAATGACTCGAGGGGCCCAGAGATATCTCTCTCTTGCAGAGAGGGGCAAATCTCATCTTGACCGACTATGTCTCACAACATGCTTCTTGACAGACCCGAAAACCACCTTTATAACTACCCAGTTACGGTGCAGCGTTTGATGGCTCCTAAGTAAGTCTGTTCACATCTTGAGTACATACGACGATCTCAGGTCTTAGGACACAGCGTACATATTGTGTAATGAGAAGTCATCATCTCGTGTTGGGTCAGTTCAATCTCATGTCTCACATGAGCCCATATTATTAGTTTGACATCCCCATGTCCATGACTTGTGAAACACAGTCAATTAACTAATACATGTGCTAGTCTAATATTCATGTGTGTCCTCACATGAACTCCGACCAGGAACACTTTAGAATATTCATACAAGTAAAGAGTTTCACAAATACTTCACATAAGCATTAATCAATACAAGTTGTCATCCATGAATATTCAAGGAACACTTTATTAATCATGAATACAAAAAAATAGGATTGGCTCTAGGGCATATTTCCAACACCGAGTCACCACGGTCACCTTGATCCCGGGTTCCACTAAGGAGCTTGTCCACAAAGAAAGGGGTCTCCATGTCCCCGCACAAAGATCATCCACGCCACTCCACACCAAATCGAAGGGTCGTTGATGTTGCCGGCGACCACAAAGCTCCAAGGTGCTGGCGCTCCAAGATATCTTCTTTGGTTCACAAGAGAACCATAGCACAAAGGCACAAAGCCTTGCTTGTTCACTCTCTTAAGAGCTATCCTAGCACTAACACTCTCAAATGTGTGCTAAGGACTAAAGATATGATCAATAAGCACTTGGATGGCTTGGAGATGTTCTTGGGTGTGTTTGAGGCTTGTAGCAACTCCAGCAATCTTCAAATGGCCGGAGGATGGCATATATAGCCCACCAAGTTGATAGAGCCATTGCTAGTCGTTGGCCACTTTTCTGCGTATGCACCGGATAGATCGGTGAGGGGTCACCGGTGTATCCGGTCACACACGGCTCTGACTTAGCCGTTGGGGCTCTGACAGCCGACGTGGCTGTCACCAGTTAGACTGGTGTGATGCACCGGTGATACACCGGTTCATCCGGTCTTGAATTTTTTCTCCTCAGCCTCCCAGATATTGCACCGGTGCATTGCTCCGGTGGGCACCGGTGTAACCGGTCTTGAAGACCTGCTTCCTGGCCGGCATGACATCGTCTCTGAAGGATGGAGCGGTGCATACACCGACGCCTCTATCTTGGCACCACCGGTTCATCCGGTGCTCTGACTTGGCTGGGCATTGCATGGCCCAATGCACCGGTGGTGGTGCACCGGTGCATCCGATGCCAACTGGTTGGACCGGTGCGGCATCACCGGTGTATCCGGTCCCACTGTATCTGCGGAACTCGCCCAATTTTTCGTTTCTTTGAGTTCTTTCTTCGCGTTTTGTTTTGCCTGGCCTTTTTGTTTTATCCCTGGGATCTATAATTGTTCACTTGATAAACTCATTAGTCCCATTGATTGTGATGTTACTCAATCACCAAAATCACAAAACTATGGCCTGATGGGGCCATGTTCCTTACACCGTCCCAGCCCGCCTCAGTAGAACTTCGATATAAAGAGATTCTTCCTTAAGGAAAGATGGATACTTATCTCTTATGCTTTCGTTCTCGCTTCGTGTTAAATTGTAAACCTAAGGTGACAATGCTTCCTAGAGTAGGCTATTTAAGTTAGCTCATCCCACTCTCAACTTTTCATTTGGGACTATTCTTGAGTTACCCCTTTTATACAAAGCGATGACGAAAGTGTAAACAGATTGTAGTGTAGGTATGGTCCACTCACCGTGCAGATTGGACAAGAGCTATTTTTCTGGGTTGGGTCGTTACAAGGTGCATGGCCACAGAGCAAATGCCGGGAAGTATGCCAAGTGTTGATACATCTGCAACTACCTCCGGAGCTGAAGATGCTGGCACGAGTTTACCTCGCTGCCCGAGATGAACTAGTCAGATGCCTCACTTTTTTAAGATCCTTTGGTTAGCAACGACCAGGTGGCCTGCATGTTGGAGATACATCGCAGCCATGGCGAATAAACTATGGTAGCAGATGCCGGGAAGTATGCCAAGTGTCGATGCTTGTGCAACTACCTCCGGAGCTGAAGAAGCTGGCACGAGTTATAAGCTCTCGCTGCCCAGATGAACTAGTCAGATACCTCACTTTTTTAAGATCCTTTGGTTAGCAACGACCAGGTGGCCTGCATGTTGGAGATACATCGCAGCCATGGCGAATACACTATGGTATGTCTTGATGTCTGCATCAATCGGTACTCGTTTGAGATAAATCCTGACTTCTTGTTATCTTCTGGGCGAGTAGAAATTGATCAAGAGGTCCAAGGAGGAGAAATCCCAGATGCTATATGCAACGGGTGACTCAGGTTCTCCGAGTAGAAACCTTGGAGAAATAGCTCACTGCAGAAAAGACCATGAACGTCAAGCTCCAGGAATGGCTCGAGATGACTTTCGCTGGGCTTTGTAACCGAATCATGGAACTAGAGAAGTGATCTAATGATCTATGCGAGAAGAACAAGTCTTTGGCTCCCAAAAACAAAGAGCATCTTCAAGAGACTTGCCAAATTTTTGCTATTCAACACCAAAATAGCTCTCCAACAGACTAGCTATCCAATTCGCCAAGCTATCTAGCTCTCCAAATTGGCCCACTTGCTAGCCAGTCCGGCTAGCTAAATTATTAGCTGGCTTAGTATGGACCCCACACACAAAGAGAGAGTTGAATGTAGCTGCTGGGCTTTGGAGTGTGGGAAATGGAGTCTGTTGGGGTGAGATGCTCAATATGGAGTGTAATCTTTATGGAGAGGCAAATAGAGAGTCAAATAAGAGTAGAAAATGGACAGTCTCTTGGAGATGCTCACATCAATTTGTTATTCATCGAGTTGTTCTCTGTTTCTTTCCTCCTAAGTACTTTCCTTGTATTTCCGCAGAACTCAATATTGCTCTTGTATATAAGGGGGGTCCCATGAAACTCATTACCTAGTTCTCAGTATTAATAACTATGTCATGAAACTGTGCACTGAAACTGTCCTAAGGCTGACCACAGCGGAGGGAGTAAGAGCAAATTTGCTCCCTCCTCGTTTCCCACGCCCTCTCTGTCTACAGTGCCAAACAGTATATTTGCTCCTCTATTTGCTCCTTCCATTGTGGACGGTCTAATGCTCATGGCATAGCCCTGAGTAATACTCATAAATTAGCCCCATGAGCTATGGAGAATAAGAACCAGCGGTGACGGGGCATTTGGGATGAGTTGTTCCGTAGTAGTGCTAGACAGCTTCAAGTTCTCAAAAGGAGTTAAAAAAATTTAGGGCGTAGACCATGATATCTAGGGGGCTCCTATCCGTTCAGCAGGAGTTGAAAAATTTAGCGCACATGCCATGATATTAATGGGTCTATTTGTATATAGTTGAACCCTAATGCAAAACGGACAGTGGATACCATTACTGATGTTTGTTCCGTATTGGAACCGACTCTGTCAGTTCATCTATGCTGCAATTAGATGGATTTTTCTACATTTAAGAAATAAGGAGGACTCTGGTAAATACATATAAATTTGCAAGAAATTGATGAATACAGATGAGTTAGTAAATTTGGTTCGATATAGATGTATAGGATATATATTAATTTCTCTATTTTGAGGAATCTAGTAGGAATTTACATATGATGGTGTCTGATTTTGATGCCTTTAATTATATCTACTAGTAAATACTCCCATGCGTCACCACGTCTGTCTGAAGACCCTGTACGTTGTGACTGCACCCCTGGTTTGCCTTTGCTATTGTAGTGTCCTAGTTCGAGCCCACATCCTGATCGCAGACCCAACAGCGTCACGTAGCACACGCCGCGCCATCCCCAATTAGGGCATGATGCAACCAGCGCGAGCTAGAAAAGAATCGTATGGGGCCTAGGGACAAACGCTATTGAAGGGTAGGTGCGCGGGTTACAGATTATTTTTTCTACGAGAGACGTGTTGGAAATTTGTGATCTCAGGATAACAATTTAAATTTGCATGGCAATAATTTCCATAAATTAGAGATAACATACCAAATAAGTCATGTACCGTGATTGGCAGATACACCTAATGTTTCCATCTATAAGTCGGCCCCGGTCCCATAGTGCTGTCTATAAATATGAGACAGAGGGGTACCCTCTGTAACCCTAATCTGTTAATCTCGCAATTAGCAAAACACCAATCAATTAGGGCACTGGAGAGGCTGGAAGCACGACTTCCTCATCTACTTCGTGGCAGGCACAAAGGAGGAGCTGCCGCTCGTCATCAGCACCAAGAACTTCATCAACAAGAGAGATCTAAATCTTTGCTGTCGGTGAAGATCAAGTCTACTTCTACATCAGCCCTACTGCTACGACTATGGAGGCAATAATGGGATCGAAAGGCTCTAGTCAGTTTAATCTAAGATTTCCGCATTAAGTTTAATTAGTGATCATGATTAGGCTAAGCTAAGATCCTATTTATGATTAATTAAATCTAACAATTGGTATCAGAGCCATCTGATCTATCATGATCCTAATCCAGAGCCATCAAGTTCTAAGCCTCTGATTAATGTCAGTTTAGATATGTTTCGTGCTTAATCATAGGTAATTAATTCTGATATGGATCTAATCATTTAAGTGCTATATGCAAATCAGTGCAATGCAATTAGTAGATTGGATCTACTATTCTGTTTGCGAGAAATAAACACATATTGGATCTGTTATGTGCAATTAGTGATGTCCAGCGTGATATGTATGCTGATTAATGTTCTACTTTGGGCATATACGTGCGACTAAGCTTCCGCATCCGCAATATTATAATGTGCAAAGTAATCGACTTGATTAAACTAAGATTAAGTCCCTGCAGGTATGGTTTTATGGGCGAATTAAATTAAGGTCAATGTTTATGAAGTCATTAGCCTTATCCTATTCAGATTAGATTCTGAATAATGTAAATCTTAATCTGATTAGGCTAAGTACCTCGGATTAGATCCAAACAATTATGTTTACGCTAATTCATGTTTAGGCCGAGGCACTTTCATGTTAATTGATGATTAAGTTAAGTTATTACAGTTAGGGTTTACAATTGCTATTAATCTGCTTCCCAAATTAGCCCCTGTTCATAATTATTCCGCAAAATTAAAGTCAAGTCCATACAATTAGATCCAAATCCATGAGATTTGTTGCATCCGTAAGCATTGGGAAGAAGGGGAAAGCGAATCTCAGATCACATCAAGAAAAATCCAAATTTTCCTAACCCTAACCCTAATCCGAGATTAAGAATGAGGAAAACTTACCTCGGTTCACGATGCGGTGCACATCAGGCGCGCACCGGTCCAGCCAGTAGCACCGCGAGGAGCCCTCGACGGCCGTGCGCGCGATTAGTACGCACGCACGCACCGGCGAGGGGCCCTGGACGGTGCATGACCAAGACCAGCGCTCGGGATGGTGGCCATGAGATGGCAACACCACCGCTTGCGGTGCACGCCGCTACCACGAACGATGAGGGCCCCGCACATGAGCAGCCTGCGGCACGCGGCCCAGCGCGTGGCTGGCCGTGACTTGTGCCCGCGCCTCGGGCGGATCACGGCGCATGAGCGGCGGCTGCGGCACCCAGCGCACGCGGCGCTACCGGCGGGCCCGCGCGCGTAAGGCGGCGGCCGTGGCCTGCCTCTGTGGCAGGAACTCGACACCCGCGCATGCAGTGGCGCGAGAGCGCTCGCGGTACGCTGGGGCACGGCACCAGGCCCACACATGAGGCGCATGGGCATCAGGTGCGCACTACGCGCACGCGAGGCGCATCAGGGGCGTGGCCGGCGACCGCCGGATCCCTGGCGGCGGTGCTGGACATTAAGGGCATGAGGAGCGGCGGTTGGGGAAAGAGAAGGGAGAGGGACTGAGGCCTTCTTCCGACCAGGGTTTACCTAACCGTCGGTAACCGGTCCGGTTTGACCGGTTACCGGTCAAACCGGACCGGACCGGTTCCGGTTTGGTCTGGTATGAAACCGGTCCAAATTCAAAATTTAAATTTAAATTCAAAAAAATGAAAAATTCTCAAAAAATTCCTAAAAATACTTCAAGATGCGACGAATCTAATGATGTCAAATTTTCTCAAAAATTCGTTCATTTAGTATAGTTTGCGGGGATTTGAAGTTAAACAAAAAAAACGTGCATACAAAAGTATACAAATATAGTGTAAAAGTAGTAAAAAAAGGTTGGAGGGTTCATTTAGACTAAAATATATTATACAAACATTTATTTAGTATACTTTGCGGGTATTTGAATTTAAATAAAAAAAGAAAAAAAATTGAATTTGACCGGTTACCAGTCAAACCGGCCGGCAAACCGGTCAAACCGGCCGGTATACCGGTCTAATCGGCCGGTATACCGGTCCGAACCGTTTCAACGGGGGAATTTGAATTCAAATTTGTGTTTGGCCGGTTCCGACCGGTAACCGGACTAACCGGTCCGGTTAGCCGGAACCGGAGGTCGGCGGTTAGGGGCGACCGGTCGGATATTTTAACCCTGCTTCCGACAGCCTTCATCGTTTTAATATGAAGCTGAATGAGCTCTAGATCGTCCGATAGGCATGGACGGCTTGGATGGAGCCCGATTAGGGTTTCGGCTCCTGGCGGGCCAAACCGATTTGGGCCAAACTGGGCCACGCACGCTGCTGGTTTGCGCGACTCGGGAGTTTTCAGCCTGATTATGAGCTTTAGCCGAGTTTAAGTTTTAAAGTTTTTCTTTTACTATTTTGATGAGTTAAGCTTTAATTAAGTTATTGTTCACATTTAAAGGCTTTATTTAATTATTGTTGTTTATGTTTAAGGCTTTAATTATTTTTTGTTGCACTTATAATTACTAGCCTTATGTTTATTTAATGCTCATGAGTATTTATTTCACATTTGAGATATCTATTGTTTATAATTTTGAAAATAAGTTTGTTGCTTAATTTATCTATGATAGATATTTCTCAATTATGAATAGTGATATTTTCCATAATTTTGTTGTTATAAGATTAATTTAAGAATAATTATGGGAAATCATCATTGATAATGAGTTTATTTTGGGCTATTGAGGAGTCATGTTATTTCAAGCACAATTAATTTTATAAAGTTTGATGTGCTTGTTAAATGAGAAAAGAATATAAAGATTAATGAGCCTTATTTTTTTTGTGCAATAAAGTTTAAATTTCAGCGCAATTAAGTTTAATAATATTTTATGCACTGATTATATATGGTAAAGTTTAAGGTTTTATGAGGCTTATATTTACAGTGAAATTTGATCTCTTCTTGATTTATAGGTTATTTCACTGTTTAAGTTTGAGTTTAAAATTCTAGAATAAGTGTATTTGCCTTAATGTTTCCATTATGCTTTATTGATGAACATTGCATTAGTTTGTATTGTTTAAGCTGAAAAATTATATGTTTTCCACCATGTACAATTAAGATGCTCTCTAATCAAATGGAACTATCGGGAAGTTTGATTAGAGTACACTTGTAATTAATTCTGACCATCATTGTTTTAATTATGAGTTAATGATAAGTTTCGTTTGTTTTCCCATCGGTGATGCAAATTGAAACTTATGGCATGATTTTAATCAGACCATCGTAAGGTTAATCTTGTGTCTTTATGTGCATCTTGTTGTATAAGATTATCGAGACTTCAATTTTATGATTTTTCAGTGGATTATAAGGACTTACTAAGTACCATTGAGCCCTTTAATGGCAACAACTTTCCTAAGTGGAATAATAAGGTGTGTGCCGTACTCAGAGTTCTGGACTTTGATTATGCACTTTATGAGGATAAACCTGTTAATCCTTCTACAAGTACTGAGAATCATAATGAGCAATTAAGGGAGTACAACTCCAAGTTGGAGAAATGACAAAAATCCAACGAATTTGCAAAATTAGTTATTAAACATTCGATCTCAGATGTCATAAGGGGAGCATTTCCTTATATGAAGGGTGATAGGGAACTAAGTGTGAAGGGGTTTATGAACTCCATTGAGGAAAGTTCTAAAATTAATTATTCCAACTTCCTCATAAATAAGCTGTCTACCTCAGGTTATGATGGGCACAATGGATTAAGTATACACATTAAGAGCATGCACAATATGGCTGCTGAGTTGAAAGCACTTGGCAGGTTCATCTCTGATGATCTGCTAGTGCAATGTCTTATGGCTTCTCTACCAGAGAATTATAATAAACGTGCTCAAAATGTGGATACTCCAATAAGATATAAGTTATGCGAGTCACTTCATCAAGTGCAAAAGAAGAGTAATAAAGTTGTCTCATAAGCTCTTTTAAGTTAAAGTTTTCCCTAAATTTGGTGGATTGATTGAGATGCATTCCCAGCAGGTCATTAAGTCTGACCCATAAGATGAGGGGAGTTCAAGGGGAGCAAAGTCTAATGATGATGATGAAGACGAAGATGTTAAATGCTTCGCATTAGTTATATATATTTAGCCATATTTGTTTTCAGTAATAAGTGATTCTGAACATTTGCTAAGTTTTGAGATAATAAGTATATCATCATTGTTGATTTTGCTATCTTGTCAAGGAATTATTGTATATATTTCTTGCATATTGTGTAATGCTTCAATAAGTTGTTGATGAGACCTTGTCGAAATTGTGATATTATATTTGTTAAAATGACATTTCGAATGGGAGAATTGGAATGTCTCATCAAGTATAAGAGATACTCCAGTTGTAATGTCTCATAAGAATGAGAGATACTCCAGTCATTAGATATAAGACAATAATGAGCTATAACTTATCACCATGTTTTATTTGCCCATTAATAAAGGAAAGGCTGAATTAGTAAATCGGTGTATATATAAAGGGTGAATATGACAAACCATGCTCAATAACACCATTGTGATAGGAGAGATACTCCATAATTGCCAATCATCTCAAATAAAGTTAAGTGTGACTTTATTCATTATTCTGGCCATCGCTGATTAATGGATACGTGTTCACAAAGTTTTGTTGCTCTAGTTCATTTTAGCCATCGCTATTTGAGTAGTTCAATGAAGCTCGAGACTTTTGAAGTATGGCTTATATTTATCATTTCTGGCCATCGCTGTTTGGTAATATTTGGCCATAGGCTTTGCTGCTCTTGTTCATTTCTAGCCATGGTTGGTGTGGACATGATCAGTAAAGGAAGTTGATCAATGGTATACTAAAAGTAAAGAACTTATGTCATGATGAGCCACTATTTATGGATATCCTAATAAGTTTGAGGGGTACCATTTCTACCACTATAGTTGTCTCAACTATTGTGTTTCTAAAGAAATGCAAAGATTAGTTGTTTCAACTGTTGTGTTCTTAAAAGAATGCAGAGACTAGTGGGAGTCAGTGGGAGCTCGCAAAAGAGGAAGAGATGATTTGAAGAGATATGGGCTTAGTTTCCCGCATCAATGATTCAAATAAGATATTCTCATAATGTTTAATTCATGCCATCAATTAAGCAAATCTCTATCTTAAACTACCATATATTTTGTTGAGGTTTCTCATAAGTTAATTAATATGAACATGAAGATGTGGTATATAATAACTGTTGATGTTGGCATAAAGGAGTGAACCTCATTTGTTTTGAAGGTCACTATTAAGGAGGCCATAAATTGAGTCTATGAGCTTTAGTATAAATTTCTGATGGAATCAAATAAGCACTTTGCCATGAGTGTGATTCTGAAAGAGAATTAAAATACTAAGCTTATAGTTTACCATGATTCTAAATGTTCATGGATAAAGGTATGTGTTGAGATTAAGGTGGAAAACTTACTATCCTAATACTTAAGTGGATGATGCTCTACTAAGTAAAGTAGCGATTAGAATATGCCACTAAGGTTGAGAGCGTTTCTATCATTCAATTAGATTTAAATTAATCTTGGCGAAAGCCTCTTATGCTTTGGGCACTAATGTACGCTAAGATTGGACCAAAGAAGTATTAGGATTACCACTAGAGACGTAAGCTGCCTAAAGTGGTAAATATGAATAATGTTAAGATATGCTATTCTATTTTGCATAGTGAAGAAAATTATATCTAATATTCTAAAAATAAAGTTATGATATCCTAAGAATAAAGTTAAGATAAAGAAAAAGGAAGACGTTCCTTATGCTTCTGCTATCTGAAGCTTATGCATGAGTCTTTAAATGATTGACTTTGCATTTGTGAGCCGAAAACCTTATGTCTTTAGTATTATCCAAGAGAGGTCCACTTTATATGCACAAGACACTTAAGCATGCTTGTTTATTGTGAACTATTCAGTTAAAATTTCTGTACGAGTGTATGGATGTAAAAGTGCACATTAGATTATGTCCTTCATTCTTGCAGAAAAGAGCAATAATATTGAGAGCTCTAAGCAAACTTGGCATAATGAAAGTTGAGATTGTATAAGGCATGTTTTAACTTATCAAGCTTAAGTATTATATTTTGGTATAAAATTTGTGAACAGCAAATTTGTATTGCTATGATTGCGGTATTTATTCGAGTAACAACATAATTATTGATGATGTTTAGACTACTGATGATTAAGTATTATGTTGTGAAAGAAAGGTCCCAGGATCAAGTTATTAAAGTTGAAGAAATAAGTTTGAGTTAATGCTAGCAAATCTTATTCAAGACTTGTCACTCATCCCAGTTAAATTTTCACAAAATTAAGTATGGGATTTGTGAATAGTCTTGGAACTGATTCTGGATACATGATCGTTCCCAAATAAGTAATAAGCGTTCTATCGAGGTATTGCAGTGAACTGTAGGTAATGGGGTCCCGGTAGTGAATTAAATACTACTGACGACGCATTGGTCCGGTCTTACTGTTGTACTTAATGTGAACATAAGTTTAAAGCGAACCTAAGTTGTTAACCGTTCGATCAAGTGGGAGAATGTTGGAAATTTGTGATATCAGGATAACAACCTAGATCTGTATGGCAATAATTTCCATAAATTAGAGATAACATACCAAATAAATCATGTACCGTGATTGACAGGTACACCTAATGTTTCCATCTATAAGTCGGCCCCGGTCCTACAGTGCTATCTATAAATATGAGACAGAGGGGTACCCTCTATAACCCTAATCAGTTAATCTCGCGATTAGCAAAACACCAATCAATTAGGGCACTGGAGGGGCTGGAAGCACGACTTCCATATCTACTTCGTGGCAGGCACAAAGGAGGAGCTGCCGCACGTCATCAACACCAAGAACTTCATCAACAAGAGAGATCTAAATCTCTGCTATCGGTGAAGATCAAGTCTACTTCTACATCAGCCCTACTGCTACGACTACGGAGGCAATAATGGGATCGAAAGGCTCTAGTCAGTTTAATCTAAGATTTCCGCATTAAGTTTAATTAGTGATCATGATTAGGCTAAGCTAAGATTCTGTTTATGATTAATTAAATCTAACAACACGAAGTTTACTGATTTTCATGTTCTCATTGTATTCGAGTCCATTTAGGTTAGAATACATTGTTCGGATCTTATTATATACGCTTCACGTCCATGCATCAGTGATATATGTTGGACTAACCCACAATTTTTGTTGGAAACTTTGCATGCTTCAGAAATAAGTAAAGATTATTCTTTATGAAATACAAGCGAATTTTTATGAATACACATAAATGTTACTCTATTTTAATGACTCCAGATGACTTTTCTTTGAATGTAGGTGAATTTGAACAATAAAGGTGAGTTTTGCTTGAGAATAATATGGACTGTCATAGTTATGATTGCAACAAGAAGCTTCAGGACGGCGCTGATCAGGTGCTGGGCTGATTTTGGCTGGAAGTTCATCTCACTAGAAGCAGCTGTGTGCCCGGCTGTAGCACCTGTGTTTGGCTGCTGCAGCTGTGGGGCGGCTGCTGCTGCCGCAGCCGCACGCACAGCTGCAGCAGTGCAGCCGAATGGGGTGTATCCATGGTAGTTCCAATGGCTCTATACAAAGCGGTTACGTGGAGCTAGCATCGTACTGCTGGTGGGCCCTGCATGGGCAGGGTCTAGAAAGTTTATATTGAAGGCTGCGAGAGAAACGTGTACTGATCAATTAGTAGTCTCCGTCAGGAGTGCAAGTCATTAGTGGCTTCTTATATGTGGCCTAATATTTTGGTCAACAAAGCCTTCAGCCAGTTAGCTAAGCGCTGGAATAGAAAGTTCCATACATCCGTCCATCTAACGTATACGTAGGTTAATGTTGACGTAATCTACAAATTAAGGGTTCATGTACCCCTGGGATCTACAGATATATTATCAGTAGTCCTATCTTGTTCCACATTGGAGTGCGTAGCATACATTAATTAGCAGCTGACCAAACTACCTTGGAAGGGCTTGGATCGTCCTACACGCTACGTACTCTGCCAAACTGGGTCGCCAAACATAGACGAATGCCAATTAGTTTCAGACCTTTTCCTTGGTTTTCTGTACATCTGCAAACTGAACTTTGGATGCTGATGCTGGATTGTTCAAACAGAACAAAGATTGTACTCGGATTCGGTTGAAACATAAAAAAAGAATCGAATATACAGTCTAGCGTAGTATTAGAAAGTAATGGTTGTAACTATAAATGAGTATGGATATGATATCCTGCAAGAAAATACGGTGATACCTCGGGCAGATACTTGCTCTAGTTTGCTACATGTAATTTTACTCTTGTCCCCATCAAGTAAATAAAATGAATAGAAATGAAGATATAATTCTAGAGGCGGGTGATGACGTCATCTGCTCCAGAAAATAATTTCTTAGGGCGAGTGATGATATAATCTGCCCTTGGAAATTCTTTTCATATATAGTTAATATAAAAGAATATCATTTCTCATGTAGTCATAATTGACTCCGTGGTGTAGTGGTTATTTGTAAGGTACATGCGACAGTTCGAGTAAAGCGCAAAAAGTTGTATAACCTCGTCACTAACTACATGGTGGCTCCCTAAGTTCATGAAAAAAATTCATATTTTAAGTTGCTTCTATTTTTGAATAAATTTTCAAAATCAAGTATTAGGAGCGGCATTTTTAGGAAGGGTGGAAATCGATTTTTAGGTGTTCGTACCCGCTCCTAAAAAATGTCTTATTTTTAGCTGTGAGAAGTAGAGATGGTTGGTGTGTCAGCCCAATAAGTATTATTCTACCCACCCCTAAAAATATTTTTTAAGTAGTAATGCCTCCAGCAGCCATAAATTCCCTACTTGAATTCAAAGCTTTTGTTGGCTGCTTGTAAATGTCCATCAAATGTAAGAACTGAATTGAAATTCTGAAAAATACATGCTTTATTTGGGTAGTTAATTATTTTAGCATTCCAAAACTAATTTAGAAATCCTAGTCTTGCATGAACTTCTGGTATGTCTTCTTTCCTTGCTCTTGCATGCTAGAAGCAATGTTTCCTCATGTACTACGAATGAACATATCAAGAAATCAATCCCTTCTGCAGAACAGAAAATATATTTAGAGGCCACCACATTCCATTCAATTCTTTCTCCTATAACTTTATCTTGTCCATTCAAATACGTTTCAAGTTTTATTTTGAGTATTTTAAGGGAATGTAGTATCTTTGCTCTAACGATAAGATCAGTTGCCGAAGTTTCAAAAACCTGGGAAAACGTGTGCGAATTAACTTGGAGTCGTCTATGTTTCGCGAGGCAGTTTGGCCAAGTAGAATCCACTTGCTACCGTGTGGGACGATCCAAGGTAGTTTTGGTCATCTGCTAATTAATGCAATGCGTATTCCAATGTGGAACAAACTGTAGGATAGGAATGTTCCTTCTGTAGTTCTGTTTCATCATTTCTGCATTTTCCTCACCTAAGAGGATCGTCTCTATCTTCACAGCTGACGTCAAATATGAACCTACGTATACGTTGGCTAGAAAGACGCAACTTCGATACCAGATCAATTTAAGACCATTGACGGTTGACACAGAACCGACGTGTATCTAGGTTAGTCCTAGCGACCAGGGCATCGAAGGGAATTCGTAAGCTCAGTTCAGCTCCAAGCGCCCTTTAGCTTCTATATAAACCCTTGGGGTCATGACCTTCAAAAGCACACACCATCAGTAACCTAGCTAGCTTTATTCCGGGTCTCCAGCAGCGGTACTGTGATCTACAGCTACCATGGCTTCCTACATTGGCAGCAAGTCTCGCATCACGGCAGCCTTGATGCTGCTTGTTGCTGCCATAACCATGATGAGCCACATCTTCGTCGAGGTGGAGGCCCGGGACCTGTCGGCTGGAAGCGACGGCAAGGAGGCCATGAAGGAGAGGCACCACAAGTGGATGGCGCAGCACGGCCGCACCTACAGCAACGAGGCAGAGAAGGCGCACCGGTTCCAGGTATTCAAGGCCAATGCTGCTTTTGTTGACAGATCCAACGCTGCAGCTGGCAAGAAGTATCACCTGGCGATCAACGAGTTCGCCGACATGACCAGCGACGAGTTCATGGACATGTACACTGGCTTCAAGCCAGTGCCGACCGGGGTCAACAAGATACCCGGTTTTATGTACGGGAATGTTACACTGTCTTCAGATGACCAGCAGATGATTGACTGGAGGCAGAAAGGCGCAGTCACTGGTGTCAAGAACCAGGGCCAGTGTGGTAACAATTTAATTAATTATACGCATGTACATGCCTGCGTTTTGTTCATCAGCTTTGCGACAACATTCTTACTGCCAAATTCGCAGGTTGTTGCTGGGCTTTCTCTGCGGTCGCCGCCGTGGAGGGCATCCATCAGATCTCGACCGGCAACCTGGTCTCGCTGTCGGAGCAGCAGCTGCTGGACTGCTCCACAGACGGGAACAACGGCTGCAACGGCGGTCTCATGGACAACGCCTTCCAGTACATCATCGGCAATGGCGGCCTTACCACCGAGGACGCCTACCCTTACAACGCTGCACAGGGCATGTGCCAGTCCGTCCAGCCGACGGTCACCATCAGCGGCTACCAGGACGTGCCCAGCGAGGATGAGGCAGCGCTCGCCACAGCCGTTGCCAACCAGCCAGTCTCCGTGGCTATTGACGCTCACAACTTCCAGTTCTACAATGGCGGTGTGATGACCGGAGACAGCTGCGGCACGGACCTGAACCATGCGGTGACGGCAATAGGGTACGGCACGGCGAAGGATGGGAGCCCGTATTGGCTGCTCAAGAACCAGTGGGGACAAAACTGGGGCGAGGGAGGATACATGAGGCTCGAGAGGGGCACCGGCGCCTGCGGTGTTGCTAAGAAAGCCTCCTACCCGGTGGCATGAGCTACTAAAATAAATATCGACCTATATACATGAAGGCATGCGTAAGATAGTTCAAGGAATAAAGCATGCGGACACACATTGATCCTAAAATGTAAAGGAAGCACCTGAAACAGAATTTATGTGACACTTTTCTAAACTTCTATTTTATATTAACATGTAGCCCTGTAAGTCTGCTACACATGAATCGAAGGAGTGCAAAAGCAAGGTACCATGGTATATTGTAACCTTGTAAGTTTATATAATACATTTATACGAAGGATGTATCTGTTGGTTTTAAGTTGAAACTATTCTGGATCACAAGTATATTAACGTTCTACAAACTTCTGGTACATGTAAATGAATATGACAAAGGATTTACTCACTAACACCTAACAGATTGTTCCTGTATCCTAAAAGTACATAATGCTCCAAAATGATTTATACTTGCGAAAAATAACTTGTTCTAGCCATTTCCATGTTCACTTTGCTCATTAGATTTAAATGTGAATAAAAAACCATGCAAGCTAGATGGAGTTGGGATTCCGAAGATGGATTTGGATGCCATAGTGATACAGCAATCCGTGGAGGAAATCACAAGGAGGGAGGGCCAAGCCGCGCTCTGCAAATTGCTGGAATTAAACAATTTCATCTACATGCTCATAAGGAGCAGCATCTGATCCGGGTGCCATTGGATTATTTCTCTAGGCTGAAGAAGGCCCTCATCAACAAGTTTCAGGAGGTTAGCTTCAGAGCACTTACTTTTTCGCCATGAATCAATTGGCGGAATGACATTCTTCGACTGCTTCCCCTTCCCCTTGTTTGCATTCCTCTTGCTTGCCATCTCTGATGTCACGAGTCGCTGTGCTCGCTTGTGCTCGGAGGCTCTGGAGAGAGGCAGCCGAAATGCGTATGGGCGTAAGAAAGCGCTAGCGACTAGTTTGCTGGTGGGAGAAGGAGGCGGAGGAAGAACTGATCTAGATCTAGATCTAGATGTAGGAATGGCGGCGGCACTGGAGCGGAGGTAAACAAAGCGATAGCATAGTTAAAGTCGATTTACCCTCAGTCACAGCATGGTTAAATAACCACTGGAGTGGCAGAAGGGATTTCAAAAGCTATTTGTTTTGAAAAGCTATTTGTTTAACCATTTTTTAGGAATTTTATCCCAAGAAAAAGGGATTTCAAATTTCTGATTGAATAATCCAAATTAACCATCAAAACAAATTATTAATAAATTTTAGAGTATGCCACAATGTGTTTTGAATCCTTTTTCCAAATTCTGAATTTGGATTCAAGACTTGGGGGCTATGAGACATGTGTCATCAGCGGTTTGTTTGTCAAATTTATTTTTAAAGACAAAATGAAAGAAGATTCAAACTCAAGATGTATCCTCAGCCTGATTCTTCGATTCAACCTAAGTCTCGGGGGGTACTCCATATGGAGTGCGATTCTCATCGCACCCCATATATGAAGATTATTTATGAAGATTCAAAATCTACTCGGGTAAGAACACCACGTGTTGACGCAAAAATCCCACTGGATAGATCTTCGCACTCCATGTACGCTAGGGCCGGGGACATGTGCTTCATTCCGAGTACCGAACCCAACGGCGCGCGTGTGGTGCGCTTGGCGTGCCAGTCAATTTGACCTACAATTGATAAGGAGCATAAACGTTAAATTCCGGGGGCAATCGGCTAGCCAGCCGATACCGATGACATCAGTAATCGACTATCAGACAGCCGATCTGAGGAAGCAAGCTGGTATAAAACGACGCAGCTCCAAGAACAACACCTAGATTCAAATCCAGTCGGCTATGGTGATGCAATCACTTGGGAAGCCGATAGCGAGCAAATCTAAAATGGATAAATTATGGTAAAGGCTTAAAATAAACTTGATTAAACGGATTAATCTAGAAAGATGTAAACAGTTACCAATAACTTATGGTAAGAGCTTAAAGCAAACCAGATTAAATGGGTTAACTTAGCAAGATCTAAGCAATTACTGATAACTTGTGATAAAAGCAGTAAAAAGCTAGACTAAATGGATTAATCTAACAGATTGGTAATGTTTATCGATAAATTGGTGAACAAGTTAAATTCCGCCGGACGGATTTAACGTGCTCGATAACTTGAGCGCTATAGACAGAGGAAGAAGCGATGCGCTGTCAACCTTAGGCTATCTACGCAATTCGACTCGAAACTAACCAGCAAACGATGAACGTGCCTGCTGAGAAGAACTCGTAAAGGGAAAAAGCTATTGCAACTAGGATTTTGGTGAAGTCGCCGACATGAAAGGTAGATGCGTTGAATGTAAAGTTTTTGTTTGGATATGGTTGATCAGAGTTTATAAATGATGGGGGTTTGCTATTTATTGCCTAAACCTAGACCCCGATGCCGATACAGAAAGAAGATTACATCTTGACTAACAAGCAAACAAACTTTCCTAAACAAACGACACGAAATCTAAAAGATAACTTGCCAACGTGATCTTGTCGGCTCCTTCCTTCAGCTCCATCGGCTGTGACTTTCCTTGCCCATAGGCCCCATTCGCCCCTTTTCCTTCCTTGCTTCAGCATCGGCCCATTCTTCATCGGTTGCATGCTCATCACATTGACACGTGCTAAAAAATGGTGTCAACACATGTCCCCCAGTTTCAGAGTATGAAGGCTTCATGCTTCGAAACTTTGCAGATCCAATGTCTCAATTTGCATGATCACTTTATGGACTCAACACCTCGGCTTTTCTGACATTGCTCTTTCATAGCCAGTGTCTTTCTTCAAATTCCTTACTAGAATTTTGGTAATGCAATCTGATCATGAGCCTCAGGGTAAAGCTTACGATACATGAATGCCAATTCTTTGGGCTTCAAGCCGAATTGATTTCTCATCACATCAGCTATTTGCGCTGACCAGTCAACGACCTGCAGCGCAACAACCTATTGTTGGACAGGTGGCCGCTGTGCCTGCGCCTACATGTACGATGCGGTTGCAGAGCTGGAGGTGCAGGAGGTTGAACTGGTGCTTGCTGTGGCTCCAGTGGTGGTGCTGGCACTTGCTGCTGCTGCTGCTCAGGCATAGACTGTTGCTGCTGGGCTGCCCCCCGTGCCTGCATGTTCATCATCCGTGCCATGGTGTTCATCACCGACCAGACAGCCGATGGATCGTATTGCGGGTGTGGAGTCATCGGCTGCAGAGCCGATGGCAACACCTGAGGACTGCCCACCTGCTGTTGAGGGGACCGTTGGTGAGCCACCAATGGTAGTGATCACTGGGGTGAAGGCGGAGTGCCCTGAGCGAATCCCGCTTGGCCTGTATTATCCTGGTGCTACAGTCACGTGTTGTTCATCATGTTCGGTGGCATCCCTAGAGATGTAGGGACCTAACCGAATGGAGTGTTGAACAGATTCTTCGGCGTCAGAGCAGCCATCGGCGATGTGATAGTGTACGTCACGACGGCATCAGAGTTCCAACTGACTGGAACACCGGTGGCTGGAAGAACGATGGCGGCATAGGAGTGGATCCTGCGCCTGTCGATGCTGCACTGGGTGACATCGGCTGGGAGCAGATGCCTACTGCAGCGGAAGCTGTAGCCCTGCTGGCTGTGACGGCCAATGTCTCCGGCTGGGAGTAACACGGCCCTGTGTATCCAGGATACCATCTTCCACTCACCATCTTATACATGGCATTCTGGACGAAGTTCATCATGACCTTCCACTGGTTGATCAGCGCGTGATGCATGACCTGATCGAACATCTCCTAAAACTTGGCGGAGTATTCAGTAATGGTCATGTGGTGTGACGTGGGGAAATCCATCTTCTGGATCACCTTGCCTTCCCTCCCGACCATGCTAAAGGACTGAAGACAAGCAGCTTTGAAGTCGTCGATGGCTTGGGCCAATTGCTGCTTCTAGGCGTCGCTGAGATTGTCCTCAGTGATGGTGATGACATTGCTGGTGCTGATCTTCGCGTTGGCGCTGTACATCTTTGGCCGATTTGACATGATCGTGTTGATGTAGGTGTACATGATGTTACATGGATGTTGATGACGTGTCCCACCGGGCATGCCAAGAAATGTGTTGACACAAAAATCCCGCCGGACGGATCTTTGCACTCCACGTACACTAGGGTCGGGGAGATCTGCTTCGCTCCGAGTACCGAACCCAAACGGCGCGTATGTGGTGTTCTTGGCGTGCCAGTCAATTTGACCTGCAATTGACAAGGAGGATAAACGTTAAATTCCGGGGGGCTATCGGCTAGCCAGCCGATATCGATGATGTCAGCAATCGGCTATCTGACAGCCGATCTGAGGAAGCAAGCTGGTCTAAAATGACGCAGCTCCAAGAACAACACCTAGATTCAGATCCAATCGGCTATGGTAATGCAATCACTTGGGAAGCCGATAGCTAGCAAATCTAGGCTGGATAAATTGTGGTAAAAGCTTAAAACAAAGTAGATTAAATGGATTAACCTAGAAAGATCTAAACAGGTACCGATAACTTGAGGTAAGAACTTAAAGCAAACAAGATTAATCGGGTTAACCTGGCAAGATCTAAGCAATTACCGATAATTTGTGATAAAAGCAGCAAAAAGCTAGACTAAATTGATTAATCTAACAGATTGATAACTTTTATTGATAAATTGGTGAACAAGTTAAATCCCGGCGGACGGATTTAATGTGCTCGATAACTTGAGTGCAATAGACTGAGGAAGAAGTGATGCGCCATCAACCTTGGTCTATCTACACAACTCGACTCGGAACTTACGAGCAAACGATGAATGTGCCTGCTGAGAAGAACTCGTAAAGAAAAAAAGCTACTGCAACTAGGGTTTTGATGAAGTCGCCGACATGAAAGGTAGATGCGTTGAATGTAAGTTTTTGTTTGGATGTGTTGATTAGAGTTTACAAATGACAAAGGTCTGCCATTTATAGCCTAAACCTAGATCCTGATGCCGAAACACCAAGATTACATCTTGACTAATAAGAAAACAAACTTTCCTGAACAAACAACACAAAATCTAAAAGATAATTTGCCAACATGAACTCGTCGGCTCCTTCCTTCAGCTCTGTCGGCTGCGACGCTCCTTGTGGCCAATAGGCCCCATTCGCCCCTTTTCCTTCCTTGCTTCAGCATCGGTCCATTATTCATCGGTTGCCTCCTCATCACATTGACATATGCCAAAAAACGGTATCAACACCACACAGCCTTGAAGCAGTCAGGAAGGTACTCAGAAGGCACGTTCTAGGCAAAGTTCAAGGAACTCGAGGACAACTTCAGAAGTACTCGGAAGCCTGTCCTACTCAACTACAAAGCGTACAAGGGCTTGTCAGACCTTTAAAAAATCCCTCGAAGGCGGGCATGATTTTGAACCGCCTCGGTTAATGCCTGCGATTAACCGAGGCGGACATTTTTCATTAACTGAGGCAGTTACAAAAAACCACCTCGCAAAATCGATTAACAGAGGCGGGCGCCTCAAAATGTCCGCCTCGGTTAATAGACATTAATCGAGGTGGTTGTTTTAAAGCAAACACCTTAGTTAATACATAAACCGAGGCGGACACTCTAGAAGGCCTGCCTCAGATAATACTAGCCCATCTTGAAGCCCAGACAGCCTATTTGGGCCTAGTATCACCCACTGAATATATATAGGGTGACTTAGGGTTTTTGCTCTCTCACTTCTCTCCCTCACCCTCAGCCCATCGCGACGCTTTCACTCCCCTCCCTGAGCGCACCGCACCCTCCCTCCCCTCCTCTCCCTCCCTCCCTAAGCACGCCGGCCCGGCCTCCCTCTCCCTGAGCACGCCGGCCCCTCCCTCTCCCCAGAGCGGGGCCGCGGCGGTGCACGGCATCGGCGGCAGGGGCAGGACGTGGAGGCGGCCGGTGGGCGCGGCGGCTGCACGCGGCGGGTGCGGCTACGGGTGGCGGGACGCAGCCGCGGGTGGCGATGACGGGCGTCGGGCTGCAGGAGGCCAGAGTGGCAGCAGGCGAACCCGAGGCTGGATCCGGCGGCTGCGTGCGGTGGCGATGGGCTTGGCAGGCCTTGGTTGGGCCCAGCGGGCTTTTTCTCTTTTTTTTAATTTTTCTTTGATTAACCGAGGCAAGCAGCAAAACCACCTCGGTTATGGCCACGATTAACCGTAACCTTCACTCTGAGGCGGTTGCAGAAAAAGTTTCGGTTAATGCTTTTTGCCCTCCTCCGTAAAGATTTTGGTAGTAGTGATGATACCTGATGTGGCACACAGATTTGTACGGAATAAGGGATGCGGCATGTCCCATACCCTGACAATATGTAGCGGACTAGTAAAAGAGCAAGACTAGTCGGTACAGAAGAAAACTACTCTGAGTAGTACTCGGGTCCGATTCCTAGGCTAGTATCAATCTAGGGTTTCATGTAATCCTGTCCCCCAGGCTATACAAGGGCCGGAAGGCCCCGCCCCCTCCAAAGCATTAACCTTCCTCAGGCAATACAAACCACCAAATAAGACGTAGAGTGTTACACAACTCGCGGTTTGAACCTGTATAAACCTTGTGTTGCTTGCACCATCATGTTCATGATCTCGGTAACTCCCTGCCTATAATCTACTACCTTAGGGTATCCCTAGATAGGCTTGCCGGTAAAATACCGATACTGAGCTTGAGCAAGTGTGCATCTTCTTAAGGCCAAACTTTGCTAGGTCAAACTACTAACTCATGAGCCGACTAGAGACTATGAAACCTGAACTAAATCAAGTATCCTTCGTCTTCTTATGACACTTAAAAATAGAAAGGTCCTTAATCTTTATGTCCATATTCTTAACACATATTTCCATGCAAATTGAAGGGTGTCCTTTCATATTTCATATGCGATATAACCACTAATTGATATTTCCTTCAAAATACACATTGGCCACAAACGGTTATCATTAATTAGCAAACTTACCGTATGCATCAATCGGTCTAGATGTTTTCAGTACGTGATCAATTATATTGACTGACCGGGTCAAGTCTTTCAATACATTTTTCTTGTTTGGTTCACGTTTAGGTACGTCACCAAAATTTGACTACCATGTCATGTTGCTGGGCATTCCCTGCTGTGGCAGCTGTGGAGGCGATTCGAGATCACGATATGGTAGCAACTTCAATAGACTCTGACAACTATAACAGCTACAAGCATCGTCCACAAGACCGGCCTTCTGCTACATCATCGACAGATGACAGCTACCCGCTACCTTAGAATGGCACCCAGGGTATGTGCCACTTGGTCGAGCCTGCCGTCACAAGCAATCAACGTCTTCCAGTACTGTGGAAGAATTGTTTTTTTTTTCAATAAGGCCGCAGTCCGCACAACAATTGTTTGATTTGCATGGTACAAGTTTTTCAAAAAAAAAAATTGCAAGGTACATTGATGCGGCATCGGACAACATTTTGATTTGCCTCGAACAATTGTTCATTAATTGTGGAAATCGCTAGTTCAGAAATTATGGAAATTGTCTTTGATCTTTGATATTTTTCTTAGCCACATTTGAACCCAGGATTAACAGTACTACAGAAATGGTCATTACAAATGGCCTATCACCGCCGCCGGTGATGTGTGGATCCTCTCCCTACTCTCCTGTGACCTCTCTTTTCTCCACCCCTCCTCCCTTCTCTCCCCCAAGTTCCCCTTCTCCCTTCTCTCCCCCAAGCCTCCATTCCTCCCCTGCTTCCCTCCCACGCACCCCTTCCTTGCCCTTCCCTCTACGCTCCTTTCCTCCACTAGCTCCTACGCTGGCTCCCCTTCCTCCCTTCCCGCTGCCTCCCCTCTCTTTCCCTCCGTTACCCTACAGATCTGCGGCGGCGGCGCGAAGCTGGCCGCGGAGCGGAGCTGCGGCTCGCGGCGAGCACACGGCGGCGGTGGGAGCGTGCAGCGGGAGCTCGGGGATGCGGCGGACTTGCGGCGGGGGCGGGGTACTGAGGAGCGATAGCGGCAAGACTAGCAGCGGTGCCGTGCACATCAACCTCCATGAGGTACGGCGCCCCTCCCTTCTGCTCCCAACGTCTCCCCACTACCCCTAAACTCGTCTTCCCTCTCTTCCCCCCGCAGATAGGGACTGGTCTCCCCACTACCCCTAAACTCGTCTTCCCTCCCTTCCTTTGCCCTTCTCGGCCGGGGCCTGGTGGAGCCGCGGCGGTCATTGCAGCAGCGAGAATGGTGCGGTGTTGCGGCACATCGCGAAGCGGGGTGCGGAACAGTGCGGGGCCCCAATGCACAGTAGCGGCAGTAGCACGTGGGGCCGCGGCGGCACTCGGAGCAGGGGCGGCGATGGGGAGCGCTGCTCCGTCACCAACGAGTTAAGTCCAACGCCCCCCAAAACTAGCGGTGATAGTCATTTTGAACCGACAGTGATGGGGGCGCTAGAGTAGTGAAATCTAGACATTAGTCCAGGGTCCAATGGTTAGTGGGCATGGGAGATCTTAATTTAGTTCCGGTTGGAGCCACCAACTGGATCTAAAAATCATCCTTTAGTTTCGAGTGGTATTACCAATTGGGACTAAAAGTTCAAAACTTTTAGTCCGGTTGTTGATACTAACCGGGACTAAATGTAAACTTTTTAGTCCCGATTGGAGGCTCCAACCGGGACCAAAGGATCCTTCATATGTTAGTTTAAAAGAAATGCACCCCTGGGTCACATGGGCTATATAGGTGGAGCGGTTCAGAAGCTTTACGCGAGATAAGAGGCCTCGGTTCGAGTCCTGCAGACTGCAGGAGTTGGTGGTGGGACCAAAAGGTCTCGACCTTGTTGTCCCGGTTGGAAAATCATGATAAAATTTGTTTCTCTGTACCCGTGAGTATTTGTTTATTCATGTACAACACATGAGTTTACTTGTTCAAACTGACTCCAGATGGCAACAATATTGTGTGATTTGCCCATTTAGAAGCCCACCCGCACAACAAAGAACAATCAGCACAAAAGGAGCTTGGACGGATGCACCACCCTTGGTGGATGATCGATTGAGATGGTAACAGTTGAAGAGGGCACTGTTAGGGCTCGCAGGTGCGACTGCGAGCGCTCGTGTGGCAACAGGCCCACTTGTGGCCCATGACTAGAGGTGGTAAAGAGTTTTGAAGTTTGACTTAGATTATATGAGAGTCGAACCAAAGAGCCTGATTCTAATCTTATAAAATTTTAAGTTAAAAATAAATAAGAATCAACTTGTATTATGAAGGGACAGCCATGCCCTATTACCACCCTACCATGACATGTCGCCATCACTGCCATCGGATCCGCCATTGCTGGCTTTGATACTATTCTGTCGGCTTCCCATGCCCTCACCCTCTAATCTTGGTCCGCCAGTTGTCTTCCCAACTGCTGGCGTCTGACGCCATCACCACCACCGTGCGCGCCCCTGTGCAACCCGCGGCTCCCTTCAGGCTTCCCTACCACCCCAACCCTCTCTCTAAACCCCGCCGATCAAACATAACAAACAGCCTGTTTACGATCAAAATTAGTAGCAGACCGGACCAATCAATCCAGGCGGTCTAAGCGGTCTGTGATGCTGTAGCCGATCCGGCAGGAGCCGATCGGTCTGACCGTTTCATGAGGAGTCCGAGTATAATTAGAGAATTTTGTAGATTTAAATTTGTAAAAAGGATTTTTTGCGGGGTAAGTCTTTCCCACCCTATAAATATAAAGGGTCACGGCCGATTGAGGGATACAACCCAATCGAATCTACAATACCAAACTATCTTTATCATTTTTACCTTTCTTCCTCATTACCCTATTTTTCCAACCTCGACATGCTGTTCTTCTTTTGCCTCCATGGCGTTTGAGGACGCCCTAGCTGGCCTGCCAAGTCTAGGGCAACCCTACGCGCGTTCGCCCGACGGGATCCCTCTCGGGTGAGCGTTTGTCGGATCGTCGTCGTTCTGCACGGCGACAGGTTTGACCGGTCTGACCGCCCCATGCAAAAAGTGTTGCAAGGAGCTCCTCCTCGCGTCGCGCGACCTAGCGCGATTCGTGTGTTGGCCCGTACACTACTAGAAAACGGGCCTTGGGCACCGGTTGAGAAAGGCCAAAGGCACCGGTTTCCCAACCGGTGCCCCGCAACCGCGACCATTGGCCTCTACTTAAGACACCGGGTTTTTCAACCGGTGCCTTAGGCTTCCATTGGTACCGGTTGGAAATACCAGCCGGTACCAAAGAGGCTTCCACACTGACGTAAGGTGGCAGCCCCTTTGGTACCGGTTGGAAATACCAACCGGTACCAATGACCTTTTCCCTTTTTTTCCCAAATCTAGTTTTGTTTGTTATATTTATTACTGTTTATTCTTTTATAATTGCTAAACGCACTCAAGCTCTACAGTACTCTACGTTCATTGGTTGTTCGTGTTTGTTTTCAGAGAATATTTGAAACTAACTAAAAGTGAAATGCGAGCATATAATTAAGCTAATTAGATGAACTAATATATTTGCAAATTTACAAACATCAAGGCATAATGTTTAAAAATATTTACAAATGTACAAGTCATATTAGCCGTCCAACTACTAGTCCCCTCAGGATGTCGATGAAAGTCCTCTATAGATGTGACCGTCGTGGTAGAACTCGCCTCTAGGATGCAAGATCTCGTTCAAAATGAATCCGGCAAGCTGCTCGCACACGGCGTTGATCCGATCAGTAGAGTAACATTCATACCCCATTTGAGACATCTATCATTTAGGAAAAAAGCATTAACATTATGTGCGTTAGTACAATTATGAAAATATACTAGTGAACGGTTTGGACGTACTCTCGTTTCTTCATCAGTAGCCTTCCCGCATGGAGTCATGATGTGCAAGTAGTCGCATACATAGTACCCGCACCAATCAGTTCCTTGTTGTTGTCTCGCACACTTAACGAGAAACAAATAAATTACTCAATTTAGAACAATTTGGGATTATATACTTAACTAGACAAATCTTTATGAATGAACATACCGGATAATCCATGTTAACGTTCAGTTCGGGCCTCCATTGACCACGTCCTTTGTTATTTTTCACAAATTTTTTCTAAACCCTGCGCTCAAAGTTAAGTTTGATATTCAGGAATTGTTATTAACAGAAAAAAGATTTGATTGTGCAAACTGAATTTACTTGTTCAAGGGGTCTATGATATGTTGGATTGCGGACTTTGGATTTCTCATTGAGTCAAAGACTATAAGATTGCCGGTCTCTACGGAAAGTATGAGTAAAATCCAATGATAACTGCAGATATAGATAGGATATATACATAAATGTATTAGACAACTTAGTATTTATTTAGTAATATAAGAGAGGTTTGAGTCGATCAAGGTTTACCCAAAGTTGTATGGTATGAATATATAGGATTTGTAACTTTGCCTAGTCAACGAATCGTACATGTTTTCGCACGTTTCCATGTAACTTTCGTTGATCAATTTCTGGTTGACTAGCAAAAGAGACATGAAGCCGATCTGATGGTGACATCCATGTTTTCGGCTTCTTTGGATCTCCTGTCTAAATGATGCAATAGAAATTTTATAATGCACACATATAATTATATTTTTGTTAATAAAAAGTATTAATGTAGAGGTAAGTGATACTTACAAAACCCAAATGGTGATGATAGAGGCGTCGAGGGCTTGTCGATGGTAAATGTGATATAAATTTTGGAATTACACCCAGAAGTCGTCCTCCCCGCGGAAGAAATCATGTTCACGGTACTTGACTCCAAACATTTTCCCTTCGTCTTTCGCCATTCGCAGGTACCATCTATGCAAATTGAACATCTGCGTGCCTAGACTTTTCTCCTCTTCCTCAGTGACAAATGGTTTTCCATGCTGGAATGGAGTAATAGTGCGAGCGACAGGGATTTTTGCCTCCACATGCCTCGTTGCCTCCTCTAGCATTAATCCAGTTTCAGAAAGAAATATTGCGGCCTGTAGGTCCGCTTGGAGTTGTACGTCCGTCGGATGTAGGAGTGGCAACCCTGGCACCCGGAGGGGCTCGAGTTCTTTTTGTTGTGTGCCAAGCTGAGGAATGGTCTTGCCACATTTTTTCTTCAGATTTCTCACCTTGTGTGCCTTTGTCAGACTACGATCATAGTCCGAGGGTAAGCTTTTCGGTTTTGGTGGGTTGTCTAGGTTTGCGAGAAGCTTTTTCCCTAGTTCTAGAGGTACATTTTCCCTCGGCGGGGGGACTTTAGGCTTTAATTGTTCTTTTATATATCGAGCAGTCTCCTCTTCCAACTCCTCGGCGGTTTTCTCGTAGGTTAATTGTCTTTTGACCGTTTTCTGCTTCTTCTTTGAGGGTCCAGCCGCTGGGAGGGATGCTATCTTTTTCTTTCCCTTTTCTAGTGTAGGAGGAGTTGGAGTACTCGTGGCCCTTTGCGTCGGCGGAGACGGTGGTGAAGGAGGTGGTAGTGGGGACGGCGGTGAGGTAGGCCGCGGAGATGGGCGATCCGGGTGCAACCCAGCTGTGCCCCTTTGGTTCAGAGCTAGCTGCACCGCCTCATTGACCCTAGCGTCCATATGAGATTCCAAGGACGCAACCTTCTTGTTCATCTTTTCTTCTATGGCACGAAGTTTCTCTTCCTATTCGGCTTTGCTCTTTCGGTGAGTCTTGTAAGAGGGATCTCCGGCCCAAGCAACTTTCCATGTGACCATGCCGATGCCGCGGGCTCGTCCAGGGTGTTCCGGATTCTTTAATGCCCTTGTCAGCTCATCATTCTCCCTTTGAGGATGGAATGTTCCTTTTTGAGTCTCATCTATTTCAGTGACTAGATCGCGGGACACTTCTTGCATATGCTCAGGCACGACCAAACTTACATCCAACTGGTTTAGTGTCACGCCATTAGCAAATAACCACCACTTGAATCTATCCGGCCAATCCCAAGTCGTCGGCCTGATGCCTCTATCTATAAGGTCCTGCTCCATCTTCTGTCATTTTTTAACTGACTTCTTGTACCCGCCAGCCCCAAGGTGGTGGCTGTACTTCTTATTTGCTGCATTCACCTTGGCTTGTTTGGATTTTTTTGGGCTTCCTCTGATAGTTTGTATTGTTTGAACTCCTCCTAGTATGGTTTAACCTGAGGAAGATCGTCCCAGATCGGCTCCTTATCCTTCTTGATGTAATTGGTTTACAACTTCTTCTTGAAAGTTGCAAAGGCAAGGGCCATCTTTCTCAAGGCACATTTCTTCACAAATTCTTGGTCAACTCCTTCAGAAAGAGTGAACATATCCTTGAGTTCTGCCCATAGCATTTCCTTCTGATGTGCAGGCACGGCGTGTTGCTGTTCTTCGGGTTTGGTCGTTTTCCATAGTCTTGTGGTGATCGGAATTCTTGCCCGAACAATAACCCCACATTGGTTGACAAATTTTGTGCTAGCATCCTCTGGAGCACTTGGACAGCCCTCTGCGTCCACTTCTCTGATGACCTGTCTTCCCTCCATTTTCTTGGTTGGCCGGCGTCTCCCTTTTGACTGGCTCAACGAGGTCGATGCGGAGGTCGACTAAAATACAGAAAAGATATGTTAATCGCAAAACTAATCTACCGAAGTCACCATGCATATAGTTTTAAGATTCATACTGGAACATGCTGCTGTTGATTGGGCGGCGGTGCAAAGTCATCGTCTTCTTCATCGGCATCTCCAGACATATTCAGGAACGAATCAGCTGTCCGAGCATCTTCTTCAGCGATTGGCTGGGTGGTGTTGGCCCTCGTATCTTCGTTTATTGTGTTCAACATGTATTGCCCGGCGGCCTACTCATCACCGAAGGGGTCCATCCTTTACTGAAACCGTAAAAATGTGTTAGAGTATTTGTCCATCCTTAAATGAAGCAGGAGAATAAAATTCTTTGAACGAATATGCGTGTTTGAGAGAGAGTGTGTGTATGTATGTTAGAGGGACAGAGAAAGAGAGAGAGAGAGTTAGTGAGTGTGTGTGTGTGTGTGTTAGTGTGAGTGTGTGTGTGTGTTAGAGTGTATTAGACAGTGTGTGTGTGTCGTGGAACGGGGTCGAGGAACCGGGTCGAGGAACGGGGTTGAGAGTTGAGGGTCGAAGAACTGGGTCGAGGAACGGGGTTGAGGGTCGAGGTCTAGAGTTGAGGGTCGAGGGATGGCGAAGCGTGAGTTAGAGAGCGAATACGAAATTACTTGTCGTCGTTACTCGTCGTTACTCATTGTCGTTACTCGTCGTCGTTACTCGTCGTCGTTACTCATCGTCGTTACACGAGTTACATGATAAATACATGAGTTACAGAAATACATGATAAATACATAAATACAAGCATTATTCACTCTCTATTTAAATACAAGATTAAACAAAGTCTCTCTAATAACTAAATTCTATAACTAAATGATACACTATATATAAAGGATATAAAGTGGCTAGGAAAGTCCTCATAGGCGTACAATATTAAAATGCAGTATGAAAATGTATTTAAAGTGATAGGTGTTGTTCATGTTATACTTGCCTTCCTCAAACTGCTCCTGCTGCTCAAACTGCTCAGAAGATGGCTGCTCTGGATACTGGTACTTGGGCTCCTCAGATGGATCAACGTCTACTCACGAACACATGGCCAAAACAATACACAACATAAACATACATGCAAATAATGGCATATACTAAGAAATAGTACAACAATACATAAAAACAGCAAACAAAACTAAACTAGAACTATTCTACGCATTACAATGATCGCATGGACATAAAGAACGCCTAAAACGGAGCTAGAACGCGAAAACTAGGCCTAAAACAAGGTCCAGGGGCTTAGCTGTAAGAAAAACAGAGTTTCTGGGGGTTTTTTACAAAAACCAGGGACTAAAACGTAAAAACCGAAAAGATCCAAGGGCTAGCGCATGAAAAGGTCAGGGGTGGACGGCGGGTTCTAAAAGGGAAAAACGCAGGGGCCTAGGTGCTAAAAACAGGGCTTAACTGGAAATATTTTTGAAGGCGCATGGACTGCGGGTTGATTCTAAAGAAATGGAGGGGCGCTTTAGAAAAAAGGGTGGCACTGACCGGTATCTGGTATGTTTGACTCGGGCTCGGGTTGACTCGGGCCGTCCGATCTGGATCGTGCGGCCTGGGAGGGACTCGGCGCGCGGGCGGCGGCGTAGGGTCACCGGAGCTGAGTCTCCGCGGTGGCGCGGGGCTAGAAGCTCGCCGGCGTTGGCCGATCTAGCGATCCAGAGCTTGGTTCAGCCTAAGGTTTGGCTCAGAAGCACGAGAACGACACGCGTGGTCCACCTGAGGCGACATTTGGGCACGAGATGGCTCGGAGCGGGGTGTTCGGCGGTGAGGGCGGCTCGGCGTGGCGGCGCATCGTCGGCGCAAGGTGTTCGAGGGGTTCCAGTGTGGGAACTAGGGTGCAGGGGGGTTGTGGGGGAATAGGGTAACGCGTGGGTGCTCGCCGGGCCCTGGAAACGAGAGGAGCGTCGATGCAGAGGGGTCGACGGCGAGGATCGGCGATGAGTTGCGGGCGGCGCTCGAGGACGGGCCGTTGTAGAGGTTGGAGCAGAGAGCAGCGGGCTCGGGGAAGTTCCAGGAGTCGAGGCAGATAGCAACGGGCTCGGGGAAGTTCCAGGCGTCGAGGCCGAGAGCAGAGATGAAGAAGCGGCGGCACGACTATGCGACGGTGCGCGCGCGGAGATGGAGGGCGGCGGCGGTCGACCGGAGGAAGGTGATGAGCCGTAGAGATTTGGGAGAGGAAGAAGGCAACGGCTTTATACTCGTGGCCAAGGGTACCGGGTAAAAAATCTAACCGGTGCCTTAGGCAGGCCTTAGGTACCGGTTGCATCTACAACCGGTGCCTTAGGCGAGGCCTTAGGTACCGGGTCTCCGCACAACCGGTTCCTAAGGGCCCAACGGGCGGGAAATGAAAAGCCCCGGTGGTACCGGGTGGATTAAATAAACCGGTACCTTAGGCCTTTTGAAGTTCACTTTTCACTCTTCTTTGACCCCCTTTGAACGGAATTCGTCAGTATCTCAATGGTAACTCGCGGAAATTTGGGCTTCGCGGCCACGGTTCGACTCCCGCGCGACGCCCCACTTTTTTTTACCCAAATAGGACCCTAAGGTACCAGTTGGATTTTCCAACCGGTACCAAAGGTTATCATTTCTTTTCCCCTTTTTTTCTCTTGTAAATCTATTAATTGCCTCATAATTCGTAATAAATCTGATATTTGCATAATAAATCTGATAATTGACTAAAAAATCAGATAATTATCTAATAATTTAAATAATTGTCTAATAGTTAAAATAATTGTCTAATAAATTTGTTATTTGCTCAATAAATTTATTAACTGCCTAGTAAATCATTCAACTAAGAAAATATTAACTATGGTTTTAGGTGCACAATAATAAATCATTTAAATGTACAATAATTTTAATTACTACATAATAAATCATTTAGGTGCATAACTAATTATTTTAATTGCATAATAAATCAAATAATTGCATAATAAATTATTTAAATGCAAAATAATTCTAAATACTACATGATAAATCATTTAGGTGCATAACTAATCATTTTAATTGCATAATAAATCAAATAATTGCATAATAAATCATTTAATTGTCCAATAAATCAATTCATTGCATAAGAAATCTAATAATGTTCACAGAAAATATTACAAGACATAATCATTCAACTAAGGGAATATTAACGATGGTTCGCTTTACAATCGTCCCTCATTATGATCATGACGTGCGTACGGAGCCTCCTCTTCGGCTAAAAGAATACTTGTGTCAACCTCCACTGCGAACGGAGTCATATCTTCAACCTTATTGTATTCTTCTTCATCTGTGACATCGTCGACTCCCACAATTTTTCTTTTTCCTGCCAGAACAATATGGCGCTTTGCCTCATCTCCAGCACCTACAAAACTTGATTTATTCCTAGACTTGTCCTTTCTCGTTTTGCTAGACATGTCCTGCACATAGAAAACTTGAGTGACATCTTTAGCTAGGACGAATGGTTCGTCTCGATAGCCAAGCTCTTTGAGGTCTACCATTGTCATTCCGTACTCATCGATATCGACACCTTTTCCTGTGAGTTTAACCCATTGACAACGAAATAGAGGTATCTTCAACGGCCCATAGTCGAGTTCCCAGATCTCTTCAATGTAACCAAAATATGAGTTCGTTTGGCCACTACAGTCGGTGGCATCTATACGGACACCACTATTTTGATTGGTGCTCTTGTTATCTTGGGATATTGTATAAAATGTGTAACCATTAATTTCATATCCTTGGTATATCAGGATTGAATTTGCCGGACCCCTGGCCAGCCAAGCTAGCTGCTCATGAATTTGATCGTTGGCCATGACTTCCTTCTGCAACCAGGTGGCGAATGTATCGTTATGATGTTTTGTAATCTATGTCTCAGACTTCAAAGGGTATATACTTCGCACAATTTGCATGTGCTCCTTCATGTATGGAGCCACCAAGGCTGATTGTTGCAGAACTGTGAGATGTGCTTTGCTCAACGTGGCATGATCTGTGACATTTACTGATTTTCTTCCAAGTGTGCCCTTTCCAATCAGCCGCCCCTCATGACGTGATACTGGAATCCCAATTGGGCAGAGTTCTTCCACATAGTCAACACAAAATTCAAAGACCTCCTCTGTGACGTAACCCTTCGCAATGCTTCCTTCTGGACGAGGCCGATTACGAACATATTTCTTTAGTACTGTAAAGTATCGTTCAAAAGGGAACATATTATGAAGGAAAACAGGACCGAGAATACCAATCTCTTTGACCAGGTGAACTAGAATATGTGTCATAATATTGAAGAATGATGGAGGAAATATCATTTCAAGACTGACTAAACTTTGGACAACATCCTCTTGTAGCCTGCTTAAACTCGATGGATCGATTGCCTTCTAAGAAATTGTGTTGAGAAATGCGCATAGCTTTATGATTGTTGCTCGAACATTAGCTGGTAGAATACCTCTAAGTGCAATTGGAATCAATTGCGTCATCAACACGTGACAGTCATGGGACTTTACATGTGCGAATTTCTTCTCTTTCAAGTTCAGTAGCCTCTTTATATTCGAAGAGTAGCCTGATGGGACCTTGATACTGTTCAAACAGTCGAACATACTTTGCTTCTCTTCTTTACTAAGAGTATAGCACGCAGGACCTAGATAATGACGTCCTTTATCCTTTTTTTCTGGATGTAGGGCGGCCCGTTGTTTCATACGTTGAAGATCTTGCCGCGCTTCCAATGTATCCTTTGCCTTACCGTAGACACCAAGGAAACCTAGAAGGTTCAGACAAAGATTTTTTGTTAGGTGCATCACATCAATTGCGTGGCGGACGTCTAAGACTTCCCAATAAGGTAACTCCCAAAAAATACTCTTCTTCTTCCACATAGGTGCACGTCCGTCATCACCCTGCACTGATTTGCTGTTGGGTCCTTTTCCGAATACTACTTTTATATCTTTAACCATTTCAAACACCATTTTCCCACAACAGTGCCTAGGCTTGGTACGATGATCTGCCTTTCCATCATAGTGAGCATGCCTCCTCTTTAATGGGTGCTTGATTGGAAGAAATCGACGATGACCCATATACACGATCTTCCTATAGTTCTTGAGGTACATGCTGTCGGTTTCTTCTAAACAATGGGTGCATGCCCTATAACCCTTATTGGATTGTCTGGAGAGGTTACTTAGTGCTGGCCAATCGTTGGTGGTTACGAAAAAGCAATGCACGCAAGTTAAAATGATCCTCTGCGTGCGCATCCCACATACGAACACCCTCATCTTTCCACAACAATAGAAGATCCTCAATCAGTGGTTTCAGATACACATCTATATCGTTACCGGGTTGCTTCGGGCCGGGGATAAGCACCGGCATCATAATGAATTTCTGCTTCATACACAACCAGGGAGGAAGGTTGTATATACAGAGTGTTACAGGCCAGGTACTATGACCACTGCTCTGCTCACCGAAAGGATTCATGCCATCCGTACTTAAGCCGAACCTTATATTCCTAGCTTCATTTGCAAATGTTGGGAATGTTCTGTCCACTTTTCTCCACTGCGACCCATCAGCGGGGTGTCTCAACATATTGTCTTGCTTATGTTCTTCTTTGTGCCATCGCATCAATTTAGCATTCATTTTGTTCATGAACAAATGTTTCATACGTGGTATTAGAGGAAAATACCACAACACCTTGGCAGGCACCCTCTTCTTGTCACGCATCCCCTCAACGTCGCCTGGATCATCTCGAGGGATCTTATACCGGCATGCGTTGCATACAGGGCATGAATCCAAATTTTCATACTCACCTCGATATAAGATGCAGTCATTAGGACAAGCATGTATCTTCTGTGCCTCTAATCCTAAAGGACAAACAACTTTTTTTGCCTCTTATGTTGTCTCCGGCAAGGTGTTACCCTCAGGGAGTAAGTTTTTTATAAGTTTCAGCAACTCCTCGAATCCCTTGTCAGACAAACCATTTGATGCCTTCCATTGCAATAATTCCAATGTGGTACCCAACTTCTTTTGGTCTTGTTTGCAATCAGGGTACAACAATGTTCTGTAGTCCTCCAACATATGCTTCAGATCTCTCGATTCCTTTTCTATTTCGCAACCTTCCTCAGCTTCGCGCAGCATCTAACCAAGATCATCTTCTACAATGTATCCTTCAGTATCTTCTTCAGGCTCACCCATTGCAGTGTCGTTGAAAAAGGAATTATAATTGGCTGCAAAGTCAGGAATCCTGTCCTCTTCTTCTACATTATTATCCAGCACAATTCCTCTTTCGCCATGCTTGGTCCAAACATAGTAGTTCGGCATGAAACCACTATTAAACAAGTGACTATGGATGGTTCTTGATGATGAGTAATTCTTCTCATTCTTACAGAATTTGCATGGACAACGAACGAAACCGCCATACTTGTGTTTCTCGCCCGCTTCTATGAATTCATGCACGCCATCAATGAACTCCTTTGAACGCCGATTGACCATGTACATCCATTGCCGACTCATCTAGGTCCACAATACATTTGTATACATCATTGTAGTGTACAAATAGTTCATTCATACTATAATAAATTTGAATTCAAATATATAATTGATAATGCATATAACTATAATAAATAGATACTATTCACTTATCAAATAAATTAAATGATAACTGCTTCTAAAAACCAATTGCTAAGTTATGGAGAAAAATAACTAACCTTTTTTGAAAAAAAAACAAAAATTCGCCTCCCCTCCCCTCACTCAGCTGCCATGAACAGTAAGTTCACGGCAGCTTCGAGGGGGGAGGGGTTGTGGTATTTATAGGTGTGGCTCAAAGGCACCGGTTGGTGCTCAACAACCGGTGCCAAACAAAAGGCATAGGCACCAGTTGATGTTACTAACCGGTGCCTTTGTTGTGGGCACGTGGCGGCACCGGGCCATTGTAAAATCTGGTGCCATTGTCCACCCTTTAGGCACCGGTTGGTTCCACCAACCGGTACCTATTCCTCCTTGTGCTTTTGGTACCGGTTGGTGGCACTAACCGGTTCCTATATTGAAATTTTGGTACCGGGTGATGCTTTAACCCGGTACCAAACACCTTACCTTTGATCGCCGTTGGCCAAAGGTACCGGCTGCTTTTGCAGCCGGTACTGATGTGTGGCATTAGTATCGGTTGCAATAGCAGCTGGTACCTTTGGCCAGGACTTTTGGCCTGTTTTCTAGTAGTGGTAAAAGATATCAACACAGCCCCTCTCTTAACCCGGCAGCCAACCACCATAGTGAGCTAGGAGAAGAAAGAAAATTAGTACGCGCTGGGCCTACCTGCAGCCACACACAGCACCCTCGTCTTGGACGCATCGCCTGCCAGTCGCTCAGGCGACTCCTTAGCATTCCCGGTTGAAAAGAGCTCATCACCTGGCAGTAGAATTCTACCCGTGTTTTGCCTTGCATTGCTCTCAGCTTCTCCAGAATGCTCTAGGCGCACCCCTAGATCAGTATATGTTGTTAGCACTGTGATAAGTTCATCCATGTACCGCCAATTTTGTTACTAAACGGAATTGACGCATACTACATTACATAAAAAAACTGAAAGAAATATTCATCGCTCCAGTGAGGAGTTCTCACTTTGATTTTATATATATGTGATACAGATTTAATTATTTTACATGAAAAATATGGTATTGAAATCACTGATACTGAAGTGGCACAGATTTTACATCAGCGGGGCTATATCAGTGTTATTAAGTCATCGCACTAATCATGTTTAATCACAACTAATCACTCTTATCAGTCGCCCAATACCGATTATAGCCACCGACGTGATTACGTCCACTAGCCGGCTGGTCGTCCAAACTAATCGTCGTCTTCTTTCGTAACCCATATCTTTTGTAGAAAGTAATATATTGCATTGTTGCGTGGGTTTCTGCTTGTTACATGCTTGGTTCATGCGATTGGGTAGGAGGCCATAAGTGCAATGCCGCAGGCGCCGACGCCCATCTCAAGCTTGAGATAACCCTCATCACCCCATTCCTTACCCCACGAATTGTTGATCAGCCAAAATGGGCTCGCCGACTCCACACCATAGCCCCATAGCCCACCACCGCCACCGCGTGGTTCAACTGATTGTTGTTGGCGCATCTTTTACCGGTGAAGACGCCACCTGAATAGAATTGGAGTTCCGGTGATGACGCGTCGATGGCAAGACACGGGCTGCCTCGCGACAGCCATCGCCAGCGCTGCTTCATCACCTTTGGGCAGGTCTTGGAAGCCCCTAATTCTGGCGGCCGGTGTCGTGCCAATATTACTGCACGTGCCCTGCACGGCTTTGTACGGGTACTCATCATCTCTATCAATGCCGCCGTTGTCAATGATGTAACGGAAGGGATTATCAGGCACGCCACCGTCGCAGCCGTTGCTGTGTGGGTCGCAGTCCACCAGCTGCTGTTCCGAGAGGGACACCAGATTGCCAGTCGTGATCTGGTGGATGCCCTCCACGGCAGCCACCGCAGAGAAAGCCCAGCTGGAACCTGACGAGTTGGGCATGTGTCATCACAGCTGCTATGGATTTGTACGGCAGATCAAGTTTCACTATTTTAATCATGTGGTCATATGAAGATCCATTTCACACACCTTCCAATATTCAGGAAACCCGAGTATTCACTACTAGAAAAAAACCCATGAGTACTGGGTCTACAAATAATGGTACTCAGCAACCGAAACTTTTAGTCTCCGTCATGAGCGCCCGTTGCATAATCCGGTACTAAAAGTTTATAGAGTAACGGTTGGTGTTACTGACTAGTACCAAAACGTAAAATATCAAAATAATATTTCAAATCTAGAAGAAGGTTCGCACATGCATGACTTTTCATGAAATACGTGCACATGCAATGCTCAGGATTCGAAATCGGACCTCTTGCCTTGTGCGTACCGAGCTTACCATATCACCTACAGAACAATTATGATGGGAGGGAGATGTTTTCCTTTTGAATTAACTCATGAAGGATCCTTTAGTACTGGTTGGTAATAACAACCGATACTAAAACCTATAAAATAGTACCAGGTGGTGTTACCAACCGGTACTAATATTGGTGGAGATATTGATACCGGATAATAACACCAACCGGTACTAATATTGGTGGAGATATTGATACCGGATAATAACACTAACCGGTACTAGGAGCACCTAGATCCTCCAGTCTAGCCCAAGTATACCGATAGCTATTAGATCCAGTACTGATGCAAGTATTAGTACCGGGTCCAATGTCTATCGGTATATTTGGGGTGGATCAGTAGCTTAGTTTCTAGTAGTGATTATATGCTTTTTAACATTAAAGATGAAACGTACCACATTGGCCCTGGACCTTGACATCAGTGACAGCGCCCCTCACCCTCCAATCAACCGCTTTTAAGTCGACACCAAGAGCGGTAATATTAACACCAAGCACCTTCTTCCTGCCGCTACCAGGGAGCACGGGCTTGAACGACGATCCAGCATGGACGGCCACAAACTCGTCGTGGGTCAAGTCGGCGAAGCCATTGATCGCCAAGCTGAACTTCTTGCCCCCTGCAGTGTTGTACCTAGCTATAAAATCAAGGTTAGCCTTGAATGCCTCGAGGCGCGACACCTTTTCCGCCTCGTCCCTGTAGGTGCGGCTGTGCTCCGCCATCCACTTGTTCCACGCCTCGCCGATGTCCTCCATCTCAGTCGATCGTTGCAGAGCCACGAGCGCGTGGGAGATCTGGCCCATCGATGCTACGATGAGCAACAGCGCTAGTGCCACCGCTGTGGCCATAGGCTTCTTCAAAAGGTAGGATGCCATGTTTGTTGAGCGGGATGTATATGTATCTGTGTAGTCCATGAGCATGATGCCACCGGCGGCATTATATAGGACTGCAAGGTGGAACCGCGTGGAGTTGCTTTGAATTAAGAACAAGATCTCCCAGTGCATGCCTAGCACGTTTCAAAGTGATCACATTGGTCGCGCACTAAGTGCGCACTCAAATTATGACGCGATTGGTAAATAGGTAAGTTCTGAAAAGGACATTATATTGCTTCATCTGAACTTTGGACAGCTGTTGGGGATTCTCTTGCGGGATCCAGAGGAAATAAAAACTGCATCAAATATAGTGCACACACGCACAAACGCTTTAAATGCATCGTGTGAGAGCATCTCCAGCAATAGCCCCTATTTGAGGTCCCTACTTGTCTAAGTAGGGGCTCTCCTAATTTTCTAGGGCTCCAAAATTAACCCATAACTCCAGCAATGGTCCTTACTTTAGCCCCTACTTTCCTTAGCACCCATCCTTCCTTCCTGTGCCAGCCCCATGGAGCTGCTGCTGCAGCCAAGCCCAGAAGTTGCCACCCCTCCTGGCCGTCCTCTCTTGCTCCTCCTGCTGCCCATATGCCTGCTCAGGGCGGAGGCGGCGGACCTCCGGGCCATTTCGGCGGACCTCCAGGAGAAGGGGCTTGAATCTTGCGCCTTCTCCTCCCCCTCGGCTTGGTGAAATCTTGACAGGATGGGCCGGCAGGTGGGCGCCATCGTCGGCAAGACCGTCGCGGACTGCCGGCGAGGCCGCCAAGGTCGAGCACCAACGCCACATCCTCCCCGCCCAGGCCACGCGCAGGACGACCCGTGTGGCGGCCCGGACAAACAGGGGCACCGGTGGCGTCCCGGCCCGCGGTGGCGGCGCGGACAAGCAGGAGCGCGAGCTCGGCGTCGGCCCCGACGGCGAGGCTGTAGTTGCACTTGGGCTCCGAGGACGTGTCTGCCACGGCGGCGGAGTCCTGGCGTCGAGGTCGTTGGCAGCACCCTCGTCATCGACAAGGAGGTGCGGCAGCTCGAGGTGAGGGACGGCGTGGGGCGCGTGGGTGCGTCAGCTCGAGGATGGCAGCGGCGTGCTCGAGCTCGGGGGCACCATGCTCAGCGGAGGCCGCGCGGGCCGGCGGCGCCATGCTCGGTGGAGGCTACACGAGATGACGGCGCAGGGCCAGCCGCCGCGGCTCGGCTGAGGCCGGGTGGGCCCGCGACACTATGCTCGCTGGCGACCACGCAGAGTAGCTGCGTGCCGGGGACCCCGTCGGCGCAAGGAGGGCGAGCTGCGGTGGCGGTGCGGAGAGGGAGAAGCGAGCAGAGGCGGCGGCGGATCTTGCCCGCGGCCGCTGCCGCCGACGGCGTGGAGACGAGCAGGCGAAGCGGGGCGGCCACCAGAGGCGAGAAGGGCGGCGGTGGCGCAGATCCAGCTCGGGGATGGCCGGCGGGAGCGATGGCCGGCGGCAATGTGGGACGAGAGGACGCAGGGGGGGGGGGGGCGGGCGCACAGGAGCTGAGTAGGGGGGGCCCTAGCGACCCGTGGGAGATGGGAGTGGGAGGGGGAATCTGGGTGCCTCCCTACTTTATGGATCTAACTAGGGGCTTTATTGCAGTTGGTTTTTGGCCTCTCGGCCCCTACTTTAAAAGTAGGGATTCAAGTAGGGGCCCAGCTAGAGTTGCTATGAGAATATAAATATGCCGTCGATTATGGATTATCTATATTGAGCCTCGTGGACTGATTATATAGAGTTAATGGTAGCTCGGATCTCAAGCAATATGGTAATAACCATATCTTTTGGATCCATATCCATACTCTAATGCACGGCAAACAAAAGTTCAGAACTACAGTATCGACACATGCTGTCCACAAAAAACAAGATAATGGAATATGTAATAAAGCCAAGTTCATAAATGTTGTCCGCATGGTCAATATATTGACACATGTAATCAAACCATGTCCATAAACCAAATCAAATTAGGACACGCTTGCTCAATAGATATGTGCTAAAAAGGACATATATATAATGTTTCATGTGTTTGCAACCGCTGAAATAGAAACTGTGCCAAATAATGTAGTTTCATCTGCAGACACACGCTCTCCATACACCTCGTGAGAATGTAAATATAATGTCAATATGGATGTTATATAATGAGCCCCGTGTCCTTTTTATACAACATGGTCTGATCTCAAGCAATCCAATAGATAATGATGGAAACTTAGTCTATCCAATGGTAACAACCAAATCTTTGGGATCCACAACGAATGGAAGTTGAGAACTACTACATCCACACTTACTGTGTCTGCTAAGCACAAGATAATGACACAGGTAATGATGAAGCTTGTATGTTATCCACTAAGAAGAATATTATGTCTATTTATTTTTTTAATGAAATAATAGGGGCCATACCGTACTTGATAGGAATGAATACAATAAAAAAAGTTTTCTAACAGTCTTGCCATTCTGCTATTGTGGGAGAATATTTCTTGTTCGACCTATGAATAACCTTAACAAACTCAAACTTGAAGGTCACTGGAAGGTCCTTGATGCGGCCAAGAGGGGGTGAATAGCTGGATCTGAAATTTAATCAAAAACAATTTGCAGGGAGAAAATAGGTATGGCTCAGCTGGTGCTTCGCTGCGCAGCCCATCTTCACCAGCTCAGCTGGTATTGACAGGTTCAGCTGGTCCTGGGAGTTTGACTTCAAAAATCACACAAATTTAACCAACGAAATTTAAAACCAAGAGTTACCACGAACTCTGTGAGGATGTATTTTGTATATTCGTGGAACACCTATACTACTCAAAATGCAGTCAACAAGGGGATCGGGCAATGAACCCAAAAGGTCAACTAGAACAAGGATATGAACATTAAGAACATATGAACAAGCAAACTGATAGTGGATATGCGCCGATTTTTTTACCAATGTTCGCCTACTTCGAAGAAGCACCTACATCTCTATTGAGGGGCTCAGTAGCACTTGAGCTAGGTCTCTTTCATCACCTTTACTCACTTCAATATCATGATCTCTTCCCTTGCAGAGGCAATAGTGATGTCTTCACAAACTTCCTGCAGCTCACTACAAGCTTGGCAGCCCACTAGGCAACGCCTAGCCATTTTGGAGGCCTCACCTCCAAGAGCAACAAATGCTTCGTAGATTGCTTGACAAAGTCCACATGTTCTGAATGATGGAAATGGCTCACTCTTGCTTTCAATCACCCAGTCTTTCACCTTTTCAACCCATCTCACAATATATCTCAAGAGAACTCATAAAGAGGGAGTGGGAAGAGGTCAAATGGCCTCTAGGAGTATTAGGCGTTATGTGGTGTCTTGACAGATCCTGGCTTAGATGTGAAAGGAACAAGATGCATAAAAGGGGACAAATTAGACATCTAGGAATTTTTCTTACGGAAATTAAAACCTAGACACAAGTTTAATCACCCCATGTGCCTAAATCATAGAAAGTGAAGCTATTCTAGCCATTGCCAAGTTTTGCAATCTAGTTTCTAACCCTATATTAGCATGGCAATTCTATAAATTGAAATTGCTGAAAGTAAATTATAGAAAGTAAAGAGAGAGTTGGGACGCTAATTTTTTTCCCGAGATATTGATGAGTTGGCACTCTTCCTTAGTTGGAGCACCCACACAAGGGTATCACTCCCCCTTGATCCACGTAAGAACCGGTTGCTCTTTAGTACTAACCCATCCTCCAACTCCAGATCAGCGGATTAGAAACCAAACACAACCCTCCTGGTGCTTCTCACAAGACTCCTCCTTGAGAGCTCACCAATAACACTACTACCAAGCTGTCTAGGTAATTCTGATCACAAGAGTAACAAGCAAAGAATCTCACATAGCTTTCATAAGATAATGAGATAGGTGAATGCACACTTGCTACTTTCTAAGCACTGAGGATATCCATAATTTTTAATTACAAAACTCTCAAATCACTTCTAGTGCAAATCTTGCCGTTGACTTCCAAATATAGCTTCAAATTTCACCAGGTGGCAAGGGAGCTAAAATGGAGCAAGAGAACAAGTATTTATTGGTCAAGGCTAAATACTAGCTGTTGTAAACTAAGTACACATACACAGTGCACACTAACTAAAATGGTGAGTCAGCAAAGTCATCACTGTAATAGTCAGTGCTCGTTTTACTTCTCTTTTGCAACAATCACTGACAAGACACCATCACAATGCACAGTGCACCACACCGCAACAATCGAAGTAATCCACAATGCACAGTAGCACGGTCACATTACACTGCTAGAGAACGTGCTATTGGTCCCAAGCAAATATCTATTGGTCCCAAGCAAATATACCGTCCATTGTAACCGGTACTAATAATGCAAGCATAAGTACTAGTTGCAATGTCCATGTACCCCATGTACTAATGTTGCCGAGGCACGTTATTAACCTCCACAACCCGGTACTAATGTTCGAGGAATAGTACCGGGTAATGGCACAATCAGGTACTAATTTTGTCGTCTACATATATCAAGCCCCCTCCTCGACCCCCATCACCATGAACTCAGCCACTGTTTATGGCAGCTCAGTGAGGGGAGGAGAGGGGCAATTTTTTGATTTTTTTTCTCAAACGGTGTACATTTCATTTAAGATAGAAGTATGGAAATAGTCTAGGGATTAGGGATTAGACCACCCCTGGACTCGGTACATCGTATCTCACGCCACTAGCAGATTCTTACAGAAAAACAAGCCATGACCAGCACCCACCAAGACCTAAAGGGCCGGGGGCTGCGACCTATCATGGAGCTCTTTGAGCTTGGAGACTCCTGCCAAACACCAGCGAACACACCAGAGAAATTTTTTAACTCAACCAAAGTGAAAAAAAGGCTAGCAATTTTGACGTGCTCTAATTTTTTTTGTAAGTGTAGATGTGGCTTGCAAAAAATTAATTTTATATATTCTATTTTTGACACATGCGTTAATCAAGTTCTAATGTTTTATTTTGTTTATGTATAGATGTGGCTAGCAAATAAATTAGTCTTGAAATGTTATAATTTTCACACATGCATTTTGTTATACATGCAATAAGTAAGCTCTAATATTTTATATTTCCGTATGTATAGATGTATCTACCAAATAAATTAGTTTTCGATGTTATAATTATACACATGCATTTTAGTATAAATGCAATATTTAAGCTCATTTTTTTATTTTTGTTTGTATAGATACAAGGTAACAAATAAATTAGACTTGTAATGTTCAAATTTTTTGTACATCCAACTTTTTATACATGCAATAATTAAGCTCTAACTTTTTGGTTTTTATGTGTTAGATGCTTTCTCGCAAATAAATGTACATTGTATGTAACATGTTAACGGAGATGGCTCTTCGAGCATTCATTCATCAATTCCGGTGAGGTGTTAATTGATCTCTTGGCCATCATGTGTCATTAGAATATTGATGCTACAAGGACACCATGTAACCATCTGATTGAAGTGATTGAGGTTATTGGAATTGTGGAAATTGAAATTCAACTCCTAAGGTATGTGGTGAAGCGCCTCCGTTTGCACATGGATTAAATGTGATACAAATACCAGTCCTAGGAAGGCTGGTACACATATTTATTATATCAGATAGTTCAGTAATGGCCGAGTGATCCAAAGCCAAAAGAGGAAAAACCCGAACAAAACAAGAGAGATGAACACGGATATAACGATCCGCGTGCAACAATAGGGACTACCAGGCAGTGGAAACATCCTTATTAGCCCAACGCCCCAGGCAAGTTGGGTGCAGACGTGACGATCTACTCAAAGTCTTCACCAACGACGAACTCTGGATCTTCCTCTATAATAGCAACAAGGGTGAGTACAAACGTACTCAGCAAATCCAACCCCGCCCCACGGAGGCGCTATAAGAATACAAGCATAAGGGTAAATCAAGGAATAAGCTGAGGTTTTATTTTTGCATAAAGCCAAATTTTCATACACATGCAAGGTTTGTCCAGTATTTTAATTTTGTAAAACAAGTTGTTGCCATAACCATAGTAATTATGAAAGAGTGGGGTGATCCTATACAAAGGATCCAATTTTTAATTGCTACTGGACAAACCGTACACAGCAGCAAACAGCACACTTGTCGGAATTTCCAAAATCCACACACACCTTACTCACACCAAAGGAGTTTACCCAATTCCCACAACTAGTCAAAGTGACCAAGCCATAACTCGTCCAAGACCATGGACAGGGCTATTCAAATAGATTTTAAACTCTGTAGAGGTGTACACTTTACCCACAAGTAAGGTACCGCAACATGATCACCTTACTACCAGCACGGATCCATCAAAGCCATTACCCACCATAGCATCGTCATGCTAGTCATCTATGAGAGCTAAGTAAGGGGTTCATGACCTTCCAACGAGGTCTCCAACCAGGCCACGAATAAGCCTGCACTTGCTTATGCTTGCTTCTTAGCCTCTCGTTGCACCTGCCTCCGACAGCTAACAGACTAGCTAGTGGGATTGGCTATAGGTTGCATAACTCTTTTGGGATGAGAGTTTCACACTAGTTGAACTATAGTTGCACATCTAGATAGCTTTCTTTAGTTTAATTTTATGTGCAAACTAGTTGGAGCCATAGGTTAAGGTTTTAAGTTGCCTAATTCACCCCCTCCCCCTCTTAGGCTACGAGCATCTAATTTCTTTCAATTGGTATCAGAGTTGGGACTCATATCTTTCACAAAGAAAGTCAATTCTATTGGCAATTTGTGTATACCGGCTCATTGGATCGGTTAGGCTTCACCGGCTAGTGAGTTAGCTCGATCGGGGAAGGGATGGATCCTTTTAGACCCGCTCCACGGTTCGATGGCACGTGCTTTTAATGATGGAAGATCTTAATGCAAGCCCATCTCCAAGCAACGGGCCTAAATATTTGGAGAGTAGTGAGTGATGGCATGAAAAACACTAATCAACAAGAGAAACAATATGATGTCACTGCAAAATGTATAATATTGTCTTCTCTTAGTTATAATGTGTTCAATCGTGTGTTTGCTTGTGAAAATGCTAAGGAGCTATGGAAGACTATCCGTGAGAACCATGAGGGCACAGAAGATGTAGCCAATGAAAGATATCATGTTCTCATTAATAAGCTTAATAGCTTTAAGCAACTTGATGATGAGAATGTCGAATTTATGTACTCACGATTGAATATTCTTGTGAATGAGATTAATTCCCTAGCTGTGAAGCAAATTGGAGATACAAAACTCATTCGCAAGATCCTTCACTCACTATGGAGGCCGGACTATGATTTGGTGACTACAATTCTCTATGAGAAAGAGCTCACCACTTTGACACCAAATCAAGTCATCAATAAGGTGATCGCCCATGAGCTTCGCAATGACATCAAGCCAAGAGCGCCGCCTTCTTCACCAACATATAGTGCTCTTGCAAGCAAGCATGTCAAGAGGATGAAGAAGATGGCCATCAAACAAAGCTGAAGTGAAGAGGAAGATGAGGATGCAAGCAAAAGCTCCTCAAATGATGAGAAAGAAGTGATGGACCCCAAGCTTCTCAAGCAAGCCAAGATTTTGAACAAGAGCTTGAAGAAGATCAACATGATGGGGTATATGGTATTCCTCAAAGATGGGCCTCACCATCAACTCATGAAGGTTGAGAGGATCAAGTTCAAGAAAGAAAAGAAGAAGAAGAAGCCCAAACATGAATCATTTGCCACATTTGGTGAATGGATAAGCGGGATTGAAGAATCAAGCGCAAGTTCAAGTGATGAGTCAAACAAAAGATTCACCACCCGGACCAACATGAGTTCATTATCCAACACTTGCCTTATGGCCAAAGTTAGAGAAATCGATGTAAGTGATGATGACTCTGATTCTCTTTCAATTGATGAACTTCCTGACTTAGTTCATGAGCACAAAAGAGTCATTAAGAAACAATAAAAAAATTAAAAACTTTAATGCTCTTAATGAACTTACTGCTTCTCTTGCTACAAATTATGATGATTTGTTATGCAAATTCAAATTGCTTAGCGAGAAGCATGAAGAGCTTAAGTTAAAAATTGAGAGCATTAATGATACTAATGACTTTTTGGAAAATGAGCAATCTATCCCTTATGCAATTCCTATCTCTAAGGTAAATGCTTCAACTTCTTGCATTGATTTAATTGATGAATCTTGCTCTAACCCTTGCAATGAGAAATGCTTTGAGAATGTGTTTGTAGAATCATGTGATGATCTCATTGCCAAGAAAAATGATGAGCTCAAGCAAGAAGTGGAAAGGCTCATGAGGGACTTGTATAGATTAAAAGGCAAGAGCATTGAGAGCAATATCCAACCTTCTCAAGATAATCATGAAGACATGGTGAGGAAGCTTGAGAAGGGATCAACCGTGACTTGCTTCAAGTGCCATCATGTAGGCCACAAGTCCAACAAATGTCCTCAACCAAAGAAGAAGCTTCTGGATCAGAAGAACAAGAAAAAGCTCACAATCAAAAGTTATCTCATCTACACTATGCCCAACAGGTGGAACAAAAGCAATGGCACCTCTTATGTGATCAAGAAGAAGATCAATGGCGAGGTGGTTGCTCACAAGGTTGGGAAAAATAAAAGAAGTTGGAACCGCTTCATTTGGGTGCCCAAGAAAATCATCACCAACATGAAGGAGCCTCAAATGGTGTGGGTTCCAAAGGATACTTGAAGCCCAAGATTGGCTTCGGGGGATTTGGAGGCTTAGCTTACAAGATGATGAGAAGATTTAAGCTAAAAGAAGCTAAGCTAACAACTTGGACATTTGTTGCCCAAGTCCCCCAAAAGGTAATGGTAGATAGATTTCAATTCAAGCATTATGTAGCTCCATTACTTTGGCTAGGTTGTTTGCATGCATTGCATCTCCTAGTGTTATATATGGTGGGTTGCTTGTGTCTTGCTCTAACCCATGAGCAACCTATATGGTTTGATAAATGTGTAGAAAGCTACACGTGGTTCCCCTTCGTGGTGCATGGACTTCATGAGGTATGTGTTTCATTTGTGTACCATGAACACAAGCTATAGGGTAAACTCCCCAATGTTGTCAAAAACATGTGCATACATTTTCTTGCTAATTCAAACAGTATATGCACATATTTAGGGGGAGTTCATCCTATGGTTTGTGAGTTTGAGACTAACATGTTTGTAAACTTAAATTTTGTAGTCTCTCAATGGAGTTAACACTCTAAGAGAATGTTGTTCACTCTCAATGTGAATTAATACCTCTATAAGAGTGATTAGATAAAGTAGTGTGCTTTCATACATATTGAGCCATGCTCTATCAAACTCAAATTTCCATATCTAAGTTCATAAGCTATGTGCTCATACATTTGCTCACCTTGGTGTACCAACTGCTCTTCACTTGAAGACTTTCAATTGATACCACTCAATTTCTTTCAATTGGTACAATCAAGGTAATTAAATGACCCCCAGAGGTATGCAAGGTTCTAAGCTCTTTCAATTAGTATCATTGTCAATTCTTTGTTAATTTTAGAGCTACCTCTGTGCATTATATGATCTGAGCTTTCTTGTTCAAATGTCTAGTTGTGCACTTGTTTTTCACATCATCATTTTGTGCACACACTTTGTGGAAAAATTAGCTCATGTCATGCAAGTTTCATGATTTTGTGATCCACCGTAGTGAATTTTCAATTGGTATCTTTATTGATATCATACAATTGGATCATGATTCATGGAACTAACTCCCTAGGCTATTAACTTTTCCCTTTGAGCTATATCATTTTGCAAGAGACCTTTTCGGTGATTTGATTCCAAAGGGGGAGAGATGTGGATCAAAGCAAGGTATTTTCCCAAGGGGGAGAGGTTTATTCCAAAGGGGGAGATTCCAAGTGAATCAAGTCATCTCATAAGGGAGAAGTAGCAAATATGGGGAGAAGCAAAGGTTAAATCATGGTTTTAGGAAGAGGCCAAGCTAACATTGATGGTGGTAAGCATCCAAGCAAGTGTAAGTGGTTCAATTTGTGAATTCTTGCAAATTTTATGCTTGCTTTGATTATGTTGTCATCAATCACCAAAAAGGGGGAGATTGTAAGGAGCATGGCCCCATTAGGACATTGTTTGTGATTTTAGTGATTGGGTGACAATATAATCAATGGGACTGACAAGTTTGTGAGATCATATTTCTAGGATTTTTAGGTCCCATGGATTAAATCAAATGTGTCCAATTCGCTGTAGAGATGTGTCCAATCCATCGTCGAGATGCCAAACCATAGTGAAAAACCAGAGATAGAATAAATTTGAGGTGTCCAAATGATCATCGTGATTACTTGGACAAGTGGATGCAGAGACAATTTAATCGATGACCCTGCACCGGTTAAACCGGTAGGCATCGGATAGACCGACGCGAGGTCGTCGGAGCAATGGCCCAAGCAGTGCCGAGCCAAGTGAAGAAATCCAAGTGGCACCGGTTAAACCGACGGCACAAGGAGAAGGCATCGGTGCATTCACCGTACTATTGTCTAGAGAGCATGTCAAGGGCTTCAGCACCGGTTTAACAGTTTCAAAAAAAAAGCACCGGTTTAACCGATGGTGTCAGGACAGGCATCGGTGTAATCAACGTACTATTGACCAGAGACGATGTTTTGATGGAACCAAAACGTCCTTCAGCACTGGTTTAACCGATGCCCCATCGGAGCAAGCATCGGAGCAATGACGCAAGCCTGCCACTATGTCAACTGACCAACAACTCTATTTAGGCATAGTGTGACCGGATATTCCGATGCCCCCCCTCCATCGGTTCTTCCGATGCCCTACGCATAAAATGGATAACGGCTAGTAACGGCTCTATTGAGTTGGAGGCCTATATATATGCCATCCCCTAGTCATTTGAAGCTTGCTGGAGTCAAGAGAAGTCCCACACACATCAGAGAACACCTCCAAGCCATCCAAGTGCTTAGTGATCAAATATTTAGTCCTTAGCACACCTTTCAGAGTGTTAGTGCTAGGTTAGCTCTTAAGTGAGTAAGAGAGCAAGGTGTTGTGCCTTGTGTGCTGGTTCTAAAGTGAACCACAAGTGTATCTCAGTGTGCCGGCCATCTTGGTGGCTCGCCGGCAAGTCTAGGACCCTCCGGCTTGGTGTGGAGCGGTGTGGACGGCTTTGTGCGGAGGATGTGGAGACCCCCATCCTTTGTGGAGAAGCTCCTTAGTGGAAAACAAGATCAAGGTGACCGTGGTGACTTGGTGTCCCCAGAAGAGACTTGATTGCTGGGAAGTGATACTCTCAGTGAGTGCTTCAACAACGTGGAGTAGGAGTGCCTTTGTGGCTAACCGAACAACAGGATTTAAACTCTCATGAGTTTCTGATCGAGTTGACGCTTATAATTGGTCGTTATTGAGCATCAACAACGAGCGAGAAAGACTCCTAAAACACTTCTAAACTATCGAGATAGCCTCTCTAGTCTAAACCTTGTTTCTAACTAGCTATCGGGAACCTAGAGCTTACTTCGGCGGCCTTAGAGAAGGACTCATATTGGGATGAGAAGGGAGTTTGACGCAAGTCGACAACTACAACTATGAAAGCACCCGAACGTGATGGACTACAAAGGACGGATGGGGCTATCACCACCTGCCGCCTACCACTGCAGTACCGTGGGGTGGAACACACTTTCTAGCTAATACTGAGCTCAGACACCACGTCCGTACTCGGTGTTAGGATTTCTCTTGATGCGCTCAAGAGAAATCTCTCTCAACCTAGGGAACTGACTTGAGCCCCAAAGTCTGGGTGAGAAAACCCACAAGGTAAGATCCCCATAAACAAGATAGATACAAAGCCTAAGTTTGAGGAACTTACTTTCGCACACAAGCAAGATAACTTGAAACGGTAAATAAATGTAGAAAGTACAGCTGACTTAAAAAGATAAAGAAGATAACTTATATTGATAAATGTCAAAGGAAAGATACAAGAGCTTATACCCGACTTCCGATGACAACTCCGGAATCCCGAGACAAGCCCGACTCGACTCTAACTCCCATACTACTGAACCTACCCTAGAAAGTAAAAGTGAGAAGAGAACTCCTTGGTGTGTGTCTCACAACTGAGGGATGGAGGCCTATTTATAGATGCTAGAGGTCGGTATTTGGTCGGGGCGTCATTTGTAAGTAAGAGGGTCGGTTGACATAGCTTCCACGCGAAGTTGAGTTCAAGAGGCTGCAAAGTGGGGCTGGCCGACCTCTCCCAGGCTGGCCGGCTAAGAATTTTTGCCATTTGGCACCAACCTTCTCGTGGACGCTCCTAATCTTCTCTAGATGGCAGTGGATGGTTGCTTCTGTTTGAAGCTGACAGTTGGTAGGCCAGCTGGCTTGGGTTTGGCATGTCTCGGCCCTCCGTTTCACCGACTTCTTGATGAAGCATCCCTACTTAAGTAGAGACTAAATGTGATACAAATATCAGTCCCAGAAGGCTGATAACACATTTACTCAACATATAGTTTAGTCACCGTACAACTCCCATGGGAGTGGGCATAAAGGCACGCGATAACGATAAGCAAGACAACAACAGTGACACTCCAAGCCACGATCAAGATGGAGTCTAGAACGGGATCAGAGTCACACGCCAGTGGAAGCATCCTGCAAAGGGCCAACACCACAGGCAGCGTTGGGTGCGGACGCTACCTCCTACTCGACGTCTTCAACAATGAAGTCCGGGTCTTCCTCTGAAGCAACAACACACATATATATATATATATATATATATATATATATATATATATATATATATATATATATATATATATATATATATATATATATATATATATATATATCAGGTGAGTACAAAAGTACTCAACAAGACCAACCCCATCCACGGAGGACAACACAGAATATGCACAGGATATAACAGGGATATGCTAAGGTTAATTTGCATTAAAGCTAGATTTTTCACATGCAAGTTCATTTTGGAAAAGGTTTTTGCAAAGCAAGTCTTTAGTACCCGAATAGTAAGTGGGGTTGATCTACACAGGATCCAAGTTTTTAATGCTACCAGACTCCTCGTCCGCCTTAGCTCATGGGACAACTGCCCGACACCTTCCGAAAACAACTCACGCCATAGAACCAACCATCCCAAAATCTAGTTATATGACCAAACCGTAACTCGCCCAATGCCGTGGGCACAACTATTCGAATAGGCTTTAACTCTGCAGAGGTGTACACTTTACCCACAAGTGGGGTACCACAGCATGATCACCATAGTGTCGGTGCAGATCTCATCGAAGCCATTACCCACCTTAGCTAGACCTGACTAGTCAACACGGGATCCACCAAGGGGTCATTGACCTACCAACGAGGTCTAACCGGGGCATAAGTCACCCAGATTTTATCCTGCCTCCTTGATCACCCATTGCTCCCAGCTCTCCTGATGACTAACAGACTAGCTAGTGGGATTTATGCTAAGCCGCTGCCACACACAACGGTCGAGTGGTTACACGTTACGTTGAGTTAGGCAAGATGACGCATCAACTCAGTCCTTAATTACGACAAGATGGATATCTCCCCACCTTGCTCAACCACAAAGGTACAAGCCCAACATATGGCAATTCACACAGAAAATGCCATCCATCCATCTCATCTAAGCATCTCTTTTTTTTGTTTTCCAAAAATCCCACTTGTTCTCTTTTCAAATAGTCACACATTTTTCCTTTAATAAACACGTTGTACTGTTTTTGAAGTGTAGTAAATGAGTAATAAAGTCCTAAGTATTTTAGCAGTGTTTATCATCTAAACAGAGCATATCATATTTAGAGACAAACTAGTTATCAAGGAATAATCATAGCAATCAAGGGGTGGCTATCCAATCATGTTTCAGCAGTAAAACCATATGCAATTTTGTAAAACAGGCCGATAGGTTGTGTTTGAAAAACTAGGTTAAATATGCATCAAAGGATGGAATTTGACTTGCAGTCTTCAAATCCTTTCGGGAGCTCCTCACTACTACAAAACATGAATTTTGTAACATAATCTTGTAACACATCTATCAATGTGTTGCAAAGATACTTCATAGTAACACAAAGTTATATGTTACAGATGAAGGTTGTAACACATTGCACATTCGAATATAAAATGTGTTACTGATAACTATTTTAGCAACACAAATTTGGTGTTTTAGTGAAAATGTTACTAAATGGCAGTATATTGTAACACATAACTGTAACATATAAAATGTGTCACAAATACATATACCCTAGTAATATAGAACAAATAATATTAAACTAAATGTTACAAAGAAACATATATGTTATTATCATTGAATGAAAATACTTTATCTATGACAAAAACTCGGTTGGTGGAACATGATATTACATTTGAGAACAATCATAGAGAAAACCCCAAGATCACGGCTTCACACTGTAGTGCTGCATGTAACCTAGCCCGATCAAGAATCATTAGACTGGTGGCTAGCTACCTCCTTGTAGAAGTGTCGTAACCAACCATAGGTGGCCCGAGTCGGCGAGGGAGGGGAGTTTTATTATGCTATCGTGATTTGAAAACTTGATTGATGTCTATATGAAATGGAAAGTTTACACTAAACTATAAAAGTCCATATCTTATATTCTGTTTCCTAGTGTCCTATGGATATATAATGGAATTATGAATAGTTAATCAATATAGTAAAAAATAGTATATATCCACGAAATTAATATTATGTTATGTCGTTAAATCTATCACTGACATATTAGTGGTTACTACTTTTTTTTTGAAGGATAATGGTTACTATTTTACCATTGGATAATGGTGAGACATAGCAAATTATGATATCTGCATTCTTAAGGGTATTAATGAAGGTATGTAGTCCTAAGGTGGTTGGAAAAAATAATGTATTGTGGTCTTTCATTTTCCCCTTAAAATTAGCAATTGAGGATTAGTTTTATTATTTAAATTGCCAAAATAAGAGTTGCTAGAAGTAGATATGACGAAGGAAATGGTAAAAAATGTCATTGCTCAAACTAATCATAATAGTCAATGGTAGAAAAATTGACATATCTCTTTATAATTATATAATTTTTTATTTAAACTTGATATGATCAATTGTTTCGATAATCAACTGTCCTTGATAATAATTTTGTTATAATTCTTATGGTGCTTGAAAAATTTAAGAGTCGTTTAAGGGTACAGATCCTATGGTTAAAAGGTGGACCTGCTACGAAGAATCAAAACATGGGTAGGAACCTATAGATTTTTAGTCGGGAAACACTTACAAAAAATAACAACGCTAAGATACTTTGTTTTATTACTTTGATCAGTAATATGTTTGTGCTGTCTAATTTAGGCTCTGTTTAGTTTTCAAAAATTTTCCTAAAATATTCGTCACATCGAATCTTCGAACACGAACATTAAATACAGTTGAAAATAGTAACTAACTACACAGTTCAACTAGAAATGATAGATGAATCTTTTAAATCTAATTAATCTATAATTAAATATTAATTACCATATATCAACAAAATTGTTACAGTATCCAAATCCAAAATTTTTAATGAATTATAAACACAGCCTTAGCTATCTGAACCTCCCTGCCGGAGCCGGTTCTTTGAGGCGGAGATAGCGAAAGGGATAGATGGCGTCGGGGATCGGGATGGCCGGGAGGGGCGGCACGGCGGAGCGCAGGGCTGTCCGGGCGGGAATGGCCGGATGGGCGCGGGGATGGCGTCGAGGCGTCGAGATGGGCAGCGGCGCATCTCGGCGTCGGGAGGCACAGCTCGGCGGCCGCCAGGCGACACCAGGACAACCCCTACGACGGCGACCCAGGCCCTCGCACGCACGCCACCCCGCGCACCCAGATCCGGCGACTTCCAGTCGCACCTATCTCCGCCTCGACCGGACGCTGAATGAAGCAGCCCTGCGGACCCAGAACCGCCATCGCCTGCCTGGTCCCTCTTCCCTCATCCTCCGCCGCCACCAGGGATCGCGGACGGACTCCGCAACCGGTGAGTCGCGTAACTCTTCTGTGCATCACTTGGTGCCCTGCTGGGCCGATCTGCCCCGCAGCTGCTTGCATGAGGAGAGTGCAGAAGCTTTGGCTGAGGCCGGGGCTGGAGGATCCAGCAGTGCGCAGCTCTGAAGGCTGGGGCGGGGCGGATCTAGGATGGATGGGAACTCCGACGCAACGGTGCAGAGGAGGCCGCTTGCTGCCTGCCCTGGACAATCTCGAGCCTCGGCAATCTCTGCTTGCTGCATTCATAGCCTAGGCATCTCTCTTTCGATCCGTCTCTTCTCTACTGATTCGTCTCTTCTCTAATTTGCAGTGGGCTGGAGAGAATCAAAGCAATCAAGTTCTGTCAAAAGCTAGGGATTTATTTGAATCTGAATCCTGTGTGTAAACTTTTCTTCCTTTAGGTTGCTGATGAGCTTATCAAGAGACGAGCAGAGACTGAATGGTTATTTTCTCTATTGCAAGAACATATGCTTAAAATTGAATATCAGTGTGGTGGGTGGATGATTGCATGGCATAAAAAAAATGGAAAATGAATCTCGGTAAGAACAGATATTGGATGTTTGGCATTTACTACTATGCATACCTGAAACAAAGTGAGGCCAGACTGGTAAATTATTAGTTAATCACAATTATAGAGGATCATAAATTTGATTGTGTCCTTATATCTAAAGACTTCAACTCAGAAACTGACTAGGAAGATTAACTAGAAGTATATGATGTGCCCCTGCTGCTGTGAGGATTAAATCAGAAACTGACTAGAAAGATTAACTAGAAGTATTTTAATCCCATTGTTCAGAAGAAGCATCATTTTTCATTTGCTCCCTGAGATGATGGTGCTTCATATCTTATTTTATCTTGCAGGCTTAGCAATTTGTGTAAATGTGTGGCAATGGATCTATACTTGCTGCTAGATGAACTGGAGTTCACCTAGCTTGTTGCGGATTTTGTTGCTGCGTGGTGCTCTGGTGGATTACTGAAAGCAGGGTTCGACTAAACCCCCATGCCCAAACTTAGCCCCAGCCCGATTTGTAAGTTATGGAGTTTGATGATGATCGGGACATTGGTGTGGGTAGTGGAAACAGCGAGGTTGATGACGAAGTGGATGAGCCTGCCAGGTGAGGAATTATCAAACTTTCGACTCTGAGCAGTCCTATTAGCAATTTGATTTTATACGTGCAGTGGATTTTGGCATGCATAGCACATTAAAATTTAGGAACCCTGCAGGATCCAGTACAGTTCTTTCAAATTTCTTATTGAATTCATCCATTATGGACAGATCGTAACTTAATATGGAGGCAAATACAACAGTAAAATTCCCAATGATAATACATAATGTATTTTTTCTGAAGATATTGAGAAAACAGTAAAATTCCCAATGATTTTCCTATTCTTTATGCATTAGGTGGCACATTAATTGACTTACTGGTTTAGCTATAGCACTATCAATTATTGTGCATGGGTGAATAGAAAGCTTTAGGCTATAGCACTATGTGTGATCCCCATGCATGTTGTTTTTGTTTTGTCTGCATGGCAACAAGATAATTTCTAAGCTCTATGTTATAGCTGTTGCTGTTCAGATGCCTACATTGTGGAATCAGTGCAAACGTGACACCACATATGCATCATGGCCCAGAGGGACGAAGGACTTTATGCAATTCATGTGGCATAGCATGGGCAAAGGTAGGTGCCAAATGTTCTTCACCGCTTATGCCTGAATTTGGCAGTTGTTTCCTCAATTGGTAGGCTGTGCATCGATTGGCCATACCCATTTGCAGAGGGCAAACAATTTGGTTTAACGATAACAGTTGGTCTGGAAGGCTACCATATCAATGCTGATGGCTGACATGTTACATATTTCCCTTACTGCACTTTGAGTAGTTATGGTACCTTGTACAGATGGCTAAATTGTTTCAATGTTGCCTTAAGATTTAATTCTCTAACAGTGCATAATTGTTTGCTTGGTAGGGTTACAATCTGGAGGATGCAGGAATTGTCTTTGAAAGGAGACCTTGATGTTAAGTTTGTGCTCACTACTAATTTGCCCAGTTCACATCCTGGTTTCGCTCCATTTTCTTACTAGCTAGGAGCAAAATTGCTTGTGCAACATCAGCTATGAATTCAATTTTTTGGCAAGAGGTTCCACAGAAGGATGCGGTAAGCTTTCTATTTCTCTATAAATTTAACCGTAGCGTTAGCACGGGCATGCTTTCTAGTGGATTACAAAAGTACTGAATCGCATGCAGGTCCCCTTTGGCCGGTCTCCAAATGGCACTGAGCTTCCACTGGCACCTTGTGGTTTTGTGAAGGGGGCGGGAGTGAAGAGAGAAAAACGACTCTAGTGATCAGCTAATAGCTATGCTACAATAGCATTGTTAGGTGGAGCCGGAGCCCATTGGAGCCATGCTAGAGGCACCCATAGCATGTCTAATAGTATAGACATCTTTTTCAAAAATATAGTACAGAGACAACATGTACCCTCCATTTCTATATATACATTTTCTCTAGAATCGTGTCATTATGTACACATCATGTGATGAGTAATATATTGTTTCCTCCCACAATCAATACAACTTCCAATGATTATCAAATTTGTAGTTTGTGTGATTTTGTAATGTGTCATGTTCCAAAAAAAAAATCATATCAACATTATATATCCTATTGTTGAAGGCTATAATTTCACATTCTAAGTCATCAACTTCTCGAGAATAACATGAGCTTTACACCATATTCCATTCATATTTTGTTTAATTCTAACGAGTTCCAAAAGTTCTGGATGAGTTTTGATTGCAGGAGCAGGTGTACCAAAATTGAGCAGAATTGGGCAAAATCCCAGGCCGGGCGGCCTCTCCTAGGCTGGCCGGCCAGGCACCTTCAAAAGCACGGCCCCGGCTTCAATCCAGTGGCCATGAGACACACTCATGAGGCTCTGAGTCGAGGGCTGAGCTCTGGTTCAAATGGATATACCGAAAGGCATCAACTTTGGTCCAACGACTCACAAGGCAGCCCAAGATCAAAAGTACTTCAGCAACCCAGTTCCTTGGAGAATGCACAAGAGCAGAGTGAAGCCTCGCAAAACCAGAGGCCGAGATGGGCCAGAGGGAGGCCGGCCAGCCTCCCCTAGGCCGGCCGGCCTAACAACTGCAACAATGGGGCATACCCAACTGCCAACCGACTCCAGGAGACGATCAGAACCGATGTTTGAAAGGCGGTGGCCACGTGGCGGCACCCCCAGGCCGGCCGGCCTAGGGGAGGCGGGCCGGCCCCACATGGAAGCCTCTCAGGCTGAGGTTTGGCGTGGAAGTTAGCACAACGGGATTACCAGCTTTCAGCCGACGCTACCTGCAGTAACCGTCAGAACCGACCTTGGGAGGGCTACAAATAGAAGCATCATCCATCACTCAAGACACACACTATTGGAGCTCTTCTCTTCTACTTGTACTTTCTAGAGTAGGTTAGTAGCTTGGGAGTTAGAGTCGAGTCGAGCTTGCTTGGGATTCTGGAGTCGTCAGAAGTCTGGTATAGCTCTTGTATCTTTCTTTTGACAGTATTAATATAAGTTATCTTCTTTACTTTTCTGAGTCATCTCTACTTTCTGTAGTCTTTTATTTACGCAAGTCTGAGGTTCAGCTTGAGCACGGAAGTTTTCCTTTAGCTTAGGCTAAGTTATCTTTCTTAGTGATCGGGATCTTATCTTAAGGGTTCTCTCGCCCGGACTAGAGTATCTCAAGTTAGTGCTCTAGGTTGAGGGGGATTTCTCTCGAAGGCCTCGAGAGAAATCCTAACACCGAGTGCAGATGTGGTGTCTGACCTTGTGTTCCACCCCACAGAACCGTTGTGGTAGTCGATAGGTGGTGACAGCCCTATCTGTCCTTTGTAGTCCACCACGTTCGGGTGTTTTCACAGCAGTAGTGTAGGTTGCCGTTGGACTCCCTTCTCATCCCTTTCTGAAGTCCTTCCTCTTCCAGCCGCCGAAGTAAGCTCTGCTTTCCCGAGAACTAGTCAGGTGTTTAGTCTGATCTAGAGAGGCTAGCTCGATAGTTCAGAAGTCTATCAGGTGTCTTATCTCGCTCGTTGTCCTCCCAGCTCTACCACTCTAAGGATTAGAATCTCCGTGTGTCGCTCGGTCATTGCCTGGCCATTTATCCTATTTACCTATCTGGCTTACCCCCGTCTAGTCAGTCGGTTGATCAAGCTAGTACGGTTATCATTCGGTTTACGATACTCTTTACCATAGTGCTTCCCTGAGGAAAAATACGATATCCTGGAATACTCCAAGGTGAAGTGCTACAACGGTGATTCTGTGCGTTTGTAGAATATCTATTCTATCGGGCATAAGAAACGCCAACAAGTATTTCTGGCGCCGTTGCCGGGGAAGCAATTGGCTAAAAATATCGTAGATAGTTTGATAAACTCTACTAGTTTGTCGCCGCTAACCCTAGCGGGCTTACCATTGCTCTCTCTATCTTTCATCGATGCAGAGCAGTGCATGACCGGTTTCGACCTACCAAGTAACTTCCACCCAAATCCAGAATGAATTGGGAGAAACGTGAGACGCCGCGTTGTCCCACCTCAGAAGAGACTCACTTGACCTTCCAGTTCACCCTCCACTTCAGCATCCTCATCCATGGCTCAGAAGACTCTCCGTCAGTTTTCTGCCCCGTCCAGTAGCCACATTCCTACTGGATTGAACGCCAACCAAGCCGGCAATGACGGCTTTGAGCTGAAGACTGGACTCGTGAACATGGTCCAAGCAAGTCTGTTCCGTGGAAAGGCATCTGAGGATGCCAATGCCCATCTCTAGAACTTCCTGGAGGTGTGTAATACCATCAACCCCAGAGGAACTACTCTGGATGATGTCCGTCTTCGCCTATTCCCGTTCTCATTGCTCGGGAAGGCCAAGACGTGGTTCTACTACAACAAGGAAGCTTTCACGACATGGGAAGCTTGTTCAAATGCATTCCTAGCCAAGTATTTTCCAGTGGGCAAGACTAACGCCCTCCGGAACAGGATCACCGGAATTCAGCAATTATCGGATGAGACCACCCCGGAAGTCTGGGAGCGTCTCCAGGAGTACATACAAGCATGCCCACATCACGGCATAGAAGAGTGGCTGATTATTCAGAACTTCTTCCATGGCCTGAATTAGCAAGCCCCGGACCACGTTGACGCAGCTGCTGGTGGTTCCTTCCTTTCTCTCGATGTTGCGGGAGCAAAGGCGCTGATTGACAAGATAGCTACCAACCAAAGTTGGAAAGGAGAAAGGCAGCTAGCTCGTCCCAGGGGCGTGCATCAGATCGACACAGTCGACATGTTAGCTGCCAAGTTGGAACTTCTGATGAAGAAGCTGGAATCTCCGCACCAGGAGTTTAATCAAGTTTCAGAGTCTCGTATGACATGTGAGACATGTGGCGAGACTGGGCACTTGGGCACTTCGCGCCCCTTAACTCAAGAGGACGCAAACTTCGTTGGGAGCAACAACAATCCCAACTCGGGATTTCGTCCTCAGCAGGGTTGGAACTCCAAGCCCAACCTCCCCTTCGGTCAACAACAAGGTACAAATTTTAATAATAGCTTTCAACCCACATTAAAAGACCTAGTGTACGGCCAAAAGCAAATAAATGATAACATTAGTAGGAAATTTCTTACTAATGACAAGATTCTAGAATCTATGGCCGCGCAACTAGAGGGATTCAATTCTGATATTAAGAACCAACCGAGCTTTAATAAAATGATAGAAACTCAAGTAGCTCAGCTTGCATCCTCATGTCTTAACGTTAATGCGGGGAAACTGTCCGGGCAACCGGAAGTACCCTCGAAAGAGAATGTTAGTGCGGATGTGTGGTGGTAAGACCACGCAAGAGCCACCTTTCCCAAAGGATGCAGGAAAGCAGCGGAAGACCATAACCGCTAGCTGTACCGAAGTTGAAGACGAAGAGCAGGAGGAGGCTGACGACTCCAACACACCTGCTACCCAGGAAGACCCCGTGGACCCCCCGAGAACTTCACGGGACTATCACGACACAACTGCCTTACCGTTTCCAGAGCGGATAAGGAAGCTAGTGGCCGACGAACAATTCGGCAAGTTCGTCGAGGTAATCAAGAAGTTATATGTGAATATACCACTTCTTGACACTATGCAGGTACCCACGTACGCCAAGTATATCAAGAATATTCTTGGAAACAAGCGGACGCTGCCCACCACTGAGGTCGTGCAGTTAACGGAAGAGTGTAGCGCTGCTATACTCGATCCTCTCCTGGTGAAGAAGAAAGACCCAGGCTGCCCCACCATCACTTGCTCGATTGGGGCTCAACATTTCTCTAACGCTCTCTGCGACTTGGGAGCAAGCGTCAGTGTCATGCCCAAGGTAGTTTATGATAAACTCAACCATCATGCACTTGCCCCTACTGCCATGTGTTTGCAGCTAGCGGATCAAACGGTCCGCTATCTTGCGGGAATAGTAGAGAATATCCCAGTGAAAATCCGGAATTTCTTTATTCCCATCGACTTCTTCGTACTCGACATGGAAGTCGACGCCAAGACGCCGCTCATCTTGGGCAGGCCGTTCTTGAGCACAGCAAATGCCCATATTGATGTCGGGGCCGGAGAGATCCAGCTCAACATCAATGGCTAGCAGGAGAAGTTTGCCTTCAAACCGAAGGTCGAACAATGCTCACAAGTCAAAGAGGTCCGTCAGAAGAAGAAGCCCGAGAAGGAGACGAAGAAACCATCGCTTCCAAACATTGAAGCCCTCATTGCATTCGTGGAAAATCTGCGGATACAGGAGGAGTTACGAATTCAAGAGGAAGCGAAGCATATCAAGCTTCACAATCAGAGGATAGTTAATTTTTTTTCCTTGCATAAATTTTCTTTCTATCTTGCATAATCATGTTTGAGTTTCAACTAACCGTTGCCTAAAATTTGAAAGTTTTGCATCAGTAGAGCTTCACAAAAATTTTCGAAAAATTTTGGCCGAGCTCTAGGCCAGCCAGCCCCTCCTTGTCTTCTCTGGCAGGGAGCAACAGGGAGTGGGTGCTTTGATTAATCACGAAGCAAAGGAACAAACGGCGAGCACTCAACGTGCTGGAGGCAAGCCGAGCGGCCCCATACAGGCCGGCCGGCCTCTGCCCTTCGCTCACGTCCCGTCACCACTGACGAGAGGCATTATCACCTGCATCTAGGGGCATAGACCGAAGACGTGGCTCAACGGCAGCCACGCGGGAGCCGCCCGGCCTGCCCCAGGCTGGTCGGCCTGGCCCTGGCGCCTGGCTATAAAAGCCAGCGAGCCTGACGTCTCTCGGTTCACCAGAAGCTCAGGTATACGTGCTCCAACCCGAGCTCCTTAATCTCTTCTCCCTTCCTTGAGTTTCTTTGCCTAATTGAGCTCTTTTGAGTTGATTAGGAGAAGAACTCAAGTGCTAGCTCGCCTAAAAATAAAATTTGAGTAGTTATTAGTGAAGTTCATAAACCAAAAAACACAAAAATATTTCCCTTCTAAATAAATTCATGGCACGCTGAATGTTGAACGTTTGTGGTGGTTTAACGCCCCGCAAGAATGACTAATGACTAACGGCTAACATTAACGCTCCTTTTAACTTCTTGTTTCCTTCGAGTATTGCTCGTACTAACCTTCTGCAGGCACCATGATAACTCGAGCAAAGGAGAAGGTCAAGAAGGCGTTCTCGAGAAGGTCGAGAAGCTCGTGGAGTTCTTCCTCTTCTCGGGATAACATGTCGGTCGACTCCGGTCACCGCTCACATGCATCCCGGAAAGAAGAAATTCCCGCAGTCCCAAAAAGCCGCTTCTGCATTAGGATCTTGACGATGGTCGAGCAGATCATCTACAAGAACGACTACGAGCGGCAAGCACTCGAACTGCTGAAGAGGCAAACCTATGCCCATACCAAGAGGTTCGAAACCCGCTTACTCATCACGACGGGAATCCTACAAGACATGAACCAAGCCTTCACCGCCGTCGGATGGGAGAACTTCATCGACATCGTCGAGCCAGGTTCGCACCTCTTGACTATGGAGTTTCTTATGTCTCTTACCGTTGAAGAAACTAGCACCGAAACTAAAGTTTACTTTCATTTCTTTAACAAACAATTTGAAATGACTCTCCAACAATTTAGTGTTGCTTTGGGCTTTAATAAAAGATGCATCTTAGACCCCAACACACTTGTTGAGCGTTATCAGTATGACCGTAGCTCTTGGTGGAGTGAAATTTCTAATGAACCCGTGAGTAGTAAGAACAGCATAGTTTCAATTCATAATCCTACTCTGAGGTTTCTCGCCAAGTGGCTCGCCATGGTTGTGCATTCTCGCACAGACCTTCGCCTCTGTAGCTTGCCTGAGCTGCAGTGTCTGAACGCTATGGCGAACAAGATTCGCTTCTCGCTCGTCTGGAGCATGCTTGCTCATTGGCAGAAGATGATTACGGGTAAAAGCCCCATCGACATAACCCCACTGGTCACCCGTGTGGCGAGGTATGTCAAAGCGATGGAGGGCGCCGAAGTCACCTTCTTGCCTGAGACGGAGGCGTACAAATACGAGGTCGGTCTTGAGCATTTTATGCAAGGGCACATGATGCGGGAAGGGCCAGGAAACTCTCTCTTTATGTGTTACCCCGGGTACGATAGGGAGATCGAGCTTCCATGCCCGAGACTTTCTCTCTACTCGGTGAAAAGTCTAACATTGTAGATGGAGAAAAAAGAACCCGCACGACGGAGTGTTGCAGGTCCACAGACGAGGAGCAGGACACAGCGTGGACAAGCCGAGGTAGGTCCTTCACGACGGACATCTCCGGTTCATGCTTCGGCACAACCGGGGCCGTCCACGGAGAACATGAGCTTCGAGGAGGCGTATGGGCATTACAACTATGACCCGTACTAGGCCGGCAGCAGCGGATTCGCCAGTGGACAAGGACCGTACTACCCCGCAGGTATGCATTCGTCTTATGGTTCATATGTCGATCCTCATCGTCAGCACGCTTCAACTATGAGGACCCGATCCTTCGGAGCATTGCGGACCTTTCGAACCACATCAGCACACTTGGTACACAGCAGCAGGAGATTCAGGACACGATGGCACACAACACCAAGCTCACTCAGGAGAGCTGGGGATTGACCTCCGCTTTACAGTACAACGTTTCGAACGTCTTCATCCATCTTGGACTGGACTATCAGCAGTCCTAGCCGTACTAGCCATACCAGCAGTACCAGTCACCCGAACAGGAGAACAACGACGAGGAGGAGGAGAACAACAACAACGACGAGGAGGACAAGGATGACGATGAGGAGGACCCCGACGAGGGAGAGCAGGACTCTGATGAGGAGGACTGAGCTTCATCTAAGAAAGGCCAGAAACAAGGCAACAACATAAACATACATGCAAACAAAGGCTAACACTAAGAAACTGTACAACAATACATAAAAACTGCAAACAAAACTGGTCTAGAACTATTCTACGCGTTACAACAATCGTGTGGACATAAAGAACACCTAAAACGGAGCTAGAACGTGAAAACTACGCTTAAAACAAGATCCAGGGGCTTAACTATAAGAAAAATAGAGTTTCTGGGAATTTTCTGCAAAAACCAGGGACCTAAACATAATTAACGGGTAGATCTAGCGTCTAACTCGCAAAACTGCAAGGCTTGGACCGCGGGTTCTAATTCTAGAAAGCTCAGGGGCTAAAACGCTAAAAACAGGATCTAGATGCAAATACTTTTACACTATATAGGACCGCGGGTTGATTCTAGAGAAACCCGGGGTCTCTTTTGCAAGAATGCCAGGCGCTGACTGGTAACCTCTCTATTGACTCGGGTGGAAACGATCCTGGACCGTCGATCTGGGATCGGATGGCTCCAAGGCGCGCGCGCGGGGTCACACCGGTGAGCTTCTGTGGCGGCAAACGGCGGTGCTGTCGCCGGACTTCAGCCAAAATGCGATTCCGTACTCGCCTTCGAGCGGGATTTGATCAGGAAGCGAGAGTGCGACACACTAAACCTATCTAGGGGCTTGGCGCAGGGCCACGGCACGGCGAAGGCCCGGTGTGGCGGTGAGGCAGGTCGGCCTACGCCGGTGAGCCATCGCGCGCGGTGCAGGGGAAAACTAAGGGGTAATTGGGCACGGGAGGGTTCGTTACCATGGCGCGAAGGTCCGGGGATGCGTAGAGGAGGGAGAGCGGCGGTGCAGGGACAGATTCACGGCAGCACGGTGGCGTGGCGTCGATCGGCGTTCGTGGTTCGGGCGTTGCAGAGCTCCTCCGGCTCCTGAGCTTCACGAGTCGACGCGGGGCGGTGCTGTGGAAGTTCTACAGGGGTCAGGGAGGTCCGAGGGTCGCCGGCGGTGAGGAATCAGCGGTAGGGTGCTCTGCTCCAAGCAGAGGCAAGGCGGGGTGGCTGCGGCTAGGGTTTGGGTGGGGCTGCAGAAAGAAGGTGGGATGCGGGGGAGGGCCAGGGGCGCGTTTAAAGGGGGAGGCCGGGCCTCGGCGTGCGGGCCTGAGGGAAGGCCGTGGATCACAGCCGGTTGTTGCTGCGCAGCGCTTCGAGGAAGGAAGGTTTGCCCTGTGGGGTCGCGGTTTCAGGGAAGGAGCGCACCGACGGGCGAGCCGGGCTGCAGGCACGGGGAGCGGCCTAGGTCCACGGGTAGCGGGGCTCGGTCGTGTGAGCAGAGGCGCGGGCAGAGGAAGGGGAAGGATCTGACTTGTGGGCCATCCTCGTCAGCGGGAATGCGGGCGCTGGTGCGCAGAGCGAGCGGCTAAAACAGGGCGAAGGGCGCTGACAGCTGGGCCCTGCGGAGCAGCGAGGAGGGGGTCAGCATGCTGCGGGAGTGCACGAGAGACTGGCGGGTGGGGTCCAGTGGCAGGGGCGGTCGGACGTGCGCAACTGCTCTGGTCTGCGAGGGAGAGCGCGGCGCGGAAGTGTGGGCCATGTGCGGTATGCTGGGCCAGCGCGGGAGAGAAAGATTGGGCCGCGGGAAAGGGGCTTGGACCGGGTCTGCTGGCTGCCTGGGGTGGGCCGGCTCACGGAATGGGGCGCTGGGCTGCTGCGCTCCGCAGGCCGAGCGGGAGGTGAGGGTGCAGGGGTGAGCTGGGCCGGGGAAACGCGGGCGGCTGGGCCTGCCTGTTGGGCTGTCCGAGGAAAGAGGTAAAAGGGGAGCGGGATGGGCTGGGTTGATTGGGTTGGAAACTGGGTTTGGGTCTTCTTCTTTTCTTTTCCTTTCTTCTTTTTCAAACAAACTCAAACCATTTGAATTCAAATTTGAATTTGAATTCAAACCACACTCAATCAATAAAATTATGCACCAGCATGAATGCACAACAAGTTAAACCTAAAATAAATTTTAATTACTTTATGATGCAAAAATAAATTATAAATGCAAGGCTAAGCAAATTAAATCCTAAAAAAATTAAATAAATCTAATTAAATTTATTATTGAATACTAAAATTTAAATTAGGGTGTTACAAGTAGCCATGCCAAAAAAATAATGATAGTAGTAATAAATAAATAATCTCTTAACAAAAACCCCAAAAATATTTACATGCTTTGAATAAAATATATGAGTGAAAATCCATGCAAGCTCTAACCTTGGAAATGATGAATAGTTGCTCTGTTTAAACTCTGTATGTGCCTCGTTTACAGCTTTTTACTCTCCTAGTACCTGAACTAGTTGGCACATAGTAGTTCCTCTGAAAATTTGGTTGTGTGGAGGCATGAGTTTAATTTCTTAAAGTCTAAGTTGTTGCGGGTTTCGAGATAGCCCAAACTGGAATTTAAACTACTTGCTCTAGTAGGGAACCCCTCGGAATTCTTTTAAAACTAAAATTTTGGTGAAGGTTTCCTATGGTTAAAATGACCCATCCAGAGCCTTATATTGCATAAACCGTTTTGAGCTATCTGAAGTTACTTTGGGCTTTGTCGAATGGTGCATCCACTTCGGGAATGGTACATGCCATCTACAGGTCTTCATTCCACAAAAAAAATCCACCATTTGTTAGCCCAAACATAGCTGGCCTGTCAGTTGCCCACTTGTAACACCCTAATTTAAACTCCAGCATTTAATAATAAATTTAATTGGTTTATTTAATTTTCTAGGATTTATTTTGCTTAGTCTTGCATTTAATCTAAATTTTGTTCTATAAGTAATTAAAATTTTATCATAGGTTTAAATTTTGGTGTTGCATTCATGCTGGTGCATAGTTTTATTTAATTGAGTGTGGTTTGAATTCAAATTTGTATTTGAATTTAAACTTTGTTTGAATTAGGATAGAAAAAGGAGAAGAAATAGATGAGAAACCCAGTCCAAACCAAAACCAACTCAGCCCAGCCCATCACCAATTCTACGGCCCACTCTCTCCTCCCTTTCCCTTGGGCCCGCTCCGCAGCCTAGCCTCAGCCCAGCACCCAAAACCCACCGTCCTAGCCCAGCGAGCTAAACCGCGCCGGCCCAGTCCGCCCCGCACGACCCAGCAAGCCGCTGCTCGCCCGCGCAGCCCGCCAGCCTCGCCAGCCTCACCACGCCTCAGGCCCACCTGCCAGCCTGTCCCGCACGCCAGCGCCCGCGTCTCTCCCGTCCTGCTGACTGCGCTGGCCCACAAGTCAGGGGCCTCTTCCTCCTTCCTTTCCTGCTCCGTGCAACACCCGCACCCGAGATCACCGGCGCAACCGCCGGGGATCCCCTTCCCCAACTGCACCCCGCGATCCTCAGCACCTCTCCTTTATATGCCCCAGGCCGCACCTCCCTGGAACCCTAAACAACATCCCGCAGCCGCCACCACAGCCCCACTTCCACGCCGCGCATCTTGCTCCGCCGGGCCGCCGCTCCTCTGCGCCGCCGAGAGCTTGCCGCCCCGCTGCAGTGCAAACTCCACCGTGCCCCGCAATAGCTTCGCTGCGGTCCAGTGAATCTCCCTGAGCCCTCTTCATCGACCCTAGGCGCCCACCTCGCCGGAATCGAGCCGGACGCCATCCCGGGTAAGGTTGCGCCGCCCGCCTGATTTCACGCCGCCGGCGTTTCTCGTGCCTCGTTAACCCCCAGCATTGCGTCACAGAGTCGCCACTCGTCGAACCGAGTAGCCCAGGAGCCCTGGAGAGCCTTGTGCCATCTGGACCACGAGCTCTGCTCCCGCCTCGCCGCCGGTCAGCGTTGCCATCGACGACAACACCCCTCCGCGTCCTCCTTGCTTGATTTCAAGCTTCGGTGAGCTCTATCCCGGCCCTATCTTGCTTTTGCACTAGCTAGTTTAGCCCGTAGTTCACAACTGGCCACTGGCCGCCGTTGCGGTCTGCGCCGGCGAGTCTCGCCATGGCGCAGAGCCGCCACAGCCCTTGCCATCCACGCTCCGGCCTTCCCCGAACCCCGTTAACCCCTCGAGAGGCTCGCGCGTGTCGCCTAGAGGCTTCTAGACCCCAGCCCCGCTCGAATCCACCCCGGGAAGGCCGAGGTTGGCCACCTCCGGCCGCCCGCCGCCGCGGGAGCACGTCGCCGGCGCGTCCGGCCGCCGCCCCCGCGCCCCTTTGCCCTGGACCGCCAGATCCGTATGCAGCGGCCTAGATTAGATCTAGGATCAAGCCACCTAGCACCATTAGATCCAGATCCAAGCGTCCTGAATCAAACATACCGGTTCGTCTTGCACGTTTTGCTAAAGAGCCCCTTCCTTTTGTTAATATCAACCCGCAGTCCGATCCTATTCAAAAATAATTACGCAGAGGCCCTATTTTTATCACTTAGCCCCCTGAGTTCTTTAGAAATAGAACCTGCCGTCCTTCCAGGGCTTTTTCACGCGTTAAACCCCAAAACTAACCTTTATTTATGTTTAAGCCCTCGGTTTTAGCAGAAAAGTCCCTGGAACCCTATTTTTATTACAAATAAGCCCCTAAACCTTGTTTTTAGCCTAGATTACGCGTTTTAGCTCCGTTTTAAGCGTTCTTTATGTCCACGCGATCGTTGTAACGCGTAGAACAGTTTAGGCTTAGTTTTTCTTGCTGTTTTTATGTATTGATGTACTGTTACTTAGTTTTTGTTAGTGTTTGCTTGTATGCTTATTATTGTGCGCTGTTTTGGCCATGTGTTCGTGAGTAGACGCTGAGTTACCAGAGGAGCCCCAGTACCAGTACCAGGAGCAGCCGTCTTCCGAGCACTTTGAGCAGCAGCAGGAGTAGTACGAGGAAGGCAAGTATAACATGAACAACCTATAACTTTAAATATAATTTCATACTGTATTTTAATATTGTATGCCTATAAGGATTTCCTAGCCACTTTATATCCTTTATATATATCCTTTGGGTTGCATTTTGTTTAGTTATGCTAGGTTGCCGCGCTATAACACACTCTGGTACTTTTTAATTAATTTGATTAATGGTTTACTTGAACTTAATTCTGAGAGTGGCCCTCTGTGTGGATGAGTGGCTCACGTCTCGTTAAAAGATGGTTTTTGTAGAAACATGGTTTAGGGAGCCAGCACGGTGCTTAGTGCTTGGTTGGCCACTCTCCATAAGGACCAGTTCATAGAGCGACAACCTGGGACAACAGCGCTACCACAAGGCTAGAATGGGATAGACTTGGCTCACTAATTAGGTCTTTTTGGTTTGGAGTAACTTACCTACGGGGCAAGAGTAGTAAGCTTCAATGGTCCCTGCTCCTCCGGCTGGTCTGTGCTTGGTTTGCGTACCTGTGCTTGTACCCCCGTGAGGTGGGCCCCATTGTCGCTGACCTAACTCTCGCGGTTACGCCTTACCAACGAGATCCTTTGTAACGGCCTCGTAGTGAGTTTGCTAGTCATCTCACCTAAGGAAGTGTGATGAACAACTGGCATAGCTCACGACTTGTGGGTAAAGATGTGCAACCTCTGCAGAGTGTAAAACTGGTATACTAGCCGTGCTCACGGTTATGAGCGGCCCAGATCCTCCTTTTGATTAGTGGGGTTGTCTCCTTCCGACGAGGGAGGTGCCTCTCGGGGTTACCTTGGTGGTTTGGTTTCGGTTTGGTTCTCAGTAGCATCATGATTAAGTCTGATTAATTACTATGTAACTGGGTTAATGGTAATTCATCAACTTGTAGTAAATAGCTTAAATAAAATCTTGCCAACACTTAAAAGCTAAGACAGTTGAGTCAGCCAACCTTAGAGCCTCATAGTTTGTGTTATACTTGTTGAGTACAAGTTGTGTACTCACTCTTGCCTCTTCTCTACTTTTTCCTCTTGGCTACGCTACTGCTGCTCAGTTCCTGCCGACACGAGGGAGTTTGCTCAGCGCTACCAGGACTACGAGGACTTCTAGGCGTTCGTCTCCCAGTCGACGTCCCTGTGGCGCCCTGCTCAGCTTCGGAGAGATCTTTTATCGTATTTGTACTTCGCTTCCGCAGTATCAGACATTTTTGTCATTAATGTAATAAATAACATTCGTATTTCGATTTATTATGTCTTATTCGTGATATGTGCTGTGATATATTGTTCATTCTGTTGTATATACGTGTGACTTGATCCTGGCACGTATATGATTGCTCGGTTTATGTTCTTTTATAAACCGGGTGTTACAGAGTGGTATCAGAGCCGTATCGACTGTAGGACGAAGCCTAGATAGAACTGGTGGAGTTTTAGCACTTCTTCTCTCCAATCCTTGACTGCTGAAACTATTTTACTATTGTACCCCTTGAATTCTATGACTTTTACCCGTCTTGCCTTGATTTCTCTCTCTAAACAATAGTTTTCGTAGATTTTGGCCTGAATCAATCATCTGACCACCTTGAGTATCAGCTAGGTGACCCTTTATAATAATACGATAGCACATTCTGCGACGCGTTGTGTTAGTCGAGTCGTGTGTAAAACTCGGCTAAGTTGTGAAATTTGTATGCTTGTTATTATGCTACATGTTTGATGTGGATTTTTGATTGATTGCATAGCTTAGTAGTTTAAATTTGTTTAAAGAAAATCACTCTTATGTTAAAGTTAATTAATTAATAAAATGAGTTAGATCGTTGGGGGTAAAACAGTCCACTCTATCCTGTCTACTTTATCATGGCTGAGTCTTTTTTTTCTGCAAAGAGTTATCATATCCATCTGAATTTATTCCTGCACTATCCTTACTCATGAAATCTTTTGTCCAAAATCAGATGGTGAACACCAGGCGTGGTTCTGAACAGCAGGGGCAGAACAACCAGGGTCAGAACACCCAGGGGACCGGGATCCCCATGCCGCCGCCTTTGACTCCGGAGCAGTACTTCCAGCTCCAGATGCAGATGATGGCCACCCTGAACAACACTGTTCAGGCTCTTCAGCAGGCTCACACGCAGCCTCCGCCTCCTCCACCACCGCAGCCTCGCGACAGGCGTGCTGAGTTTCTGAGGGGTCACCCGCCGACGTTCTCTCACACGTCCGACCCTCTTCAGGCTGACGACTGGCTCCGTGCAGTGGAGCATCAGCTGGACATCGCCCAGTGCGATGATCGTGAGCGCGTCTTGTACGCAGCAGGACAGCTACGAGGGGCTGCTTTGGACTGGTGGGAGTCCCACCCGGTTCAGGACCGCGAGTCTCTCACTTGGCTCCAGTTCAGGGAGCGTTTCCGCAGCCATAACGTCCCCGCGGGCGTTATGAAGATGAAGCAGAAGGAGTTCATTGCACTGAAGCAGGTAATCTTAAATATAATCATTCAGCGGTTTCTTTTGAGCTAATGCCCCTTGTTCTATCCTTATGAATATTGAGTTAATCTTTCGATATCTATCTGTCTTTGTCACTTCAGGGGACTATGTCGGTCACGGAGTATCGTGATCGCTTCCTGCAGCTTGCTCGCTACGCCCCTGCCGATGTTGCGGATGACCGCAAGAAGTAGGAGCACTTCATGGAGGGCCTTGAGGACTACCTCCAGTACGCGCTGCTCAACCTCCGCTTCGGCGACTTCAACCATCTGGTTGCCAGCGCGCTCAACACTGAGCGCAAGCACTTGGAGATGGGGGACAAGAAGAGGAAGATTGTCCCTGTTGCTTCTGGCAGCAACACTCGTCCTCGCCTCCAGCCGCCTCAGCCGTACCAGCAGCAGCAGTACCGGCCTCCCCAGCAGTACCAGCAGAGGCCGCAGCAGTACCCGCCTCGACAGCAGCAGGCAGGTCAGGGCCCGAGGTTACCGGCACCTCCGGCTCGTGCTCCACCAGCTCCGCCAGCACCGCAAGCTCCACGTCCGGCAGCTCCTATCGGACAGCAGGCTTCGACACTTGCACGCGTCTGCTATCACTGCGGCCAGCCGGGGCACTATGCCAACACTTGCCCCCGGAAGGCGCAGGCGGGACAGCAGGGGCGCCCAGCTCAGCCCAGGGCGCCAGCACAGGGTCGGGTGAACCACGTGACGGCCGAGTCAGCGGCCGAGGCTCCTAACGTGGTTATTGGTACGTTCATGGTCAACTCTCACCACGCTACAGTGCTCTTCGATACCGGTGCTACTCATTCTTTCATTTCCAAGTCATTTGCCGAGCAGCATGGTATACCGGTTTCTTGTATGAGGACAGCTATGGTAGTTACCTCCCCTGGGGGTCAGATTCGTACATGTTCTATATGCTCCAGAGTTAGTATTGTCATAAAGGGGGTAGAATTCCGCACTGGCTTGATAGTTATTGACTCCTCAGGGATAGATGTGATCTTGGGCATGGAGACACTTACCAGATGGGGAGTCCGTATTGATTGTGCTCAGCGAACAGTTCACTTATCGGCATCTGATGGCCAAGAGGTGACAGTCAGTGCTTCAGAGCCTTCTGGATTTCTTCATCAGATGGAGGCTAGACCCACGGACGGTATTCGCGTGGTGTCTGAATTCCCGGATGTCTTTCCGGATGATCTGCCAGGTATGCCGCCTGAACACGCCATTGAGTTTTGTATTGATCTCTTGCCTGGCACAGCTCCTATTGCAAAGCGGCCCTACCGCATGGCACCTATAGAGCATGAAGAAGTCAAGAAGACTATTGATGAGTTGCTAGCCAAGGGCTATATCCATCGCAGCTTCTCTCCTTGGGCTTTTCCATTATTGCTGGTAGATAAGAAGGATGGCTCGAAGAGGATGTGTGTGGATTATCGGGAGCTGAATGCAGTCACTATCAAGAACAAGCACCCACTGCCCCGTATCGAGGATCTCTTCGATCTGCTTCGAGGTGCTCGTATATTCTTGAAGATTGATCTTCGCTCGGGCTATTTTCAGCTGAGGATCCATCCTGGGGATATTCCGAAGATGGCATTCACCTGCAAGTACGGGCTATATGAGTATACGGTCATGTCCTTCGGCTTGACTAATGCCCCAGCTTTCTTCATGCATCTGATGAACATGGTTTTCATGGATTATCTGGATGTCTTTGTGGTGATTTTCATTGATGATATTCTGATCTTCTCCAAGACAGAAGAAGAGCATGAGGAGCATCTGAGACTCGTATTGCAGAGATTGAGAGAGCATCAGTTGTATGCCAAGTTAAGCAAGTGCGAGTTCTGGATTGACGAGGTTCCATTCCTCGGTCATGTTATCTCTCAGGGAGGCATTGCTGTTGATCCGAGCAAGGTGAAGGATGTGCTAGAGTGGGAGACACCACAGACAGTAAAGGAAGTCAGGTCTTTCTTGGGCTTAGCTGGATATTATCGGAGGTTCATTGAGAATTTCTCCAAGATCGCGAAGCCCTTGACTTCTTTGCTGGAGAAAAATGTGGCATTCATATGGACTGATGAGCGTCAGAGGGCCTTCGATGAGCTGCAGAAAAGGTTAACTACGGCGCCAGTTCTGACTCTGCCAGACCAGACCAAGAGGTTCACGGTGTATTGTGATGCTTCGAAGGATGGTCTTGGGTGTGTTCTGATGTAGGAGGGCAGAGTGATTGCTTATGCTTCGCGGCAGTTATGTCGGCATGAGCTGAATTATCCCACTCATGATCTTGAGTTAGCCGCAGTTGTGCATGCTCTGAAGATTTGGAGGCATTACTTGTATGGACAGCGGTGCGATATCTACACTGATCACAAGAGCCTCAAGTACATTTTCACGCAGAATGAGCTGAATATGCGGCAGAGAAGATGGCTAGAGTTGGTCAAGAATTATGACCTGGAGATTCACTATCATCCGGGCAAGGCCAATGTTGTAGCAGATGCTTTGAGCAGGAGAAGTTATGTCAACATGGCTGTAGCTTTCCAGATGCCTCCCGAGTTATGCGAGGAGTTCGAGCAGTTGAGTCTGGGCTTCTTGCATCATACCTCCAGTGCAGCATTCGAGGCAGTACCGACTCTAGAGGCAGAGATCAGGCAGCATCAGAAAGATGATGAGAAGCTGCAGGAGACCCGTGAGTTGCTCAAGAAGGGCAAGGCCCCATATTTCAGAGAGGATGATCAGGGTACCTTGTGGTACAAGAACCGGATCTGTGTGCCAGATGTGAAGGATCTCCGGAAATTGATTCTGAGTGAGGCCCATGATACAGCTTACTCTATTCATCCAGGCAGCACGAAGATGTACTATGATCTGAAGGAACGTTTCTGGTGGTATGGGATGAAGCGTTCAGTGGCAGAGTACGTGGCCATTTGTGACACCTGTCAGCGTGTCAAGGCTGAGCATCAAAGGCCAGCAGGTCTGTTACAGCCTTTGAAGATTCCAGATTGGAAATGGGAGGAGATCACGATGGACTTCATTGTTGGATTGCCTCGTACTCAGAAAGGGTACGACTCCATATGGGTAGTAGTGGATCGACTGACGAAGGTTGCTCACTTCATTCCAGTGAACACTACTTACTCCGGTGCTAGACTTGCAGAGTTGTACATCTCTCAGATTGTCTGCTTGCATGGTGTGCCCAAGAAGATCATATCTGACAGAGGGTCTCAGTTCACTTCTCGGTTCTGGGAGCAGCTCCATGATTCGCTGGATACGAAGCTGCGTTTCAGTACGGCTTATCACCCTCAGACAGATGGGCAGACGGAGAGAACCAACCAAGTGTTGGAGGATATGCTGAGAGCTTCTGCCATTTAGTACGGTACTAGCTGGGATAACTGCCTGTCATATGCTGAGTTCTCATATAACAACAGCTATCAGGCCAGTCTGAAGAAGTCCCCCTTTGAGGCATTGTATGGCCGAAAGTGCAGGACTCCTCTCTATTGGGATCAGATTGGTGAGAAGCAGCTCTTTGGCCCTGAGATCATAGATGATGCAGAGCAGATGGTTCAGGTTGTACGAGAAAATCTGAGGATTGCACAGAGCAGACAGAAGAGCTATGCAGATGGCAAACGGAGAGACCTGACTTTCAGTGTCGGTGATTATGTGTATCTGAAGGTGTCTCCGATGAGAGGAATCTGCAGATTCAATGTCAAAGGGAAGTTAGCACCTCGGTATGTGGGGCCATTCAAGGTGCTAGAGCGGAAAGGCGAAGTTGCTTATCGCCTGGAGTTACCTCTCAGCCTCTCAGGAGTTCATGATGTCTTCCATATATCTCAGCTGAAGAGGTGGCTGCGAGTACCCGAGGAGCAGGCACCACTGGATGGAGTAGATGTGCAGGAAGATCTGACATATACTGAGCATCCGGTGAAGATTCTGGAGACATCAGAGAGTGTTACTCGGAACAAGCGCATCAAGATGTGCAGAGTTCAGTGGAGTCATCACAGTGAAGCTGAGGCAACATGGGAGCGAGAAGATGAGCTAAAGAAGACGTATCCAGATCTCTTTGCTAGCCAGCCCAGCTAAATCTCGGGGACGAGATTTCTTTAAGGGGGTAGGGTCTGTAACACCCTAATTTAAATTCCAGCATTTAATAATAAATTTAATTGGTTTATTTAATTTTCTAGGATTTATTTTGCTTAGTCTTGCATTTAATCTAAATTTTGTTCTATAAGTAATTAAAATTTTATCATAGGTTTAAATTTTGGTGTTGCATTCACGCTGGTGCATAGTTTTATTTAATTGAGTGTGGTTTGAATTCAAATTTGTATTTGAATTTAAACTTTGTTTGAATTAGGATAGAAAAAGGAGAAGAAATAGATGAGAAACCCAGTCCAAACCAAAACCAACTCAGCCCAGCCCATCACCAATTCTGCGGCCCACTCTCTCCTCTCTTTCCCTTGGTCCCGCTCCGCAGCTTAGCCTCAGCCCAGCACCCAAAACCCACCGTCCTAGCCTAGCGAGCTAAACCGCGCTGGCCCAATCCGCCTCGCACGACCCAGCAAGCCGCTGCTCGCCCGCGCAGCCCGCCAGCCTCGCCAGCCTCACCGCGCCTCAGGCCCACCTGCCAGCCTGTCCCGCACGCCAGCGCCCGCGTCTCTCCCGTCCCGCTGACTGCGCTGGCCCACAAATTAGGGGCCTCTTCCTCCTTCCTTTCCTGCTCCGCGTAACACCCGCACCCGAGATCACCGGCGCAACCGCCGGGGATCCCCTTCCCCAACCGCCGCCGCCCCCGCGCCCCTTTGCCCTGGACCGCCAGATCCGTATGCAACGGCCTAGATTAGATCTAGGATCAAGCCACCTAGCACCGTTAGATCCAGATCCAAGCGTCCTGAATCAAACATACCAGTTCGCCTTGCACGTTTTGCTAAAGAGCCCCTTCCTTTTGTTAATATCAACCCGCAGTCCGATCCTATTCAAAAATAATTACGCAGAGGCCCTGTTTTTATCACTTAGCCCCCTGAGTTCTTTAGAAATAGAACCTGCCGTCCTTCCAGGGCTTTTTCACGCGTTAGACCCCAGAACTAACCTTTATTTATGTTTAGGCCCTCGGTTTTAGCAGAAAAGTCCCTGGAACCCTATTTTTATTACAAATAAGCCCCTGAACCTTGTTTTTAGCCTAGATTACGCGTTTTAGCTCCGTTTTAAGCGTTCTTTATGTCCACGCGATCGTTGTAACGCGTAGAACAGTTTAGGCTTAGTTTTTCTTGCTGCTTTTATGTATTGATGTACTGTTACTTAGTTTTTGTTAGTGTTTGCTTGTATACTTATTATTGTGCGCTGTTTTGGCCATGTGTTCGTGAGTAGACGCTGAGTTACCAGAGGAGCCCCAGTACCAGTACCAGGAGCAGCCGTCTTCCGAGCACTTTGAGCAGCAGCAGGAGCAGTACGAGGAAGGCAAGTATAACATGAACAACCTATAACTTTAAATATAATTTCATACTGTATTTTAATATTGTATGCCTATAAGGATTTCCTAGCCACTTTATATCCTTTATATATATCCTTTGGGTTGCATTTTGTTTAGTTATGCTAGGTTGCCGCGCTATAACACACTCTGGTCCTTTTTAATTAATTTGATTAATGGTTTAATTGAACTTAATTCTGAGAGTGGCCCTCTGTGTGGATGAGTGGCTCACGTCTCGTTAAAAGATGGTTTTTGTAGAAACATGGTTTAGGGGGCCAGCACGGTGCTTAGTGCTTGGTTGGCCACTCTCCATAAGGACCAGTTCATAGAGCGACAACCTGGGACAACAGCGCTACCACAAGGCTAGAATGGGATAGACTTGGCTCACTAATTAGGTCTTTTTGGTTTGGAGTAACTTACCTACGGGGCAAGAGTAGTAAGCTTCAATGGTCCCTGCTCCTCCGGCTGGTCTGTGCTTGGTTTACGTACCTGTGCTTGTACCCCCGTGAGGTGGGCCCCATCGTCGCTGACCTAACTCTCGCGGTTACGCCTTACCAACGAGATCCTTTGTAACGGCCTCGTAGTGAGTTTGCTAGTCATCTCACCTAAGGAAGTGTGATGAACAACTGGCATAGCTCACGACTTGTGGGTAAAGATGTGCAACCTCTGCAGAGTGTAAAACTGGTATACTAGCCGTGCTCACGGTTATTAGCGGCCCAGATCCTCCTTTTGATTAGTGGGGTTGTCTCCTTCCGACGAGGGAGGTGCCTCTCGGGGTTACCTTGGTGGTTTGGTTTCGGTTTGGTTCTCAGTAGCATCATGATTAAGTCTGATTAATTACTATGTAACTGGGTTAATGGTAATTCATCAACTTGTAGTAAATAGCTTAAATAAAATCTTGCCAACACTTAAAAGCTAATGCAGTTGAGTCAGCCAACCTTAGAGCCTCATAGTTTGTGTTATACTTGTTGAGTACAAGTTGTGTACTCACTCTTGCCTCTTCTCTACTTTTTCCTCTTGGCTACACTACTGCTGCTCAGTTCCTGCCGACACGAGGGAGTTTGCTCAGCGCTACCAGGACTACGAGGACTTCTAGGTGTTCGTCTCCCAATCGACGTCCCTGTGGCGCCCTGCTCAGCTTCGGAGAGATCTTTTATCGTATTTGTACTTCGCTTCCGCTGTATCAGACATTTTTGTCATTAATGTAATAAATAACATTCGTATTTCGATTTATTATGTCTTATTCGTGATATGTGCTGTGATATATTGTTCATTCTGTTGTATATACGTGTGACTTGATCCTGGCACATATATGATTGCTCGTTTTATGTTCTTTTATAAACCGGGTGTTACACCACTCCGGGTGTTGACATCTACTTTTGCCAGCTATGCTCCCCCGCGATCACCATCTCATATACCATAATTTATTCCACAAAGCCTCCAATTCAAAACTCCAAATAATTCAAGATATTTCAGCAAAGGAGAAGAAAGAGAGAAAAGAAAAAGAGAAGTCCACTCTCCATTCCAAGTTGCAAATTATGGAGTTCAAATAAATTCAAATGGGAAGCCATCCTTTCCATCCACTTCATACCCTCCAAATGCCCCATGTTCCATGAGATCTGATTTGGCTAAGTACCGACCCCGGCTTGGATTACCCTTCGGCTAAGCAATACAGGTAACCAAGGTATGTATACATCTTTCTACCCATAAACTCCACATATCATCTGTAGAGATAGGAAGAACATGGTCAGATATCTCGACCATAGGTGATGATCATACACTTTGAGAGACTCGAGAATACCATTGGGAAACCTAAACCTCTTTTGAAAAATTCTTGCAAAAATCTGAGTTGGGAACCTGAACAGGTAGCAGGGAACATTCCGGTGAAGGTTGTTCAGTCCAACAACCGCCCAAGACCGAGTGATGAAAAATGAATACGCCCCATCATCCAAAACCTTAGGTATGAGCCAACTTTTCATAAGTACATACGGGAAGAGTAATATGCTGTGCACAAGGTACCTGCAAGGGGGTAAACATTGACGCAACTCCTGATCCACCGAGCCTCAGTTTAAGCTTTGCTCGAGGACGAGCAAAAGTTTAAGCTTGGGGGGGTGTTGACGGCCATAATTTCACATTCTAAGCTGTCAACTTCTCAGGAATGACATGAGTTTTACACCATGTTCCATTCATATTTTGTTTAATTCTAACAAGTTCCACAAGTTTTGGATGAGTTTTGATTGCAGGAGCAGGTGTACCAAAATTGAGCAGAATTGGGAAAAATCCCTGGCCGGGAAGCCTCTCCTAGGCCGACCGGCCTGGCACCTTCAAAAGCACGGCCCCGGCTTCGATCCAGTGGCCATGAGACACACTCATGAGGCTCTGAGTCGAGGGCTAGGCTCTGGTTCAAATGGATATACTGACAGGCATCAACTTTGGTCCAACGACTCACAAGGCAGCCCAAGATCAAAAGTACTTCAGCAACCCACTTCCCTGGAGAATGCACAAGAGCATAGCAAAGCCTCGGCAAAACTAGAGGCTGAGATGGGCCAGAGGGAGGCCGGCCTGCCGGCCTAATAACTGCAACAACGGGGCAAACCCAACTGCCAACCGACTCCAGGAGACGATCAGAACCGTTGTCTGAAAGGCGGTGTCTATGTGGCAGCACCCCCAGGCCGGCCAGCCTAGAGGAGGCCGGCCGGCCCCGCATGGAAGCCTCTTAGGCTAAGGTTTGGCGTGGAAGTTAAGCACAACAGGATTACCTGCTTTCAACCGAGGCTACCTGCAGTAACTGTCAGAACGGACCTTGGGAGGGCTACAAATAGAAGCATCATCCATCACTCAAGACACACACTATTGGAGCTCTTCTCTTCTACTTGTACTTTCTAGAGTAGGTTAGTAGCTTGGGAGTTAGAGTCGAGTCGAGCTTGCTCAGGATTCCGGAGTCATCGGAAGTCTGGTATAGCTCTTGTATCTTTCTTTTAACAGTATTAATATAAGTTATCTTCTTTACTTTTCTGAGTCAGCTCTACTTTCCATAGTCTTTCATTTACTCAAGTCTGAGGTTCAGCTTGAGCACGGAAGTTTTCCTTTAGCTTAGGCTAAGTTATCTTTCTTAGTGATTGGGATCTTATCTTACCGGTTTTCTCGCCCGGACTAGAGTATCTCAAGTTAGTGCTCTAGGTTGAGGGGGATTTCTCTCGAAGGCCTCAAGAGAAATCCTAACACTGAGTGCAGACGTGGTGTCTGACCATAGTGTTAGCTAGAAAGTGTGTTCCACCCCACGGAACCGTTGTGGTAGTCGGTAGGTGATGACAGCCCTATCCATCCTTTGTAGTCCACCACGTTCGGGTGTTTTTATAGCAGTAGTGCAGGTTGCCGTTGGACTCCCTTCTCATCCCTTTCTGAAGTCCTTCCTCTTCCAGCCGCCGAAGTAAGCTCTACTTTCCCGAGAACTAGTCAGGTGTTTAGTCTGATCTAGAGAGGCTAGCTCGATAGTTCAGAAGTGTATCAGGTGTCTTATCTCGCTCGTTGTCCTCCCAGCTCTACCACTCTAAGGATTAGAATCTTTGTGTGTCGCTCGGTCATTGCCTGGCCATTTATCCTATTTACCTATCTGGCTTACCCCCGTCTAGTCAGTCGGTTGATCAAGCTAGTACGGTTATCATTCGGTTTACGATACTCTTTACCATAGTGCTTCTCTGAGGAAAAATATGATACCCTGGAATACTCCATGGTGAAGTGCTATAGCGGTGATTCTGTGCGCTTGCAGAATATCTATTCTATCAGGCATAAGAAACGCCAACACCTATGCAGGTATATAATAATATTTTTTTTGAAAAAACATGAATGTGTTACAATAGATAAAATATGTGTTACAAACCAAGTGTTCTTAATATTCCAAACATGTTCTCATGAAGTGTTACTAACACAATATAGAAGTGTTACTAGAGTTAAAAAAAATATGTTACATAATGAAATCATTGTAACACTTTTTTAGATATAAAAGAACACATGTGTTGTGTTCCGATAGGTGATGGCATAGTAACATCAAGGATAGGAATGCTAACAAGATGTGTTACAAGGAGACCTAGTAACACATTTATTAACCTATATTAACACAAGTTGATGTTACTACATTCATGTCCTATAGTAGTGCCTGCTCGCGTTACGGATTGAGCTCGAATCAGGAAAAATGAGGAAACGAAGGTAGAAAGAATATTTTTGGTAGATTTTCGAATAGCATGGTTGAAATGATGTTGGAAACGGCGTGGTTGAGTTTCGGGATATTTGAAGGATTTTTGGCGCATGAAATGATAAGTTAAAGTGGTGGTTAGGGGCTAATCACGGGTCCAGGGACCTATTTGTAATTAATTTTGGGAGAGAAGGGACATGATTAGGATTTCTGGAAATTATGGGGGCTACTACAGGAAGGGGTAGGGGTCTCATTGAAATTACTTTTATGTGGTTGAAGGGTTTATTTTCGAAAAGGAAAATAGGAGGGGCTTCTTTTAGAAAAGAATATAGAGAGAGGGGGGCTCTTAACAGAAATGGGAAAAAGGGAGGGGGTTTTGGGCAAAATAGCCCTCTTCTTCCTCCTCTCGCCAGAAGAATAGAGGAGGGGAGGGGGCTCGACTGCGGCGCCTGGTGCTGGTGCTACGGGGCATGGTGGCGGCCGGGGATAGGGGGGAAAGAGAGAGGGAGGTGAGGGGAATCGACTCCCCACCTCACCTCGGGCGGGGACGGCGCGTGGAGTGCGGGCCACGGTGGTGACCGGCGAGGGGGGCAAAAGGACGGGGGAGTCGAGGGGGTTCGATTCCCCCTCTTACCTCAAGCTGGGGTGGTGCGAGGCAGCCTTGGCACGGGGGCAGGCGGAGATGGCCGGCGGCGGTGAGCGAGCTCATGGTGGTGAAGGGCTATGCGAATGGCCTATTTATAGGCTGAGGTGAGGACGGGGAGGAGGGGTGTGGTGGCGCCAGCCGGCAAGCTTTGCAGCGGCTTTAATGGTGGCGGGGCCGGCTCATCATTGTGGAGCGGTGCGGTGGTGCTGAGGTGACATCATACAGGGTTGGGCGGTGGCGCGTAGCGCAAGTCGGGGGGGGTGGCGGTGGCAATTGGTGGTGATGCAGTGCTCGGCCGGCTCTGCTCGCTGGCGAGCGCGAGGGCTGCCGTCATTGCTGCCAAGATGGGGCGTGTGCGACGAGGTGGGCAAGTGGGCATGGCAGCACAGCGGGATGGGACGGGGTATGCAGGGAGCGGCCGCAAGTGGAGGAGGGCGGTGACTGGTGGCGCTCTGCTTGGCGTGCAGCACGTGTGGGAAAGGAGGGAGGGAGGGAGAAGGAAGAAAGGAGGGAAAAAAAAGATAAGGGGAAAAAAAAGAGGGAAAAGAGGGAGATTTGAGCTCAGCGACGAAAAAGATTTTGAAACAGTTATTTTGTGAGTGAATTATCTAGGTAAATTTTATAGATGTTACAAACCTACCCCACTTAAAATGAATCTCATCCTCGAGATTTGGCTGAGTTATGAACAGATGGGGAAATTCCGTCTTTAATGCATCTTCGCATTCCCAAGTCGCTTCTTCTACCCCATGTCTACTCCATTGGACTCTGCAAATTCATACCACCGAATTCCTTGTGCTCTTGGTGACAGTGTCTAGGATTTTGACAGGCACTTCTTGGTACCGAAGATCTTTCTGCAGATCAATTGTTTCCACTAGTACTATTTCTTCTTTAGGTACTCGCAAGCACTTCCTTAGCTGAGAGACAAGAAATACCGGGTGTATATCCGATATTTCCTCGGGTAGTTGAATATAGTAGGCTACCGCTCTAACTCTTTTCACTACTTGGTATGGTCCAATATACCGAGGAGCTAATTTTTTCTTGAACTTCAAATCTTCGAGTCCCTCGAATCGGAGAGACCTTAAGATATACATAATCTCCAACTGTAAAACTTAGTTCCCTTCTTCGCTTATCTGAATAACTCTTCTGCCATGATTGAGCTGCTTTTAGCTTCTCTCTAATCTCGGCCACATGGTATTTTGCCTCTTTTATGAGAGCTAGTCTGGTTAAAGTACGCTCTCCTACTTCTGACCACATGAAAGGGGTTATACATTTCCTTCCGTACAGGGCCTCAAATGGTGACATGCCTAAACTTGCTTGATAACTGTTGTTGTATGAAAACTCCGCGTAGGGTAAACTCTGTTCCTAATCCTTGCCATGGGTAAGGACACAAGCTCTTAACATATCCTCCATAATTTGATTTACTCTTTCTGTCTGACCATCAGTCTGTGGGTGATAAGCTAAACTAAAATCCAATTTCATACCCATGGCTTTATGTAGGCTTCTCCAAAACTTAGCGGTAAATTGGGTTCCTCTATCCGAAATAATTTTCCTAGGCACACCATGTAGTTTCACTATGTGGTCTATATAGAGTCGGGCTAATTTTTCTCCACCATAGTTGGTTTGTATGGGCAAGTAGTGAGCAACCTTGGTAAGTCGGTCCACTATCACCCATATAGAGTCATTTCCTTTTTGGGTTTTCGGCGAACCAACCACAAAATCCATACCAATCTCATCCCATTTCCAAACCGGGATGGGTAATGGTTGCAATAATCCAGCCGGCTTCTGATGCTCGGCTTTGACCCTTTGGCAAATATCGCAACGGGCGATAAACTGGGCGATGTTCGCCTTCATTCCATTCCACCAATAGTTTTGCTTCAAATCCATATACATCTTGGTAGCTTCGGGGTGGATGGAGTACGCCGAGTTATGGGCTTCAACCATGATAATGTGCCGAAATTTTCCCTCCTTGGGCACACAAATCCTCTTCTCATACCATAAGGTTCCTTTGTCATCCACTCTAAAATCCGGGGCCTTATTTTCCCCTCTGTGCTTACGGATTTTCATTAACTCCTAGTCCGAACTTTGGGCCTTACTAATCTCTTCTTCCAAGGTGGGCTGAATACTTAACTTGCGGTGAGATCCTTGAGGAATGATATGCACATTCAATCGGGCCATTTCTTCCTGTAGATAGGCATTCTTAGGTCTGGGATGTGTGTAAGACTTTCTACTTAAGGCATCTGCTACCACATTAGCTTTACCGGGGTGGTAATAGATTTTAAAATTATAATCCTTAACCAACTCCAACCACCTTCTTTGCCTTAAGTTCAAATCTAGTTGGGTGAAGATATACTTCAGACTCTTATGGTCGGTGTAAATTTCACACTTATTTACGATTAGGTAATGTCTCCAGATTTTGAGGGCATGCACTACGGCTGCAAACTCCAAATCATGAGTTGGGTAATTCTGCTCATGAGGCTTGAGCTGGCGGGAAGCATATGCAACTACTTTCCCATCTTGCATAAGGACACACCCTAATCCTTGCCGGGATGCATCACAATAGATGACGAAGTCCCGATGAATATCCGGTAGGGTTAGTACTAGGGCGGTCGTCAATCTTCTCTTCAATTATTGGTAACTTCTTTCACATGACTCTTTCCAAGTGAATTTTTTATCCTTCGTGAGTAGTTTCGTCATAGGTCGGGCCTTCTTGGAAAATCCTTCAATGAATCTCCGATAGTACCCAGCTAATCCAAGAAAACTTCTAATTTCACTAACATTGGTCGGCTGCTGCCAGTTGAAAACTGCCTCAACTTTCTCGGGGTCGACTGCTACTCCTTCTGCGGTCAAAATATGACCAAGGAAAGCCACTTTTTCAATCCAAAATTCACATTTGCTAAATTTAGCATAGAGTTTGTGCGCTCTCAACTTTTCCAAAACCACTTGTAGATGATTTTCGTGCTCTTGAGCACTTTTGGAGTAAATAAGTATGTCGTCAATAAAGACTACGACAAACTTATCTAACTCGTCCATAAACAACTTGTTCATGAGGTTCATGAAATAAGTAGGTGCATTTGTGAGTCCTAAGGACATCACAGTAAACTCAAACTGCCCATAACGGGTGACAAAGGCCGTCTTTGGGATGTCACTTTCCTTAATCTTGAGCAGATGATATCCTAACCATAGATCAATCTTGGAGAAATACTTGGCTCCTTTTAGTTGATCAAAGAGATCATCAATTCTAGGAAAAGGATACTTATTCTTGATGGTGACTTCATTTAGTGCATGATAATCCACATACATTCTCATACTTCCGTCCTTTTTGACAAACAAGACTGGGGCTACCCACGGCGATGAACTAGGTCTGGTGAAACCACTTTGTTGCAGTTCTCCTAGCTGTTTCTTTAGCTCTGCCAATTCTAAGGCTGCCATCCTATAGGGTCTCTTGGCGATAGGAGAGGTTCCGGGGATAAGGTCAATAACAAACTCTATATCCCTGTCAAGTGGCATTCCAAGAAGTTCTTCCAAAAAAATATCAGGGTATTCATCCACTACCGGTACTTCTTCTAGGGCCTTAGCTTCCATACTAAAAACCATCGGGTCTGGTCCACTTCCCCGAGTGTGACAGATCACTTGCACCCATCTGAGTTGGTTAGGTGCACTACCTTGTCAGCACATCCTATTTGTAATTACTTTTGGGAGAGAAGGGACTTGATTAGGATTTCTGGTAATTATGGGGGCTACTCTAGGAAGGGGTAGGAGTCTAATTGAAATTACTTTTATGTGGTGGAAGGGTTTATTTTAGAAAATAAAAATAGGAGGGGCTTCTTTTAGAAAAGAATATAGAGAGAGGGGGGCTCTTAACAAAAATGGGAAAAAGGGAGGGGGTTTTGGGCAAAATGGACCTCTTCTTCCTCCTCTCGCCAGAAGAACAGAGGAGGGGAGGGGGCTCGATGGCGAGGCCTGGTGCCGGTGCTACGGTGCATGGCGGCGGCTGGGGATAGGGGAAAAGAGTGAGGGGGGTGAGGGGAATCGACTCCCCTCCTCACCTCGGACGGGGACGGCGCGTGGAGGGCGGGCCACGGCGGCGACCGGGGAGTGGGGCAAAAGGATGGGGGAGTTGAGGGGGTTCGATTCCCCCTCTTACCTCAAGCTGGGGTGGCACGAGGCAGCCTCGCCTTCGTAGACCCAGTCTTCAGAACACCAATCGCTGTGATGACGGAAGCAACCCTACGACTCATGACGATGCCCCAGAATCCAGAGATAGACCGAGTCATAAATCTCACCAAGAACGCTGTTGAACAACTCGAGAGACAAAACCCGCTGTCCTCACTCCATGGCACATGATCAAGGACTACCGCAACAGTCATACCTCAGGCAAGCCGTACCCCTAGAGGCCACCAGCGTCAACAACAGCAGGAGCAACAGAACTGAAGAAATCAAGAGGATCAAGAAGTCGCGAGCAGCCATCGCCCCAGGGGTGGCCAACTTCCAGTAATCCAAGCCCCTGGGCCTCAGCCAAACCACAACAACAGCAACCGCGGGCACAACAGGGATGAAGTAGCCGATTCCATCGTGGACGCATGGGAAATCATCAACACAAGACGCAGAGCACACCTTGCGGACAACTCCGATCGCTTCCAAGCCCTGAGCAGGGCTTTCGACAACATCGAGTACCCGAAGGATTTCAAGCCTACGAATATCCAAAAGTACGACGGTAAGCAAGACCCTGCTCAATGGTTACGTTTATACTCGACCGCTATTAGTGTCGCAGGGGGAGATACCAACACCAAGGTCCTCTACTTCCCGATGGCCCTGGAGCCCGCACCCCTGACATGGCTCGAAAGCTTGGCGCGCGAGTCCATACACTCGTGGGATGACCTCAAGAAGGCCTTCGTCGACAACTTCCAAGGGTCGCTACATTGAGTAGCTACTCGACAAGCCCTGTCCATGTGCAAGCAGGAGAAAGGCGAGTCAATCAGATCCTACATCAAGCGCTTCTTCGACACAAGATCCACCATCCCCAACGTCGCCGACGATGACGTCATTGACTACTTCCAGAGCGGCATCACCGTCCAATCCCTGTATCGCGACTTTGGGCGTAATCGCCCCAAAACAGTGGTAGATCTGCGGGACATGATGCAGCGCTGGGCAGATGAAGAGGAGCAAGAACGCAGTCGCTTTCCCCGCCGCAACAACGACAACAACGAGAAGCGCCACAACGACCGTGGAGGGCCCAGCAACTAGCGGGATCCTACACGCAAGCGTAAGCCTGACGACACTGTCGGCACTATGGATCGCACAATGCGTGGAAAAAGGGCAACAAGCCGCAGGATCAGTTCGACAAGATCTTACACAACAAAAGATGTCCAATCCATCCCAAGAGCAACCACTCGATGTGGGAGTGCACGATCCTGCGCAAATCCTTCCAGTCGGCACCTGCAGCTGCTCCAAAGAAAGAACAACACAGAGATGATGAAGACGACAAGAAAGACCGTGATGGTTTCCAACAGCAGCAAAACATCGTCAACGTCATATTTGGAGGAGATCCTAGCTTCTCCAAGCGAGCTCAGAAGCTTCTACTCAGAGAGATCCTCTCAGTCGAGCCAGCAATTCAGAGGCCACTCAAATATAGCGAGGTCCGCATTACATTCTCCAGGGAGGATTAGTGGACCAGCTTCTCTGAACCTAGAAAGTTCCCGCTAGTACTCCATCCAGTCGTCCAGGGCTCCAAGCTTACTCGAGTACTCATCGACGGCGGAAGTGGGCTCAACCTGATCTTTGCAACCACATTAGTAAAGATGCGCCTCTACTACATGAGTCTGCTTACTCCAAACAAGGCTCCGTTCTATGGCATCGTCCCCGGAAATTCATCTACTCCAATTGGCTCGGTCACTCTCCCAGACACATTTGGTACAGAACAAAACTTCCGAACAGAATACATCAAATTCGAAGTAGCCGACTTCGAATCTTCCTACCATGCTATCTTGGGAAGACCTGCACTAGCCAAATTCATGGCAGTACCGCACTATGTTTACCTGCTCCTCAAGATGCCAGGCAACACAGGATTCCTTTCACTACGTGGAGACCTCCTTAAGTCTTTCGAGTGCGACAAGGAAGCAATTGATCATGCTGCCACAATCCGAGTCCCTAGTTCTGTCAGCGAAATACTTGCTGCTGCTAAGGAACTCTCACTCAAGGAGTCGATGCCTTCCAAGAAGCCAAGCCAATCATCGGTTAAACCAACCAGTGATGTGGACACCAAGACTATCCAGCTACAAGAGGGAGACGACTCCAAAATAGCCATCATCGGAGCAGGACTGGGTGACAAATTGGAACTCGAGCTCGTCAACTTCCTTAGGGCCAACCGAGATGTATTCGCGTGGAAACCAGCGGATATGCCAAGGGTGCCCAAGGAGTTGATCAAGCATGCCCTGAAGGTTGACCCTAACGCCACACCAAAGAAGCAGCGGCTACGGTGTTTCTCACCGGACAAGCGAGAGGCCATCAAAAAAGAGCTGGCAAAACTATTCGCGGCAGGGTTCATCAAGGAAATTTACCATCCCGAATGGTTGGCTAACCCTGTGCTCATCTAGACGAAATACAACAACGAGTGGAGGATGTGCGTCGACAACACCGACCTAAACAAGCACTGCCCAAAGGATCCTTTCGGGCTACCACGCATTGATCAAGTAATCGACTCAACAATAGGATGTGTCATGTTATCCTTCCTCGACTGATACTCAGGGTACCATCAGATCGCCCTGAAAGAAGAAGACCAAATCAAGACGGCCTCTATCACCCCTTACGGGGCTTACGCCTACAAGACCATGTCCTTTGGGTTGAAGAACACTGGAGCCACCTACTAGCGAGCGATACAGCTGTGCTTCACCGATCAGGTACATCGCAATGTTCAGACATGTTGCTTAGTGCAGGCCAATCGTTGATTGTTACGAAAAGCAATGCATGTAGGTTAAAATGTTCCTCTGTGTGCGTATCCCACACACAAACACCCTCTTCTTTCCACAGCAATAGAAGATTGTCAACTAGTGGTTTCAGGTACACTTCAATATCGTTACCAGATAACTTCGGGCCAGAGATAAGCACGGCATCATAATGAACTTCCGCTTCATACACAGCTAAGGAGGAAGGTTATATATACAAAGTGTCACATGTCAGGTACTATGGCCACTGCAGGATTCATACCATCCGTACATAAGCCAAACCTTATATTCGTAGCATCATCTGTGAATGTTGGGAATGTTATGTCCACCTTTCTACATTAGGACCCATCAGCAGGGTGTCTCAACATATTGTCTTTCTTACGATCTTCTTTGCCATCGCATCAATTTAGCATTCGTTTTATTCATGAACAAACGTTTCAGATGTGGCATTAGAGGGAAATACCACATCACCTTGGTAGGCACCCTCTTCTTGATACGCACCCCCTCAACGTCGCCTGGATCATCTCGAGGGATCTTATACCGACATGCATTGCATACCGGACACGCATCTAAATTTTCATACTCATCACCATGATAGAGGATGCAGTCATTAGGGCATGCATGTATCTTCTGTGCTTCTAATCCTAAAGGACAAACAACCTTTCTTGTCTCGTATGCTGTTTCGAGCAATGTGTTACCCTCAGGGAGTAGGTTTTTCATAAGTTTCAGCAACTCCTGGAATCCCTTGTCAGATAAACCATTTGATGCCTTCCATTGCAACAATTCCAATGTGGTACCCAACTTCTTGTGCCCTTGTTTGCAATCCGGGTACAACAATGATCTATAGTCCTCCAACATACGCTTCAGATCTCTCTATTCCTTTTCTGTTTCGCAAACTTCCTTCACTTCGCGCAGCATCTGACCAAGATCATCTTCTACAACATGTCCTTCAGCATCTTCTTCAGGCTCACCCATTGAAGTATCTTCAAAGAAGGCACGTAATTGGCCGCAAAGTCAGGAATCATGTCCTCTTATTCTTCGTTATTATCCAGCATAATTCCTCTTTCTCCGTGCTTGGTCCAAACATAGTAGTTGGGCATGAAACCGTTATTGAACAAGTGAATGTGGATGGTTCTTGATGATGAGTAATCCTTCTCATTCTTACATAATTTTCATGGACAACGAATGAAACCGCCGTACTTGTGTCTCTTGCCCGCATCTATGAATTCATGCATGCCATTAATGGACTCCATTAAACGCCAGTCCGCATTGTACATTCATTGCTGACTCATCTAGAAAAATAAAGAGTAAATCTAGTATTTCTTATATTTGCTCAGATGGATAGAATTAACTAGACTTATAGAATAAATGTAAAAAATAGATTTCTACAGATTAAACATTAATTACTTATCAATCCATAATTGAATGCACAAGTCATTTGAATTATTTTGACACTCTTCAGTTTGTTTAGACTTTCAAGGAACCTTGACTGTTCATGGATAATGGATTAATTCAGAATGAGTTCTCACATTCACAATTAGTTCATTATCCTTGAACAGTCAGGGTTCACATTTTATTTATATACATCATTAGAGTGTCAAAATAATTCATTCGTACTACAAAATTATAACTAAAATTGAACACGCTATCTCACATGTGTAACAATTGTAGTTAAACAATAGGTAAACTAACCCAATTGCTAACTACATCTAAATAAATAATTATCTTATACCTAATAATTAAATAATTATAAACTAAATCGGGTGCTTACTACATCTAATAACAATTAATATAACTATTATAAACTAAATCGGGTGCTAACTACATCTAATAACAATTAATATAACAACTATAAACTAGATCAGGTGCTAACTACATCTATTAACAATTAATATAACAACTATAAACTAAATCAAGTGCTAACTACATCTAAAAAAATTAATTGCCAAGTCATGGAGAAAAAAAAACTAACCTTTTAAAAAAATTGCAAAAATCCACCTCCCCTCCCCTCACTCGGCTGTCATGAACAGTAAATTCATGGCAGCTTGGAGGGGGAGGGGCTGGGGTATTTATAGGTGCAGCCCAAAGGCATCGGTTGGTGCCTATGAACCGGTTCTAAATCTTGTCTATTAGAACCGGGTCCTGGCACCAACCGGTGCCTTTGACCCGGGTACCTGCCGGCACCGGGTCGTGGCAGGACCCGATACTAATGATGGCACAATTAGCATCAGGTCAAGCCACCACCCGGTGCCTATGCCGCCGAGGACAATTGGTACCGGGTTGTGGTACGAGCCGGTTCCTTTGCTTCACCATTGGAACCGGTTCATGCCACGAACCGGTTCATGCCACGAACCGGTACTAAATGCCCTCTCTGAGCTCAGCACAGGCCAAAGGTACCAGCTGCTGTTGCGGTCAGTCAGAGCAGCCGGTACCTTTGGCCTACATCTTTGGCCCGTTTTCTTGTAGTGTCAAGTACTCGATTTTTTTGAACCAATACCTACTCCCAATGAAACACCAGTGCTTGCGGTTGTGGGGGTGATTGAACTCTTGATGTTGCTCTGCAAGTCATTGATTTTGATCTGCCTTGTAGGTTCGGGTGGATTCCTTCTCTCTTGCGTCGGTAGCTGATAGTTGACCTGTTCTATTACTGAGTGTCTTTACTACTCTGGTGTTTGCTCTGTCTTTCGTCTTCTGTTTGCTTTAGGGTTTCCTGGGTCTGTCACTTTTGTGCCGGCTTAGTGGAGGTCTCATCTAACTGGGAGGGTACTCGAGCTACTAACGGTGGAGTCAAGTACAAACTTGCAAACAACAGCTAGAAATATAAACTTACACTCAAGGGTCAGAATCGTAAGAAACAAACAAGATTCAATTAAGAACCAGGCACTCAAGCATTCAATACATTATAAATAGTGCTATCTCATGGCTGACTCCTCTTGCTCATGAGATCTTGCACACTTATCGGCATAGCTACAACGTGGCATCTTAGGAAGGGTAGTCTATACTCTTTAGGATTCAGGATCCGCTTTTGTCCCGGTTGGTGGTTTCAACCGGGATTAAAGACCGGTTGGTAGCACCAACCGGGACTAAAGTCCCCTGCCCACCCCGGCCACCAGGCTAGCCATTGGACCTGGGACTAAAGCTTTCATTGGTCCTGGGCCCAACAGCGGCCGGGACAAATGTGCAGAACCAAAGACCCTCTCTGTACTAGTGTTCAACTCCTCGTGTGGGTAAAGTGTACAACCTCTACAGAGTGTATAAATCTATCCAGATAGCCATACCTGCGGTTAATGGCATCGCGATGGTGAAGTATCAATGATTAGTCTTTTGGTGTGAGTATCCTTCATGTGAGTGTTTTTGGAAAAAGCTTTGGTTTATTTGTACTACGTGGAACATAATTTCTGGATAAAGGAGATCAATGTTTCTGGATTCTCTTTAACCTATAAAATATTTTGAGGCAGGTTGAGCCTCATATGATCGGGAACCGGCGGGATTGAAGTATTCTCCCCCCAGGGCCCACAACCTCTATATGAATAATTTGTTTTCATCTTTTCTTGAATTTTCTTAAAAAAATTTACACTAATAATCACACCTGTATAAAACTTGCTTTCCGCAAAGCATAAACCTTAAGCCTATCCTTGACCCATATCCCTATGCGTCTAATACAACTTTGCCGTAGTGGTAGTACTTCCTGAGCACCTTCCGTGCTCATGATACTTCTTTTGTGGTTTTCAGCAGATGGATAGGAAGACGACTTCGACGCTGAGTTCGACGTATAGTCTAGGTTTTCGCCTGCACCAATGTCTGCGTGTGGCACTTGGGACTACTATGTAGGTTCCGCTGTAATGCTGTTTAAGGCCAACGTGCCCTGGTAAGACTGTATTATTACCCCTTTTATATAGTGAATATGATGTAGGGTTGTGGTGCATCTCACTTTCTCTGCGTGTCAGCTACTGATCCAGAGACTGACACGACAAGCACATGAGATCCTAGAAATAGGATCCAACACCTGAATTACTCGAGCAACCCGAAATTAACCCACCCATTCCAACAGGGCCCAAAGCCCATCCCCAATCCACTTCCACCCAAACCATCAGGCATCAGCCAATCACGTATTCACGTCAAAAAAAAAGGGGCAACACCCTCGCCCATCCTCGATTCCCAGTAGACGGAGAAGCAACGACGCCTGCCAACCCTAGTTACCACCCGCCGTTGTCCGTTCCATTCCACTCCCCGCCGTGATTCGCACCACCCACTGTCGTTCGTTCCTTCCGCTGCCATCGTCCGCTCCTCTCAACACCATGACTGAGCCCCGCTCGCCGTCTATTACTCTCTCCGCTACCACGGTGACAGCAATTGGGTGCTCGTAGTATAAGAAGGGGAGAGAATAAAATAAACAACTTAAAATCTTAATCTATGGCTCTAACTAGTTTGCACATAAAATTGAACTAAAGCAAGTTATTTAGATGTGCAACTATGGTTCAACTAGCGTGAAACCCTCATCTCAAAAGAGTTATGCAACCTATAGCTAATTCTAGCTTGATACTACTCTAAGAAAGTAAATGCACACAAATTGCAATGTGAAATGCGAAAGCTTAAATAGGGATGAGAGGAAGCAAACTCTTGATGCGAGACTTATCCCGTGGTTCGGTTAGCCACAAAGCCACTCTTACTCCATGATGTTGAAGCACATACTAAGAGAATCGCTTCCCGGCAATCAAGTCTCTTCCGGGGACACCAAGTCACCACGGTCACCTTGATCCCGTTTTCCACTAAAGAGCTTCTCCACAAAGGATGAGGGTCTCTACGTCCCCCGCACAAAGCCGTCCACGCTGCTCTACACCAAGCCGGAGGGTCGTAGCTATGGCAGAACCACCTGAATTATCCCGGCTCAAGTGCGCTGGCAATCATAATAAGGCAATACCGGCTCAAACGCACTTCAAATGGAACAATTCTTGGTCTGTCGGGTAACGTCCCGATACAACCACCGGTTCTCGGATCGAACAAGCATACCCCGCACGAAGGCGAGTCCAGAGGTATTACAACCATAAATTTTACATCACAGGCATAAAAGTTATTACAAACTAGTTCTAAAGCATTAATACAAGTACAAACTTTAAAAAGCAGTTATACAAACCAAGTTCAAGGTTTAAACAGCGGAAGATAAAAATACGTCAGCTACAACACGTTGCAAAAGCATACCAAGCTAGCCCAAGCAAGGTATCACTCGTCAGGTTCATTGCCGGCCGAAGACGGATCCCCCTCAACAGACCAGCCAGCAGGCAAAGAGCAGGGATAGGTCAAGCTAGCTATCTGGTTCTCGAAACTCACACCTGAAAAAGTTTTTCAACAGCAAGGCTGAGTATTCTAATACTCAGCAAGACTTAACCGTCAACGGGTATACTTAACCCACTTTAGCTAGACTATGCAGTGTTCTGAGAGGCTCTGGTTTTCTTTTGCTGAAAAGCAATAAAGAGTAGGTCCTTAATGTCATATTTTAGCTTTTAATATTCTAGTTAATTAACCATTCTATGTAAGCATCTAACTCTACTCAACCATGGTAGAACTTTAAGCAAACATCAAGATTAATCATAATAATGTTGCTCTTATTACTCTGTGTGGCAAAGGGATCAAGCAGTCCCAAACTGTGAGAAGCAGACGATTCGAATCGAATTTCTTAACCTGTCCAGGCAAACCTAACACACACGTCTGGAACACCGTCGGGTCATTCCAAACAATCGTTTACCTTTCTTTCCGGCTTGTGGATAGGGTCACTCTCCCCAACTACAGGGCTCCAAGGCCGAACCTTGTCCCTTGAAGTCGTAGTGTTGCGCAACATAAAAATAAAACCTATCCCTAAGAGAGAGTGAAAGGTATATCTACTCCCCGATCCAATCGGCTACTAGGCTTGCCGCGTACCATATTTACGGCATGTGGCTAGTACTTTCAAAAACTTAACCACCGCTACCACACACCGTGACCTTAGCAAGTTCATTAACACAGACGGGGTCTCACAAAAGGTCATGATATCGAACACAACCCCGTCCGTCGTCCTTATATTAATAAAAGAAAGGTAAACAAGTAATTCCTATAAAACTCGCGAGTGACAGGCAATCACTCGACTTTTACCGGTCCTATAAGCTTAGCAAGTAGTCGAACTCAAGTCTAGTGTTCAGTACATAGGTTCCTAGGATCATGCATCTAGGGTTTCAATTCAAATCCTAAGAACCGTAAATGCACAAGTAAATAATAATAGTAAATAATAATAATTTGAAATATAGGTTATGTCCGGGGCTTGCCTTCTCGGTAGTCACTAACTATTTCAGCCCTAGGCTCTTCCGAACTTTGGTCCGGGGCTTCAGTTAGTACCGCAGTGTTCGCTTGAGCTTCGAGATTACCTCCTTCGGAATCCGGGATTAGCTCGTACGTCCCGTCCGACAAAGCAGTCGTATCTATATGTAATGCAAGAACAGTATTATAAACACACATGGGCAATCATTTATAGAGTAGTTAAATAACAAATCTAACTACACAAGGTATCATGATCAATAGCACAAGAAAGTTATACTAACTTCATAAAGTGAGTGGTGGTTGATTCCTATAGCAATTAAAACAAGGTTTGCTAATAAATTAACAACTCAGAGCACAAATAGTAATAAATTTAGAAAAAATTACCCTAAATAGTACATGAACATAGTAGGCTACTCTGTAAAAATTCATGCCAAAACATGTAGCCATTTAATCACAACAATTCATTCATCCAGATAACACCTAGAACAAGATTGAATTACACAGGTTAAGCTAAAGCAAAACAGAAGCTCAAAATTTAACAGAAGACCTACACAGGGATAAATTAGCAACTGTGAATTTTTCATGATTTTATCTACAAAGAATCAATTCTGAGTAAATAAACAAAACAGACATCAGATTAGCAAGATTCATTTTTAACTCCTGTTATAGTCAGGAACTGGGTCTCAAACATTATGTGCAAGCTAAACTATTCAAAAAGATCACTAATAAATATTTTCATGATTTATCATCAGCATAAACTATTTATCATAAATAAAGTCTACTAAACAAGTATTAAACCAAAGAAATATCTACACATGAGAACTGACCACGAAATATATATAGAAACACTAGTGTCACAAGAACAAACCACCATAAAAATTTCACTGTAGTACATGGCTTCCATCATCAGTTAAGAAAAAGATAAAACATCTAGTCTTTATGTACCTAGTGACACAAAACAACTTGTACAACAAAAACTTGCAACAAACACCTAGCTTATTATGCTTCTACTGCAAAGACCTATTCTCAAGGATTCCAGAACAATTGGATTTGCTAATTTATGAATTTTCTATGAATTTCTACTGAATTTCAAAGTTCACTGCAAAAATTACAAAGGAGTCCCTAGAGATACTATTCATATGTGTCTACGGCTATTCAAATAACCCCCTGGGGTTTTGTTTCTTCTCAACCCAAGGTCCCTGGGCCGGGTCAGAGGGGGGGACGCGGGGTTTGACCGGCCGTTTCCCGGTGAGGGGCTCACCGGCGGCGAGGGTGGAGGGGTGTGGGAGTTTCACTGGTTCCAGGCGCACCACATGGTGGTCTTGGGGTGCGGGGAGGGGCTCGGAGGCGGCATCTCGACGGGGCAGGGCGGGTCGGCGGCGGAGGAGAACGGCGGAGGCGGTGCTCCGGTGAGGATTGGACGGCGAGAAGTGGTCGACCAGTTGCGCGAGGGCGAGGCGGATCTAGTGGCGGGGTCAGCGCGGGCGGAGGAGGGGCGGAGCTACGAGTTCCACTGCGGGCAGGCGGCGGCGGAGCTCGGGCTACGACGGCGAGGGGGCTCCGGTGAGTTCTGGGCGAGACGGAGTTGCCCGTGAGCTGTGCGGGGATGAGGCGGAGCGATTGACGGTGTCAATTGAGGGCGGGGAAGTGCGGACGTGTGGGCTCGATGGTGGCTTGAGCTCGCCGGCGTTCTGGGTGGAGCGGCGTCGCGTTCTGTGGCGTGGGAGCAAGGAGCAAACGAAAGAACAAGCGGAATGGAAAGCTGGGGTATTTATAGTGCCCGTGCGCGCGCTAGGAGAGGGCGGTGGCCTCTGCCTTGGCCAGGCCACGGCGACGGCGAGGTGGCGACCGGCGGGCTGCTCTGGGCGGCGTGGCACTGCAGGGGAGCACCAGCGCGAGCAAAGGAGGGCGATGGGGAGGCTCCGGGGAGACGCGTGGGCGCCAGCGCGAAGCAAAGGGGGCCGGCTGGCTCTCCACGGCGGGCGGGCGGCGCTGCACAGCGGCGGCGGCAGCCGGCGCTGAAAAACAGAGCAAGCAGCCTAGCTGGAGGAAGGGGAAAGGGGCTATTTTGCAATTTCTGAAAATTCCAGGGACCAAACTATAAAGTAGAGATAACTTTTAAAATAGGGCTCAAATGAAAACGTGCCCAACATGAAAGTTGTTCAACTTTTCAAGATCTACAACTTTGATGTTGCGCAAAAATTTATTTGATCAAAGATTCAAGAGATAATTTTGAAAACATAAGTGGGATTTTGAATTCTAGGAATTTTGTCTTTTTCAATGCAATTTCACTTCAAACTTGGGCTGAAATGAAAAGATTCCTGCCATGTAATGATTACACTATATTTTGCAAAAACACCCTCCACAAAAATCTATAATCACACATTCAATTCAAATTAAACTATAGAAAGACCCTTGCATAAAATCAATATTACACATATAACCTTTTATAATTACAAAAAGGTCCTTTTTCAAGCAAAACAAGCACATGATGTATAGAAGGTATGCAACACTAATGTACAGACACCTAGGGTGTCGCAGTAGGCTTGCCAGCGAGCCACCAAAACTCTAAGGATGGCTAGCACACCGAGATACACTTGTGGTTCACTTTAGAACCAGCACACAAGGCACAACACCTTGCTCTCTCATTCATTTAAGAGCTAACCTAGCACTAATACTCTCAAAGGTGTGCTAAGGACTAAAGATTTGATCACTAAGCACTTTGATTGCTTGGAGGTGTTCTCTGATGTGTGTGGGACTTCTCTTGATTCCAGCAAGCTTCAAATGGCCGGGGGATGGCATATATATAGGCCTTCAACTCAATAGAGCCGTTACTAGCCGTTATCCATTTTCTGCGTAAGGCATCTAAAGAACTGATGGTGGGCGGGGGCATCGGAATATCTGGTCACACTGCGCCTAAATAGAGTCATTGGTCAGGTGACATAGTGGTAGGCTTGCGTCATTGCTCCGATGCTTGCTCCGACGGGGCATCGGTTAAACCGGTGCTGAAGGATGTTTTGGTTCCATCAAAACATCGTCTCTGGTCAATTGTACGTTGATTATACTGATGCCTATCCTAACACCATCGGTTAAACTAGTGCTGAAGCCCTTGACATGCTCTCTGGACAATAGTACGGTGAATGCACCGACACCTTCTCCTTGTGCCGTCGGTTTAACCGGTGCCACTTAGATTTCTTCACTTGGCTCGGCACTGCTTGGGCCATTGCTCTGACGACCTCAGGTCGGTCTATCCGATGCCTATCGGTTTAACCAGTGCAGGGTCATCGGTTAAACTGTCTCTGCATCCACTTGTCCAACTCGTCGCGGTGAACATTTGGACACTTCAAATTTATTCTATCTTTGGTTTTTCACTCTGGTTTGGCGTCTCGACGGTTTGTTGGACACATCTCTACGGTGAATTGGACACATTTGATTTCATCCATGGGACCTAAAAATCCTACAAATATGATCTTGCAAACTTGTTAGTCCCATTGATTATGTTGTCACTCAATCACCAAAATCACAAATAATAGCCTAATGGGGCCATGCTCCTTACAATCTCCCCATTTTTGGTGATTGATGACAACACAATCAAAGCAAGCATAAAATTTGCAAAAATTAACAAATTGAATCACTTACACTTGCTTGGATGCTTACCACCATTCAATGTTGGCTTGGCCTCCCCCTAAAACCATGATTCCCCCTTTGCTTCTCCCCATATTTGCTATTTCTCTCTAATGAGATAACTTGATTCACTTGGCATTTCTCCCCCTTTGGAATAAACCTCTCCCCCTTGGGAAAATACCTTACTTTGATCCACATCTCTCCCCCTTTGAAATCAAATCACCTAAAAGGTCTCTTGCAGAACGATATAGCTCAAAGGGAGAAGTTAGTAGCCTAGGGAGTTAGTTCCATGAATCATGATCCAATTGTATGATACAATGAAGATACCAATTGAAAATTCACTACGGTGGACCACAAAAACATGAAACTTGCATGACATGAGCTAAACTTTCCACAAAGTGTGTGCACAAAATGATGATATGAAAAACAAATGCACAACTGGACATTTGAACAAGAAAGCTTAGATCATATCATGCATGGAGGTAGCTCTAAAATTAACAAAGAATTGACAATGATACCAATTGAAAGAGTTTAGAACCTTGTATACCTCCGGGGATCATTTAATTACCTTGATTGTACCAATTGAAAGAAATTGAGTAATATCAATTGAAAGTCTTCAAGTGAAGTGCGCTTGGTACACCAAGGTGAACAAATGTATGAGCACATAGCTTATGAACTTAGATATGGAAATTTGAGTTCGATAGAGCATGGCTCAATATGCATTAAAGCACACTACTTTATCTAATCACTCTTATAGAGTTGTTAATTCATATTGAGAGTGAACAACATTCTCTTAGAGTGTTAACTCCTTTGAGAGACTACAAAATTTAAGTTTGCAAATATGTTAGTCACAAAATCACAAACCATAGGATGAACTCCCTCTAAATATGTGCATATAGTATTTGAATCACCAAGAAAATGTATGGACATGTTTTTGACAATATTGGGGAGTTTACCCTATAGATTGTGTTCATGGTACACAAATAAAACACATACCTCATGAAGTCCATGTACCATGAAGGGTAACCACGTGTATTTTTTTACACACTTATCAAACCATGTAGGTTGCTCATGGGTTAGAGCAAGACACAAGCAACCCACCATATATAACACTAGGAGATGAAATGCATGCAGACAACCTAGCCAAAGCAATGGAGCTACATGATACTTGAATTGAAATCTAGCTACCATTACCTTATGGGGGATTTGGGCAACAAATGTCCAAGTTGTGAGTTTAGCTTCTTTTAGCTTGAATCTTCTCATCATCATGTAAGTTAAGCCTCCAAATCCCCCGAAGCCAATCTTGAGCTTCAAGTATCCTTTGGAACCCACGTCATTTGAGGCCCCTTCATATTGGTGATGATTTTCTTGGGCACCCAAATGGAGCGGTTCCAGCTCCTTTTCTTCTTCCCAACCTTGTGAGCAACCACCTTCTTGATCACATAAGAGGTGTCATTGCTTTTGTTCCACCCGTTAGGCTTGGTGTAGATGAGAGAACTCTTGATTGTGAACTTTTTCTTGTTCTTCTCATCCGGAAGCTTCTTTTTTGGTTGAGGGCACTTGTTGGACTTGTGGCCTACTTTGATGGCACTTGAAGCAATTCATGGTTGATCCCTTCTCAAGCTTCTTCATCATGTCTTCACGGTTATCTTGAAAAGGTTGGATATTGCTCTCTATGCTTTTGCCTTTTAATCTATACAAGTCCCTCATGAGCCTTTCCACTTCTTACTTGAGCTCATCATTTTTCTTGGCAATTAGATCATCACATGATTCTACAAACACATTCTCAAAGCATTTCTCATTGCAAAGGGTTAGAACAAGATTTATCAATTAAATCAATGCAAGAAGTTGAAGCATCTACCTTAGAGATAGGGATTGCACAAGGGATAGATTGCTCCTTTTCCAAAAGTCATTAGTATCATTAATACTCTCAATTTTTAACATAAGCTCTTCATGTTCTCGCTAAGCAATTTAAATTTGTAGAACAAATCATCATAATTTGTAGCAAGAGAAGCATTAAGTTCATTAAAAGCATTAAGGTTTTTAATTTCTTTTGATTGTTTCTTAATGACTCTTTGGTGCTCATGAACTAAGTCAAGAAAATCATCAATTAAAGGAGAATCGGGGTCATCATCATTTACATCATTTTCCCTACCTTTGGCCATAAGGCAAGTATTGGATGATGAACCCATGTGTGGTACGGATGGTGAATCTTTTGTTTGACTTGTCACTTGAGCTTGCGCTTGATTCTTCACCCCCACTTATACATTCACTAAATGTGGCAAATGATTCATGTTTGGGCTTCTTCTCCTTCTTTTCTTTCTTGAACTTGATCCTATCAACCGTCATGAGTTGATGGTGAGGCCCATCTTTGAGAAAGACTATATACCCCATCTTGTTGATCTTCTTCAAGCTCTTGTTTAAAATCTTGGGTTGCTTGGGAAGCTTGGGGTGCATCACTTCTTTTTCATCATTTGAGGAGCTTTTGCTTGCATCCTCATCTTCCTCTTCACTTGAGCTTTGTTTGATGGCCATCTTCTTCATCCTCTTGACATGCTTGCTTGCAAGAGCACAATGTGTTGGTGAAGAAAATGGTGCTCTTAGCTTGATGTCATTGCGAAGCTCATGGACGATCACCTTATTGAGGACTTGATTTGGTGTCAAAGTGTTGAGCTCTTTCTCATAAAGAATTGTAGTCACCAAATTATAGTCCAACCTCCATAGTGAGTGAAGGATCTTGCGAACGAGTTCCGTATCTCCAATTTGCTTCACACCTCGGGAATTAATCTCATTCACAAGAATATTCAATAGTGAGTACATAGATTCGGCATTCTCATCATCAACTTACTTAAAGCTATTAAGCTTATCAATAAGAACATGATATCCTTCATTGGCTACATCCTCCATGCCCTCATGGTTCTCATAGATAGTCTTCCATAGCTCATTAGCATTTTCACAAGCAAATACACGATTGAACATATTATCACTAAGAGAATACAATATTATACATTTTGCGGTGACATCATATTGTTTCTCTTATTGATTAGTGTTTTTCATGCCATCACTCACTACTCTCCAAACATTTAGGCCCGTTGCCTGGAGATGGGTTTGCATTAAGATCTTCCATCATTGGAAGCCCGTGTGATCGAACCATGGAGCAGGTCTAAAAGGATTAATCTCTTCCCCGATCGAGCTAACTTACTAGCCGGTGAAGCCTAACCAATCCAATGAGCCGGTATACACAAATTGCTAATAGAATTGACTTTCTCTATGAAAGATGTGAGTCCCGATTCTGATACCAATTGAAAGAAATCGGATGCTCGTAGTCTAAGAGAGGGAGGGGTGAATTAGGCAACTTAAAACCTTAACCTATGGCTCCAACTAGTTTGCACATCAAATTAAACTAAAGCAAGCTATCTAGATGTGCAACTACGGTTCAACTAGTGTGAAACCCTCATCCCAAAAGAGTTATGCAACCTATAGCCAATCCTAACTTGATACTACTCTAAGAAAGTAAAGGCTCACAAGTTGCAATTTGAAATGAGGAAGCTTAAATAGGGATGAGAGGAAGCAAACTCTTGACGCGAGACTTATCCCGTGGTTTGGTTTGCCACAAAGGCACTCCTACTCCACGTTGTTGAAGCACTCACTAAGAGTATCGCTTCCTGGCAATCAAGTCTCTTCCGGGGAAACCAAGTCACCACGGTCACCTTGATCCCGTTTTCCACTAAGGAGCTTCTCCACAAAGGATGCGGGTCTCCACGTCCCCCGCACAAAGCCGTCCATTCCGCTCCACACCAAGCCAGAGGGTCGTAGACTTGCCGGCGAGCCATCAAGACTCCAAGGATGGTCGGCACACCGAGATACACTTCTGGTTCACTTTAGAACCAGCACAGAAGGCACAACACCTTGCTCTCTCACTCACTTCAGAGCTAACCCAGCACTAACACTCTGAAAGGTGTGCTAAGGACTAAAAATTTGATAACTAAGCACTTGGATGGCTTGGAGGTGTTCTTTGATGTGTATGGGACTTCTATTGACTCCAGGAAGCTTCAAATGGCCGGGGGATGGCATATATATAGGCCTCCAATTCAATAGAGCCGTTACTAGCTGTTATCCATTTTCTGCGCAGGGCATCAGAAGAACCGATTGAGGGGGGGGGCATCAGAATATCTAGTCACACTATCCCTAAATAGAGTCGTTGGTCAGCTGACATAGTGGCTGGCTTGCGATGCTTGCTCCGATGGGGCATCGGTTAAACCAGTACTGAAGGATGTTTTGGTTCCATCAAAACAATGTCTCTGGTCAATAGTACGTTGATTACACCAATGCATGTCCTGATAGTATCGGTTAAATCGGTGCTAAAGCCCTTGACATGCTCTCGGGACAATAGTATAGTGAATGCACCGACGCCTTTGTTGACGGTCACTAACGACCCATTTTGACTGTCAACTATCATGCAAAAATCGAGCATCATAAGGAATAAATGTTAGCATAGGATGATTATTTGACGAATTCCACAGATGCTGGTCTGAGAATGTGTGCAGGTGAATTTGGGCCAAAACTGCATGTAACAAGCATATTATCCGAGGCATAAATTCTTGGGCCAAGCACAAGCAAGCCCAAAGGCCAAAAGGACCCACTTGGCAGCTGCACATGAGAGAGAGACGCTGCCCATAAGCAAGGTGACACATCATCGATCTGAGGCAACACCTTCTTGACAAATCAGACGCGTTCACGAGGATCCACGAGCCCACCAGAGCTACCAAACCAACTTAAGATAGGCCCTTACCCATATGCATGACATGGGGGCCCACCTAGCAGCTACCAGACCGAAGACCGGGCCAAACGGACCCAGCCCACGGTCGGCCGACCTCCAGGTCGCCCGACCCAGTGGTGGCGGCCCACGAGCCCCATCGCCTCTCAAATGACACGTGGCGAGGTGCTATTGGTCCTCCATGGCGGTTTGGGTCGGTTCTCGGGCAAATGGCTGGTGGTTCCCTCCTATAAATATAAGGGGAGGGGGTCCAAATGAAGACATCACTCACCTCCAAGTGTAGAGCCTCTCTAGCTTGTGTTTAGTAGGAGTTTAGGAGTAGAGGTACTCAGGAGGGGCACCGATAATGACGCTCTTCTCCAAATTGTACCTCTACGAGAGAGAGAGGGAGATAGTCGGGGGATGTGCCGGGCTTGTCGGCGCTCTTCTCCGCTTGTACCTCGACGGATACTTATTCGGTCGTAAGTGTTCGAGACTTTCTTTATTTATTTAGAATTAGAGTCTAGATCGTAAGTTATTATCTCTGCCTTATATTAGTTGATTTGTCAGCTAGCGAGTAGCATTTGACTCTAGAGTGGGCTCTGGATAGAAAAGGATAACCCTGTACGCCTCTAGAGTTAGTAGGGAAAGGCGTAGACGTGGTGTCTAGGCTGGACTATACCACTCAGTTGTCCGACAGTCCCACGGTTTGTAGAGGTAGCCGACAGGTGGTGACAGCCCTGTTCGAGCCCTAGTAATCCTCCACGTTCGGATATCGGATAGAGCATTATTATTGGAGCTATCGGCTTATTTAAGCCAGTCGATACCTTTAGCTCGAAGTATAACGGCGACGTGATCTCTTCTTCTAAGCATAGATTCTAGATCATAGAAAGTCCTCTCTCCCTATCCTCCTACACTAGTGTGTGTGTCCTTGGACAGCCTGAACCCGTAGATAATGTACTCACATTCCCCAGTGGATACGATACCCTGGAATACTCTTGGGTGAAAACTACAGCGGTATCCGTGCACTCGGATTTTATTCGTGATGTTACAAAATACCAACAACAGCTACATTATCTTCGGACTCAGTCGTCCTCATATCTTTTTTATTTTCTTTCCTTCTACCTTTACCCCCGCTACCCATGGAGCAGCTATCCTTTCTACAACTCTCTACCCCAATGGGCGAGTTCTCTGAGCCATCACCATCTTCCTCATCTAACCATGAACTCGACCCTGGCTTTATAGCCATAGTTCGAAAGAGACCCTTCTAGGGAGAAATTCATGAAGATCCCTACGACCATTTGCAAGAATTCGAGGAACTGTGTTCGGGTCTAGTAATCCTAGGCATGAAACAGGAAGCCTTGCGGTGGAAATTGTTCCCCTTCTCTCTTATAGAGAGGGCGGAGCAATAGTACACCCGCACGATAGGAAATATGAGCGGTAATTGGGAGGAGCTTCGAGATGACTTTTGTTACTTGTTTTCCCTCACCGAATGCATAGACTCCCTACCAACCAACATCCTCGATTTTGAGCAATTGGAGAAGGAGTCCATAGGTGCAGCATGGGCTAAATTCTCACGCCTTCTGGCATCTATCCCAGACATGTCTATACCCGATGAAGTATCATTGGAAGTTTTCTACTCGGGTTTAGACATGGAAACTGCCCTAGAGCTTGACGACACCAGTGGAGGATGGTTCGCACACACAACTCCAGAAGAAGGAAGAGACATCCTAGATAGTTTCTTAGAAGACTCTTTCCTCTTTACCGACCATAGTGAACCCCGCCGGAAGGAATCCGCGTCGAGCTATGAGAGTCCCTCAACACCTGAATCTGAGCCTTCATCATCCCAATATTTGTTTGTTGAGCCCTCTCCCGAACCACAAACACCGAAGGAAGAAGAAATTCAACCTTCAGAGTGCTCTTCCCGATTCGAGGATGATCGTTCAGGAAACATCAGAAACACCTCGAATCTTAGGCACGAGGAACCTATGAAATCGATGTGTCTTTATGAGACCCTCGATATAATTTCCCACCATACACCCGCGATTGATGGGTTAAAGAAGGCAAAGTGTGCTTCCGAAGCGATTCGGATTAGCCCAACCTCTGCAACCATCACTTGTTCTATGAAGGGAAAAATCATAGAAGCTCTTCATGAACCTGTTGCTGAGGTTTGCATCTTACCCAAGTACCTTTTGGATACTCTTGTGGGTAACAAGCCTTTAACCCCGACCGACAAATACTTTAAAAGTCCATCCGGACTGTACTTTGGATGTCGGGGGATTGCATGGGACGTGCCAATCACCATAGACAAAATCGAGGTGCATTTAGATTTTTATATCTATGATATCCTCGATTTTGATCTTCTCCTAGGCCTCCCACTAGAAAAACTTCTGGCATCTCATGGGAGCTTAGATGAAAAGCTTAGGGAATCCGGCTCGGCCACTGCTACTCCTCATCTAGAAAATCTTCTGGCCAAGTCTCTTCCCGAGCAAAACCCGCTTAAGGAGAAGATGCATACATCTCCGTTCATATCATCCGAGCCCGTTCTCTTGGGAGTTCTAGAATCCTCTGAAAAATATGACTCGGAAGATAGCCTTCACTCTCATGAAGATGAACGATCATCATCATCCTTGACCGAGTTTGAGCCTCTTCCCGATGGCCTAGAAACTGTTGTTCTTGACGTTGATCGAGATACAACTATGATCTTTCACGATGAATCTCTTGAGATGGAGAAATCATGGGCCAAGGAATCTTGTGAGGCGCTGACTCTGGAGTCCGAAGAAAAGGATTCCACACATGAGCGTGGGAATTTCACTTTTGACATACCACGTAAACCATGCTCATTCAATGTAACTCCAGAGTCAGACATGTTTAGTGCACCGTGCACACACGAGGACTACAACCAACTCAAGGTCCTCTTCTGCAAAATCTTCAGAAGGTTGGTTGTAGATGTATATATTTACCGTAAACATTGCAGATTTCGTGGGTGCACCGTGGCACTAACCTTGTAGCTAGCTTCAACAATTAGTGGTGAAACAATGACCCATCACCAATGATGGCTACAAGAGTTATCATGGTCGAGCTTATGACCAGAAACAAAGCACTACCGGGAGATAGCCCGGACTATTTATTTATTTACTTATTTATTTCCCTTTTCAATAAAAAGCAAGAACGTGTTCTAGGATATAGCTTCCCTTCGGGTATTTTTGCTCGCTAACCTTTCCAGGGGAAGATCAAGAAGAATGATGGACAAGCAACACCTACGAACATGAGAGCTACACCGACTACAACACCTCGATATGCCTTGATGAAGAACAACTACAGAAGGAGACTTGAACTCCATACACTTGAAGTTTTGCAAACTCCAAGTGTGGGGGAGGTATGTGAGTACCCCCAAAGTAAGTTCTTTTCTCAATTCATATCTTGTCTTGGAATTGGTGTACGTTCTTGCATCTTGCTCTATAAAAAAAATTGAGAGGAGTTGCCATGGTGACAACATTGAGTCTTCATCAACAAGACATCATGGTAAGTACTCTCAATGTCCTACATTTGACATTAAATAAAGTCCTGCCGGGAGGTCGCCCGAGGATCACTAGGTTTGTCCTCATGCTTATCTCCGTTTGAATGATGCTCAATCATGCTTCATGCTTCCTTTATCCGTCCCCATATGCTCTAGTTTGAATGTGTGTCGCGAAATACATTCATAGGCCTTTTAAATCAAGCATGGTGTTTGGGTTAAAATGTCATCTTCAGTCAACTAGACCTTATGTCTAGTTTGATTGATGTTCTAGAGTTAATACTTGTATAGATGTTGGTTGCATATATGGACTAACCCTTGCAGAAAAATCAAATCCAATTGGGTGAGTCAGCGAGCTGAATTCAAATGGAAAGGTCAGCCAAGGTTTTGGATTAATGTTGCACAACATACTCATGTTGATGCAATCTTGATTCAGCCTTGCTTGAGTAAGTATCTTGGTGAGATTAAATTTTAGTTTCAATAAATTTTAGGAGCTCCCTGGTTCTTAAAACTGATAGAGCTATTAGTTTGTTTCCATGTTTTTGTTTTTGAATAAGCACTAGGTACAAGAACAAGTGTGGGGGAGATCTCTTGGAACTTTCATGCATATACACTCTAGATCTCCCGCAACACGTGCACAATACCGAACGAACCAGAATGCAAAAAGCCAAGACGAATCAGAGCTCGTATTGGGCAGTGGAACCTCAGGTTCGGCTGACTAGCACTAGCTCTGATCATCTTCATCGCGACGGTTTGTGCACTCTACCCCTCATACTCTCCCTAACCTATGAGTTTAAATGAAATCTTGCTTTATCATTAAAATTAAACTCAAGGTATCCTCTGGTTCTTGTGCTTCTTTATGATTGGCTTGCATACATTTTATTCTTTGCTAAGCCTGAGCTTGTGAATCATATCTTAGGGAACCCATAATTGTTAAGTTGTTGACTAGTGAGATTTGGTTTGATGGAAGAATCCTTGCTTTATCTGCTTATGTGTCTGGGAAATTTTTATCAAAAAGAAAACCTCTATAGCTTTACAACTCCACGTGTTTGTCCTACCAAAGCCATATGTTGACCTTCTTGATATAAATCTTTACACATATGTGCCTTGTTGTTGCTTTGAGCTTCTTCAAACTTTGTGACCCTAGTGAGATGCGTTTCACACTTGTTTGATCAAGATCACGTGCACTCCACTAGCTGAACTTCTACTCTAGATGTCAGCTATGCCATTCATCCATCCACAAAATAAAACTCCATATTTAATGATCTCTCTCTAGTATCCTTCAAATGAGGCATGGGCTATTAAAAAAAAGAGAGAAAAAGATGGCATGCCTTAGAAGCATGACCCAAAAAAATGGACACATCAATGTCCATGAAAAAAACACATAGCCATGTCCTCATGTTATCCAAATAAAGGAGAGAGAGATTCATAAAAGGAGTATTTCATTCCATCATCCACCATCATATATGTGCACGATCTTGATCAACTTGTGTGATTTGTCATCTCCATGGATCCTTTTTTTGATTTTGCAATATATGTGACACAAGTGCATGCTTCCGTTCCTCCTACCATGAGCTCCACATAAGACATCTTTAGAAGTAGGATGAAAAGAGGCAATGCCTTGGTGAGGATATATATACAATGAGCGACATGAGAGATCCTATGGAGAAGTAAAGCTATGGTTGGTCTTTGCAAAAATATTTCCAAAACCCCAGTCATATAGCAGGAAAGTGGAGGAGACTGAAGTCAATATCATTCCGCTATTCAACTTCCCAAGCAATTCATGGTAGACACATGAAAATTCACAGGCAAAGGTAAGGCCTAGAATAATCTGTATGCAGGTACCATATCATATGCAGTCAGGTCCGCCTTAGTTCATGCCTTTACTCGAGGACGAGCAAAGAATTAAGTGTGGGGGATCTTGTTAACGGTCACTAATGACCCATTTTGACCGTCAACTATCGTGCAAAAGTCGAGCATCAGAAGGAATAAATGTTAGCTTAGGGTGATTATTTGACGAATTTCACAAATACTGATCTGAGAATGTGTGCAGGTGAATTTAGGCCAAAACTGCATGTAACAAGCATATTATTCGAGGTATAAATTCCTGGGCCAAGCACAAGTAAGCCCAAAGGCCAAAAGGACCCACTTGACAGCTACACATGAGAGAGAGACGCAGCCCATAAGCAAGGTGACACGTCATCAATCCGAGGCAACACCTTCTCGACAAATCAGACGTGTTCACGAGGATCCACAAGCCCACCAGAGCTACCAAACCGATTTAAGACATGCCCTTACCCATATACATGACATAGGGGGCCACCTAGCAGCCACCTGACCGAAGACCGGGCCAAACGGACCCAGCCCACGGTCGGCCGACCTCCAGGTCGCCCGACCCAGTGGTGGCGGCCCACTTGCCCCACCGCCTCTCAGATGACACGTGGCGAGGTGCTATTGGTCCTCCATGGCGGTTTGGGTCGGTTCTCGGGCGAATGGCTAGTGGTTCCCTCCTATAAATACAAGGGGAGGGGGTCCAAATGAAGACATCACTCACCTCCAAGTGTAGAGTCTCTCTAGCTTGTGTTTAGTAGGAGTTTAGGAGTAGAGGTACTCAGGAGGGGCGCCGATAATGACGCTCTTCTCCAAATTGTACCTCTACGAGAGAGAGGGAGATAGTCGGGGGATGTGCCAGGCTTGTCGGCGCTCTTCTCTGCTTATACCTCGACGGATACTTATTCGGTTGTAAGTGTTCGAGACTTTCTTTATTTATTTAGAATTAGAGTCTAGATCGTAAGTTATCATCTCTGCCTTATATTAGTTGATTTGTCTGCTAGCGAGTAGCATTTGACTCTAGAGTGGGCTCCGGATAGAAAAGGATAACCCTGTACGCCTCTATAGTTAGTAGGGAAAGGCGTAGACGTGGTGTCTAGGCTGGACTATACCACTCAGTTGTCCGATAGTCCCACGTTTGTAGAGGTAGCCGACAGGTGGTGACAGCCCTGTTCGAGCCCTAGTAATTCTCCACGTTCGGATATCGGATAGAGCATTATTATTGGAGCTATCGGCTTATTTAAGCTGGTCGATACCTTTAGCTCGAAGTATAACGGCGACGTGATCTCTTCTTCTAGCCATAGATTCTAGATCATAGAAAGTCCTCTCTCCCTATCCTCCTACACCAGTGTGTGTGTCCTTGGACAGCCTGAACCCGTAGATAGTGTACTCACATTCCCAGTGGATACGATACCCTGAAATACTCTTAGGTGAAAGCTACAGCGGTATCCGTGCGCTTGCTGATTTTATTCGTGACGTTACAAAATACCAACAGCATTCTCCTTGTACCGTCGGTTTAACCGGTGCAACTTGGATTTCTTCACTTGGCTCGGCACTGCTTGTGCCATTGCTCCGACGACCTCGCGTCGGTCTATCCGATGCCTACCGGTTTAACCAGTGCAGGGTCATCGGTTAAACTGTCTCTGCATCCACTTGTCCAACTCATCGCGGCGATCATTTGGACACCCCAAATTTATTCTATCTCTGGTTTTTCACTATGGTTTGGCGTCTTGACGGTGGATTGGACACATCTCTACGCCGAATTGGACACATTTGATTTCATACATGGGACCTAAAAATCCTACAAATATGATCTCGCAAACTTATTAGTCCCATTGATTATATTGCCACTCAATCACCAAAATCACAAACAATAACCTAATGGGGCCATGCTCCTTACAATCTCCCCATTTTTGTTGATTGATGACAACACAATCAAAGCAAAGCAAGCAATCACAAACTTGGGATGCGTTGCTCGCTTGCGCCCCGCGCACGCGCTCCGCTCGGCTCATCCCGTAATCGCAGTCGCAGCTTGCCTCGTAGGTATAGCGACGCTCGACTCACAGACAAGTTGCCGTCAGCCGCCGGCCGCTATGAGGTGCCGCCGGCCACCGCTACGAGCTGCCGCGGCCGCCGCTGGCCGCCGTGGTCAGCTGCAGTCCCGTTGCAAATATGCTTCTTATTTCAGCGGATGGAGGTGATTTCCGTCAAGATGCTGGTGGAATATGGACCATCTACTCAGTAATGAACTTTGCAAAGCTGCATCATCGATCCAACAGGACCTAGACTACACTGTTAGGTGCCAGATGCACGCACGTTGAGATAGAGTAGATAAATTCATTGTTTCATTCCTTTTTGACAAAAGGAGATTGTTTCTCTCAATAGGAATATTGTATGATATAATCCTTGTCAAACAATATAAATGAGGTATGTGGTCCTAATTGTCACAGTACAAATGAATGAAAATAAAATTCAGTGTAACACAGCAAGGTTACATGCTTTCTTGATTTGTCACTCATCAAAATTTAATTTCTTAACGGCCTGGTGTGATGTGGCAGCTCGATCAACTCCAAGTAAGAAATTTGTACATCCTCCTTGGATATAAGGAGCGCCCACAATAGAAGAATTGCCATACATATTCATGTATGGCATTATGGTATTAGCATATCCACTTTGGATCAATGGAGCAGCCATGGACGAAGATTGCACATACACATCATTTGCAATGTCTGGCATTATATTGTTAGCATCAATGCTACCCACATGGAGATCCTATATCGCAGAATATGAATCTGATTAAAAAATGTTGCATGTAAGAAAATCAAATATAAAAAGTGAATGTAGTCCAAGTCATAGGGCTTACCATAAATTGCTCTAGATCTTCATCTTCATGTCGTCCTTCAAATCTATTTTCTGCTGCATTTGTTGCATCTTGTCCTATTTTCAAACATACGAGTTAACTATAATAGTCAAAAATGAGGAAAACATGGTAGAATTGATAGGATCAGTACCTTTCTTTTTACCACTTTTCTTTTTCTTCCCTTTATTCTTTCCAAAGGAGATGGTCCCACGTTTGTTCTTTGGACATTTTACCACCTGAGGAATTCTAAATGATATTTTGCCACTAAATGTGTCTGTAGCATAGTCAGCTGAATCTAGAGGAACCTCATCGTCTTTTTCTTGCATCTTGCTTATAGAATTATCTGCTTTCAAGTCCAACATATCTATGGCATTCTCCAAATCGTCAAGTACTTCTTTTGACAATGAACACTTCAATGCAAGAGATGTTGCCTTTGTGAGATACTTGCAGTACGAGTGTTCAAACTTTCCTTAGATTCTTGTTTCTCAATACAGAACCCTCTCTTGGCATATTTTGTCCATCTATTCAATATATATTGTGATGGCAATATGAAAACATCATTCACATTGAAGACTTTGAGGGCATGCTTGCACAATATACCTATAAAATATGGATGTCATACTTCATCAGTTTGTATTAGAAACTATACTATTGCAATTGAAACTTTGAGGATACATACCTATGGATTCGTACTTTCGGCACGCACATGTAATGGTAATATCCTCTTTATTGAATACGTCCGTTGCTCCATAATTAGAGTGCATATGTGTAACCATATATGTTAAGATTGACCCATTAGTGTGTAACAATTTACAAGAAAATAAAAATTGTTCTTTAAATTCTTCCTCAAACTCTTTATACATCCTACCTGTATATGACTCAGCCGCAGTCATCAATGGAGGACAACTTGTGATGTAAATAACTGGGCTCTTTCGACGTGATTCAAAATCTTTATCCAACTCATTTTTACGAAGACTATTGGTAATCTTCTCACACTCTACAAGGAGTTCCGAAAGACCCAGTTTCCTACAGAATCTTTTCTTCAATACGTTATTCATACCTTCGCTTCTTTGAGTAGAGTTCATATCAGCTGTAAATGAGTCCCGATACACAGCAGCCCACTTGGTTTTTAAGTAATATAGGTTTAACATCCATTCATTGTCCTCAAGGTTGTACTCACGCAACAATTCATCCCACTTCTTGTTGAAGTAAAACTCTGATTTGTCTTCATAGACACATCTTTTAAAATCGGGAAGAAACTTCTCAGGATGCTTCTGAATTACATGACCCAGATGTTTAGCAGCATTTAGATAAATATGCCACAAACAAAGACGATGGGTTGTGTTCCAGAATGCATAAGAAATTGCTCCTGCCATTGCTACATCTTGATTAGTGAAAATTGTGCTAGGATGCTTGCCTGACATTGCTATTAGAGAGGTTTCAAAGAGTCAAACAAATGACTCAATAGTCTCATTGAACAATAAAGCGGCCCCAAAAATTATGATCTGATTGTGATGGTTCATTCCCAGGAGAGAAGCAAAATGCATTTCAAACTTAATAGTCTAAAACGTGGTGTCAAAAGACAGCATCACCGAAACATGCGTAATCCATAATAGATTGACCATCTGTCCAAAAGAAATTAGCCATCCTGCCATCTTCCTGATTTATTTGAATGGCATAAAAAAATGCTGGATCCTCTATCTGCTTATTTTTCAAATATTCCAACAGTGTTTCTGCATCATTGGACCCTAAATACTTCTTGCGTTGTCGATCAATCTCATTATTGCAATCAATTTGTGAGAATGGCACTTTGTTGGCTCCACCATAAACTCAAACACCTGGGCTGGCTTCATCCCGCCCTCCCTCATCTGGCCAATTAGCTTCCTATTTGCTTCTTCAACACTTCGTTGGGATCTCATTTTCTGCCTTGTATTTGGATTAGCAAGGTAATGGTTGTGATCAAGTACAACCTTTTGCACTGTCCAAACCCCCTCCCTGCTGACACTAAACTGAACATCATGAGCATTGCAACCAGTCCTTGTAGTACAACCAGTCCTTGTAGTACTCTTTGATGACTTAGTTTTTCGATAACCTTGCCTACTGCAAACTATAAGTTTGTTAGAGATAGTGCCATCTTCCCGTTTCTTTACATCACTCTTTCTAATACTGAACCCAATCTTGCCTGCATAGGTGTTGTACATAAAATAAGCTGCCTTTTTAGATTCAAAAGACATTCCAACTTCAGGAACGATCAGAGTTTTTGTAACTTTATCAGCCACCTGTTGTATAAGCAACAAAGAATTAAAAGTACCTTACAACCATATGAAATATAATGATCTTATTTGAATTTTTCATTAAGTTCCTTCAATTACCTCATCTGGTGTTTCATTCGGTATTGCTTCTGTGGTGATGAGCTCGGTGCCCTGTAAGACCTAGCATGTGCTCACAGATTAGTACTAGACCGAGGGTGCGTATCATCAAATCAAAGAAGAAAAATAGGTAACTATACCTGTGTTATCTGTTGCCCTTCGGCTCCAAGATCCCCAACGAACGCGCCATCGTCATGTGCAACAGAGACCAACAACCGTATCGGATCAGACGGAGAAATTTCAGTATTTGGGTCTCGATTCGCATGCCTTTCATTATTTGACACACAATTCGTATGCCTTCCAGAATTTAACACGGTGAACTACGAATTCTTCGTTTCGGGTGTTTCTTTCTATTTTTCTCCCTTTCTTTTCTTTTCTAGCTCTAGCTCACGTGAACAGACAACTTTGCCCTTGCCTTATCATCTTCTTCTCTTCATCTACCCCGTCAGCTTGCTGACGGTGACGGCGTCGAGCCGACGAGCACAACCAACCAAGCATGCTTGCGTCTGTCGGCGATGGTGCCTCGCAACGCTCCATGCGGTGAGGATGCGTGGACACGGTGACGGGAGAGAACAGACGAGAGAGAGGACGGCCAGGCCGCAACGCCGCTGCTACCCGGACTTGCCGTGCTTTGGGCTTGCCGAGCTAATCGATGCCTAGCTTTGCATGAATGGTGGAACAATCGCATATGTCGAGGGTCAATGAGAGATCAAATTAGATCCATTAAGCAGCTTGGTCCGCGGTCCATCAGGCTGCTGCAACGTCTTGAATCTTGATATTGCGTCGGGTACCAGAGAGCTTGGTCGACTCCAGCTGCTCTCAGTCTTGGGCGGGCGCGCATCCCGACCTGAAGTCCCCGTCAAGCAACTGCTCGACATCAGCGGCACAGCAGCCTGGCGGCTGAGTGGCAGGGACGGCCTCGGGCAGCGGCGGGCAAGAGATGGGGGATGGCCGGACTTGAGGATGATGGTGCCGACAGAACTAGGCAATGTCTCGTTCGGCTTGGAGAATGGGGGCAGAAACGTCCGTTCAAATGAACTGTAACAAGGAAATGGAGAAAAATAGGAAGAAACACCCAAAATGAAGAATTCGCAGTCCACGGTGTTAAATTCTGGAAGGCAAATGAATTGTTGTCAAATAATAAAAGGTATACGAATTGAGACTCAAATACTGAAATTTCTCGATGAGGGCACCGTAAATCTGATGGCTGTCTCATCTTGCTGAGATCCGCCTGTCATGGTGCCTGCGTCGTCCAGAGCGACGGGATCCGAGTAGCGGTGGCCGGCGGCACTCGTAGCGGAGGCGACCCATAGCGGCGGCGGCGGCAGCGACTCGTAGCGGTGGCCGGCAGCGGCAGCGGCAACTCGTAGCGGCGTCCGACGGCAGCTTGTATATACAACCGGCCCAAACATATGCGCGTCAAGATTGTGTGAGTCTGTGAGCCGAGCGTCGTTACATACGAACCGAGCTGCGACTGGGATTACGGGACGAGCCGAGCGGAGCGCGTGCGCGTGGCGCGAGCGAGCAGCGCATCCCATTCGATGCTTCTTCATCCACGTGGCACGTATCGAGGCAGGGCTACCCGTCCTAGACAGTACGCAGCCGCCATCGCTTCCATCGTTCGCTCGCGACGAATCAACTCCCGGGCGGAAGGGCAGAAAGGCGGGCATGGCGGAAGTGCAGCGCGGAGAACTCTTACCCAACGATGATGAAGGTCAAGGAGACGACGGCCACACCCACGACGACGGCAACGCCCACGGTGACATTGCCGCAGCCAGTGCGGTAGTCGGCGCGGCGAAACTCTACCCGGCGCCGTCGTTGGACCCCTTGTTGGATCGCAGCCACGCTGCTCCGTTCCACGATGACGGCCCCGGCCACCGCCACACTGCTCCATCGCAATCGGTCATCAGGTAACTGATCCTCGCTTCTACTCGCTTAATCATGATCATCGGTCCTGTTTCTTAGTAGACCTCGTGATCGCTTCCTCAGATCTTTGAATGATGCTGTCGGTGGTGATCGTGGAGAAGAGAAACAACAAATAACACATGTTGGATTAGTGGAGAATGAAGTACATAATGAGGTAAAAAAATAAAAGTAACAAAAATTAACAGACTATATATTTTTTCTTTTCATGATAATAGACCTTTAATTTACAATTCATATGTACAGAAGCTGGTACATAAATCTGGACAACATTTGATCACACCTAAAGTTGGCATAACTTTTGAATCTGAGAAAGAAGCTTATGAGATGTACAACACCTATGCCGGAAAGGTTGAGTTCAGTATTAGGAGCAAGACAAAGCACCGTAGAGATAACATGTCACTTTTTAAACACAACCATCACATTTCTTATTTCTAAATATAAATATGTATATTTCAGATAACATGATACATTGTACATTGATCCCATAAAAACTTTGTACATGGACACTCTGTCAATACAAAATATGAAGGTCACAGTCACCATCGGCCAATTTGTGTAATGAACTGAGAAACCATCCTTCAGGATCTTGATGACGGGTAATTGGTCTTGATGACTTGTAATCATGCTGCTGCTTAATGAAGAGCTTCTTCGGCAAATTTCTGACTCTTGAATCAATCAGCTCGACGCTGCCTTTATACTTGGACGTCTTACTCACGCCTGCGAGCATGTGGGGAGAGCCATGCCTCGAAAGAACTAATACTCTCAAGTTCACTGAACTTGACCCAGTAGTCTGAACCAGCATCCCAGCAGTAAGGGGGCGTCAGATGATGCATCTGCTTGTGATCTGAATCAGAGCAAGCAGAAAGTTTGGTTACGAACAAACACTGACAAATAAAAAAGGTGACAGAGTTATGAAAGAGAAGTCAGATGTGTTATTTGCAGTCAGTTGTGGAAATATTTGCAGTCAGTTATGAAAGAGAATCCATGTTGCAGCAAATGAGATAAGGGAAAATTGGTTCTGTAGCATCGAAAGATGTCGACTTCCGTAAAATACCATCGAAAGAGTTCGGCCCCATAAAATACCACTGAAAGCTACTACCGTTACCGGAAAATCGCACTCCGTTAGATTTTGTTCCTAGAAACCTTTTGGTCTGCTGTTTTCAGAACATTACACGGCAGCGAATTGACCTATCTACCCTTGGCTCCCTTCTTGCCTTATCCAGACTCGTCTCTCCCCCATAGCCCTGACCTCGCCTCAAGTACCAGTTAGTCCCGGACCAACAACAAGTAGGATGGCATCTTCTACTTCTACTCCAGCAAGACCTCTAGATTCACCATTGAGTCCAGGACCTACAACTAGAAGAATGACCATGCAATTAGTTGATGTACTGAAATAATCATGTGTTACTCTATTGGTATGCTGAAACTAGATTAGTTCTTGTTGTTTCTTTAAAACATGAAGCATGGGTTGTATGGTCTTGGATCTGTTAACATGAAGCATTGCATGGGTTGTATGTTCTTAGATGTGTAAACATGAAGCACCTATTGCTATTGCTATTGGTTATATTCAGTGCATGTGTTGCTATGTTAAGTTTTCATGACTTGAAATGGGCAAGTGTGAGCTATGTGCTGTGCGTGTTTCATAGTGCTTATAATGGTTGGGGGGTATTTTGGTCCAAGTTAACAGAGCTGCTGGTGAAATGTAACAGATTGGTATTTTGCGGTAACGGTAGCAGTTTTCAGTGGTATTTTACGGGGCCGAACTCTTTCAGTGGTATTTTACGGAAGTCGATATCTTTCGATGCTACAGAACCAATTTTCCCATGAGATAAAATCACATGTTCAAGAATAACATCCACATTTATTTCAGAATAATAATAATCAAACGGCACCCAAAATGAGCAATCATCACACCTACATTGATGTGCAAATATTATTAAACCAGCTAGCAGGAAACTGCAATGCATCTGGGAAAGAAATATGCATCATGCAACCATTCTGACGAACTTCTGGCCCTCCATGCAGATCAAGAATAGAAGCTTGGCAACTGGTATTCTGCTCTTGGCATTTAGTATTGGACTCTAACAAGCTCTGGCTATCCACATTGGTCTGGACGATGATGATGATCAAACATAACTTTAAATTAGTAGATGATTAGAACAATAAACTACCAGAGAATAAAGCAAGCTCCTGAATTAATAAAGATACTAGACGAACAGGAATCATACCACATCTGAACGACTGCAGCTTTCACTTTGCTTGTTAGAAAAACTAGTTAAGCCCATTCCTGAAGTTGTACACTGACTCAGAATTGGCTCTTCCAACTGATTGGAATGCCTCTCGCAATTAGTTTATATTGTCAATGGTATAACCAATCCTCATCATCAAACACCACACTGTTTAATTCGTGTAAGATTTTCTCAGATTACCTGTGGGAATGGGGATCGAGTGTACTATCTCCGATTGGATTTCCTGAAAAATGCTAGTTCATTGACCATGTGTTGTAGTGGATCGAGGGAGAGGTGAGGCGGTGGCTACTTACGTCGAGGAGGCGGGCAGGGGCGGAGAGGACCTCCTCGGCGACGAGGGATGCGCGCCGAGCGACACCGAAGGTCGAGGCCTGGGTCCTCGGCGGCGGCGGGAGGTGGAGCTGGCGGTACAGCGTGCAGTTGCACGGCGGCGTGTCGCAGGAGTTCTCACGGCCGCACTTGGCGCACGTGATGGCGCACAGGCTGCGCGACGCCGGGAGGGGAAGTAGCTGCGGGGCCGAGCCGTCGGGAGGGGAGAAGGCGCCGCCGGACGGAATCGGTCACGGGCGCCGGGAGGCGACAGGGGCCGCGCCCGGGGAAGCGGCGGGTGGGGGCACGGCGGCCGGCATTGGGGCTCAGGCGCGTGGGGGAGGGAGCACCGGTGGACGCGGCGGACTCCGACCATGGGGATCCGGCGATGGCGATGCAGATGGATAAGAAGAGAGCCGGGAGACAGGCCGCCGAAAGCCGATCGAAAATGAGGAAAAGAAGCTGAGCCGAGCTTTTTTTTTCCCAGCTGGAAATGGAGCCGCGCGCCTCAGGGGCCGTCGCCGTTGGCTTCCGTGGACCCGGTGCCCACCCCAGTTTTTTCCGCCCGGAGGCATCTTTACAGCCAGCTCTCGTCTTGCCGAAGATATCTGGAGCAAATCTCCCACAAGTTCATACATTTGACTCCGGGGGCGTTTAGTTCACAGAAATTTTCACCTCCCCTTTAAACACATGTATGAAGCACTAGATGTAACTAAATAACAAAACTAATTATACAGTTTGGATGTACACGACGAGACTAATCTTTTAAGCCTAATTAGTGCATGATTAGCCATAAGTGCTACAGTAACCCATATTTGCTAATGATGTGGTCAAAGACCTCAAAAGATTCGTCTCGCGGTTTCCAAGTGAGTTCTGAAATTAATTTTTTAATTAGTGTCCGAAAAGCCCTCCCAACATCTGGTCAAACTATTGACGTGACACTTAGACCAAAAATTTTCTCCAACTAAACACCCCCTCAATAAACTATATGGCGCCAGAAAAAAATTGTAGCAGCTTGATACTTATGTGTTGGAATTGAGAATGGAGACATATACTTCCAATTGGGCGATTCTGTTTCGCTCAGATTAGTATGTTGAAGTTAGCTAGAGATTTTATATTAATATAAAAAATAAAATTACATCTTCATGATAGCTGATAGGCATATATAGATAACAGATTTACTCCATATAAGGTGACTGATTTCTTGTGTTTGGGTCAGTCACCCTAGTGAACCATTAGATCGGCAATCAACGGATGAGGACAACTCCTGTGTTAGTCAATTAAACGGGTCCGCAAAGAAGCTATTTGTGTGCCTGTTTACATGTATTTTGGCCTTTTGGGCCCGCAGCCGCCGTTAACATGTTATTAGGTAGCGTGTATTGTGTCAACTGAAAGCAAATGGACCCGGTTTTGCTCTGTTGAGTGAGGAAAAGGGGGAGAAGCGGTGTGTGGTTTGAGCAATCCAACAGATTCATCTTTCTTTTTTCTCTTTCCATTTTTTCTCAATATAGGGGATTGATGTTGAAAAAACCTACTCTAGCAGATTGATTTTCCATCTCCCTTTCCCCTTTATTTTTTTTCAATCCCCAATAATTTCTCTCCAATCCCCAATAGGAAGGGGAGACATCACATCTTCCTTTTCATATAGAAAAGGGGGAAATCAATCTGTTGGAGCACTTCTTCCTTGTATATTGAAATTGAGAAAGGGGAATTTCTTATATGGTGAGAAAAAGAAAAGGGGAAGATCCTTTGTTGGAGTTGCTCTTATTCATTTTGCCCTTTCCGCTTCGTTCTCGTCGCTGGGCGGGGGGCAGCGGCAAATCAGTGGCGGCGGCGTCGCATCATCGGCCACCTGACAGGTTAGGGAGATAGGGGTCATCGGCTTCTGCATCTGGTGAGAGACCCCATGCTTAGCTCTTTTGCTCTTCCTTCTTCTCTCCAATCCTTGTCTTCCATCAATTCCAACCCTAGTTCATCTTCACCATCCGCATGGGGAGCCGGGCGCCGAGGGTGTCGTGTCGTCAGGATGATGCAGTCGGCGCAGATGAGGACGGAGTTGACGAGCGGGACGAGCGCGTGGAAGGGGCGTGAGACGAGGGCGCAACGGCCTAGCGTCTTGATGTCGCCGATGCAGTTGAGGACGTCGAGCAGCACCGCGTCGTCGAGCCGGTTGAACTGGTCCGCGGCCTCGGCCCCGCCGCGCGGGCGCCCCTCCTCCTGCCGCCCCACCTCCGTCCCCCTGCCCACGCCGCCGCAGATCTGTGCACGCGCTTCCCAGGCCAGCGCGCAAGGCAGCTAGCGGCAAGCGCATGTAAGTAGCGGGAGACACCAGGCATTTTCAGGTTAGTAGCAGTAACAGCTCGTGCTTGCTTCTCCTCTGTTCAGTGCAGATGTGGATGAATAGTGAGCACATATATGCATAGGTTGTTGAATTTTGGGTTGCTAATGGTTGGATTTGTGGCCTGTTTTGTGCGCGTGTGTGAGGAAGGGGATTTTTGGAGTTAGGCAAAATGGATTTGAGAAGTGACAAGTAGTAGTAAGCCAGTAGAAGCGTTGTCTGTTTCTCAATTTTGTTCTTGTCTTGTCTGTTCTTTTTTTCACAGAATTATAGCTGTGAAATGCTGCAGCATACTAATTGTACACTGAAGACCTATAAGCAAAGGCTCTATTACAAACAAACTTAATTTAGTGGTAGCAAACAAATGTTAGTATGTGTTAGTGCGGCCTGTTCTTTGGTCCTTCAACCCTGTAGTATTCATCGCTTTTGGTAGCTTGTGTTATAGACTATTATTTTTTAGATAATATATGTTGTGGTGGTGCCGTTTCATGCAATTTTTGACACTGTCTTAATATGGCGCGCGATATAAACTTGTGGTATTATATTCGTATATTTTTCGAAGGGGAAGATAAAATCAGTGTTGCCCATCAATAAGCTATGCAAATTAGTTGGGTGGTTGCTCATCATGTGGTGGTTGTTGTTCACTCTATTTTCCTTTTGGAAACAGAGCGCTGGCTTGTTTGCTTCATTTTGCTTGTATGCAGAAAATTTGGTGAAAACAATTTTGACATAGTTGTAGATACAGCCAGCAGGATTCTTAGTATAGGGTCCCGGAGTGTTGTTAGATCAGTAGTATATATGTTTCTAGCATATCCAGGTTAGTAAATTCAACTAGTAGAAGCTGTGGGGTTGGCTGGAACAGAAACACGAGCCTTTGGTCTTGCAGGCTTGCAGCTTTTTTCTTCACACATAATTTTTTACCGTGTCATAAAGAGATCGAAACATTCCATCAAATGTTTCTATTCCTTCTTATTAATCTAAATTTTTGATTATGTGAGTTGTTAACTCAAATCTAAAATTTCATCTCCTATCTAGTTTGTGTCAGCCTATACTAGAATGAAATTGTTAGCAATAGCTGTTGACTATGCATATTACACTTTACAGAAGAGCAGACATGCAAAGCATGAGCTAGAAGAAGTTAGTGTCTAATTCAGCATGACAAATGGTTTTATAATATGCTCTTTTTCCCTAGATTTTGATTATTTGTTGTTCCTGCTTCTTTATGTGTAGTGCTGTAGGCCTTGTCTGATATTAAAAAATTACTATGTAACTTTTTAATTATTGCAGTACAAAACATGGTGTAATTTTAGCTACATGCAATGTTAAATTCAGAATCTATTTCCTCGCCTTTCCTGTTTTTTCCCTCATACCTCTAGATATCGTTAAAAAAACTCGACCTGCGGGCCTCTAGATATCATACATTATTCATTTAGTATGAATGAAATCATTTTATACAAAAGTTCGTCAAATGATTTTGTTGGGCTGGTTGTGTCAATTTTAAGATAACACAGCAAAGCTAAGTGCCAAGTTATGAACCAAATCTAGAGAGAGAGAGCTTGTATCATGGTAGTAATGCTAAGTGCCAAGGTAGCGTTAAGTAAAATCTGGTAGCTCGTTGTTTGTTGTCCATTATAAGTAACCTGTAAAGTGTTATGGAAAGTGGAGCCGGTCCAGGGCCCACGCGGCACTGTACTGCATGAACAGTACCGCGTGAACAGTGCCGGGAATAAGGATTAGATGTGTTTGTTAGGAAAGAGATAAGTTAGATTGATTTGGTTAGGATATTGCTTAGGGGTCAAGTCAGTCGTCTCTATAAAAGAGACTATCATGTATCAATTAGAGACAAGCAAGAAGAACCCTAAAAGTAGTCAGAGCCTCCAAGGGAGGGCGACGAACAGGTTCTTCGTGCTATCCCTAGATCTACCATATCATTTGGTATCAGAGCCTTCGATCTTGCGACACCATCCATTTCAGCCACCACCACCATAAATTGCATTTACTCATCGACAAGCCATGGAAACAACCACCGCAGCCCCCAAGATCCGCATTCCGACCTTCGATGGCAGTACCGATCCACTGCTATGGTTGCACCGCTGCAACCAGTGCTTGGACGCATGGGAGACACCGGAGTTCCTGAAGGTACGGACTGTTTCTTTCAAGATGACAGGCCCAGCACTACGGTGGTTCGACGAGATCGAGAGGACCATCGGCGTACCTACATGGCCGGAGTTCACTGGCGCGGTCCGCCGGCGATTTGCTTCGGCTCCGACATGTGCACCCCCGCCGGCTGAATTCAATGCGGTGTCGCTGCCGGTGTCTTCATCTCCCACCATCGCCGAGATCCTCGCCAAGATCGACTCCTTCTGCGCATCTTCTCCGGCATACACTGCGGCCACAACAACACGGGTGGCTGCCGCTACATCTCCTCCATCGACGGCCGCGACATCAGCAACACCAGCTGCGCCGCCGGCATCGCCTCCTGGACCGCCGCCGACCGCGCCTTCTCCGCCTGCACCAGTGGCGCCCACGCCGTCGGCGCCAACCCCATCTCCACCGGGGGCCCTGACGGTGATGTCCCCACCGTTAACCGAGCCATCGACACCAGTTGCGCCGACCGCCGTCGTCGATCCGCTCGTGGGACGGGATCAGCAGCCCCTGCCCATCCTGGATCCGTCGCCGCCAGCCCATCGCCGTCAGTCGAAGCTTTCCTCGTCGGCGTGGATCCTCGATAGCGACGACTCCACCCTTCGCGGATCAGGCTGCCCTACCCGTCACGGTGCTGTCCGCGCTCCTCCTCGGGCCGTCCATCGCGGCGCCCGTCGCCCATCGCGGGGGATACCTCCCCGCCTGCCGCGCCCCCATCCGTGGCTGCCTGCCCCGTCCGCGGCCGCCCACGCGCCGTCCGCGCTCCTCCGTCGGTGGCCACCCGCACGTTGTCCGCGTGTGCCTCCGCCCGTATGCGGGCGCCCACGCATCCGAGCGCGCCTTCGACCGTCCGCGGCCGTTCGTCCACCTGCTGCCGCCCGTCGGCGGCTCTCCAACGCCACAGATTGGGGCCGCCCGCCGCCCCGTGGCTGTGCTCGTCTCGGCGCACGAGCGTCCCGCTGGTCTGTCAGCGGGCTTTCAGCGCACTCCTGGCCGCCAGGAGCCTGCCCCTTGGCCGGCCAGATTCGCCTCCGCCCCTGCCGTCCGCCGCTGCGGGTGTCCGTCTCGGTTCCCTGCCCACGGGAATTCGGTTCCCGGCGGGATTCCACCTCACCACCAGCGGTCCCTGTACAGTTGGGCCACGGCGGCGAGGCCCAGGTGGAGCTGGTGCGGGAGGCCGCGCTTCCAGTCCTTCACGGCGCTTCACCTAGCAGTCGTGCCTCTCTCAGCCCCAGGGATGCGCATGCTTCCGCCAGAGACCGCCGCCACCGACTGCATCTAGATCGTCGCCTCCTTGCTCGCAAGGGAGGTACCACCGGCAGGTTGCGCCTCCATAGATGTGGTGGCGTTCGCCGCTGCACGTCTCCATCCTCTACCCCAGGGAGGAGTGTGCTCTGGCCACCGTACAGATGCCTGCACCAGGGACGACACCATTCGCGTCCTTGTATCCGTGTGCCAGCGCCTTGCTGGTCCTGCCGTGGGCCTCCTGTGCTCCATCGCCCGTTTGGAGTCCCTCGCCAGAGCAACCAGTCTTCGCCTCCAGGATTACTCCGTCGACACCTCGGGAGGCTGACTGGCTGGGATCAGCCCAGCTGCGACCTCCATTATGGGCTGCTTTGGGTTGACAGCAGGCTCATCGTCAGCAGCTCTTCGACGTCATTCAACTGCTCTCCACCAGCAACATTGGCTCCAGCCTGAAGTCATCCCGTCTGCGCCAAGTTCGTCAACTCCAGCTCGAGGACGAGCTGTCTTCGAGGGGTGGAGAAGTGTTATGGCAAGTGGGCCGGCCACAGGCCTAGGCCCACAAGTACTGCACGTGAACAGTACAGCGGGTACTGTAGCACCGCCATAGGTTCGGGTTTAGGGTGAGTCTAGAAATTAGATTAATTAAGGGTCAAGTTTATTAGGCGCCTTGTCTATAAAAGGCTGCTATGAGTCCTAGGGTTAGGCAAGCAGAAAATAGATCAAAGAAGCAGCTCAGAACCTCCAGAGGGAGGGCGAGTTAGCCGATCTATCCTGTTGTTCTAGTATCGATAATCAGTCCACATCAAAATCATATTGGCTTCAACATGCATGGTTAGGCTGTTACAACTTACAACACAATATCACTATATGCTAGTGTTATTTAACTTATAATTCAATATACTTTTTTATTGTTTAAGTTTCATTTATGCCCAAAGAGTTTTTTCATTCTGATTTTTTCTAGTTTAATCTAGTTCAATCATGCTTAATTGCTTACTGAGGGCCTGCTTGGTTGGTTGCCAAATCTTTGGCAGGCCAAAATTTTGGCAAATTTGACCATGTTTGAATTTAGGTACAAAATTAGTTAAACAATAAAATTTTAATGCTCATGGGTTTTTATGCCCTAAATAACTCATCCGAATGAGAAATTTGTTCTTTACATGATTTTTAGTTTAGATTCAAACATGGTCAAATTTGCCAAAATTTTGGCCTGCCAAAAGTTTGGCAACCAACCAAGTAGACCCTGAGTTTAAATTAAAATTCACAAATATTTGTATCAAAATTATACCAAGAATCATGTAATTAAATTTTTTTACCTTGTTATAATTTCTTATATCCTTTTCATTTGTACCTTTTGTATCCCTTCTGTTCTATGTGTTTAACTTCAAACCTGTGTTGGACTTGGTCTTCTCGCCTCCTTTACTTTTTTACACATGTTTTGTTTTAATTTATACAAGCAACTTATATTGTAATTTTAGTGTTATTTTGGTTCAAATTTCTTAATTTTGTGATAGCTATGCTATTTAACGTTACCTCACACTACTTGCAATGGCTTTATGCATGTTCCAGCATTTTACTTTTGTGATGCAAACTTCTATTTTACCCATTTTACTGTAGTTTACAGCTGCGGTGTAAGCTTTTTGGTCGTTTGCTGCTTAACAGAAGTGACAACTACAATATATGCATGACTGCATGTGTATTTGCTTTTGTTCATCTGAAAGTATTGCTGATTAGTTGTGGTTTCACCCATCTCAAATAAACTAAACTAAATAGTGTGGGTATATGTTACTTGTACCAATCATTGCCTGTCCGTCAGAAACTGAGTCTTAAAAGAAAGCAGTTTGATTCTGCTCGTCTTCACGGTTTTGCTTGTTCAATTGTTGCTTGCCACATGAAAGTTTTATTTGCACAGCATGGGAACCTAAGCCTTTCAATGGTTGGGATGAGCCTGCACGGTGCACTTTGTTTTCCTGGGTTTTCTGATTGGTATTTTTGTCTATTTCTCTCCCTGTACAATATGTAGAAAATGTAGTGGGTTTAGATTCAGTTTGGGGATTCCTAGTGTACTAGCACACCATTTTGTGCCAGGGGTGAGCTAAATTTTTCATTGTGTGCAGCCGCTTGTTACTCTATGAATTTTAATTATCGAAATTGTGAATTAATTAGGGAGCATTTCTATCTTATGACAGTACAAGTTACCCTTTATTGTACACTGATTTTGACACTATTATATTTGTGAGATATAATGGCCAACCTGTATAGTAGATTCATTATTTTTCAAGTGTTGCAGCGCTCTTGTGTCTTTGGTTTGGGAGCTAGCAGCTGTGCTTGCCAGGTGTTTAACGAAATTCCATATTTCCAAGGGGCAGAGAAAGGTAGGCTACCATTGGTATGCCCATCATACACGACCTGCGCTGTTCGCTCTCATGGTTTTATTGTTGTCTTCTTTGAGAAAATAAAAACTAATAGCAGAACTGGCTGTCCATTTGTATTGAGAGGCATTGGTCTCTAGTATTCATAGGAATTTTTTCAGACAGTGTTTATCCCTTTTATGATGCTTCAAAGTTGTCCGTGTCCATGTTTTACTTTGAAGGTACTCACTAAGTCTGTATATGTCTTGGCTAGCAATAATCTTTGTATTACTACACAAAGAATCTTCTCAAGTCATAGTATTAATAATTATAGTCCAACTATGAAAAAATTACTGTAGTATGATGTGCTGTAATTTAATAAATGCTTTTGTGTAACTGCAATATTTTTCTTTTCTTTATCAATTTGATTATTATTTTTGGTGCTTTATTTTTTCTAAATAAATTACTCATGTTGCTTGTGCACTCTTTCCATGGTTATCAATCCTTGCAATCATATAGGATAACTAACATATTATGGAACCATGGATCTCAAGTTTTACCGTTAGCACTGCAGAGCCTTATTAGTGAGGTGAACTCTGATTTCTTAAACAATAGACAATTTTTTATGGTCTATAACTTCCCTTTTTAACTTCCCTTTTTAAGTAACATTTGCTATTATATTGCTTGCAGGGCTTTGCTGTGGATATACATCTAGATATTCCATGAATTCAGAAGACTAAATTAGTTCTGTCATGTAAAAATCATATATGATTTTCAGTGCATAAGTGTTAAGACACAGTGGGCCATAACATGATAGATTAGTCGACTTTTTTTGTAACTAGATTACTGTTAGTTTTATTTGTTGGGCTGCGTTGTTTGATCCTAATAAAGTATCATGTCATCATAATGTTCTGTACTTAATGCTAATGTAGTTGTATCATCAGGATAGAAAAAAAGTGGCAGGACCCTACAAGGATGCTTAGTGTTTACACTTTTTAAAATGTAAAATTCAGATTGTGGTGATTTATTTTGTAACATAATATGGTTTGATACTTAATTTTCTTCTTTACCATTCTTTATTTAATGTTGCAGCTACCAAAATCGGTGAGGAATATAGTTTGATCGAGAAACAGGTCTAGTCATTGGTGAAACTGCTATAGCTAGAAATTGGGTTTCCTTAATGCAGGTGACTGTAGAAATCTTCTCTTTTTTTCCCTTAAAATGTAGTGCTATCCTTTGCAGTATAATTTTCATAATTTTCTGTGTTCCTTTCTTGTTTTAGAGTTCTTTCTTATTCCACATTTTGGTGTACTCCTTTCTTGTTTGAGAGAGATTGTTAAGTCCTTAAATGCTCAAAATGGGTTTTGTTGGAGTATTACTGTAAGCTCTGTTCCAAAATCCCTTTTAGTTGTTACTTTGTTGTTGCTTATAAAGAAAAGGAAGATATAAAGTATCTCTGTATTGTATAATTTTACTTGGTGTTCCTTTTTATTTTATTTTGTCTCTGTATGCACAGACATAACTTTAGGCATATTTTTTATTCAAAATACTATGTGTCAATAGTACCTGGTACTGACTGATTGGGTCACAATTGGCCAGCCTATTATTTTTTCAAATTTTCATTCAAAAGATATGAACTGCATTGCCCTTACACTGTTGTTGGGTCTGTTGCCAACAGATGCTTCATAGCAGCCCGAATAAATCTAACGGGTGCAACACATTATATAGCGGACCTGTTAGGGACAGGCACACGCTATAGGAACATTAAGACTTGTATGCGGAGGCAAGCACTCTACAGGAAAGATGGGTGACTTACGTGAAAATAATATATAAATCATTTTATGTAAAAAAGACAATGACTTATACATAAGCAAAAGTCACTTGACAATATTTTTGTCGATACCATTAATCTCATCTTCCTATCCTTCCCCCCATATTTATTGTTCTAGAGTTATTGCGGGTGATCTCGAGTTTTGTCTCTGATTGGCTGAGGATTTTTGTTGATATAGAGTTTCAGATTTTGATCTCTCACACATACATCACTTTGAAATCAAGATGGGCTGCCGTTATTCAGTTAGCTGTAGATTTGGTTTTGCTTTATTGATTATTGGCTCTCTAGTGTGGATGATACATTTTTTGGAGTTTCTGTTGTAGCTTACTATTTTTGTTTCATATGACCAGATCTGATTACTTTCTGGGATTTGCGGGATTGGAGTTGATCAGTTGAGGGAAGGAGAACTCGGGTGAAGAATTTTGTCTTTTCATGGAAATGTTCATTTTACAATTTAGTATGCTTATTTGTAGTTTGTTCCATACTGTTAATTAATGTTTACTTTGAATTTACAGTCCAGTTGAACTCTATTTACGTCAAATCGCCTTTGTGTAAATTATGTATGTAATGCATTTAATTTAGGTTCCCATTTTTATTACAAGTACTTTTCATATTCTGAATATGTGTAAAGATTTTTGTTCCTTTTGTCTCCATTCTGAATGCTTCAATTCATATCCATCAGTTTTGTAGATGATCCTTTTGGGTTATGATCCCTTTTTATTGTTCAGAATATTATCTGTACAGAACATTTCTAGTTGCCTTTTTCCGTTGGTTGATGCAAATCTGTAGATGGTTTTTTGGAGCATGGCTGCATGATAAATTATCATTGTTAATGTGTTGTTGTCTTAGCATTATGGAATTTCTACTAGGCTACTTTGACAGATTTAGTTTATCGTTTATGATGTCTTGCTCCTTCAATAGTTTAAGTTAATGTGTATGTGTATGTGCGTATGTTTATGAATGTAATCTGATGTTCTAACTCTATTTTTTGTACGTGAGGAGTTGCCAATGACCCGCGACAACTTCACCTATCTTTGCATTCAAGAAGGACCTCAGACTCATCTGGTTCTTGCGTGGTCTCCTTCTGTTCATGTACGCAATTTTTGGATGCGGTCTGTTCGTGCTCTGGAGAGGTTAGTTTGGTTTCGCAATGTTCAAGACTACCGTCTTGTTGTTGATTCAGATCGCAACTTTGCATTCATTCTATGCCCTGAACATGTTAATGCTGAGGGATTGAGGGCTAGGTATGTCACTGTTTGCGACACCAAGTTCTTCAAGTTAGTGAAAAGTGTTGTGAAGATGCCTTACTATGATGATACTAACCAGTACTCAAGGGCCTGCAACTGAGTCGGACAGTAGTTTAGTTGGATAGTAGTTTGATTGGTCTGTTATTTTGGATGGCATTATGTCAGAGTTGGCGAGGAAAAGACCTGCTTTTGAAATGTAGTTGCAAACTGATATTCTACTATCTACTTTGGGCAAGCAACAATATGTGTAATATTTAAGTTTGAATTGAAATCAAATTTGTTCAGATCCACTAAGTGTGGTTATTTTCAATGTTGGAATGTTTTTCTTTAGTCAATTATCATTTTTTTTTGTTTTTGGAAGCCTTTTATCTAACCAGATCCACTAACAATTGTGGTTCATGGTCTTCTATCTTGAGGCAAAATTGTTTTAGTTTTGTTTGTATAACTTTTAGTTAACTTATAGTGACATTACATTTTTGTTATTTTGGCTGTTCATATTTGGGGATTACGGTTGTTAGTACACATTTCCGCTCTGCTGTCTTATAATTTGAATTTAAAACTTACAAAACAAAGTGAAGGCCATTTATATTTTCTGGGGGCTACTCACTTGATTTAGAACTGTTCTGCACTTTTTTGTGGATTACGACAGTCTACAGAGAGTTCATAGTCCAAAAATCAGTCCACCACAGACCAACGGCTAGCCTAGAGAGCTCACAGTCAAAAAAAAACAAGTCCACCTTATACCAAAAGCTAGTCCAAAATAGTTCAAAGAATTGTTAACGAGCACGGTACCAAATCAACAGTTAACACCACAGACTAAAGGCCAACCAAAAACAGTTCAAATAATAGCCCACGCCACCACATAAGCAAAAAAAAAATGTCAACCAAAGAAAGACAATGACTTACGTCGAATAAAAAATAAGTTACTGAAAAAAAACAGTGACTTACGCTGAACAAAAAATAAGTTACTGAAAAAATACAGTGACTTACGCCTAACAAAAAAATCAGTCACTTTATACCGAGACAGACCCTATAGATAAACACGAGATGTTTCGGAGATGGCTAACACTTTCCACATACTACCATGGGCGGATGCCTCGCTTCGCCGCCAAGCGTGGAAGAAGCCGGGGAGGCGCCGAGGTCGCCCTGGTGCTTCGCTTTCCAGGCGCATCGTGCAAACGGCGAGCGGCCTTACTACCTGCGCTACGACGCGCACGGTGGTGAGGCCGCCGGCTTTGGCAGGTCGCTCCGGCTAAACGGGGAGAGCGTCGCCAGCCCATACACCAGGTTCTACTTGGAACCGTCCAGGGACAACCCCGGTCTCGTGCACATCCGATGCTGCTACGACAAGTACTGGGCGCCGCGGCAGCTCCCGTACGACGGCGGCTGGGTCGTCGCCGGCGCCGCATACGAGGCGGAGGAGGATCTGTCCGAGCCGACGTGCACGCTGTTTAGGGCCGTGCGCGTCCCTCCTCTCTCCGTCCGGTATACCGCGGTCTACATCCATCTATGCGTACTGAATTTGAAATTGCTAAACTCGATTTCATCAGTCTCCTCTCACCTTCACAAGTAATTCTAGCTAGCTAATGGTTCGAAAATTCTAGCTAGCTAATGAAGTTTGCAAATTGCAGGCTCCTCCACGTCCAACTAGAAATGTACGCGTGCGTGCCGTCGTGCTCTGGCCCGACGTCCATGGCGGGGGCTGCCATCCTGTCCACGCTTAACGGAGACGAAGGCGATGTCATCACCACCTTCACCGCTCATGACCTGTCGCAGCAGTTTGTGCTGCCCAGGCACCTCGCTTTCAGAGGCGACAACGGCATGTACCTCCGCACTAGGACCTTTGAGCGCCACGCGTACCTGCAGTTCTCAGGGCGCGCCGTCGGAGACGAAGCTGTGGCCAACACCGTCGGCACCAACGACGACGGGACCTTCCGTGTGATATCGAACAACGTAGCCAAGTTCTGGAGGCGCAGCCCGAACTGGATCTGGGCCGACTGCTCCGCCGACGACGCCACGGCGGACGGCGGCGGCGACACCCTGTTCAGGGCGATCAGATTGCCATCCGGAGAAGGTGCCGGCCTCTTCGCGCTCCAGAACCTGGGCAATGGCTACTTCTGCAAGAGGTTGACCACCGAGGGCAAGAGGAGCTGCCTCAATGCCGGGACGCCCACCATCACGGCTGATGCAAAGGCTGCAACTTGAAGAGCCCGTCGTCTCCCGTGAAATTTACGACGTCGTGTACGACCTCTCCCAGCCAAGAATATACGGCAGAAGCGTCGTCCCCATGGCCACCGCCTCCGGACTCAACGGCTCCACGTCGAACAACGCCGCCAAGCTTACCCTGGAGTTCAAGGACACGGAGAAGACGACCTGGGGTTCCAGTGTCACGATGAAGCTTGGTGTCGCAGCCACCACGATTTGCGCCGGGGTACCGGTGATTGTAGGAGACGGGACCGTTGAGGTTTCCGATGAATTCAGCGGATTGTACAGCTGGGGATCGCCGGCCGAGAAGGAGACGACACAGAAGGTCGCCTACGAGGTCACCGTGCCTCCCAAGACGAGGGTGACGGTGACCTCGACGGCGACGAGGGCGTCCTGCGACGTCCCCTTCTCCCACACGCAGAGGGACACCCTGGTTGACGGGCGGCAAGTCACGTACGACATGGACGATGGCCTCTACAGTGGTGTCAACTACTACGACTTCAAGTACGTGACAAGCGAAGAAAACATATGCAATGACGAAAACTAGAAGAGTTGCCCAACAAAAAACTGATGTCCTAGAATACGTAATTCGCAGGATTACTGTTTTATCGTTGTCGTGGTAATTTGTAACCTCGAACTGTCGGGGATGATATAAAATTATAAATGGATATGGTTTTTACATTTACTTTGTGTTCAGATTTACCTGCATCCACCCTTCAACCCCTTTTTTTTTTCCGAAGCAGAGAATTTCTTTTATTTTGATTTGAAGGAATGGCACAAAACTTCTTCGGGCAACTCTGCAGCGTCTCCTCAAAATTTGACATGACATGTTCAATTGAGGCCATAAAATATCTATGCTTAACACAATTATATATTGAGAATACCAAAGCACAAATAATCTTATCTTGCCTAATGAAGTGACCAGCGCAATTGGGTTGCTAATCATATGTTGGTGTGCCATTGCATCGTCCTGGTTTATCATGAATTTGTGCTAGCTTCACTATACCATTGCTCTTCTTTTCTTCTTTTTGCCTCTGCTATGCATGCTCCTTGACAGACATAATTCGAATGTGGGCCCACCATAATTGCTGCATCTATTCGGGACGCTACCATCGTCTCCTTGCTTTATTCCATATATATTATGCTATGTCAATCAGATGACTTTCCGTTGTCCGATCCACATATGATTGCTCACTTCCATGTTGTATTCCTAATGCTGTGACCTTAAGCTACACGGCTTAAGCCCACTGAAGTGGAACAACTATATATTCTCTTGTAACGACATTTCACTCCCGTGTGTATAGGACAATGGCTTTATTATCAGCATTGTCGCTGCTATGGATTGTGGTTCGATCGTTAGTGAGCTACGGGCCACATATATCTTGCTAAAAAATTTGGCTAATGTCACATTTGAAGCTTGGCGTCACGGCCACCACCATCAGCACTGGGATTCCAGTGATCGTGGCGGATGGAAGCGTTGAGGTCTCTGCTGAATTCAGAGGACCGGGCAGCTGGGGATCACCCATTGTCGTGGAAGCAGAGTTCACAATTACCACCGGTAACCGCCGATGGTTATCAGTTGTATCGGCCCCCTCCAATAAATTTTTACCTACGATATTTTGACCAAATTTTTATAAAATTTATTAAAAATTTAAATTTCAATCAAAATTCATCTAAATTTCAAATTTCTCGGCCAAAATTTCAGCCGATAATCGCCGGTAATTCCGATGTTTTTTTCAAACCGAAAGTGTTAACACTGCATGGAAGCATGTCACCGTGCCTCGTAACACGAAGGTGAAAGGCAGCCAGGACGTCCTGCAACGTCCCCTTCTCGTACACGCAGAGGAACACCCAGATGGACGGTCAGCAAGTCACGTATGACATGGACGACGGCCTCTACACCGGGATCAATAGCTACAACTAGTGATTTGCGCGCACCCCGGCACGCGTAGGGCCGAGTTCTCAATGGAACGGAATAGCCTGGCTTGGGTGCATGGCTTTTTACCTTGGTGCGCAGAATGCTTGTTTCTTCTATATGAACCTAACTCCCTCCAAGCAAAGATCCATCTTAAATCTATGTTCTACATGTCACGGAGTACATCTTACTGCAAAAACTGAATTGTAAATAAATCTATGTCAATTAATAGCAACGATTGCAATGGTCAATTAATAGCAACGATTGCAACAACTTGTGTCTAAGATAAAAAAGGAATGACAAAAAACAACGGGGGAACTGTACCAATGTACTGGCTCATTCGAAGTCTGGTATGTGGAAGCTGAATCAAGCAGGAAAAATAGCTGGCAACCTGATAAGGCAAAACAATTCGCTCCACATCTCGAGGATCTTTGCTACCTGTATGGTACTGCACTGACTGTTCTCAGCGGAATGCAAAAACTGAAGTTGAGAATTCACGGTACATAAAACAATCATCTATGGAGCATCAATATAAGAAGAAAATAGACAAAACAATAACCACATGTATTTAATGCAGAAACATAGCTGACATGTAAAACAGTTCAACTCAGCAGTGAAATACTTCTGGTCTGCCAGCACAATCAGTTAATTTCAATATACTGTAAATGTATCAATCAAAAGCAACTAAATAGTACTCATGTGAGTCTTTAGTCCAAGAATAAACTTGATTATATACAGTGAAGGAAAAGTGTCTATAATCTGATAATTGCAAAATTTTCTTATACTTTCAGCTTCAAGTTCAAGGATTTCAGCATACAGGCAATCACGGTGTACTTCAGCCAATGATCAATATTTACATAACTGAAGATGCTCTATACCTCAGTTTTAAATATTCAATAAATTATGTACACTGTGGTAACTGAAAAGGAATGTTGAGAGAACTGGGTAAAGTACATTTTTAGTCATGCTTTTAACTCAAAAGGAACATACAGTAGGTTGTTAAGCCATGTGACCTTTTAATGGTGACTTTCTAGGTAGTCATGGATGATAAAATCTGGTTATATTTTGTTTCAGCTACAGTTAACATTCTCTGTATGCGATAGAGAAGATGAAAGAAAAGAGAACGTTTAGATACAATGTGGTGGCAAGTTAGTCTTATGAAAAGTGGCATTCATGAGGAATCTACAGTCAAATTGGAACTGGCATAAAATCTTGGAAAGAAGTAAAGAAATAAATTGGTTCCCTTTAGACTGTAATTAGGAAATCTTCCAAAGAGGTAAAACAGTAAATTTATCCATCAACTGAATATGGTTTGATCCAAAAGTACCATTCAGTGCCTGAGGTAATGTCAGAGAAGATCCAAAAGTTACATATTGTTCCAAGGTGATATACTATTATTATTGATACGGCAATACAAAATAGTATGGAACTCTACGATGATCATGTCACCAAACATGTTGCTGTCTTGTTAACTTAATATTGAGAAATCTGACAATTGTTTCATAAGAATAAGGTAGATAAGAAGTCAAAAGACCGAAAGTATACTGCAGGTATTGCGGCATAGAAAATCACTGGGATAAGATTAATGATGGAATTTTAGTGGGCTTGGCACATTAACAATTTCAAAAATTATAGTAAATCTCAAAGGCCCATGCATGCAAGAGGAAGTGGTGCAAGTTTAGTCCCACCTTGCTAGTGGAGGAGAGGGATGGTGGTTGTCTTTCCTATATATATATGACCCATCGGCCTCCACCAAAGACACACCAAAAACGAGTGTGGGTTTTTGCCTCTTCTCGCTGCTGCGCCGCCACCGTAGCCTTCTCCATCCTGAGCGCCGGCATGCACCGGCAAATGGGAGAGCAGGTCTCCGAAATCCTTCACCTTTGGGATCCTGCACCGGAAGAGGGCGAATAAGGTTTTTGGGAAGCGCCTCGCATGACTGCTCAAGGTCTTCATCACGGTGCATCTTCCGCCCAACTCCGTTGCCTCACAGGCCAAGTGCCTTCGTCGGCTCCAGCAGCGGTGGTTCGTCGACATCAACTGTAGCGAAAATTGCCTCTCATGCCATATTTCAATATAATGTTTTGGTGATTGATATAGACAACACAACACTTGGACTAATATGATTGTTAAGACGACCATTCTCAGGCTTTTAGGTTCAAGTGATGACAAAGAGAAGATAGGCATAGCTAGGCCCAAAGGGCCGCCCCTACGGTGGTTCCAAGGGACAAGAATTGAAGAGACCGTGAAGAAATCCAAGTCGAAAAGATCAAGACGAAGACAATTTGCTATCACCGGTTAAACCGATGATGAGCAAATTGCACTCATCGGTGCAATGAACTTGGCACCGAATTAACCGACGTTGGGTGTTTTACACTCACCGGTGTAATGGACTTGGAGGCTGAAGAGACAGCAGGAGTTTTACAAGCACCGGTTAAACCGACGATGAAGGCAAAGTGAGCGTCGGTGCAGTTGTCCAGAGACTCCATTTTTCGGGGGGTTTCTGAGCTTGCACTCACCGGTTAAACCGATGTTAGTTTTGAGAGCGTCGGTCGATTGATCAAAGTAGCTGTTGGAAGCTGTAACGGCTAGAAGAAGGGAAAGTCCACTCACCGGTTAAACCGGTGTTGGCAAACCTAGAGCGTCGGTTTAACCGACGTTAAGAAATTTTGTCAGCCTTTCCCAATGGCTCTTTTGTGGTATGTGGACTATATATACCCCCAAGGCCGGGTCAGTTGAATGTGCTGGAGTTGCTGAAAGCTTACTACACTTGAAGAACACCTCCAACCACCATAGAGCTTCATTGTACATCATATAGGCTTAAGCACACTTGTGAGAGTGCTTAGTGTTTGATTAGGCTTAGTTCTTGAGAGAACTAGCTTGAGTGAAAGTCTTGCTGCGACAAGCATCTTGTGTACTCGTCGTGTGACCCTCCGACTTGGTGTGGAGAGGCAACGGCACTTTGTGCGGGGAAGGAGACCCCTCTTGGTGAGAAGCTCCGATAGTGAAGACGGTGCCGTGGGTGACGCTTCAAGAGAGACGGTGGCGGTGGCCTTGTCTTGGTAACTTGGGGTCACTTAGCCTTTGCTTGCCGGGAGCCTTGGTGGCGAACGCAAGACGGTGATCAAGCGGAGAGACTCGCATCACACTTGTTCGTGTTGGACAAGTGGATGTGGACGTAGGGAGGGACTTGGTGTCCTAACCGAACCACGTTAAATCGTGTGTCTTGGTGTCTTCACGGGACTTTGCATATTCTCTCCCTTACCTCTTTACTTACCGTATTACATTTCCGCATTTACTCTATCTTGCGTGCCTTTACTTTCCAAGTTAGTTTGATTAGGATTGGCTATATGTTGCAAGTCTTTTAGGGGTAAGTAGATAGTAGCATAGATAAACCTTAGTCATAACTAGCATGTGTATGACGTGTTAGGTTTATCTCATGCAAATAGATTGAGCCCTAGGATAGAAAGCGATTAGCGAGCCTATTCACCCCCTCCCCCTCTAGGGTCGGACACCCCGATGATCCTTACAATTGGTATTAGAGCTTGGTCTCACACCTCTTACGAGGATTAGCCAATTCTATTGGTAAATTTGTGAGAAAGCTCGTAGGAGACCCATCGACTTCACTGTCGAGTGAGTATCATGTCCGGGGAAGGGATGAGTACCGATAGGGTTCCATTTTTCGATGGCACGGGTTTTCCATGATGGAAAGTGTTTATGCAAGCACATCTCCAAGCCCGTGGGCTTGATATTTGGCGTGTCACCGAATTAGGCATGAAAAATGAGAATAAGGCCGAGAGACAATATGATGCCATTACTAAATCAATTCTATTGTCCTCGTTATGTGATAGTGTGTTTAATCGTATTTTTGCTAATGAAAATGCTCATAAGCTATGGAAGCAAATTGTCAAGAATCATGAGGGCACAAAGGACGTTGCCAATCAAAAATATCATATTCTCGGCGAGGAGCTTAGTAGCTTTAAGTAACTTCCCAATGAAAATGCTCATGACATGTACTCACGATTAAACACTCTTGTCAATGAAATTAATGCCTTAGGTCTCAATCAAGTTAAAGATGAAGAAATCAACCGCAAGATTCTCCGAAGCCTTCGCAAGCCCGACTACGACATCATCAACACACTCTTGCAAAAAAGAAGACTTGGTCAAGCTTACACCCAACCAAATCATCAATCAAATCATTGCCCATGAGTATAGTATGGGAATGACAAAGAAGAAAGAGCAAGAGTCCACCTCTTCTTCAAGCAAAAAGAGTCTCGCCGCCAAGCACTCATGCAAGCACCAACCAAGGCGACAAGACTCATCAAGCTCAAGTGAAGAAGAAGAAGAGGATGAGGAAGATAGTGATGATGAATCAAGTTCAAGTGATGAAGAATATCCAAGGGCCGTGCTATACCACCACCGCAAGATTGCCGAGCATGTACATGAGCTCTATGAGCTTGGGTACAAAACACTCATTAGAGGGAGTGCGGTTGGGATGGAGAAGATGGCGAAGAAAAAGAACAAGTCAAGATCCCAAGCTCTCTCCGCCATCTACAAGCCCAAGAAAAGTGGTGAAAGCTCAAGTCACAAGAAAAATTCCAAGAGCAAAACCACCCATGTGTCTTATGGCACTAGGTAATAACGATGTAAGTGATGACTCCTCCTCAAATGATGAATCCGATGTTGAAACCGATGAAATTAGTGAGATGATGACACTCCTCCATAATCAACAAGAATATCTCACTAAACAAAATGAAGAAATCAAAACTCTCAAGGCTAAAAAAACTTCATGCTTCATTTGTCTCAATATATGAGAATTTGCTAAACAAATACAATTTGTTAGACAATGAGCATGAAGAGCTTAAAATGAAATATGAGAGTCTTGAATCTAAAAGTGAATCATCATCGGATAAATCTTTTCCTTGCAATATTCCTTGTGCTATTCCTATCATCATGGTAGATGCGTCTACCTCTTGTGATCTAACCCCTTGCAATGAGGATGTGATTGTAGAAACATGTGATGATCTCATTGCTAAGGAAAATGATGAGCTCAAACAAGAGGTAGAAAGGCTAATGGCGGACTTGAGGCGGCTCAAAGGAAAGTACACTCAAGAACAAGTCCAACCTTCTCAAGATAACACCTCCGCGGGCGTGAAGAAGCTTGAGAAGGGAGAAACAGTGACTTGCTTCAAGTGTCACAAAGAAGGCCACAAGTCCTACCAATGCAAGGAAAAAGAGGGCCAAGCAAAGAGCAAAGAAAATGGCAAGCCCAAGAACTTGAACAAGAGCAAGAAGGAACAAAAGAAGGCTAAGGAGATCAAGAAAAACACATCTCCATACTTGAAGGCTTCATACATGTACACCAAGCCCACCCACAAGAACAAGCAAAAGAGTAACCACTACATACTTGAAAAGAAGAAGAATGGCAAGGTGGTGGCTCATGTCATGGGGTGGAGAACATATGGATGGAACCGGCCTATTTGGGTGCCCAAGGATATTATTCATACCATGGATGACTCTCAAAAGGTTTGGATCCCTAAGACTTAGGCGCCAAACAAGGTGACGGGGAATTTGGAGGCTTGGCAAGGTTTGGGATGCATGAGTAGGGATGCATCATGCAAAGTTGAAGTAAAGCCAAGTTATGGATTAAAGATTAGTGACCCAAATTCCCCTCCCCTACATATGAGGTAATGAGCAAGGTAAAAGGATGATCTCAATTCATTTGATATCCTTCATGCATCATTATAGCTCAATGCCTCTCTAGGATTGCATGATCTTATCTTTACTATTGGTATCTTTCATTTGATATGCTTTCTTAGAAATTTCATATGGTAGTTTGCTTGTACTAATAATCATTCTTGAAGCATTCTACATGAGCTTAATCTTGGTGTGAAATACACCACTCTTGCATGGCACATGCACTTCAAAATGGTACCACCTTCCACAAATAAAATCCTACAAGTGGTATCTCAAATTCAACAAAGGTATGTTGTTTCAATTGGTGCCATGTTTTTCAAGTTGTAGAGTTTGATCCCCACTATATGAAATACAAGTGCATACATTTGGTTAGGTGATTCAAACACTATTACACACATTTAGGGGGAGCTAACTCTATAGCTTGTGTTTTTGTGACTAACATGCTTTCAAAGTGATATTTGTTGTAGTCACACTCCCTTAGTCCATATGATAATTCACTCAATCCTTCGATATCAAGATGATGCACATTGCAGTTAACCTTACAATTGGTATCATTTGATCAAGAAAGATTGGACAAGGGAAGAAGACCAAGCCATAACTCCCAAAGGTTAAAGAGATAAATGATATAGGGAGGCATGGCTAGGTAAAACACCTTTCACCTAGTTAATTTATTTTGCTACTAATGCTCCTTGTTGCTAGTGGTTATGAAGCTTTTAGGTGTTTGATGACAAAGGGGGAGAAATGTACCCTAAAAGCAAGCAAATGATGTCATTGGCAAGGGGGAGGAATGGAAAATGCAATGCAAAAGGATGCATGGTGATAGGGGGAGGTACTTAGTCAATATGGGGAAGAAGTGTAATTTGATGATCCCATGGACTAAGGTACAAAATTTTCATTGCTCATATGGTTCAAACCACATAATTGTCTTACATTGGCCACAAGCCATTGTTTCACAATTGCTATCAAGCCGGAAGCATTTCGTCCTATGGGCTAATCAAATGCCGGTGGCTTTTTAAAATGAGCATTGAAATGTCATCCGAGCAAGCTAAGTAGTTTCTAACTTTTCAAATTGGAATCAATTTCATATTCTTGCAATTCATCTTGCTTGCTTTGGTTGTGTTGTCATCAATCACCAAAAAGGGGGAGATTGTAGCGAAAATGGCCTCTCATGCCATATTTCAATATAATGTTTTGATGATTGATATAGACAACACAACACTTGGACTAATATGATTGTTAAGATGACCATTCTTAGGCTTTTAGGTTCTAGTGATGACAAAGAGAAGATAGGCGTAGCTAGGCCCGAAGGGCCGCCCCTACAGTGGTTCCAAGGGACAAGAATTGAAGAGACCGTGAAGAAATCCAAGTCGAAAAGATCAAGACGAAGACAATTTGCTATCACCGGTTAAACCGATGATGAGCAAATTGCACTCTTCGGTGCAATGAACTTGGCACCGGATTAACCGACGTTGGGTGTTTTACACTCACCGGTGTAATGGACTTGGAGGCCGAAGAGACAGCAGGAGTTTTACAGGCACCGGTTAAACCGACGATGAAGGCAAAGTGAGCGTCGGTGCAGTTGTCCAGGGACTCCATTTTTCGGGGGGTTTCTGAGCTTGCACTCATCGGTTAAACCGACGTTAGTTTTGAGAGCGTCGATCGATTGAGCAAAGTAGCCGATGGAAGCTGTAACGGCTAGAAGAAGGGAAAGTACACTCACCGGTTAAACCGGTGTTGGCAAACCTGGAGCGTCGGTTTAACCGACGTTAAGAAATTTTGTCAGCCTTTCCCAACGGTTCTTTTGGGGTGTGTGGCCTATATATACCCCCAAGGCCGGGTCATTTGAATGTGCTGGAGTTGCTGAAAGCTTACTACACTTGAAGAACACCTCCAACCACCATAGAGCTTTATTGTCCATCATATAGGCTTAAGCACACTTGTGAGAGTGCTTAGTGCTTGATTAGGCTTAGTTCTTGAGAGAACTAGCTTGAGTGAAAGTCTTGCTGCGACAAGCATCTTGTGTACTCGTCGTGTGGAGAGGCAACGACACTTTGTGCGGGGAAGGAGACCCCTCTTGGTGAGAAGCTTCAATAGTGAAGACGGTGCCGTGGGTGACGCTTCGAGAGAGACGGTGGCGGTGGCTTGTCTTGGTGACTTGGGGTCACTTAGCCTTTGTTTGCCGGGAGCCTTGGTGGCGAACGCAAGACAGTGATCAAGCGGAGAGACTCGGCATCACACACTTGTTCGTGTTGGACAAGTGGCCGTGGACGTAGGGAGGGACTTGGTGTCCTAACCAAACCACATTAAATCGTGTTTCTTGGTGTCTTCACGGGAGTTTGCATATTCTCTCCCTTACCTCTTTACTTACCGTATTATGTTTCCACATTTACTCTATCTTGCGTGCCTTTACTTTTCTAGTTAGTTTGATTAGGATTGGCTATAGGTTGCAAGTCTTTTAGGGGTAAGTAGAGAGTAGCATAGATAAACCTTAGTCATAACTAGCATATGTAGGATGTGTTAGATTTATCTCATGCAAATAGATTGAGCCCTAGAATAGAAAGCGATTAGCGACCCTATTCACCCCCTCCCCCTCTAGGGTCGGACACCCCGGTGATCCTTACATCAACCCTCCATCCAAGGCTCAGTACGTGTTCTGTGATCTGTTCTATTTCTTCAGCATGTATCCTGAGATCCTGGCTATGCTTATCATGATTTATTTCATACGGAATTTAATACAGCTATTTTCTATTCTATCAACAATTAAGGATGCTCAAACCATTATTTTTGGGAGGCCTTATTTGCCAAAAAAAACTCTATGATGGTACGAACATGTCTTATGTTGAGATTACATCACCATGTTCACTTTGGAGAGAGAACAGGGAAATGAAAATTTGATCTTGGCGTTACCTGGCTAGGTGTGACTGTTGTTCAACAGCTGCAAAATGTACAATCAAGCTAGAGGTGGGTAATTTTGAAGTGTTTTAGATCTAATGGCTAGATGATTGGAGTTTATCAAACCAACGGCCTGATGTTTTGCTTTTTTGTGAGAATTTCTAGGCTATTTCTCTTTTTTTCTAGACCACCGTGGTGAGAGGGTCATCTCTTTTTATTAATAAATAGATAAACATGGAAAGAGCTTACTGTATTGTACAATTTGTGACTGATGAAGTGAGATATATCTATTGAAAACTAATACATCCCCTTCAATTCGTACCTCCAAAGTGGCCCACAATTTGTGAGGCGTGCAAAATTATTCTATACAACTTAAAAATTGGTGGAATAGATCATATAGCTTATTTAGGTGGCATATAGCAGGTCAAAATTATGCAACATACCACATCACCCCCATCTCTCTCTCTCTCACACACTCTTCTACTTTTTGTCTGCAAGCTCCCCTCACCTCTTTTTTTTGTAGTAGTGAGCTGATTTGCAAATGACAGCCATCATAGCCCACGTACCTAAATTACAGTTTATTATGGTTTCTACTAATATTACTTCATATAGAAATGGAGGACCCAGATTTTACGGGCTCTGTGTGAGAGCACGCCTCGCACGCCCTAGGGATGGCCCTGCTAAACACATTTTTCTGCACATGTTTTTTTTAGATAAGTTCCATTGCATGTAACAAAAAAAGGGATCACTCGGCAAAGCCTAGTTTGCACACGGCAAAGCCTTTGCCGTGTGCAACACACGGCAAACGGCACACGGCAAAGACGGCTTCTCCGTGAGCCAATTCTCGAGCACACGGCAAAGAGAGTTTGCCATGTGTTAATAACACCCGGCAAAGAATTTTTGGGAAAATAAAAAAAAATCCGCCGCCGCTGCTGCCACCGCCCGGCCGCCACCAGCCCGCGTGTCGTGGCCTGCCCGCCGCCGTGGCCCTGCCGGATCAGAGAGAGAGAGAGAGCCTCGGACAGGCCATCGCTAGATCTGAGGAGGAGGAGCTTCCCCCACCACCGCCGCCGCATCTGAGTAGGAGGAGGAAGAGAGGGGCGCGCTGGAGCTCCGGCTAGCTGCGGCCGCCGCTCCTCGCACCACCGCCCCTCCTCACCGGTCGATCTATTCCAGTGAGGGGCAAGTGGACGGGGGATGAGAGGAGCCGCGAGAGGGAGGTGGAGGGAGAGGGCCGGGGGAGGGAGGTGGCCAGAGAGAGAGGCGGCGCATGGGAGGATATGGAGGAGAGGGTGCGGCGGCGGCGGCAGGAGATGGAGGGGAGGGGGCGGCAGCAGCAGAAGATGGAAGGGAGGGGACCGGCGGCGGCGCGAGATGGAGGGGAGGGGGCGACGGCGGGAGATGGAGGGAGGGGGCGGCGCCGGGAGAGGGAGGGAGCTAGGGAGGGGGTGGCATCGTGAGAGGGAGGGGAGGGGGCGGCGTCGAGAGAGGGAGGGGATGAGGATGGCGTCGGGAGGGAATTTTTTATGGAAACTAGGTTTGCCGAGTGCCCTAGATCTGGCACTCGGCGGCACTTGGCAAACCCTCTAAATTTTTTTTGATAATTTTTTTGAAAATTATTTGCCGAGTGTTTTTCTTTTTTTTGCCGAGTGTTTTACTTTTGGCACTCGGCAAATCACTTGTTTGCCTAGTGCTATTATTTTCCCGAGTGTTTTTCATGCAGCGCTAGGCAAAGAGCTTGTTTGCCGAGTGCCCGAAGGATAGCACTTGGCAAACACTCTTGCACTCGGCAAACAAGGGATTTCCGGTAGTGGATGTGCCACTGCTAGAAAAACACACCTTTGTCCGCGGCCGTTAGTACCGGTCACGGTTTCAGCCGGTACTAACGTGCCAATTTAGTACCGAGCCAAAGTAACAGTGCTCATTGGAGCTGATTAGTACCGGTGTAAGGATCACCGGGGTGTCCGACCCTAGAGGGGGAGGGGGTGAATAGGGTCGCTAATCTCTTTCTAACCTAGGGCTCAATCTATTTGCATAAGATAAACCTAACACGTCCTACACATGCTAGTTAGGACTAAGGTTTATCTATGCTACTCTCTACTTACCCCTAAAAGACTTGCAACCTATAGCCAATCCTAATCAAACTAACTAGGAAAGAAAAAGCACGCAAGAAAGAGTAAATGCGGAAACGTAATACGATAAGTAAAGAGGTGAGGGAGAGAATATGCAAACTCCCGTGAAGACACCAAGACACACGATTTAACGTGGTTCGGTTAGGACACCAAGTCCCTCCCTACGTCCACGGCCACTTGTCCAACAAGAATAAGTGTGATGCCAAGTCTCTTCGCTTGATCACCGTCTTGCGTTCGCCACCAAGGCTTCCGGCAAGCAAAGGCTAAGTGGTGCCAAGTCAGCAAGACAAGGCCACTGCCATCGTCTCTCTCAAAGCGTCACCAACGGCACCGTCTTCACTATTGATGCTTCTCACCAAGAGGGGTCTCATTCCCCGCACAAAGTGTCGTTGCCTCTCCACACCAAGTCGGAGGGTCACACGACGAGTACATGATTGCTTGCCGCAGCAAGACTTTGCTCAAGGGAGCTCTCGCAAGAACTAATCCCTATACACGTGCATAAAGCACTCTCTCAAAGCTTCGCAAAAGCTAGATATGACACTAAGCTTTGCTAGGATGGTTGGAGATGTTAGTTTGCTTGGGCAACACTTCCTTCAACTTTTCTGGTGTCCAACCATATGCAGCAACCGGCCTTGGGGGGTATATATAGCTCACACACCCCAAAAGAGCCGTTGGAAAAGTGGCTGACAAAAAGCACTATCACCGGTTAAACCAATGATCCACTTTGTGTCATCACTGGTTTAACCGGTGAGCACCTTTTTCCAACTAGCCGTTATACTTCAACGGCTACCTTAATCAACTGACGTAATCAACCGGTGAATGCATCTTCATCGCCGGTTTAACCGGTGCATGTAACTGTCCCAAAGTTCTCGAAAACCAACTCTCTAGACAACTACACCGACGTAATTGACCGGTGTATCATCGGTTCAACCGATGTATACATTTCCCTTGGTCTTCTTCTGCCGTTGCACCAACGTATTAAATATCTTCATCGTCGGTTCAACCGACGCAAAACCCTAGCCTCAGCTTCTGGGTTCATTGCACCGGTAAGTACAATTTGCTCATCATCGGTTTAACCGGTGATAGCAAAATGTCTCTGTCTTGTTTGTTTTGACTTGATTTCTTCACGGTCTCTTCAATTCTTTGTCCTTTGGACCGAAGAGTGTAAAACACCCAACCCCGGTTAATCCAGTGCCAACGAGCGGAACCACCGTAGGAGCGGCCCTTCGGGCCTAGCTACGCCTATCTTCTCTTTGTCATCACTTGAACCTAAAAGCCTGAGAATGGTCATCTTAACAATCATATTAGTCCAAGTGTTGTGTTGTCTATATCAATCACCAAAATATTATATTGAAATATGGCATGAGAGGCCATTTTCGCTACAACCGGCTGGTGGCTCCAGCCGGTACAAAACTGCTCCACCGACAGCAGTTCACAACGGCTAGCGACCATTTAGTACCGGCTGGTGGCTCCAGCCGGTACTAAATGGCCCCCACGAAATTTAATACTGGCTGGTTGCTCCAGCCGGTACTAAGTGGTGCGCTTTAGTACCGGCTGGATCCTCCAGCCGGTACTAATGCGCCCACTATAAATTCACCCCTTCTTCCTCCCCGAGCCCGAGCCAGCCATTTCACTCAGAGAGCAGCTCGAGCTCGGTTCCTCTCTCATTTTAGAGTGGTGCCGCCATTTGATCCCTTTTTTTTGTGTGATTTGCACTCATCCAAGTGCACCAAAGGTTTGCAATTTCATCCTCTCTTCATTGATGATCTTTTTGCTTCGTTTTATGCTCCATAGTTAGAGAAATTTGTGATTTTTAGAAATAGTGTAGATGAGCATGATTTCTTTGATTTATACAATGATTTGAGATATATAGAACCGATGACTTGAATGTTGGAGTAGGTTTATTGGATAGGTTGAATGTTGATAATTTATAGACATTTTTTCAATGGATTTTTAGAATGAGATGAGTATGTGGTCAGTGGAAATTTTTAGAATGAGTTTAGATAGTTCATGTGATTTATTTGTATATATGACCACATGAGTATAGTAGAATTTTTTGTATTATGAATGGATTATTTTGACACTCTAGTGATGTATTTATTCAGGCTCAAATTGAAACCATCTAGAAGCTTAAAAAATCTTTATTTCGAAACAAGTATACGTCGTTAATCTCCATTCAACGGTGATGGCACTACATTTCAGAGAAACACGATGCGCTATAAGGACGTCGCAAATAGGCTGGTCGCAACACCAGCACTTGCGGTTAATACGAACACAGCATTTGGCGCAGTCAGCGTGGTCGTTGTTGCACTGAGAGCATATCAACAAGCATGCTGCCTGTGCCAAGTGCTGCATTCCTATCAACCGTAAATATTGGTGGTGCGACTGGCCTATTAGTGACGTCCTTGTACCGCACCGTGTCCCCCCTAAAAGGCAGTGTCATCACCGCAGGGTTGAGGTTACCGACATATACATTTTCCGAAATAAAGTTTTTTTTCTTCTTCTAGATGGTTTCTGGATATTGAAAAGAGTGTTCTCCTGAAACTGAAGGGTGTCAAAATAATTAGGAGTTATAGAGAATTATTTTAATTAATTAGAGATTTATTTCAATTAATATATTTAGATTTTCTGATTTAAAGTTAATGTGATTTTGCATTGTAGATCTTAGACACTTAGCAGTAAGTGTGAAATGTAAACGAATTAGTATTGCTATTGGGGCATTAGTCACTTCGTGCCTGCAATGTCGCCACTCTTTCTAGACCCTTCATTATGTAGGTAGGGTGAGGCCACGAGCGACGAAGAATAAGGGCTTAGACAGAGTTGCGACATTGCACGGCACACAATGATGACTAATGCCTCAATAGCAACTGTAATTTGATTAGATTTCAGACTTCATGGTAAGTCCGTGTGAAACTCGAATATGAGGATATAATGTTGTACATATTTTAATTGTAATTGTGAGAGTAATTATTGGTGTTTTTTATATGTTTTCATTGTTATTTGTAAGAGTAATTAATGTGATCATTGTAATTATAATAGTAATTAATATTTGCATTGTAATTGTAAGAGTTTTTTCAATCAATTTGAAAGTTAATGAGATTTATTTCAATTAATTTATTCGAGTTTTATTGTAATTGTAAGAATTTATAATGTTGTGAAAAATAAAAGTATTTTCCAATAAATATGGCTTCTACAGCTGGAGGGAGTGGCGCCGGTGGGGGTGATCGTTGTCCTTCTGGTGAAAAGGGCACAACTCCAGTAGGTCGTCGGTCCAAGAAACCTAGCGCTTTTCATAGGGCAGCGCTCCGTTATTTGGAAAAAGAATATAGAGAATGTGTGGCAAGGGGTGAGGAACCTCCGTTTGATCTTGAGGATTTGTTGCGGCGTTACGGCTTGTTACCACCAAACCCGGAGGTTCCAGCTCCGCCATCTTCTTCTGCGCCAGCAAGAAATCCGTCAGAGCATTCTGCGTTCCCACGCAAGGACGGTTGAAAACCTATATGTTGTTGTGTGAATTTTTAAGTTGCATGTTTGTTGTTGGGATGTTTGTGTTCGTTTTCGAATGCAATCTATATATGTGTTGTTGACTAAATCATGCTAGATGGTTGAAAATTTATGTGTTATTGAATAAATTGTGTTGGATATAATAATAATGTTCATTATTACAAAATTGTGAAGTTCTTTTCCATTGAATGAAATTACTTATCCAATGAGAATATATTATTTGTAGATGGATCGAGAATGGATGTACGGCCAGCGGTGCACAATGGCATGGATTAACGGTCTTAAAACATTCCTCGATGCTGCTGAGACCCACAAGTCATCGAAAGGTTTCATGTTCTGTCCATGCCGCATTTGCAGAAATCAAAAGGAGTTCTCAAAAAGACATACTCTACATGTCCACCTTTTTGAAAAGGGTTTCATGGATAACTATACTCTTTGGACCAAGCACGGTGAAGCTGGAGTTCCAATGGAAGACAATGAAGAAGATAATGATGATGATAACATGCCAGACTGTGCTCTATTGTATGAAGTGGGTGCCTTTAAGATGAACCAATGCATGAGGCAGAAGAAAATGCTGCTTTGAAGATGAACCAATGCATGAGGCAGAAGAAAATGCTGCAGAAGAACAACAACCACCTAATGAACTAGGTCGGGTTTTAGTCGATCCACACAAAGACGCTAAAACTTTGAAGGAGCCAAAGAAGTTTGAGAAGGTGTTGGAGGATCACAGGAAAATGTTGTATCCAGATTGCAAGCAAGGGTTAAAAAAATTGGGCACCACACTAGAAATGATGCAGTGGAAGGCAGCCAATGGTGTTTCCGATAAGGGATTTGAGAAGCTACTAGGACTTGTAAAGAAGATGCTTCCAGAGGGGAATGAACTGCCCCCTACAACTTACGAAGCCAAAAAGGTTGTTTGCCCTCTTGGGTTGGACTTACAGAAGATTCACGCATGTCCTAACGATTGTATCCTCTATTGCGGTGAATACGAGGAACTGGATGCATGTCCTGTTTGTGATGCAAAGCGGTATAAGATCAGGTAAAATGATCCTGGTGATGTCGATGGTGATCCCGCAAAGAAAAAAGTTCCCGCTAAGGTGATGTGGTATTTCCCGATAATACCATGCTTGAAGCGCTTGTTCAGAAACAAAACAAATGCTAAGTTGATGCGGTGGCACAAAGAAGAGCTTAAGCAAGATCAGCTAATGAGACACCCTGCAGATGGGTCTCAGTGGAGAAATGTGGATAGACAATTCCCAGATTTTTACAGCAACCCAAGGAACATAAGGTTTGGTTTAAGTACAGATGGAATGAATCCATTTGGCAAGTGGGGGAGCAGTCACAGTACATGGCCTGTGACCCTTTGTATGTTTAACCTTCCTTCTTGGCTATGCATGAAGAGGAAGTATATATTGATGCTGGTGCTTATCCAAAGCCCCAAATAACCTGGCAACGATATTGATGTGTACGTAAGACCGTTGGTTGATGATCTTTTATTGTTGTGGAACAGAGAAGATGTACGTGTGTGAGACGAGTACAAACAAGAGAATTTCGATCTCCGAGCATTGCTTTTCGTAACCATCAACGATTGGCCTACACTTAGCAACCTGTCCGGGCAGTCGAACAAGGGATATCAGGCCTGCACCCATTACTTAGATGAAACTGACAGCTTGTATCTGAAAAATTGTCGGAAGGTCGTGTATATGGTCCATCGTCGATTTCTTCCCCTCAAACACCCCTTGAGAAGGAAAGGGAAACATTTCAAAGGGAAACAGAAAACTCGTGCTAAGTCTATGTACCGTGACGGAAAGCATGTTTTCTCGATGATAAAGGATGTTCATGTAGTGTTCGGAAAGGGTCGCGGCAGCCAACCAGTTCCGAATGATGAAAACGGCCATGCACCGATGTGGAAGAAGTCTATATTGTGGGAGCTACCTTATTGGAAGTCTTGGAGGTCCGCAATGCAATTGACGTCATGCACCTGACAAAGAATCTTTGCGTGAATGTACTAGGTTTCCTTCGTACTTATGGTCAGGGAAAAGATACACTCGAAGCAAGACGTGACCTGAAAGAAATGAAACAACGAGAAGATCTTCGACCTGAGAAGAGAGAGAAGGGACAACACTACTTACGTCCTGCTAGCTACACTCTCAGTAAAGAGGAGAAGCAAAGCATGTTTGATTGCTTAAACAGTATAATGGTATCGTCCATGTACTCGTCAAATATACAAGAAAGAATAAACATGAAATAAAAAAGTTCACAAATTTAAAGTCTCATGACTGTCACATCCTAATGACACAATTGCTTCCAGTTGCGTTGAGGGGTATTCTACCAGAGAATGTTAGATTGGCAATCGTGAAGTTATGTTCTTTCCTCAACGAAATTTCACATAAGGCAATCAATCCAGAGAAGCTCATACAACTACAGAATGACATTGTGCAATGCCTTGTCAGCTTTGAGATGGTGTTTCCACCTTCGTTCTTTAATATTATGATACATCTCTTTGTTCATATTGTCAAAGAGATAAATATTCAAGGACCTGTATTCCTACACAACATGTTCCTTTCGAGAGATACATGGCAGTTCTTAAGAAGTATGTTCGCAATCGTTCTCGGCCAGAAGGATGTATCACCAAGGGCTATGGAACAGAGGAGGTCATTGAGTTTTGTGTTGACTTTATTGATGATCTTAACCCAATTAGGGTCCCCCTATCACGCCACGAGGGGAGACTGAAGGGAAAGGGCATATTAGGGAAGAAATATAATATGCACATCCTAGAAAGTGAAATCCGCAAAACAAATTTCACCGTTCTACAAAATTCATCCCTCGTGGCTCCATATATGGATGAGCACATGAATTTCATACGGTCCGAAAACCCAGGGAAGTCTGAGGCCTGGATTACACGGCATCACATAGATAACTTTGCTGTTTGGCTTAGAGCAAAATTGATGGGTGACGGCACGATTGCAGAGCAACTTCAATGGCTGGCAAGGGGCCCATCAATGACAATCATTTAGTACCAAGCGTACGAGATTAATGAATATATATTTTACATAAGAGCTCAAAACGAAAAGAGAACGAACCAAAATAGTGGTGTGCGTATATACGCAATAGGCAATAATGGAAATAAGGACAGCTACTTTGGAGTCATAGAGGAGATATGGGAACTAGAATATGGTCCTTTGATGATTCCTTTGTTTCGGTGCAAATGGGTGAATCGAGCTGGAGGTGGCGTAATGATAGACCGGTATGGGATGACAATTGTGGACTTCAAAAAGATTGGATATAAAGACGAACCATTCGTCCTAGCCAAGGATGTCGCACAGGTGTTCTATGTGAAGGACATGTCAAGCAAGCCTAGGAAAAATCTAGTCACGTCTGACGACGAGCCAAAATGCCACATAGTTCTTCCAGGAAAATGAAAAATCATTGGAGTTGAGGATATTTCGGACAAATCAGAAGACTTTGATCAGTTTGATGACCGTCCATCATTCTCGATTGATGTTGACCCAAGCATCTTGTTATCCAAAGAGGATGCTCCTTATTTACGCCGCGATCACAACCAAGGGACGTTCGTCAAAAGGAAAATTGTAAATGTTCCATTAAATAATGTTGAGTCATAGTATTGTGTATCCATTATGTTTTACTTTATTGTTCATATGATGAAGTGATTTATGTAATATATATTTTTATTTTGTGGTCATAAATAATATAAATTAGTATTGTTTACCTATGTATTAATTTCTCGTTCTGTGTTTGCATCTTCAACATGATCCCCTTCATTGTCTACACCACTATTACCATTTTTCTTGATCTAAATAACATATATTAGCATTTCCATGATTTTTTTAAATATGTTACACACCAAAAACATTTAAAAGGAAAATAAAACAATTTTTTTCGCATATACCTATATTCTATAATTTTTCGTGATGCAAAATGCCCTACAAAATTTTTGCATGTTCAAAATATTATATTCTTCTATTTTTTAATGCCTTTGTCAATTTATTACACATTAGAAATGCATAATCCATAAACAAAATTATTGTTGCGAAATAATAATTTTGGTGTTTTAGTACCGGGCAGGGCCTTGGCCCGGTACTAACCTGTCTCCACGAAAATTTCCCGCCAGTGGGAGCGGTTTAGTACAGGGCAGAGCCTTGGCTCGGTACTAATGTGACTAATTTAGTACCGAGCCTTGGTTGCGCCCGGTACTAAATGTCCCGGGAGACAGTTTAGTACCGGGCGTAGCCACGGCCCGGTACTAAACTGCCCTCCCTATATAAGACCGGACTTAGATCGATTTCTCATCCCCTCTCGATCTCCCTCTCGCTCTCGTCGTCGTCGCCGCCCGCCGCCGTCCCGCCCGTCACCGCTGTCCTGCGCCTCCGCCGCCGCGCCATCCTGCCCGCGTGCTCCTCGACCGACGACGCGCGCCGTGGTCGTCCCTCTCGTCCTCGTCGAGCGCCGCGCTGTCCTGGTTGAGGCCCTGGACCGCCGGCCCGCCGCCGCCCCTCGACGACCTCTGCGCCGGCCCTCGACGATCTCCGCGCTGCCCCTCGACGACCTCCGCCACCGGACCTCGACGCCGACCTCCGCCGCCGTACCTCGACGCCGACCGCGCCTGCCCCCTAGACGCCGATCGCGCGCGCCGCCCACCGCCGACCTCGACCGCCGCCGCGCCAGCCTGCTGCCTCCCCGAGGTCGACCGCCTCCGCCCTGCCGCAGGACCCCACGCCGGAGGATCCGCCGAGCACCGCCGGCCATGAAGAACCTCGGGCTGACGTAAGCCCTGGCTGACGTCAGCACTGCTTAGTGTTGACGTCACTGCTTAGTACTGACGTCCGCAATTTTTTTAATTATGTTGAAAAAATTCAAAAATAGATAGGAAATAGGAGAAAATAGGTAGAAAATTATAGAAATAGGTAGAAAATTATAGGAAATTGTTAGTAAATCATAGAAAATTGGTGAAAATTGTTGGAGGATCATGGAAAATCATAGAAAATAGTTGGAAATTCGTAGAATCATGTACTTATTGTTGAAAATTGTTGGAATATCATGGAATCATTTCCTTATTGTTGAAAATTGTTGGAAAATCATCGAATCATGTAGTTATTGTAGAAAATTGTTGAAAATTGTAGAATCATGTACTTATTGTAGAAAATTGATGAAAATTGTTGGAGAATCATGGAAAATCATAGAAAATAGTTGTAAAATAGTAGAATCATATACTTTTTGTAGAAAATTATTGGATAATTGTAGAATCATGTACTTATTGTAGAAAATTGTTGTTATATATATTGTTGCAATATGATGTATACCTTATGTATTTATGATGTATTATGATGTATTTTTGATGTATTCATATTATAAATTTATCATATATTGTTGCATAGATCACGACACGTAATTCCATATGAACAACCTTAACGCATAGATCACGACACGTAATTCCATACAAAACTCCGCATCTTATATAATTTCGCATATCTCACCTAACTCCACGTATTATATATGTTTGCATAGGGATCGAGATGGATCCCTTTCAACGTGATTTCGAAGACGAGTTCGCCCTCCATGAAATGATCCAAGAAGGCACCCAGGCCGCAGGGTGTTTCCAAGAGGATCAAAACGAGGATGATGGCAGCCAGTATCTCAATGATACCGGTGATGGCGATGCCGAAACTATGGAAGAAATGCATGTGGAAGATGACATCCCCGAGGTATATGGAATTCGATCACATGATATGAGAGACTTATGCATGTCAAACGTGTAGTAATATATATATATATAATTTCAGGCTTCCGGATCGAAGAGCTCGAAACGTAAATGAGGCTCGAAGAAAAAAGATGGAGGGACGTACCACAATCACCTCGTTGCACCTGGATGGGGAACCCAAGTCTCCCAAGGGGGTTAAGATGACTGTGGTGACATCTCCCCATTAGCTTCAAGCTCTAGAAGAAAACAAAAAGCACTGATAATGATGCTGACATCGTCCCTGAAATAGAGAAGCAAATGCTATGGGCAGATGTCAAACAACACTTCAGTTTCCCAGAGGACAAAGAAGAAATCTTTAAGGATTGGGTCATGAAGAAGATGGCTATTTCTTTCTAGACGTTCAAGAAGAACTTGAACAAGGACTACATAAAGAAGGGCCGTGTGCCAGACTTCGAGAAACACTTCAAGAAGCAACGTCCTTTTTGGGATGCATTTGTGCAGTACAAATTGTCCGAGACCAGCGAGAAAAGGACAGCACAAGCCAAAGAGAACGCGAGCAAAAAGATACACTTTCATCATCTTGGGCAAGGAGGTTATTCGACGGCGATCCCGAAATGGCAGAAAATGGAAGACGACCTCACTGCAAGGGGAATCATACCGGTGACTTTCGACTAGCCGCAGTGAGCAAAGCATTTGTTCTACGCTCATGGAGGCTCCCTAAACCTGGAAGATGGCTTGCTTATCACCAGCGATGCCATACGAGAAGCGGCCAACAGGATGGATGAGGCACTAAAGGCCATGTCCGAAGGCAGTTTCAAGCCGGATAGAGAGAAAGATGAGCTGACGTATGCTCTCGGGACACCAGAACACACAGGACATGTGCGAGGTATGGGTGTAGTTCCATGGTAGCATGGCTTCAGTACTGACATTAAGACCTATCAAAGCCGATCCAGAAAGAAGGCTGAACAGGAAGATATGATGTGTGCCCTGGAACAAAGGATAGCTTCGATTGAAGGTGTAATGGCAGCTAGCAGCCAGCCACACTAACAAGAAGCCAGATCAGCCGCTAATTTGGAGAGCAGCCCCGGCTCGCAACGCCGTAGCAGCATCGCTTCCACGGAACACCCAGCCGGAGGTCAACCCATAGTGGTTGCAGACGACCCAGAACATTACTCGGTGGATGACATCATTGTGAGGACCCCCTGCGAGCTTCTGTATCAGCAGAGGAAAAAGATCAAACTGGTCGCGCACGACATTGCTGAAGTGCCTATCCAAGGTGGGAAAATTCATGGCATGCCAATTCCGGAAGGTTATGCTAGGGTCATGGTCGATCGAGTCGAGCCAGGATGGGAAGACCTCGACCTCGAGATCCCTGGAGGCGATAGAGAAGAGGAACTCGGACACGCCGTCCACGCATGGATCTGTTGGAATAAGCGGTACGTACGATTTGCGTCATCGGAAAGGCTTGGATTATATTTCGCCGATACACCAACTCTCGGCTCCGAGCCCGCAAATTCACCGGCAGCTCAAAGAGTTCCCACTCCGGCTCCAGAAAGGACTCCCACTCTGGCACCAGAAAGGAGTCCCACTCCGGCTCTGAGATCACCACGGGCACCAGAAAGGAGTCCCAATCTGGCTGCAAGATCAGCACCGGCGCCAGAAAGGAGTCCCAGTCCGACTGCAAGATCAGCACCGGTAGCAGAAAAGAGTACCAGTCTGGTTCCCGATGATGCAAGGGACTCAAGTGCCAGCTCAGGGCCTTGGATCCCACTGTCACCGCCTCCAAAGACGAAGAAGGAGAGCGCGAAGGCTTGGGTCCCACCATCACCGCCTCCGAAGGCGAAGAAGATCTCAAAGGCCCCGCTGCCTCCTAAGAAGAGGAACCCCCCGAAGAAGAAAGAAAAACCTCCAGCACCGAAGTTAGCATACGAAATGACTAAGGAGGAATTGGACGAAAGTGTGCACAAGCATGTCAGAGATCATTTCGCGCCAAAAAAGCCTCCATCGGTGCATCAATGGTCAGAGGAAGATAAGAAATACTTCAGATCTTTACTCCAACAGAAGTACAGGGCACTCCTATCGGACTACGACTGCCAGATCACAAAGTCCTGGGAGAAGAAAAGTAACCATCGGCACAACCAAGTTCCCCAGCTCGGACAACAGTCCAAGCAATCCATACCCCCCTGAAAGTGCTTTCCAAAAAGGATGCAGCTACTGCTCAATTTGTGCAGGAAAGCGGCCTCACAAAAAGCTCAGCTCCAAGGGGCAGAAATCGAGGTTCACCCAGGGGCAAACAAAAAACCTTTCAAGTTGGGGGAACCTCTTATGTGGGAAGAGTTGATTCCGCGGCTACCAACTAGGATGCGTGAGTTTCATGCATGGCACCTGAAAGCAAGTGCAACGAAGGATGTAATGTTCCGTGCTTGAGTACAAGATAGGCATTTCAATCGGGGGATGGATGACATATGGATTGAATTTTAAAATCTTTATGATCTGTACCATCGAGACACCTTAGACAAGTCTCTCCTCTGTGTATTTTGTATGTAAGTGTACTTCCTACCATTTGTATATAGTACTCTAGCTCTACTAATTATGTGTTTTCTCATCCTCTTCCTTCTTTTTTAATCGTGTAGGATGAAGGTTCAAGAATGCCAGAAAAAAAGGGTACTATCACGTTGGCTTCATAGACCCATGTAATATACATGAGGAGAGTGTCAGGAAATGGCCTAATCGGACCGAGAACAACATACTCAGGGCCTTGCATAAGCAGAATACTTGTCAATACATTCTTTTACCGTACAACTTCGAATGAGTTCTTTATCTTTTTTCTTGACTTGACTATATATATGTCTATATATATCCAATATTTCTTATACATATATGTGTTTGAAACAGGTTCCATTGGATCCTTCTTATTATCGAGATCGATAAATGCCGAGTTCGGGTGTACGACTCCTTAAGGAAGCCAATATATTATTACCAAGACCTCATAAACATCATGCAAAGGGCATGGGCTTGCTTCCTCAAAAAACATATAGGAATCGCGTCAACACCATGCGATTTAGAATTCAACACTAACTTTCCGGTATGAATACATATCGCACTTCTACTGTCGCTTCTTTAATTAACATAAATATTTCATAACCCATATATATATATATATATATATATATATATATATATATATATATATATATATATATATATATATATGTATATACAGTGTATGAGACAGCAGCAAGGAAACAACCTATGTGGCTACTACATATGTGAGTACATGATGGATTTTTGCTGCCGCAGCTCGATGACACAACATGAAATCAATGTACGTAGAACAACATTAGTAACAATTACTTACATTTAGTTCCATCTAGGTATTAATTGAAAATATTGGTGTTTGCACTTGACAGATTACTAATATGGCGAAGGAGCTCATCCAACCGGAAAGAATCAAAGAAATTCAAGAATCAATATGTGGATTCCTCCTAAATGAGGTCATAAACCCAAATGGAGAATTTTATGCGGATCCTAAGATAAGTGTGGGTCGAGTGGATCCGAATAAGGACATCAACGATGATGAGGCGGCTGACACTTAGTATCTTGTACAAATTTGTCGAACAAAACTTATGTGCATGACGACATGTAAATATATTATGTGCATGACGACTTAGTGTATGTAATTATAATAAATGTATTCTCTTGTATGCTAGATACGAATATATACGAATATGCAGATGTACAAGAATACGAATACACAAACATATACGAATACGAATTAGTTGAAACCCAAAAAATGAAAAAACACAAAAGAAAAAAAAAAGACATTTAGTACCGGTCGGTAGCTCCACCTGCTACGGCTGCGTGGCATGCACGTTAGTACCGGTCGGTGTTACCGACTGGTACTAAAGTGCACCTTTAGTACCGGGCGGCCTGACCGGTACTAAGTGACGGCACACTTAGTACCGGCCAGACGGTATCGGGCGGGCGACCGGTACAAACCGGGGGTTCCCGCCCAGTACAAATGAGGGATTTTCTAGCAGTGTGCATGTTTTTTAGAAGAGGAGGTTGAGCTCGAGTGGCTCCTTGCCACCCCACTCACGCTGGCAGACCGGGTTCGATCCCCGAGACTGGCACCGGGAGGCTCCTCTGCAGCCTTCCCTCTGAAAAAAAAAGTTCCATGCATGTAAATCAAGCCTCACTACTGGATTCTGAGTCTTTGCCGAGTGTCATATACACTCGGCAAAGGCCGTAATACACTCGGTGAAGTCTTTGCCGAGTGTAACACTCGGCAAAGATGTAACACTGGGCAAAGACCACTCGGCAAAGCCCCTGACGGCAAAGGGGGCTTTGCCGAGTGCCGTTTTTCGGGCACTCAGCAAAGAGGTTGCTGAGAGCCAAAAGATACTCGGCAAAGTGGACACGTGGGGCGGCGGGGATGGCGCATTTGCCGAGTGCCTAACGGCGGGCACTCGTCAAAGTTTTGAACTTTGCCGAGTGCCGAGATCCTGGCACTCAGTAAAGTTCAAAAGTTTGCCAAGTTCCCGCCCTTTGGCACTCGGCAAAGTTCAAAACTTTGCCGAGTGCCAAGACTTTAGCACTCGGCAAAGATGCTATTCTGGTAGCCCTGTATGGCCACTTTGCCGAGTGTTTTGGCTTATGCACTCGGCAAAGTGGCCAATTTTTTTGTTCATTTTTTCTCTGTTTTTTGATAGAAATATAACAAAAATATATCTGAATACAGGGACATTACATGCAGTTATTATAACAAATATATAATTGACAAATAACACAATAACAATGATACAAATAACACAAGTCCATCACATATATCACAAGTCCGATACATAACACAAGTACGATACATAGAATGAGTCCGATATATAGAATAATTCCGATACACAGAACGAGTCCGATACATAGAATATGTCCACAATTAATGCCACAAGACCACTAGTACTACATGTCACTCACTGGTCAGATCCGGGGGCCAAGTTGGCCACTGCGCCGCCGACGAGTTCTGGTCCGGAGAAGGGTCATTTGATGCGTTCCACGACTGATTCTATAAATAGGAACACATAAATTAAAGAAGCATAACAAAGATATAATAATACCTACTAACAAAGCATACTCACGGGAGTGGCTCCAAGTCCCGGAGGAAAGTAAGGCTGAGCTGGAAAGGCGAAGGGAGGAGGCGGCGTTCCATAGTTCACCGACGCGCCAAGTCCTTGCATCCAGGTGACCATGCTCTGCAACATAACCAACTCTGCTCCTCCCTCAGCTTCCGCTCCTGCTCCAGTTTGGCCTCGATCTCCATTCGGCACCTCCTCTCCTCCTCAAACTTAACCTCCGTCACGGCCTACAAGATTTTAACCTCCATGTTACAATGCGAAGCAAAGTTGCATAAAAATCATAGAACGACAACTGAATCTGAACTAACCTGTCTCTGGTGCACGCTGGCCACTGAAGTCTCAGGCCGTGGGCGTATGGGCGGGGTCGAGTCGGTGGTACTTTCCCTAAGATGCGAGAGGCTAGGCGTACTCGCCGTGTCGACCAAGCTATTGGCGATCCAGTACCGGCCGTGCTTCTTCTCAACTCCCACCCTCATGATGGCTTCTCCAAAGAGTGGCACGGTTGCCGGATCCCAAGTCTCCTCGTGGAGCGCCCTTCCCATCTCCGTGTACGCATTGATGCGCGCGTGGATGCTGTGGTTTGTGTAGGCCTCTGGTGGATCCGCCGGGTTGTAGGCCACGTCCGACGTCGCCCTGCCCTTGTGAGACATGGCGTACGCCATGAAGTCGTTGCAAGACTGCCCTGAATGAGATGCCGAATGCCAAGAAATCGACAAGATGATTAGTGTTGACGCTCCTTAGAGCGCCAATTTACGTACCGCAAGTGCACGGATCGTGTAGCTTTTCCCTTAGAGTATTCCCCCAAGCTTTATCAATCCACAAAACAAGTGTATTACTATGCTTAACTAAGCACTAATGATGTTGGTAAAAGATCTATATTGAATGATTGAGTGTGAAATAGATCTAATCTAACCAATCTAATCTAATCTAGACTAGTGAGCAATGGTAGGTGTGTGCACAAGATATGAAGAGCATTTGTCCATAGGGTCTAGGATCACTAGAGGTGTAATCGCCAAACAACAAAGAACGGATCTAATCTACCAAAGGTGTGTTCCAAGATCAAAACCTTTCCCTCCCGCATACTGTCACTACACGAGGATAATCGGTAATGAATCAACAAGAACACGATAGTTGATGTAATCTAAGTAAACCATGCAAGAGCAAAGCAAACCCAAAACCAAGTCGCGAACTATTAGGCATCAAAGCATCATCAACAAGAATCGTGATAGATCAATCTCATAAAGGATTCGGCAATTACAACTCAAGATCTCCTTACAACCCCATGAACAAATGAGGAGTTTACCCCATGAAGCTAAGCGAAGCGTAGTCGATCATGGTGGTGAAATCTCCGGCAAGGGATGGATCCCTTGCTGTCCTCCAACTTGCAGCGGCGCCGAGGGACGATGAGGCCTCCGGTGTCGCCTTTCTCTTGTGTCTAATTCGAATGTATCTCTGGATGCTCTTCTCTGGATCCTCTAGATGCCCCCCTTTGACGGCGGCTTTGGGGTATTTATAGGCAGATATGGTCGGTGGTTTTGGTAAAACATAGATTAGGGTTGACGCATACTTCATGCTGAAGAAAACTAACACTGATTGGGCTCTGAAATGGGCTAGGCCGGTCAGCCTGGGCGCTTTCTGGCCCCTTTCGGTCCCATCTTTCGCGTATGGCCTCTTCCTCTTATTCCTCATCTTAGCCCAGTTGTAACCATGCATCAAAACATCTCCGAAAATGTCCAATTTCCTGTCAAAATGCAACATGCTCCAAAATCCAGGACAAAATCAAAAAGGGTCAAGTTCGGGTGCCAAGTGGCGGGTTAGTACATGAATCATCCCGAAGAATTTTCCAAAACAACTCCTAATCATATAGTAAAATGGGTACTTAAGAAGCGCCAACATTCCCCCCATGCTTAGCTTTTGCTCGTCCTCGAGCAAATCAAATCATCAAATCCTTCCAAGGGTTGCTCAAGAGTTCTCGAAATGTAAAATTTACTTATGCAAACAAGTCTAACAATATTTCTTCAAACAAAGGTCAGAGGAGCAGCAAGGATAATCATATCATGGGCGTTTAAAAACTCATCCAATATTACTCCTCGACTCTTACCATTAACCGGCAACTCGAATATCGACAACACTTGCTTTTCTTGCCATCCTTGTAGGTTTTTCTCTTTTTTTTAGTTTTTAGAAGCAAAATACCCTGCAACAAAGGTTAGACAAAAAATTCTTGCACAAGTCCTTTCATGTCTCTCGATATAAGTGGCTATCCTATTATTATTTGCAAACTCTCATCTCCCAAAAGTCTGTCAAGTATAAAGTGGGGCTATAGGTGAGGCTTAGCAAAGTATATACATATATTGTCAAATTAAGAAAACCTTCTAATGATTGCTTACCTTCCGAGCCAATGATCATGAGAGTTTCTCCATAATTTAAAGGGTTCAAGGGTAAGAAGATTTAGAATGGTGGACATGTGCAAAGGCATACAAAAAGATTGACTTCAAGGCACAAGCATCATCCTCGTTGTCGGATTGCACATGGTTGGAATTGAGGATATTGTTCTCAAACAACAAGGTGATATCTCTTTGCACTTCTCTAACCATAGAATCCCTTCATTTATTCTTTCTTTCTCTCGAATTTTCTTTCTCTTTTCCGAAACTTTTCATAGGACACTTTTTATAAAACATAGATAGCCAAATTTCCAAAGTGTCTCCCTAAATTTTTAGAGCCTGAACCGAGACCAGAGAGGCCTAGGCTAGCAGGCTCAGGAGGTGTAGGCCGGCCGGCCTGGGGCTTTCCCAGGTCGGATTCGGTCCATCTTTCGAATACTCCTTCCTTTCTTCATCCCAAAATTATGTTTTAAACAAATCATGTGCAGAAACAGAACGTATCCTCATAATTGTGTTGTGGTCAAGGAAGACGATAATAAATAAGATAATCTCAGGTTCGGGTTTTGGAATCCGGTAGATTTCATGAGTTGTTCCAATGAGAAATTCTCATTACCGAATATTGACGTGGCTAGAAATTCAGAGATGAAAAATACGGACATGATCATTGCTCGAAATTAAAACTCCCAAGAGAAAGAAATCCTGACTCAACTCAATGTACATCCAATACTTATGGTGGAACGAATAAAGCTTTTGGATGATAGGATTTTTACTCTCGACTTGTCAAGAACTTGATCAACCTTATGCTTGTAGGGGTTTTATTTTTATGAAATTAAAGTCCTCCAAATCATGCCTTACTCGCAAGCACAATCAAGACCAAGCGCTAGATCAAGGCTCAAGTGTGGGTATTAACATGAATGAATAATTTACTAAGCTCCACAAATACGAATTAATTTTCATGACAACGCTCGTGAACAATTGCTTTAAAGAAAAATAAAGTAAAACTGAATGCATAAATGAAATTGCATGATCCATCAAAAAACAAAGACTCTTTTTATTTTGTTTTCATGACTCAACACTAATTTAAGACTTACTCTCACACATGCGAAAAATAAAGCACACAACACTAGACTATGACTCTCACACATGCGGAATTAAAGACATGCACATGACGAACTTTCGAGTAAACAAAGACCAAAATTCAATCTACGAGTCGTCACACCTTCCCCCCCCCCCATGCTTAGATTATGCGGCGTCCTCGTCGCAATGATATAAAAGATGGGTGTGACGCTCGTCGGTGTTCTCAACGTCACCTAGGGCAATTGCATCAAGGGCGCCCTCATCCTTGCTTTTGTAGATCTCCGACCATCCCGAATAACTTCCTTATGTTGCGGACAAGGAAGTTGTAGTCTCTCTCAACCAAGCTCTTGATGTTGTCCATCCTTCGATCCATTGCCACGATTCGATCGTGACACCTATCGATGGTGGTGCGGAGATCTGTGATTTCATTGCGGCACTTGAAACAGCACCCGGAGTGATGCCTGCTGTGGTTGGGGCTGTCGTCCTTGGGCTCGTCGTCGTCCTTCTTCTTCTTCTTGCCGCTTTCACCTTCGGAGGGGTCGTCTTCCTCCCTTCTCTCCTCATCGGCCCACCCCGACCAATCATCATCGTAGTCACGACCGGTGGCGCCCCATGAACTAGGGCTCATGATGCTCTCCCAATCGCTGTCCCCCGCATAATCCTTCGGCTCCGGGATGTGCTCAATGTAGTTCTTTCTTTTAACTCCGAGGAGGCGCAAGGAACGCCTAGGCGCGGGTGGCTTTTTGTCTTGTCGCTTCTCGCCTTCGTCTTCGTCGCTGCTGATGACGACGACCACCCTTTGGGCTTGAGCTAGCTTCTCGTTGCACCATTGAAGGCCCTTCCCTCCGACGCTAATCCTTGCTTGAGTATTGAATTTCTTCGGAGGGGCCTTCGCTTCACATCGCTTTGCTTCGACAAGGAGGGGCTGCGCACCGGTTGCCGAGATGGGGCTAGGCGTCCTTGGCGTGGGGATGTCGGGCATCATGCCCCTCTCATTGATCTCCATCGCTTCAATCATAGCTCTTGCGCTCGCTGGACCGGCCATTGTCGATGTCTCTCACGACGTGGTGGTGTAGATTGAAAAGTATGAGAGAATAGATCTAACCCGCGCCTCTATTTATGTCCCGAAAAGACTTGGACGAGAAGTCCAAAATCTCTTCGGTTTTGGCATGCGAAATCTATAAGGCATAGGTTTGAAATTTCCTTATCTCGCACCTACCAAAAATTGAGACCGATTCGCACACGAGAAGGCTCAGGCCGGCCGGCCTAGGGGTCCTGGACCGGCCGGCCCAGGGGGTTTTTCAGCCCCCTGGACTCCAACTTTTTCCGAGGTGCTCACCAATAAATTAGAAGCCTATGTTTTACTCAAAGTTCGTCCAAAATAAAAATAAAACTACGAAAATAAAATCTAAAAGAGAGTATGTACAAACTTACCTTGCTTAACGTCGTTAGGCTTGACGTTCCAGTTCCTCCTCCATGGCGTATATGTCGATGTAATGAAGGGGCATGACGTCGGGCTCCAAGAATACCTTTAGTCGCTGTCCGTTCACCACATATTGATCACCTTTCACATCCATGATTGTCACAGCTCCTGTGGGTGAAACCGAGTGTACGACGTATGGTCCATCCCATTTGCTTTGTAATTTTTCTTTGCCAAAAAGTTTGAATCTTGAATTGTAGAGTAGGACCTTGTCTTCTTCTTTGAACTCCTTGTTTTGTAATCGCTTGTCGTAACACCTCTTCATCCTTTCTTTGTAAATTGATGCACTATTGTACGCTTTCAATCTTAACTCCTCCAGTTCGCTTATTTGGATTCTCCTTTTAATTCCAGCGGCTTCCGCATCAAAGTTCATTTCCTTCATTGCCCAATACGCCTTATGTTCTAGCTCAACCGGCAAGTGGCATATTTTTCCATAAACAATCGGGGTTTTGTGTGCTGTACGATATGCCCATAGTGCATCATCTAGTCTCTTCGACCAATCTTTTCCTCCTTTTACCATGGTCTTCTTTAAAATGTCCTTCAATTGCTTGTTCGAAGTTTCCGCTTGTCCGTTTGTTTGGGGGTGATAAGCCGTGGACACTCTATGTTCAATTCCCAATTTCTTCAAGCATTTACCAAAGTCTTTGCCCGTGAAGTGTGTTCCTCCGTCCCTTATCATGATTCTCGGGACGCCATATCGAGGGAAGATTACTGATTTAATCATGTTTATGGCCTCCTCCGTTGATGCCTTCCGACATGGCATAGCTTCAACCCACTTTGAAACATAGTCCACCATCACCAAAATATGCTCAAATCCATGTGAGTTCACAAATGGTCCCATGAAATCGATTCCCCAGACATCAAATAGATCTATTTGCAAGTTGTAGTTCAATGGCATGGCATTCCTTTGCGAGATATTACCCGTCCTTTGGCATTCCGGACAAGTCGAAACAAATCTTTTCGCATCTTCATGCATCTCGGGCCAATAGAATCCACTAGCCCATACCTTAGCTTGAGTTCTAAAGTGCCCATAATGTCCTCCATATCCCGACGAGTGACACTTCCTTAGAACTTCTTCACGTTCCTCCCTCGGTATGCATCTTCTTAGGACTCCATCTTCTCCATATCTATATAAGTATGGTGGATCCCAATAGTATTTTCTTCTTTCCGCGATCACTCTTTTCCTTGCATTCTTGTCCAAGTGATCCAAGGGCATCCCTTTTATTGCCCTTATTATTTCATTCATCCAACTATCTTTGTCGAGAATTCTATATAGGTGATCATCTCTCACTTGATCCTCGATCGTTTCTTTTCCATCATCTCCATGGTTCATCCTTGATAGGTGGTCGGCCACAATATTTTCTGCTCCTTTCTTGTCCCTTATCTCCACATCGAATTCTTGTAGCAATAGGATCCATCAAATCAAGCGTGGTTTAGCATCTTTCTTGGACAAGAGATACTTGATTGCCGCATGGTCGGTATAAACTATCGCCTTTGAATTTACTATGTATGATCTGAATTTTTCGAAGGCGAATACCACGGCAAGCAATTCTTTCTCCGTTGTTGCATAATTAAATTGGGCTTCATTGAGAGTCTTGCTTGCGTAGTAGATAGCATTTACCTTCCCCTCTTTACTTTGTCCAAGAATGGCTCCTACGGCGTAGTCGCTTGCATCACACATGATTTCAAAAGGTAGATTCCAATCCGGAGGTTGCATGATAGGAGCACTTATGAGGGATTGCTTGAGTGTTCGAAATGCATGAAGACAATCACTATCAAAATTGTACTCCACATCTTTTTGGAGAAGTTGTGTCAATGGCTTGGTGATTTTTGAAAAGTCCTGTATGAACCTCCTATAGAATCCGGCATGACCGAGGAAGCTCCTCAAAGATTTGATGTCCGTAGCTGGTGGCAATTTCTCCACGGTTTCTATCTTTGCTTTGTCCACCTCTATCCCTCTCTCGGAGATAACATGACCGAGGACAATTCCTTCTTTTACCATGAAATGACACTTCTCCCAATTAAGCACAAGATCAACCTCTCCACATCTTTTAAGAACTTTCTCCAAATTTGCCAAACAATTTTCAAAGCTAGTACCATGCACAGAGAAATCATCCATGAATACCTCCATAATCTCTTCTATGAAATCTAAAAATATAGCCATCATGCACCTTTGAAAAGAAGCTGGCGCATTGCACAATCCAAAAGGCATCCTCCGATATGCAAAAGTTCCATACGGGCAAGTAAACGTGGTCTTATGTTGATCATCCGGATGAATAGCTATTTGGAAGAATCCCGAGTATCCATAAAGGTAACAAAAGTGTGAATGCTTTGCCAACCTTTCTAGCATCTCGTCGATGAATGGTAGTGGAAAATGATCCTTCCTTGTTGCCTTATTCAATTTTCTATAATCGATGCACATCCTCCATCCCGTGATGGTTCTTTGCGGTATCAATTGCTCCTTCTCATTTTTTCACAACCGTGAGTCCTCCTTTCTTCGGAACGCAATGCACGGGGCTTACCCATTCACTATGTGGCACGGGGTATATTATTCCGGCATTCAACAATTTGTTAACCTCCTTCTTCACCACATCACGCATAGCATGGCTCAACCTTCTTTGATGTTCTATGACCGGCTTGTATTGCTCCTCGAGTTGTATACGATGTGTGCAAAAAGCGGGGCTAATACCTTTCAAGTTGTTAATCGAGTAGCCGATCACCTTTTTGTGCTTCTTCAATAAATTCAGCAACTTGTCCGTCACTTCCGGGCTCAATTCGTCGCTAATAATCACCGGAAAAGTCTTGCCATCTCCCAAAAATTCATATTTCAATCCCTTGGGGAGTGGCTTCATCTCAACATCGGGCGCACCATCCTCTTCTTGATCTAACTCTCCAATGTCTTCAAATTTTTCTTCCTCCAAATTCCCGTGTTGCAGCTTCAACTCTTCCATTGTTTCCACTAGTTCTCCGTCTTGATCATCTTGAGCCTCCCCATTCTCCAAAGCGCGTTGGAGAGGATCCCTGAAAGAATCAATGGAACGAATGCTCTCTACCTCTTCGTTATCAAGAGGTAGAGGTGAAGCAAAAGACGGTTTTGAATGAAATTCAAATGTGCGCTTCTCTCCATCTAGATCAAAAGTGACAATCCCTTTTCCAACATCTAGAACAGCATTTACTAATTTGAGAAAGAGTTTTCCAAGGATTATGCCTTCATGCTTATCTTCACTAGCGTTAATCACAAAAAAGTCGGTATGAATTTTTTTACCCGCTATGGCAACCTTTAGATTTCTAAGCACTCCTAGCGGTTTAATTAATCAACCATCTCCCATGATCAATTTAATGATTGTGGCATCAAGGTTTGATGTTTCGTTAAAAAGCTCAACATAAACCTTGGAACTCATCACACTAACATGGGCGCCAATGTCACATAAAACATTGCAACATTTTGTTCCGTCTATCATGCAATCAACACGAGGTGTGGGTGATGGATTACCTTCGCCTTGATCGTTTCCAATCGCATATACTTGGGCTCTGTGCACGTAGGGTGATGATTCCAATTTCACTCCCATGATCTTTTTGACCTCCAGCACTTCGTCCAAGTCAATCTCTTCCTCTTTTTCTTCAAAAAGTTTCCGAATAATATCACCGGCCGATTCCTTGCCAAATGTATATCCCGTGTGATTATCCAGCGGGAAGTCTTCCACTATCACCTTCGCCATTCCTCGCTGATTTGGATGCGGTCTTGCTTTGTCGAACAATCTTCCGGAGTCAATTGGTATCCAATCCATTTGCTCGAATTCCCTTAGCGATTTGACAGTGCCCATGGTTCTTCCTTTCTTTTCTGGGTCGTCTTTCGTTGCACTCCGAATCGATGCTTCTTCATCGTGGTTTGTCTCTATGACTTTCCCATGCTTTGGTTGTTCTTCCCTCACTTCCGATGCCTCTTTTCTGAAAATTCCAGCAAGCACCCGCACTTGAGATTCTTCCTCGGAGCTTGTCGAACATCATTTTTCCCAATCCCTTCGCATGGCCGCACCCTTGCTGATTTTTTGTAGGAGTTGGGCGGCTTCCGTTAGTGTTTTCTCCATGAGATCTCCTCCTGCACACATTTGAACAAACAACATGCACTCGGGGGTTAGGGAAAAGTAAAAGGTATGCAAGAGTACTTCACCGAAAAATCCGAGCTTCGATCCTTGTTCAATCAATCCATTGAATCTATCCCATGCTTGATCTATCCCTTCTTCTTCTCCTTGCGCGAAGTTGATCACTTGCTTCTGAATATGTTGAACCTTGCTTAACGGAAAGAACTACTCGCAAAATTTCTTCATCAAGTCATCCCAATTTCCTTTTACCTCGAAGGATGCAAGTGCAAACCATCTTCTCGCTTCTTCCGCAAGTGAGTATGGGAAAAGATTCCATCTAAACCAAGCTAGCGGAACTCCGTCTTGTTGTACCGTGTTGCATAGCATTGTGAACCACTTGATATGTCTATATGGGTTGTCCGTCTCATCTCCTCTAAAGGGGTTTGCCGCCGCCATCTTGATGATTTGAGGCTTGATCTCGTACTCGGTGCCTCACAACACCGAATCTGATTTTTGCATGTCAAAGTCCTCCGATCGCGGGTTTACATAATCCCTCAGTGATTTTTCTCCTTTCTCCACTGTTGAATGAGATGGGCCATCTAGACAATCAAAACAAAAACAAGAAAACAAAAAATTTCTAGGGAAAAGGTTAGGTGTTAGTAACCAACAAAATTAATACAAAGTTAAACGTAGCAAAATCGCTTGCTCCCCGGCAGCGGCGCCAGAAAAGCTTGTTGACGCTCCTTAGAGCGCTAATTTACGTACCACAAGCGCACGGATCGTGTAGCTTTTCCCTTAGAGTATTCCCCCAAGGTTTATCAATCCACGGAACAAGTGTATTACTATGCTTAACTAAGCACTAATGATGTTGGTAAAAGATCTATATTGAATGATTGAGTGTGAAATAGATCTAATCTAACCAATCTAATCTAATCTAGACTAGTGAGCAATGGTAGGTGTGTGCACAAGATATGAAGAGCATTTGTCCATAGGGTCTAGGATCACTAGAGGTGTAATCGCCAAGCAACAAAGAACGGATCTAATCTACCAAAGGTGTGTTCCAAGATCAAAACCTTTCCCTCCCGCATACTGTCACTACACGAGGATAATCGGTAACGAATCAACAAGAACACGATAGTTGATGTAATCTAAGTAAACCATGCAAGAGCAAAGCAAACCCAAAGCCAAGTCGCGAACTATTAGGCATCAAAGCATCATCAACAAGAATCGTGATAGATCAATCTCATAAAGGATTCGGCAATTACGACTCAAGATCTCCTTACAACCCCATGAACAAACGAGGAATTTACCCCATGAAGCTAAGCAAAGCGTAGTCGATCATGGTGGTGAAATCTCCGGCAAGGGATGGATCCCTTGCTGTCCTCCAACTTGCAGCGGCGCCGAGGGACGATGAGGCCTCCGGTGTCGCCTTTCTCTTGTGTCTAACTCGAATGTATCTCTAGATGTTCTTCTCTGGATCCTCTAGATGCCCCCCTTTGACGGCGGCTTCGGGGTATTTATAGGCAGATATGGTCGGTGGCTTTGGTAAAACATAGATTAGGGTTGATGCATACTTCGTGCTGAAGAAAACTGAGACCGATTGGGCTCCGAAATGGGCTAGGCCGGCCGGCCCAAGGGCTCCAGGCCGGCCGGCCTGGGCCCTTTCTGGTCCCTTTCGGTCCCATCTTTCGCGTGTGTCCTCTTCCTCTTATTCCTCATCTTAGCCCAGTTGTAACCATGCGTCAAAATATCTCCGAAAATGTCCAATTTCCTGTCAAAATGCAACATGCTCGAAAATCCAGGACAAAATCGAAAACAGTCATGTTCGGGTGCCAAGTGGCGGGTTAGTACATGAATCATCCCGAAGAATTTACCAAAACAACTCCTAATCATATAGTAAAATGGGTACTTAAGGAGCGCCAACAATTAGTAAGAATTCAAAATGTAGCTTTAGAAAGAATGAAGAAATTAGTGAACTTACCCAAGTCTCCTTGTACTCGGCGAGGCTACGGCTCCCTTGATGATGTGCCAGACCCAGCATCATCAAGCGGCGCTCCCGGCATAAGGCTTGCTGGCAGGCCCAGTCCTCGCTGATCCACTTGTCCACCGTCATAGATCAGCACTCGCCCTTGTTTGCGCACCAGTTCGGAGGCACCTAAACGTAATGAAGTGTATGACATATTTTAATATTAAATACAAGATAAATGAGCAGAGATGGCATTTATTTACTGTTAAGTACTAGTCTCGCGTGAGGAAGATGTCCCTTGCGGCTCGTTTCTTGACACTCCTCTTCTCGACGTCGGCGCAGTACACAACAACGGCCTGGACACGCGCCTCGTAGTGCATGTCCTTCACCAGCTTGTAGCAAGCCTGGTGAGCCTACTCGTTCGCCGGGCCTTGTGGCCTTTCTCGCATCTGTAGAAATCCTGCAAATATACTAGATAATTGCAATCATCATTCCAAAAATTAAAATAGAATGTGATATTTTGACCATTTTAGTGCGAGGATGACTTACCCACAACTCCCCGACCACCCGCCTCGCTTTGGTGCCGAAGTTCCTTCCTTCGCGATCAGTAGCGTCTGGGGTGGCCATGTAGTGGTCCCACATGTATGCCGGCTCCAGGACCCCGGCATGCATCATGAGACCGGGGAAGTGCAACCTGCACAGAAGACCCAAGATACCATTGGGCTTCCGTTTGTGGTCACCAGGCTGCACAAAGACCCACCCCCTGCAAGAGTGTTTAAGGTAAAATTTTAGTTAGTATTGTGGTTTTAAACATATATAATGCATAATAAAGAAGTACTAACATACTTACTTAGGCTCTGCTGGCCGAATCATCGGGCGTCTCGCTGGAGGTATCAGCCGTCGCGGGAGTAGCGACGATCCACGCAACCACACCTGCAGCTCAGCTCCTGCCGCTCCCTCCTCGGCCTCCTCCTCGTCCTCCTCCTCCTCCCTATCCACGTGCTCCTCCTCCTCCTCGCTCCCCTGCTCCTCCTCCTCCTCCTCGTCCTCTATAGGAGAAGGGGTCCTCTCCCTCCTCCTCATCCTCACCTTATCTCCTCCACCTCTCTCACTACCTCCTCCTCCACCTCTCCCTCTCCCTCTCCCTTTCCTTCCCCCTCCTCCACCACCTTTGCGAACACTACGGCTCCCGGACCCCTCAGGTGCATCGGACCCACTACCGCCTCCTCCACCACTGTCCCTATACAAGGAGCTGAGCCAAGTCATCTTGCCACCGCCTGTCATCTTTTTTTAGTTACCTGAAATCAAAAGGAGTGACCAAATCAGTCAATATAAACAATACTTGCAAATAGATGAAAATGAAGAAAATATAACTACAAATTAACATAACATATATTAAATATTGCGAGTCATACATGTATTAGAAGTGGTCATCATAATTGGGATTAGCTGAATCGTAATCCTCATCATCACTATCCTCTATGTCAACATAACCAGCAGTATCCGAAGGAGGAATGTCGTCTTCACTGTCTCTACGAACGGGAGACGCCTAACTGGTTTACGCGATCTACGAACTTGATTTACTAAATAAACTAACTAAACTCTAATTTAGTTATCAATATATCGGTTGTAAACTAAAATAAACAGACTAAATATACTAAACCAAACTTTAAAACTAAATAGACAATTAAAGATATGAATATCTAAATTCTAGTTAACATCTAACAAAAATATATAAATAACTATCAACAAAAACTAAACTGGACTTAAAAACTAAATAAACAAATAAACGTATGAATATCTAAATTCTAATTGAATTCTAGTTAACATCTAACTAAGAATATAAATAACTACTTAAATAAACTAAACTAAAATTAAAAACAAACTAAACAATTATAGCTATCAATATCTATCTAACTAAATAGTTCTAATTGAATTGTAGTTAGCATTTAACCAATAATATAAAAAACTATTTAAATAAATTCAACTAGAATTAAAAACTAACTAAATAATTAAAAACTAACTAGAATTAACATCTAACTAAAAATATAAATAACCTTCTAAATAAACTAACAAATTAAACTAAATAAACTAACAAAATACACTAAATTAATTAAAAAATAATACCTTGCCGGCCAGGCGTGGAGGCGGCGGCGCGGCACTGGCCGGTGGCGGCGCGGGACGCGGGCGGCGCGGGGCGCGGTTGGCGCGTGGGGCCCGGGGCGGCGACGATGGCGCGGGGCCCGGGCGTGCAGGCCGCCGCGGTGCAGGGAGCGGCTGGCGCCGGCGCGGGACGTCAGTGGCCCGGGCGCGCGGGCGGCGAGGCCGAGGACGAGGGCATTGAGGGCGCGGGCGAGGGCGGCGGTGGGCGGCGAGGGCGGCACTGGTGAGCGGCAGCGGTGGGCGGCGAGGGCGGTGGTGGTGTGGGGAGGCGGCGGCGCAGGCGCTGTGGAGAGGAGTGAGCGAGAGTGGAGAGGTGAGGAGTGGAGTTCCGTGAGGCGTTTAAGTCCTCGTGGCCGTTCTTTGCTGAGTGCCCGATCGGGTTTGCAGAGTGCCCCCAATCAGGCACTCGGCAAAGCCTTTTAAAAAAACAAAAAACAAATCTTTGCCGAGTACTCCCAATCCGGCACTCGGCAAGGCGTTTAAAAAAAACAAAAAAAAAACTTTGCCGAGTGCCATTGATCCGGTTCTCGACAAAGTAATTAAAACAAATTGCCGAGTGCTGGCAAATATGGCACTCGGCAAATAATTTTTCTAAGAGAAAAACAACTGGCTGCAAAAAATGATATTAATATTCGAATTCAAGGAAAATCCATTATTTCATACATTATTATTTGAAATTCAAATTAGAACAATTCACATTTCATGTTGTAGCGAAAATGGCCTCTCATGCCATATTTCAATCTAATGTTTTGGTGATTGATGGCACACACAACACTTGGACTAATATATGTGTTAAGATGATCATTATTAGGCTTATAGGTCCAAGGGATGAAAAGATACAAAACCCCAAAGAAATCAGGTCGAAAAGACCAGGATAGAGGTAATTTGCACTCACCGGTTAAACCAGCGTGAGGCAAATTACACTCACCGGTGCAATGGGCTCAGAGAAGACTCAGTTAGCAGAGTGCACCGGTTGAACCGACGTTGAAGAAAGTTGATGGCGTCGGTGCAATGGATCCAGAAGCTAAGGCAAGGTCTATACACCGGATGAACCGACGATTGGATCTTGGTGAACGTCGGTGCAGTTGTCCAGAGAGTTGGTTTTTCAGAGTTCACAGGAAAACTACACTCACCGGTTAAACCGACGCAGCATCGGTTGATTGCCCGTGCACGTAACGGCTAATTTTTGAGGCGGGCAGTTTAGTATCACCGGTTGAACCGACTATGGCTATTGGAGGAGCGTCGGATTAACCGGCCACTACAAAAAATCTGTTGATCCATGATGATTGAATTTCGTCATAGATCACTAAAAAACCGTCATAAAACAGTATCTATGACGATCTCAAATAGCGTCATGTATTGAGCATCACAGATCACACCTCGTGACGTTTCTTAAATTTTCATCATAGATTGGTTGATCCATGACGTTTTAAAACCGTCATAGAATGTCTCTGGGCCCCCTGAAGCCCAACCCAAGCCCGGTTTCTATGACGAAAATTAACGTCATAGATTCAATTGTCACATCATGCAGTGGCTGCTAACATGGCAATGATGTGGATTGTGGTGATGATGTGGCTTCCACATGGATGCTGACGTGGACAATGATATGGGTCTATTGCATATAGCCCATTTATGTATCTGCTAATGAAAAAAAATAGCCCATTTACATCCAGCCCATTTTTCTGATCAATCCATCATAATTTCAGCCCATCTCAAGATATAAAGAAGCCCATATATAAATAAATTCTTATCCAACATCTGATCACATACATACATCAATGATTTTCGATTCAACATGAAATCAGTCTAACTCTAGTTATCTAGCACAAAATCTCAGAATACAGCAAATAAAAAGTAGCTTCAAGGCCTGCCCAAGTTTTGTATTCATGCTCACATCCACAAGCACATATGCTAATGCCCAGACCTCTTTGCCGATGAATCTACAAGTTAAATTGTAAATAAAAGACAATCAAAATGGATTACTTAAACAGCCAAATGGGAGATGATTTATGTGGCAGTGACCTGTAGAGGTAGAGGTGATCACCAAAAAGAATCAGCACAAGGGCATTACAGTTTGTACATGTTTATGCATTGACGTGAGCAACAAAAGAGAAAAATCATATGGTCTTTCTATAGTAGACATTTAGCTAGCCATTTCAATCATGAGTTCAGGTCACTCAGTATGGAAGAATTGCTGATTGGTCAAATAAACAAGCTAACAACTTCTGTAGTAGTCATGCAAATAAACAAGCTAACAGCTTCTGTACTAGTCTTGCAAATAAACAAGCTAACAGCTTCTGTACTCGATGACAAGCAAGAGCTGCGCTAATTATGCTGCTAGAATTATCAGTAGGTTTTATTTTTTCATTTCAACTCAACTAGTTCACAAGATTATCAATACAAAAATGTGCAGGTTTCAGACAAAGATGCGCTAATTATGCTGCTAGAATTTAACTAAAAGCACAATCAGGAAGAGGGAATTACTGCACAAACATAACTCTGCTAGAATGTCAAGTGTTCTGTGCAAGTATATTTTTCAGGAATAGAAAGGAGCAACAAATAGAAAAACATGCAGGTGAGGAGAAAGATTGATCAGCAATTACCTAACCTAAAGCCTAAAAGGCGTTGCTTCCCTTTGTCGAGCAGCAGCAGACCCAGAGAAAACAGCTAGGATAGGTAAGAAAACAGCAAGAAGTACAACTAAAAATCATTGGACCCATGCAGAGGGGTTAAGAGAAGGCGGCCCTCATGGTTTTACCATAGCAGCAGGCTAGAAGTCCACCCAGTAGAACGGAAGCAAATGAGGACAAGCAGATCCACTCGATTCCTTCATAGATCAAAGGAGAAAGTGAGAAATCTCACCAGATTTACATGTAATCCTATGCAATTAGATGCTGAAAAGGAAGAAATCAAGAGGGGGTACAAATATTTTCTTGGCTTTGCACCACGAGATCCGAAATTGACACTGCAAATCAAAAAACGAGAAAGAGGTAGGAGATTAGAGGCTGCACATAATCGATGAGAAGCAGGCAGAGGAGAGGATTGCTAGGAGAGGAGACAAGGGCGCAGGCGTCTCGCCGTCGGGCACCGCCGTGCACCCCGGATGCGGCCATTTCGAATGCGGTCGCCTGGTGCCCCGTGGCGGTAGCCCACCGAGCCGCCTGCTGGAGCTTCGCTTCCCACCAAATGCTGTGCTCGAGCTCCGCGCCGGATCTCAGCCCCGCTACCCCGCAGCATGGAGGAGGGCGTCGCGGGTGGACGGAGGACAAGAGGAGATGCGGCTGCGGTCACAGGAGGTGGTGGTGGCGGCGGCGGCGCAGATCCGTGGCGGCCACGGCTAGGAGGAGTAGCGGCAACGGCATCGGTGGCGGTGGCGCGCGGCTAGGAGGAACGGCGTGTAGAGCTCCTGCACCTAGACCGGCCGCGCGTCCTTGGCCGCTGCGGGCTTGGGCGATAACAACGACGCCAGGACCGCCGCGCAGCGGTGCGCCTTCCTCCCGGCCGCCGCCTGCCGCGACCGACTTGGTGAAGCCTTCCGCAGTCCTGGCGGTGGTGAGGGGATGGGGGAGAAGGGATAGAGGCACGGGGAGGTGGAGGCGGATCTGAGCGGGTTGAGGGTGCGACGGGATGGAGGACTAGGGTTTGTGTATCTTTTTATACTATGGTGCTGCAATCAGAGCCATTGGATTGATAATGAACGGTCACCAATAATTGGGTTAGTTGGGCTATTTGGGCCTTGTTTCATTCCTGGTCTGTTAAATGTTTTTCTTTTTATTTTTCTATTTATTGCACCATTATGAACTAATGCATAAAAATAATCATCTTATATATTTCAATAGATTTTTTATATATAGTACACTACGTATAAGTTATTTTGTAGAAGTTTCAACAATTTTCTGATTCATTTGTCATTTTTAATAATTTAAATGATTTTCTACGGGTTTATTGAAATTATTTAGAATTTGAACTAATGTATCTCAAATAATATTTATAAAATTTCAAAAATATTGTTTAGGTATATATGTTCTGTTATAGCTTGTATCCTATAAATAGATGAAAATTTCAAAAGTTTGCTAGGGATAATTCAAGCTTCTACTTTCCCCCTTGTTACAAAATAATGATAATAATACCTAAAACTTTTGAAAAATTCTGTAAATTGTCGTAGAATCATTTTATGGATGTATAAATTTTCCATAAAAAACTCGTATGCATCTCAATTTTTGACACCACCTTATGCCGACCATAATATTAAAAAATACCAAGTTACATTAGCAATTGTTATGCAAAAAAATGCTTTTCAATGCTCTATTTTGTTGGAATAAAACATGTCATATGAAAACAATCAAGATATAGCAATTAACATATAAATAAAAGCCACAAAACAAAATATTTTGATTTTTAGAAAAATTCAGAAAAAAGAACCTTCAAATTTGGAGTTGTTATGAGGGAGAAATACTGACTACAAAATTTAATTCCGGATTAAAAAGTTCCGGATTAAAAAGAAAAGGATGAATCACACATCTGCTCTTCAATGCAGGGCCACAACAATAATATATAAAAAGTTTAATTGCCCTTTGCCTTCACAAAAGATGGCTCGGCGAACTGGTAGGCCGCTTTGTTCTTGCTTTGGTGATCCGTGTTCTAACCCCCAATGCCCCATTTCGCCTCTTTTTTTGTTCGAATTAAAACATGGGATACCTTGTATAAAAGACATAACATCTTACAATGACCTACGAACAATATGTAGCGTAATGGAAAGGTGATGCCCCTTTTTAACCCGAGGACCAGGGTTCGAACCCCCCTTGCGCCCCTTATTTTTTCGAATTAAAACATGGGATACCTTGTATAAAAGACATAACATCTTACAATGAACTACAAACAATGTGTAGCGTAATGGAAAGGTGATGCTCCTTCTTAACCCAAAGACCAGGGTTCGAACCCCCCTTGCGCCTTTTTTTTTAAACCATACTGATAATTTAACTAAAAAAAGTAACGCCTCTTTTAAAACCATACTGATAATTGGTAAGTCATTATTTTATATCTTTGATATTTAAGACTATGTTTCGAATCTCATATGTGAAAATGTTTTTGCTCTTTTTAAATAACTAATTAAGACCACATTGTGAAGTAAAATGTAAAACTAACAATCTTATAGATCCCAATAAAAAAGAAGTAGCTCGCATATTGTGTTTATATGTTTATGAAATATGCCTCAAACTAAAATCTAGTAATAGAATAATACGCATATTTCCAACATGATTTGAATGTAATTAAAACTTATAACGAACATGGCACCATTTATGCCATTTCAAGTGATTTTGGTGATCAAATGACAACACAACACTTGGACTAATATGATTGTTAAGATGATCATTCTCAGGCTTTTAGGTTCAAGTGATGACAAAGAGAGAAGATAGGAGTAGCAAGGCCCGAAGGGCCGCCCCTACGGGGGTTCCGCTAAGCATCGGTGCATCCGACGCTTGTCGGAAGAACCGACGCTATGATGTTTAGTACAGAAGGGAATCGAAGCCAAGTCAGCCTATAGGCACCGGTTGAACCGACGGTCCAAGAAAGGGCATCGGTGCATTGGGCGTACTGTGTACCAGAGACGTCAAGTGCCCAGGAGAAGTTTCTTCAGCACCGGTTCAACCGACGGTGCATCGGAGTATTGCGTCGGTGCAATGACGTCAGCGCCCAGGAGAAGATTCTTAAGCATCGGATGAACCGGTGATGCATCGGTACAAATCATCGGTTCAACCGGTGATCACTGCGTCAGCTGTCAGGAGTTCAACGGCTACTTCGGGTTATGAGTGACCGGAAGAACCGACGCTACCTAGCCAGAGGCATCGGTTCTTCCGGTGATACGCAGATTTTCAGCTGACCGTTGGAGCAACGGCTACAAGACTTGGTGGCCTATATATACGCCTCACCCCGGCCATTTGAAGATTGCTGGAGTCCCAAGACACCTCAAACACATTCAAGAACATCTCCAAGCCATACAAGAGCTCATAGATCATATCCTTAGCTTATAGCACTAGCTTTGTAAAGTGTGAGTGCTAGATTAGCTCTTAGTGAGTGTGATTGCAAGGCCTTGAGCCTTTGTGCTGTGGTTCTCTAGTGAACCAAATCAAAAGCTTGGTGCGCCGGCACCTTGGAGCTTTGAAGCTCGCCGGCAACGTCATCGACCCTCCAACTTGGTGTGGAGCGGCGACAACATCTTTGTACGGGGGATGTGGAGACCCCCATCCTTTGTGGAGAAGCTCCTTAGTGGAACCCGGGGCCAAGGTGACCGTGATTGTGTTCACGGAAGAGACTTGGTGGCCGAGTAGCAATACTCTTAGTGAGTGCTACAACAACGTGGATGTAGGTGTGCCTTTGTGGCTAACCGAACCACGGGATAAACACCTGCGTCAAGAGTTTGCTATCTCCTATCCCGCTCATTAAGCTTCCGCATTTCATACTAGCAATTTATATGCATTTACTTTCATAGAATAGTTTCTTGATAGGAAAGGCTACAGGTTGCTAAACTCTTTTGGGATAGGGGTTTCACACTAGAACAATCTAGTTGCACATCTAGATAGCATGTTTTAGTTTAACATTTGTGCAAACTAGTTGGAGCCATAGGTCTAAGTTTTTATTAGTGGCTAATTCACCCCCTCCCCCTCTTAGGCTAGAGCACCCGATCACTTTCAAAACTAAATAACGAACCATGGCCCAACCAAGGAGGGGGCCGGTGGTTAGTTGTGATCGACTCAAACCCACTGCGCCTGTATAAAAATGATGAATGCCAAAATATATACTAGTCAAAATAACTATGACGATTTTTGTGACATTAATGCTGAAACGTCATTGTTTTGTGGGCTCGATTATGACGAATTCAATAAAACGTCATATTTTGTGGGCTCAATTATGACGAATTCAATAAAACATCACAAAGTTCTGGGCCTAGGGTCCATACCTTTAAATTCGTCATAGATTGTGTGCAATTGTGACGCTTTATTAAAATGTCATAAAATTTCCGTCATAGATCACCACATTTCTTGTAGTGGGCGTTAGGGGCTTTTCAGACAGCTTTTCTCCAACGGCTATATTTGCTTGTGCTTCCTATATATACCCCCATGACCGGTTGTCACACATGGTTGGAAGCCTCGAGAGGTGAAGAAAGTGCTGCCCAAGCAAAGATCCATCACCAACCATCCTAGAAGTGCTTAGTGTCATATCTAGCTTGTGAGAAGCTTTGAGAGAGTGCTTTGTGCACTTGTATAGGCTTAGTTCTTGAGAGAGCTAGCTTAAGAGAAGTCTTGCCGAGGCAAGCAAAGCATTCCCGTCGACGACCCTCCGACTTGGTGTGGAGCGGTGCCGACACTTTGTACGGGGGAAGAGGAGACCCCCTCCTTGGTGGAGAAGCTCCGTAGTGGATTTCGGCCGGGTGACCGAGAGAGACGGTGGCGGTACACGAGACTCAGTGTCTTGTGGGCACTTGCCTTTGCTTGCCGGTGCGCCTTGGTGGCCTAGTGGAAGACGGTGATTGGAAGAGCCTCGGTGTCCCGTGGACGTAGGCGTTTGAGCCGAACCACGTTACATAACCGTGTCTACTCGGGAGTTTGCATCCCTCTTGCACTTACCTCTTTACTTACTGCATTACGTTTCCGCATTTACTCCATCTTGCGTGCCTTTATTTTCCTAATTAGTTTGATTAGGATTGGCTATAGGTTGCAAGTCTTTTGGGGTAAGTAGATAGTGGTATAGATAAACCTCAGTCATAACTAGCATGTGTAGGACGTATTAGGTTTATCTCATGCAAGTAGTTTGAGCCCTAGGTTAGAAAGCAAATTAACGACCCTATTCACCCCCTCCCCCTCTAGGGTCGGACACCCCGGTGATCCTTACACATGTTTCATTATTTTATGCAAAAAAACTATTATTTCATGTATTTCATTGTTAAATTTAATTTATATCAACAAAATCGTTTTGATCAGGTGTTTCACAAAATTTTAATGAATATCAATTTAATATCTTGCCAAAATAACTTAATAATTTATGGTTCATAATTTTATGAAGAAAAATCTATTATTTGATGCGTCTAAAGTTCAAGTTCACACTAAATATATTTATTTCCAATGAGTGGCAAAAAAATATAACGAACTCAAAAATTAACCCAAATTTCATGGGGCACATACTTTGTTGTCATTTGTCTATACAAAAAATTTCACATTGAAAATCCTATGCGACTTTCATTTCGAGTACAAATCCTTCCGACTAATCCGCAGCTCTCTGAAACTTCTTCGGAGATCCTCTGGTTTGTAAGCAGCGTACATTATCACTTGTCCGAAGCGTTGTGAATTTTTTTCACACTATCGCCGCATGAAACCATGACATTTCAACAAGTCCCATGATTTTCAGACTTTATTTGCTATTTTTTATTTTTTCCGAACGTCCGTGCGCAGGTTTGCGGTCAAGTTTCGTGATAAACATGCTTCAAGTATTCAGTTCTAACATGGATACGGCATCAGTTTTGATCTAGATACATGAATATCACTTTTCCTTTCAATGATTTCGAAATTTCGACCCACTTCTAATTTACAAATAACTTCAAAGAATATTCCTCGTAAATAGAAAAAAATAACAAAATATAATAAAACAATCAATAAAAGTCTCATATGCTACCAGGTATTAACTTTTCAAATTTGAGTTGATTATACAAAAGTTTGAATGCAAAAAAAAATAGAAACTCTTTGCCGAGTGCCAGGTGGCAGGCACTCGGCGAAACTGGCTTCGCCGAGTGCCCGCTGCAAGCACTCGGCGAAGTTTAGTCTTTGCCGAGTGGCAGCCTTGCAGCACTCGGCAAAGGTAACGTCTGTTAGCCACCCCTAACGGCCGGTGCACACCGGGTGCGCGTGCTGGGCACGTGCGCCCACTTTGCCGAGTGCGGGCCCAGCGGCACTCGGCAAAGATAAAAGATGCCGAGTGCCCCTTCTTTGCTGACGGCCGGCACTCGGCAAAGAGGCGCTTTGCCGAGTGCCCGTGTTCTGGCACTCGGCACATATGAGTTTTCCGGTAGTGCCTGATGATTTTGAATTTGGCACAGCCTCCAAATTCTGGGGTGCGGCCTTCTGTAAATACAAAATAGGCCTGAAGATGCATGATGCTGTGTGAATGAAGATGGTACAGGACGTGAACATGATGCTGCGAATAAAGATGTTTCAAGAAAGACATGAAGAACATGATGCTATGAATATTATGCTACGAATATAGATGATAGCCATAAAGATGAGCAAATGTGTACAAGCTAATTATTGCTTGTCAACCTCAAGGCTTCCGTTTCATGCTCGAAACCATTTGCTAGAAAAATCAGTTATTTTATGTATCAAACAAATGTGCAAGCTACGATTATGAAGTGATTTTGTTTTTTTCCGAGAGTGCGCAAGAGAACTGCGCACCATTCCATTAAGAAAAAAGAATAAGTTAAGGGAAGCATATACGTTTTCACACTCCCTTCCCTCTAATAAAGGTGCCTAGAGGACGGGTCAGACGCAGCAGAGCGACACCCGAGGAGTGGATTTCCCGTGAGCAGGGGGGACAGGAGACGGCCTGGGTTATGCCCTCGCACAGTTCACAGGCCCCCCAACGTTACACACACCCGGTCATTATGAAGTGATTTTGTGAGCTCTAGTCAACATACTTCGGCAACTTAAATTTCGACAAATGATGTGGCTTTCCATACATATATTTTTACTGAGTAATAGGTATATGCATGGGAGTACAAATACATAAATAAGTACCAAAATAATATTGTGTGGTATTAATATGACATATATAAGGTTTATTGCATACATGCCACCGTTATTCTCACAGTACTAAAATATACCATTACAATTCACGATATTATACACTACTGGAACAACACACATTCGTCCGTGGCCGTTAGTACCGGTCACGGCTTTGGCCGGTACTAACGTGCAAATTTAGTACCAGGCCAAAGGAACAGTGGTCCTGGGAGCTTATTAGTACCGGCTGGTGGCTCCAGCCGGTACTAAAGTCCGCCACCGACAGGCTCTGACATCCGCCACCGACAGCTAGTGACAGTTTAGTACTGGCTGGTGGCTCCAACCGGTACTAAATGTGGCGCATTAGTACCGGCTGGAGCCACCAGCCAGTACTAATGCGCCCACTATAAATTGGCACCCTTCTTCCTCCCCGAGCCCGAGCCAGTGCCATTTCACCAGAGAAGCTCGAGCTCGGGGTTGTTCTTCCCTTAGAGAGTTGCCGCCATTTGTTCTAGTTTTAGTGAGTGTTCTAGTTATCCAAGTACGCCAAAGGTTTGCACCTTCATCCTCTCTTCATTGATAGTCTTTATTCTTCGTTTTATGCTCTATAGTTAGAGAAATTTGTGACTTTTAGAAATAGTGAGGATGAGTATGATTTCTTTGATTTATGCAATGATTTGAGATATATAGAACCGATGACTTGAATGTGGGAGTAGGTTTATTGGATAGGTTGAATATGAAAAATTTATAGACATATTTTTCAATCATTTTCTATATATTACAAATGACCGTAGCACATTTTTTATTTTTAGATTCAGATGAGCATGTGGATAGTAGAAATTTTTAGAATGATTGTAGTAGATATAGCCATAATGTGGATAGTTAATTTTTTTATAATGAACTAATGAAAGAATTATAATAGATTTTTTTATTATGAATTGATTATTTTGACACTCTAGTGATGTATTTATTCAGGCTCACATTGAAACTATCTATAAGCTAAAAAAATCTTTATTTCGAAACAAGTATACGTCATTAATCTCCATCCAATAGTGATGACACTACCTTTCGGGGAAACACTATGCGCTATATGGACGTCGCGAATCGGCTGGTTGCATCACCAGCACTTCCGATTGATACGAAGACAGCATTTGACGCAGTCAGCGTGGCCGTTGTTGCACTGAGAGCATATCAACGAGCACGCTGCCTGTGCATAGTGCTGTGTTCCTATTAACCGAAAATATTGGTGCTGCGACTGGCCGATTGGTGACATCCTTGTACCGCACCGTGTCCCCCTGAAAGGCATTGTTATCACCGCAGGGTCGAGGTTACCGACATATTCATTTTCCAAAATAAAGTTTTTTTTTCTTCTAGATGGTTTCTAGATATTGAAAATAGTGTCCTCCTGGAATTGAAGGGTGTCAAAATAATTAGGAGTTATAGAGATTTATTTCAATTAATTAGAGATTTCTCTCAATTAATTTATTCAGGTTTTTTTGATTGAGAATTAATGTGATTTTGCATTGTAGTTCAAAGACACTTACCAGCAAGTGTGAAATGTAAACGAAGTAGTGTTGCTATTGGGGCATTAGTCACATTGTGCCTGCTCTGTCACAGCTCTTTCTAGACCCTTCATTATGTAGATAGGGTGAGGTCAAGACCGACGAAGAATACGGGCTTAGAGAGAGCTGTGACATAGCACGGCACAGAATGATGATTAATACCTCAATAGCAACTCTAATTTCATTACATTTCCGACTTCATTGTAAGTGCCTGTGCAATTCGAATATGAGGATATAATGATGTACATATTTACATTGTAATTGTAAGAGTTTTTTCAATCAATTTGAAAATTAATTTGATTTATTTTAATTAATTTATTCAGATTTTATTGTAATTGTAAGAATTTATAATGTTGTAAAAAATAATAGTGTTTTCCAATAAAATATGGCTTCAGCAGCTGGAGGGAGTGGCACCGGTGGGGGTGATCGTTGTGGAATGTATGTGTCGTGGAATAAAATGTGTATGTGTTGTGGAATCTATGTATGTGTTGTGGAATGCATCGTTTGGTATTTGTTATGCATTTAGTTGCATTATTTTGGCACTCTAATGATGTATTTATTGTGGCTCATATGGAAACCATCGAGAAGTTTAAAAAATGTATGTTTCGGATCATGAATATGTCGTTAACCTTGATCCTTCGGTGAAAACTCTGATATTTGGGTCTAGAATCGATATCCACGATGCGGTGCGGTATATATGAGGACGCGATCAAGGAGTACGGTCTTGGTCCCAATAATGAAATCCTCGATGGTTTTAGAGGAAGTGACCCTGAGACAAAGCCTTTGCAACATGTATTTATTAATTTGGACTTCTATTAATTTTGTATTTCAAAGTTAAATTAGCAAAAAATGGCTTTTGTATTTCATTATGTTATGTGCCAATTTAAATGATATGGATACAAGTAAAATAATGTTATTACTTAATTCAAAATTGTAGATCGATGGACCGACAATGGATGTACGGCGACCAGTGCACTATGGCATGGATTAATGGTCTAAAGTCTTTTCTCGATGCGGCGGAGGCCCACAAGTCATCGAAAGTTTTATGTGTTGTTCGTGCCGCGTTTGCCAAAATAAAAAGGAATACTCTAAGAGGAGCACTCTACACGCCCACATTTATGAAAAGGGTTTCATGGATAACTATACTCTTTGGACCAAGCACGGTGAACCTGGAGTTGTGATGCAAGATGGTGAAGAAGAAGATGATCATAATATTGCAGACTGGGCTCATCTATATGAAGCAGGAGCCTTTGAAGATGAACCCATGGACGATTCTGAAGAAATGGACGAGGCTGGAGAAAATGCAGCAGAAGACCAACCACCTGATGAATTAGGTCAGGTTCTAATGGATCCACAAAGAGACTGTGAAACTTTAAAGGAGTCAAAGAAGTTTGAGAAGATGTTGGAGGATCACAAAAAATTATTGTATCCAGATTGCAAGCAGGGGCTTAAAAAGTTGGGTACCACACTTGAAATGCTGCAGTGGAAGGCAGCTAATGGTGTCACCGATAAGGGATTTGAGGAGCTACTTGGAATCGTAAAGAACATTCTTCCAGAGGGAAATGAACTGCCCTCTACAACATACGAAGCAAAGAAGGTTGTTTGCCCTCTTGGATTGGAGGTACAGAAAATTCACGCATGTCCTAACGATTGTATTCTCTATCGAGGCAAAGAATATGAGAAACTGGATGCTTGTCCTGTATGTGATGCAAAACAATACAAGATCAGGCAAAATGATCCTGGTGAGGTCGACGGGGAGCCCGTCAAGAAAAAAGTTCCCGCTAAGGTGATGTGGTATTTCCCAGTAATACCACGTTTGAAGTGTTTTTTCAGAAATAAATCCAATGCTAAATTGATGCGGTGGCACAAAGAAGAGCGTAAGAAAGATCAGATGTTGAGACACCCTGCGGATGGGTCCCAGTGGAGAAACGTGTATAGAGATTTCCCAGATTTTGATAACGACCCAAGGAACATAAGGTTCGGTTTAAGTACGGACGGAATGAATCCATTCGGCGAGTGGGGCAGCAGTCACAGTACATGGCCTGTGACCCTCTGTATGTTCAATCTTCCTTCTTGGCTATGCATGAAGTGGAAGTACATGATGATGCCGGTGCTTATCCAAGACCCAAAACAACCGGGCAATGATATTGACGTGTACCTAAGACCGTTGGTTGATGAACTTTTGCTACTGTGGAAGGAGGAAGGTGTACGTGTTTGGGATGAGTACAAACAGGAGAATTTTGACCTGCGAGCATTGCTTTTTGTTACCATCAACGATTGGCCTGCACTTAGCAATCTGTCCGGACAGTCGAATAAGGGATACCAGGCATGCACTCATTGTCTAGAAGAAACCGACAGCTTGTATCTAAAAAATTGTAGGAAGGTCGTGTACATGGGTCATCGTCGATTCCTTCCCCTCAACCACCCCTTAAGAAGAAAAGGAAAACATTTCAAAGGGGAACCAGAAACTCGTGCTAAGCCTATATTCCAAAATGGGAAGCGTGTTTTCTCGATGGTGAAGGATGTCCATGTCATGTTTGGAAAGGGCCGTGGAAGCAAACAAGTTCCGAATGATGAAAACGGCCATGCCCCAATGTGGAAGAAGAAGTCCATACTATGGGAGCTCCCATATTGGGATGTCCTGGAGGTCCACAACGCAATCGATGTGATGCACTTGACGAAGAATCTTTGTGTGAACCTGCTAGGATTCCTTGGTACATATGGGCAGTCAAAAGATACACTAGAAGCAAGACGTGATTTGAAAGAAACAAAACAACGAGAAGACCTACGTCCTGAGAAGAGAGAAAATGGACAGCACTACTTACGTCCTGCTAGCTACACTCTCAGCAAAGAGGAGAAGGAAAGCATGTTTGATTGCTTGAACAGTATGAAGGTACCGTCCGGTTACTCCTCGAATATGCAGGGAAGAATTAATATGAAAGAGAAAAAGTTCACAAACCTAAAGTCTCATGATTGCCACATTTTGATGACCCAATTGCTTCAAGTCGCGTTGAGGGGTATTCTACCAGAAAATGTAAGATTAGCAGTGGTGAAGCTATGTGCCTTTCTTAATGAAATTTCGCAGAAGGCAATCGATCCAAATAAGCTCACAAGGCTACTGTAAGCATCTAGGCCCTCTAGGTATGTTTCGGTGATTAATGACAACCATTATCGTGACTAATGAGTCTGTCCAGCTTAATGAAATATTATCGCTCATTGGATCATATGTTAAAGAGGCCCCTAAATTTCATTATTCAAAAAGGCAATCTTGATGTGTTTCCACGCAGACTTGATTGCGTCGGTGTGCTCATGTCAAGAGCGGGTGCTCCGGACCCCTTGGAGGCCGGAACACCGGTTGCCAGGTCTAGGTTGCTAGAGTGCTCTCCATAGGGCGTCGAAGGTGTAGGCTTAGGGTGCGGAACCAAGCTAAGCAGCTACACAGACTTCGGATCGCTCAAGGAGCAAGCACTATCCTCCGGACCCGGCTCTTGGTGACCGTGGCGAGCGGTCTCCGCCGGAGCGGGCCACCGGAGTGGACTTGAGTCGACCGTGGCGAGCGGTCTCCGCCAGAGCGGGCCACCGGAGTGGACTTGAGTCGACCATGGCGAGCGGTCTCCGCCGGAGCGGGCCACCGAAGTGGACTTGAGTCGACCGTGGCGAGCGGTCTCCGCCGGAGCGGGCCACCGGAGTGGACTTGAGTCGACCGTGGCGAGCGGTCTCCGCCGAAGCGGGCCACCGGAGTGGACTTGAGTCGACCGTGGCGAGCGGTCTCCGCCGGAGCAGGCCACCGGAGTGGACTTGAGTCGACCGTGGCGAGCGGTCTCCGCCGGAGCGGGCCACCGGAGTGGACTTGAGTCGACCGTGGCGAGCGGTCTCCGCCGGAGCGGGCCACCGGAGTGGACTTGAGTCGATCGTGGCGAGCGGTCTCCGCCGGAGCGGGCCACCGGAGTGGACTTGAGTCATTGCTGAGGATCCGATGAAATATATCACCGGATCTGAGAGTAAGGTGCGAGAAACCAAGCCTTATACTAGAAGGGAGCTCGGGACTTCTAAAGACAGCAGTTCTCGGATACTAGAGTACTTGCAACAGGGTAGTGAAGTACGTAAACTTAGGGTACATTACGAGGCTAAGCTACGCGGAGCTTCTCTACCCCAGGATACGAGTACTACTTCTCCGGAGCAGGTCCTTAGGGGTCCGAACTGCCTTCCAGCTTGAAGGGGTGTCCCCACCTGGCCACAAGCCAGCAACTTATCTTGGATTGTTAGCAATAACTGGAAGATTCCGATTTAAGAGGAAAGAATAGCTAAACCAAGGCGAATAAATGTAATCAAGGTGGAGCCTAGTCAAAACTGAGAAAGAAATTCTCCTTTATTATTGTGGTTGTCACGGTATACATCAGAGGTCGGGATTACGAGGTCGGACCTCTACCGCTCCGGACCGTAGCTTGCCTGTTTGTGCGATAGGGCCAGAGGTCGGGTTTACAAGGTCGGGCCTCGACCGCTCTGGACTCACACGTAGGCGCCACGTTATTACAAAGGAGAACTTATCTCAGTCCTATTTTAGGAGTAACCTTTGGCTGCATTCTATACAGCATGTCCTTCTCTGATTGGAAGTGGTACCACTACTCCTGGGTTCTTCATGGTCGTCGGAGGTGAAGGCGCCCTGGATGTGCCTGAACTGCATCATCCAGCATCACCTCGGGAGCTCGGGGGGGCTACTCCTTGCCTAAGAGCTGTCATATGCTTAGGTAGCATGAGACAAATTCTTTGGCTTTGAATGCAAGAGGCCCCCCCTGCCGTCGTCGTCTGCCGATGGAAGCCAGACGCCCTTGCGCAGCAGAAGGACTGGTGCGAAGCGCGGAGAGGTGCGGTCGTTTGCCGGCTTGTCTTTGGTGCTAGCGCCAGGGGCCCCCGCGCCTGGCGGCGGGGCCCTGTCTGCAGCAGCACCAAGCTCCTCGGGCGGTGCTGGCGACGGTAGGACGACACGGCCAACTTCCTCCGAGATGGCCGTCGGCTCCAGGCTCCATGTTGAGAGAAAGCCTTGAGCCGACGTCATGCCGCCAGAGAGGAAGCATGGCCGTTGCTTGAGAGAAAACCTTGGGCTGACGTAGGGGCGGCAGCGCCTAGCGGCGCCTCCGCTGTGTGTTGCCGCGCCGGCTCTGAGGCGTCGCAGTGGCGACGCACAACAAACGTCGCTGCCGTGCGCCGCCGCACCGTGGGCGTTGGCGCCCCAGTGCCACGGTATGTGGCGTGGGTGACGCCCTGCCTTCCTTCATCTTCTCATTCGCCGTTGCAGAGGATGAACACAGCCCTAGAAGCCTGAAGATCCAGCCAGCGCCTGACCTTCCCCACGGACAGCGTCAAATGTCGTGGGATTTCTAGGGTACCCACAGCCGGGTGGCGGAACACACCCGCCTATTCCCAGAGAGGGAGTGCTCGGGAAGGTACTAGGCGATTGGCTGATCTAGCTCTGAGATAGGCACACAAGAACACACGATCTAGAGTGGTTCGGGCCGCCAGAGCGTAATACCCTACGTCCACTGGAAGAGGTTTTGATCTCTGTTGTGTATGAATCTATCCTCCGCCGGGTCTTAGCTCTCACCCAGCCTGAGTTTTTCTTCTAGCAGGCGCCCCCTTTTATAGACCAAGGGGGTGCGGATACATAGGACGCTGGGCCCCGACAAGTGGGCCCAACGTGACTATGCAGCATACTGCGCAGAGTAGTCAAATGGCTACAGTGGTTACGAATCTTTCCTCTGATACGCTTCCATGCCCTGCTAGCCCTCTAACGAAGGGTGGTCTTCTCTTGTCCCGTCAGCAAGGTGCCCGTTGGGGGAACGTAGCTTGCGGCGTGACCTGTTGAGGCTATTATGTAGGCGTCATAATGGGTGAAGCCGAGCCGTCGTATCCACCTGTTATAGCAGACTGACAGGCGCGGCGTGGGTGGCGCCTGCGGCCCCACTATGCATCTTGGTAATACGCGATCAATAATGCCCCCTGGTCAAAGAATCGCCTCAGCTTCTGCTACATCAATGTGGACGTCCTCCTACCACAATGAATACAGCGGTAGGTGAACTTTAATATGGAGTCCAAGCAGCTTTATATACGAGTTCTGCGCTTGCAGACACGCGGCGGCCCCGGACCACCCCGAGGCGGGGTGTCGATTCCTTCCCTTGGCGAGGGGTCCGGTTACTATACCGGGGGTCCGAGACCCCAAAGGGGGTCCGGGATTCCGCGGGGACCTGGACCTCCACCGGAGGTCCGGGGCCTCCGGCTATTCGAGCTGAGTGTCTGCTTCTCTCGGAACACGTGGTGCTCCCGGACCTTTCCCAACCAGAGGAGGGGTCCGGGACCGTTGACGGATGAACAGGGCTTCCGGACCGCAGGGGTTCGGCTGCTGGACATAGTTAAGGATAACTACAAAGCTCTTCTTACCCAGACACAGCAAGAGGGGGTACCCCAGTCCTGGGGTACCGACATTTACCCTTCTCTCGCATGTGGTTATAGCTTGCACCATCATTGCATGCGTAAGGGTCACAAAGGAGATCACTTGATGAAAATGAGACTTGCTTCATATGCAAGATCTTAATTCATGAGAAGTGAATAGAGCAAAGTGTTAGGTGCGTTATTGCCTAGTGAGTCATGTCATGATGAGTTTGAAGCTGTCTATCTTCAATATTCCTATGACATGGCTCATACATTTTATTTGGCGCTTTGTCTCGCTTTGTGGTTTTTCCTTGTGTTTGAAAAGAAAAACTTTTAAGCTAGTGTTCTATCCTAAGTATTTTGACGGGTAAAGTCTCCTATGCAAGTACATTAACTTGAGTTTAGTTGAATTTTATAAGTTTATTGGACTTAGCATAGAAGAGTGAGCTGAGTGAAGGTTTTTCGGATTCACCGGTTAAACCTACGCTTAATGGATCTACACCATCGGTTTAACTAATGTTACTAAGTTCTGTCTCAGCTCAGTCAAATCCAAGCGTTCAACCGGCGTATGAAATTGTCACATCATCGGATCAACCGGTGAACGTAATGCAGATCTGACCTAACAATCAACCGGTGAAAGCAGTGCTCAACCTGCGAGTTCAAAATGCATATCGTTGGTTCAACTGGCGTTAAGATGGGTTTCTACTGGAGTCTCGGGTGAACTAAACCGATGCATTCAACCGGCGCTCTAGACCTAACCATCGGTTTAACCGTCGTTAAGGGAAAACGCGGGGCCCACTTGTCATATATGTTTCTTGCCCGCGCCGCCGGCCTCTATTTCTATTTATCTCTTCACACCGCCGTGCCCTCACTCGCCGATTCCACGCCACCCTCCTGCACGCCGCCGGCCCGAGCCGCCGCCAACGCGCCATCACACCACTGCGCGCCATCCTAGCCGCCCACGCACAGCCTGCGCCACCGCTGCTCGCGCTCCGCTCACGCGCTACCTGCGCCCGTGCTGCTCCACTCGCGCGCCGTCCGTGCACCGCCGCCACCGCCGTTGTGCACCTCCACTTCGCCCGTGCGCCGCCGCCGATGTGCGCCTCCGCACCGCCGTCACGCACAGAGCTGCCGCTGCCGCATCTCGCGCCGTTCACCACACAGCCGCAGAGTGCGCGCAAGGTGTTTGACAATTTGCCTGAATCGAGATGGGTCGCGAGAAAAGGAAGGGGAAGGAGGTCGTGGTCGAGAAGCCGGTCCGAAAGCGGAAACGTGCAGAGAGGGAGGCCGAGAGGGCTGAGATGGTGGCCAAGGCCGCCGAGGAGCAGGCGTCAAGCCGTGCTCGTCCGTTCGCGATTCGGGAGCAGCCAGGCAGAGGCAGAGGCAGAGGCAGAGGTATGGGCAGGGTCCGAGGTGCCAGGGCCACCAGGGCCACTACACAGCAGACAGAGGGAGATTCGTCTGAGGGGGAGCCGGCAGCTACAGAGTCAGATCGCTCAGTTTCAGATGCAGTGCAGTCAGAGTAGTCCCCAGCAGCATAGTCTCCACCAGCGAATGAGCGTCGCACTGGACCGAGGACGCGAGCAGGTCACCAGCCACAGGAGCCTCACAGGTCCACAGCTGCAGCAGCAGCAGCTCGCAGAGCTGAGGCCCTAGAGGCCGAGCGCGCAGTGTTCAGGATGGATACTGTTGTGCGTCTGGAGCCAGGTGTGCTACTCCAGAACTTGACCAAGGCCAATGCGGCGAAGGTCAAGAGGCTCAGGTGGAGTGTGACAGAGGAGGATTGGTTCCCCGTGACTCGTGACAGCAGGGTTGACCGTAGGTTCTGGACTCTCCTTCAGGCCAGTTTCTATGAGACCTATTAGAGGCGGGGACATCGGATCTTTCAGCACAGAGTGCTCGACTGGGTCTCACTTAGGACAGCCGCAGGGGGAGCAGACGTTAGAGAGCACTTTGCACACTTCAGATGTCTGCCCAGGCTACTTGATATGGAGCAGAACAGATACATTGAGGACTGGGTCAGAGTATTCTATGCCACAGCCTGGATTGCTCCTGAGCGTAGAGCCGTACACTTCATGTTTGGAGGCCAGGTCTTTGGTTTGTCCAGGGCGACGATTGCAGGGATCCTTGGAGTTGACTTGGTCGATGTCTCCCTGCACGAGAGAGTATACAGAGATGCAGATCCACCTCACAAGGCGATGATTGGCGGGATTGCACCTTCTCACGAGGCGATCTCTTAGTGCTTCCGCCTGCTGTTTCCAGCCTCGTATGCCAGAGTCCCCAGCTTGCTGACCCCAGAGGCGTACGCAGTTCACATGGCACTCCGGAGGACCTTGTTACCGAGGAGTGGCTACCCAGAGGGGTTCACAGGTCTGCAGCAGTTACTGCTTCTACACATCCTCACTCACGAGCCATTTGACATAGTGGATTTTATTCTGGCTGAGATAGAGGATGTGATCACTGACGGGATGGGTGTTGTGCGCCAGTTTCCTTATGCTCACTGGATCAGTTACATTTGTTCTATGATCGTGCCAGCTGAGTCACCCATCAGCAGTGTCTACCATTAGGATGAGGCTCCCAGGTTCCCAGTCTACCGTCTCACTGCACCACAGGACCGGAGGAGGGGCAGACAGGCAGACCGAGCTGCTATGGTATGGCTGTCAGCTAAGGTGCAGGCCCGAGTAGCAGAGAGAGGATCGGATCGCACAGGAGGAGGCCAGGAGAGCCCATGAGGCTTAGCTTGCAGCTATTCAGAGGGAGGCTGCCCGAGAGCATGCTACAGCCGAGGAGCATTTTGTCGGGCTCATTGACTGAGTCTCTTAGAGGACAGACGCTCAGTTCCAGCAGATGCAGCAGGGCATGATGGCGATGTTCGGGATGATTACACAGCAACAGATGTAGAGGACTCACACCGGACACGCTCCGCAGCAGCCAGGACTTCAGGGTGTTAGAGCACCCAGCTTGCAGTCACTCCAGCTCCAGCCCCAACTGCAGCTCCAGCTTCTTCGACGACACCGGAGACCACGTTCTCGATGTCCACACTTCTTGGGTCTACCGGTCGTCCGTTCTTCTCGCCACTGCCAGCGACTACGCTCTTTCAGGACTCACCGTCAGCGGTTCAGTCAGTCGCCCTCCCCATCATACCTCAGGTACCACCTTCAGGGGGAGGAGGAGGAGAGGAGTCTATACTTCCGCAGTCGACGCAGCCGGCAGCCTCAGCAGTCACGACTTCAGATGTTGACACTTCTTCTGCTGACCCGGTTACCACTTCTACGGACCCTCCCCCAGGCAGTGCCAGCACGAGAGCCTCCATGACAGCTACACCTCCAGTCAGCTCAGACCCGCAGCTCCCGTCCATCACCGAGGGTTCTCCGTCCGACGACGACGACGACCTTGACCGCTTCCTTGCCGTGCCGCGACAGCAGGACATTTAGCTCACCTTTTTGGTGCTTTGATGCCAAAGGGGGAAGAGTTAGGGGGAGTTGGAGTCAGGGGGAGGGTAGAGATAGAGAGAGCTCGTAGTTATAGGACTTTGATGCTTTATATTTCATTTGATGTTAGTTCATGGATATGTACATTTGACTCTTGCGTATGCTGTGTTTTGAGACATATCTATGGATTCCGTTTGAGCCGTTGAGCTCTTTGGTTCTTTTTCGAGTTTGCTTGAGTTTCTCCTATTTATTTTTCTCGCTCTCTCATTATTTTTATGTTTGTGTTGTCATTAATCACCAAAAAGGGGGAGATTGTAAGCATCTAGGCCCTCTAGGTATGTTTTGGTGATTAATGACAACTATTATTGTAACTAATGAGTCTGTGCAGCTTAATGAAATATTATCGCTCATTGGATGATATGTTAAAGAGGCCCCTAAATTTCATTATTCAAAAAGGAGATCTCGGTATTCAACTCAAGTATGTAACAAGACTAATGATCTTTCTAGTCCTAAGTGTCACAAGGTTGAGAAGGACACTTAGGTTAGTATAGGTTTTATAGTTTTGTAGAGGTCGCACTATTAAGAGGGCTTAAGGCCAAGTAACTTGAGCATGGACATGGTCAATCAAAAATGGATGCAAACTATGGTCACTTAGGTTCTTAGAAGTTCAAATAAGTGGTTTTCAACTTATATCTCAAGAATATTTGGATTTCATTCAAGACTCAAATCAGAAAAGGCAAAAGCAGAAAAAGTCTATACACTGGTTTAACCGACGACTCCAATTTTCTATACGTCGGTTAAACGCAGTTATCAGAGTCTGGACAAGTACATACACCGGTTAAACCGATGATATTTGAAATTAACGTCGGTGTAGTTGTCCAGAACGTTGGTTTTCCAGGGTGTTTCAAGGTTATACTCACCGGTTAAACCGACGATATTTGAAATTAACATAGGTGCAGTTGTCCAAAACGTTGGTTTTTCCAGGGATTTCTAAGGTTATACTCACAGGTTAAACCGACAATGGATTTGAGATAGCGTCGGTGCAATTGTCCAGAGAGTTGGTTTTTCAGTTGATCAGTGGAAAACTACACTCACCGATTAAACCGATGATACGTCGGTTAAATTGCCCGAGTTGTAACGGCTAGTTTTCCAAGTGGGCAGTTTACATTCATCGGTTAAACCGACGATGACTTTTGGAGGACCGTCGGATTAACCGGCGTTGCGTACTTTTCTGGCAGCTTTTCTCCAATGGCTCTATTCGTGTGAGCTGCCTATATATACCCCTCCAATGGGTCATTTTGATCACTCTTGACACCAGGCAACATTCATACACTCATACTATTGTTGAGAGCCACCTTGAGCTTCATATTCCACACATTTGATCATTCAATCATTCAAAAAGGAAGACTAAGGACTTGAGTAGAGAGAAGCTTGTGTGCATCCGTTCTTGGTGATCGGTTCTTGCTCAAGTGAAGGCCCTAGCTTGTTACTCTTGGTGATTGGCAGCACCTAGGCGATCTTGGTGATTGAGGTGTTTCTTCCGGAGCTTGCCAAGTTGATTGTGGGAACCCGAAGAAGTTTGTACGTGGCTTGAGCTCCACCACGCCGGGATGGTGAACGGAGACTCTTAGTGAGCACCCTCGTCTCGGTGACTTGGGAGGTGGCAAGACTCTTAGTGAGTGTCACGACGTGGATTAGGGGTGTGTGCCAACACATCGACACCACGGGAAAAATCCGGTCGTCTCTTGCCCACTCTTTACTTTCAAGCACTTACTTGCATGCAATTATTCATGTGCTTGACCTTAGAGATCATAACTTAGCTCTACCTTGCTTAGTTTCATATCTTGTTGTATCTTTGATAGCTTGTGTAGTTTGCTTAGTTAGCCGGTTGGTGAATTGAGCATTGCTAGTATTGCATAGATTAAGGTTGCTTTATTTTGTTTTAGAAATTTGAAAAAGGCCCAATTCACCCCCCCCCCTCTTGGTCCATCGATCCAAAACGCCACATAGTTCTTCCAGGAAAAAGAAAAATCGTTGGAGTTGACATTTCGGACAAGTCAGAAAACTTTGATCAGTTTTACGACTGTGCTCCATTCTCTGTCGATGTTGACCCTAGCATCCTGTTGTCTAAACAGGACGCTCCTTACTTACGCCTCGATCATGATCAAGGGACATTCGTAAAAAGAAAGGTTGTCAACGTTCCATTAAACAATGATGTGTAATCATTATGTTATACTTTAATGTTCATGTAACTAAGTGATTGATGTAATATATGGTGTATGAAATAACTTATATTTTAATTTTTATGCATTTATATAATAGTTTGCACAGAAAACACAATTGAAACAGATATAAAAAAATTTAGACTCAATGCTACGTGAAAATTTTCCCACCAGATGGGGCAGGTTAGTACCGGGCGATGCCCTTGACCGGTACTAAATGTGGCCATTTAGTACCGGGCCGTGGCTATGCCCGGTACTAATCTGCGCTGGCGCCAGTTTAGTACCGGGTGATACCTTGGCCCGGTACTAAAGTGGCACCCCTATATATATAACACAGCCCCGGCCGTTCTCCCTCACCTTCAATTCTTGCCTCCGCTCAGATCGATTTCACCGCCGCCGCTGGCGCTAGTCGCCACTCCGCCTCCGCCCCGCTGCCGCGCCGCGCCTCCGTCTCCGCGCCGACGCCCCGTTGCGCCTCTGCCTCCTCCACCGCGACGCCGGGCCCTCTCCTCCTCGGAAGCGGGTGCCACCGATCTCCACGCCGGCCGCCGGCGCCTCCTCGCGCGCGCATGCCGCCGTTCGCCGCCGCGCGGCTCCCATCCCCCTCCGCCTCCGGCTCCTGCGCTGCCCCGGGAAATCTGCAGCGCCACCTCCGCGCCGGCCTCCGCACGATCCGCGCGCGCGCCGATGTATGCCGCCTCGAACGCATCGCCCTCCTCTTCGCCATCCGCCACGCGCCCTCCGACGATCTTCCGCGCCGTCCGCCGCTTGATCCGTGCCGCCGTCCGGGGGATCCGGAATCTCGGGCGCCGCCGCCTCCAACGCCACCGCCTCGAACGCCGCCGCCGCTACTGCTGCCGTCGCCATTTGTGAGAACTGGGGCTGACGTCAGCACGAGTACGTGCTAACGTCAGCAAAGCTTTTTAATTGTTTGAAATTTGCAAAAAATTGATGAAATTGTTAGAAATTTGTTCAAATCGATGGAATGTCTATAGATATTTATGAACTTTGTGAACATTTGTTAAAATCGACGAAATTTGTGAACTTTTGTACAAATTTGTGAACATTTATAGAAAATGATGAATTGCATCGAACATTTGTGAAAATTTGTGAACATTAGTAAATATTTATAGAAAATAGTACGAACGGTTACAATATTTTTCATGTAAAAAATTATAGTAAATTTGTCGAACATTTGTATATATTTATACAAATGAAGTAAATAGTGGAAATTATAGATATTTTTTCAAATTATAGTAAATTTGTAGAAAATTTGTAGATATTTGTAAAAATTTGGTAGATATATACGTAGAAATAATAAAAATAGTAAGAAAATGTTAGGAATTGATACGCAATAGTGAAAATTGTAGAAATTTTAGAAAATTCGTAGAAAATTATTGATATTTGTGCAAATTGTACTAAATTTGTTGAAATTTGTAGAAAATGTATGGAAAATTATAGAAAATGTAGAGGAATTATGGAAAATTATGGAAAATGTGGAGAAATTATGGAAAATGTATGGAAAATTATTGCTTAGGTATATTGTACAAAAATCTTCATGTCTTTACAGCTTTATTGAAGTTATATTGCTTAGGTTCAATTGTGTATTAGTAGAAAATCTTAGAAAATTCAGGGCACATTTTATAAAATTCCAGGGCACATTTTATATAAGATGTATATGATGTAAATTTTAGAAATTTTGATCTTGTATGCGTTGTACGGCTTTATTGAAGGTGCACTTGCAAATTTTTTATACATTGTCAATTAGTACAAAATTGCATATCAAACATATGTTGATTCACATAGGAAACGAAATGGAACCCTTTCACCGTGATGACGACGAGGCCTTTCTTGCGGACATAATTGGTACGGGCACGCACCACTACGAAGAGGATGCTGCCGAGGACGCTGGTAGCCAATACCTTAACGATACTGGCGATGGCGATGATAACTAGATAGAACAAACGACTGTGCAAGATGATAGAGCAAAGGTATATACATTTCGTGCTTATATATATAAACATACGCATTAATTCTGTATGTAAGTACAATGCGTACTAAATACATATTTTTTAGGCATCCGGATCGACTAGGAAACCAAAACGGAAACGAGGGTCGAAGAAAATCATGGAGGGGCACACTATTATCACTTCATTGAATCCTAACGGTGAACCAAAGTCTCCGAAGGGTGTGAAGACGACGGTGGTGAATCAATGTGGATGTTATGTCAGGGACCACATTCCCATTAGCTTCAAGCTATGGAAGAAAAGTAAAGCCACAGATATCGATGCTGACGTCGTTCCCGAGACCGAGAAAGAAATGTTATGGGCAGATGTCAAATGGCACTTCACCTTTCCGGAGGACAAAGAACAGCTGTTTAAGGATTGGTTCATGAAGAAGATGGCTATTGCTTTTCAGACTTTCAAGAAAAATTTGAACAACGATTATATTAAAAAGGGACTCACGCCGGACTTCAAGGAAAACTTCAAGAATCAACGTCCTTATTGGGAGGCATTCGTGCAGTACAAGTCGTCCGAGGATAGCGAGAAGAAGACAGCCCAAGCCAAGGAGAATGCGAGCAAAAAGAAGCACTTCCATCATCTTGGGCAAGGAGGATATGCGTCGGCGATTCCGAAATGGCAGAAGATGGAAGATGATCTCGTTGCCAGAGGAATCGTACCGGCGACTTTCAACTGGCCGTTGCGAGCAAAACATTACTTCTACGCTCATGGAGGCTCATTGAATATGGAAGATGGGTCGTTCGTCACTAGCGATGCCATAAGGGAAGCGGCCGACAGGCTCAATGTGGCACTAAAGGCCATGTCCGAAGGCAGCTTCAAGTCAGACAGAGACAAAGACGAGCAGACGTATGCTCTTGGCACACCGGAACACACAGGACGTGTGCGAGGCATGGGCGTAGTTCCATGGAAGCATGGCTTCGGTGGTGACATAGAGACGTATCGAAGCCGACAGAGAAGAAAGGCCGAAGTAGCAGAGAAGGTGCGTGCCCTAGAAGAACAGGTTGCTTTGATCGAAGGTGCACTTATAGCTAGCCAACAGCAGCCACCAGAAGCCAGATCAACGGCTCAGCTGGAGACTAGCCCCGTCGGCTCGCAGCTTCGTAGCAGCGTTGCTTCAACGGAACACCCAGCCGCAGATCGAGAGGAAACGGTTGCGGAACATTACCCCGTGGATGACATCGCCGTGAGTACCCCCAGTGAGCTTCTATTTCCGCTAAGGAAAAAACTGAAAGTAGTCGCTCACGGGGTTGCTGAAGTCCCTGTTCAAGGCGGGACAATCCATGGCTTGACGATTCTAGAAGGATATGCTAGAGTCATGGTTGACCGTGTCGAGAAAGGATGGGAAGACCTCGACCTCGAGATCCCTGGAGGCGATGGAGAAGAGGAACTAGGACAGGCCCTCCACACTTAGATCTGTTGGAAAAAACAGTACATAAAAATTGCAGGAAGGGATCCTAACCCGTCTCTGAGGTCACCGCCAGCTGCTCAAGGGTCTCCGAGGCCCAGTGTGGATCCATCGTCACCGCCCGCAGCCCAGGACCCCAGCGTTAGTCCATCGCCATCACCGGCCGCTTCCGGGGAGCCTAGTGTTAGTCCGCCTCCGCCATCTCCTCGCCCCGCAAAGAAGAAGAAATCTGCTTGGGTGCCGCCACCGCCACCTCCAAGATATAAGAAGACCCAAGAACGAAAGAAGAAAGAGAAGCCCGCGCCAGAGAAGTCAGGCTACGAAATGACTCCAGAGGAATTGGATGCTTGGGTGCAAGAAAATGTGCGCAAGCAGTTGAAGCCAAAGAAGTCTCCGCCAAAGGAACCAGTGGATCCGGCAAGGAAGAAATTCTATCTATCCATGATGTGCCAACCAAAGCCTCCACTGATGTCGGACTACGACCACTCGATTACAAAATCATGGGAGAAGAAGAGTAATCGGAGGTACAACCAAGTCCCCCAGCTCGGCGAACAACCCAAACAAAGCGTACCCCCTCTAGTATTGCTTTCAAAAGAGGATGAAGCTACTGCTGAGTTTGTCAAGGAAATGAACCTCACAAAAGCTCAGCTCCTAGGTCAGGAAAAAATCCCGGTTCACCAAGGGGCAGGAAGCAATTTGTACTGGGGGAACCTCTGATGTGGCCAGAGTTGATTGACACCCTACCAACAAGAATGCGTGAGTTACATCAGTGGTACTTGAAAGCATGTGCAGAGGGGTATATAATGCTAGCTGCTCGAATTAAACATACCCATTTCTATCGGGGAATGGATGACATTTGGATTGATTTTGACCATTTTTTGTTTCTATTCCATCAAGACGCCCTAGACAAGTCCCTCATCAGTGTATGGTCTATGTAAGTGTTTTCTATCAATTGTATACTCTAGCTCTACTAAGTCATTTAGATTTCTCATTCCCTCCTTTTATTTGTAATCGTGCAGGATGAAAATGCAAGAATGCCGAAAGAGCGGGATTTACAATGTTGGCTTCATAGATCCGAATGTTATACATGAGGAGTGTGTACGCCAATATCCTAATCAGACCGAGAATAATTTAGTCATGTCCTTGGAAGGGCAGCACGATCGCACATTCATTCTATTGCCGTACACTTCAAGTGAGTCCTTTCACTTTTTGAGTCACTTCAACTAGCCAATAAGTATATATATCTAACATTTCTTGTATCCATATGTATGTATCAACAGTTTCCACTGGATCCTACTTGTGATCGAAATCGATCGGTCCCGAGTTACTGAGTGGGACTCCTTGAATAAGCCACCAGAATTATATCAAAATCTCGTAGACATCATGCAAAGGGCATGGTCTCGGTTCCTCAAAACACAATTAGGAGTCGCGTCAACACCGACTGAGCTTGAATTCAACCATAACAAGCCGGTACGAATATCGCACATCTACTTTCATTTATTCAAATAGCATGAATATTTCATAACATGTATATATGTATATATGTATATACTGTTTGAGACAGAAATAATGAACCAACCTCTGCGGATACTACGTATGTGAGCACATGCACTTTTTTTGCAGAGATACCAAGAGGGTGACACAAGAAAACTTCGAAGTATGTATAACATTAGTAACAATTTCTTGTATCTAATTCCATGCAGGTACTAAATTAAACTATTGGTGTTTATTTGTTGTTGACAGATTTGGAGAATGAAAGAGAACCTCATCGAACCGTAAAGAATCAGGGCAATTCAAGAAGCACTCTGTAGATTACTGTTGGATGAGGTGATAAATCCAAAAGGTGAATTTCATTCCGATCCAATGATAAGTGTGGCTCGAGCTGATAAACTCAACAAACCCCGCAAGAAGGATGCCGGTGCCGATGACGATGCAGATGATTAGAATTATTGAAGAATTTGTCAGAAAAAACTTATGAGAATTCATACTTGTAAATATTATTGTCTTTTATCCATGTATGTATATAATTTCTAACATTTCTTTTATCCATGTATGTATATAATTTTTTTTATTTGCTTTGCTCCATATACAAATACGAATTCTAGATACGAGTACGAGTACGAATACACAAATCGTTGCGAGTACGACTACTAATACTAATTAATTAAAATTGAAAGGAAAAGAGAACAAATATAAAGCATCAAAAAGAAAAAAAATCGTTTAGTACCAACCTCCAAGATATAAGAAGACCCAAGAACGAAAGAAGAAAGAGAAGCCCGCGCCAGAGACGTCAGGTTACGAAATGACTCCAGAGGAATTGGATGCTTGGGTGCAAGAAGACGTTGTAGGACCGAGAAATGCGACTAGAGGGAGGGGGGTGAATGGGAGCCGATCAAAATTATCAGGATCGAAAAACTTAGGCTCAAGATCCAAGTGCGCACCCCAACCCTAAAGTCCTAGGCGTAGTGCAGAGCAGCTATAGAGAAGTTACACCAACACTAGACAACCTTAGGAAGAAGTGTGATCAAGTGCGGAAGCAAATACACGAAAGCAGTGCAGGAAACCAGCAAGGTATATATCACCGGTTGAACCGACGCTCACGGATTTGACGCCTCGGTTAAACCGATGACACAGGGCCTGCAGCAGGAAACAACAAGCACCGGTTGATCCGACGCTGAGGTTTGAATAGCGTCGGTTCAACCGATGATACTGCACCAGTTCAACCGACAAATTCAAAAATGTACGTCTAGAAACACCTATACGCCGGTTGAACAGTCAAAGCTGCAACCCAAGTAGTAGCACCGGTTGATCCGATGCTTGTGAAAGCTAATGCACCGGTGTATTCAACAGAGTCGCCAAAAACCCTAGCAACCGAAATTTCTACACACCGGTTGAACCGACGATATCAAGTGTGAGCATCGGTTTAACCGGTGATAAGAGAAGTTTAGCACGACGCAGAAAACTCTGTTTTTCCTCATGGCTTGATCAAGACTTGACGATTCGAGGATCAAAACAAGTCCAAATCTCACCAAAATTTACAGGCACGATCACAAAGACCTTGTGAACATACCTACCAAAGGAATCGACGATTCACTCCATGGTTTGAGAGGAATCGACGAAATCCCGAGCACGAAAGGGGTTTTCTCAAAACGTGACAAGCTCAAGAACTTCGATTCAAAGAACCTCGTGAATCCTAGGGGTTTGGCACAAGGCAACAATGCACAGATTCTTCACAAAAGCCTCTAAGAACCACTACAATCTCGTGCAACAAAAGAATCCAACACGGAATGGAAAATCCATCACAAGGAAGACGAGAAACATACCGAATTGAATGAATTCAAAAGCCCCGAGGGCACAAGGAGGAAAGGGCCTCCTTTCCCAATCAATTCCCGTACAAGGTCTTCACCAATCCATGCCTAAAATCCTACCTTGGAGAGAAGAAGGAGGAAGAGCATGAGAGGGAGAGCAGAGAGGGCGCCTGGCTATCTCGTCTATTCTGTCCAGCGCACCTAAACCAGGAGAGGAGGGCGCCCCTATTCCCAGCAGCCCGGCGCACCCACTCCCTCTCACCCTTTGCTTCTCCTCCAAGCCTTTATCTAAAGACTAAACTACCCCTAATTGCTAGAATTAAACTAGAAGGTCCTTAGGGGCAAAACAGGAAAAGATACATTGAAGACCATCCGACGGCTGCGACGACTTGGAGAAGTTTGCTTCGTCCCGACGCAATTCCTCTGATGTCGCCACGCGTCCTTCTGGAATCTTCACGGGGGAAGTTTTGGGAAAACTGCCGAAACCGAGTTCGGTGGCGGTTTTGGAGGAACCGCGAAACCTTCCCGCGCGATGTTTCCGGCACACCCGCCAAGCCCGATGTCGCCACGTGTCCGACCTCTCGCCGGACCCTCTCCGACTTGGCCGACGTCGACGCATCCCAGCTGTTGGTTTTTCCCGAGCTACCAACAAACTCCACGCCTTCCCGCCTTGGCGCCAGGAGTGGATCGCAATGCGGCCCAGCAGTGGCCCAAGCATCTGGGCCGCCCTTCTCCACCGCACGGTCGTCCGGTCGGGCCTCCAACGCCACCGCAAGGTCTCCTGCCTCCGCATGATCGTCGAGCTCCCTACCACCGCAACGCCGCCACATGGTGCATCGACACGCGCCTCGCTCTTGTCCAAACCATCTTGCTGCCACCGCGCCATCCGTGTACCTGCACACCACATACCAAGAACTAGCGCACTCTCCATAGAGTCGCGACTACACACAGTTAGTCCACTCAACGTGTTGGCAATCACTCATCACACCAAGGAGCAGGCCTCCACTGCCTCTCAATCTCCCCCTTGATGAGTGCATTGTCAACACCACACCCCACATGGGCACTGGTGATAGAAAAAGATAACCAAAAAAGAAATAGAAAACAAAGTGAGCTAACTCAAGTGATCAAAAGCGAATGAAAGCCAGAAAGGATCACTTGAAGATAGCAAAGCCAAAAGAGTCAGCCCCCAAGACAAGGGCAACGACTCGACGCACTGACTCCAAAACATGCTTGACCCCTCAAGAAAGAGGCAAGGCTCAACACAGCCAAGCATGTGCAAACCTGGTCCCTCCAGGAAGAGGCAAGGCTCAACACGACCAGCAAAGAGCATGAGAAAGCTCACAACTCCCCCTGAAATGCAGCTCCCCCTCACTATGCAACTCTCTCCCGATGTGTGCACACTCAAAGACTGGAACTCTCCACAAACTCTCCACCTAAGGTATCAGAGACACCAAACTCTCACCCTTAGACCAAACACAAATCTCTCCAATCTCTCCAAACTCTCCCAGTTGTTGACAAGGCACACACCAAGGTACCTCCCCCTGTCTAGATGCTCCCCCTGGAAATATGCCATGAATTGCAGCAAGCGTGCCTAAAAAGCTTCCAGGTACAGAACAAGAGCATTTGCAAGGGTCAAAACAGCACAGCATATGAGGGTGCATATATAAAGACAATGCATGGAGAAGCTCATAAGAATATATCTATACAGATCATGAGCAAGCATTTGTCATTTGTAAAAGAAAAAGCATCACCATAAAGGACCTAGCATACTAGAAGGTAAACAAGCATGCTAGTGCTAGCAAGAACATACAGGTGAGCTATCCAAAGCATATCACAGCAACTGCCACTCAACCAACTGAAAACTCTTAATTTCTCAACAAGAAGTGGTGCCAGGGGTTGAAAGCTTGCAAGTGCTTAACTTAGCGAATGTGCCAAGCCTAGGTCAAGGACCATCAGAAGCTTAAAACAACACTCTCAGTCATCCACAGCCTTGTCCAAGTTCTCCAGAGAAGCAGTCTCGGAACAAGATCAGTGGTGCAAGCAATCCCACCTGGATCTTTTCACTCAGAACAAAGCATGATATACCAAAAGCTGGATTTTTGAAATTGAGTATCAATTAAAACACACCAACAGGAAGCAAAAGAGGGCATCTTGTTGCATATGATAGCAAAGGACCTAGCCACTAAGCATGAAACAAGATAGCATAAGCATACAAGCCTACACATGCTAGTAGCAGATCCTGAAGGTGACCATGGTTTATGATTTTCAAAGAATAAAACAGCTAAGCTCAAAGCCAATATACAACATATTCAAAGGAGCAAGCTACACATGGTCAAAGCATATATACAACTCATAGCATAGCACAAGGCACAAGCAAATGCAGATATCATACATGAGAAGCTTAGTGCAAGTGTAATGCATATGAACAAATGCTATGCAAAATGGTATGTACACAAAATGCAAGAAAAAGTAAAAAGAAAGGAAAACCAATCCTAACTACAGAAACAACTACCCAACTCAAAATGGGTAGCACACGCCAAGCTCTCCCCGCAAGCGAGCATAGGTGGCTTGTTCTAGGGGCTTGGTCAGGATGTCGGCTACTTGATTATCAGTGGAAACATGGGTCAGCTCGACATCACCCTTCTCATAATGATCTCTCAGGAAGTGGAACCTCACGTCTATATGCTTGGAGCGAGAGTGTAGGACGGGGTTCTTGGCTAAGCTTATGGCTGAAGTGCTGTCAATGAAAATGGGAACTCTGCCATAGGTTAGGCCATAATCACTGAGAGTATGTCTCATCCAAAGGATCTGGGAGCAACAACTAGCAGCAGCAATGTATTCGGCTTCTGTGGTGGAAAGAGCTACACTAGTTTGCTTGCGGGCAGACCAAGACACAAGAGAAGTTCCAAGAAACTGGCAGGTGCCTGAAGTCGACTTGCGATCAATCCGACACCCACCATGATCAGCATCAGAAAAACCAACCAACGCAAGAGAAGAGGAAGAAGAGTACCATAAGCCGAACTCAGGAGTGTATCGAAGGTACCTGAAAATCCTCTTCACAGCGTTCCTGTGAGAAGTGCACGGAGAAGCCTGGAACCTCGTGCAGAGACAGACCGCGAACTGAATGTCAGGTCTGGTGGCCGTCAAGTACAGGAGCGAGCCTATCATGCTCCTATACTCCTTTTGGTCCACAGCAACACCTTCAGTGTCCTCATCCAGTGCCGTAGAAGTGCCCATAGGAGTCGGCATGGGACTGAGGTCCCCGAAGTCGAACTTCTTGAGCATGTCCTTGGTGTACTTGGCCTGGTGGACGAAGGTGCCATCCCGGGTTTGCTTGATGTGCAACCCGAGGAAGAACTGAAGCTCACCCATCATAGTCATCTCAAACTCCCTGCTCATATCATCAGAAAAACTAGAAACAAGAGAGTGAGAGGAGCCACCAAAGATAATATCATCCACGTAAATCTGAACCAACAAAAAATCAGCACCACGCCTGAGGAGAAACAAAGTCTTATCTACCGATCCCATGACAAACCCCTGCTTAAGCAAAAAGGCTCTCAACCTCGCATACCAGGCTCTAGGGGCTTGTTTCAGACCATACAAAGCCTTCTGAAGCTTGAAGACTCGGTCTGGAAACTTGGGACTCTCAAAGCCAGGAGGTTGCTTCACATAGACCTCCTCCTCTATAAACCCGTTCAAGAAGGCACTCTTTACATCCATCTGGTACAGCTTGAACCCCTTCGAAGCTGCAAAGGCTAAAAAGATCCTGATGGCCTCTAATCGAGCTACAGGTGCAATGGTCTCCTCGTAATCTATCCCCTCCTGCTGACTGTAACCCTGAGCTACTAACCTAGCCTTATTCCTCACAACCATCCCATCCTCACCCTGTTTGTTCTTGAAAACCCATTTGGTACCTATAGGGTGGCAATCTGGTGGAGGCTCTACAAGGACCCAGACTTGGTTTCGCTCAAAGTTTTCTAGCTCCTCATGCATGGCATTGACCCAGTTAGAATCAGATAAAGCGTGTCCAACATCTTTGGGCTCAAATGTGGCTATGAAAGCAGAATGAGCACAGAAAGCGATAGAGGTAGCCTTCGATCGCATCTGAACTCCATGGTGAAGGTCCCCAAGTATCCTCTCTGGAGGATGATCCCGCAGGGCTCGGTGGTGTACTCGCTGAGGTGAAGTCACCTCGCCACCGCCCTCAGCATGGGTCCTGGAGGAAGAACCTTGAACTGGATGTGGATCGGCCGTAGTCGAGGCTGTGGGGAACGGGCCGCCATTGTCGTCAGAACTCGAATCTCTAGGAAGTGAGCCTGCAGCCGGCGCAGGGACATCACCATCACCCTCAAAGGCCTCAGGATCATCCTCATCCTCAAAGATGTCCTGGCCAAACTCATCATCACCTGCACACTCCAAAGAAGCAGACGAAGAAGGAGTGGACTCGTTGAAGGTGAGAGCATCGACACCATGTTCAGTCATTTCCAATCGATTGTGAACAAGGTGCGTGCGAACTAGCCACAGGGCACCCAGACCTACTCCGATCATGAGAAGGCTATGAAGCTTCTCTATGCTCTTGATCGCAAGGTCTGGGAAGTGAAGGTCCAGACTATCATAGAGTCTGCTGGCTATGAGACCCTCACCATAGATGAGCTTTTCAGCAAGCTCAAGGCTTCGGAGGTGGAGAAGCTCTCTCGAGCTAAGATGGAAGGCAATCATGCTGATGCCTCCGCCTCCAAGTCAATGGCCCTGGTAGGCAACTCTGGAGCTAACTCTGACCCTTCTCTTGGAGGTTTTTGCTTGTCTTCTCTTGTATCTGTGACAGATGAACAGCTAGAGGTACTGGGAAACGAGGAGCTTGCACTGATCATCCACAAGTTCCAGCGTGCCTTCAACAACAGACAAGCACGAGCGAAGACCTGCTTCAACTGCGGCAAGACCGGCCACTTTGCCGCCGAGTGCCCCAAGAAGAAGAGTTCCAGGGATGAGGATGACCGCTCCAGGCACGAGGAGTACCGCGAGCACCGCCACAAGCACAAGAGTGGGCACTCCCACAAGAAGAATGGCGGACGCTCCAAGCGGCACCACGAGCGGAAGAAGAAGAACGTCGGCAAGTACAAGAACAAGCAGGCGTTTGTCGCCCAGAGCGAGGATCACTCCTCCCCCAGCCAGAGCTTGACGTCTTCATCCTCATCGAGCTCCAGTGACTCCGACTCACACCACCGCGGCGAGAAGAAGCGGAGCTCCAAGAAGAAGGCCACGGAGGGCTTCACTGGCCTTTGCCTCCATGCTGGGAAGGCGGCCGGTTTCTGCTCCATGGACATCGACTCCGACGCCGACGGAACTCCTTCCACCACTGCAGAGCCTGCACCTCAGCCATAGCAAAGCTCTGAGGAACATCCTTAGCACCCCACTCCTGAGGAGTTGGAGGATCTTTACACTGCTCTAGATAATCAGGATTTGATCATTAAGGATGCTAAGTGGCAGTTTAGAGCTTTGAGACAGGAGTTGAAGGAAGTTAAGCTAGCTCTAGAGATTGCTCAGTCTGCCCCTATTGTGGAGGATTGTGTTGAGGAGGATGAGTGCAGTCAGTGCATCGGTTTGATGTCTGACCTTTCCGAGCTCAGGAGCAAGTATGATGAGAACTTGCTCAAGCTCAAGGAGGGCAAGAAGGCCTTGGACGAGCTCAAGTCCCGGCCTACCCTCCTGGGTGCTTGTAAGGAGTGCCCAGCGTTTAGAGAAGAGCTTAAGTAGAAGAATGCTGCTTTGAGGAAGTTGGAGAAATCCGCAGTCCCTAGCTCTTGCTCGGCTGATTGTACTGTGTGCCCAAGCCTGATCTCTGAGCTTGAGGAGGCACGGAAGGACAAGACCCGGATGGAGGAGGAGAACTCCCATCTTCGGGAAATTCTCAGTTGGGTGTCCGCCCGCGAGCCTCAGTTGGGCATGATGGTTCAGCAGTTTAAACGTCCTGATGGTGTTGGGGTTGGTTTTGCTTTTACTCCTGCTGATTTTGTCCAACCCTATGGCAAGATTGGTGAGATGCTTGAGCCGAGTGTGAGTGTACTTTCTTCTTCCATAGCTCCACCAGTTCCTAAGCCAGCACCAGTTAAGGATGGAATCCTCATTGAGCCACCCAAAGCTCCACCTAAGAATCCAGTGTGGGTTCCCAAGCCTAACCATCTCAAGAACCGACTGGATACACTCCCTCCTAGTGGTAAGCCAATTCCTAAGCCCAAGGTGAGGACTCAGCCCCCCAGAGTACCTCCGATAGCCCTAGCACCTACACCACAGCCTACACACAAGAGAGAGCCTTACCAGTGTGAGTGGTGTGAAAGGGAGGGTCACTTGGCAGAGTTTTGCTTCCGGAGGTTGAGGTTTGAGAACAGGCAGTCTGAGAGGCGCGCTCCGGAGGTGTTCCACCAGCCTACAGGTGGACACACTCCAGCTCAACGTGGGCAGAGGTGGGATGCCATGCCACGTCGTGTAGGTGGAGGAGGGGGAGGCAGTGGTAGTTACCGCGCTCCTGTTGGTGGTTTCGCCGGCCCTGTTCCACACCGTGCTTTCGGTGGTGGTCAGCGTGGCCGAAGCTTTGGTGGTGGAGGCGCACCATGTTTTCCTTAGCGTGGTGATCGCCAGCCACAGTTTTTGTTTGAGGATACTTACCCTGCTTTCGAGCAGATGGCACGACACTGGTTTGCTTCCTTCAGTGCTAACCCCAGTGTTGGGCCATTTGCCCGCTCTTTGTCTTCCTACTGAGCAGGACACTCGAGGCCTGGAGGACATATGGCTCATGAACTCCGGTTGTTCGCGCCACATGACCGGAAGTCACAGATGGTTCTCTAGCCTCACCCCGATGAAGGACAAAGAGTACATCACCTTCGGGGATAACAGCAGAGGAAAGGTACGTGGAGTTGTCGCTATTCGGATTTCTGACGACTTCACCCTGAGAGAGGTTGCTCTTGTTGATAAACTTGGTTTTAATCTACTTTTTGTTTCGCAACTTCTTGATGATGGGTATGAGGTGAGTTTCAAGAGAGGCTGCTCGTGCGTTCTTGATTCCAGAAGGGAATTTGTTTGCGGCATTGTTCCTTTTGGTCGTGTCTTTCGCATTGACTTTTTTGGATCTTCTTCTAGCACCTCTCACTGTCTGGTGACTGGTCAGTCCTCTGAGCTCTGGAAGTGGCATAGGAGACTTGGTCACTTGAGCTTTGATCTACTAGTTAGAATCAGCTCACTTGATTTGATCCAAGGATTGCCCAAGCTCAAGTTGGAAAAGGACCTTGTCTGTCACCCATGTCGTCACGGGAAGATGGTTTCCCTTCCGCACCCACCTGTGAATCAGGTGATGACATCACACCCAGTCGAGCTTCTTCACATGGACACCGTTGGTCCTGCTCATGTGCGCTCTGTCGGAGGAGCTAGAAAACTTTGAGCGAAACCAAGTCTGGGTCCTTGTAGAGCCTCCACCAGATTGCCACCCTATAGGTACCAAATGGGTTTTCAAGAACAAACAGGGTGAGGATGGGATGGTTGTGAGGAACAAGGCTAGGTTAGTAGCTCAGGGTTACAGTCAACAGGAGGGGATAGATTACGAGGAGACCTTTGCACCTGTAGCTCGATTAGAGGCCATCAGGATCTTTTTAGCCTTTGCAGCTTCGGAGGGGTTCAAGCTGTACCAGATGGATGTAAAGAGTGCCTTCTTGAACGGGTTTATAGAGGAGGAGGTCTATGTGAAGCAACCTCCTGGCTTTGAGAGTCCCAAGTTTCCAGACCGAGTCTTCAAGCTTCAGAAGGCTTTGTATGGTCTGAAACAAGCCCCTAGAGCCTGGTATGTGAGGTTGAGAGCCTTTTTGCTTAAGCAGGGGTTTGTCATGGGATCGGTAGATAAGACTTTGTTTCTCCTCAGGCGTGGTGCTGATTTTTTGTTGGTTCAGATTTACGTGGATGATATTATCTTTGGTGGCTCCTCTCACTCTCTTGTTTCTAGTTTTTCTGATGATATGAGCAGGGAGTTTGAGATGTCTATGATGGGTGAGCTTCAGTTCTTCCTCGGGTTGCACATCAAGCAAACCCGGGATGGCACCTTCGTCCACCAGGCCAAGTACACCAAGGACATGCTCAAGAAGTTCGACTTCGGGGACCTCAGTCCCATGCCGACTCCTATGGGCACTTCTACGGCACTAGATGAGGACACTGAAGGTGTTGCTGTGGACCAAAAGGAGTATAGGAGCATGATAGGCTCGCTCCTGTACTTGACGGCCACCAGACCTGACATTCAGTTCGCGGTCTATCTCTGCACGAGGTTCCAGGCTTCTCCGCGCACTTCTCACAGGAACGCTGTGAAGAGGATTTTCAGGTACCTTTGATACACTCCTGAGTTCGGTTTATGGTACTCTTCTTCCTCTTCTCTTGCGTTGGTTGGTTTTTCTGATGCTGATCATGGTGGGTGTCGGATTGATCGCAAGTCGACTTCAGGCACCTGCCAGTTTCTTGGAACTTCTCTTGTGTCTTGGTCTACCCGCAAGCAAACTAGTGTAGCTCTTTCCACCACAGAAGCCGAATACATTGCTGCTGCTAGTTGTTGCTCCCAGATCCTTTGGATGAGACATACTCTCAGTGATTATGGCCTAACCTATGGCAGAGTTCCCATTTTCATTGACAGCACTTCAGCCATAAGCTTAGCCAAGAACCCCGTCCTACACTCTCGCTCCAAGCATATAGACGTGAGGTTCCACTTCCTGAGAGATCATTATGAGAAGGGTGATGTCGAGCTGACCCATGTTTCCACTGATAATCAAGTAGCCGACATCCTGACCAAGCCCCTAGAACAAGCCACCTATGCTCGCTTGCGGGGAGAGCTTGGCGTGTGCTACCCATTTTGAGTTGGGTAGTTGTTTCTGTAGTTAGGATTGGTTTTCCTTTCTTTTTACTTTTTCTTGCATTTTGTTCACCATGTTCAGTCATTTCCAATCGCTCAGAGGACTGACCATGTTCACCCATGTGACAGACAAGGTCCTTTTCCAACTTGAGCTTGGGCAATCCTCGGATCAAATCAAGTGAACTGAGTCTAACTAGTAGATCAAAGCTCAAGTGACCAAGTCTCCTATGCCACTTCCAGAGCTCAGAGGACTGACCAGTCACCAGACAGTGAGAGGTTCTAGAAGAAGATCCAGAAAAGTCAATGCGAAAGACACGACCAAAAGGAACAATGCCGCAAACAAATTCCCTTCTGGAATCAAGAACGCGCGAGCAGCCTCTCTTGAAACTCACCTCATACCCATCATCAAGAAGTTGCGTAACAGAAAGCAGATTAAAACCAAGTTTATCAACAAGAGCAACCTCTCTCAGGGTGAAGTCGTTAGAAATCCGAATAGCGCCAACTCCACGTACCTTTCCTCTGCTGTTATCCCCGAAGGTGATGTACTCTTTGTCCTTCATCGGGGTGAGGCTGGAGAACCATCTGTGACTTCAGGTCATGTGGCGCGAACAACCGGAGTCCATGAGCCATATGTCCTCCAGGCCTCGAGTGTCCTGCTCAGTAGGAAGAGAAAGAGCTGGCAAATGGCCCAACACTGGGGTTAGCACAGAAGGAAGCAAACCAGTGTTGTGCCATCTGCTCGAAAGCAGGGTAAGTATCCTCAAACGAAAACTATGGCTGGCGACCACCACGCTGAGGAAAACATCGTGCGCCTCCACCACCAAAGCTTCGGCCACGCTGACCACCACCGAAAGCACGGTGTGGAACAGGGCCGGCGAAACCACCAATAGGAGCGCGGTAACCACCACTGCCTCCCCCTCCTCCACCTACACGACGTGGCCTGGCATCCCACCTCTGCCCATGTCGAGCTGGAGTGTGTCCACCTGAAGGCTGGTGGAACACCTCTGGAGCGTGCCTCTCAGACTGCCTGCGCTCAAACCTCAACCTCCGGAAGCAAAACTCTGCCAAGTGACCCTCCCTTTCGCACCACTCACACTGGTAAGGCTCTCTCTTGTGTGTAGGCTGTGGTGTAGGTGCTGGGGCTATCGGAGGTACTCTGGGGGGCTGAGTCCTCACCTTGGGCTTAGGAATTGGCTTACCACTAGGAGGGAGTGTATCCAGTCGGTTCTTGAGATGGTTAGGCTTGGGAATCCACACTGGATTCTTAGGTGGAGCTTTGGGTGGCTCAGTGAGGATTCCATCCTTAACTGGTGCTGGCTTAGGAACTGGTGGAGCTGTGGAAGAAGAAAGTACACTCACACTCGGCTCAAGCATCTCACCAATCTTGCCATAGGGTTGGACAAAATCAGCAGGAGTAAAAGCAAAACCAACCCCAACACCATCAGGACGTTTAAACTGCTGAACCATCATGCCCAACTGAGGCTCGCGGGCGGACACCCAACTGAAAATTTCCCGAAGATGGGAGTTCTCCTCCTCCATCCGGGTCTTGTCCTTTCGTGCCTCCTCAAGCTCAGATATCAGGCTTGGGCACACAGTACAATCAGCCGAGCAAGAGCTAGGGACTGCGGATTTCTCCAACTTCCTCAAAGCAGCATTCTTCTCCTTAAGCTCTTCTCTAAATGCTGGGCACTCTTTACAAGCACCATAGAGGGTAGGCCGGGACTTGAGCTCGTCCAAGGCCTTCTTGCCCTCCTCGAGCTTGAGCAAGTTCTCATCATACTTGCTCCTGAGCTCAGAAAGGTCAGACATCAAACCGATGCACTGACTGCACTCATCCTTCTCAACACAATCCTCCACAATAGGTTCAGATTGAGCAATCTCTAGAGCTAGCTTAACTTCCTTCAACTCCTGTCTCAAAGCTCTAAACTGCCTCTTAGCATCCTTAATGATCAAATCCTGATTATCTAGAGCAGTGTAAAGATCCTCCAACTCCTCAAGAGTGGGGTGCTCAGGACGTACCTCAGAGCTTGGCTCTAGCTGAGGTGCAGGCTCTGCAGTGGTGGAAGGAGTTCTGTCGGCGTCGGTGTCGATGTCCATGGAACAGAAACCGGCCGCCTTCCCAGCATGGAGGCAAAGGCCAGTGAAGCCCTCCGTGGCCTTCTTCTTGGAGCTCCGCTTCTTCTCGCCACGGTGGTGTGAGTCGGAGTCACTGGAGCTCGATGAGGACGAAGACGTCGAGCTCTGGCTGGGGGAGGAGTGATCCTCTCTCTGGGCGACAAACGCCTGTTTGTTCTTGTACTTGCCGACGTTCTTCTTCTTCCGCCTGTGGTGCCGCTTGGAGCGTCCGCCATTCTTCTTGTGGGAGTGCCCACTCTTGTGCTTGCGGCGGTGCTCGCGGTACTCCTCGTGCCTGGAGCGGTCGTCCTCATCCCAGGAACTCTTCTTCTTGGGGCACTCGGCGGCGAAGTGGCCGGTCTTGCCGCAGTTGAAGCAGGTCTTCGCTCGTGCTTGTCTGTTGTTGAAGGCACGCTGGAACTTGAGGATGATCAGTGCAAGCTCCTCATTTCCCAGTACCTCTAGCTGCTCATCTGTCACAAACACAAGAGAAGACAAGCAAAAACCTCCAAGAGAAGGGTCAGAGTTAGCTCCAGAGTTGCCTACCAGGGCCATCGACTTGGAGGCGGAGGCATCAGCATGATTGCCTACCATCTTAGCTTGGGAGACCTTCTCCACCTCCGAAGCCTTGAGCTTGCTGAAAAGCTCATCCACGGTGAGGGTCTCATAGCCAGCAGACTCTAAGATAGTCTGGACCTTCACTTCCCAGACCTTGCGATCAAGAGCATAGAGAAGCTTCATAGCCTTCTCATGATCGGAGTAGGTCTGGGTGCCCTGTGGCTGGTTCGCACACACCATGTTCATCATCATCACCGGCAACGGAACACCCAGCCGCAGATCGAGAGGAAACGGTTGCGGAACATTACCCCGTGGACGACATCGCCGTGAGGACCCCCAGTGAGCTTCTATTTCCGCTAAGGAAAAAACTGAAAGTAGTCGCTCACGGGGTTGCTGAAGTCCCTATTCAAGGCGGGACAATCCATGGCATGACGATTCTAGAAGGATATGCTAGAGTCATGGTTGACCGTGTCGAGAAAGGATGGGAAGACCTCGACCTCGAGATCCCTGGAGGCGATGGAGAAGAGGAACTAGGACAGGCCCTCCACACTTAGATCTGTTGGAAAAAAATAGTACATAAAAATTGCAGGAAGGGATCCTAGCCCGTCTCTGAGGTCACCGCCAGCTGCTCAAGGGTCTCCGAGGCCCAGTGTGGATCCACCGTCACCGCCCGCAGCCCAGGACCCCAGCGTTAGTCCATCGCCGTCACCAGCCGCTTCCGGGGAGCCTAGTGTTAGTCCGCCTCCGCCATCTCCTCGCCCCGCAAAGAAGAAGAAATCTGCTGGGGTGCTGCCACCGCCACCTCCAAGATATAAGAAGACCCAAGAACGAAAGAAGAAAGAGAAGCCCGCGCCAGAGAAGTCAGGTTACGAAATGACTCCAGAGGAATTGGATGCTTGGGTGCAAGAAAACGTGCGCAAGCAGTTGAAGCCAAAGAAGTCTCCGCCAAAGGAACCAGTGGATCCGGCAGGGAAGAAATTCTATCTATCCATGATGTGCCAACCAAAGCCTCCACTGATGTCGGACTACGACCGCTCGATTACAAAATCATGGGAGAAGAAGAGTAATCGGAGGTACAACCAAATCCCCCAGCTTGGCGAACAACCCAAACAAAGCGTACCCCCTCTAGTAGTGCTTTCAAAAGAGGATGAAGCTACTGCTGAGTTTGTCAAGGAAATGAACCTCACAAAAGCTCAGCTCCTAGGTCAGGAAAAAATCCCGGTTCACCAAGGGGCAGGAAGCAATTTGTACTGGGGGAACCTCTGATGTGGCCAGAGTTGATTGACACCCTACCAACAAGAATGCGTGAGTTACATCAGTGGTACTTGAAAGCATGTGCAGAGGGGTATATAATGCTAGCTGCTCGAATTAAACATACCCATTTCTATCGGGGAATGGATGACATTTGGATTGATTTTGACCATTTTTTGTTTCTATTCCATCAAGACACCCTAGACAAGTCCCTCGTCAGTGTATGGTCTATGTAAGTGTTTTCTATCAATTGTATACTCTAGCTCTACTAAGTCATTTAGATTTCTCATTCCCTCCTTTTATTTGTAATCGTGCAGGATGAAAATGCAAGAATGCCGAAAGAGCGGGATTTACAATGTTGGCTTCATAGATCCGAATGTTATACATGAGGAGTGTGTACGCCAATATCCTAATCAGACCGAGAATAATTTAGTCATGTCCTTGGAAGGGCAGCACGATCGCACATTCATTCTGTTGCCGTACAACTTCAAGTGAGTCCTTTCACTTTTTGAGTCACTTCAACTAGCCAATAAGTATATATATCTAACATTTCTTGTATCCATATGTATGTATCAACAGTTTCCACTGGATCCTACTTGTGATCGAAATCGATCGGTCCCGAGTTACTGTGTGGGACTCCTTGAATAAGCCACCAGAATTATATCAAAATCTCGTAGACATCAAGCAAAGGGCATGGTCTCGGTTCCTCAAAACACAATTAGGAGTCGCGTCAACACCGACTGAGCTTGAATTCAACCATAACAAGCCGGTACGAATATCGCACATCTACTTTCATTTATTCAAATAGCATGAATATTTCATAACATGTATATATGTATATATGTATATAGTGTTTGAGACAGAAATAAGGAACCAACCTCTGCGGATACTACGTATGTGAGCACATGCACTTTTTTTACAGAGATACCAAGAGGGTGACACAAGAAAACTTCGAAGTATGTATAACATTAGTAACAATTTCTTGTATCTAATTCCATGCAGGTACTAAATTAAACTATTGGTGTTTATTTGTTGTTGATAGATTTGGAGAATGAAAGAGAACCTCATCGAACCGTAAAGAATCAGGGCAATTCAAGAAGCACTTTGTAGATTACTGTTGGATGAGGTGATAAATCCAAAAGGTGAATTTCATTCCGATCCAATGATAAGTGTTGCTCGAGCTGATAAACTCAACAAACGCCGCAAGAAGGATGCCGGTGCCGATGACGATGCAGATGATTAGAATTATTGAAGAATTTGTCAAAAAAACTTATGAGAATTCATACTTGTAAATATTATTGTCTTTTATCCATGTATGTATATAATTTCTAACATTTCTTTTATCCATGTATGTATATAATTTTTTTTTATTTGTTTTGCTCCATATACAAATACGAATTCTAGATACGAGTACGAGTACGAATACACAAATCGTTGCGAGTACGACTACTAATACTAATTAATTAAAATTGAAAGGAAAAGAGAACAAATATAAAGCATCAAAAAGAAAAAAAAATCGTTTAGTACCGGTTGGTATTACCAACCGGTACTAAACTGCTCGGCCTAGCTGCTGGTGTGGCCAGCAGTTTAGTACCGGTTGGTGTTACCAACCGGTACTAAACAGGCCGTTTAGTACCGGGACAGCTGACCGGTACTAAGTGCGCGTGCACTTAGTACCGGAGGAGCGGTACCGGTCCGGAAACCGGTACAAACCGGGGGTTCCCGACTGGTACTAATGAGAGATTTTCTAGCAGTGTATAACCATACCATTAAAATTCACTAGAAATTGTATCCATGCCACTCCGGTACCTATTTTACACATTTTGGACAAAAGTGCATTTTTCTTCAACCTTGGCCCTCCTCGTCCACTTGTATATATCCCCCTCTGCCGAGTGCCGATGGCGCCGTCGTGCCACCCCTCCGCGACGCGGCTCCAACTGCTGCTCCGCGCCCATGCGGCTCACGCCACCACCGTCACGCTTGGGCAGGGAGGGGGCTGCCGACGAGAGAGTTGCCGCTAGTGACGATGCAGGTGCTGCCATCACCCATCTCGTGCAGCGCTGGGGCCAGGCGGCGCTGATGAGGGAGACGCTGCTGGTGGCGTGACGGGGAGCCTCCTGGCCATTGCTGGACGCGGTGGCCGTGGCCTCATACGGATTGAGGGGTTTCCGGTGGCGGCGGGTTGCGGGTGCCCGGCGAACGTAGATTGGATCGTGAGCATAGTGAAGTGTAGGTAGCAGCCGCAGCAGCGGTGAGTTACCCATGGGACGAGCAGCTGCCGCCTCAAGTGCCCTTTTCCCAGCGCTGCCGGCCGCGCGCTTGCGTGGTTTGAGTCGCGGTCCTAGGCGTTCATGCCTACTGCCGACGCAGAGGCCGCAGCGGTGCGCGCCGTGCGGTACCTTCGCACCTTCCGTTTCCACTATGCCGCGCTGCAATGGGCTCTGCTGCTGTGGCCTCCCTTGAAAACACCCTATCAGTCCACCCCAAAAATACCGGTAGCAAGAAATTCCGGTACTGAATGGAAGCCTACGATAACTTTTTAGTACCGGGTGGAGTTTTCACCCGTACTAAAATGAACCTTTTAGTACCACCTGGTACTAAAATAGACCTTTTAGTTCCACTCGGTACTAAAGTGTCCTTCCACATTAGTATATATTTTTTTTTGATGCAAAATATTTTGGTACCGGTCGAACCTTCATCCAGTACTAAAAGATCTCTTTAGTACCCGATATTTTAACCAGTGACAAGACCGAGACTACTATTTAACGGTGCTGATGGAGTGTTTTCTAGTAGTGTAGTAGTGCGTGCCGGGGCTGCGCCTCGAAGGGGGCACAATGGCCGTCAGCGGAGTGCTGCTTCTTGGCTGATCGGCGCTTCACGCGGGACATCCAGCTCATGAGGTCGCACCCACCATATGCCGTGGCGAACCTAGAGCAGAATATAGGGGCAGGGGGTGCATAACTTTACTATATATGTAGTTTCAATACTAAAGTCATAAAGCGAAGTCTCGTGTGTGTGTGTGTGTATATATATATATATATATATATATATATGCACACACACACGGGAATAAAGTAGTGAGAGAAGTATTCACAAATGAACAAACTTACAAACAATTTCAATATTGAAGTCATAAAACGAGTTAGCGACAATAGTGATAGCACTTTACAATGGCTTTACAATGAGAATAAAGTAGTGAGAGAAGTGACAAAGAATCTTTACCTCTTTTCTACTGTGCATGAATGTTCAAGCAAATCTGACGGTTACATACGTGGGAGCACATGTTCTTGGAAGTAAAAAAAGACTGCGTTCATTTCTCACATGCATAAGCACGTGCATCTTTGATTTTGGGGAATCGGATGGAACCAAGTCCAATAAAAACACATGAAATTGATGTACTTATTCTTGGTTTGATTTGTAGAAATCGAATGGTACGGTATTATTACAGAGACAAAGCTAACAGGTTTGATGCTTTGGTTGTACTCGCCACTGGCCGAGCTCTACTAGTTATTGCTTGATGGCTAAAAGAAGAGACGCTTTGATGTCCAATCTGCATGCACGATAGAAGCTCACACAGCATGTCTTGCCTAGTTGCAGTCATTGCGCGTCGTGCCAGTGTACAGCAAAAGCAAGGGTCACTGTGGGGAGCTGTTGTTTATTAGGTCAAGAGAGCTCCATTGAAGAGTAGAGCGTCAATGAGCTATGAGCGGGAATGATGAGCGTAATGGAAGCAAGAAGAGGCTTTTGCATCCATCAATTACGGACGAAGTGATCACTCGTTATTTGCTAGCTATACGTGTGTGATTGCACTAGTCTGTGTTGGAGTAATGGGCTTGGCCCATTTATTCTAAAGCATTAAAAGAATTTAAAGCCCACTATTAATGCTAGGGAATCAATGTTTAATTCCGTACCGGGAATTGAGGAGGATCTCAACCGACTTAAAAGGTGGACTTCTTGTACACCACTTGTGAAGCCGGTAAGAGGAGGACGGTGAACCACGCGCGCGCGCTCGCTCGCCTCGCCGGGCCGGGCCGGGCCGTGGCCGTGGCCGTGGCCGTGGCCGTGGCCGAGGCCGAGGCGCGGCGCGGCGCGGCCGGACGGGCGGAGGTTCAACGAACCTGAGCACCTGAGTCACTATATAAGGAGTGCCATGCCCCTCATCCATCCTGCACCAGAGCACTGAGGCAACTCGGCTCCTCTCTTCTCCCTCTCCAGTTGCAACAACTGAGTTCCCCAACGCTAATCTCTGCGCGCACAGAATTAGCGTGAGCAGGCCTCCGAAACCTTGCTCGCCTTGAGATCCTGCACGGGATAGGCGGGCAATCAGGTTTTTGGGTAACGCTTTAGCGTGACTGCTCAAAAATAACTAAGCCTTTGCCCGATTGTACGACTACTTCCTGGTGGACGAGCCGAACGACTACGTCGACTACATTCTGGTGGCCGAACGACTACGTCGACTACATCTTGGTGACCGTTCGTGGGACTGCACTGCGAACTTCTTCCTGCACCGATTTAGTTCGACTACTTCGACTGAGGCCAACCGAGTAGATGTCTACTCCAGTTGGTAACAGCGCAGCCAATGCCTCCGGCAACGGCCCCGCTTTAGGGTACTCCCTGAAACTTTGGTTATTTATATTGTTTATGCTTATATGTGTGATAAGTATAAACATGTTCACATGTTTTATTTTACTCCTTAAAGTCATAGAAATATTGCTAGTTTATACATTTAATTTTGAAATTAAAATATACCGAAAATTGCCTAGATTTCTAACAATCCAAAAACCTGATTATGTTAATAGGCTTTCGGTATCTAGCTTTGCTGCATCAATCAAACCATCACCTTTTGATGGTTCAAATTACAAACGTTGGCAAGAGCGGCTTATACTGTGGTTAACATTATCGAGAGTGATCCATGTGAAAGAGGGTAAACCTGAACAATTCTCTCCAGAGGAAGGGAGTGCGTTCGATGAGGCTGATATCCTCTTTCGAGGCTTGATCATTAGTGTTCTCGGTGATAACCTGGTGGATTCTTATATCCGGCTGCCAACTGGCAAAGCTTTGTGGGATGCTCTTGAGGCTCAATATGGAGTATCTGACGCCGGGAGTGAGTTGTATATCATGGAGCAGTTCCTTGAGTACAGGATGGTCGAAGACCGTTCTGTAGTGGAACAGGCTCATGAAATACATACTCTGGCAAAAGATCTCAAAAATTGCAGCAAAGAGTCCCCATGTGTGTTACCCAATAAGTTTGTGGCTGGAGGTATAATCTCTAAGCTGCCACCTTCTTGGAGGGACTTTGCTACTTCTCTAAAACATAAGAGACAGGAGTTCACAATAGATGGACTCATAGGGACTCTTGATGTTGAGGAGAAGGCGAGAGCAAAGGACATACATGGGAAAGGAGTTGTTGGTGCTTCAAGTGCCAATCTTGTTCAGAAGAACAACTCCAACAAGAACAAGAAAAAGCCACCGCAGAACCAACCAAAGACTAAGAAGACAACCACTTTTAAGAAGAAGAAGAAGACGGGAGCTTGCTATGTGTGCGCTAGTACGGATCACTTTGCTGCAAAGTGTCCGAACCGCAAAGGCAACAACTCCGCCAACATGGTTATTAGCGAGCCTGGAGGAACTTCGGGGTACGGTAATTTATTACCTACTGTTCTTTCAGTCTTTGGTTCACCCGAGTGGTGGGTTGATACTGGTGCTAATATTCATGTTTGTGCTGATGCTTCTTTGTTCTCTTCTTACCAGACCGGCGGGACTTCCTCCTTGCTGATGGGGAACGGATCACATGCGCGTGTTCTTGGTGTTGGTACGGTAAATCTGAAGTTTACTTCGGGGAAGACCGTGCAGCTGAAGAACGTGCAGCATGTCCCCACCATCAAGAAGAATTTAGTCAGCGGCTCTCTACTGTGTAGAGATGGTTTCAAATTAGTCTTTGAGTCCAATAAATGTATCTTGTCTAAGTTTGGTACTTTTGTTGGAAAAGGTTATGAAAGCGGAGGTTTGTTCCGTCTTTCTTTGTCAGATGTTTGTAATAAAATTGCATACAATGTTATTAACGTTGATGAAACAAATGTTTGGCATTCGAGGCTTTGTCACGTTAATTTTGGTTGTATGATGCGCTTAGCTAATTTGAGCTTAATTCCAAAGTTCACTTTTGTCAAAAATTCTAAGTGTCATGTATGTGTTGAATCAAAACAAACTCGTAAGCCTCATAAGACCGCGGAGGCAAGGAGCTTGGCACCCTTAGAATTAATTCATTCCGATTTGTGCGAAATGAATGGAGTGTTGACAAAAGGTGGTAAAAAATATTTCATGACTTTGATTGATGATAGTACTAGATTTTGTTACATCTATTTGTTGAAGTCAAAAGATGAAGCTTTACACTACTTTAAAATCTATAAAGCTGAAGTAGAAAACCAACTTGAGAGAAAGATCAAAAGAGTTAGGTCAGATCGTGGTGGCGAGTATTTCTCAAATTTATTCACTTTATTCTGCGAGGAACATGGTATTATTCATGAGAGGACGCCTCCCTATTCACCTCAGTCAAATGGGGTTGCCGAAAGAAAGAACCGCACTCTAACGGATTTGGTTAACGCCATGTTAGATACAGCGGGACTTTCCAAGGAATGGTGGGGTGAGGCTATATTGACTGCATGTCATGTCCTAAACCGTGTTCCTACAAAGAATAAAGAGATAACTCCTTTCGAGGAATGGGAGAAGAAAAGGCCAACACTGTCATACTTACGTACATGGGGTTGTTTGGCAAAAGTGAGTGTGCCAATAACCAAGAAACGTAAGCTTGGACCTAAAACTGTGGATTGTATCTTTCTAGGTTATGCTATTCACAGCGTTGGATATAGATTTTTAATAGTGAAATCTGGAGTACCTGACATGCATGTTGGTACTATAATGGAGTCCAGAGATGCTACATTTTTTGAAAACATTTTTCCCATGAGAGATGAAACAAGTTCATCTAGGCAAGAGTTCATCAAGGATGATGGCTCTGCTGAGCCGATAGAACACAATGAACATACACTTGTAGAAAATCCTGAGGAGGATAACAATGATGCTCCGAGAAAGAGCAAGAGACAAAGGACTGTAAAGTCTTTTGGTGATGATTTCATTGTATACCTCATAGATGATACACCCAGAACCATTGAAGAGGCATATTCATCTCCTGATGCTGACTATTGGAAGGAAGCAGTAAGGAGTGAGATGGATTCTATTATGTCTAATGGAACCTGGGAGGTCGTTGAACGTCCTTATGGATGTAAACCGGTTGGATGCAAGTGGGTGTTCAAGAAAAAGCTTAGGCCAGATGGTACTATTGAAAAGTACAAGGTTAGGCTTGTGGCCAAGGGTTATACACAAAAAGAAGGAGAAGATTTCTTTGACACTTATTCACCAGTTGCCCGATTGACCACAATTCGAGTGTTACTTTCCTTGGCAGCCTCTTATGGTCTTCTCGTTCATCAGATGGACGTTAAGACGGCTTTCCTCAATGGAGAGTTAGAAGAGGAGATCTATATGGATCAGCCGGATGGGTTTGTATCAAAGGGTCAAGAAGGAATGGTTTGTAAGTTGTTAAAATCTTTATATGGTCTCAAGCAAGCGCCTAAGCAGTGGCATGAAAAGTTTGATAGAACTTTGACCTCTGCCGGCTTTGTTGTGAACGAAGCTGACAGATGTGTGTACTATCGCTATGGTGGGGCTGAAGGAGTGATTTTGTGCTTGTATGTGGATGACATACTGATCTTTGGCACTAGCCTTAATGTGATTAAGGAAGTCAAAGAGTTTTTATCTCAAAATTTTGAGATGAAGGATCTGGGAGAAGCTGATGTTATCCTTAATATAAAGCTGGTAAAAGAGATCAATGGTGGGGTGATTCTTACACAGTCTCACTATGTGGAGAAGGTGTTAAGTCGCTTTGGTTATAGTGACTATAAACCTGTCTCAACACCATATGATGCCAGTTTAATTCTTAGAAAGAACAAAAGGATAATGCGAGATCAGCTGAGATATTCTCAGATCATTGGTTCATTAATGTATTTAGCGAGCGCTACAAGACCTGATATCTCGTTTGCTGTAAGCAAACTGAGCCGGTTTGTTTCAAACCCGGGAGATGATCATTGGAAGGGTCTTGAAAGAGTAATGCGCTATCTGAAGGGGACAATGAACTATGGAATTCACTACACCGGGTACCCAAGGGTACTAGAAGGGTATAGTGATTCAAATTGGATTTCTGATGCTGATGAGATAAAGGCCACAAGTGGATATGTGTTTACACTTGGTGGTGGAGCTATTTCCTGGAAGTCTTGCAAGCAGACCATCTTAACGAGGTCAACTATGGAAGCAGAACTCACAGCATTAGATACCGCCACTGTTGAGGCTGAGTGGCTTCGTGAGCTCCTTATGGACTTGCCGATAGTTGAAAAACCGTTACCGGCAATCCTAATGAACTGTGACAATCAAACGGTAATTGTCAAAGTGAATAGTTCAAAGGATAACATGAAGTCATCTAGACATGTGAAAAGGCGGTTGAAATCTGTCAAAAAATTGAGAAACTCCGGAGTTATAGCCCTGGACTATGTTCAGACAGCTAAAAATCTGGCAGATCAGTTTACAAAGGGTCTTTCACGAAATGTGATAGACAATGCATCTATGGAATTGGGCTTGAGACCCACGTGAGTCATTCTATAGTGGAAACCTGTCCTATGTGATCGGAGATCCCGTGAATTAGGATGGTGAAACAAACTAAAGTCTGACTGTGAGAAGAGAACCTTTGTGAAAAGGGCTCATTCCGTGTATAAGGTGCATTTCTCTTCTAATCTGTATGGCAGGTTGGTCTATACCTTAATGTGTGCCAGGTGGTTTCTTTTAAACAAATGAGTTGTTTTCTTGAAACAAAGATGTTGTCCTACAGAACATCTGAAAGGAACACACCTATATGAGTTTGACCACTGGTCATGGTCTATGAGAATTGGGTATTCTCTAGAAACTCATGAAGGGCCTGGAGTATGACTTATAAGCTCCAAACCGCGGGGATGCTTTTGCAGCCTAGTACCAGTGTAGGGCTCTGGTCAAACTTGTTTGCACAAAACTGGCAATTCAAGGCATAGTCCATTGCACAGTTGTGAATAAGTGTAGCCTTTGTCCTAGATGGAAGTTCAACTTAACAGTCTCTGTCGAATACTGGTATATCAATGAGAGAATGAGGGTATTTCTAGTGTGGCTTAAATTTCTTGGTGGGGATTGTTGGAGTAATGGGCTTGGCCCATTTATTCTAAAGCATTAAAAGAATTTAAAGCCCACTATTAATGCTAGGGAATCAATGTTTAATTCCGTACCGGGAATTGAGGAGGATCTCAACCGACTTAAAAGGTGGACTTCTTGTACACCACTTGTGAAGCCGGTAAGAGGAGGACGGTGAACCACACGCGCGCGCGCGCTCGCTCGCCTCGCCGGGCCGGGCCGTGGCCGTGGCCGTGGCCGTGGCCGTGGCCGTGGCCGAGGCCGAGGCCGAGGCGCGGCGCGGCGCGGCGCGGTGCGGCCGGCCGGACGGGCGGTGCGGTGCGGCGTGGCGCGGTGTGATGTGATGGCTATTTTGCCGGCAATTAATCGTGCGATTAAACGTGCAATTAAATCTGTAATTAATGGCCATAACCGCATCACCTAAATGACTCTGATGGTGTCCAGGTTCAACGAACCTGAGCACCTGAGTCACTATATAAGGAGTGCCATGCCCCTCATCCATCCTGCACCAGAGCACTGAGGCAACTCGGCTCCTCTCTTCTCCCTCTCCAGTTGCAACAACTGAGTTCCCCAACGCTAATCTCTGCGCGCACAGAATTAGCGTGAGCAGGCCTCCGAAACCTTGCTCGCCTTGAGATCCTGCACGGGATAGGCGGGCAATCAGGTTTTTGGGTAACGCTTTAGCGTGACTGCTCAAAAATAACTAAGGCTTTGCCCGATTGTACGACTACTTCCTGGTGGACGAGCCGAACGACTACGTCGACTACATTCTGGTGGCCGAACGACTACGTCGACTACATCTTGGTGACCGTTCGTGGGACTGCACTGCGAACTTCTTCCTGCACCGATTTAGTTCGACTACTTCGACTGAGGCCAACCGAGTAGATGTCTACTCCAGTTGGTAACAGCGCAGCCAATGCCTCCGGCAACGGCCCCGCTTTAGGGTACTCCCTGAAACTTTGGTTATTTATATTGTTTATGCTTATATGTGTGATAAGTATAAACATGTTCACATGTTTTATTTTACTCCTTAAAGTCATAGAAATATTGCTAGTTTATACATTTAATTTTGGAATTAAAATATACCGAAAATTGCCTAGATTTCTAACAGTCTGATCTCTGGTGACCATTTTGCTTCTAATAAGCTAGTATTGGGGGTGCATGAGTTTTGGCTGTGGGGGGGTGCATTGATGTAATTTTCAGCATGTAATAGTTGAAAATTTGTTTTGTTGTGGGTGCAGCCGCACCCCCCACCTTCTAAGTAGCTCCGCCCCTGACCATGCATATGCACAGCAACTCGGAGAGCGAGCTGAGCACCCGGCCCAGCTGCTAGGCCGCTAGGCGCCCTAGGCCACCGACCACGCGGAGGCGGCGCAGGATGCCAGGCGGGCCACCGGCGCCCATAGGTCGGCGATGGATGGATGGTTGGGGTGGGTTGCAGTGGATAAGGCATTATGGTCCATACGAAAATAAGATAGCCAAAAATAGAATCCTAGACATACATAATGGCATGGTTCCAATTTGCGGTGAATTGTAATGGTATAGCTACAAATGCATGACTTGTAATGGCGTATCTCAGAACAGGAGAATTGTAATGGCATGTATCCAATAGAGTGACACACATGACTTTATATCTTTCTCGAATTTATTCTAATTTGTGGTATATTGATGTCTACATATATTGATATGACATATCTATTGAGATTAATTGGCCCACTCTATGTCCAAACCTCTCTTTTGTTGTCAGGAGGAATCTGTCTTTTGTTGGGCTTCTCTTGCACTTCACGCAACAAGAAACCTTGTAACGACATGAGCTGCCCAAGAAAGCGACTTGAGATGTATTTGCTGATATATTATTATGCAACAAATGAAATGTTCAATACTAGATATAAAAATTATTTAACTAAAATATCAAGTTATTCACTCTGATAAAGACATTTGGCATGACATAGTAGAACATATTCATTAAATCCAATAACTTTACAAGATTATGATAATTGCCGAATTTTTCAGGAGGCAAACCCCAACACACACCCCTGCCCCCACCCCATATCAGATACGATTCCTTATGTTTCCAAAATAGATATTTAAAAATATTGGTAGTCAAAATTTAATAAGTTTGATCGGGCTTTGCCCAAAAATCAAGTATTTGTTTCGAGGGAGTACGACATTTTGCTCGAATATTTGAACCTTTACTTGGATTTTGTAATTTTAGCGGAGATCTTTGAGACTTTCTTTATAACCTTTCTGTTAGGATCTTTGAGCTTTTTATTTAATGTTTTCTTAACATTTTTTCTTGGATTTTTGAACTTCAGCTCAGATTTTTAACTACTTCCTCTGAATATTTATTTTACTTGGCTACTTAAAATTCTCAAAAAAATATATCCTTCTTCCATGTTTTACTTAAATTATTCTATACTACTACCGGAAGTCTTTTTACAATCGGTTATATTCTTACACCCTAGAATGAATGCAATTGATTCATTAGCTCCGGCAGTCAATAATTAATGGCTGTTGAGCTAAGAACCAACTATAATAATATACTATACCACAGTTGGTTTTGTGCCATTGAGCTAAGAAGTAAGAAAACTTATCCATATTTTGGTTAATTTAATTAAATATTATATACTACCTTCGTTTTTTAATATATGACGTTTAGCACAACAAATTTAGTTCAAAATAAACTAAATTTGTTGTCCTAAACGTCATATATTTAAAAATGGAGGGAGTAGTAATTTAATGTTACATTAGTTAAATATAACTAATTTCATTATAATGATTGTTGCAGATGGATCAACAAGGATGTACCATATGTTATCTCTACTTATGATTGGTGACCTTATAAGGAACTTGTTGCCTTTTACTTCGGCTACCTTCTAGAGAGTGTATCTCTTTCTTTCTGATTCTCTGATGATATGTGAACTAGTGGTTGATGGTCGACGGATATGTGTGACGATTTGTGGTTTATTAGTCGATGACGTGTAGTTGGTTATAGCCTCATGCATATAGATGCTGCTTGTGATTATTCTGTATGTTTATTCCTGAGAGGGTTGCCAGCAACTTCTGAGTCTAGCCCAGGTTTCAGTTTTGGTGGTGGTAGCATAAATTGGTACTGTTAGGTCCTGTTTAGTTCCCAAAAAATTTTGTATAGTACCCATCACATCGAATCTTCGGACATATGCATGGAGCATTAAATGCAGTTGAAAAAATAACTAATTACACAATCTAACTGATTAGCACGAGCTGAATCTTTTAAGCCTAATTAGTTCATAATTGAACATTATTTGTCAAGTAACAACGAAATATGCTACAGTACCAAAACCCAAACTTTTTCACCAACTAAACACACCCTTAGTCTCATAGACATTAACTGATTCTTCTAGCAAGTAAATGTACAACCAGTTTATATTGTTGCAGGAATATAAATATTACAATCGGTTCTTATAACGAACCGGTAATATATAGTAGTAGAAATATTATAGATAGATCAGTTTTTTTTAGCTGATTGGACTACAGATGCTCTATTAGGCGTAAACATTGCTCAATATCGTGTGCAGAGTAGTAAATTCTGAAAATATTGTTTTGTGAGTATATACACAAAGGCTAAGGAACGATCGTAGCTCATTTGGTTTGCTGGCTATTTGTTGAGTGGCTGGATGAGGGTTTTGGGCACGGCTGGTTGATGTCCTGTGGTCCATCCCTACCAATGCTTGGGCGCCAATGATTTGGAGGATTCCGCCGTCCTCGTCTAACCCACGTCAGCGTGTAGCTTTGCGAGTGTGTAGCTTATTGCACGGTCTCATTCAGTGCCTCATATTCTTATACACACACACACACACACACACACACACACACACACACACACACACACACACACACACACACACACACACACACACACAGAGCAAAGCTCTTGTTGCCTGTAGACGAGTTAAGAAAAGAGGCTAATGAGGATGGCCAACGACGGTGGTGAGGAAGTTTGCAGCCGCCATCCCGCGAAACCCCAGAGGTAAAGGCTAGCTGCTGCTGGTCGTCCCACTGTCTAATTTTCAAACTCTGTACTGTAGTGCAAACTAATTTTCCAAATGATGAGCTGAAAGACATATTATATAAGATTGTAGACACCACACTTTGATGAGCCCTACTTCCCTTTTTCTTTCATGTACAGCAAAGTTATGCTTCGATAGTGTCCAACGATTACTGATTTTGCAAGAAGGAGATTTGTGGGTAATCAAATTATACTGTTTCTTAGGGTTTTTGTTAACACCATGAATGCATTCCAGAAGAGAGAATGGCACATCTTTGAAGGCTAGCTTATTAATCTTCCGAGCTGTGGAAAAAAGGGCCAAAAGCATTTCCCACTAGGCATACTTTTCATGTCTAAAGAACAAGTTAATTCTGAAGATGCACATTTTTTATGCTGAAAAGTTATGGATGTTCTTTTGCTTTATGGATACGAAGTCAAACTCTTTTCAAAAAAGAAATAATTATTATGACACTACTGATAGATCATAGATATAGGATCCACCCCATGTATAAAAGGAGATAGACATTGTATTAATCATCACCGTCTAACCTGTCATGAGACTCATGACTAAGCAAGTGATCGACCTTGTGCCTTTGTTTGCATGGTGCATGTGTGATGAACTGCTCGACCGAACAGCTTGGAGTACCTGCTGAACGAATGGGAGATCCAGTGCCTGAAACTCGTAAGCTTAGCCCTGCAAGGCTTCCTCTTCTTCCTCGCCGGCATCCGGCAACGCAGCTCCTCGCGTTTCATCGGCGTGCTCCTGTGGCTTGCCTACTTGTCAGCTGACTCCGTGGCTGTATTCGTGCTGGGCCACCTTGCCGTCCACGCGGGCGGCCCGAGCCACCAGCTCGTCTTCCTCTGGGCGCCGTTCGTGCTCCTTCACCTCGGCGGCCAGGACACCATCACGGCCTTATCCATGCAGGACAACGTGCTGTGGAAGCGCCACGCGCTGACATTGGCCCAGCAGGTGGCCCTGGCCGTCTACGACGTCGCCAGGACGCCCTGGCCGGACCGCCGGCTCCTCGCCGCCGTGGTGCTCATGTTCCTCTCCGGCTGCGTCAAGTACGCCGAGCGCACCCTGTGCCTCGCCAGGGCCTCGCCGGCGCGCCTCACGGCCGACTTCCTCGGCTGCTTCCAAGATCGGATTAGCTCCATCAAGGAGATGCAGGCGATCGCCAGGGACGGCGGCCTCGGGTCGTCGCGCTACCTGAACAGCCGCGCCTTCACCAGGTTCTCGCTCAACCCGGCAATGGACGTCATGTCCACGGACATCCTGCCTAACTACGACTGGTCCGCCTCGCGCGACATCTTCTCGGATCTCTACTCCAAGATCAGGCGCCTCGGCCGCTCCGACCAGGAAGAGTACTTCCGCCGGACGTACAGGTTCGCCGAGGAGAGGCTCTTCGTCTGCTACCGGCGCCTCTACACCAAGGCTCTCTTCCGGCTGTCCCCGCTGGGAGCGTTCCTCCATCTCGTCACCTTCCTGTCCACCTCCTCCGCCACGGCGCTCTTCCACTTGTCCGTGAGCGGGGGCCAAGCAGGGCGAACCTACAGCTCTACCGACGTCGCTGTGACCTACGTGCTGCTCGCCGGCGCCGTCACCCTGGAGGTGTCGTCTTGTCTCCTGTCCATGCTCACCCGCCAAGATCTCTGGAGCCACCCTGTGCTCTGCTGCTCCTGCCTCCAGCAACTCCCAATCATCAAGCTCGTGTTCTGCCTCACCTGCGGTAACTGTGCTGTCCTGCTGAGGCGGTGGAGAAGGCCGCGGCACTGGTCGCAGGAGCTGGCGCAGTACAGCGTGGTTGGGCGGTCGGCCCAGAAGGCCTACGGCGGCCGGCTGCTGCCCGGATGCGTCGCCAAGCACGTCACGGAGGCGACGAGGCCCGTCCCCGTCACCGACGGCCTCAAGCTTTTCGTCATCGAGCGGCTCCTCGACGCCGACGCGATGCCAACGGGCTCAGACTTCACCGGCTCCCGCGGCGAGCTGGCGCTGAGCAAGTGGATGGGGAGCCTGGAGGCTCCCGCTGCGGCGTCTGGGATCCTGCACGAGAGCCTCAGGGACGTGGACTTCCCCACCAGCGTGCTCCTCTGGCACATCGCCACCGAAGTATGCTTCTTCAACGCCGCGGACGCCGGCGCCGCCGCTGCTACCGCTCTGCCTGCTAATCCAGCAGATGAGGAGAGGAAGAAGATCGGCAGGCAGCTGTCGAATTACGTGATGTACCTCGTCTTCAAGTGCGGCGTGTTGCGCAACAGCGGCTCCGAGTTCCTGCTCCGCAAGGCCAAATACGAAATCCACGAGCGCATCAAAGGCCAACGGCAGCACGGCGGCGATGGAAAGGAGGACCGTTCACGCGAGGAGGTAGCCGTGGAACGCATAGTGAAGTCGGGAGACATGGGACAGGTGGAACCACGCGGGAAAGACATCGTCGCAGCTGCCGCACGCAACGACGACGACGCCGCAGCGACGGCGGCCAGCGCCATTGAGGTCCTCAGCGACCGGGTGCTGCCGCGGGCGCTCAAGGTGGCCGCGGCACTAGACGGCGTCCGGGGAGGCCGGCCGCAGCAGGGATATCGGGCGGCCAGCCGCTGGGACCTGATCGCCGCCGTGTGGCTGGAGATGCTCTACTACATCGGACCGCGGTGCGGCGCGGCGTTCCATCGAGAGCATCTCAGCAACGGCGGGGAGTTCGCCACGCACGTCCTCGTCCTCATGTACATAATAGGGCCCCTTGGCTACCACCCCGACATGCTTAGCTTTGAACCTTTGAACAAGTAAATCATCCTGTGCCATCATAATTTCTGCTACCTACATATGTGTTTAAATATATGACACAGTTTATTTATTTATTTATTTTTAGCCTTTCACTTTGATCATTGTTTTTCTGTTATAGTTAAAATATCATATTACGCGAGTACGTATAAATTTTTTTTACCCATATATGTTTTATATTTCTAAACTAAATATTTTGCAAATTATTTGTAGTCAAAGTTTCAAAAGTTTGAACAAATTTTAGTCTTACCATCATATATTTAAGGGTAAAGTCCGTTTTTCAATCCTGAACTATCACGATAGTCCGATTTTGGCCCTTGAACTACGAAACCGGACATCCTACACCTCCAACTAACGAAACCGTTTTAAAAACAACCCTGGCTCAGCCAAATGCGGCTTGCTACAGTAAAATTTCCGAATTTCTGGAATTTCACACCTCTCTCAATTAAATAATAAAGAAAGCATAGTTAATATTATCTAAAAATCATGATATTATTTTGGGAGGTAGATTAAAAGACAAGGAATTTATTTTGGCTAGATGTGATACATTAAACATAATGAAATTTGAATTATAAAATTTTAAAAATGGGTAGAATTCAAAATTTCTTGAATTTTTGGGTTAGCTAAACCTTTGATAAAAATGAAATAAAAATATGATAATTCATAATTTTTTATTTAGTTTAATAAGATATTTTTTATTGGCCCAAGTTTTTATGAATTTTTTTGAATTCCTTCGCAATGCTCAAATTTGAATAAAATTTGATTCCTCAAATTTTAATTTATGAATTTTCTATAGAACTTGGGCCAATAAAAAGTACCTAACTAAACTAAATAAAAAATTATGAATTATCATATTTTTAATGCATGTTTATCATAGGTTTAGCTGACCTAAAAATTCAAGGAATTTTGAATTCTACCTATTTTTAAAATTTTATAATTCAAATCCCATTATGTCTATTGTAGCACATCTAGCCAAAATAGATTCCTCGTCTTTTGATCTACCTCCCAAAAAAATATCATGAGTTTTAGACAATATTAACTATACTTTCTTTATTATTTAATTAAGAGAGGTGTGAAATTCTAGAAATTCGGAAATTTTACTGTAGCAAAACCGCCTTTGGCTGAGCCAGGGTTGTTTTTCAAATGGTTTCGTTAGTTGGAGGTGTAGGATGTCCAATTTTGTAGTTCAAGGGCCAAAATCGGACTATCGTGATAGTTCAGGGTTGAAAAACAGATTTTACCCTATATTTAAATATGAAGGGAGTACTATTAGATTTCATTTTCACCGCTGCTACATTCCCTAAGCAATCTATCTATTACTCCCTCCATCCTATAATATAAGGCATTCTAGCAATTTTAGGACAGATTAACGGAGAGAACAAAAGACGCATGTACGATCCAAGAGCTTTTAGTTTACCTGCTGTAATTAAAGTTATTCCTAAAATTAAGCAGGAAGGAATAAAAAAGGTAAGTATGCAGCTAAGAGCCATGGAGAATTAAATGATTTTCTTTAATACTTGTTCAAAACTCCTAGAATGCCTTCTATTTGGGTACAAATTTTCAACCCTTCAATACCTTACATTCCAAGACGGAGGGAGTATATCTTAATAGGCCACCAAAAGTAGCCTTCACGTTTACTCTCAAGGTCTAAAAATTCCTCTATTAATTAAAAAATAAAGGGCTAGGCTGTTGATTATTATGATAATCTAACAGTCCAAGTAAAATACTGGCACTGGCACAGAACATGTTTTCAGCACCGGCTCAGATGGGTCATTAGCGCCTGCTCCCGAGCTGGCTGTATGTGTTCGGCACTGATGGGGTGAGACATCAGAGCCGGATCAAGGAGCCAATTGTGATGTGGTTTTCACATAATAAAAAAAAAGGAAAAAGGGCACCGCAACATTGCCGCCACGCCACCGTACATGCTACTCCCTCCGTCCCTAGTCTCGTCCCTAGTCGCTTTCGCTTTCCGAGAAATAATTTTGATTAATTTTATATAAAAAAATATTAATATTTATGATACATAATTAATATTATTAGATAGATCTTTTAATATAGTTTTTTAATAAATGTATTTGGAGATACAAAAGTTGCACATTTTTTACAAATCGAATCAAACTTGTAACATGCACACTGATGGCGACACTTAAAAGAGGACAGGGGAATACCGCATAGCGCAGATCTGGCATTACTGCGCTGCCATGGACCGAAAGAAGCCCAAAAACCAAAGCAGATGGGCTTAGGACAGGGCCTTGCACCTTGTTTGGACATAAGGTCAGCCAGGATAGCCCACACCCCGAAGCTGGGGGCGGTTGGGGCCTTGGGCTGGCCGGCCGACCAGGCCCGTGGGCCCCACCACCTCAACCAGCCCCTTGGAAACATGTCATTGGTCCACAATGTCAGTTCCAGCTGCAAGAGCTCCATTCCACCGGCAGAAGAAGGGTGACACCCCCCTATATATATATGAGAGGGGGGGGGTAGAATTACAACACACCTCACCTTGGAGCTTCACCTCTTCCTCTTCCATTTGGAGCTTGTGATTTTTCATCCTAGACGCATTAGGCAGCCTAGGAGTGTAGGAAAGTAGGGAGAGAGTGGGGTGGAGTCGGGGAAGTGCCGGCCTTGTCGGCACTCTTCTCCGTTTGTACCTCGACGGATGCTTATCAATCATAGTAAGTGTTCATGACTTCCTTTGTTATTTTAGAAATAGAGTTCTAGTGCAAGTACTAGCTTCCTACCTTTTACTGGATTGAGTGTTTTCTTATTGGTAGCGAATGATCCTAGCTTAAGACTCCTGAATCCTGATAGAGACGGATAATCTTGGCCAGGGCTAGGATCAGTACGGTATAGTGTAGACGTGGTGTCTAGACTACTTTACCACTTAATTGTTTTATACTCCACGGTTTGTAGATGTACCCGCAGGTGGTGACATCCCTTTTCGTGCTATAGTAATCCTCCACGTTCGGGTATCTAACAGAGCGCAGTTTTCGGAGCGTATGGTATTGGTCCAGGGGAACCCGTTGGCCCGAAGTAAAAGGCGACGCTAGATCTTCACTAGACTTAGATTCTGAACCTTAGAAAATCCTCTTATTCCTCCTATCCACCACAAGCTTGTGTCCTTAGATGAGCCTGAACCTATAGATAGTGTACTCACGTTCCTCTGTGGATACGATACCCTGGAATACTCCTGGGTGAAAGCTACAGCGGTATCCGTGCGCTTGCGAATTTCCATTCATGATGTTACAAAGTACCAACAATCTTTCTGGCGCCGTTGCCAGGGAATGGCAGCTACATTATCTTTGGACTCAGTTGTCCTCGTATCTTTTTCATTTTTCTTTGCTTCTATCTCAACCCCCACTACCCATGGATAAGCTGTCCCTTCATTAGCTATCCGCACCCAAGAGCGAGTTCTTGATGAGCCACCAGCGCCCACTGACCCATTTCTTTCTACTAGCTATGAACTCAGCTCAGGCTATATAGCCTTAGTTCAGGAACATTCCTTTTCAGAAAGGGATTGTGAAAATTCCTACCATCATCTGTGCGAATTGGAGCAAGTGTGTTCATATTTGAAAATTTCAGGCATGACAATCGAAACTCTAAAATGAAAGTTGTTTCCTTTCTCCCATTCGGACGAGGTGAGGCAATGGTACATTCGTGTCGTAGGATGCATAAATGGAAGTTGGAATGAGCTTCGGGACAAATTTGGTTCTGCGTTCTTCCTGCTCTCCCGAATATGTGCTCTACTAACGGAAGTCTTAACCTTCAGTCAAAACGATAAGGAATCAATCGGTGTAGATTGGGCCCGATTTACTTTATTGGTTCAATCAGGTCCAGACTTGTCATTACCAGAGCATTTATTGCTCCAACATTTTTATGCTAGTCTTGACAAGGAATCTGCACACCACCTCGATCTCACTTCTGGAGGATCTTTCGCTTATCGTACCCCAACCGAAGGTCGAGAAGTCCTCAATAGGATTTTGGACAGAACTTCTTTCGTTTGTGTTCATGAGCCAACTCCATCAGAACCCGAGGTGTGTCATGAGGAAGCTCTAGTAGTTGAATTAGAACCCTTAGGAAGCCAACCAGTAGATTCAACTTCTGAGCCCTCTCCTGAACTTAAATCCGAGACACCGGAGGAAGAGGATCCTATACCTCTAGAGTTTCTTTAGAATTTTGAGGATAATCTTTTCGAAGATTATGGGAACACCTTGAACTTCTTCTATCAAAAGTGACCATCGGATCATGTCACTCATATAGACCTTCCTGAGGAGGACTATATTCGAGAGACAATTCAAGAGTTAACAGTAGTAATCAGCAATGAATGGTTGCAGGAAGGAGAGTAAGCATTAAATCCAATTCAATTTGATTCCCCCTCCTCATCTTTTCGTTGCTGTTTGTACGATCAAGATGTGGACGCTCTTTATAACCCCACTGTCGGAGCTAATCTCATGTTAGATGAATTTGCATTAGCCTTTTTAGGCGACAGAGTCCTAACTCCAACAGAAAGGAAGCTCAGGAGACCTTCCAGTTCTCTTGTAAATAGGTATGGTGTACTCAGAAACAGGTCCTTTTGGTACGGTGATGTTAAGGTCTGCTTGAACTTTCATGTTTTCGAAGATCTCAACTTTGATTTCTTGATTGGTCATCCTATTAAGGCTCTCCTTAAGGATGCACAAAAATCAGGGAGCCTAAACATCAACATAGGGAAGGAATGTCTCCTCGATCCTGTTACCCGAGCAATTCATTGCTCAATGGAGGATCCCCCTACTATTGAGCCAATAGAAGAAGTAATGGCAACTTCTATCTTGGATAGACCCGACTCAGACCTTGAAAGAGATGACAAAGGGAAAATCAAGGAAGTCACCGAGGAGGATGAGTACTCAGATGAAACCTTTGAGCTTCCCGAGACTGAAAAGCCATCACGACCTCCTATTGAGCTAAAATCGTTACCTTCTGGGCTCCGATATGCTTTTCTAAATAGCGATGTAGAGTCTCCCATCATCATTAGTGACAAACTCTCAGAAGAGGAGACGGCAAAACTCATTGCTATTTTAGAAAAACACCGACCAGTCCTAGGCTACGCCCTACAGGATCTCAAGGGTATCAACCCTGCTCTTTGCACACATAGAATCCCTCTCGATCCAGAAATAGCACCTTCTAGGGAACCCCAACGAAGGTTAAATAATGTCATGAGGGAAGTGGTAAAGAAGGAGGTCCTCAAGCTCCTAGATGCCAGAATTATCTATCCCGTTCCGCACAGTGAGCGGGTAAGCCCCGTTCAGGTTGTGCCCAAGAAAGGAGGTATGACGGTAGTGGAAAACACCAAGAACGAGCTTATTCCACAACGTACTGTCACAGGATGGAGAATGTGTATTGATTATAGAAAGCTCAACAAGGCTACGAAGAAGGACCACTTCCCGCTGCCCTTCATCGATGAGATGTTAGAACGGCTAGCGAAGCACTCTTACTTTTGTTTCCTTGATGGCTATTCTGGCTATCATCAAATCCCCATCCATCCTAAAGACCAAAGCAAGACCACGTTCACATGCCCTTATGGAACGTATGCATACAGATGAATGTCATTCCGATTATGCAATGCACCTGCATCGTTCTAGAGATGCATGATGTCCATCCTCTCAGACATGATTGAAGAAATCATGAAAGTCTTCATGGATGACTTTTTCATCTATGGAAAGACTTTTGACCATTGTCTAGAAAACTTGGATAGAGTCTTGCAGAGATGCCAAGAGAAGGATCTAGTAATAAATTGGGAAAAATGTCATTTCATGGTCTGCGAAGGCATCATCTTAGGACACTTGGTGTTTGAGAGAGGGATAGAGGTGGATAAGGAAAAGATCGAAGTCATCGAGCGACTTTCGCCTCCCACCAATGTGAAAGGAATCAGAAGCTTCTTAGGCCACACAGGGTTCTACCGACGGTTCATCGCCAATTTCTCTCAAATCGCTAGACCCCTCACGAGCCTACTCGCTAAGGATGTTCCTTTCCAATTCAATGATGAGTGCCATAAAGCCTTTGACACACTCAAGAAGGCACTCATCTCAGCTCCAATCATACAACCCCCGGATTGGAAGCTACCGTTCGAGATCATGTGTGATGCTAGTGATCATGTGGTGGAGGCCGTACTTGGTAAAACCAAGGACAAGAAACATCACGCGATCGCGTACGCCAGCAAGACACTCACAAGAGCTTAGCTTAACTATGCAAAAACCGAAAAAGAGCTCCTAGCCATCGTCTTTGCTATCGACAAGTTTAGATTCTACCTAGTGGGGACAAAGGTCATAATTTACACAGGCCACGTAGCACTCAAGTACCTCCTCACCAAGAAGGATGCTAAACCAAGGCTAATCAGATGGATTCTTCTACTCCAAGAGTTTGATTTGGAAATAAAGGACAAGAAAGGAGCAGAGAATTCAGTGGCTGATCATTTATCGCGCATGAGCATCACTACCACTCAGGAACTGCCGATAAATGACTTCCTTCGGGATGATATGCTTCTCAAGGTATCAACTTCACACTCCTGGTATGCGAATATTGTGAACTTCATGGTTTTAGGGTATGTACCCCCGGGGCAAAACAAAAAGAAGTTGGTATATGAGAGAGAGCAGACGCCACCTATGGGATGCACCATACCTTTATCGAGTATGTGCAGATGGGTTACTCCGAAGATGTGTACCCACGGCAGAAGGACGTAAGATCAAAGAGAAATGCCATGCAGCACCATATGGAGGCCACTATGGTATGTTTCGCACTCAAGCAAAAATCTGGCAGAGTGGATTCTTTTGGCCATCAATGTATGAAGACAGTAAAGACTTCACACAAAGATGTCCAAACTGTCAGAAGCATGGAGGAATCACAGCTAGCAATGCGATGCCCTTAACCTACAATCTTCAAGTGGAACTTTTCAATGTTTAGGGCATCGATTATATGGGACCCTTCCCAAGGTCCCATAATTGCGAGTACATCCTTGTCGCCGTGGATTACGTCTCCAAATGGGTAGAAGCCATGCCATGCAGGGCAGCCAATGCAATTCATGCCCATAAGATGTTCCGAGAAATTATCTTTCCAAGGTTTGGCACACCAAGGATGGTAATCAGTGATGGAGGGTCGCACTTCACTAATACGGCCTTCCGAAACTTTCTCAAGGAACTAGGGACTAAGCACAACATCGCGACTCCCTATCACCCTCAGACCAGCGGTCAAGCATAAACATCGAACAAACAAATCAAGAACATTATGCAGAAGACCGTTGATGAAATGGGGAAGGCATGGAAGCTAAAATTGTCTGATGCTTTATGGGCATACCGCACAGCGTACAAGACACCCATTGGAATGTCACCCTACCAGATCGTCAATGGGAAAACATGTCACCTACCCGTAGAGCTAGAGCATAGAGCGTACTGGGCTATCCAAAAATGGAATATGGATCTAAAACAAGCCAGAGAGGACAGAAAACGCCAAATTTCAGAGCTGGAAGAATGCAGAGACAAGGCATATCATAGCGCCTCTATTTACAAGGAGAGAACCAAAAGGTGGCACGATAAGCGGTTGAAGCCCAAGGTCTTCAACCCAGGAGACAAGGTACTGCTATTCAACTCCAATGTTAAATTGTTTAGTCATGGAAAGTTACGAAGCAAATGGCTAGGACCATACCTTGTTGCGGACACATCACCTCATGGGGCTATCACGATCCAAGACAACGACGGTAACACCTTTAAAGTAAATGACCATCACCTTTAGCTCTTTTTAGACCACAACAAAGCTCTTGATGAAGAAATAGATGTGATCGATATAGTTGATCACGACTATATGCTTAATTAAGGGCCATATAGGCCAAATAAAAAGTTAGGCTTGCTTGAATTAGAACACAATTAGCCCAACTTGCTGACCAGAGGAAACTGGGGCCCACTGGGCCCAACCCTAGTTGGCCGACTACCATGGTTGGCCGGCCATGGGTTGGCCCCGATGAGGCCCAACATTGGTCCACGACCTCCTTAGCCTAGGTAGAGTCCAATTCCATCGACCACCCCACGAGCCCGCTCGACCCCTGGTTCCTCTGAGTGTTTCTCCTCACCTGATGGAACTCCTCTCGGGCAGACTAGGCGTCGAAGATCGCGAACAAGGATGCCAAAAAAGAAGCTCGAAGTCTTTGCCGTCAAGTTATATCAAGACCCAGATGCGCCAGGGCCACGCTTAAGGCCTGGAGAAGAGTATACCCACTCTTGGGTAAACAAGGATGGAAATGTCATCTCCCATAACTACCAGAGAGACAAGAAATCTCCAGATTACTTGCTTCCAATGCCACACAATAAGATCTAGGGAACCCGACCACCTGCCAAAGAAGGAGAGCACCAAAATAAATCCGAGAAGAAAGAACTTTCACTCGCAGTAGGCGCGGACGCAAGATATCTCCCAGAGCAGGTTGAGGTCTGAATTAAAGGATATCCATAAGGATTTCAGTGCCTTCCAGGAGTACTTAGAGGAAAAGATGGATACCCTACCAGTGCTCTAGGGATATTAGGTGATTTAGATTAATTTTCATCTAAAAGCACCTTCAGTATCATTAGTTTTAGTCGGGCGCAGGGTTAATTTAGGTTTGCTAGTTCAGTTTAGTTTCGGTTTGTTTCACGCCCTAGGATTTGATTCATTATAAACATTTGGCTCCCCGGTGTTAATGCCGGTAGGGCCCTTGCATTTTATTTCTTTGTTTTCCTATGATCGATGAGCCGGTCGAAAAAAAGTGTGGGGGAGACACTCGTGACGCTTGACATACGCACACATATCTATCCTCTCTCTACGTCACGCCCGCTACGCACACCGACTCCCGAGTTTGCACTCATCTCACTTGTTTTCTCCCTACAAAGTTTTAAACATGAGCATAATCTTTGATAAATTTAAAATAGTTTGAAACTTGAATATGGTGATATTCTTCTGACTTGTTGAACACTTGTACAAATTTTATTCTTTACTAAGCTTAATTTTGTGAACCATATTTTAAGGAACCCATAATGTTTAAATTGTTGATCAATGTGATATGACTTGTTTTCCAAGTTGCTTGTCTTTTCATGACTATAAGTTTTGGGAAATTTATTTCAAAAAGAGAAATTTTTGTTCATGGTCTCTACCTCCATATGTTGTACCTACCAGAGCCATATGATTTTCCACAGAAATATTCTATATACATGCATCTTGATGCCATTTTGAGCTTGATCAAATTTTGTGACCTATTATGGAAATATTGTGTTCATTTTCTGATTAAGGTAAAGGTGCACAAAATAAAGTATTCCAAAGTATTGACTGACAGTCCTTTGTTAAAAAAATAATAGAAAAGATGGCATGCCCAAGAAGCATGACCCAAAAAAAAGAAAGAAAGAAAAGATAGCATGCCTGAGAAGCATGACCAATAAAAAAGAGAGTCAGTTAAGAAAAGTCATGTTTAATTGTGCACCAGCCTAATCAGTCAAATAACTACAAGTATTATCCCGATAGATCCAATCTTTGATCTTGCAACAGATTCGATACAAGAAGGTCCTTTATCTTCCCTGCCGAGCTCCACCTCAGCCATTTAATTAAACAGGAATAGATAAGGGTAAGATTTGATAAGGTCATACACATGAGCGTCAAAGAGAGATCCAAAAAGGGGTGCGACCATGAATACATTCTTCTTTTGCGAAAATTTCCAAAACCCCCAATCTTGCAGCATGATAAGGACAGCATGTGGATCAACGCCATTCCATTCCTCAACAATCCAAAGCATTATGGTAGACGCATCAAAGTTCACAAAGGCAAGCAAGGTATGGAATAATTTTTGTGCAGGATGTTCTATCAATGAGCTACCAGTTCACCCTTGTTCTAACCTTTACTCGGGACGAGCAAAAGGCTAAGTGTGGGGGATTTTGTTGACGGTCTATTTCGACTAATTCTGACCGTCAACTCCTGCACAAAACCAACGCATATCTTGGGATAAATGCTAGGATAGGTTTATTTACTAACGAATTCCACAGATGTTCGTTTGGAATGTATGTAGGTGATTTTGAGCTAGAATTGCAGCAAAATTGAGTGAACAATTATCATAGTACGTTTTCAGGCTCAAATGGACCGAAAGAAGCCCAAAGACCAAAGCGGATGGGCTTAGGACAGGGCCTTGCACCTTGTTTGGACATAAGGTCGTCCAGGACAGCCCACACCCTGAAGCTGGGGGCGGTTGGCACCATGGGCTGGGCAGCCGGCCGACCACCCTGGTCGGCCGACCAGGCCTGTGGGCCCCACTGCCTCAACCAGCCATGTGGAAATGTGTCATTGGTCCACAACGTCGGTTCCAGCTGCAAGAGCTCCATTCCACCGGGAGAAGAAGGGTGACACCCCCCTATATATATGAGAGGGGGGGGTACAATTACAACACACCTCACTTTGGAGCTTCACCTCTTCCTCTTCCATTTGGAGCTTGTGATTCTTCATCCTAGATGCATTTGGCAGCCTAGGAGTGTTGGAGAGTAGGGAGAGAGTGGGGTGGAGTCGGGGAAGTGCCGGCCTTGTCGGCACTCTTCTCCGTTTGTACCTCGATGGATGCTTATCGATCATAGTAAGTGTTCGTGACTTCCTTTGTTATTTCAGAAATAGAGTTCTAGTGCAAGTACTAGCTTCCTACCTTTTACTAGATTGAGTGTTTGCTTAATGGTAGCGAATGATCCTAGCTTAAGAGTCCTGATAGAGACGGATAATCTTGGCCAGGGCTAGGATCAGTATGGTATAGTGTAGACGTGGTGTCTAGACTAGGCTTTACCACTTAATTGTTTTATACTCCACGGTTTGTAGAGCTAGCCGGCAGGTGGTGACAGCCCTGTCCGTGCCCTATCATCGACATTCGGGTATCTAATAGAGCGCAGTTTTTGCAGCGTCTGGTATTGGTCCTGGGGAACCCGTTAGCTCGAAGTAAAAGGCGACGCTAGATCTTCACTAGACTTAGGTTCTGAACCTTAGGAAATCCTCTCATTCCTTCTATCCTACACAAGTGTGTGTCCTTAGATGAGCCTGAACCCGTAGATAGTGTACTCACATTCCTCTATGGATACGATACCCTGGAATACTCCTAGGTGAGAGCTACAGCGATATCCGTGCGCTTGCGGATTTCCATTCATGACGTTACAAAGTACCAACACCACTCGCCAAGACTTTGCATACATTGAAACATCTGCTCCATCCGCTGCCGCTCGGCTTCCATCATCTGTCAATCGACCTCCATCCTCTGTCGATCGGCCTCAATCCTCTGTGCCATCTCCTCTCGTAGCCTCCTCTCTTGTTCTAGTTGGGCCTAAAATATTTCACCCCAATGTTACAATGCAAAGCAAACATATGTAAAAATTAATGAATGACGAATGAAACTGAAATAACCTAGAGTGCCTCCATCCGGGACTGTGCAGTGTCCTGCCGAGGGCGTATGGCCTGGCTTGAGCTCGTGCTCCTCGCTCGAATCTGGGAGACAGTGGGAGTAGTGGCCGTGTCGAGTGTGCTGTCACCAATCCAGTACCGCCCATGCTTCTTGCCTCCTCCCACCCTCATGACGACCACAGGATCCACCTCTTGCCGGGCACCGCTTCGGTCGCCGTCCAACCCTACCGCTACCCGCAGCTACAGAAGGACGAGCTGGAGCGGCAGTGCTTGGCCATGTTGTAGTAGGGGATCATTCGGCCCAGCACCTCGCCGTTCTCCGCCCCAGTGCTCTTGGTCCGCAAGTCGGACAACACCTGGAGGTTCTGCATCGACTACTGCGCCCTCAACGCAATGACCTCCAAGGACAAGTTCCCGATCCCGGTGGTGGACGAGCTCCTTGACGAGCTTCATGGCGCCATCTTCTTCACGGAGCTGGACTTACGCTCGGGCCACCACCAGGTGCGCATGCACCCAGACGACATCGGCAAGATGGCATTTCGCACTCACGAGGGGCACTACGAGTTCTTGGTGATGCCTTTTGGACTCTCCAATGTGCCAGCCACATTCCAAGTGCTGATGAATGACGTCCTCCGCCCGTACATGCGCAGGTTCGTGCTGGTGTTTTTTGATGACATCTTGATCTACAGCTCCTCTTGGGCGGAGCACCTACAGCATGTCGCCGTCGTCCTACGGGCTCTTCAGGATCACCACCACCACCTCAAGCGCTCCAAATGCTCATTTGGGGCGTCTTCGGTGGCCTACCTCGGCCACGTGATATACGCTGGGGGTGTTGCCATGGACGCTAACAAGGTGGAGGCCGTGGCTTCGTGGCCTGTCCCGCGCTCCGCTCGTGCGCTGTGGGGCTTCCTAGGGCTGGCCAACTACTACCTAAAATTCATCCAGGACTTCGGGATCATCGCCGCCCCGCTTACGCGTCTCTTGTGGCTAGACGCATTCGCTTGGGACGAGGACGCCGAGACGGTGTTCCGGGCGCTTAAGGGCGCCCTCACCACCGGCCCAGTACTCCTAATGCCGGACTTCGACAAGGGCTTCGTGGTGGACAGCGACGCTTCGGGTGCGGGGTTTGGTGCCGTCCTTCACCAGGGTGCCGACCCCTCGCTTTCTTTAGCCGACTGTTTGCTGCTCGACATCTTAAGCTCGCTGCATATGAGCGCGAGCTCATTGGTTTGGTGCAGGCTGTTCATCACTGGCGACCGTACTTGTGGGGTGCCACATTCTAATCCGGACGGACCACTACAGCCTCAAGTACTTGCTGGACCAGCGCCTCTCCACCGTTCCTCATCACTAGTGGGTCAGCAAGCTATTTGGCTTCGACTTCGCCGTGGAGTACCGCCCGGGCCGCCTCAACGTCGCGGCGGACGCCCTCTCCCGCCAGGATGAGGAGTCCTCTCCTATCGCGGGTGGTGCAGCTGCCGTGGCGGCCCTCTCGGGACCATCCTTCGCCTACCTCGATGACGTCCACCGCGCTATGGCCGCGGCACCCGACGCCGTGCTTCTATTGGAGCGCCTCCGCGCAGGTGAGCTGACCGCAGCTTGGTGCGAGGATGCGGGGTTCTTGCTGCACGGCTCCCGTATCTTCGTCCCCGATGTCGGCGACTTGTGCCAATAGGCCCTGCGACTGGCTCATGGCGCCGGTCATGAAGGGGTCCAGAAGACGCTACACCGCCTCCGCTTGGATTTCTATATCCCGGGCGATCGCCCACTGGTGCAGGACTGGGTGCGCACCTACGACACGTGTCAGCGCAACAAGACCCAGGCCCTACGGCCAGCTGGGTTGCTGCAGCCCCTGGATGTTCCGTCTCAGGTGTGGGTGGACATATCTATGGACTTCATCGAGGGGCTTCCGAAGGTCGGCGGCAAGTCGGTCATCCTCACCGTCGTCGATCGCTTCTCCAAGTACGCGCATTTCATTGTTCTCGGCCACCCCTACATGGCAGCATCGGTCGCCCGTGCCTTCTTCGACGACGTCGTACGTCTACACGGCTTCTCGACATCCATCGTCAGCGACCGCGACTCGGTGTTCACCGGCAATGTCTGGCGCGATCTGTTCAAGATGGCAGGCGTCACAGGCGTCACACTTCGCATGAGCACGGCCTTCCACCCTCAGACTGACGTCCAGTCAGAGGTGGTTAACAAGGTAATCGCAATGTATTTGCGGTGTGTTATAGGAGATCGTCCGCGCGCATGGGTGGATTGGCTGTCTTGGGTAGAGTATTGCTATAATACGTCCTTCCATACTGCCCTTCACGCCACGCCATTTGGGGTGGTGTACGGCCATTCTGCCATACTGGCCGAGAACTGCGCATACTGAGGCTGCGGACGCCCTTCTCCGCAGCAGGGATGAGATGCTCGCTGAGGTCCGACAGCGTCTCATCCAGGCGCAGCATCTGTCGAAGAAGTACTACGACGCCAACCACAGGGATGTGGAGTTCGAGGTCGGCGCGTGGGTGTGGCTGTGCCTCCTTCACCGCACGGCGCAGTCCCTCGACCCCCGTGCGCGGCACAAGCTCGGGCCGCGTTGGGCCGGGCCGTTCCGGGTTTTCTGGATTTCATATATGCAGCTTATGGTCAACCAACAAGCAAATTAATCATACTAGCTAAGCATTCTTGTGCCTTGATTTTTAGCATTTTTCACATATTGTGACAATGTGTGTTTTTTTGTCGTTTCTACTGATCAATGCGTGCAATACTGCAATTTCATGTGTAGGGCATCTTTGCTAAATGAACAGACAAATTAGTCATTTCAATTTAACATTTTTTTGTTTTGGTTGCACTAATGCACATTAAAATGGTAACATCATTGTGTTTTGATGTGAATCAAAAGGAAAATGCAGAATAATTAAGCTACATAAATCCATTCCAAGATACAAAGGATCTTTAGGAGAGGTACTGAATGAATCATATTTCTTTATTATACCTTAAAGATTAGCTCATGGAGTTACTACAATGTCTAACTTTAAGATTACCTAACAGGAGATTGGAGCGAAAAGTCATGAACAGATTCATTGAAAGAGCATACAGAAAACTCAAGGTAGTTGAGATTTTTATTTACATGATTTGCTTTTCCTAAATTAGTGTTGGTACTTCACTACATTATGAATGTTATGATCAACACCTACCGATCTGTATGTTGGATGATGCTTATCCTTTAAAGCTTAAATGTGGCAACATGTTTTTCACGAGGCAATAATATAACTTTCATTAGGTAATAACACGGTTTTCACTAGGCAGTAACAAGGTTTCATTAGGCAATAACATTATTTTCTATTAGTTAATGATGTTACTTCCAGCTAGGCAGTCTTGCTCTCATTTTGTGCAAAATGCTATTCTTGGTCAAGCAAAGTTCTATTCTCAGTTAGTCAAAGTATCATTCTTGGACAAATAACTGTTAAAATCGCTGTTAGTACTAGCAAAATTTTGGTTACGAACAAGCAAAACAATGCATTTTCCTAGGCAATTCTTTGCATAGGCAATTCTGATTACCTTTTATTTTTGGAGTGCATCTATTGATTATTAGGATACACAAGCTAGTTCTTCACCTTATCCAACTTATTTTGTTACATAAACTGATTTGGTCTTCTTTTTCTCATTGTATGGCAGGTCATAAAGTGAGCTCATGAATCATGCAAGTTTGAAATACAATAATGTGCATTATTTGTGATAATATGCTTGCGAGATGCCTGTGTAGTTCCATGAATAACCTGTGGTTCCGTTTTGCTTATGGTGTTGTATTTTGGATTTAGCATAGGGTGGAGGCAAATTTGTTTGTTTACACATTGTATGCCCTAATTTTGGCATATATAATAGATTGATGTATTTACACGACATTTATCTGGAATTTTTATTGTGCTTCTTCAGTTGTTCAGTTTGTGCATCGCTCCGCAAGAAAGTATATATGCCTGCTTGTTCAGTTCTTCAGTAGTTTACTTTTAGTAGTTTTACACATATCCAAAACGGGAAAGCATCTTGATTTTTCTAATCACTATATTCCAAAAAAGAAGCGGCCTTACAATTAGCCAAACCTACGGCCAGCCATATTTTAGCTGCTTCCTGAAATAATAGAGGTCAAAAGACATACGCGTGCAATAGTGTGCGTCTGTGAATATTGCCCACCATTGTTAAACAACGTAAGTTGTTATAGTTATCTTTATCTAGCACTATGACTTATCCGGCAACAACCGGTTTAGATATTAACCAATGTAATCTAAGTTGTATCGGATAAGATCAAACGGTTGTAACGCTAGTTTGATGTGAATTGGTCGGGCGCTGTTGGAGGTAACGCGTGCGAGTGCAATTTGATTCATCGCAGAAGATTGTGCGGCAGCGGGGGTTCTTTATTGGGCCGTCAATTCGCACGGCCCTATTAGTTCCGCAGGTTTTTTTTGTGACTGACCTAATTTGTATACTAGTTGTAGCATTTGAATTTACACATAGAACCCACACACACCACACTCACACACACCACACACACCACCTATGCGCAAGCTAAGACCTACAACCTACACTCACACGCCTACCTTGAAGAGATGGTCTCGAACACCAGTACCCAGTATGTGTTGTAGGCCACTGGAGAGTAACTGTTAAAATGAACAGTACCCCCGGTGAGAAACGCAGAATCAATTCCTGGGAATCGAACCCGCGCCGGCCGCCCGCACACTCGCGGTGCTGACCACCCGAGCGTAGCTCGGTTCTCATTAGTTCCGCAGGCTTATGCGCATGGAAAAGTATTACACATACAATGAAGCTTTCTTCGGCCCATGCACGAGTTAACTCTGATCTTCTCGCTTACACTCGAAAACGTCTTCAGAAGTACTCGACGCCTGCAGAAGTCGGCTACGAAGAGCTCGGAGGCTTGTCAGACTCGGGGTAGCGGGACTGCTTACAGACGTAAAATATTTTAAAGTAAAGGATAGCATATGGCATGTACCTTACCCAATTGTAATTACTCGTACAGATGTAGAACTAGTCAAATAGAAGAAAACTATCCGATAGGTATTGGAAAGGACTCTTTTGTTTGTATTCGACTCGGATTTTCATGTAACCATGTCCCCCAGACTATATAAGGGCAGGCAGAGACCCCTCCAAAATATACATCATCTAAGGCAATACAATCCACCACACAGGACGTAGGGTATTACGCTTTTGGCAGCCCGAACCTGTCAAAAGCTTTGTGTTCCTTACACTATCGAGTTTCGATCTCGGCGAGTCCCTACCTACAATCAACCAACTTGGGGTATCTCTCGGTGGGCTTGGCGACTAAACACCGACACGAGGTAAATAAGGTAGATTCATTAAATCCAAACAACTCCAAATTTATTCACACTAACATTTAATTTTTCTTAATTTAATTTATAATTTTTAATTACTAGAAATTTTAGAAGGGTAGAATTCACGCTTAAAATTTAACTACGCCATTATCATAAAATTTTTGAAATTCACTTTTTTTCAACTTATTAACGTTTCAAAAAATTTCGGAATGTTACCACCTTAATTTAATATTTGATTATAACGGCCCATTCTATTTGTATTGGTCTGCACTGTTTATTTGTTAGGCCTAGAAGCTTCTAGCAGGCGCACCAAATAAACTGGGCTATGAGTGTGACAGGTCATTACAATAAATCGGCCCCACAGCATCTAAGGTGTTCTTTTATATCTAAATTTTAGATTAAAGAATCTTGCCATTTGAAATAATAAATAAAATCTAATCATAAAATTAATTGCAGAATCCTAGAGCTACTTCACGAGACGATTCTAACAAAGTATATTAATCTATTATTAGTGGATGATTACTGTAGCATCAATGTAGTAAATCATGACTTAATTAGACTTATTAGATTTGTCGCATCAAATTACACTCATCTGTGAAATGATTTCATAAATAAACTTTATTTAATATATCATGCATGCAAGATTTCTTGATACAAAAATTTAGATCCAAACTACCTAACAGGACCAGCACACATGGCATTCAAACAGAAAGAATTGTAGGCGTGTGGCACGTTGCTCTTCTCTGCTTTTCGAGAATGCTCTGGACGCTGACTCCACTGGCCTTGCTGACTGCCGGTCAGTGGCGGATCTCGATGAAAATTTTAGGTGGGGCACACTCGCCCAACAAATATTACTAGTATATAAAAAAATTGCATCTGTATAGTGTATACCTGACTTTATAGAAAAGTATTGAAATAACATGAATATTTGAGTCAAATCCTATTATGAGAAAAATACCACCAACCGTTCTTTACCCCCCTTGCATGTGCTTGTTATGCAGAAATTTAACTGATGCGAATGCATCAACCACAAATTAAATTGCAACCGGCTGTAAATCTTGTTCCACGGCATAGCATTTTAACTTAGTATCTATAAGAATCTCTAAACTCCAGTAATTTGCCTAGACAACAGATGTTGTTCATTTTTCAAGGAAAAAAAAAAGCAGAAGATACTACTATGATGTCTACTGGGCCACCTGCATGCTCACTTAGCCCAGCCCAGAAGCCGGCCCAAATACCTGTTCGCCTTTCTTCAACGGTTCAACCTCTCGTCGCTCTCGACGCCCTGCTGATGAATTAACGCACCCAGGGGCCGCCGCTCCACTACTATGGCCGCCCAGACTGCCATTGGGAAGTGGGGGAGAAGGATTTTGCTGCCGCCGTGCCGGTGATTGCCCAGCCAGCTAACCGGGCTGTGCCACGATGAGGTCGTGCGGCGAGAGGGTGTCGGAGTTGTCGGCGTCGAGCTGGTCGTACTCCTCCAGGAACTCGGCGATCTCCTCCTGGCTGATCTTCCCCAGCTCCTTGAGCTTGTACAGTACAGCACGAAGTCCGCGGCCCGACCCGGTGGTCGCCGTCCATGTCCACCTCCACCGCCTTGAGGTCCGCGCAGGTGGTCCGCCGCCTGAGCACCCACCACGCCAGCGCCCGCTGGCGCTGCTCCGCGCCCAGCTCCGCCGCGTAGAGGAAGAAGAGCGCCACCACCACCGTGCTCACCGTGATCCACGCCGCCGCGAACGCGCGCCCCGACACGGACGTGAAGCTCCGATCCGGTCGCCGTACCCGAGTGTCGTCACCGTCGCGCACACGCAGTAGAAGGCGTCCACGGGCCGCATCCCCTCGACCTCCACCAGGAACGCCGTCCCGGAAACGAGTGCTGCTGCCAGGAGCGCGGCCGAGGTGTAGAGCTTGTACCGGACCTTGTTGGACTCCATGTCCCGCACTCCCGCAGCGCCCTGCGATCGCCGGCGCGGCGGAGGTGGAGCGCGCGGAACAGGAGCGCCTCCTGCTTCTCGACGAGGTAGTCGGCGGCCTTGCTGAGGAAGCTCAGGAAGGTGCCGACGAGGGCAACGCCAGAGAAGACGAAGGCGCAGGCGAGCAGCTTGGCGGCGTCGCTGGCCGGGACGAGGTCGCCGTACCCGACGGTCGTCATGGTGACCACGCAGAAGTAGAGCGCGTCCACCACACGGCTCCTGGTACGGGCGCCGGACATGTGGTCCATGGCGAGGTAGAACGCGATGGTCCCGGCGATGAGGTAGGCCAGCAGGAGGACGCCCACGAGCCGGAAGCTCGGGCGCGCGCCACGCAGCAGCTCCTTGGGTGGCGCGAACGGCGGCGAGCCGGCGCTCCTGCCGCGCTCCTGATGGCTCGGGTTCTTGCTTCCTGGTGGAGAATCTTGCGCCGCATCGGCGGAGGGCGCCGTCCTGCAGCTCCGGAACCTCTTCGCTCCAGCTCCCTGAGTCGACCTTGTTTCGCCGGCGTTAGGATGGTCGCCGTCCTTTAACAGGGGCTGCTTTGCTCGGTTCTCCGCCATTTCTTTCCCATACATCGGGGGTGTTCGGCTGATTTGGAAGCCGGCTGATTTCGGCTGATTTAATAGTATTCTGTGAGAGAAAACAAGCCGAATCAAACCGGGACAAGACAAACGAACAGGGCCATCATCGGTGGAAAGGAGAACAGCGACCTCGCTGAAGGAGATGAGATGAAAATTTTGCCTGGTACTGATGTCTGCGAAGTGTGGAATGGCTTGTGTGCTCGGGTCACTGGAGGCTCCACCTATTGTGCTACCTGTGTTAATGTCCTCACCACAAAATTGTCGGTCGCTTTCCTTTGAATAGCAGCATTTACACTTGAGTTCTCTCCATTTGGAGTACGCGTGGTTTCAATGATTGGAGGGAAAGGCTTGAAACGAGAACGTTCTAGTATGCTATGGTGTCCGGACAGAGGATGATCGGATCGTTGAAGATCATGACGTTGACAATCTCGGATTCCGGTTGTAACTTCCCGATTAGAACAGGTCCAAATCCAAAATAGTGTTGTGAAAGTTCTTTTCTTATTGGGAGTTCTTGTTTAGCCGTTTTGGTTCTTCCTTGGACAAAAGACCACTCTCCGTATAAAATTGAGAACATCATGTCTAAAATTTTTCTGAATCGACCAAATCGTCACAAATCACCATGAAACTGAAACTTGAATCAATTCTTCAAACACGAAACTGCTGAATTAACTTTCAACTCAAGAAGGACAAAGAGGACCGTGGCATTGGCTTGTAGTCCTCATCTTGGTCAGACATATCAATGTTTTGATCCCTCATTGCACTTTCTTGGATAAAATTATATGTAGGGCCATGCAAGCAAGTATTATTTTGCTTTGTTTGTTCATCGGATAACTTGGCTACTCTAACAAAATCCGCCACTTCATCTAGAGTACACTAAATGATCGCTCAGTAACATTGTGAGGGCATGAATGCAAGTAATTGAATACCTCTTTTTCCCTCTTGGTCTTCGACCTCGTTGAAATTCTAGCAAATGGTACTTAGTTTCTGAATATTTGAACCTTTTTTGGCCTTATCGTATATGTGCTAATGCTGAATGTTAAGCTCACAGATTACTATCATGTTATCTCATAAATCTACAAACTCAACTAGACCTCTAATTATTATCTAATCTTTGTAAGTTGCAGTAACTAAGCACCTATCTTTTGCAAGCCTGGTCGTTTAATTTTATTGTTATCTTGAGTAGCTGCTCGTGTCATCGAGTACAAGGTGTTAGCTTGTTTATTTGCATGACTAGCATAGCAGCTGTTAGGTTGTTTATTTGCATGACAAATCAGCAATTCTTCCATATTGAGTGACATGAACTCATGATTGAAATGCCTAACTAAATATGTACTATTGGAAGACTACATAATTTTTCTCTTTTGTTGCTCACATTTCAATGTATAAATATGTACAAACTGTAATACCCTTTTGTTTTGCAGCACGCCAAAGCTAAATATATTGAAGATGTGTTGAATCTTTCTGGTGGTCACCTCTACAGCATGGACTGTCTATGAACTTTGTTCAGGTCACTTCCACATATAAATCATCTCCCATTTGGTTGTTTAAGTAATCCATTTTGATTTTGCCTTTTACATTTTAATAGGGTACTCTGCTCTTAGTCGGCTTTATAGTCTACTTGTCGTTAAGCAATCCTTGGCTCTTGGTATGGCTTTATAGTCTACTTGTCGGTACTCTGCTCTCTTAATAGAGTTGATTCATAGTTCTTGCTATCTTGATAATTAACTATGTGATGCCTTATGTTTCCTTAAGTTATATTCTTGTTTAGCTTAGTCTTAAGCGTCAATATTAGTTTGGTGTGCTCTTGGGCTTGCTCTATGCTCTATGCTTGTCCATCATCATGGTGTGGGTTCCAGGGGCTAGACTAGTGATCTTGTGCATGAGCATGGTGCTCTGGGCACGAGGGATCTATCGAACATGGTTGCATCCCATGGTCTGTCAGGGTATGCGGTAGGTGATGATAGCTCTGTCCATCCTTTATTGTCCCCCACGTTCGGATGTGGTGTGGGAGTCTAAAGTATTGTTCCAAGTTGCTGGCGGACCAATAATGGGCAGTCTCCCTGCTGTTGAATGCTTAATGCTAATCTAACCTTGTGTTGTATAACCCTTGATAATCTTGAGTTGATACCACTAGGACAACCCTTTTTATGCTTATGCTCCCTCTAACCTTAAATTTATTTGTTATTCTTTATTCTTGAGGTTGGCTTGTTTGTGTGTGTCACATGACCCAATTTATCATCTCTTTATATCAACTTACCCTTGTATGAAACATAGTCTATTACTTGTTCATGTTGTCATGATTATGTACCAAGTAAACTTTTTATCCCACGCCATACTTTGGGAAAAGATAAAAAACGATACCCATAAATACTCACGAGTGAAATGCTACAATGATATATCTGTGAGCTTGTGGATCCCTCTGTATTCCTTAAGATATACCAATAGCATTTTCCTAGCGCCATTACCGGGGGAATTAAGACGTGCGTAGTGATGACACTAAAAAATGCCGACAAGCATTTCTGGTGTTGTTGCCAGGGATGGTATTAGAATAAAGATTTACTAATACATGACACATGGAAATATGTTCAAGCAATAGCTATTGCTTATACAGGCTAATGTTGATTTTGTTTTCTCCTATCTTTTTAGGTGAAAACAGGAGTAGTGTATGATTGATTTCTCACTGTCAACAAACTTTGTTGAAAATCCCAAAGAAGCTTGTGAGAAGGATTTGGCCTCACGTCATTCCTCCTCAGATTTTTCTTTTGGCACAGGAGTAAGACATCCAAGAACCATCTGAACCTATGGCCGACAAGACTCGTCATGATTTCTCCATCCCCTCCACTGCCAACGTGGCCACCGGACCCAACATTGCTATTGAGGACGTAAATTTCGAACTCAAGTCGAGTCTCATCAACATGCTGCAGTCCATGCCATTCTTGCGGCAAGCCAAATGAGGATGCCAATGCTCATATGCAAAACTTCTTGGAGCTCTATGAGACCGTAGTCAGAAGGGGAGTCACAGCTGACGCCATCAAGCTTCATCTGCTTCCCATTTCCCTCTTGGGAAAGGCAAAACAGTGGTTCTACAAGGACAAAGATGCTGTCAGCACTTGGAACAAATGATCCGCGGTGTTCCTCGCAAAGTTCTTCCCGCTAGGCAAAACCTATGCCTTGTGTGGAATAATATCAAGTTTACAGCAGATAGAAATAGAATCCCATCCTGAAAGCTTGGGAAAGGCTGCGAGAATACATCTCAACCTGTCATTATCATGGATGGATGAATGGCTCGTCCACCAAAGCTTCTATAATGGGCTACGCTGACATCAACAACCCATACTGATGCAGCTGCTAGAGCAGCCTTTCTCAACCTCACCATCGCCAAAGCAATATCATTGGTCAAGAAGATGGTCTCCAATCAAGGTTGGAGTGAAGAACGCCTTCAACCCCAGACAAAGGGCATGCATACGGTTAAGGAGATGGATATGATGGCCGTGAAGCTGGACCTCCTAGTGAACAAGATGGATGAAGGGAGCCATCCACAAATCTATAATCTCATCCATGCTTTGGTTCGCACTTCACATGCGAAGTTAGTAGAAATGGTGGACACTTGGGGAATGACTACTCCGAGACCCTTGAGGACTGTGCCTACCTCAATTAAAAAAAAAAACAACAACAACAACAACAGCAGCAGCAGCAGCAGTAACAACAACCACAGGTACCATCCGCAAAGAGGCTAGGGGTGGAACCAGTTAAAATTTCAATTCAAACCAACCTCCCTTAAGAGATCTCATTCTTCGCCAAGCTAAAATTAATGGATATTTAAATAAAAAGCTTTTGGTTAACAATAAAACCTTGGAAAGCTTGAATATAAAAAATTGATATAACGTTTATTTTCATCTTAGGTCAACTGCAACTTACATATAAGATTTAAAATTTGACTCCAGAAATGGTAACAAGTATTGAGCCTACTAAACGGTCTTGAACGAACATTCACTGCCCCTGCCAACCATGGAGCTGGTGATTGTACTTTCTCCAAGTTCTTATCTTGTTGTCTTCTTCCTCATCACATCACTCAAGTATTGGATCCGTTCTTGCCGGCGTGCATTTTTTCTTCTCTTCTGTTTCATCCTTGTGAACGTTACGGTGGTGGTTTGACAGCAGTTTTGTTTGGGTCCGCCCTTGTTGCGTCTCTTGTTCTAAGCTGGTATTACTTTTCTGTTTGTTATCGTGTACATTTGCCGGAGACTACGCGTAACAGGCTAACAGCACTGCTCTGCTGCGTTTCTTGCTAAGCATTGTATTCTTTTCTCTACTGTCTCGGAAGCTGTATTAATTATACTTCGTCTAGGTGTGTTGTCTTTGCTTTTTGTTCTCTCATTGGTTGCATCGAATTCTCTGCCGTCGTACTGTTCGTCGGTTTCGTTTGTCGACAAGAGAAACGCGATTGCAATCCTTGTTGATGTTCCGACCCCTTTTCCCGCTTGCTCTTTGCCGTTCTGCCGTTTCGGTCTGGTACGATTGTTTAGGGCACGTACAACCAGTGGCGGAGCCACCACTAGGGCGAGCCCGGGCGGCCGTCCTAGGTGCTTCTAGACGAGATCTAGAGCATACTGTTAACAACAAAGGTAGCGGAGAACAAGAACTAGGATGGATCTGAGGAACATAAGAAGAACAGAGGAGAACAAGAAATTAACTTTCAAAGGACAAATTACTTGAGTAAAGAGTAAGAATTCATATAAGTTGTTCGATACTCCTCCTCGTATGCACTCAGTATTTTAACCAGCGACTCTCTTGCATTTATATGGGTTGGGCTTGATACGTGCGCGCAGGCACATCTAGCGAACCCATTCGCTGCCACCAAAACTAACACTAGGCTTTCTGGTGGGGCTGTCCATAGTAGTAGATGCTTCCTCCGGTTCGTGGGTGCTGACAATATCCCCCCGTTCTCAACTCCGACCGGGGCTCATGACGGTGCGATGGCGCCCCCCTCCCCCGAACGTGAGGACGACGGTCATCTACTGCCAAGAGTTGCGAGACTCAGATTGGGCCAATGGAGCACTGCACGAGAGGACTTCGTGATCTCGTGGGCCGTCTGGTCGAGTGGGCTGTAGCCTCTTAAGAGGTTCAGCCTAGCCCCAGCCCAACGCTGCGTCTTCTTGCCACCAGACGCCGCTGGCGACTTTGGTAGTTCACCATCCACCCCCCTGCCTGCAGTCCCGCTCAGGCATTCACGCCGACGCATTGTTGTCGTTGCACGATGGCGCTCCGCGTCCGTCCGTCAGTCCGTCCTGCAACCCCAACTCGACACCCGCTAGCCGCGTCAGCGGATCCCGTGCACCGCTGCCACGGTCGCTTGCAACCGGGCAGCAATCTTCGGCGCATCACTTTGGCCGTGCGAAAATTTTGATGTTGAACTCCGCCCTAAGTCATTTTTTGGGCTGGCTTCGCCACTGTGTACAACGGGTCATCAAGACCCGTAGACATGCACTGAAATTTTGCAAAAAGTCCCCTCCGCGACCGCAGTAAACGTGCTCTCGTGGTCTCGTTCGTCTACGAGCGGAGCGCGTACTCCCAGGCCGGAGCGACAACTCAGAGTCCGTTGTAGGAGCTGCCGGATCCACTGCGCGCTGGAGAGATTTTGTCTTTAGGAGGCCAGTTACAGCGGGTCAGCGGCCTGCCTGCTCGCGCTTGCTCACGCTCGGCGCGGCGCCGCGCGTGGCACGGCAGCCGGCGGCAGGTGGCAAGCAGCTGCGTGGCTCAACCGTGCCGTGCTGCTCCGCGCCGTCCCCTTTCTGAAACTTCTCAAATTTCCGCAAGTTCAGATCAAATTACCTGCAAATTTTGCATCAGAACTTCGTGAACTCCAACTAACAAAATTGTAGTTGGTACCAATGGCTGCAAAAACTGTTTCAACACTAATATCGAATTCTCATCGGATTTAAAGATACAAAGCTCTGAAGTAGACTGCTTGTGCTGAATCACTGCGCACTACCAAGGTTCAGTTAAATCAGTATATCCATCAAAGTTTGAGTGACATTTTAAATATATTTGTTAAAATGAGATGGTAATTGGAGATAGTTGAATAAAATAGCTACAAAGATCAAATATGTACTAGATCATCATGATTTATTTGTGAAAGGCTGAATTAAACACCTTTCAGATAGCTAAACAGCTAACTCATTGTACGAGCTATCTGTTTAAGCTGACTATTTGTGATAAAAAGATAACAGCTGTCTGCATGTATTTAGCCTTAGGTGTTTAACTGGGAAGTACATGGTGAACAGTGTGATGCCTAGTGTGGCAGACATGGCGCAGGGTTTTCATTTTCGTTTGCAAGGGTCTCTCCCACGAAGGGTTTCGTCCGCGACTTCAAAAAAAAAAAAAGAACGATGGTCGGTGGGAATTGAATGAACCTGAACTACAGACATTTGTACTGCTCGAGACATGCATCTGCATTTTAGCAGTAAGGCCTCCTACAACGGGGCCAAATTTGTGTGGGACCGAAGCCGGCGACCAGAGGGGGGTGAATGGGAGCCGATCAAAATTTCTTCCGAAATTCAAACCGTCGGCCTATATCCCGAAAATCACCCAAGCCCTTAAGCGTTCTGTCCAAAGTTTGGAATAGCTATGGAAAAGCTAAACCAACACAGAAGGCCTCGAACGAGCGAGCGAAACCACGAAGCAAATCGGAAGCGAATCGAGAAAACTGCAGAACTGATCTGCCTGAACCGGTCTGACCGGTGCGCTGGACAGGTCTGACCGGTGCGCTGGACCGGTCGTGCCTACCGGTCTGACCGGTAGCACCCAGAAAACCCCCGAGAAATTGGATTCAGACGGTGAATCCCGAGCAAACGACCACGAAAACCGATGAAACTTGGGGGATTGCTTCGCCCCTACCCCGTGAGCATATTCCCAAAAGATCTCGTCCCAAAGATCAACGAATCGTGAGAATTATGGGGGAAATCAAAAGGGATTGGGGTTTTCTCAAACACTCAAGAACTCGAATTCGAACACGCCAGTGATTCCAGAGGATTTAGGTCAGAGTTGGGAGCACGGGAATCACAGCAAAGAACTCATGGACTCCTCGCAATCAAGTGCACCAAAAACGAAATCGAAATTTCATCAAACAAGGCACAAAACGAGGAGATGGATTGATTCAAATCGCCCAGAGGGCACGAGGAGGTTAGGGCCTCCTTTCCCAATCAAATCCACAAGAGTTCTCACACAAACAATATTCAAATCTACCCTAAAGAGATGAACTGAGGAAGAGGAACACAGGGGCGGCGGCCTGGGGAAATAGAGAATTCACGGACGAGTTACAAAAGCCGCTCTTAACCTAACACAAGTGAAGGGGTATTTATACCCGCGGGACCGGTTAGACCGGTTGGTCAGACCGGTCAGACCGGTGCTAGGGACCGGTCAGACCGGTTGGCCTGCAACACCCCCTGTACATGATCTCATCCGACGGCCGATGTTCTTTCTTCGAAACGAAGTCTTCTCCGCGATGCCGCCGTCTTGATGAAGATCCAGTCCGCTGTTTTGGAGGGTCCGCGAAACCCGGGTAGATGGCCGGTTTTGAGAAAACCGCCAAAACCTCACGCGCGGGAAGATTCCCGCCTCCACGCCGTGGCCCTAGACGCCGTTCCCGCCTCGGCCTTCATGACGGCCCTAGACGCCGCCCGACGCCCGTCACCTCCTCGCCCGCAGCGAGGCCCTAGACGCCGTCGACGCCCGTCGCCCCCGCCAGTCCCGAGACCGACGCCCGTGCCTCCACGACTTGGCGTCTTCAACCGCCGTCCGCCTCCTTGGTTTTGTGGCGCAAACCAAGAAACCCGTATTCCGTCGCCGCTTGCGCCCTCGATCCAGGAGTGGACGCCATAGCTGCCGCCCGGTCCGAGCTCCGGTCCCGGCTGCCCTTCACCGCCGTCCACCGCACGGTCCATCGGCCACAGCACCTCCACGGCAGCTCCCCGTCGACACTCGACGCCCGTGTACCTGCAATCCAAAGACCAAGCGCACGATCACACCGCACGGTTGACAATTCACTCATCACAAGCAGGATAGAGTACTCAACATTCCTCAATCTCCCCCTTGATGAGTGCATTGTCAACACACCACCTGAAACAAGAGAAGTGATAAAAAGAGAAGCAAGAAAGCGAAGAACTCAAGCAAGTGACAAAAAGCTCAGAAAGGCAAGAACAGTCACTTACTCAAGCACAGATCGATCCCCTAAGACAAGGGCAACGGCTCGACGCAATTGATCAAAAGCCAAAACATGACTCCTCAAAGACAGAGGTAATGCTCGACGCAGTCATGCAAGAAGCAGAGGGAAAACGAGGAAAACCAGGAGCCAAAACCAAAGCAGAAACTCCCCAAGCAAAGTTTTTCCCTCTCACAAGTGCAACTCTCTCAAAATGATGCACTCTCGAAGCCCTGTGCACAACAAGTTTTGCAAAAATCAAACAAGTCTCTCCCTTGTTCGATCACTTCTCTCAGAATTCTCCCCCTTGTTGGCACATGCACACATCAAGTCTAAAAAGACCTAAAACTCCCCCTGAAGCTGAGACTCCCCCTGAACAGATGCTATGCAATGAATGCAATGCAGGAGGTGTAAGTGAAAGCATTCAGGGATACAAGGATATGAACAACATCTAGTCACAAGCACGTGTGCATCCAAAAACAAGACCTGCATCTAGCTCAACAGGGTATATCATATCAGTCTAGAGCTAGGCAAGTTCAGTTTATAAGAAATAAAAGCATCACCCATGATCTAGCACTAACAAGTAGGGAATGAAAAGCAGTGCTACTCATACTCATACAGGTGAGCCAAAACAGCCAAAACAAGTTGCCAACATTCACTTTTCAATCAATTTTTTATATCAAGCAATTCTAAGTGCCAGGGGTTGAAAGCTTGTCATGCTTTACTTAGCAACGAGGCCAAGCCTATGCCAAAAGACAATCAGAAGCTTAAAGCACTCGTTTCAGTCATGCACAGTCTTGCCCGGGTTCTCACAAGTGCAAAGTGAGCCGTCCCGAAAGCTCGATCAGTGCGACAAGCAATCCCACCTGGATCTTTTCAATCCATTTCAAGAACAATTCAAGCAATTTTATCAGATTTAGATCATTTCAAGTATGAATTGCTGAACGAAAAGCCACACTAGCATGAATAAGATAGCAAAGCATATCAACACGCCCTAACATGCTAGTAGCCAAGACAGGGTGATCATGTTTTCAAATTTTCAAATCAAAATAGCTTAACTAAGATGATGTCATATACACAATGGAGCAAGCTATACATGATCAAGTTTATCAACTCACACTAGCAGGCACTAGAAGATCATAGCAAAGTATCCAAGAATGCTAGTGCAAGTGAGACAATGCAAAATGCAAACATGTACAATGCATATGCACAATGCAACTACCAAACCTAAAAAACAAAGAGAAGCAAATAAAATCTACAAAGCTAACCAAAGAAAAGTCAGCAATCAAAAGGGGTAACACACCCCAAGCTCCCCTCGCAAGCGAGCAAAGGTGTCATGCTCTAGCGGTTTGGTTAGGATATCTGCGGTTTGCCTCTCTGAAGGGACATGGATCAAGTCTATGTGGCCTCTCTCATGATTGTCTCGCAGGAAATGGAATCTGATATCTATGTGTTTGGTTCTGGAGTGTAGGACAGGGTTCTTTGCAATGCTAATGGCTGACATGTTGTCTACAAAGATGGGAACCCTACCGAAACTCAAACCATAATCCTGCAAGGTTTGCTTCATCCAAAAGATCTGGGAGCAGCAGCTAGCAGCGGCAACATACTCAGCTTTTGTGGAAGAAAGCGCTACGCTAGCTTGCTTGCGAGAGGACCAAGACACCAAAGATGTACCGAGAAATTGACAAGTGCCGGATGTCGACTTGCGATCCAACCGACACCCACCGAAATCGGCATCAGAAAAGCCCACCAAAACCAGAGAAGAATCCGCAGAGTACCAAAGACCAAATTCAGGGGTGAATTTCAGATACCTGAAGATGCGTTTCACCACCTGCTTGTGGGAGGTGCGCGGAGAAGCCTGGTACCGCGCACAGAGGCCGACCCCGAACTGAATGTCCGGTCGCGTCGCCGTCAGGTACAGGAGAGAGCCAATCATGCTCCTGTACTCCTTCTGGTCCACTGCCTCGCCGTCCAAGTCCTCATCAAGCGCCGTTGATGTGCTGATCGGAGTCGGCTGAGGAGACAGGTCGCTCATGTCGAACTTCCGCAGCAAGTCTCTAGTGTACTTGGCTTGATGGACAAAAGTGCCCTGAGGAGTTTGCTTGATCTGCAGCCCGAGGAAGAACTGCAGCTCACACATCATGCTCATCTCGAACTCCCTGGACATCTGCTCAGAAAACTTGGAGACAAGAGCGTGAGAAGAGCCACCAAAGATAATATCATCCACGTATATCTGAACCAAAAGAAAATCAGTGCCAGATCGCATGAGGAACAAAGTTTTATCAACACATCCCATTTTAAAGCCCTGAGCCAGCAAAAAGGTTTTCAATCTATCATACCAAGCTCTAGGTGCCTGTTTCAAACCGTAAAGAGCTTTCTGAAGTTTATAAACACGGTTTGGAAACTTGGGATTTTCGAAACCAGGGGGTTGCTTTACATAAACCTCTTCTTCAATAAAGCCATTCAAGAAGGCAGATTTAACATCCATTTGGAAAACCTTAAAACCCTTGGAAGCAGCAAATGCAAGAAAGATTCGAATATCTTCCAAACAAGCAACAGGGGCAAAAGTTTCCTCAAAATCAATACCCTCTTTTTGGCAAAACCCCTGGGCAACAAGACGAGCCTTGTTTCGAACAACCAAACCATCCTCACCCTGCTTGTTTTTGAAAACCCACTTCGTTCCGATGGGATTACAAGCAGGTGGAGGCTCGACTAAAACCCAAACTTGGTTTCTTTCAAAATTTTCAAGCTCCTCATGCATGGCATTGACCCAATTAGAATAAGAAAGAGCGTGTCCAATATCTTTGGGCTCAAAAGAGGCAACAAACGCTGAATGAGCAAAGCCAGCGATACTTGTTACCTTGGACCTGGTGACTCGCTCGTTGAGATCACCTAGCATCTGTTGAGGTGGATGGCGGCGCTGAATGTGTCGCGGTGCTTCCCTGTGTCGAAGTCGCCTTCTCCTCAACCAAAGCTGGTGCCTCCTCAGGTGCAGCTGGTGAAGCCTGAGTCACCTCCTCGAACAGCCCCCGTGAAGTAGACGTAGTCGGTTCGGGGCCGTCATCATCGTCCGAGCTCGTAGCAGAGATAGCCGGGTCCACAGCATGCGTGGTAGCCTCAGCCTCGCCATCTGCAGCTTCTTCCTCCTCATCTTCAAAGATGGAGGTGCCGAGCTCATCATCTCCTGCAACTTCAAAGACAGAAGAATTGCACGGTGCAGTCTCGTCGAAAGTGACTTCACAAGTCTCTCTGATGATGTTAGTATCAATAATCAGCACACGGTACGCTCTAGAGTGAGAAGCATAACCGAGAAAGACACCATCAGACGAGCGAGACTCAAACTTATCAAGATTTCCATCTTTCAGCACAAAGCACCGGCAACTGAAAACTCTGAGATGGTCAACACGGGGCTGGCGTCCAAACCGCAACTCATAAGAAGTCCTGTGAATGAAAGCACGCAAGAAAATGCGGTTGGACACGTAACAAGCGGTGTTAACCGCCTCAGCCCAGTATTTGCGAGGAGTCCTATGCTCATCGAGCATCGTCCTCGCCATCTCAACCAGCGTCCGATTCTTCCGCTCTATAACTCCATTCTGCTGTGGAGTGTAGGGAGAAGAATACTGGTGTTCAAGACCTTGATCACTGCAAAAGACATCAAAACGAGCGTTTTTGAATTCTGTGCCATTGTCAGAGCGGATCGCTCGCATGGCCTGGGGTAGCTCGTTTTTCAACCTCAAGATCAAGTCTCGAACAAACTCGAAAGCCTCATCCTTGGTTCTCATGAAAAAGACCCAAGAATAGCGAGAAAAGTCGTCCACAATCACAAGCACGTACCACTTCCCACCAACAGACATCACCCTGGAAGGACCAACAGTGTCCATGTGTAGCAACTCTCCAGGGTGAGAGGTCATCACCTGATTAACAGGTGGATGTGAAGCGGCAATCATCTTACCGTGATGACAAGGATGGCAAACAAGGTTCTTCTCAAACTTCAATTTGGCCAATCCTCGGATCAGGCCAAGTGAGCTCAGTCTCGACAACAAATCAAAGCTCAAATGTCCTAGTCTCCTATGCCACTTCCATAAATCAGAAGAAGGACCAGCCATCAAGCAATGAGAAGGGCCAAAAGGAGTTCCAGAGAAGTCAACCAAGAAAACTCAATCGCGAGGTGTAATCCGGCAAACCAAATCTCCCCTGGAATCCAAAACACGCGAACATCCCTCCTTAAAGCGAACCTCAAACCCCTCATCAAGAAGTTGCGAGACAGAGAGCAAATTAAAACCAAGATTCGAAACCAGAGCAACCTCTCTCAGGGTAAAGCGATCAGAAACTCGAACAGCGCCAAGTCCACGTACCTTTCCTCTTCCATTATCCCCGAACACAATGTACTCCTTTGAGTGCATCGGGGTGAGGCTGGAGAACCATTTGTCATTTCCGGTCATGTGGCGCGAACAACCGGAGTCCATGATCCACCTGTTCTCCATGCCTCCGACCTGCACATCAGTAGTGAGACAAAGGGTGAGCAAATGTCTCAACACTGGGGTTAGCAAAGTGAGAAGCAAACCAGTGTCGAGCCATTTGCTCTACAGAAGGGTTAGCAAAACCAGACAAAGCGTATCCCCCGTCCCGTCTACCGCGTGACTGACGAACACCACCGCGAGGAAAGCGTGGAGTCTCAAAACCTCCTCCAACACCTCGGTCCCGTGGTCCATAGCCGTACTGAAAACGACCAGGAGCACGGCCGGCAAAGCGACCACCTGCTGGAGCACGGTAACCACCACCGTCTCCCTGACCTCCACCTACACGGCGCGCCTTAGCATCTCGCCTATCACCACGCCGAGAAGGACCATGCACCCGAGCAGAGTACATGTCCGCGTTCCGTCTCTCCTGCTCTCTCCTCACAGCCCGCTTCCTCCTGAAGCAAAACTCCTCCAGGTGACCTTCCCTGTCACAGAACTCGTAGTGGTACCTCACCTCATGCTTGGGAGGTGGAGGCCTAGCCTGCGGACGGGGAGGAGCAGCCCTCTTCTTCTGGGCAACCTGGGCTGTGGCAGCAGGAAGCGTGTCGAGGGAGTTCCTCAGCTCATTGGGCTTTGGAACCCAAACCTGCTTCTGCGGAGGTGCTTTCGGTGGTTCTTTAAGCACACCATCTGCGGGGTCAACAAGCGAAGGCTGTGTGCTCGTGCTGGCAGTGTTTCCAGCAGCCTTGCCAATCTTACCATACAACCTGTCAAAGTCTGACTTCGTGTATGTGTAACCGACCCCAAACCCATCACCACGCTTGAACTGCTTAATTATCATGCCCAACTGCAGCTCACTGCTAGAGACCCAACTCAGAATCGCCCTAAGATAGGTATTCTCATTCTCTAAGTTGGCTTTCTCTACCGCAAGACTATCTAAATCAGCAATCAAACCAGGGCAAACAGAGCAGTCAATAGGTGGGCTAGACTCTACGACCTTAGTCTTTCCAAAAGACTTGATCAAAGCGTTCTTCTCCTCTTGCTCCAACCTAAGCGTGGGACAAAGCTTACAAGCACCAAGCAAAACTGGCCTAGACTTCATCTCCTCTAGCTCGCACACAACAGTAGCAAACTTGGACTGCAAAGAAGCTAGATCAGACTTGAAGATAGGACACTCCTCACATTCAAGCACATCGCTAACAATAGGAGCATCCTTAACCAGTTCTAGTTCATGCTTGGCCTTAGCGAGCTCATGAGACACGTCAGCAAGCGAAATCTTAACAACATCTAAGTTCGCGACGTTCTCATCATGCTTGGCACGGAGAGCAACAAGATCATTCATGTGAGATATGCAGCCAGCGCACTCATCCTCACTAGACTTCTCCCTAGCACAAGCCAGCTCAGCCCTAAGCTTTCTACGCTCTCTAGCTGCTTTCTTAAGCAGCCTTTTCTGGTTGTCGAGAGCGGCGTACAACTCCCTAACCTCTGTATCAAGCAGGTCGATCGTGGAGTTTACCTCTGAATCGCTCTCGGATCCAGGAGAAGAGCCGGAGTGCGTCGGTGTAGCATGTCCACCTGAAGACGCATGAGCACCATCGGCTTCGCCCGCCATGGTGCAGAAGCTCTTGCGCCGACCAGCCGCCAAGCAAAGGCCGATGAAGCCGGTGGCTTCCTTGTCCCGCTTCTTCTTCTTCTTGTCGTCATCGTCGGAGGTCGGTGAAGAAGAGCGGTCGGTGTCGGAGCTCTTGTCGAGGTCGCTGAGCTGTGCCAGGAAGGCCTTCTCCCGCTTCTTGGCCTTGTACTGGAAGCGCTTCTTGAGCGACTCCTTGTCGAAGCGTCCTCTCCGGTCACGACTGTGGTGCTTGTGGTGCCGACGCTCCTTGTTGGAGCCTCCCTCGTCGCGGTCGCGGTGGCGGTAGTAGTCGAAGGAGTTGTTCTGGCCACCGCCGGACTTCTTGGGGCAATCGGCGATGAAGTGGTTCAGATCGCCGCAGTTGTAGCACCCGGGGTTCTTCTTCCTCTGCCTGTTGTGGTAGACACGCTGGAACTTGCTGATCAGGAGGCACAAGTCGTTGTCGCCCAGCGTCTCCAGCTGCTCATCTGAAACAGAAGGCAAAGAGGCAAGAGAAAAGCCAACAGCAGAGTTAGCGTTAGAGCTCGATCCACCTGGGCCAGTCACAAGAGCGACGCTCTTGGAAGGAGGGGCACCATTGAGTTTGGCTCGTGTCTGGTTATCCACCTCCGTGGCCTTGAGCTTGCTAAAAAGCTCGTTCACGGTCAGAGTCTCATAGCCTGCAGACTCAATGATCGTGTTCACCTTGAGATCCCACACAGAGCGGTCAAGTGCGTAGAGCAACTTGAGGGCCTTCTCGTGCTCTGTGTACTCAAGGGCACCAGCAGATCTGTTCGCATTGACTTTGTTCACAATCGACTGAAAACGACTGAACATCAAGTCAATGCTCTCACCCGGCTCCTGTGTGAAGTTCTCGTACTCACGCCGGTGAGTCTCGAATAGTCTGGCCTTCACCTGAGGTGTACCCTCGTGGTAGTTCTCAAGGCACGTCCAAATCTTGTGGGCTTCCTGAAAACCCTGGACGCGTGAGAACTCCGCACGAGAAACGCCAGCGAACAAGGCATTGACGGCCTTGGCGTTAGCCTCGTGCTGGGTCACCTGAAGAGGTGTGGTCCGAACAGCAAGCACCTCGTAAAGCTGGTTCGTGGTAATCTCCCAGACATCGGCTCCCATGCTCTGCAGGAAGGCTCTCATGCGAACCTTTCAATAGGCATAGTCCTCGCCGGAAAACACTGGGATCTTACCAAGACTCGCCATAGTCGCCGAGTGGTTTTCGAACCGGTTAAGGTACTGAAAACCTCAACCGAGCTCTGATACCAATTGTGGGACCGAAGCCGGCGATCAGAGGGGGGGGGGGTGAATGGGAGCCGATCAAAATTTCTTCCGAAATTCAAACCGTCGGCCTATATCCCGAAAATCACCCAAGCCCTTAAGCGTTCTAGCCAAAGTTTGGAATAGCTATGGAAAAGCTAATCCAACACAGAAGGCCTCGAACGAGCGAGCGAAACCACGAAGCAAATCGGAAGCGAATCAAGAAAACTGCAGAACTGATCTGCCTGGACCGATCTGACCGGTGTGCTAGACCGGTCTGACCGGTGCGCTGGACCGGTCTGACCGGTCGTGCCTACCGGTCTGACTGGTAGCACCCAAAAAACCCCCGAGAAATTGGATTCAAACGGTGAATCCCGAGCAAACGACCACGAAAACCGATGAAACTTGGGGGATTGCTTCGCCCCTACCCCGTGAGCATATCCCCAAAAGATCTCGTCCCAAAGATCAACGAATCGTGAGAATTATGGGGGAAATCAAAAGGGATTGGGGTTTTCTCAAACACTCAAGAACTCGAATTCGAACACGCCAGTGATTCCAGAGGGTTTAGGTCAGAGTTGGGAGCACGGGAATCACAGCAAAGAACTCATGGACTCCTCGCAATCAAGTGCACCAAAAATGAAATCGAAATTTCATCAAACAAGGCACAAAACGAGGAGATGGATTGATTCAAATCGCCCAGAGGGCACGAGGAGGTTAGGGCCTCCTTTCCCAATCAAATCCACAAGAGTTCTCACACAAACAACATTCAAATCTACCCTAAAGAGATGAACTGAGGAAGAGGAACACAGGGGCGGCGGCCTGGGGAAACAGAGAATTCACGGACGAGTTACAAAAGCCGCTCTTAACCTAACACAAGTGAAGGGGTATTTATACCCGCGGGACCGGTCAGACCGGTTGGTTAGACCGGTCAGACCGGTGCCAGGGACCGGTCAGACCGGTTGGCCTGCAGCACCCCCTGTACATGATCTCATCCGACGGCCGAGGTTCTTCTCCGCGATGCCGCCGTCTTGATGAAGATCCAGTCCGCGGTTTTGGAGGGTCCGCGAAACACGGGTAGATGGCCAGTTTTGAGAAAACCGCCAAAACCTCACGCGCGGGAAGATTCCCGCCTCCACGGCATGGCCCTAGACGCTGTTCCCGCCTCGGCCTTCTGACGGCCCTAGACGCCGCCCGACGCCCGTCACCTCCTCGCCGGCAGCGAGGCCCTAGACACCGTCGACGCCCGTCGCCTCCGTCAGTCCCGAGGCCGACGCCCGTGCCTCCACGACTTGGCGTCTTCAACCACCGTCCGCCTCCTTGGTTTTGTGGCGCAAACTAAGAAACCCGCCTTCCGTCGCCGCTTGCGCCCTCGATCCTGGAATGGACGCCACAGCTGCTGCCCGGTCCGAGCTCCGGTCCCGGTTGCCCTTCACCGCCGTCCACCGCACGGTCCATCGGCCACAGCACCTCCACGGCAGCTCCCCGTCGACACTCGACACCCGTGTACCTGCAATCCAAAGACCAAGCGCACGATCACACCGCACGGTTGACAATTCACTCATCACAAGCAGGATAGAGCACTCAATATTCCTCAGTTTGTATCTCATTCTGCTGCCGCGGATGAGAGAGGGAAGGCGTACTATGGCGCTTGCTGGCGACATAGCAGCAGGGCACCCTATGTGCGAGACCCATGCCACTCTTCATGTGTCTCTTCTGGTTTTTAAAAATCACCTTTACGCATGAACCGCACAAAAATTCCGAGACTCTTGCAAAATTTAATTTTTACGCATGAACCGCACAAAAACTCCGAGACTCGTGCAAAATTTAATTGAAGAGAGCACAGTTTTTACGGCGACATGGAGCAGCAGCTGGAGCTAGCAGCTGGCTCAACCGTTGAACAAGGCCTAGTGGACGAAAGATTTTGTATATATCTTGTGGACAAGACTCTGTTGTACTCACATGGTGGCTGGTGACAGTGTGCATATATTCCAAAAAGGATAGAAAAAATATTGGAAATATGCGTTCAAAACTACCAAATTTTAATTGGAGGTAAAATACAGAAGATAATACTACAGCTATGTAAATTAGATTTAACAGTGGACAGAACACAAAGAGCTGAAACAAACTTATGTAAACATCCATCACACTTACAGATTAGCGCTGCGTCGTCGTGAAGATATGACACAGTGCAGATCGCAGTTGTTGCAGCGCAGAATGTAGTCCTGGCCAAAGATCCTGACCAAAGGTACCAGCTGCTGTTGTAATCGGTACTAATGCCACGCATCAGTACCGGCTGCAAAAGCAGCTGGTACCTTTGGCCAGCGATGATCAAAGGTAAAGTGTTTGGTATCGGGTTAAAGCATCACCCGGTACCAAAACTTCAATATAGGAACCGGTTAGTACCACCAACCGGTACCAAAAGCACAAGGAGGAATAGGTACCGGTTGGTGCAACCAACCGGTGCCTAAAGGGTGGACAATGGCACCGGATTTTGCCATGGCCCGGTGCCGCCACGTTCCCACAACAAAGGCACCGGTTGGTAACATCAACCGGTGCCTATGCCTTTTGTTTGGCACCGGTTGTTGAGCACCAACCGGTGCCTTTGAGCCACGCCTATAAATACCCCAACCCCTCCCCCTCCAAGCTGCCGTGAACTCACTGTTCATGGCAGCTGAGTGAGGGGAGGGGAGGCGATTTTTTGTTTTTTTTTCAAAAAATGTTAGTTATTTTTCTCCATAACTTAGCAATTGGTTTTTAGAAGCAGTTGTCATTTAATTTTATTTGATAAGTGAATAGTATCTATTTATTATAGTTATATGCATTATCAATTATATATTTGAATTCAAATTTATTATAGTATGAATGAACTATTTGTACACTAAAATGATGTATATAAATGTATTGTGGACCTAGATGAGTCGGCAATGGATGTACATGGCCGATCGGCGTTCAAATGAGTTCATTGATAGCGTGCATGAATTCATAGAAGCGGCCGAGAAACACAAGTATGGCTGTTTCGTTCATTGTCCATGCAAATTATGTAATAATGAGAAGGATTACTCATCATCAAGAACCATCCATAGTCACTTGTTCAATAGTGGTTTCATGCCGAACTACTATGTTTGGACCAAGCATGGCGAAAGAGGAATTGTGCTGGATAATAATGTAGAAAAAGAGGATAGGATTCCTGACTTTGCAGCCAATTATAATTCCTTTTTCAACGACACTGCAATGGGTGAGCCTGAAGAAGATACTGAAGGATACGTTGTAGAAGATGATCTTGGTCAGATATTGTGCGAAGCTGAGGAAGGTTGCGAAACAGAAAAGGAATCGAGAGATCTGAAGCGTATGTTGGAGGACTGCAGAACATTGTTGTACCCTGATTGCAAACAAGACCAAAAGAAGTAGGTACCACATTGGAATTATTGCAATGGAAGGCATCAAATGGTTTGTCTGACAAGGGATTCAAGGAGTTGCTGAAACTTATAAAAAACTTACTCCCTTAGGGTAACACCTTGCCGGAGACAACATACGAGGCAAAAAAAGTTGTTTGTCCTTTAGGATTAGAGGCACAGAAGATACATGCTTGTCCTAATAACTGCATCCTATATCGAGGTGAGTATGAAAATTTGGATTCATGCCCTGTATGCAACGCATGCCGGTATAAGATCCCTCGAGATGATCCAGGCGACGTTGAGGGGATGCGTGTCAAGAAGAGGGTGCCTGCCAAGGTGATGTGGTATTTTCCTCTAATACCACGTCTGAAACGTTTGTTCATGAACAAAATGAATGCTAAATTGATGCGATGGCACAAAAAAGAACGTAAGCAAGACAATATGTTGAGACACCCCGCTGATGGGTCGCAGTGGAGAAAAGTGGACAGAACATTCCCAACATTTGCAAATGTAGCGAGGAATATAAGGTTCAGCTTAAGTACGGATGGCATGAATCCTTTCGGTGAGCAGAGCAGTGGTCATAGTACCTGGCCTGTAACACTCTGTATATACAACCTTCCTCCCTGGTTGTGTATGAAGCGGAAATTCATTATGATGCCGGTGCTTATCCCCGGCCCGAAACAACCCGGTAACGATATAGATGTGTATCTGAAACCACTGATTGAGGATCTTCTATTGTTGTGGAAAGATGAGGGTGTTCGTATGTGGGATGCGCACACAAAGGATCATTTTAACCTGCGTGCATTGCTTTTCGTAACCACCAACGATTGGCCAGCACTAAGTAACCTCTCCGGACAATCCAATAAGGGTTATAGGGCATGCACCCATTGTTTAGAAGAAACCGACAGCATGTACCTCAAGTACTGTAGGAAGATCGTGTATATGGGTCATCGTCGATTTCTTCCGATCAAACACCCATTAAGGAGGAGGCATGCTCACTATGATGGAAAGGCAGATCATCGTACCAAGCCTAGGCACTGTTGTGGGAAAATGGTGTTTGAAATGGTCAAAGATATAAAAGTAGTATTCGGAAAAGGACCCAACAGCAAATCAGTGCAGAGTGATGACGGACGTGCACCTATGTGGAAGAAGAAGAGTATTTTTTGGGAGTTACCTTATTGGGAAGTCTTAGACGTCCGCCACGCAATTGATGTGATGCACCTAATAAAAAATCTTTGTATGAACCTTCTAGGTTTCCTTGGTGTCTACGGTAAGGCAAAGGATACATTGGAAGCGCGGCAAGATCTTCAACGTATGAAACAACGGGCCGCCCTACATCCACAAAAAAGGGATAAAGGACGTCATTATCTAGGTCCTGCGTGCTACACTCTTAGAAAGGAAGAGAAGCAAAGTATGTTCGACTGTTTGAACAGTATAAGGTCCCATCAGGCTACTCTTCGAATATAAAAAGGCTACTGAACTTGAAAGAGAAGAAATTCGCACACGTAAAGTCCCATGACTGTCACGTGTTGATGACGCAATTGATTCCAATTGCACTTAGAGGTATTCTACCATCTATTGTTCGAGCAACAATCATAAAGCTATGCGCATTTCTCAACACAATTTCTCAGAAGGCAATCGATCCATCGAGTTTAAGCAAGCTACAAGAGGATGTTGTCCAAAGTTTAGTCAGTCTTGAAATGATATTTCCTCCATCATTCTTCAATATTATGACGCATCTTCTAGTTCACCTGGTCAAAGAGATTGGTATTCTCGGTCCTGTTTTCCTTCATAATATGTTCCCTTTTGAACGATACTTTGTAGTACTAAAGAAATACGTTCGTAATCGGGCTCGTCCAGAAGGAAGCATTGCGAAGGGTTACGTCAGAGAGGAGATCATTAAATTTTGTGTTGACTATGTGGAAGAACTCTGCCCAATTGGGATTCCAGTATCACGTCATGTGGGGCGGCTGATTGGAAAGGGCACACTTGGAAGAAAATCAGTAAATGCCACAGATCATGCCACGTTGAGCAAAGCACATCTCACAGTTCTGCAACAATCAGCCTTGGTGGCTCCATACATGGAGGAGCACATGCAAATTGTGCGAAGTATATACCCTTTGAAGTCTGAGACATGGATTACAAAACATCATAACGATACATTCGCCACCTGGTTGTAGAAGGAAGTCATGGCCAACGATCAAATTCATGAGCAGCTAGCTTGGCTGGCCAGGGGTCCGGCAAATTCAATCCTGATGTACCAAGGATATGAAATTAATGGTTACACATTTTATACAAGAGCCCAAGATAACAAGAGCACCAATCAAAATAGTGGTGTCCGTATAGATGCCACCGACTCTAGTGGCCAAACGAACTCATATTTTGGTTACATTGAAGAGATCTGGGAACTCGACTATGGGCCGTTGAAGATACCTCTATTTCGTTGTCAATGGGTTAAACTCACAGGAAAAGGTGTCGATATCGACGAGTACGGAATGACAACGGTAGACCTCAAAGAGCTTGGCTATCGAGATGAACCATTCGTCCTAGCTAAAGATGTCACTCAAGTTTTCTATGTGCAGGACATGTCTAGCAAAACGAGAAAGGACAAGTCTAGGAATAAATCAAGTTTTGTAGGTGCTGGAGATGAGGCAAAGCGCCATATTGTTCTGGCAGGAAAAAGAAAAATTGTGGGAGTCGACGATGTCACAGATGAAGAAGAATACAATAAGGTTGAAGATATGACTCCGTTCACAGTGGAGGTTGACACAAGTATTCTTTTAGCCGAAGAGGAGGCTCCGTACGCACGTCATGATCATAATGAAGGGACGATTGTAAAGCGAACCATCGTTAATATTCCCTTAGTTGAATGATTATGTCTTGTAATATTTTCTGTGAACATTATTAGATTTCTTATGCAATGAATTGATTTGTTGGTCAATTAAATGATTTATTATGCAATTATTTGATTTATTATGCAATTAAAATGATTAGTTATGCACCTAAATGATTTATCATGTAGTATTTAGAATTATTTTGCATTTAAATAATTTATTATGCAATTATTTGATTTATTATGCAATTAAAATAATTAGTTATGCACCTAAATGATTTATTATGTAGTAATTAAAATTATTGTACATTTAAATGATTTATTATTGTGCACCTAAAACCATAGTTAATATTTTCTTAATTGAATGATTTACTAGGCAGTTAATAAATTTATTGAGCAAATAACAAATTTATTAGACAATTATTTTAACTATTAGACAATTATTTAAATTATTAGATAATTATCTGATTTTCTAGGCAATTATCAGATTTCTTATGCAAATATCAGATTTATTACGAATTATGAGGCAATTAATAGATTTACAAGAGAAAAAGAAATGGGAAAAGAAAAGATAACCTTTGGTACCGGTTGGAAAATTCAACCGGTACCTTAGGGTCCTATTTGGGTAAAAAAAAAGTGGGGTGTCGCGCGGGAGTCGAACCGTGGCCGCGAAGCCCAAATTTCAGCGAGTTACCATTGAGATACTGACGAATTCCGTTCAAAGGGGGTCAAAGAAGATTGAAAAGTGAACTTCAAAAGGCCTAAGGTACCGATTTTGTTAATCCACCCGGTACCATAGGGGCTTTTCATTTCCCGCCCGTTGGGCCCTAAGGCACCGGGTGTGCGGAGAACCAGTAACTAAGGCCTCGCCTAAGGCACCGGTTGGAGATAAAACCGGTACCTAAGGCCTACATAGGTACCGGCTGAATTTTTGACCCGGTACCTTTGGCCAGGGGTATAAACCCGTTGCCTTCTTCCTCCCAATTCTCCACTGCTCCTCCATTCCTCCGGTCGACCGCCGCCGCCCTCCATCTCCGCGCGTGCACCGCCGACCTCCCTGACCCCTCCACCGGCTTCGCAGCTCGATCCCGAAGTTCCCCGTGGAGTCCAAAGGCCCGGAGGACCCCTGCATCGACCCGTCCACGAGCACCGCACACGGGATTTTCCACGGAACTCCGCGCCGGTGAGTTCTATGCGCCGCCGCGATTACTCGCCGCTGGCGATCCCCCGGCCACGCTGACCCCTTGTACACATCCGCAGCAACACACCGCATCGATTCGAGGAGACCGGAGGCCCGGAGCAAGCCCTGCAGCGCCCCTTCCCCGAGCTCCGCACCATCCTCGCCGCCGGAGCTCGCTGCCAACCCTGCTGCGTCACGCCCCTGACCGTTTCAAGCCTCGGTGAGCACACTCTAGTCCCCGCCATGCTTTTACGCTATATTGCTTTAGCCCGTAGCACACCCCAGCAGCCTGCACGCCACGCGCTGGCGAACCCCGCCGCGCAGGGCCGTCGCCGTCGTAGCACACGCCGCCACAGACCTCCCCGAGGCCCGCAAAGGCCTCAAGTGGACTACACATGTCGCGTAGTCCCTTCCCGACCCAAACCCCAGCTCGATTCACCACGGAAACACCGAGTTCGAACAATTCCGGCCGTGCTCCGCCGCGGAGCAAGGCAGCCGGCGAGCCCCGCCGCCGCCCCACGCGCCCAGTCGATCCCAGCCGCCCGATCCTCAGCCCACGGACGAGATTAGATCACATCCGGATCTAATCTGAGCCGCGGGATCGTGATCCAACGGATCAGATCCGTGCGTACCCCTTCGGCCTGGACATTTTGCTAAAGAGCCCCTGCACTTTCTGAATATCAACCCGCGCTCCTATCCTATTCAAAAGTATTTGCAGTTCAGCCCAAAATCTTGCACAGACCCCCCTGAACTTTCCAGTAATAGAACCCGCCATCCAGCCTTTGTAGTTTTGCGAGTTAGACCCTAGATCTATGCGTTATTTATGTTTAGGTCCTCGGTTTTTGCAGAAAACCCCCAGAAACTCTATTTTTCTTACAATTAAGCCCCTAGATCTTGTTTTAAGCCTAGTTTTCGCGTTATAGCTCCGTTTTAGGCGTTCTTTATGTCCACGCGATCGTTGTAACGCGTAGAATAGTTCTAGCATAGTTTTGGTTGCTGTTTTCATGTAACTCGTGTAACGACGACGAGTAACGATGACGAGTAATTTTGTATTCGCTCTCTAACTCGCAACCCCGTTCCTCGACCCGGTTCCTTAACCCCATTCCACGACACACTCACACTGTCTAATACACTCTAACACACACACACTCACACTAACACACACAGACACACACACACACACACACACACACTAACTCTCTCTCTTTCTCTGTCCCTCTAACATACACACACACTCTCTCTCAAACACGCATATTCGTTCAAAGAATTGAATTCTCCTGCTTCATTTAAGGATGGACACATACTCTAACACATATTTACGGTTTCAGTTAAGGATGGACCCCTTCGGTGATGAGCAGGCTGCCGGGCAATACATGTTGGACGCAATAAACGAAGATACGAGGGCTAACACCACCCAGCCAATCGCTGAAGAAGATGCTCGGACAGCTGATTCGTTCTTGAATATGTCTGGAGATGCCGATGAAGAAGATGATGACTTTGCGCCGCCGCCTAATCAACAGCAGCATGTTCCAGTACGAATCTAAAAACTATATGCATGGTGACTTCGGTAGATTAGTTTTGCGATTAACATATCTTTTCTGTAATTTAGTCGACCTCCGCATCGACTTCATTGAGCCAGTCAAAAGGGAGACGCCGTCCAACCAAGAAAATGGAGGGAAGACAGGTCGTCAGAGAAGTGGACGCAGAGGGCTGTCCAAGTGCTCCAGAGGATGCTAGCACAAAATTTGTCAACCAATGTGGGGCTATTGTTCGGGCAAGAATTCCGATCACCACAAGACTATGGAAAATGACCAAACCCGAAGAACAGCAACACGCCGTGCCTGCACATCAGAAGGAAATGCTATGGGCAGAACTCAAGGATATGTTCACTCTTTCTGAAGGAGTTGACCAAGAACTTGTGAATAAATGTGCCTTGAGAAAGATGGCCCTTGCCTTTGCAACTTTCAAGAAGAAGTTGTACACCAATTACATCAAGAAGGATAAGGAGCCGAACTAGGACGATCTTCCTCAGGTTAAACCATACTGGGAGGAGTTCAAACAATACAAACTATCAGAGGAATCTCAAAAAAAATCCGAACAAGCCAAGGTGAATGCAACAAATAAGAAGTACAGCCACCACCTTGGGGCTGGCGGGTACAAGAAGTTAGTTAAAAAATGGCAGAAGATGGAGCAGGACCTTATAGATAGAGGCATCAGGCCGACGACTTGGGATTGACCGGATAGATCCAAGTGGTGGTTATTTGCTAATGGTGTGACACTAAACCAGTTGAATGGAAGTTTGGTCGTGCCCGAGCATATGCAAGAAGTGTCCCGCGATCTAGTCGCTGCAATAGATGACACTCAACAAGGAACATTCCATCCTCAAAGGGAGAATGATGTGCTGACAAGGGCATTGAAGAATCCGGAACACCCTGGACGAGCCCGCGGCATCGGCGTGGTCCCATGGAAAGTTGCTTGGGCCGGAGATCCCTCTTACAAGACTCACCGAAAGAGCAAAGCCGAACAGGAAGAGAAACTTCGTGCCATAGAAGAAAAGATGAACGAGAAGGTTGTGTCCTTGGAATCTCAGATGGACGCCAGGGTCAATGAGGCGGTGCAGCTAGCTCTAAGCCAAAGGGTCAATGCTGGGTCGCACCCGGATGTTGTGATAAGCCCAGCCTCTCAGCGACGCAGCAGCTGTGCATCCACGGCGGCGCCCGACGTACAAGCAGAACAGCAACCCCAGATTGAGCCAACGGCGGTAGATGACCAGAGGTATCCAGTGGATGATGTCACCATGCCGACACCGTGCGAGCTTCATGTGCGAGCAAGAAATATATCCATTCATGTCGCATACGGGTCAGCCATGCCCCTGAATCCTTCTACTACAATTCATGGAAGGCCGATACCTCCTGGCTACACCTCCGTCACAGTCGAGCAGATAGTTGGAAACAATGAGGATCTTGAGCTCGACTTCGTTGGAGGGGATGGAGAGAAGACATTGGGAGACGCACTGCACGGGGTCGTTCTATGGCGCAGGCCGACATCAAACTTACTGCAAGAACATAATTATATGTGTGCATTATAAAATTTCTATTGCATCGTTTAGACAGGAGATCCAAAGAAGCCGAAAACATGGATGACACCATCAGATCGGCTTCATGTCTCATTTGCTAGTCAACCAGAAATTGATCAACGAAAGTTACAAGGAAACGTGCGAAAACATGTACGATTCGTTGACTAGGCAAAGTTACAAATCCTATATATTCATACCATACAACTTTGGGTAAGCCTTGATCGACTCAAACCTCTGTTATATTACTAAATAAATACTAAGTTGTCTAATACATTTATGTATATATCCTATCTATATCTGCAGTTATCATTAGATTTTACTCATACTTTCCGTAGAGACCGGCAATCTTATAGTCTTTGACTCAATGAGAAATCCAAAGTCCGCAATCCAACATATCATAGACCCCTTGAATAAGTAAGTTCAGTTTGCACAATCAAATCTTTTTTCTGTTAATAACAATTCCTGAATATCAAACTTAATTTTGAGCGCAGGGTTTGGAAAAAAATTGTGAAAAATAACAAAGAACGTGGTCAATGGAGGCCCGAACTGAACGTTAACATGAATTATCCGGTATATTCATTCATAAAGATTTTGTCTTTAGGAGGCCAGTTACATCGTGTCAGCGGCCTGCCTGCTCGCGCTTGCTCACGCTCGGCGCGGCGCCGCGCGTGGCACGGCAGCCGGCGGCAGGTGGCAAGCAGCTGCGTGGCTCAACCGTGCCGTGCTGCTCCGCGCCGTCCCCTTTCCGAAACTTCTCAAATTTCCGCAAGTTCAGATCAAATTACCTGCAAATTTTGCATCAGAACTTCCTGAACTCCAACTAACAAAATTGTAGCTGGTACCAATGGCTGCAAAAACTGTTTCAACACTAATATCGAATTCTCATCGGATTTAAAGATACAAAGCTCTGAAGTAGACTGCTTGTGCTGAATCACTGCGCACTACCAAGGTTCAGTTAAATCAGTATATCCATCAAAGTTTGAGTGACATTTTAAATATATTTGTTAAAATGAGATGGTAATTGGAGATAGTTGAATAAAATGGCTACAAAGATCAAATATGTACTAGATCATCATGATTTATGTGTGAAAGGCTGAATTAAACACCTTTCAGATAGCTAAACAGCTAACTCATTGTACGAGCTATCTGTTTAAGCTGACTATTTGTGATAAAAAGATAACAGCTGTCTGCAATGTTGTATTTAGCCTTAGGTGTTTAACTGGGAAGTACATGGTGAACAGTGTGATGCCTAGTGTGGCAGAAATGGCGCAGGGTTTTCATTTTCGTTTGCAGGGGTCTCTCCCACGAAGGGCTTCGTCCGCGACTTCAAAAAAAAAAAAAAAGGAACGATGGTCGGTGGGAATTGAATGAACCTGAACTACAGACATTTGTACTGCTCGAGACATGCATCTGCATTTTAGCAGTAAGGCCTCCTACAACGGGGCCAAGTTTGTATCTCATTCGGGGCTACATGGATTTCTGCTGCCGTGGATGAGAGAGGGAAGGCGTACTATGGCGTTTGCTGGCGACAGAGCTGCAGGGCACCCTATGTGCGAGACCCATGTCACTCTTCATGTGTCTCTTCTGCTTTTTAAAAATCACCTTTACGCATGAACCGCACAAAAATTCCGAGACTCTTGCAAAATTTAATTTTTACGCATGAACCGCACAAAAACTCCGAGACTCGTGCAAAATTTAATTGAAGGGTGCACAGTTTTTACGGCGACATGGAGCAGCAGCTGGAGCTAGCAGCTGGCTCAACCGTTGAACAAGGCCTAGTGGACGAAAGATTTTGTATATATCTTGTGGACAAGACTCTGTTGTACTCACATGGTGGCTGGCGACAGTGTGCATATATTCCAAAAAGGATAGAAAAAATATTGGAAATATGCGTTCAAAACTACCAAATTTTAATTGGAGGTAAAATACAGAAGATAATACTACAGCTATGTAAATTAGATTTAACAGTGGACAGAACACAAAGAGCTGAAACAAACTTATGTAAACATCCATCACACTTACAGATTAGCGCTCCGTCGTCGTGAAGATATGACACAGTGCAGATCGCAGTTGTTGCAGCGCAGAATGTAGTCGATTGGCCTCGAGCGGTCACGCAGTTATGCTACACAGTGAAGTGTCCCCTCATAAGAGGTGACTCAAATGTGATACAAATATCAGTCCCAGTAGGCTGATAACATATTTATTACATCAGATGGTACATCTCCGTACAACTCTACGCGGTAATGGGCAATGAAGTGCCACTATCGTGAGGACAAGAACTAAAACCCAAACAAGAACGTGAACCATGTAGAGGTCATCAGAGTCTTGCGTCATACGAAGCTTCCTGCGGTTGACCCTAACCACAGGCAAGGTTGGGTGCAGAATGGAACCCCTACTCAACGTCCTCGGGAATAAATTCTGGATCTTCCTCTGTAAAAATTAAGCAAGGGTGAGTACAAACATACTCAGCAAGTCCAACCCCACCCACGGAGGGGGGTTACACAGATTTCATGCATAGGATTAATCAAGGATAAGGCTATCGGTTAATTTGTGGTAAAGCAAATTTTATGCAAGGGTTTGTTTTGAAAGAAGAATTTTCATAAAGCAATTTTTATCGTAGCCGAGTAACAAAATGTGGTTGATTCTCACAGAATCCAAGATTTTAAAAGTTGCTACCGGACTTTTCATCCGCCGTAGCACACGGCACTGCTGCCGGACACTTTTCAAAAACAACTCACGCCATCCCAACCATCCCCAGAAGAAACGCTAGTTATGTGACCAAACCATAACCCGCTCAATACCGTGAGCACGGCTATTCGAATAGGTTTTATACTCTGCAGAGGTTGTACACTTTACCCACAAGTGGGGTACCGCAGCACAATCACCTTGGTGTCGGTGCGGGTCCCAACAAAGCCATTACCCACCTTAGCTGAGCCTGGCTAGCCAGCACGGACTCCACCAAGGGGTTACCCTACCATCGAGGACTAACTAGGGCATAAGTCACCAAGACCCCAGCCCGTTTCCTTGGCCACCCGTTTCTCTCAGCTCCCCTGATGACTAACAGGACAGCTAGTGAGATTTATGCTAAGCCGTTGCCACATACAACGGTTGAGTGGTTGCACGATGGATTGGGTTAGGCAAGACGTCACAACAACTCGGTCCTTAACTGTGACGAGATGGACATCTTTCAACCTTACTCAACCACATAGGTACGAGCACACCATTTGGCGTTCCACACAAGAATCACCATCCATCTCAACTAGCCATGTCTTTCTTTTATTTCCCAAAAATCCCATTTTTCCCATTTTGATACTCACGATTTTCTTTGTTTTGAAAACACTGAGTAACCGGGTCCTAAGCATTCTAGTAGGATTTATCATCCAAACATAGCAAATTATATTTAGAGACAAACCTAGGTTATCAAGGAATGGTTATAAAAATCAAGGGGTGGCTATCCAACCGGGTTTTAGCAGTAAAAGCATATTCAGTTTTGTAAAACAGACCAATAGGTTGTGTTTATAAAACTGGGACAAAATATGCATCAAAGGAAGAGATTGAACTTGCCATCTTCGAAACCTTCCGGGAGTTCCTGCTCACGGTACTCGTTCTCGGGCTCGGCTCGCGGTACTGCTCCGTGTACTCCTCGTTGGGTTCTCCCTCATTCACACCGTGATCTACGACGCACACAAACAGGCACACAATAAAGAAAAGGAAATAAAGGTTTTACCGTTGAGCTCGAATCATTAAAAATAAAGATATGAGGATATGAAAGAAAATTTTGGAAGGTTTTCTAATGGCACAGCTGAAATTATATTAGAAATGACGTGGTCGAGTTTCAGGTCAATCGGAGGGTTTTTAGCGCATGTAATGATAGGTTAAAGAGAGGTTTAGGGGCTAAACCAGGATTCGGGGACCTGTTTGTAATTATTTGTGGGAGGGAAGTACATGATTATGATTTCTGGAAGTATCTCGACTGTACTAGAAAGGGCAGGGGTTTATTTGTCAATACATTTGTATGGTGGAGGGACTAATTCCCTAAAGAAATAAAGGAGGGGGGCTTCTTTGGAAAAAGGACTAGAGAGAGGTGGGGGGTACTTAACAGAAAAGGAGAAAAGGGAGGGGGCTTTGGGCAAAACAACCCTTTCTTCTTCCTCCCGTCGCCTGGAACAGAGGAGGGCCATGGGAGGGGGCGGTGGCCATGGGCCCGCGGCCCTGGGGGCTCGGCGGCGGCCGGGGAGAGGCGGAAAAGCACGAGGGGGTCGAGGGGGTTCGATTCCCCTACTCACCATGGGCTGAGGCGGTGCGGGGAGGGGGCGCGACGGCGGCGGGCGGAGGTGAGCGGCGGCGGTTATGGCGGCGGCGCTACAAGGCCGGGGAGGGGGCGAGCAGGGGCGGTTGAGCTTGTGGAGGAGGAGGGCTGCGCGGAGGGCCTATTTATAGGCACAGGGAGGCGGTGGAGAGGGCGGGGCACAGTGGGCAGTGGCCGGCGAGCATCTCGGCAGCCATTAATGGCGCTCGGTGTCGCGGAGCGGCGGCCCGAGCGGCGAGGTGGGATAGGACAACGAGACGGTTCGGGCGAGGGCCGAGCGGCGCGCCGGGCATCCCGGGGCGCGTGGAGCGCGTGGGTGCAGAGGGGCGCTGTAAGGATCGATGGACCAAGAGGGGGGGTGAATTGGGCCTTTTTCAATTTCTAAAACAAAGTAAAGCAACCTTAACCTATGCAATGCTAGTAAGGCACCAATTCACCAACCGGATAACTAAGCTACCTACACAAGCTAAGAGAGATAAAAAGAGAAGTAAAGCCTAGCAAGGTAGAGCTAAGTTATGATCTCTAAGTCAAGCACATGAATAAATTGCATGAAAGAAAATGCTTGAATAAAGAGAGTGGACAAGAGACAACCGGATTTTTTCCCGTGGTGTCGATGTGTTGGCACACACCCCTAATCCATGTTGTGACACTCACAAAGAGTCTTGTCACCTCCCAAGTCACCGAGACGAGGGCGCTCACTAAGAGTCTCCGTTCACCATCCCGGCGTGGTGGAGATCAAGCCACGTACAATCTTCTTCTCCGGGCTCCCACAATCCTTGGCAAGCTCCGCGAGAAACACCTCGATCACCAAGATCGCCTAGGTGATGCCAATCACCAAGAGTAACAAGCTAAGGCCTTCACTTGAGCAAGAACCGATCACCAAGAACGGATGCACACAAGCTTCTCTCTACTCAAGTCCTTAATGTTGCTTCTTGATTGATTGAATGAACAAGTATGTGAAAGATGAAGCTCAAGGTGGCTCTTGACTATAGTATTGAGTGTATGGATGTTGCATGGTGTCAAGAGTGGCAAAATGACCCATTGGAGGGGTATATATAGGCAGCTCACACGAATAGAGACGTTGGAGAAAAGCTGCCAGAAAACTGCGTAGCGCCGGTTAATCCGACGTACCTCCAATAGTCATCGTCGGTTTAACCGATGAATGTAAACTGCCCCTTCTGGAAACTAGCCGTTACAACTTGGGCAGATTAACCGACGTATCATCGGTTTTACCGGTGAGTGTAGTTGTCCACTGATCAACTGAAAAACCAAGTCTCTGGACAACTGCACCGATGTTAACTCAAATCTATCGTCGGTTTAACCGGTGAGTACAACTTCTGAAGTCCTTGGAAAAACCATCTCACTGGTAAATTGCACCGACGTCCCATTTCAAACATCGTCGGTTTAACCGGTGTATAGAACTTGAAATACCCTGGAAAAACCAACTCTGGACTAATGCACCGACGTTAAATTCAAACACGTCGGTTTAACCGGTGTATTGACTTGTCCAGACTCTGCTGACTTCGTTTAACCGACGTATAGAAAATTGAGGTCATCGGTTAAACCGGTGTTAAAGACTTTTTCTGATTTTGCCTTTTCTGATTTGAGTCTTGAATGAAATCCAAATATTCTTGAGATATAAGTTGAGAACCACTTATTTGAACTTCTAGAAACCTGAGTGACCATAGTGTGCATCCATTTTCAAATGACCATGTCCGTGCTCAAGTTACTTAGCCTTAAGCCCTCTTAATAGTGCAATCACTACAAAACTATAAAACCTATACTAACCTAAGTGTCCTTCTCAACCTTATGACACTTAGGACTAGAAAGATCCTTAGTCTTGACATATAATTGAGTTGAATACCAAGATCGCCTTTTTGAATAATGAAATTGAGGGGCCTCTTTTGACATATGACCAAATGAGCGATAATGATCTATTAAGCTGCACAAACTCATTAATCACAATAATGGTTGTCATTAATCACCGAAACATACCTTGAGGGCCTAGATGCTTACAATCTCCCCCTTTTTGGTGATTGATGACAACACAAACATAAAAAAACGAGAGAGCGAGAAAGATAAAACAGGATAAACACAAGCAAACTCAAAAAAGGACCAAAGAGCTCAACGGCTCAAACGAAATCCATAGATATGTCTCAAAGCACGGCATACTCAAGCGACAAATGTACATATCCATGAACTAACACCAAATGTGATACAAAGAATCAAAGTCCTGATAACTACGAGCTCTCTCTAGCTCTACCCTCCCCCTAACTCTGTGGCTCCCCCTAATACCTCTCCCCCTTTGGCATCAAAGCACCAAAAAGGCGAGCTACGGGTCGTGCTGTCGTGGTACGGCGAGGAAGCGGTCCGGGTCGTCGTTGTCGTCGGACGGAGAACCCTCACCCTCGGTGACAAACAGAAGCTGCTGGTCTGGGTCTGAGCTCACTGGGGGAGTGACTGTCGTGGAGGCTCTCGTGCTGGCACTGCCTGGTAGAGGATCCATAGAAGTCGTAACCGGGTTAGCAGAAGAAGTATCAACATCTGAAGAAGTGACCGCTGAGGCTGCCGGCTGCGTCGACTGTGGAAGCAGGGACTCCTCTACTGCTCCTCCCCCTGAAGGTGCTGCCTGAAGTGAGGTAGGGAGGGCGACCGACTGAACTGCTGACGGTGAGTCCTGAAAGAGTGTGGTCGCTAGCAGTGGTGAAAAGAGCGGACGACCGGTAGATCCAAAGAGTGCGGACATCGAGAACGTGGTCTCCGGTGTTGCTGTAGTAGCTGGAGCTGCAGTAGGGGTTGGAGGAGGAGGAGCTGGTGTGACTGCAAGCTGAGGTGCTCCAACACACTGAAGTCTGGGCTGCTGCTGCTGTGGGGCGAGTCCGGTGTGAGAGTAAAGCTGGGAGATCATCCCTAACATCGCCATCATGCCCTGCTGCATCTGCTGGAACTGAGCGTCTGTCATCTGTGAAACTCTGTCAATGAGGCTGATAAAACGCTCCTCTGTCGCTGCATGCTCTCGGGCTGCCTCTCTCTGAATAGCCGCAATCTGAGCCTCATGGGCTCTCCTGGCCTCCTCCTGAGCAAGTCGGTCCTCCCTCTGCTGAGTCACGAGCTGCTGTAGTAGTGCAGTGAGCTCGGACGGCTGAGTCACCTGGGACTCAGAGACTGTAGCAGCTGCTGAAGTCGGAGGAGTTGGCTCTCCGGACCCTCCTGCCTCGTGGTCGTGACTGGCTGGGGCAGCTGGAGGAAAGTACTCTACGTCCTCGGAGGAGTCTGACTCAAGCTCAGACCAGTGAATCTCATCATCTCCCCCGGGAAGCTGTGCCTCCGCTGCCAGGAGTGCCTCATCCTCCTCTGCCACTCGTGCCTGTACCTCCGGTGACAGTTGTGCCATCGCAGCTCTATCTGCGTGTCTGCCCCTCCTCCTGTCCTGTGGAGCTGTGGGTCGGTAGACAGGGAACCTGGGAGCCTCGTCGTGACGATAAGGGGCGCTGATGGGTGACTCTGCTGGCACTATCATAGAGCATATGTAACTGATCCAGTGCCCATAAGGAAACTGTTGCACCACACCCATCCCATCAGTGATCACATCCTCGATCTCAGCCATAATAAAGTCAACTATGTCAAATGGCTCGTGAGTGAGGATGTGTATGAGCAAGAGCTGCTGCAAACCTGTGAACCCCTCTGGGTAGCCACTCCTCGGTAACAGAGTCCTCCGGAGTGCCATGTGAACAGCGTATGCCTCTGGAGTCAGCAAGCTCGGCACTCTGGCGTAAGAGGCTGGGAACGGCTGGCGGAAGCACTGAGAGATCGCCTCGTGAGAAGGAGCAATCCCGCCAACCATCGCCCTACGGGGTGGATTTGAGTCCCCGTAAACCCTCTCGTGCAGCGAGACGTCGACCAGGTCAACTCCAAGTATATCAGCAATGGTCGCCCTCGACAATCCAAAGTCCTGCCCTCCAAACATGAAGTGCACGGCTCTGCGCTCGGGTGCTATCCAAGCTGTGGCGTAGAACACTCTGACCCAGTCCTCGATATAACGGTTCTGCTCCATGTCTAGCAGCCTGGGCAGTCCTCTGAAGTGAGCGAAGTGTGCTCTCACGTCTGCTCCCCCTGCGGCTGCCTTAGTGAGACCCAGTCAAGAACCCTGTGCGGGAAGATCCGGTGGCCCCTCCGCTGGTAAGTCTCGTAGAAGCTGGCCTGTAGCAGAGTCCAGAACCTCATGTCGACTCTGCTGTCTCGGGTCACTGGGAACCAGACCTCCTCCTCAACACTCCACCTAATCCTCTTGACCTTGGCCGCATTGGCTCGGGTCAAGTTCTGGAGCATCACACCTGGCTCCAGACGCACAACAGTGTCCATACGGAACACTGCGCACTCGGCCTCTAGGGCCTCGGCTCTGTGAGCTGCTGCTGCTGCTGCGGACCTGCGGGTCTCCTGTGGCTGGTGTCCTCCCCGAGTCCTCGGTCCAGTGTGACGCTCTGTCGCTGGCGGGGAACCTCCCTCAGACGACTGCTGTGGAGAACTCTGCCCCTCTGACTGTGCTGCCTCTGAGTCAGAACCATCTGAATCTGTCGCTGCTGCTACTGCTGTCGCGGCTCTGGTGGCCCTGGCACCTCTGACTCTGCCTATACCCCTGCCTCTGCCTCTGCCTCTGGGGTCCTCCCTGATCTGGAACGGACGAGCACAGCCTGATGCCTGCTCCTCGGCGGCCTTGGCCACCATCTCGGCCCTCTCGGCCTCCTTCTCTGCACGAGTCCGCTTGCGAGCGGGCTTCTCGACCACAACTTCCTTTCCCTTCCTCTTCTCGCGACCCATCTCTATCAGGCAAAAACTCGAACACCTGGTGAGCGCTTGGTGAGAAGACGCTGCGGCTGCGGCTGCGGCGTGGGGGTGAGTGAAGCAGCGTGGGATGGCTAGAGCTTTGCCTGGCGTGGAGCTGAGGTGGTGAGGATCTGCGGTGGCGGCGTGTTTTCACGACGGTTGGCGACCGTGGCGGCGAGCAGCGGTGCAGGTGCGCATGGGCGGCGCTGAGCGAGCGCGAGGGCGCGCGGCGGCGGCTTGGAACGGCGGCGCGTGGCAGCAGTGGTGTGGAATGGCGGCGACGCGGTGTGAAGCGGGGGTGGCGATGGAGAGGCGGCGGTGCGGATTGAGTCGGGATGAATCGGGGGAAATAGAGGAAGAAGGGAACCGGCGGCGGGCAAGAGAGATATATGACAGGTGGACCCCGCGGATTTCCTTAACGCCGGTCGATCCGACGCCTAGGGTTTGAGCGCCGGTTGATTGCGTCGGTGCAGTTCACCCGAGACTCCTGCAGAATTGAAACTGAATGCCGGTTGAACCGATGATATGCAATTTGTACTCGTCGGTTGATTGCTGCTAACACCGGTTGATTGACAAGTCAAAACTGTGTTACGTTCACTGGTTGATCCGATGCTGTCACTTTTGTATACGCCGGTTGAACGCCTGAAACTTGACTGAGCTGAGATACAACTTAGTAACACCGGTTAAACCGATGGGTATTGATCCATTGAACGTTGGTTTAACCGGTGAAGCCAAAAACTCCTCACTCAGCTCACTCTTCTATGCTTAGTCCAATAAACTTATAAAACTCAAATAAACTCAAGTTAATGGACTTGCATAGGCGACTTTTCCCCTCAAAATAAATAGGATAGCACACTTGCTTAAATAAATTTCTTTTTAAACACAAGAAAAAGCCGCAAGAGAGACAAAACGCCAAATAAAATGTATGAGCCATGTCATAGGAATATTGAAGATAGAAAGCTTCAAACTCATCATGACATTGCTCACTAGGCAATAACGTACCTAACATTTTGCTCTTTTCAGTTTTCATGAATTAAGATCTTGTATATGAAACAAGTCTCATTTTCATCAAGTGATCTCTTTTGTGACCCTTACGCATGCAATGATGGTGCAAGCTACAACCACATGCGAAAGAAGAATAAACATGAAGTGCACATCTATATGACAAGAAATGCATAACAAGAATTTAAGTTCTACTTGTCAAGTTTGAACCCACGGGAAGCTTCTTCATGATGAGCCTTTCTTCAAGCCTAGAGGAAAACAAGTGGACCACCACCTCTAGCTAAACCCATGCTCATCACTGTCTTACCATGGTTAGACAAGTGTCCTATATGTATGCATTTTTCTATATGACATGGCAACTTACATGACATTTGCCGCATCTAATACATTAAGCTCATTCCTTAGCCTAACAAAAGTACTCTCGTCTAATGGTTTTGTGAAAATATCCGCCAATTGCTCCTCGGATCTCACACCTTGAAGAGATATGTCTCCTTTAGCTTCGTGATCACACAAGAAGTGATGGCGAATATCAATGTGCTTTATGCGAGAGTGTTGAACCGGATTTTTGGCAATTTTTACGGCACTTTCATTGTCACAAAGGAGTGGTATCCTATCTAGTTTCACACCAAAATCCAAAAGGGTTTGCTTCATATATAGGATTTGGGCACAACATGCACCGGCCGCTATATATTCTGCTTCTGCAGTGGACAAAGCCACGGAATTTTGCTTCTTACTCGACCAAGATACTAGAGAACGCCCAAGCAAGTGGCAACCCCCGGAGGTACTCTTGCGACCCACACGGCTTCCGGCAAAATCCGAATCCGAGTATCCCAAGAGATCTAAGCTAGCACCTTTGGGGTACCACAAGCCTATGCTAGGGGTGTGCTTGAGATACCGAAGGATCCTATTCACAGCCGAAAGGTGTGATTCCTTTGGGTTAGCTTGAAAGCGGGCACACAAGCACACACTAAACATTATATCGGGCCTAGATGCGGTAAGGTAAAGCAAAGACCCTATCATAGAACGATAGAGGGATTGATCAATCGGTTTACCGTCCACATCCAAGTCGAGATGCCCATTAGTTGCCATGGGTGTCTTGATTGGCTTGCACTCATCCATCTTGAACTTCTTCAAGATATCTTTAGTATATTTTTCTTGATGGATGAATGTCCCTTCCTTCATTTGTTTGACTTGAAAACCAAGGAAGAAGGTCAATTTGCCAATCATAGACATCTCGAATTCCCTAGACATCATGGTAGCAAACTCATGGCTTAGTAAATCATTAGTTGAGCCAAAGATAATATCGTCAACATAAATTTGATAAATGAAAAGATCCCCGTTGACGTCTTTTGTGAACAACGTGGTGTCCACCCTCCCGATCTTGAAGCCTTGCATGATTAGGAAGTCACGAAGCCTCTCATACCAAGCCCTTGGAGCTTGTTTGAGCCCATAGAGTGCCTTGTGCAACCTATAAACATGGTTAGGATTCCTCGGATCTTCAAACCCGGGAGGTTGCTCAACATAAACAAGTTCGTTAATAACGCCATTTAAGAAAGCATTTTTCACATCCATTTGATACAACTTAATGTTATGATGTGAAGAGTAAGCAAGAAGGATACGGATAGCTTCAAGTCTTGCGACCGGAGCAAAAGTTTCACCAAAATCCAAACCTTCGACTTGAGAAAACCCTTTTGCCACAAGTCTTGCTTTGTTGCGTATCACCACCCCATGTTCATCTTGCTTGTTTCAAAAGACCCACTTGGTGCCAATGATGTTCTTGTCTTTCGGAGGAGCTTCGAGGACCCAAACTTCATTGCGGGTGAAGTTGTTCAACTCTTCTTGCATGGCCATCACCCAATCCGAGTCCTCAAGCGATTCCTCTATGCTAGTGGGTTCAATACAAGAAACAAACGAGTGATGTTCGCAAAATTAAGCATGTTTAGAACGAGTTCTTACTCCTTTTGATGGACTACCAATGATTTGACCAATTGGATGATCCTTGGAGATGCGACCATGCTTCACTAGCGGTACTTGCGTGGATGCTTGTTGGGGTGGATTATGGGTGACTTGTGCTTGTGGTGGAACACTTTGCTCTTCTTGTTCTTGGACTTGGGGTGTTGGCGTTGGCACATTTTCTTGAGGTAGTGGATCATCTTTTTCTTGATCTTCATCAACTCGGGGTGCCGTGGAGGTGCTTGGTGTAGATGAGGAAGGTCCTCCCCCTTGATCATTGCCTTCATGCACCTCTTCCGGCTTGATATCCCCAATGGACATATTTTTCAAAGCTTCATCAATCTCTTCATCACCTACATTTTCATAGCCAACAACCTCCTCTTGGGAGCCATTAGATTCATCAAACTCCACATCACATGTTTCTTCAACTAACCCGGAGGTTTGATTGAATACTCTATATGCTTTGGAGTTTGATGCATAACCAAGAAAGAAACCTTCATCACATCTACTCTCAAACTTACCGAGCCTTTTCTTCTTATAGATGAAACATTTGCAACCAAAGACTCGAAAGTAGGATATATTTGGTTTCTTTCCGGTGATGAGCTCAAATGGAGTTTTCTTGAGGAGTCGGTGGGGATATACTCGGTTGGATGCATGACACGCCGTGTTGATTGCTTCCGCCCAAAACTTCTCGGACGTGCCATAATCATCCAACATTGCTCTTGCTAGGGTGATGAGTGTCTTGTTCTTTCTTTCCACCACTCCATTTTGTTGAGGCGTGTAGGTAGCGGAGAACTCATGCTTGATGCCCTCTTCATCGCACCATTCTTCAATCTTCATATTTTTGAACTCGGTGCCGTTGTCACTCCGGATCTTCACAATTGGGGAGTTGTACTCCCTTTGAGCTCTTCTTGCAAATGTCTTGAAGATTTCCGGAGTTTCACCCTTATCGCCTAGAAACATAACCCAAGTGTAACGTGAAAAATCATCAACAATTACTAGGCAATAGAGGTTACCACCAATGCTCTTGTATGTAGTTGGACCAAAGAGATCCATGTGTAGAAGCTCGAGCGGCTTGGAGGTAGACAACATCGTCTTGATGGGATGATGTGTTGCTACTTGCTTCCCGGCTTGACATGCTTTGCATAATTTGTTCTTGTCAAATGTGACATCCTTCAAGCCAGTGATCATCCCTCTCTTGTGGGCTTTCTTGAGGTTGCTCATGCCAATATGAGCAATTCTTCTATGCCAAAGCCACCCAAGAGAAGACTTGGTGAAGAGGCATATCATGGTGCTTGTTTGCTTTGAAGAGAAGTCCACTAAATAGATGTTGCCATGCCTAAACCCCGTGAATACCATTGACTTGTCTTATTCAAGAGTTACTACAACACCATTCTTGTCAAAGGTACACGTTAGTCCAAGATCACACAATTGAGCAATAGAAATGAGATTAAAACTAAGTGCTTCTACAAACAAAACATTAGAAATAGATAAATCTTTAGAGATTGCTATTCTACCCAAACCTAAAACTTTTCCCCTTGAGTTATCACCATAGGTGACATGTTCATGATCGCCGGGGTCTTCAAGAGAGGTGAACATGCTATCATTGCCGGTCATGTGTTGAGAGCAACCGCTATCAAGTACCCAATGTTTTCCACCGGCTTTGTAGTTCACCGACACACATGAGAATCACTTTTGAGTTTTAGGAACCCAAACAAGCTTTGGGCCTTGCACATGTGTGACAAGAGCTTTTGGGACCCAAAGTTGCTTGGGGAGCTTCTTCATTGACTCCTTAGTGAGTTTGCCAATGAATTTGGCCTTCACCTTGCCCTTCACTTTACTCAAGAGAAAATGGTTATTTTGAAACATTGATGAGTAATTCTTGGGTAAATTAGGAAGAGGACGTGATGGTAAAGTGCACTCCCTAGTGTGGTGCCCGGTGACTTGGCAATATGAACCAACTTCCTTGATGAAGCTAATCTTGATCTCCGGAGAAGGAGTAGTAGCTATGTTTGGCTCCGGAAATGAACCAAGATCTCTCTTGCCATAGTCACGGGCATTGTTGAACAGAATCTCCTTGTGGATGTATTCTCCTCTTGAGAGCTTCTCCACACTACTCTTGAGGCTTGCTACTTGATCCATCAATTCCTTTTCCCTAGAAGGTACAAGCTCAGGCAAAGCATTAGTAGCATTTGCATTAATGAGTAGGTCATCACATGAAGTAGAAGCATTGACCTTCTCAATAGTTTCATGAGCAAAGTTCTCAAGACTTGGGTCAATTGCTTCATAGGCAAATTCAAGTTCTTGATACTTGTGAGCTAACTCTCTATGCACTTGTTTAAGCTTTTTGTGGCTCTCTTCAACTTGCTTAGCAAGTACAAGTGACTCATTGTGTTTTTTGAGCAAGTCATTGTACTTGCCAAGCAAATCGGAGTGGGCAAGCTCTAACTTGGCATGAGTGCTCTCAAGAACCTTGACTTTGCCCTTTTCCCTCTTGATAACGGATGTATACTCATTAATGAGGTTAGCAAACTCATTAGGGTCAAGCTCATCATCACTATCATCTTCACTCTCACATACCTTAGAGTTACCTTTGGCCATGAGGCACATTGGAGGTGGAGGTAGTGATGGTTCTTCATTTGTGAGGGCGATGGTGATGATGTCTTCTTCATCACTTGAATCTTCGCTTGATGAGACATCGGTCACCCACTCTTGTTTTTCCACCAAGAAGCTTCTCTTGGTGTGCCCTTTCTTCTTTGGGAAGAGCTTGGTCTTCTTGTCATGGCTCTTCTTCTTCCCAACCTTCTTGTTCTTGTTCTTCCTTTCTTCTTCTTCATCATCGCTTGAATCATGGCGATGCTTGCTCTTGTTATCCTTGTTTCTTTTTTCCGGCTTGGGGCAATTTGGACGGATGTGGCCTTTTTCTCTACAATTGTAGCAAATTTTGTTCTTGACATCCATTGGCCGGAACATTCCCTTTTTAGAGTCAAAGTTGAAACCCTTCTTATTGATCTTGTCATTCAAGCGTGTGAACTTTCTCATCATGAGAGCAAGTTCTCCATCATCTTCAACATCGGATGAGTTTTCATGATGATCATCTTCTTCATTGCTTGAGCTTGAATCTTGCTTGATCATCTTGAGCTTGCGGGATTTGTTTGCCTTGGTCTTTAGAGCAATTGATTTGCTTGAAGTTGGCTCTTCGGACATACCAAGGATACTCATTTCATGAGCGCGAATTTCGCCCACAAGTTCTCCCACTTCCATTGTGTCAAGATTCTCCTTTTGAAGCATAGCATTGATGATATTATACTTGGGCTTCGGGAGGAGCATGAGAATCTTGCGATTGATGGAGGCACTGTCAATTTTCGATATTTCAAGTGCATTAATGTCCTTGACAATGACATTCAAGCGAGAGTACATATCATTGCAATTTTCATGAGCTAACATTTTAAAGGAATCATACTTAGCTCTAAACAAGTGATATTTTTGTTCGCGGACTTTTGTGGAACCTTCATGGATTTCAATTAGCTCTTTCCATATATCACTTGCTAAGTCCATGCCATTTACTCTAGCAAAGACTTCCTCACTAATGGCTGCGAAAATTGCATTTCTAGCCTTTGCATTCCATTTTAATTGTTCGGTGGTGGGAGTTCCGGTGAACCCGGTCTTAGTTGCCAACCACACTTCGGGGGCAATCGCATCAAGGTATGCGGCCATGCGAACTTTCCAATAGGCAAAGTTCTTGCCCTCGAAGTGAGGCGATGAACCACCCATCTTGGCCATAGCTCTAGGCGGTGAAGCCTAATGATCCAAATGAGCAACGAGGCTCTGATACCAATTGTAAGGATCGATGGACCAAGAGGGGGGGTGAATTGGGCCTTTTTCAATTTCTAAAACAAAGTAAAGCAACCTTAACCTATGCAATGCTAGTAAGGCACCAATTCACCAACCGGATAACTAAGCTACCTACACAAGCTAAGAGAGATAAAAAGAGAAGTAAAGCCTAGCAAGGTAGAGCTAAGTTATAATCTCTAAGTCAAGCACATGAATAAATTGCATGAAAGAAAATGCTTGAATAAAGAGAGTGGACAAGAGACAACCGGATTTTTTCCCGTGGTATCGATGTGTTGGCACACACCCCTAATCTACGTTGTGACACTCACAAAGAGTCTTGTCACCTCCCAAGTCACCAAGACGAGGGCGCTCACTAAGAGTCTCCGTTCACCATCCCGGCGTGGTGGAGATCAAGCCACGTACAATCTTCTTCTCCGGGCTCCCACAATCCTTGGCAAGCTCCGCGAGAAACACCTCGATCACCAAGATCGCCTAGGTGATGCCAATCACCAAGAGTAACAAGCTAAGACCTTCACTTGAGCAAGAACCGATCACCAAGAACGGATGCACACAAGCTTCTCTCTACTCAAGTCCTTAATCTTGCTTCTTGATTGATTGAATGAACAAGTATGTGAAAGATGAAGCTCAAGGTGGCTCTTGACTATAGTATTGAGTGTATGGATGTTGCCTGGTGTCAAGAGTGGCAAAATGACCCATTGGAGGGGTATATATAGGCAGCTCACACGAATAGAGACGTTGGAGAAAAGCTGCCAGAAAACTGCGTAGCGCCGGTTAATCCGACGTACCTCCAATAGTCATCGTCGGTTTAACCGATGAATGTAAACTGCCCCTTCTGGAAACTAGCCGTTACAACTTGGGCAGATTAACCGACGTATCATCGGTTTTACCGGTGAGTGTAGTTGTCCACTGATCAACTGAAAAACCAAGTCTCTGGACAACTGCACCGACGTTAACTCAAACCTATCGTCGGTTTAACCGGTGAGTACAACTTCTGAAGTCCTTGGAAAAACCATCTCACTGGTAAATTGCACTGACGTCCCATTTCAAACATCGTCGGTTTAACCGGTGTATAGAACTTGAAATACCCTGGAAAAACCAACTCTGGACTAATGCACCGACGTTAAATTCAAACACGTCGGTTTAACCGGTTTATTGACTTGTCCAGACTCTGCTGACTTCGTTTAACCGACGTATAGAAAATTGAGGTCGTCGGTTAAACCGGTGTTAAAGACTTTTTCTGATTTTGCCTTTTCTGATTTGAGTCTTGAATGAAATCCAAATATTCTTGAGATATAAGTTGAGAACCACTTATTTGAACTTCTAGAAACCTGAGTGACCATAGTGTGCATCCATTTTCAAATGACCATGTCCATGCTCAAGTTACTTAGCCTTAACCCCTCTTAATAGTGCGATCACTACAAAACTATAAAACCTATACTAACCTAAGTGTCCTTCTCAACCTTATGACACTTAGGACTAGAAAGATCCTTAGTCTTGACATATAATTGAGTTTAATACCAAGATCGCCTTTTTGAATAATGAAATTGAGGGGCCTCTTTTGACATATGACCAAATGAGCGATAATGATCTATTAAGCTGCACAAACTCATTAGTCACAATAATGGTTGTCATTAATCACTGAAACATACCTTGAGGGCCTAGATGCTTACAGGCGCGCGTGCAGCGCATGAGCAAGGAGCAGGGGGAAAAGGAGAAGGAAGAAAGGAGAAGGGAAAAAGAAAAGGAGAAAAAGAAAAGTAGAAAATGGAAAAAGGGGAAAAAGGAGGAAAAGAAAAGGAGGCGCCGGCGGGGTTCGCGGCGTTGGTCGCAAGCTGAGCGTGGTGTCGACGAGAAGCGACGTGCACGAGGAATGAGGAGAACAGGGACAGTTTAAACGGTGATTGATTTCGGTGTCAGGATGGAGATTGGGTTTGGTGTTAGGATGACGAATCGCCGGAAAAGATTCGAGCTCGGCGACGAAAAGATTTTTGAAAAATATTTTTAGTGAGTAATTTATTTGGGTGAATTCTCGGGATGTTACACCCGGAAATCTTATTATCGTCCCTCCTGCAGGCTTCACAACGGCAACGGCTCGGAGATACCGCTCAGTCTTATCCTCGGTGCACGCCAAGAAGGGGGTCAGCAAGATTTAGCAGCTCAATAGGAAGGCATAGTTCGCCTGATGAAAAAAGAGACAGAATGATGTGGTGTTTCATGTATCCATTGGTAGACGATCTTCAGGACTTCTTATAGATGAGAAAGCAGCCCACGGCTGACTGTTTTTGCTAGAAATCGCCCAGATAACACGAATTAATACAACACGTTTAATTCGAGATTATGGTATTGACTATGTACTAATCACATCTAATGATTATTGTTAAATGATTAATTAATACACATATAGCAAAAGATTTACACCAACATGGCTTGGCTGCTCGCGTTACAAGTCACATGTCACGTGGTTCCTCACATGAAAATATATGTGCATGCACACGTGCATTATGTAAATGAGCCTCATTCTTCCCTTGGTTGTATATTCAACCATAGAGGTTCGGAAAACTCTCCTATTTAAATTGGCTTGCATCCCAACTCAAACCAATAGTTTGAGAGTATTGAATGTCATGCACTCGTGCTTTGAAATTTCTAAAATGGACCTTTTCATTAACCTATTTTCAAGCAAAAAAAGGTGATCACTGGTACGTGCAGCCGGACCTAGCATTTAGGCTTCCCAACTAATGCCAGGTTGCGCCCTTAGACGACTCTTAATGCATGATTTCATTGCAAAATTACTTAGGGCAAAAACTAGATAAAAAAGTTGGTGAGTGTTATGGGGATGAAATTTCTCACATTCCATGAAACTCTCCATTTTCTCTTCTTATAAGTATCCTTGCATGCCTATGAAACTCATGAAACTTCACTGACGTGAGTCCAGGTCTGGCTAGTTAGCTAGCAAAGCTAGCGGAGGTAGCTGGCATTGTAGGTGGTTGCATGGGATCCACATTAATCCGCAGCCCTGGGCGTAGTGTGCAGGGCGTCGGATCGGCATCCTGCGGTGGTCGGTTGGGTGGGGTTGTGGGTGGATGCCTACGGTTGCAGCTGCTAACTATGTATCCTATATATCCATCACGGACTTCATAGACAAAAAATGAAAAGTGGACCTCGAACAACTGCACAACACTTAAAAATAATAATTTTTAGGGTTGAGTAAAACAATATTTGTAGGGATGGGTGCTGTATCCACTCCTAATATATTTTCTACAACAAATAATAGCGGTTTGCAGGAGTGAGTAACATGCATTCTATGAGTAGGTGATGGTATGATCCATCTAGAAATCTGTTTGTTGAGGGCGGTTAGGGCATGACCCGCCCCTATATGTTTAGCCGCCAAGCCTACCTAGAGATACCCTAAGGTGGTAGGTTTGTAGAAGTTTTGCCGAGGTCTGGAACCGATGGTGCAAGAAATAAAAAGCTTTAGACAGGTTCGGACCGCGAGATGCGTAACACCCTACGTCATGTTAGTTGTTTGTATTGCCTTAGATGATATTATGATTGTTCATGTTTTGAGGGGTCTCTGCCCGCCATTATATAGTCTGGGGGATATACAAAAATTCTAGTCGAATACTATATACAAGGAGTCATTCCCAATGCCTATCGAGTAGTTTTCTTCTATTCGACTAGTTCTACTAATGTACAGTTAGTTACAATAAGATAAGGTACATGCCATCACTATTTCTTATTCTAGAATATTCTACAACTGTAAGTTGTTCGGCTGCCCCCGGTCTGACGAGCCCCCAAGCTCTTCGATCGTAGCCGAGTCATGCAGGCGTCGAGTACTTCTGAAGACGTCTTCGAGTGCTTTGAGTGTTTTCGAGCGCTTTTGAGTGCTCTATCGAGTGCTTCCGAGCTCCCCATCGAGTGCTTCGAATAGTCTTTCGAGTACTTTTTGACTGTGTCGAGGCTGTGAGGTGCTCAAGCCCTGAAATCTTCCTTTTATATGGAGCGCGAGTTGCGCAAAAAACTCGCGCTCTATATAGAGTATTTTCGGCCCCTAAGCCTTAGGTTGAATTGAAGAATCAGGTTGAGGTCAAACCAGTCTTTTTACTTATCTTCCAAAAAAGTTGAAAAATAAGCCATCTATGACACGTGTATTGTTGTCCCCGAGCCTTGAATCTAAATCCCCAGATTTGGAATTAAGGATCCAAAACTCGTGGCAGATAACTTATCCTGATGGTATAGACGGATAGGTTGAATCTGATATCTAAATGCTCTTTTTTTTGAAATATAATCCCAGACAAAATAGTTAAACAGATCACAGAGTCAAAAAAATCCCTGAATTACCGCTCAAAAATAAATTAAAATGTGAAGTGCCTCTTTGTCTTCAAGTATTTACCAGACTGCCACCACCACTGGCTATTTAATCGTGCAGTAACTTAGTATTTTTTTCACCTCATCTGCCCACTGCTCTGGCCACCTTTTAGCAATCTTGCATTCTCCATCACCAAAATCAGATATGTTCTTGTGCTCATCCATTCTTCGATCTTGTGATCTTCAGTTTTGAGAGTGTCTTCTGCCATCTTGAAGCAGTCGGTGAGGGACGAGTCGACCCGATCAATCCCAGAGAGGATTTCGCCCATCCGATCAAGTCGTGGGCTAGGTTTCTCAGGTGTTTGTTGGGTCTTGCAGTGTTGGAGAGCTGATTCAGCTAGTTCAATGCACCCGGCGATACTATGTGACACCCGATCTACTCTATCAAGTAGTTCAGTGTTGCAGATCCTTGGGTACTTGACTGACTTGAGATATGCGATGTATTTTCCAATTGAATCAGAATTTTAAAAATATTCGGAATTGGGGATGACATCTAGCTCGACTGAGTCGCCAATGCAAGTTGGAACTAGATTGTTCCCAACGAAATCTGGTATGAGGACGGGTGAAGCTTGGGTCAGAGTCACGTGAGGATCAGACTTCCTCTCACTCGCCTCGAAAGGAAATAGGTATCATCTCTTGAAGATTCTTGGCACAGTTGGCGAGTTGATCCTTCTTCTCCGGGGGCTTCCCTGGGGCTGATGATCGGGTGAGTGTGGCAGAACTGCCCGTCAAAACCAATTTAAGTGTGCTAACCATCATCGCAAAGGCAAATGGGGTTTAACTCGCACCTCAGATGGCTCATCTCGGCAGTCCCTCGGGTAAAATCCCGATAAAAACCACAAAACTTCTAGGATGGACAAAGCAAACATAGTCCACACGAAGGCGGGACCAGAGATTACAATATTGCATCAATTCTTACATAACAGAGTTGTATACCGAAATATATTACAGACCGAGTTTAAAGAGCATAAAAGGTAGTTCAACAAGTTTTGAAAATCAGCAAGTACAACAGAGTTTGGTTTTGCAGCGGAAGACGAACATAAAGGAAATATTATAAACCAGATTCGAGATTCAGCAAAGTACTTGAATTTTAAACATAAAGTAGTTCAGAGTTCAGATTTATAGTGGGAAATAAATGATAGATCTACACGACGATACAAGATACCATGATGAAGCCCGTACATGACACACTCATTATTATCATCAATGGTCGTGGTCGTATTCCATTCCACCGACCAACCATAACTTGCAACCAAGTCCTCAAAACTTTTACCTGAAAACAAAGCCACAAGCAAGGCTTCGGTTTATCACGACTTTAGTGAGACGCCTATTAAATTTCATATGCATACTTGCGTTGGATTAAAAGTTATTTAAAGTTTCTGACCTATGCACATATACACATAGACACACATACTTACACTTGCATTTATTTCAATTTTGTGGTTAATGATGCATGATGCTATGTTGGTGAGTTTTTGTTTAGCCCTCAAACACCTAGAGTGTCACATAGAGTAGCCACCCGATCCATCGGTGGTGCAGACCCAGGAGCCAAAGATCAAAGTTGTGCCTTCAGGCATGAAGTTTGAGTTGTTGAGGTTGGCCATTGAATTCACCAGTTGACATTCGTCGAAGTCCCCTACTTGGCGTGCTAGCTGTCAGTGTTTAGCCGTCAAGCCCATCAAGGAATACCCTAAGGTGGTAGGTCTGTGGGAGGGTTTCGCTGAGGTCTGGAACCGATGGTGCAAGGAACGGAAAGCTGTAGATAGGTTCGGGCTGCTAGATGTGTAATACTCTACATCCTGTTGGTTGTTTGTACTGCCTTGGATGATGTTATAATAGTTCATTTTTCGAGGGGGTCTCTGACCATCTTTATATAGTCTGGGGGGACAGGGTTACATGGAAATCCTAGTCGAATACTATACAAGAAGTCCTTTCCAATATCTATTTGGTAGTTTCCTTCTATTGGACTAGTCCTATATCGTACAAGTAGTTACAATAGGATAAGATACCTGCCATGCGCAATTGGTTATTATAGAACTTTTCACGCTAGTGAGCAGTCCTGCTGCCCCATGTACGGCTGTAATGGTGAGCTAAAAATTGATCCTTATATATTAAAGGATCAATCTCTTAGTCTTATAAATTTTGAGCTAAAAATATATAAGGACCACCCAACCCACACCACACTTCGTGGACGTACCACGTGTGCGGCTGTCATGGTGAGAATCAAGAGCAGGCGTGGGGGCACAGCGGTAGGCAGACCTGCTCTTCCGTAGGCATAGAGCCCTGCGAGGTGTTGTGAATCGTGAAGAATTGGCCCCTGGTGGTTGAGCTGCTTGACGACGTGGATTTACAGGGAAAATGAGAGAGTTTCGCGAGGAGGATTTTGTTACGAGTGGAAATCATAGCTTCGGTGAAGAATGATTTTGCCATTGTAAAGGTTAGAATTCGTCACAAAGAAATTTTTATGATGAATTTCAGTTTGTTGTAGAACACGCATCAAGTTTGTACTACTGTAACGAAATGCCCAAAAACATCACAGAACAGATTTTATCTATGATGAAAAAAAATTCGTCACAGAACCGTTTTCTGTTTTATGACGAGCCAAAAAAAACATTAGAACTTTCAAATCCACTTGATCATAGGCCCGCCAACCCAGCCCGAACCAAAAGTTTGCGACAAAATTAAACATCACATATCCACATAGGTGCGCTAGCCCAACCCAGACCCAAAATTAGTGACAAAAATAAACGTCACAAATCAATATCGCATATGAAAGATATCTATCACAAATTGAATTGCCACTTCACACTAGGTCAGTATGGATGCTGATGTGCAACCTAGTTGCACTGCCCCGATAGGATCCCTCCTGGCGGGCATTCATTGGATCCTCATCGGGTTGACTCAACGAGACCGGTTCACCATACCGGTCTGACTAGTCGCAGCGATTGTGCAAGGTGCACAGTTTTTCTATCTTTGGTGGACCAAGCGCGCTACATGCTATACCTTCAGTGCTCTGTATTTGGCGTGGTATGTTTTTGCATCAACACAACCATCCTATAAAACACTACTAGAAAAATGAGCATTCGTCCGTGGCTGTTAGTACCGGTTGTCTTTCACCCGGTACTAACACGTAGATTTAGTACCGGTCCTATAGCACAGTACCTACGGAGACCATTTTATACCAGTTAGAGCCACCAACCGGTACTAGAGGGCGTCACCAACACCACGAAGTAATCATTTACTACCGGCTGGTCGCTCCAGCCGGTACTAAATAGCACTCAGAACATTTAATGCCAGGTAGAGGCTTCACCCGGTACAAAAAATATAATATTAGTACCGGATGTAACCTCCGACCGGTACTAACAGACCACGCGAAAAAAATCTCGCGGACGAGCGGCCACCAAAGGATCTTTATCTATTCGTCCCTTCTCCTTTTCCTGTTATTTCTTCTCTCCTTCCTCCTCCCTTCTCTCCTCTCTTGAGTAGGTGGCGGCCCTTCGGGCGGTGCCCTCGGCGCGCGGCGCCCCCCTGCCGCGGCCGGGCAGGCACGGCTCGCCTACGGCGGCGGAGAAGCGCATGGGCTCGGCCACAGCGGTGGAGATGCACGCGGACGCAGCCCGGCGGCGGAGACAGAAGCCCCGGCGGCCGGTGCGGCCATGCTACGGTGACCGAGACGCGCGCGGGCGCGGCCAGGCTGCGGCAGTCGAGACGCATGCGGGCGTGGCCCGGCGGCCGAGACGGAAGCCCAAATGGCTGGTGCAGCCGCGGCAGCGGCGGCCGTTCCGCGCGGCTCCCTGCAGGTAGGACCCGGCGGCATAGACAGACGTGGGCGCGGTGGAAGGCCCGGAGGCCGGCGGTGCCTGGCCCCTGCAGCCATTCCATGAGGTCGCCTGCAGGCGAGCGATTGGGCTCCGCCGGCCCATGAATTTTATTTTTTTTCATTTTCAGAGATGTAATTGAATGTTGAATCGTTCCCTGTTGAATCTCTCCTATTGTATATTTTTTCTTCTAATCCTGGGTCTTTTTAATCTTGGTTTGAATGTTTGAATGTTGTAATCTAAATGAACCTTTTCTAGCTCCTCACCCTTCCTTTCTGCCCTTAGTTTTCTTCCCACCGTCGCATGCTTGTCTTTTTTTTCTCTGTTCTTCCAGAACAGAGCAGAAAAACGAAGCAGACTGCGGTAGAAAGAAAAATGAGGGGGGAGAGAGAGAGGAATGAGGCCCCGGAGAAGCAACCAATTTTTTTGGACGAAAATTCCTTTAGTACCGGCTGGTGTTCCTGACCGGTATTAAATGTGCTATTTAGTACCGGTCAGTTCACCCGGTACTAAATATAGACGCATTTAGTACCAATGAGATTGTACCGGGCGAGGAACCAGTACTAACTGTGGTTTCCCGCCTAGTACTAATGCCTAGTTTTCTGGTAGTGAAAGGAGAGAGTGTAATATCATCATGACTTGTCGGTGTACGGCCACCACCTAGGTCAATTAAAATATCATCCATAGGATCGACTTCCTCTGAACTCTCACATTTTCAATTTCAACATGACTCTCTCCATGTGATGTCCATAATCTGTAGTTATCGTTAAACCCGTGTTTACACAACTGTATTTCTGCATCAAACCCCGTGTTTACACAACTGTATATCTGCATCAAACCTTTTGTGTCTAACATAGTTCCCGCACAAGGCACACGCGGACACTTAATATTCTTGCTTGTGTTCTTCTATTTCAATAGGCGTAGCCTACGTGGTTATGTCAACCGTGCGATGGCATGGATGATAACAAACAGGTTGTAATGTAGCGATTGCACGGTTTGGGTCATTTTTAATCTGAAGCTGGACTGTCAAGGTGAGTCTCCCGCCAATCCAATTTATCATAATACCTTTCGAAAGATTGGACCAGGGTTCTCCGTCAATGCTTCCATTAAAGAAAATCCAAAAAAAAATCAAGAGGGCTGCCTTTTATATACATTTATAAGTAAGTTGTTATTGAAGAGTAATGAATTAAGATTACAGATTGTCTAGGAGTCTAGTACTATTCCAGCAGTATCCATAACTGATTAAAAAAATTCCCCAGCTCAACCCACACACCAGGATATCGTTTCTTCCTTTATCTTACGATATCAATTATGAGAGTTGTCTAATATTTATACGTCGTGTCTTTTTTTTGCGAAGGGAAGGGAGACTTATATTAAATCTTGACAAAGTACATCCCCAAATTACACATGAAAAAATCTGAAATACAAGATACATAATAGTCTATCCAGATTCTTCCATCGTCTTCTTCTCCAAAAACTTTCATCGAATGTCGAAGCCAAAGTGCAGTCCTTATGCCAAATCCGATGACCAACCCCGAAACATTGGACATGCCGCAAGATCCAACGTTTCGGAACCAATCCAAAACGCATATAAATCGCTGAAAGAATATCGGAGGTTGCATCATCAGGTATAACATAGGATGCAGATTTATCACCTTCATAACTTGATTTCCTCTCCGCGGCCACCGACGATGAGATCGTTGACCCGGAGTTGTTGTCTTCGTAGGGGGCTCCCAGAAGGACCCCTCCCCTTGCAGATAATGGCTACAAATTGGTCGCCTGCCGATGAAATCGATGCTTGTAACGACGATCTCGTCGTGGTAATCACCGAAGTCATCGCAGATCTCACAAACCCGGCCGAAAATCATATGATTTCACCGGAAATTTATTTAGCACACCCTAAGACACTATAAAACTAGAAGAAAAGGAAAAGGGTGGATCCCCTCCCCTTCTCGTCTCCGGCAGACACACCGGAGAAGAAGGAGAGCGGCAGACACACCGGAGAAGAAGGAGAGGGGACCGAGCCCTGGCGGCGTAGGCGGCAGCGGTGGAGGGCAGGAGCGGTAGGGCTTTTCCGTGGTAGGGCTTTTTATTTATACGTCGTGTCTAAAGTGCATCACTTTGTGTTTCTAGCCCCAATTTATTATTTGAATTCAGTGGTGATCAATATCGAAAGTAGAAAATAAATCAACTGGAATGGATCTTGTGCCTCAGTGCCTGTATCATCAGCTGATTTTTGTCATTGAGATCCATGCATGGTAGGAATTTATAAAGAAATCCAAGAAATCTCGTGGCCCTCCTCTCTATAGCGCAATCTCAAGGTTTATCGAAACCAAAATCTTTGAACCACATAATGGACCATTGACAATAGTTGGGACAAACAGGAACCGTATGCCTGTCATGCAAAGTGGCACATCATATTTTCCATTGGCAATGAGTACGCCGAAAGTACCAAACTATATATACTTTAGGGGGCTTTGTGAGGTCAAAAGGTACATAAGATGAAGAGAATTTTATCTTTTTCCCTTACCCTAAAAAGTTAGATCGTGAAAATGCACGTCCACACATGTACAATTAACATGTGTGGACTATAACAGGTAGAAGAACAGGTTGAGCCGTTAAGAGGGACCCGGCGGCCGGCAAGCAAGGGAATACAGAGAAATCGACTTTTGTCGATCGATTGCTGCAACTCCGAAATTTCTGGCAAATTCTTCGCGTCTTCTTCCCCTGGAGGAAATGGCGGAGAACGGCGTTCTGCAACACCTATTACATGACGACGACCCTCCTGACATCCAGTCAAAGATACCGCCGGGGAGGGCGAGGAGGTTCCGGCGCTGCCAGACGGCGCCGTCGCACAACGTCGAGCAGGGGTCCACTCTCCAGAGCCGGCAGGGCCCCAGCGCCGCCTCGCCGTTGGTGCCGCCCAAGGGGCTGCTCACCGGTGGCACGCGCCCGAGGTTCTGGCTCGTCGGCGTACTCCTGCTCGCGTACCTCTTCGCCGGGACCGCTGCCTTCTACCTCGTCATGGACCACATGTCCGGCGATCGCAGCGGCAACCGCGCGCTGGACGCGCTCTACTTCTGCGTGGTCACCATGACGACCGTCGGGTACGGCGACCTCGTCCCGTCCAGCGACGCCGCCAAGCTGCTCGCCTGTGCCTTCGGCTTCGCCGGCGTCGCCCTCGTCGGGGCCTTCCTCAGCAAAGCCGCCGACTACCTCGTCGAGAAGCAGGAGGCGCTCGTCTTCCGCTCGTTCCACCTCCACCACGCCGACGACTGCAAGTCCCTGCGCAACATGGAGGCCAACAAGGTCCTCTACAAGCTTTACACCTCCGCCGCGCTGTTAGCCGTGATCCTCGCGTCCGGCATGGCGTTCCTGGTGAAGGTGGAAGGGATGCGCCCCGTGGACGCCTTCTACTGCGTGTGCGCGACGGTGACCACGCTCGGGTACGGCGACCAAAGCTTCACGTCGACGGCCGGGCGCGCGTTCGCGGCCGCATGGATCACGGTGAGCACGCTGGTGGTGGCGCTCTTCTTCCTGTACGCGGCGGAGCTGGGCGCGGAGCGGCGGCAGAAGGCGCTGGCGCAATGGGTGCTCACGCGGCGGACCACCAGCATGGACCTCGAGGCGGCGGACCTCACCGGCGACCATAGGGTTAGCGCCGCGGAGTTCGCGTTGTACAAGCTCAAGGAGCTCGGGAAGATCAGCCGGGAAGACATCTCTGAGTTCCTGGAGGAGTTCGACATGCTCGATGCCGACCACTCCGGCACCCTCTCGTGCCACGATCTGGCCGTCACACAACCCGGCTAGCACGGCAATCACCGGCCGGTTGCAAGGCAATGTGACACACACAGCAGAATTTTGTGGACAGGCGAGCCTTTCCGCAGGATAAGCTCTGCCTCTCGAACACTACCATCCAGAAATACTCGGGAACGAATTGAGTTTTTCGAGTGAAACAATCTAGAGATGAAGCGGTAGATCGCCTCACGAGCGCCTTCCGATATGTGTATGTATAGTACGATAGTGAACATTAATTTTGTTCCAGATGGCTAGCCAAAAACACACTAAGGGCTTGTTCAGTTGTGCCTGGATTCGTTCCATGCTGGGAAAGATAGAAACAATAAGAGATATAGTAATAGATCGGGATTTATTCTGGGTTGCAAACTAATTACAATAAAACAAACTCATGATAGATACAACAGGAAATGAGGAATCATTACATGAGTCTAGAGATGTGGAATTAATCCTGGTATCTTGTTGTACCTATTATAAATTTTATTTTGTTGGAAGTAGTTTTCGATAACAAATAAAACCCGATCTCTTATTATTTCTATTATTCCCGGCATGGAATAAACCATGTGCAACCGAACAAGCTCTAAATGCAAGACTAGTTAAAGTACGATTCCTCTATACATCTTTCTAAATAATCAGTTAATGGAATGTCTCGATACTATTTTTCATGATTATTAAATAACTTATTTATGCAGATTCCGGTATTGAGAGAGCTGTAACTTCCCCTCTAGTTTTTTTTCTTTTTCACTTCTAGTAAACAGCCCCTTAGTACCATTTTTTTTCTTTTTCACTTCTAGAAAATAGCCCCTTAGTACCGGTTGGAAACCGGTTTTGATCCTGGTTTTCCAACCAGTACTTGGGAAGCGTGACCAAAAGTGGCAACCTTGACCATCGCGTATTTCACCCGGTGCCTAAGGCCCTTGATACTGGTTGGACAACCGGTACGAAAGGGTTTTCTCCCTTTTTCCATGTCCTATTTTATTTACTATTTATTCTTTCAAAATTGCAAAGTGTACCCGAGCTCTACACTATTATACGTACATTCATCATGGTCAAGTTAAAATAGTATGAAAATAACTAAAATTTGTTGGCAATCATGCAATTAAGTTAATAGCTACAATAATATTTACAAATATACAAATAACACAACATCATATTTACAAATATACAAGTCATGTTTGTGCCTCACGAGCTCGCCTATAGGATCCAGGTTCTCCTCATAATGAATCCTATGAGCTGTTCCGACACAACCCTTATCCAATCCACATCGTAAACTTCATCTTTGTTTTGCATCATCTATCATTTTGTCTTGAACACTATAGGAGAAATAAATTGATTATGAAATATTTGTGTATATCTGTCGGTGTTTACCGCCAAGTCTGCTTAGGGATACCCTTAGTAGTAAGGTTTGTAGGTAGGGATCGACTGCTCTGGAACTCGATGGTGCAAGGAACACAAAGATTTAGATAGGTTCGGGCCGCGAGTTGCGTAATACCCTACGTCCTGTTTGTTTGTTTGTATTGCCTTAGGTGTTGATGTGTTTTGAGAGGGTCCCTGCCCGCCCTTATATATCCGGGGGGATAGGGTTACATGGAAAGTCCTAGCTGAGTACAGTTGGAGTCCTACTACAACATAATCGGGTATTTTTCTTCATACTGCAGCTAGTTCTACGCCTATTCGGGTAGTTACAAGAGAGGTAAGATACATCCATGAGCTATCCCTTACTCTATAACATTCTATGCCTATAAGCAGTCTCGCTGCCCCGGGTCTGACAAGCCCCCGAGTTCTTCGTAGCTGAGTTCTGCAGGCGTCGAGTACTTGGCTGGGCGTCTTCGAGTACTTCAAGTAATCAGAATGTCCTTCCGGTTGCCTCTGGGCCTTCCTTCAAATACGTCGAGTAGTCTACCAAGTGCTTCCGGTTGCTTATGAGGCTATGAGGTGCTCCAGCCCCGAAATCTTGATCATATATGGTGCGCGAAGTACACGCGCTCCATACGGAGTAGCCCCCGAGCAACCAATGGGACATTCATTCATCAAGAAAAGTATACTAAAGATATCTTGAAGAAGTTCAAGATGGATGAATGCAAGCCGATCAAGACACCCATGGCAACCAATGGGCATCTCGACTTGGATGTGGACGGTAAACCGGTTGATCAATCCCTCTATCGTTCTATGATAGGGTCTTTGCTTTACCTTACCGCATCTAGGCCCGATATAATATTTAGTGTGTGCTTGTGTGCCCACTTTCAAGCAAACCCAAAGGAATCACACCTCTCGGCTGTGAATAGGATCCTTCGATATCTCAAGCACACCCCAAGCATAGGCTTGTGGTACCCCAAAGGCGCTAGCTTAGATCTCTTGGGATACTCGGATTCGGATTTTGCCGGAAGCCGTGTGGATCGCAAGAGTACCTCCGGGGGTTGCCACTTGCTTGGGCGTTCTCTAGTATCTTGGTCGAGTAAGAAGCAAAATTCCGTGGCTTTGTCCACTGCAGAAGCAGAATATATAGCGGCCGGTGCATGTTGTGCCCAAATCCTATATATGAAGCAAACCCTTTTGGATTTTGGTGTGAAACTAGATAGGATACCACTCCTTTGTGACAATGAAAGTGCCGTAAAAATTGCTAAAAATCCGGTTCAACACTCTCGCATAAAGCACATTGATATTCGCCATCACTTCTTGTGTGATCACGAAGCTAAAGGAGACATATCTCTTCAAGGTGTGAGATCCGAGGAGCAATTGGCGGATATTTTCACAAAACCATTAGACGAGAGTACTTTTGTTAGGCTAAGGAATGAGCTTAATGTATTAGATGCGGCAAATGTCATGTAAGTTGCCATGTCATATAGAAAAATGCATACATATAGGACACTTGTCTAACCATGGTAAGACAGTGATGAGCATGGGTTTAGCTAGAGGTGGTGGTCCACTTGTTTTCCTCTAGGCTTGAAGAAAGGCTCATCATGAAGAAGCTTCCCGTGGGTTCAAACTTGACAAGTAGAACTTAAATTCTTGTTATGCATTTCTTGTCATATAGATGTGCACTTCATGTTTATTCTTCTTTCGCATGTGGTTGTAGCTTGCACCATCATTGCATGCGTAAGGGTCACAAAGGAGATCACTTGATGAAAATGAGACTTGTTTCATATACAAGATCTTAATTCATGAAAAGTGAAAAGAGCAAAGTGTTAGGTGTGTTATTGCCTAGTGAGTCATGTCATGATGTGTTTGAAGCTTTCTATCTTCAATATTCCTATGACAAGGCTCATACATTTTATTTGGCGCTTTGTCTCGCTTTGCGGTTTTTACTTGTATTCAAAGAGAAAAACTATTAAGCTAGTGTGCTACCCTATTTACTTTGAGGGGTAAAGTCACCTATGCAAGTCCATTAACTTGAGTTTAGTTGAATTTTATAAGTTTATTGGACTTAGCGTAGAAGAGTGAGCTGAGTGAAGGGTTTTCGGGTTCACCGGTTAAACTGACGCTCAATGGATCTATACCCATCGGTTTAACCGGCGTTACTAAGTTTCTGTCTCAGCTCAGTCAAACCAGGCGTTCAACCGGCGTATACAAAAATCACATCATCGGATCAACCGGTGAACGTAACTTAGATCTGGCCCAGCAATCAACCGGTGTTAGCAGCGTTCAACCGGCGAGTTCAAATTGCATATCGTCGGATCAACTGGCGTTTAGATGAGTTTTTGCTGGAGTCTCGGGTGAACTGAACCGATGCAATTGACCGGCGTTCTAAACCTAAGCATCGATTTAACCGGCGTTAAGGAAAAACGCGGGGCCCACACGTCATATATGCCTCATGTGCGCGCCGCCGGTTTTCTTTTCCTCTGTTTCACCCGTGTCCGTCTCGAACCGCCGCCGCGCTCCAACTCGCCGATCCCGCGCCGCCACTCACCCACGCAGCCGCCGCCGCTCCGCACCCGCGCTCGCCTGCACGCCGCTGCCACCGACCCACGCGCAGCCTGCACCACCGCCGCTCGCACTCCGCCCGCGCGCGCTCGCACCGCTCCACTCCAGCGCCGGCCGTGCACCACCGCCACCAGCACCGCCAGCGCTGCCCACGCCGCTCGTGCGCCGCCACCACCGAGCACCTCCTCACCGCCACCACTGCCACTCTGCACCATCGCCCACGCAGCAGCACTTCACGCCGCATCCGCAGTCGCTCCGTGCTCGTAGGGTGCTCGACGTATTGCCCGAGCCGCTCCTTGCACTGCGTGCGCATCGCTTTTGCGTTCCCACACTCTCGCGTCACGATCTAGCCATCACCAGTCGAGATGGGTCGCGAGAAGAGGAAGGGGAAGGAGGTCGTGGTCGAGAAGCCAGTCCGAAAGCGGACTTGCGCAGAGAGAGAGGCCGAGAGGGCCGAGATGGTGGCCAAGGCCGTCGAGGAGCAGGCGTCAGGCCGTGCTCACCCATTCGCGATCAGAGAGCAGCCAGCCAAGGGCAGGGGCAGAGGTCGAGATATGGGCAGGGTCCAAGGAGCCAGGGCAGACTCAGGGGCAGAGCACACAGGGGTCACCCACTCTACGACGTTCTGGCCACACTCGGCAGACGTCCCCAGCAGGAGAGTCTTCGCCTGCGACCGAGCATCGCATTGGACCGAGGACGCGAGGAGGACACCAACCACAGGAGCCTCGCAGGTCCGTAGCAGCAGCAGCAGCAGCAGCCCGTAGAGCCGAGGCCCTAGAGGCCGAGCGCGCAGTGTTCTGTATGGACACTATTGTGCGTCTGGAGCCAGGTGTGCTGCTCCAGAACTTGACCCAGGCCAATGCGGCAAAGGTCAAGAGGCTCAGGTGGAGTGTGTCAGAGGAGGACTGGTTCCCCGTGACCCATGACAGCAGGGTCGACCATAGATTCTGGACACTTCTTTAGGCCAGCTTCTACGAGACCTACCAGAGGCGAGGGCACAGGATCTTTCCACACAGGGTGCTAGACTGGGTCTCACTGAGGATAGCTGCAGGGGGAGCAGATGTCAGAGAGCATTTTGCTCACTTCAGAGGCCTGCCCAGGTTACTTCAGATAGAGCAGAACAGGTATATCGAGGACTCGGTCAGAGTGTTTTATGCCACAGCCTGGATCGCTCTCGAGCGCAGAGCCGTACACTTCGTGTTTGGAGGCCAGGTCTTTGGTTTGTCCAGGGCAACGATTGCAGGGATACTTGGAGTTGATTTGGTTGATGTCTCCCTGCACGAGATGGTATACGGAGACGCAGATCCACCGCGCAGATCTATGATTGGCGGGATTGCACCTTCTCACGAGGTGATCTCTCAGTGCTTCCGCCAGCCGTTTCTAGCTTCGTACGCTAGAGTCCCCAGCCTGCTGACCCCAGAGGCGTATGCTGTTCACATGGCACTCCGAAGGACTCTGTTACCGAGGAGTGGCTACCCAGAGGGGTTCACTGGCTTGCAGCAGCTACTACTACTTCACATCCTCACTCACGAGCCATTTGACATTGTTGACTTCATTTTGTCTGAGATCGAGGATGTGATCACTGACGGGATGGGAGTCGTGAGGCAGTTCCCTTATGCACACTGTATCAACTATATTTGTTCTATGATTGTACCAGCAGAGTCACCTGTCAGCAGTGTCTACCATCAGGATGAGGCTCCCCGGTTCCCAGTTTACCGTCCGACAGCTCCCTAGGACCGGAGGAGAGGCAGACAGGCCGAGAGGGCTGCTATGGCACAGCTATCACCAGAGGCACAGGCCCGAGTAGCACAGGAGGACGAGACACTCCTAGCAGCAGAGGCACAGCTTCCCGGAGGAGATGATGAGATTCACTGGTCTGAGCTTGAGTCAGACTCCTCCGAGGACGTCGAGTACTTTCCTGCAGCACCAGCCAGTCACGACCATGAGGCAGGAGGGTCCAGAGAGCCAGTTCCAGAGTCTCCAGCAGCTGCTACAATCACAGAGTGCCAGGTGACTCAGTCGTCCGAGCTCACCTCTCTTCTTCAGCAGCTTGTCACTCAGCAGCGAGAGGATCGGATAGCATAGGAGGAGGCCAGGAGAGCCCATGAGGCCCAGCTAGCAGCCATTCAGAGAGAGGCTGCCCGAGAGCGTGCTGCAGCCAAGGAGCGGTTTGTCGGGCTTATTGATCGAGTATCACAGAGGATAGACGTTCAGTTTCAGCTGATGCAGCAGGGAATGATGGCGATGTTCGGGATGATCACACAGCTGTACACTCACACCGGACTCGCCCCCGCAGCAGCCAGGCCTTCAGGGTGTTGGAGCACCTCAGCTTGCAGTCACTCCAGCTCCAGCCCCTACTGCAGCTCCGGCTACTACAGCGACATCGGAGACCACGTTCTCGATGTCCGCACTCCTTGGGTCTGCCGGTCGTCCGCTCTTCTCGCCACTGCCAGTGACTACACTCTTCCAGGACTCACCGTCGGCAGTTCAGTCAGTCGCCCTCCCCGTCATACCACAGACACTATCTTCAGGGGGAGGAGGAGAGGAGTCTATACTTCAGCAGTCGACACAGCCGGCAGCCTCAGTACTCACTACTTCAGATGTTGACACTTCTTCTGCTGAGCCTGTTACCACGTCTACGGACCCTCTTCTAGGCAGTGCTAGCACGAGAGCCTCGATGACAGCTACACCCCCAGTCAGCTCCGACCAGCAGCTCTCATCCGTCACTGAGGGCTCTCCGTCCGACGATGACAACAAAGACGACCCGAACTGCTTCCTCGCCGTGCCACGACAGTCGGATCAGTAGCTCGCCTTTTTGGTGCTTTGATGCCAAAGGGGGAGAGAGTCAGGGGGAGGGTAGAGTTAGAGAGAGCTCGTAGTTGCAGGACTTTGGTGTTTTATCATTTCTTTTGATGTTAGTTCATGGATATGTACATTTGACGCTTGAGTATGCTGTGTTTTGAGACATATCTATGGATTTCATTTGAGCCGTTGAGCTCTTTGGTTCTCTTTCGAGTTTGCTTGAGTTTATCTTGTTTATCTTTCTCGCTCTTTCGTTATTTATGTTTGTGTTGTCATTAATCACCAAAAAGAGGGAGATTGTAAGCATCTAGGCCCTCTAGGTATGTTTCGGTGATTAATGACAACCATTATTGTGACTAATGAGTTTGTGCAGCTTAATGAATCATTATCGCTCATTTGGTCATATGTCAAAAGAGGCCCCTCAATTTCATTATTCAAAAAAGGCAATCTCGGTATTTCAACTCAAATATATATCAAGACTAAGGATCTTTCTAGTCCTAAGTGTCATAAGGTTGAGAAGGACACTTAGGTTAGTATAGGTTTTATAGTTTTGTAGTGATCACACTATTAAGAGGGGTTAAGGCTAAGTAACTTGAGCATGGACATGGTCAATCAAAAATGGATGCACACTATGGTCACTCAGGTTTCTAAAAGTTCAAATAAGTGGTTTTCAACTTATATCTCAAGAATATTTTGATTTCATTCAAGACTCAAATCAGAAAAGGCAAAATCAGAAAAAGTCTATACACCGGTTAAACCGACGCCTCAAATTTTGTATACGTCGGTTAAACGAAGTTAGCAGAGTCTGGACAAGTTCTATACACCGGTTAAACCGATGATGTTTGAAATTAACGTCGGTGCATTAGTCCAGAGTTGGTTTTTCCAGGGTGTTTCAAGTTCTATACACCGGTTAAACCGACTGTGACACCCCGGCCTACAGATAGTACTGGAGAAGTTGAGGATCTCTCAAATGAGGCAGAAGAGTTACGCTATAGTTCCTTTTCTCGGAGTTATATAACACCTATCTGGAGTTAGCAGCAGAGATGCCTTCACAGTGTTGTCTAAATAAGATAGAACCTTAAATAGTAGAGTTTTTCTCTCTTCTTTGACCTTACCAATCTGTGTATCCTCTTTGCCACAGCTCAGATGTCGGCAGAACAAAAAGACCTTGGAGACAGTGCAATGGGTGATAGTGTTCATGCAACAGTTCTGTGAAGCAGCCGACAACGGTACAAGATCAGTCCTCGCAAACAACATACCATCCGAAGAATGGTGAGAAAACTTGCCCGTGTTGCCAATTCTATGGCGTTCCTTGTCGTCAAGTTCGTGCGACTGAAGATGAACCTACAATTAGGAGGAACCAGAGGTTGTTCTCTGGTACAAAGAGAAAGATGTCTCATCAAGAACAGCTAGTAGAGGATTCCCTTTTCCTTGACGGTCCATCGATCGAAGAGCTACAGACCATCCAGAAGAGAAAGGATCCTGAGTGCTCTAGAGATACACAGGTCGAGAATCAAGCTCTCTATGATTATGTTGATGGGTTGACTATCACTATGAAGGTGATTCAGCCACGTGGCCACAAGGAGCCCAAAAGGCAAGCAGCAGAAGTAATGCAAGATGTGATGTTAAGTTCACAGGGAGGTCAACCAAGTAGCGTCATTCACCTCCACCGCAAGTGCTACAAATGCGGACAAAAAGGTCATTATGTCAAAAGTTGTCCTCAGAATCAGCTGTCACTAGTAGCACCAGTCCAGGACCTTTCACCAATCCCGCATACTAGTGGTGACAAGACCGACCTTATTTCCGGGAACTACTCCAAGCAAGATGCCCAGAATGATCAGGATCAGCAGCAAGCGATACCAGTGTGCAGTGATCGTACAAAGCGTGAGCAATCCAAGAAGGGATCAAAAGAGTACCTCCAGGGTAGAGTTCACCATGTGTCAGCAGAAACCATTCGAGATGATAGTCCAGTCATTCTTGGTATGCTTCCAGTAAACTCTTTCCCAGCCTCAGTGTTCATAGACCCTCGTGCTACACATTCATTCATTAGCACGCAGATTGCTGCTAAGCATGAGATATTGAAGCTTCCCATGAAGAAGAGAATGGTCGTCAAATCATCAGGAAAAGAACAGATCTCCAGTTACATATGTCCTCGAGTTAGCATAAGGATAGGCGAGGCAACCTTCCCTGAGGACCTTATTGTGATGGAGTCAACAGGAATCGACATCATTCTTGGTCAAAATTGGTCAGATCGAAACAAACTTGTGATGCAGCCTACCAAAAGAGTGGTAAAGGTCCAGACCTAGTCAGGAGAACAAATCGAGCATGAAGTTCAACATACTTCCAACTCAAGACATGTGGGTATGAGAATCCGACTCAGGAGTGAGTAGAACTTAATCCTATCCTTGTTTCTCTTTGCTAGCCAGCCCAGAATCTCGGGACGAGATTCCTGTAAGAGGGTAGGATTTGTAACACCCTAATTTAATTTTCCTATTTAATAATAAATTTAATTGGCCTTAATTAAATTTCTAAGGTTTATTGTGTTTAGTTTGGCAATTAATCTAATTTTTGTTCCATAAGTAATTAAAATTTTATCGTAGGTTTAAATTTTGGTGTTGCATTCATGCTGGTGCATAGTTTTAATTAGCTGAGTGTGGTTTGAATTCAAATTTGTATTTGAATTCAAACTTTGTTTGTTTGTTTTAGAAATAGAAGTGGTAAAAGAAAAGGGAACCCAAACCCAGTGACCAGCCCAACACCCGATCCAGTCTGGCCCGTTCAATCCAGCCCAAGCCGGCCCAGCCTTTCTCCCCCGCGCTCATCCCAGTAGCCTGCCGTCGGCCCAGTCGGCTCATCTCCACGACCCCCTCTCCCCTGAGCCCACGCGACCCAGCTCACCCCGCTCCCACGCTGTCCTCCGTGTCGCCCGCACGCGCTCCCCACCCCTGCCAGTGGCCCCCTCAAGTCAGCCGCCTCGCCCCGCCACTGACCGCCCGGGCCCGCTCGTCAGCGGCCTCCCCTCTACCTTCCTTCTTCCACCTCGCGCCCGAACTCCTCTGCTCCGCTCCGCCTGCACCCCCCCACTGTCCGTGGCCCCGCTCCGCCCCGTGCGCACGCCCATGGCCCACTGGTCAGCCGTACCTGCGCCCTACCCTTCTAGAAGCGTCAACCCCGGGGCCAAGATCACACAAATCGGTTGCTCGAGATCCGCCTTCGCCGCGCTATGCCCGCGATCCTCGCCGGACTTCCTTTCGGGAGAACGCACGCCCTAATCCATGGCCCTGCCTATAATTGGCCCCCGCGTATCTCATCTGCACTCCACCTTCCGTTCCGCGCCACCCAGAGCCCGAGATCCACCCCGCCGCTCAGCTCTGCCGCGCCGGCCTCCCTGCGCCGCCGTAGACCGGCCATGCCACTGCCTCCCAGGCCCTGCACTGCACCGCAAGAGAACCGCCGTGCACCCAGGGAGCTCCCCAAGGTCTTTGCCCCGGAGACCAGGCCCACCTCGCCGGAATTCGCGCGCGAATCGCTCGACGGTGAGTTGCGCCGCCCGCTTGATTTCACGCCGCTGGCGTTTCCCGTGCCTCGCTGACCCCCGGCCTTGCATCATAGAGCTGCCATGCATCGACCCAAGGAATCCAGGCGCCTGGAGGAGCCCTGCGCCGCCCGGACCACGAACACCGCCCCATCACCGCCGCCGGTCGAAGTCGTCGAGCCTCTACGCTGCAGGTCTGGCCGCCTCGACCCCTCGGTGAGCTACGCCCCGACCCCCTCTTGCTTCTGCGCTAGTTTCTGTAGCCAAGGCGCACCATAGGAGCCGGAACATGCCAGCACCGGCGAGCCCTGCGCCGCCGAGCCGCCATCTCCGACGAGCGTCACGTTCGGAGCCCCAAACCACCTCCCCATAGCCACCAGTGCTTTACGCATGCTGCGTAGAAGCCTCCTGACCCAGACCCCGTTCGAATCCGGCCTGGGAAGACCGAGTTTGGTCTTCTCCGGTGCAGCGCCACCGCGGGAGCATGTCTCCGGCGACCATCCGCCGCCTCCCCGCGCTCCCTTCACTCTGGGCCGCCCGATCTGGAGGCAACGACCCCGATTAGATCTAGAGCCCATCAAACCCGAGCTGTGTGATCGCGTTCTAACGGCCCAGATCTAAACATACCGATTCACCCTGGCATTTTTGTTAAAGAGACCCTGAGGTTTTCTTTATTCAACCCGCGGTCCCTTGTAGTTCAAAAATATTTCCAAACCGGCCCTGTTTTATTCACTTAGCCCTCTGAGCTCTTTAGAAATATAACCCGCCATCCAGAGCCGTCAGTTTTGCAGGTTAGCCCCTGAAACTAAGGTTTATTTATGTTTAGGCCCTTAGTTTTTGCAGAAAACCCCCTGGAACTTAGTTTTTCTCGCAGATAAGCCCCTAGAACTTGTTTTTTGCCTAGATTTTGCGTTCTAGCTCCGTTTTAGGCGTTCTTTATACCCACGCGATCGTTGTAATGCGTAGAATAGTTTTAGACTAGTTTAGTGTGCTGTTTTTATGTATTGTTGTACTGTTTCTTAGTGTTAGCCTTTGTTTGCATGTATGTTTATGTTGTTGCCTTTGTTTTTGGCCATGTGTTTGTGAGTATACGTTGAGCTACCGGAGGAGCCCCAGTACCAGTACCCGGAGCAGCCGTCTTCCGACCAGTTTGAGCAGCAGCAGGAGCAGTACGAGGAAGGCAAGTATAACATGAACCACCTATCACTTTAAATACATTTTCATACTGCATTTTAATACTGTATGCCTATAAGGATTTCCTAGCCACTTTATTCCCTTTATATATATCCTTTGGGTTGCATTTTGGTTAGTTGTGCTAGGTGCCGCGCAATAACACACTTGGTCCTTTTTAATTAATTTGATTAATGGTATATACAACTTAATTCTGAGAGTGGCCTGTTTGAGGGGCTCACGTCTCGTTAAAATTGGTTTTTGTTAGAAACATGGTTTAGGGGGCCAGCATGGTGCTTACTGCCTGGTTGGTCACTCTCCATAAGGACCGGTTCATAGAGCGACAACCTGGGACAACAGCGCTACGACAAGACTGGAATGGGACGGTCTTGGCATAATAATTAGGTCTTTTTGGTTTGGAGTAACTTACCTGTGGGGCAAGGGTGGTAAGCTTCTATGTCCCTCGTACTGAGTGGCCTCGTCTGTGGTATTCTTGATGCCCACTAGACCTGCTCCATAGTCGCCGATCCAATCCTCGCGGTTATTCCTTACCAACGAGATTCTTTGTAAAGGCCTCGTAGTGAGTTTGCTAGTCATTTCACCTAAGGAAGTGTGATGAACAACTAGCATAGCTCACGACTTGTGGGTAAAGATGTGCAACCTCTGCAGAGTGTAAAACTGGTATACTAGCCGTGCTCATGGTCATGAGCGGCCCAGATCCTCCTTTTGATTAGTGGGGTTATCTCCTTCCGACGAGGGGGCTGCCTCTCGGGGTTACCTTGGTGGTTTCGGTTTGGTTCTCAGTAGTAACATGATTAATCTTGATTAATTATTATGTAACTGGGTTTATAGTAATTCATCAACTAGTAGTAAATAGCTTTAATAAAATTTGCCAAGACTTAAAAGCTAATGCAGTCAGTCAGCCAACCTAGAGCCTCATAGTTTGTGTTATACTTGTTGAGTACAAGTTGTGTACTCACTCTTGCCTCTTCTCTACTTTTTTCCTCTTGGATACGCTACTGCTGCTCAGTTCTGCCGACGCGAGGGAGTTCGCTCAGCGCTACCAGGACTACGAGGACTTCTAGGCGTTCGTCTCCCAGTCGACGTCTCTGTGGCGCCCTGCTCAGCTTCGGAGAGTTTTTATCGTATTTGTACTTTGCTTCCGCTGTATCAGACATTTTTGTCATTAATGTAATAAATAACATTCGTATTCGCTTTATTATATCTTTTTACGTGATATGTGCTGTGATATACTGTTCATTCTGTTGTATATACGTGTGACTTGATCCTGGCACGTATATGATTGCTCGGTTTATGTCCTTTTATAAACTGGGTGTTACACCGACGCTGTTTGACATCAAACGTCGGTGCAATTAACGACGATGGATTTGAGTTAACGTCGGTGCAGTTGTCCAGAGGGATGGTTTTTTAGTTGATCAGAGGACAACTACACTCACCGATTAAACTGATGATACGTCGGTTAATCTGCCCAACTTGTAACGGCTAGTTTTCCAAATGGGCAGTTTACATTCATCGGTTAAACCAACGCTAGCTATTGGAGGTTCGTCGGATTAACCGGCGCTACGCAGTTTTCTGGCAGCTTTTCTCCAACGGCTCTATTCGTGTGAGCTGCCTATATATACCCCTCCAATGGGTCATTTTGCACTCTCTTGACACCAGGCAACATTCATACACTCATATATTGTTGAGAGCCACCTTGAGCTTCATCTTCCACATATTTGTTCATTCAATCAATCAAGAAGCAAGACTAAGGACTTGAGTAGAGAGAAGCTTGTGTGCATCCGTTCTTGGTGATCAGTTCTTGCTCAAGTGAAGGCCCTAGCTTGTTACTCTTGGTGATTGGCAGCACCTAGGCGATATTGGTGATTGAAGGTGTTTCTTTCAGAGCTTGCCAAGGATTGTGGGAGCCCGGAGAAGTTTGTACGTGGCTTGAGCTCCACTATGCCGGGAAGGTGAACGGAGACTCTTAGTGAGCGCCCAAGTCTCGGTGACATGGGAGGTGACAAGACTCTTAGTAAGTGTCACAACGTGGATTAGGGGTGTGTGCCAACACGTCGACACCACGGGAAAAAATCCAGTTGTCTCTTTCCCACTCTTTCATTTCAAGCACTTACTTTCATGCAATTCTTCATGTGCTTGAACTTAAAGATCATAACTTAGCTCTACCTTGCTTAGTTTCATATCTTGTTGTATCTTTGCTAGCTTGTGTAGTTTGCTTAATTAGCCGGTTGGTGAATTGAGCCTTACTAGCATTGCATAGGTTAAGGTTGCTTTATTTGTTCTAGAAAATTTTAAAAAGGCCCAATTCACCCCCCCTCTTGGTCCATCGATCCTTACACCCGCTGTCGTTGGGTTGTGTGAATTAGTGCTCTGTCCTGAGACCCGAGACGATACTTATCTTATGGTCCAGCGGGTAAAGGAACTGAGTGGAAAAGTTTCTGGTTTCATGTCGGGAACTTCAAATCTCCACTTCCAGAAAGAGTTGCTGGCGCCCCCCAAGTCCAAGCAAGCTGGTCGAGTACAGGACCTAGTGGCAAACAAGTCGAATGTATTCTTGGCGCCATTGCCAAATTCAAAGACAAAGGAGTTACTGGAGATCATGTAGTCTCTTCCTTTATTAGTCGTCGAATTCAGCCTCTTCAGCGTCGGAAACATCCTGCCTTCAGGTATGAAGGCACACAAGATCCCACCAGACTCTCTCCAGAAGCAATGGCTCGTTCTAAAGTAGTCAAGAGATGCTGCAAGATACTTGATAATTTCAACAAGTCTTTGATACTTCCAGCACTCTTCTTGGTAGTCAATCCACCCGAAAAGACCTGGGTAAGTGTTAAAAAATACTGTCAAGTACTTGTAGATGAACATTTATGACCTTCTGATAGATCCTTGCTTTTCCTTGTAGAAGAATTATAAAACATGGTACTGCATGCCTCCAACTTCGGAAGATGCTGCCCCTTCTGACGACAATAAGAAGTGGAAAGCGGCTCCTGGATCTTTGTTGCAGAGGAAAATACACCGTCTCGACAGTGGCCCGTAAGAATTTGATCTTCTTAAATTAGATCCCATTGGCCTCAGCTTTCTTATTTTAAATCTCGCTTGGCTAGGATCCAATATCTTCCAGCACATGAGAAGGATCAGATTCAGGATTTCCGTAACTGGATGCAGAGTGATCCAGAAACAACTACTCGATCAGCCCCCGAATCGCCAGTAATTGGGTTGATCGAAAATTCAACTGCTATAGGTTAGAATGCAGACACACCTGGGACATCAAATGAGCCGAATCCTGGAACATCAAATGAGTCGAATCCTAAAGCACCCAAACTTACTCCTTCTGCAGCTACTGAACGTACCTCAAATGCTGATGGAATTGGCAGTGGTGGAGCTGAAGGATCAAAAACTCCTGCTGTTCGAGTAGTACCCTTTTAGTCTCTGCCACAGTCTACCCAGGTGGAATTGGGAAAGGAGCTCTTTGATGATCCATTGTTAACTATAGACAATGTAAAGAAGCTTGCAGATTACATGCAATGGAGCTTTAAATATACCAAGGTAAACCTTCTTCTGCTGCTGTCAGACCCGGGGCAGCGGGTCTGCTCACAGGAGTAGAATGTTCTAGAGTAAGGGATAGCTCATGGATGTACCTTACCTCTCTTGTAAACTACCCGGATAGGCGTAGAACTAGCTGCAGTACAAAGGAAACTACCCGATCGTGATGTAGTAGGACTCCAACTGTACTCGGCTAGGACTTTCCATGTAACCCTATTCCCCCGGATATATAAGGGTGGACAGAGACCCCCTCGAAACACATCTACACCAAAGGCAATACAAACCACCACACAGGACGTAGGGTATTACGCAACTCGCGGCCCGAACCTATCTAAATCTTTATGTTCCTTGCACAATCGAGTTCCAGAGCCGTCGATCCCTACCTACAAACCCTACTGCTAAGGGTATCCCTGAACAGGCTTGGCGGTAAACACCGACAGCTGGCGCGCCAGTTAGGGGACTCGGCGAGTTCATCGGCGAGTTCGATGGCCACTTTCGCTTTCAGCACCACGACGCTTCCCAGAGGCGCCACCTTCATCTTCGGTTCGTGGGTCTGCGTCGCCAATGGTTCAGGCGGCTTCGATAGCCACTTAACCAACTCTCCCATGCTGAAGAATCCTACATCGAAAGATTCCAACAAGTACGCCAAATCTCATGATCGCGGTGTTACGTTGCTTCCCGACCTTGCCAAGGAGATTGAGCCGAAACTCGAAGACAACTCGAGTTCTACTCGGACTCAGATTGATCTCAAACCAAAATCTACTCGGGTTGGGACTCTTCTTGCGCAACCTGTCTTTGGTCTGCGCAATTCATCATCTGCTTACAAACAGATGATTAAATCCATCTATGAAAGTAGCTTGGATCGCCCACTTCACGTCAAAAACCAATCAGCTACCGCTAACTGGGAGGCACCCATTTTTAATGTTTACCCAGATCCAGTTGAGTCACCTCAAGACAGCCTGGATTTCATCACCAATGCGCTGGCCAAGATGCAACTCAAATCTTGTCAAGGCCACACTCTCGCATAACTACTCGACAACCTGCGAGAAGTCGCCAGCATTGACGATCTCCCGTTCCAACACGGCACTCCCCTTGTAACCGAGAGGGAAACTGGCTCCGGTGGAACTGTCCTAGCTGATTACAGATCAGACCTGGAAAGCTTCTCTCGCGAACGTTTGGTTTCGAGAATCATCCAGCATGGGGAAGCTCCAAGCCACCATGATCCAAACGAAGCCGTGGATCCGATTTCAGCAGATAATCTGACCCAAGATGCTCCGCCAGATGAAGATGAAGCTACCCGCACAGCTCATAGGGCAGGAAATCGACGTAAAGAGGAGCGCAGAGTTCAGGCAGCCCAACGTGCTCCTCTTCCTCCGCCGCACCACAACAACAACCGTGTGCACATCAGGGAAGAAGGTGGCCGATTCTATCATGGACGCATGGGATACAATCAACGCAAGATGCAGAGCACAGCTTGCGGACAACTCCGATCGCTTCCCCGCCCTCAGCAGAGTCTTCAACAACATTGAGTACCCAAAGGATTTCAAGCCAACAAACATCTAGAAGTACGACGGTAAGCAAGACCCTGCTCAATGGTTACATTTATACTCGACCGCTGTTAGTGTTGCAGGGGGAGACACCAACACCAAGGTCCTCTACTTCCCGATGGCCCTGGAGCCCGCACCCCTCACGTGGCTCGAAAGCCTGGCGTGTGAGTCTATACACTCATGGGATGACCTCAAGAAGGCCTTCATCGACAACTTCCAAGGGTCGCTACACCGAGTAGCTACTCGACACGCCCTGTCCATGTGCAAGCAGGAGCAATGCGAGTCGATCAGATCCTACGTCAAGCGCTTCTTCCACACAAGAGCCACCATCCCCAACGTCGCCGCCGACGACATCATCGACTACTTCCAGAGTGGCATCACCGTCCAATCACTATACTGCAACTTTGGTCGTAATCGGCCCAAAACGGTGGTAGATCTACGTGACATGATGCTACGCTGGGCAGATGAAGAGGAGCAAGAACGCAGTTGCTTCCTCCACCGCAACAACGACAACAATGGGAAGCGCTTCAACGACCGTGGAGACCCCAGCAACCAGCAGGATCCCGTGCACAAGTGCAAGCCTGACGATACAGTCGGCACTATGGATCGCACCCCACATGGTAAGAAGGGCGACAAACCGCAGGATCAGTTCGATAAGATTCTCCAAACCAAAAGATGCCCAATACATCCAAAGAGCAACCACTCGATGTGGAAGTACACGATCCTGCGCAAATCCTTCCAGTCGGCACCTGCAGCTGCTCCAAAGAAAGAACAAGATTAAGATGATGAAGACGACAAGAAAGACCATGACGGTTTCCAACAGCATCAAAATGTCGTCAACATCATATTTGGAGGAGATCCTAGCTTCTCCAAGCGAGCTCAGATGCTCCTACTCAGAGAGATCCTCTCAGTCGAGCTAGCAATTCAGAGGCCACTCAAATATAGCGAGGTCCCCATTACCTTCTCCAGGGAGGACTAGTGGACTAGCTTATCTGAACCTGGAAAATTCCTGCTAGTACTCGATCCAGTTGTTCAAGGCTCCAAGCTTAATCGAGTACTCATCGACGGTGGAAGTGGGCTCAACTTGATCTTTGCAAGAACATTGGTAAAGATGGGCCTCAACTTTATGAGTCTGCTCACCCCAAGCAAGGCTCCGTTCTACGGCATCGTCCCCGGGAACTCTTCTACACCAATCGGCTTGGTTACTCTCCCAGTCACATTTGGTACAGAACAGAACATCCGGACAGAGTACACCAAGTTCGAAGTAGCCGACTTCGAATCTTCCTATCACGCTATCTTAGGAAGACCTGCACCAGCCAAGTTCATGGCAATACCACACTATGTTTACCTGCTCCTCAAGATGCCAGGCAACACAGGAGTCCTTTCATTACGTGGAGACCTCCTCAAGTCTTTTGAGTGCGACAAGGAAGCAATAGATCATGCCTCCACTATCTGGGTTCCTAGCTCTCTCAGTGAAATACTTGCCGCTGCCAAGGAACTCTCACTCAAGGACTCGATACCTTCCAACAAGCCAAGTCATCCATCAGTTAAACCAACCGGTGACGTAGGCACTAAGACTATCCAGTTGCAAGAGGGAGACGACTCCAAAACAGCCATCATCGGAGCAGGACTGAGTGACAAATAGGAACTCGAGCTCGTCAACTTCCTTAGGGCCAACCGAGACGTATTCGCGTGGAAACCAGCGGATATGCCAGGGGTGTCCAAGGAGTTGATCGAGCACGCCTTAAAAGTCGACTCTAAAGCCATACCGAAGAAGTAATGGTTGCGGCGGTTCTCACCGGACAAGTGTGAAGCTATCAAGAAAGAGCTGGCAAAACTACTCGCAGCAGGGTTCATCAAGGAAGTCTACCATCCTGATTGGTTGACCAACCCTGTACTCGTCCAGAAGAAAAACAACAACAAGTGGAGGATGTGCGTTGACTACACTGATCTAAACAAGCACTGATCACAGGATCCTTTCAGGCTACCACACATTGATGAAGTAATCGACTCAACAGCAGGATTCGTCCTGTTATCTTTCCTCGACTGCTACTCAGGGTATCATCAGATCGCCCTAAAAGAAGAAGACCAAATCAAGACAGCCTTCATCACCCCTTACGGGGCATACGCCTACAAGACCATGTCCTTTGGGTTGAAGAACGCTGGCGCCACCTACCAGCATGCGATACAGCTGTGCTTATCCGATCGGCTACATCGCAATGTTGAAGCCTATGTTGACGATGTCATTGTCAAAACGAAGACCCAGGATCAATTCATTACTGACCTGGAAGAGACCTTCAACAACCTCTGAAAATTCCGTTGGAAGCTCAACCCAACCAAGTGCGTCTTCGGTGTACCCTCTGGAAAACTACTCGAATTCATCGTCAGTAACCGAGGAATTGAGGGTAACCCAGAGAAGATCAATGCCATCATAGCCATGGATGCTCCAGCCACCATCAAGGACGTCCAGAAGCTTACAAGCTGCATGGCAGCCTTGAATCGATTCTTGTCCAGGCTTGGCAAATGGGGATTACCCTTCTTCAAACTCCTAAAGCGACAAGACAAATTCGAGTGGACTACTGAAGCCGCGGAAGCACTCGAGAGTCTCAAACATCATCTCCAGTCACCGCCGATTCTAACAGCTCCACCACCTGGTGAGGAATTACTCCTCTACATCACTGCGACTACCCACATAGTTAGTACGGCGATAGTAGTTGAACGACCGGAGGAAGGCTACGCTTACGGTGTTCAGAGACCAGTCTATTTCATCAGCGAAGTACTCTCTGAATCAAAGGTTAGATACCCATCAATTCAGAAACTTATGTATGGAATTCTAATCACCTCTAGGAAGTTCCAGCATTACTTCGATGAATATAAGATCTCAGTCATAACTGACTTCCCATTGGGGGATATTGTAACACCCGGTTTATAAAAGGACAAAAACCGAGCAATCATATACATGCTAGGATCAAGTCACACGTATATACAACAGAATGAACAATATATCACAGCACATATCACGTAAAAAGATATAATAAAGTGAGTACGAATGTTATTTATTACATTAATGACAAAATGTCTAATACAGCGGAAGCGTAAAAACATATACGAGAAACTCTCGGAAGCAGGGCGCCACAGGGACGTCGACTGGGAGACGAACGCCGAGAAGTCCTCGTACTCCTGGTAGCTCCGGGTGAACTCCCTCGCGTCGGTAGGAATGGAGCAGCAGTAGAGTGTCCCCAAAAGAACAAGAGGAAAAATTGTAGAGGAGGCAAGGGTGAGTACACAACTCATACTCAACAAGTATAACACAAACTATGAGGCTCTAAGGTTGGCTGACTCAACTGCATTAGCTTTTAATCTTGGCAAAATTTTATTAAAGCTATTTACTACAAGTTGATGAATTACCATACCCCAGTTACATAGTAATTAATCAAAATTAAATTATGATACTACTGAGAACCAAACCAAACCAACCACCCGGGGAAACCCTCCTAACCAAAGGAAGATAACCCCACTAATCAAAAGGAGGATCTGGGCCGCTCATGACCGTGAGCACGGCTAGTATACCAGTTTTACACTCTGCAGAGGTTGCACATCTTTACCCACAAGTCGTGAGCTACGCTAGTTGTTCATCACACTTCCTTAGGTGAGATTACTAGCAAACTCACTACGAGGCCGTTACAAAGAATCTCGTTGGTAAGGCGTAACCGCGAAGAGTTGGATCGGCGATGATGGGGCCCACCTCACGGGGGTACAAGCACAGGTGCGCAAACCAAGCACAGACCAAGCCGGAGGAGCAGGGACCATTGAAGCTTACCACCCTTTGCCCCGCAGGTAAGTTACTCCAAACCAAAAAGACCTAATTAGTAAGCCAAGACCGTCCCATTCTAGTCTTGTGGTAGCGCTGTTGTTCCAGGTTGTCGCTCTATTAACCGGTCCTTATGGAGAGTGGCCAACCAAGCACTAAGCACCGTGCTGGCCCCCTAAACCATGTTTCTAACAAAAACCAATTTTAACGAGACGTGAGCCCCTCAAACGGGCCACTCTCAGAATTAAGTTGCATATACCATTAATCAAATTAATTAAAAAGGACCAAGTGTGTTATAGCGTGGCACCTAGCACAACTAACCAAAATGCAACCCAAGGGATATATATAAGACAATAAAGTGGCTAGGAAGATCCTTATAGGCATACAATATTAAAATGCAGTATGAAAATGTATTTAAAGTGATAGGTGTTGTTCATGTTATACTTGCCTTCCTCAAACTGCTCCTGCTGCTCAAACTACTCAGAAGGTGGTGGCTGCTCCGGGTACTAGTACTGGGGCTCCTCCGGTAGCTCAGCGTCTACTCACGAACACATGGCCAAAAACAAGGCAACAACATAAACATACATGCAACCAAAGGCTAACACTAAGAAACAATACAACAATACATAAAAACAGCAAACAAAACTAAGCTAAAACTATTCTACGCGTTACAAAGATCGCGTGGACATAAAGAACGTCTAAAATGGAGCTAGAATGTGAAAACTACACTTAAAACAAGATCCAGGGGCTAAACTGTAAGAAAAACAAAGTTTCTGGGGGTTTTCTGCAAAAACCAGGGACTAAAATATAAAAACCAAAAAGATCTAGGGGCTAACGCATGAAAAGGTCAGGGGTGGATGGCGGGTTCTATTTCTAGGAAGCCCAGGGGGGTTCGTGCAAAAATCTGGGCAGATCTGGAATTAATTTTGAAGGCGCATGGACCGCAGGTTGATTCTCAAGAAACGGAGGGGCTCTTAAGCAAAAATGCCTGGCCGAAGGGGTACGCACAGATCTGATCCATTGGATCACGATCCCGCGGCTCAAATTAAAAATGTTCGCGATCTAATCTGGTGCGCTAAACTCAGATCGGACGGTCGAGGGAAGTTGGGGGCGCGGCCGGCGGTGCTGAGTCGCCGGCGACATTCCCCGCGGCGGGGTTTCACCGGGCTTCACCAATCTCGGTGCTCCAGGTCTTGATTCGGGCGGGGATTGGACCAGGGAGGATCAGCGCATTACGCGTAATCCGCATGGGGCTACTGCAAGGGCCGGCGAGGCTCAGGGCAGCGCGGGCACAGGCGGCGGCGGATCTGCGCGGAGGAGCTCGCCGGCGTGCGGCGTTCTGGCCGTTGCAGTGGCCTACAGGCTACTAGAACTAGCACAGAAGAGAGGGGATGTCGGGGTGTGCTCACCAAGGCTCGAAAGCGAGCAGTGCCGGCGTGCAGGGGCACCGGCGTTTATGGAGGGCGGCGGCGCACGGGCGGAGTCGAGGAAGGGGTTGCTGCGGTGGTCCTCCGGGCCTGCTGGTCCATCGAGAAGATGCGGGGTCATGCTGCGAACGAGAACCGGGGGTCAGGGATGCTCGTGACTCGCCGGCGGTGTGCAATTGTGGTGGCGGGTAGACTTACCCGCGGCGGCATTTCGGGGAAATTCCGGCGAGGTCCGGGCTGGGGTCGAGGGAGGATGCATCGGAGAGCTTCCAGGCGGCGAGGCGGTGTTGCTTCGCGGCTTGGCCGGGGCTCCGGTGTAGCGGGGCGGCGTGGCCTCGGCGGAGCAGAGGCGCGGCGAGGCAGAGCGGCGCGGAGGCGGTGGCTAGGGTTGGAGGCAGGTGCGGGATGGGAGGATGAGGGCGCAGGGGTTCCGCGGGGGCCAATTAAAGGCCGGGCGGGGATCTTGGGCAGGCGTGCCATGGAGAGCGCGGGCGAGAATCTCTCCAGGGAGCTCGGGTTCTGTTGGCGCGCTGGAGAAGGAAAGGAAGGAGGAGGGCGATGACAGGTGGACCCGGGAGCGCAGCGAGAGAGGCGGGGATGCGAGCGACGCTCGTGACGCGGTGACGGGCCGAGCGGGAGAGGAGGGAGGAGCGGGCCGCGCGAGCTAGGCCGAGCAGAGCGGGAAAGAGGGAAGCGGACAGGGCTGGCGCGAGTGTGGGCCGCGCGGGGAGTGGAAGAGAAGGACTGGGCTGGCCGGGGGAAGAAAAAGAACGGACCGAGCCCAGGGGGAAGAGGAGAAAGGGCCCGCGGGTGGTTCGGGCCGACTGGGCTGGTTTGTTTTCTGGTTTCCTTTCCCCTTTTCCTATTATATTTCCTATTTCAAACGCCACTCAACCTATTTGAATTCAAATTCAAATTTGAATTCAACCCTAACACTCAACCAAATAAAATAATTCACCAGCATAAATGCAACAAACATTTTTATCCTAGAAAAATTTTAATTACTTAGGAAAGAAAATTAATTTAAATGCAAGACTAAGCATATAAACCTTAGAAAATTAAATAAAGCCAATTCAATTTATTATTAAATGCTGAAATTTAAATTAGGGTGTTACAGACCCTACCCCCTTAAAGGAATCTCATCCCCGAGATTTAGCTGGGCTGGCTAGCAAAGAGATCTGGATATGTCTTCCTCTGCTCATCTTCTCGCTCCCATGTAGCCTCGGCTTCACTATGATGACTCCACTGGACCCGGCACATCTTGATGCACTTGTTCCGTGTAACCCTCTCTGATGTCTCCAGAATCTTCACCGGATGCTCAATATAGGTCAGATCTTCCTGCACATCTAACCCATCCAGTGGTGCCTACTCCTCAGGTACTCGCAGACACTTCTTCAGCTGAGAAATATGGAAGACATCATGAACTCCAGAGAGACTGGGAGGTAACTCCAGACGATATGCAACTTCGCCTTTCCTCTCTAGCACCTTGAATGGACCAATGTACCGAGGTGCTAGCTTCCCCTTCACATTAAACCTGCGGATTCCTCTCATCAGAGACACCTTCAGATATACATAATCATCAACGCTGAAGGTCAAGTCCCTCTGTTTGCCATCTGCATAGCTCTTTTGCCTACTCTGTGCAATCCTCAGATTCTCCCGCATAGCCTGTACCATCTACTCTACATCTTCTATAATGTCAGGGCCAAAGAGCTGCTTCTCACCAATCTTATCCCAATAGAGAGGAGTCCTGCACCTTCTGCCATACAATGCTCAAAGGGGGACTTCTTTAGACTGGCCTGGTAGCTGTTGTTGTAGGAGAACTCAGTATACGACAAGCACTTATCCCAACTAGTACCATACTGAATAGCACAAGCTCTCAGCATATCCTCCAACACTTGGTTGGTTCTCTCTGTCTGCCCATCTGTCTGAGGATGATAGGCGGTACTAAAGCGCAGCTTCGTATCCAACGAATCATGGAGTTGCTCCCAAAACCGTGAAGTGAACTGTGATCCTCTATCAGATATGATCTTCTTGGGCACACTATGCAAACAGACAATCCGAGAGATGTACAACTCTGCAAGTCTTGCACCGGAGTAAGTAGTGGTCACTGGAATGAAGTGAGCAACCTTCGTCAGTCGATCCACTACTACCCATATAGAGTTGTACCCTTTCTGAGTACGAGGCAATCCAACAATGAAGTCCATAGTGATCTCCTCCCATTTCCACTCTGGAATCTTCAAAGGCTGTAACAGACCTGCTGGCCTCTGATGCTCAGCCTTGACACGCTGACAGGTGTCACAAATAGCCACGTAATCTGCCACTGAACGCTTCATCCCATACCACCAGAATCGTTCCTTAAGATCGTAGTACATCTTGGTACTGCCCAGATGAATAGAGTAAGCTATATCAACTTCCTGAGATCCTTCACATCTGGCACACAGATCCGGTTCTTGTACCACAAGGTACCCTGATCATCCTCTCTGAAATGAGGAGCCTTGCCTTTCTTGAGCAACTCACGAATCTCCTGCAGCTTCTCATTTTCCTTCTGATGCTACCGGATCTCTGCCTCTAGAGTGGGTACTGCCTCGAATGTCGCACTCGAAGTATGATGCAAGAAACCCAGACTCAACTGCTCAAACTCCTCGCATAACTCTGGAGGCATCTGGAAAGCAACATGCCATGTTGACGTAGCTTCTTCTGCTCAGAGCATCTGCCACAACATTGGCCTTACCCGGATGATAGTGAATCTCCAGGTCATAGTCCTTGACCAGCTCTAACCATCTCCTCTGCCACATGTTCAGCTCATTCTGCGTGAAAATGTACTTGAGGCTCTTGTGATCAGTGTAGATATCACACTGCTGCCCGTACAAGTAATGCCTCCAAATCTTCAGAGCATGTACAACTGCGGCTAACTCAAGATCATGAGTGGGATAGTTCAGCTCATGCCGACGTAACTGCCGTGAAGCATAAGCAATCACTCTGCCCTCCTGCATCAGAACACAACCGTGACCATCCTTCGAAGCATCACAATACACCGTGAACCTCTTGCTCTGGTCTGGCAGAGTAAGGACTGGCGCCGTAGTCAACCTCTTCTTCAGTTCGTCAAATGCCATCTGACGCTCATCAGTCCATATGAATGCCGCATTCTTCTCTAGCAAGGAAGTCAAGGGCTTCGCAATCTTGGAGAAATTCTCAATGAACCTCCGATAATATCTTGCTAAGCCCAAGAATGACCGGACTTCCTTCACCGTCTGTGGTGTCTCCCACTTGAGCACATCCTTAACCTTGCTCGGATTAACTGCAATACCTCCCTTGGAGATGATATGACCGAGGAATGGAACCTCGTCAATCCAGAACTCGCACTTGCTAAACTTAGCATACAGCTGATGCTCCCTCAATCTCTGCAACACGAGCCTCAGATGCTCTTCATGCTCTGCCTCTGTCTTGGAGAAGATCAGAATATCATCAATAAAGATCACCACAAAGACATCCAGATAATCCATGAAAACCATGTTCATCAAGTGCATGAAGAAAGCCGGGGCATTAGTCAAGCCGAAAGACATGACCGTGTACTCATACAGCCCGTACTTGCAGGTGAATGCCGTCTTCGGAATATCCTCAGGACGGATCCTCAGCTGAAAATAGCCCGAACGCAGATCAATCTTCGAGAATACACGAGCACCTCGAAGCAGATTAAACAGATCCTCAATACGGGGCAATGGATGCTTGTTCTTAATGGTAACTTCGTTCAGCTCCCGATAATCGACACACATTCTCTTCGAGCCATCCTTCTTATCTACTAGCAACAATGGAAAAGCCCAAGGAGAAAAACTGCGACGGATATAGCCCTTGGCTAGCAACTCATCAATAGTCTTCTTGACTTCCTCATGCTCTATAGGTGCCATGCGGTAGGGCCGCTTTGCAATAGGAGCAGTGTAACACCCGGTTTATAAAAGAACATAAACCGAGCAATCATATACGTGCCAGGATCAAGTCACACGTATATACAACAGAATGAACAGTATATCAAAGCACATATCACGTAAAAAGACATAATAAAGCGAATACGAATGTTATTTATTACAATAATGACAAAAATGTCTGATACAGCGGAAGCGAAGTACAAAATACGATAAAAGCTCTCCGAAGCTGAAGCAGGGCGCCACAGGGACGTCGACTGGGAGACGAACACCTAGAAGTCCTCGTAGTCCTGGTAGCGCTGAGCGAACTCCCTCGAGTCGGCAGGAACTGAGCAGCAATAGCGTAGCCAAGAGGAAAAAGTAGAGAAGAGGCAAGAGTGAGTACACAACTTGTACTCAACAAGTATAACACAAACTATGAGGCTCTAGGCTGGCTGACTGACTGCATTAGCTTTTAAGTGTTGGCAAAATTTTATTAAAACTATTTACTACAAGTTGATGAATTACCATAAACCCAGTTACATAGTAGTTAATCAAGTTTAATTAAGAAACTACTGTGAACCAAACCGAAACCAAGCCACCGAGGTAAACCCCGAGAAGCACCTCCCTCGTCGGAAGGAGATAACTCCACTAATCAAAAGGAGGATCTGGGCCGCTCATAACCGTGAGCACGGCTAGTATACCAGTTTTACACTCTGCAGAGGTTGCACATCTTTACCCACAAGTCGTGAGCTACGCTAGAGGTTCATCACACTTCCTTAGGTGAGATGACTAGCGACTCACTACGAGGCCGTTATAAAGAATCTCGTTGGTAAGGCGTAACCACGAGAGATAGGTCAGCGACGATGGGGCCCACCTCCGGGGGTACAAGCACAGGAGCACAATCCAAGCACAGACCAAGCCGGAGGAGAAGGGACCATTGAAGCTTACTACTCTTGCCCCGCAGGTAAGTTACTCCAAACCAAAAAGACCTAATTAATAAGCCAAGTCTATCCCATTCTAGCCTTGTGGTAGCGCTGTTGTCCCAGGTTGTCGCTCTATGAACCGGTCCTTATGGAGAGTGGCCAACCAGGCAGTAAGCACCGTGCTGGCCCCCTAAACCATGTTTCTACAAAACCCATCTTTTAACGAGACGTGAGCCACTCAAGCCACACAGAGTGCCACTCTCAGAATTAAGTTCAAGTAAACCATTAATCAATTTAATTAAAAAGGACCAAAGTGTGTTATAGCGCAGCAACCTAGCACAACTAACCAAAATGCAACCCAAAGGTATATTTAAAGGATATAAACTGGCTAGGAAATCCTTAAAGGCATACAGTATTAAAATGCAGTATGAAAATGTATTTAAAAGTGATGGGTTGTTCAAGTTATACTTGCCTTCCTCATACTGCTCCTGCTGCTGCTCAAAGTGCTCGGAAGACGGCTGCTCCTGGTACTGGTACTGAGGCTCCTCAGATGGATCAACGTCTACTCACGAACACATGGCCAAAACAATGCACGATAATAAGCATACAAACAAACATTAACAAAAACTAAGAAACAGTACATCAATACATAAAAACAGCACACTAACCTACTCTAATACTGTTCTACGCGTTACAACGATCGCGTGGACATAAAGAACACTAAAAACGGAGCTAAAACGCACATTCTAGGCCAAAAACAAGGTTCAGGGGTTTATTTGTAATAAAAACAGGGTTCCAGGGGTTTTTCTGCTAAAACCGAGGGCCTAGATGTAAATAAACGTTAACTCCAGGGTCTAACTCATAAAAGAACCAGGGCTGGACGGCGGGTTTAAATCTGGTAAAACTCAGGGGGCTACGCGTTAAAATCAGGACCTCTGCGTATTTATTTTTGCAAAAGTTCGGACTGCGGGTTGATTTCAACAGAACCGGGGGTCTCTTTAGCAAAAAGTTTAGGCCGAACCGGTATCCACGCACGTGGGCCGCTGGATCTGGATCTAACGGTTTAGATCTAAGGTCCTCGGGATCTAATCGTGGCCATTCATCCGAGATCGGGCGGCTGGGGGGTTTGGGCGCGCGGGGCGGCGGCGCAAACCGCCGGAGCAGAGCTCCGCGGCGGCGAGCTCGCCGGAGCTGGCTGTTCTGGCGCTCCAGTGGGCCATTTGGGTTGCGGTCTGGTGCAAAAGGATGAGCGTGACACGCGTAAATCACTGGAGCACGTAGGGTGGTGGTGCTGTGCTCTGGCGGGGCTCGCCACGGTGAGAGGCGGCCCTGGTTCGCCGGCGTGGCATGGTCGCACGCTCCCGGCCTCGGTTTGAGTCGGGTTTTGCTACGGGGAGCGTCTAAGCGGCATGAGTGAGCCACCGGAGGCGAAAGTGGGGCAAGGCCGGGCCTGGACGGGACTCGCCACGGCGAGGAGCGGGGCTGCGCGGCGGCGCAAGAGCGGGCTTGCGGCGGACGGGCGCCTAGGGCGTGCTAAGGGCGGAAATAACCTGCGCAAAGGGATCAAGGGGCCCGGGCGGTGCTCACCGTGCGTTGGATTGAAGGGAAGGCCGGCAAGATCCCAGGCGGGGGTCGCGGGCGGGCGTTGCGGGAGGAGGAGGACGGACCTGGCGAGCGGGCCCGGGCTGGCAGCGAGCGGGTGGAGCTGGCGTGTGGGGCCGGGCTGCAGCGGGGCGGGGAGGCGTCGCGCGATGCGGGCGACGCGCTGGCGTGCGGGTGACGCGGGTGAGCGGGCCGCGCGGCTGAGGCCGCGGGTGAGATGGGCCGCGCGAGTGAGGAGGGAAGCTGGGCCCGCATCGGGTTTAGCTGGGCCAGGCAGGTCGGGCCCAGCAAGGGATTTGAGTTGGGTTTCCAGGGAAGTTTGGGCTGAGCCTGAGTTGAGTTTGGGTCCGGTTGGGTTTGGTTGTGGGTTTGTTTTTCCTTTTCCTTTCTAAATTCTAACCAAATACACTATTTGAATTCAAACTAATTTGAATTCAAAACCTAACCACACGACAATAGAAAAGATGCTCCAGCATGAATGCACAAAAAAATTTAAACCTATGATAAAATTTTAATTACTTATAGAACAAAAATTAGATTAAATGCCAACTAAACACAATAAACCTTAGAAAATTAAATAAAGCAAATTAAATTTATTGATAAATGCTGGAATTTAAAATTAGGGTGTTACATACCCTACCCCCTTAAAGAAATCTCGTCCTCGAGATTTAGCTGGGCTGGCTAGCAAAGAGATCTGGATATGTCTTCATCAGCTCATCTTCTCGCTCCCAAGTAGCCTCAGCTTCACTGTGGTGACTCCACTGAACTCTGCACATCTTGATGCGCTTGTTCCGGGTAACCCTCTCTGACGTCTCCAGAATCTTCACCGGATGCTCAGTATAAGTCAGATCTTCCTGGACATCGACTCCATCCAGGGGTGCTTGCTCCTCGGGTACTCGCAGACACCTCTTCAGCTGAGATATATGAAAGACATCATGAACTCCTGAGAGGCTGAGGGGTAACTCCAGGCGATAAGCAACTTCGCCTTTCCGCTCTAGCACCTTGAATGGACCAACATACCGAGGCGCTAACTTCCCTTTGACATTAAATCTGCGGATTCCTCTCATCGGAGACACCTTCATGTACACATAATCACCGACACTGAAGGTCAGATCTCTCCGTTTGCCATCAGCATAGCTCTTCTGTCTGCTCTGTGCAATCCTCAGATTTTCTCGCACAGCCTGAACCATCTGCTCTGCATCATCTATGATCTCAGGGCCAAAGAGCTGCTTTTCACCAATCTGATCCCAATAGAGAGGAGTCCTGCACTTTCTGCCATACAATGCCTCAAAGGGGGACTTCTTCAGACTGGCCTGATAGCTGTTGTTATATGAGAACTCAGCATATGACAGGCACTTATCCCAACTAGTACCGTACTGAATGGCACAAGCTCTCAGCATATCTTCCAACACTTGATTGGTTCTCTCTGTCTGCCCATCTGTCTGAGGGTGATAAGCCGTACTAAAGCGCAGCTTCGTATCCAACGAATCATGGAGCTGCTCCCAGAATCGAGAAGTGAACTGAGACCCTCTGTCAGATATGATCTTCTTGGGCACACCATGCAAGCAAACAATCCGAGAGATGTACAACTCTGCAAGTCTAGCACCGGAGTACGTAGTGTTCACTGGTATGAAGTGAGCAACCTTCGTCAGACGATCCACTACTACCCAAATGGAGTTGTACCCTTTCTGAGTACGAGGCAATCCAACAATGAAGTCCATAGTGATTTCCTCCCATTTCCACTCTAGAATCTTCAAAGGCTGCAATAGACCTGCTGGCCTCTGATGCTCAGCCTTGACACGCTGACAAGTGTCACAAATAGCCACGTACTCTGCCACTGAACGCTTCATCCCATACCACCAGAAACGTTCCTTCAGATCATAATACATCTTCGTGCTGCCCGGATGAATAGAGTAAGCTGTATCATGGGCCTCACTCAGAATCAACTTCCGAAGATCATGCACATCAGGCACGCAGATCCGGTTCTTGTACCACAAAGTACCCTGATCATCCTCTCTGAAATGAGGAGCCTTGCCCTTCTTGAGCGACTCACGAATCTCCTGCAGCTTCTCATCATCTTTCTGATGCTGCCTGATCTCTGCCTCTAGAGTCGGTACTGCCTCGAATGCTGCACTGGAGGTAGGATGCAAGAAGCCCAGACTCAACTGCTCGAACTCCTCACATAACTCTGGAGGCATCTGGAAAGCCACGGCCATGTTGACATAACTTCTTCTGCTCAGAGCATCTGCTACAACGTTGGCCTTGCCCGGATGGTAGTGAATCTCCAGATCATAATCCTTGACCAACTCTAACCATCTCCTCTGCCGCATGTTCATCTCATTCTGCGTGAAAATGTACTTGAGGCTCTTGTGATCAGTGTAGATATCACACCGCTGCCCATACAAGTAGTGCCTCCAAATCTTCAGAGCATGCACAACTGCGGCTAACTCAAGATCATGAGTGGGATAGTTCAGCTCATGCCGACGTAACTGCCGTGAAGCATAAGCAATCACTCTGCCCTCCTGCATCAGAACACACCCAAGACCATCCTTCGAAGCATCACAATACACCGTGAACCTCTTCGTCTGGTCTGGCAGAGTCAGGACTGGCGCCGTAGTCAACCTCTTCTTCAGCTCATCAAAGGCCCTCTGACGCTCATCAGTCCATACGAAAGCCACATTTTTCTCCAGCAAAGAAGTCAAAGGCTTCGCGATCTTGGAGAAATTCTCAATGAACCTCCGATAATATCCAGCTAAGCCCAAGAAAGACCTGACTTCCTTTACTGTCTGCGGTGTCTCCCACTCTAGCACATCCTTCACCTTGCTTGGATCAACAGCAATGCCTCCCTGAGAGATAACATGACCGAGGAATGGAACCTCGTCAATCCAGAACTCGCACTTGCTGAACTTGGCATACAGCTGATGCTCTCTCAATCTCTGCAATACGAGTCTCAGATGCTCCTCATGCTCTTCTTCTGTCTTGGAGAAGATCAGAATATCATCAATGAAAATCACCACAAAGACATCCAGATAATCCATGAAGACCATGTTCATCAGATGCATGAAGTAAGCCGGGGCATTAGTCAAGCCGAAGGACATGACTGTGTACTCATATAGCTCGTACTTGCAGGTGAATGCCGTCTTCGGAATATCCCCAGGACGGATCCTCAGCTGAAAATAACCCGAACGAAGATCAATCTTCGATAATATACGAGCACCTCGAAGCAGATCGAAGAGATCCTCAATACGAGGCAGTGGATGCTTGTTCTTGATAGTAACTGCATTCAGCTCCCGATAATCCACACACATCCTCTTCGAGCCATCCTTCTTATCTACCAGCAACAACGGAAAAGCCCAATGAGAGAAGCTACGACGGATATAGCCCTTGGCTAGCAACTCATCAATAGTCTTCTTGACTTCTTCATGCTCTATAGGTGCCATACGGTAGGGCCGCTTTGCAATAGGAGCTGTGCCAGGCAAGAGATCAATACAAAACTCAATGGCGCGTTCAGGCGGCATACCTGGCAGATCATCCGGAAAGACATCCGGGAATTCAGACACCACGCGAATACCATCCGTGGGTCTAGCCTCCATCTGATGAAGAAATCCCGAAGGCTCTACTGCACTGATAACAACCTCTTGGCCACTGGAAGCTGATAACAAGACTGTCCTCTGAGCACAATCTATCCGAACTCCCCATTTGGCCAGAGTATCCATTCCCAGAATGACATCAATGCCCTTGGTGTCTAGCACCATCAGATCAGTACAGAACTCTACTCCCCTCAAAGAAACACTGACTCTCGGGCAGTAAGTGTGAGACCTCAACTGTCCTCCCAGTGAAGATACTAACAGGCACCTCTTTAATGTGCCAGTATGAATACCATGATGCTCGACAAAAGACTGAGTAATGAAGGAATGCGTAGCACCAGTATCAAAAAGCACTGTAGCTGGATATGAATTAACCATGAACGTACCAATAACCACGTTGGGAGCCTCGGCCGCTGACTCGGCCGTCACGTGGTTCACTCTGCCCTGAAGTGGCGCCCTGGGCTGAGCTGGGCGCCCCTGCTGTCCCGCCTGCGCCTTCCGGGGGCAAGCGTTGGCGTAGTGCCCCGGCTGGCCGCAGTGAAAGCAGGTGCGAGGAGGTCCCTGAGCCTGCTGTCCGGTAGGAGCTGCCGGACGTGGAGCCTGCGGTGCCGGTGGAGCTGGTGGAGCACGAGCCGGAGGTGCCGGTAACCTCGGGCCCTGACCTGCCTGCTGCTGTCGGGGCGGGTACTGCTGTGGTGGCCTCTGCTGGTACTGCTGAGGAGGCCGGTACTGAGGCTGGTACTGCTGGGGCTGCTGGAGGCGTGGACGAGTGTTGCTGCCGGAAGCAACAGGGACAACCTTCCTCTTCTTGTCCTCCATCTCCAGGTGCTTGCGCTCAGTGTTGAGCGCACTGTCAACCAGATGGTTGAAGTCGTCGAAGCGGAGGTTGAGCAGTGCGTACTGGAGGTAGTCCTCAAGACCCTCCATGAAGTGCTCCTGCTTCTTGCGGTCATCCGCAACATCAGTAGGGGCGTAGCGAGCCAGCTGAAGAAAACGATCACGATACTCCGTGATCGACATAGTCCCCTGAATTCACAAAGACAGATAGATATCGGAAGATTAACTCAAGATTTCATAAGGATGGAACAAGGGGCATTAGCTCAAAGGAAACCACGAAATGATTATATTTAAGATTACCTGCTTCAGTGCAAGAAACTCCTTCTGCTTCATCTTCATAACGCCCGCGGGGACGTTGTGGCTACGGAAACGCTCCCTGAACTGGAGCCAAGTGAGAGCCTCGCGGTCGTGAACTGGGTGGGACTCCCACCAGTCCAAAGCTGCCCCTCGCAGCTGTCCTGCTGCGTACAAGACGTGCTCACGGTCATCGCACTGGGCGATGTCCAGCTGACGCTCCACTGCATGGAGCCAGTCGTCAGCCTGAAGAGGGTCGGACGTGTGAGAAAACGTCGGCGGGTGACCCCTCAGAAACTCAGCACGCCTGTCGCGAGGCTGCGGCGGTGGAGGAGGCGGAGGCTGAGTGTGAGCCTGCTGAAGAGCCTGAACGGTGTTGTTCAGGGTGGCCATCATCTACATCTGGAGCTGGAAGTACTGCTCCGGAGTCAAAGGTGGCGGCATCGGGATCCCGGTCCCCTGGGTGTTCTGACCCTGGTTATTCTGCCCCTGCTGGTCAGAACCACGCCTGGTGTTCACCATCTGATTTGAACAAAAGATGTCACGAGTAAGGATATTGCAGGAATAAATTCAGATGGATATGATAACTCTTTGCGGAAAAAGACTCAGCCATGATAAAGTAGACAGGATAGAGTGGACTGTTTTACCCCCAACGATCTAACTCATTTTATTAATTAGTTAACTTTAACATCTGAGTGATTTTCTTTAAACAAATTTAAACTACTAAGCTATGCAATCAGTCAAAAATCCAAATCAAACATGTAGCATAATAACAAGCAGACAATTTTCATGACTTAGCCGAGTTTAACACACGACTCGACTAACACAACGCATCGCAGAGCGTGCTATCGTATTATTATAAAAGGGTCACCTAGCTAATACTCATGGTGGTCAGATGACTGATTCAGGCCAAAATCTACAAAAACTATTCTTCAGAGAGAGAAATCAAGGCAAGGAGGGTAAAAGTCATAGAAGTCAAGGGGTATAATAGTAAAATAGTTTCAGCAGGCAAGGATTGGAGAGAAGAAGTCCTAAAACTCGACCAGTACTATCTAAGCTTCGTCCTACAGTCGATACGGCTCTGATACCACTCTGTAACACCCGGTTTATAAAAGAACATAAACCGAGCAATCATATACGTGCCAGGATCAAGTCACACGTATATACAACAGAATGAACAGTATATCAAAGCACATATCACGTAAAAAGACATAATAAAGCGAATACGAATGTTATTTATTACAATAATGACAAAAATGTCTGATACAGCGGAAGCGAAGTACAAAATACGATAAAAGCTCTCCGAAGCTGAAGCAGGGCGCCACAGGGACGTCGACTGGGAGACGAACACCTAGAAGTCCTCGTAGTCCTGGTAGCGCTGAGCGAACTCCCTCGAGTCGGCAGGAACTGAGCAGCAGTAGCGTAGCCAAGAGGAAAAAGTAGAGAAGAGGCAAGAGTGAGTACACAACTTGTACTCAACAAGTATAACACAAACTATGAGGCTCTAAGCTGGCTGACTGACTGCATTAGCTTTTAAGTGTTGGCAAAATTTTATTAAAACTATTTACTACAAGTTGATGAATTACCATAAACCCAGTTACATAGTAATTAATCAAGTTTAATTAAGAAACTACTAAGAACCAAACCGAAACCAAGCCACCAAGGTAAACCCCGAGAAGCACCTCCCTCGTCGGAAGGAGATAACTCCACTAATCAAAAGGAGGATCTGGGCCGCTCATAACCGTGAGCACGGCTAGTATACTAGTTTTACACTCTGCAGAGGTTGCACATCTTTACCCACAAGTCGTGAGCTACGCTAGAGGTTCATCACACTTCCTTAGGTGAGATGACTAGCGACTCACTACGAGGCCGTTACAAAGAATCTCGTTGGTAAGGCGTAACCGCGAGAGATAGGTCAGCGACGATGGGGCCCACCTCCGGGGGTACAAGCACAGGAGCGCAATCCAAGCACAGACCAAGCCGGAGGAGCAGGGACCATTGAAGCTTACTACTCTTGCCCCGCAGGTAAGTTACTCCAAACCAAAAAGACCTAATTAATAAGCCAAGTCTATCCCATTCTAGCCTTGTGGTAGCGCTGTTGTCCCAGGTTGTCGCTCTATGAACCGGTCCTTATGGAGAGTGGCCAACCAGGCAGTAAGCACCATGCTGGCCCCATAAACCATGTTTCTGCAAAACCCATCTTTTAACGAGACGTGAGCCACTCAAGCCACACAGAGTGCCACTCTCAGAATTAAGTTCAAGTAAACCATTAATCAATTTAATTAAAAAGGACCAAAGTGTGTTATAGCGCAGCAACCTAGCACAACTAACCAAAATGCAACCCAAAGGTATATTTAAAGGATATAAACTGGCTAGGAAATCCTTAAAGGCATACAGTATTAAAATGCAGTATGAAAATGTATTTAAAAGTGATGGGTTGTTCATGTTATACTTGCCTTCCTCGTACTGCTCCTGCTGCTGCTCAAAGTGCTCGGAAGACGGCTGCTCCTGGTACTGGTACTGAGGCTCCTCAGATGGATCAACGTCTACTCACGAACACATGGCCAAAACAATGCACGATAATAAGCATACAAACAAACATTAACAAAAACTAAGAAACAGTACATCAATACATAAAAACAGCACACTAACCTACTCTAATACTGTTCTACGCGTTACAACGATCGCGTGGACATAAAGAACGCTAAAAACGGAGCTAAAACGCACATTCTAGGCCAAAAACAAGGTTCCGGGGTTTATTTGTAATAAAAACAGGGTTCCAGGGGTTTTTCTGCTAAAACCGAGGGCCTAGATGTAAATAAACGTTAACTCCAGGGTCTAACTCATAAAAGAACCAGGGCTAGACGGCGGGTTTAAATCTGGTAAAACTCAGGGGGCTACGCGTTAAAATCAGGACCTCTGCGTAATTATTTTTGCAAAAGTTCGGACTGCGGGTTGATTTCAACAGAACCGGGGGTCTCTTTAGCAAAAAGTTTAGGCCGAACCGGTATCCACGCACGTGGGCCGCTGGATCTGGATCTAACGGTTTAGATCTAAGGTCCTCGGGATCTAATCGTGGCCATTCATCCGAGATCGGGCGGCTGGGGGGTTTGGGCGCGCGGGGCGGCGGCGCAAACCGCCGGAGCAGAGCTCCGCGGCGGCGAGCTCGCCGGAGCTGGCTGTTCTGGCGCTCCAGTGGGCCATTTGGGTTGCGGTCTGGTGCAAAAGGATGAGTGTGACACGCGTAAATCACTGGAGCACGTAGGGTGGCGGTGCTCGCCACGGTGAGAGGCGGCCCTGGTTCGCCGGCGTGGCATGGTCGCGCGCTCCCGGCCTCGGTTTGAGTTGGGTTTTGCTACGGGGAGCGTCTAAGTGGCATGAGTGAGCCACCGGAGGCGAAAGTGGGGCAAGGCCGGGCCTGGACGGGACTCGCCACGGCGAGGAGCGGAGCTGCGCGGCGGCGCAAGAGCGGGCTTGCGGCGGACGGGCGCCTAGGGCGTGCTAAGGGCGGAAATAACCTGCGCAAAGGGATCAAGGGGCCCGGGCGGTGCTCACCGTGCGTTGGATTGAAGGGAAGGCCGTCGCGGTGCGCTCGGCGACGAGGATCGGCGGCGGGGGAGAACAGAGCTCGCGTCTGGGGTCGAGGGAGGGGTGCGCCGGGCTCCTGGACGCCTCAGATCGTCGCGGGGTGCTTCTGCGGCGGCGGTGGGGGGGTCAGCTTGCCCGATCAAGGCCGGTGGCAAGAAATTGTGAGAGGAAAAGCTCACCGGCGGCGGCGGGTGGTTCTGCTTCGACTCCGGGAACACGGCGGCGCGGCTTAGGGTTTTGCGGTGGCGGCGGGGTGGAATGAGGAGGCAGGGGGGTCCGTGGGGTGCTAATTATAGGCAGGCGGTGACCTGGGCGTGCGCGCCCGGTTTGGAAGGCCGGCGAGATCCCAGGCGGGGGTCGCGGGCGGGCGTTGCAGGAGGAGGAGGACGGACCTGGCGAGCGGGCCCGGGCTGGCAGCGAGCGGGTGGAGCTGGCGTGTGGGGCCGGGCTGCAGTGGGGCGGGGAGGCGTCGCGCGATGCGAGCGACGCGCTGGCGTGCGGGTGACGCGGGTGAGCGGGCCGCGCGGCTGAGGCCGCGGGTGAGATGGGCCGCGCGAGTGAGGAGGGAAGCTGGGCCCGCGTCGGGTTTAGCTGGGCCAGGCAGGTCGGGCCCAGCGCAGGATTTGAGTTGGGTTTCCAGGGAAGTTTGGGCTGGGCCTGAGTTGAGTTTGGGTCCGGTTGGGTTTGGTTGTGGGTTTGTTTTTCCTTTTCCTTTCTAAATTCTAACCAAATACACTAATTGAATTCAAACTAATTTGAATTCAAAACCTAACCACACGACAATAGAAAAGATGCTCCAGCATGAATGCACAAAAAAATTTAAACCTATGATAAAATTTTAATTACTTATAGAACAAAAATTAGATTAAATGCCAACTAAACACAATAAACCTTAGAAAATTAAATAAAGCAAATTAAATTTATTGATAAATGCTGGAATTTAAAATTAGGGTGTTACAAGCAGTGCCAGGCAAGAGATCAATAGAAAACTCGATGTCGCGTTCAGGCGGCATACCTGGCAGATCATCCGGAAAGACATCCGGGAATTCAGACACTACACGAATACCATCCGTGGGTCTAACCTCCATCTGATGAAGAAACCCAAAAGGTTCCACTGCACTGATAGTAACCTCCTACAAGACTGTCCTCTAAGCACAATCTATCCGAACTCCCCACTTAGCAAGAGTCTCCATCCCTAGAATGACATCAATGCCCTTGGTGTCTAGCACCATTAGATCTGTACTGAATTCTACCCCCCCTTAAAGATACACTGACTCTGCGGCAGAAGGTATGAGATCTCAATTGTCCTCCCGGTGAAGATACTAACGGGCACCTCTTTAATGTGCTAGTACGAATACCATGTTGCTCGACAAAAGACTGTGTAATGAAGGAATGCGTAGCACCAGTATCGAAAAGCACTGTAGCTGGATATGAATTGACCATGAACGTACCAATAACCACATTGGGAGCCTCGGCTGCTGACTCGGCCGTAACGTGGTTCACTCTCCCCTGAAGTGGCGCCCTGGGCTGAGCTGGGCGCCCCTACTGTCCCGCCTGCGCCTTCCGGGGGCAAGAGTTGGCGTAGTGCTCCGGCTGGCCGCAGTGATAGCAGGTGCGAAGGGGTCCTTGAGCCTGCTGTCTGGCAGGAGGAGCTGCCTGCCGTGGAGCCTGAGGTGCTGGCGGAGCTGGTGGAGCAGCACGAGCCGGAGGTGCCGGTAACCTCGGGCCCTGGCCTTCCTGCTGCTGCTGTCGAGGTGGGTACTGCTGCGGCCACTGCTGGTACTGCTGAGGTGGCCAGTACTGCTGCTGCTGGTACGACTGGGGCGGCTGGAGGCGAGGATGGGTGTTGCTGCCGGAAGCAACAGGAGTGATCTTCCTCTTCTTATCCTCCATCTCCAGGTGCTTGCGCTTCGTGTTGAGCGCGCTGTCAACCAGATGGTTGAAGTCATCGAAGCGGAGGTTGAGCAGCGCGTACTGGATGTAGTCCTCCAGTCCCTCCATGAAGTGCTCCTGCTTGTCGTGGTCATCCGCGACCTCGGCAGGGGCGTAGCGAGCGAGCTGAAGGAAACGATCACGATACTCCGTGACCGTCATAGTCCCCTAAAGTGAAAAAGGAAAGATGTATGACAAATGATTAGTTCATGCTTCAGAAAGATAGAACAAGGGGAATACTAGCTCAAAAGGAAATGTTGAAAGATTATATCTGTGTTTACCTGGTTAAGCGCAAGGAACTCCTTCTTCTTCGTCTTTATAACGCCCGCGGGGACAATGTTGTGGCTGCGGAACCACTCCCGGAACTGGATCCAGGTGAAAGCCTCACGGTCCTAAACTGGGTGGGACTCCCACCAGTCCAAAGCTGCCCCTCGCAGCTGTCCTGCTGCGTACAAGTCACGCTCCCGATCTTCGCACTGGGCGATGTCCAGCTGTTGCTCCACTGCACGGAGCCAGTCGTCTGCATGAAGTGGGTCAGACGTGTGGGAGAACATCGGCGGGTGACCCCTCAGAAACTCCGCGCGCCTATCGCGGGGCTACTGTGGTGGAGGCGGAGGCGGCGGCTGAGCGTGGATTTGCTGCAGTGCCTAAACAGTGTTGTTCAGGGTGGCCATCATCTGCATCTAGAGCTGAAAGAATTGCTCCGGAGTCAAGGGTGGAGGCATCGGCATCCCGGTACCCTAGTTGTTCTACCCCTGCTGCTGGCCAGAACCGGAACCGGTGCTCCTGGTGTTCACCATCTGATTTGAACAAAAGATGTATGATTAAAGATATTGCAGAAATAATTCAGATGGATATGATAACGTTCTGCGAGAAAGACTTAGGCATGATAAAGTAGACAGGATAGAGTGCATGGTTTTAACCCCAATGGTGTAACTCATTTTATTAATTAATTAACTTTAACTTAAAACTAATTTTCATTAAACAAAATTTAACTACTAAACTATGCAATCAACCAAAGATCCAAACCAAACATTTGCATAATAACAAGCATACATATTTTATACTTTGGTCGAGTTTAACACACCACTCGACTAACACAACGCGTCGCAGAACGTGCTATCGTGCTATTATAAAGGGGTCATCTAGCTTATACCTATGATGGTCAGAAGACTTACTTCTGGCCAGAATCTACGGAGACTATTCTACCGAGAGAAATCAAGGCAAGACGAGTACAAATCTTGGAATTTCAAGGAATATAATAGCAAAATAGTTTCAGCAGACAAGGCTTAGAGAGAGAAGTCCTAAAACTCGACCAGTTCTATCTAGGCTTTCGTCCTACAGTCGATATAGCTCTGATACCACTCTGTAACACCCGGTTTATAGAAGGACATAAACCGAGCAATCATATACGTGCCAGGATCAAGTCACACGTATATACAACAGAATGAATAATATATCACAACACATATCACGTAAAAAGATTTAACAAAGCGAGTACGAATGTTATTTATTACATTAATGAAAAAATGTCTGATACAGCGGAAGCGTAAAAACATATACGAGAAACTCTCGGAAGCAGGGCGCCACAGGGACGTCGACTGGGAGACGAACGCCTATTAGTCCTCGTACTCCTAGTAGCTCCGGGTGAACTCCCTCGCATCGGTTGGAACTGAGTAGCAGTAGAGTGTCCCCAAAAGAAAAAGAGGAAAAAGTGTAGAGGAGGCAAGGGTGAGTACACAACTCGTACTCAACAAGTATAACACAAACTATGAGGCTCTAAGGTTGGCTGACTCAACTGCATTAGCTTTTAATCTTGGCAAAATTTTATTAAAGCTATTTACTACAAGTTGATGAATTACCATACCCCAGTTACATAGTAATTAATCAAAATTAAATTATGATACTACTGAGAACCAAACCAAACCAACCACCCGGGGAAACCCTCCTAACCAAAGGAAGATAACCCCACTAATCAAAAGGAGGATCTGGGCCGCTCATGACCGTGAGCACGGCTAGTATACCAGTTTTACACTCTGCAGAGGTTGTACATCTTTACCCACAAGTTGTGAGCTACGCTAGTTGTTCATCACACTTCCTTTAGGTGAGATGACTAGCAAACTCACTACGAGGCCATTACAAAGAATCTCGTTGGTAAGGCGTAACCGCGAAGAGTTGGATCGGCGACGATGGGGCCCACCTCACGGGGGTACAAGCACAGGTGCGCAAACCAAGCACAGACCAAGCCGGAGGAGCAGGGACCATTGAATCTTACCACCCTTTGCCCCGCAGGTAAGTTACTCCAAACCAAAAAGACCTAATTAGTAAGCCAAGATCGTCCCATTCTAGTCTTATGGTAGCGCTGTTGTCCCAGGTTGTCGCTCTATGAACCGGTCCTTATGGAGAGTGGCCAACCAAGCACCAAGCACAGTGCTGGCCCCCTAAACCATGTTTCTAACAAAAATAAATTTTAATGAGACGTGAGCCCCTCAAACGGGCCACTCTCAGAATTAAGTTGCATATACCATTAATCAAATTAATTAAAAAGGACCAAGTGTGTTATAGCGCGGCACCTAGCACAACTAACCAAAATGCAACCCAAGGGATATATATAAGATAATAAAGTGGCTAGGAAGATCCTTATAGGCATACAGTATTAAAATGCAGTATGAAAATGTATTTAAAGTGATAGGTGTTGTTCATGTTATACTTGCCTTCCTCAAACTGCTCCTGCTGCTCAAAATGCTTAGAAGGTGGTGGCTGCTCCGGGTACTAGTACTGGGGCTCCTCCGGTAGCTCAACGTCTACTCACGAACACATGGCCAAAAACAAGGCAACAACATAAACATACATGCAACCAAAGGCTAACACTAAGAAATAGTACAACAATACATAAAAATAGCAAACAAAATTAAGCTAAAACTATTCTACACATTACAACGATCGCGTGGACATAAAGAACATCTAAAATTGAGCTAGAACGTGAAAACTACGCTTAAAACAAGATCCAGGGGCTAAACTGTAAGAAAAACAGAGTTTCTGGGGGTTTTCTGCAAAAACTAGGGACTAAAATGTAAAAACCGAAAAGATCTAGGGGCTAACGCGTGAAAAGGTCAGGGGTGGATGGTGGGTTCTATTTCTAGGAAGCCCAGGGGGGTTCGTACAAAAATCTGGGCAGATCTGGAATTAATTTTGAAGGCGCATGGACCGCGGGTTGATTCTCAAGAAACGGAGGGGCTCTTAAGCAAAAATGCCATGCTGAAGGGGTACCCACGGATCTGATCTGTTTGATCACGATCACGTGGCTTAGATTAAAAACGTTCGCAATCTAATCTGGTGCGCTAAACTCAGATCGGACGGTCGAGGGAAGTTGGGGGCACGGCCGGCGGTGCTGAGTCGCCGGCGACGTTCCCCGCGGCGGGGTTTCGCCGGGCTTCGCCAATCTCGGTGCTCCGGGTCTTGATTCAGGTGGGGATTGGACCAGGGAGGATCAGCGCATTACGCGTAATCCACATGGGGCTACTGCAAGGGCCGGCGAGGCTCAGGGCGGTGCGGGCACAGGCGGCAGCGGATCTGCGCGGAGGAGCTCGCCGGCGTGCGGCGTTCTGGCCGTTGCAGTGGCCTACAGGCTACTAGAACTAGCGCAGAAGAGAGGGGATGTCGGGGTGTGCTCACCAAGGCTCGAAAGCGAGCAGTGCTGGCATGCAGGGGCGCCGGCGTTGATGGAGGGCGGCGGCGCACGGGCGCAGTCGAGGTAGGGGTTGCTGCGGTGGTCCTCCTGGCCTGCTGGTCCGACGAGAAGTTGCGGGGTCGTGCTGCGAACGAGAACCTGGGGTCAAGGATGCTCGTGACTCGCCGGCGGCGTGCAATTGTGGCGGCGGGTAGACTTACCCGCGGCGTCATTTCGGGGAAATCCCGGCGAGGTCCAGGCTGGGGTCGAGGGAGGATGCCTTGGAGAGCTTCCAGGCGGCGAGGCGGTGCTGCTTCGTGGCTTGGCCAGGGCTCCGGTGTAGCGGGGCGGCGTGGCCGCAGCGGAGTAGAGGCGCGGCGAGGCAGAGCGGTGCGGAGGCGGCGGCTAGGGTTGGTGGCGGGTGCGGGATGGGAGGATGAGGGCGCAGGGGTTCCGCGGGGGCCAATTAAAGGCCGGGCGGGGATCTTGGGCAGGCGTGTCGTGGAGGGCGCGGGCGAGAATCTCGCCAGGGAGCTCGGGTTCTGTTGGCGCGCTGGAGCAGGAAAGGAGGGAGGAGGGCAATGATAGGTGGACCCGGGAGCGCAGCGAGAGAGGCGGGGATGCGAGCGACGCTCGTGACGCGGTGACGGGCCGAGCGGGAGAGGAGGGAGGAGCGGGCCGCGCGAGCCGGGCCGAGCGGAGCGGGAAAGAGGGAAGCGGACAGGGCTGGCGCGAGTGTGGGCCGCGCGGGGAGTTGAAGAGAAGGACTGGGCCGGCCGGGTGAAGAAAAAGAACGGGCCGAGCCCAGGGGGAAGAGGAGAAAGGGCCCGCGGGTGGTTTGGGCCGACTGGGCTGTTTTGCTGGGCTGGTTTGGTTTCTGGTTTCCTTTCCCCTTTTACTATTCTATTTCCTATTTCAAACACCACTCAGCCTATTTGAATTCAAATTCAAATTTGAATTCAACCCTAACACTCAACCAAATAAAATAATGCACCAGCATGAATGCAACAAACATTTTTATCCGAGAAAAAAATTAATTACTTAGGAAAGAAAATTAATTTAAATGCAAGACTAAGCATATAAACCTTAGAAAATTAAATAAAGCCAATTAAATTTATTATTAAATGCTGAAATTTAAATTAGGGTGTTACAGATATACTCCACAATCGGGATGCCACTGGACGAATCTCAAAGTGGGCAGTTGAACTGGGAGCCTTGGAAATCAACTTCAAGCTAAGAACAGCAATCAAGTCACAGGCACTAGTCGACTTCTTGGCTGAATGGCGGGAAAATCAAATTCCAGCACCCCAGAACGTTCCAGAGCATTGGGTGATGTACTTCGATGGCTCACTCAAGATCGACGGAGGCGGTGCAGGAGTTTTGTTCATCTCCCCCAAGGGAGAACAATTGAAGTATGTGTTCTAAATTCTGTTCAAGGTCTCCAACAATGAAGCTGAATATGAGGCATTGCTACACGGCCTCCGACTAGCAGTATCTCTCGGCATCAAGCGACTACTTGTTTATGGCGATTCACTATTCGTCGTTCAACAAGTCAATAAAGAATGGGACATCAACAAGGATACAATGAACGCATACGTTGCAGAAATCAGAAAGCTCGAAAACAAGTTCTCAGGATTGGAGATCCACCACGTCGATCGCAACAACAACGTGGGAGCCGATGTCCTCTCCAAACTTGGGTCCATTCGAGTAGCTGTTCCACCAGGAGTTTTCGTCCATGAACTTCACCACCCATCAGTCAAGGAACAAAGCCAACAAGCTACTAACACGAAGGCCCCGGCCACACTCAGTTTATCGACTTCATCAAGGAATTCAAGCTTCCACCACATGTCGATCACAAAGGCGCTGAAGCTGCCCGCATCATCAGGCGTAGCAAGGGTTTCGTTCTCGTCGGCGACAACCTATACAAGCGCTCTGCTTCCGGCATCCTCATGAAATGTGTTACCCTTGAAGAAGACAAAGACATCCTCAAGGAAATACATGAAGGAATTTGTGGCAACCATGCCGCGTCAAGGACACTAGTTGGCATGGCTTACAGGTCAGGATTCTTCTGGCCAACAGCCATTTTAGATGCAGAAGACCTTGTCAGACGATGCCCAGGCTGTCAATTCTTTGGTAAAAGGACTCACGTTCTAGCACACAACCTGATAACAATCCCTCCATCATGGTCGTTCGCCTGTTGGAGTTTGGACATGATCGGACCATTAACCGTAGCTCCAGGAGGATTCAATCATGTGCTGGTAGCAGTCGACAAATTCACCAAGTGGATAGAGTACAAGCCTATTGTCAAGATCTCATCAGATCGAGCAGTGGATTTCATATCTGACATCATCCACCGGTTTGGTTTTCCTCATACCATCATCACATATCTTGGCTCTAACTTTACGTCTCAGTCGTTTTGGGATTTCTGCGACAACTCTTGCATCGAGGTCAATTATGCCTCAGTGGATCACCCTCGAGCAAATAGTCAAGTAGAGCATATCAATGGCCTAGTACTCGATGGCTTGAAGAAAAGACTCTACAACGCTAACACCATGAAAGGTGTCAAGTGGATTCAAGAATTACCCCATGTGGTCTGGGGGCTGCGAACGCAGCCTAGCAAAGCAGCCGGACAGTCTCCCTTCTTCCTCACTTATGGATCAGAGGCTATACTACCCGCAGATATCATGTGGAAATCTCTAAGAGTAGAAGCCTATCAAGAAGGAGAAGCAGATGAATCTCGACAACTTGAGTTAGACTCAGTCGAAGAGGCCAGAATCAATGCCTTAACTCAATCGGCTAGATATCTTCAAGGAGTCAGACGCTATCATGATCGCAATATCCAGCAAAGATCTTTCAACATTGGAGATCTAGTACTACGCAGGATTCAGGATGAGAAAGGACTACACAAGTTAAATTCCAGATGGGATGGCCCATTCATCGTAACCAAGGTTACAAGACCAGGATCATACAGAATCACTGATGCAGACGGCAATGAGGTACCGAATTCCTGGAACATTGAGCACTTGTGCAAGTTTTATCCTTGATCCAAGCAATTTAATGGTGTTAGCAGATTTCTTTAATAAAGCAAGGACCCTTGTTGGTATATCGACTACATTAAAGGCAATCTGACAGCATCACCAGTTTAGGATAAGCTTACACAATTCTCCATCAGAACAACTATACAAGCCGCATCCTTTCCCTTAATATAAGGGCACAACCTACTCGCCTAGCTCGAGAAGGTGAATGGATACCTTTACTAGTGTCCATCTTGGGTAACTAGACGGAGTTCATCCTAACAGGTCAACTATAAGGAACACCAGCCTTGTTGTAAAGGCAAAATTACTCGCTCGCTCCAGTGCGTTCTGGATACCTTTACTAGTTGTCCATCTTGGGTAACTCGATGGAGTTCATCCTAACAGGTCAACTATGAGGAACTCCAGCCTTGTTGAAAAGGCAAAACTACTCGCTCGCTCGAGTACGTTATGGATACTACTACATTTTGTCCATCTTGGGCAACCCGACGGGGTTCGTCCTAATAGGTCAATCTTAGTAGTTACTCCAGTCTACAAGTTAGACACCTTACTCGCCTCGCTCGAGTAAGTTTCGGATATCTTTCTGGCATTTACATCTTGGATAACCCGACGGGGTTCATACCTAATAGTTCTGCCTTAAAGATTACTCCAATCCTTGGCTAAAGGACACCTTACTCACCTTGCTCGAGTAAGCCTTGGATATCCCTATGACATTTACGTCTTGGGCAACCCGACGGGGTTCGTACCTAATAGTTTTGTCTTATGGATTACTCCAGTCCTTGATAAGGACACACTACTCGCTTGCTCGAGTAGTTTATGGATACCTTCACAAGTTTCTCAAATCGGGTAGTCTGACGGGACCTATCATACATGATTAACTTTAAGGATCACTCCACTCAAGTATTCTACTCGATTAAGTTCATATTTATCCTACGATATCAGTTCATGCTTCTGAAGACACACCAACAGGATACTAATTATGGACAACGACAAGAACCCAATGAAGATTACAGGAGTTGTTACAAGCAGTCTACTTTGCCATGTTCTTCAGGATTTCCTCCAATCACTTTTGATTCTTTACAATACTCTCAGAATTTCTCATCAGAGCAACTGGGAGCTATTCCTTTAGCTATCAGAGCTAAATTAAATTGAGGCAAGTACGACTTGACAACTCCTATCATGTGAGTTAGATAATTCTTGGAAGTAGCTGTCATAACGTCAAATATCTTCTGGGGAGCTTCTTCCAAATGCTCCACCAAGGATTTGCTACTCGACAACTCTTCTTCAGAATCAACCACATCCACAAGAGCCTGAGCTGCTGCAACTAGTCGAGTATGGTCTTCTGGAGAACCAGAAAGAAAGATATTTCAATAATTGTTGGCGAGGAAGAAAACAAGACAAAAGATCGAGTGCTTATAGGCTTGGGCAGTCTGCAATTGCTTTTGCAGCCTGGAGTTTTCCTCTTGAAGCTTTGATCTTTCTTCTTCAAGATCCTTAATCTGGCGCTTCATGCCACAAACCTCCAGATGGTGCTGCTGACTTGCTTCATAAAGCTTGTTCCGAGCAGCAAGGGCCTCATCTAGTCGTTTGGCAATTATGGCTTTCTGTTCCTCCAAGATCTTCCGATTGTCTACAGTCTTGTATAAAGCATGAGACTTCAAGAAAGATCGATTGGCCACATCCTGTTATATCCAAAGCAAGTCTGGTTAGCCATCAACAAACTACTCGATAAAGACAAGTAGCGGCAGAAGACTCACCTTGGTAAATTTAAAGATCCATTGCATACAATCTGCGAGCTTCTTCATGTTGTCTACAGTCAACAAAGGATCATCAAATAGCTACTTTCCCAATTCTTCCTGGGCTGACTGAGGCATAGACTGAAAGGTACTAGTCGAATGGAAGGACATTTTGACCCTTCAACCCAATTACTTCCAGACCCACCTGTGACACCCTAGGTGTCTGCACAGTGGAATTGCATTTATTTTATGCATCATGTGCTTAATTTGCTTGAAAAAGGATCTTATTGTAAAAAATAAAAGGTTATTTGTGTAAATATGATTTAATGCAAGGTCCTTTCTATAACTTAATTTGAATAGGGAGAGCAAATATTGCTTTTGTGGAGGGTTTATTTGTAAAATTCAGTGTAATCATTACATGGCAGAAAATTTTACTTTTTAGTTTGAATTTGAGGTGAATTTGCAATGGAAAAGACAAAAGTCCATTAAATTCAAAATCCTTCATATGTTTTCAAAATAACTCTTTAACCTTTGGTCAAATCAATTTTTGCACAACACCAAAGTTGTAGATCTTGAAAAATTCAACAACTTTCATGTTGAACACTTTTTCATTTGAGCCCTAGTTTAGGAAATATTTTTGTTTTATAGTGGGACCCTTGATGTTTTCAGAAATTGCAAAGAAGTCCATCTTCTTCTTCCTCCTCTCTCCCTCTCTGCTTCTCTGCCGCCGGCGCTGCCCGCCATCGAGGAGGGCCACAGGCTACCTCCTGCTTCGCCCACCGCCCCACGTGACACCCCAGCGACCTCCTGGACCCACTCCCCCTCGCGTTGGACCCCTCCTCCCGTCGCCACGCCATCCCGACCGAGCTTCGCGGCCGCCACCTCACTGTCGCCGTGGCCAGCTCACGGCATTGCCCCGGACCCCCATCTCTCGTGTGCCTCAGCACCCAGAGCACCCCCGCATCCTATTCCGCTCACTCTTTTGCCAGCTCCCTGCCCCAAACCTCCAGAACACCGCCGCTGTCCACCCGAGCTCCGACGAGCTCGACCTCACCGTCGACCCGCCATTCCCGACCTCCTCCGCCCACGCAGACCCTACCTCTAGCTCCGCCTCGCCCTCGCGTAGCTCCCCGACCGCTCCTTGTCACCTATCGACCACCAGAGCACCCTTGCTGCCGATCCCGTACTCCAAACCGCCGCTGTTTGCTGTCGACGACCCCATTCCGGCCGCCTCCTCCTCGACCCAAACCCATCAGCAGGTAGCGCTTGGCGCCTTGGAGCTCCCCAGCCTCTCCACCCTCGCTGCTGGTGACCAGAGCCACCGGAATCGGCCGGTCAACACCTCCCCCTCGCTCTGACTCCGGCCAGGGACCTATTTGCTGGGATTTGAAATCTTCTAGGGGCCTGGATGCAAGTCTTCAGTTCTTTTCCTTTTGTTTTTAGGCTGAACTTTGAAAATGCCTAGAACTTGGAATCCTTGTTACAAGAACTACAAGTTTTGTTACATGCACATCTTCAGTTTTGGTCTGTATTTTAATCCAAGAAAAAGAATTGAATAGTTAGGCTTTATTTGTTCTATGAGTTCTACTAAGTAACTATATGTGGTTTTTGGCTAGCTTGTGTCTTGCAGTGTTACTAGTACCTAGTAAAAATTTGAAACCTTTTTGACATCATTAACTAGGTCAAAGTTTCAAGATTCCTAAATCTACTAGTTTTGCTAATTTATTTGTGCTGGTAGAAATATTTAAGTCCTGAGTGTGAAACTTTTTCCACGCATGCATGTTACTAAAACCTTGCTGTTGCCCAAGTTTCGAAATTTTAGAGCTGTCTAACTATATCTTTGATTTAATGCTTGTTAAGTAGGCTTTAATTGTGATAAATAGTTTCCTTGATTAGAAAATTCTGAGAATTTTTTATAACTCTATTTTTGTCATATATCCATGTCTATAAAATTTGAGAACCAGAAACACTATAGAACTTTATGTACTAATTAGTTTTATCATATGTGGTTTAATTTTGTCAGAATTATTACTTCAGTTTTTTGACTAGATAAATACTGAAAAATTTATAGGACATTCATAAGCATATGAAGCCTGTTCTGAAAAATTTTGAGCTTCATAAGTCTTGTAGTTTGTTCTGTAGAATTTAATCTTGTTCTAGGTGCTGTCTGAATAATTGTTTTATTCTGATTAATTGGCTGCATAAAATAGTATGAAACTTATAGGGTAGATTGCTCTTTGTACTTCCTGTTTGAGGTAATTTTGCTGAAATTAAATGCTGTTTGTGGGTTGAGTTACTCATTTCTTAGCAAATCATGTTTTACATGCTTTATAAAATAACTAACACTTACTTTGTAAGTATAATCAAATTGTTTTATGAGGTTGATCATGTTGTTTTGTGTAGTAATAGTTATTAGATAACTACTCTATAAACGATTGCCCATGTGATAAATATGTTTACTAATTGTTAGACTACAACTGTATCGTGAAGTATGTTTGGTTTTAATACTAATTCTTGCATCACATATAGATACGACTGTTCTATCGGACGGGACGTACGAGCTGATCCCGGAGTCCGAAGAAGGTGATCAAGAAGCCCAAGTGAACGCCGCTATACTGACTGAAGACCCGGACCAAAGTCCGGAAGAGCCCAAGGCTGATTTAGTTAGCGACTACCACAAAGGCAAGCCCCGGACATAAACCCAGTATTTCAAATTATGCACTTTATACACTACTTACTTGTGCATTTACAGTTCTTAGGAGTTGAATTGAAACCCTAGATGCATGATCCTAGGAACCTATGTACTGAACACTAGACTTGAGTTCGAGTAATTGCTATGCTAATAGGACCGGTAAAAGTCGAGTGATTGCCTGTCACTCGCGAGCTCTATAGGAGTTGCTTGTTTACTTTCTGCATTCACTATAAGGATGACGGACGGGGTCGTGTTCGATATCATGACCTTGGGTGAGACTTCATCTGTGTTGATGAAATCTGCTAAGGTCGCGGTGTGTGGTAACGGTGGTTAAGTGTTTGAAAGTACTAGCCACATGCCGTAAATATGGTACGCGGTAAGCCTAGTAGCTGATCGGACCGGTGAGTGGATATACCTTTCACTGTCTCTTAGAGATAGGTTTTTATTTATGTTATGTTGCGCAACACCACGAGTGCAGGGAGGAAGTTGGTGCCCTGTAGTCCGGGAGAGTGACCCTATCCATGAGCCGGAATGAAAAGTTAACGGTTGTTTGGGAATGACCCGACGGTGTTCCAAACGTGTGTGTTAGGTTTACCTTGCAAGGTTGGAAATCCGATTCGAATCGTACATCTCTCACGGATATTGAGACTGCTTGATCCCTTTGCCACACAGAGTAACAAGAGTAATGTTATCTTGATCAAACTTGATGTTTGACTATAGTTCTACCATGGTTGATTAGAATTAGTTGCTTACATAGAATGGTTAATCAACTAGAATGTTGAAAGCTAAAATGTGAAAGTAAGGACCTACTCTTTATTGCTTTTTAGCAAAAGGAAAACCAGAGCCTCATAAAAACCCTGCATAGTCTAGCTAAGTGGACTAAGTATATCCGTTGACGGTTAAGTCTTGCTGAGTATTAGTATACTCAGCCTTGCTGTTGAAACCTTTTTCAGGTATGAGTTTTGAGGACCAGATCGCTAGTCTGACTTGGCCCTGCTCTTTGCCCCCTAGCTGGTCCGTAGAGTGGGATCCGTCTTCAGCCGGCAATGACCCTGACGAGTGATACCTTGCTTGGGCTAGCTTGGTGTCGTTTTGCGACATGTTGTAGCCGTCGTGTTTTCTTTCCACTGCTTTAACTCTGAACTTTAAATTTATGGCTTGTATAACTTTTTGCTAAGTCTGGACATGTAATAATGCTTTGAAACTTGTTGTAATAACTACTATGCCTGTGTTGTAAAATATATGGTTGTAATATCTCTAGACTCGCCTTCGTGCGGGGTATGCTTGTTCGATCCGAGATCCGGTGGTTGTATCGGGACGTTACCCGGCAGACCCAGAATTGTTCCGTTTGAAGTGCGTATGAGTCGGTGTTGCCTTTATGGTGATGGCCAGCGCACTTGAGTTGGGATAATTCAGGTGGTTCTGCCACACCACCAGCATTGGAGGCTCCTTCAGCAGCAGCTGGAGTATGTTCAGGTGCTTCAAGGGTTGGTTCCCTTGGTTTTTCAGCTGTGTCTGTACTGGGCAAACTGGCAGCTGGGGTTTTGATCAACCCAATTACAGGAGACTCGAGGGCTGATTGACTAGTTCCCTCTGAACTATTCGACACCCAGTTGCGGAAGTCTTGGACCTGAATTTTCTCATGTGCCAGAAGATGTTTGACCCTAGCCAAGCAAGATTCTGTATAAGATAGCTGAGGCAACGAGGATAAAACCAACAAAATATTATATACTCACTAGCCGGCATCGAGACGAGGAACTTTTCTTTGTAATATTGATCCAGGAGTCGCTTTCCATTTCTTGCTATCATCAGAATCAGCATCTACAGAAGTTGGCGGCATGCAATACCAGGATTTATAATTTTTCTGCAGAAAAAGGCCAAGAATTAGTTAGGAGATCATGAATGGTTAACTACAAGTACTCGACATGGTCTCCAACTCACATACCCAGGTATTCTCGGGAGGATTCTGTGCCGAGAAGAGTGTTGGAAGCGCCAAAGACTTGTCGAAGTTATCGAGTACTTTACATCATCTCTTGATTACTTTAGACTGAGCCATTGGCTCTGGTGACATCCTAGTGGGATCCTTCGTGCCTTCATATCTAAAGGCAGGATGTTGTCGCAGCTGAAGAGGTTGCGTCCGGCGACTGACAAACGAGAAGACCACATGATCTCTAGTGACTCCCTTTTTCTTAACAATGGCAATTGCATGAAGAATGGCTTCAACTTGCTTGCCACCAGGTCCTCTACTCGACCAGCTCTCCTGGACTTGGGGGGCACCAGCAGTCCTTCCTGGAAGTGGGGATTAAAAGATCCCAACATGGAACCAGAACTTCTTCCATTCGGCTCCTTTACTCACCGGATCATAAGACAAGTACTCGCCTCGGTTCTCAGGGCAAAGTACCAAGTCACATCCCCCGACGACGGCGGGATTGGTGGCATTTGGAACAGGAACAAGGAAGAAGAAACGTTGAAAAAGGTGGAAATGGGGGAGAATTCCAAGGAATGCCTCACAGAAATGAGTGAAAATTGAAAGATGCAAGATGGATTGGGGAGTGAGATGGTGTAATTGAATTCCCCAGAACTGAAGCAGTCTATAGAAAAATTATGACACAGGAAGGGTGAGACCACGTTCTACAAAATCACGAAACATAACGGTCTCAAGAGTACCTTCCATAGGGTAATCTTCTCCTTCACCGACGCGCCATTGGCTCACGCCCTGCTCTTGGAGGAGACCCATATTCTCCAACTCTCGGACCAGTGATTCAGACATCTTGCTTTTGCGCCAACTTGTAGACAAATTGGCGGTCGTTTCCTCTTCAATCTTGGATTTGTTCTTCTTGGGAGCCATCTTACAGTCATGAGTTTTAACTCGGGGGCTACGAGAGGGGCTTTTGGATTTTGACTGAGAAGAGATGAATGTGAATCTGAGTCTGATGGCGGCCAGGAGTTCAAGGGGTAAAAGCCTCGGAAGTTTTCAACCGGCTTTATACGGTCTCAAGGGTAATTTCGTGAATATTTGGGATGCCAACAGATTCTTTCCTTCTCAGGGAAGTTTTCAGTCGTTGCCACGAGATTTCATTGATTCTTAAATCTAAATGGAGGGATTTAAATTCAAGACTCGGGGGCTACGGAATATATGTATTAGAGATTTATTTTTCATTTTTTTTGAAAAATAAGAAGAAAAAGACTGAAGTGACCCTCAGCCTGATTCTACGATTCAACCTAAGGCTTGTGGGCTACTCCATATGGAGCGCTAGTACTTCGCGCACCATATATGATCAAGATTTCGGGGCATGAGTACCTCACAGCCTCGAGGCAAACGGAAGTACTTGAAGGACTACTCGATGTATCTGAAGGAAGAACCAGAATCAACCAGAAAGGTGTTCAGACTACTAGAAGTACTCGAAGACGCCCCGTCAAGTACTCGACGCCTGCAGGACTCGGCTACGAAGAGCTCGGGGGCTTGTCAGACCCGGGGCAGCGGGACTGCTCATAGGCATAGAATGTTCTAGAGTAAGGGATAGCTCATGGATGTACCTTACCTCTCTTGTAAACTACCCGAATAGGTGTAGAACTAGCTGCAGTACAAAGGAAACTACCCGATCGTGATGTAGTAGGACTCCAACTGTACTCGGCTAGGACTTTTCATGTAACCCTGTTCCCCCGGATATATAAGGGCGAACAGGGACCCCCTCGAAACACATCTACACCAAAGGCAATACAAATCACTACACAGGATGTAGGGTATTACGCAACTCGCGGCCCGAACCTGTCTAAATCTTTGTGTTCCTTTTACCATCGAGTTCCAGAGCCGTCGATCCCTACCTACAAACCCTACTGCTAAGGGTATCCCTGAGCAGGCTTGGCGGTAAACACTGACAGCTGCTGTTGCTTATATCGAGTCGTTAGTGACATCTGACCCATATTGCTTTGCACTTATAGGAAGTTGCCAATCAGTCCTTCCTGAAGTCATAGGCTTTGTATAAGACTATTGACAATCGGAAAACCTTGGCCCAGCAAAATGCACTAATCGCCAAACGCCTTGGTGAATCCCTTGCTGCACAGAACAAGCTTTATGAAGTGCACTGAGAGCATACTCAAGAACTTTATAAGATGAAGCAGTAGATCAAGAGCCTTGAGGAGGAGAAAGCCAAACTCTAGGAACAACTACAGACTGCTCAAGCCTGTAAGTACTTGATCCTTATCTTGACAGTGCTTCGCCAATGATTGAATAATCATTGAGATATCCTTTTATCAGGTTCTTCAAGTGACCATACTCGACTAGTAGCAGTAGCTTAGGTCATTGTAGATATGGTAGATTCTGAAGAGGGGTCGTCGAGCAGTAAATCTTTGGTAGAGCATTTAGAAGAGGCTCCCAAGAAATTCTTCGACGTCATGACAGCCACCTCCAAGAATTATCTAACCCATATGATTGGAGTTGTCAAGTCTTACTGGCCTCGGCATAACTTAGCTCCCATAGCCAAAGGAATAGCCGCTGATTGCTCTGATGAAAAATTCCAAAGCTATTGTAAAGAGTCAAAAGTAATTGCTGAGGAGATTTTGAAGAACTTGGCAGAGTAATCTGCTTATAACAGCTCTTGTCATCTTCTATAAGAACTTGTCTTTGTATGAATTGCTTTTATCCTGTTGGCGTATCTTCAGATGCATGATCTGATACCGTAGGATAAGTACAAACTACTCGAATGATCGAGTAGAATACTGACATGGAGTAATCTCCGTAGTTAACCAGTTAGGATGAATCCCATCGGACTACCCAGATAGAAAAACTTTGTAGAGATATCGATAAAACTACTCGAGCAAGCGAGTAGGGTGTCCTTATCAAAGACTGGAATAATTTTTAAGATAGATCTGTTAGGATGTACCCCGTCGGGTTACCCAAGATGAAACCAACTTAAAAATATCCAAGACCTATTCGAGCCAGCGAATAGGGTGTCTAACTTGTAGACTGGAGTAACTACTAAGATTGACCAGTTAGGGTGAACCCTGTCGAGTTACCCTAGTAGGACAAATTTTTAGTAGTATCCAAGACGTACTCGAGCGAGCGAGTAGTTGCGCCTTTAACACAAGGCTGGAGTTCCTTATAGTTGACCTATTAGGATGAACTCCATCGAGTTATCCAAGTTGGACAAACTAACAAAGGTTTCCATAGACCTTCTCGAGTCAGCGAGTAGGTTGTGTCCTTATATTGAGGACAAGGATGTGGCTTGTATAGTTATTCTAGTGGAAGAAACTGTGTAAGCTATCCCAATTAGGTTGTCCAGGTTGGTATGAATCTGTGGAGATTATCCTGGTTGGAAGAACCTATTACAGAGAAGTTCAATATGATGCTGCCAGGATGAAGACTGCCTTTAATGTAACCAAAAAATTTGATAGAAACCCTTGATTTACTAAAGAGATCAACTGACATTATCATGAAACTTGGATCAAGGATAAAATCTGCGCAAGTGCTCGATGTTCCAGGAATTGGGAACCACATTACCGTCTGCATCAGTGATTCTGTATGATCTAGGTCTTGTGACCTTTGAAACGATGAAAGGTCCCTCCCATCTGGAATTTAACTTGTGCAAACCTGTTTTGTCTTGAATCCTTCGTAGGACTAGATCTCCTATACTGAAAGATCTTTTGTAACACCCTAATTTAAATTTCAGCATTTAGTAATAAATTTAATTGGCTTTATTTAAATTTCTAAGTTTTATTGTGTTTAGTTGGCATTTTAATCTAATTTTGTTCCATTAAGTTATTAAAATTTATCATAGGTTTAATTTTTGTGTTGCATTCATGCTGGAGCATCTTTTCTTTCATTGTGGTTAGGTTTGAATTCAAATTAGTTTGAATTCAATTAGTTGTATTTGGTTAGAATTTAGAAAGGAAAAGGAAAAGAAACCCAAACCCAAAACAGGAAACCCCGCTCAAAGCCCAGTCCAACCCAAGAAAAGGCTTGGCCCAACCCGTTTCCTTTTTCCCCGTGGGCCACCCCTTTCCCTATCCCGGCGGCCCATTCACTTAGCGCGGCCCGCTTCGCCCCCGCTCCCTCTGCGCGCGGCCCAGCACGCACTCGCGCAGCAGCCCGCACGCCTGCGCAGCCCGCCGGCCTCACCCACCTGCCAACAGGGCCCACGCGTCAGCCGCGCGCGCATCGCTCTCGCTGAGCACCCGGGCCCGCCGGTCATCCCCTTCCCCTCCTCCTTTCCTTCCTCCCCGCACCCGAATTGCTCTGCTCGCTGGACCACCACAGCCCGCCTTCCTCCCCGCTGCGCCGTGGCCCGGCCGGCCTCGCAGGCCTACCGGCCAGCCTCACCCGAGCATCATCTCCCCTTCTAGAAGATTCCTCACCCGAGCCAGGAAATCACAAGGAGAAACGTCCCGGTCCGTTTTCCCCGCACGGAGCTTTCCTCGCCGCGATCCTCGTTGGTTTCCAATCCGCGGCACGCCTATCCAGGATCACCGCCGGCCCTTAAATTAGAACCCCAAGGACCTTCCCCCATCCTATTCCACCAGTGCCGCCACCCCAAAGCCCTAGCCGCGCCGCCCGCGTTCCCGGAGTCGGAGCAGAGAGCCTGCGCCGCCGGGAGCACGGACATCCGCCGCCGCTCCGCCTCCGCGAGTCGACGCCACGACTTCACCTTGGAGTCAGGAGCGCCGTCGACTCCCCCTTCCCCGTCCTCGGCCCCGCTACGCACGGAAATCTTCTTGGAAGGGCGCCGCCGACCCACCCCTGCGCCGCCGCGTTTCCTCCTCGACGACGACCCTGCGCCACACCTCCCTTCAATCCAGAGCGCGGTGAGCACTGCCCCGCCCCTACCTACCTCTTGCGCTAACTATCGTGGCACCTGGGCCAAACCCGAGGCCAGACACCGCTCGTCGGCGTTCCTCCGCCTCGCACGCCGCAGATCCGCCACGGCGGGCTCTCTGCAGAGCTGCACCGTTCCGCGTTGCCCTTGTTTTGGCTTGCAGCAACGCAGCGCACACAACCACATCCTTTGCACACAGAATCTAGGCCGGTAACGCATGAACGCACGCTCGCCGGCGAACCTCACGGCACGGAGCCACCGCCGCAGTTGCCCCCATCACGCAGAGCCTCGCCGTGCCCCGTTTTTGGTCCCAGTGGACTACGCATGTCGCCCTCGTTCTGTTGCACCAGATAGCGGCCCGAATAACCCTCTGTAGCGCCCGAACCGCTACTCCGACGAACTCGCCGCCGCGGAGCTTAGTCTCCGGCGGGTTCCACCGCCCTGCCCCGCGCTCGGCTATTCCTGGCCGCAGAATCCTGATCGGACGAGCCGAGTCAACCCGAGCCCGAGTCAAACACACTAGATACCGGTCAGCGCCTGCAGGTTTTGCAAAAGAACCCCTGGCTTTTCCCGGATTCAACCCGCAGTCCACTGCCTTGAGAAATAATTACAGTTAGGCCCATATTTTAACACTTTAGCCCCTGAGCTTTGTAGATTTTGAATCCGCCGTCCAGCCCTGGCTCTTTTGCGAGTTAGACCCTGGAATTAATGTTTATTCACGTTTTAGCCCTCGGTTTTTGCAGAAAACCCCCAGGAACTTAGTTTTTCTCGCAGATAAGCCCCTAGAACTTGTTTTAGGCCTAGTTTACGCGTTTTAGCTCCGTTTTTAGCGTTCTTTATGTCCACGCGATCGTTGTAACGCGTAGAATAGTTTTAGCTTAGTTTTTCTTTCTGTTTTTATGTAATGATGTACTGTTCTTTGGCTTTTGTTAGAGTTTGCTTGTTTGCTTATTATTGTGCGTTGTTTTGGCCATGTGTTCGTAAGTAGACGTTGATCCATCTGAGGAGCCCCAGTACCAGTACCAGGAGCATCCGTCTTCCGAGCAGTTTGAGCAGCAGCCAGAGCAGTACGAGGAAGGCAAGTGTAACATGAACAACCTATCACTTTTAAATACAATTTCATACTGCATTTAATACTGTATGCCTATAAGGACTTTCCTAGCCACTTTATATCCTTTATATATACCTTTGGGTTGCATTTTGGTTAGTTGTGCTAGGTTGCTGCGCCATAACACTCTCTGGTCCTTTTTAATTAATTTGATTAATGGTTTACTTGAACTTAATTTTGAGAGTGGCCCTCTGTGCTTCGTGCTTGAGTGGCTCACGTCTCGTTAAAATATGGTTTTTTGTAGAAACTTGGTTTAGGGGGCCAGCACGGTGCTTAGTGCTTGGTTGGCCACTCTCCATAAGGACCGGTTCATAGAGCGACAACCTGGGACAACAGCGCTACCACAAGGCTAGAATGGGATAGACTTGGCGTAATAATTAGATCTTTTTGGTTTGGAGTAACTTACCTGTGGGGCAGGGGCGGTAAGCTTCTATGGCCCTCGTGCTGAGTGGCCTCGTCTGTGCTTCGTGTCTTGACGCCCACTAGACCTGCTCCATAGTCGCTGATTCACCCTCGCGGTTACTCCCTACCAACGAGTTTCTTTGTAAAGGCCTCGTAGTGAGTCGCTAGTCATCTCACCTAAGGAAGTGTGATGAACACCTGGCGTAGCTCACGACTTGTGGGTAAAGATGTGCAACCTCTGCAGAGTGTAAAACTGGTATACTAGCCGTGCTCACGGTTATGAGCGGCCCAGATCCTCCTTTTGATTAGTGAAGTTATCTCCTTCCGACGAGGGAGGTGCTTCTTGGGGTTACCTTGGTGGCTTGGTTTCGGTTTGGTTCTCAGTAGTATCATGATTAAATTTGACTAATTACTATGTAACCGGGTTAATGGTAATTCATCAACTTGTAGTAAATAGTTTTAATAAAATTTTGCCAACACTTAAAAGCTAATGCAGTTGAGTCAGCCAGCCTAGAGCCTCATAGTTTGTGTTATACTTGTTGAGTACAAGTTGTGTACTCACTCTTGCCTCTTCTCTACTTTTTCCTCTTGGTTACGCTACTGCTGCTCAGTTCCTGCCGACACGAGGGAGTTCGTCCAGCGCTACCAGGACTACGAGGACTTCTAGGTGTTCGTCTCCCAGTCGACGTCCCTGTGGCGCCCTGCCTCAGCTTCGGAGAGCTTTATTCGTATTTTGTACTTCGCTTCCGCTGTATCAGACATTTTGTCATTAATGTAATAAATAACATTCGTATTCGCTTTATTATGTCTTTTTACGTGATATGTGCTATGATATACTGTTCATTCTATTGTATATACGTGTGACTTGATCCTGGCACGTATATGATTGCTCGGTTTATGTTCTTTTATAAACCGGGTGTTACATCTTTGCTGGACGTTGCAATCATGGTATTGTCTGACTCCTTGAAGATATCTAGCCGATTGGGTCAAAGCATTGATCCTGGCTTCTTCGACTGAATCCAATTTAAGTTGTTGAGCTTCATCTGCTTCTCCTTCTTGATAGGCTTCTACTCTTGGAGATTTTCACATGATATCTGCAGGTAGTATAACCTCTGACCCATAGGTGAGGAAGAAGGGAGACTATCCAGTCGCCTTGTTGGGCTGCGTTCGCAGCCCCCATACCACATGGGGTAGTTCTTGGATCCACTTGCCACCTTTCTTAGAGTTAGCGTCGTAGAGTCTTTTTTTCAAGCCATCGAGTACCAAGCCATTGATACGCTCTACGTGACCATTTGCTCAAGGGTGAGCCACTGAAACATACTTGACTTCTATGTAAGAATTAACGCAAAAATCCTAGAAAGATTGCGATGTAAAGTTAGAGCCAAGGTATGTGATGATGGTGTGAGGAAAACCAAATCGGTGAATGATGTCAGAGATGAAATCCACTGCTCTATCTGATGTGATCTTGACAATGGGCTTGTACTCGATCCACTTGGTAAACTTGTCGACTGCTACCAGCACATGATTAAATCCTCCTGGGGCTACAGTTAGAGGTCTGATCATATCCAGATTCCAATAGGCGAATGGCCATGACAGAGGGATTGTTATCAGATTGTGTGGTGGGTCGTGAGTCTTCTTGCTGAAGAATTGGCAGCCAGGGCATTGTCTGACAAGGTCTTCTACATCTGATACAGCTGTTGGCCAGAAGAACCTTGATCTGTAAGCCTTGCCGACTAGTGTCCTTGATGCAGCGTGGTTGCCGCAGACTCCTTCATGTATCTCCCTGAGGATGTCTTTGCCTTCTTCAAGGGTAACACATTTCATAAGAATGCCTAAGGCAGAGCGCTTATACAGGTTGTCACCAATGAGAACGAAACCCTTGCTTCACCTGATAATGCGGGCAGCTTCAGCGCTCTTGGCATCAATGTGTGGAGGAAGCTTAAACTTCTTAATGAAGTCGATGAACTGAATCCACCAGTCTTCTTCGATCATCAGCACTTCTCTGACTGTGGCCGGGGCCTCTGTGTCAATAGCTTGTTGGCTTTGTACCTTGACTGATGGATGGTGTAGTTCATGAATAAAGACTCCGGGTGGAACAGCTACTTGAGTAGATCCGAGTTTGGATAGGACATCAGCTCCCACGTTATTGTCACGGTCTACGTGGTGGATTTCCAATACTGAGAACTTGTTTTCAAGCTTTCTGATTTCTTCAACGTATGCATCCATTGTGTCCTTGTTGATGTCCCATTCTTTATTTACTTGATGGACGACGAGTAGAGAATCGCCGTAGACATGTAGTCGCTTGATGCCGAGAGAAACTGCTAGGTGAAGCCCGTGTAGCAGTGCCTCGTATTCTGCTTCATTGTTGGAGACTTTAAACAGGATTTGGAACACATACTTCAACTGTTCTCCCTTGGGGGAGATGAGCAAAACTCCCGCGCCACCTCCGTCGAGTTTGAGTGAGCCATCAAAGTACATTACCCAATGCTCAGGGACGTTATGAGGTGCTGGGATTTGATTTTCCCGCCACTCAGCTAAGAAGTCGACTAGTGCTTGTGACTTGATTGATGTTCTTGGCTTGAAGTTGATTTCCAAGGCTGTTAGACCCGGGGCAGCGGGACTGCTTATAGGCATAGAATGTTCTAGAGTAAGGGATAGTTCATGGATGTATCTTACCTCTTTTGTAACTATTTGAATAGGCGTATGTAAGGATCACCGGGGTGTCCGACCCTAGACGGGGAGGGGGTGAATAGGGTTGCTAATCGCTTTCTATCCTAGGTCTCAATCTATTTGCATGAGATAAACCTAATACATCCTACATGATGTGAATATTCCTACTCTTGCTGCTGCTAGTGAGTCAGTGATTCATGACAAGAGTGCAAAAAAGATTTCCGACATCAATCCTCAATTCAATGAGTCATCAGATATAGCCATCATGGGAAATTCTTCTGTGATTATTAATTATTTGGGTGAATCCTGTGATGCTAATAAATCTCCTATACAGTTTGGCTCCTTTTCTAATTTCGTGGGGCACCACAGCAAGAAAGACGAAAATATAATAGATACAAAGATGAAGAAGCCAGTTGAGCTTATGCCAAAGCCGAGGACGGCTTTGTTTCAAGGGGGAGAGGATGATGAGCCCATGGCTCCTCAAATCATAGCAATCATATGATCTCTCGTGAATGAATTTAGCCACAACCAGTTCAACAATGAATAAAGGATCGAGTGCCAGCAATAAACCAAGAAGTATCACTCAGAGATAAAATTAGACTCGGCTTACAGATACTTGCAAGTAGTAGATTCAATCCACGTAGCAGATAGAAGTTCTCCGACCCGTACTCCAATTAGAGCACGATCCAGAGAGGGGATTCCGACGGGAATCGATACGAGCCCAAGAGAATTCAATTCCTTGTTCCCGTATCCACGCAATCCGAGGAGGATCGGCAAGGTAGATGAGATCGGACGGCGTCTCGCTGTTCGTAGGAGAAACCCTAGACGAGAGACACAAATAAAATCCCAATCTAATCTAAACTCCTTACAGGCCAGCACCTAGGCTTATATGTGTGCACAGGCACAAACCCAAAGTGCACGCAGGCACCAGACTCAAGTCCGACTCAAAGATGAATAGAAATAATATAATAATCTGGCAACAAAGCGAATTACCATACTTAGCCTTCCTAATTAAAACTTAGCCTTCCTAATTGAAACCAAGCCACACGTATGAATTGAGTAGAGCAACCAACAAACGCCATGCATGAAGAAAACAATAAAATAATCTAGCAAGGATGCTAATCAATTCACGTTTGATTGATCTCCACGTGAACACTTCCAACAATGTGAATAATCCCTCCGGATTGTATCTCTTTCTTCTTGCGCAAATTATTAGCTCCACCAAATATTACCTTGCGTGCAATACTTGCAGTACTAGATAGAAAGCCTTTCTTCATAATATTTTGGTTCACATCAAAACAAAATGCACCGAGCTTTATAATTGAAAGATTTTTCACATCATTACCGTCTGAATTTTTTGAATTATTGCACTTCTTTTTATCGACACAAGCTGCAATGATTTGAGAAGCCATGGGCTCATCACTACACATGCTAGTTATGACTAAGGTTTATCTATGGTACTCTCTACTTACCCCTAAAAGACTTGCAACCTATAGCCAATCCTAATCAAACTAACTAGAAAAGTAAAGGCACGCAAGAGAGAGTAAATGCGGAAACGTAATACGGTAAGTAAAGAGATAAGGGAGAGAATATGCAAACTCCCATGAAGACACCAAGACACATGATTTAACATGGTTCGGTTAGGACACCAAGTCCCTCCCTACGCCCATGGCCACTTGTCCAACAAGAACAAGTGTGATGCCAAGTCTCTTTGCTTGATCACCGTCTTGCGTTCGCCACCAAGGCTCCCGGCAAGCAAAGGCTAAGTGACCCCAAGTCACCAAGACAAGGCCACCGCCACCGTCTCTCTCGAAGCGTCACCAACGGCACCGTCTTCACTATCGGAGCTTCTCACCAAGAGGGGTCTCCTTCCCCGTACAAAGTGTCGTTGCCGCTCCACACCAAGTCGGAGGGTCACACGACGAGTACACAAGATGCTTGCCATAGCAAGACTTTCACTCAAGCTAGTTCTCTCAAGAACTAAGCCTAATCAAGCACTAAGCACTCTCACAAAGTGTGCTTAAGCCTATATGATGTACAATAAAGCTCTATGGTGGTTGGAGGTGTTCTTCAAGTGTAGTAAGCTTTCAGCAACTCCAGCACCCTCAAATGGCCCGGCCTTAGGGGTATATATAGGAAGCCCAAGCAAATATAGCCGTTGGAGAAAAGCTGCCAGAAAAACACTTAACGCCGGTTAATCTGACGCACCTCCAATAGCCATCGTCGATTCAACCGGTGATACTAAACTGTCCGCCTCAAAAACTAGCCGTTACGTGTACGGGCAATCAACCGATGCTGCGTCGGTTTAACCGGTGAGTGTAGTTGTCCTGTGAACTCTGAAAAACAAACTCTCTGGACAACTGCACCGACGTTCACCAAAACCCAATCGTCGGTTCATCCGGTGTACAGACCTTGCCTCAGCTTCTGGGTCTATTGCACCGACGTATTCAACTTCCCTAATGTCGGTTCAACCAGTGAAACCAGAATTTCTGGTGTGCTCCAAGTCAATGCACCAACGTATGTAATTTTCTCAGTGTCGGTTCAACCGGTGATACTAAAGTATCTCTGTCTTGATTTTTTTGACTTGGATTTCTTTGGGCCTAGCTACACCTATCTTCTCTTTGTCATCACTTGAACCTAAAAGCCTGAGAATGGTCATCTTAACAATCATATTAGTCCAAGTGTTGTGTTGTCTATACCAATCACCAAAACATTATATTGAAATATGGCATGAGAGGCCATTTTCGCTACAATCTCCCCCTTTTTGGTGATTGATGACAACACAACCAAAGCAAGCAAGATGAATTGCAAGAATATGAAATTAATACCAATTTGAAAAGTTAGAAACTACTTAGCTTGCTCGGATGACATTTCAATGCTCATTTAAAAAGCCACCAGCATTTGATTAGCCCATAGGACGAAATGCTTCCGGCTTGATAGCAATTGTGAAACAATGGCTTGTGGTCAATGCAAGACAATTGTGTGGTTTGAACCATATGAGCAATGAAAATTTTGTACCTTAGTCCATGGGATCATCAAATTGCACTTCTCCCCCATATTGACTAAGTACCTCCCCCTATCACCATGCATCCTTTTGCATTGCATTTTCCATTCCTCCCCCTTGCTAATGGCATCATTTACTCCAAACTATTTGCTTGCTTTTAGGGTACATTTCTCCCCCTTTGTCATCAAACACCTAAAAGCTTCATAACCACTAGCAACAAGGAGCATTAGTAGCAAAAGAAATTTACTAGTGATAGAGTGTTATACCAACTAACTTTGGCATATCTCCCTTTGTTTGAACAAGCTCCCCCTTTTTCAAAGCTTTTGGCACCTCCTATCTTGACACCAATTGTGATGCTAATTGTGACTTGTAGGGGTAGTGTTCAAAAGAAATTTGAACTCATGGAGATAGCTCTAGGTGACTACAACAAATAGCACTTGCAAAGCATATTGTCTTCGTTTTGATCTTTTCGACTTGGATTTCTTCACGGTCTCTTCAATTCTTGTCCTTTGGACCGAAGAGGTGCGGAACCACTGTAGGTGCGGCCCTTCGGGCCTAGCTACGCCTATCTTCTCTTTGTCATCACTTGAACCTAAAAGCCTGAGAATGGTCATCTTAATAATCATATTAGTCCAAGTGTTGTGTTGTCTATATCAATCACCATAACATTATATTGAAATATGGCATGAGAGGCCATTTTTGCTACAGCGTAGAACTAGCTGATGTACAAAGGAAACGACCCAATCGTGTTGTAGTAGGACTCCAACTGTACTCGGCTAGGACTTTCCATGTAACCCTGTCCCCCCGGATATATAAGGGCGGGCAGGGACCCCCTCCAAAGGATCATCAACACTTAAGGCAATACAAACCACACAGAACATAGGGTATTACACAAACTCGTGGCCCGAGCCTGTCTAAATCTTTGTGTTCCTTGTACCATCGAATTCTAGAGCAGTCGATCCCTACCTACAAACCCTACTGCTAAGGGTATCCCTGAGCAGGCTTGGCGGTAAACACTGACAGCTGGTGCGCCATGTAGGGGATTCGGCGAGTTCACCAGCGAATTCAATGGCCAGATCAAGCAACGCCAACAACGTGCCGGAAGGCACAACCCTCATTTTTGGTTCCTAGGCATACACGGCTGATGGAATGGGAGGCTTCTCTAGCCACCTTGTCACGCCCAATTCGCCTAAGCCAAGAACCCGCTCCCAGATCGCCGGCATCCGCGAGTCTGCGGATCTCAACGAAAAAAGAGTTCTACCCGAACTCGACTCGGATAATCCAGAAAACGTGTGAACTTCCACCCGAACTCTCGGTTCAGTCGAGTTCGACACAAACTCTGACTCTAAAAAAGCTCATCTTTCCAAAACTCTTGCAAAATACTTGACTCATCTCAAGACGATCAAACGCCCTAAGATCAAAAACTCAGGACTACTCGCTGGAGTAGATCAAGTTTCGCGGTCAACTGAGGGCTGCATCAAACTTGCAGAAACTGCTCTCGATTCATCTATGTCGCAGCAGATCCTTGAAGTGTTAAACCCACCATAGAAGAGGTCGGGTGATATGCTCTCAGGGATCGATTGGGTGAATTCGAAGCTTGCCGACTGCATTAAGGTGGCCGAAAGCACTCTGCAAAACAAAGAGCAGAAAGCGGGAGGAGGAATCTGTGGGGGAGTTGGTGAGACAAACCCCCGGCTCGTTCGGATGGGACCGTCTATCTTCAGGATACCTCAGATCCCTTCACCGAAACCTACTCACACTTGGACTCCGAAACCAGTCGAGTCGAAGTTCGATCAGGACTTTGATTGTTTCATGAACGGTCTCGAGAACTTTGAACCATTCGACAATCTCGAAGATTGGTCAGACAACGTCGAGCTGTTCATGGATGCCATGGCCAAACCCAGCATGCTGACGCTCTTTGGGAAATGGCCAAGCTAAAAAAGGGAAAAGCCAAAACTCCAGAACAATCCATCGATTCAGTCTATGACAAACCCTGGATCAAGGAGCCTAAGGGGCTGACTCCTACTCAATCATGGCTACACTGGATGAACGAGAACGCCCTCCGTGTAGAGATGGGCATCCTGCTTCTCGCTCACCCAAAGCACACATACTATAAAATCAGTGGACTAACCGACTCCGAATCCGAGTACTCTTCCGATCCGGAGGACCAGCTGGATGACCTAATCTAGTACAGTAAACAAGTCGAGTCCAACTCGGCTAAGAATCTCAAGTCCAATCAGGACTCCTTCCCTAACTTGGTTATATATGCAACGCCGCAAGGATGGACAGTGCATCTTAGGAAGGCGCAAGATCTCAACGCTTACGCCTCATAGCCAACGGATCTGCCCGACCAACAAAGCACTCCTTTAGAACCGTCCTCAAGCAAACGAAACCAAGAAGTTCAAGACCTCTGCCATGAAATCCTCATGGTTCGTATCTCCGAAGAACCTGAGGGCGATTCCACGGAGTGTCTCAACCTCGATGACTACAATTCTGAGGACTTCGACGAGTACCTTTCCGACAACATGAAAACTACTCCTCCCACAATCATTGAAGCCCAAGCTACTACCAAGGAATATCTACCCGCTCCTCCCTCTCCAGCGGTGACCGTAACCGTCCAATTGGATGAGCAGTATCCAGCAGAAGATCTCTACGAACATCGTCGCCAGCTCAATCAGAAGAGGGCATTCAGGCATCAGTGCCTCGCTAACACCCTACAAGAACAACAAGGCGACAACTATGACTACTCCAACTGCGACCTCTGTAGCCTGATCAACATTGGGTGCGATGCGCACAACATCATCATCTCAAGGAGAAAGGAACGGTGGGAAGTCAAGCCTTACAGCCCTTCTTCCAACTACCGCATCCCGCCAAAGGCTTCCGCATCCTTCAAGAAGCACAAGCCAGCAACCACTAGTACCCGTCCTCAGGGTAAACCACGCACCCCGCACAAGGGTGAATCGTCTCAGGGTGGCAACAGGATCAACAAAGTACTGCTACACAAGTGCTTTATCCATCCAAAGAAATCTCACATGATCTTCCAGTGTGATTCACTCCGCAAGGCCCTTGGGGCACCTCCCTTGAAGGATACCCTTCCACAAATCTAGTCGACCCCTATACCGAGTAGTACCATCTTCGAATAAGTTTAATTCAGTCATATAAACCATTGCTCACGTCCAACGAGCAAGTGGTAGGTCTTAAGAGTCAGAGTATGTCACTTTACAGTTATTGTAACTTCGACAAATCCAAATAAAGTTGATTTTCCTATATCGACTACTTGGCTCTCACTCACTCAAACCAATACCCCATCTCAAAAGCTACGCTCAGCATTGGAGCTGCTAGCGAGTAGTTTTATGGTTTTTTCCCGAGTGCTTCTTCAACATTTACGTCTTGGGCAACCCGACGGGGTTCGTGCCTAACAGTTCTGTCTTAAAAGACACTCTAGTCCTCAAGTAGGGCACCCTACTCGCTGGCTCGAGTAGGTCTTGGATACTCTTTTGGCACCTTCATCTTGGGCAACCCGACGGGGTTAGTACCTAACTGACTTGCCCAAGAGTTACTCCAGTCCTTGGTTAAAAGGACACCTTACTCGCCTCGCTCGAGTAAGTTTTGTATATCTTTCTGACATTTACGTCATGGGCAACCCGACGGGGTTCGTACCTAACAGTTTTGTCTTAAGGATTACTCCAGTCCTTGATTAAAGGGACACCTTACTCACCTCCCTCGAGTAAGTTTGGGATATCTTTCTGACATTTACGTCTTGGGCAACCCAACGGGGTTCGTACCTAACAGTTCTGTCTTAAGGATTACTCTAGTCCTTGATTAAAGAGACACCTTACTCACCTCGCTCGAGTAAGTTTTGGATATCTTTCTGACATTTATGTCTTGGGCAACCCGACGGGGTTCATACCTAACAGTTCTGTCTTAAGGATTACTCCAGTCCTTGATTAAAGGGACACCTTACTCGCCTCGCTCGAGTGAGTTTTGGATATCCCTTCGACATTTACGTCTTGGGCAACTCGACGGGGTTCGTACCTAGCAGGCTCTGTCTTAAGGAATACTCCAGTCCTTGGTTAAAGGACACCCTACTCACTGGCTCGAGTAGGTCTTGGATACTCTTTCGGCACCTTCGTCTTGGGCAACTCGACGGGGTTCGTACCTAATAGACTTGCCCTAGAGTTACTCCAGTCCTCAGGTAGGACGCCTTACTCGCTTTGCTCGAGTAAGTTGGGGATATTTCTAGAATATTTACATCTTGATTAACTCGATGGAGTTCAATCCTAACAGTCCTATTCTAGAAATCAATCCAGTCCGTGTATAGGACAGACTACTCGATCCGATCGAGTAGTTTGGGGATATTTTCACAACAGTTGTACACTATCTGGGTGACCATGCAAGGTCTATCCTAACTGGACTACTACTAAAATCCCTCATGGAGTATAGATAGGTTCTTGATACTCTAAAATAAGTTGACACAAGTTTCCCGCTTGCTTAGTTTACTATGGGAATCTCCGTTACAGAATCTTTTTGCCTTGAGTACTTGACGGGTACTACTCGCTTGCTCGAGATACAAAAAGAACTCCTGTTTTCCCTTAGTACTCTGAGTAGTTGTCGAGAGTTGCCTGTCTTCTTATCTTTCAAGAAACTTCTTATACCTCCTAAATACTCGATAGGAGTTCTCCCCCCGATTGGGCAACAAAGTCCATAATAGTTGCACGCTAATAAAAAAAATTTCCCTCAAAAAGGAAATCTTCACTAAAGCTACGCCTTTTTTCACTCTTACGGTGCTATTCCCACTTGGATAATCCCGAGGGATTCAATCCTAACTGGTCAGCACCATGGTTTCAGTAAAGAACCATACAAACTCGATCCTATTCGAGAATACTCTGTCTCCCAAGGCACCCACAGATACAATCCATTATATCTACTGTTATGACTAAGTGGGCCCGATGCTGCCTACACTCAGGGCTTTCAAGTACAACTACTCGACATACCAAAGGATTCCATAATCCAAATACAAAACGTGTACTTAACATTTACAAGTATTCAGTATTTGTTGAAAAGTACTCCTGGCCCACACGCCAATTCAATTACAATAAAAAATTCAAGGAGACTCTGCCTTGCTTAAGGACTCTACAATTTTATCGGCCACTCTGGAAGTCTCTGTCAAATACTGACGAAATTTGTCTTCCGTACAATCAGCTTTAGCTCCTTGTCCAAGGGCGTCCAGACGAGTGGTTGGCCAATAGGACTTCACCAACCCCTATACGTGACCCACGTACTGGCGGGTGATGGTGGAAAGAAACCTCTCAAAGGCTCCGAGAACTTTGCGAAGCCTCCCTGCCAGCGTGAGCGGTTCATCTCCATCCATAACTGGGATATCCATCGCCTCGGCTACCTCCAGGGCGGCATCCTTGGCTTCTCTCAGCTCCACGAGTTCTCGATGCATCGAGTCTCGTGACTCCGACAAGGTCTTGAGCTGCTGGAGAGTCGATGCCACCTCCCGATCAAAGTCCTCCTTGATCTTCTTGAGCTTCTCTATTTCATCTGCATTGCGGTACATAAGAATCTTTAGATCCAGTACCAAGCTTTCCTAATTCTTTAAAGATTTTGCACAAGCCTTTCCTAAAGCTTTCCTAAGAATTGATAGAAAGAAAATTTTATAAACACTAAGCAGATCTACTAGTCGAATGCATATCAAATGCTAAAGACTAACCTTTCTTAGACTAGGAGAGCTTCTTCAGCTTTCCCTCAAGAACAGTCTTCTCAGACGAGAGCGTCTTAACCCTCTCTTTCAGGGCATTCAGCTCTGCCTCGTCCTGGGACTGGCTACCCTTCCGTCCCAGCGCTTCCTGCAAAAACAAAAAGATCAGTATACTACTGGATCTACTACAAAAAGTACTCGAAGTATTTGACTACTTATCTCTAGCAGCTTGACAGCAAGCTCCACCTTCTCTCGTGGCAAGACACTTCCCGATGTGACCTGGGAAGTACTCGCCGGCACCTCAGCTACGGCCCTTTTGGGCACATCTTCAACTCTCCCTGCAGCCTTCCCTGTGGTTTGGGAGTCTAAAGAAAGAACATGCTACTTAATCACATTAAGAGCAATGAAAAGATGCCTTTCCTGCAAGGGTCTTCTCGGGCTGTTCATCAGTGCCTCCCTCAGGAAGCTTTTTACCTTCTCCCCCTTCTGGAAGTTTGCCGCTTCCATCACCTTCCGGGATTTCCTCATTGCCCCTCTCCGAGTTTGGCAATGGAGAATCTCGAAGCATGGAGTTGGCCATCACCTCCGCATCTTGAGCACTCATGTCTGGAGTGCTTGGGGGTTTGTCCACCCCGATTGGGAAGCTGAGTGGGTCTCAGCCTCCACGTTCTCATCCAGGATTGCATCTCTGCAAAGACAAAGTAGTTAAAAACTGCCAGAGTCAAAATCAGATCCTATAGTTACAAGTTCTAAGGAACTTACGTAGGAGCTCTTATCAGAGTGAGCCCCTTAATGCCAAATCTACGGGCAGGCTTGGCAACAATGGCCCGCTTACCCGCATCGCCGTTAATACTTACATCAGAACTACTCGCTAAATGAGTAGCCACGATCCCACTCGACGGGTCCACTGTGGTGGAGGGGACAGTCTGTTCCGCCGCAGCATCATCCCCAGATGCTGAGGTCCGTGGCATCTTAGCCGCCGGACTTGGAAAAGCAAAAACACAAATCAAAACTTGCAAATCGACAACTAGAAAGTACTCGATTGCAAAACAACTAGCTACTTACCTGTTGCTAGTAGTGTGGGAGGAGCTGCTACGCTTCCTCGCCACTGACCGAGTATTCCTTAGGCGCTCGGTTTGGGTATCAGCACTCGGAGTGGGCTGTGCTCCCCATCACTCCTTTCCCCAGATGCTGCCTCATCTGCACAACCAAGGCTAGACATCAGTACTATTTATATGAAACCTCATATGAGCATACTAAGATTTGATTAACAGATTGAGGAAATTGAGAGAACAAAAGGGCGAATAAAGGCCTGGTAGCGAAGGACTACTCTTAAAGCGATATAAGTCCTCCTACAGAAAGCAAATCCTATCAGATTTACACTATGGTAAAGTACTCGATTTCTACGTATCGACTACTCTTATCAAGTACCTGCCTCGGTGGATTCTCAGCAGAAAAGGTATTAGGAACAATTAGAACTTTCTTTACATTCCTCAGCAGTCGTTGTACTCGACTAAATGCTACATCATCCGAGATCTCTTCCTTTGAGTATCTTGACGAATCAGCTGTTCCCTGATATTGGAATCCAAGTGATTCCCGAGCCTGTAATGGCTGGATCCTTCTCTTCATCTAGTCAAACACGACTGCTTCCCCAGTCAACATATTTTGCCTTACAACGGCAATTCATTCGAGTAGTTCAGAAACCTGACTCGCGTCGACTGGTTTTTTATTCCATTCAGGCCACTGGATTGGAGGGCCAGGAGTAATAGGTGGAAAGCATCCTGACTGGTTCTCGACATAGAACCACTTGGGTTTCCATTCGATCACCTTATTACTAAGACTATATGAGATATATTCTCTATGTTTCCCTTGCCTAAGTTGTAGACCCGCACCTCCTACTACATCTAAGACGAAGAAGTCGGGTTGAGGCTTCAAATGGAAAAAGAATCGGAAAAGCTCAAAATGTGGCTCGATGCCTAGGAAAGCTTCGCACAAATGCACGAAGATAGAAATATGAACAAAGGAATTTGGGGTCAGATGATGCAGCTGGATCTTGTAGTAGCGCAGGAGTCCAGAAAAGAAAGAAGAACAAGGAAACCCCAATCCCCGTTCCAAGAATGAGGTGAAAGCAACAACTTCCCCCGTATTTTCATACGGATGATCCTTCCCCAAGGCAGGACGCCATTGGACAGCAGATCTGGGAGACAAAAGGCATTGCTTTACCAAAGACTCTAAGTCAGATTGGGAACACTTACTTGTGTTCGAGCCTTCCTCTTGAGTGGCTCCGCAGCCACACCTTTCCCCTTGACTGCCTTCTTGGGTGCCATCCGAAAATCCATGGGTCGCTTCACATGCATACAATGGTGGAAATCCTAGGATGAGGATGGGGAGTGCAAGGGAAGAAAGAACTCTAGATCTAGGGGTTCGAGAGCGAAAACAGATCTAAGGCAGTGAAAACAAATGGCGACCGGTGGGGTAAAACCTAAGTTACCATTTCGTTTTATAATAGCGGTGGCAGAATGGTAAAAACCTTCAAGTAGGCCAACAATCCATTGCAAATCACGGAAACAACGGGATTTTAAAGAGACATTCCAGAAAACACTCTGGAAAAAGAAAACACTCACATCCCTAGTCGACTACTCGACTCTTCTTTCCTTAACTGGGATTACATTCCAGAAACAAGGGTAAGTACTCGACACAGTACAAGTACTCGACATTACAACTTGAGTACTTTTTATTACATAACTTTACAAATGACTCGGGTCTGCACGCACACTTTTTGGCTTCCTGGGAAGCCTGCTGTAGCTAGGTCAGCCTGAGGCCATGACAAAGTACAAACTTGTTATTCCCACTAAGGGAATAATGATACTTGTATTATGGGAGAAAAATTTCAAGAGTATGGAGGAAGATTACAGTAATCACCTAGCAAGTCCTCTTGTAGCATCTTTTGGAGAAACTTCTCCTTCTCCCAGAATATGATTGTGACAAGATTAAGGCCCCTTGCCAGAGATGCAGTTCTTGGGTGCTCACAACTCGGGAATCCCTAGGATGTGACACAACAAGACTCCACTCATCCCCCAAAATCCTGCCTCATTGGAATATGCAAGGACATGATGTCCAAAATGGATCCGAGGAGAGCATTGGGGATGTAGGAGGAGGCAGCAGAGACTTCTCTTGTCACTCGCAAGTTCTCTTCTAGCATCTTTTGTTGGAAGGAACTACGTAAAATTCAGGAGGGTGAGAGCAAGAACACCAAGGATAAGCCATGGCTGCTATACTTTGATGCTTCTGGCAAAGGTCTCTCTCCCACCTTTTATAGCCACAAAGGGGCTTACTGAAGGAAAACCCGTGACTCAACAGTGCACGTTTCACGGATGCATTCATGGACGCAGTCAAAGATGCAATAATGCAGATTTTCCAAACAGTAACGTCCCACGTGAGCACTGAATAAAGAGCCGTACATCCTGGGTTTTATTCCTGAAGTTATTTCGGGTGCAATCAGTGTGGCAGATCCAATTGTATCATTTTTCTGGGATTTTACCCGAAAAAGAGGTCTTTTGGATTCCGGATCTGATGAATCCTGCAAATAATTTGAAGGATAAAATCTGATGTCACGTCTTAAATCCTTAATTCCAAATCTATGCTCAGGGGCTACTCGCAGCAAAAGAGATTTTGATTTAAGGCTCGAGGGCTGCGGGATATAGGCATCAGAGATTTATTTTTCAAATTTTTTGAAAATAAAGAAGTAAAAGACTGAAGTGACCCTTAGCTAGATTCTGCGATTCAACCTAAGGCTCGGGGGCTACTCCATATGGAGCGCGAGTACTTCGCGCACCATATATGAACAAGATTTCGAGGCTTGAGCACCTCACAGCATTGGATCAAACAGAAGTACTTGGAGGACTACTCGACGTATCTAAAGGAAGGACCAGAAGCAACCAGAAGGATGCTTTGACTACATGAAGTACTCGTAGATGCCCAGCCAAGTACTCGATGCCTGCAGGACTCAGCTACGAAGAGCTCAGGGGCTTGTTAGACCTGGGGCAGCGGGACTGCTTATAGGCATAGAATGTTCTAGAGTAATGGATAGTTCATGGATGTACCTTACCTCTTTTGTAACTATTCGAATAGGCATAGAACTAGCTGATGTACAAAGGAAACAACCTGATCGTGTTGTAGTAGGACTCCAACTGTACTCGGCTAGGACTTTCCACGTAACCCTGTCCCCCCGGATATATAAGGGCTGGCAGGGACCCCCTCCAAAGGATCATCAACACTTAAGGCAATACAAACCACACAGGACGTAGGGTATCACACAAACTCGCAGCCCGAACCTGTCTAAATCTTTGTGTTCCTTGTACCATCGAGTTCCAGAGCAGTCGATCCCTACCTACAAACCCTACTACTAAGGGTATCCCTGAGCAGGCTTGGCAGTAAACATCGACAAAGGCTCCCAGTTCAACTGCCCACTTTGAGATTTGTCCGGTGGCATCCCGATTGTGGAGTATATCCGCCAATGGGAAGTCAGTTATTACTGAGATCTTGTACTCATCAAAATAGTGTTGAAGCCTCCTGGAGGTGATTAGAATTCCATACAGAACTTTCTGAATTGATGGGTATCTAACTTTTGATTCAGAGAGTACTTTGCTGATGAAGTAGACTGGTCTCTGGTCGCCGTAAGCATGGCCTTCCTTCGGACATTCGACTACTATTGCCGTACTGACTACATGAGTAGTCGCAGTGATGTAGAGGAGTAGTTCCTCGCCTGGTAGTGGAGCTGTAAGAATTGGCGGTGACTGGAGATGATGCTTAAGGTTCTCGAGTGCTTCTGCGGCTTCTGTAGTCCACTCAAATTTGTCTTGTCGCTTGAGGAGCTTGAAGTAGGGTAGACCCTGTTCGCCAGGCCTGGACAAGAACCGGTTCAAGGCTGCCATGCAGCCTGTAAGCTTCTGGACGTCCTTGATGGTAGCTAGAGCATCCATGGCCATCATGGCATTGATCTTCTCTGGATTAGCCTCGATTCCTCGGTTGCTGACGATGAATCCGAGTAGTTTTTCAGAGGGTACACCGAAGACACACTTGGTTGGGTTGAGTTTCCAGCGAAACTTTCGGAGGCTATTGAAGGTCTCTTCCAAGTCAGCGATGAATTGATCCTGGGTCTTGGTTTTGACGACGACATCGTCAACATAGGCTTCAACATTGCGATGTAGCTGATCAGGGAAATAGAGCTGTATCACGTGCTGGTAAGTGGCACCGGCGTTCTTCAACCCATAGGACATGGTCTTGTACGTGTATGCCCCATAAGGGGTGATGAATGTCGTCTTGATTTGGTCTTTTTCTTTCAAGGCAATCTAATGATAGCCTGAATAGTAGTCGAGGAAGGATAATAGGACACATCCTGCTGTGGGGTCGATTACTTGATCAATGCGTGGTAGCAGTGGCGGAGACTGACCAACCAATCAGGGAGGGCCGGCCTTCGGTAATTGAGAGATTAAATCAGTGAACAGTATCAAACTTATTGTTCATTCAATGGAGATTTTGGCTGGTAAGGGGGGCCAGAGCCCAGTTTGGCCTCTGAGAGGCTCCGCTCCTGCGTGGTAGCCCGAAAGGATCCTTTGGGCAATGCTTGTTCAGATCAGTGTAGTAGACACACATCCTCCACTCATTGTCGTTCTTCTACTGGACAAGTACAGGGTTGGCCAACCATTTGGGATGGTAGACCTCTTTGATGAACCCTGCTACGAGTAGTTTCGCCAGCTCCTTCTTGATGGCTTCTCGCTTGTCCGGGGAGAAACGCCGTAGCCGTTGCTTCATTGGTGTGGCTTTGGGGTCGACTTTCAGGGCATGCTCGATCAACTCCTTGGGTACCCCTAGCATATCCGCTGATTTCCATGCGAATACGTCTCGGTTGGACCTAAGGAAGTGGACGAGCTCGAATTCCTATTTGTCGCCCAAACCTGCTCCGATGATGGCTGTTTCGGAATCATCTCCCTCTTATAGCTGAATGGTCTTGGTGCCTACGTCACCGGTTGGCTTAACCGGCGACTGGCTTAGCTTCTTGGAGGGCATCGAGTCCTTTTTGAGTGAGAGTTCCTTGGCGGCAGCAAGTATTTCGCTGATAGAGCTAGGAACTCGAATTGTGGCAGCATGATCTATTGCTTCCTTGTCGCACTCGAAGGACTTGATGTGACACCCCGTCCTACACATAGTACAAGAGAAGTTGAGAATCTCTCTGGTGAAACAGAAGAATTATGCTTTAGTTCCTTTTTCCCGGATTTATGTGACATTTATCTGGAGTTAGCCGCAGTGATGTCTGCGCAATGTTGTCTAAATGAGATAGAACCTTAAATAGTGGAGTTTTTCTCTTTTCCTTGACCTTACAAATCTGTGTTTTCCTCTTTACCCAGCTCAGATGTCGGCAGAACAAAAAGACCTTGGAGTCAGTGCAATGGGTGATGGTGAGAAAGTTTGCCCGTGTTGTCAATTCTATGGCGTTCCTTGTCGTCAAGCTCGTGCGACTGAAGATGAAGCTACAATTAGGAGGAACCAGAGGTTGTTCTCCGGTACGAAGAGAAAGAGGTCTCATCAAGAGCAGCTGACAGAGGGTTCCCTTTTCCTCGACGGTCCATCGGTCGATGAGCTACAGACTATCCAGAAGAGAAATGATCCTGAGTGCTCTAGAGATACACAGGTCAGGAACCAAGCACTCTATGATTATGTTGATGGGTTGACTATCACTATGAATGTGATCCAGCCACGCGGTCGCAAGGAGTCCAAAGAGCAAGCAGCAGAAATAATGCAAGATGTGAGGATAAGCTCACAGGGAGGTCAACGAAGTAGCGCCATTCACCGCCACCGCATGTGCTACAAATGCGGGCAGAAAGGTCATTATGCTAAAAGTTGTCCAGCACCTCAGGCTCCACGGCAGGCAGGACAGCAGGGGCGCCCAGCCCAACCCAGGGCACCACGACAGGGGAAGGTGAACCACGTGACGGCCAAGTCAGCTGCTGAGGCTCCTAATGTGGTTATTGGTACATTCATGGTCAACTCTTATCCAGCTATGGTGCTTTTCGATACCGGTGCTACCCATTCTTTCATTTCCAAGTCATTTGCCGAGCAGCATCGTATACCAATTTCTTGTATGAGGACAGCTATGATAGTTACTTCACCTGGGGGCCAGATACACACATGCTCTATATGCTCCAGAGTTAGAATTGTTATAAGGGGGGCAGAATTCCGCACTGGTTTGATCGTCATTGATTCCTCAGGGATAGATGTGATTTTGGGCATGGAGACCCTTACCAGATGGGGAGTCCGTATTGATTGTGCTCAGCGGACAGTTCACTTGTCAGCATCTGATGACCAAGAGGTGACAGTCAGTGCTACGGAGTCTTTTGGTTTTCTTCATCAGATGGAGGCTAGACCCACGGATGGTATTCGCGTGGTGTCTGAATGCCCGGATGTCTTTTCGGAGGACTTGCCAGAAGAAGGAAGAGGAGTTGATGAAGACCTATCCTGATCTCTTTGCTAGCCAGCCCAGAATCTCGGGACGAGATTCCTGTAAGGGGACGTTGATCCATCTGAGGAGCCCCAGTACCAGTACCCGGAGCAGCCGTCTTCCGAGCACTTTGAGCAGCAGCCAGAGCAGTACGAGGAAGGCAAGTATAACATGAACAACCTATCATCTTTAAATACAATTTCATACTGCATTTTAATACTGTATGCCTATAAGGACATTCCTAGCCAATTTATATCCTTAAATATACCTTTGGGTTGCATTTTGGTTAGTTGTGCTAGGTTGCTGCGCTATAACACACTCTGGTCCTTTTTAATTAAATTGATTAATGGTTTACTTGAATTTAATTCTGAGAGTGGCACTCTGTGTGGCTCACTTCTCGTTAAAACTGGTTTTGTTAGAAACATGGTTTAGGGGGCCAGCACGGTGCTTAGTGCTTGGTTGGCCACTCTCCATAAGGACCGGTTCATAGAGCGACAACCTGGGACAACAGCGCTACCACAAGGCTAGAATGGGATAGACTTGGCGTAATAATTAGATCTTTTTGGTTTGGAGTAACTTACCTGCGGGGCAAGAGTAGTAAGCTTCAATGGTCCCTGCTCCTCCGGCTTGGTCTGTGCTACGTGCTTGTACCCCTGGAGGTGGGCCCCATCGTCGCCGACCTAACTCTCGCGGTTACGCCTTACCAACGAGATTCTTTTTAAAGGCCTCGTAGTGAGTCGCTGGCCATCTCACCTAAGGAAGTGTGATGAACAACTGGCGTAGCTCACGACTTGTGGGTAAAGATGTGCAACCTCTGCAGAGTGTAAAACTGGTATACTAGCCGTGCTCACGGTTATGAGCGGCCCAGATCCTCCTTTTGATTAGTGAAGTTATCTCCTTCCGACGAGGGAGGTGCTTCTCGGGGTTACCTTGGTGGCTGGTCGTGGTTTGGTTCTCAGTAGTATCATAATTAATTCTGATTAATTACTATGTAACTGGGTTAATGGTAATTCATCAATTCGTAGTAAATAGTTTTAATAAAATTTTGCCAACACTTAAAAGCTAATGCAGTTGAGTCAGCCAGCCTAGAGCTTCATAGTTTGTGTTATACTTGTTGAGTACAAGTTGTGTACTCACCCTTGCCTCTTCTCTACTTTTTCCTCTTGGCTACGCTACTGCTGCTCAGTTCCTGCCGACACGAGGGAGTTCGTCCAGCGCTACCAGGACTACGAGGACTTCTAGGTGCTTCGTCTCCCAGTCGACGTCCCTGTGGCGCCCTGCTTCAGCTTCGGAGAGCTTTTATCGTATTTTGTACTTCGCTTCCGCTGTATCAGACATTTTGTCATTAATGTAATAAATAACATTCGTATTCGCTTTATTATATCTTTTTACGTGATATGTGCTATGATATACTGTTCATTCTGTTGTATATACGTGTGACTTGATCCTGGCACGTATATGATTGCTCGGTTTATGTTCTCTTATAAACCGGGTGTTACAGAGTGGTATCAGAGCCGTATCGACTGTAGGACGAAGCCTAGATAGCACTGGTCGAGTTTTAGGACTTCTTCTCTCCAATCCTTGCCTGCTGGAACTATTTTACTATTATACCCCTTGACTTCTATGACTTTTACCCTTCTGCCTTGATTTTTCTCTCTGAAGAATAGTTTTCGTAGATTTGGCCTGAATCAGTCATCTGACTACCATGAGTATTAGCTAGGTGACCCTTTCATAATAATACGATAGCACGTTCTGCGACGCATTGTGTTAGTCGAGTCTATTGCTAAACTCGGCTAAGTCGTGAAAATTGTCTGCTTGTTATTATGCTACATGTTTGATTTGGATTTTTGACTGATTGCATAGTTTAGTAGTTTAAATTTGTTTAAAGAAAATCACTTTTATGTTAAAGTTAACTAATTAATAAAATGAGTTAGATCGTTGGGGGTAAAACCATCCACTCTATCCTCTCTATCTTATCCTGCCTTGGGTTTCTTCTATCTTACTTGTTGAGAAGAAGGATAGTGCGAAGAGGATGTGATATCCAGGGATCACCGACAAGGACGTCACCGACGAGGACGTCGGTTTCTGTAAGGGGGTAGGGATGTGACACCCCGTCCTACACATAGTACAAGAGAAGTTGAGAATCTCTCTGGTGAAACAGAAGAATTATGCTTTAGTTCCTTTTTCCCGGATTTATGTGACATTTATCTGGAGTTAGCCGCAGTGATGTCTGCGCAATGTTGTCTAAATGAGATAGAACCTTAAATAGTGGAGTTTTTCTCTTTTCCTTGACCTTACAAATCTGTGTTTTCCTCTTTACCCAGCTCAGATGTCGGCAGAACAAAAAGACCTTGGAGTCAGTGCAATGGGTGATGGTGAGAAAGTTTGCCCGTGTTGTCAATTCTATGGCGTTCCTTGTCGTCAAGCTCGTGTGACTGAAGATGAAGCTACAATTAGGAGGAACCAGAGGTTGTTCTCCGGTACGAAGAGAAAGAGGTCTCATCAAGAGCAGCTGACAGAGGGTTCCCTTTTCCTCGACGGTCCATCGGTCGATGAGGTACAGACTATCCAGAAGAGAAATGATCCTGAGTGCTCTAGAGATACACAGGTCAGGAACCAAGCACTCTATGATTATGTTGATGGGTTGACTATCACTATGAATGTGATCCAGCCACGCGGTCGCAAGGAGTCCAAAGAGCAAGCAGCAGAAATAATGCAAGATGTGAGGATAAGCTCACAGGGAGGTCAACGAAGTAGCGCCATTCACCGCCACCGCATGTGCTACAAATGCGGGCAGAAAGGTCATTATGCTAAAAGTTGTCCAGCACCTCAGGCTCCACGGCAGGCAGGACAGCAGGGGCGCCCAGCCCAACCCAGGGCACCACGACAGGGGAAGGTGAACCACGTGACGGCCAAGTCAGCTGCTGAGGCTCCTAATGTGGTTATTGGTACATTCATGGTCAACTCTTATCCAGCTATGGTGCTTTTCGATACCGGTGCTACCCATTCTTTCATTTCCAAGTCATTTGCCGAGCAGCATCGTATACCAATTTCTTGTATGAGGACAGCTATGATAGTTACTTCACCTGGGGGCCAGATACACACATGCTCTATATGCTCCAGAGTTAGAATTGTTATAAGGGGGGCAGAATTCCGCACTGGTTTGATCGTCATTGATTCCTCAGGGATAGATGTGATTTTGGGCATGGAGACCCTTACCAGATGGGGAGTCCGTATTGATTGTGCTCAGCGGACAGTTCACTTGTCAGCATCTGATGACCAAGAGGTGACAGTCAGTGCTACGGAGTCTTTTGGTTTTCTTCATCAGATGGAGGCTAGACCCACGGATGGTATTCGCGTGGTGTCTGAATGCCCGGATGTCTTTTCGGAGGACTTGCCAGAAGAAGGAAGAGGAGTTGATGAAGACCTATCCTGATCTCTTTGCTAGCCAGCCCAGAATCTCGGGACTGAGATTCCTGTAAGGGGACGTTGATCCATCTGAGGAGCCCCAGTACCAGTACCCGGAGCAGCCGTCTTCCGAGCACTTTGAGCAGCAGCCAGAGCAGTACGAGGAAGGCAAGTATAACATGAACAACCTATCATCTTTAAATACAATTTCATACTGCATTTTAATACTGTATGCCTATAAGGACATTCCTAGCCAATTTATATCCTTAAATATACCTTTGGGTTGCATTTTGGTTAGTTGTGCTAGGTTGCTGCGCTATAACACACTCTGGTCCTTTTTAATTAAATTGATTAATGGTTTACTTGAATTTAATTCTGAGAGTGGCACTCTGTGTGGCTCACTTCTCGTTAAAACTGGTTTTGTTAGAAACATGGTTTAGGGGGCCAGCACGGTGCTTAGTGCTTGGTTGGCCACTCTCCATAAGGACCGGTTCATAGAGCGACAACCTGGGACAACAGCGCTACCACAAGGCTAGAATGGGATAGACTTGGCGTAATAATTAGATCTTTTTGGTTTGGAGTAACTTACCTGCGGGGCAAGAGTAGTAAGCTTCAATGGTCCCTGCTCCTCCGGCTTGGTCTGTGCTACGTGCTTGTACCCCTGGAGGTGGGCCCCATCGTCGCCGACCTAACTCTCGCGGTTACGCCTTACCAACGAGATTCTTTTTAAAGGCCTCGTAGTGAGTCGCTGGCCATCTCACCTAAGGAAGTGTGATGAACAACTGGCGTAGCTCACGACTTGTGGGTAAAGATGTGCAACCTCTGCAGAGTGTAAAACTGGTATACTAGCCGTGCTCACGGTTATGAGCGGCCCAGATCCTCCTTTTGATTAGTGAAGTTATCTCCTTCCGACGAGGGAGGTGCTTCTCGGGGTTACCTTGGTGGCTGGTCGTGGTTTGGTTCTCAGTAGTATCATAATTAATTCTGATTAATTACTATGTAACTGGGTTAATGGTAATTCATCAATTCGTAGTAAATAGTTTTAATAAAATTTTGCCAACACTTAAAAGCTAATGCAGTTGAGTCAGCCAGCCTAGAGCTTCATAGTTTGTGTTATACTTGTTGAGTACAAGTTGTGTACTCACCCTTGCCTCTTCTCTACTTTTTCCTCTTGGCTACGCTACTGCTGCTCAGTTCCTGCCGACACGAGGGAGTTCGTCCAGCGCTACCAGGACTACGAGGACTTCTAGGTGCTTCGTCTCCCAGTCGACGTCCCTGTGGCGCCCTGCTTCAGCTTCGGAGAGCTTTTATCGTATTTTGTACTTCGCTTCCGCTGTATCAGACATTTTGTCATTAATGTAATAAATAACATTCGTATTCGCTTTATTATATCTTTTTACGTGATATGTGCTATGATATACTGTTCATTCTGTTGTATATACAGTGTGACTTGATCCTGGCACGTATATGATTGCTCGGTTTATGTTCTCTTATAAACCGGGTGTTACACTTGAGGAGGTCTCCTTGCAGGGAAAGTACTCCTGTATTGCCTGACATCTTGAGGAGCAGGTACACATAATGTGGCACTGCCATGAACTTGGCCAGCGCAGGTCTTCCCAGTATGGCGTGGTAGGAAGATTCGAAGTCGGCTACTTCGAACTTGATGTACTCTGTCCGAAAGTTTTGTTCTGTACCAAATGTGACCGGAAGTGTGACCGAGCCAATTTGTGTAGAAGAATTTCTGGGAACGATGCCGTAGAACGGGGCCTTGCTTGGAGTGAGCAGAATCATGTAGTTGAGACCCATCTTAGCCAATGTGCTTGCAAAGATCAAGTTGAGCCCGCTTCCACCGTCAATGAGTACTCGGGTAAGCTTGGATCCTTGGACAACTGGATCGAGTACTAGCGGGAATTTACCTGGCTCAGAGAAGTGTTGACGGCCATAAATTCACATTTTGGCCATCAACTTTCGGGAATAACATGAGCTTTACACGATGTTCCATTCATATTTTATTTATTTCTAGAGAGTTCCACAAGTTTTGGATGAGTTATGATTGCAGGAGTAGGTGTACCAAAAATGAGTAGAAATGGGCAAAATCCCAGGCCAGGCGGCCTCTCCTAGGCCGGCCGGCCTGGCACCTTCAAGAACACAGCCCCGGCTTCAATCCAGTGGCAATGAGACACATTCATAAGGCTCTGAGTCGAGGGTTGGGCCTTGGTTCAATTAGATACACCGAAAGACATTAACATTGGTCCAAAGAGCCACAAGGCAGCCCAAAATCCAAAGTAATCCAGCAACCTAATTCCCTGGACAATGCATGAAGGCAGAGTGAAGCATCGGCAAAACAAGAGGCCGAGATGGGCCATAGGGAGGCCAGCCAATCAGCCTGGCACATGCAAGCGTGAAGCCAACACAACTGTCAACCGTCTCTAGGAGAAGGTCAGAGCCATTGTCCGAAGGTCGGTGGCCACGTGGCGGCACCCCCAGGCCGGCCGGCCTAGGGGAGGCTGGTCGGCCCCACTTGGAGGCCTCTTGGCACATGCAAGCGTGAAAGCAAAGCATAACCGTCTCACCTACTTTCAACCGATGCTATCTGCAATACCGGCCGTGAACCGACCTTGGAAGACTATAAATAGAGGGCAACATCCATCACTTCAACACACACCATTGGAGCTCTTCTCTTTCACTTGTACTTTCTAGAGTAGGCTAGTAGCTTGGGAGTTAGAGTCGAGTCGAGCTTGCTCGGGATTCCATAGTCATCGGAAGTCTGGTATAGCTCTTGTATCTTTCTTTTGACATTATTAATATAAGTTATCTTTTTTACTTTTCTGAGTCAGCTTTACTTTCCATAGTCTTTCATTTACTCAAGTCTGAGGTTCAGCTTGAGCATGGAAGTTGTCATTTAGCTTAGGCTAAGTTATCTTTCTTAGTGATCAAGAACTTATCTTATGGGTTTTCTCGCCCGGACTAGAGTATCTCAAGTTAGTGCTCTAGGCTGAGGGGGATTTCTCTCGAAGGCCTCGAGAGAAATCCTAACACCGAGTGTAGACGTGGTGTCTGACCTTAGTGTTAGCTAGAAAGTGTGTTCCACCCCACGGAACCGTTGTGGTAGTCGATAGATGGTGACAGCCCTTTCCGTCCTTTGTAGTCCACCACGTTCGGGTGTTTTCATAGCAGTAGTGTAGGTTGCCGTTGGACTCCCCTCTCATCCCTTTCTGAAGTCCTTCCTCTTCCAGCCACCGAAGTAAGCTCTGCTTTCCCAAGAAATAGTGGGGTTTAGTCTGATCTAGAGAGGCTAGCTTGATTATTCAGAAGTGTATCAGGAGTCTTATCTTGCTCATTGTCCTCCCAGCTGCTACGTCTGTAAGGATTAGAATCGCCGTGTGTCACTCGGTCAGTGTCAGACCCGGGGCAGCGGGGCTGCTTATAGGCATAGAATGTTCTAGAGTAATGGACAGCTCATGGATGTACCTTACCTCTTATGTAACTACCTGAATAGGCATAGAAGTAGCCGCGGTACAAAGGAAACTACCCGATTGTGTTGTAGTAGGACTCCAACTGTACTCGGCTAGGACTTTCCATGTAACCCTGTCTCCCCGGATATATAAGGGCGGGCAGGGACCCCCTCCAAACAATCATCAACACCTAAGGCAATACAAACAACCACACAGGACGTAGGGTATTACGAAACTCGCGGCCTGAACCTGTCTAAATCTTTGTGTTCCTTGCACCATCGAGTTCTAGAGCAGTCGATCCCTACCTACAAACCTTACTGCTAAGGGTATCCCTGAGCAGGCTTGGCGGTAAACAGTGACTGCTGGTGCGCCAGGTAGGGGATTCGGTGTGTTCACCAACGAATTTGATGGCCGGATCAAGCAACGCCAGTAACGTGCCAGAGGGCACAACCCTTGTTTTCAGTTCCTGGGCATGCACAGCTGATGGATCGGGCGGCTTCTCCAGCCACCTTGTCACGCCTAACTCGCCTAAACCGAAAACCATCTCCCAACTCGCCGACATCCACGATTCTGTGGATCTCGACAAACAAAGAGTTCTACCTGAACTCGACTCAGACAACCCAGAAAACGTGTCAACTCCAACTCGAACTCTCGGTTCAGTCGAGTTCGACACAAACTCTGACTCTGAAAAATCCCACTTTTCTGAAACTCTCGGAAAATACTTGACTTGTCTCAAGTCGCTCAAATGTCCAAAGGTCAACAACTCAGAACTACTCGACAAAGTGGATAGAGTTTCATGATCGATAAAAGGATGTATTAAACTTGCAGAAACTACTCTCAGCTCATCTACATCACAATAAAACCCTGAAGCATTGAACCCGCCACGAAAAAGGTCGGGCGATATACTCTCAGGGATTGATCGAGTGGATTCTAAGCTCGCCGACTGCATAAAACTGGCTGAAAGCACTCTGCAAAACACTAAGCAGGAATCGGGAGGAGGAATCTGCGGGGGATCTGGTTTGACAAACCCCCGGCCTGTTCGGTTGGGACCGTCTATCTTCAGAATACCTCAGAAACCTTCACCTGAACAAGCCGAGTCCCAGTTCGATCAGGATTTCGATCAATTCATGAACAGTCTCGACAACCTCGAACCATTTGATGATCTCGAAGACTGGTCAGATAATGTCGACTTGTTCATGGAGGCCATAGCCAACCCACCACAGCATGCTGATGCCCTCTGGGAACTGGCGAAACTTACAAAGGGAAAAGCCAAAGCTCCAGAATAATTCAGCGAATCTATTTTCGACAAACCCTGGATCAAGGAGCCTGAAGGGCTAACTCCCACTCAATCATGGCTACACTGGATGAATGAGAGTGCCCTCCGTGTTGAGATGGGCATCCCGCTTCTCGCTCACCCAAAGCACAGATATTCTAAAATCGGTGGACTAACTGATTCCGAATCCGAGTACTCTTCCAACTCGGAGGGCACCTTACCTCTTTTGTAACTACCCGAATAGGTGTAAAACTAGCTACAGTACAAGGAAAATACCCGATCGTGTTGTAGTAGGACTCCAACTGTACTCAGCTAGGACTTTCCATGTAACCCTATCCCCCCGGATATATAAGGGCGGGTAGGGACCCCCTCGAAACACATCAATACCTAAGGCAATATGAACCACCACACAGGATGTAGGGTATTACGCAACTCGCGGCCCAAACCTGTCTAAATCCTTGTGCTCCTTGCACCATCGAGTTCCAGAGCCGCCGATCCCTACCTACAAACCCTACTACTAAGGGTATCCCTGAGCAGGCTTGGCGGTAAACACCGACAGCTGGCGCGCCAGGTAGGGGGCTCGGCGAATTCATCGGCAAGTTCGATGGTCACCTTCGGTTTCTGCACCATGACGCCTCCCCGTGGCGCCACCTTCATCTTCGGCTTGTGGGCCTGCGTCGCCAATGGATCGGACGGCTTCGACTACCACCTTACCAACTCTCCCACACCGAAGACCTCTACATCGGAAGATCCCAACAAGCTCGCCAGATCTTACAATCACGGTGTCATGTTGCTTCCCGACCTCGCCAAGGAGATCGAGGCAAAACTCGAAGACAATTCGAGTTCCACTCAGTCTCAGATTGATCTCAGACCAAAATATACTCGGATTGAAACTCTTCTTGCGCAACCCGTCTTCGGTCTGCGCAATTCATCGTCTGCTTACAAATAGATGATCAGATCCTTCTATGAAAACCTGTGAGAAGTCGCCAACATTGATGATCTCCCGTTCCAATAGGGCACTCCCCTCATAACCGAGAGGGAAACTGGGTCTGGTGGCACTGTCCTAGCTGATTACAAGTCAGACCTCGAAAGCTTCTCTCACGAACGTTTGGTTCCCGTGATCATCCAACCCGGAGGTGCTCCTAGCCAGAACGATCCAAACGAAGCCTTGGATCAGATCTCAGCAGACAATCTGACTCAAGATGCCCCACAAGACGAAGACGAAGCCACTCGCACAGCCTACAGGGCAAGGAATCAACGTAAAGAGGAGCGCAGGGCTCGTGCGGCTAAACGTGCTCGTATTCCACCACGCAACCTCAACGATGAATTCAACAATGTCGCGAATCCTGTCTTCAGGACACCAATCACTATGATGACAAAAGCAACCCTGTGACTCATGACGATGCCCCGAAATCCAGAGTTAGAGAGAGTCATAAATCTCACTAAGAATGCTGTTGACAACTCGAGAGATAGAACTCACTGTCCTCGCTCCACGACATGCGATCAAGGGCTACTGCAACAGTCATACCTCAGGCAAGTCGTACTCCCGGAGACCACAATCGTCAACAACAGCCGGAGCAGCAAAACCAAAGAAATCAAGAAGATCAGGAGGCTGCGAGCAGTCATCGCCCTAGGGGTGACCAACCACCAGCAAACCAAGCTCCTGGACCTCAGCCAAACCGCAACAACAACAACCGTGGGCACAACAGGGAAGAGGTAGCCGACTCCATCGTGGATGCACGTTATATCATCAATGCAAGACGCAGAGCATAGCTTGCGGACAATTCCGACTGCTTCCAAGCCCTGAGCAAGGCTTTCGACAACATCGAGTTGCCGAAGGACTTCAAGCCTACGAACATCACAAAAGTACGATGGTAAGCAAGACCCTGCTCAATGCTCACGTTTATACTCGACCGCTTTTAGTGTTGCAGGGGGAGACACCAACGCCAAGGTTCTCTACCTCCCGATGGCTCTGGAGCCCGCACCTCTCACATGGCTCGAAAGCTTGGCGCGCGAGTCAATCCACTCGTGGGAGGACCTCAAGAAGGCATTCGTCGACAACTTCCAAGGGTCGCTACACCGAGTAGCTACTCACCACGTCCTGTCCATGATCAAGCAGGAGCAAGGTGAGTCGAACAGATCCTACGTCAAGCGCTTCTTCGACACAAGAACCACTATCCCCAATGTCGTCGACGACGACGTCTTCAACTACATCCAGAGCGGCATCACTGTCCAGTCACTATATCGCGACTTCGGGCATAATTGCCCAAAAATAGTGGTAGACCTCCGAGACATGATGCAACATTGGGAAGATGAAGAGGAGTAGGAACACAGTCGTTTTCCTCGCCGCAACAACGACAACAATGGGAAGCGCCACAACGACCGTGGAGGGCCCAGCATCCAGCAGTATCCTACGTGCAAGCGAAAGCCTGACGATACAATCGGCACTATGGATCGCACACCGCGCGGTAAGAAGGGCAATAAGCCGCAGGACCAGTTCGACAAGATTCTCCACAACAAGAGATGCCCAATCCACCCCAAGGGCAACCACTCGATGTGGGAGTGCACGATCCTGCACAAATCCTTCCAGTCGGCACCTGCAATCGCTCCTAAAAAAGAACAAGACAAAGATGACGAGAACGACAAGAAAGACCACGACGGTTTCCAACAACAGCAAAATGTCGTCAACGTCATGTTTTGAGGAGATCCTAGCTTCTCCAAGCGAGCTCAGAAGCTCCTACTCAGAGAAATCCTCTCAGTCGAGCCAGCAATTCAGAGGCCACTCAAATACAGCAAGGTCCCCATTACCTTCTCTAGGGAGGATCAATGGACCAGCTTACCCGAACCTGGAAAGTTCCTGCTAGTACTCGATCCAGTCGTCCAAGGCTCCAAGCTCACGCGAGTTCTCATCGATGGCGGAAGCGGGCTCAACCTGATCTTTGCAAGTACATTAGCAAAGATGGGCCTCAACTCTACGAGTCTGCTTACTCCAAGCAAGGCTTCATTCTACGGCATTGTCCCCGGGAATTCTTCTATGCCAATTGGCTCAGTCACCCTCCCAGTCACATTTGGTACAGAACAGAACTTCCGGACATAATATATCAAATTCAAAGTAGCCGACTTCGAATCTTCCTACCATGCTATCTTGGGAAGACCCGCGCTAGCCAAGTTCATGGCAGTACCACACTATGTCTACCTGCTCCTCAAGATGCCAGGCAACACGGGAGTCCTTTCATTACGAGGAGACCTCCTCAAGTCTTTCGAGTGCAACAAGGAAGCAATAGATCATGCCGCTACTACCCGGGTCCCTAGCTCTGTCAGCAAAATACTTGCTGCTGCTAAGGAACTCTCACTCAAGGAGTCAATGCCGTCCAAGAAGCCAAGCCAATCGTCAGTTAAATCAACCGGTGATGTGGGCACCAAGACTATCGAGCTACAAGAGGGAGACGACTCCAAAACAGCCATCATCGGAGTAGGACTGAACGGCAAATAGGAACTCGAGCTCGTCAACTTCCTTAGGGCCAACCGAGACGTATTCGCGTGGTAACCAGCAGATATACCAGGGGTGCCCAAGGAGTTGATTGAGCATGCCTTGAAGGTCGACCCTAAAGCCACACCTAAAAAGCAACGGCTACGACGTTTCTTACCGGACAAGCGAGAAGCCATCAAGAAAGAGCTGGCAAAACTACTCACAGCAGGGTTCATCAAGAAAGTCTATCATCCCGAATGGCTCGCTAACCCTGTGCTCATCCAGAAGAAGAACAACAATGAGTGGAGGATGTGCGTCGATTACACCGATCTAAACAAGCACTGCCCAAAGGATCCTTTCGGACTACCACGCATTGATCAAGTAATCGACTCGATAGCAGGATGTGTCCTGTTATCCTTCCTTGACTGCTACTCAGGGTATCATCAGATCGCCCTGAAAGAAGAAGATCAGATCAAGACGGCCTTCATCACCCCTTACGGGGCATACGCCTACAAGACCATGTCCTTCAGGTTGAAGAATGCTGGTGCTACCTACTAGCGTGCGATACAACTGTGCTTCGCCGACCAGCTACACTGCAATGTTGAAGCCTATGTTGACGACGTCATTGTCAAAATCAAGACCCAGGATTAATTTATTAATGACCTAGAAGAGACATTCAACAGCCTTTGGAAATTCTGTTGGAAGCTCAACCCAACCAAATGCGTCTTCGGCGTACCCTCTGGAAAACTACTCAGATTCATTGTCAGTAACTGAGGAATCGAAACCAATCCAAAGAAGATCAACGCCATTGTGGCTATGGATGCCCCAGCTACCATCAAGGACGTCCAAAAGCTTATAGGCTGCATGGCAGCCTTGAATCGATTCTTGTCCAGGCTCGGTGAACGGGGCTTACCCTTCTTTAAGCTCCTAAAGTGACAAGATAAATTCGAATGGACTACAGAAGCCGTGGAGGCACTCGAGAGCCTCAAGCATCATCTCCAGTCACCGCCGGTTCTAACAGCTCCTCTACCCGATGAGGAATTACTCCTCTACATCGCTGCGACTACCCATGTAGTCAGTACGGCGATAATAGTCGAACGCCCGGAGGAAGGCCACGCCTACAGTGTTCAGAGACCAGTCTATTTCATCAGCGAAGTACTCTCTGAATCAAAAGTTAGATATCCATCAATTCAGAAACTTCTATATGGAATTCTAATCACTTCCAGGAAGCTTCGGCATTATTTCGACGAGTACAAGATCTCAGTCATAACTGACTTCCCATTGGGGATATACTCCACAATCGGGACGCCACTGGATGAATTTCAAAATGGGCAGTTGAACTGGGAGCCTTGGAAATCAACTTCAAGCTAAGAACAGCAATCAAGTCACAGGCATTAGTCGACTTCTTAGCGGAATGGCGGGAAAACCAAATTCCAGCACCCCAGAACGTCCCAGAACATTGGGTGATGTATTTTGAAGGCTCACTCAAGCTCGACGGAGGCGGCGCGGGAGTCCTATTCATCTCCCCCAAGGGAGAGCAATTGAAGCATGTGTTCCAAATCCTGTTTAAGGTTTCCAATAACGAAGCTGAATATGAGGCACTGCTACATGGCCTTCGACTAGCAGTTTCTCTTGGCATCAGGCGACTACTGGTTTACAGTGATTCTCTACTCGTCGTTCAACAAGTCAATAAAGAATGAGATATCAACAAGGATACAATGGACGCATACGTCAAAGAAATCAGAAAGCTCGAAAACAAGTTCTCAGGATTGGAAATCCACCACGTGGACCACGACAATAACGTGGGAGCCGATGTCCTCTCCAAACATGGATCTACTCGAGCAGCTGTCCCACCGGTAGTCTTTGTCCATGAACTTCATCATCCATCTGTCAAGGTACCAAGCCAACAAGTCGCCGACATGGGGGCTCCGGCCACAGTCAGAGAAATATTGATGATTGAAGAAGATTGGCGCACCCAGTTTATCGATTTCATCAAAGAATTCAAGCTTCCTCCGCAAGTTGATCCTAAAAGCGCTGAAGCTGCCCGTATCATCAGGCGTAGCAAGGGTTTCATCCTCGTTGGCGACAACCTATACAAGCACTCTGCTTCAAGCATTCTCATGAAGTGTGTTACCTCCGAAGAAGGCAAAGACATACTCAGAGAAATACACGAAGGAGTTTGCGGCTATCACGCCGCATCAAGGATACTAGTCGGCAAAGCTTATAGGTCAGGTTTCTTCTGGCCAACAGTTGTTTCAGACGCAGACGACCTTGTCAGATGATGCCTTGGCTGCCAGTTCTTTGGAAAAAAGACTCACATACCAGCACTGAACATGATAACAATCCCTCCATCTTGGCCATTCGTCTGTTGGAGTTTGGACATGATCGGACCATTAACTGTAGCTCTAGGAGGATTCAATCATCTGCTGGTAGCAATCGACAAGTTCACCAAATGGATCGAGTACAAGCCCATTGTCAAGATTTCATCCGATAGAGCAGTGGATTTCATCTCCGACATTATCCACCGATTCGGCTTTCCTCATACTATCATTACAGATCTCGGCTCTAATTTCATGTCACAATTTTTTTGGGATTTCTGTGACAACTCCTGCATTGAAGTCAAGTATGCTTCAGTCGCACATCCTCGGGCAAACAGTCAAGTTGAGTGTATCAATGGTCTAGTATTCGACGGCTTGAAGAAAAGACTCTACGATGCCAATACCAAGAAAGGTGGCAAGTGGATTCAAGAACTACCTCATGTAGTCTGGGGGCTGCGAACCCAGCCCAGCAAAGCAACTGGACAATCTCCTTTCTTCCTCATTTATGGGTCAGAGGCCATACTACCCGCAGATATCATGTGGAAATCTCCAAGAGTAGAAGCTTACCAAGAAGGAGAAGCAGATGAAGCTCAACAACTTGAGTTAGATTCGGTCAAAGAGGCTAGAGTCAATGCTTTAACTCAATCGGCTAGATATCTTCAAGGAGTCAGACGCTATCATGATCGCATTATCCAGCAAAGATCATTCAATATTGGAGATCTAGTACTTTGCAGGATTCAAGATGAGACAGGACTGCACAAGTTAAATTCTAGATGGGAAGGTCCCTTCATCGTAACCAAGGTTACAAGGCCAGGATCATACAAAATCACTGACGCAGATGGCAATGAGGTACCGAATTCCTGGAATATTGAGCACTTGTGCAAGTTCTATCCTTGATCCAAGCAATATAGGTGATGTCAGTTGATTTCTTTAATAAAGTGAGGGTACTTACTGGCATATCGACTACATTAAAGGCAATTTATCTATTTGACAGCATCACCAATTTAGGATAGCTTACAAAGTTTTCCATCAGGATAACTACACAAGCCGCATCCTTGTCCTTAATATAAGGGCACAACCTACTCGCCTAGCTCGAGAAGGTATTTGGATACCTTTACTAGCTGTCCATCTTGGGTAACCCGACAGAGTTCATCCTAACAGGTCAACTATAAGGAACTCCAGCCTTGTTATAAAGGAAAAACTAGTTGCTCGCTCGAGTATGTTATGGATACTACAACATTTTGTCCATCTTGGGCAACCCGACAGGGTTCGCCTTAACAGGTCAATCCTAGTAGTTACTCCAGTCTATAAGTTAGACACCTTATTTGCCTTGCTCGAGTAAGATTTGGATATCTTTTTGGCATTTACGTCTTGGATAGCCCGACGGGGTTCATACCTAACAGTTTTGCCTTAAGGATTACTCCAGCCCTTGGTTGCAGGACACCTTACTCGCCTTGCTCGAGTAAAGTTTGGACATCCCTTTGATATTTACATCCTGGGCAACCCGACGGGGTTCGTACCTAACAATTTTGTCTTAAGGATTACTCCAATCCTTGGTTAGGACACACTACTCACTTGCTTGAGTAGTTTATGGATACCTTTACAAGTTTCTCAAATCGGGTAGTTCGACGGGACTCATCTTAAATGATTAACTTTAAAGATCACTCCATGCGAGTATTTTACTCGACTAATTAGTTCACACTTATCCTACGGTATCAGACACACCAACAGGATACAAGTTATGAACAGTGACAAGAAATCATTATAGATTATAAGAGTTGTTACAAGCAGTCTACTCTACCATGTTCTTCAGAATCTCCTCAGAAATCACTTCCGATTCTTTACAATAGTCCAGAATTTCTCATCGTAACAAGTGGGAGCTATACCCTTAGCTACGGGAGCTAAGTTGAAGTGAGGCAAGATTTGACAGCTCCTAACATGTGGGTCAGATAATTTTTAGAGGTGACTGTCATGACATCAAAAATCTTTTGGGGAGCCTCTTCCAAACGCTCCACCAAGGACTTGTTACTCGACAACTCCTCCTCAGAATCAACCACATCCACAAGAGCTTGAGCTGCTGCTACTAGTCGAGTATGGTCTTCTGAAGAACCTAAAAGAAGGAGATCTTAGTAATCCTTGCCAAAGCAAAAGCAGGACAACAGATCGGATACTTACAGGCTTGAACAACCTGCAACTGCTTCTGAAGCCTGGAATTTTCTTCCTGCAGCTTTGATCATTCTTCTTCAAAGGACTTGATTTGGCGCTTCATGTCACAAATCTCCAGATGATGCTGTCGATTTGCTTCATAGAGCTTATTACGAGCAGCAAGGGATTCATCTAGTCGTTTGGCAATCATATCTTTCTGCTCTTCTAAGGTCTTTCGATTGTCTACGGTCTTGTACAGAGCATGAGACTTTAGGAAAGATCGATTGGCAACTTCCTGTGACACACAAGGCAAGTTTGATTAGACATCAATTAATACTCGATGAAGACAAGTAACGGCAAAAGATTTACCTTGGTAAATTTAAAGCACCATTGCATGCAGTCTGCATGTTTCTTCTTGTTGTCTAGAGACAACAGCGGATCATCAAACAGTTCTTTTTCCAACTCCTCCTAGGTTGACTGGGGCATAGATTGGAATAGTACTAGTCGAATGGTAGGACCTTTCGACCCTTCAACTTCATTACTTCTAGACCCACCAGCATTGGAGGCTCCTTCAATAGCCACAGGAGTAGATTCAGGGTTTGGATCATTTGATTTCTCAGCTGTGTCTACATTTGACAAATTGGCAGCTGGGGTCTCGATTAACCCAATTACAGGTGACTCAGGGGCTGATCGACTAGTTTCTTCTGAATCACTCGACACCCAATTGCGGAAGTCCTGAACTTGATCTTCCTCATACGCCAAAAGATGTTGGATCCTAGCCAAGCAATATTCTGAATAAGAGAGCTAAGGCAAATAGGATGAAATCAGTAGAATATCATATACTTACTGGCCGGCATCAAGACGAGGAACTTTTCTCTGCAACAAAGATCCGGGAGTCGCTTTCTGTTTCTTATTGTCACCAGAGTCAGCATCTGCAGAGGTTGGAGGCATACAATACCAGGACTCATAATTTTTCTGCAGAAAGAAGCAAAGAATTCGTCAGAAGATTAGAAATGTTAACTACAAGTACTTGATATAGTTTTCAAGACACATACCCATGCATTCTCGGGAGGATTTTGTGCCCAGAATAGCATTGGAAGCGTCAAAGACTTGTCAAAGTTGTCGACTACTTTGCAGCATCTCTTGACCACTTCAGACTGAGCCATTGGCTCTGGGGACATCCTAGTAGGGTCCTGTGTGCCTTCATATCTAAAGGCAGGATGCTTTCTGAGCTGGAGAGGTTGAACTCGACGACTAACAAATGAGTAGACCACATGATCTCCAGTGACTCGTTTGCCTTTGATAATGGAAATGACACGAAGAATGATTTTGACTTGCTTGCCACCAGGTTCTTTACTCGACCAGTTTTCTTGGACTTGGGGGCGCCAGCAACCCTTTCTGGAAGCGGGGATTCAAAATTTCCAACATGGAACCAGAACTTCTTCCATTCGGCTCCTTTACCCGCTGGATCATAAGCCAAGTACTCGCCTCGGGTCTCAAGACGGAGTACCAATTCACATCCCCCGACGACGGTAGGATTGGTCACATTGGGGACCGGCACAAGGAAGAAGAAATGTTGAAAAAGGTGGAAATTGGGAAGAATCCCAAGGAATGCCTCACATAAATGAGTAAAATTGGAAAGATGCAAGATGGATTGGGGAATGAGATGGTGAAATTGGATTCCCCAAAACTGAAGCAGTTTATAGAAATACTCTGACACAGGAAGAGCGAGACCACGTTCCCCAAAATCGCGGAACATAACGGTCTCAAGGGTACCTTCTATAGGATAATCTTCTCCTTCACCAGCACGCCATTGGATCACGCCCTGCGATTGGAGGAGACCCATATTCTCCAATTCTTGCACCAATGATTCAGACATCTTGCTTGTACGCCAGCCTGTGGACATATTGGCAACAGTTTCCTCTTCGACCTTGGATTTGTACTTCCTAGGAGCCATCTCAAAGTAACGTGTTTTGGCTCGGGGGCTACGAGAGGGGCTTTTGGAATCTGGCTGAACAGAGGAAAATGTGAATCTGAGTTTGACGACGACCAAGAGTTCAAAGGGTAAAACCCTTGGAAGTTTTCAATCGGCTTTATATGGTCTCAGGTGGCAATTTCGTGAATATTTGAGATGTCAACGGATTCTTTCCTTTTTAGGGAAGTTTTCACTTTTGCCATGAGTTTGCATTGATTCTTAAATCTAAACGGAGAGATTTAAATTCAAGACTCGGGGGCTACTCCATATGGAGCGCGAGTACTTCGTGTACCATATATGATCAAGATTTCGGGGCTTGAGCACCTCACAGCCTTGAAGCAAATGGAAGTACTTGGAGGACTAGTCGACGAAGCTGGAGGAAGAACCAGAGGCAACCAGAAGGATGTTCTGACTACTTAAAGTACTCGAAGATGCCCTGCCAAGTACTCGACGCCTGCAGAACTCGGCTACGAAGAGCTCGAGGGCTTGTCAGACCCGAGGCAACAGGACTGCCTATAGGCATAGAATGTTCTACTGTAAGGGATAGATCATGGATATACCTTACCTCTTTTGTAACTACCCGAATAGGTGTAAAACTAGCTGCAGTGCCAGGAAACTACCCGATCGTGTTGTAGTAGGACTCCAAATGTACGCCGCTAGGACTTTCCATGAGACCCTGTCCCCCCGGATATATAAGGGCGGGTAGGGACCCCCTCGAAACACATCAATACCTAAGGCAATACAAACCACCACACAGGATGTAGGGTATTACGCAACTCGCGGCCTGAACCTCTCTGAATCCTTGTGTTCCTTGCACCATCGAGTTCCAGAGCCGTCGATCCCTACCTACAAACCCTACTGCTAAGGGTATCCCTGAGCAGGCTTGGCGGTAAACATCGACACTCTTGAAAATATCGATTGAACTAGTCATCGGTACAATCAGACATTGCGCCCTTCCCAAGTGCATCAAGAGGAGTTGACGGCCAGTAAGAATTCACCAACCCGAGTACATGACCCACGTACTGACGGGTGGTTGCGGAGACATACCTTTCAAAGGCCTCGGGTACTTTACGAAGTCTCCCCGCCTGCGAGAGTGGTTCGTCTTCGTTCCCTTCAGGGATATCCATGACCTTGACTACTTGTTGGGCAGCATCACTCACTTGCCATAGCTCCACGAGCTCTCGCTGCATCGAGTCCTGCAATTCTGACAAGGTCTTGAGTTGCTGAAGAACCATCAAGGCCTCCCGGTCAGAGTCCTCCTTGATCTTCTTGAGCTTTTCAATCTCATCTGCGTTTCGGTAGATAAGAATCTTTAGATCCAGTACCAAGCTTTCCTGAATCTTTAAAGATTTTGCACAAGCTATGTACTCGATAAAAAGAAAATCTTATAAACACCAAGCAGATCAACTAGTCGATCGCATAATATATGCTAAAGACTAACCTTTTTTGGATTGGGAGAGCTTCTTAAGCTTCCCCTGGAGAGCAGTCTTCTCGGACGAGAGCGTTCTCACCCTCTCTTTCAGAGCATTCAGCTCTGTATCATCCTAGGCTTGGCCACCAACCCGCCCTAGTGCTTCCTGCAAAAATAAAAAGATCGGTATACTACTCGATCCATACTAAAGTATTCAAAGTATTCAATTAGTTACCTCTAGCAGCTTGAAAGCAAGTTCCACTTTCTCTCGCGGCAAGACTCTTCCCAATGAGACCTGGGAAGTACTCGGCCGCACTTCAGACACAGCCCTCTTGGGCACATCTTCAATCTTCCCTACAGTATTCCCTGTATTTTGGGAATCTAGAAGAACAGTATGCTACTTAATCAAATTAAGAGCAGAGAAAAGATACCTTTTTAAAATAATGTGGCACAAGTTTACCTATAGGGGTCTCCTCAGACAGCTTATCGTTCCCTCCCTCAAGAAGCTTCTCGCCATCATCCTCCTCTGGAAGCTTGTCGCTTCCACCATCCTCTGGAAGCTTCTCATTGCTCCTCTCGATGTCAGGCAACAGAGAATCCCGAAGCATGGAACTCACCATGTCTTCAGTCTCACGAGCACTCATATCAGGAGTACTCAGAGGCTTCTCCATTGCCAATTTGGGGGCTGAGTCATCCTCAGCATCTTCCCCAAGACCGTGTCGCTGAAAAAGCAAAGTAGTTATAGACTACTTGATATAAAGGTAAATCCTACAACTACAAGTTTCGAGGAACTTACGTAGGAGCTCTTTTCAGAGCAAGCCCCTTGTTGCCAAATTTGCAAGCAGGTTTCACAATTAGGGCCTGCTTACCCGGGTCACCGGCTTTTATCTACTTTGGAACTACTCGCCGGAAGAGTAGTCCCAGTCCCTTTTGATGAGTCCACTGTGGTGGAAGGGACGGTTTGTCCCACCACAGCATCATCCCCAGATGCTTAGGTCCGCGGCACTTTAGTCGCCGGACTTAAAAAGAAAAACTTGTCAAAATCATCAGATCAAAGACAAGATGTACTCGATTACAAAACAACTAGCTACTTACCTATCGCTAGCAGTTTGGGAGGAGCTGCGACGCTTCCTCACGACCGATCGAGTACCCCTGGGAAGCCCAGTTTGGGTATCAGTACTCGGAGTAGGGCTGAGCTCCCTGTCACTTCTCTCCCCAGTCGCTGCCTCATCTGCACAACCAAAGGCTAAACATTAGTACTGCTTATATGAAATCTCATATGAGCATACTAGTACTTGGTTAATAGATCGAAAAGTATGGAAGAATAAATGGGCGAATAAATGCCTGGCGGAGGAGGACTACTCTTAAGCTGCTCCACGTCCTCCTACAGAAAGCAAATCCTATCAGATTCACACTAAGGTAAAGTACTTGATCACTACATATCGACTACTCTTGTCAAGTACCTGTTTCGGAGGATTTGCAGCAGAGAAGGTATAAGGAACAACTGGGATTTTTTTTTACATCCCTTAGCAGTCGTTGTACTCAACTGAATGCTTCTTCATCTAAGATCTCTTCCTCCGAGTACCTTGATAAGTCAACTATTCCTTGATACTGGAAACCAAGTGTTTCCTGAGCCTATAACGGTTGGTCCTTCTCTTCATCCAGTCGAATACGACTGCCTCTCCAGTCAAATTATTTTGCCTTAGAATGGCAATTTGCTTGAGCAGCTCAGGAATCTGACTCTCGTCGACTGGTTTCTTATTCCACTCAGGCCATTGGATAGGAGGGCCTGAAGTAACCGATGGGAAGCTGTCCCACTAGTTTTGGACATTGTAACACCCGGTTTATAAAAGAACATAAACCGAGCAATCATATACGTGCCAGGATCAAGTCACACGTATATACAACAGAATGAACAGTATATCATAGCACATATCACGTAAAAAGATATAATAAAGCGAATACGAATGTTATTTATTACAATAATGACATAAATGTCTGATACAGCGGAAACGAAGTACAAAATACGAATAAAACTCTCCGAAGCTGAAGCAGGGCGCCACAGGGACGTCGACTGGGAGACGAACACCTAGAAGTCCTCGTAGTCCTAGTAGCGCTGAGCGAACTCCCTCGCGTCGGCAGGAACTGAGCAGCAGTAGCGTAACCAAGAGGAAAAAGTAGAGAAGAGGCAAGAGTGAGTACACAACTTGTACTCAACAAGTATAACACAAACTATGAGGCTCTAGGCTGGCTGACTCAACTGCATTAGCTTTTAAGTGTTGGCAAAATTTTATTAAAACTATTTACTACGAGTTGATGAATTACCATTAACCCAGTTACATAGTAATTAATCAGAATTATTCATACTATTATTGAGAACCAAACCGAAACCAAGCCACCAAGGTAACCCCGAGAGGCACCTCCTTCGTCGGAAGGAGACAACCCCACTAATCAAAAGGAGGATCTGGGCCGCTCATAACCGTGAGCACGGCTAGTATACCAGTTTTACACTCTGCAGAGGTTGCACATCTTTACCCACAAGTCGTGAGCTACGCCAGTTGTTCATCACACTTCCTTAGGTGAGATGACTAGCGACTCACTACGAGGTCGTTACAAAGGACACGTTGGTAAGGTGTAACCGCTAAGGAATCAGGCTCCGCAACGATGGTAACCACCTCGAGGGGGTACAAGACACACAGACCAGCCTCGTAGCCTGGCCACCATTGAAGCTCACCACCCCCCATGCCCCGTCGGTAAGTTACTCCCGAACCAAAATGGCCTAATTAGTAAGCCAAGACCGTCCCATTCCAGTCTTGTGGTAGCGCTGTTGTCCTAGGTTGTCGCTCTATGAACCGGTCCTTATGGAGAGTGGCCAACCAAGCACTAAGCACCGTGCTGGCCCCCTAAACCATGTTTCTAACAAAACCAATTTTAACGAGAAGTGAGCCACTCAAGCCACACAGAGTGCCACTCTCAGAATTTAATTCAAGTAAAACATTAATCAATTTAATTAAAAAGGACCAGAATATGTTGTAGCGCAGCAACCTAGCACAACTAACCAAAATGCAACCCAAAGGTATATATAAAGGATATAAAGTGGCTAGGAAAGTCCTTATAGGCATACAGTATTAAAATGCAGTATGAATTGTATTTAAAAGTGATAGGTTGTTCATGTTATACTTGCCTTCCTCGTACTGCTCTGGCTGCTGCTCAAACTGCTCGGAAGACGGCTGCTCCTGGTACTGGTACTGGGGCTCCTCAGATGGATCAACGTCTACTCACGAACACATGGCCAAAACAATGCACAATAATAAGCATACAAGCAAACACTAAGAAAAACTAAGAAACAGTACATCAATACATAAAAATAGCACACTAAACTAGTCTGAAACTATTCTACGCGTTACAACGATTGCGTGGACATAAAGAACGCCTAAATCGGAGCTAAAACGCATAAACTAGGCCTAAAACAAGTTCTAGGGGCTTATCTGCGATAAAAACTAAGTTTCAGGGGGTTTTCTGCAAAAATCGAGGGCTAAAACATAAATAAACATTAATTCTGGGGTCTAACTCGCAAAAGGGCAGGGGCTGGATGGCGGGTTCTATTTTTAATGAACTCAGGGGGCTAAGTGAATAAAACAGGGCCTCTGCGTAAATATTTTTGAATAAGGTCGGACTGCGGGTTGAATCTGAAAGACCCCAGGGTCTCTTTAGCAAAAAGCCAGGGCGAAGGGGTACGTTGAGATCTGGTCCGCTGAATATCGATCCAGCGGCTCAGATCTGCTGGCCTCGGGTTCTAATCACGAACGTCGATTTCAAATCGGGTGGCTGGGGTGAAAAGGGGCGCGTGAGGCGGTGGTGGGCTGCTGCCGGCGACGAATCCCGTGGCGGTGAAATGCTGGGCTCGCCGGAGTTCGGCGTTTCGTGTGCTCCTGGGCTCAAATTGACCCGTGCGAGGATCTGGGTGTTCAGCGCGGCACTACGAACACGCCTGGGCACCAAGCTGGGCTCGGGAAAGTCCGGAGCGGTGCTAGCAGCTGCGGCGGCGGGTCGGCGGAGCGAGGCTTCGCCGGCGCGTGCGTTCGGGCCGTGTTTGTGCCAAACCATGGGTGCAAAAAGAGAAAGCAGGTCGGTGTGGTGCTCACCTAGGCTCGAATTGAGCTGTGAAGGCGTGCAGAGTCGATGGCGTCGGTGACGAGCGGCGGCGCACCGGCGGGTCTCGGGGAGGTGGCGCCGTAGGGGTCCTCGGGACTCCTGGATCCCCACGTGTAGCTTCAGATTCGTGCTGCGAAACAAGGGGAGGGGTCAGCGAGACCAGAGGAAGACTGGGGGCACGGAATCGACCGGGCGGAGTTTCTCACCGGTGGTGGGTCTCGGTGGAAATCCAGCCGCTGCTCGGGCCTAACCTTCGATCAGGTGGCCCGGAGTGGTTCTGGACGTCGAGGCAAAGCTCCTGGGCGGCTTGGCCGGAGCTCCGGCGCGGCGGAGTGGCTTGGTCACGGCGGCGCAGGTGCTCTGCGCTGCGGAGCGAGGGAAGGCGGCGGCTAGGGTTGCGGCTGGATGTGGTGGTGAGGTTTAGGGCTCCAGGGTGGTCCGCCGGGTGGGTTTAAAGGGGCCGGGCGGGGATTGCGGCGGGATAGGGATCCCGGCGACCTTGCCGGTGATCTCAGGGGGGCGTTGCACGGAGCCGGGACGGAAGGAGAGAGAAGGGCGCTGACGCGCGGGCCCGGCGTGGCAGCGGGTAGGCGAGCGCGTGCGGGCTGAGGAGAGCGGGGCGTCGTGCGTAGCGGCCCGAGTGCTGTGCTGGGCTGCGGCGCGAAGCAGGCCGGGGTGGAGCGGCGAGTTGGGCCGGGCGGGGGGAGTGGCACTGCCGGCTGGGCCGGAGGCTGGGCCGCGCGTGAGAGAGAGGGTTGGGCCGCGGGAAAGGATGGGCCGGGTTGAGGTTTGGGCCGGGGTCAGGGGTTTAGCTGGGTTTTGGGTTTTGCCTTTTCTATTTCTAAACTTTTCTCCTCCTAATTCAAACAAGGTTTGAATTCAAATACAAATTTGAATTCAACCACACTCAAACAATTAAAGTTATGCACCAGCATGAATGCAACACAAAAATTTAAACCTATGATAAATTTTAATTACTTTGCGAGACAAAAATAAATTAAATGCAAGGCTAAACACATTAAACCTTAGAAATTTAAATAAAACCAATTAAATTTATTATTAAAAGCTGGAATTTAAATTAGGGTGTTACAGACATAGAACCACTTGGACTTCCATTCGATTACTTTACTGCTAAGACTATACGGAATATGCATTCTATCCTTCCTTTGCCTAAGTTGGAGACCCACACCTCCCACTACATCTAAAACAAAGGAGTCTGGCTGCGGTTTTAAGTGGAAAAGGAATCGGAAGAGTTCAAAATGGGGCTCGATGCCCAGAAAAGCTTCGCACAAATGTACGAAGATGGAAATCTGAACAATGGAATTGGGGGTTAAATGATGAAGCTGGATCCTGTAGTATCATAGGAGCCCAGAGAAGAAAAACGAACAAGGAAACCCCAATCCCTGTTCCAAATAAGATGTGAAAGTAATAATTTCCCCCCGTATTTTCATACGGATGATCCTTACCCAAGGCAGGACGCCATTGGATAACGGATCTGGGAACCAAAAGACTAGCCGAAACTAATGTTTCTAGGTCAGATTCAGAGCACTTACTCATGTTCCAGCCTTCTTCCTGGGTGGGTTCGGCAGCTGCACCCTTCCCCTTGCTTGATTTCTTGGGAGCCATCCGGAAATATACAGAGCGCTTCACGCGCATACACTGGCTAAACCCGAAAGGAGTGGAATTGGAGCAAGAGATGTAGATATGGGGTCTGGAAGGCAACAATAGATCTAAAGGCAGCGAATGTGAATGGTGGCTGGTGGGGAAAAACCTAGTTACTGTTTCATTTTATAATGGCGGTGCCAGCACAGTAAAAACACCCAACAGGCCAACAGTCTGTTGCAAATCGCGGAAAAAGCAGGATTTTCTGAGACATTCCTTTTTCTAAGATTACATTCTGGATAAAGAAAACACTCACATCCCTTGTCAACTACTCGACTCTTCTTCCCTCGACTGGGATTGCATTCCAGAACAAGGAAAAGTACTTGACACAGTACAACTACTCGACATTACAACTCGAGTACTTTTTCCTAACTGACTTTACAGCGACTCAGGTTTTCAGGCACACTTCTTGGCTTCCTGAGAAGCCTGCTCGGCCCGAAGCCGTGACAAAGTACAAAATTGTTATTCCCATTAAGGGAATAATGATACTCATATTCTGGGAGAAAAGTTTCAAGAGTATGGTGGCAGATTACAGTAATAGCCTCGCAAGTCCTCTTGTAGCATCTTGAGGAGAAAGTTTTCCTTCTCCCTGAATATGTTGTGACAAGATTAAGTCTCCTTACTAGAGATATCAGTTCTTGGGCACCCAGAAATAGGCAACCCCAAGGATGTGACACAACAAGACTCAACCAGTCCATAGAGAACCTGCCTCATTGGAAGATGAAAAGGACATGATGTCCAGAATGGATCCAATGAGAGCATGGGAGTGGCCGGATGAGGTAGCAGGAACTTTTCTTGTCACTCGCAAGTTCTCTTCTAGCATCTTTTACTGGAAAGGACTACACAAACTTAAGGAGGGCGAGAGCAAGAACACCAAGGATAAGCCATGGTTGCTATATGTTGGTGCTTCTGGCAAGAGCCTCTCTCCCACCTTTTATAGCCACAAGGGACTCTACTGGAAGACAACCCGTGATGCTACAGTTGTAGAATTCATGGACGCATTCAAGGATGCAAAAATGCAGATTCTCCATACAGTAACGTCCCATGTGAGCACACAGTAAAGAGCCGTACATCCCAGGTTTTATTTCTGAAGTTATTTCGGGTGCAATCAGTGTGGCGTATCCATTAGCATCATTTTTCTGGGATTTTTTACCCTAAAAAGAGGTCTTTTCGGATACCGGATTTGATGAATCTTGCAAATATTCTGAAGAATAAAATTTGATGCCATGTCTTAGATCGGGATATGTGCATTAGAGATTTTGATTTTGATTACTCGGGATACCGTATCCAAATTATTACTCGGGAGCTACTCGCAGTATAAGGGATTTTGATTTAAGGCTCGGGGGCTGCGGGATATGTGCATCAGAGATTTATTTTTTAATTTTTTTGGAAAATAATTAAGGAAAAAGACTGGAGTGACCCTCAGCCTGATTCTGCGATTCAACCTAAGGCTCGGGGGCTACTCCATATGGAGCGCGAGTACTTCGCGTACCATATATGATCAGAATTTCAGGCATGAGCACCTCACAGCCTCAAAGCAATCAGAAGTACTTGGAGGACTACTCGACGTATCTAAAGGGAGGCCCAAAAGCAACCAGAAGGATGTGTTGACTACTTGAAGTACTCAAAGACGCCCAGCCAAGTACTCGACGCCTGCAGGACTCGACTACGAAGAGCTCGGGGGCTTGTCAGACCCGGGGCAGCAGGACTGCTTATAGGCATAGAATGTTCTAGAGTAAGGGATAGCTCATGGATGTACCTTACCTCTTTTGCAACTACCTGAATAGGCGTAGAACTAGCTGCAGTACAAAGGAAACTACCCGATTGTGTTGTAGTAGGACTCCAACTGTACTCGGCTAGGACTTTCAATGTAACCCTGTCCCCCCGGATATATAAGAGCGGGCAGGGACCCCCTCCAAATAATCATCAACACCTAAGGCAATACAAACAATCACATAGGACGTAGGGTATTACGCAACTCGCGGCCCGAACCTGTCTAAATCTTTGTGTTCCTTGCACCATCGAGTTCCAGAGCAGTCGGTCCCTACCTACAAACCTTACTGCTAAGGGTATCCCTGAGCAGGCTTGGCGGTAAACACCGACAGTCAGTGTCTGGCCATTTATCTCACTTACCTATCTGGCTTACCCCCGTCTAGTCAGCCGGTTGATCAAGCTAGTATGGTTATCATTCGATTTATGATACTCTTTACCATAGTGCTTCCCTGAGGAAAAATACGATACCCTAGAATACTCCAAGGTGAAGTGCTACAGCGGTGATTCTATGCGCTTGCAGAATATCTATTCTAATCGGGCATAAGAAATGGCAACAAACATTTCTGGCGCTGTTGCCATGGAAGCAATTGGCTAAAGATATCGTAGATAGTTTGATAAACTCTACTAGTTTGTCGCCGCTAACTCTCAATCTTTTGATCGATGCAGAGCAATGCATGACCAGTTTCGACCTACCAAGTAACTTCCACCCAAATCCAGAAAGAATTGGGAGAATCGTGAGACGCCGCGTCATCCCACCACAGAAGAGACTTACTTGGCCTGTCAGTTCACCCTCCACTTCAGCATCCTCATCCATGGCTCAGAAGACTCTCCACCAGTTTTCTACCCCGTCTAGTAGCCACATTCCTACTGGATTGAATGTCATCCAAGCCAGCAATGACGGCTTTGAGCTGAAGACTGGACTTGTAAACATGGTCCAAGCAAGTCCGTTCTGCGGAAAGGCATCCGAGGATGCCAATGCCCATCTCCAGAATTTCCTGGAGGTGAGTAACACCATCAACCCCAGAGGAACTACTCTGGATGACGTCCATCTTTGTCTGTTCCCATTCTCACTGCTCGGGAAGGCCAAGACGTGGTTCTATTCCAACAAGGAAGCTTTATGGGAAGCTTGATCAAATTCATTCCTAGCCAAGTACTTTCCAGTGGGCAAGACCAACGCCCTCCGGAACAGAATCACCGGAATTCAGCAATTACCGGACGAGACCATCCCAGAAGTCTAGGAATGTCTCCAGGAGTTCGTACAAGCATGCCCACATCACGGCATAGAAGAATGGCCGATCATTCGGAACTTCTTCCATGACCTGAATAAGCAAGCCCAGGACCACGTTGACGCAGCAGTGGGTGGATCCTTCCTTTCTCTTGATGTTGCGGGAGCAAAGGCGCTGATTGACAAGATAGCTTCCAACCAAAGTTGGAAAGGAGAAAGGCAGCTAGTCTGTCCCAGGGGCATGCATCAGATCGACACGGTCGACATGTTAGCTGCCAAGTTGGAACTTCTGATGAAGAAGCTAGAATCTCCGCATTAGGAGGTTAATTAGGTTTCGGAGTCTCGTATGACATGTGAAACATGTGGCAAGTCTGGGCAGTCGGGCACTTCGTGCCCATTAACTCAAGAGGACGCGAATTTCATTGGGAGCAACAATAATCCCAACTTTACATTTCGTCCTCAGCAGGGTTGGAATTCCAAGCCCAACCCCCCTTTCGGTCAACAACAAGGTACGAACTTTAATAACAGTTTTCAGCCCACATTAAAAGACCTAGTGTACGGCCAAAAGCAAATCAATGATAACATTAGTAGGAAGCTAATGACAAGATCTTAGAATCTATGGCTGCACAACTAGAGGGATTCAATTCTGTTATTAAAGACCAACTGAGCTTCAATAAAATGATAGAAACTCAAGTAGCTCAGCTTGCATCCTCATGTCCTAACGTTAACGTGGGGAAACTACCCGGGCAACCGGAAGTACCCTCGAAAGAAAATGTTAGTGCGGTGACCACGCATAGTGGTAAGACCACACAAGAGCCACCTTTTCCAAAGGATGCAGGAAAGCAGCGGAAGATCGTAACCGCTAGCCATACCAAAGTTGAAGACGAAGAGCAGGAGGAGGTCGTCGAATCCAACACACCTGCTACCCAGGAAGACCCTGTGGAACCCCTAAGAACTTCACGGGACTATCACGACACAACTGCCTTACCATTTCCGGAGCGGATAAGGATGCCAGTGGCCGACGAACAATTCAGCAAATTCGTCGAGGTAATCAAGAAGTTATATATGAATATACCACTTCTTGACGCTATGCAGGTACCCACGTATGCCAAGTATATCAAGGATATTCTTGGAAATAAGCGGAAGCTGCCCACCACTGAGGTTGTGCAATTGACATAAGAGTGTAGCGCAGCTATACTCGATCCTCTCCTGGTGAAGAAGAAAGACCCAGGCTGCCCCACCATCACTTACTTGATCGGGGCTCAGCATTTTTCCAACGCCCTCTGCGACTTGGGAGCAAGCGTCAGTGTCATGCTAAAGGTAGTTTATGACAAACTTAATCATCATGCACTTGCCCCTACTGCCATGTGTTTGCAGCTAGCGGACCAAACAGTCTGCTATCCAGCGGGAATAGCAGAGAATATCCCTGTGAAAATCCGGAATTTCTTCATTCCCGTCGACTTCGTCGTACTCGACATGGAAGTCGACGCCAAGACGCTGCTCGTCCTGGGCAGGCCATTCTTGAGCATAGCAAACGCCCATATTGATATTGGAGCTGGAGAGATCCAGCACAACATTAATGGTCAGCAGGAGAAGTTTGCCTTCAAACCGAAGGTCGAACAATGCTCACAAGTCAAAGAAGTCCATCGGAAGAAGAAACCCGAAAAAGAGACGAAGAAACCGTCGCTTCCGAACATTGAAGCCCTCATTGTGTTCGTGGAATGTCTACGGATTCAGGAGGAGCTACGAATTCAAGAGGAAGCGAAGCAAATCAAGCTTCACAATCAGAGGAATGCCAAACGACGGATCCAGCGTAAGAAATTTCTGGAATCACAGGAAGCAAAGGTCAAAACACAACCCACACCTAAGAATGTGTGGCGGAAGAAAGTGTCATTGCCCAAGACTCCATCCGGCTATGACAATCAAACCAAAGGAATGGAGAGTCCGGCTCCGGACTCAAAACCCAAGCCCTCGCCATGAGGTACATGGCACGTATCCATCATTGCATTGCATATAGGATAGTTTAATTTTTCCTTGCATAATTTTCTTCTCATCTTGCATAAACATGTTTTGAATTTCAACCAACACATGTTTAAAATTTGAAAGTTTTGCATCCTTAGAACTTCACAAAAATTTTCGAAATTTTTTTTGGCCGAGTACTAGGCCGGTCGGCCCTACCTTTCTCTTCTCTGGCAGGAAGCAATAAGGAGTGGGAACTTTGATTAAGCACGAAGCAAGAGACAAAGGGATGGGCACTAAACGTTCTGGGGGTAGGCCGGCCGGCCTCTGCCCTCCGCTCACGTCCCATCACCACCGACGCCAGCATCATCACCTGCAAGCCTAAGCACTAGACCGACGACGTGGCTCAACGGCTACCGCACAGGAGCTGACCGTCCTGGCCCTGGCGCTCGGCTATAAAAGTCGGCGAGTGCAGCATCCCTCGGTGCACCAGAAGCTCAGGTTCAAATGCCCCAGCCCGAGCTCCTTAATCTCTTCTCCCTTCCTTGAGTTTCTTCACTTAATTGAGCTCTTTTGAGTTGATTAAGTAAAGGATTCAAGTGCTAGCTCGCCCCCAAAATAAAATTTGAGTAGTAATTAGTGAAGTTCATAAACCAGAAAACACAAAAATATTTCCTTCTAAATAAATTCATGGCACGCTAAACGATGAACGTTTGTGGTGGTTTAACGCCCCGCAAGAATGACTAACGACTAACGCTAACCCTCCTCTTAACTTCTTGTTTCCTTCGGGTATTGCTCGTACTGACCTTTTGCAGGCACCATGATAACTCGAGCCAAGGAGAAGGTCAAGAAGGCATTTTTGAGAAGATCGAGAAGCTCGCGGAGTTCATCTTCTTCTCGGGATAGCATGTCGGTCGACTCCGGTCACCGTTCACACGCATCCTGGGATGAAGAAGAAATTCCCGCAGTCCCACGAAGCCACTTCCGCATCAGGATCTTGATGATGGTTGAACAAATCGTCTTCAAGAACGACTACGAGCGGCAAGCACTCGAGCTGCTGAAGAGGCAAATCTATGCCCATGCCAAGAGGTTTGAAACCCGGTTCCTTATCACGACAGGACTTTAGCAAGACATGAACCAAGCCTTCACTACCGTCGGATGGGAGAACTTTGCCAACATCGTCGAGCCAGGTTCGCATCTTTTGACCACGAAATTTCTTATGTCTCTTACCGTTGAAGAAACCAGCACTAAATCTGAAGTTTACTTTTGGTTCTTTAACGAACAATTTGAAATGACTCTCCAACAATTTAGTGTTGCTTTGGGCTTTAATAAAAGATGCATTTTAGACCCCAACACACTTGTTGAGCATTATCAGTATGACCGTAGCTCTTGGTGGAGTGAAATTTCTAATGAACCCGTGAGTAGTAAGAACAGCATAGTTTCAATTCATAATCCTACTCTGAGGTTTCTCGCCAAGTGGCTCGCCATGGTTGTGCATTCTCGCACAGACCTTCGCCTCTGTAGCTTGCCTGAGCTGCAGTGTCTGTACGCTATGGCGAACAAGATTCGCTTCTCGCCCATCCGAAGCATGCTTGCTCATTGGCAGAAGATGATTACGGGTAAAAGCCCCATCGACATAACCCCACTGGTCACCCGTGTGGCGAGGTATGTCAAAGCGATGGATGGTGCCGAAGTCACCTTCTTGCCCGAGACAGAGGCGTACAGATACGAGGTCGGTCTTGAGCATTTTGTGCAAAGGGCACATGATGCAGGAAGGGCTAGGAAATTCTCTCTTTATGTGTTACCCCGGGTACGATAGGGAGATCGAGCTTCCATGCCCGAGACTCTCTCTCTACTTGGTGAAAAGTCTAACATTGCAGATGGAGAAAAGAGAACCTGCACGACGGAGTGTTGCAGGTCCACAGAAGAGGAGTAGAACCCGGCGTGGGCAGGACGAAGCAGGTCCATCATGACGGACGCACCCGGTTCATGCCTCGGCACAGCCGCGTACGGGCATTACAATTATGACTCGTACCAGGCCGGCAGCAGTGGATTCGTCGGAGGACAAGGGCCATACTACCCCGCAGGTATGCATTCATCTTATGGTCCACAGATGGGTCCCTCATCATCAGCACACTTCAACTATGAGGACCCAATTCTTCGGAGCATCACGGACCTTTCGAACTGCATCAGCACCCTTGGTACACAGCAATAGCAGATGCAGGACATGATGGCACACAACACCCAGCTCACTCAGGAGATCTTGGGGTTGACCTTCGCATTGTAGTATGACGTCTCGAACGTCTTCATCCACCTTGGGCTGGACTATCAGCAGTCTCAGCTGTACCAGCCATTCCAGCCGCCCGAACAGAACAACGACGACGACGAGGAGGAGAACAAGGATGATGATGATGAGGACCCCGATGAGGGAGAGCAGGACTCCGATGAGGAGGACTGAGCTTCATCGAAGCTTGGGGGTCACACCGCCAGGTAAGTCATCACACCCGTTCTTCCTATTCAGTAGCCATGCAAAAAAACAAAACAAAAATAATAATAGTAGTAATCAATAAATAATTTCATAACAAAAACCCCAAAAATATTTCCATGCTTTGAATAAAATGTATATGAGTGGAAATCCGTGTACGCTCTTATTTTAGAAATGATGATTAGTTGCTCTGTTTAAACCCTGTATGTGCCTCGTTTACAACTTTTTACTCTTCTAGTACCTAAACTAGAAGTCACATAGTAGTTCCACTGAAAATTTGGTTGTGTGGAGGTATGAGTTAAATTTCTAAAGTCTAAGTTGTTGTGGGATTTGAGATAGCCCAAACCGGAGTTTAAACTGCTTGCTCTAGTAGGGAACCCCTCGGAATTCTTTAAAACTAAAATTCTGGGAAGGTTTCCCATGGTTAAAATGACCCATCCAGAGCCTTATATTGCATAAACCATTTGAGCTATCTGAAGTTACTTTGAGCTTTGTCAAATGGTGCATCCACTTTGGAAAATGGTACTTGCCATCTACAGGTCTTCATCCCATAAAAATTCACCATTTACTAGCCCAAACATAGCTGGCCTGTCAGTCACCCACTCTGGGTATTGACATCCACTTTTGCCAGCCATACTCCCCCGCAATCACAATCTCAACACCATAGTTCATTCCACAAAAACTTCTCGTTCAAAACTCCAAAGAATTCAAGATATATTAGCAAGGGAGAGTGGGGCTATCTTCTTTAAAAAAGAGAGAGAGAGAAAGAAAAGCCCACTCTCCATCCCAAAGAGCTGTAAATAATGGAGTTCAAATAAATTCAAATGGGAAGCTATCCACTTCATCCCTTCATACCCTCTAAATATCCCATGTTCCATGAGACCTGAATTTGGCTAAGTACCAACCCCGGTATGGATCACTCTTCGGTTGAGCAGTACAGGTAACCAAGGTAAGCATATATCTCCCTACCCATAAACTCCACATATCAGCTTTAGAGATAGGAAGAACATAGTCATATATCTCGACCATAGGTGAGGATCATACACATTGAGCGACTCGAGAGTATCATTGGGAAACCTGAACCTCTTTTGAGAAATTCTTGCAAAAATCCAAGCTAGGAACCTGAACAGGTAGCAGGGAACATTCCGGTGAAGGTTGTTCAGTCCAACAACCGCCCAAGACTAAGGGATGAAAAACAAATACACCCCATCTTCCAAAACCTTAGGTATGAGCCAACTTTTCATAAGTACAGACGGGAAGAGTAAAATGCTGTGCACAAGGTACCTGCAAGGGGGTAAACATTGATGCAACTTTAGATCCACCAAGACTCAGTTTAAGCTTTGCTTGAGGATGAGCAAAAGTTTAAGCTTGGGGGTGTTGACGTCCATAAATTCACATTCTGGCCGTCAACTTTCGGGAATAACATGAGCTTTACAATATGTTCCATTTATATTTTATTTGTTTCTAACGAGTTCCACGAGTTTTGGATGAGTTTTGATTGCAGGAGAAGGTGTACCAAAAATGAGCAGAAATGGGCAAAATCCCAGGCTGGGCGGCCTCTCCTATGCCGGCTGGCCTGGCACCTTCAAGAACACAGCCCTGGCTTCAATCCAGTGGCAATGAGACATATTCATAAGGCTTTGAGTCGAGGGTTGGGCCTCGGTTCAATTGGATACACCGAAAGGCATTAACATTGGTCCAAAGAGCCACAAGGCCGCCCAAAATCCAAAGTAATCCAACAACCCACTTCCCTGTACAATGCATGAAGGCAGAGTGAAGCATCGGCAAAAAAGAGGCCGAGATGGGCCAGAGGGAGACCGGCCGTCCTCCCCTAGGCCGGCCGGCCTAGCACATGCAAGCGTGAAGCTAACGTAACTAACAACCGTCTCCAGGAGAAGATCAGAGCCATTGTTCCAAGGTTGGTGGCCACGTGGCGGCACCCCCAGGCCGGCCGGCCTAGGGGAGGCCGGTCGGCCCCACTTGGAGGCCTCTTGGGCTGGGTCTTGGCGTGAAAGCAAAGCACAACCGTCTCACCTGCTTTCAACCGACGCTACCTGCAATACCGGCCGTGAACCGACCTTGGAAGACTATAAATAGAGGGCACCATCCATCACTTCAACACATACCATTGGAGCTCTTCTCTTTCACTTGTACTTTCTAGAGTAATCTAGTAGCTCGGGAGTTAGAGTCGAGTCGAGCTTGCTCGGGATTCCGGAGTCGTCGGAAGTCTGGTATAGCTCTTGTATCTTTTTGTTTTGACATTATTAATATAAGTTATCTTCTTTACTTCTCTAAGTCAACTTTACTTTCCATAGTCTTTCATTAACTCAAGTCTGAGGTTTAGCTTGAGCACAGAAGTTATCCTTTATCTTAGGCTAAGTTACCTTTCTTAGTGATCGGGAACTTATCTTACGGGTTTTATCGCCTGGACTAGAGTATCTCAAGTTAGTGCTCTAGGTTGAGGGGGATTTCTCTCAAAGGCCTCAAGAGAAATCCTAACACCGAGTGCAGACGTGGTGTCTGACCTTAGTGTTAGCTAGAAAGTGTGTTCCACCCCACGGAACTATTGTGGTAGTTGGTAGGTGGTGACAGCCCTATCCGTCCTTTGTAGTCCACCACGTTCGGGTATTTTCATAGCAGTAGTGCAGGTTGCCGTTGGACTCCCCTCCCATCCCTTTCTGAAGTCCTTTCTCTTCCAGCCACCAAAGTAAGCTCTGCTTTCCCGAGAACTAGTTAGGTGTTTAGTCTAATCTAGAGAGGCTAGCTCGATAGTTTAGAAGTGTATCAGGAGTCTTATCTCGCTCGTTGTCCTCCCAGCTTCTATCTCTCTAAGGATTAGAATCTCCATGTGTCACTCGGTCACTGCCTGGCCATTTATCTCACTTACCTATCTCGCTTAGCCCCATCTAGTCAGCCGGTTGATCAAGCTAGTATGGTTATCATTCGATTTACGATACTCTTTACCATAGTGCTTCCTTGAGGAAAAATACGATACCCTAGAATACTCCAAGGTGAAGTGCTACAGCGGTGATTCTGTGCGCTTGCAGAATATCTATTCTAATCGGGCATAAGAAACGCCAACAAGAAGCTGGTCCATTGGTCCTCCCTAGAGAAGGTAATTGGGACCTCGCTGTATTTTAGTGGTGTCTGAATTTCTGGCTCAACTGAAAGCATTTCTCTGAGTAGTAGCTTCCGGGCCCGTTTGGAGAAGCTAGGATCTCCTCCAAATATGACATTGACGATGTTTTGTTGCTGTTGGAACCCGTCAGGGTCTTTCTTGTCATCCTCATCATCCTTGTTCTGCTTTTTCTTATGGGCGGTGTCGACTGCAAGGATTTGCGCAGGATCGTGCACTCCCACATTGAGTTGTTGCTCTTGGGGTGGATTGGGCACCTGTTGCTGTGAAGGATCTTGTCAAACTAATCCTGCGGCTTTTCATTCTTCTTACCACACAGAGTACGATCCATAGTACCGACAGTGTCATCAGGCTTGCGCTTGTGTAACACCCAGTTTATAAAAGGACATAAACCGAGCAATCATATACGTGCCAGGATCAAGTCACACGTACATACAACAGAATGAACAATATATCACAGCACATATCACGTAAAAAGATATAATAAAGCGTATACGAATGTTATTTATTACATTAATGACAAAATGTCTAATACAGTGGAAGCGTAAAATACATATACGAAGAAACTCTAGGAAGCAGGGCGCCACAGGGACGTCAAGAGGAAAAAGAGTAGAGAAGGCAAGTGTGAGTACACAACTTGTACTCAACAAGTATAACACAAACTATGAGGCTCTAAGGTTGGCTGACTTAACTGCATTAGCTTTTAATCTTGGCAAAAATTTATTAAAGCTATTTACTACAAGTTGATGAATTACCATACCCCAGTAACATAGTAATTAATCAAAATTAATCATGATACTACTGAGAACCAAACCAAAACAACCACCCGGGGAAACCCTCCTAACCAAAGGAAGATAACCGCACTAATCAAAAGAAGGATCTAGACCGCTCATGACCGTAACCACGGCTAGTATACCAGTTTTACACTCTGCAGAGGTTGCACATCTTTACCCACAAGTCGTGAGCTACGCTAGTTGGTCATCACACTTCCTTAGGTGAGATGGCTAGCAAACTCACTACAAGGCCTTTACAAAGAATCTCGTTGGTAAGGAGTAACCGCGAGGGTTGGATCGGCGACTATGGAGTAGGTCTAGTGGGCGTCAAGAATACCACAGGAGAGGCCACTCAGTACGAGGGCCATAGAAGCTTACCACCCTTGCCCCGTCGGTAAGTTACTCCAAACCAAAAAGAACTAATTATTACGCCAAGACCGTCCCATTCCAGTCTTATGGTAGCGCAGTTGTCCCAGGTTGTCGCTCTATGAACCGGTCCTTATGGAGAGTGGCCAACCCAGCACTAAGCACCGTGCTGGCCCCCTAAACCATGTTTCTAACAAAACACATTTTAAAGAGACGTGAGCCACTCCAGCGGGCCACTCCCAGAATTAAGTTGCATATACCATTAATCAAATTAATTAAAAAGGACCAAGTGTGTTATAGCGCGGCACCTAGCACAACTAACCAAAATGCAACCCAAAGGATATATATAAGATAATAAAGTGGCTAGGAAAATCCTTATAGGCATACAGTATTAAAATGCAGTATGAAAATGTATTTAAGGTGATAGGTGTTGTTCATGTTATACTTGCCTTCCTCAAACTGCTCCTGCTGCTGCTCAAACTGATCTGAAGATGGATGCTCCGGGTACTGGTACTAGGGCTCCTCAGATGGATCAACGTCTACTCATGAACACATGGCCAAAAACAATACACAACATAAACATACAAGCAAACAAGTGCAAACACTAAGAAACAATACAACAATACGTAAAAACAGCAAACAACACTAAGCTAGAACTATTCTACGCATTACAACGATCGCGTGGACATAAAGAACACCTAAAACGGAGTTAGAACGCGAAAACTAGGCCTAAAACAAGATCTAGGGGCTTAACTGTAAGAAAATCAGAGCTACAGGGGGGTTCTGGGCAAAATCTAGGGACTTAAACATAATTAACCTATAGATCCAGGGGCTAACGCACAAAACTGCACGTCCAGGGATGGCGGGTTCAATTTCTGGAGAGCTCTGGGTTTAAAACGTAAAAGCAGGGGCTTAACTGGAATTACTTTTGAACTAGGATGGACTGCGGGTTGATTTCCATGAAATGTAGGGGCTCTTTAGCAAATATGCCAGAGTGAACCGGTACGCGCAGATCTTGGCCATTGGATCAAGATCTAAAGGCTCAGGATGAAGAGGTAAGCTGAAACTAATCTGGGCCGCTGTTTCCAGATCGGGCGGGCAGGATGGCTCGGACGCGCGGGGCGGCGGCGGGACAACGCCGGCGACGTTTCCCGCGGCGGCGCTTGGCAGGACTCGCCGGAGTTCGGCGATTTCGAGGTTCCAGGGGTCGGTTCGAGCTGCGGTTTGGCCCAGGAGAAAGCTCACAGCATGCGCAACCCACTGGGGTGGTTTGTGCTGCGCTGCGGGGTATGGAGCGGGGTGTTCAGCGGTGAAGGTGGCTCGGCGGCAAGGGAGCTCGCCGGAGTGCGAGCGTCCCGGTCCCGTGGTGGCCTACGGGCTCTAGGGTCTAGCTCAAAAGAGAGAGGGGATCGGGGTGTGGCTCACCAAGGCTCGAATTGAGCGGAAGCGTGACGCAGGGAGGTCGGCAGCGAGGTCGAGCGACGGGTTCGGCGCGGCGCACGGGAGCAGGTCGCTGCAGGTATCCTCTGGGCGTTTGGGCGGCACGGCTTGACTCGTGGCTTCGCTACGAAGGTAAGGGGGGGTTAAGAAGGTCCGTCATTCAACGGCGGCGAGGAATCGTGGTGGCGGACAAATCACCTGTTACAGCGGTGTCCGGCTCGATTCCGGCGATGGCGGGGTCCGGGGTCGGGAATGGAGGCTCGTCGATGATTCGGGGACCCAAGGTGGAGATCTACAGCGGATTATAGTGGCGGAGGTGGGGTGTGGCAGAGGAATCGCGGCGGCGGGGTGCTCTGCTCCGGCAGAGACAATGGCGGCGATGCTAGGGTTCGGTGGCTGTTGCGGGATGGGAAAGCGAGGTGCAGGGGAGGCCGGGCGTTTATAGAAGCTATGCCGAGATCCTGGCAGCGCGATATGGAAGGGTACCGCGATGATCGCGGCGGCGAGCTCGGATTTGACTGCGCGCGGAGGAAACGGATCGGGCAACAACTCTGCGTGATCCCGTTCGGGGTGTGGCTTATAGAAGGAGGACGCGCCGCGCTGACCAGTGGGTCTGCAGCATCGGGGTGGTCCACGGGGACCGACAAGCGGGACCGAGCTGTCGGCGAAAGCGGGGGGGTCGGGCGAGCGAGCGCTGCTGGAGTGCGGGAGGAGCGGCTGACAGGTGGGGCCCATGTGGCAGCGTGGAGAGAGCGGAGCTGGGATGGGAGGGAAGGAGAGAGTGGGCTGAGCGGGGGGGGGGGGGGGGGGGGAAGGCTGGGCCTTGCGCAGGAAAGGAGGGGAACTGGGCCGACTTCTGGGTTTGGGCTTGTTTCCTGGGCCGGGTTTTCTTCCTTTCCTTTTCTTTCTCTTTTCTAATTCTTTTCTTTTCCAAACTCCACACAAACTATTTGAATTCAAATGAAATTTGAATTCAATCTCCTATGCACTCAACCAAATAAAAGTATGCACCAGCATGAATGCACAAACATATTTATCCTAGAAAAAATTTAATTACTTGTGAGAGAAAATTAATTTAAATGCAAGTCTAAGCATATAAAACCTTAGAAAATTAAATAAAGCCAATTAAATTTATTATTAAATGCTGGAATTTAAATTAGGGTGTTACAGCTTGCGCGCAGGATCCTGCTGGTTGCTGGGCCCTCCACGGTCGTTGTGACGCTTCCCGTTGTTATCGTTGTTACGACATGAGAAGCGGCTGCGCTCTTGCTCCTCTTCGTCTGCCCAGCGCTGCATCATGTCGCGTAGCTCTACTACTGTTTTGGGGCGGTTATGCCCGAAGTCATGGTAGAGAGATTGGATAGTAATGCCACTCTGGAAGTAGTCGATGACATCGTCGTTCGCGACATTGGGGATGGTGGCTCTTTTGTCAAAGAAGCGCTTGATGTAGGATCTGATGGATTTGCCTTGCTCTTGCTTGCACATACACAAGGCGTGTCGAGTAGCTACTCGATGTAAGGACCCTTGGAAGTTGTCGACGAAGGCCTTCTTGATATCCTCCAACAAGTGTATGGACTCGCGTGCCAAGCTCTCGAGCCACGTCAGCGGTGCGGGCTCCAGGGCCATCGGGAAGTAGAGGACCTTGGTGTTGGTGTCTCCTCCTGCAACACTAACAGCGATCGAATATAAACATAACCATTGTGTAGGGTCTTGCTTACCATCGTACTTCTGGATATTCATTGGTTTGAAATCCTTCGAGTACTCAACGTTGTCGAAGACGCTACTGAGGGCTAGGAAGCAGTCAAAATTGTTTGCAAGCTGCGCTCTACGCCTTGCGTTGATGATGTCCCGTGCGTCCATTATGGAATCGGCTACTTCTTCCCTGTTTTGGCCGCGATTGTTGTTGCGATTCGATTGATGCCCAGGAGCTTGGTTTGCTGGTGGTTGGCCACCCCTAGGGCGATGGATGCTTGCAACTTCTTGATACTCTTGATTTCTTTGGTTTTGGTGCTCCGGCTGTTGTTGACAATGATGGCCTCCGGGGGTACGGCTTGCTTGAGGTATGATTGTTGCAGTGGCCCTCGACCGGGTGCCATGAAGCAAGGACAAAGGGTTTTGTCTCTCGAGTTGTTCGACAGCATTTTTGGCGAGGTGTATGACGCGCTCCATCTCTAGGTTTTGAGGCATCTGCATGAGTCGTAGGGTTGCTTCTATCATCGCGGCGATAGGAGTAGTGAAGACTGGATCCGCGATGTTGTTGAATTCATTATTGAGGTTGCGCGGGGGAAGACGAGCATGCTCAGCAGCTCGAGCCCTCCATTCTCCTTTAAGTTGGTTTCTTGCCCTGCGAGCTGTGCGAGTAGCTTCATCTTGTGGGGCATCTTGGGACAAATTGTCTTCTGAAATCTGATCCGAGGTCTCATTAGGATCATGATGATTAGGAGCGTCTCCACCTTGTTGGTTGATCACCGAAACTAGACGTTCAGGGGAAAAGCTTTCTAGATCTGATTCGTAATCTGCTAGCACAGTTTCCCCAGACCCAGTTTCCCTCTCAGTTGTGAGGGGAGTACCGTGTTGGAACGCGAGATCATCAATGCTGGCAACCTCTTGGAGGTTATCGAGTAGTTCTGCGAGTGTATGATCTTGGCAGGACTTGAGTTGAATCCTTGCCAGCACATTGGTGATGAAATCCAGGATGTCATGAGACGACTCGACTTGATCCGGGTGTATGTCAAAAACGGGTGCCTCCCGGCCAACGGTGATTGAGTGGTTTTCGACGTAGAGAGATGATCCAAGCTATTTTCATAGATGGATCTGATCATCTGTTTGTAAGTAGATGATGCATTGCGCAACCCAAAGATGGGTTGAGCAAGAGGGATCTCAATCTGAGTAGAGTTCGGTTTGAGATCAATCTGAGTCCGATTGGAACTCGAGTTGTCTTCGAGTTTCATCTCGATCTCTTTGGCGAGGTCGGGAAGCAGCATGATGCCATTATCGCCCTATCTAGCGAGCTTGTTGGAGCTTTCCGACAGGGTTGCCTTTAGCGTGGGGGAGTTGGTTAGGTGGCCATCAAAGCCGCCCGAACCGTTGGCAATGCAGACCCACGAGCCAAAGACGAAGGTGGCACCTTGAGGAGGTGCCATGATGCTAAAAGCGAAAGTGGCCATCGAACTTGCCGATGATCTCACCGAGTCCCGTACCTGGCACGCCAGCTGTCGGCATTTACCGCTAAGCCTGCTCAGGGATACCCTTAGCAGTAAGGTTTGTAGGTAGGGATCGACTGCTCTGGAACTCGATGGTGCAAGGAACATAAAGATTTAGACAGGTTCGGGCCGCGAGTTGCGTAATACCCTACATCCTGTGTGGTTATTTGTATTGCCTTAGGTGTTGATGTGTTTTGAGAGGGTCCATGCCTGCCCTTATATATCCGGGGGGACAGGGTCACATGGAAAGTCCTAGCTGAGTACAGTTGGAGTCCTACTACAATATGATCGGGTAGTTTCCTTCGTACTGCAGCTAGTTCTACGCCTATTCGGGTAGTTACAAGAGAGGTAAGATACATCCATGAGTTATCCCTTACTCTAGAACATTCTATGCCTATAAGCAGTCCCGCTGCCCCGGGTCTGACAATATCTATACACAACAATTAATATTAGAAAAAAGTTCACAACCCCACATACCGGAAAATTCATTCTAATGTTTGATTCCTCCTTCCATTGACGGCCTCCTTTGTTTTTTTTACAAATTTTTCCCACACCCTGGACTTAAAATTATGCTTGAAGTTTAATAGATCTAAAAATGAAAAGAATTTGATTGTGCAAATTGAACTTACCTGTTAAATGGGTCTATGATGTGTTGGATTGAGTCCTTAGTGAGTCGAACACTATAAGTTTGCCACTCTCCACGCGAAGTACGAGCCAATTCCAATGAAAACTGGAGATATAGATATACAAGCATATATACATGCATTAACCTTAGGCTGTATTTAGATCCTGAAAAAAGTTGGATGAAATTCACAGTAGCAATTTTCAACCAAAAATTAGAAGGACTAAACATGATCTAATTATAAAAACAAATTACACGGATGAACGGGAAATAGCAAGACAAATCTATTAAGCCCAATTAATCTGCCATTAGAGATTGTTTACTGTAGCACGACATTGTCTAATCATGGTCTAATTAGGCTTAAAAGATTAATCTCACAATTACACCCGGAGGTCATGGAATGAGTTTTGTCAATTATCCATGTTTAATACTCCTAAATAGTGGTCAAACGTTCGAAGTTGTTGTAGCACTGGAAAAAAATTGGAGATCTAAACACAGCCTTAGCCTTTATTTAGGAATATAAAGACTTATCCAAAGGCGTAGGGTATCACTATTGGATTTGTAATATTATGCAGTTAGGGAATTACACATGTTCTGATACGTCTCCTTATAATTGTCCTTTAGATTTTTTTCTAGTTGATTAGAAAGGGACTCATGAAGCCCATTCGATGCTGCCATCGTTCTTTTTGGTATTTTTGAATCTCCATACTACATGATACAATATAAATTAGATAGTGCACAAAGATTACGGCGCTGGTTAACAAAATTCCTTAATCTTCAGATTAGTCGATATTTACTGTAACACCCGGTTTACAAAAGGACATAAACCGAGCAATCATATACGTGCCAGGATCAAGCCACACATATATACAACAGAATGAACAATATATCACAGCATATATCACGTAAAAAGATATAATAAAATGAGTACGAAAGTTATTTATTACATTAATGACAAAATGTCTGATACAGAGGAAGCGGAAATACATATACGAAAACTCTCGGAAGCTGGGCGCCACAGGGATGTCGACTGGGAGACGAACGCCTAGAAGTCCTTGTACTCCTGGTAGCTTCGGGTGAACTCCCTCGCGTCGGCAGGAACTGAGCAGCAGTAGAGTATCCCCAAAAAGAACAAGAGGAAAAAGAGTAGAAAAGGCAAGTGTGAGTACACAACTTGTACTCAACAAGTATAACACAAACTATGAGGCTCTAAGGTTGGCTGACTCAACTGCATTAGCTTTTAAGTCTTGGCAAGATTTTATTAAAACTAATTACTACAAGTTGATGATTTACCATAAACCCGGTTATATAGTAATTAATCAAAATTAATTATGAACTACTGAGAACCAAACCGAAACCACCAAGGTAACCCCACTAATCAAAAGGAGGATCCGGGCCGCTCATGACCATGAGCGCGGCTAGTATACCAGTTTTACACTCTGCAGAGATTGCACATCTTTACCCACAAGTCGTGAGCTACGCTAGTTGTTCATCACACTTCCGTAGATGAGATGGCTAGCAAACTAACTACGAGGCCGTTACAAAGAATCTCGTTGGTAAGGAGTAACCGCGAGGGTTGGATCGGCGACGATGGATCCCACCTCATGGGGGTACAAGTCACGGAGCACAGACCAAGCCGGAGGAGCAGGGACCATTGAAGCTTACCACCCTTGCCCCACAGGTAAGTTACTCCAAACCAAAAATACCTAATTAGTAAGCCAAGACCGTCCCATTCCAGTCTTGTGGTTGCGCGGTTGTCCCAGGTTGTCGTTCTAATGACGTACGGTCCTTATGGAGAGTAGCTAGCACAAAACACAGTGCGAGCCCCCTAAACCATGTTTCTAGAAAAACCAATTTTTAACGAGACGTGAGCCACTCAAGCGGGCCACTCCCAGAATTAAGTTGCATATACCATTAATAAAATTAATTAAAAAGGACCAAGTGTGTAATAGCGCACCAACCTAGCACAACTAACCAAAATACAACCCAAGGGATATATATAAGGTAATAAAGTGGCTAGGAAAGTCCTTATAGGCATACAGTATTAAAATGCATTATGAAAATGTATTTAAAAGTGATTGGTGTTGTTCATGTTATACTTGCCTTCCTCAAACTGCTCCTGCTGCTCAAACTGCTTATAAGGTGGTGGCTACTCCGGGTACTGGTACTGGGGCTCCTCCGGTAGCTCAACGTCTACTCACGAACACGTGGCCAGAAACAAGGCAACAATATAAACATACATGCAAACAAGAGCAAACACTAAGAAACAGTACAATAATACATGAAAACAGCAAACAAAACTAAGCTAGAACTATTCTACGCGTTACAATGATCGCGTGGACATAAAGATCGCCTAAAACGGAGCTAGAACGCAAAAACTAGGCCTAAAACAAGATCTAGGGGCTAAACTGTAAGAAAAACAGGATTTCCAGGGGTTTCTACAAAAACCAGGGACCCATATGTAATTAAAGGGTAGATCTAGGGTCTAACACGCAAAAATAGCAGGTCTGGATGGCGGGTTCGATTTTAAAGGAACTCAAGAGCTAAAGCGCAAAAAACAGGACTAAACTGTAAATACTTTTGAACAGACTTGGACCACGGGTCGATTCTAGAAAAACTCAGGGGCTCTTTAGAAAGATTGCCAGGCCAAAGGGGTATCTTCAGATCTGAACCGTTGGATCGAGATCTGAGGGCTAGGGTTTGATGGATATGCGATCTAATCTGGTGCGTTAAACTCAGATCGGGCGGCTCAGGGAGTTTGGGCGTGCGGGCGGCAGCGCTAGGTCGCGCCGATGAGCATCTACGGCGGCAGGCAGCAGCGCTTGCGCCGGACTTCACCCAGTTAGGTGCTCCGGGCCTCAATTCAACCCGACTTTGGGTCTGGAATTATGCGCCTATGGTAACGGGTCTAGCTACGGCCTTGGCGCAGGGCCGCGGCACGGCGGAGCAGGCAGGCGATAGCGGGGCGGCGAGGTTCTACTGCGGTGAGTGATTACGCACCAACAGAGGCAGGAAAAAGTGGAAAAAGGAGTGCGCTGAGGTTTCTTACCCACGTGTGAAGCTTCGGCGGTGGTCCGGAAGGTCAGAGAAGCAGCGGAGCGCTGGGTTCACGGTGGCGCGGCGGCTCGGGTTCTGCAGGGCGGCGAAGCGCGAGGAGCGGCTACGTGAACGCTTCCCTGGGTGTCGAGCTCTGGTGGAAGGCTGCGCGACGGCCCTGAGGCGGGTCCAAGTAGGTCAGGGGGGTAGGAAACACGCCAGCGGCGTGGAATCACGGGGGCTGCGGCGCTCACCTGAGGTGGGTCCGTGTGGAATTCCCGAGCGAGCGGGCCTCGGAGTTGCGAGCAAGGGCTTGGTGGGCTTCGAAGCATCGAGGCGGAGCTAAAGCGGGGACTTGCAGGGGTGGAGCTGCCGCAGAGCGGCCGGTCCTCGGCGGAGCAGGGCCTCGGTGTGGCGGAGCTCGGTGGATGCGGCGCTAGGGTTATGGTGGCGGCGCAGGCGTGGGGGATAGGGTTTCTGGGGGTGCGGCGCGGGTGGTTAAAAGGGCAGGGCTGGGGATCTCGGGAAGGAGTGTCCGGGTGGAGTCACGGCGGATATCACGGGCGGAGGAGGGAGACGAGGCTGACCGGTGGGGCCACAGCGTCAGTGAGACTGGCGGACGAGGCGTGGGGTTGGGCCAGTGGGCGACGCGCGAGCGGCGTCAGCGGGGGGCGCGCGCGGAGCGGGCCGAGCGGGCGAGCGGGATGCTGGGCCGAGAGAGAGAGAGAGAGGGAGGGGCGCTGGGCTGACGCTGTGTGGGAGAAGCGGACTGGGCCGGCGCAGAAGGAAAGGAAAGAGATGGGCCGCGGGGAAAGAAGAGGAGGTTTGGGCCGACTGGGCTGCTTTGCTGGGTTGGGCTGGATTGCTAAAGGGTTTGGGTTTTCTACTTCCTATCTCAAACCAAACTCAACCTATTTGAATTCAAACTTGAATTTGAATTCAAGCTTGAATTTGAATTCAACCCTAGCACTCAAACAAATAAAATAATGCACCAGCTTGAATGCAACAATAAGTTTAAACCTAGAAAAATTTTAATTACTTGTGAAAGAAAAAAAATTAAATTAAATGCAAGGCTAAGCATATAAACCTTAGAAAATTAAATAAAGCCAAATAAATTTATTATTAAATGCTGAAATTTAATTTAGGGTGTTACAAACCCTACCCCTTATAGGAATCTCGTCCCCGAGATTCAGCTGGACTGGCTAGCAAAGAGATCTGGATATGTTTTCCTCAGCTCATCTTCTCGCTCCCATGTAGCCTCAGCTTCACTGTGATGACTCCACTAAACTCTGCACATCTTGATGCGCTTGTTCCGTGTGACTCTCTCTGATGTCTCCAGAATCTTCACCGGATGCTCAATATTGGTCAAATCTTCCTGCACATCTAACCCATCCAGTGGTGCCTGCTCCTCAGGTACTCGTAAACACTTCTTCAACTGAGAAATGTGGAAGACATCATGCACTCCCGAGAGATCAGTGGGCAACTCTAGGAGATAAGCAACTTCGCCTTTCCTCTCCAGCACCATGAATGGACCAATGTACCTTGGTGCTAATTTCCCTTTTATATTAAACCTGCGGATTCCCCGCATTGGTGACACCTTCAAGTACACATAATCGTTCACCTTGAAGGTCAGGTCCCTCCGTTTGCCATCTGCATAGCTCTTCTGCCTTGTCTGTGCAATCCTCAGATTTTCCCGCACAGTCTGTACCATCTGCTCTGCATCTTCTATAATGTTAGGGCCAAAGAGCTGCTTCTCACCAATCTATTCCCAATAAAGAGGAGTCCTGCACTTTCTGCCATACAATGCCTAAAAGGGGGACTTCTTCAGACTGGCCTGGTAGCTGTTGTTGTAGGAAAACTCAGCATACGAAAGACACTTATCCCAACTGGTACCATACTGAATAGCACAAGCTCTCAGCATATCCTCCAACACTTGGTTGGTTCTCTCTGTCTGCCCATCTGTCTGAGGATGATAGGCGGTACTGAAGCGTAGCTTCGTATCCAACGAATCATGGAGCTGCTCCTAGAACCATGAAGTGAACTGCGATCCTCTATCAGATATGATCTTCTTGGGCACACCATGCAAACAGACAATCCGGGAGATATACAACTCTGCAAGTTTGGCACCGGAATAAGTAGTGTTCACCAGAATGAAGTGAGCAACCTTCGTCAAACGGTCCACTGCTACCCATATAGAGTTGTACCCCTGCTGAGTATGAGGCAATCCCACTATGAAATCCATCGTGATCTCCTCCCATTTCCACTCGGGAATCTTCAATGGCTACAACAAACCGGCTGGCCTCTGATGCTTTGCCTTCACACGCTGACATGTGTCGCAGATGGCCATATACTCGGCGACTGAACGCTTCATCCCGGGCCACCAGAAACGTTCCTTAAGATCATAGTACATCTTGGTACTACCCAGATGAATAGAGTAAGCCGTATCATGAGCCTCACTCAGAATCAACTTCCTGAGATCATTCCCCTCTGGCACACAAATCCGGTTCTCGTACCACAAAGTACTCTGATCATCCTCTCTGAAATGAGGAGCCTTGCCTTTCTTGAGCAACTCACGAATCTCCTGCAGCATCTCATCTTCCTTCTGATGCTGCCGGATCTCTACCTCTAGAGTGGGCTCTGCCACAAATGCTACACTCGAAGTATGATGCAAGAAACCCAGACACAACTGCTCAAACTCCTCGCATAACTCTGGAGGCATCTGGAAAGCAACGGCCATGTTGACATAGCTTCTTCTGCTCAGAGCATCTGCCACAACATTGGCCTAACCCGAATGATAGTGAATCTCCAGGTCATAATCCTTGACCAGTTCTAACCATCTCCTCTACCGCATGTTCAGCTCACTATGCGTGAAAATATACTTGAGGCTCTTGTGATCAGAGTAGATATCACACTGCTACCCATACAAATAATGCCTCCAAATCTTCAGAGCATGCACAGCTGCGGCTAACTCAAGATCATGAGTGGGATAGTTCAGCTCATGCCGACGTAACTGCCGTGAAGCATAAGCAATCACTCTGCCCTCCTGCATCAGGACACAACCAAGACCATCCTTCGAAGCATCACAATACACTGTGAAGCTCTTGCTCTGGTCTGGTAGAGTAAGGACTGGCGCCGTAGTCAACCTCTTCTTCAGCTCATCAAATGCCATCTGACGCTCATCAGTCCATATGAATGCAGCATTCTTCTCTAGCAAAGAAGTCAAAGGCTTCGTGATCTTGGAGAAATTCTCAATGAACCTCCGATAATATCCTGCTAAGCCCAAGAATGACCGGACTTCCTTCACCGTCTGCGGTGTCTCCCACTCGAGCACATCCTTCACCTTGCTCGGATCAACTGCAATACCCCCCTTGGAAATGATATGACCGAGGAATGGAACCTCGTCAATCCAGAACTCGCACTTGCTGAACTTAGCATACAGCTGATGCTCCCTCAATCTCTGCAACACTAGCTTCAGAAGAACTTCATGCTCTGCCTCTGACTTAGAGAAGATCAGAATATCATCAATAAAGATCACCACGAAGACATCCAGATAATCCATGAAAACCATGTTCATCAGTTGCATGAAAAAAGCTGGGGCATTGGTCAAGCCAAAAGACATGACCATGTACTCATACAGCCTGTACTTGCAGGTGAATGCCGTCTTCGGAATATCCTCAGGACGGATCCTCAGCTGAAAATAGCCCGAACGTAGATCAATCTTAGAGAATACACGAGCACCTCGAAGCAGATCAAACAGATCCTCAATATGGGGCAGTGGATGCTTGTTCTTAATGGTAACTGCATTCAGATCCCGATAATCAACGCACATTCTCTTTGAACCATCCTTCTTATCTACTAACTACAAAGGGAAAGCCCAAGGAGAAAAGCTGTGACGGATATAGCCCTTGGCTAGCAACTCATCAATGGTCTTCTTAACTTCCTCATGCTCTATAGGTGCCATGCGATAGGGCCGCTTTGCAATAGGAGCTGTGCCAGGCAAAAGATCAATAGAAAACTCGATGTCGCGTTCAGGTGGCATACCTGGCAAATCATCCGGGAATTCAGACACCATGCGAATACCATCCGTGGGTCTAGCCTCCATCTGATGAAGAAATCCAGAAGGTTCCACTGCACTGATAGTAACCTCCTGGCCACTGGAAGCCGATAACAAGACTGTCCTCTGAGCACAATCTATCCGGACTCCCCACTTAGCAAGAGTCTCCATCCCCAAAATGACATCGATGCCCTTGGTGTCTAGCACCATCAGATCTGTACTGAATTCTACCCCCCCCCTTAAGGATACATTGACTCTGGGGCAGAAGGTATGAGACCTCAATTGTCCTCCCGGTGAAGATGCTAACATGCACCTCTTTAATGTGCTAGTACGAATACCATGTTGCTCGACAAAAGACTGTGTAATGAAGGAATGCGTAGCACCAGTATCGAAAAGCACTGTAGCTGGATATGAATTGACCATGAATGTACCAATAACCACATTGGGAGCCTCGGCCGCTGACTCGGCCGTAACGTGGTTCACCCTCCCCTGAAGTGGTGCCCTGGGCTGAGCTGGGCGCCCCTGCTGTCCCGCCTGCGCCTTCCGGGGGCAAGAGTTGGCGTAGTGCCCCGGCTCGCCGCAGTGATAGCAGGTGCGAGGGAGTGCTGGAGCCTGCTGTCCAACAGGATGAGCTGCCTGCCATGGAGCCGGAGGTTCTGGCGGAGCTGGTGGAGCAGCACGAGCCGGAGGTGCCCGAAACCTCTGGCCATGGCCTGCCCGCTACTGCTGTTGAGGCGGGTACTGCTACGGCCGCTGGTACTGCTGAGGCGGCCGGTACTGCTACTGCTGGTGGTACTGCAGGGGTGGCTGGAGGCGAGGACGGGTGTTGCTGCCGGAAGCAATGGGAGTGATCTTCCTCTTCTTGTCCTCCATCTCCCGGTGCTTGTGCTCCGTGTTGAGCGCGCTGTCAACCAGATGGTTGTAGTCATCGAAGCGGAGGTTGAGCAGCGCGTACTAGATGTAGTCCTCCAGACCCTCCATGAAGTGCTCCTGCTTGCCGTCGTCATCTGCAACCTCGGCAGGGGCGTAGCGAGCGAGCTGAAGGAAATGATCACGATACTCCGTGACCGTCATAGTCCCCTGAAGTGGAAAAAGAAAGATGCATGACGAATGATTAGCTTAACATTTTCTATTTCAGAAAGATAGAACCAGGGAGATCTTAGCTCAAAAGGAAATGCTGAAGGATTACATCTGAGTTTACCTGCTTAAGTGCAAGGAACTCCTCCTTCTTTGTCTTCATCACGCCCGCGGGGACGTTGTGGCTGCGGAACTGCTCCCGGAACTAGATCCAGGTGAAAGCCTCGCGGTCCTGAATTCGGTGGGACACCCACCAGTCCAAAGCTACCCCTCGCAGCTGTCCTACTGCATACAAGACACGCTCCTGATCATCACACTGGGCGATGTCCAACTGACGCTCCACTGTACGGAGCCAGTCGTCCGCCTGGAGTGGGTCAGACGTGTGGGAGAATGTCGGCGGGTGACCCCTCAGAAACTCTGCACGCCTGTCGCGGGGCTGCTGTGGTGGAGGCGGAGGCGGCGGCTGAGCGTGGACCTGCTGCAGTGCCTGAACAGTATTGTTCAAGGTGGCCATCATCTGCATCTGGAGCTGGAAGAACTGCTCCGGAGTCAAGGGAGGAGGCATCGGCATTCTGGTACCCTGGTTGTTCTGCCCCCGCTGCTGGCCAGAACCGGAACCGGTGCTACTGGTGTTCACCATCTAATTTGAACAAAAGATGTATGAGCAAAGATATTGCAGAATTAATTCAGACGGTTATGACATCTTTCTGCAAGGAAAACTTAGGCATGATAAAGTAGACATGATAGAGTGCATGGTTTTAGCCTCAACGATCTAACTCGTTTTATTAATTAATTACTTTAACTTAAGACTGATTTTCATTAAACAAATTTAACTACTAAGCTATGCAATCAACCAAAGATCCAAATCAAACATTTGCACAATAACAGACATACAAATTTTATATTTTAGTCGAGTTTAACACACCACTCGACTAACAAAACGCGTCGCAGAGCGTTCTATCGTGCTATTATAAAGGGGTCATTTAGCTTACACCTATGATGGTCAGTCGACTTACTCCAGGCCAGAATCTACGGAAACTATTCTATAGAGAGAAATCAAGGTAGGACAAGTAAAAATCTTAGAATTCAAGGAATATAATAGCAAAGTAGTTTCAGCAGACAAAGCTTAGAGAGAAGAAGACCTAAAACTCGACCAGTTCTATCTAGGCTTTCGTCCTATAGTTGATATAGCTCTGATACCACTCTGTAACACCCGGTTTACAAAAGGACATAAACCGAGCAATCATATACGTGCCAGGATCAAGTCACACGTATATACAACAGAATGAACAATATATCACAGCACATATCACGTAAAAAGATATAATAAAACGAGTATGAATGTTATTTATTACATTAATGACAAAATGTCTGATACAACGGAAGCGTAAATACATATACGAAAACACTCGGAAGCTGGGCGCCACAGGGACGTCGACTGGGAGATGAATGCCTAGAAGTCCTCGTACTCCTGGTAGCTCCGGGTGAACTCCCTCGCGTCGGCAGGAACTGAGCATCAATAGAGTATCCCCAAAAAGAACAAAAGGAAAAAGAGTAGAGAAGGCAAGTGTGAGTACACAACTTGTACTCAAAAAGTATGTAACACCTGGTTTATAAAAGAACATAAACCGAGCAATCATATACGTGCCAGGATTAAGTCACACGTATATACAACAGAATGAACCGTATATCACAGCACATATCACATAAAAGATATAATAAAGCGAGTACGAATGTTATTTATTACATTAATGACAAAAATGTCTGATACAGCGGAAGCGAAGTACAAAATACGATAAAACTCTCCAAAGCTGAGCAGGGCGCCACAGGGACGTCGACTGGGAGACGAACGCCTAGAAGTCCTCGTAGTCCTGGTAGCGCTGAGCGAACTCCCTCGCGTCGGCAGGAGCTGAGCAGCAGTAGCGTATCCAAGAGGAAAAAGTAGAGAAGAAGCAAGAGTGAGTACACAACTTGTACTCAACAAGTATAACACAAACTATGAGGCTCTAAGGTTGGCTGACTCAACTGCATTAGCTTTTAAGTCTTGGCACAATTTTATTAAAGCTAATTACTATAAGTTGATGATTTACCATAAACCCAGTTACATAGTAATTAATCAAAATTAATCATGTTACTACTGAGAACCAAACCGAAACCACCAAGGTAACCCCGAGAGGCACCCCCCTCGTCGGAAGGAGATAACCCCACTAATCAAAAGGAGGATCTGGGCCGCTCATGACCATGAGCACGGCTAGTATACCAGTTTTACACTCTGCAGAGGTTGCACATCTTTACCCACAAGTCGTGAGCTACGCTAGTTGTTCATCACACTTCTTAGGTGAGATGACTAGCAAACTCACTACGAGGCCGTTACAAACGACATGTTAGTAAGGTGTAACCGCTAAGGAATCAGGCTCCGCAATGATGGTAACCACCTCGAGGGGTACACAGACCAAGCCTCGTAGCCTGGGCACCATTGAAGCTCACCACCCCTCCTGCCCCGTCGGTAAGTTACTCCCAAACCAAAATGACCTAATTAGTAAGCCAAGACCATCCCATTCCAGTCTTGTGGTAGCGCTGTTGTCCCAGGTTGTCGCTCTATGAACCGGTCCTTATGGAGAGTGGCCAACCAGGCAGTAAGCACCGTGCTGGCCCCCTAAACCATGTTTCTAACAAAAACCAATTTTTAACGAGACGTGAGCCCCTCCAATGGGCCACTCTCAGAATTAAGTTGCATATACCATTAATCAAATTAATTAACAAGGACCAAGTGTGTTATAGCGCGCCACCTAGCACAACTAACCAAAATGCAACCCAAGGGATGTATGTATAAAGGATATAAAGTGGCTAGGAAAGTCCTTATAGGCATACAGTATTAAAATGCAGTATGAAATTGTATTTAAAGTGATAGGTGTTGTTCATGTTATACTTGCCTTCCTCAAACTGTTCCTACTGCTCAAACTGCTCTGAAGATGGCTCCTGGTACTGGTACTCCTCCGAAGGATCAATGTCTACTCACGATCGCAATGCCAAAACAAGTCCAACACATACACATACATGCAAACAAAGGCAAACACTAAGAAGCAGTACAACAATACATAAAAACAGCTAACAAAACTAAGCTAAAACTATTCTACGTGTTACAACGATCGCGTGGACATAAAGAACGCCTAAAACGGAGCTAGAACGTGAAATCTAGAGCTAAAACAAGATTCAGGGGCTTTTCTGCAAGAAAAACTAAGTTTCCAGGGGTTTTTTGCAAAAACCGAGGACCTAAACGTAATTAACAGTTAGATCTAAGGGCTAGCGTGCAAAAAATGCTGGTCTGGACTGCGGGTACTATTCCTAAGAAGTTCAGGGGGGTCCGTGAAAGATTCTGGGCCTGGCTGGAAATATTTTAACACTGAGTAGGACCGCGGGTTCATTTAAAAGAAACCCAGGGTCTCTTTAGCAATTCTGCCAGGCTGAAGCGGTACGCGTGAATTAGGGCTATCAGATCTTGATCTAGGGGTTGGGAGCGAAGCAGTACGCCAATCTAATCCGGACCGCTTATTCTGGATCTGGCGGCCAAGAGGGCTCGGATGTGCGGGGCGGCGGCGCCGGTCGCCGGTAACCATCTCCCACGGCGGAGGATCACTGGGGTTGACCAATCTGGTGCCCCAGGGGTCAAATCGACCAGCACTTGGGTCGAGGAGGTTCTTTAGGCCATGAGTAGTCCACCTATGGCCTGAACGGAGCTAAGGGAGGCTCGGGGCGGCGAAACCAACCGCGGTGGCGGCTCTGTGTAGCGTGACTCGCCGGAGCAGAGCATTCTGGGCTCGGGGAGAGCCTACGTGCCGTGCTAGTCGGTGCAAAAGTTGTAGGAGGACGGGACGCGGCTCACCGAGGCTCGAATCGAGCTGCGGGGATGTGCAGGGGCGTCGAAGTCGAAGTCCGGCGGTGGCGTGCGCATCGGAGCTCGGGAACGGGTGCTGCAGCGGTCGAAGCAGAGGGCAGCGGCTTGAGGAAGATCCAGGCGTCAAGGCGGAGCCGGTGCGCTGCTCGGCCGGGGCTCCGGTGTGGCGGAGTGTTGTGCCCGCGGCGGCGCAGAGTCCTAGCGCGGCGGAGCGAGGTGGTGGCGGTGAGCTAGGGTTTGTGGCGGCGCAGGGGGAAGGTGGACTGCGGGGGAGGATCAGGGGCGCGTTTAAAGGGGGAGGCCGGCCTCGGCGTGCGGGTCCAGGAGGCTGACGCGGCGCGGAGATCACGGTGGGGACTTGGCCGGCCATTGCGCGAGGTAGAAGGGGAGTCTGACGAGCGGGCCATCCTTGTCAGCCAGTGGGGGGAGGGGCGCGCCCTCGCGGCTGAGCGGGCGAGGAATGGGCTGACGCGTGGGGCCGTGCTGGCAGCGGGAAAGGAGGGACGCGGGCGCTGGGCCTGGTGAGCGGTGTTGGTCCGCGCGGGGCGAGCGGGAGGGAAGGAAGGATGAGCGGCTGGGCTGCTGGGCCACGGGGAAAGGAATTGGGCCGCCAGGTTTGGGCTGCCTGGGTTGGGCTGCTGAGGTTTGGGCCGGATTGGAGTGTGGGCACGGGCTGGGCTAGGGAAGAAGGTTTGGGCTGGGTTTGGGTCTTCCTTTTCTATTTCTAGTTTTCTCTCTTCTTTTCTTTTCCAAACACACTCAAAACTATTTGAATTCAAACTAAATTTGAATTCAAACCCTATGCACTCAACCAATTAAAAATATGCACCAGCATGAATGCACAAACATGTTGAACCTACAATAAATTTTAATTACTTTATGAAGCAAAAATAAATTATAGATGCAAGGCTAAGCAAATTAAATAAAGCCAATTAAATTTATTATTAAATACTGAAATTTGAATTAGGGTGTTACAAATCCTACCCCCTTACAGGAATCTCGTCCCGAGATTCTGGGCTGGCTAGCAAAGAGAAACAAGGATGGGATTAAGATATACTCACTCCTGAGTCGGAATCTCATAACCACATGTCTTGAGTTGGAAGTATGTTGAACCTCATGCTCAATCTGCTCTCCTGACGAGGTTTGGACCTTTACCACTCTTTTGGTAGGCTGCATCACAAGTTTGTTTCGAACTGACCAATTTTGACCAAGAATGATGTCGATTTCTGTTGACTCCATTACAATAAGGTCCTCAGGGAAGGTTGCCTCGTCTATCCTTATGCTGACTCGAGGACATATGTAACTGGAGATCTGTTCTTTTCTTGATGATTTGACGACCATTCTCTTCCTCAGCTTACCTTCTCAGTATGTTACTCCATTGCATTCTGCACATCTTGATCTTCTTGTCCCGAGTAACTCTCTCAGCGGTCTCCAAAAATTTTCACCAGGTGCTCGTTGTAAGTCAGATTTTCTTGCACATCCAATCCTTTCAACGGTGCTTGTTCTTCTGGCACTCTCAAGCACTTCTTCAACTCAGATCTGCATAAACTCTTCTACCTTGCCTAAGAAATCCTCAAATTCTCCCGTACTATTTGTAGGCCGGGGTGTCACAAAGTATAACACAAACTATGAGGCTCTAAGGTTGGCTGACTCAACTACATTAGCTTTTAAGTCTTGGCAAGATTTTATTAAAGCTAATTACTTGTAACACCCTAGTTTAAATTCCAGCTTTTAATAATAAATTTAATTGGCTTTATTTAATTTTCTAAGGTTTATTTTGTTTAGTATGGCATTTAATTCAATTTTGTTGCTTAAGTAATTAAAATTTTACCATAGGTTTAAATTTTGGTGTTGCATTCATGCTGGTGCATAGTTTTAATTATTTGAGTGTGGTTTGAATTCAAATTCTGATTTGAATTCAAACTTTGTTTGAATTAGAAATAGAAAAGAGAACTAGAAATAGAAATAAAAAGAAGCCCAAACCCAACTTCCCAGCCCAGCCCGTTTTTTTTTCCCCTGCGGCCCAGCCTTTTCCCTTCTCTCCCCGCGGGCCCAACAACCCCGGCCCTCACCTCGGCCCAACGCGCTCGCTCGCGCCAGCGCCGAAGCCCAGCTGCAGCCCAGTCCTCCCCCGCGCTCGAACCCAGCTCGCCCACCCCGTCGGCCTGCCAGCCGGGCCCGCAAGCCAGCCCCTCAGCCCAGCACGCCCTCCCCGCTCAGCCGCGCCGAGCGCGCTTCGCCACTGACCCGTGGGCCCCGCTTGGAAGCTTCTTCCCCTCCACGGCGCAACGAACACCGCCCGTCTCGCCGGAGATCTCGCCCTTCCATCTCGGGCACGCACGCCTCGACCCCGGTTCCGGCCTTTAATTGGCCCCTGCGGACCCCCAAGTCCCTCACCCTCCACGCCAAGAGCCGCCACCAATCCTAGCCGCCGCGCCAGGACAACTCCGCCGTGCCGCCGCGCTGCGCCACCGCGGCCACGCCGCTCCACTGCACCGGAGACCCACCCAAGCCGTGCAGCAGCACCGAATCGCTGCCTGGAGTCTCACCGAAGCTTTCTCCCTCGACTCTAACCCGCGTGGCACCGGAATCGGACGCGAGACCCGCCGCCGGTGAGCATCTCTGCCGCTGCGATTTCCCCGCCACCGGTGCTGTTCAGGTCACCATAACCCCCTGAACACCTCCACAGGCCCCGCCGGACTTCCTCGACGGATCCGTAGGCCCAGAGACGCCCTGCATCGACCACGCCGCCGAGACTCGTCGTGCGCCGCCGCCCGCCGTCGACACCAACCTCCTGTGTTGCAGCTTCGGCCGCGTCCAAGCCTCAGTGAGCCTCCCCGAGCTTTCCTTGACCTTATACGCTAGTTATAGTAGCCGTAGCCCCTGGAACCGTTGGGATATCGCACGCCGGCGATGTCCCGCCGTGCAGACCCGCCTCCCACTGCGGCGAGCCACGTCCGAGCCCCGATCCGCAGCCCTGAGTGTCCAGGTGGGTTACACGTTCCACGATGGTCCTTCACGGCCAAACCCCGGCCCAAAAGGAGCCCTGTAGCTCCAGAACACCTTCTCCGGCGACCTCCCCCGCCGTGGAGCAGAACTCCGGCGGCGTTCCGCCGCCGCCCTGCGCCCCTTTGCCCTGGACCGTCAGATCCGTACGCAATGGCTCAGATTAGATTGAGTCTCCCTTAGATCCGAGCCGTCAGATCCAAAACCGGCGGCCCAGATTAGAAGATACCCCTTCGCGCGTTACTTTTGTTAAAGAGGCCCTCAGTTTTTCTTTATTTAACCCGCCATCCAGTATAGTTCAAAAATATTTCTAGTTAGGTCCGGTTTTTAACGAATAGGACCCTGAGCTTTTCCCTATTAGAACCCGCGGTCCAGAGTTGTAGTTTTTGCACGTTGGACCCTAGATCTTTAGTTTAATTATGTTTTAGCCCTCGGTTTTAGCAGAAAAGTCCCTGGAACTTCAGTTTTCTTACAAATAAGCCCCTAGAACTTGTTTTTGGCCTAGATTATGTGTCTTAGCTCCGTTTTTAGCGTTCTTTATATCCACGTGATCATTGTAACGCGTAGAACAGTATTAGAGTAGTTTAGTGTGCTGTTTTTATGTATTGATGTACTGTTTCTTAGTTTTTGTTAATGTTTGTTTGTATGCTTATTTTCGTGCATTGTTTTGGCCATGTGTTCGTGAGTAGACATTGATCCATCTGAGGAGCCCCAGTACCAGTACCCGGAGCAGCCGTCTTCGGAGCAGTTTGAGCATCAGCCAAAGCAGTACGAGGAAGGCAAGTATAACATGAACAACCCATCACTTTTAAATACATTTTCATACTGCATTTTAATATTGTATGCCTTTAAGGATTTCCTAGCCAGTTTATATCCTTTAAATATACCTTTGGGTTGCATTTTGGTTAGTTGTGCTAGGTTGCTGCGCTATAACACACTCTGGTCCTTTTTAATTAATTTGATTAATGGTTTACTTGAACTTAATTCTGAGAGTGGCCCTCTGTGTGGATGAGTGGCTCACGTCTCGTTAAAAGATGGTTTTTGTAGAAACATGGTTTAGGGTGCCAGCACGGTGCTTAGTGCTTGGTTGGCCACTCTCCATAAGGACCGGTTCATAGAGCGACAACCTGGGACAATAGCGCTACCACAAGGCTAGAATGGGATAGACTTGGCTTACTAATTAGGTCTTTTTGGTTTGGAGTAACTTACCTGCGGGGCAAGAGTAGTAAGCTTCAATGGTCCCTGCTCCTCCGGCTGGTCTGTGCTTGGATTGCGCTCCTGTGCTTGTACCCCCGTGAGGTGGGCCCCATCGTCGCTGACCTATCTCTCACGGTTACGCCTTACCAACGAGATTCTTTGTAACGGCCTCGTAGTGAGTCGCTAGTCATCTCACCTAAGGAAGTGTGATGAACCTCTAGCGTAGCTCACGACTTGTGGGTAAAGATGTGCAACCTCTGCAGAGTGTAAAATTGGTATACTAGCCGTGCTCACGGTTATGAGCGGCCCAGATCCTCCTTTTGATTAGTGGAGTTATCTCCTTCCGACGAGGGAGGTGCTTCTCGGGGTTTACCTTGGTGGCTTGGTTTCGGTTTGGTTCTCAGTAGTAACATGTTTAAACTTGATTAATTACTATGTAACTGGGTTAATGGTAATTCATCAACTCGTAGTAAATAGCTTTAATAAAACTTTGCCAACACTTAAAAGCTAATGCAGTTGAGTCTGCCAACCTTAGAGCCTCATAGTTTGTGTTATACTTGTTGAGTACAAGTTGTGTACTCACCCTTGCCTCTTCTCTACTTTTTCCTCTTGGCTACGCTACTACTGCTCAGTTCCTGCCGACTCGAGGGAGTTCGTCCAGCGCTACCAGGACTACGAGGACTTCTAGGTGTTCGTCTCCCAGTCGACGTCCCTATGGCGCCCTGCTTCAGCTTCGGAGAGCTTTATCGTATTTTGTACTTCGCTTCTGCTGTATCAGACATTTTTGTCATTATTGTAATAAATAACATTCGTATTCGCTTTATTATGTCTTTTTACGTGATATGTGCTATGATATACTGTTCATTCTATTGTATATACGTTTGACTTGATCCTGGCACGTATATGATTGCTCGGTTTATGTTCTTTTATAAACCGGGTGTTACAGAGTGGTATCAGAGCCATATCGACTGTAGGACGAAGCCTAGATAGAACTGGTCGAGTTTTAGGACTTCTTCTCTCCAATCCTTGCCTGCTGAAACTATTTTACTATTATACCCCTTGAATTCTATGACTTTTACCCTCCTTGCCTTGATTTCTCTCTCTGAAGAATAGTTTCGTAGATTTTGGCCTGAATCAGTCATCTGACCACCAAGAGTATTAGCTAGTGACCCTTTTATAATAATACGATAGCACATTCTGCGATGCGTTGTGTTAGTCGAGTCGTATGTTAAACTCGGCTAAGTTGTGAAAATTGTCTGCTTATTATTATGCTACATGTTTGATTTGAATTTTTGAATGATTGCATAGCTTAGTAGTTTAAATTTGTTTAAAGAAAATCACTTTTATGTTAAAGTTAACTAATTAATAAAATGAGTTAGATCGTTGGGGGTAAAACAGTCCACTCTATCCTGTCTACTTTATCATGGCTGAGTCTTTTTCCGCAAAGAGTTATCATATCCATCTGAATTTATTCCTACAATATCCTTACTCGTGAAATCTTTTGTTCAAATCAGATGGTGAACACCAGGAGCACCGTTTCCGGTTCTGGCCAGCAGCAGGGTCAGAACAACCAGGGTACCGGGATCCCGATGCCGCCGCTGTTGACTCCGGAGCAGTACTTCCAGCTCCAGATGCAGATGATGGCCACCCTGAACAACACTGTTCAGGCTCTTCAGCAGGCTCACACTCAGCCTCCGCCTCCTCCACCGCCGCAGCCTCGCGACAGGCGTGCTGAGTTCCTGAGGGGTCACCCGCCGACGTTTTCTCACACGTCCGACCCTCTTCAGGCTGACGACTGGCTCCGTGCAGTGGAGCGTCAGCTGGACATCGCCCAGTGCGATGATCGTGAGCGCGTCTTGTACGCAGCAGGACAGCTGCGAGGGGCAGCTTTGGACTGGTGGGAGTCCCACCCAGTTCATGACCGCGAGTCTCTCACCTGGCTCCAGTTCAGGGAGCGTTTCCGCAGCCACAACGTCCCCGCGGGCGTTATGAAGATGAAGCAGAAGGAGTTCCTTGCACTGAAGCAGGTAACCTTAAATATAATCATTCAGCAGTTTCTTTTGAGCTAATGCCCTTGTTCCATCCTTATGAAATCTTGAGTTAATCTTCCGATATCTATCTATCTTTGTGAATTCAGGGGACTATGTCGGTCACGGAGTATCGTGATCGCTTTCTGCAGCTTGCTCGCTACGCCCCTGCCGATGTTGCGGATGACCGCAAGAAGCAGGAGCACTTCATGGAGGGCCTTGAGGACTACCTCCAGTACGCACTGCTCAACCTCCGCTTTGACGACTTTCAACCATCTGGTTAACAGCGCGCTCAACACTGAGCGTAAGCACTTGGAGATGGAGGACAAGAAGAGGAAGATTGTCCCCGTTGCTTCCGGCAGCAACACTCGTCCTCGACTCCAGCAGCCCCAGCAGTACCAGTAGCAGTACCGGCCTCCCCAGCAGTACCAGCCGAGGCCGCAGCAGTACCCGCCTCGACAGTAGCAGCAGGCGGGGCAGGGCCAGAGGTTACCGGCACCTCCGGCTCGTACTGCTCTACCAGCTCCACCGGCACCGCAGGCTCCACGTCCGGCAGCTCCTACCGGACAGTAGGCTCAGGGACCTCCTCGCACCTGCTTTCACTGCGGCCAGCCGGGGCACTACGCCAACGCTTGCCCCCGGAAGGCGCAGGCGGGACAGCAGGGGCGCCCAGCTCAGCCCAGGGCGCCACTTCAGGGCAGAGTGAACCATGTGACGGCCGAGTCAGCGGCCGAGGCTCCCAACGTGGTTATTCGTACGTTCATGGTTAATTCATATCCAGCTACAGTGCTTTTTGATACTGGTGCTACGCATTCCTTCATTACTCAGTCTTTTGTCGAGCATCATGGTATTCATACTAGCACATTAAAGAGGTGCCTGTTAGTATCTTCACCGGGAGGACAGTTGAGGTCTCACACTTACTGCCCGAGAGTCAGTGTTTCTTTGAGGGGAGTAGAGTTCTGTACTGATCTGATGGTGCTAGACACCAAGGGCATTGATGTCATTCTGGGAATGGAGACTCTAGCCAAATGGGGAGTTCGGATAGATTGTTCTCAGAGGACAGTCTTGCTATCAGCTTCCAGTGGCCAAGAGGTTGTTATCAGTGCAGTAGAGCCTTCTGGATTTCTTCACCAGATTGAGGCTAGACCCACGGACGGTATTCGCGTGGTGTCTGAATTCCCGGATGTCTTTCCGGATGATTTGCCAGGTATGCCGCCTGAACGCGCCATTGAGTTTTGTATTGATCTCTTGCCTGGCACAGCTCCTATTGCAAAGCGGCCCTACCGTATGGCACCTATAGAGCATGAAGAAGTCAAGAAGACTATTGATGAGTTGCTAGCCAAGGGCTATATCCGTCGCAGCTTCTCTCCTTGGGCTTTTCCGTTGTTGCTGGTAGATAAGAAGGATGGCTCGAAGAGGATGTGCGTGGATTATCGGGAGCTGAATGCAGTCACTATCAAGAACAAGCATCCACTGCCCCGTATTGAGGATCTCTTCGATCTGCTTCGAGGTGCTCGTATATTCTCGAAGATTGATCTTCGTTCGGGATATTTTCAGCTGAGGATCCGTCCTGGGGATATTCCGAAGACGGCATTCACCTGCAAGTACGGGCTATATGAGTATACAGTCATGTCCTTCGGCCTGACTAATGCCCCGGCTTTCTTCATGCATCTGATGAACGTGGTCTTCATGGATTATCTGGATGTCTTCGTGGTGATCTTTATTGATGATATTCTGATCTTTTCTAAGACAGAAGAAGAGCACGAGGAGCATCTGAGACTTGTATTGCAGAGATTGAGAGAGCATCAGCTGTATGCCAAGTTCAGCAAGTGCGAGTTCTGGATTGACGAGGTTCCATTCCTCGGTCATGTTATCTCTCAGGGAGGCATTGCTGTTGATCCGAGCAAAGTGAAAGATGTGCTCGAGTGGGAGACACCGCAGACAGTAAAGGAAGTCAGGTCTTTCTTGGGCTTAGCAGGATATTATCGGAGGTTCATTGAGAATTTCTCCAAGATCGCGAAGCCTTTGACTTCCTTGCTGGAGAAAAATGTGGCTTTCGTGTGGACTGATGAGCGTCAGAGGGCCTTTGATGAGCTGAAGAAAAGATTGACTACGGCGCCAGTCCTGACTCTGCCAGACCAGACAAAGAGGTTCACGGTGTATTGTGATGCTTCGAAGGATGGTCTTGGGTGTGTTCTGATGCAGGAGGGCAGAGTGATTGCTTATGCTTCACGGCAGCTACGCCGGCATGAGCTGAACTATCCTACTCATGATCTTGAGTTAGCCGCAGTTGTGCATGCTCTGAAGATTTGGAGGCATTACTTGTATGGGCAGCGGTGTGATATGTACACTGATCACAAGAGCCTCAAGTACATTTTCACGCAGAATGAGCTGAACATGCGGCAGAGAAGATGGCTAGAGTTAGTCAAGGATTATGACCTGGAGATTCACTATCATCCGGGCAAGGCCAACGTTGTAGCAGATGCTCTGAGCAGAAGAAGTTATGTCAACATGGCCGTGGCTTTCCAGATGCCTCCAGAGTTATGCGAGGAGTTCGAGCAGTTGAGTCTGGACTTCTTGCATCATACTTCCAGTGCAGCATTTGAGGCAGTACCGACTCTAGAGTCAGAGATCAGGCAGCATCAGAAAGATGATGAGAAGCTGCAGGAGATTCGTGAGTTGCTCAAGAAGGGCAAGGCTCCTCATTTCAGAGAGGATGATCAGGGTACATTGTGGTACAAGAACCGGATCTGTGTGCCAGATGTGAAGGATCTCCGGAAATTGATTCTGAGTGAGGCCCATGATACAGCTTACTCTATTCATCCGGGCAGCACGAAGATGTACTATGATCTGAAGGAACGTTTCTGGTGGTATGGGATGAAGCATTTAGTGGCAGAGTACGTGGCTATTTGTGACACTTGTCAGCGTGTCAAGGCTGAGCATCAGAGGCCAGCAGGTCTATTGCAGCCTTTGAAGATTCCAGAGTGGAAATGGGAGGAAATCACTATGGACTTCATTGTTGGATTGCCTTGTACTCAGAAAGGGTACAACTCAATTTGGGTAGTAGTGGATCGATTGACGAAGGTTGCTCACTTCATTCCAGTGAACACTACTTACTCCGGTGCTAGACTTGCAGAGTTGTACATCTCTCGGATTGTCTGCTTGCATGGTGTGCCCAAGAAGATCATATCTGATAGAGGGTCTCAGTTCACTTCTCGGTTCTGGGAGCAGCTCCATGACTCATTGGATACGAAGCTGTGTTTCAGTACGGCTTATCACCCTCAGACAGATGGGCAGACAGAGAGAACCAACCAAGTGTTGGAGGATATGCTGAGAGCTTGTGCCATTCAGTACGGTACTAGCTGGGACAAGTGCCTGTCATATGCTGAGTTCTCTTATAACAACAGCTATCAGGCCAGTCTGAAGAAGTCCCCCTTTGAGGCATTATATGGCAGAAAATGCAGGACTCCTCTCTATTGGGATCAGATTGGTGAGAAGCAGCTCTTTGGCCCTGAGATCATAGATGATGCAGAGCAGATGGTTCAGGCAGTGCGAGAAAATCTGAGGATTGCACAGAGCAGACAGAAGAGCTATGCCGATGGCAAACGGAGGGATCTGACTTTCAATGTCGGTGATTATGTGTATCTGAAGGTGTCTCCGATGAGAGGGATCCGCAGATTTAATGTCAAAGGGAAGTTAGCACCTCGTTATGTGGGACCATTCAAGGTGCTAGAGCGGAAAGGCGAAGTTGCTTATCGCCTGGAGTTACCTCTCAGCCTCTCAGGAGTTCATGATGTCTTCCATATATCTCAGTTGAAGAGGTGTTTGCGAGTACCCGAGGAGCAGGCACCACTGGATGGAGTGGATGTACAGGAAGATCTGACTTATACTGAGCATCCGGTGAAGATTCTGGAGACATCAGAGAGGGTCACTCGGAACAAGCGCATCAAGATGTGCAGTGTTCAGTGGAGTCATCACAGTGAAGCTGAGGCTACATGGGAGCGAGAAGATGAGCTGAAGAAGACATATCCAGATCTCTTTGCTAGCCAGCCCAGCTAAATCTCGGGGACGAGATTTCTTTAAGGGGGTAGGGTCTGTAACACCCTAGTTTAAATTCCAGCTTTTAATAATAAATTTAATTGGCTTTATTTAATTTTCTAAGGTTTATTTTGTTTAGTATGGCATTTAATTCAATTTTGTTGCTTAAGTAATTAAAATTTTACCATAGGTTTAAATTTTGGTGTTGCATTCATGCTGGTGCATAGTTTTAATTATTTGAGTGTGGTTTGAATTCAAATTCTGATTTGAATTCAAACTTTGTTTGAATTAGGAATAGAAAAGAGAACTAGAAATAGAAATAAAAAGAAGCCCAAACCCAACTTCCCAGCCCAGCCCGTTTTTTTTTCCCCTGCGGCCCAGCCTTTTCCCTTCTCTCCCCGCGGGCCCAACAACCCCGGCCCTCACCTCGGCCCAACGCGCTCGCTCGCGCCAGCGCCGAAGCCCAGCTGCAGCCCAGTCCTCCCCCGCGCTCGAACCCAGCTCGCCCGCCCCGTCGGCCTGCCAGCCGGGCCCGCAAGCCAGCCCCTCAGCCCAGCGCGCCCTACCCGCTCAGCCGCGCCGAGCGCGCTTCGCCACTGACCCGTGGGCCCCGCTTGGAAGCTTCTTCCCCTCCACGGCGCAACGAACACCGCCCGTCTCGCCGGAGATCTCGCCCTTCCATCTCGGGCACGCACGCCCCGACCCCGGTTCCGGCCTTTAATTGGCCCCTGCGGACCCCCAAGTCCCTCACCCTCCACGCCAAGAGCCGCCACCAACCCTAGCTGCCGCGCCAGGACAACTCCGCCGTGCCGCCGCGCTGCGCCACCGCGGCCACGCCGCTCCACCGCACCGGAGACCCACCCAAGCCGTGCAGCAGCACCGAATCGCTGCCTAGAGTCTCACCGAAGCTTTCTCCCTCGACTCTAACCCGCGTGGCACCGGAATCGGACGCGAGACCCGCCGCCGGTGAGCATCTCTGCCGCTGCGATTTCCCCGCCACCGGTGCTGTTCAGGTCACCATAACCCCCTGAACACCTCCACAGGCCCCGCCGGACTTCCTCGACGGATCCGTAGGCCCAGAGACGCCCTGCATTGACCACGCCGCCGAGACTCGTCGTGCGCCGCCGCCCGCCGTCGACACCAACCTCCTGTGTTGCAGCTTCGGCCGCGTCCAAGCCTCAGTGAGCCTCCCCGAGCTTTCCTTGACCTTATACGCTAGTTATAGTAGCCGTAGCCCCTGGAACCGTTGGGATATCGCACGCCGGCGATGTCCCGCCGTGCAGACCCGCCTCCCACTGCGGCGAGCCACATCCGAGCCCCGATCCGCAGCCCTGAGTGTCCAGGTGGGTTACACGTTCCACGATGGTCCTTCACGGCCAAACCCCGGCCCAAAAGGAGCCCTGTAGCTCCAGAACACCTTCTCCGGCGACCTCCCCCGCCGCGGAGCAGAACTCCGGCGGCGTTCCGCCGCCGCCCTGCGCCCCTTTGCCCTGGACCGTCAGATCCGTACGCAATGGCTCAGATTAGATTGAGTCTCCCTTAGATCCGAGCCGTCAGATCCAAAACCGGCGGCCCAGGTTAGAAGATACCCCTTCGCGCGTTACTTTTGTTAAAGAAGCCCTCAGTTTTTCTTTATTTAACCCGCCATCCAGTATAGTTCAAAAATATTTCCAGTTAGGTCCGGTTTTTAACGAATAGGACCCTGAGCTTTTCCCTATTAGAACCCGCGGTCCAGAGTTGTAGTTTTTGCACGTTGGACCCTAGATCTTTAGTTTAATTATGTTTTAGCCCTCGGTTTTAGCAGAAAAGTCCCTGGAACTTCAGTTTTCTTACAAATAAGCCCCTAGAACTTGTTTTTGGCCTAGATTATGCGTCTTAGCTCCGTTTTTAGCGTTCTTTATATCCACGCGATCGTTGTAACGCGTAGAACAGTATTAGAGTAGTTTAGTGTGCTGTTTTTATGTATTGATGTATTGTTTCTTAGTTTTTGTTAATGTTTGTTTGTATGCTTATTTTCGTGCATTGTTTTGGCCATGTGTTCGTGAGTAGACGTTGATCCATCTGAGGAGCCCCAGTACCAGTACCCGGAGCAGCCGTCTTCGGAGCAGTTTGAGCAGCAGCCAGAGCAGTACGAGGAAGGCAAGTATAACATGAACAACCCATCACTTTTAAATACATTTTCATACTGCATTTTAATACTGTATGCCTTTAAGGATTTCCTAGCCAGTTTATATCCTTTAAATATACCTTTGGGTTGCATTTTGGTTAGTTGTGCTAGGTTGCTGCGCTATAACACACTCTGGTCCTTTTTAATTAATTTGATTAATGGTTTACTTGAACTTAATTCTGAGAGTGGCCCTCTGTGTGGATGAGTGGCTCACGTCTCGTTAAAAGATGGTTTTTGTAGAAACATGGTTTAGGGGGCCAGCACGGTGCTTAGTGCTTGGTTGGCCACTCTCCATAAGGACCGGTTCATAGAGCGACAACCTGGGACAACAGCGCTACCACAAGGCTAGAATGGGATAGACTTGGCTTACTAATTAGGTCTTTTTGGTTTGGAGTAACTTACCTGCGGGGCAAGAGTAGTAAGCTTCAATGGTACCATGCTCCTCCGGCTGGTCTGTGCTTGGATTGCGCTCCTGTGCTTGTACCCCCGTGAGGTGGGCCCCATCGTCGCTGACCTATCTCTCGCGGTTACGCCTTACCAACGAGATTCTTTGTAACGGCCTCGTAGTGAGTCGCTAGTCATCTCACCTAAGGAAGTGTGATGAACCTCTAGCGTAGCTCACAACTTGTGGGTAAAGATGTGCAACCTCTGCAGAGTGTAAAACTGGTATACTAGCCGTGCTCACGGTTATGAGCGGCCCAGATCCTCCTTTTGATTAGTGGAGTTATCTCCTTCCGACGAGGGAGGTGCTTCTCGGGGTTTACCTTGGTGGCTTCGTTTCGGTTTGGTTCTCAGTAGTAACATGTTTAAACTTGATTAATTACTATGTAACTGGGTTAATGGTAATTCATCAACTCGTAGTAAATAGCTTTAATAAAACTTTGCCAACACTTAAAAGCTAATGCAGTTGAGTCTGCCAACCTTAGAGCCTCATAGTTTGTGTTATACTTGTTGAGTACAAGTTGTGTACTCACCCTTGCCTCTTCTCTACTTTTTCCTCTTGGCTACGCTACTGCTGCTCAGTTCCTGCCGACTCGAGGGAGTGCGTCCAGCGCTACCAGGACTACGAGGACTTCTAGGTGTTCGTCTCCCAGTCGACGTCCCTGTGGCGCCCTGCTTCAGCTTCGGAAAGCTTTATCGTATTTTGTACTTCGCTTCCGCTGTATCAGACATTTTTGTCATTATTGTAATAAATAACATTCGTATTCGCTTTATTATGTCTTTTTACGTGATATGTGCTATGATATACTGTTCATTCTGTTGTATATACGTGTGACTTGATCCTGGCACGTATATGATTGCTCGGTTTATGTTCTTTTATAAACCGGGTGTTACATTACTACAAGTTGATGATTTACCATAAACCCAGTTACAAAGTAATTAATCAAAATTAATTATGAACTATTGAGAACCAAACCGAAACCACCAAGGTAACCCCACTACTCAAAAGGAGAATCCGGGCCGCTCATGACCGTGAAGCACGGCTAGTATACCAGTTTTACACTCTGCAGAGATTGCATATCTTTACCCACAAGTCGTGAGCTACGCTAGTTGTTCATCACACTTCCATAGGTGAGATGGCTAGCAAACTCACTATGAGGCCGTTACAAAGAATCTCGTTGGTAATGAGTAACCGCGAGTGTTGGATCGGCGACGATGGGGACCACCTCACGGGGGTACAAGACACGGAGCACAGACCAAGCCGGAGGAGCAGGGACCATTGAAGCTTACCACCCTTGCCCCGCAGGTAAGTTACTCCAAACCAAAAAGACCTAATTAGTAAGCCAAGACCGTCCCATTCCAGTCTTGTGGTTGCGCGGTTATCCCAGGTTGTCGCTCTAATGACGTATAGTCCTTAAGGAGAGTAGTTAGCACAAAACACAGTGCGAGCCCCCTAAACCAAGTTTCTAGAAAAACCAATTTTTAATGAGACGTGAGCCACTCAAGCGGGCCACTCCCAGAATTAAGTTGCATATACCATTAATCAAATTAATTAAAAAGGACCAAGTGTGTTATAGCACAGCAACCTAGCACAACTAACCAAAATGCAACCCAAGGAATATATATAAGGTAATAAAGTGGCTAGGAAAGTCCTTATAGGCATACAGTATTAAAATGCATTATGAAATGTATTTAAAAGTGATGGGTGTTGTTCATGTTATACTTGCCTTCCTCAAACTGCTCCTGCTGCTCAAACTGCTCAGAAGGTGGTGGCTGCTCCGGGTACTGGTATTGGGGCTCCTCCGGTAGCTCAACGTCTACTCACGAACACATGGCCAGAAACAAAGGCAACAATATAAACATACATGCAAACAAGAGCAAACACTAAGAAACAGTACAACAATACATGAAAACAGCAAACAAACCTAAGCTAGAACTATTCTACGCATTACAACAATCGCGTGGACATAAAGATCGCCTAAAACGGAGCTAGAACGCAAAAACTAGGCCTAAAACAAGATCGAGGGGCTTAACTATAAGAAAAATAGGCTTTCCAGGGGTTTTCTGCAAAAACCAGGGACCTATACATAATTAAAGGGTAGATCTAGGGTCTAACACGCAAAAATAGTAGGTCTGGACTGTAACATCCCGTATTTTTACGGAATGTTATATTCTCCAAAAATGCGAATTTCAAAATTTTTGTGGGAATGTTGTAGATAAATGCACTTAAGTAAGAATGCATCCCTTCTAAATTCTTAGTAAATTAAAATTTGTTTTGAATTAAGGATAATTAATTGCTAGTGTGATTCATTTGGAGTTGGAGTTTATTTGAATCTACCTTGCTTCCATTTGATTTGGATTCCTTTTGTTTGAATTGTGTGGTATTTTATTTGAAAGGGCCATTCAAATAAAATACAAAAGTTAACAAACCCCTAACTCTAGCTGGACCCAAACCTCCTAACATCTAACCAAACCCACCTGGCTCGCCCTGCTTTTGGCCTGCACGGCCCGATAGCCGCGCCACTGACCCAACCCGTGCTCGCGGCCCAGATCGCCTCGCCGGCCTACACCGCTCCGGCCTGTTCCCGGCCTGCCATCCCGCTCACCCTTCCGCCGGCCCAAACCCATGCCCCAAAGCCGCACGCTAGCTCAACCAGCACCCTCACCCCTCTCCCAGAGCCGCTGACACCCTGTCCCCACCGGCAGTTTTCCCCTTCCCAGCCGCCGCCGCCAAGGAGAGAAGAGAAGCAGAGGAAGGGTAAGGAGAGGAGAAGAAGAAAGAGAGGAGGAGGAGATCCCGCTGCCGCCGAGGACGCCGCCCGTTGGAGCTCTTCATCACGCCGGCGCCCCCGATCGACGACATCGACGTTGCCGCGCTCCCTGCACAGCACCGACTCGCCGCGGCCTCGACTAGTCACGGCGCCTCGCCCTGTTCTCCTCCACGAGCCGCCTGGTAGGCCACCATCCCCACCTCCTGAGCACCCTCCTGCGGCCCGGCTGCCATGTGCGCCGATGGGACCTCCCTAGACCATCCCAGGACCCCCCTTCCCTTGCGTGTGCCCTGCAGAAGCCCCTTCGCCGTCCGGAACTGGGCCGGCGCTGGCGTGCTGTGGCCTCGTCGCAACGAGCCCGTGCCTGCCCGGCTTCGCCTCGCCTTCACCGCCCGAAGACCCCGCCACCGTCGCCGCCCGGAGGACGCGCCATCGCCGGACCAAGCCGACAGAGGGAGGAGCAGCCGCCGACCCACGATCCTGCACGGTCAGCAAGGGAAGGAGAGAAGAAAGGAGGAGGAGGAAAAGAGAAAGAAGAAGAAGAAGACGGGCCGCCATCCTCTACTAGCCCAGTAAGCCGAGCCGCGCACCCGAGCCGGCCTGCGAGCCGTTCCCTTAAGCCAGCCCACGTAACTGAGCCGCGGACCAGGCTGAGCCATGCCGAGATGTTGGGCCTCCGAGCCGGCCCAACCTCTTTGAGCCCGTATACACCCCCTTGCCCTTTTTCTTTTTCTTTTACCCGGACCTGACACGCGGGCCCCACATGTTTGTGTCTCCTGTGAGACTGACTGGTGGGACCCACTGACCGCGGACCCCGCTGACCTGGCCGTGGACCCATTGACCGTTGACTTAGTCAATGTTGACCAAGTCAACGCTGACGTCAGCAGAGCCTGACCCCGTGCTAACATCATGCTGACGTCAGCAGGACACGTGGCACTCTCTGGTGCTGCCACATGTCACGCCGTGTGTTTTTCTTTTACGAAAATCATAATTAATTAACTGGAGCTCCGAAAATTATGAAACCAGTTTCATAATTTTTCTAAAATCATGATCTACCATTAGAGTAGATTTTGGTGTGATTTGGATTTTATTTGGATACTTTTGTGCACTTTTGCACTTTGGCCCCCTTAGTAATTCGTAATTGCGAATAGGCCCTTAGCGAGGAGGAGCTGATCAACGCCCCGGACGCCCAGAGGACCCAGAAGGACGTACCGGACTACGAGATGACTCCGAAACCTAGGATGACTATGAAAAGTCTCAGGTTCACGCCCATCTATGATTTGATTACCTATTAGACATTGCTTGCTAGAACTACTATCACTTTATTACTGTTATGAGATGAACCTGCATAGCCAATTGTGTGCCCTTATTCCTTGAACTCCTAATATAAACCATGTTTGAATGGTTGATATGCTTGCATGTGTATGTGTGGGATTTCCTCGTGATATGATAGTCTTGGCGTGAATGGAGATCCACCATATCATGAGTTGGTGATTAGGGCTTTTAGCAGGGGGCGAGCAAGTTGACTTTGTTGGGGGTGTGTGTTGGGCACACCCTGCGAGCACCTATGGCGGGTGCATGTTTGTGTCGTTGGACATGGTTAGACTCTGGAGGTGTTTTGTGGGCCTTACCTATAATGGATGCCAGTCGCGGACCGCTGTGGCGGATACGCATGAGGACAGAGATGCTCGCCCCGGCATATAAGGAACCGGTTGGTGTAACTATGATTAGTGGGACTTTGTGAGCGTGCACACCACTTATCCACTATGCGGGTGGATCCGGTCCGAGGCTAGTAAGCGTGGTGCCAAGCCTGTAGGCAGATGTAGTGTCAGTGCAGGGGGAGCAGGTGTGGACCTAACGTTCCCCGATTCGCAGGATTCATGGGAATCCTATTCTAGATGGCTTCACAGTCCCAGGGCGACCTCTTGCGAGAGAATGCGCCCAAACCCGGGAAAGTAGGATGGTGCCATGGCTGCTAGTTCTTGTACTCAGTAGACCAGTGCCTCGGAGTCAGTCAGAGTTGTCTGCTGGCTGGTGACGGGTCCAGTGGGTACATGTGTACAACCCCTGCAGGGTGAAAACTATACGTATAGCCGCGTACTCGGTCATGTACATTCCTACTCTTTTGTTGCTTCCATTAGTTAGTGTGACTTGATACTTTTCTACCTCCCTCTAGCCTACTTTCCTGCTTGGATAGCAGTTGAGGTGCGAGGAGAGGGAGTTCTCGCACCGACTTGGTTATCAGGGACTTGGGTGAGTCTCGGAGGTGTGAGTTGACCGGGAGTCCGGGATGCCGGAATGGAGTCCGGATGCCGGAAAGGCCCGCGTCAGGTGACTTGGCATATGCTATACTTTGTTGATGCTACGCATAGGAAACCCTAGCCTTATCTGTTGACTATTTCTTTTACCATAATGCATCCACTTAAAGCTTGCATACGGATGGTGACGTGAACCTATCCCGTCCTTGGGGATAGTTTGGTAGATGCAGGATCCGACTCGAAGATCGACGATGACTTTGAAGGAAGGACTAAGGACGACTCGTGCTTTGCTCAAGGATGCCCCAGAAGTCTAGTTACCGCTTCCTTTTTCTGGTTGTTCCCTTTTAGCCCAATGGGCTTGTACCAGATGATTTTGTACCATAATCCACTGGATTATGTAATAATTAAACCTTTGTTGTGTTTTATCGTGAAGTATGACTGTGATATATAATTGAAATCAGTTCTGTATGTGATAGCTACTGATCCAGGGACTATCACAACGATATAGGGAGTCGGGTTGTCCGTTTGACAACCCGGTTCGTTTCAGTTGGTATCAGAGCCATACTTGACCGTAGCATGAGCCATAGCAATGGTCGTTAGATTTAGGACTCTCTAAATGCTTCCGTCTACTTTATATACCCCCTTGAACTATAAGTCCTATATTTTTTATTCTTTTCCTCACTTCCGACTCATTCTCTTACCTGCACTTATCGAATTTCTGACGAAGCCCTTAGGATGAGATCGAGACGACCTCGTCGACAAACAAGTGACCCTGAGTTCCTTAAAGTAGAGACTACCCTTTCAAAGAAGTCTGTGCACTAATAGCTGTGCGAAATAATCTTCATAGGATGTTTGATTGCTTGAGTGCCTGATTCTTGATTGGATTCTGTCTGTATCTATGGTTCTTACTACTGAGTGTAGGTTTTAGAATGTGTGCTCTTTCTGGTGAGTGACGTACATTAAATAGTACATCCTTTCGTCAATCCTTCGAAGAAGATGTTAGATCAAAGAATCAGCCTCTTGATGGCACGTTTCGAGGAAACCGCTCGAGAGGAGGCTACCACCACGAATCAAGGTCATGCTCAGGCATCTAACCCACCTACGGAGCAAGGCAGAGGCACAGCCCTGACTGCTGGAGCTCCCCATGATCCAATTGGATTGGTGGTTGAAGGAGAAGACAAAGAAGATAGATGGACAAAGTAGAAGATGAAGCATAAGAAGAAGCCGACTGGATAAGGAACCGAGGAAGAAGAAGTTGAAGAAGAAAGAGTCGAGAAAGAAGAAGTCAATGAGAAGATCAACGATAACTCTAACACCCTGCTATCAAGGTGAAGAGGCAAGACCGATCGTCAACAAGAAGCACCACTACCTTGAGAGCCAACCACGACAGAAGCAACAACAACTCAAGCCAACACATGGCATTGGGGTACCCGGAGAGACGAACTGAATCGGAATAAAAACCTTTGAAGTCCAAGGATGTACACCGGGTACAAATTGGACAATCGGACAGAGTAAATACTCAAAGAAGTGCCCTAGATTGAGGATAACAAGGAATGCATTCGGGAGGATTGCCTAAATTGCCACCCAAATGAAGATCTGTGAGATCAAAAATAACGTACCAAGCATGACTACAAGATCATCCTACCAAGTATTGGTTCAGAAGACGTATGGAGTCGAAGAAACCCAGCGGTCAACCGAACAAGATCAGGGTGTAACAAAGGTATTCGGGAGTGACCATGTGTTGAAACCAACCCAATGGAGAAAGGGATCCCACGAAATAATTACTATTGGAGCAAGGAAATCTGATTACTCCCTGGAAACTTCTGGACTGAATGAATAAATGGAAAAGACATAAGCTTTGGATGACAAGGACGAAAGAATAAAGATGCCCTTGATTGACCAATACGAGATCGAAGTTTCAAGACCCAAGCCCTAGGACGATGGATCATCGCAAGTGATTGCAGAGGACTTCAGTTGGTGTCAGACTAACCATGGATATCCAAGAAGTACAGGATCATTATGGAAGTCGGACCTTTGAAACCAGATTTTGGCTAATGCCTAATACGCACCCAGATGGATTGAACGAGAGTCAGTTGGTATAAGGATACTTGCTTGGGTATTGGACCACGATGTACTCGAGATGTTCGGAAAGTTGCAGTATATCTAGTGGAGAAAGCTAGGTATACATTCAGGAAACACAATGGTGTTACAAGAAGAAAGATGGACACGGGATAACATCCCGCTAACACCGCACTTGGAACGTGGTAATCGAACAGTTCAGTAACCTTCACCTTTTACGAAACCCTAAGAAGCCTTTAATCTCGGGGATGAGATTCTTGTGAGGGGGGAGACTGTAACATCCTGTATTTTTACGGAATGTTATATTCTCCAAAAATGCGAATTTCAAAATTTTTGTGGGAATGTTGTAGATAAATGCACTTAAGTAAGAATTCATTCCTTCTAAATTCTTAGTAAATTAAAATTTGTTTTGAATTAAGGATAATTAATTGCTAGTGTGATTCATTTGGAGTTGGAGTTTATTTGAATCTACCTTGCTTCCATTTGATTTGGATTCCATTTGTTTGAATTGTGTGGTACTTTATTTGAAAGGGCCATTCAAATAAAATACAAAAGTTAACAAACCCCTAACTCTAGCTGGACCCAAACCTCCTAACATCTAACCAAACCCACCTAGCCTGGCCTGCTTTTGGCCTGCACGGCCTGATAGCGACGCCACCGACCCAACCTGTGCTCGCGGCCAAGATCGCCTCGCCAGCCTACACCGCTCCGGCCTGTTCCCGGCCTGCCATCCCGCTCACCCTTCCACCGGCCCAAACCCGCAGCCCAAAGCCGCACGCTAGCTCAACCGGCGCCCTCACCCATTTCCCTGAGCCGCTGACACCCTGTCCCCACCGGCAGTTTTCCCCTTCCCAGCCGCCGCCGCCAAGGAGAGAAGAGAAGCAGAGGAAGGGCAAGGAGAGGAGAAGAAGAAAGAGAGGAGGATGAGATCCCGCTGCCGCCGAGGACGCCGCCCGTTGGAGCTCTTCATCACGCCGGCGCCCCCGATCGACGACATCGACGTTGCCGCGCTCCCTGCACAGCACCGACTCGCCGCGGCCTTGACTCATCACGGTGCCTCGCCCTGTTCTCCTTCACGTGCCGCCCGGTAGGCCACCATCCCCACCTCCCGAGCACCCTCCTGCGGCCCGGCTGCCATGTGCGCCGATGAGACCTCCCTAGACCATCCCAGGACCCCCCTTCCCTTGCATGTGCCCTACAAGAGCCCCTTCGCCGTCCGAAACCGGGCCGCCGCTTGCGTGCCGTGGCTTCGCCACGCCTCGCCGCGGACGCACCGCACCTGGAACGGCACACACGATGCGTTCCGCGCGCACACACCCCATACCGGCCCTTGGCCAAGCCCTGCACGACGGCTGCGCACTCAGGCGCCACGTCGCCGCCTCTGCGCACAGCACACCTCTGTCCCGAGCCACCGTTACACCCTGTCACGCACCGCCCCCGCCGTCACCACACTGTTGTCCTGTCCGTGCCCCGTTCTTCCTTGTGCGGTGGCCGTGCACACACGCCGCGCTGCCTGGAGACCTGCTCTTCTTTGCCGTCGCCCGTTGGCCGGCTCACCCTCACCCTGACCACGCACATCCTGCACACGCGCAACCCCACCACTGTACAAACCCCCGCGCGCACGCCTCTCGCTGTGTCGCCCTTGGCTCCGCTCCGCCCTAGCCTTGAGACGCCACCTTGACCCTGTCCTGAACCCGCCTCACCTTGCCGCCGCTCGCGGCCACTGAACAGCCGCCGTACCTCATCTCCGCTCTGCCCTGGACCCGCTCAGCCATCGCCGTCGCTACCGCGCGGACGCGCACACACGCGCTAGCCGCCGCGTCGCAACGAGCCCATGCCTGCTCGGCTTCGCCTCGCCTTCGCCGCCCGAAGACCCCGCCGCCATCGCCGCCTGGAGCACACGCCATCGCCAGACCAAGCCGACAGAGGGAGGAGCAGCCGCCGACCCACGGGCCTATGCGGTCAGCAAGGGAAGGAGAGAAGAAAGGAGGAGGAGGAAAAGAGAAAGAAGAAGAAGACGGGCCGCCATCCTCTACTAGCCCAGTAAGCCGAGCCGCGCACCCGAGCCGGCCTGCGAGCCGTTCCCTTAAGCCAGCCCACGTAACTGAGCCGCGGACCAGGCTGAGCCATGCCGAGATGTTGGGCCTCCGAGCCGGCCCAACCTCTTTGAGCCCGTATACACCCCCTTGCCCTTTTTCTTTTTCTTTTACCCGGACCTGACACGCGGGCCCCACATGTTGGTGTCTCCTGTGAGACTGACCGGTGGGACCCAATGATCGCGGACCCCGCTGACCTGGCTGTGGACCCATTGACCGTTGACTTAGTCAATGTTGACCAAGTCAACGCTGACGTCATGATGACATCAGCAGAGCCTGACCCCGTGCTGACGTCATGCTGACGTCAGCAGGACACGTGGCACTCTCTGGTGCTGCCACGTGTCACGCCGTGTGTTTTTCTTTTACGAAAATCCTTTTATTAATTCCAGAAATTATTTTAAGCTTCAGAAAAATCATAATTAATTAACTGGAGCTCCGAAAATTATGAAACCAGTTTCATAATTTTTCTAAAATCATGATCTACCATTAGAGTAGGTTTTGGTGTGATTTGGATCTTATTTGGATACTTTTGTGCACTTTTGCACTTTGGCCCCCTTAGTAATTCGTAATTGCGAATAGGCCCTTAGCGAGGAGGAGCTGATCGACGCCCCGGACGCCTAGAGGACCCAGAAGGACGTACCTGACTACGAGATGACTCCGAAAACCTAGGACGACTACGAGAAGTCTCATGTTCATGCCCATCTATGATTTGATTACGTATTAGACAATGCTTGCTAGAACTGCTATCGCTTTATTACTGTTATGACACAAACCTGCATAGCTAATTGTGTGCCCTTATTCCTTGAACTCCTAATATAAACCATGTTTGAATCGTTGATATGCTTGCATGTGTATGTGTGGGATTTCCTCGTGATATGATAGTCTTAGCATGAGTGGAGATCCACCATATCAGGAGTTGGTGATTAGGGCTTTTAGCAGGGGGCGAGCAAGTTGACTTTACTGGGGGTGTGTGTTGGGCACACCCTACGAGCACCTGTGGTGGGTGCATGTTTGAGTCGTTGGACACGGTTAGACTCTGGAGGTGTTTTGTGGGCCTTACCTGTAATGGGAGCCAGTCGCGGACCGCTGTGGTGGATATGCATGAGGACGGAGATGCTCACCCCGGCATATAAGGAACCGGTTGGTGTAACTATGATTAGTGGGACTTTGTGAGCGTGCACACCACTTATCCACTATGCGGGTGGATCCGGTCCGAGGCTATTAAGCGTGGTGCCAAGCCTGTAGGTGGATGTGTTTCAGTGCAGGGGGAGCAGGTGTGGACCTGACGTTCCCTGATTCGCAGGATTCATGGGAATCCTATTCTAGATGGCTTCACAGTCCCGGGGCGACCTCTTGCGAGAGAACGCGCCCAAACCCGGGAAAGCAGGATGGTGCCATGGCTGCTAGTTCTTGTTCTCAGTAGACTGGTGCCTCGGAGTCAGTCGGAGTTGTCTACTGGCTGGCGACGGGGCGAGTGGGTACAGGTGTACAACACCTGCAGGGTAAAAACTATACGTATATCCGCGTACTCGGTCATGTACATTCCTACTCTTCTGTTACTTCCATTAGTTAGTGTGACTTGATACTTTTCTACCTCCCTCTGGCCTACTTTCCTGCTTGGATAGCAGCAGAGGTGCGAGGAGAGGGAGTTCTCGCACCGACTTGGTTATCAGGGACTTGGGTGAATCTCGGAGGTGGGAGTTGACCAGGAGTCCGGGATGCCGGAAAGGCCCACGTCAGGTGACTTGGCAGATGCTATACTTTGATGATGCTATGCATAGGAAACCCTAGCCTTATCTGTTGACTATTTCTTTTACCATAATGCATCCACTTAAAGCTTGCATATGAATGGTGACATGAACCTATCCCGTCCTTGGGGATAGATTGGTAGATGCAGGATCCGACTCGAAGATCGATGATGACTTTGAAGGAAGGACTAAGGACGACTTTTGCTTCGTTCAAGTTTGCCTGTGGATGAAAGAACACATCAAGATGAAGGATGCCCCAGAAGTCTAGCTATCGCTTCCGTTTTCTGGTTGTTCCCTTTTAGCCCAATGGGCTTGTACCAGATGATTTCGTACCACAATCCGCTGGATTATGTAATAATTAAACCTTTGTTGTGTTTTATCGCGAAGTATGACTGTGATATATAATTGAAATGAGTTTTGTATGTGATAGCTACTGATCCAGGGACTATCATGATGATACAGGGAGTCGGGTTGTCCGTTTGACAACCCGGTTCGTTTCAGTCATGTGACACCCCGGCCCAGGGCTTAATAGGATACTCTTACCAACAAGTTGCAACTTCTTTTCCGGAAGCCGGTCTCCAAAGAGCTCCGAGGTTAAGCGTGCTTGGCCCGGAGAAATTTGGGGATGGGTGACGACCGGGAAGTTCTTCCCAGGTGCGCACGAGTGAGGACAAAGTGTGCAAAAAAGACTAGTGTTGGTCTGTGAGGATAGTCTATGTCCTAGAAAGCAGCCAGATGTAAGCGGGCCCAGCCTCGGGGAGGTGTGACGTTACAGAATGGTATCAGAGCCGACTCTCGCGGTTTCACGGGTACGTACGGGCGTAAGTGCGGAGGCACGAACACGGGCGCGTGGGGGCGCAGATGCCACCAGCATGTGCACGGGCGCGTGGCGGGTCAGTGCGCAGGCATCTGGGATGCGCCATTGTCACTGGACGCACGGACATGTTACAGGGACCGTTGGCACTGGACGCACGGACATGGCACATGGGCTGCGGGCACTGGACGTACGGGACGTGGCCAAGAGAGGACGTTTCTAGCTTGGGATTGACCGACGAGGACGTCAGTCTCTTAAGAGGGTGAGCATGTGACACCCCGGCCCAGGGCATAATAGGATTAATAGGATACTCATACCAACAAGTTGCAACTTCTTTTCCGAAAGCCGATCTCCAAAGAACTCCGAGGTTAAGCATGCTTGGCCCGGAGAAATTTGGGGATGGGTGACCGACCGGGAAGTTCTTCCCGGGTGCGCACGAGTGAGGACAAAGTGTGCAAAAAAGACTAGTGTTGGTCTGTGAGGACAGTCTATATCCTAGAAAGCAGCCAGATGTAAGCGGGCCCGGCCTCGGGGAGGCGGGACGTTACATGGACGGCGGGTTCGATTTTAAAGGAACTCAAGGGCTATAGCGCTAAAAACAGGACTAAACTGTAAATACTTTTGAACAGACTTGAACCACGGGTTGATTCTAGAAAAACTCAGGGGCTCTTTAGAAAGATTGCCAGGCCGAAGGGGTATCTTCAGATCTGATCCATTGGATCGAGATCTGAAGGGCAGGGTTTGATGGATATGCGATCTAATCTGGTGCGTTAAACTCAGATCGGGCGGCTCAGGGAGTTTAGGCGCGCGGGCGGCGGCGCTAGGTCACGCCGACGAGCATCTATGGCGGCAGTCAGCGGCGCTTGCGCCGGACTTCACCCAGTTAGGTACTCCGGGCCTCGATTCGACCCAACTTTGGGTCTGGAACGACGCGCCTATGGTAACGGGTCTATCAGGCAGGCGATGGCGGGGCGGCGAGGTTCTACTGTGGCGAGCATTACGCGCCAACTGTGACACCCTGGCTTACAGATAGTACAAGAGAAGTTGAGAATCTCTCAGACAAAACAGAAGAGTTATGCTCTAGTTCCTTGTTCCCGGATTTATGTAACACCTATCTGGAGTTATCAGCAGTAAGGCCTGTGCAGTGTTGTCTAAATAGGATAGAACCTTAAATAATGGAGTTTTTCTCTCTTCCTTGACCTTACCAATCTGTGTTTCCTCTTTGCCCCAGCTCAGATGTCGGCAGAACAAAAAGACCTTGGGGACCGTGCAATGGGTGATGGTGTTCATGCAACAGTTTCCGTGAAGCAGCCGACGATGATACAAGATCAGTCTTCGCAAACAACACACCACCCGAAGAATGGTGAGAAAGCTTGCCCGTGTTGCCAATTCTATGGCATTCATTGTCGTCAAGTTCAAGCGACTGAAGATGAAGCCACAACTAGAAGGAACCAGAGGTTGTTCTCCAGTACAAAGAGAAAGATGTCCCATCAAGAGCAGCTAGCAGAGGATTCCCTTTTCCTTGACTCCCCGTCGGTCGATGAGCTACAGACCATCCAGAAGAGAAGGGTTCCTAAGTGCTCTAGAGATACACAGGCCGAGAATCAAGCTCTCCATGATTATGGTGATGGGTTGGCTATCACTATGAGTGTGATTCAGCCACGCGGTCGCAAGGAGTCCAAAGAGCAAGCAGCAGAAATGATGCAAGATGTGATGCTAAGTTCACATGGAGGACAACCAAGTAGCGCCATTCACCACCACCGCATGTGCTACCAATGCGAGCAAAAAGGTCATTATGCCAAAAGCTGTCCATAGAAACGCCTCTCACCGACTCCACGGCAGGCAGGACAGCAAGGGCGCCCAGCCCAACCCAGAGCACCACGACAGGGAAAGGTGAACCATGTGGCGGCCGAGTCAGCAGCCAAGTCTCCGAACGTGGTTATTGGTACGACCATGGTCAGCTCATATCCTGCTATGGTGCTTTTCGATACTAGTGCTACGCATTCCTTTATTTCACAGTCTTTTGTCGAGCATCATGGTATTCATACTAGCACAATGAAGAGGTGCATGTTAGTGTCTTCACCTGGAGGACAATTGAGGTCTCATATTTCCTGCCCTAGAGTCAATGTTTCCATAGGGAGAGTAAAGTTTAGTACAAATCTGATGGTGATAGACACCAAGGGTATTGATGTGATTCTGGGAATGGATACTCTTGTCAAGTGGGGAGTCAGAATTGATTGTACTCAGCGGTCAGTTCACTTATTAGCATCTAATGGCCGAGAGGTGACAGTCAGTGCTACAGAGCCTTCTGGTTTTCTTCATTAGATGGAGGCTAGACCCACGTATGGTATTTGCGTGGTGTCTGAATTCCCAGACGACTTTCCGGAAGACTTGTCAGAAGAAGGAAGAGGAGTTGATGAAGACCTATCCTGATCTCTTTGCTAGCCAGCCCAGAATCTCGGGACGAGATTCCTGTAAGGGGGTAGGATTTGTAACACCCTAACTTAATTTTCCTAGTTAATAATAAATTTAATTGGTTTTATTTAGTTTTCTAAGGATTTAATTTGTTTAGTCTTGCATAAAATCTAATTTTTGTTCCTCAAGTAATTAAATTTATCATAGGGTTAAAAATGGTTGTTGCATTCATGCTGAAGCAATCTCTTTTATTTGTTTGAGTGCTTGTTGTGAATTCAAATTTGAATTTGAATTCACCTAGTTTTGTGTTAGTTTGAACTAGAAATAGAAAAGGAGAAATAGAAAGAAAACCCAAAGCTAGAAACCAGCCCAAAGAAAACCCAACCCAATCAAACCCCCCTATCCTGCAGGCCCACTCCTTCCCTTTCCCCGGGCCCAACCCAACTCCATTCTCTCCGCACTGGCCCAACGCCGCGGCCCAGTTTGCTTCCCAGCCCAGCCCGACCTCCTCTCTGCGGCCGCCTTCCCGCGCCCTCGCACAAGGCCCAGCACGTGGCCCAGCTCCGCACCGTTCCCCACAGCCGAGCCCGCTTGCCAGCCAGCACAGCCGCGCGCGCCCCCTCCTTTCCTCTGCCGCGTCAGCAGCCCAGTGCGCGGTCCAGCAAGCCACTCTCCCCAGCTGGCCCGCTTCCTTTCCCGCGAGGCCCAACCAGCATCCAAACCAGCGCACCGTCGCCCGCTTGCCTGGCCCACCTGTCAACCGCGCCCTCCCCGCTCTGTCTCGCTGGTCTCCCGGGCCCGCCTGTCGGTTCTTCCGGCAACCTCGCGCAACGTTCGCGCGTGTAACACCCTAATTCAAATTTCAGTATTTAATAATAAATTTAATTAGTTTATTTAATTTTCTAAGGATTTAATTTGCTTAGCTTGCATTTAATCTAATTTTGTTGCATAAGTAATTAAAATTTATTTTAGGGCTAACTGTTTGTGCATTCATGCCGTTGCATAGTTTTACTTGCTTGAGTGCATAGGAGTTTGAATTCAAATTTGATTTGAATTCAAATAGATAGTTTGAGTGAGTAAAAAAAAAAGGAAACGAAAAGGAAACAGAAAACCCAAAGCAAACCCAAACCCCAAGCCCAGTCTAGCCCAACCGAACCCGCGGCCCACTCCCTCTTTCCCTTCTCTCGTCCGGCCCAACCGGCTCTCCCCGAGCCCACTCACCCCGCTCGGCCTCCCGCACGGCCCAGCTTCGCGTCGGCCGCTCGCGCTCGCCTCGCTGCCAGCCCAGCCCCACACGCCAGCTTCTTCTCCCTCTCGCCCGCACCGCCTGACCGCCCGGGCCCGCGTGGCAGGTTCTTCTCCCCCCCCGCACAGCGCTCGCCGCGCAACGGCCGCGCCCCTCGCCCGCAAATCTCGGCTGGGTTACCATCGAGCGCGACCCCCCAGGATCCCCGCCGGCCTCTATTTTAGCACCCCACGGACCCCCCTGCGCATATCCACTCACGCGCCGCCCCGCCCGAACCCTAGCGCCTCGCCCCGCCTCCGCCTCCGCTCGGAGCAGAGCCCCTGCGTCGCCGGTGAGTCTATTTCCGGCAATTGTTCGCCACCCTTGACCCGTGGGCCCCGTTGATCTCCGATCCTTGATAGCAGCTTGTTCGCACATCTTCTTGACGGATCCAGGCGCCAGGAGGACCTCCGCTGCACCCCGTCCGCAAGCACGGCCTCTGCTTCGCCGCCGCCGGAGTTCGTCGCCGACCGCCTGCGCTACAGCCCCGGCCGCCTCGACCCCCCCGGTGAGCTGCGCCCTGACCTCCGCTTGCTTCTGCGCTAGTTCCCGTAGCCAAGGTGCACCTTAGGAGCCGGAACGCGCCAGCACCGGCGAGCCCTGCGCCGCCAAGCCGCCATCCCCGACGAGCGTCACGCTCGGAGCCCCGAACCACCTCCCCATCGCCACCAGTGCTTTACGCATGCCGCGTAGATGCGTCCCGACCCAGACCCCGTTCGAATCCGCCCCGGGAAGACCGAGTTCGGTCTTCTCCGGCATAGCGCCGCCGCGGGAGCAGAGCTCCGGCGACCCAGCGCCGCCGCCCGCGCCCCCAACCGCCCGTGGCCGCCCGATCCTGAATCAACGGCCAAGATTAGATCCCGAGCCGATCTGTTCTAAGCCATCAGATCCGAATCCAACGGCTGAGATCCAACCGTACCCCTTCGGCCTGTCACTTTTGCTAAAGAGCCCTCGCCTTTCTTTGAAATCAACCCGCAGTCCAGCCCTTTTGAAAAATAATTACGTGTAGGTCCTGTTTTTAATGTTTAGGCCCCTGCCCTTTCCGGAAATAGTGCCCGCCGTCCCTGTCCTTGTGTTTTTGCACGTTAGCCCCTATAGCTATGCTTTAATTACGTTTAGGCCCTCAGTTTTTGCAGAAAAGCCCCTGAAACCTTAGATTTCTTGCAGTTTAGTCCCTAAACCTTGTTTTAGGCCTATAAAATGCGTTTTAGCTCCGTTTTAAGCGTTCTTTATATCCACGCGATCGTTGTAACGCGTAGAATAGTTTTAGACTAGTTTAGTGTGCTGTTTTTATGTATTGATGTGTTGTTTCTTAGTTTTTGTTAGTTTTTGCGTGTATGCTTATTGTTGTGCCTCGTTTTGGCCATGTGTTCGTGAGTAGACGTTGATCCATCTGAGGAGCCCCAGTACCAGTACCCGGAGCAGCTGTCTTCGGATCAGTTTGAGCAGCAGCAGGAGCAGTACGAGGAAGGCAAGTATAACATGAACAACCCATCACTTTTAAATACATTTTCATACTGCATTTTAATACTGTATGCCTTTAAGGATTTCCTAGCCAATTTATATCCTTAAATATACCCTTGGTTTGCATTTTGGTTAGTTGTGCTAGGTTGCTGCGCTATAACACACTCTGGTCCTTTTTAATTAAATTGATTAATGGTTTACTTGAATTTAATTCTGAGAGTGGCACTCTGTGTGGCTTGAGTGGCTCACTTCTCATTAAAATTGGTTTTGTTAGAAACATGGTTTAGGGGGCCAGCACGGTGCTTACTGCCTGGTTGGCCACTCTCCATAAGGACCGGTTCATAGAGCGACAACCTGGGACAACAGCGCTACCACAAGACTGGAATGGGACGGTCTTGGCTTACTAATTAGGCCATTTTGGTTCGGGAGTAACTTACCGACGGGGCAAGAGGGGAGTCGAACCTCAATGGTGCCCAGGCTACGAGGCTTGGTGTGCATACCCCTCGAGGTGGGTACCATCGATGCATTGACTGAATCCTTAGCGGTTACACCTTACCAACGTGTCCTTTGTAACGGCCTCGTAGTGAGTCGCTAGTCATCTCACCTAAGGAAGTGTGATGAACAACTGGCGTAGCTCACGACTTGTGGGTAAAGATGTGCAACCTCTGCAGAGTGTAAAACTGGTATACTAGCCGTGCTCACGGTTATGAGCGGCCCAGATCCTCCTTTTGATTAGTGGGGTTAGCTCCTTCCGACGAGGGGGTGCCTCTCGGGGTTACCTTGGTGGTTTTGGTATGGTTCTCAGTAGTAACCTGGTTAATCTTGATTAATTACTATGTAACTGGGTTAATGGTAATTCATCAACTCGTAGTAAATAGCTTTAATAAAATTTTGCCAAGACTTAAAAGCTAATGCAGTCAGTCAGCCAACCTAGAGCCTCATAGTTTATGTTATACTTGTTGAGTACGGTTGTGTACTCACTCTTGCCTCTCCTATACTTTTTCCTCTTGGGATACTCTACTGCTGCTCAGTTCCTGCCGACGCGAGGGAGTTCGCTCAGTGCTACCAGGACTACGAGGACTTCTAGGTGTTCGTCTCCCAGTCGACGTCCCTGTAGCGCCCTGCTTCGGCTTCAGAGAGCTTTATCGTATTTTGTACTTCGCTTCCGCTGTATCAGACATTTTGTCATTATTGTAATAAATAACATTCGTATTCGCTTTATTATATCTTTTTACGTGATATGTGCTATGATATACTGTTCATTCTGTTGTATATACGTGTGACTTGATCCTGGCACGTATATGATTGCTCGGTTTATGTTCTTTTATAAACCGGGTGTTACAGAGTGGTATCAGAGCCATATCGACTGTAGGACGAAGCCTAGATACAACTGGTCGAGTTTTAGGACTTCTTCTCTCCAATCCTTGCCTGCTGAAACTATTTTACTATTATACCCCTTGAATTCTATTCCTTTTACTCGTCTTGCCTTGATTTCTCTCTCTGAAGAATAGTTTTTGTAGATTTGGCCTGAATCAGTCATCTGACCACCATGAGTTAGCTAGGTGACCCTTTTATAATAAAACGATAGCACGTTCTGCGACGCGTGGTGTTAGTCGAGTCGTATGCTAAACTCGGCTAAGTCGTCAAAATTGTCTGCTTGTTATTATGCTACATGTTTGATTTGGATTTTTTTGAATGATTGCATAGCTTAGTAGTTTAAATTTGTTTAATGAAAATCAGTTTTAAGTTAAAGTTAAATTAATTAATAAAATGAGTTAGAGCGTTGGGGGTAAAACCATCCACTCTATCCTCTCTGCCTTATCCTACCTTGGGCTCCTGTCTTGCTTGTTGAGAAAGAAGTGTAGTGTGAAGAGGAGGTGATATCCAGAGCTTCACCGACGAGGACGTCGGTTTCTGTAAGGGGGTAGGGATGTGACACCCTGGCCTACAAATAGTACAAGAGAAGTTGAGAATCTCTCAGATGAAACAGAGGAGTTATGCTCTAGTTCCTTTTTCCCAGATTTATGTGACATTTATCTGGAGTTATCAGCAGTAATGCCTGTGCAGTGTTGTCTAAATAGAATAGAACCTTAAATAATGGAGTTTTTCTCTCTTCCTTGACCTTACCTGTGTTTCCTCTTTACCCAGCTCAGATATCGGCAGAACAAAAAGACCTTGGAGTCAGTGCAATGGGTGATGGTGAGAAAGCTTGCCCGTGTTGTCAATTCTATGGCGTTCCTTGTCGTCAAGCTCGTGCGACTGAAGATGAAGCTACAATTAGGAGGAACCAGAGGTTGTTCTCCGGTACAAAGAGAAAGAGGTCTCATCAAGAGCAGCTGACAGAGGATTCCCTTTTCCTCGACGGTCCATCGGTCGATGAGCTACAGACTATCCAGAAGAGAAAGGATCCTGAGTGCTCTAGAGATACACAGGTCGAGAATCAAGCTCTCCATGATTATGTTGATGGGTTAACTATCACTATGAATGTGATTCAGCCACACGGCCGCAAGGAGCCCAAAGAGCAAGCAGCAGAAATGATGCAAGATGTGATGTTAAGTTCACAGGGAGGTCAACCAAGTAGCGTCATTCAACCCCACCGCAAGTGCTACAAATGCGGGCAAAAGGGTCATTATGCCAAAAGTTGTCCACAGAAGCGCCTTTCACCGGCTCCACGGCAGGCAGGACAGCAGGGGCGCCCAGCTCAGCCCAAGGCGCCACTTCAGGGCAGAGTGAACCACGTGACGGCCGAGTCAGCGGCCGAGGTTCCTAACGTGGTTATTGGTACGTTCATGGTCAACTCCCATCCAGCTACAGTGCTTTTCGATACTGGTGCTACTCATTCATTCATCACCAAGTCATATGTTGAGCAGCATAGTTTCTTTACCACCCCATTAAAGAAGTATATGCTAGTCTCTTCACCAGGAGGGGAGTTGAGATCCCATATTGTTTGCCCTCGAGTCAATATAGCCATAAGGAGGGCAACGTTCAGTGTTGCTCTGAGGGTGCTAGACACCAAGGGTATCGATGTGATTCTGGGAATGGATACTCTTGCCAAGTGGGGAGTCAGAATTGATGGTGCTCATCAGGCAGTTCACTTGACAGCATCTGATGGCCAAGAGGTGATAGTCAGTGCTACAGAACCTTCTGGTTTTCTTCATCAGATGGAGGCTATACCCACGGATGGTATTCGCGTGGTGTCTGAATTCCCGGATGTCTTTTCGGAGGACTTGCCAGAAAAAGGAAGAGGAGTTGATGAAGACCTATCCTGATCTCTTTGCTAGCCAGCCCAGAATCTCGGGACGAGATTCCTGTAAGGGGGTAGGATTTGTAACACCCTAATTCAAATTTCAGTATTTAATAATAAATTTAATTGGTTTATTTAATTTTCTAAGGATTTAATTTGCTTAGCTTGCATTTAATCTAATTTTGTTGCATAAGTAATTAAAATTTATTTTAGGGCTAACTGTTTGTGCATTCATGCCGTTGCATAGTTTTACTTGCTTGAGTGCATAGGAGTTTGAATTCAAATTTGATTTGAATTCAAATAGATAGTTTGAGTGAGTAAAAAAAAAAGGAAAAGAAAAGGAAACAGAAAACCCAAAGCAAACCCAAACCCCAAGCCCAGTCTAGCCCAACCGAACCCGCGGCCCACTCCCTCTTTCCCTTCTCTCGCCCGGCCCAACCGGCTCTCCCCGAGCCCACTCACCCCGCTCGGCCTCCCGCACGGCCCAGCTTCGCGTCGGCCGCTCGCGCTCGCCTCGCTGCCAGCCCAGCCCCACACGCCAGCTTCTTCTCCCTCTCGCCCGCACCGCCTGACCGCCCGGGCCCGCGTGGCAGGTTCTTCTCCCCCCCCCGCACAGCGCTCGCCGCGCAACGGCCGCGCCCCTCGCCCGCAAATCTCGGCTGGGTTACCATCGAGCGCGACCCCCAGGATCCCCGCCGGCCTCTATTTTAGCACCCCACGGACCCCCCCTGCGCATATCCACTCACGCGCCGCCCCGCCCGAACCCTAGCGCCTCGCCCCGCCTCCGCCTCCGCTCGGAGCAGAGCCCCTGCGTCGCCGGTGAGTCTATTTCCGGCAATTGTTCGCCACCCTTGACCCGTGGGCCCCGTTGATCTCCGATCCTTGATAGCAGCTTGTTCGCACATCTTCTTGACGGATCCAGGCGCCAGGAGGACATCCGCTGCACCCCGTCCGCAAGCACGGCCTCTGCTTCGCCGCCGCCGGAGTTCGTCGCCGACCGCCTGCGCTACAGCCCCGGCCGCCTCGACCCCCCCGGTGAGCTGCGCCCTGACCTCCGCTTGCTTCTGCGCTAGTTCCCGTAGCCAAGGTGCACCTTAGGAGCCAGAACGCGCCAGCACCGGCGAGCCCTGCGCCGCCGAGCCGCCATCCCCGACGAGCGTCACGCTCGGAGCCCCGAACCACCTCCCCATCGCCACCAGTGCTTTACGCATGCCGCGTAGATGCCTCCCGACCCAGACCCCGTTCGAATCCGCCCCGGGAAGACCGAGTTCGGTCTTCTCCGGCACAGCGCCGCCGCGGGAGCAGAGCTCCGGCGACCCAGCGCCGCCGCCCGCGCCCCCAACCGCCCGTGGCCGCCCGATCCTGAATCAACGGCCAAGATTAGATCCCGAGCCGATCTGTTCTAAGCCATCAGATCCGAATCCAACGGCTGAGATCCAACCGTACCCCTTCGGCCTGTCACTTTTGCTAAAGAGCCCTTGCCTTTCTTTGAAATCAACCCGCAGTCCAGCCCTTTTGAAAAATAATTACGTGCAGGTCCTGTTTTTAATGTTTAGGCCCCTGCCCTTTCCGGAAATAGTGCCCGCCGTCCCTGTCCTTGTGTTTTTGCACGTTAGCCCCTATAGCTATGCTTTAATTACGTTTAGGCCCTCAGTTTTTGCAGAAAAGCCCCTGAAACCTTAGATTTCTTGCAGTTTAGTCCCTAAACCTTGTTTTAGGCCTATAAAATGCGTTTTAGCTCCGTTTTAAGCGTTCTTTATATCCACGCGATCGTTGTAACGCGTAGAATAGTTTTAGACTAGTTTAGTGTGCTGTTTTTGTGTATTGATGTGTTGTTTCTTAGTTTTTGTTAGTTTTTGCGTGTATGCTTATTGTTGTGCCTCGTTTTGGCCATGTGTTCGTGAGTAGACGTTGATCCATCTGAGGAGCCCCAGTACCAGTACCCGGAGCAGCTGTCTTCGGATCAGTTTGAGCAGCAGCAGGAGCAGTACGAGGAAGGCAAGTATAACATGAACAACCCATCACTTTTAAATACATTTTCATACTGCATTTTAATACTGTATGCCTTTAAGGATTTCCTAGCCAATTTATATCCTTAAATATACCCTTGGTTTGCATTTTGGTTAGTTGTGCTAGGTTGCTGCGCTATAACACACTCTGGTCCTTTTTAATTAAATTGATTAATGGTTTACTTGAATTTAATTCTGAGAGTGGCACTCTGTGTGGCTTGAGTGGCTCACTTCTCATTAAAATTGGTTTTGTTAGAAACATGGTTTAGGGGGCCAGCACGGTGCTTACTGCCTGGTTGGCCACTCTCCATAAGGACCGGTTCATAGAGCGACAACCTGGGACAACAGCGCTACCACAAGACTGGAATGGGACGGTCTTGGCTTACTAATTAGGCCATTTTGGTTCGGGAGTAACTTACCGACGGGGCAAGAGGGGAGTCGAACCTCAATGGTGCCCAGGCTACGAGGCTTGGTGTGCGTACCCCTCGAGGTGGGTACCATCGATGCATTGACTGAATCCTTAGCGGTTACACCTTACCAACGTGTCCTTTGTAACGGCCTCGTAGTGAGTCGCTAGTCATCTCACCTAAGGAAGTGTGATGAACAACTGGCGTAGCTCACGACTTGTGGGTAAAGATGTGCAACCTCTGCAGAGTGTAAAACTGGTATACTAGCCGTGCTCACGGTTATGAGCGGCCCAGATCCTCCTTTTGATTAGTGGGGTTAGCTCCTTCCGACGAGGGGGTGCCTCTCGGGGTTACCTTGGTGGTTTTGGTATGGTTCTCAGTAGTAACCTGGTTAATCTTGATTAATTACTATGTAACTGGGTTAATGGTAATTCATCAACTCGTAGTAAATAGCTTTAATAAAATTTTGCCAAGACTTAAAAGCTAATGCAGTCAGTCAGCCAACCTAGAGCCTCATAGTTTATGTTATACTTGTTGAGTACGGTTGTGTACTCACTCTTGCCTCTCCTATACTTTTTCCTCTTGGGATACTCTACTGCTGCTCAGTTCCTGCCGACGCGAGGGAGTTCGCTCAGTGCTACCAGGACTACGAGGACTTCTAGGTGTTCGTCTCCCAGTCGACGTCCCTGTAGCGCCCTGCTTCGGCTTCAGAGAGCTTTATCGTATTTTGTACTTCGCTTCCGCTGTATCAGACATTTTGTCATTATTGTAATAAATAACATTCGTATTCGCTTTATTATATCTTTTTACGTGATATGTGCTATGATATACTGTTCATTCTGTTGTATATACGTGTGACTTGATCCTGGCACGTATATGATTGCTCGGTTTATGTTCTTTTATAAACCGGGTGTTACAGCGCGGCATCACCGCCGAGATCGCCGGGGACCCCTTTTCCCTCGCCCGCACGCCTAGATCTCGGGCCTGCCCTTTAAACCTCCACACCGCACCCCCAGGAACCCCATCCCCCACGCTGCCGCCGCCTTTGCGCCCTAGCGCCACCCCGCCGTGCTCCGCCGGAGCAGAGCCGCTGCCCCGCCGCGGCCACGCCGCTCCGCCGCACCCCAGCACACCGGAGCTGTGCAGAAGCCTCACATCGACTCCAGGAGCGCCTCCGAGCTCGCAGTCGCCGACCCCAACCCCTGCACGCGTGGGATTTCTCGCCAAGGCCCGCCGCCAGTAAGTGGATCCGCCATAGCAATTCCGCACCACCGCCGGCGCGTTGACCTCTCTGACCCGACCACTGGCCTCACAGTTCGACACCGAAGCCCCTCGGGCGATCCAGACGCCTGAAACGCCAATGCAGCATCTTCCCCCCGAGCGACACCCGCGACACGCTGCCGGGTCTCGCCGCCGGCGCCACCTGCATCACGCCCCCGCTCGATCTGAGCCTCGGTGAGCCACATCTCCACCTCCCCTCTCTACTGCGTTAAACGGTTTAGCCCGTAGGCCACCCTCGCGGCACGAACACGCTCGCCGGCGCTGTTCCACCGCCGCCGAGCCGCCCCTGTCGGTGACACCCCCTCTCCCAGCCCCGCAACACCCCGCTATACACCCCAGTGGATTGCGCATACCGCGGGAATGCTCCCCGGCCCATCCCTGGCTCAAACCGACCCCCGGAGCGCCGGATGGGCGAACTCTGGCGGCTCCGCGGCCACGCGCCGCCGCGCTCCGTGAGCTCCGCCGCCGCCCATGCCCCCAAACCGCCTGCGCCATTCGATCCCAGATGGACGCCCGGGATTAGATCCTGCGTACCGGTTCGATCTGACCACTGGATCATGATCCAACATCCCAGATCTAAACGTACCTCTTCGGCCTGGCGTTTTTTCTAAAGACCCCCCCAGCTTTCTTAGATTTAACCCGCGGTCCAGCCGTATAGAAAACTAATTACGGTTTGGCCCTGTTTTATTCACTTAAGCCCCTGAGCTTTCCCAAATTAGTACCCGCCGTCCAGCACTTGTTCTTTTATGAGTTAGACCCTGGAGTTAACGGTTAATTATGTTTAGGCCCTCGGTTTTTGCAGAAAACCCCCTGGAACCTTAGTTTTTCTCGCAGATAAGCCCCTAGAACTTGTTTTTGGCCTAGAATATGCGTTTTAGCTCCGTTTTAGGCGTTCTTTATGTCCACGCGATCGTTGTAGCGCGTAGAATAGTTTTAGACTAGTTTAGTGTGCTGTTTTTATGTATTGTTGTACTGTTTCTTAGTTTTTGCTCTTGTTTGCATGTATGTGTATATGTGGACTTGTTTTGGCGTTGCGATCGTGAGTAGACGTTGAGCTACCGGAGAAGCATCAGTACCAGTACCAGGAGCCATCTTCTGAGCAGTTTGAGCAGCAGGAGCAGTACGAGGAAGGCAAGTATAACATGAACAACACCTATCACTTTAAATACAATTTCATACTGCATTTAATACTGTATTCCTATAAGGACTGTCCTAGCCACTTTATATCCTTTATATATACCTTGGGTTGCATTTTGGTTAGTTGTGCTAGGTTGCTGCACTATAACACATTCTGGTCCTTTTTAATTAAATTGATTAATGGTTTACTCGAATTTAATTCTGAGAGTGGCACTCTGTGTGGCTTGAGTGGCTCACTTCCCGTTAAAATTGGTTTTGTTAGAAACATGGTTTAGGGGGCCAGCACGGTGCTTGGTTGGCCACTCTCCATAAGGACCGGTTCATAGAGCGACAACCTGGGACAACCGCGCTACCACAAGACTGGAATGGGACGGTCTTGGCTTACTAATTAGGCCATTTTGGTTCGGGAGTAACTTACCGACGGGGCATGGGGGGTGGTGAGCTTCAATGGTGGCCAGGCTACGAGGCTGGTCTGTGTGTCTTGTACCCCCTCGAGGTGGTTACCATCGTTGCGGAGCCTGATTCCTTAGCGGTTACACCTTACCAACGTGTCCTTTGTAACGGCCTCATAGTGAGTTTGCTAGTCATCTCACCTAAGGAAGTGTGATGAACAACTGGCGTAGCTCACGACTTGTGGGTAAAGATGTGCAACCTCTGCAGAGTGTAAAACTGGTATACTAGCCGTGCTCACGGTTATGAGCGGCCCAGATCCTCCTTTTGATTAGTGGGGGTTGTCTCCTTCCGACGAGGGAGGTGCCTCTTGGGGTTACCTTGGTTTGGTTTGGTTTGGCACTCAGTAGTTTCTGAATTAATTCTGATTAATTACTATGTAACTGGGTTTATGGTAATTCATCAACTCATAGTAAATAGCTTTAATAAAACTTTGCCAACACTTATAAGCTAATGCAGTTGAGTCAGCCAACCTTAGAGCCTCATAGTTTGTGTTATACTTGTTGAGTACAAGTTGTGTACTCACTCTTGCCTCTTCTCTACTTTTTCCTCTTGGATACGCTACTGCTGCTCAGTTCCTGCCGACGCGAGGGAGCTCGCTCAGCGCTACCAGGACTACGAGGACTTCTAGGCATTCGTCTCCCAGTCGACGTCCCTGTGGCGCCCTGCTCAGCTTCGGAGAGCTTTTATCTTTTGTACTTCGCTTCCGCTGTATCAGACATTTTGTCATTAATGTAATAAATAACATTCCTATTCGCTTTATTTATGTCTTTTTACATGATATGTGCTGTGATATATTGTTCATTCTGTTGTATATACGTGTGACTTGATCCTGGCACGTATATGATTGCTCGGTTTATGTTCTTTTATAAACCGGGTGTTACACCAACAGAGGCAGAAAAAAGGAGAAAAAGGGGTGCGCCGAGGTTTCTTACCCACGTGTGAAGCTTCGGCGGTGGTCCGATAGGTTAGAGAAGCGGCGGACCACTGGGTTCATGGTGGCGCGGCGGCTCCGGTTCTGCAGGGCGGCAAAGCGCGAGGAGCGACTGCGTGAATGCTTCCCTGGGCATCGAGCTCTGGTGGAAGGCTGCGCGACGGCCCTGAGACGGGTCCAAGTAGGTCAGGGGGGTCAGAAACACGCCAGCGGTGTGGAATCACGGGGGCGGCGGCGCTCACCTAAGGAGGGTCCGAGTGGAATTCCCGAGCGAGCGGGCCTCGGAGTTGCGAGCAAGGGCTTGGTGGGCTTCGGAGCGTCGAGGCGGAGCTAAAGCGGGGACCTGTAGGGGTGGAGCTGCAGCGGAGCGGCCGGTCCTCAGCTGAGCAGGGCCTCGGCATGGCGGAGCTTGGTGGATGCGGCGCTAGGGTTACGGTGGCGGCGCAGGCGTGGGGGATAGGGTTCCTGGGGGTGCGGCGCGGGTGGTTAAAAGGGCAGGGCCGGGGATCTCGAGAAGGCGTGCCCGAGCGGAGTCACGGTAGAGAACGCGGGCGGAGGAGGGAGACGAGGCTAACCGGTGGGGCCATGGCGTCAGCGAGCCTGGCAGACGAGGCGCGGGGCTGGGCCAGCGGGCGACGCGCGAGCGGCGTCAGCGGGGGGCGCGCGCGGAGCGGGCCGAGCAGGCGAGCGGGGTGCTGGGCCGAGAATAGAGAGGGAGGGGCGCTGGGCTGACGCAGTGTGGGAGAAGCGGACTGGGCCGGCGCAGAAGGAAAGGAAAGAGATGGGCCGCGGGAAAAGAAGAGGAGGTTTGGGCCGACTGGGCTGCTTTGCTGGGTTGGGCTGGATTGCTAAAGGGATTGGGTTTTCTATTTCCTATCTCAAACCAAACTCAACCTATTTGAATTCAAACTTGAATTTGAATTCAACCCTAGCACTCAAACAAATAAAACAATGCACCAGCATGAATGCAACAACAAGTTTAAACCTAGAAAAATTTTAATTACTTGTGAAAGAAAAAAAATTAAATTAAATGCAAGGCTAAGCATATAAACCTTAGAAAATTAAATAAAGCCAAATAAATTTATTATTAAATGCTGAAATTTAATTTAGGGTGTTACATTTACAGAAGCCAAATGGTGAGGATAGAGATGTCGAGGGCATGTCAATGGTACTACTGCATGGACACGTTCCAAGTCCACTCAGAAGTCTTCATCCCCATAGAAGAAATCCAATCCTGGTCGCGATATTTAACTCTAAACATTCTCATTCTTCCTTCAACTTTTGCAGGTACAATTTATGGAAATTGAACATCTGCATGCCTAGAGTGATCTCCTCCTTAGTGGCAAAAGGTTTTCCATGCTTGTATGGAAGACTAACAACTTAGCGATTGGGATATCTTCAGTTTCCCCTATTGTCTCCTCACACATCAATCCTGTTTCATGAATAAATTCCATCGCATGTTGGTCTTCCTCCCTCAGCACCATGAGAGGCTCTAGTTCCTTTTGTTGTGTGCCAGCTGAGGAATGGTTTTCCCACATTTCATCTATTTCTTCTAGTGGGCCTTTTATCAGCATGCAGTCATAGTCAGAGGGTAGTTTTTCGGTCCTGGTGGGTTGTTCAAGCATGCTAGATGTTTGCTGCTACTTCTGGATCTAATAACACCTCTTCTTGGGGACTTTAGATTTGAAATATTCTTCCACCTCCCGTTCCACGTTCCACTTGCTCCCTTGTTTCCTCATCGGTCATCTCGTAAACTAATTTTTTCTGAGGGCCTATTTTCATTTTGACCCTTTTCTATTATTCTTGTTTGTGGGCCCAGTCGGTCATCGGTCTTTTTCTTTCCTTTTTCCAGTGTTGAAGTTGCAGTACTCCTGGCTCTTTGCCTAGGAAGAGACAATGCTGAGGCAGACTACGGAGAAGAATCACTGTCATCAAAGCCATCATCATTAACCGCGCCCAGCGGAGAAAGGGGGTCCACATGAGCAGTTGTGTTTCCAATAAGTTTAATGTTGTCCTTGCACCATAGAACAACTTCATGGAGTTTGTCTCCCTATATGTCTTCTCACCATCCCCTCCAACGAAATCAAGCTTGAGCTTCTCATGGTCACCACTTATACGAACTATCTGCTCGACAGTGATGGCGGAGTAGCCAGGGGGTATCGGCATTCAATGAATTATACTTTCAGGAATCACTGATAAGGCCGACCAGTATGCTACATGAATGGATATATTCTTTCCTAGCACATGTAGTTCACACTATGTTGGCATCGTGATATCATCCACTGGGTACCTTTGGTGCTCCTCTGCCGATGCCTCGATCTCGGGGTGCTCAGCTACTACGTCGGGCACTGCCATGGATGCATAGCTACTACATCATTGAGAGACCAAGCTTATCACAACATCCATCAGCAGGCTCAGAGCAAGCTACACTATCTTATTGACCCTTTCATCCATCTAAGATTGGAGCGACGCAACTGTTCTGTTCATCTGTTCTTGTAAGGCACAAATTTTCTCATTTTGTTCTGCCTTGCTCTTTCGATGAGTCTTGTACGAGCTATCTCCATCCCCAGCAACTTTCCAAGGTACCACGCCGATGTCGTGGGCTCATCCAGGTTGTTTGGGATTTTTAATGCTCAGGTTAGCTCATCATTCCCCATTTGAGGCTGGAATGTTCCTTCTTACTTTCTTATGCCTCCTCTATAGTTATGATCAGATCACAGACCACTCCTTCTATATGTTAAGGCATGACCAAAAATCCAACCTCTTGGTTCAGTGTCACACTGTTAGCAAACAACCACCACTTCGCTCTTTCTGGCCCGTCCCAAGTCACCAATCGGATGCCTCTACCTATGAGATCCTATTCCATCTTCTGCCATTTCCTAACCGCCTTCTTATACCCACCTGCCCTAAGGTGGTGGTTGTAATTCTAATTTGCCGCATTGATCTTGTTCTGTTCTGATTTTTCCTATGCTTCCTCGAACAACTTGCATTGTTTGAACTCCTCCTAGTAAGGTTTAACCTGAGGAAGATCATCCCAGTTCGGTTCCTTGTCCTTCTTGATGTAATTGGCAAATAAATTTTTCTTGAATTTTGAAAAAGCAAGGGCCATCTTTCTCAAGGCACATTGCTTCACAAGTTTTTCATCTAATGCTTCACGAAGAGCAAACATATCCCTGAGTTCTCTCCATAGCATTTCCTTCTAGTGTGGAGGCACTGCGTGTTTGTTGGTATATTTGAGTGTCACAAAAGAATCTACAAGCGCACGGATAATTTTATAGCTTTCACCTCAGAATATTCCAAGGGTTATCAAATCCAAGGGAACGTGAGTACGCTATCTATGGTTTAGGCTCATCCAAGGACACAACACTGGTAGGATCAATGGTAGAGAGGATTATTCAAGTTCAGAATCTAAGACAAGAAAAGCCTGGCTTCACTGTTCACTTCGGGCTATCAGCTCTGGGTTAACTAGAAGTTCTGATAATAGGGCTGCTATCGTGAACCCAAATGTGGAGGATTATGATGGCACAAAATAGGGTTGTCACCACCTGCAGGCTACCTCTACAAACCGTGGGATGATACAACAATCAAAGGGTAAATTCTAGCCTAGGTACCATGCCTACACTGTCGTTTACTAGCTCGTCTCGACCAAGATCATCCATGTTTATCAGTAGTCTTAGACTACACCTATCCACTAATACTAGTGAACAATCAATCCAATAAACAGCTAGAGATAGTACTAACCTTGAATTAAATTACTGAAGGAGTCACAAACACTTAAATGACTGATAGCATCATCGAGGTACTAGCGGGAGAAGGGTGCCAACAGATCTGGCACTTCCACCACTTCTCCTCACTCTCTCCCTATTTCCCTACACCCCTAGGCTGCCTAAGCACCTAGGAAGAGCTCTCAAGCTCCAAGAAAGGTAATAGGGTGTGTTGGTGTGTGTGTCTCTATTCTTACCCCCCTCTCATATTTATAGGGAGGAACCAGGGGTCTTCACACGGCATTCTGCAAGGGAGGCTCATCAAATCGACATCAGGGACCAATGGGGAAGTGCCATGTCGAACCTGAGAGTCGATGGGGCCCATGGGTCGTCGGCTGACCACCCTGGTCGACCCACCAGGCCTGGTTGCCCACCGACCTCAGCTTTTGCTGAGAGGTCTCCACGTATCCTCCAATCTATTTGGCACGTGCCTCGACTTCTGGTATGTCGATTTCTGCCTATGGTGGGCCCTCCAATCTGTGTTAAGCCATGTGTTGCGCTCTAATTGGCCAAAACCTCATGCCATGGATCATGCCTCACCATCTTGCTACATTTTTATCAAAAAATCACCTGCACACTTTCTTAAACCAGCATTTGTGGGATTCATTAATATTTAGCCTATGCTAGCATTTATTCCATTTTATGCATAGTTTTTGTGCAGGATTTGACGGTCGAAATGAGTCAAAATAGACCATCAAGAAAATCCCCATATTTAGTCCTTTGCTCATCCCGAGTAAAGGCTATGACTAAGGCCGAACGACCTCTCCTTGGTAAGACATACTGCACAGAGCTTATTCCACACCTCGCCTTTATTTGTGAACTTTAAAGTGTCTGCCTTGCCATTTTGAATTGTTGAAGAATGGAACGATCTGATCCAAGTACTCTCCCCGCTTTGCTGCAAGTTTGGAGTTTTTGAAAATTTTGCACAAAAAAATTTATTCATGGCCTTACCTCTTTTTGAATCTCTCATTGTCGCTCATGTGTATATCCTTACCAGATTTGTCTTTTTCTTCACTATTTGTATATGGATGATTGAAGTGGAGATCGGTAGGGAATATGGAGGCACACACTTGTATCACATTTATTGCAAAATCAAAGATTGGATCCATGGAGATAATACTTGTGCACATGGATTGATGGATATGAGCTCCTTTCTTGATTGACTCCATCTCTACTTTATTTTTTCTTTTTGGTCATGCTTCTTTGCCATGCCATCTTTTCTTCCTTTTTTTGAATGCTTGGAAAGAGAGAGAGAGATTATCAATCAATATTCTAAAGCATTTATTTTTCAGAACATGGCAATATTTGTGCACAAGACTTCGATCCGGTAAGTAAACTAAGCATATCAATCATGGGTCACAAAATTTGATCAAGCTCAATGTGATAGCAAGGTGCATATGAATATGGTTTATCTTTTAGAACAACATATGGCTCTAGTAGGTAAGTACAAGGGAATAAGGACCATGAATTATTTTTCTCTTTTTTCAAATAAATTCCCAAACTCAAAAGCAAAGCATGTTAACTAACTTAAGATCGGATCATATCACAAAAGTCAACAATTAAAACAACACAGGGTCCTATGAATATGGTTCAAAAACTCTGATTTAGTAAGGAATAAAATTTATGCAATCATTTATTGTTGGCACTCCTTAGCCTAACGAATTACTCCGCAAGCGCACAGAGACCGATTGTAGCTTTCACTAGGAGAGTAAGCCTGGGATATCGAATCCAAGGAATGATAAGCGTCGACTAGTGGTCTGGAGCATTTCAGCCGGACCGGCTGAGGAGCAGAGGTACGAGGGTAGAGGGCTTATCTCCAGATAGAATCCTAAATACTAAAATAACTTGAGAATCTACTGACTTGATCTATTTCGGCAGTCTAAGTGAAGGGCTCAGAAAGGGATGAGAAGGGGCCCAACATACTTTCGGCAATCCTACTGCTATGAAAACACCCGAACGTGGTGGACTACTATGGACGGACAAGGCTGTCACCACTTGCCGCCTACCACTGTGGTACCGTGGGGTGGAACACAACCCAAGGTAACTACCAAGCCTAAGCACCACGCCTAAACTATCGAGTCATTGACTTCCGCCTCGCGCTAAGGCAAGAAGAAACCCCAAATGGACAGAACTTCCTATCCACGTAGACAAGGGATCCCACAGATCAAAGAGAGTAACTAAGCAAGTAACTTAAGTAAAAAGTAAACTATCGAGGAACTAAAGATAAGCGAGGAAAACTTACTTGATTATAAGATTCCCCTGAGGTGGGTACAAGATGGGGTAAGGTCGAGAGAACTTGACTTCGCCCCTTTAGCTCGGCTTCCGTCTAAGCTCTCACCTCACACTCTCCCTATTCTACTAAGGATGAAACTGAAATTGTGAGGCACTCAAGCTCCCAAGGTGTGTGTTACAAGTGAGGTGAGGGGGTCCTATTTATAGCTGCTAAGGTTGGTGAAACGGTTAACCGCTGCAAGCCTACGCTACCTCTTCCTTGGCTTCAACTCCATGCGAAAGGGCATCACAAGAGGCTGACAAAGAGGGCCGGGCGGCCTCCCCTAGGCCGGCTGGCCTGGGGGTTGCGCCTCCTAGCCACCGACTTCTCGTGGACGGCTCTGATCTCATCAGGAGGTCGGTAGTTCTGGCGGTTTGCTCAACCGACATTCTTTTGGGCCAGGCGGCCTCCTTGGGGCCGGGCGGCCTGCCTCTGGCGGCCCCTCGGTCCTCCATTGCACCGACACGCTCCTCTCTGGCTATGGATCACTTCTGGATAGGGTGTTTGCTAAACACTTGACCATTGGCCCAGGTTGGCTTCTCTTTTGGATATGGGTCCAAGCCTTCCGGGTCCAAGTTGTCCATTTCTTGATATAGCCCATTGGCATGGCTTGGATTCTCCCTCTATGTGACTTTGGTAAAGTCTCATGCCAAGATTCCACCGAAAGTATGCCGGTCGGCCGGGTTCAGGCCTTCCGGTCCAAACAGCATCTGTTTTGGGTCAAATTTGGATATGTTGTCCCTGAGGTCAAATAAACACCAAAACTTGTGGAACTCATTAGTAATAAAGGTTATGGAATGGTTAGGGCCTACATTTCATGAAATCAGGTGGAGCGTTGGCGGCGGAAACCATCGTTATCGACCGCCAACACACCCCCACAGCCAGACTTTGCTCGCCCCGAGCAATAAGGTCGAGAAAAGAGCAAAGACTAGTTTCATGAACTCAAACTATGCATAAGAGTTATTTCTTAGCTTTTTTGCATACCTTGGATTCCAGGTGGCTAACATCTTCACTTTCTTCTATTGACCCTCAGAACCCGTCACCGAATCAATGCAAGTCTTTCCTCTTGGAGTTTGGAGGGTTTTCAGATTTTTGAAATAAGGCAAACTCTAGATGCTCATGGTATATGATTCTCTCAAAGCTAACTTCTCTCTTTTGTATGATAACAAAGGCATATGCTGATCTTTTTCCATTTATCTTGCAGGTTCAAACAAAATGTCTCTAAGTAGTTATGCCATTAAAATACTTTGACCATGTGCTAGTGTAAACATTGACACTTGTCCGTCATCTATACTTTTGCTCTTATCATCTTCCCCTCTCTTCTCTCTATTTTTTTAAGCGAGGATCCATGAGTATGATGACTCACTTTACTTGCTTTCCTTTTTGTTTCAGGGGGATGATGAGCTTTTGTATGATTAATCATGACGGACAGTGATTGATGTCGTGTACGTGTATGGCCAAAGTAAGAAATGTACATAACACACTTGAGAGGCAATGAGTTTGAATGAGCTCAAAATGTACAAGATAGCTATGTGGAATCATGGAACTACTCTCATATATGTATGTGGCCTTGGTGATGGTTGAGCAAAGGAGAGTTGCCATGATTTTATTTTCAAAATAAATTCCTCCAAATCCTTGAATTAGAACGAGCATGACTTTGGTCCAAAGTATCATAAGAGTCAATAAGCAAAAGATCTGATGATCCTAACATAGTTGAGTTCCAAAGGCATGTAAATACTTGCATTGGAAATAAAACTTAGGCATGTTTAGATTATCATGAAATGATTTCATCTTTCTCTAAGTTCTTGTTCAAATTTTAGTTTGTATTAAACCAGGCACAATTTGAACTGATCTTTTAGAGAAGTAAGCTATAGGAGTTGCAAACCTGCAGCACGAGAAAAATCTCGGCGTTTCGCTGACAGTGGGGCTGAGAGGCCTAGATTTAGGCCGGGCGACCTAATTCTTCACTGTTTTGCAAACGGCCTATTGCAATGCATCCGTTGTGCTGCATGTGTCACAATTCCGTTGGGTGTCGCAGTAGATTGCAGAATTGATATGCCGGTCAGCACAAATTGGGCCTCCTAGTCTTTTCTGAAGCGAATTGCCCTCAACTTTTTCTGGTGCTCTCCATTCATTGTGTGCTGCAAATTCATGGGTACTTCGCAGAATGTGAGAACATGGGTGTGGTTGGCACACAAGTGTGTTCCAACCACAAACATGTCATGGGAGGAACTTGATTTATTCAATTCAAAATTTTCTAAATAAGACAAACTAAGGTGCTGGAGATGGGGAGACAAAATGAAAGAATAAAACAGGACCTACACCTAATCTATTTATTCTAATCATCCCTATCTAGATCTAGTCCCTCGGGTCGGGGGCTCGGTACAGCTCGTCGTTCCAGGTAGCCTTTGCAAGGTGTTTGATCTTTGAACAAACAGCCTTGCGCAGCATGTCCACCATGTCTTCTAGATCCATCTGGTCGATCTCGGACTCCGCCACCTGCTCATCCATATTGTTGAGCCAGAGTTTAAGAGCAGCGAGCTGCTCACGGAGTGCGGTGATATCGCTCCTCTCCTCCTTGTCGTCGTTGCTGTTCATGTATGCATAGACCTCTGCAGGGCCCCGGATCGGTGGTGGCAATCTGAACCGTCGCACCGATCCCGGGTTGGAGTCTATTGACTCCCTCTCCTCTCGATCCAATGGCTGGCGTAGCTCCTTCCCACGGCCGACCTTCCGCCCAACCACACGGACGCATGGCGGACTCGGGCTGGCTGGAGAATACTCTGGGGACTTGGGCATCACCGCTTGGAGGGCAGCAACTTTCATCACGTGGCCGCCAGAAGATGACGGCATGAGACGCTTCCCAATGGCTTTCTGCGGGGAAAGAACCCCGATGATTGGCCGTCCAGGAGTACACGCACCAATCCCCCCATTGCCCCTGATGCAGGGCTTCTGGAGGGCGACGTCGCGTGAGCTAGAGACGACCGGCGTGAGGGGGAGGCCGGGTTGCTGGCCAGGCGGCGACGCGAGGGTATTGGCCATAGGGATTGGCTCGATGATCTGAAGGCTATAGTCTGAACTCTGGCTTTGGATCGACTTGGATCTGTGGCTGCAGATTGCGGAGTTCTGGGCAAGGATTGTGATGCCATGGATGAGATCTAGGCTCAAGAATTGGTGGCCGAATTCTGGGATTGCAGGGAGAGAGTGGAATGGCAAGGAGGAAGAAGCCTCCCGACTTAAATCGACTCTGATCGGTGCAGCTCCTCCAAAAGTGGAACATTCACTTGGTTAGGAGCGTTGCCGTGCAACGGCTCCCCGGAACGAGTCCGCGGGAGGCCGGGCAACGTGGGCAAGGCCGGCCGGCCCCACACTTTAATGTGTGGGCCCAGGTCTTCTGGTAGAGGCTCTCTTGTCAAGCGTAGGGCTCAATGCTTGGGGTGGTTTTCTCAGGAGTAGAAAGGGAAGAAAAGAATAGAATAGAGAAGGGTTCTATCCTATGATAAGGCCAGTTTCGGGTCTGGCGAGGACCATAGATGAGATTTTTTTCAAATCTCGGAAAGCTCGAAGACGTCTACTTCCTCGAGTTCCGGCATTTCTTGTTCTAGGTACACTTTTAGTCTTTGGCCATTAACCTTGAAAGTGTTCCCGTCATCATCTTGGAGGGTAACCGCACCGTGATCGGCGGCATCAAGCACTAAGTAAGGGTCTTCCCACTTCTAAGTTTACCATGACCAAACAATCGTATGCGGGAGTTAAAGAGAAGTACTTTATCCCCCACCTTAAACTGTTTGATCTTGATGCGCTTATCGTGCCAACATTTCGTGCATTCCTTGTATAGCTTGGAGCTATGGTATGCTTTTTCCCTCCACTCGTCCAATTCAGCTAATTGAATCTGTCGATTAATTCCAGCTGATTGCAGATCCATATTCCACCTCTTGATTGCCCAATGGGACTTGAATTCTAGCTCAACTGGAAGATGGCAGGTCTTGCCGTAAACCAGTTGGTATGGAGTCATCCCTATCGGAGTCTTATAAGCTGTCCGATATGCCCAAAGTGCCTCGAGTAATTTGCTCTTCCATTCCTTCCCCATGGCATTTACGGTCTTTTGCAGAATGTTTTTGATTTGCTTGTTAGACGTTTCTGCCTGACCACTCGTTTGGGGATGGTATGGAGTAGCAACCCGGTGGTCTACTCCAAGTTCGCTGAGACACTTCTTGAAGGTTTTATCGATGAAGTGTGAGCCTCCATCGCTAATCACAACTCGTGGAACTCCAAAGCGTGGGAATATTGTTTCCTGGAACATTTTTTTGGAGCTCCTTGAGTCGGCCGCAACACAAGGAAGTGCTTCTACCCATTTGGACACGTAGTCCACAGCCACCAATATGTACTCGCACTGTTCTGACATAGAGAAGGGACCCATGAAGTCAACTCCCCATATGTAACACCCGGTTTATAAAAGAACATAAACCGAGCAATCATATACGTGCCAGGATCAAGTCACACGTATATACAACAGAATGAACAGTATATCATAGCACATATCACGTAAAAAGACATAATAAAGCGAATACGAATGTTATTTAATACTATGATGACAAAATGTCTGATACAGCGGAAGCGAAGTACAAAATACGAAAAAGCTCTCCGAAGCTGAAGCAGGGCGCCACAGGGACGTCGACTGGGAGACGAAGCACCTAGAAGTCCTCGTAGTCCTGGTAGCGCTGGACGAACTCCCTCGAGTCGGCAGGAACTGAGCAGCAGTAGCGTATCCAAGAGGAAAAAGTAGAGAAGAGGCAAGGGTGAGTACACAACTTGTACTCAACAAGTATAACACAAACTATGAGGCTCTAAGGTTGGCTGACTCAACTGCATTAGCTTTTAAGTCTTGGCCAAATTTTATTAAAGCTATTTACTACGAGTTGATGAATTACCATTGACCCAGTTACATAGTAATTAGTCAGATTTAATTATGATACTACTGAGAACCAAACCAAAACCAAGCCACCAAGGAAACCCCGAGAAGCACCTCCCTCGTCGGAAGGAGATAACTTCACTAATCAAAAGGAGGATCTGGGCCGCTCATAACCGTGAGCACGGCTAGTATACCAGTTTTACACTCTGCAGAGGTTGCACATCTTTACCCACAAGTCGTGAGCTACGCCAGTTGTTCATCACACTTCCTTAGGTGAGATGACTAGCGACTCACTACGAGGCCGTTACAAAGGACACGTTGGTAAGGGGTAACCGCTAAGGATTCAGTCAATGCATCGATGGTACCCACCTCGAGGGGTATCACACCATGCCTCGTAGCCTGGGCACCATTGAGGTTCGACTCCCCTCTTGCCCCGTCGGTAAGTTACTCCCGAACCAAAATGGCCTAATTAGTAAGCCAAGACCGTCCCATTCCAGTCTTGTGGTAGCGCTGTTGTCCCAGGTTGTCGCTCTATGAACCGGTCCTTATGGAGAGTGGCCAACCAGGCAGTAAGCACCGTGCTGGCCCCCTAAACCATGTTTCTAACAAAACCAATTTTAATGAGAAGTGAGCCACTCAAGCCACACAGAGTGCCACTCTCAGAATTAAATTCAAGTAAACCATTAATCAATTTAATTAAAAAGGACCAGAAAATGTTGTAGCGCAGCAACCTAGCACAACTAACCAAAATGCAACCCAAAGGTATATATAAAGGATATAAAGTGGCTAGGAAAGTCCGTATAGGCATACAGTATTAAAATGCATTATGAAATTGTACTTAAAGGTGATAGGTTGTTCATGTTATACTTGCCTTCCTCAAAAGTTCTCCTGCTGCTCAAACTGCTCTGAAGATGGATCTTGGCACTGGTACTGATGCTCCTCCGGTAGCTCAACGTCTACTCACGAACACGTGGCCAAAAACAAGTCTAGCACAAAACATACAAGCAAACAAAGGCAAACACTAAGAAACAGTACATCAATACAATAAAACAGCAAGAAAAACTAAGTCTAAACTGTTCTACTCGTTACAACGATCGCGCGGACATAAAGAACGCTAAAAACGGAGCTAAAACGCATAATCTAGGCTAAAAACAAGTCCTAGGGGCTTATTTGTAAGAAAACTGAAGTTCCAGGGGCTTTTCAGCTAAAACCGAGGGACTAACACGTAATTAAACCTTAGTTCCAGGGTCTAACGCGTAAAACTGCCAAGGGTGGACGGCGGGTTCAAATCTGGTAAAACTCAGGAGGGTCCGTGCGAAGTTTTGGGCTTAGCTGCAATTATTTTTGAACTCAGCTGGACTGCGGGTTAAATTCAGTAAAACCCAGGGGCTCTTTATAAAGTTTTCCAGGCCGAAGGGGTATCCACGGATCTAGGCCGTTGGATCACGATCTGAGGGATCGGGTTTGATGGGCTTTTGATCTAATCTGGACCGCTGGTCCGAGATCGTGCGGCCAGGGGGGAAAGGGTGCGTGAGGCGGTGGTGAGCTGCCGCCGGCGACAAGTCCCGCGGCGGCGCGGCGCGAGGCTCGCCGGAGTTCGCGAAATCGACGCTCCGGGGGTCATTTCGACCGGGATTTGGGTAAGGCGCGATCTACTCCGCATGCGTGATTCACCTATGCGCTCGAATCGGGGAAACTGAACCTGGGATGGCGTGCTTGGCAGCAGAGGCGGCTTTGCGCGGTGGCGCTTGCCGGCGAGTGGTGTTCCGGCCGCTGCAGAGCTATGTTGAGGTGAAAAAGGGGTCAGGAGAGGACGCTGATGCTCACCGAGCACTGGAACGGGCGGGGGCTTGAGGCAGCGGGGTTGGCGGCGAGCTCCGGCGGCGGCGAGGAACGGGGCTCGTGGCCGGGGTTGCTGCGGCGGTCCTCCGGGCGTCGGGGCTGCAGGATTCGACTCGCGGCGTCGCTGGGGAGAAGAACAAGGGTCATAGGGGTCCAAGATTCCACGGCGGCTAACAAAATCGAGCATCGGTCACAACTCACCGGAGGTGAAGTCCGGCGCGATTCAGGCAAGGCACGGGTCTAAGGTCGAGGCAAAGGCCTCAGGAAGTGTACGGGGTCTACGGCGGAGCTAGCGCGCGGCTCGGGGGAGGCTGTGGTGCGGTGGGGAGGCGAGGCCACGGCGGCGCGGGGATTGCGCTCCGGCGGAGCTGCAGCGCAAGGGTGGATAGGGTGCGGAGGCGATGGGGCTAGGGTACTAGGGGTTGCGGCTGGGGCGTTTAGAGAACGGGGCCCCGAGATCTGGGCATGCGTGCGAGGGAAAGGGATCCCCGGCGATCTCGCCGGCGATCTCGGGCGTGAACTGGCGCGGGGAGGAAGGAAAGGTGGAGGGGATGGTGCTGACCTGTGGGCCCAGGTGTCAGCGAGGGAGGCGGGCGCGCGCGGGACGCGGCGCTGGCGAGGCGGAAGGGAGTACTGGGCCGGACGGTTTGAACGGGCCGTGCGGAAGCTGACTGGGTGCGTGTGGGAGCGGGCCAAAGGGGGAGGGGTTGGGCTGCTCACGGGCCGCGCGGGGGAAAGGAATTGGGCCGCCAGGTCTGGGCTACCTGGGTTGGGCTACTGAGTTTTGGGCCGGATGGGAGTGTGGGCACGGGCTGGGCTAGGGAAGAGGGTTTGGGCTGGGTTTGGGTCTTCCTTTTTCTGGTTTTATTTTCTATTTCAAACACCACTTAAATCTATTTGAATTCAAACTAAAATTTGAATTCAACTCCTATGCATTCAAACAAAATAAAGCCATGCACCAGCATGAATGCAACAACAAGTTTAAACCTAGAGAAAATTTTAATTACTTATGACCCAAAAACTAGATTAAATGCGAGTCTAAACACAAAAATCCTTAGAAAATTGAATAAACCAATTAAATTTATTATTAAATACTGAAATTTGAATTAGGGTGTTACACCATACATCGAAAATCTCCACTTGAAGGTTACTCTTCAAGGGCATAACATCTCGGGAATTGATATTCCCGTGCTTTTGACATCTTGGGCAACGCCGGACGAATTCTTTGGTGTCTCCATACATGTTTGGCCTGAAGAATCCACTCTGCCAAACTTTTGCATGAGTACGGAATGCTCCGTAATGCCCTCTATAAGGCGAGGAGTGACAACGCTCAAGAATCCTCCGGGTCTCACATAGCGGGACACAGCGACGAAGTAGACCATCGGCACAGACCTTAAACAGATATGGGTCGTCCCAAAGGTGAAATCTGCCGAGGTGAATCAGCCTCTTCTTGTCTTCTCCTGGAGGTATGTATTCGGTCACCATGAAGTTCACTAAGTTAGCGTACCATGGACTGGATGCGGTGAACTTCAGGAGAGTATCATCTCTCAGATAATCGTTGATCGGAAGATCCGATCCTTGGATTTGCATCCGGGAGAGATGATCAGCTACACAATTATCTGCTCCTTTCTTGTCTCTTATTTCGAGATCGAACTCTTGAAGGAGCAGAATCCAACGGATGAGTCGTGGCTTAGCGTCCTTCTTGGTGAGTAGGTAGTTAAGTGCAGCGTGATTCGTGTACACTATCTCTTTAGCACCAACCAAGTTGGACCTAAACTTGTCCATGGCAAAGTGTAGCAAAAATGGCCTCTCATGCCATATTTCAATATAATGTTTTGGTGATTGATATAGACAACACAACACTTGGACTAATATGATTGTTAAGATGACCATTCTCAGGCTTTTAGGTTCAAGTGATGACAAAGAGAAGATAGGAGTAGCTAGGCCCGAAGGGCCGCACCTACGGTGGTTCCGCACCTCTTTGGTCCAAAGGACAAGAATTGAAGAGACCGTGAAGAAATCCAAGTCGAAAAGATCAAAACGAAGACAATTTGCTATCACCGGTTAAACCGATGATGAGAAAATTGCACTCATCGGTGCAATGAACACAGAAGCTGCGAGCTAGGGATTGGCACCGGATTAACCGGCGTTGGGTGTTTTACACTCACCGGTGTAATGGACTTGGAGGCCGAAGAAGCAGCAGGAGTTTTACAGGCACTGGTTAAACCGGCGATAAAGGCAAAGTGAACGTCGGTGTGATTGTCCAGAGAGTTAGTGTTTTAGGAATCATGGTATAGTTACATTCACGTTGGTGACACTTTGAGAGAGACGGTGGCGGTTGCCTTATCTTGGTGACTTGGTGCCACTTAGCCTTTGCTTGCCAGAAGCCTTGGTGGCGAACGCAAGACGGTGATTAAGCGTAGAGACTTGGCATCACACTTGTTCTTGTTGGAAAAGTGGCCGTGGATGTAGGGAGGGACTTGGTGTCCTAACCGAACCACGTTAAATCGTGTGTCTTGGTGTCTTCACGGGAGTTTGCATATTCTCTCCCTCACCTCTTTACTTACCGTATTATGTTTCTGCATTTACTCTTTCTTGCGTGCCTTTACTTTCCTAGTTAGTTTGATTAGGATTGGCTATAGGTTGCAAGTCTTTTAGGGGTAAGTAGAGAGTAGCATAGATAAACCTTAGTCATAACTAGCATGTGTAGGACGTGTTAGGTTTATCTCATGCAAATAGATTGAGCCATAGAATAGAAAGCGATTAGCGACCCTATTCACCCCCTCCCCCTCTAGGGTCGGACACCCCGGTGATCCTTACAATTGGTATCAGAGCCTGGTCTCACACCTCTTACGAGGATTAGCCAATTCCATTGGTAAATTTGTGAGAAAGCTCGTAGGAGACCCATCGACTTCACCGTCGAGTGAGTATCATGTCCGGGGAAGGGATGAGTACCGATAGGGCTCCATTTTTCGATGCCACGGGTTTTCCTCGATGGAAAGTGCTTATGCAAGCACATCTCCAAGCCCGTGGGCTTGATGTTTGGCGTGTCACCGAATTAGGCAAGAAAAATGAGACTAAGGCCGAGAGACAATATGATGCCATTGCAAAATCAATTCTATTGTCTTCTTTATGTGATAGTGTGTTTAAACGTGTATTTGCAAATGAAAATGCTCATAAGCTATGGAAGCAAATTGTCGAGAATCATGAGGGCACAAAGGATGTTGCCAATCAAAAATATCATATTCTCGGCGTGGAGCTTAGTAGCTTTAAGCAACTTCCCAATAAAAATACTCATGACATGTACTCACGATTAAATACTATTGTCAATGAAATTAATGCCTTAGGTCTCAATCAATTTAAAGATGAAGAAATCAACTGCAAGATTCTCTGAAGCCTTCGCAAGCCCGACTACGACATCATCAATACACTCTTGCAAAAGGAAGACTTGGTCAAGCTTACACCTAACCAAGTCATCAATCAAATCATTGGCCATGAATATAGTATGGGGATGACAAAGAAAAAAGAGCAAGAGTTCACCTCTTCTTCAAGCAAAAAGAGTCTCGCCGCCAAGCACTCTTGCAAGCACCAACTAAGGCGACAAGACTCATCAAGCTCAAGTGAACAAGAAGAAGAGGATGAGGAAGATAGTGATGATGAATCAAGTTCAAGTGATGAATAATATCCAAGGGCCGTGCTATACCACAACCGCAAGATTGCCGAGAATGTACATGAGCTCTATGAGCTTGGGTACAAAACACTCATTAGAGGGAGTGCGGTTGGGATGGAGAAGATGGCGAAGAAAAAGAACAAGTCAATATCCCAAGCTCTCTCCGCCATCTACAAGCCCAAGAAAAGTGGTGAAAGCTCAAGTCACAAGAAAAATTCCAAGAGCTCGACCACCCATCGCCCTCGGAGATCATCACCACCTCCCATGTGTCTTATGGCACTAGAAAATAACGATGTAAGTGATGACTCCTCCTCCAATGATGAATCCGATGTTGAAACCGATGAAATTAGTGAGATGATGACACTTCTCCATAATCAACAAGAATATCTCACTAAACAAAATGAAGAAATCAAAGCTCTCAAGGCTAAACAAAAACTTCATGCTTTATTTGTCTCAAGATATGAGAACTTGCTAAACAAATACAATTTATTGGACAATGAGCATGAAGAGCTTAAAATGAAATATGAGAGTCTTGAATCTAAAAGTGAATCATCATCGGATAAATCTTTTCCTTGCAATATTCCTTGTGCTATTCCCATTGTCAAGGTAGATGCATCTACTTCTTGTGATCTAACCCCTTGCAATGAGGATGTGATTGTAGAAACTTGCGACGATCTCATTTCTAAGGAAAATGATGAGCTTTAACAAGAGATAGAAAGGCTAATGGCGGACTTGAGACGGCTCAAAGGAAAGTACACTCAAGAGCAAGTCCAACCTTCTCAAGATAACACCTCCGAGGGCGTGAAGAAGCTTGAGAAGGGAGAAACCGTGACTTGCTGCAAGTGTTGCAAAGAAGGCCACAAAGTCCTACCAATGCAAGGAGAAAGAGGGCAAAGCAAAGGGCAAAGAAAATGGCAAGCCCAAGAACTTGAACAAGAGCAAGAAGGGACACAAGAAGGCTAAGGAGATCAAGAAAAACACATCTCCATACTTGAAGGCTTCGTACATGTACACCAAGCCCTCCCACAAGAACAAGCATAAGAGCAACCACTACATACTTGAAAAGAAGAAGAATGGCAAGGCGGTGGCTCATGTCATGGGGTGGAGAACATATGGATGGAACCGGCCTATTTGGGTGCCCAAGCATATTATTCATACCATGGATGGCTCTCAAAAGGTTTGGGTCCCTAAGACTTAGGCACCAAACAAGTGCATCGGGGATTTTGGAGGCTTGACAAGGTTTGGGATGCATGAGTAGGGATGCATCATGCAAAGATGAAGTAAAGCCAAGTTATGGATTAAAGATTAGTGACCCAAATTTCCCTCCCCTACATATGAGGTAATGAGCAAGGTAAAAGGATAATCTCAATTTCATTTGATATCCTTCATGCATCATTGTAGCTCAATGCCTCTCTAGGATTGCATGATCTTATCTTTACTATTGGTCTTTCATTTATGCTTTCCTAGAAATTTCATATGGTAGGTTGTCTATGCTTTAGCATATCTTGTTGCAACCTACATGAGCTTAATTGTTTCCCTCACATGGCATATGTCATCCATAGCATATCTTGCAATTTGATATCTCTCATACTCGTGGTAAAAATGCTTTTGATATCAATTGCTTGCTTATGGTGCCATGATTAGCAAGTTATAAAGTTAAATCCCCATTATGTGTAATACAAGTGCATACATTTGTGAGTGATTCAAACACTAATGCACACATTTAGGGGGAGCTAACTCCATAACTTATGTGTGTGTGACTAATATGCTTTACAAGTGCTATTTGTTGTAGTCACCTAGAGCTATCTCCATGAGTTCAATTTCTTTTGAACACTACCCCTACAAATCACAATTGGCATCAGAATTGGTGTCAAGATAGGAGGTGCCACAAGCTTTGAAAAAGGGGGAGCTTGTTCAAACAAAGGGAGATATGCCAAAGTTAGTGGGTATAACACTCTATCACTAGTAAATTCCTTTTGCTACTAATGCTCTTTGTTGCTAGTGGTTAAGAAGCTTTTAGGTGTTTGATGACAAAGGGGGAGAAATGTACCCTAAAAGCAAGCAAATTTTAGAGTAAATGATGCCATTAGCAAGGGGGGGAATGGAAAATGCAATGCAAAGGATGCATGGTGATAGGGGGAGGTACTTAGTCAATATGGGGGAGAAGTGCAATTTGATGATCCTATGGACTAAGGTACAAAAAATTTCATTGCTCATATGGTTCAAACCACACAATTGTCTTACTTTGGCCACAAGCCATTGTTTCACAATTGCTATCAAGCCGGAAGCATTTCGTCCTATGGGCAAATCAAATGCCGGTGGCTTTGTAAATGAGCATTGAAATGTCATCCAAGCAAGCTAAGTAGTTTCTAACTTTTCAAATTGGTATCAATTTCATATTCTTGCAATTCATCTTGCTTGCTTTGGTTGTGCTGTCATCAATCACCAAAAAGGGGGAGATTGTAGCGAAAATGGCCTCTCATGCCATATTTCAATATAATGTTTTGGTGATTGATATAGACAACACAACACTTGGACTAATATGATTGTTAAGATGATCATTCTCAGGCTTTTAGGTTTAAGTGATGAAAAAGAGAAGATAGGCATAGTTAGGCCTGAAGGGCCGCACCTATGGTGGTTCCGCACCTCTTCGATCCAAAGGACAAGAATTGAAGAGACCGTGAAGAAATCCAAGTCGAAAAGATCAAAACGAAGACAATTTGCTATCAACAGTTAAACCGATGATGAGCAAATTGCACTCATCGGTGCAATGAACACAGAAGCTGCGAGCTAGGGTTTGGCACCGGATTAACCGGCGATGGGTGTTTTACACTCACCGGTGTAATGGACTTGGAGGCCGAAGAAGCAGCAGGAGTTTTACAGGCACCGGTTAAACCGGTGATGAAGGAAAAGTGAACGTCAGTGTAATTGTCCAGAGAATTAGTTTTTCAGAAATCATGGGACAGTTACATTCACCGGTTAAACCGACGGTACGTCGGTTAATTGCCCGTACAACTAACGGCTAGTTTCTCAAGTGGGCAGATTACATTCACCGGTTGAACCGACGCTGGCTATTGGAGGAGCATCGGATTAACCGGCGTTACGAGCTTTTTCTGTTAGCTTTCCTCCAACGGCTTGTTTGAGGGGTTGGGCTATATATATCCCACCCCACGCCTCATTTGGCATGTGCCGGAGTTGCTGAAGAGATACAGAAGTCTACTACACTTGAAGAACATCTCCAACCACCATAGAGCTTCATTGTACATCATATAGGCTTAAGCACACTTGTGATAGTGCTTAGTGCTTGGTTAGGCTTATCTCTTGAGAGAGTAAGCTTAAGTGAAAGCCTTGCTGCGGCAAGCATCTTGTGTACTCGTCGTGTGACCCTTCGACTTGGTGTGGAGAGGCAATGACACTTTGTGCGGGGAAGGAGACCCCTCTTGGTGAGAAGCTCCAATAGTGAACATGGTGTCGTTGGTGATGCTTTGAGAGAGACGGTGGTGGTGGCCTTGTCTTGGTGACTTGGCGCCACTTAGCCTTTGCTTGCCGGAAGCATTAGTGGCGAACGCAAGACGGTGATCAAGCGAAGAGACTTGGCATCACACTTGTACTTGTTGGACAAGTGGCCGTGGACGTAGGGAGGGACTTGGTGTCATAACCGAACCACGTTAAATCGTGTGTCTTGGTGTCTTCACGGGAGTTTGCATATTCTCTCCCTCAACTCTTTACTTACCGTATTACGTTTCCGCATTTACTCTTTCTTGCGTGTCTTTACTTTCCTAGTTAGTTTGATTAGGATTGGCTATAGGTTGCAAGTCTTTTAGGGGTAAGTAGAGAGTAGCATAGATAAACCTTAGTCATAACTAGCATGTGTAGGACGTGTTAGGTTTATCTCATGCAAATAGATTGAGCCCTAGGATAGAAAGCGATTAGCGACCCTATTCACCCCTCCCCCTCTAGGGTCGGACACCCCGGTGATCCTTACACAAAGACCATGTAACACCCTAATTTAAATTTCAGTATTTAATAATAAATTTAATTGGCTTTATTTAATTTTCTAGGATTTAAGTTGCTTAGCCTCTCATTTATAATTTATTTTCGCTTCATAAAGTAATTAAAATTTATCTTAGGTTCAACCTGTTGTTGCATTCATGCTGGTGCATGTTTTATTTTGCTTGATTATATAGGGGTTTGAATTCAAATTTCATTTGAATTCAAATAGTTTGAGTAGTGTTGGAAATAGGAAAGATAAAAGAAATAGAAAAGAGGATAGGAAATAGAAAACCCAAACCCAACAGCAAAGCAGCCCAGCTGGACCAATCCCCTTCCACGCAGGGCCCAGCTCACTCCCTCTCCCGCTTCTTCCCTCCGCTCCACCCCGGCGCACAGCAGCCCAGACCAGGTTCCCTCTCCCCGCGGCCCGTTCCACTCCCCGGCCCAAACGCTAACACCCCAGCCCAGTTAACGCCGCACTCCGCGCTCGGCCTGCCTCCGCTCGCACGCACGTCGCCCCGCTGTAACCCGGCCCCACCTGCCAGCGGCACCCCTACTCGACACCCCGTCACTGACACCGCGACCCTACCCGTCAGCTTCATCTCCCTCCTTATCTCGTGTCCCCCGCTCGCGCGCGCAACAGAATCCCGAATTTCTCACCGGTTTCCTTCCTGGGCCGCCCGATCCGAGACCAATGCGTAGGATTAGATCCTACGTAACGTTTCATTCCGAGCCGCACAATCGCGATGCAACGGCCGAGATGCGAAGATACCGCTTCAGCCCGGCTCTTTTGCTAAAGAGCCCCCCAGCTTCCTTGAAATAAACCCGCCGTCCTAGCCTTTTCAAAAATAATCCCAACCAGGCCCAGTTTTTAGCACTTAGGCCCCTGACCTTTCTAGATATATAACCCGTAGTCCAGACCCGGACATTTTGCGCATTAGCCCCTGAGTCTATGGGTTAATTACATTTAGGCCCTCGGTTTTTGCCCAGAAACCCCCTGTAGCCCAGTTTTTCTCGCAGATAGGTCCCTGAACCTTGTTTTAAGCCTAGATTTTGCGTTTTAGCTCCGTTTTAGGCGTTCTTTATGTCCACGCGATCGTTGTAACCCATAGAATAGTTCTAGCATAGTTTTGTTCACTGTTTTTATGTATTGTTGTACTGTTTCTTAGTGTTTGCACTTATTTGCTTGTATGTTTATGTTGTGTATTGTTTTTGGCCATTTGTTCGTGAGTAGACGTTGATCCATCTAAGGAGCCCCAGTACCAGCACCCGGAGTAGCCACCACCTTCTGAGCACCTTGAGCAGCAGGAACAGTTTGAGGAAGGCAAGTATAACATGAACAATACCTATCACTTTAAATACATTTTCATACTGCATTTTAATATTGTATGCCTATAAGGATTTTCCTAGCCACTTTATATCCTTTATATATATCGCTTGGGTTGCATTTTGGTTAGTTGTGCTAGGTGCCACGCTATAACACACTTGGTCCTTTTTATTTAATTTGATTAATGGTTTATGCAACTTAATTCTGGGAGTGGCCCGTTTGAGGGGCTCACGTCTCGTTAAAAGTTGGTTTTTGTTAGAAACATGGTTTAGGGGGCCAGCACGGTGCTTAGTGCTTGGTTGGCCACTCTCCATAAGGACCGGTTCATAGAGCGACAACCTAGGACAACAGCGCTACCACAAGACTGAAATGGGACGGTCTTGGCTTACTAATTAGGTCTTTTTGGTTTGGAGTAACTTACCTGTGGGGCAAAGGGTGGTAAGCTTCTATGGTCCCTGCTCCTCCGGCTTGGTCTGTGCTTCGTGTCTTGTACCCCCGGAGGTGGGCCCCATCGTCGCCGATCCAACCCTCGCGGTTATTCCTTACCAACGAGATTCTTTGTAAAGGCCTCGTAGTGAGTTTGCTAGCCATCTCACCTAAGGAAGTGTGATAAACAACTAGCGTAGCTCACGACTTGTGGGTAAAGATGTGCAACCTCTGCAGAGTGTAAAACTGGTATACTAGCCGTGCTCACGGTCATGAGCGGCCCAGATCCTACTTTTGGTTAGTGGGGTTATCTTCCTTTGATTAGGAGGGTTTCCCCGGGTGGCTTGGTTTGGTATGGTTCTCAGTAGTATCATGATTAATTTTGATTAATTATTATGTAACTGGGTTTATGGTAATTCATCAACTTGTAGTGATTAGCTTTAATAAAATTTTGCCAAGACTTAAAAGCTAATGCAGTCAGTCAGCCAACCTTAGAGCCTCATAGTTTGTGTTATATTTGTTGAGTACAAGTTGTGTATTCACTCTTGCCTAGTCAACTCTTTTTCCTCTTGGGGATACTCTACTGCTGCTCAGTTCCTGCAGACGCGAGGGAGTTCACCCAGAGCTACCAGGACTACGAGGACTTCTAGGCGTTCGTCTCCCAGTCGACGTCCCTGTGGCGCCCAGCTTCCGAGAGACTTCGTATATGTATTCTACGCTTCCGCTGTATCAGACATTTTGTCATTATTGTAATAAATAACATTCGTACTCGCTTTATGATATCTTTTTACGTGATATGTGCTGTGATATACTGTTCATTCTATTGTATATACGTGTGACTAGATCCTGGCACGTATATGATTGCTTGGTTTATGTCCTTTTATAAACCGGGTGTTACAGAGTGGTATCAGAGCCATATCGACTGTAGGACGAAAGCCTAGATAGAACTGGTCAAGTTTTAGATCTTCTTCTCTCTAATCCTTCTCTGCTGAAACTATTTTGCTATTATATTCCTTGAATTCTGAGACTTTAACTCGTCTTGCCTTGATTTCTCTCTATAGAATTAGTTTCCGTAGATTCTGGCCTGATGTAAGACGACTGACCATCATAGGTGTAAGCTAAATGACCCCTTTGTAATAGCATGATAGAATGTTCTGCGACGCGTTGTGTTAGTCGAGTTGTGTGTTAAACTCGACTAAAGAATGAACTTTTGAATGCTTGTTATTATGCAAATGTTTGATTTGGATTTTTGGTTGATTGCATAGTTTAGTAGTTAAATTTGTTTAATGAAAATCAGTCTCAAGTTAAAGTTTAATCAATTAATAAAATTGAGTTAGATCGTTGGGGGTAAAACCATCCACTCTATCCTCTCTACCTTATCATGCCTTGGGTTTCTCCTGTCTTGCTCGTCGAGAAGAAGGATAGCGCGAAGAGGAATGTGATATCCAGACCTATCCTGATCTCTTTGCTAGGCAGCCCAGAATCTCGGGACGAGATTCCTGTAAGGGGGTTGGATTTGTAACACCGTAATTTAAATTTCAGTATTTAATAATAAATTTAATTGGCTTTATTTAATTTTCTAGGATTTAAGTTGCCTAGCCTCGCATTTATAATTTATTTCGCTTCATAAAGTAATTAAAATTTATCTTAGGTTCAACCTATTGTTGCATTCATGCTGGTGCATGTTTTATTTTGCTTGATAGCATAGGGGTTTGAATTCAAATAGTTTGAGTAGTGTTGGAAATAGGAAAGAGAAAAGAAATAGAAAAGAGGATAGGAAATAGAAAACCCAAACCCAACAGCAAAGCAGCCCAGCTGTCCCAACCCCTTCCCACGCAGGGCCCAGCTCACTCCCTCTCCCACTTCTTCCCTCCGCTCCACCCCGGCGCGCAGCAGCCCAGACCAGGTTCCCTCTCCCCGCGGCCCGTTCCACTCCCCGGCCCAAACGCTAACACCCCAGCCCAGTTAATGCCGCACTCCGCGCTCGGCCTGCCTCCGCTCGCACGCGCGTCACCCCGCTGCAACTCGGCCCCACCTGCCAGCGGCAACCCGCTCGGGCCGCTCTCGCCCACACCCCGTCGCTGACACCGCGACCCTACCCGTCAGCTTCATCTCCCTCCTCATCCCGTGTCCCCCGCTCGCGCGCGCAACCGAATCCCGAATTTCTCGCGCGGTTTCCTTCCTGGGCCGCCCGATCCGAGACCAATGCGTAGGATTAGATCCTGCGTAACGTTTCATTCTGAGCTACACAATCGCGATCCAACGGCTGAGATGCAAAGATACCGCTTCAGACCGGCTCTTTTGCTAAAGAGCCCCCCAGCTTCCTTGAAATAAACCCGTCGTCCTAGCCTGTTCAAAAATAATCCCAACCAGGCCCAGTTTTTAGCACTTAGGCCCCTGACCTTTCCAGATATATAACCCATAGTCCAGACCCGGACTTTTTGCGTGTAAGCCCCTGAGTCTATGGGTTAATTACATTTAGGCCCTCGGTTTTTGCCCAGAAACCCCCTGTAGCCCAGTTTTTCTCGCAGATAGGTCCCTAAACCTAGTTTTAAGCATAGATTTTGCGTTTTAGCTCCGTTTTAGGCGTTCTTTACAAAGAATCTCGTTGGTAAGGAATAACTGGGAGGTTTTAGGCGTTCTTTACAAAGAATCTCGTTGGTAAGGAATCTCCGTTTTAGGCGTTTTAGGCCCAGGAAGGAAACCGGCGAGAAATTCGGGATTCTGTTGCGTGCGCGAGCGGGGGACACGGGATGAGGAGGGAGATGAAGCTGACGGGTAGGGTCGCGGTGTCAGCGACAGGGCGTGGGCGAGAGCGGCCCGAGCGGGGTGCCGCTGGCAGGTGGGGCCGGGTTGCAGCGGGGCGACGCGCGTGCGAGTGGAGGCAGGCCGAGCGCGGAGTGCGGCGTTAACTAGGCTGGGGTGTTAGCGTTTGGGCCAGGGAGTGGAATGGGCCACGTGGAGAGGGAACCTGGTCTGGGCTGCTGCGCGCCGGGGTGGAGCGGAGGGAAGAAGAGGGAGAGGGAGTGAGCTGGGCCCTGCGTGGAAGGGGGTTGGGCCAGCTGGGCTGCTTTGTTGTTGGGTTTGGGTTTTCTATTTCCTATCCTCTTTTCTATTTCTTTTCTCTTTCCTATTTCCAACACTACTCAAACTATTTGAATTCAAATGAAATTTGAATTCAAATGAAATTTGAATTCAAACCCCTATGCAATTAAGCAAAATAAAACATGCACCAGCATGAATGCAACAACAGGTTGAACCTAAGATAAATTTTAATTACTTTATGAAGCGAAAATAAATTATAAATGCGAGGCTAAGCAACTTAAATCCTAAAAAATTAAATAAAGACAATTAAATTTATTATTAAATACTGAAATTTAAATTAGGGTGTTACAGACCACAGCCAAAATTTCCTTCTCCGTTGTGGCATAGTTTAGCTGGGGGCCGGTCAGTGTCTTACTAGCATAAGATATGGCGTAACGTTGCTTATCCTTGCACTGACCGAGCACTGCTCCGATGGCATAGTCACTAGCGTCGCACATAATCTCGAAAGGAAGGCTCCAGTCGGGGGGTTGTATGATTGGTGCGGTAACGAGTGCCTTCTTGAGGGTATAGAAAGCTAGGAGGCAATCGTCATCGAAGTTGAAAGGGGTATCCTTGGCAAGGAGATTTGTCAAGGGTCGGGCTATACGGGAGAAATCCTTGATGAATCTCCGGTAAAAACCAGCGTGGCTCAGAAAACTTCTCACCCATTTGACATTCGTTGAGGGTGGCAATTGCTCAATTACCTCTATCTTTGTGCGATCCACTTCTATCCCTCTTTCGGACACAGTATGTCCAAGAACAATCCCTTCCCTGACCATGAAATGGCACTTTTCCCAATTAAGGACCAAGTGTGTGTCTTGACATCTCTTGAGAACTTTATCCAAATTCTCAAGGCATTCATCAAAACTCTTTCCATAGACCGAGAAATCATCCATGAAAACTTCCATGATGTTCTCGATCAAGTCAAAGAAGATCGCCATCATACACCGCTGAAAAGAAGCGGGTGCGTTGCAGAGACCAAAGGACATTCGCCGGTAGGCAACCATGCCGTATGGGCAGGTGAAGGTAGTCTTATTCTGATCATCAAGATGGATAAGAATCTGATGATAACCAGAATAGCCATTGAGGTAGCAGAAATAGGAATGCTTGGCTAGCCGTTCAAGCATTTCGTCAATGAAGGGCAGTGGGAAGTGATATTTCCGGGTAGCTTTGTTAAGCATCTGGTAGTCGATGCACATTCGCCAACCAGTAACGGTCCTTTGAGGTATGAGCTCATTTCTCTCGTTTTGGACCACTGTCATGCCTCCCTTCTTTGGGACTACTTGAACTGGGCTAACCCATTCCCTATCTTGCACGGGGTATATGATACCTGCGTGCAGTAACTTCAGAACCTCCTTCTTGACTACCTCCATCATCACATCATTAAGCCGCCGCTAGTGCTATCTCGACAGCTTATGGTCCGGTTCCATAGGGATGCGATGGGTACACAGATTGGGGCTAATCCCCTTCAAGTCTTGCAGAGAGTACTCGATGATGGATCGGTACTTCTCCAGAACTGCAACAAGCCGCCGAGTCTCACTCTCTGTCAGCTTGTTGCTGATGATGATTGGCGTGGCTCTGTTGTTGTGAAGAAAGGCGTACTTCAATCCAGGAGGTAGCGGCTTCAGCTCTGGGAGAGTAGGTTGCGGTGGCACCTCTCCGTCTAGCTTACTCTGGCCGTCCGGCTCTAGCTCCTAGGTGAAATGAGTGGCATCGTCATCGAGGGAGGGTTGAGTTTGCCATTCCTGGATGGTGCACACAGCCTCTTCAAGTGGGTCTTGCTCTGGCCGAGCTTCCGCAATGGTGTTGCAGGAATGCACTAAGCTGACCAGGATGATTTCTCTGCCAACCTTAACCTCGAGTGTGGCTCGGTCTCTGTTGGGGTTGACGAGAGGCTCTATTGGCCTTCCGACTAAGAGGAACTCTACACCTTTAGGGATATCGAAGATGTGGAAGTCTAGGTAAACCTTGTCGGTTTCCATCATAAATGAAACAACTTGGAGAATACCTCGACTCTCCATGATCTGGCTGTCGATCCATTTCAGGTGCTTACGAGACAGGACCAAGGGCTGCTCGGGTGAGATGTAGTCTGCCAGAGCTCTGGACACTACGTTCACCCTGACCCTTGGGTTGTAAAAGGCCTCTTGTGGTCGGGAGGTGTCCTTAATAGCGCAGAAGAGAAGTCTGGGATTACGATAGATCTGGATGATACTACTGCAGGATTCTGCTTCTTCTGTCCATTCCTAGCTCATAATCGCAGAAAGACCCTCAATCTGTGAGGTGGCTTCAGGAATGAACGCCTCCGATCGTGAGCAAATGCACTTATGTTCCTTCGGCATGTTCAAAACATGGCCAAGTTCAATGTACTCTTCCTCTGAAAAGAGGTCAGGTATGAACATATGTAATTCTTCAAGGAGTGGCTCATGATCTGAGGACTTGAGTGGTTCGGTGATTTCCTCTATGTGTGGTGGAGGTGGAGAGGAAACAATAGAAAGGATGTGGAGTGGCTGCCCTTCAGTGGGCGGAACTTCTGGCTTAGGAGGATCGTCAAAGACATCGGTGTATGGAGTAGAGTTAAGGACCTTCTCTAGGATGGTCCTAACTTCAGCCACTGTCTTATACAAGACCGATCCCTCGGAAGCGAGGTTCAAGAAACGCTTTCCGGGTTGAGGCCGTAGATGAAGTGTTGCATCAACATCTCCTCAGCAATCTTGTGAGGGGGACCTGAGGTCGCGAGATGCGTAAATCGCGCCCACGCTACCCCAAGTGATTCTTTGTCGCCCTACTCAAAGGTGAGCAATTCGATGCGACGCGGGATCACTTTGGGGACAGGGAAAAAGAACAGACAAAACTCGTCCTTCAGCTAAATCCAATCTCCTCCAACTCTCACTGCAGTCTGGTAGTACCCGATTTTTGCCCTTTCCGTCAGAGAGAACGGAAATAGCTTCCACCACAGGGTGTTCTGGTTCATCCCGGGTATGATAAGGAGAGAACAATTCTCCTCGAATTCTTGCAAGTGAGTGTAGGGGCATTTGTCTCTTCTACCAGAGAAGGGTGATGCACGAACCATGACTACGAGACTGGGACGGATCTCGTAGCCATCAGATAGGATGGGATGGCAGGATGGAGGCGGTTCCATATACTCGCGATATGGAACTGCCGGATAACTAGGAGGATACTCCATGTGGAAAGGTGGATGGATGGATAAGTGTACAACTGAAAAGCTCTAGTACTAGTGTTGCTACCGTTCCCCGGCAACGGCGCCAGAAAGCTTGTTGGCACTCCTTAGTCTAACGAATTACTCCGCAAGCGCACAGAGACCGATTGTAGCTTTCACCAGGTGAGTAAGCCTGGGATATCAAATCCAAGGAACGATAAGCGTCGACTAGTGGTCTGGAGTGTTTCAACCGGAGCTGCTGAGGAGTAAAGGTACGAGGGTAGAGGGAAGATTATCTCCAGATAGAATCCTAATTACTAAGATAACTTGAGAAGCTACTGACTTGATCTATTTCGGCGGCCTAAGCGAAGGGCTCAGAAAGGGATGAGAAGGGGCCCAACATACTTTCGGCAATCCTACTGCTATGAAAACACCTGAATGTGGTGGACTACTAGGGACGGACAAGGCTGTCACCACTTGCCGCCTACCACTGCGGTACCGTGGGGTGGAACACAACCCAAGGTAACTACCAAGCCTAAGCACCACGCTTAAACTATCGAGTCACTGACTTCCACCTCGTGCTAAGGCAAGAAGAAACCTCAAATGGATAGAACTTGCTATCCACGTAGACAAGGGATCCCACAGATCAAAGAGAGTAACTAAGCAAATAACTTAAGTAAAAAGTAAACTAGCGAGGAACTAAAGATAAGCGAGGAAAACTTACTTGATTATAAGATTCCCCGAGGTGGGTACAAGATGGGGTAAGGTTGAGAGAACTCGACTCCGCCCCTTTAGCTCGGCTTCCGCCAAAGCTCTCACCTCACACCTATTCTACTAAGGATGAAACTGAAATTGTGAGGCACTCAAGCTCCCAAGGTGTGTGTTACAAGTGAGGTGAGGGGGTCCTATTTATAGCTGCCAAGGTCGGTGAAACGGTTAACCGCTGCGCCTACGCTACCTCTTCCTTGGCTTCAACTCCACACGAAAGGGCATCACCAGAGGCTGCCAAAGGGGGCTGGGCGGCCTCCCCTAGGCTGGCCGGCCTGGGGGTGGCGCCACCTGGCCACCGACTTCTCATGGACGGCTCTGATCTCATCAGGAGGTCGGTACTTCTAGCGGTTTGCTCAACCAACATTCTTTTGGGCCGGGCGGCCTCCTTGGGGCCATGCGGCCTGCCTCTAGAGGCCTCTCGGTCCTCCGTTGCACCGACACGCTCCTCTCTAGCCATGTATCACTTCTGCATAGGGTGTTTGCTGAACACTTGACCATTGGCCCAGGTTGGCTTCTCTTTTGGATATGGGTCCAAGCCTTCCGGGTCCAAGTTGTGTATTTCTTGATATAACCCATTGGGATGGCTAGGATTCTCCCTCTATATGACTTTGGTAAAGTCTCATGCCAAGATTCCACCGAAAGTTTGCCGGTCGGCCAGGCTCGGGCCTTCCGGTCCAAACAACGTCCGTTTTGGGTCAAATTTGGATATGTTGTCCCTGAGGTCAAATAAACACCAAAACTTGTGGAACTCATTAGTAATAAAGGTTATGGCATGGTTAGGGCCTACATTTCATGAAATTAGGTGGAGCGTTGGCGGCGGAAACCATCGTTATCGACCACCAACATTTATCAAGTTGAATAACCCCTTTTCATTATTTATCATGTTTTAAGCAATTTTAGATCTTCAATAAATTTTAATCATGTTTAAAGCAACGAGTGGGGACGTGCAAACTCGAGATACGAAGCGAGACATGCACGTGACGTAGGGAGATGATCACAGCGTGTAAGTACTGAATGTCACGGGGATCTCCCCCACACTTGTTTTTGACCTGCTCATGAATCAGGCAAAAAGTAAACATAAAACCGAAGGGGGGCCCTGCCAGCATTAACATCGGGGAGTCAAATATTTTTATTGTTATCACAGGATTAAATCTAGGCGCATACAAATGAACCAAAACTAACCAAGACTACGGGTAACAAACCTAAACTAGTCCTGGCGCCCGACTAAGACTAGCAAAATGTAAGGATAATCATCTGATGAATTCTCATCTAGATCATCCAATCCCCCGACAGCCCTAGCTAGGAAGCTTATCCTAGCATCAAGGTTGTCGTAGAAGAAGCTGAACTTCTCGAGTAAAGCTTTGATGTCCCTTTTTTTATCCTCCAGAGAAGCCCTCATTCTCTCATTCTCAAGCTGACGATCCTTGAGATGAATGAGGAGCTTCTCTTCTTTGGATGCTCCTGGTGGGAAGTCAGGACATCCTTCGTCCTGGTCATCTGTGGCTGGACGATCCTGCCTCTCGGCTAGCGGTCAGACTCCCCAGATCCGATGCCATGGCTGTGGCAATGGGTCATCTAGAGATATCTTTTCCCTTCAATACTCATGGCAGATGATGTCCCCATTCTTGTTCAGCAAGGAGTGGACATATTCCTCATCCGGTTTTAGGCATGGCCTTGGTGTGTTCTCATCTTGGAAGAGTCAGATGGCAATGACTTCAACCTTTTTCCTTGGCTTCCCTTTGAGAGGTTTCTGAAGGGGGTCCTCTATGACAGAGACTCTTATTGGCGAGAGGGAGCACTGAGAGGAGCCCGGGGCTAAACGGCGTCGGGGTGCGGTAGGCCGAGCATCGGGGTCGGCTGATCGCGCCCTAGCGCTTCTCGGCCCCTGCTCCTTGAAGCGCTCCGTGGAGATGCCCTAGGTGCCACGGTGACTAAGTGGACCTCCTCTCTGAGAGACTCGGCAAAATATTCTTCCATGAAGGCAGGGTCAAGGTGAAGACTCCTCAGAGTGATGAAAGGAATGATCTCTTTGACAGCCATGGAGGTTTGATGGTGGGATGCTGGCTAGGGTTTTTGTGGAGGTGTGGAGTAGATGGAAATAGGATGAAGAAGAGGAAGGGTTTGATTTTGCAATATAAGCACGTGGTCCCCTTCTTCTCCTTGCGAAAACCTGTCGGGACTCGTCGAATTGAGTTAAGGATGCGCCAATGAGCCTATGGGCCGAAGATGGGAAGCAGTAGCGCCAACCCATGCTCGCCCAACCATGGTGGTCGGCCGACCATGGCAGGGCCCCAATGGACCCCAGCTTTTTCTGGTCAACAGGTGGGGCAATATATGATAAATTTCATGTGGGTCCCACTGTCTGTTTGGCCTTTATGGCCCTTAATTAATTATATAGTTGTGATCGAGTATATGAATCACATTTATTTCATCATGAAGACCCTTGTTATGGTCTATGAAGAGTTTAAGGCGATGACCATTTACCTTGTGGGTGTTCCTGTGAGATGAGACGTTGATGATGCAGTACGGTCCTAGCCATTTACTTTGCAGCTTCCATGAACAAACAACTTAACCCAGGAGTTAAAGAGAAGTACCTTGTCCCTAGGGTTGAAGACCTTGGATTTTAACCTCTTTTCGTGCCACTATTTTGTTCTTTTCTTGTAAATCAAGGTATTGTGATAGGCCTTTTATTGTGCTCTCCGACTTGTTTGAGGTCCATATTCCATCTCTGGATAGCCCAGTGTGCTCGGTGCTCTAGCTCTACAGGTAGGTGACATGTTTTCCCATGGATGATCTGGTAGGGTGACATACCAATGGGTGTTTTAAACAATGTACGATAGGCCCATAAAGCGTCTGGCAGTTTATGCCTCCATGCCTTTCCCATCTCATCAACAGTCTTCTGCAAAATGTTTTTGATTTACTTATTGGATATTTTTGCTTAACTGCTGGTCTGAGGATGGTAGGGAGTTTCAATGTTATGTGTGGTCCCAAGTTCCTTGAGGAAGTTCCGGAAGGCGGTATCAATGAAATGCGACCCTCCATCACTTATTTCCATCCTCGGTGTGCCAAACCTTGGAAAGATAATCTCATGGAACATTTTGTGGGCGTGCTTAGCATCTGCTGCCCTACATGGTATGGCTTCTACACATTTGGAGACGTAATCCACGGCAACCAAGATATACTCGCAATTATGGGACTTTGGAAAAGGTCCCATATAATTGATACCCCAGATGTCAAAGAGTTCCACTTGAAGATTATATGTTAGGGGCATCGCATAGCGAGCTTTAATTCCTCCGTGCCTCTGGTAGTTTGAGCATCTCCATATGGAGTCTTTAGTATCTTCATACATCGATGCCCAAAAGAAAACATCCTGTTAGATCTTCACCTAAGTGCGAAAAACACCATAATGTCCTCCATATGGTGTTGCATGGCACTTCTCAATGATTTCAATCCTTCTACCGTGGGTACACATCTTCGTAGTAACCCATCTGCACATACTCGGTATAAATATGGTGCATCCCATAGGTGGCGTTTACTCTCATTGGCCAACTTCTTTCTGCTCTCCACTGGGGCCACATACCCTAAAATCATGAAGTTCATGATGTTCGCGTACCAGGGGTGTGAAGTTTCCACTTTGAGAAGCATGTCATTTCGAAGGAAACCATTTATCAGCAGTTCCTTTGTGTCAGCGGTGCTCATATGCGATAAATGATCCACCACCAAATTCTCTACTCCTTTCTTATCCTTGATTTCTAAGTGAAATTCTTGGAGTAGAAGAATCCATCTTATTAGCCTTGGTTTCACGTCCTTCTTGGTGAGGAGATACTTTAGTGCAACATGGTCTGTGTACTCTATGACTTTTGCTCCCACTAAGTAGAACCTAAATCTATTGATGGCGAAGACGACTTCTAGGAGCTCTTTTTCTGTAGTGGCATAATTGAGTTGAGCTCATGTGAGTGTCTTGCTAGCATACGCGATCGCGTAATGCTTCTTGTCCTTTATTTGTACAAGTACGCCTTGGCAGACTCGGGGCAGCGGGAGTGCTTATAGGGATAGAATGTTCTAGAGTAAGGGATAGCTCATGGATGTACCTTGCCTCTCTTGTACCTACGTGAATAGGCGTCGAACTAGCTGTAGTACAAAGGAAACTACCCGATTGTGTTGTAGTAGGACTCCAACTACACCCAGCTAGGACTTTCCATGTAACCATGTCCCCCCGGATATATAAAGGCGGGCAGGGACCCCCTCGAATCAACAACAGCTAAGGCAATACAAATAACCACACAGGATATAGGGTATTACGCAACTCGCGGCCCGAACCTATCTAAATATTTATGTTCCTTGCACCATCGATTTCCAGAGCAGTTGATCCCTACCTACAAACCTTACTGCTAAGGGTATCCCTGAGCAGGCTTGGTGGTAAACACCGACAGCTAGCACGCTAGGTAGGGGACTCGGCGAGTTCGATGGCCACTTTCCCTTTTAGCACCATGGCGCCTCCTTAGGGCGCCACCTTCGTCTTCAGCTCGTGGGTCTGTGTCACCAACGGTTCGGGCGGCTTTGACAGCCACCTAACCAATTACCCCACGCTTAAGGCAACTCCATCGGAAAGCTCCAACAAGCTCGCCAGATCAGTCGATCATGGCATCATGCTACTTCCCGACCTCGTCAAGGAGATTGAGATGAAACTCGAAGACAACATGAGTTCCACTCGGACTCAGATTGATCTCAAACCGAATTCTACTCGGATTGAGACCCATCTTGCTCAACCCATCATTCGGTTGCTGTTGGTGCTCCTTAAGTACCCATTTTATCCCTTGTTTATCATTGATAATGGCCTGAATTTAATATCAAAATCACTAACCGTCCTAACCCCAGCCTAATTATTGGTCATTTTCACATTTGCACATATATTTTGGAGGAACTTCATTTTTGCAGCTTTCTGGCCTATTTTGGAGCATGAAATGACGAGGCCCGTGATCGAGCGCTAACACGGAGAAAGACGAAGGCCAAAGCCCAAAGGAAGGACCAAAACCCACGTTGATTCGAAGCCCATTCATGCACATCCATCCTCCAAGAGAGCCCAACGGACCAAGCCCACGAAGATGAGATCAAGATACTTCGGGATTAAGCAAAACAAATGAAGATTTAAGGAAGGATTCCCTATCATATCCTTTCCTCGAAGATATCTCCAAGATAACGATGTCCAAAGGGGTGCAATCGTGAAGGACATAAATTCTAGAAGATGCGAGGAGTCTACACGCGAAAGATGAGACCGAGGCGGGCCCGAAAAAGGGTAGGCCAGCCGGCCTAGGCCCATGAGCCGGCCGGTCTAGCCTATTTCCAAGGCGGTTCGGCCTCCCCTTCGACCGGTGGCTTCCTCTACTCATAAATAGCTCGCACCTTATTCAACTTGCGGCATCCATCCACCCAGAACTCGATGAAAACCTAGGGCCAAGATCGGAGGGAGACGACGGCCGCCGCAAGTCTTCGAAGTTGTCTAGGAGATGGCTTAGGCCGCCCCTAGCCTCCATGGCCTCCCTGCATGGTTGTGCCATGGCGGAGTTCATGAGCTAGTGGATTCATTGATGGTGTGCACACGGTGGTGATGATCCAAACACATCTATTATGTGAGTAATGATAATCATGTCTTCTGAATCTATTAGCGATCATGTCTCTCCTTTTTGATTTCGTTCTTGCCTTGGGTGCGCTTATTCCCAGATCTATTCTCGAGATAGATTGCATGGGGTGTTCTTGTAGCTATGGTGGCTAGGAGTTCATACCGGATCTACCCAAGGGGGTTCGACACGTCTAGCGTGCTTCGGGGTGCTTTTGTCCAAAGGGAGCATCGTGACAGGGCATGGCCTGAGTAAAGGGGTTCCCGAGGGGTTGGATTGGAGGTTTTGATTTAAGGATGCTATTGATTGAGATGCATGATTTATTTGCTCGTTAGCTTGAACTACAACTAGATGACGATAGGCCTAGTCATGTCTTTGGTTTTGCTATGGTTATGCCTATGTTCATGGATAAGATCAACCTTTACACAACACTCATATCTATCAAAGGTTTACTCTATATGTGCAATTCATGCTTCATGTTAGGATAGATCCATTAGATTAGATGGAAAACCTTAGGTAGTTCTTTGTTGATCCACGGATTGATAAACCTTGGGGGAGAACTCTAAGGGAAAAGCTACCACGATCCGTGCGCTTGCAGTACATAAATTGGGGCGCTAAGGAGCGTCAACAAGCTTTTCTGGCGCCGTTGCCGGGGATCGGCAACTCGAACCCTAGGGCGATCTATCTAGTTTTTTTGGACTAACCCTAATTTTTATTATTGCATATACCCTTGTTTTCTTGTTTGTGTTCTTGAAAGCAGGTGGAAAAAGCTAGACACCAAACTTGGACTTCGAGAAGTCCATAATCCACTTCAACAAATTTCAACAATCGGCAACAAGATGATCGAGGAGCCTCGACATGGAACATCAACAACGTCCACATCGATATGACGGCAACAACATCAAGATTCGCTCTTTAGTGGTAGGTGCTAACTTTTGTTTGTGGCCCAGCATTCGCTATCGAGTCCCCACTCCCCAAAGCAAAAGATGATAAATAAGGTACACCGCCGTGTCAATTAATTTTAAAGACTAATGCTTTTGGGAAGAATTGTTTGTTCAAGCAATAGGTATGAAGCATGCCCATGAAGAAAATCATGCAATCATCATCATCTATGAAGTGTTACTGTTGTGATGAGTTTTTCGTCCAAGATTAGAGAAGTACCATGAGCAAATAATAGATTATTTTGAAGCTCCATCAAGTCTTCTTTCCAACGGATCAAGAACCGTGAACTTTGGAGATCGGTGTGAAGAGTTATGAAGTTTGGTACATGTTCTGCACTAGATGAAGGGGAATTCAACAAGGACAAAGGCAGTAGCAACCGACGAAGAAGGTGATGATTGGAAGGCTGTGTACGCAAAAGATGATGATTTGAAGTTGACCAAAGATAGAGGCAACAAGATTAGAAGAACCACGACACCACCTATCTTCTCCAGTGGGATGCTCGATATACTTCTAATCGAGTGATGCTATCAAGGAAGGAAACCGTTCGGATCATCAACACGAAGCACAAGAGCATCTTCCAATCCTGACACCTTGGGTAGAGCAAGAACAATGGAGAAGACACATCATTGAAGCCGTGATATGCTAGTCATCAATGGTGATGACCTTGAAGCCTAGGGACGCACGACACTACGCTTCAAAGACCACATGATCGAGATCATTGACATCTTCGGATGAATTCACAAGAAGATATTGTTCTCATCAATGTCCAGCTCGACCTCAGAAGAAAATAGCAGAATATTTTTGGATATTCAAAAGCTCCACGATGTTCCCATTCCAACGAATCAAGAACCAAGTCAATCGGAGATTCCTACAAGCGGGTATGGCCAAAACATTGAAGGTTGTGCACTCTGAAAATTTCTGGACAGCACGCAGCGCCAAAAGTGAAATGGGCATAACTCCCTCGTTTGGACTCGGTTTAAGATGAATGACCACTCTTTGGAAAGGTAATTTCATAAACATTTCAATAGATCTTTATTTTGGTATATGTTCTGTTGAGTATACAGGAGAGATTCCACGAAGAATAGGCAGAAGCAACGCAATGAGAACAAGATAGAGAAGATGACGATGACAACAATGAAGGGGAGCTTGGGCGATGCTTTCATCAAGCGTACATGATAAAATTCAGAGGCTTGGAGCAGAGGAAGAACCCCAATGACATTGGCAAATGAAGGCACAAGCGGTCGACCTTCGACAAACAAAGATGTTGCAAACAAACCACGACGGATTACAAGAGCACAATATTCAACACATGGAGACGTGAGAAGCAAACCACGATGGACCACGAAGAGTGCATCAATATGACATCTCGCACAAAGCACCACGACTCCAATGAGTATGAAAAAGCTCCGAGGCTAAGGTATACATTGAATTCTCAAGCTTCTATTGGTTTTGTTGATAATCTTTAAAAATCTCATGCTTGAACCGATAGTCGGAATGAAAGTTTAAATTATATGCCTTGTTCTTTTCATGATGATAGGCTAGAGTTTCTTGAGAATGTTGATCTCATGCTTAGAGAACCTTTGCCTAATAATGAGCTCCATGCTATGCAAGAAACACATGCTGCATTTAATTACACCATGCCTTGTTGATGAAATTTAATTGAGGATGTGATTATGTTGCATATGTTTACAAATAATTGCAAATCTCGATCTTGCTTTGCGCTTTGTCAAGCTCATGACCCTAAAAGAGCACGTTTCGGGAGAAGCCCCGAATTTCACTAACCATGCAGGACATGAAACTCAAATGATGAGGCGGGAAACCGTGCCCAAAATTTTGAACACCATCATCAACATCTTCAAGTTTCAAGAACGGACGTCGCTAAGTCTCATCAATTTTGTGCACAAGTCCAGAGATTTACAATGTAAGAAAGTTGAATATTCAGGATCTCCATCAAGTCCTTAGTTCAACGCATCCATGATCGATACAATTGAAGACCCACGGGAGGAGCTATGTCTCAAACATCGGAGATGCACGTGCTGAAATCAGCACGGGGCAGATTGCAGTGACGGGGAAAAAGGGGCATAACTCCCTCAATTGGAATGCATTTTGGGCAAATGAAGACTTGTTGGATAGAAGATTTCATGCACCTTGCACTAGATCAATTGGTTGGCACAACTGCCAATCTGGACAGAGAGGAAAATCCGTGAAAAGAAAGGTAGCAACGAAGGACAACAAAAAGGAGGTGACGATGATGAGAGAGACGATTGGGCAAGTTTTCCATTAAGCATGATTGATCATGTCCAACATGGGAAGTGGAATAAGAGCTGCATGGAACACCTTCACCCCTTGCATGGAGGACCATGGCTTCGCATCAATTTGATGGTAAGAAAGTCGAGCTCTATGACTTTAAATGAAGCGCTTTGCGGGAGGCAACCTGATCTTTTATTTTATATATATTAATATGACCGTCTACATTGCACTATTTAATCGGAATATCAAGTAACATTTTACCATTGCTCTAACAAAAACCACAACTTCATGTTGTTCATTCTAAATGTTATTGAGGGAGCACTTTGTTATTTGATCTTGGGAAACTTGTAGACCTTTTTGTGTGCCTATTTAGTGTTTTGAGTCTTTTTCTTTGTGTCTTTTTAGAGAGATTTATGAAGCATTGCACCACCCATTGATTCTAAACTTGTGGCTAGTTAACTTAGGCTAACTTTTTGTTTTTTTTAGACCACCTCATCATGTCATATCATTTTGTTCACCCACCCCGTGTTGCATTGCATACCATGTTGTTCGTCTCACCCTTGCATTGCATCACATGTTGCATTAAAAAAACTTTTTTTTCTAAAAACATTGGCTAGCCTCGCTTTTGAGATCTTCAAACCCTTAGGAAAACCACTCATAGAGCAATCCTAAAACCATAGGTTATGTTTTTCATTCAAAAAAAAATCTAACTTTTGTTTCTCTCTAGTTTTTTGAAACCACCTTAGATAGAATTTCTATACCCAACACTCTCTCTTCAAAATTTTTGTTTTAAGCCAAAAATATAGGAACCCATAAACCTACTTCTAAAAATTTGTTAGCTTAGTTGCTTGGTCCTTTTTGATAAATAACCTTTTCATTGACAAAAGCCTCACTTCTTATGAAGTGTCGCGGATGCTTTTTGTCACTCTTAGCAATTGTTTTTGAATAAGCTAGTTGCGGAACAACATCGAAAGGTCCTTTCAACCCTGCTAACACTTATTTTTGCTAACTTTGCATTTGCATTTTGCATCCATTCCATTGTTTATGCCCTCATTTTGCTAGCTTGGTCTCAATCTTATTGACGTATGCTTTCTTATCTATGTAATGCTTATCATGATAGCATTTACCTTTTGCAATCTTGTGTAAATGTGATATTTAAACTTGTTTGCAGACCTCCATCTTTAAGCTCTTTTGACCAAGATAGCAATCCATTTTGTTCTCATGTTGCTTTAGGTTGATTTACAAGCTTTGCAATGCGCTTTACCTTTTTTGCGTCGTGAAGCATTTTTAACCTTGAAATGAACATGGTGTTTTGATCTCGGTTATATCTTTATGGCTATATAGAAAATTAAGCAACCTAGTTGTAAACATGGTGTTTAGAACCTGGTGCAAACATTGTCATTGTTTATATATCTTCCTTTCATCTGCATTTACACTTGCACACACGTACACTCATCAGATTTCGCTAAGCTAGCTATCCCACAAGTTGAGATTCTAGGGATCGTTGGTTTGTTGGCATTTGTCTCTACTCCTAACCGTCACCCCGGGGGTAGTGTGTGCACTTGATTGTTTTGCAGGCATGACAAAGCGTTCCCATGAATTCGTGATCAAAGAAGAAATCAAATTCGTCAACATCTCCAAAGTTCGAGAGCAAGTCCTGCTGTTTTTATCAAATTTTGCACATGTACAGAGACGTACAAGGAAGAAAATTTTGATATTCAGAAGCTCCATAAAATACCCGTTCCAACGCATCTAAGATCAATGAATTTGAAGACCCGTACAAGGAGATATGGCGCGAACATTGGACGTTGCATGTTCTGAAATTCGTCGGGACAGATTGCAGCGCTGGGATGAAATGGACATAACTCTCTTGTTCGGAATCAATTTTGGGCGAATGAGGACTCGTTGGAAAGGAAAATTTGTGAACTTCGCAATGGAGCAATGTTTCAGTACATGTTCTATTCTGGAAACTGAAAGAAAAAATCGTGAAGATGAGGCAGCAATGGGACGACGAGGAATTGAAGGAGGCGACGACGATGTGAAGTAATGATTGGGACCATGACTTAGTACAAGAAGAAGTTGAAGGAAATTGAGGCAACAAAGGTGAAGACACATTGAAGATGATATAGATACACATGAGGGAAGGACTTCAAGAATTGCAAGATGGTCCATCTTCTCCTTCCACGCCTAGCATCATGCTAAGCATGGGGGAGGATTTTGTGGACAAGGAAGAAAAATCTCATGGAGTAAGATAATCACGGTTGCCACAAGATGCTCATGATTCTTCTTCCATGCTTAGCACACTGCTTAAGTATGGGGGAGGCCGTGCTACACTTCATTACGAGCATCGAGAAGGACGGTAATTCTTCCTCAACTCTCTCTTTTTCTAAATGCTTGTACATATATGCCTTCAACCATAGATGCAATTGTTGTATATATCTCTCAACATATCACATGGCTTCTAGGAGGACAACCTAGTTTTGTTTTTGTTTTCAATAAGTGTAGGATCACCATAATTTGTGCTCACCACATTGATACATTTTGGCAATGCCTTTTGATTATGGAAAAATGAGGAAAGTTGCTGCTTTGTTTTACCTACGCTATGTTGTATATGACTTGACCATTTGCTCTCAATTAAATGGAATTAAAATGATTAAATACCGGCTCTTTTATTTGTGGAGGTTAAATGACTAAATTCTAGACCCACATATTCTATGTTGCTCTTTGATTTAAGTTTACCGATGACCTTACACCTTGTGTTGTTTAATTTGAAAACTTAATTCCTATGCTATCTACATTTGTGAATCTCTTGCAAAGTTCTACCTACCAAAGCTTATACATACATATTCTTTCATGATGAAACCTTTCGATTGCAAACTTTTATTTTGATGAGTTGGATTAAGATTGATTTCTTTGGTATGAGACTAAGAAGCTAGTCATTCCGTTTTTTTTGTGTAACCTTCTTTTCGCTAGCCTATTTATCCATGCATTGTGAGTTTCTACTTCGGGAATTTTGCAAACCTCGCTGGATATCCACCCTAAACCAAAAATATCTTTTTGTGATTACCTCCTTGACCACAACCCAATTTGAGTATGGATTATCATTTCAACGGAATCAAAAGAATCAAGGGCACCATATAAAGAAAAGTTTTGGGAGACAAGGCTCCCCGGAGATTCAAGAGGTTCTACGAAGAAGAAGGTGAATTTGAGATACTTACCCTAGCTAGTTGGTTCTCCCACTATTCATACTCGAGGACGAGCATTCGTTCAAGCATGGGGGGATGGCTAGGTAAGTATTCTATGTTATCAAAAGTTCTAAGGAGCAAAAATAAAGAAAGAGAAAAATAGAAAAATGAAAAAAAGGAGAAAAGAAAAGAAAAATGAAAGAAAAAAGAGAAGAATAAAATGCTCCTTAGCTCTTTTTGGCTTCATTAATTTTCCAAGTTACTTTGAAGAATTATTCCATACTCAAATCTTCCAACCATGTGCAATCCGATAACGAGAACTTCATTTGTGTCTCAGGATCATCCATTTGCCACTTGCACATGTCCACCTATCTAAATGTGTGTGTCTCATCTTTCTCCCTCTCCAACATTATTTTGCAATGGCCTTTTTAACTAGTATCGGTAATTCCATTACATCTCTCTTAGTTTGATAATATTTCAAGTATAATGTTTTGCTAGGATTGTTTTTACCTACCAAACTCCACATAAGCCTTCCACTTTTATATATGAGTAGAATAGGTTGAAGACAATCTAATGTAGGCTTGAGCGACTTGATGAGATGGGTTTTTCCATGATCTTTTGCAAGAGAACCTCACTTATGTTTCATATGCATTCTTTTGAAAACTATTCACGATGAAACAAGGTAAAGGTTTGAAGTTAGCTTAAGTTTGAGAGCATTGCATTTATTTATTATTGTGGCTTGTTCTTTAATTGCTAGTCTATCTTCCATAATGAAAAAGTTGCCGGTCACAACATGAACTTAAATGCTAAATACTTGAGAGAGCAATATGTCTTGTTATGTATGACTAAGTGCAGAGAGGACATTGAGGGGCAACGCTGATTTCTTTATAAGCAAAGCTCCTGGACTTACTCGAGGACGAGCAAGGTTTAAGCATGGGGGGAATGTTGGAGCTCCTTAAGTACCCATTTTATCCCTTGTTTATCCTTGATAATGGCATGAATTTAATATCAAAATCACTAATCGTCCTAACCCCAGCCTAATTATTGGTCATTTTCACATTTGCACATATATTTTGGAGGAACTTTGTTTTTGCAAGTTTTTGGCCTATTTTGGAGCATGAAATGACGAGGCCCGTGATCGAGTGCTAACACAGAGAAAGACGAAGGCCAAAGCCCAAAGGAAGGACCAAAGCCCATGTTGATTCGTAGCCCATTCATGCACATCCATCCTCCAAGAGTGCCCAAAGGACCAAGCCCATGAAGATGAGATCAAGATACTTCGGGATTAAGCAAAGCAAATGAAGATTTAAGGAAGGATTCCCTATCCTATCCTTTCCTTGAAGATATCTCCAAGATAACGATGTCCAAAGGGGTGCAATCGTGAAGGACAGAAATTCTATAAGATGCGAGGAGTCTACACGCGAAAGATGAGACCGAGGCGGGCCCGAAAGAAGGTAGGCTGGCCAACCTAGGCCCATGAGTCGGCCGGCCTAGCCCGTTTCCGAGGCGGTTCGGCCTCCCCTTCGACCGGTGGCTTCCTCGGCTCATAAATAGCTCTCACCTTATTCAACTCGCGGCATCCATCCACCCAGAACTCAACGAAAACCTAGGGCCAAGACCAGAGGGAGACGACGGCTACCGCAAGTCTTCAAAATTGTCTAGGTGATGGCTTAGGCTGCCCCTAGCCACCATGGCCTCCCTGCGTAGTTGTGCCATGGCGGAGTTCATGAGCTAGTTGGATTCATCGTTGGTGTGCACACGGTGGTGATGATCTAAACACATCTATTATGTGAGTAATGATAATCATGTCTTCCGAATCTATTAGCGATCATGTCTCTCCTTTTTGATTTCGTTCTTGCCTTGGGTGCGCTTATTCCTAGATCTATTCTTGAGATAGATTGCATGAGGTGTTCTTGTAGCTATGGTGGCTAGGAGTTCAAACTGGATCTACCCAAGGGGGTTTGACGCGTTTAGCGTGCTTCGGGGTGCTTTTGTCCAAAGGGAGCGTCGTGACAGGGCGTGGCCTGAGTAGAGGGGTTCCCGAGGGGTTGGATTGGAGGTTTTAATTTAAGGATGCTATTGATTGAGGTGCATGATTTATTTGCTCGTTAGCTTGAACTAGAACTAGATGACGATAGGCCTAGTCATGTCTTCGGTTATGCTATGGTTACGCCTATGTTCATGGATAAGATCAACCTTTACACAACACTCATATCTATCAAAGGTTTACTCTATATGTGCAATTCATGCTTCATGTTAGGATAGATCCGTTAGATTAGATGGAAAACCATAGGTAGTTCTTTGTCGATCCACGGATTGATAAACCTTGGGGGAGTACTCTAAGCGAAAAGCTACCACGATCCGTGCACTTGCGGTACATAAATTGGGGCGCTAAGGAGCGTCAACAGTTGCGCAACGCATCATCTGCTTACAAACAGGTGATCAGATCCATCTATGAAAATAGCCTGGATCATCTTCTCTACGTTGAAAACCACTCAGTCACAGTTGGCCGGGAGGCACCCGTTTTCGACGTATATCCAGATCCAGTCGAGTCGTCTCAGGACAGCCTGGACTTCATCACCAATGCACTGGCAAAAATCCAACTCAAGTCTTGCCAGGATCATGCTTTCGCAGAACTACTCGGTAACCTCTGAGAAGTTGCCAGCATTGATGATCTCCCATTCCAACATGGTACTCCCCTCGCAATTGAGAGAGAAACTAGGTCTAGGGAAATTGTGCTAGCTGATTACAAATCAGATCTAGAAAGCTTCTCCCCCGAACGTCTGGTTTCTGTGATCAACCAACAAGGTGGAGGTGCTCCTAGTCATCACAACCCTAACGATACCGTGGATCAGATTTCAGAAGACAATTTGATCCAAGATGCCCCACAAGATGAGGATGAAGCTACTCGCACAGCTCACAGGGCAAGAAATCAACATAAAGGAGAACGCAGGGCTCGAGCTGCTGAGCACGCTCGCCTTCCCCCGTGCAACCTCAACAACGAATTCAACAATGTCGCAGATCCAGTCTTCACTACTCCTATCGCTGCGATGACAGAAGCAACCCTGCAACTCATGCAGATACCTCAAAACCCGGAGATAGAGCGCGTCATACAACTCGCCAAAAATGCTGTCAAACAACTCGAGAGACAAAACCCTTTGTCCTCGCTTCATGGCGCCCGGTCGAGGGCCACTGCAACAGTCATACCTCAAGCAAGTCGTACCCCCGGAGGTCATCACCGTTAGCAATAGCCGGAGTAGCAAAACCAAAGAAACCAAGAGGATCATTAAGTTGCAAGCATCCATCACCCCAGGGGTGGCCAACCACAAGCAAACCAAGCTCCTGGGCCTCAACCAAATCGCAACAACAATCGCAGTCAAAACAGAGAGGAAGTAGAAGATTCCATAATGGACGCACGAGACATCATCAACACAAGGCGCAGAGCGCAGCTTGCAGACAATTCTGATTGCTTCCTAGCCCTCTGCAGCGTCTTCGACAACGTCGAGTACCCGAAGGATTTCAAACCAACAAATATTCAGAAGTACGACGGTAAGCAAGACAATGCTCGATGGTTACGTATATATTCGACCGCTATTGGTGTTGTAGGAGTAGACATCAACACCAAGGTCCCCTACTTCCCGATGGCCCTGGAGCCCACACCTCTGACGTGGCTCGAGAGCTTGGCGCGCGAGTCCATACACTCTTGGGAGGACCTCAAGAAGGCCTTCATTGACAACTTCCAAGGGTCCTTACATTGAGTAGCTCCTCGACACGCCTTGTCTATGTGCAAGCAGGAGCAAGGCGAATCCATCAGATCCTACGTCAAGCGCTTCTTCGACACAAGAGCCACCATCCCCAACATCATGGACGACGATGTCATCAACTACTTCCAGAGTGGCATTACTGTTCAATCTCTCTACTGTGACTTTGGGCGTAATCGCCCTAAGACAGTAGTGGAGCTACGCGACATGATGCAGTGCTCGGCAGACGAAGAGGAGCAAGAACGCAGCCGCTTCCCGCGCCGTAACAATGATAACAACGGGAAGCGTCACAACGACCGTGGAGGGCCCAGCAACCAGTGGGTCCTGCGCTCAAGCGTAAGCCTGACAACACTGTCGGTACTATGGATCATACTCTGCGTGGTAAGATTAATGAAAAGCCGCAGGATCAGTTTTACAAGATCCTTCACAACAAGAGGTACCCAATCCACCCCAAAAGCAACCACTCAATGTGGGAGTGCACGATCCTACGCAAATACTTCCAGTCGACACCACCAGATGCTCCTAAGAAAAAGCAGAACAAGGATGACGAAGACGAAAAGAAAGACCCTGACGGGTTCCAACAGCAACAAAACATCATCAACGTCATATTTGGAGGAGATCCTAGCTTCACCAAGCGGGCCCAGAAGTTGCTACTCAGAGAAATTCTTATAGTTGAGCCAACAATTCAGAGACCACTAAAATACAGCGAGGTCCCCATCACATTCTCCAGGGAGGATCAATGGACCAGCTTCTCCAAACCAGGAAAGTTCCCGCTAGTACTTGATCCAGTTGTCCAAGGATCCAATCTTACTCGAGTACTCATCGACAGCGGAAGCGGGCTCAACTTGATCTTTGCAAGTACACTGGCTAAGATGGGCCTCAACTACATGAGTCTGCTCACTCCAAGCAAGGCCCCTTTTTACGGCATTGTTCCCGGAAACTCTTCTACACCAATTGGCTCGGTCACCCTTCCGGTCACATTTGGTATAGAACAAAACTTCCGGACAGAGTACATCAAGTTCGAAGTAGCCAACTTCGAATCTTCCTACCATGCCATATTGGGAAGACCCGCGCTGGCCAAATTCATGGCAGTACCACATTATGTGTACCTGCTCCTCAAGATGCCGGGCAATACAGGAGTACTTTCCCTGCGAGGAGACCTACTTAAGTCCTTCGAGTGTGACAAGGAAGCAATAGACCATGCTGCCATAATTCGAGTTCCTAGCGCTGTCAGCAAAATACTTGCCGCCGCCAAGGAACTCTCTCAACAAGGACTCAACGCCCTCCAAGAAGTCAAGCCAGTCATCGGTTAAGCCAACCGGTGACATAGGCACCAAGACTATTCAGCTACAAGAGGGAGATGACTCCAAAACTGCCATCATTGGAGCTGGCTTGGGCGACAAATAGGAACTCAAGCTCATCAACTTCTTTAGGGCCAACCGAGATGTATTCGCGTGGAAACTAGCCTATATGCCAGGGGTGCCCAAGGAGTTGATCGAGCATGCCCTGAAAGTCGATTCCAAAGCCACACCAAAGAAGCAGCAGCTACAACGTTTCTCCCCAGACAAGCGAGAAGCCATCATGAAAGAGCTGGCGAAACAACTCGCAGCAGGGTTCATTAAAGAGGTCTATCATCCCGAATGGTTGGCCAACCCTGTACTCGTCCAAAAGAAGAACAACAACAACAAGTGGAGGATGTGTGTCGAATACACCGATCTAAACAAGCATTGCCCAAAGGATCCTTTCGGGCTACCTCACATTGATCAAGTAATCGACTCCACGGCAGGATGTGTCCTATTATCCTTCCTTGATTGGTATTCAGGCTACCATCAGATCTCCATGAAAGAAGAAGACCAAATCAAGACGGCACTCATTACCCCTTATGGGGCTTACACCTACAAGACCATGTCCTTTGGGTTGTAGAACGCTGGTCCCAGATACCAGCGAGTGATACAGTTGTGCTTCGCTGATCAGCTACATCGCAATGTTGAAGCATATGTCGACGACGTCATTGTCAAAACCAAGACCCAGGATCAGTTCATAGTCGATTTGGAAGAAACCTTCAACAGCCTCCGAAAGTTTCGCTGGAAACTCAACCCAACTAAATGCGTCTTCGGCGTACTCTCTGGAAAGCTACTCGGGTTCATCGTCAGTAACCGAGGAATCGAGGCCAATCCAGAGAAGATCAATGCCATTGTGGCTATGGATGCTCCAGCTACCATCAAGGACGTCCAGAAGCTTACAGGCTGCATGGCAGCTTTGAACCGATTCTTGTCCAAGCTTGGTGAATGGGGCCTACCCTTCTTCAAACTCCTCAAACAACAAGACAAATTTGAGTGGACTACAGAAGCCGCGGAAGCACTAGAGAACCTCAAACATCACCTCCAGTCACCACCAATTCTTACGGCTCTACTACCAGGCGAGGAGCTACTCCTCTACATCGCTGCGACAACTCATATAGTCAGTACGGCGATAGTAGTCGAATGCTCGGAGGAGGGCCACGCCTATGGTGTCCAGAGACCAGTCTACTTCATCAATTTAGTACTCTCTAAATCAAAGGTTAGAAATCCATCAATTTAGAAAGTTCTGTTTGGAATTCTAATCACCTCCAGAAAGCTTCGGCATTATTTCGATGAGTACAAGATCTCAGTAATAACTGACTTCCCATTGGCGGATATACTCCACAATCGGGATGCCACCGGACGAATCTCAAAGTGGGCAGTTGAACTGGGAGCCATGGAAATACTCTTCAAGCCAAGAACATCAATCAAGTCACAAGCACTAGTCGACTTCTTAGCTGAATAGCGAGAAAACCAAATCCCAGCACCTCACAACATTCCAGAGCATAGGGTAATGTACTTTGATGGCTCACTCAAGCTCGGCGGAGGTGACGCGGGACTTCTGTTCATTTCCCCCAAGGGAGAACAGTTGAAGTATGTGTTTCAAATCCTGTTCAAAGTCTCCAACAATAAAGCAGAATACGAGGCACTGCTACACGGGCTTCGCCTAGCAGTTTCTCTCAGCATCAAGCGACTACTTGTCTACGGCGATTCTCTACTCATCGTCCAACAAGTAAATAAAGAATGGGACATCAACAAGGACACAATGGATGCATATGTTGAAGAAATCAGAAAGCTCGAGAACAAGTTCTCAAGATTGGAAATCCACCACGTAGACCGTGACAACAACGTGGGAGCTGATGTCCTATCCAAACTTGGATCTACTCGAGCAGCTGTTCCACCTGGAGTATTTGTTCATGAACTACACCCCCCATCAGTCAAGGTACAAAGTCAACAAGCTACTGACGAGGAGGCCCCGGCCATAGTCAGAGAAGTGCTAATGATTGAAGAAGACTGGCGGATCCAGTTCATCGACTTCATCAAGGAGTTCAATCTTCCACTACATGTTGATGCCAAGAGCGCTTAAGCTGCCCACATTATCAGGCGAAGCAACAGTTTCGTTCTCGTTGGCAACAACCTGTATAAGCACTCTACTTCAGGCATTCTTATGAAATGTGTTGCCCTTGAAGAAGGCAAAGACATCCTCAGGGAGATACATGAAGGAGTCTGCGGCAACCACGCCGCATCAAGGACACTAGTCGGCAAGGCTTACAGATCAGGGTTCTTCTAGCCAACAGTCGTATTGGATGCAGAAGACCTTGTCAGACGATGCCCTAGCTGCCAATTCTTCGGCAAGAAGACTCACATTCCAGCACACATTCTGATAACAATCCCTCCGTCATGGCCATTCGCCTATTGGAGTCTGTCAGACCTGGGGCGGCGGGACTGCTCACAGGCGTAGAATGTTCTAGAGTAAGGGTTGGCTCATGGATGTACCTTACCTCTTTTGTAACTACCCGAATAGGCGTAGAATCTAGCTGCAGTACAAGGAAACTACCCGATCGTGTTGTAGTAGGACTCCAACTGTACTCAGCTAGGACTTTCCATGTAACCCTGTCCCCCCAGATATATAAGGGCGGGCAGGGATCCCCTCAAAACACATCAACACCTAAGGCAATACAAACCACCACACAGGATGTAGGGTATTACGCAACTCGCGGCCGGAACCTGTCTAAATCTTTGTGTTCCTTGTACCATCGAGTTCCATAACAGTCGATCCCTACCTACAAACCTTACTGCTAAGGGTATCCCTGAGCAGGCTTGACGGTAAACACCGACAGCTGGCGCGCCAAGTAGGGGACTTGGTGAGTTCATCGGCGAGTTCAATGGCCACTTTCGCTTTCAGCACCATGGTGCCTCCTCAAGGCGCCACCTTCATCTTCGGTTCGTGGGTCTCCGTCGCCAATGGTTCAGGCGGCTTCGATAGCCATTTAACCAACACTCCCATGCTGAAGAGTTCCACGTCGGAAGACTCCAACAAGCTCGCCAGATCTCATGATCACGGCATTATGTTGCTTCCCGACCTCGCCAAGGAGATCGAGCCGAAACTCGAAAACAACTCGAGTTCTATTCAGACTCAGATTAATCTCAAACCAAAATCCACTCGGATTGGGACTCCTTTTGCTCATCCCGTTTTCAGATTGTGCAATTCATCATCTGTTTACAGGCAGATGATTAGATCCATCTATGAAAGTAGCTTGGATCGCCTACTCCACATCGAAAACCAATCAGTCACCGCTAGTCGGGAGGCACCTATTTTCGACAAATATTCAGATCCAGTTGAGTCACCTCAAGACAGCCTGGACTTCATCACCAATGCACTGGCTAAGATGCAACTCAAATCTTGCCGAAGCCATATCCTCGCAGAACTACTCGACAATCTGCGAGAAGTCGTCAGCATTGATGATCTCCCATTTCAACACGGCACTCCCCTCGAAATTGAGAGGGAAACTGGCTCCGGTGGAACTGTCCTAGCTGATTACTAATGAGACCTGGAAAGCTTCTCTCATGAGCGTTTGGTTCCGGTAATCATCCAACCCGGGGGTGCTCCAAGCCACCATGATCCAAACGAAGCCTTAGATCAGATCTCAGCAGACAATCTGACCCAAGACACTCCAGCTGATGTAGACGAAGCCACTCGCACAGCCCGCAGAGCAAGGAATCAACGAAAAGAAGCACGCAGGGTTCATGCAGCTGAACGTGCTCGAATTCCACCGCGCAACCTCAATAATGAGTTCAACAACAACGCAGATCCGGTTTTCAAAACACCAATTGCTGCGATGACAGAAGCAACCCTGCGACTCATGACGATGCCCCAGAATCCATAGATAGACCGAGTCATAAATGTCACCAAGAACGTTGTTGAACAACTCGAGAGACAAAACCCGCTATCCTCAATCCATGGCACATGATCAAGGGCAACCCTAGGGGTGGCCAACCGCAAGCAAACCAAGCTTCTGGGCCTCAGCCAAACCGCAACAACAACCGTGGGCATAACAGGGAAGAGGTAGCCGACTCCATCGTGGATGCACGGGATATCATCAATGCAAGACACAGAGCACAGCTTGCGGACAACTCCGATCACTTCCCCGCCCTCACCAGAGTCTTCGACAACATCGAGTACCCAAAGAATTTTAAGCCAACAAACATCCAGAAGTATGACAGTAAGCAAGACCCTGCTCAATGGTTACGTTTATATTCGATCGTTGTTAGTGTTGCAGGGGGAGACACCAACACCAAGGTCCTCTACTTCCCGATGGCTCTGGAGCCCGCACCCCTCACGTGGCTCAAAAGCTTGGCACGCGAGTCCATACACTCGTGGGATGACCTCAAGAAGGCCTTCATCGACAACTTTCGAGGGTCGCTACACCGAGTAGCTACTCGACATGCCCTGTCCATGTACAAACAAGAGCAAGGTGAGTCGATCAGATCCTACGTCAAGCGCTTCTTCGACACAAGAGCCACCATCCCCAATGTCGCTGACGACAACGTCATCGACTACTTCCAGAGTGGCATCACCGTCCAATCCCTGTACCGCAACTTCGGGCGTAGTCGCCCCAAAACAGTGATAGATTTACGGGATATGATGCAGCGCTGGGCTGATGAAGAGGAACAAGAACGCAGTGCTTCCCCCGCTGCAACAACGACAACAATGGGAAGCGCTACAACGACCGTGGAGGCCCTAGCAACCAGCGGGATCCTGCGCGCAAGCGCAAGCCCGACGATACAGTCGGCACTATGGATCGCACCCTGTGTGGTAAGAAGGGCGACAAGCTGTAGGATCAGTTCGACAAGATTCTCCACAACAAGAGATGCCCAATCCACCCCAAGAGCAACCACTCGATGTGGGAGTGCACGATCCTGCGCAAATCCTTCCAATCGGCACCTGCAGATGCTCCTAAGAAAAAACAAGATAAAGATGATGAAGACGACAAGAAAGACCATGATGGTTTCCAACAACAACAAAACGTCGTCAACGTCATATTTGGAGGAGACCCTAGCTTCTCCAAAAGAGCTCAGAAGCTCCTACTCAGAGAGATCCTCTCAGTCGAGCCAGCAATTCAGAGGCCACTCAAAAACAGTGAGGTCCCTATTACCTTCAGCAGGGAAGATCAATAGACCAGCTTTTCTGAACCTGGAAAGTTCCCGCTAGTACTCGATCCAGTCGTCCAGGGCTCCAAGCTTACTCGAGTACTCATCGACGGCGGAAGTGGGCTCAACCTGATCTTTGCAAGCACAATGGCAAAGATGGGCCTCAACTGCATGAGTCTGCTTACTCTAAGCAAGGATCCATTTTACGGCATCGTCCCCGGAAATTCCTTTACTCCAATTGGCTCGGTCACCCTCCCAGTCACATTTGGTACAGAACAAAACTTCCGGACAGAATACATCAAATTCAAAGTAGCCGACTTCGAATCTTCCTACCATGCTATTTTGGGAAGACCTGCACTAGCCAAATTCATGGCAGTACCGCACTATGTTTACCTGCTCCTCAAGATGCCAGGCAACACAGGAGTCCTTTCACTACGTGGAGACCTCCTTAAGTCTTTCAAGTGCGACAGGGAAGCAATTGATCATACTGCCACAATCCGGGTCCCTAGCTCTGTCAGCGAAATACTTGCTGCTGCTATAAGGAACTCTCACTCAAGGAGTCGATGCCTTCCAAGAAGCCAAGCCAATCATCGGTTAAACCAACCAGTGATGTGGGCACCAAGACTATCCAGCTACAAGAGGGAGGCGACTCCAAAATAGCCATCATCGGAGCAGGACTTGGTGACAAATAGAAACTCGAGCTCGTCAACTTCCTTAGGGCCAACCGAGACATATTCGCGTGGAAACCAGTGGATATGCCAGGGGTGCCCAAGGAGTTGATCGAGCATGCCTTGAAGGTCGACCCTAAAGCCACACCAAAAAAGCAACGGTTACGGTGGTTCTCATCGGACAAGCGAGAAGCCATCAAGAAAGAGCTGGCAAAACTACTCGCAACAGGGTTCATCAAGGAAGTCTACCACCCAGATTGGTTGGCCAACCCTGTGCTCGTCCAGAAGAAGAACAACAACGAGTGGAGGATGTGTGTCGACTACACTGATCTAAACAAGAACTGCCCGAAGGATCCTTTTGGGCTACCACATATTGATCAAGTAATCGACTCGACAGCAGGATGTGTCCTGTTATCCTTCCTCAACTGCTACTCAGGGTATCATCAGATCGCCCTAAAAGAAGAAGACCAAATCAAGACGGCCATCATCACCCCTTACGGGGCATACGCCCACAAGACCATGTCCTTCGGGTTGAAGAACACTGGCACTACCTACCAGCGTGTGATACAGCTGTGCTTCTCCGATTAGCTACATCACAATGTTGAAACCTATGTTGATGATGTCGTTGTCAAAACGAAGACTCAGGATCAATTCATTATTAACCTGGAAGAGACCTTCAACAGCCTCCGAAAATTCCGCTGGAAGCTCAACCCAACCAAGTGCGTCTTTGGTGTACCCTCTGGAAAACTACTTGGATTCATCGTCAGTAACTGAGGAATTGAGGCTAATCCAGAGAAGATCAATGCCATCATGGCCATGGACGCTCCAGCTACCAACAAGGACGTCCAGAAGCTTACAGGCTGCATGGCAGCCTTGAATCGATTCTTGTCCAGGCTTGGCGAACGGGGATTACCCTTCTTCAAACTCCTAAAGCGACAAGATAAATTCGAATGGACTACAGAAGCCATGGAAGCACTCGAAAATCTCAAGCATCATCTCCAGTCACCGTCGATTCTAACAGCTCCACTACCCGGCGAGGAATTACTCCTCTACATCGCTGCTACTACCCATGTAGTCAGTACGGCGATAGTAGTCGAACGCCCAGAGGAAGGCCACGCTTACGGTGTTCAGAGACTAGTCTACTTCATCAGCGAAGTACTCTCTAAATCAAAGGTTAAATATCCATCAATTCAGAAACTTCTGTATGGAATTCTAATCACCTCTAGGAAGCTCCGACATTCCTTCGACGAATACAAGATCTCAGTCATAACTGACTTCCCATTGGGGGATATACTCCACAATCGGGATGCCACTGGACAAATCTCAAAGTGGGCAGTTGAACTGGGAGCCTTGGAAATCAATTTCAAGCCAAGAACAACAATCAAGTCACAGGCACTAGTCGACTTCTGTAACACCCCAGGTGTTACTTGTCTCTAATTAGGGTTAATCTTGTGTTTATCGTAATCATTAGCACTAATTATGCAGGAATAAAACCACTAACTAAAATTGTTAGCATTTTTAAATACATGAAATGACGAGTTCCAATTTGTTTAAAATTTGGTCAAACTTAATTTTCTTTTCACATGTAGGGTCTTTTTACATTTTGAAGCAATTGGAAGTTGTTTAATTTTTGTTTTTCAAATTTCAAAGTATAGAGGTCTAAAGTTTGGCTTGGTTTAAAAAATTGCCTTTGAATTGGTAAAAGTGAACAAAAGCTTGAAATATTTATTAGGTTTTGAAATGATTTTCAAATTCCAAACGGAATTGCAAATTCACAAACATTTGAACAAATTTTATGCAAATTTAGAGTTGACACCTGGGCTCCACCTGTCATCCTCCTCACCATTGCTCTCTCGAAGCTTCGGGATGCTCCCGTGTCCAAGTCGTGCACGGCGCCGTCTGTCCCTCACTCGCTTCCTCGTCTCAATCTTCTCGCGTGCGCGAGCTCTGAGCCGTGGTCGCTGCGGCCACGAGCTGAGCCCACCGCTGCCGTCCAGACCATGCCGGCCTCCCCTGCTCGCGCGCTAACGCCGTCGCCACGTGCTCGCCGCACCCCTGCTATGCGCACGCCGTGGGCCGCCTCACTCGCCGCGCGCGCCGTCAGCCACCCGCTCCACACCACCGCGCGCGTCGGATCAGCCCGCCCCGCTGGCCGTTGCGTCACCACGCCCTGATGCCCCTAGCCCAGCCTCCGTAAGAGCAGCTGCGCCGCCGCATGCCATGGCCAGCGCCGCCGCCCACAGCTCGCCGTGGAGGACCCCCTTCCGCCCTTCCTCGACTCCAACCGACACCGGGAATGGTTTCCCGTCGCTCTCGTGAAGATTCCCGGCCATCCCGCTGCCGCTCAGAGCCGCCGAAGCATTGCCGCCACGGCACAGGGCCGCCGCCAGCCGCCGGCATCCGTGGCCAGCCTGCCACATACCACCTCTGGCCCAACTGAGACCACCAGTAGGTGCGCACGAGTCCCCTCTTACTCCTCCCCCACCTGGCCCTCACCGCCGGTGAGCGAGCTCGCCGGAATCCGGCCGGCAAGCGCCGTCCCTCCCCTGTTTTTCACGACTAGGGACCCCAGGCAGCAATAGGGACAATTCCAGGGGGTTTTCTGCGAAGTTTGTGACTCAGATAAATAGTGTCGCGCTGGACCTTTTTGAAATATTAGCTGCAAAATTTGAAAAATCATAGTAAATTGTAGAAAAATCAGAAAAATGCAAACTAAAATTTGTTGGATTCCTTGTTTTAAGATATAAAACTTTCCTTATAGGTCGATCTTAAGTTTCTAAATAGTTTTTGCTCTAGTTTAAATGTTATTTTAAGTGGTTGCAAGCTTTGAAAATGCATAGTAAATATTAGAAAAATGGTAAAAATGTAAAACCAGTTGTGTTAGTTTTGTTTTGGCGTGTAGAACTTAGGAAAAAAATTTAAACTGCTGTGTATTTAATGTTTTTATGATGTATTGATTTAATCATGAGTAATGCTTGTTTTAGCTTGTTTATTTAATATCTGCAATTCGGAAAGTCAAAAAATTATGAAATTTATGCAATAACTTACTCTTTGCATGTTTAGTTCACTGTAGAAATTTCAGAACCAGAAGCTATGTGCATTTGTGTAAATCTATTTTTGGTTCAGTTTGTCTTGTTGAGGATAAAATAAATGCTTTATGTTATCAATAAATGTTGGTTAATTGTTTTTTTACACTTCTTCTTAGTAGCTTATCATGCTGGTAAAATTTGGTTACCAGTTTATGATTGCAAGTTAAGTTTTTACTTTTTGTTTGGTTCCTAGTGTTAGTTTTCCTTGTATGCGGTTACTAGGAAATGCTTTGTTGCATGTTAACTCATTTGAGATCATATGTGGTTTGCTTTATATGGCTTGGTTCAGTTTACATTTCAGGTGGCTGCGTTTAGAATCAGAATATGGGTTGCTTTCATATCACTTGGTTCTATGTGCTTTTTAGTTGAATAGAAGTCCCTAGTTATTTCCATCTTGCTTATGTTGGCTGGTTAAGCTAAATGAAAACCTTAGTGTGTTCTCTTGCTCATACTTGCTTGCTAGTTAATGAAGTTCTAGTCTAACCTTTCCTGCTTTACGCTGTGTTTTAGCTTTTCCAAAATAAGTTTATGTAATGTTTTTTGGAAGCGAAACACTTTATTTATATCGTTTGCTAGTTGTGTACCATGCTTGCTGTACTTGCTATCTCTACGGTAGACTTGTGTGATGTTTAATTAACCTTCACTTCTTTAGATGCTCATGCCCATGCAATAGCGACCTTGTGCTTGTCTTGCTTGCCCTTTTCGATGCATTGTCCATGCATTCAGACATCCGCATTGTTGCATCTCATTTAGGTACGCTAGATGTGTGACGCGTGGAACTGAAGGGTGATGTTGGAGTCGATCCAAAAGATGGTGTATTGATGAACCGACCCAGAAGATGGAAGGACCGACTGGAGTGCATGCTTGGACTGGGATGATGTCAAGCCGGTGCAAGACTACAAGCTAACTAGCTGACTTTGTGTCAAACCCAGGCAAGCCCCGGTGCATAACTCTTAATTTTAGTATTCAATATTTGTTATATAATTATTGTGCATTTAAGTTTCTAGGAGTTTATTGGAACCTTAGATGCATGATCCCTAGGTTTCCTCAGTCACTGTACTAGTATACAGGTCGTTAGTACTGCAATGCTTAATTAGGATTCGGTAGAAGTCGAGTGATTCCTGTCACTCGCGAGATATAGGTCTTGTTACTTATGGAAAAGTTACTGGAGAATGAAGCATTGAGAAAAGAAAGGAAAATGGAGACCGGGCGGAGGAAAGTTGGTTCTGGACATGGAATGAATGGAAAGTGAGCCTCCGCCTGTGTCGATTGAGGACCGTACCATTGTTGGCCGTGCTGACCAAGTTTGAACAGTACTAACCACATACCGGAAGTAGGAGGTAGTCAAAACCGGTAAGCTCAGTACCATATGTGCACCGGTAGGCGGATTTGATACTGTCTTCACCAGTGGAGTTAGTATACAAACTCATGGCTGACCCTTCGTTGGTATCGGTGGGGCTAGCAGTCCCGGGTCGCAGGGCAGTTCGGCTATTCGGTGTGCATATGTGAAGGGTTGCCACGTAGGGTCCGACGGGGCCTATATGTGACGTGTGTGTTAGGTCCACCTTGCAAGGTTAAATCGGATCGATTCGCCGTCTCTCTCGGTTAAGAGAACCTTGGTCACTTCGTCACATCGTAGTAAAGAAGTGGAATGAGATTGAACTGAGAATGTTTGGTTGTGGTACTCTGAAAAGATAATGTGATCAACCATGTGTGCTCAAGATGTTTAGGCAAATCTAGTTGGTACTTGATAAACTTAAATTGAGCTAAAATATTGAAAGTAAGGATCTAGTATTAGTAGCTTTTCAGCAAAACAAACTCCAGAGCCAAAAAGATTTTCATGTCTAGATAGTGGGCTAAGTATACCCGTGTCGGGTAAGTCTTGCTGAGTATTGGTATACTCAGGGTTTGTTGTTACCCTATTTTCAGGTAACTGCTGCTGGTTGGAGCTAACCAGTGTTCACATTGGTGGGCTCGATGTGACATCCTAACGTCTTCGTAGTATCATGATTTTTGAATCAAACTTCTATTTAATTTCCGCTGCTTTTTGAACTCTGATATTTTAGATAAACTCATTTTGTTAAGCTCTATTTTGTAATTTAAATTTGAGAAACTTCTGTTTGCATGTAATCATCTGTGCTCGGCTTCGGGTGAGACTTCCGATGTTTTCGATCCTTAACCCAGCAGGCTGCCGGATTACACCGTTTTAAATGTGCGGTGGCTTGATTAATACTTAAAATGATAGTTAGCGCACTTAAGCCGGTTTAATTTAGGCGGTTCTGTTACAGCTGGTATCAGAGCCGAAATGCACTGGGGATGATTACTTGCATGCTTAATTTTGTTTAAAATTGATATTTAACTAGCAAATTTGTGGTTTTGAAAAGTTGACGCTAGATGCGTTAAGGAATAAGATAGATAGCTCGTATGCCCTATTCAGGTTTTATTAGTCATGGTGGCATCTATGTATCTAGTTTATTCCAGCACTTCCAGCACTTTACATTCTGTTAAAACTTACTTTCTTGCACAATTGGTATCTAACATTCTGTAACGACGCACCTACGCTCAGGTAAGCAAGGTAAGCATTCTTGGTAGTCCTTTAGAATAGCCCACGTGTTTCATACAAGCGCGGGTCCCGTATGGTGAGCATACGAGGAAGTGATAAGGCTCAATTCAAACGAGCCTGTCGCTATCTGCCGCCTGATATGGAGTGCGGATTTCCCACTGTGTGATTGTAATCACGGCCATCTCGTAAGGCAATGTTACAAGATGTAGACCCGTCATGTGGTTGGTCATGACCGTGTACCTTGGGACACGTTTACCCTTGGGTGTCCCGTAAGGCGATTTGTACGGGAAGTGAATACGTTGCCTCGGTAATGTATGAAGCGCTGCCCATTCAGCGTCGAACGTTTGGGTGCCATCTCTATAGTGGATTGATGAGTCCATGGCTGATCAAAATGTTCACCACAGGGTTGTTCAAAATACATACAAGCTGCAGTTCGGTTCCTTTGGTGAGTGGCAAAGTGATATGAAAAATGGGGTTATTTATGATATTACCAATAATTCAACTAAGACCATAGTTTTTGGGGCTAATTTGAGAAAAAATATAGTGGAAAAGAATTTGTTTTTCAAGTATGGTAAGACTTTAGTTCGAATCTAACAAGGAGTTTCAAGATGAGAAGATTTGAACTCAATTCGGATTGCCATGTCACAGCTTTACAAGCCCAGAGTAAATTGGCCATATCTCCCTCATATGAAGTCCGTTTTTGCTATATAAGTACTTGTTGGAAAGATAATTTCAATATCTTTCCAATGGATCCAATCCCGCAGTCATATATTTTTTGTACGAGTTGCAGTAGTCGAAACAATTGTCAGGTCATGTTGAGTCCGTGTCTGTTTCAGGTCATGGTCGAGTCGGACTTGGGTTTGTGGCTGGCCTGCGTGCCATATAGCCTAGGGCTGATGCCCATGTATCTTTAGGTTGGATTTTATTTGTGTCTCTTGTCTAGGGTTTCTCCTACGAACAGCGAGACGCCGTCCGATCTCATCTACCTTGCCGATCCCTCTCGGATTTGTGTGGAGCGCGTGATCGAGTTGCTACATCTCGGGTACGTCGCTTGGATTTCTTGTTGAGATCCCTCTTCTTCTGATCGTGTTCTTCGGAAGCACGGGTGGAAGAACGTCGCTGCTGCTAGGGTTTGGATTGCTCATCTTGTGTAAGCCGAATCCAGTTATCATTCGCTGCTACTATTCTTGTCATTATCGGAGATAATCATTGCTGTGAAGATTTTCCTATCGATAAATTCTTTGAGTCCGATCTGAATAGCTGAATACTGGTGTCTTATTTGCTTTTGCGGTGGCTGATTTAAATATTCCCAATATTGTTGCCGTGAGACTCTAAGTGGAGATCAGGTGTTTGTTTCGTTAATTGGCGTGAATACCTGCTGTTGGTAATTGTCTTCACGTTGAAGGATTATGCCTGTTGAGTTGCCGCCCATATTTATTTAGTCGGAAAATACTGATTATTTAGTTTCTGGTGGAATCTCGAAGAGAACTTGTCTCAGCTAGCCTGCTTTGTTGCCGTGAGGATAAAAATTGATATCGCTAGCGGCTGCACACTTGCTTTGGTCTGACAACAACAGGCGTGCTTTGTTGATTAAACAATCATTATAAGTTTATTATTGAAAATTCAGAAGGGGGTTGTTTATATTTACTTGTACCGTGAAAGACTGGGCTAAATTCTTGGATAGCGTAGGCGTGTCCTTATTAGTTGGTATTCAGAGACAGGTTGTTCACGGTACTTTTGAAATTATTGCTATTGATCTGTGATGGATCAACTTTATTTGCTCGACGAGATGAAATTTGTGCCACAGCTATCTCTCGCAACAAGTCCTAGTGAATACTTTGCTTGGCAAGATGCCATGGAGAATTTCTTTGCGGGCCGTGGATTTAGCTCAGTTGTCAAGATGTATTATGCCGAAGAGACATTTGTTAAAGATATTTTGCATTGGTGGCTTAATGTGGATGACCCTTGTCGGACATGGGGAGATATGAAATTTTTGCTCCGACAACGATTTGTTTATTCATCTGATGCCATTAAAAAGGTTGCTGCAACTGCTACCCAAAAAGCTTTTGCTACCATGTCACTTGATAGCTCGAAAGCAATACAAAAAGAAGATTCTCAGTTGTTCCAGCAGGTTGATGTGACTGTTGTTCAAGCACCAGTTATACATGAGAGTGATGATTATTCTATAGCATCTGGGCTGGATTCTAGTGCTTCTCCTTGTGATACTAAATCTGAAATTAAAATTGATGATACTAATGATGTCTCAGATGGTTTGTCTATGATGGCACAGGAAGCACATATTGATGGTGCTGCAATTATGGTGAAGGGGCAGTGTTCTAATATATTTCAGTCTGAATGCAAAATTCAAGATAAGGTATGCAAGATCATTATCGATGGTGGTAGCTTTACAAATGTTGTTAGTTCAGATTTAGTGCACGCACTATCCTTATCTACGCGGAGGCTTCCAAAACCGCGTTATGTGCAGTGGATGAACCAAAGTGGTACACTGAAAATTACTCACAAGGCACGAGTAAAATTTTCAGTGGAAAATTATGTTGACTATGTGGACTGTGATGTGGCACCAATGAGTGCATGCCATTTATTGCTTGGGAGACCATGGCAGTTTGATCTTGATGCTACACATGGTGGTCGTTCCAATCATTATTCTTTTGTGCACAAGGGAGTTCATCATGTGCTCAGACCAATGCCAAATAGTGCTATTAACGCTGAGATCTTTGGTAGTGTGAAATTAAAGAAAAAGACTGCTGTAATTATCCCAAAGCCGAGGACGGCTTTGCTTCAAGAGGGAGAGAATGATATGGATATGAGTTCCCAGATTATTGATTCGTCTTCACATGACACTTCATCTGCTCTAAAGAATGTTAAGATGCAGGTTGCTTCAGCTGATAATGAACCATTGAGTGAACTCTCAAAGCCACGAACAGTTCTATTTGAAGCTGACAATGATGCTGTGGCAGTCAGGCCTATAATTGCGTCTTCAGAAAATTTCTGTACTCCTCAGAATATTTTGGGCAGTGATGTTTTGATTCCTCATATGAATCAGCTGGAATCTAATGCTGAAAATATTCCAAAGTCGAGGACGACTTTGATTCAAGGGGGAGAGAATGATGAGTCCATGGCTGATCAAAATGTTCACCACAGGGTTGTTCAAAATACATACAAGCTGCAGTTCGGTTCCTTTGGTGAGTGGCAAAGTGATATGAAAAATGGGGTTATTTATGATATTACCAATAATTCAACTAAGACCATAGTTTTTGGGGCTAATTTGAGAAAAAATATAGTGGAAAAGAATTTGTTTTTCAAGTATGGTAAGACTTTAGTTCGAATCTAACAAGGAGTTTCAAGATGAGAAGATTTGAACTCAATTCGGATTGCCATGTCACAGCTTTACAAGCCTAGAGTAAATTGGCCATATCTCCCTCATATGAAGTCCGTTTTTGCTATATAAGTACTTGTTGGAAAGATAATTTCAATATCTTTCCAATGGATCCAATCCCGCAGTCATATATTTTTTGTACGAGTTGCAGTAGTCGAAACAATTGTCAGGTCATGTTGACTCCGTGTCTGTTTCAGGTCATGGTCGAGTCAGACTTGGGTTTGTGGCTGGCCTGCGTGCCATATAGCCTAGGGCTGATGCCCATGTATCTTTAGGTTGGATTTTATTTGTGTCTCTTGTCTAGGGTTTCTCCTACGAACAGCGAGACGCCGTCCGATCTCATCTACCTTGCCGATCCCTCTCGGATTTGTGTGAGCGCGTGATCGAGTTGCTACATCTCAGGTACGTCGCTTGGATTTCTTGTTGAGATCCCTCTTCTTCTGATCGTGTTCTTCGGAAGCACGGGTGGAAGAACGTCGCTGCTGCTAGGGTTTGGATTGCTCATCTTGTGTAAGCCGAATCCAGTTATCATTCGCTGCTACTATTCTTGTCATTATCGGAGATAATCATTGCTGTGAAGATTTTCCTATCGATAAATTCTTTGAGTCCGATCTGAATAGCTGAATACTGGTGTCTTATTTGCTTTTGCGGTGGCTGATTTAAATATTCCCAATATTGTTGCCGTGAGACTCTAAGTGGAGATCAGGTGTTTGTTTCGTTAATTGGCGTGAATACCTGCTGTTGGTAATTGTCTTCACGTTGAAGGATTATGCCTGTTGAGTTGCCGCCCATATTTATTTAGTCGGAAAATACTGATTATTTAGTTTCTGGTGGAATCTCGAAGAGAACTTGTCTCAGCTAGCCTGCTTTGTTGCCGTGAGGATAAAAATTGATATCGCTAGCGGCTGCACACTTGCTTTGGTCTGACAACAACAGGCGTGCTTTGTTGATTAAACAATCATTATAAGTTTATTATTGAAAATTCAGAAGGGGGTTGTTTATATTTACTTGTACCGTGAAAGACTGGGCTAAATTCTTGGATAGCGTAGGCGTGTCCTTATTATGGATGGTAATGTATGTGTGAATATGTGGGAAACTGCATATGCGTTACCCATGTGGCGTAGGACACATGGGGACCGTTCGTGTGTGCTGGCACGAAGGGTCAAGAAATGGAATTGTATATCTCTTTTTATATATTGTGTTTTTCTGCAGGTACACTAACCACGTCACGTAAGTTATGATCGTAAAAACGGCTAGTATATATAGGGAGAGTACGTATTGTGCCACCAGTTGTCCCCATATGCCTAGTATTGGCAATTGTTTGGGTGAGGAATGGATAGAACGTGCATGCATCCTGTCGTCTTGGTTTGGTTGATTGCCTTGCTTGCTACGTTGTTTTACTAAAATGTGTTGCTTTTACTTAAATCAAATTCCAGCACCCCAGAACATTCCAGAGCATTGGGTCATGTACTTCGATGGCTCACTCAAGATCGACGGAGGCGGTGTAGGAGTTTTGTTCATCTCCCCTAAGGGAGAATAATTGAAATATGTGTTCCAAATCTTGTTCAAGGTCTCCAACAATGAAGCTGAATACGAGGCATTGCTACACGGACTCCGACTAGCAGTATCTCTCGGCATCAAATGACTACTTGTCTACGGCGACTCTCTACTCATCATTCAATAAGTCAATAAAGAATGGGACATCAACAAGGACACAGTGGACGCATACGTTGAAGAAATCAGAAAGCTCGAAAACAAGTTCTCAGGATTGGAAATCCACCACATCGATCGCAACAACATGGGAGCCAATGTCCTCTCCAAACTTGGGTCCACTCGAGCAGCTGTTCCACTAGGAGTTTTTGTCCATGAACTTCACCACCCATCAGTCAAGGAACAAAGCCAACAAGCCACTGACACGGAGGCTCCGGCCATAGTTAGAGAAGTGCTGATGATTGAAGAAGACTGGCGGACTCAGTTTATCGACTTCATCAAGGAGTTCAAGCTTCCACCACATGTTGATCCTAAAAGCGCTGAAGCTGCCCGCATCATCAGGTGTAGCAAGGGTTTGGTCCACGTTGGCGACAACCTATACAAGCGTTCGGCTTCAGGCATCCTCATGAAGTGTGTTACCCTTGAAGAAGGCAAAGACATCCTCCGAGAAATACACAAAGGAGTTTGCGGCAATCACGCTGCATCAAGGACACTAGTCGGCAAGGCGTATAGGTCAGGATTCTTCTGGCCAACAGCTATTTCGGACGCAAAAGACCTAGTCAGACGGTGCCCTAGCTGCCAATTCTTCGGCAAGAAGACTCACATCCCAGCACATAATTTGATAACAATCCCTCCATCATGGTCGTTCGCCTATTGGAGTTTGGACATGATTGGACCATTAACCGTAGTTCCAGGAGGATTCAATCATGTACTGGTAGCAGTCGACAAGTTCACCAAGTGGATCGAGTACAAGCCCACTGTCAAGATTTGGTCCGATAGAGTAGTGGATTTCATCTCTGACATTATCCACCGATTCGGCTTTCCTCACACAATCATTACAGATCTTGGTTCTAACTTCACGTCACAATCATTTTGGGATTTCTATGACAACTCCTACATTGAGGTCAAATATGCCTCAGTAGCTCATCCTCGGGCAAACGGACAAGTTGAGCAAATCAATGGTTTAGTACTCGATGGCTTGAAGAAAAGACTCTACGATGCCAACACCAAGAAAGGTGGCAAGTGGATTCAAGAACTTCCTCATGTAGTCTGGGTGCTGCGAACCCAGCCTAGCAAAGCAACTGGACAATCTCCTTTCTTTCTCACCTATGGGTCAGAGGCCATACTACCGGCAGACATCATGTGGAGATCTCCAAGAGTGGAAGCTTATCAAGAAGGAGAAGCAGATGAAGCTCGACAACTCGAGTTAGATTCAGTCGAAGAGGCCAGATTCAACGCTCTAACAAAATCGGATAGATATCTTCAAGGAGTCAGACGCGACCATGACCGCAACGTCCAGCAAAAATCCTTCAGCATTAGAGATCTAGTTCTATGAAGGATCCAGGATGAGACCGGACTGCACAAGCTAAATTCCAGATGGGAAGGACCATTTATCGTAACCAAGGTTACAAGACCAGGATCATACAGAATCACTGATGCAGATGGCAATGAGGTACCGAATTCCTAGAATATTGAGCACTTGCGCAAGTTCTACCCTTGATCCAAGCAATATGGTGATGTCAGTTGATTTCTTTAATAAAGCAAGGATCTTTACTGGCATATCGACTACATTAAAGGCAATTTCTCTAGCTGACAGCATCACCAGTCCAGGATAGCTTACACAGTTCTCCATCAGAATAACTACACAAGCCACATCCTTGTCCTTAATATAAGGGCGCAACCTACTCGCCTAGCTCGAGAAGGTGTATGGATATCTTTACTAGCTATCCATCTTGGGTAACTCAACGGAGTTCACCCTAATAGGCCAACTATAAAGAACTCCAGTTTTGCTGTAAAGGCAAAACTACTCGCTCACTCGAGTATGTTATGGATACTACTATATTTTGTCCATCTTGGGCAACCCGACGGGGTTCGCCCTAATAGGTCAATCCTAGTAGTTACTCCAGTCTACAAGTTAGACACCTTACTCGCCTCGCTCGAGTAAGTTTCAGATATCTTTTCTGGCATTTACATCTTGGATAACCCAACGGGGTTCATACCTAACAGTTTTGCCTTAAGGATTACTCCAGTCCTTGAATAAAGGACACCTTACTCGCCTTGCTTGAGTAAGCTTTGTATATCCCTTTGACATTTTACGTCTTGGGCAACCCGATGGGGTTCGTACCTAACAGTTTTGTCTTACGGATTACTTTAGACCTTGACTAGGACACACTACTCGTTTGCTCGAGTAGTTCAGGGATACCTTTACAAGTTTACTTACTTGGGTATTCTACTCGCTTGTTCACTTAGTTCATATCTATCCTACGGTATCAGATCATACTTCTGAAGACACACCAACAGGAAACAAATTATGAACAATGACAAGAACTCAACAAAGATTATAAGAGTTGTTACAAGCAGCCTACTCTGCCATGTTCTTCAAAATTTCCTCAGCAATCACTTCTGATTCTTTACAATAGTCCCGGAATTTCTCATCAGAGCAATTGGGAGCTATTCCTTTAGCTATGGGAACTAAATTGAAGTGAGGCAAGTAAAACTTAACAACTCCTATCATGTGAGTCAGATAATTCTTGGAAGTTGTTGTCATGACATCAAAAATCTTCTGGGGAGCTTCTTCTAAACGCTCCACCAGGGACTTGCTATTTGACGACCCCTCTTCAGCATCAATTGTCTCCACAAGGACCTGAGCTACTACAACTAGTCGAGTATGGTTTTTTGGAGAACCTGATGGAAGGCTATTTCAGTAATCATTATTGACAAATCAAAAATCAAGAAAAAAGATCGAGTACTTACAAGCTTGGGCAGTCTGCAAATGCTGTTGGAGCCTAGAATTTTCTTCCTGCAGCTTTGATCTTTCTTCTTCAAGGTTCTTGATTTGTAGCTTCACATCACAAACCTCCAGATGATGCTGCTGACTTACTTCATACAGTTTGTTCCGAGCAGCAAGGGCTTCATCTAGTCGTTTGGCAATCATGGCTTTCTGCTCCTCCAAGATCTTTCGGTTGTCTACAGTCTTATATAGAGCATGAGACTTAAGGAAAGACCGATTGGCCACATCCTGTAACATACAAAGCAAGTTCGATTAGCCATCAACAACTACTCGACAAAGACAAGTAGTAACAGGAGACTCACCTTTGTAAATTTAAAGCTCCATTGCATACAATCTGAGAGCTTCTTCATCTTGTCTATAGTCAACAAAGGATCATCGAACAAATCTTTCCCCAACTCTTCCTGGGTTGACTGAGGCATAGACTGGAAGGGAACCAGTCGAACGGAAGGACCTTTTGACCCTTCAGCCCCATTACTCCCGGATCCACCAGCATTGGATGCTCCTTCAGCAGTCGCAGGAGTATGATCAGGTGCTTTAGGGCTCGGATCGCTTGGTTTTTCAGCCGTGTCTACACTTGGCAAACTGGTAGCTGGGGTCTCGATTAACCCAATTACAGGTGACTCGGGAGCTGATCGACTAGTTCCCTCCGAATCACTCGACATCCAGTTGCGGAAGTCTTGAACTTGATCTTTTTCATGAGCTGGAAGATATTGGATTCTAGCCAAGCAAGATTCTGAATAAGAAAACTGAGGCAAATAGGATAAAATCAACATAATATTATATACTTACTGGCTGGCATCAAGACGAGGAACTTTTCTCTGCAACAATGATCCGGGAGTGGCCTTCCGTTTCTTGCTATCACCAAAATCAGCATTTACAGAAGTCAGAGGCATACAATACCAAGACATATAATTTTTCTGCAGAAAGAAGCCAAGAATTAGTTAGAAGATCAAAAATGATTAACTACAAGTACTCGACATGGTTTTCAAAACACGTACCCAGGCATTCTCGGGAGGATTTTGTGCCCAGAAGAGAATTGGAAGCGTCAAAGACTTGTCGAAGTTGTCGAGTACTTTGCAGCACCTCTTGATTACTTCAGATTGAGACATTGGCTCTGGAGACATCCGGGTGGGATCTTGTTTATCTTCATATATAAAGGCAGGATGCTTTCGCAGCTGGAGAGGTTGCACCCGGCGACTAACAAATGAGAAGACCACATGATCTCCAGTGACTCCTTTGTTTTTAACAGTGGCAATAACACGAAGAATGGCTTCAACTTGCTTGCCACCAGGTCCTTTACTCGACCAACTTTCTTGGATTTGGGGGGCGCCAGCAATCCTTTCTGGAAGCGGGGATTCAAAGTTCCCAACATGGAACCATAACTTTTTCCATTCAGCTCCTTTACCTGCTGGATCATAAGCCAAGTACTCGCCTCGGGTTTCAGGCTGGAGTACCAATTCACATCCCCCGACAACGGCAGGACTGGTTGCGTTCGGGATAGGAACAAGGAAGAAGAAATGTTGAAAAAGGTGGAAATGGGGAAGAATTCCAAGGAATGCCTCACAGAAATGAGTGAAAATCGAAAGATGTAAGATGGATTGGGGAGTAAGATGGTGTAATTGGATTCCCCAAAATTGGAGCAGTTTATAGAAAAAATCCGACAAAGGAAGAGCGAGACCACGTTCCACAAAATCACAGAATATAACAGTCTCAAGGGTACCTTCCATAGGGTAATCTTCCCCTTCACTAGCATGCCATTGGATCACGCCCTGGGATTGGAGAAGACCCATATTCTCCAATTCTTGCACCAACGACTCGGACATCTTGCTTTTACGCCAACCTGTGGACATATTGGCGACAGTTTCCTCTTCAACCATGGATTTGTTCTTTTTTAGAGCTATCTCAAAGTCACGAGTTTTGGCTCGGGGGCTACGAGAGGGGATTTTGGAATCTAACTGAGAAGAGGCAAATGTGAATCTGAGTATGAAGGCGGCCAGGAGTGCAAAGGGGTAAAACCCTTAGAAGTTTTCAACCGATTTTATATGGCATCTGATGGCAATTTCGTGAATATTTAGGATGCCAACGAATTCTTTCCTATTCAGGGAAGTCTTCATTTTTGCCACTAGTTTATATTGATTCTTAAATCTAAATGAAGGGATTTAAATTCAAGACTCAGGGGCTGCAGAATATATGTATCAGAGATTTATTTTTCAAATTTTTTGAAAAACAAAGAAGAAGAAAAAGACTGAAGTGACCCTCAGCCTGATTCTACGATTCAACCTAAGGCTCGGGGGCTACTCCATATGGAGCGCGAGTATTTCGCGCACCATATATGATCAAGATTTCGGGGCTAGAGCACCTCACAACCTCGAAGCAATCGGGAGTACTTGGAAGATTACTCGGGGTACTTGCTTGAAGATTCAGAAGCACTCGATGGGATGTTTAGAGCACTCGAAGACATCTTCAGAAATACTTGATGCCTGCAGGACTCGGCTACGAAGAGCTCGGGGGCTTGTTAGGCCCGGGGCAGCGGGACTGCTCACAGGCGTAGAATGTTCTAGAGTAAGGAATGGCTCATGGATGTACCTGACATCTTTTGTAACTACCCGAATAGGTGTAGAAACTAGATGCAGTACAAGGAAACTACCCGATCGTGTTGTAGTAGGACTCCAATTGTACTCAGCTAGGACTTTCCATGTAACCCTGTCCCCCGGATATATAAGGGCAGGCAGGGATCCCCTCGAAACACATCAACACCTAAGTCAATACAAACCACCACACAGGACGTAGGGTATTACGCAACTCGCGGCCCAAACCTGTCTAAATCTTTGTGTTTCTTGTACCATCGAGTTCCAGAACAGTCGATCCCTACCTACAAACCTTACTGCTAAGGGTATCCCTGAGCAGGCTTGGCGGTAAACACCGACAGAGTCTGGACATGATCGGACCTCTAACCGTAGCTCCAGGAGGATTCAATCATGGGCTGGTTGCAGTCGACAAGTTTACCAATTGGATCGAGTACAAGCCCATTGTCAAGATCTCAACAGATAGAGCAGTGGACTTCATCTCCGACATTATACACTGGTTTGGATTTCCCCACACTATCATCACAGATCTGGGCTCTAACTTTACATCGCAGTCCTTCTGGGATTTCTGCGACAATTCTTGCATAGAAGTCAAGTATGCTTCAGTGGCTCATCCTCGAGCAAATGGTCAAGTAGAGCGCATCAATGGCTTGGTACTCGATGGCTTGAAGAAGAGACTCTACGATGCCAACTCCAAGAAAGGTGGCAAGTGGATTCAAGAACTACCCCATGTGGTCTGGGGGCTGCAAATGCAGCCTAGCAAAGCGACTGGACAATATCCCTTCTTCCTCACATATGGGTCAGAAGCTATACTACCCGCGGATATCATGTGGAAATCTCCAAGAGTAGATGCCTATCAAGAAGGAGAAGCAGACGAAGCTCGACAATTTGAGTTGGATTCAATCGAAGAAGCCAGGATCAATGCTTTGACCCAATCGGCTAAATGTCTTCAAAGAGTTAGACGCTATCATGATCGCAATTTCCAGCAAAGATCTTTCGGTATAGGAGATCTAGTCCTACGAAGGATTCAAGATGAAACGGGATTGCACAAGTTAAATTCCAGGTGGGAGGGACCTTTCATCGTATCTAAGGTTACAAGACCCGGATCATACAGAATTACCGATGCAGATGATAATGAGGTACCCAATTCCTGGAACATCAAGCACTTGCGTAGATTTTATCCTTGATCCAAGATACATGGTGATGTCAGTTGATACAATCAAGGGTTTCCATTAACCGTTCGACTACATTAAAGGAAGTTTTCAACCTGGCAGCATCATATTGGACTATTCTCTGATAGGTTCTCCCAACCAGGGTAATCTCTATAGATTCATACCGACTTGGATAACCTGACCTGGATAGCTTACACAGTCTTCCCATTGGGATAACTACACAAGCCACATCCTTGTCCTCAATATAAGGACACAACCTACTCGCTGGCTCGAGAAGGTCTATGGATACCTTTACTAGTTTGTCCAACTTAGGTAACTCGACAGAGTTCATCCTAACAGGTCAACTATAAGGAACTCTAGCCTTGTGTTAAAGGCAAAACTACTCGCTTGCTCGAGTATGTTATGGATACTACTAAAATTTGTCCTTCTGGGGTAACCCGACGGGGTTCACCCTAATTGGTCAATCTTAGTAGTTACTCCAGTCTACATGATAGACACCCTACTCACTGGCTCGAGTAGGTTTTGGATATTTTTGAGATTATTTCGTCTTGGGTAACCCGACGGGGATCATCCTAACAGATCTATCTTAGAAATTACTCCAGTCCTTGGCCAGGACACCCTACTCGCTTGCTCGAGTAGTTTATGGATATCTCAACAAAGTTTTTTCTATTTGGGTAACCCGACGGGATTCATCCTAACTGACTAACTACGGAGATTACTCCATGCGAACATTCTACTCGATCATTTGAGTAGTTTGTATTTATCCTACGGTATTAGATCATGCTTCTAAAGACACACCAACAGGATGCAAGCAATACATACAAAGACAAGTTCTTACAGAAGATGACAAGAGCTGTTACAAGCAGATTACTCTGCCAAGTTCTTCAAAATCTCCTCAGCAAATACTTCTGACTCTTTACAATAGCTTTGGAATTCCTCATCAGAACAATCAACAGCTATTCCTTTGCTATGGGAGCTAAATTATGCAGAGGCCAGTAAGACTTGACAACTCCAATCATATGGGTCAGATAATTCTTGAAGGTGGCCCTCATGATGTCGAAGAATTTCTTGGGAGCCTCTTCTAAATACTCTACCAAAGACTTACTACTCGACAACCCCTCTTCAGAATGTACCATATCTACAATGACCTGAGCTGCTGCTACTACTCAAGTATGGTCACTTGAAGAACCTAATAAATGGACATCTCAATGATTATTCAATCAATTGGCAAAGCATTGTCAAGAAAAGGATCAAGTACTTACAGGCTTCGGCAGTCTATAGTTGTTCCTGGAGTTTGGTTTTCTCCTCCTCAAGGCTGTTGATCTACTGCTTCATCTTATAAAGCCCTCGAGTATGCTCTCGGTTCGCGTCATAAAGCTTGTTCCGTGCAGCAAGGGATTCATCAAGGCACTTGGCAATTTCTGCATTCTGTTGGCCAAGGTTTTCTGATTATCAACAGTTTAATACAGAGCCTGAGACTTCAGGAAAGACTGATTGGCAACTTCCTACAAGCACAACAAATAATGGGGCAAATGTCATCAACTACTCGATATCAGCAACAGCAGCAGAAGGTTTACCTTGGTATATTTGAAGCTCCATTGTATATAATCTGCGAGCTTCTTTACATTGTCTATAGTCAACAATGGATCATCAAAGAGCTCTTTTCCCATCTCTTCCTGGGCAGACTGTGGGAGAGACTAAAAGGGTACTACTCGAACAGCAGGATTCCTTGACCCTTCAGCTCCTCCACTGCCAATTCCAGCAGCACTTGAGGTACCTTCATAAGCTACAGGAGGAATAAACTTGGGTGCTTCAGGATTTGGCTCATTTGATGTCCCAGATGTGTCTGCATTATGACAAATAGCAGCTGAATTCTTGATCAACCCAATTATTGGCGACTCAGGGGCTGATCGAGAAATTGTTTATGGACCACTCTGCACCCAGTTGCGGATGTCTTGGACCTGATCCTTCTCTTGTGCAGAAAGATATTGGATCCTAGCCAAGCGAGACTGAAAGTAACAAAGCTGAGGCTAATTGGATCTAATTTGAGAAGATCAGATTGTTACTGGCCAAAATCGAGATGGGGTGTTTTCCACAGCAACAAAGATCCAGGAGTCGCTTTTCGCTTCCTACTATCATTAGAAGGGGTAGCATCTTCCGAAGACGAAGGCATGCAGTACCATGTCTTATAATTCTTCTATAAAGAAAGCAAGGATTCATCAGAAGATCAAAAATACTTATTTACAAGTACTCGACTCTATTTTGTACACTTCTTTTCAGGTGAATTGACTGCCGAAAAGAGTGATGGTAGTATCAAGTACTTGTCGAAATTATCAAGTACTTTGCAACATCTTCTGATTACTCCAGAATGAGCCATTGCTTCTGGAGAGAGTCTAGTGGGATGTTTGGTACCTTCATATCTGAAGGCAGGATGCTTCCGATGCTGAAGAGGTTGAATCCGACGACTCACAAAGGAAAAGACTACATGATTGCCAGTAACTCCTTTGTTCTTGAATTTTGCAATGGAGCCAAGAATACATTCGACTTGCTTGCCACCAGGTCTTGTACTCGACCAGCTTGCTTGGACTTGGGGGGCGCCAGCAACCCTTTCTGGAAGTGGAGATTCGAAGTTCCCAACATGAAACCAGAAACTTTTTCACTTGGTTCCTTTACCCGCTGGATCATAAGATAAGTACTCGTCTCGGGTCTCAGGACGGAGTACTAATTCACATCCCCCGACGATGGCGGGTTTGGCAGCATTCGGAATGGGTACATGGATGAAGAAATGTTGGAAAAGATGGAAGTGGGGAAGAATTCCAAGGAATGCTTCGCAAAAATAGGTGAATATAGAAAGATGCAAGATGGATTGTGGGGTCAGATGATGCAATTGGATTCCCCAGAAGTGCAGAAGAGCATGGAAGAAATCAGAAACAGGTACTGTAAGACAATGTTCCATGAAATCACGGAACACAACGGTTTCAAGTGTACCTTCGAAAGGATAATCTTCTCCTTCGCCTGTGCACCATTGGATCACAGCTTGACTCTGAAGAAGACCAATATTCTCCAGTTCTTGTACAGCTACTTCAGACATTTTGCTCCTGCGCCAGCCCGTGTAAAGATTGGCAACCGCTTCATCGTCGATTTTGGATTTGTTCTTCTTGGGAGCCATCTCAGTGTCACGAGTTATGCTCGAGGGCTACGAGTGGGGCCGCTAAAGGATGGAGAATTGAGAGCACAAGCAATTGGGAAATTTTAAGATCTAAATTTGATGGCGGCCAGGAGTGAAAAGGGTAGAAACCTAAGAAGTCACCACATGGGTTTATACGGTCTCCAATGGCAATTATGTGAATATTTGGAAGATCAACGGATTGTTTACTTCTCTGAGCAGTTTTTATCATATATTTTGTCACGAATTTTTGATCCTTAAATCTAAATTAAGAGATATAAATTCAAGACTCGGGGGCTGCGAGATATGTGCATCAGAGAATTATTTTTCAATTTTTTTGGAAAATAATGAGGGAAAAAGACTGAAGTTACCCTCAGCCTGATTCTGTGATTCAACATAAGGCTCGGGGGCTACTCCATATGGAGCGCGAGTACTTCGCGCACCATATATGATAGAGATTTCGGGGCTTGAGTATCTGATAGCCTCAAAGCAACCGGAAGCACTTGGAGGACTACTCAACGTATCTAAAGGAATTCTCAAAGGCAACCAGAAGGATGTTCTGACTACTTGAAGTACTCGAAGACGCCCAGCCAAGTACTCGACGCCTGCAGGACTCGGCTACGAAGAGCTCGGAGGCTTGTCAGACCCGGGGCAGCGGGACTGCTTATAGGCATCGAATGTTCTAGAGTAAGGGATAGCTCATGGATGTACCTTGCCTCTCTTGTACCTACCTGAATAGGCGTAGAACTAGCTACAGTACAAAGAAAACTACCTGATTGTGTTGAAGTAGGACTCCAACTGTACTCATCTAGGACTTTCCATGTAACCCTATCCCCCGAATATATAAGGGTGGGCAGGGACCCCCTCGAATCAACAACACCTAAGGCAATACAAACAACCACACAGGACGTAGGGTATTACGCAACTCGTGGCCCGAACCTATCTAAATCTTTGTGTTCCTTGCACCATCGAGTTCCAGAGCAGTCTATCCCTACCTACAAACCTTACTGGTAAGGGTATCCCTGAGCAGGCTTGGCGGTAAACACCTACAAGCCCCCCCCACCGCATGATCACTAGCATCCCACATGATCTCGAATGTAAGCTTCCATTTTAGGGGTTGTATGATTGGAGCTGAGATGAGTGCCTTTTTGAGGGTTTCAAATGCTTTATGGAACTCATCGTCAAAATGGAAAGGAACTTTCTTAGCGAGTAGGCTCGTGAGGGGTCTAGCGACTTGAGAAAAGTTGGCGATAAATCGTCGGTAGAACCCTGTGTGGCCTAGGAAGCTTTGAATTCCTTTCACATTGGTGGGAGGCAGAAGATGCTCAATGACTTCGATTTTCAACTTGTCCACCTCTATTCCTCTCTTGGATGCCAAATGTCCTAGAACAATACCTTCTAGAACCATGAAGTGGCATTTCTCCCAGTTGAGTACCTGGTCCTTTTTTTGGCAACTCTGGACGACTCTATTCAGATTTTCTAGACAATAATAAAAGGTTTTCCCATAAACTGAGAAGTCATCCATGATTTCTTTGATCAAGTCTGAGAAGATGGAAATCATGCGCCTCTGGAATGATGCGGGTGCACTGCATAACCCGAAGGACATTCCTCGATAAGCATATTTTCCATAAAGGCATGTGAACGTAGTCTTGCTTTGATCATCAGGATGGATGGGAACAGAATAACTATCAAGGAAATAGAAGTAGGAATGCTTTGCCAGCCATTCCAACATCTGATCGATGAAAGGCAGTAGGAAGTGGTCCTTCTTTGTGGCCTTGTTGAGTTTTCTGTAATCGATGCACATTCTCCATCCTGTCACGGTCCATTGTGGAATTAGCTCGTTCTTGCTATCTTCCACTACTGACATACCTCCTTTCTTGGGCACGACTTAAATGAGGCTCACCCACTCGTTGTGCGGGACGGGATAAATGATCCTAGCGTGCAGGAGCTTGAGGACCTCTTTCTTCACAACTTCCCTCATGGCATTGTTCAACCTTCATTGGGCTTCCCTAGAAGGTGTTATGTCTGGATCAAAAGGGATTCAGTGTGGGCATAGAGCAGGGCTAATGCCCTTGACATCCTGAAGAGCGTAACCAAAGACAGGTCAATGCTTTTCTAGAACAGTGATGAGTTTTATTGTCTCCTATTCCAAAAGTTTGTCACTGATGATTAAGGGAGACTCTACATCACTATTTAGGAAGGCATATCTGAGCCGAGATGGTAAAGGTTTAAGCTCGATAGGGGTCATGATGGCTTTTCGAACTCGGTGTCTTTGAAAGTTTTGTCTACATCGTCTTCTTCCTTGATGAAATTTTTAGCGTCTCTCTCGAGAGCCGATTCAGGTTAGTCGAAGACTGAGATTGCCATTACCTCCTTGATTGGCTAAATGATAGGGGAATCCTTCAACGAGCAATTCATTGATCGAGAGATCGGAACAAGGAGAAATTCTTTCCCTATACTGATGTTAAGGCTTCCTGAATTTGGCACATCCTTAAGGAGTGACTTAATAGGATATCCAATGAGGAAATCGAAGTTGAGATCCTCAAAAACATGGAAATCCAGAATGACCTTGACATCTTCGTGCCATATAGACACGTTCTTGATCACCCCATAGCTACTCACGAGAGATCAAGAGAACCTCTTAAGCTTTCGGTCAGTCGGAGTATGAATTTCACCACCAAAAAGGGCTAATGCGAATTCATCGGATATGGCGTTTGCTCCAACAGTGGGGTTGTAGAGAATGTCCACGTCCTGACTTTTTATGCGACAGCAAAGGGATGGGGAAGGGGAATTGATCTGAATGGGTTCAAGGATAACTCTCCTTTCAGCCATTCGTTGCTCATTACAATGTGTCAGCTCCTCTATTGTGTTTCGGAGGGACTCCTCCTCAGATGAGTCCAAAGGAATGATAGAGACTAGCGATCGTCTCTGATAAGAATAATTCAAGGTGTTTCAAAACTCTTCAAAATGATCATCCTCGAAATCTTGGAGAAACACTAGATGTTGAGGATCCTCTTCCTTTGGTGTCTCGGGTTTAAGTTCACGAGAGGGTTCAGGAGTCGAATCTATGGGCTGGCTTCTATGGGTTCTGATTCGATTGCTGGAACTTCCTCTTGACGCACCTCATGTTCGGCTAGGGGTGGTTCATGCATGCAAAAAAAAGTTCTATCCAGAATTTTGTCGAGGATTTCCCTTCCATCGATTGGGGTTAATTGTGCTAAAGAATCTCCAGAAGTAAGATCGAGATGGTGTGTAGACTCCTTGTCAAGCCCCGCATAAAAATGTTGAAGCAACAAATGCTCGGGAAAAGACAAGTCAAGGCCTGATTGAATCAGTAATGCAAACCGCGCCCAAGTTACACCAATTTATTTCGTGTTGTTCTGGCGGATGGTTAAAACTTCCACTCGTAAAGCTAATATACGGGAAAGCGGGAAGAATGCGGAACAAAATCTGTATCGAAGATCAATTTAGTTTTGTGCACGCATCCTGCGATGCGAGAGTACCATTGTTTCGCATCCTCCGTAAGAGAGAAAGGAAACAATTTCCATCTAAGAGTCTCGTGTGTCATGCCCAAAATTTTCAGACACAAGCACACTTGCTCAAATTCACGCAGATGATGGTCAGGATCCCTTCCTGAAATGGAATTTTCTTGAACTGGGGCTATAAAGTCTAAGTTGAGTTCATAGCTGGATGAACAAATCAGATCAGAAGGTGATGGTGACTCATAGAACTCGCTCTTGGGTGCAGAGAGCTGATGAAGGGTCAACTCCTCCATGGATAACTGGGGTTGAGATAGAATCAAAGAAAATGAAAAAGATGTGGACAACTGAGTCCAGAGATAATGTACTTCTCGTTCCTTGGCAACGGCGCCAGAAATCTTGTCGGTATATTCATCATGAAAGAATCCACAAGCGCATGGATACCGTTGTAGTTTTCACCTCAGAGTATTCCAAGGGTTATCGAATCCAAAGGAACATGAGTATGCTATCTAAGGTTTAGGCTCGTCCAAGGACACAACACCGGCAGGATCAAGGGTAGAGAGCATTATTCAGGATCAGAATCTAAGACAAGAAAAGCCTAGCTTAACTGTTCACTTCGGGTTATCAGCTACGCCTAGGTAAACTAGAAGTTTTGATAATAGGGCTACTGTCATGCACCCGAAAGTGGAGGATTATGATGGCACAAAATAGGGCTGTCACCACCTGCAGGCTACCTCTACAAACCATGGGATGCTACAACAATTGAACAATAAATTCTAGCCTAGGCACCACACCTACACTGTCGTTTACTAGCTCTAGTCTTGACCAAGAGCATTCATCTTTATCAGGAGTCTTAGACTATAGCTATCCACTAATACTAGTTAATAATAAATCTAGTAAATAGCTAGGAATAGTACGAAACTTGAATTAAATTGGTGAAGTACTAAAGAAGTCACGAACACTTATCATGACTGATAGCATCCGGCGACGTACAAGCGGAACAAGAGTGCCAACAGACCCGGCACTTCCCCGACTTCTCCTCATTTCTCCCTATTTTCCTACACCCCCAGGCTGCCTAAGCACCTAGGAAGAGCTCCCGAGCTCCAAGAGAGGTAAGAGGGGTGTGTTGGTGTGTGTCTCTATTCTTACCCCCCTGCCCCTCTAACATTTATAGGGAGGAACCAGGGGTCTTCATGCGGTGCTCTGTAGGGGAGGCTCATCGAACCAACATCAGGGACCAATGGGGAAGCGCACATCGAACATGAGAGTCGGTGGGGCCCATGGGCCATCGGCCGATCACCCTAGTTGGCCGACCAGGCCTAGTCGCCCATCGACCTCATCTTTTGCTGAGAGGTCTCCACGTGTCCTCACATCTATTTGGCACGTGCCTCAACTTCTGGTATGTCAGTTTCTACATCTAGTGGGCCCTCTAATCCGTGTTAAGCCTTGTGTCGCGCTCTGATTAGCTGAATCCTCATGCCTTGGATCATGCCTCACCATCTTGCTACATGTTTAGCAAAAAATCACCTGCACACATTCTTAAACCAGCATCTATGGAATTCATAAATATTTAAACCTATGCTAGTATTTATTCCATTTTATGCATGGTTTTTGTGCAAGATTTGATTATCGAAACGAGTCAAAATACACTATCAACAGTGATGTTCTTCTGGTTTGTTCGATTTCCAGAGTCTTATGGTGATCGGAATTCTCGCCCGAACAACAACCCACATTGGGTGAAAAATTTTGTGCTTGCATCCTCTGGAGCACATGGACAGCCCTCTTTGTCCACTTGTGTGACAACCTGTCTTCCCTCTAGCTCCTTGGTTGGCCGGCGTCTCCCTTTTGACTAGCTCTTCTTCGATACAGAGGACAACTAAATAAAATAAAATATATATTAATCAGAAAACTAGTATAATTAAGTCATGTTTTTGTAAACATGCATAAGGTACGTACTGGAACAGGCTGTTGAGCGGGCATTGGGGGGCAAAGTCATCGTCTTCTTCACTGCCTTCTCCGGACATATTCAGGAATGAATCAACAAATTGTTGGTAATTGGCCCTAGTATCTTCATTTATTGCATCCATCAAGTATCTTGCAGCGGCTTCCTCATCTCGAGAGGGGTCCATCCTTAACTGAAAACCTAAGATATCAAATAAAGATAAATAAATTATCAAGACATTGTGCATATTGCCACCATAACACATGAAATGACTAAGTAAGAGTGTGAGAGAGCGAGTGTGTGTGTGTGTGTGTTAGTGTGAGAGAGCGAGAGTGTATGTGTGTGTGTGTGTGTGTGTGTTAGTGTGAGAGAGCGAGAGTGTATGTGTGTGTTAGAGTGTGAGAGCAAGAGAGAGAGAGAGAGTGTGTGTGTGTGTGTGCGCGCACGCGCGTGTGTGCATGTGTGTGTGTTAAGAGTGTGTAAGAGTGAGAGTGTATGTGTGCATGTTATGTTGAAATGTGATCTTCACAGCTAAGGAATTAACTTAATTAATGGCATGTTTTACCACCTAAACGTGATTAAGGAAAGTTATTGGGTTGTAATCGGTGGGCCCAGATTAGTTTCCAAACTAGGGCTAAGGCCCTCCAGTCGCAACACTATAAATCTAAGGGGGTGGCTGACTCATTTACACATCCAAAACCCTAAACATGATTAGCCACCCTAAATCCGATTGCTAAGCATGCTGGAGGGGAGCAGAAGCTCTTGGCTTGCTGTTCATCTACATCTACGGCATGTTCTTCATCAACTAGGGCTACAAACTCTAAATCTGGTGAAATTCAAGTTTACTTCACCTATGTCAACACATCTACAAGAACAGAGACATCTATGACATTGCAAGGCTCTGGTTGGTTCTAAGTTTATGATTTCCGCATTGAGCTCAATTATTGATCATGATTAGACTAAGCTAATGTAACACCCTAATTCAAATTTCAGTATTTAATAATAAATTTAATTAGCTTTATTTAATTTTCTAGGATTTAATTTGTCTAGCATTGCATTTATAACTTATTTTTTTGTTTCATAAAGTAATTAAAATTTATTCTAGGGCTAAATTTGTTTGTGCATTCATGCTGGTGCATTGTTTTATTTGGTTGAGTGCATAGGGCTTGAATTCAAATTGGAGTTTGAATTCAATTAGTTTGAGTGAAGTTTGAAAAGAAAAGAAATAGGAAAGAGAAAGGAAATAGGAGAAACCAGAAACCAGAATCCAGCCCAAAACCCAAACCAGCCCAACCCTTCTCCCTCTCTCCCAGCCCAGCGGCACCACTCGCTGCTCAGCGCCCCTCCTCCCGCTGCGGCCCAGCGCCCCACCACGCACTGCCCGCGCTCAGCCAGTCCCGCTCCTTTCCCCCCATTGGGCCAGCGACCGACGCCCAGCTCGCTCGCGCGTCGCTCAGCCCGCTCAACGCCGCTCCGCAGCACGCGCTCGCCCAGCCCAGTTCACCCTCGCCTTCAGAGCTTTCGCCCGCACCGCGTTCGCCTGCCCCGCCACTGACCGCCCGGGCCCGCTCGTCAGCGGCCTCCCCTCCACCTTCCTTCTTCCACCTCGCGCCCGAACTCCTCTGCTCCGCTCCGCCCGCACCCCCACTGCACGTGGCCCCGCTCCGCCCCGCGCGCGCGCCCGAGGTCCACTGGCCCAACCCGTTCCCTCTCTCCTCTTTCCCGTTCGGCCCAGCCCAACTCGCTGCGGCCTGCTCAGCCTAGCTCACCGCGCGCGTTGCCCTCACTCGCTGACAACCCGGCTCCACATGTGCATCAAATATCGTTGGGTTGAATTGAATTATGACATTATTTTTTCTCAGCTCTCCGAATCGAATAATTCAATTTGATTCGATTGCGAGAAATAGTCTAATTCATTTGACTAAATTTTGCGAAATAAATTGCTGTCAATTTATTTCATAGGTTAATTATTTTAGCCCAAATCACAAAGCCCATCTAAGCCCATCCAGTTTAACCTAACCCTTAATCATTTTCTATAAATACCCCACTCCTCCCTCTCTTCATCTCACAATCTGCCGCCGCCGGCAGCCTTTCCGTTCTTCTGATCTTTCTCTTTCTTCCACGAACAAACTAGTGCTGCACGCCGCCGCTCACTGCTGCTCTCTCCTCCGTTCTTCCCTGCTCTCTCTTCCTCCTTGCTGCCTCCAATCAGAGCCGAGCAGATCAACCAGCAGCACCACGAGCCAAGCGCCGCCAGACACTCTCCTATCTCCTCCAATCAGCAGCCACCAATAGCAGCAACTTCCCTTCTTTGCCGTGCGACTAGCTAGAGCCGCTGCAAGCACGGAGAGCCGCCGTCGTGCATGCGCTACCGCCGGCGTTGCCCAAATCCAGCAAGGTGGCTGACGCCACCCGGTGGCCGGACCACCGAAAGACGCCGACGACGACCGTGAGCCGGAAGAGCTGCCGTACCAGAAGCTGTGTCGACGCCGCCGCATCGACGACTACTACGAAGCAGAGTAGCCGCCGTTGCAGAGCTTCGCCGTCGTCTGCGTCAACATCAAGCTGGAGGAGCCCCGGACCTACACACGGCGACCACCGGCCCGCTGATCTTGCCGCGAAGCCACCGCCTGGAGAAGTACCGCGAGCCCGTAGCCCCGACGTCGTCGACGACCCATCCAAGCTGATGCCTCTCTCACCTGCAACTTATTCGACGAAAAGCCGGACGCCTTCTTCAGCGTCCACGACGACCCTCCTAACTCCGGCAGCCAGCATGTTGTTCCCTGTGAGCAGCTACATCCTCCATTCCAACCTCGTATAAGAATTTGGTCATGCAGCGTAGAATCTGTGTCCTTGCATTCATGTTTTACACACGTTCCTGCATATGTTTCGTCCGCCGCGTTCATTGCCGCACTACTCTCAAGCACACCTTTGTAATTGCCGCACGTGCAACAAGCCGAAATGCTTTGCCTTGACCCTGTCGAGACACGCTGCTCACCCTTGTCTTGCCCTGCTGTCGCCACGCTCAAGCTGATGATGGAGGACACACCAACGTGATGGACGAGCAGCAACCATGACACTGAGCGACCCTGCTAGCCAGGACTAGAGCTACAACCTTCAGCCCCTGCGAGCCTGCAACCTATTCGACAATATGCCCCAACCATGCTGTCACTTGCTCGCCGCCGCTCCGCCGCCGCCCGACGTTGCTCGTTATCACCGTTCCAGGAAGTCCCAGTTCGAGCTCTCCACGTCCCGAGATTAGTCCGCGCCGTCGCAGCCCTCCCGAGTGCCCTAGGTGAGATCCTCGTGCCGAGAGCTTTCCGTTTTGCCGCTTCCGAGCGTTTTCCGTGAAGCATAGATCGATCTAGGGTGGACTAGGGAGCCTCTGTAAGGTGCGTTCATGAAGTATGTGTTCCACGTGTTCTAGTCACGTTCGTTTCCATCCAGAGGTAGAAGAAGGCTTGTGAGCCCTTGGATCTAAGATCCACGGTCCATATTAGATCAAGAGATACCCCTTCGTGTGGACCTGGTTCACCATAGACCGCAGTTCACTCTTCTCTGGTCCATGGAATCCGTAGACTGAGTTCACAGAACAGTGCCCAACACATCCACGTGAGGGCTGCTGTACATATGCACTTTTGCAATTCAGACCTTGTCCTTAATTGTTATTGCGGCACAACTTTTCTGTGTGATGCTAATTTTTCCTTGTAGCCCTGAATACCTTGTTAATCACTATTTTGATCCTAATTCCGGGGCGCTGCACACCAGAACATGTTCCGATGCATGTTTTCGGGTTACTGTTCACGCTACAGTATGCCTATTACAGTTTAATCCCTGTGATTTGCGCAGTATTTCAGATAAACCCTTGTATCTTATAACGCTTATATCTTTTTATTTATAGCTCCGTTTTTATTGGTTCTTGCGTCCACGCGATCGTTGTAACGCGTAGAATAGTTCTAGCTTAGTTTTGTTTGCTATTCTTATGTACTGTTGTACTGTTTCTTAGTGTTTTCTCTTGTTTGCATTTATGTATATGATTGTGGACTTGTTTTGGCGTTGCGATCGTGAGTAGACGTTGAGCTACCGGAGAAGCATCAGTACCAGTGCCAGAGCCATCTTCAGAGCAGCTTTGAGTAGCAGCAGGAGCAGTACGAGGAAGGCAAGTATAACATGAACAACCTATCATCTTTAAATACAATTTCATACTGCATTTTAATACTGTATGCCTATAAGGACTTTCCTAGCCACTTTATATCCTTTATATATATCCTTGGGTTGCATTTTGGTTAGTTGTGCTAGGTTGCTGCGCTATAACACACTCTGGTCCTTTTTAATTAATTTGATTAATGGTTTACTTGAACTTAATTCTGAGAGTGGCACTCTGTGTGGCTTGAGTGGCTCACGTCTCGTTAAAAGATGGTTTTTGTAGAAACATGGTTTAGGGGGCCAGCACGGTGCTTAGTGCTTGGTTGGCCACTCTCCATAAGGACCGGTTCATAGAGCGACAACCTGGGACAACAGCGCTACCACAAGGCTAGAATGTGATAGACTTGGCTTACTAATTAGGTCTTTTTGGTTTGGAGTAACTTACCTGCGGGGCAAGAGTAGTAAGCTTCAATGGTCCCTGCTCCTCCGGCTTGGTCTGTGCTTGGATTGCGCTCCTGTGCTTGTACCCCCGGAGGTGGGCCCCATCGTCACTGACCTATCTCTCGCGGTTACGCCTTACCAACGAGATTTTTTGTAACGGCCTCGTAGTGAGTCGCTAGTCATCTCACCTAAGGAAGTGTGATGAACCTCTAGCGTAGCTCATGACTTGTGGGTAAAGATGTGCAACCTCTGCAGAGTGTAAAACTGGTATACTAGCCGTGCTCACGGTTATGAGCGGCCAAGATCCTCCTTTTGATTAGTGAAGTTATCTCCTTCCGACGAGGGAGGTGCTTCTCGGGGTTACCTTGGTTTGGTTTCGGTTTGGTTCTCAGTAGTTTCTTAATTAATTCTGATTAATTACTATGTAACTGGGTTAATGGTAATTCATCAACTCGTAGTAAATAGCTTTAATAAAATCTTGCCAACACTTAAAAGCTAATGCAGTTGAGTCAGCCAACCTTAGAGCCTCATAGTTTGTGTTATACTTGTTGAGTACAAGTTGTGTACTCACTCTTGCCTCTTCTCTACTTTTTCCTCCTGGCTACGCTACTGCTACTCAGTTCCTGCCGACACGAGGGAGTTCGTCCAGTGCTACCAGGACTACGAGGACTTCTAGGCGTTCGTCTCCCAGTCGACGTTCCTGTGGCGCCCTGCTTCAGCTTCGGAGAGCTTTATCGTATTTTTGTACTTCGCTTCCGCTGTATCAGACATTTTTGTCATTAATGTAATAAATAACATTCGTATTCGCTTTATTATATCTTTTTACGTGATATGTGCTTTGATATACTGTTCATTCTGTTGTATATACGTGTGACTTGATCCTGGCACGTATATGATTGCTCGGTTTATGTCCTTTTATAAACCGGGTGTTACAGCTAAGATCCTGTTTATGATTAATAAAATCAAAATATTGGTATCAAAGCTATCTTAGTTCTGTTATGATCCTAATCCAGAGCCAAATGAGTTTAGCCTCTGATTAGTGTCAGTTTAGATCCGTTCGTGCTTAATCATGCATAAATAGTGCTAAAACAGATCTAATCATACATGTGTTATGTGCAAATCAGTGCAATGCAGTTTAGTAGATTGGATATAATGTGCTTATTCACTTGAAATGAATAAAGATTAGATCTGTTATGATTAAATCGTGTGAAATTAGTGGTGTGCAACGTGATATGTGTGATGATCAGTGCCCAATTAGTTTATCATGTGCCTAACCAGTGCATTAGACTATACAAGCCAAGGCAAATTGAGATTAGTTTCATGATTAGTTTAAGATTAAGTCTATGGTTTGGGTTCCTTTCTGAGTCATCGAATGACTAGTATCTGTTCAACTAAGCCACCCAAATCAAAGCACAACATTATGAGTCGGATCTGCGCATAAGAGTTTAGGAGAGGAAAAACCCAAATCGCATAAAGAAAACTCCCTGAAATTTTTCTCCTGACCTTACCTCAAAGTTGATGCACTATCACTCACCCATTTGTGAGCAGCATGAGAAGCTGCAGGGAATGAATTTGTTGAACCTATCCCATGGACCGCCTCAGCCATAAGCACAGTGATGTTAGTTTGTCCCTATGGCCGGCTGGACAAAACTGCACACGTTGGTCCTTGGCACACGCAACAACCTTGAAGTCACACCCCGGCGGATCCCACGACAGAGGCGCGCACGATTTGCTCGCACGCGGCGCCGGCGGGAGGGCCCGCGGTGGCGCATGACGCGCGGCAGGGTGCGGCGGCTACTGCGCAGCGCATCAAGGAGGCAGTGCCCTCGGGACCCGCACGCTGCACCCGACGCAGCAGCACGCGGCCGGTGCCTGCGGAACCAGCACGCGCCAAGGCGGGCATGCAGTTAGCATGGCACGCCCACACCATCAGGAGGCAGGTTGCGGCCGGCGCCTGGCATCAGCGATCGGGCCCTGGACACGACGCATGATGAGCGCTGTTGATGGTCATTCTCAACTGTTCTGACCGTCAACTTCTCGAGAAAAAAATAAGCTTTACACTATATTCTATATATATTTTATTTAATTCTAATAAGTTCCACAAATTTTGGATAAGTTATGCTTGCAGGAGATCACAACAAAAAAATAGACGAAAACAGAGAAAATCCTGGCCACCCAGCCTCGACTGTGCCGACCGGCCTGACACCTCAGCATACTCCCTCCGTCTTGAAATATAAGGCATTCCAACAATTTTGGAGAGTCAAAAATTTTCAAATTTGACCAAATTTATACACCAAAGTAATAACATTTATGATATCAAATATGTACTATTAGATTCTCCATTAAATATATTTTTATAATATATCTGTTTGGTGCCATAAATTTTTATGATTCTCTTTAAAAATTTGATCAAACTTGAAAATCTTTGACTCTCCAAGAATGTTGGAATGCCTTATATTTCAGAACAGAGGGAGTACATGGGTACATCCTTATTACAGGAGCAACATGAAATGTTCACAATGCTCCTAAACCAGCGATTGGCATCTGATTCAGTCAGTGAACCCGGAAGGCATAGACAAGTACCAAAAGGACCTATAAGTCAGTGCCCAGATGAGCAAATGTTGGTGATACTCATTTCTGGAGCAATGTGGAGTGTTGATTTACAACGTCGGTGAAGCGTCCCCTCATAAGAGAAGACATAAATGTGTTACCAACATCAGTCCCAGAAGGCTGATGACACATTTATTACATCAGATGGTTCATTACCGTACAACTTTACACGGTAGTGAGCAGAGAAGCGCCACTATCGCGAGGATTACAATCCACACACACGCAACGATATTAAATATAAAAAGAAAGACATCAGAGTCTTGCGCCATGCGGTATCTCCTGCGGGCGACCCAATCCACAGGCAAGGCTGGGTGCAGGACGGTACCCATACTCAACGTCGTCAGGTACAAAGTCTGGATCTTCTTCTGTAAAAATAAGGAATGGGGTGAGTACAGACGTACTCAGCAAGTCCAACCACACCCACGGAGGGGGTATAAACAGAATAATATGCACAGGATAATTCAAGGATAAGGTTAGGGTTTGATTTGCGGAAAGCAATATTTTATGCAGGGGTTCATTTGAAAGAAAACATTTTTCAAAACAAGTTTTCTTAAACCGAGTAACACAAAGGGTTGATCCACACTAGATCCATGTTTTAAGCTGCTACCGGACTCCTCATTCGCCGTAGCACATGGCACAACTGCCGGACACATTTCCGAAACAACTCACGCCAATCCATCCCAAAGTAAACACTAGTTGTGAGACCACACCGTAACTCGCCCAGTATCGTGGGCACGGCTATTCGCCCAGTACCGTGAGCACGGCTATTCGAATAGATTCTTAACTCTGCAGAGGCATGCAACTTTACCCACAAGTGGGGTAACACAACACGATCACCTTAGTGTCGGTGTAGCTCCCAACAAAGCCATTACCCACCTTAGCTAGACCTGACTAGCCATCACGGGTTGCACCAAGGGGTCATCGACCGTTCACCTAGGTTTAACCGGGGCATAAGTCACTCGGGGCTTATCCCTTCTCCTTAGTCACCCGTTTGGCTATCTGACTAACTAGTGGGATTTATGCTAAGCCGTTGCCCATTCAACGGTCGAGTGGTTTGCACGAAAGTGGAGTTAGGTGAGATGTAACACCAACTCGGTCCTTAGGGGTGACAAGATGGATATCTCCCTTCCTTGCCCTGCCACACCGGCACGAGCACACCAAACGGCAAATCATACCGAAATGCCATCCATCCCGTCTAGACTCATCTTTCGAAAATCCACTTTTATCCCTTCCCACACACACACCTTTTCTTTATAAAACAAGTTGTATAAAGTCGCAGGTCCTATGCATTCTAGTATCGATTAACGTCCAAGCAAAATCAGACATTAATCTAGGTGGTCAAGGAATGATCATAACAAATCAAGGGGTGGCTATCCAACCGTGTTTTCATGCAAGCAAAACATATGCAACATTGTAAAACAGGCCAGTGGGTTGTGTTTATAAAAACTAGGACAAAAGCATGCATCAAAGGATGGGATTGAACTTGCCGTCTTCGAAGCCTTCGGGGAGGAACTGGTCGAAGCACTGTCCTTCGGGCTCGGGGTCGCAGAACTGGTCCTCGTTCGTGGGCTCGCAGTATTGCTCGTCAACGGGCTCTCCTTCATTCACACCGTGGTCTACGACACGTTCAAACAAACACACAATTAAGAAAAAGAAATAAAAGTTTTATCGTTGAGCTCGAGTCAGAAATGATTAAGATATGGAATTCGGAGTAATATTGTTGAGCGATTTCCTAATGTCACGGCCAAAAATATGACACGAGAGGCATGGTAAAGTTTTAGGTTGATCCGTGGTCGTTTGGCGCATAAAATGATGGGTTATACACAGGTTTAGGGGTTAAATAAAGATCCAAGGACTTGTTTGTAATTATACTTGAGAAGGCAGGGCTTGGTTTGTATTTTAGAAACTAATTGGGTTATTTTAAAAAGGGTCAGGGGTTTATTTATAAATGTGTTTATATGGTGGGGGGTTTGATTGCAAAATAGGAAAACAGGAAGGGTTTTTTTTTGGTTAAAAGGGTGGGGGTTCTTTACTGAATAGCGGAAAGGGGAGGGGGCTCAAGGCAAAACTGCATTTCCTCTTCCTCCCCTAGACGCAGAACAGGGGAGGGGCGGTGGTGCGTCGGCGGCGGCCCGATTCGGGCGCCCAGGGCGAAGGCGGTGGCCGGGAGGAGGGGGAAAAGAGGCAGGAGGGGGTGGAGGTCCGATTGCTCTACCTATCTCGAGCTGGGGCGGAACAGAGAGGCGGGGCGACGGGAGCAAGCGGCAGCGAACGGGGGCGGCTGCGACGGCGATGCTGTAAGGCCGAGGAGGGGGCGTGTGGTGGCCGAGCGGGTTCATGGAGCGAAGGGGCGGCGCTGGGGGTCTTTTATAGGCGCGCTAGGTCGGTGGAGCGACCTGGGGTGGGTGGTGGCCGGTGGGGCGGCCTGCGAGCGGTGCGGGGCGGAGTAATGGTGCTCCAGCCGCTTGCTCGTGTCGGGATGCAGCGGCGCGACGTTTCGGGCACGTGGGTGGTGCTGTGGCCGACGTCAGCCTCGGCTGGCGCCCCCGCGTCGAGGCGGCACAGGCGGTGGCGCATAGGTCGCTCGGCGGGCGGCTCGGCGGGGCCGGTGACGCGACGCATCGCGCAGCGACGAGCGGCACGGCGGCATTCCGGGCACGCGCTCCACGTGCACGTGGACCGGCACGGCGGTTCGTGCGCGTGCGTGGGGGCTGGCGAGCCGTGTAGCAGAGCGGTAGTGACGAGCGGCGCGCGGCGCGCACGTGGGCACGGCGGGGCACGCGTGCGTGTGTGCGCGGCGAGGTAAGGGTGGGGGCAGCGGCGTGGGCGCGGGCACTGCGGCGTGAGCAGCGCGCGCGTGCGCGTGTGCCGCGTCGGTGCGCGCGTCGCTCGCGGCGGTGGTGGCGTGCGCGGGGCCGGGGCAGTGCCAGTGGCGGCCTCGGTGCGGCGGGTGCACGCGGATAGGCGACGCAGCGTTGGTGCGTCGTGCAGGCCGGGCAGCGTGGGTGCACGCGGCCGGGATGGGAGGCGCATGCAGCGGGAAGCGGCAGGGCGCGGCTGAGCGGCGCTCGGGGCAGGCGGCCCGGGAGAGGAGGAGGGGCGGCGCGGCCGGTCGTGCGCAATAGGGAGGGAGGGGCCGGGCAGGCCGAGCCGAGCCGTGCTCGGGGCAGAGAAAGAGAAGGGAGGAAGGGAAAAAGAAAAAGAAAAAGAAAAATAAGAATTGAGAAAAGAAAAGAAAATGGGAAAATGGGGAGAAAGAGAAAGAAAAGGGGAGAGGGAAAAGAGAAAAGGGGGGGGACGCGTCGGTGCCGACCGCGGCGATCGGTCGCGCATGGCCGACCGGCGATCGGGCGGCGCGGGATGGGACAGCGGCGAGGAAAAAGAGAGAAGTACGGTTAGCGGAAAAAGGGTGGAACGATAAATGAAATCGGGTGCCGGGACGGCGGAAAGCTCTGGGGGAAACTAGGGTTTGAGCTCAACAATAAATATGATTTTGAAAAAATATTTAGCGTATGATTTAATTTAGTTAATTTTGGGATGTTACAAAACCTACCCCACTTAAAATGAATCTCGTCCTCGAAATTCGGCTGTTTCCTAAAGAGATGGGGGAACTCCTTCTTCAGAGCGTCTTCGCGTTCCCACGTAGCTTCCTCAACTCCGTGTCTGCTCCACTGGACTCTGCAAATTCGTACTTCAGAATTTCTTGTCCTTCTTGTGATAGTGTCCAGAATCTTGACCGGTATTTCCTGATATCGCAAGTCTGGCTACAGATCTATTGCTTCTATTGTCACGTGTTCTGTCTCGGGTACCTTTAAACACCTTCTCAACTGCGAGACATGAAACACTAGGTGTATGTCTGACATCTCTTCTGGTAGCTCTAGATGGTACGCTACTGCTCCAACTTTCTTCAGAACTCGGTACGGTCCAATGTACCGAGGGGCCAGGCCAACTTTCCTTGCACTTGAAATCTCCGAGTTCCCCGGATTGGTGAAACCTTGAGATAGACGAAGTCTCCTAGGTTGAAACTTATTTCCCATCTTTTCTTGTCCGCGTAGCTCTTCTGTCGAGACTGGGCGGCCTTTAGCTTTTCCCTAATCTCAGCAACTCTTTCTTCTGCTTCTTTTTTTAGTGCGGGCCCGACTAGGGCACGTTCTCCAACTTCTAACCACATCAGCAGTGTTCTGCACTTCCTTGCATAGAGAGATTCGAATGGTGACATGCCTAAACTTGCTTGGTACCCGTTGTTGTATGAGAACTCGGCATAGGGTAAACTCTGCTCCCAATCTTTGCCATAAGTGAGGACACACACTCTCAACAGATCCTCCATAACCTGATTCACCCTTTCTGTCTGGCCATCCGTCTGTGGGTGATAAGCGGAGCTGAAATCCAACTTGGTGCCCATGGTTTTATGCAGACTTTTCCAGAACCTAGAGGTGAACTGGGTCCCTCTATCTGAAACAATGCGGCTGGGCACACCATGCAACTTCACAATGTTCTCCACATAGAGCTTGGCTAGCTTTTCTCCACCGTAGTTGGTCCGTACGGGTATGAAGTGAGCCGTTTTAGTGAGTCGGTCCACTATTACCCATATGGAGTCATGTCCCTTCTGGGTCCTAGGCAAACCTACTACAAAATCCATTCCTATCTCGTCCCACTTCCAAACCGGGATAGGTAGGGGTTGCAACAGCCCTGCTGGCTTCTGATGCTCGGCCTTAATCCTTTGACAAGTATCACAACGAGCGACAAACCGTGCAATATCTGCCTTCATCCCATTCCACCAATATTTCTGTTTTAAGTCCATATACATTTTGGTGGATCCTGGGTGAATGGAATATGCCGAGTTGTGAGCTTCATCCATGATTATCTGCCCGAAGTCTCCTTTCTGGGGCACACAAATTCTATCTTTATACCATAAGGTTCCCTCGTTATCTATTCTAAAATCTGGTGCCTTATTTTCTCCAGTCTGCCTCCGGATTTCCATCAGCCCCTTGTCCGAACTTTGTGCCTTTTGGATTCTGTCTTCTAGCGTGGATTTGACGTTTAGCACTTGGCTGGAACCTCGAGGGACAATGTGCACATTTAATTGTGCCATTTCCTTTCGCAGGTGATCATCCTTGGGTCCATAGGGTTTCCGACTTAGGGCATCTGCTACTACGTTTGCTTTTCCCGGGTGGTAATGGATTTCCAAGTTATAATCCTTAACCAATTCCAGCCATCTTCTCTGCCTTAGGTTCAGATCCGGCTGGGTGAAGATGTACTTCAGGCTCTTATGGTCGGTATATATTTCGCACTTATTTCCAATCAAATAATGCCTCCAAATTTTAAGAGCGTGCACTACGGCTGCAAGTTCCAAATCATGGGTCGGATAGTTCTGCTCATGAGACCTGAGCTGGCGGGAAGCATATGCAACTACTTTCCCGTCTTGCATCAGCACACAACCCAATCCTTGTCGGGATGCATCACAATAGATGACAAAATCCCGATGAATATCCGGTAGGGTCAGCACTGGGTAGGTCGTCAGTCTTCGCTTCAATTCCTGGAAACTCCTTTCACACGACTCCGTCCAGGTGAATTTCTTTTCCTTCTTGAGTAGCTCTGTCATGGGCTGGGCTAACTTGGAAAATCCTTCAATGAATCTCCGATAATACCCAGCTAACCCAAGAAAACTTCTGATCTCACTGACGTTGGTCGATTGCTGCCAGTTGGAAACTGCTTCGACCTTCTCGGGGTCCACTGCTACTCCTTCCGCGGTCAGAATGTGACCAAGGAAAGCTACTTTCTCCAGCCAGAACTCACACTTGCTGAATTTGGCGTATAGCCTATGCACCCTCAGCTTTTCCAAAACTACCCTCAAGTGCTGCTCGTGCTCCAGAATACTCTTCGAGTAAATAAGTATGTCGTCGATGAAGACTACGACAAACTTATCAAACTCGTCCATAAACACCTTGTTCATGAGGTTCATAAAATAGGCAGGTGCATTTGTCAGTCCAAAAGACATCACTGTGAACTCAAACTGCCCATATCGGGTGACAAAGGCTGTCTTCGGGATATCGCTCTCCCTAATCTTGAGCTGAAAATATCCGGACCTCAGATCGATCTTGGAGAAGTACTTGGCCCCTTTTAACTGATCAAAGAGGTCATCGATCCTGGGAAGGGGGTACTTGTTCTTGATAGTGACTTCATTTAGTGCCCGGTAATCTACACACAACCTCATACTTCTGTCCTTCTTCTTGACAAATAGAACCGGGGAACCCCATGGAGACGAACTTGGCCTGATGAAGCCAATTTGTTGTAGTTCTTCCAGCTGTTTCTTTAGTTCTGCTAACTCAGAGGCTGCCATCCTATAGGGTCTCTTGGCTATAGGGGCGGTTCCAGGGACAAGATCAATAACGAACTCTACATCCCTATCTGGTGGCATACCGGGAAGTTCTTCAGGAAAGACATCTGGGTATTCATTCACTACTGGGACTTCTTCCAAGGACTTGGCTTTCATGCTAAACACCATCGGGTTCGATCCACTCTCTTGGGTATGACAGGTCACTCGGACTCCTTCCGGGTTCGTGAGGTGTACCACCTTGTCAGTGCATCCTATGAGGCCATTATGTCGGCTTAGCCAGTCCATTCCAAGGATCACGTCTATCTCTTTGGACTTTAGTACTACTAAGTCTGCTAAAAATTCTACCCCACTTAAATTGATCCTTACCCGTAGACAACCTAGTTGACACTTGATGTCACCGCCAGGCGTCCGGGTTATTAGGGGTGTTTTTAGTAGTACTGTAGGTATTTTGTGCTTTTCCACAAAACTCAAGGATATGAATGAGTGTGATGCTCCAGAATCAAATAACACTATTGCAAGGGCTGAACTGACTAGGTACTCACCGAGTACTATGCCCTGAGCTCCTTGAGCCTCCTGTGCATTGATGTGATTGATGCGGGCTCGTCCAAATGACTGCTGGGGCTGCCTCATCTGCTGACTGTTGTTGTTGGCGTTGCTGTTGTTGCGGATGGGCACTCGGTTGTCACCTGACAGGACTGGCTTTGGTCCGTTCACCATGTTGGAGAAGGCTGACGTAGCTGGCTTGTTCTTGGCATAAGGGCAGTCGGCGATGAAATGTCCCGTCTCTCGGCAGTTGAAACAGGCCCTCACATTGTTGTTGTTGGTGGTGACCTGGCTTGCATTACTCTGCGGGGCCCTCAGGGTGTTCTGGCTTCTGAGCTGGGTGTTAGGGGCCCGTGGTCCTATCACTTGAGACTGAGTTCTGTACTGCATTGGGGCTTGGAACCTTGGTGCATTGTAGCTGAACCTTCTAGGCTTCTGGAAACTATCTTGCTGGCGAGACTTGCTCTCCAGGAACTTGCGCTTGTTGTCTTTCCTTTCATCAATTTTGGCCCTCTCTGTAAGGATAGCCTTGTTCATCAGGGTGTTGAAATCCGGGTAGATCTGTGGAGTAAGCAGGGTCCGAAGTTCTGGGTTTAGTCCCTTCTTGAACATATCCTGCTTCTTCTCGTCGTCGTTCACTTCTTCTGGTGCATAACGAGCCAGCCTCATAAACTGGTGGGTATACTCTTCCACCGACATACTCCCTTGCTGAAGTGCGCGGAATTCATCCGTCTTGCGCTTTATGGTGGCCGAGGGAATATGATATCATCGGAACTCCTTCACGAACTCATTCCATGTGATGGTGGAGGCATCCTCGGCGGCGGCACAGTAGTTCTCCCACCAGGCTAAGGCAGTCCCGGTGAGTTGATGTGCTGCCAGCAGAACTTTATCTCGATCCTGGCACTCGAACGGCTCAAGCTTCCTCTGGATCACACGCAGCCAGTCATCTGCATCCAAAGGGTTGCTGGATCCAGCAAAGGTGGGCGGCTTGGTTCTCAGAAAAGCCGTCAGCTTGTCATTCATGGTTTGTCCTCGCGGCTGCTTGTTGACAAGAGCATTGGCCAGTGTTTCTAGGATGAGGGTCTGATTGTGAATTATTTGTGCCAGGTCTCCGAGGGGTGGGGGTGGCGGCAGTGGCACTTCTCCTTGATTCTCTCCTCGGTTTTGACTCACTTCCTGCTCGTCCTGAGGAGGGTTCTGTCCATTATGCTGTACTCCCGTGTCGGCGACCGGAGGGTTCCGAATGCGGGAGGCCCTCGTAACGCTTCGGAAAGCCATCTGCAAATTAGGTAGGGTTTTTGTGAGATTGGGATTAAGTGATGTTTAAGTTGTTTAAATTGTATTTTTGAAAAGGCAGAATCTAACCTCTGCCGATAAGCACACAACTAACAAGCACACAAACATAGCAAACAACAAGCACAAACGACTTCATTACTGTCAAGCAGGGTACAACACAGGGACACGACTAAGACGTGTACCACACGTCCGGGTACAAGATACAACTTAAACCGAAAGGGCTAGAAGGGTACAACGCTAGGATGGCGTCGGACACTCTACTCGCGGGGCGAGCCTTCTTCTGGGGTGGAATGTGCTTCCAGGGGAACAGACGACTCGCCATCTTCTAGGTTTCCGTTTTCCTGGGGTTGCGTAGCAGCTTCTCCTTCACCGACGGCAGTAGACCCTTCGGGGTTCTCGGGTGGGGCTTGTGGGGTTATCACGAGTGGTCCCCATCCTATGACGGGTGTCCCGAGTAGAACATGATCCTCTCCAATTGCCGGGACAGGGGTTCCACTTCTGGTACATTCTTGCATACGCCGATCTCGGGCTTGCCTGAGGCTCTCCTGAGCAACTGCTTCACTGTTGACCGCGGCTGCGGCTCTTGCCTCGGCTTGGGCTGCTCGGATCTATTGCAGTCTCACCGCAAGCTCTGCTTGCTCGGCTCGATGGGTCTGCTCCCTCAGAACGTTGGCTTGCTCGTCAAAGAGCTGATCCAAAGCGGCTAGGTAAGTAGCCACTTGGTACAGAGGATCTTCTTCATGGCGGCGCCGTTCCAGACTTCTCATGCGTGCTTCCCAAACTGGGGTTCTGATGGCCGGCGGAAAGAACCTCATTGGCGTGGGGGCTAGGTGTTCTTCGAAAATCCGACACAGGTAACGGAGTGCCTTTCTGATGGCCAAGGGATATGTGTCTTGGTGCCTAAATCCCGTAGCGGTCACTCGCCATGACTGGATGTCGGGGTAGCGATCACTCCTGGCGATGACCAGGATCACCCTGCAGCGGAGAGTGCCATGATGCTCCTACTCTCTGCTGTAGTACCTTGGGCGTTCCGTGACGCCAAGGCTTTCCAGGGCGTTGATCAACAGGCTGGAGAAGTCAGGTGGAGCTTGGCAATTGCCCTGGGTCCATCCTTCCTCAGCCATCTGAAAACAAGGATAGGGTGAAAAACTTGCACAATTATTTGAGGTACACAATGGGAGTAGATGATATTTATTATTGCAACATGGTGGGGTACAAACTTCATGATTACACGATTATTAGGGCAAAGGTTCTAGCTTGGGGTGCTACTCCTATCATGGGGACTCTTCCTCGATCCTAAGAGGGCACTTCTTCAATGGAAGATACTGATCCATCACGTCATCCTCGGTCTGAGTACCTTTATCCCAGTGGGTTTCTTCGGGTTCTTCTTCTTCGGTCTGAGTACCTATATCCCAATGGGTTTCCATGGGTTCTTCTTCTTCCTCTATCCATCCACCTATTCCTCTGCGAGCCTCGTACTCTCGCATTCGAGCTTGGAGAGCGGCTAGGGAATTCTTGGCGCGTGTGGCTCTTGCCTGTTGTTCTTCCAGTTCTGCCTCTCTTTCTTGCATTTGGACTTGGAGAGCGGCTAGGGAATATTCGGCGTGTATGGCTCTTGTCCGTTGTTCACCCAGTTCTTGGGTTGCCTTTTCTGCTCTATGGACTTGTTGCTTCAATTGTGCCGCTTGTTCGCCGTAGAGCTCATCCAGGCCGGTGAGATAGATGGATAGGTGAGAGACTGTATCTTCTAGGTCTTCTTCTTCTCTTCCAAGTCCTCTCATCCGGGCAATCCATGTGCGTCCTCTTCCTTCAGTCGGCGGTAAAAATCCCATAGGAGTCCACTGAATGTGGTGCCTGTAGATCACGCGTAGACGTCGGAGGGCTTTACGGGCGGCTTTCCGGTAGGTGTCCGGGAAACGGAATCCAGTGGTGGAGATAAACCAAGGGTCCACATCAGGGTAGCGGGTGCTTCTTCCTATGTAGATCATCATATCACACCGAAGAGTGCCCTTGGAGTCGTACTCTCGATAGAGAAGCTCTGGTGGGTCCACAACTCCGATGCGTTCCAGGCTGAGTATCAGTAACTTGGGAAGGCTAGGTTCTGCGTGGCAGATTCCGCCAATCCATCCATTGTCAGCCATCTGGAACAGGGCAAGAACCAGTGGTGAGTGTTTGTGTGAAAGAAAGATTAAGGAAAGAAAAGTCCTAGTGAAAAAGGGCCAGAAAACAATGTTTCGCTCCTAGGGTCACGTCCTACGGCCAACCTACGGCTCTGATACCACCTGAAGCGTCCCCTCATAAGAGAAGACTTAAATGTGTTACCAACATCAGTCCCAGGAGGCTGATGACACATTTATTACATCAGATGGTTCATTACCGTACAACTCTACGCGGTAGTGAGGAGAGAAGCACCACAATCGCGAGGATTACAATCCACACACACGCAACGATATTAAATATAAAAAGAAAGTCATCAGAGTCTTGCGCCATGCGGTATCTCCTGCGGGCGACCCAATCCACAGGCAAGGCTGGGTGTAGGACGGTACCCATACTCAACGTCGTCAGGTACAAAGTTTGGATCTTCTTCTGTAAAAATAAGGAATGGGGTGAGTACAGACGTACTCAGCAAGTCCAACCACACCCACGGTAAGTACAGACGTACTCAGCAAGTCCAGAGCACAACTGCCGGACACATTTCCGAAACAACTCACGCCAATCCATCCCAAAGTAAACACTAGTTGTGAGACCACACCGTAACTCGCCCAGTACCGTGAGCACGGCTGTTCGAATAGATTCTTAACTCTGCAGAGGCGTGCAACTTTACCCACAAGTGGGGTACCACAACACGATCACCTTAGTGTCGGTGCAGCTCCCAACAAAGCCATTACCCACCTTAGCTAGACCTGACTAGCCATCACGGGTTGCACCAAGGGGTCATCGACCGTTCACCTAGGTTTAACCGGGGCATAAGTCACTCGGGGCTTATCCCTTCTCCTTAGTCACCCGTTGCTCTCAGCTCCCCTGATGGCTATCTGACTAACTAGTGGGATTTATGCTAAGTCGTTGCCCATTCAACGGTCGAGTGGTTTGCACGAAAGTGGAGTTAGGTGAGATGTAACACCAACTCTGTCCTTAGGGGTGACAAGATGGATATCTCCCTTCCTTGCCCTGCCACACCGGCACGAGCACACCAAATGGCAAATCATACCGAAATGCCATCTATCCCGTCTAGACTCATCTTTCGAAAATCCACTTTTATCCCTTCCCACACACACACACCTTTTCTTTATAAAACAAGTTGTATAAAGTAGCAGGTCCTAAGCGTTCTAGTATCGATTAACGTCCAAGCAAAATCAGACATTAATCTAGGTGGTCAAGGAATGATCATAACAAATCAAGGGGTGGCTATCCAACCGTGTTTTCATGCAAGAAAAACATATGCAACTTTGTAAAACCGGCCAGTGGGTTGAGTTTATAAAAACTAGGACAAAAGCATGCATCAAAGGATGGGATTGAACTTGCCGTCTTCGAAGCCTTCGGGGAGGTCCTGGTCGAAGCACTGTCCTTCGGGCTCGGGGTTGCGAAACTGGTCCTCGTTCGCGGGCTCGCAGTACTGCTCGTCAACGGGCTCTCCTTCGTTCACACCGTGGTCTACGACACATTCAAACAAACACACAATCAAGAAAAAGAAATAAAAGTTTTATCGTTGAGCTCGAGTCAGAAATGATTAAGATATGGAATTCGGAGTAATATTGTTGAGCGATTTCCTAATGTCACGGCCAAAAATATGACACGAGAGGAATGGTAAAGTTTTAGGTTGATCCGTGGTCGTTTGGCGCATAAAATGATGGGTTATACACAGGTTTAGGGGTTAAATAAAGATCCAGGGACTTGTTTGTAATTATACTTGAGAAGGCAGGGCTTGGTTTGTATTTTAGAAACTAATTGGGTTATTTTAAAAAGTGTCAGGGGTTTATTTATAAATGTGTTTATATGGTGGGGGTTTGATTGCAAAATAGCAAAACAGGAAGGGTTTTTTTTTGGTTAAAAGTGTGGGGGTTCTTTACTGAATAGAGGAAAGGGGAGGGGGCTCAAGGCAAAACTGCCTTTCCTCTTCCTCCCCTCGACGCAGAACAGGGGAGGGGCGGTGGCGCATCGGCGGCGACCCGATTCGGGTGCCCAAGGCGAAGGCGGTTGTGGCGGAACCACCCAAAACTACTGTGTGGCAGAACCGCCTAAATTATCCCGGCTCAAGTGCGTAAACCATCACCATAAAGGCAACATTAGCTTAAACGCACTTCAAACAGAACAATTTTTGGTCTGTCGGGTAACGTCCCGATACAACCACCGATTCTCGGATCGAACAAGCATACCCCGCACGAAGGCGAGTCCAGAGATATTACAACCATAATTTTTTACAACACAGGCATAGTAATGATTACAAGCCAGTTAAAAACATTATTACAAGGCCAACCTAAATAAAACAGTTATACAAGTTATGATCATAAGTTCAGAGTCTAAACAGCGGAAGATGAGACACGATGACTACAACACGTCGCAAAAATATACCAAGCTAGCCCAAGCATGGTATTACTCGTCACAGTCATTGCCGGCCGAAGACGTATCCCATTCTACGGACCAGCCAGGAGGCAACGAGCAAGGATAGGTCAAGCTAGTGATCTGATCCTCAAAACTCATACCTGAAAAAGGGTTTCAACAGCAAGGCTGAGTATTCTAATACTCAGCAAGACTTAACCGACAACGGGTATAAGTAGCCCACTTTAACTAGACTATGCAAGGCTTTGTGAGGCTCTGGTTTTCCTTTTTGCTGAAAAGCAATAAAGAGTATGTCCTTACTTTCAAGTTTTAGCTTCAAGATTCTAGTTGATTAACCATTCTATGTAAGCATCTACTTTCCAATCATGGTGGAACTTATAAGCAAACATCGAGATTAATAAGAATATTGTTGCTCTTATTACTCTGTGTGGCAAAGAGATCAAGCAGTCTCATTTCATCGTGAGAGGCGGACGATTCTGAATCGAAATTCAACCTTGCAAGGGTAACCTAGCACACACGTCTGGAATACCGTCGGGTCATTCCCAAACAACCGTTAACCTTTCTTTCCGGCTTGTGGATAGTGCCACTCTCTCCGACTACAGGGCTCCAAGGCCGAACCTTGTCCCTAGAAGTCGTAGTGTTGCGCAACATATAATAAAACCTATCCCTACTGAGAGAGTGGGAGGTATATCCACTCCCCGGTCCAATCGGCTACTAGGCTTGCCGCGTACCATATTTACGGCATGTGACTAGTACTTTCAAAAACTTAACCAGCACTACCACACACCGCGACCTTAGCAAGTTCATCAACACAGACGGGGTCTCACATAGGACATGATATCGAACACAACCCCGTCCGTCGTCCTTATATTGATAACAGAAAGTAAACAAGCAATTCCTATAAAGCTCGCGAGTGACAGGCAATCACTCGACTTTTACCGTTCCTATAAGCTTAGCAATTACTCGAACTCAAGTCTAGTGTTCAGTACATAGGTTCCTAGGATCATGCATCTAGGGTTTCAATCCAAATCCTAAGAACTGTAAATGCACAAGTAAGTAATACAGTAAACGATATTAATTTGAAGTATAGGTTATGTCCGGGGCTTGCCTTCTCGGTAGTTGCTAACTATTTCAGCGCTAGGCTCTTCCGAACTTTGGTTCGGGGCTTCAGTTAGTTCCGCAGTGTTTACTTGAGCGTCGAGATCACCTCCGTCAGACTCCGGAATCAACTCGTACGTCCCGTCCGACAAAGTAGTCGTATCTATATGTAATGCAAGGACAATATTAAAAAAACACATGGGCAATCGTTTATAGAGTAGTTAAATAACACACTTAACTACACAAGGCATCATGATCAACAGCACAAAAGAAGTTAACTAACTTCATAAAATGAGTGGTGGTGATTTACTATACCACTAAGTCATGGTTTGTAAATATATCAACAAATCAGAGTACAAATAGTAATAAATTCTACCAAAATTACCCTAAACAGAACATTAACATACTAAGCTACCCTGCAAAAATCATGCCAAGACATGTAACCATTTAATCACAACAAATCATTTATGCAGGCAACACCTAGCACAAGCTTGAATTATACAGATCAAACTAGAGCAAAACAGAAGCTCAAAATTTAACAGGAGTCCTACACAGGGATTATTTATCTACTGTGAATTTTTCATGATTTTATCTACACAGAATTAATTCGGAGAAAATAAACAAAACAGACATCAGTTTAGCAAGATTCAATTTTAGCTCCCGTTCTATTCATGAACTAAAGCTCAAACTTCCTGATCAAACTAATATACTCCATATGAACACTCAGGAATATTTTCAGGATTTAACAAGAACAGAAACTATTTATCATAAATTAAGTATACTAAACAAGGATTAAATCAAATAAATAGCTACAACAAGGAACTGATCATGAAATTTTTATAGAAAAGCTAGTGTAACAAGAGTAAACTACCATCAAAATTTCAGCGCAATACCAGCTTTCAAGCATCAGATAAGAAAAAGATTAAATAACTAGTATTTATAAACCTAGTAACACAAATCAAAATCTACAGCAAAAACTTGCAACTAAAGCCTAACATATTATGGTTCTACTGCATAGAGCTCTTCAAGAGGATTCCAAAACATCAAGATTTGCTATTTTACGAATTTTCTATGAATTGATATTGAATTTCAAAGATCACAGCAAACTATTACAAACAAGTCCTTAGTGCACTATTCACATGAGTCTAGGTCTATTCAAATAACACCCTGAAGTTTTGTTTCTTCCACCCCGAGGTCCCTGGGCCGGGTCAGAGAGAGGGGACGGCGGTTGACCGGCGATTTCCCGGCGAGGGGCTCACCGGCGGCGAGGGTAGAGAGGTGTGTGAGCTGCACAGGTCCACGGCGCACCTCTAGGTGATCTAGGGTTGCGGGGAGGGGCTCGGAGGCGGCGGCTCGACGGAGCAGGGCGGCTTGACGGCGGAGGCAAGCGACGGCGAGGTAGTTCCGGCGAGGTTCGGGCGATGGGAAGCGGCCTGGGAGCTGCGCGAGGTCGAGGCGCGACTAAAGGTGGGGGCTATTGGGGTGGAGCGGGCTTGTGGTGGCGGCTCCGCGGCGGGGTGAGCTCGCCGGCGTTCCAGCGGGGCGGCGGCGGTGTTCTGCGGTGTGGGAGCGAGGAGAGCGAAGAATGGCAGTAGGAATTGGTTTCTGGGGTATTTGTAGGGCCCGGGCGCTCGCTAGAAGGGGACGGCGGCCACTGCAGCGGGCTCTCCACCGCGACGGCGAGGTGGCGGTGGCGCGGGCGCTTCTGGACTCGGCGGCGCGCGTGGCACGGCCAGGGAGCTCCAGCGCGAGGCAACAGGAGGGGGAGGAGGTCGTCCGCGACGCGTGGGTGCCAGCGCATGGCGAAGTAATGGCCGGGAAAGCCGGGAAGGCGTCGGCGGCGACGTTGTCGGTGGCGTCGGCGGCGAGAAGCAGAGCAGGGAGGGGAAGAAGGGGATAAGGGCGATTTTGAAATTTCCAAAAGTTCCAGGGACCCCACTGTAAAACAGCGATAACTTTTAAACCAAAGCTCAAATGGAAAAGTGCCCAACATAAAAGTTGTTCAATTTTTCAAGAGCTACAACTTTTATGTTGTGCAAAAATTTATTTGACCAAAGGATAGAGAGCTAAATTTGAAAACACAAGAGGGATTTTAAATTCTAGGAAATTTGTCTTTTTCAATGCAAATTCACTTCAAAATTAGACTTAAAAACAAAATTGGATGCCATGCAATAAATGCACTGAAATTTTGCACAAACACCCTCCATAAAAGCTATAAACACAAATAACTTTATAAAGGACCTCGCATAAAATCATAATTACACATATAACCTTTCATAATTACAAAAAGATCCTTTTTAAGCATTTCAAGCACAAGATGCATAGCAACAAACACAATTACTGTGCAGACACCTATTTAATTACTGTGCAAACACCCGGGGTGTTACAGCCTTCCCCCCTAAAAGGAAATCTCGTCCCGAGATTACAGGAAGAAAAGGGTACAAAAACTTGGTACCTGGATTGGTTCTAAGGAAGTCGGGAAAGTTTCTTTGGAGAAAATTTTCAGTTTCCCAAGTAGCTTCTTCTACAGTATGCTGATTCCACTGGATCTTGTACATTTTAACTTTCTCCCTTCTAGTACTTCTTTCTTTGGTGTCAAGAATCTTGATCGGATACTCCTTATAAGATAGATCGAATTCAATCTCAATATCCTGTGGTTCAAGGATTTCAGTAGGTACCCTGGTGCACTTCCGAAGTTGTGAGACATGGAAGACATCATGAACGGCGGCCAATTGAGATGGAAGACGGAGTCGGTAGGCAACGGGTCCACAAGTTTCGATAATTTCAAATGGTCCGATGTATCGGGGTGCTAATTTCCCTTTTAAGCCAAAGCATTGAACACCTTTAGTAGGAGATACTCGCAAATATACAAAGTCTCCTACCTCGAATTGTAAAGGATCTCTTCTTTTGTCTGCATAACTTTTCTGTCTTGATTGGGCTGCTTTAAGATTAACCTGGATAACTCTGACTTGCTCCTCTGCCTCAGAGACTAAATCTGGCCCAAAAATTTTGCGTTCCCCAGCTTGTGACCAATTCAAAGGAGTTCGACACCTTCGACCGTATAATGCTTCAAATGGTGCCATTTGCAAGCTGGATTGATAACTGTTATTGTATGAAAACTCTGCCAATGCTAGGCACTTAACCCAGTTCTTGCCATATTGAATAGTACATGCCCTCAACATGTCTTCAAGGATTTGATTGATTCGTTCAGTTTGCCCATCTGTTTGTGGATGATAAGCTGAACTACGAATTAATTTTGTTCCAAGGGATTCCTGCATTTGCTCCCAGAAACGTGCTATAAACTGAGGCCCACGATCAGAAATAATCGTCTTTGGAATGCCATGTAAACGAACAATCTAATCGAGATAAATCTCTGCGTACTTCTTGGCAGAATAAGTGGTGTGTACTGGAATAAAATGAGTGGTCTTGGTGAGTCTATCAACGATTACCCAAACAGAATCATGCTTATGAGGAGTAGTGGGTAAACCAACGATAAAATCCATATTGATGTCCTCCCATTTCCAGGATGGAATAGATAAAGGTTGGAGAGTACCAGCTACTTTCAAGTGACTAGCTTTAACTCTTTGACAGACATCACACTCAGAAACATATCTGGCGATCTCTCTTTTCATTCGAGTCCACCAGAAATTTTGTTTGAGATCATGGTACATCTTGGTACCACCGGGATGAATCGAAAATTTCGAAAGATGTGCTTCATCAAGGATTTGCTTTCTAAGCTGATGATCCTTAGGTACCACCAGTCGGGATTCAAACCATAGAACTCCCCTATGATCCACTCTGAAACATTTATACTTTGCTTCTCCCTGTGATAACTTTTCCTTGATGACCTTGATACCCTCATCATGTAATTGTCCCATGATGATGCTATCATGAATTGTAGGCTCAAGGGATATATGGTTCAAACTTCCTTGAGGTACCATTTCTAGGTTTAACTTCATCATTTCCTGGCATAGAGTTTCATTGAATGGTTCTACAGATAGACAATGGCATTGTGACTTGCGGCTGAGTGCATCCGCAACCACATTAGCCTTTCCTGGATGATAGTGCACTTCTAGATCATAATCCTTTATCAACTCTAGCCAACGTCTCTGCCTCATGTTGAGATCAGCTTGAGTGAAGATATATTTGAGGCTCTTATGGTCAGTGTAAATATTACAGTGAGTTCCCATAAGATGATGTCTCCAAATCTTAAGAGCGTGAATGACAGCTGCTAATTCCAGATCATGGGTTGGATAATTCTTCTCATGATCCCGGAGAGCTCTTGATGCATAAGAGATAACCCGGTTGTCCTGCATAAGCACACAACCAAGTCCCGTACCCGAAGCATCACAGTAGACATCAAAAGGTTTAGTACTGTCCGGTGTAGACAATACTGGAGCGGTAGTTAATCTTGCTTTGAGAGTTTGGAAAGCTTCCTCACACTTATCATTCCAAACAAACTTCACTCCTTTCTTCATTAACTCCGTCATAGGCTTGGCTATTCTGGAGAAATCAGTAATGAACCGACGATAATATCCAGCTAAACCAAGAAAACTGCGAATTTGATGAACTGAAATAGGAGATTCCCAATCCATCACTTCTTGTACTTTAGTTGGATCAACAGATATACCATCACTGGAGATAGTGTGACCTAAGAATTTCACACTGTCCAACCAAAATTCACACTTGGAGAATTTGGCATAAAGATGATGATCTCGTAATTGTTGAAGAACGATACGCAAATGTTCAGCATGATCTTCTTCATTCTTGGAGTAGATCAAGATATCGTCAATGAAAACCACGAAGAATTTATCCAGCTCCGGCATGAAGACTGAATTCATCAAGTACATAAAATATGCTGGGGCGTTGGTAAGACCAAAAGACATAACCAAATATTCATATAGTCCATATCTGGTAGAGAAAGCAGTCTTTGGAATATCACAAGGCTTGATCTTTATTTGATGGTAGCCAGAACGAAAATCAATCTTAGAGAAAACCTTAGCTCCAGCTAACTGATCAAACAGAATATCAATGCGGGGAAGAGGATACTTGTTTTTAATAGTGACCGCATTGAGTGGTCGATAATCAACACATAGCCTCAAACTATTGTCTTTCTTCTTCACAAACAGGGCTGGACATCCTAGGGTGAAGAACTTGGACGTATAAAACCTTTGTCAAGAAGGTCTTGGAGTTGGACTTTCAATTCTGCTAATTCATTTGGAGGCATTCGGTACGACCTCTTAGAAATAGGGGCGGTACCGGGTTGAAGTTCGATAACAAACTCGATGTCTCTATCAGGAGGCATTCCAGGTAAATCATCTGGAAATACATCCGCATACTCCCACACAATAGGGATATCTTCAAGTTTAATTTCTTTTGCGGCATAAGCACAAGAGTTAATGTACTCTCGTTGTGGTAGATAGAGTATGGTGGCTCCTTGATGTGGTGAATCTATCTCGATAGCTCGGGAAGAGATATCTAATAGTATTTTATGTGTAGTCATCCAATTCACGCCTAGAATAACATCCATGCCTTCTAAATTCAGCAAGATCAAGTCTGTCTTTATCAATTTGCTACCCAGCTTAATTGGCACACATCTAGTGATTTGATTGGAAGCTATCTTCCCACCAGGGGTTGTTACAAAAAAAGATCCCTTAGTATGACAAAAATCCAATCCTAATCTTGCTCCAAATTTGGCACTTATAAAACTATGCGTTGCACCAGAATCAAATAATATGACTGCGGGTTTATTGTGGATAGAGAAAGTACCCGTCATTACTGGTGCTCCTGCTGGAAGGTCTGCAAGAGTAGTGAAGTTAACTCGCCCTTGTCGGACTTGCACCATTTGCTTCTTGCCCTTGCTCTTGTTGTTGTTGTTGTTCTGATTAGAGTTTTGTCCTGGATTATTCCTTCTGGGTTGTGGACAATTCTTGGCAAAATGAGAAGCACTGCCGCAGTTGAAACATCGATTATTACTATTCCCACTATTGAACTGTGGGGCATTCGGCCTTGGGCTAAATTGCTGCTGTTGCTGTTGCTGAGGCACTGGAGGTCTGAATCCTCCTTGTTGCTGAGGCGGCCTAAAGACAAATCTACCCACTGGCGCATTTCTTTGTGGAGGTCTGGGTGGAGTATTTTGCACCAGGCGATACCTCGGTGGCTGGGCACTCGAGGGTCCCGTTGGTGCCTTCCGCTTTTTCTCAGCACGATGTGCAGCAATACAATCTTCCTGGGTAATGGCCATATTAACCAGCTCACTATAGGTATTGGGCTGAACCAAGTTTAAACGTTCCTTGAGCTTAGTATTGAGGCCACGACGGAAACAATCACGTTTCTTGGCATTAGTATCAGCATGATGGCCCGCATATTGGCACAGATGATTGAAGGTCTGTGCATATTGAAGAACAGTGCGGGTTCCCTGATCTAGAGCCAAGAATTCATTCAACTTTCTTTCAATTAGTCCATCCGGAATATGATGTGATCTGAATGCAGTTCTGAATTCCTCCCAAGATATGATATGTTCAGCAGGCTGCATTTCACAATAATTATCCCACCATATACGTGCAGGACCGCGAAGCTGTTGGGCGGCAAAGGGGGCCTTGTTCGCATCAATACATGGTACCGCTAACAAAGCAAACTTGGAATTGATTGTACGAAGCCAAGCATCGGCATCCAATGGGTCATCAGCTTTGCTGAAAAGTGGAGGTTGGGTACCAAAGAATTCCTGGTAACCCGCTGGTTGTGCCTCCCTTCCTCCATACTGTTGGCGTGGCTGATTTTGTTGCACTTGGACTAGCTGGCGAAGCAGCTCTGTTTGCATGGCCATTAACTCGGCCAGATTCGACGGGGTGGCGGTGGTTGCTGAGATCCACTGCCATTTTCACAACCGAAGCCATCAGGCGTTCCGCGTGTATGACCAACCATCTGTAATCATGGAAGACATCCATTAGATACATATTTCTCCTTTCCAAAATCAATGGCACGTGCAATGATCATACAATGGATAAAACAAAATCAGCAAAATTTACTAGATGCGGTGTAGCACAATATGCACAACACATAACTGTGCAACCCACAAAAATCAAAACTGGTCAGCTGCTAGATAGCTTCATGCTCCATCGTATAGAGACTCAATGCTGAGAGCAAAGGGTAAAGAAAATAATCTATCAATTCGCTCTTCATCGCTATGTGCTATGTTGCTAAACAACAGAGATCATAGAAGGGGTTGGACTAAAATTTTAGTCTCTCAAATTCAACAAGCTAACATTTGATGGGCACATATGCCACAAAAATTTGCAACATCTTGTATTCATCAAACGGCGTGAAAATGCACAAATGCAGAGATTTGCTAAGTAGAAAGATTATGATTTCCAAACTGGTAGTCGCTACTTATATTACATCCAAAGCAGCATTTTTCTTACAACCTAATATTACTCACCCTTACCACATATAATACAACAAGTGGTACTCCTACCTAGGGCTATCTTACAACATCTCTTTCCTATGTACAAGCTACAACAAGAGAAAACACGAACTATTTAGGACTAGTCTAAGGAGCCTAGAAGTCGTCGAGGTTGCCCACAGAAGAGGCACTGCCGGAAGAAGAGTCATCCGGCTGAGGGTTAGGCTCAGCAAGTGCGTGCTCTGAATCTAGATCAGAAACTCCCTCAATCTCCTCGGGGTCCTCATCTGCTGCTGCAGGCTCAGCTGGGGCATCCAGTTGCTCCTGGAGCATACCAACATGTGCTAAAGCATCAGCCCAATCTGCTTGAAGCTCATTCACCTGCCCCTGAAGAAAACCAATAACTATGTTGCGCTGCTCTATCTCAGCACCATGCTCCATAGCCTGATGCTCAAACTGGGCAATAGCAGTATCCCTCCCAGCAACGGCATCCTGAAGTCCCTCAATCTGAATATCCTTCAAACAAAGGCCTCGCTGAAAACTCTGGGCCAAGTCTATCACCTGGTCCATGTGTCGCTGCTGAAGTATCTGGTAGTGAGACTGGGCATTCATATATCTGACTACTGCCTCGATAGTCTCATCCGCTACATCTCCAATCAAGTGCCCAAAGTGTGTGACCCTGAACAGCCACTCTGCATTGCCAGCACTGACTGCTGGAAACAAACCAATAGGATATGCTGCTACCTCCTCGGGATGGTGCTCACAAAAACTGGTGATAGCGTTGAGAGCTGCTTTCTCAAAAGCATCCACAAGACGGTACCCAATCACCTCAATCTCAATCGGTGGCCACTCCAAGGTGGGGTGCTGAGGAATGGTCATCTTAACTCTGTTCTTCTTAATTCCATCCTCCGAAAACTGACGTCCCGTGTACTGGGGTGGATCTGGGTAGTGGAAGATACGAAGTGAATCCCAAAGAATCCTCGGAAAACCCTCCCAGTACAGACAATCGGTATGAGCATTTCCCTCCTCATCCCAAAAGATCTGGGAACAAGTCGCCATCCGAATCAAAAAGGATTCAAATGTGAGTAATACAATTATCTCAAGACTTCTCAAATAAAGCTTTAAGAAGACTGCGGTAAAACAAAAGTGATTCTAATTCACAAGATGATATGATTCCAAACTCAAAGAATAATAAACCACAATTGGTACTGGTTCATCATTTGAGATTCTAAGGAATGAAAAGATCCTTATAACAGCAAGATGGGGCTTAGGAGGAAGGCATGACTCGAAACCATATTTTTCATCTAAGGAAACCTAAGCATTTTACAAAAATGCTACTAAAATCAGAGTTTCACTCACTCATGTTTTAAGCACACTAACACTTATCTTATAAGGATTCACACTAGAACTTCCTGAACAAGCTCATGTAGCAACTTCAACTATTATGAACCAATCAAACATCAACCAAATATGCATGCATGTCCTGACCGTCCTCACAAGATAGACAATTGCCAACTATGGTTGGGCTTACGTGGTTAGCACGGTGGTATACATAAATACGGCTCTCCCTATATAACTAGTCGATACATTCTAACCGTTCTTATCTTATCGAATCGTGGTTAGTGTACCTGCATAAGATTGACAGAACATATATATATATATATCCAATGAACCTTTCATGCCAGCACTCATGAAAGCGTTCCCAAACATTACCGCTCACTATAGAAGCGGCAGCCATACAATTTCCGCCGTATGGCCAACGTTAGCATACGCTACTCAGAGGCGTATTCACAAGTTTCTTTACTCCCAATATAGTCGATCGAGATCGGTATATTGGCAACAGCTCAAGTAAGTCACTGCTTGAGCGCAGCGTTCGGTTCGCATCACCGACGGAAAGGTCAGACTCCCTCAGCTGACTGAGTACACTTTACTCCCAATATAGTCAACTAATAGTCGGTATATTGGAAGCACCTCAAGTAAGCCACTGCTTGAGGGCAGCGTTCGGCTCGCATCACCAACGGGAAGGTCAGACTCCCTCAGCTGACTGAGTATCCTTACCATCTTACCTCAACGTAGGTGCGTCGTTACAGAAATTAAGAGTTGCTTGTGAGTATGGTTTGACAAAATGTAAAGTGCTGGAAGTCAGATAACATAAACCATACAGAGATAACCACCTAGTAATTCCCATAAATTTCCTAGGACTTTACATTCTAAGCACAACCCTTAACGAATCCAACGTAGCTTTTCGAAATACCCTGTTGTTCCACTTTTATATGGAAAGCGATTTTTAAGGTTCCAACACCTCTGGTATACGCTTGTAGCTCTGATGCCAGCTGTGGCAGAACCGCCTAAATTATCCCGGCTCAAGTGCGTAAACCATCACCATAAAGGCAACATTAGCTTAAACGCACTTCAAACGGAACAATTTTTGGTCTGTCGGGTAACGTCCCGATACAACCACCGATTCTCGGATCGAACAAGCATACCCCGCACGAAGGCGAGTCCAGAGATATTACAACCATATTTTTTTACAACACATGCATAGTAATGATTACAAGCCAGTTAAAAACATTATTACAAGGCCAACCTAAATAAAACAGTTATACAAGTTATGATCATAAGTTCAGAGTCTAAACAGCGGAAGATGAGACACGATGACTACAACACGTCGCAAAAATATACCAAGCTAGCCCAAGCATGGTATTACTCGTCACAGTCATTGCCGGCCGAAGACGTATCCCATTCTACGGACCAGCCAGGAGGCAACGAGCAAGGATAGGTCAAGCTAGCGATCTGATCCTCAAAACTCATACCTGAAAAAGGGTTTCAACAGCAAGGCTGAGTATTCTAATACTCAGCAAGACTTAACCGACAACGGGTATAAGTAGCCCACTTTAACTAGACTATGCAAGGCTTTGTGAGGCTCTGGTTTCCTTTTTGCTGAAAAGCAATAAAGAGTATGTCCTTACTTTCAAGTTTTAGCTTCAAGATTCTAGTTGATTAACCATTCTATGTAAGCATCTACTTTCCAATCATGGTGGAACTTATAAGCAAACATCGAGATTAATAAGAATATTGTTGCTCTTATTACTCTGTGTGGCAAAGAGATCAAGCAGTCTCATTTCATCGTGAGAGGCGGACGATTCTGAATCGAAATTCAACCTTGCAAGGGTAACCTAGCACACACGTCTGGAATACCGTCGGGTCATTCCCAAACAACCGTTAACCTTTCTTTCCGGCTTGTGGATAGTGCCACTCTCCCCGACTACAGGGCTCCAAGGCCGAACCTTGTCCCTAGAAGTCGTAGTGTTGCGCAACATATAATAAAACCTATCCCTACTGAGAGAGTGGGAGGTATATCCACTCCCCGGTCCAATCGGCTACTAGGCTTGCCGCGTACCATATTTACGGCATGTGACTAGTACTTTCAAAAACTTAACCAGCACTACCACACACCGCGACCTTAGCAAGTTCATCAACACAGACGGGGTCTCACATAGGACATGATATCGAACACAACCCCGTCCGTCGTCCTTATATTGATAACAGAAAGTAAACAAGCAATTCCTATAAAGCTCGCGAGTGACAGGCAATCACTCGACTTTTACCGTTCCAATAAGCTTAGCAATTACTCGAACTCAAGTCTAGTGTTCAGTACATAGGTTCCTAGGATCATGCATCTAGGGTTTCAATCCAAATCCTAAGAACTGTAAATGCACAAGTAAGTAATACAGTAAACGATATTAATTTGAAGTATAGGTTATGTCCGGGGCTTGCCTTCTCGGTAGTTGCTAACCATTTCAGCGCTAGGCTCTTCCGAACTTTGGTTCGGGGCTTCAGTTAGTTCCGCAGTGTTTACTTGAGCGTCGAGATCACCTCCGTCAGACTCCGGAATCAACTCGTACGTCCCGTCCGACAAAGTAGTCGTATCTATATGTAATGCAAGGACAATATTAAAAACACACATGGGCAATCGTTTATAGAGTAGTTAAATAACACACTTAACTACACAAGGCATCATGATCAACAGCACAAAAGAAGTTAACTAACTTCATAAAATGAGTGGTGGTGATTTACTATACCACTAAGTCATGGTTTGTAAATATATCAACAAATCAGAGTACAAATAGTAATAAATTCTACCAAAATTACCCTAAACAGAACATTAACATACTAAGCTACCCTGCAAAAATCATGCCAAGACATGTAACCATTTAATCACAACAAATCATTTATACAGGCAACACCTAGCACAAGCTTGAATTATACAGATCAAACTAGAACAAAACAGAAGCTCAAAATTTAACAGGAGTCCTACACAGGGATTATTTATCTACTGTGAATTTTTCATGATTTTATCTACACAGAATTAATTCGGAGAAAATAAACAAAACAGACATCAGTTTAGCAAGATTCAATTTTAGCTCCCGTTCTATTCATGAACTAAAGCTCAAACTTCCTGATCAAACTAATATACTCCATATGAACACTCAGGAATATTTTCAGGATTTAACAAGAACAGAAACTATTTATCATAAATTAAGTATACTAAACAAGGATTAAATCAAATAAATAGCTACAACAAGGAACTGATCATGAAATTTTTATAGAAAAGCTAGTATAACAAGAGTAAACTACCATCAAAATTTCAGCGCAATACCTGCTTTCAAGCATCAGATAAGAAAAAGATTAAATAACTAGTATTTATAAACCTAGTAACACAAATCAAAATCTACAGCAAAAACTTGCAACTAAAGCCTAACATATTATGGTTCTACTGCATAGAGCTCTTCAAGAGGATTCCAAAACATCAAGATTTGCTATTTTACGAATTTTCTATGAATTGATATTGAATTTCAAAGATCACAGCAAACTATTACAAACAAGTCCTTAGTGCACTATTCACATGAGTCTAGGTCTATTCAAATAACACCCTGAAGTTTTGTTTCTTCCACCCCGAGGTCCCTGGGCCGGGTCAGAGAGAGGGGGCGGCGGTTGACCGGCGATTTCCCGGCGAGGGGCTCACCGGCGGCGAGGGTAGAGAGGTGTGTGAGCTGCACAGGTCCACGGCGCACCTCTAGGTGATCTAGGGTTGCGGGGAGGGGCTCGGAGGCGGCGGCTCGACGGAGCAGGGCGGCTTGACGGCGGAGGCAAGCGACGGCGAGGTAGTTCCGGCGAGGTTCGGGCGATGGGAAGCGGCCTGGGAGCTGCGCGAGGTCGAGGCGCGACTAAAGGTGGGGGCTATTGGGGTGGAGCGGGCTTGTGGTGGCGGCTCCGCGGCGGGGTGAGCTCGCCGGCGTTCCAGCGGGGCGGCGGCGGTGTTCTGCGGTGTGGGAGCGAGGAGAGCGAAGAAGGGCGGTAGGAATTGGTTTCTGGGGTATTTGTAGGGCCCGGGCGCTCGCTAGAAGGGGACGGCGGCCACTGCAGCGGGCTCTCCACCGCGACGGCGAGGTGGCGGTGGCGCGGGCGCTTCTGGACTCGGCGGCGCACGTGGCACGGCCAGGGAGCTCCAGCGCGAGGCAACAGGAGGGGGAGGAGGTCGTCCGCGACGCGTGGGTGCCAGCGCACGGCGAAGTAATGGCCGGGAAAGCCGGGAAGGCGTCGGCGGCGACGCTGTCGGTGGCGTCGGCGGCGAGAAGCAGAGCAGGGAGGGGAAGAAGGGGATAAGGGCGATTTTGAAATTTCCAAAAGTTCCAGGGACCCCACTGTAAAATAGCGATAACTTTTAAACCAAAGCTCAAATGGAAAAGTGCCCAACATGAAAGTTGTTCAATTTTTCAAGAGCTACAACTTTTATGTTGTGCAAAAATTTATTTGACCAAAGGATAGAGAGCTAAATTTGAAAACACAAGAGGGATTTTAAATTCTAGGAAATTTGTCTTTTTCAATGCAAATTCACTTCAAAATTAGACTTAAAAACAAAATTGGATGCCATGCAATAAATGCACTGAAATTTTGCACAAACACCCTCCATAAAAGCTATAAACACAAATAACTTTATAAAGGACCTCGCATAAAATCATAATTACACATATAACCTTTCATAATTACAAAAAGATCCTTTTTAAGCATTTCAAGCACAAGATGCATAGCAACAAACACAATTACTGTGCAGACACCTATTTAATTACTGTGCAAACACCCGGGGTGTTACATACTGGGCCCGGGTGCATTGATCTTTGTTGCTAAACAACTCTGACCCAAATTGGCACTCACCGGTAGTTCCTCGAGTGAAGCCTCGATAAAAGCCACGCTATTCCAGGATCAGCAGACAACACTCACACGAAGGTGAGCCCAGAGATTACAACACAGAATATTTCATACACCTCAGAGTGATTGCAGCTGAAAGGAAATTTATTACAAACCATGTTCAGAGTAGCAAAGTACTACGGAGTTCCAACTACTCAATTATTCAAGTCTCATGTTCAGCGGAAGCAGTAAAAGATAACTAGCGAGATATAGTGACGCATGGATAAAGCCCATACGAATGCGTCACTCAGCGGGAGGGCGATTAGCACTAGCTGAAGGGCCATCCCACTCAACATACCAACCCGGAGGCAAGGTACAAGGCCAAGTAAGACTTGCAAACAGATCTTCAAAGTTAGTACCTGAAAAACAATGCCACAAGCAAGGCTGAGTATACTAATACTCAGCAAGACTGACCCGTCTCCGGATATAACATAGTCCGACAATTTGACATGCAAGGCTTTTTGGTTGGTGGGGTTTGCTTGCCAAAAAAAATGCCGCTAAGTGTTGATCCTTACTTTCAGGTTTTACTTATCCGGATTCTAGTGGGATTAACCATTCTAAATTTGCAACTAACTCTACACAATTATGGTAGAGCAATCATTTAATCAATCAGTAGTATTATCATCATCATGTTCCACTTGTTACTCTATGTGACCGAAATCATTAAGCAATCTCATGCCGTGAGAGGCGGACGATTCCGAATCGAATTTCAACCTGGCCAGGGGAACCTAGACCACACGTATGGGAACCAAGTCACCCACACAACATTTCCCCTTTCTTTCCAGTCCGTGGATCCGGCACACCCTCCCCGACTACAGAGTCCGACCACTCTGTACCCGTACGTCACGACATAAAAATAAACCCTACTTCTACCAGGAGGGTGCGAGATCGTTCCACTCGCCGGTCCAATCAGGTACTTCAGCTTTCCGATTACCATATTTCTCGGTATGTGGCTAGTACTTTCAAACGCTTAACGAAATGAGCCACACACCGCGACCTTAGCCATTTTTGACTACACCAGCGGGGTATCACAACTACACAACCCCGCCCGTTGTCCTTACATTTCACCAGGAATTAAAGTCAGTACAATTCCTATTTGCTCGCGAGAGGCAGGGAACCACTCGACTTCTACCGTACCTATTTAGCATGGCAACTAGTTGATAAAAGATCCGGTATCAAACATAGGTTCCTAGGGATCATGCATCTAAGGTTTTCGATCAACGCCTAGAAAACTTAAATGCAGAAAACAAAATATTACAATACATTAATAAATAGGTAGCTGAATGATAATTCAGAAAATAGTGGGATTATGCTCCGGGGCTTGCCTTCTTGGGCACTGTCAGGCAGAAAAGCTTCTGGGGCTTGGCCCAGGCCTTGAGACAAGTTAGTACAGTTCAAGGAGACCTCCTGATCCACACGAGAGTCCGCGGGCACCAACTCGTAGTCACCGTCCGCGAGATTAACCGTTTCTATATGCAATGCAAGATTATGAGTTATTCATGGATAACAATTTCTTTCCTTCACGATAAAGTTGTAGTCCAATGAAAGTTAATTTAGTGACGATTTCACATTTCATTGCACGGGCAATCGTTTATAGAGTAGTAAACATAACTATGTTTATTCATGAATGAGTGGGGGTTTTAGTTTTCATTTTTCAATTTCAACACATAGCATGCTTCCCTTATTTCTTATCAACATAACTACTAAAGAGCTAGTGATGAAACACTAAGGTAACTCAGATCCAAACTTGAACCTTCATGGCATAAATTCAGCATCTACCATAGAGCAAAAACTATAACTATTCATGCAAATGAATTACTCTAGTTACTTTATCTTTTTGTACAGAACGTTCAACATGGGTTCTGGTGCTACAAATTTTATGGGAGTAACTTCAAAGCATATACTCAGCACTGAAATTTTTCCAGATTTTATTCACTTATATAACTGAGGTGATAAAAAGAACAAAAACAGCAAGCTTTTAACTAAGAGTACATCTATAGAGAGTTTTACTAGAGATATGGCTCTCAAATTTTTACCAGAGACTAGTCATGAGTTAGACATACTCCAGAAAATTTTTCAAGATTTAACTCACTATGGTAAATTAGTTATTCAGTTAACTTAGCATGAGTTCGCATAAATTTCTCAAGGTGCATTTAACCAGTATTGCATATGAACTTTTTATTACGGGTAGAACATACTCTAAACAAGATCATGCCCAAAAATAACGATCAGAAACATTGTAGATTACTCAGAACAAAAATAGTAAACCTAGCCCTAAGATGCTAAGCAAGATTATTCGACAAAGCAAAACTCAGTATCTGCAGCTCAAAATTTTTAGACAGGAACACAGAGCTAAAAAGAGAATCCAAAAAAAATATAGGTTTTTCTGAGCATAAGAACTATATATGAGGAATTAAGTTGATTACACAAGCATAAATCATGGTATATAGCAAATGAACTCTAATAAATCTGAATTTTAGGTATTAACAGTGTTTTAGTTTTACATGCACGCAGTAAAAATTTCAGAGCAAGTTCATGTGCATATTTTCCAGAATTAAATCGAGGAAGCTAACAACAGATTAGAGAATCTTGATTGTTCCAATATGATACTGCTTTGGTTGGGTGCCATCTTTTTAATGTGATCTTAAAATTCCATTAGTGATAACATATCCAAAAATCAAGGTCATTTGATGGGCAGAACTTCATGAACATGCATAAGGTGGTTTTCTTATTCTTTTTCCTAGATTAAATTCGGTTGAGTTTCTGCAAATGTGAATGTTACAAAATTTGTAGATCTTGTTACAAGGAATCCAGATCAGTTGAGTTTGCATTTTTCTGATTTTTCTGTGATTTGTTTCGCATTTTAGGAGTTCACTGGTATACACTGAAAAACTTGCAGAAACACCCTTGAACGAAGAAAAGTATTTACAACCGGGTCCTTCGCCGGCCTTCTCCGCCGTGGCATCTTGCCGGTGGTGTTCTGCGGTGCAGGGCTTACCGGGGCTGCCACGGGGAGGCGCGTTGGAGAGAAAGGATCGAGGAACACCTACCCTGGTCGACGTTCGAGCGTCTGGTGCACGGGTTCGAGCTCGTCGGCGTCAATGGCGGGGTGGTTGTTCGGTTCGCTGGCACTGGAGGTGAAGGAGGGCTCGGGGTAGGGGAACAGGGAGCGCACGAGCACGGCGTGAGCTCGTGGATGCTTCTGGGGTAGCTGTTGTGCTCGATCTCCCTCGGAGCTGGCCGGTCCGCGGTGAGCCTGAGCTCGCTGGCGGCGGCGCAAAAGGGGAACGACATCGGGAGGAGGTTTGGGGTCGATTCCACGCGCGTGGAGCTTAACTAGGAGGTGGCGAAGCTGTTGCGGGGGTCGGAGGGGGCAATGTGGGGCTGGGCTAGCCGGTCCGCAAGAGCTGGATCTCGGCGGCCATGGCGGAGCGGCGGGAGGAGGAAGAAGGGGAAGAAGGGGCGCGACTGTGGAGTTCTGGGGGTCTTTATAGGCCAAAGAGCTCCTGGGTGAGGAATGTAGTGACTGTGGGAGGTCGATTTGGTCCTGGGCGACTCGACGGTGAGCGGGCGGAGCTGCAGCGGCGCTGCGCCGGCCGGGGGTGTCGTGGCGGCTCGGGAAGGGGTCTGAGACGCGTGTGCGCGCGAGAAGGTGCCAAGGGGCGGCCAGGTGGCGCTGAGAGACTCCCCTGGGTCCATTTGGCCGCGGGCGCGCGGTGGACGAAGTCCACCGGCGGCGTACGGCGGGCGGCGGGAAAACAGAGCACCGGGAGAGAGAGAGGTGAAGGTGAGGGCCTATTTGGGATTTCTGAAATTCCAGGGACCTTTCGGTAAATAAAAATTTTCTCCTATTTGGAGGGCTCAAATGGAAAAGTGTTGAATACCACTTTTGCATAACTTTTCAAGATCTACAACTTTCATGTTACGCAAATTTTTATTTGAACCCCACATTTTGAACTATTGGTACATTTGCATATTTGCACAAAAGGACTTTAGTTTTATTCAGTTTTTGACTTGAATTTGGCTGAAGTTCAATTGAGCACATGTCAATTGAAACACCTCTCATGAGCCAACAAAAATTTTGTGCACATTTTTGAATTAAATTTTGAGTAGCTTTTCACTCCTTTTTCTTTTTCCTTTAATTTCTTTTGTATGATTTGTCTTTTATTTGATCCTTTCTCTTTGAATTAATTTCTCAAATTTTTCTTTTAACTTTAACTAAGGTACATTGATTGTATTTAAAAGTGCTAACACCTGAGGTGTCACAGCGGTGGCCGGGAGGAGGGGGAAAAGAGGCAGGAGGGGGTGGAGGTCCGTTTGCTCTACCTATCTCGAGCTGGGGCGGAGCAGAGAGGCGGGGCGACGGGAGGAAGCGGCGGCGGCTGTGGCGGCGATGCTGTAAGGCCGAGGAGGGGGCGTGTGGTGGCCGAGCGGGTTCGTGGAGCGAAGGGGCGGCGCTGGGGGTCTTTTATAGGCGCGCTAGGTCGGTGGAGCGACGCGGGGTGGGTGGTGGCCGGTGGGGCGGCCGGCGAGCGGTGCGGGGCGGAGTAATGGTGCTCCAGCCGCTTGCTCGTGTTGGGATGCGGCGGCGCGACGTTCTGGGCACGTGGGTGCTGCTGTGGCCGACGTCGGCCTCGGCTCGCGCCCCCGCGTCGAGGCGGCACAGGCGGTGGCGCACAGGTCGCTCGGCGGGCCGCTCAGCGGGGCCGGTGACGCGACGCGTCGCGCAGCGACGAGCGACGCGGCGGCGTTCCGGGCACGCGCTCCGCGTGCACGTGGACCGGCACGGCGGTTCGTGCGCGTGCGTGGGGGCTGGCGAGCCGTGTAGCAGAGCGGCAGCGACGAGCGGCGCGCGGCGCGCACGTGGGCACGGCAGGGCACGCGTGCGTGTGTGCGCGGCGAGGCAGGGGTGGGGGCAGCGGTGTGCGCGCGGGCACTGCGGCCGGAGCAGCGCGCGTGTGCCGCGTCGGTGCGCGGGACCGAGGCAGTGCCAGTGGCGGCCTCGGTGCGGCGGGTGCCCGCGGCCAGGCGACGCAGCGCTGGTGCGTCGTGCGGGCCGGGCAGCGTGGGTGCACGCGGCCGGGAGGGGAGGCGCGCGCGGGGAAGCGGCAGGGTGCGGCTGAGCGGCGCTCAGGGCAGGCGGCCCGGGAGAGGAGGAGGGGCGGCGCGGCCGGTCGTGCGCAACAGGGGAGGGAGGGGCCGGGCAGGCCGAGCCGAGCCGTGCTCGGGGCAGAGAGAGGGAAGGGAGGAAGGGAAAAAGAAAAAGAAAAAGGAAAACAAGAATGGAGAAAAGAAAAGAAAATGGGAAAAAGGGGAGAAAGAGAAAGAAAAGGGGAGAGGGAAAAGAGAAAAGGGGGGACGCGTCGGCGCCGACCGCGGCGATCGGTCGCACGTGGCCGACCGGCGTTCGGGCGGCGCGGGATGGGACAGCGGCGAGGAAAAAGAGAGAAGTACGGTTAGCAGAAAAAGGGTGGAATGATAAATGAAGTCGGGTGCCAGGACGGCGGAAAGCTCTGGGGGGAACTAGGGTTTGAGCTCAACAATAAAAATGATTTTGAAAAAAATATTTAGCGTATGATTTAATTTAGTAAATTTTGGGATGTTACAGTCGGCGAAACGGAGGGCCAACGGACTTCGGAGGCAGGCTGCCCAGCCTGCCCTAGGGACTTCCATCTGTAGTAGTGCCCACTTTCCCAGCAGCCATTAAGCTGATCATGCAAAGACAGGTGTGAAAAAACTAAATTCTAGCATGCAGTTCAAAACTAACAGGGCGAAAATGGTAAAATGTGCTAACCAATATTTGTTAAGATTTTTCCATTGATAAAATAGAGAAAAGTTTTTGCTAATGGCATAGAATTGAGAACCAAGCAACAGCTCAGTACAGCTTCCAATTGAGTGGCTGCCCACTCAAGCTCAAACCTAGGTGCTAACATATCATGTGAGCACCTCCTAAAGTGTTTTTACTCTATGCATAAATGTTATTTCTAAATTATATAAATACATTTTGCACACATAATATATCTCCATGATCATATTTGTTTATTTTTCAGCTTACCAGTGGACGCAACAGCCGTTAAAAATAAATTGATTTACCAAATGAAGATCAGACTTATGTAGCTTTCGAAGAAAAGAATCTGTTACAGCTGAACGACATAGATCATTTTACTCAAGGTATATATTGACAACTTCATTGCCATGTACTGTTTGCATCTTTTATATCATATCCAAGCCTACAATCTTATAGTTTATTTTAAAGGGTGAATGATATCAGTGCACTATAACAATCATAGGAATATCAGATAAACAACATTGGTGTTATCGTGCTTGTCGTATATGCTCATAAAAAATGATATCAACACCTGATGGGTTCCTGTGTACAAAGGATGGAGGCTGCCCTTCAAAAAAAATTTTTGAATGAAAGTAAGAAATATTAAACCTGAATAAATCTTTACTAATTTCACTCCTCTACTAAATTAATTTAATCAAACAAATTCTTGCAATCTTTCATGTACAGGTACAAAATACCATTTATAGTTGCAGACGGCACATTTAGTCTTGAGTTCATGATGTTCGAAAGAAGAGTTGATGAACTTATTAGTAAGAGTGCCGAAACATTAAGAAAATACAATGATCCAGATATAATTCCAAGCAACATTTCACAATGGATTGGCCACAAGTTCACATTTGTCGTAAGGATTCTACATAAAAAGAGTATGAGGACTGAACATCCATCATTTGAGGTCCTGGTGATAAAAGAACACCATGGAAAACAGGAAGTACTCCCATTATTAAGCACTCAATCATGCGCACAAGGATTAGGAACATCATCAGCTTAGTTGCAACCAAGGATCTACCTGATCTAATGACTATATCTTCTAAAACACCAATGGATCAGATAAGATTGTATAAGCACCGATAATATCATACTGAAACAAGATATGCTTCAATTTTAGACCATGCATACATTGATAATATATTAATTTTACTGTAGGAACTTGCAATGCTAATTCAATCTATTGGAGAATTAATGATAAGACATTGATAAGTCACCAGGGTAAACATTCACTCACATATTCTCGTCTACTCCCTCTGTCCCTAAATAATTGTCGTTCTCGCTTCCCGAAAAATAACATTGATTAATTTTACATAAAAATATTAATATTTATGATATATAAGTGATATCATTAGATAGTTCTTTCAATCTATTTTTTTAATAAATGTATTTGGAGATACAAATATTGCACATATTTTCTACAAATCAAGTCAAACTTGTGGCACGCACACCAAAAACGACAAATAAAAAGAGACAGAGAGAGTATGCCTCTACTTAAGAATACATAATCTAATAAAATATTTCATGTCCACTACAGAATTTGGGATGACACACATTTGCAACTAAAAGAAGGCCTTATGATGATATTGAGGATGATGACAAAAAGCAGGTCTTTAAGAAAGGCAAGAAATCTGATATGCAGCCATCAACCAAGTAACAAGTTACAACAGGTACTTCAATACTTAATATTTCATACATACATGTTAACTCAATAGAATCAATAGAACTAGCATATTTTTGCACAGCTAATTCATATTACAATTGCATATTACTGCTTGAAAGATAGAAGAGGAATGCATATAAAACTTTCTTGCCTCTACAAATTGTTTTTAACATCTATTATTTAAACACTACATTTGTTTCTTTTTTCAGATATTGGTCAGAATATCAACTTTGGTGCTTACTTCAGAACTACCTTTTGATGCTACCTATGTCACAACCAAACACACCAATATCCACACTGTTTTTGTGACGAACACACCCATATCCATACTGCTTTTGTACTGGCTCTTCTTTTGGTGTATATAATGCCACTCTTGTTATTGTGTTTCTTCAAAGTTGGGTTACGTGATAGTTCAAACATTAAATATCCCTCTTATGATATATTGACTACTTTGTCATGCTTGCAATGTATAAAAGAGCTTCTGATGGTTTAAGCATACTACATGCTTCACTGCTTTGGTAAGACCTTGTTTGTTTTCTCCATGCTATTCTATTCTACAAAAAGAATCTTGTATACATGATGTACTAAATGAAGTCTATTTGCAAAAAAAAATTTAGGGATGGGTGTAACTTTTCGCGACGAATCTAATGACGGTAATTAATTAATAATTTGCTACAATGATGCAACAGTAACCATCCTCTAATCGCGTGGTCAAAGGTCTCATTAGATTCTTTAGGGTCACTAGCACGGGGTTCTAAAGTTGTTTTTGTAAACTGGCTTTATTTGACACCGTAATTAATGGTCTAACTATCACTATTCACTAGCCCAACACAAATTAAACGAGATCTGTATAAAAAGAGATGAATAAACTCTAACTGCCAAAACAAATGGACCGGCAATGGGCCAACGCGGCAACGCTCGGTGTCTTTTTTAGTCCTTTTCTATACGCGATCTGAACCCACCCAGTACACTCCTAGCGGCTTAGCTGACACGTTCCTGCCACGGGCACATATCTCAAAGTATATTTCAAGGGTACAGATAACATCTACCGGCTACCCAGCTGCTAGAAATCTTGGTCGTGTTTGGTTAGCTGCTAAATCAGAATTACACAAAAAAAAATGAATACCCGCATGGAGTATTAAATGAAGTCTATTTGTAAAATTTTTCCAGAGATGGATGTAATTTTTTGAGACGAATCTAATGACGGTAATTAATTCATGATTTGCTACAGTGATGCTATAGTAATCATTCTCTAATTACGCAGTTAAAAACCTCATTAGATTCGTCTAGTGATTTACACGAGAATTATGGAAGTGATTTTGTAATTAAACTTTATTTAATATTTTAAATTAGTGGTCAAGGTCAAAAAAAATTTGGCGAAATTATTTAGAAGGCAAACCAAACACTGCACTTCGTTCCAAGCAAACGCACAATCCCGTGCAACTACCGTCTCTGACCACTGGGCCCCGCCACTCCACCCTCTGCCGCTCTCCGCATAAATGCATAAACTGCAGGAACGGTGCAACTGGCCACCAGCAGTTTCGAGATCTGCGCCATCCCCTCTCTTTCCCCTTCTTCCAGACCCTTCCCTCCACCTGATCACCACCTCCCACAGTCCCACGCGGCCGGCGGCGGCAGCAACTCCCACTCCTCCCAGCGGCTGCGGTGAGGCGGCTTCCCCGATCATCTGGGGTGCGGGATGCGGAAGAAGGGGAGGGCGGTGCCGGAGTGGCTCAACAGCCCGATTTGGTCCGCGCCCCCGCCGGCGCCGGCCCCGCCGGACCCCTACGGCGCCGACCTCGCCCCGCCGCTGCCCCTCAAGCCCCCTCCGACCCCGGTGTTGGACACGCCCGTGCCGCCGCCGCCTTCCTACGAGCAGGCAGTGCGGGGGCGCGAGCGAGGGGACGGGGAGGAGGAGGGCGGCGCCGGGGCGGCGGCCCTGCGGGCGCACCTGCTCGCCGACTTCAAGGCCGCGGTGCGTCGTGGGGAGGGGTTTTGGTACTGGCTTGGATTATGGCTGGGTTTTTTTTTTATGTTTGGCTGACTCCGTTGCTGTGTGTGCGTGCGTGCAGCTGTCGAAGAAGGTGGTGAACATGGGGGAGCTGCGGCGGCTGGCCTGCCTTGGCGTGCCCGACGGTGGCGCGGGCGTGCGACCGGTCGTGTGGAAGGTCCCCACTCGCAATCTCTTTCCCTTCTCTTATGCTTATGTGTTTTGTGCTCTGAGTAGACTTGGGAGTTCTCCGTTTCTCAATTGTAGTGCAGGGCTTTTGTGCTGACATTGATCCGACTTATTTGCAAATTTAGTACGACTTGGTAGTTATAGCAATATTAATGATGGAGACTGTGTACGTGAATTAGAGATCCTTTATGCACTGCTTGAGGAGTTGAGGGTCTATGATTCCAAGAGGAATTGGGCTAGTGAGGTACATAAGGAATGGAAAAAGGCTCACTGTCTAAAATGTGGTATCTTTTATTCAAAAATAGCTGACATGTGCCAAATGTCTGATTGCACTGGTTGACTTAGGACATGGAAATCGAGTTTCCTAGTGTCTAATTTCATGGTGATAGAAAAGGGACAAGGTTTGTAGTGCCTCGGATTTATATTTTCAGTTGAATCATGTTGTGGTTGCTTCTGTGAAGAGAGATGGCCCTAGAATAAAAGATATTTTTGCCCAATGTTATGCCATAACCCATCATGTGAATATCTGTTAGATGTGCTAGTCCCATAACATATTTGAATTTTTTTTGAAGCTCAAGTTTTTTAACAGCTTGAAGGACCAAATTCATGATAGTCCTTCATGTACCTACATGGACCTTTTTAGTGAAAAAAGCACTCACTCAAAATATTACACGTGGTTTGTCTTGTTAATATGATATCTTTCCTATATGTAGTTGTAAAAGCTGAGCTTTGACAGATTGTGAACATCAGGTTCATGCTCTATACATGGTCTCTCTAATAGTTTGAACTGACAAATCATGCTCTATACATGTTCTCACTGGTAGTTTGAACTGACAATATCTTGAGTAAACTAAATTATACTTTGCTATGACCTATAAACTTGCCTTATTTATGTTGGATAGGATTCGAAGTTTTTGTTATTCGTTTGTAACCTTATAACTCTACCCTGGCGGACTATATCTAATATATGTTAATCTTGTCCTAAGCATGCTAATTGGTAAATCATCTGCGTACATCTGAAATTGCTTAAGCTGTTGTTCAAATTTTAATGGTGTGGATTTAGCATGGCTTGTGTTGCACTTTACATTGACCCCAATCTTTGTACCATCTGTTGTTTTGTGAAGGGTCATGATTAAGCATGCATTCTAGGATCTTCTTTCAGTCCTCTTGTACATTTATATTATTTTTGTTATCTAGCAATGTACACGAGAAATTTATTCTACTATATTTATAGTGTGCAGCTTCTCTTAGGGTATTTGCCAACTGATCGTGGTTTATGGCCCTACGAGTTAGAAAAGAAGCGGAACCAATATAGTGCATACAAAGAAGAGTTTCTTCTAAATCCTGTAAGTTACAGTTGCCAGTCTTTAAGTATCAAACAGGGAAGATCCATCACCCCTAGTTATCTTTGTACACATTATATTAGGGCAACATCTAGAGCTGTTGTAAAAATCTGCTTGTTGTTTGTTAAGACAATAGGCGTGTTTGTTTTGTCTGGAAAAAAAATCAAGAATGTACCCAAAGTATGAAAAGTCAACTGGTAATATAAATATTTAGCAAAGATACTTAATTGAGTAACTCTCACCATATGTTTCAGTTAAAAGTTCTTTCGAACCTTAATAATAGCATAATCAAGAACCTTTTCTACTAAGTGGTTCTTTTTAGGGCACATAAATATTTGAATGTTTATATGACAGTTCTAACGGCATCCTTGTTGTGGTCAGTCAGAAAAACTACGGAGAATCGAGGAATCAAAGCTGTCCAGAAAGAAAGAAATAAATATTGAGAGGACTGGCTTGCTTCCAAGATTGAAGGTTACTAATGAAGAGCATCCTTTAAGCTCTGGTAAATCTAGCTTATGGAACCAATATTTTCAGGTACTGTTTCATATTAGCTGAGAGCGATGCTATTTGAAGAAATTAAGTTTGTATGCCTGGTTTGCAAAACCTATTGTAACTGGCTTGTTTCGTAGCACACTATGTACTTTCTGGCACAAGATTGGCTCGAATTACACAAAATAACACCAAAATGCATTGCCTTCTTTATGACGCAATTTTCCTATGCTACGAGCACTGTGTGCCTATGTGGGTTTGTGTTTCTCCCAATTTTCACATGAAGCTCTGCTTTCAGGCTCCCTTTATTTGGATTTATTGCTGAATTTCTACGTGTTCGAAACTTGGAATGCCCAGGACTTATGTCAGGAGATTTCTGTTATCATTGTTTTCTTTGTCTGAATGTGAATTGGAGTGTGTGAGATGTGTATTTACCCTCCTGATAATCTATCATAGTGCAATACCAATCAATATCTTGTACCTGTTCGGTCTTTTTGATCATGTCATTAGACACTACTACGACTAACATGGTGGTTTCGGCTGTCAAGCTTCGGAGTTGTATACTTCGGCTGAACCAATCTTCTTTTTTTTTTGCCCTTTTGGTTTTATCAAGAACAAGAAGTATAATGAAAGCTAAGAGGAAAGAGCATGGAAAAGTTGTTCTTCTGACTTTTATTCTGCTCAAGGCTATCTTACTTGTACAGTTGATGTCCACTAAACAGTTTTATTTTGCTGCATGAATATGAAATGGATGTACAAAAAGTTTTTCTTTCATCATTTAGTTGCTCATCTTCTAAACACATGTTTCAGGAGTCAGAGATATTAGAACAAATAGATCGAGATGTAAAGAGAACACATCCGGATCTGCCATTTTTCTCTGCTAAGTCGAACCAGGTTGGCATTCAGTTTTTACGGTGTTCTTATTGTTGCCTATTCTACCAATAGGAACATATTGTTTGTACTGATCATTTGAACTCCTATCAGGAATCTCTGAGGCGTATTCTGATTATCTTTTCAAAATTGAACCCCAGCATAAGATACGTGCAAGGAATGAATGAAGTTTTGGCACCTCTATTCTACGTATTCAAGAATGACCCTGACCCAAGCAGCTCAGTAAGTCTTCAGCCATTAATTATTTTTTTCCATGATTGTCCACTAGGTCTAGGTCCCTAGATATTGATATCACCCTGTACCTCCTTGGCTAGATAGAGACCATAATATTTATTAATCTGTTCATTTTTATGTATTACTCAGAATTATTCTGTTGATTATTGGTGTCACATGGTATTCATCAACTGAATTACCCATTTTTGGAAATGTAGGCTTCAGCTGAAGCAGACACATACTTTTGCTTTGTTGAGTTGCTGAGTGGTTTTAGAGACAATTATTGCAAGCATCTTGACAATAGCAGTGTTGGTATTCGATCTACACTGTCAAAGCTGTCCCAACTCTTGAAGCGACATGATGAAGAGCTATGGCGTCACATGGAGGTTACTACCAAGGTAGGCGATTTCAGTACTAGATTTCTGGTGCTATCTGTCAAGAATTATGAATTTCTTGATTTTGCAGAGATGAGAATTATCTGGTGCAATTTTTTTCATAATTAATCTTCTTTCATACTGAGAAATCGCATTTGTAATTGCATCAATACAGCTTTGCTATACTATTCTTATGTTTTTATCCATAGCTGAATTATACTTCTCACTATCAATGATGTCAGGTCTTATCCACTGAACAGAAATAGCAGAAACTGAATGAGATAAAGTGGGTATACAGTTTGTATTGACATAAATCACTAAGTTTATATTTGTGCAACACATCTTACAGATTCCTAGTATTCTGGGTTTCAATTAAATGATAAGACTGAATATTCATCATAACAGAATATCTTATTTGTAGTTGCTGGTTATAGATGGTGGATCTTTCCCTTGGATAATTGCTTAGGTCAAATGTGCAATATGCATATTACAAAAGGTACATAGTAATTGTGTTGCTAACTGTAAAATACACTGGTGTTTTGCAACTGTTGGGTACAGAGGTTCTTGCATCCATGGCAACTATACACACTAAAAAACATCCAAAGGATAATACCTGACATGTCTTATTTTTCTCCAGTTGCATTGTTGGTGTTGATACCAATTTGCTTTAGCATATCAAGATTGATAATAGTTCGTTGTTCAATGTATAGGTGTACCCACAATATTATGCATTTAGATGGATCACGTTGCTGTTGACAATGGAGTTCAGTTTCAATGTATGTATACATATTTGGGATGCTCTCTTGGGCGATCCGGAAGGCCCACCGGTATGTTACCACCTCCAAACTATATTTGTGCTCATTTTCCCAGCAGAGTTCAGGGCTAATCCTTTGCATGCTCTCATGCAGGACACATTGATGAGGGTATGCTGTGCCATGCTCATCCTAGTCCGGAAGCGGCTGTTGGCTGGAGACTTCACTGCCAATATCCAGTTGCTGCAGCATTACCCAGCTACTAACATCGATCATCTCCTCCACATCGCCAACCGATTGAGAGGGACAGTTGCTAGCTAGTGGTTCAATGTCTTTCCTGCATATCTGTATTTCAGTTTTGCCCTTGTTGGTAGCTTGAACATATATGTGTTCCTAGAGTGGCGTTTGGCATTGCCTTTATGTTCTGTTTCGCCCTTTTTTGGTGTGGCCGGCCAGAATTCCGAGTAGCAATTATGTTTTAGTATACAGCGAAAACACTCCTGGGCTCCTTTCCAGCTTTCAGTACAGTAAAGGAATGATTGTATTCCACCCATGTGAAGATACGTGCTGCTTGATAGGTTTCCGCTGTAGTAAAAAAAACAGTGCTATCTTTTGCAGTGCATTTTTTAATATTTTAAGAATTGGAATGTGTAGAAAAGCTTGATCGAATAGTGATTGCTGTGACGAATTGTTTATCTTGTTGCCGTCAGTCAACTTAATTATGGAAATAACTGGTTTTAGATGTCCGCCACAAATGTCCACTTGCTTCTCTATTTCTCGGTTGTAACATTTTTGCGATCTTACTCTCTCTTGGTGCCGTCTCACCAGTTGATGTCTCTTAGACAAAGCTTTAGTATTATATATTAGCGGCTTTGATCGTGAGGTGGGCTTCTTTTCTTGTATTCAAACTTCCCTCAAAAATCTTCATGGATTTTGCTCGAATTCCTTTTTGAGTATCAGCCCAAAATACTGAATTCAAAGCTTCTTCGGACGTTCAGTTAGCTCTTCAAAACATTATTAGTGCCCCTCTAGCCTGCTATTTAAAACATTGGTTTAAATGCCTTTCCAACACTTTATTGGATCTTATGTGGTAATCAAAGTATTCTCCATACTTCCCTTTACACTCTAATATATTCACTTTTCAATTATTAACAAAAGTTTGTTTAAACTCGAGCCATATGTCAGCCCTCATCACTGTTATTAGCCCACTTCAAAATCAGCAATCTGACCTTGTTTTGTCATTTGAGTTCCAATTCCAATACTCCAAGTTTTGATCCAAACTTTCTTCCATGTTGTAGTACAAGGTCTACACTACAACTTTTATTCCAGCCAAAATTTCACTATTTAAGTAGAATTCAAATCTGAAGCTTCCAAAAATGGCTAATCAACCACCACTCAAACCATTTCACATTTATCCAAATTCAAATCTTCTGAATAGGATCTGAATTTTTTTTTTCAGTCTTTCAACTTCCTTATGATCTCTACCACTAATTCACATCTATTTTACACACTTGCCATTTTTAACTCTTTAAATTCCCATTTTTTATGAATTTTTCTCAAATTTGACCGGACCTTATCATCACATAATAATGGTTAAAACTTTAGCATGGCCATTAGGGTTTAATCTATTTTCAAATTAATTGGGTTTCACTGCTACGAGCTTATAAGAGTGAGGCAAAGCTTTTAGGGTAGCCTATGATCCTAGTTCAGCACCTGTGGGGCCGACTGTCATAACCTGAGCCTCGGTGCCCGGTCATTGCCAATGAGACCCGGCGCTGAGAAACCAAGGGTGCCAGGAGGTGCACAAAGCGAGTCTGGAAGCTAGCTAGGCAAGTCCGTTAGCTGGAGATCTCGTCCTCGACTAAATCCACAACCGCCCCGGTTCAGAACACGTGACCGTGTTCACAGGGTTGTTGCAGTTTTGTTGGAGTGTTGGGTTCGATCTGGTTGGGTTCGACCCGGTTTAGAGATGTTTGGATGGAGGTTGGAGGTGAGTTAGGTTCGACCTTTGGAGAATATATCGTGGAGATGCGGGTTGGATCCGTCCGCCAAAAAAAGACGGACAGAGCCGCTCCCGCGGGTTGGCGCACGTCACGCTAACGCACGCGCACGTCCGTCGACTCTGTCATCTTCCATCGCGCCAGCTCCGTCCTCGCGAGTCCCGCGCCGCCCGCCTCGCCTCCCGCAGCGGCCAAGCGCGTCGGCGGCGCCCGCAGAGGCGGCGGCGGCCTCGTCCTGCACAGATCTACCGGCGGCTGACCCGTAGCGGAGGTCGGCGGCCTCGGCCCGCACGGATATGCCGGCGGCCCGGCCTGCGGCGGTGGTGGCGCGCGCGGATCTGCCGGCGGCGGCCCGGCCCGACGCACGGATCCGCTTCAGGCGAGGACGAGCGCATGTCCGGTCCTCGCGGCGGCTCGCACCCGCTGGCGAGCCTGCGGTGGAGCTCGTCCGCGGCGGCGGAGTTTCTATGCCTGCCGACGCAGCTGGAGGAAAAAGAAAGGAGGAAATGGAGAGAGAGAGGAGAATGACACGTGGGACCCACTAACGGAGTTAATCTGTCATCCATTTCATATCCCAATTTCTCCGACCAAACAAAGATTAAGGGTTGAAGCCAACACATCCCAATAAAGCCAACCAAACATGAGGAGGGTTGGAGTCATTCCTAAAACCTGGGTTGGAGCCACTCCAACCCACCCAACCCGCAACCAAACAGACGGATAGAGAGGAGGCAGCAACGAGGTGTGTGGGAAATGTTTTCCCGAGTGTTTTCGAAAATAGTTTAAGGTTTTAAAAATTAGTTTTCATTCACTTAATTTAATTTCTTATAAATAATATAAATATCTAAAAATTGTGACCAATTTTATTAGGTTTAGTGATTTTCCTTTATGCATTAAAATATAAATCTCATGTAAAAATGGGATTATAAAATATAAATATAATTTTATTAGGTTAATTATAAAGATGGATATTTATTTATTTCCTTATTGGATTTAAATAAATATTTATTTCTTTACTTCATGTAATAATTAAATTTGGATATTACATGATGAATTAAATAATGATGATTAAAAATAATTATACAAGAAAATATGATTTCCTACTGTAAAATAATTTTGATAAATCCTAATAATTGATCAAATACCGTTTATTAGAATTAACTAGGGGAAAATGCATTAGTGTTTCTATAAGAGTAGTTTATGTTTGGATTGAAACTTTATAATAGGGGAAAGCTGTAAATCAATTTTCCAATTTTTTTGCATTTACTAATTCTGCACGTGCATCACGACCTAAGCTTGTCTTCGGAGGTCCTGCTAGGTGAAGAGGTGAAAAGGTCCTCCTTCGAGACCACTAACCCTGGAATAACTCTAGGCAAGCACTGGAGCATCAAAACCTAATATTTTTAGTGTCATTATTTTATGTGATGCATTAAGTCTAGAAATTGCTTGAAAATCCTTACTTGATGCTTGATTACCTTCCTTGACATAAGGACATCTTTGCCACCTACTCAGAAGTATAACAACTAAAATTAATGGCTTAGTTGCTTAGCGCATCACTAAGTGTATCTTGTTGCCAACTAAGAGACCCCATGGTTGATCATAAGATTGAATTGAGGACTTGTTAGATTCAAGAATCGGTCATTGAGGTTCAGATCAGAAGAGCAGTTCTAAGTTTAGCCTCTCTTCCAAGGCTCAAAATATATGGAGCTATGGCATGTTTACACATTGGTCAAGCCTTGAAAGTACTGATTGCATCCAGGCATACGGAACCAGTAAACCTGAAACTCATATTGGCATCAGGCCTGATGGGGGTTCCCATATAGAGGTGCAAGCTCGGGTTGGGTAACTGTGGTTCAAATTCCTAGGGCCCTGGGATGAACAGTTGTCGTGTGTGCCTTACGGACCCAGAATGTCGTGTGGTTAGGTTATCTCCTTCAGGAATTAGAATTGGTGACCGCCACACTTCTCGATTATGAATACCGCTTTATCACATTTGAGTATCATAGGGTATAATGACTATCAATTATGAAATGATCCTGTTGACACCGTTTTTTGGCACGTGTCAAAGGATTGGTGAAGGAAAGGGGTACCGGGTTGGAAAATGGCGATGTGCGTGGCAGGATCGGTCGTGATTTGGTACTGTTCTGATATATTGGCGCTTATGGATAGATTTAGTACGAAGAGGTCTCGGTTTGGAAGGTGTTGTTTTGTTTATTAGGATAGTTTTGTTGCTTTAGATAGAATCATGCTTTTGCCATGATCGGCTAGTACTGTAATAGCGTGGGGTATAAATATGAGCCCCCCCGACTATTGTAAAGATGGATACACATCCAACAAACACAAATTTACTCTACTTGCAATTTACTTTCTCGTCGGCAGCTTCGCCATCTTTTTCTTTTCTGCGAGTTCTTTCAAGCTGATCAAGGACGCCTCATATTCGAGCGACTTGATTTGCTGGTAAGTTTTCGTTTACCGAATAAATCTGGGCTTTAGCTTCCGGGCGCATCGCTGTGGCTTCGTTCAGATCTATTCAAAATTTATCAAATTTATCTAAGCTTTGATCTCGGGCGTATCGCTGTTTTCTCGTTTAGATTCATTCACAAACTACCCGGCTTAGTGATTTATTTAATCGGCTGTAAGCTCCTTGTTTATCACGATAAACCTTGTAAAGCCGATTAGATTGATCATAAGCTTAGCTTTGTCCAGATCCATATATTTGTGGGTGTGTACACTGCTATCTGGCACGTGTCGGCTTTAGATCTAGCCATCTAGTTGCTTATCGGCATCGGCAGTTCATTGCCGATCCCTTGTAGATCGCTTTATTACACGCTCACCATATCCGATCTATTGTCGTCTTCTGTATCGGCAGGGCCTTGCCGATACCCCGCGTAAGAGTGATTCAGAAATCCAGCCAATACACTCTTGAATTTGACGGTTTGCTGTTCCCTTGTCAATTTACATGTCAAATTGACTGGCACGTCTTGGTTCAAATCAAGTGCAGTTCGGGCTTGGCGTACGGGGCTCCTGGGCTTGGTGTGTGATCATCTCGCGTCAACACATCTTTTGGCACACCCGGTGGGATAAGAAACATCAAGATGTCAACTGATGGGAAAGCAGAGGTTTCTGAGCATAACCAGATCCCGGTCGACAAGGATAAGCTGAAGGAAGAACAAAAGGCAGAACTCCAGGCGATTGTAGAAGCTTTTGAGCGGCAGTGCCTCTTATCCTACAGTACCAACAGGAGTGGAGAAGTAATCAAAAAGTACAATTTTCCTACTCTTCCACCCTACAATGAGTCACAGAAGGAGGACAATATGATACATCAGATGAATCAGGCGATCGGACACGCTTTCGTGAATTATGCTCCGATCATGGCTAACTATGTCCACAATGCTGTGCTCAAGATGCTGCAAGATAGGGGGACACCTGGCTTTGTGGGACCGGCCTATCAATTGGCCAGTCAGATGGTTTTTTCTCCTACTGGATCGGCTACTAGGACATCACAGATTCATCCTCAAGCTCAGGCAGATGAGGGTGTCATAGATGCACAGCCGATTAGTACTGTGGCGTCAACTCAGTTTCCTCCGGTGTATACTAATTCCACGCCAATGGCTACATATGCACAAGGAAGCTTTATGTCAGGATACCCAACTAGTTGGGATCCTACTACTGGACTTGGTATGCCTCCAGACTACATGATTCCATCTCCAACAGGGCAACCAAGTACATCGGCTTCTCAGCCGATGAATCAGCAGGTCAATGTGTCGGCTTCGCAGCCGACCCAGCCTCAAGATACCGTACCGGCTTCACAACCGTCGGTTACACCTGCATCAGTACCTTCGCCAGCAAGCCCAAGCAACATGTCGGCTCCATGGCCGACGCCTCAACAACAGAATCTGGCAATGATACTGCAACCCAAGTCTCCTACAGAAGTCCTGGCAAACAGGATTCCCCATGCCAATGGACTCACCTGGGTTTTCCTTGATCTTGCGACTGGTTTTGTACGTCATGTGAATGTGCCTTCTGTGGCGCAACAGCAGCCTAGTCAGAGGGCAACACAGAGCAGTCATGGTAATGAATTGGTGCTCTACCAATCGCCATCCAATCAACCCCCTCAGCTAGTCACACATACTGCATCGGCTGCTCAGCCGATGACCACACCGAATGTCCAGCCAGCATCGGTAGCTTTGACGATGACTCCACCAACACCACAGGCAGCATCAACTGGTGGTCAACAGATTGACTGGGCGTCCAAGATTGCTGAGGTGATGAGAGATCAGTTTGGTTTGAAGCCAAAGCAGCAGAACCTAATGTACAGAACTCCGTATCCAGCTGCTTATGATCATTTGCCATTGCCCCACAAGTACAAGCTTCCAGATTTCACCAAGTTTTCTGGGCAGGGGGATGTCTCCAAAGTGGAACACATCAACAGATTCATCATACAGTGTAGAGAAGTGGCTCAGAATGACGCATTGAAGGTGCGTTTGTTCTCCATATCTTTGTCTGGATCGGCCTTTACGTGGTTTAAGACATTGCCAGCAAACTCCATAATATTTTGGGCTGATCTGGAGAAACAGTTCCACCAGTTCTTCTACTCTAGTATAGAAGAGATGAAACTAACCGATTTGACCAGCTTGAGGCAAAGGAATGATGAATCGGTCGTTGCCTTCATTCAGAGGTTCAGAGATGTTAAGAACCGGTGCTTTAGTCTAGTTCTATCTGATCAACAGCTTGCAGAGGTTGCTTTCCAAGGACTCTTGCCACACATCAAGAAGAAGTATGCTTTCTAGGAGTTCTAAAGCATCAGTCAGATGGCTAACAGGATGACAGGGGAGGCCAGACCGTATGAGCAGAAAAGAAGCAATTTCTAGAAAAAAGTCAATTTCGTTGACTACTCAGACACTTTTGATTCAGATGATGACCAGATGGTGGGGTCGGCTGAATGGGTCTAGAATAACAAAAAGTCAATTTCATGTCCTTTTGATAACAAAGAACCTGAGAAGTATGGGTTTGATATCACCAATGCTGATAAGATCTTCGACTTGTTGCTGTCAGAGGGGCAGATTAAGCTGATATCGTATCATATGATCCCGACGGATCAAGAATTGAAGAATATCAAGTACTGCAAGTGGCACAATGCAACATCTCATGATACAAACGAATGCAAAGTGTTTCGTCAGCAGATATAATCGGCTATAGAACAGGATAGGCTCAGCTTTGAGACACTCAAAAAGCCGATGAAGATTGATGGGCATCTGTTTCCAGCAAACATGGTAGATGTTGGAAAAAAAGGGAAACACTTTGCAAACAAAGATGCTCACTTCACAATCAGCCAAGGAATCTGGGGCTGTTGATCCCAAAGCTCAGATAACGGCTGATGAAGCTAAGGGTAAGGAGCCGCAACAGAAAGAGGAATCAGCGGCGCCAAAGAAGAAGGTCACGTCTCAGATGTTGCTGAACAAATTCCAACGTGATCAAGAAAGGAGACAGTACAGAGAAGAGTTTGCACAATGACATGAAGGGCACTGGTGTAAGGATCACCGGGGTGTCCGACCCTAGAGGGGGAGGGGGTGAATAGGGTCGCTAATCGCTTTTCTATCCTAGGGCTCAATCTAATTGCATAAGATAAACCTAACACGTCCTACACATGCTAGTTATGACTAAGGTTTATCTATGCTACCCTCTACTTACCCCAAAAGACTTGCAACCTATAGTCAATCCTAATCAAACTAACTAGGAAAGTAAAGGTAAGCAAGAAAGAGTAAATGCGGAAACGTAATGCGGTAAGTAAAGCGGTAAGGGAGAGGATATGCAAACTCCCGTGAAGACACCAAGACACACGATTTAACGTGGTTCGGTTAGGACACCAAAGTCCCTCCCTACGTCCACGGCCACTTGCTCACAAAGAACAAGTGTGATACCGAGTCTCTTCGCTTGATCACCGTCTTGCCACGCCTCCAAGGCTCCCGACAAGCAAAGGCTAAGTGACACCAAGTCACAAAGACGAGGTCACCGCCACCGTCTATCTCGAAGCGTCACCACGGCACCGTCTTCACTATCTTGGAGCTTTAACACCAAGTAGGGGCCTCCTTCCCCGCACAAAGTGTCGTTGCCACTCCACACCAAGTCGGAGGGTCACACGACGAGTACACAAGTTGCTTGCCGCAGCAAGACTTTCTCTCAAGCTAGTTCTCTCAAGAACTAAGCCTAAACAAGCACTAAGCACTCTCACAAGTGTGCTTAAGCCTATATGATGTACAATGAAGCTCTATGGTGGTTGGAGATGATCTTTAGCTCTTGTATACTTCCTTGAACTCCAGCACACTCAAATGGTGCGGCCTTGGGGGTATATATAGGCAGCACAAGCAAATATAGCCGTTGGAGAAAAGCTGCCAGAAATGTGCTTAACACCGGTTAATCCGATGCTCCCCAAATTGCCATCGTCGGTTTAACCGGTGATACTAAACTGCCCACTAAAAACTAGCCGTTATGTGTACGGGCAATCAACCGACGCAATCGACCGGTGTATGTAATGTTAGCGTCGGTTTAACCGGTGAGTGCAACTGTCCTCTGATCCTTGAAAAACAAACTCTCTGGACAACTGCACCGATGCCATTAACCGGTGCATCATCGGTTCATCCGATGTATGCATTTTCCTTGGTCTGCTTCTGCCATTGCACCGACGTATTCAAACTTCCTATCATCGGTTCATCCGGTGCCAAACCCTAGCCCGCAGGCCATCTCTGTCATTGCACCGATGAGTACATTTTGCCTTACGTCGGTTCATCCGGTGATACTAAAACTCCCAGACGTGCTCAAGTCAATGCACCGACGTGTGTAATTTGCTTTAGCGGAACCCCCGTAGGGGCGGCCCTTCGGGCCTAGCTTCGCCTCTCTTCTCTTTGTCATCACTTGAACCTAAAAGCCTGAGTATATCATCTAAGCAAACACATTAGTTCAAGTGTTGCGTGTGTCATCAATCGCCAAAACATTATATTGAAATATGGCATGAGAGGCCATTTTCGCTACAACTGGAGATGTCCTTTCTTTGTGTACTGTTGGGAGGAAGGCTTGACTCTGTCGACAGTGGATAACTGTCCAGAGTGCAATGGTTTCTACCGTGAAGACCGATCGCACAAGAAGCCACGTTTCGATCAGAGGCCTCGAGGGCCGATCATCAGAGAGAGAGATGATCGCAGACGCATCTCTATACATGATCGGCTGGGGGCAGGGTTTCGGTACATGATCGGCTGGGGGGCAGGACCATGCTACGTGATTCTACAGGAGGAAGGATTTCTGCCGATGAGCGAGTTGAACAAGCTGTTGTTGCTCAGGTTCCAGATGAGTACCCATATCGCAGGGATCCAGAGAGAGAGCCTGTTCATGATAACATTGATCGGCCTCGATGGTGCCCTAGAGGTTTAACCAGATCGCAAAAGAGACGAGTTCAGAGGTTGCGTCAGACAGAGGCACTGGAGGAGGAAAGAGAAGAGGCTCCTAGGAGAAGGGTCAGATCAGAGGTTTGGCGTGTCAAGCCAAAGGCCGATGATGAACAGCAATCGGGATCATCGGCTGCACCCGTTAATATGGTCTTCATGCTACCTAGTGAGTTCATGGCTCCGGATAATGATTGTGAGGAGCAGGATTTGGAAGAAGCTATGGCTCAACTAAATTTGGAACCTATACCAGCTACTTTTGAGAAACCAGAAGATGAAAAGCGTAAACATCTTAAAGCTATGTTCTTGAAAGGATTTGTTGATGGTACACCTGTTACAAAGATGCTTGTAGATGGAGGAGCAGCAGTGAATATAATGTCATATGCCATGTTACGCAAGCTTGAAAAGGGTAGTGAAGACCTGACCAAGACGGATATGATGCTCAAAGATTTTGAGGGAGTCATATCTCTGGCGGTGGAAGCATTGTATGTTGATTTGACCATCGGCAGTAAGACTCTCCCTACTGCTTTCTTCGTCATTAATGGGAAGGGGTCATACAGCTTGCTGTTGGGGAGAGATTGGATTCATGCTAATTGTTGCATACCATCTACTGTGCATCAATGTCTTATATAATGGATCGGCGATGTTGTTGAAGTTGTTGCTGCCGATTCGTCATTCAGTATTGCATCGGCGGAAACCTGTGAACAAAGCTATGAAAGAGTGAAATGTTTTTCTAGTCAAGCATGGGAGACAGAATTCCTGAAGATTGCCGATTATGAGATGTCATCAAGTTCAGCAACTGGATCTATAGATGAATCTTGAGTGGCATTGCAAAAGCTGATAATTTGAGCATTGGCTAAGTTTGGTATAGCCGACATAACAGATGTCGCCTTTAGAACAAAAAATGCAAGAGAAAGCTAATAGTGTTTTGATAACATTGGCTATTAATGGCCGATATAATTTTGTATCGACCTTAGGGCAATAAAATCTGAAAGGAAAAGGATGTATTGGATAGACAAGGGTTGTAAGTTAAACATTGTTTACAATACATCAGATTGGAGTTTTTCCACCACGACAAGAACAAGTAGCAGTTTACAAGGATCCAAGGGTATTCTGGATCACGGAAATCGCACGCAGGCGAATGTCATCAGCGTCTTGGATCTCTTTAATGTCAGCCTCGGCAGAACCTGGTACTGTTTTGATGCTTTTATGGAGTTGATAGGTCTAGCGAGCTTGTTCTTGTTTCTCTGCCTCAAGTTGCTGAAGAGCCGTTGGAAGCTAGGTTAGTTTGTTGTCCACATCGGCGATTTCTTGATTTACTTGTTCCAGTTCATTGATGAGGCGCTCCCGTTTGGCTTCCAAGTCTCTCTTAGATTGTTCCATACCTGCCTTGGACTGAGTCAAAGAGACAATCTTCCTGCGGGTTGTTTCCACCAGATTCTTCAGGTCATCTCTTTCTTTGATCGTTTGCTCTTGGTGAAGCCGATCAAAGAGACGCTTCTGGGCTTTGAGTACTGTGATCTGGTGGCACTCAATGTAAGCAGCGGGATGCAGTGCTTCCTCAAGAGATTCAGAGAGAGTGCCCTTCAGAGACTTCAGGATGGTGCGAATCGGCTCAGCATCTTGCACCAGTTGGCCAATGTCTTGATTCAACAACTTTAGAATTTCCTGGAGTTTGGCCTTGGTTTCTTCAGATAGTGGAGCCAATTCTGCTGATGATGCGGCTTCATCCTCTGCACCGATGGTCCCAAGTTGAAAAGAAAACAGACTGTTGTCTGGACTGTCTTGTGCCTGATCAAGGAAGAGGAAATGTTAATTGAGTATTGCCCTTCTAAATTTCTGGAAAAATGAAAAAGTCTTACTTGTATCAGAGGAACTTCATCGATGACCAATGCAGAAGAGGATGCAAGTAGCAATGCTGGGACACCAGAATCAGGAAGAGCATCTTGAGGGATAACTAATGATTCATGCACGACAGTTGATATTTGCTGGATAGAGAAACCAATGTCAGATGTAAGGTTCAATCAGAAGAAGAAAATGGTTATGTTACCTGAACTGGTGAGGCAGTTGTTCTAGCTCTTTTGGAGGGCAGACGTTGAATCTGGTTTGAAAATACAAATGTCAGATGAATACTGGAGAATGGTGGATGGACGAGTAAAATACCTGAACTATTGGAGATGTTTGAGAAGCAGTTTCTTGGATGTCTTCCTCGTCTGTATCTTCGGCAGCTATATCTTAAAATGCCGAACAATGTGATCAGTAAGGGATGCATTATAGTCAGTAAAGGAAATAAAAGTTGTTTATTACCTTCTGAGCGAGGAGTAGCATCTGTTGGAGTATCGGCATTTGGCGCCGACGCAATGATCAAGACCTGACTAGAAGAGTCGTGGGTCTTCTGAGCTGTTTTCTTAGTCCTGGTCATCTTGTGTTTTTTGCCAGCAGCGACATCGGCAAGGGTTGGTGCATCATAGCCGATGAGAGGATGGTTTGTTGGTGGGGAATATTTGATCGGCTGCCCGCTTCTGCTGACCGTTGGAGGTGGGGTACTGTCAACCTGTTGCAAGTATTTGTCAGAATATAAAGGAGCAATATGAAAAGGGAGATGCAACGAAAGGAATTTTTGTGCGTACCTCATCATCAGCACCTTGGTAGTCTTCGTCCAAGGCAATGCAGTAAACCTTTAATGATCCACAGAAGAGATGTTCTTACCACTCTGACCACCATTGTGTGAAGGGTATGGTAGTAAGAGGTGCTACTTGCCAATCGGCTAGTTGTGTCATATCAATGACAGGTTCCAAACTTTTCAGCCGATTGTATGCAAGAGCATTGCCGATTGGGTTCATTGCCTCAACTTTATCGGCAAAATAAGAGAGAGGCGGTACTTGGACAAATCCCAGTTGCCTGGCTACACCTGATGGGTAGCAGAACTCATAACCGATAGCACTCTTTCCAGAGGTGAAGTTGGCAGGCAGGATTCTTGGGGATATGGCCTCTCTCATGATGTATGTGGCTTCTTCGTCATCTCTCCAGGAATCAAGATTGAACTTGAAGGGGTTTCATATTCCTTGTTATCGTCGTGGTATGCAAACCAGATGGTGGAATTCTCGGTGAAGCCACTGGAAAAACATTTGAAGAAGTCAGTTTTGCCAAAGACATTGGGGTCATTGGCAATCATGATAGCAGCTTCACCAAAGGAAGTGCAACGATGAGTAATTGGATTTTCCTCTTCACCAAAGTCTTCTGATGGAAAGGACATTTCTGACACTCTGATGCCCATGGTTTTATGCATATACATATTTAGCCATAATTGTATGAACCACCATGGACCACCCAGATTAGAGATTGGTTGATCGGCCCTAAGTTTGGCCGATACTTGGTGGAGAAGATGATAAACTGATCCAAGAAGATATTTACCAAGCGGTACTGGGTTTCCACTAGCCAGAGTTTTAGCCATCTTCAAGGTATTGTTGGTTGGGCCTGCTGTTTTGCCACAAAAGATGATTTTTTTCCAACCACATGTTGAGGAAAACGGTGTGTTCCCTGACTATCACAGAACCAGTTTTCATGTTCTCGGTGACATAACTGCTCCAACCACCGATGGTTCTGGTCTTTATCTTGAAGGAAGCTTGGTCCAAGAAATTAAAGGATCGGTCGGGAGCAGTGATATTTAGACCAGTTAACATCATGACATCTAGTAAGGTTGGAGTCATTGGGCCATGACCAAACAAGAAGGCATTGATGACGTCAGACCAGAAATAGGAGGCCGATGCGAGCATCAGCTCATTCTTGACCATTTCAGATAAAGAAAGGTTCAGGCATTGACTAATGTCATATTGCTCCCAATCAGCCCGATAAACTCTCGCTACTCTACGGAACCAATTCCTCCATCCTGGGGTGACACTCGGCCAAGATCTAAAAGCAAGGGACCAATTTGAGGTCATATTTGAAACCTTAAGGGGGATTCTGCTAGTTTCCAGGTTGATTATATTGGTTGGATCTGGAATGACCATGGGGCCTAGACAGACCATGCTGGGTTGCTCGGACAGAGGGATGAAGAACGAGTTCCTAAGGGCCTAGAAATAATGGCGGAAAAGGGGAAAATTAAGAACAGTCGCAAATCCCAGATTGAAATAGCAGCACAAAAGAGGATGGGAGTTATTGTACCTGAGGAATTTCGGAAATGGAAGCCATTTGCAGAACCTGGGAGAAGCTTCTTGCGGTCGAAGAGGATGCACTGAAATCCGGAGGCAGCGGAGCAGATGAGTTTTTGAACAAGGGAAAAGATGGCCTGAGTGCAGGAAGTGTAGAAGAGGAGGGGGAAGTATGCTGACGTATTTATAAGGTGACCCCACCTCAGAAATCGGGATTCTGGATTGGTGAGCCGTTTCATTAGAACGGCACGGAGCGCTTTTGAGGCAACCGTTTAAAGGAAATAATTATGATTGAGAAATAATTTCGGAGTAAAAGGATATTTCACTCCGAAACTGGGGGCATGTGTTGACACCGTTTTTTGGCACGTGTCAAAGGATTGGTGAAGGAAAGGGGTACCGGGTTGGAAGATGGCGATGTGCGTGGCAGGATCAGTCGTGATTTGGTACCGTTCTGATATATTGGCGCTTATGGATAGATTTGGTACGAAGAGGTCTTGGTTTGGAAGGTGTCGTTTTGTTTATTAGGATAGTTTTTTTGCTTTAGATAGAATCATGCTTTTGCCGTGATCGGCTAGTACTGTGTTAGCGTGGGGTATAAATATGAGCTCCCCGGCTATTGTGAAAATGGATACACATCCAACAAACACAAATTTACTCTACTTGAAATTTACTTTCTCGTCGGCGGCTTCGCCATCTTTTCCTTTTCCACGAGTTCTTTCAAGCTGATCAAGGACGCCTCACATTCGAGTGACTTGATTTGCTGGTAAGTTTTCGTTTACCGAATAAATCTGGGCTTTAACTTCCGGGCGCATCGTTGTGGCTTCGTTCAGATCTATTCAAAATTTATCGAATTTATCTAAGCTTTGATCTCGGGCGCATCGCTGTTTTCTCGTTTAGATTCATTCACAAACTACCCGGCTTAGTGATTTATTTAATCGGCTGTAAGCTACTTGTTTATCACGATAAACCTTGTAAAGCCGATTAGATTGATCATAAGCTTAGCTTTGTCCAGATCCATATATTCGTGGGTTTGTACATTGTTATCTGGCACGTGTCGGCTTTAGATCTAGCCGTCTAGTTGTTTATCGGCATTGGCAGTTCATTGCCGATCCCTTGTAGATCGTTTTTATTACACGCTCACCGCACCCGATCTATTGTCGTCTTCTGTATCGGCAGGGCCTTGCCGATACCCCGCATAAGAGTGATTCGGAAATCTAGCCGATACACTCTTTAATTTGACAGTTTGCTGTTCCCTTGTCAATTTACAGGTCAAATTGACAGGCACGCCTTGGTTCGAATCAAGTGCAGTCCGGGCTTGGCGTATGGGGCTCCTGGGCTTGGTGTGTGATCATCTCGCGTCAACAGATCCATAAAACATGATTGTGATGAATCAAGTAGAGTTTTACTTGAGGTTTGTTCATTGATGATTTGTTGAATATAATGAATAGTCATTGCATAAATTGGAAAAAATGTAAGGATCCACATATCGTAGGATTTGCTATTTCTCAAAAAGTTCAACTTCATACACTGAAAGGCCTTGCATATACTTGAGGTATTTCTATATATGCTGGTTAGATGGGTCAGTGTTGCTGAGTACTTTTGTACTCAGTATTTTAGTAGTTGTTGCAGCAGATGCAACCAGTGAAGCCCAGTGAAGGACAACGTAAGAACAAGAATATATGTTGAGCCCATGTGTTGCTTGGGTTGGTTTTCATTATACTTAAGACCTGAATAACTTGTACCCTAAGATTGTAGTGTTTGCAAAAAGAATTCCTAGTACCAGCGTGCATGCACTTATGTTTTTTGCACCTCTGATTAATTATATAAAAAAGCTATGTGTAATGTCTGTTGTTCCATCATGCAACTGGACGTTATATTGTCCAGATACATAACCAGAATTTCGTTGATGGAGGGAGTACATGGTTAATGAGATAGATGATGAGACAGATGGGTCTACACCTTTTCAGGAGCGTTGATCTGAAACAAAAATTATTATGCTTAGATATAGTAGTTAAAATTCGAGAACAGAATGGAAAGTATTAGATCGGCTTAACTAATCTTCTACTACCGAAAAAAAATGAAATTTCTCGAATAAATCCGCTGCCCACGTGAGTGTGCTCACGCTAAAAAAAAAGGCATCCCCGCTCTCCCGCCTTCCCCTGCACGCCTTTCGTCGACGGTTACTCCACCTTTGCGCGTCGCCGAGCGCCCCTCCTACGTCATCTCTCCTCGGCTTCGCCGAGCACGCCGCCGGCCCGCCGGAGATCCGGAGCGGCGGCCCTTCACTTGGGACACGGCGAGCTAGCGCGCACGCCGAGGTCGTCACCCACACTCATTTAGGCCGTCCCTCCTTGCAATTTAGGTAGTTGTATAGTACAATATCATATGTGGACCCACTTCATTGTTGTCTTACCTATCCTGCATGACCATTGGAATTAAACTGATCCAAAAAATAAGTCTTTAATTTCTTTTTGTGTGCGTGCAGGATATTCTAGATTTCGGGAGCACCGTTCTGAGGTAACCGTACTACATCTAAGTTTATTGTGAGTTCGTTGGCCTGTAGTTTTGCAGCTGCTCATTATCTGTAAACAAGCTTGACGCCAACACGTCTGAATATTTTTGTATGCTGCCCGACTGTTGACTCTAGGTGCTCCTGTATTCAGTAGCTTAGATACAATGCTGTAGTAATTAATAAAGTGCAAATGTTCTTCCTGCAACATTATTAATTGATAATACATGTCAACCTCTCCCATGAAACAAATGATGATGTTTGATTTAGGTGCTTTCTAAATTTTCTTAGCAAATTGTGTGCTTAATGCTTGCAGACATACTTGTATATCCTTATGTTTACTATCCTCATTAAGGGTACCCTACTGGAATTCAGAAGAGCTTTATGCCCTGGTTTTGTAACTACAAATGGTTAAATGTATGCAGGTCAGCTACTATTCTTTCGTAAGAGAGGGCAGCTTCAATTCGGACACTATAAGGAGACCAAAAGGTAATTATTTTCTAACTGTGAAATACATGACTCTAATTATTTTGGAATTCATGAAAAATTCTGTGTAGTCATGTGTTTCTGATGGATGATCAAGGCTGTATTTCCTTAGCAAGTAGAAATCCACCACCCTCAATTACATTGCAAATAGAAAGATACATTGGTTTTGTCGCAATATTATATTGCAAATAGAAAGGTGTGGGTTTGCAATTGTCTACTCTGTAATACATCAAGTGACCTCTCTAGCTCCGTAGTGCATCTTTCCATGTTCTGTTCAAGTCTGTAACAATTATTGAGACCTCATAGCATTGGAGTTGACATCACTATCCAATATTAGACTTTCGCTATCCTCATAGCATAGTTTATTTTATTCTCTATGTGATATATTAGACTTTCGCATGATGTTTATGCTGAGTTCTTTGATTCATATCTGTGTTCCTTTTCGGTTCCTTGCATTTGATATTAATAGAAACTTTGAACTGATTGTGCCACAATCTATTAATTTTCCATGAATATGATTGGTGTATGACGTTTGCAGCTCTTGGCAAGGACTGGTCAATTACGTCACAACCAAATATTTTTTATATAAAACTGGAGCGGATTATCCCCTACTGATTATAAATATATAAGAAAAAGTAGAGTCACATAATTACAAGTGAGGACAAGGCATCCTATGAGGCAATTAAACTATCTAGCCATGAAGACATTATTTGTACATGTTTTGATTTCGCACGGTGAATGACCATTGCAAAAGTAGCCTTAAAAAACTCAATGCAAATATTTGTGGAGCAACAACTGTAAGTTTACTTCATGGCTATTTTCGATCAACTACTCATGTTTTAGAACATAATCATACGGATATTGAGTCCTTGCCAATAATACTAAGAAGCTTGTGTTTCCAGTAAAGCCCGATAAAAGTAATCTATGCAGACAAACTGTTCTCATGCTCCATTTGGCGATTTGACTAACCACACTAATGGAGGTAACTAATGAATAAACATGACAGTAGGGATGCCTTGCATTAGAAAAATAGACGCACTGACAATATATGTTCTGCTATTTATACCATAGGGGCTGAGAGCGCATCCTTTTCACAGTCAACAAACAATAATAATAAACAACATAGGCGGGAAAGGGAGAGAGCAAGGTATGCACCAATGTCTCATGAACAGAAGAATGCAAGAAATCTGAGGCAGCATGAAGCGCATCAAAAAAAAGTTCTGGTGAATCCCATATTTGTTAGCTCTACATATATATTACCATGAAACCTGGATGAGTCAACATTCCATCAAATAGTTGCATATTTTAATACTCCTTTCTGCTTTGTGTTATTACCTTGCTGATGGTTGTGAGCACCACCCATACCTGCCACGTTGGTGCGAAGGCCACATCGTAGGCGTGCTTCTTTGGTAGCTGCTTCATCATAGTTGCCATTGGCATCAAACACCGCATCATCTGGGTATGGAGGTGGACCGGTGTCCTCTGGTTGTGGAGGTGCGCGGATCTACAACACAACAATCCTCTCAGTGAGCTCGGACACCCATCTGTCCACCCGCCCTAGCATGCTGCCAAGCTTCATCGCAATGAGCGCGTCATGGACAGCCTTGTTGACTGTTTCCTCCATCTTCTGCTGAGCAGCTTCAAGCTCTTCTCGACTGACACATTCGTTGAAGTCCGTGGGACTCTTCTTATCATCATCTTGTTTCCTCCATCTTCTGCTGAGCAGCTTCAAGTTCTTCTCGACTGACGCATTCGTTGAAGTCCATGGGACTCTTCTTATCATCATCTCCTGCCATTGTAAAAACCAAAAATAGGAACAAATAGTGAAGGTTATCTCTAATAATCCAACTATGCTCTCTTGTGGGAAAAGGGAACGCACTCTGTTGTGTCTTACCGAGCTCTTACAAGTATCTTATGAAAAGACAATGCAAAGGACGGTACAATCGAAGGATGGTTCGTGATACTTACCAAGAGGGAGTGAAACCGCGATTGCAAGGCCAAAGCTGTATTGATCAAAAGATAGTATGTGGAGCTCGGCGGGCACAAATATGTATGTTAGTGGAACACAATTCAATAATTGATAGAAATGTTGAATAAAGGTCCAAATCACACTTGTCCTAGATGCTGGCCTATATGTGTCCTAGAACAGTAGTGCTAACAAATAAGAATCAAGTATTGATGATAAACAACACTGAATCAAAGGCAAAGGTACACTTCGGCAGTTTCAGCAAAAACAGCAAAATCGGGCTCTCAACGGAGCTCGTCGTGAGCTTGAGGCACTAGTAGAAATAATTTTTTTTTCTTTTTTTCTTCTATTTTTTTATACTTTTTTCTTAATCTGCATCACAAGAATAGGAACACCACCGAGTTTTAGCTCAAACGGATATAAGATGTGGCCTGTGGAATTTCTGCAAAAACTTTAAAATGCGTGCAGAAATTTTAGAGCTCCAACGAATAATTTTCTAAGCTGTTTTCAGAAATTCTGAATTCGCTGAACTCGCTCTTGGCGAGGACAGACGGATGCGAATTTCTTTTTTCTTGTCCGAAAAGTTAAGGTTTGTCTGATTTCGAGTCTGTATGCGAAGTTATGGTCGTTTGAAGTTTAGGACTTTGATCTATAGGTTCTGATTTGGACCTCAAGAGAACATATACAAATACTTGTGACACACAAAAACCACTCCAAAATGATTTCTTGAGAGTGTTCCTGCCAAAGCCGGAGCCTCCGGGTTGAAGTACGAAATGTCCGTACATTGGGTTCGGAGTTTCCAGACATATACCTGGAGTCTCCATGTACTCATTCGCCAACGGCTAGTTTTCTTAGAGTGTGGGTATAAATACCCCCATACACCCTTCAGCCCCTCTCTCTTGCCCATTTCAAATAGAAAACCCTTGCAAGCCAAGAAAGAGCTCTCTCACTCCTTCTCTTCCATTCTTGATTGATTTCATCGAGGGATTCAAGTAACAGTGACAGTGTTGCAAGAGCAAAGATTCGTGCTAGTGAGTTGCCATTCCTACTCTTGAGCACTAAGTTTTCATCAAGCCGGTGGACTCAAGCTTGTTACTATTCGAGCCTTGTGCTCCTAGATGACTAGGCGTGCTCGTGAGTGCTCAGCAAGATTTGTAAACTCCATGGGAAGTTTGTACTCGCCATTCCTCTCGGAGGAACCCATAGTAAGTGACCTTGGGCTTGAGCGTCGGTCTCACCCTTGGAGAGGATCATAGGGGTTTTTGAGCACCATCTCTTGAACTCTTCCTCAACGCTCCTTTGGGAGTGAACTTCCGGAAATAAATCATTGTCTCTTTGTGTTTCCTTTACTGGAGTTCTTGGTTATTTGTTTGTGAGACTAACCTTCTAGGGTTTGAGCTCGATCTACTTGTGTACAAGTTTCTAGCTTGAACCTACTAGTGAAAATCAATCTCTTGGATCCCTGGTACCTGTAAATTTATTTGATCTACTTTCATGCTCAAGTACCTAATTAATTCCTGTTGTTCATTCATACCCGGACAATATCTCCGGAGACTCTAGACCCAAAGTCCGGAGTACCCGCACATATACCCGGAGTATCCGGACTTCTTTGTTACTAACCAGTTGAAAAGTGATTTTAAATTTCAGATTAGTCTATTCACCCTCTCTCTAGACATCTGTGAGGTCCCCTCAGTCATGGCATAAAAGGGTCACCGTTTTGAACAAACGGAGCTATTCCTTTCCTCTTGAATAATGTAGCCACCATGTGATTTCACGGGAACGAGAAAGTCACCGTGTTTTCTCTTCCTTCGCTGAGGCAGCTACTCCATTAGTATAGTCGAAACTAAAAGTCTTCATAACTTGAACAAATTTAGCAGTAAATGTATAGATAATATCTGGAGATTTGTCTGGAATTTTAGCAACTTGCGGAGCTCCGTAGAAATATCTGAATAAAATGAAATTTGACAAATCGGTACTTCAAACCTCAATCGAAAGTAGATCGACTAAATTTTTCAACTTGGTAGTGATATTTCAAATTTGTTTCACCAGACACCTATACTTAAAAATCCTCTCCAAAGTAGATAGAGAGCGAACCTTAGAACAATAATTAAGAGCAAGAAACATAAAATAAGGTCCAACAAATCAAACACAAGAGACACAAGAATTTATTTACCAAAGCTCAATCCAGTGAAACCTACGTCTTCAACGAGGGCCTATGAAAGGCAAGGTCTCTTTCAACACTTTTCCTTCCTTTAGCGACCCCAAGGTCGAGCTAAGCCCTAGTGCGTAAAGCTGCACTGCACAAGCTAGATAGAGGTTATCCGCCCTACCAATCACCACCATAGATTACTCCTGCGGTGAATTAAAATAGGTGCTAGATATTGAATGCACAAATCATATTAGCATGAAGATGTTAACATCCCTAAGGCAAGGTAATGGACGGGGTAAAATTGCTATATCAAGCAATCACTCTATTTTCGGTATTTTCTTGCTTGATTTCTTGAACTAGTCAATTACTACCAAAGCCTTCACAATATGAACTGTTCTTGTTCAACATGAGCTCCCTTCCGTCATGTACGTGTGTGTGTGTAGGAAAAATTCTTTTACACTCTGTTTGTAGCTACTTCCACGTGTGTATTTTACGATGTAGTACGTATCTAATCCAAAGAAGAGTATATGTTCATACTAGAATATCTATGATGATATATATATTGAGTATGTGACCATATATAAAGTATATAGATATAATTATTTTTATATACTAAGACTAAGGTATAATCATAATATATTTCAAATATATGGATGTTTTTGAAAATTTTCATATATATCTATTTAAAGTATCTTAGAATTAGTATATGAACATACTCAAAATGATAAAAGAGTATGTGAACATACATACAATGATATACTGATGATGAAAGCAGCTGCACACGTGTAGAAAAAACTTGTCCATACTAATGCATACATATATGTATATATAGCGTCAATCAGCTATATACAGATAGCACCAAAGATAAAACATTTTGTCGGAACTTTAATGGCCTGTCAAAACAACTACCGAGAATATTCCAGGAAAGCTCCTCAGAAAAGAAAAAGCCCCTCCAGCCTCCAGACAAGATGAAGCAAAATAATTAGTTCAAACATAGTGGGTTACAGCATAAAGCTGGTAGAACCGGAGCCACTAAACATTCCGACATAGCATATCGTGTAAAGGCTCCCGATTGTTGTTGCCACATAATTCACACCACTCTGCCCTTGTCAATGTGGCGAAAACTATCGATATGCATAAGTGCATAAGGTTTCATAATCCCCCAACACTCTGCACTAGTCAATGAGGTGAAAACTATCGACATCCAATCTAACAACTCCATCAAAACCAACTATCGACGTTCCAATCTAACAGCTCCATCAAAACCCTATATGACCAGACGTCCCCAAAATCTGGTTCGACCCTCCCTGGATTACAACCTTAACATATCAACAGCTCCAATCAAACAGAATAGCCAATAGTTGATCATCATCCATCAAATGGATCCATTCCTCCAAAAATGTCATCTTGGTCTGCTTCGAACGATCCAAGTGTCCAATATGTTCTCAAGCAATAATCCTTAGCTACCTCAGTTAAATCATCATCTCTTCAGTTTGGCCAGTTGAGTCAGTCTGGTTAGTCATTCTCGCTTCTTCCATTTCTTCTTCACTCTGGAACTGACTTTCGAGAACATCATTTATATTATCAGGTGGGCACCGGTCTGCGTGGTTCCTAGCATTCGTCTGGCAGAAGCACTCAGGCCATGAGTTTGTGTAGAAAGACTCTGGATGGATTCGCTTGTGGGGGCCGCCAAAATGTGAGTTGAACATGACTTGCCTGATCCTCTGCTCAAAGCCAGTGGAACGGCCTTGTGCCCTGTCGATGAATATCGGGGCAAGGGCCTTCCTGTTTGGTGTGATCGTGGTCCGGAAACCGTAGTACATGCGGTGGCCCATGAGGTTGTTAGCAAAATTGCTTGGGCCATCATATGTGGGTATAAAAATGTCTGACAGCAGGCAGACCATGTAATCAACTGCCGATCCCGCTAGCCCTTGGGTATTTTCTTCCAGTTTTCCAGGTCCAACAGTGCTGTGGTTCTCTAGGCGTGGGAACATAGCCTTGAATGGCTTCATGAAGCGTTTCCCACCAAAGAGCTCACCAGAAGCAAGGTAAATGCGTGTTGTATTGTCAAATCTCATAGCACGTAGAATAACACCTACCTGCACCACAATATAAATAGAACATTGAATTATTTCAGTTATTTATGCAATATCAACTATGCTATTGATTTTTCACTGTCTTTTGCTTATTTTTTTGCTTTACTAAGAAATAATATTCGCCTATATATGTTTCAACTTTGCTCCATATAATCATTTTGTATCAATCAAAATGATTCATTTAATGCTAAGAGTACAGAATGGTATGTGATGTTCAACCAATCATGGAAATTAGAACAGCACTAATACACACAAACCGTCAATGGGGAAACCAAAATGATGTAGATCGCAGATTGCCTAGGTAGAAATAGAACAGCAAACTGTTCACAACATGAAGGGAAGGTACAAAGAAAGTACATGCAACATGCATATCTATTCATGTCAGCTAATTTTAGAACATAACCCATTGTTAATTGTTTAAAATGGAAACGTAATGTAAATACTCGAATGTACTCCGTTCCAAATTGTAAGTCATTCCAACTTTCTTGGAGAGTCAAAACATTTCAAGTTTAATCAAGTTTGTACAATAAAGTACTAACACTTATGATACCAAATAAGTATTAAATATACTTTCATAGTATATCTTTGTAATCTTTTCTATAATTTCGGTCAAACATAAAAACAGTTTGACTCTCCAAGAAAGTCGGAATGACTTGCAATTTGAAACGAAGGGAGTACAGATGTACCCATGAGCTCTGCTACAAAACTGAACTACGATGCATCTGAGGATACATGTAAATGAAAAAAAAATGAAGCTCTTGGAAAACACCAGGAGGTCAAACTGTACTCTGGTACTAAAATGTGTCAAAACCACTACGTTTACTTGAACAGGTAATGAGCTTAAGTTTGCACCCCCATTCAAAGAAAATAACTTTTAATTTGAACACACAACTAGTTATTAGCTCTTATATAAGGAACATCTGGAACAATGTCTATAAGAAGATTCAGTACCTCTTCTGGAGTTAGAGGGCACTTTCCAATGAGCCTTCTCTCCCTGGGGACAAGTAACTTATCTGCAAAATGTTCTTTCCTGTACTTCAACAGAATTTTCTGTTCATGAGGCGTGAATATGTCAATGCACCTGCAATTTTCATTTTGGTGTTAGGTAGAAAAAAATGGCACAGCAAAAAATGACCACTACATCAAGCTTTCACCGTTTCATGTATAGGTTATTGAAAGAAGATGAGGAGGAAAACTGGTAGCGGATTGCTCAATGGGAGGGCAATGCCCGTGTACATATATAGGCAAGGATGACCTAGGGTCCATAGACAATACCCAATCAACGGTGATCCTTGCCTAATAGAGAATCATCTACCATAAACCGTACAAGTAACACAGCCAGCAGGCTGGTGCGCCATGGCCCAAGGACCGGCCCAATAACCCTTGCTAACGGTTATCAACAGCAGTCAAAATCGATGAACTAAACATGCAAAATGGTAATGGTTTTGATTGGTGTATGACTTTATGCTAACAGTTTGATAATGAATGCATAATGGTAAGGGAAAAGTCTGTTTTTGGACCTTGAACTATCACGATCGTCCGATTTTGGACCTTGAACTACGAAACCGGACATCCTACACCCTTGAACTAATCAAACCGTGCAAAATACCCCCTCGAGCTGAAACCAAACTGGTATTGCTATGACGTGGCAGCGGTTTTGTGACGTGGCTGCCAGCCTGGCCACTCTCTCTCTAATGGTAATGGTCTTGAAAAATAGACTTTTCCCTAATGGTAATGGTCTTGAATCCATACTAAAAATGTTGTGATTTCTACACAAGGTTTAGCTCTTATGAAGTCTTTCTTAAGCCTAGATTAAAGAATTCAGGGATGGACTTCTCCAATGGATACAAAATAAGCAGGATGTGATTTATTCAGCACTAAGTGATGACTTTACGATAACTTAGTCAAATTCATACCCGGCAAATGCAAGCATATCCAACTCAAAACGAAGATGAATTGACATGAAATGGCCTTCTGAGCGGAGCTTGTTCACTATCTCACTGCTTGTTTTCATGATATGTGGCTTGAATCGTAGTGCGTGATAATTCACCCTGCATCTCAATCTCTGAAGCTCTGGATCATCAATATCTTCTGCCAAACGGTGTGAAAATGGAGTTAAATATACAGCCCCATATTTCTTCATCTTCTCCAAAGCGACTGTTGCATACCAAGATACTGGTGCATCTCTAGGTGGTCGAATCTGCTATAATGAAGAGTGTCCCATGAGTATAGTATGCTCCTAAAAAGTTTACTTTTTAAAGGTAGGGAAACGATATTAGTACAACTAAATTTAGTGTCCTTCAAATTTATGCACCTGATGTGCCTTGAGCTTCTTGGTCTTTCCATTTGCAGTGATTTCTGGAATGCTCATAACAATTCGAACATCATATTTCAATGTCTTGATGAAGTGGGAAACATCATAAATGCCTACGAAACCACTGGGTGCATATATAAATGCAGAAATAAGTAAACACCAACTAAGGATGATCTTGCAGATCATTCAACATAAAGATAGTTGAGCAAGAAGATAATTACAAAGCCAGAGAAGATGCGAACTGAATGTAAGTCTAGAAACTGGAACCTCATCATAATTACCAAATAAAGCATCATGTAAAGAATGAGAGCATACTACTTGAAAATCAATTAGAATGCATAATAACCTTATTATTTGGAAATCAATTACCCAAAACTTAATAATTCAACTTTCAATGGTGGATTAGTCCAACTCTGAATAGTTGTAATCTTGGCACAATAACATCTTCATGATGGCATTACCCAAAAAGAAAATAAGGATTTCTAAGCAATTACCAAGGAAATGCATCCGCATGCTTCTCCTAGAAGATATCAGAACATGCTTTCAATCAGAAATATATTAAGTTCTTATAAACATATTGAGCAAATTTTCAGGCCGGATACTGAAGCAATGTCAGTCTGAAGTTAGGATCTTTCCTACACAATGTTGGACAAGGACCAAAAAAGGTGTTGAATTCTGTCATTTTAACATCGTGGATCAATTGGAAAGAGTATAACAGCTGGGTATTCCAGCGTTCCACGTCCCCAACTGCCCAGTTCATGAACATGGTCAAGCAAGAGATGGAACTCTGGATCGCTGGCAGAGCAAAAGATTGTGGTCATTTACTGTTGCGAGAATAAGACATGGATCAACAGTGTTTCTAGTTCTTCTAATTGGTTGTTTTCTTGTCTGTGCAACTCCTAGAACGTACAACGTAGACAGAAATTGCACGCATTCTGTACACGTTTTCTTCTTTCCTACACTAGATTTTAACAGCAAATGTTCACCCTAGAGTCCTGGTACACAGAGATAACCTTTCCAAACAATTTCACACTGCAAAGCACTAAATTATATCTGATCACCTGACAACAGATATAGGAAATTAATCAGCATGCCTGCCAACTGGAGGATTAGGTCAAATATCTAATGGTATTCCCACATATATTAGGCATAAAAAGCCATATGAAACTACGTCAATCAATTAATTCAACTGCATAATATTTGGTAAAAAAAAACAAAACAGAGATGGTTCAACACAATAGGATTACTTCTGTTTGTTGCAAAAATATTCAGTGAACTTTGTGGGGGACTAATTATATTTCGTTTGAAAACCAAACTAGTGGCGAAACAGAAGAATTCACAAAGAACACAAGCTCTATGGTAAGCTATACATGCAATAATCTTCCTGCATGATAAAACATTTCAGACAAATTACATACCTCTCATCATGCCAGAATGAATTTGTGTCTAACTCTGGTAGTACTAGTGTAGCATTCATAATTCGTGCAGCAACAACAGCATTACATATCTACAAAATCAAAACATGGACCTCAAATTTCTTAGCTATGTTACTATGAATTATGAATATAAAATTTATGCAGTGAATCATGCTGCTTTAGAGACTAAGTTTCTTGTATGAATCATACTGCACTACGTTGTTGGTTCAAGCCACCATTGCATCGGACGCGCAAGTACCCACTACTCTCAGATTCAGTTGGTGGGGCTGCAAGTAAAGATATTAAATTTCAGTATAACCATTGATCCTCACTCAGAATGGCATGCGACTGGACCAGTAACTTCCGCAAGGGTATAGACTATAGAGAGAAGCTTACGAGGCCAATAGGTGCGTGGTGCAGAAGATGCTCTCCAACCATTTGAATCTGCAGTTCTCCACAACTTATTTACATCAACATCCTTAAGTAGTAGCATTGATGTCAGTACAAGAAATAATATGGTAGAAAATTCAAATAAGCATTGTATGTGCACTATCATTCTAGTACTATCGTCCAATTACATGCAAATACGGCAAATTAATCTGAACTGAAAAGACAAGTGACACCTCAAAAAATCTATATGTAAGAAAATTGTGCTGTTTCTTTCTAACATTACTCCTAATCTGTTGAGTATAGTAGTTCCAAATGCAACATAATCTAGGGTGCCACATGGCATTACGTTCTGGTAAAAGTGTTAGTGACTAATTCCACAAAGAAGATTGTGATGCTCCCTTGCCAAATAAAATACATATGTTTTATGCCCAACTTCATAATCCCAAACCACAATAAAGTACTAAATGCATTGCAAGTTTCATTCTCACACCTTATTTTTGTGGTGACAAATGTAATCCATGTAAACTAATATCATCATGCATCTAGCAATCAGTAATATTTGTCACATTTCATGCAGCTCCTTGACCTTGACAACCTTGACATACTGTAACCAATCAATGTATCTTGATCCACTCAAAAGAATACTTGCCGAGCTTTTAACCGTTCTATAAACCTCTGCAGCTACGCAGATGTGCCACAACAAAACAGATAGGATCAAACTTGTGTTGATTTGATCTTAATTAATGAATAGATAGTGATGCAAATGTTCTGAGTCCCAAGTGCGCATCTTAATAAGGCGCATCTACCTTCATTAATGGGGATTCAAGCAGCTACCGGACACAACATGGCATGCACCCAGGTTGGAATTACTTCGAAGGAGCTCCAAGTTCTAACTAATGTAAAGAGCACCCAAATGGCTACTAATGAGCAGGAACAACACAACCATGCCAATGCCAATGCCAAGCAGAATTGACCGCACACCGAAACCGTGAGCCGCACGCTAAGAAAGCAGGCGGCGGCCGTGGCGAGCGCACCTGGACCCTGTACGATGCGCCGAACAGGCCGACGGAGGAGGAGGAGGAGAGGCAGATAGTGCCGGCCACCAGCGCCGCCACGGCCACCCAGAGCCGCGCCGGCCCGCGGCGCCGGCGGAGCGACGCCTCGCCGCCGGGGCCCCTGCGCGATCCACCGGAACGAACCGAGATCAGCGGCAGAAACCAATCCACCGGAACAAAAATCGGAGGGGAAAATCGAGGGGCTGGGGGATCGCCGCCGGAAGCGGGCGGTGAGCTCACCTGCGCATTGGGATCGCGCAGGGTTAGGGTTTGCGCGCGCGGATTAGGGGAGCCGGGGCGCGAGCGGGAGAGGGCTCAGATCTGGGGAGCGAGCGGGAGCGGAGAGGGGAGTGTGCGTGGGCCGGAGCAGTGCAATCGGCGCGACGCGGCTGAGGGTGCGTTTAGTGGGTGAAAAAAATTGGATTTAGGTACTTAGTAGGTTGTTATTTGATAATTAATGTTCAATTATGGATTAATTAACATTGTTAGATTCATCTCGTGGGAATCAGTCAGACTCTGTAATTAGTTATTTCTTTTAACTATATTTAATATTTCATATATGTGTTTAAATATTCGATGTGACAAATACTGTAGAAAAAATTTTAAAAACTAAACGGTCCTGATGATGTTTTTGACTTGAGGTATCAGATTCTAGTTAGTGAGACTTAAATGCTTTTTCATTGAGGCCACATGTTTAGGGTTTGTTTAGATCTCAAAATTTTACATCTAAAAAGTCACATAGAATATTTAGACACATGCATGAACTACTAAATAAAATCTATTTGTATTTGTACGGATGAGTTGTAAATCGCGAGACGAATCTAATAAATCTACTTAATCCATAATTTGCAATAGTGATGCTATAATAATCATCAGCTAATTATAGATTAATTAGGCTCATTAGATTCGTCTCGCGATTTATAATCCCTTCATGCATAAAGATTTGTAAATAGACTTTATTTAATACTCCAAATTAGAAAGATTCCCTTCCAAAAATTTTTGCCAAAAGGATCTAAACACACCCTTAGTTTGCCAAATTTTTTGAATTTTGATAATACAATATTTTTGTTGTTATTTGTTAGTTAATGTCCAATTATGAATTAATTATTCTTAAAATATTTGTCTCGTCATTTACCGTTACTAGTATGGTGCACGTGTGTGCCGCACGTGTTTGAAGAACAATGTTACGAAAAAATAATCGCACTAAATTTTAGTTGCAAGAAGCATTTTAAAGAAACTATATATGGTGCAAAAAAGCAATAAGATCAAGATTGTGGCGAAAATAAACATTCATATCACGGTAGATGGTTCAGTTGCTGCAGCAGTGAAGATTCGTTTCGGGGAGGACACGTCGAATGATGGTTCAGCCATTGAAGATGGCATAAGATAGTAATGTTCCGCACGTGTTTGAAGAGCCACATTATGAACAGAAATTGAGTGAAAACAAATTAACACACACAACGTGCATTTTTTTGCACGCACGTATTTTCAAAAATCTACTAAATACATATTTATATCTATAAAATATCTAGTAATTTATAATTTTATAATAATATTACTAAAGATGTACGTGCATTAAGGATGTATTTTCAAAAATTCTAAAGATGCATTCCCTGTGGACAACAAAGATCTTAGTACAGCTGATGCCAATTTAGGAGAGTGTAGGCATGAGATGCCATGACAAAACTGATGCAGCAAAAGGAGGTGAACATTTGTGGGGGTGCGTGCACTGTTTGGTGCAAGGAAATGAAGATGCAACTGCCCAGCCATTCACGACAGAGCTCCTCTGCTGATCATCGATATCTCAGGAATACATCACAAGATAGAAAATCATTTTGCCTGCTCTATGTATCATGATTGCCCATGCACAAAATTGTAATTACATCGACAACACTTCAGGAATAACACATCACAGAGCGAGCAAGAATGTTACCGCAACCCAGATCGTCCTATCATACACAAGGGATGCTGCTTGAACTCCGGTTAATTTTGCAAGGCTGCGCGAAGATGCATGGTTGGACAGCGGTTCAACAATCAATTTACGAAAATCTACATACACGGTTGCTGGTGCTCCGCTGTAGAAAGTCCACCCATCCCCAGCGCCGACACGCAAAGCTCATCAACTGACCCTGGTTATGACCCTGTTTATGATGTACCGACCTTTCTCCATGTCGTAGATCGTCTTCAGCTGAGGCCATCTGCCAAACCAAGAGTCATAGCTATTTAGATATGAAACTGATGAGTCTGAGTACTCTGTCTGGTTCAATGCCGTTTGCACAATGAAAGCACCTAATGCCCAGTCAACAGGCACGCCGTGGATTTGATTTACAGCATTAATTTTGAAACAAAACTCATGTAAATATTCAGGTTTGAAACAAAGAATAAAATTGTAGAAAAGGTGGTTTCACCTCTTACGATGCAGTGGCATTTTTAGAGTATCATGTAGTAAAGCATTAATATATGCTGACGAGAAACAAAAGAGAAGCAACTCTCCCTCATCGAAAGAATTGTACTTCTTAATCTTTGACCAATCCCCATGGCAAAACTTCTCCACAGACACCATCAGATCAGAAAAGGAAGGACATTGAATACTGACCAAAGAAGTGTCAAGCGATCAAATATCAGAAATGAATGGTGTATCATCTGTGACTGAATATTGAAAATGAAAGAAAGTGGAGATCAAGACAGAAATGTTGCACCCGCTCTTTTTCCTACATTAAGTTTAAAATATAACTTTTTAAGAAGAGTCCAACCAAAAGGAAAGGATAACACCTTTGAAGTATGGTAAAAATTTTCTGTTGCAAAAAATTTCCTTCCAGCTCTGGTACAAATGCCGCCCCAAGGCGGCATTCATGATATGCACATCCATCTGCAAAGACCACTCAGTCACTTCTATTATGCCATGAAACAAACTGAGAATGAGAGTGCACCAATGCTTATATTCATGAGACCATCCTTGGAGAGGCAACTATTTAAAGTAGAGTAATGCAGGATTCTTTTTATCTACAGTAGAAGCAGTTGTCTCTATAAAGTAGAGTCTACTCTTTATTGTCACTACTACATTTTTTATTTTCAGAGGCGTGCATTTTTTATTTTCAGAGGCATTTTTTGGAAACACCTCAGAGCTATAGTCAGTGTAAATACAATATTTTCAGATGCGTTTTTGTACACGCCTCAGTTAATGAAATAAAAAATTAAAAAAAAAAAAGAGAAAACCCCGCGACAGGCCCGCCGAGCCCATCACGGGCCCGGTCGAGCCCATCTGCCGTGCCGCCGCCCACTGCAAGCCGCTTGCCGCGCCGCCGTCGCGACGCCGTCTGCAGCACGCTGCCCACAGCGCCGCCATCTGCAGCCCGTCGCCCGCCGCGCCGCCGCCTTGAAAGTGCATCTAGGCCTCTAAATGATTTTGGTGATTTTTGACAATCACAATTTGGGGATATGATGCTTTCAATAAAGTGTGTGCAGGAATAAAATGATAAATTTAAGAAGAAGATGAAAGGAAGGTCCCCAATTTCATTTCATGTATGGTGGAATGTATCGGAGTTTTAATTTTAATTTTTAGTTTGAAATTGAGTATAGGTTCACCGTACTATCAATGGGGACACATTTGAATGAATTTTAGGTTGTCAAAATGCTTCATTTGAGATGACATACTTGAGAGACACGTTTTTCACTCACAAAACACTCTTGCACAATCTTTCTGCACAGGGTCGAATCATCCTGGGTTACCCCCGGATGATCCGGCCAAACAGTGATTTTCAGCACTAAGTCCGGATGATCCGACCTTGGTTCGGATGATCCGGACCAGGGATTTTGTGAGCACCTGGAAGGGCCAGGCCGGATGATCCGGCCGTACACCGGATGATCCGGATCTGGGAAATTCAAGTATGTTTTTAGCCTATTCTGTCTCTACCCTGGATGATCCGAGGTTACTCCGGATGATCCGGGAACCACCAGAAAACACACAACTGTCACTTTCGGGGGTGGGAGTATATATACCCCTTCACCCCTTCATTTACTTCTCTCTCCCCGACCAACCATGCCTCCCTAGCATTGATTCCTTCACTTCTCTCCATCCTAGAGTTTGATTCTTGCAAGAAAACACCTTGGGATTGAGAGAAAGTGAGATTTGAGGTGTGATTTGAGAGCACTCCGCGAGCTTGCACTTGTTCATCTCGATTGGCATTTGAAGCAACCTTTGATTCGTCAATTCGCGTTTGTTACTCTTGGAGCTTGGCTCCTAGACGGTTAGAGGTGCCGGTGAGCTTCCATTCCTTTGTGGTTGAGCCCCGGAAGTTTGTACTACCCCGTCCTTCGTGGACATTTGCTAGTGAGCAACTTAATCTTCCTACGTGGTTGATTGAGTGAGGGAAAGGGTTATAGGGCAACCCTACTCTTTGTGAGCACCTCAACGGAGACGTAGCTCCTTCGTGGAGTGAACTTCGGGTTAAATTGTGTGTCTCCTTTATTTATTGTTGTTTTTATTGTTCTTGAGCTATTCTTGACTTGATCTACTCGTTAGTTGCATTTCTCTTGTGCTAAACTGGTTCACAGACTTAGCTACTTCATTTGTCAACTTTATATTCAAAGGGTTTCGTCAAAAGCTAAGTAGATTTCAAATCTAGAGCAAGATTCTTTCTCACTATCGGATCATCCGACCCTATGCAGGATCATCCGGGCCTGAGAAGGACCGGAAGATCCGACATAGGGCCGGATCATCCGGACCTGATGTTTTTCTGTCAAGTTTTTTAGGAAATTTTTAAATAGGCCTATTCACCCCCCTCTAGGTCTAGTGTCGATCCTTTCAATTGGTATAAGAGTCTAATCTCTTGATTTAGTCTTAACCGCTAAGGGATATCGATGTCTCAAAGTTGGGACGGCGCCGACACCAACACCTCCGCCGCGCTAGATGTGGCAATCGTTCCGCCGGTTGTCAACGTCGAAGCCACCGGGGTCCCCTACAACCCCTTCTCCGGAAGCCGGCCTCCCTCGATCCATGAAGTGGCTATTGACACCGTTTTTTGACACGTGTCAAGGAAGGTGATTTTTGTAAAGGGAAGGTGGCCGATTTGGAAGAAACCAAAAGATGCACAGAGTTGGAATTAGCCGATAGAAGTCTGTCCGATGGGCCAGGAGAATATTCTACGAAGATGCTGATCCGCTACTGTCGTGGTGTTGCAAACCACGGCCGGGTGGCGGAAGGCACCCGCCCTAGCCCAGAGGGTGTGTACTCAGGGGGTAGCTAGTCTTAGATCGATCTCCCTCCAGAACACAAGAAACACAGCAGGATTTAGAGTGGTTCGGGCCGCCGGAGCGTAATACCCTACATCCACTGTGTGTTGTATTGCCTTCCCACAAGCGTGAGGAGGTGCGAGAGCTTGAGTCTGTATGGATGTGTCCTGTGCACAGCGAGCGCCTCCCTTTTATATCTCAAGGGGGCGCGTACACAGTCGTTGGATCCCCGACAGGTGGGTCCAACGATGTAGTATAACCTAACGCACTGTTCATGCATTATGGCGTTGCAGGCAAAGGAGATCTTTCTCTTGGATTCCCTCGCCTGCTCCCGGAGCCCTTCGTCCATCATGTCCTAGCGTCGTCTTGTCAGGTCGGGCCCGTCGCAGCTAGTGACACCGCCCGTCACATTGCTTAAGCGGGCGGTGTAGCTTGCGGCGTAGGCGGCATGATGGAAAAGTGCCGTGCTGTCGTATCCGTTTAATGCTACAGGCGGGCTCTGCGCGGGCGCGGCTCAGGCGGCTGCACTGTGCTCCTTGGTAATACGCGGCGCGCAGCGGGGCCTGACAAAAGGCTGTCTTGTGTACCACGGCGGCAGAGCACGCCTTGTCTATCGCATTAAATGCGGTAGGTGGGCGAGTCTTCCTCCGGAAGGCTCGCGCACGATCCCACGCCTCCGGGACACGTGGCGGCTTCGGACCCCTACACGGTGAGGGGAGCCCGGACGGGCGTAGGAGGTCCCGAACCCCTCTGGGGGTCCGAGGCTTCGGCGGTCAGCTTGGAGCTTCCCTTCCATGGAGACACGTGGCGCCACCGGACCCATCCTCAGGCGGGGAACGGTCCGGGGCCGTTGGCCTGGTGAGGGAAAAAGCCTGGCCTGTGGGGCCTGGCTACTCCGTCTCTCCCGCGCAGCTACGGATAACTACGCGGGTCCTGCTTCCCTGCAGTAAGAGTGGGTATCCCTGCTGCAGGGTACCGACAGTGGCCCCCGGGCCCACCTTGGGGGAGGTACGAGCCCACAGGTGGGGCCACTTCTGCGATTTGGCACTATATAGCTTGAAGCTCCTTTCTGCAGGTCTTGACCGGCTTTGACTACCCATTGGGTTAGTTGCTGCCTCATCACGTCGCAACGGATTACTGACTAAGGGCCCCACGATAAGCGGTTCACTTAGTCACACGCGCGACGTTCGGCATTGTTGCGGCCGGAGTAAACGGATCATTTACCACCGGCGCAGCTCCCGAAAAGCTCGGCCACGCCTATGATTAATGCGCGCACGTCAGCTCGGCTTCCGCCTTGCTTCACGCGCGCGGGCGACGGTTCGGATCCCGCCTTTTCGCACCCCCGTTGATTACCCACCCTCCCTGACAGGTGGGCCTGGGCCCCCCACGTCATGGACTGGGCGGCTAACTCCTGGTGCGAGCGTCGCTTGAGTTCCGGCGACGGTTCCGGGGCGCGCCGGTTGAGACAGGCTTTATAACGGGGCATACCGTATCCTACGGTTGCTTTCCCGCATTCGTCTTCTTCCTCCAGCCTTTGCGCCCCTTTGCCTCCGAGCCTTCCTTGACCTTCTCTCCCCCCTACACAGGCTCCTTCCTCGCCCGTCAGGAGATGGCATCCCTTGTTCATCCCCGTCGCTTCCAGACCGAGGGAGAGCTGAACACAGTGCGCCGCCTGCTTGGGTGGAGCGCTCAGGAGACCGGCTGGGGGGTGCGAGCAGGCTCGGTTCCCCTTGGCAACCTCCGCGCCGGGGAGTTCGTGCTATTTACCTCGCACGTCTCCGCCGGCGTGGGGCTGCCGATTTCTTCATTCTTGCTGCTGCTGCTGGAAGACTTCGGCCTCCAGCTTCAGCATCTGACGCCCCACTCCCTCCTCCTGGCGTCCATCTTTGTGCATTTATGCGAGATGTTCGTGGGAGTGCGTCCCTGCGTCATCCTCTTCCGCTACTTCTTCATCCTGGTGAGGTCCGGAAGGAGCAAGGACGAAGTGGGAGGGTACTACTTCCAGATAAGGAGCGACCTGCCGACTCCTTACATTCCGGGCCTTGCTGGCGGAAGGTGGGAGGAGTGGCGCAGGGATTGGGTGGTTGCCACCACCGAAGCCAACGAGCGCCTTGTCCTGCCGACCGCGGGGCCCGCCTCCGACAAAGCATCCTGGAGGGCCAAGCCATCGCTGCAGCCGGAGTTCGACTCCGTGCTGGATAAGATCAGGTCACTGGCAGGGAGCGGCCTCACCTCGTGGCACGTGCTCGGCGACTTCGTGAAGCGCCGGATCGCCCCCCTGAAGCAGCGGCCGCGACCGGCGTGGAGCTTCACCGGCCTCAACGATTGCAGCAGGACCCATCGCGGGGAGGGAAGCGACCTGACCCAGGAGGCCTTGGAGGTCCTGGTGCGGAACGTGACGGGAGACACCTTCATCGCAGAGAATCTGATCCTCCCGCAGAGCATAGTCCCCCTCTGCGAGGACCCAGCGAGGGTGGCGGTGCTGGCCACCCTGCCAACCCTGGACGACGGGGGATTGGCCCCGCGGCAGACCGGGGGTGACCCGAACCGTGGGCTCCGGATCCCTGGCTCGTCCGGGGATCAGGCTACGCTAAGCGCTGCGGGGTCCGGTGCCACTACGAAGGGGAAACAGGCCGTGGCTAGCAGCGCGGCTGCGGCCGGCTCCAGCCGGGCCCAGAGCAGCTCCGGTGCGTCGTCAGGGGACGTAGGCCGGCGGAGGCTACTCCGGGGCGACGGGACCCTGGTGTCGGAGCCCGCCGCGAAGCGCCAGAGGTCTTCCGAGGGCGCAGGCCAGGGTAGCTCCCGGGCTGCTGGCCCCCACGGGTCCTCTGGCGTAACTGGACCACCACCATCGCCGCCGAGGAATTCATCGCGCCGGCAGCAAGAGCAGCATCAGCAGGAGCAGCCGCAGGAGCAGCGGCAGCAGGCTCGCGGACGGCAGCAGCAGCAACAGGAGCGACCCCGGGTTGCACCCATGCCGCAGCCGCAGGTACAGCAGCAACGGGCGCAGGCCCGGGTTACGCCTGTATCGCAGCTGCAGGGACAACAACAGCAACAGCAACAGCAGCAGCCGCAAGAGAAGAGGCCCGGGCTCCGGGGACGCTGGGTCCCCGGTTCTGCTGGGTTAGTGTCATCTTGCTCTCCTCCCTTGCGCCGGTGTTCTGTGTTTTTTTTTGTGTTGACGGCTTTTCTGCTTTGCTAACAGGGCTTCCCGCCCCAGCGGTTCTTCTACCACCGTTGGCACATCAGCAGGTGCCCGGGCGGCAGCGACCTCGGCATCGACAGCGACGGTGGCAGTAGGTGCGGGACCCTCAGGTACGGCGTCCTGTTGCTAACTCCGTGACACATGATGCGATGCTGACTGTCATGCCATTTCCAGACTCTGCAGGGCTCAGTGCAGCAGCGGCAGCGGCGGTGGCGCCGGTGCTGGGTGCAGCCGCTCCTGACGTATTGGTGGCGGGGGCACTCGATGCGGCCGCGTCTGCCACGGCGGCAGCGGGAGCACCGAAGTTAGGCTCGGCCGCGCCCGACTTGTCGGCAGCGGGGGCACCAGAGCTGGGTCCGGCCGCGCCCGACTCGGCGGCAGCGGAGGTGCCGGAGCTGGGTCCGACGGCGCCCGACTCGGCGGCAGCGGAGGCGCCGGAGCTGGGCCCGGCCGCGCCTGACTCGGCGGCAGCGGCGGCGCCGGGGCTGGGCCCGGACGCGCCCGACTCGGCGGCAGCGGAGGCGCCGGAGCTGGGCCCGGCCGCGCCCGACTCGGCGGCAGCGGAGGCGCCGGAGCTGGGCCCGGCCGCGCCTGACTCGGCGGCAGCGGCGGCGCCGGAGCTGGGCCCGGACGCGCCCGACTCGGCGGCAGCGGAGGCGCCGGAGCTGGGCCCGGTCGCGCCCGACTCGGCGGCAGCGGAAGCGCCGGAGCTGGGCCCGGACGCGCCCGACTCGGCGGCAGCGGAGGCGCCGGAGCTGGGCCCGGACGCGCCCGACTCGGCGGCAGCGGAGGCGCCGGAGCTGGGCCCGGCCGCGCCCGACTCGGCGGCAGCGGAAGCGCCGGAGACAAGTGCTGCAGCGGAAGCCCCTACCTCCAGCTCCGGTCCTGCTGCGGAGGAAGAGTTGGAGGTGGTGTTTGGCAGGCGGCTCCTGCAGCTCCAATCCCCGGAGGAGGATGCGACTCCGCTTCCTCAGGTGCTGTTGCGAGTTCGGCGTTCGATTGAAGAGGCAACCACCTCCGCCGAGGTGGCCTTCCGGCGGGAGTGGTCTGCGCTGGAGAGCGAGCGTCAGCGCCTCTCCGACTGGCACACCCGCCTGGAGGCGCACACGAAGGCGGAAGCCTCCCGCGCTGCGGAAGCTCGGTCGAAGCTCAAGTCGGACCAAGAGGCCTACCGAGCCAGCCTTAAGAAGGTGTTTGACCGAGAGCTCGCAGTGTCGAATCGGGAGAAATCCTTGGCACAGCGGGAGCAGGACTTCACCCTGGAGGTTGTTGGGTTTGCTGCTCAGCGGTCCGGCCTCGAGGCTCACCTCGCAGCCCAGCAGTCAGAGCTGGAGACTCGCAGCGAGGACCTCGAGGTCCGGAGGCAGGAGCTCGACGTCTTCTCTGCGACTCTGCAGGGATGGCATGAACAACTGCAGGAGAGGGCCCGCCAGCTGACTGCCGACGAGGCGGACTTGGAAGAGGACCGGAAGTCTCTTGCCAAGCGGGAAGCTCACGCCACCGCCATAGAGAAGGAGCTTGGGCGCCAGCGAGAGTCGCTCAAGAAGCGGAAGGTATACGCGGAGCAGAAGGAGACCAAGCTGGAGGAGCGGTCCCGCGGACTCGAGGAGAGATCCCGCGAGCTGGAGGAGAGGTCCCGCGAGGTGGAGGTGGCCAAGGCGGCCTTGGACACCCGGGTGCAGGAGGCTGTCCGGGAGGCGGTCCAGAAGCACCAGGAAGACCAGCGCGCTGGAGCTCAGCGGATCGCTGACTGGGCGGCCGAAGCGAGCCTCGCACTGGTGCCATTTGGAATGAGCCCGATCCAGGTGGCGGAGCCGCCAGCTTCGATAGCTGACGCCCTCCCAGTGTTGAGCTCCGCTTCGGATAGGCTCCAGCGCCTGGGGCCGGTCCTTACTGGACAGCTTGAAACCGAGGGCCGCGAGCTGATCCGGATGGTGGCGGAGCACATCCTGACCTGCCTCCGGAGCCACGACCCGGCCATCTCGCTGGCGCCCGTGGTCGATGGCCCTGTAGCAGAGACGGAGGCCGCCGCTCGGGACAGCGTGCGGGAGGTCGTTGACTTCGTCGCCGCCTACTTCAAGCGAGAGCCTGCGGGCCCTTAGGCTGGGGATTGTATCTTTTTTCTTTTGCATTATGTAACAAACATTGTATTAGTTGGAAGTTTTTGAAATAGAAGAAACTTCAACTTAGCTCTTTGGCGGTTGTTGATTTGCGGTATGCGGCACCCCGGCGCCCTGGCCCCCTGGCGGATAGGTTCAGTTGTTTGGACCTGTCTGCCACCTTGGGCATAGGTGTCACATAGCCTGCAAGGCGAGCAAGCGCCTTGTTCCCTGCGTAGTATACAGGAGTACAGAGAGAAGAATCAAATTTGCTTATATGGTAGCAATGATACTGCAACTTAGCTATTTGACGCATGCAGAATCCATCCATGATGTGTGGGACAAAGCGGATGCCTGGGCCCCCTGGGAGAGAGACTCAGCTGCTGTGAGTCTGTCTACCACCGAGATTGGCTCTTATCCTGCATGAAAGCTTTGAAGCAGATACTCGGCCCCCCTGGTAGATAGGCTCAATGGTTTGAGACTGTCTACCACTGGCCAGGTTTGAACCTGTGTACCACCTCAAAGTTATAGCTTAGAGCAGACCCGCGGGGCTCATTCCTGACCAATCCCAGGCTTGGTACCAGGTCTAGGACTCTAGATGCGCAGGTCCAGGTAGCTCTGTGCTTGTTACAGAGTGGGGGAGTGCGTAGGCTTAGGGTCGGAACCAGGCTAAGGCGCTACGCAGGGCTCCGAACCACTCCAGGAAACAGTACGATCTTTCCGGACCTGGCTTCTTCGTCCTAGACCCTTCGCAGCAGTGGGTGAGGTCACTTTGCTGTGCTCGATCCTTTGAGATATAGTGCTGGACACGCCGTGTTGTTGGTGGCCTTGAACTCAAGGTGCACCATGTACTTCAGCTGATCTTCGTTTGGGTCGATGAGGACCACACCAGCTCCGGCCCACTTCTCGCGGGCGGACCCATCAAAGAAGAGTGTCCAGTGAGGCTCGGTGAAGACTGGTGTCCTGATTTCCGGCTCCGGGGGTCCAACATTTATGGCCGGACCTCCAGGGTTGCTTGGGGAAGGAGTCCACTCCGCTATGAAATCAGCCAGGATCTGGCTTTTGACCGCATGGCGTGGCTGGAATTCCAGTTGGAACTCTGCCAGCTCTGCTGCCCACTTGGCGATATTGCCTGTGGCGTTGGAATTGTGTAGAATCGCTCTTAATGGGTAAGAGGTCACTACAACAACTCGGTGTGCTTGAAAGTAGTGGCGCAGTTTCCTGGACGCAATAAGTATTGCATAGATAAGCTTATGCGTCTCAAGATACCTGGCCTTTGCCTCGTGGAGGACTTCACTGACGTAGTAGACTGGCTTTTGGACGGTCCGGACCCTAGTTCCTGGGTCCGGTTCGCCCTTGTCCACCGCATCTGTCCCTTGGGCCCCCAGTGGTTCTGGGCTCCCAATGGGATGAGGCTCTTCCGGGCCTGCCTGTGCGGGGCCCGGACCTTCAAGCTGGGGTGAGGCTGACGGGCCCCCGTGTCCGGGGTCCGGCTCACCATCCTTGGCCAAGAGGACCTTAGTGCTCCCCTGGCGGGTTTGCTCCATCCTTTCGGCGACCAGCACCATGCTGACCGCCTCCGCAGATGCAGCAAGATACAGAAACAACGGCTCACCGGGTTCTGGTGCCACCAATACTGGCAGCGAGGTGAGGTGCTGCTTCAGCTCCTGGAAGGCCTGTTCAGCCTCTTCGGTCCATGAAAATGGACCGGACCTCCTCAACAGCTTGAAGAAGGGAAGGGCCCTCTCAGCCAGCCTTGATATGAAGCGGCTAAGAGCAGCGAGAGATCCAGTAAGCTTCTGGACGTCCTTGATGCGGCCAGGAGGCCTCATTGCTTCGATCGCCTTGATCTTGGCTGGGTTTGCCTCGATGCCTCGATGCGAGACCAGGAAACCCAGCAGCTTCCCTGCTGAGACGCCGAAGATGCACTTCTCTGGGTTCAGCTTCGTGCGGGTGGCGCGAAGACGGTCGAAGACGAGGGACAGGTCCTCCACTAGTGTTGATCCTACCCTAGTCTTGACCACAATGTCATCGACATAAACCTCAACAATATCTCTAATTAGATTACAGAAGGTTTTGTTCATAGCTCGCACAAACGTGGGTAAGGCATTCCTTAGACCATACGGCATGACAATGTAGCAATAAAGCCCATCTACTGTTACAAAGGCAGTATGCTTCCTATCCTCTCTAGACATCTGAATCTGGTGGAAACCAGAGTATGCATCTAGGAAAGACAAAAGATCACACCCGGAGGTGGAGTCCACGATCTGATCGATACGCGGAAGAGGGTAGGGGTCTCTTGGACATGCCTTGTTGAGGCTGGTGTAGTCGATGCACATCCGGAGCTTCCCGTTGGCTTTTGGGACGACGACCGGATTGGCCAACCACTCGGGATGGTGGACCTCCTCGATGAAGCCAGCGTGTAGGAGCTTGTGGACTTCTTCGCGGATGAAGTTCTGCCGCTCCACAGACTGCTTCCGAGGTTTTTGGCGCACCGGCGTGGCGTCGGGGTAGATCCTCAGATTGTGCTCGATCACTTCCCTGGGGATCCCGGGCATCTGCGACGGTTCCCAGGCGAACACGTCGACATTTGCCCGGAGGAAAGCGATGAGCGCGTCTTCCTATTTCTCCTCCAGGTTCCCCGCGATGCGGGTGGTCCTGGTGGTGTCTGCCCCAATCTGTACCGACTTCACGGGAACTTGGTCCGGATCAGATGGTTGGACCTTGGAAGCCTTTGCAGGCGCCCTGGGTTGCGAGGTGGACGGATCCTCCTCGGAGCGTGCAGCCTCTGCCGCCAGAGTGTGCAGTCTCTCAACTGCAGCAACGGCAGCGGTGCGGTCGCCCTGCACGGTGAGGACTCCGGCAGGGGAAGGCATCTTCAAGACCAAATACCCATAGTGGGCAATGGCCATGAAGCGGTAGAGTGCCGGTCGGCCAATGATAGCGTTGAACGGGAGGTTCACCTCCGCAACATCAAACATGACGCTTTCTGTGCGGAAGTTTTCCTCGGTCCCGAACGTGACCGGCAATGTGATGCTCCCCAGGGGGAACACCGGATGTGGGCCCACTCCGGAGAATGGGCGAGAGGGAGTCAGCTTGGACTCTGGGATCTGCAGCTGCTTAAATGCTGCATAACTGATGACGTTGAGGCCAGCCCCACCGTCAATCAGCACGTGGTAGAGCCTCACGTTGGATATGACAGGAGCAGTGACTAAAGGTAGCACACCAGCTCCAGCCATATTCTCCGGGCAGTCGGATGGCCCGAAAGAGATGGTGGTGTTCATCCACCTCTGGTGCGGCGCCGCCCTGGGGACCCCCGGCTTCACCGAAAGGACCTCCCGGCGAAGGGTCTTCACGTCCCGCCGGGAGACAAGCTCCCAGCTCCCGCCATACATCACGTACAGCTTCTTGCGGCGGTCGCCGTTGTCGGAATCGGAGTCGTCGTTGTGATAGACGCCCTTCAGCTCTCGAGCGGGGGATTGGTACCCCAGCTCCTTCTCCCCGGCTGCGGCTCTGCTGTCAGAGGCCTTCTCCTTGCCGGCCCGCTGGCGAGGAGGGGGTGAGTCATCCTTAGAGGACTGCTCCCGCCGCCCACTGACCCGTTTCGCGAGCTTTTGGATCTTGCGGCAGTCAGCAGCGCTGTGGCGAGCGGTGGGATGCACTGGGCATGAACCTCCGCTTCCACCTTGCGGGCGAGGGCGTTTGCCGTGTGTATTCTGGCCCCCAGCCGCTGCCGCCGCAGCCGGCGCCGCTGGTGGCGCTGCTGCTGCAACGACTGGTCCGCCAGAATGCGGCTCCCCACGACCCCGGTTCTTCTTCTTCTTCTTGCCACCGCCCTGAGCGGTAGCGCTGGAGCCACCAGCCTTGGTGTCTCCGTCTTGGGGGGCTGAGTGCCATGCACGGCCCTCGGCGGCCCTGGCACACTTGTCTGCCAGGGAGAAAAGCGTAGTGACGCTTTCCACCTCGTGCGTCGCCAGCTTCTCGAGCATCTTCTCATCACGCACCCCCTGACGGAAAGCAGTAATAATAGATGCATCTGAGATACGAGGAATGGTACCCCGTACCTTAGTGAAGCGCGAGATGAAAGCCCGAAGCGTTTCCCCGGGTTTTTGCCTCACGGCGTGAAGGTGTGCCTCCACACCATGCTGCTGGTAGGCGCTGGCGAAGTTCGCTGTGAACCTTGCACAGAGCTCTTCCCAGGACTGGATCGTCCCAGGTGTGAGGTTCATGAGCCAGGTCCGGGCTGGCCCAGACAAGGCTACATGAAAGTAGCTTGCCATGACGGCGCCGTTGCCACCAGCTGCTGTGATGGCGGTAACGTACACCTGCAGGAATTCCGACGGGTTAGTAGTACCGTCGTACTTTTCCGGCAAGTGGGGGCGGAACTTGGGTGGCCACGCCACGGCGCGGAGGTGCTCCGCAAGCGCAGCACAGCCCACCCCGGCCACCGGTGCCCCTGGCTGAATCCGGGCGTTCACCGGAGGCCTGGGTGCCGCCGCGTCCAGATCGACATTGAGGTTGCGTCCCTCAATGTTGAGACGGCGCTCTCGCGCCCTCTCGACAGCGATGCGGGCATCCTCCCCCGCGCGCCGGCGGTTGAGCTCCGCCCGCAAGTCTTCTGTTCGTGCACCCCTCACGGTGGGGGAGCGCACAGATGCCGACGCACCGCCCTGACGCTGGTGGTAAGGTACCACCGCGTTGCCAGGCGGAGGTCGTTGCCCAGTCTTTGCAGAACTGGGGGAGGCCTGAGCCAGGTGGAGGAGACGGTCGACGTCGTCTCGCCACTGCCTCAGGGCGTCTGGCGAGGCTGCCTCAGCCGGAGGGTTGCGAAGCAACTCCCTAGCCGCGGCTAGAGCTCCGCCGCTCGCAGTCTGTGAGGGGGCCCTTGATGGACGCCCTGACTCTTGCCGGCGGGCGGCTCGCGCCACCGCCAACGGTGGCTGCTCCACAGGCACGGTTGCCCCTGGAGCAGGAACGCGAGGGGCGTGTGGCATGGAGGACGCCACCCCCTCCGTCATCTCCACGTCGTCCACACGAACCATGGGGACGAAGAGGATGATGAAATGCGACCAGCTAGCAGCCCCTACCTGGCGCGCCAAATGTTGTGGTGTTGCAAACCACGGCCGGGTGGCGGAAGGCACCCGCCCTAGCCCAGAGGGTGTGTACTCAGGGGGTAGCTAGTCTTAGATCGATCTCCCTCCAGAACACAAGAAACACAGCAGGATTTAGAGTGGTTCGGGCCGCCGGAGCGTAATACCCTACATCCACTGTGTGTTGTATTGCCTTCCCACAAGCGTGAGGAGGTGCGAGAGCTTGAGTCTGTATGGATGTGTCCTGTGCACAGCGAGCGCCTCCCTTTTATATCTCAAGGGGGCGCGTACACAGTCGTTGGATCCCCGACAGGTGGGTCCAACGATGTAGTATAACCTAACGCACTGTTCATGCATTATGGCGTTGCAGGCAAAGGAGATCTTTCTCTTGGATTCCCTCGCCTGCTCTCGGAGCCCTTCGTCCATCATGTCCTAGCGTCGTCTTGTCAGGTCGGGCCCGTCGCAGCTAGTGACACCGCCCGTCACATTGCTTAAGCGGGCGGTGTAGCTTGCGGCGTAGGCGGCATGATGGAAAAGTGCCGTGCTGTCGTATCCGTTTAATGCTACAGGCGGGCTCTGCGCGGGCGCGGCTCAGGCGGCTGCACTGTGCTCCTTGGTAATACGCGGCGCGCAGCGGGGCCTGACAAAAGGCTGTCTTGTGTACCACGGCGGCAGAGCACGCCTTGTCTATCGCATTAAATGCGGTAGGTGGGCGAGTCTTCCTCCGGAAGGCTCGCGCACGATCCCACGCCTCCGGGACACGTGGCGGCTTCGGACCCCTACACGGTGAGGGGAGCCCGGACGGGCGTAGGAGGTCCCGGACCCCTCTGGGGGTCCGAGGCTTCGGCGGTCAGCTTGGAGCTTCCCTTCCATGGAGACACGTGGCGCCACCGGACCCATCCTCAGGCGGGGAACGGTCCGGGGCCGTTGGCCTGGTGAGGGAAAAAGCCTGGCCTGTGGGGCCTGGCTACTCCGTCTCTCCCGCGCAGCTACGGATAACTACGCGGGTCCTGCTTCCCTGCAGTAAGAGTGGGTATCCCTGCTGCAGGGTACCGACAGCTACCTCTGGTGCTCGGCAAATGGAGAGTTGCCGATGAAGTCAAGGAAGGAGAAGAGGATCCGGACTCTACGAGAATCTTAATGATTCGATTGTAATATTTTAAGTAGTTTATCTTTTAGATAGTCTTTTCTTTAGGGTCAAGTAATGTTTGCCGTGATCGGTTAGGACTTGATAGCGCTAGGCTATATATATCAGTTGTAAGGGACAGGAAAAACTTGATACACATCCAATACAACACAACTTTACAATTCCTTTGCACTTTTTCGGTGACTTCGCCTTTTCTTTTCTTTTTCGATGAGTTATTTCAAGTCGATCAAGGACGCCTCACATTCGAGCGACTTGATTTGCTGGTGAGTTTTCATTTTACCAAGTATATTTGAGCTTTAGCTACCGGGCGCATCGCTGTGGCTTCGTTCAAATCTATTCAAAAGTTATCGAGTTTGTCTAGGCTTTGACTTCCGGGCGCATCACTGTCATCTCGTCTAGATTTATTCACCAATTATCGATATCGGCTAGATTTGTAGGTTTTCCTATGCTTTTTGGCCATTATCACATCTAATAATATACTAGATCGGCTTTAAATTTTGAAATAACACTTTTGTTGTCTCAAGAGCCGGTTTAGATCTGTTTTTAGCTAACATCATCTGAGTTACACATTCGTAGCTTAGATCTTGTCATACATACGCAATCGGCTGTTCAAAGCCGATTTTATCGTTTAGTGCATAGGGTGATCCTGCCGATGCGCTCTTTTACTACGCGCTTGCATTTAATATCTTTTTGTCGTCTATAGTATCGGCAAAACTTGCCGATACGCCCATCTGAGAGATATTCGGAATCCCAGCCGATACGCTCTCGAATTTGACTTTGTTTTCTCCCTTGTCAATTTCAGGTCAAATTGACTGGCACGTTTGGTTGACTTTCCATGACTCGGCGAACACTTGCCCTCAGATTCCAGTGTGTTAATTTTTGCATCAACACATCTTTTGGCACGCCTGGTGGGACCGAAAGCTTCAACATGGTGGACATTACTGATAAATCTGCGGTCAGTGAAGAGAACCAAATTCATGTTCCTGAAGATAAGCTTAAAGAAGAACAAAAGAAGGAATATGAAGAGCTGGTGGAGAGATTCAAACGTGAATGCCTCAAGTCGTACAGCATCAACAGATCTGGCGAAGTGATCAAAGAAGTTTGATCTTCCAACTTTTCAGCCATTGACAGAGGCTCAACATGAGAACAAGATGATGGATGCAGTTGGCCAAGCTGTAGCACAAGCTTTCATCAAGAGTGCAATAGTCATGGGCAACACGGTGCACAATGCAGTGGTCAAGACTTTTGCTGAAGGCACGTTTCCAGGGTGCATGGGTCCTTGCTATATACAGCCAGATCAGATGCAGTATGTTCCCTTGGAAATATCTATGGCAGTAGCCCTGTCGGCTCAAGATAGCCAGGCAGGAACAAGCAAAAGTCAAACTCCACCCCAGATGACTACTGCAGCATCGACGGGTACAACAGATCCTATCTACTCAACCACGCCGCCGATTGCTACAACTGTGCAAGATGAATCTGCGTCTGTATTTCCTAAAGGATGGAATCTTGCTACTGGGTATGGTATGCATCCGGATTTCTTTTCTATGCCACCCAAGATGCAGTTTAATGTGTTGGCTTCTCAGCCGATAGCCTCTCAGCCTGATCCATCGGTCGTTCAGCTGATGGGTGCATAGCAGGATGCATCGGCAACACAGCTGAATGCACAAGGTGCATGGAGTCCACAACAGATGGAACAAGCTAATGCATCGGCGCCACCGCTGATGACCCCACAGCAGCATCTTGCTATCCTGCTCCAACCCCAGTCTCCTTCAGAAGTGTTCTTGTCGCAATCTCCGCATCAGAAGGGAGTCAACTGGGTATTCCACAATCAAGCAACCGGACAGATATGGTGTGTTAATGTACCATACATGGAGGCTACTGGGCAACAGTCGCCTAGTCCATCAGCTCCACAGCCGACGATGATTCAGTAGACACCCAATCGAATAGCTCAGCAAACACATCAGATGCAATTGGCTGGACAGCTGATGAACCATATAGCTCAGCAACTTGCAATGATGACCAATGCAACGAGCACTGTTTCCCCTCCGTAAATGCCAATAGTTGAGCCGCAAGTTGATTGGAGCACAAAGATAGCTGAAGTGATGAGGGAGCAGTTTGGTTTGAGGCCAAAGCAACAATCTGTTATGTACAAGACTCCCTATCCTCCGGCTTATGATCAGATTCCTCTCCCACACAAGTACAAGATGTCTGACTTCATAAAGTTCTCAGGGCAGGGAGAAATTTCTACGATGGAGCATGTTAATAGGTTCATTCTACAGTTGGGAGAGACGAGCAACCATGTTGCACTCAGAGTCCGTTTGTTCTCCTTGTCTTTGTCTGGATCGGCCTTTGCTTGGTTCACTACTTTTCCAGCAAATTCCATATTACATTGGGTCGATCTAGAGAGACAATTTCATCAGTTCTTTTTCTTTGGGATTACTAAGTTAAAGTTGACCGATTTGACCGCCTTAAGACAAAGAAACAATGAATCGGTTGCTGCTTTTATCCAAAGGTTCAGAGATGTCAAGAACCAATGTTACAATTTGGTTCTGTCCGATCAGCAGTTGGCCGATGCAGCATTCAATGGGCTCTTGCCGCATATTAAAGATAAATATACATCGCAGGAGTTTGAAAGTATTAGCCAGGTCACAAGTCGGATGACAGGAGAGACTCGATCCTACAAGTCCAAGAAGCCTTTTTAGAAGAAGATCAACTATGTGGAGGATTCTGCTAATGATGAGTCTGAAGAGGAGCAAGAAACGGTCGCATCGGCTGAGTGGATACAGAACAGCAAAAAGTCGGTGACGTGTCCATTTGGGAAGAAAGAGCCCGAGTCGTATGGGTTTGACATCACCAAAGCCGACAAAATCTTTGACTTGTTATTGTCGGAAGGGTTGATCAAGTTGAAGCCATATCACAAGATCCCGTCGGAAGAGGAGCTCAAGCATATGAAGTACTGCAAGTGGCACAACGCCACATCGCATGATACAAATGAGTGCAAGGTCTTCCGGCAGCAGATTCAGATGGCTTTTGAACAAGGGAGATTGAAATTTGAGGCTCCCAAGAAGACAATGAAGATCGACGGACATCCTTTCGCCACGAACATGGTTGATGTGGCCAGAGATGAAGGTTCTCCTCAAGCCAAGATTCTGAAGTCATCATCGGCCAAGAGATCTGGGGCTGTTGATCCTAAAGCGTAGATAGCGGCTAATGAGGTCAAAGGAAAGGGTCCAATGAAGGATGCTGAACGTTCATCGGCACCACGTAGACGTGTAATGTCTCAAATGCTGTTGAACAAGTTTCAGCGTGATCGTGAAAGGCGACAACATAGAGAAAAAGAGGAACGACACAAGCAATATCATTGGAGGTGTCCTTTCTTGGTCTACTGCTGGGAAGAAGGGTTGATATTGCCATCAACATATGATTGTCCCGAATGCAATGGTCAAGGCAGCCGATCATATGAAAGGCCACGTCATGAGCCCTATCGGCGTGAGCGCACTCCTGTGCATGATCGGCTAGGAAAAAGGGTATCGGTGCATGATCGACTGGGGGGCAGGACCATGCTACGTAATCTTGCTGGAAGAAGAATACCTGCACACGATCGGCTAGAACATGTGGCCGATGACAGAGTGCAAGATGATCAGCCGATGCAGAGAGATCCAGAACGCGAGCCTGATCGCACAGATCAATCTCAATGGTGCCCAGGGGGTTTGACCAAGTCTCAGAAGCGACGTGTTCAGAGGTTACGCCAGCTGGAGATCATTGAGGAAGAACAAGAACAAACTCTGAACAAGAAAGGAGTCAAATCACAAGTTTGGCGTGTTAAGGCTAAGGCCGATGATAAATCGGCCAGTGACAATTCTACACCGATCCAAGCTGTCGGTTCTTCAGAAAGTTCCTGATGGATGAGTTCCTAGAGAAAGAAGGAAAGTTGGGGCATGGGTTTACGTCGGCCGATTTACTAGAGGAAATTGATATCGGAGATGGTGATGGACCGAGGCCGACGTTTATTAGTGCCAATTTGGATCCCAAATACAAACAGGAATTGAAGAGTTTATTAAAATAATACAAAGATTGCTTTGCTTGGGAATACTATCAGATGCCTGGCTTGGATATGTCTATTGTGGAACATCGTTTGCCTATAAAACTGGGATATCGGCCACATCAACAAGGAGCAAGACGGTGCAATCCTAAGATTTTGCCAGATATAAAGGCTGAGATCACACGGTTAATTGAAGCTAATTTTATTCGGCAGTGTCGTTATGCCGAATGGATTTCTAATGTGGTTCCTGTTTATAAGAAAAATGGCAAACTACGAGTGTGCATTGATTTCAGGGATCTCAACAAAGCTACGCCGATGGATGGTTACCCTATGCCGATAGCTGATATATTAGTAGATGCTGCTGCTGGGCACAAAGTGATCAGTTTTATGGATGGCAATGCTGGATACAATTAGATTTTTATGGCAGAGGAAGACATCCATAAGACTGTGTTCAGATGTCTAGGACATCTCGGTTTATTCGAGTGGGTAGTCATGACCTTCGGATTAAAAAATGCCGGTGCTACGTACAAGAGAGCCATGAATTATATCTTTCATGAACTCATCGGCAAAAATTGTGGAGATATACATTGATGACGTGGTTGTAAAGTCAAAGGGGGCACCAAGAACATCTGGCCGATCTACATAGAGCTTTGGAGTGCACCAGAAAGCATGGTTTAAAGATGAATCCAAACAAGTGCGTTTTTGGTGTATCTGCTGGCCAATTCTTGGGTTTTATGGTACATGAGCGAGGGATTGAAATTAGTCAGAAGACTATATCAGCCATTGACAAAGTTGAAGCCCCTACGATGAAGGTTGAACTTAAGTCATTGATCGGCAAGATTAATTTTATTCGAAGATTTATATCTAATCTGTTGGGAAAAATTCAGCCGTTCAGTTCTTTACTGAAGTTGAAGGCCGATCAGGAATTTGTATGGAGAGAGGAACATCAGAAGGCATTGGATGAAATCAAACATTATCTGGTGAATCCTCCGGTATTGGTTCCTCCCCAAAAGCACAAACCGTTTAAATTTTATTTATCGGCTGATGAGCGTGCTATCGGATTGGCCCTTATTTAAGAATTTGAAGGAAAAGAAAAAGCTATATACTTTGTGAGTAGAAGGTTGCTGGATGCTAAAACCAGGTATTCTCCTGTCGAGAGATTATGTCTTTGCTTATACTTCTCCTGTACCAAGTTTAGACATTATTTATTATCGGCTGAATGTGTTGTTGTGAGCAAAGATGATGTTATTAGATATATGCTCTCATTGCCGATTTTAAAAGGGAGAATAGGGAAATGGATTTTGGCATTGTTAGAATTTGATTTGAGATATGAATCGGCTAAAGCAGTTAAGGGTCAAGTCGTGGCCGATTTTGTTGTGCAACATTGTGGACCAGAATTAAACATGGTAGATCTTGTTGCTTGGACTTTATTCTTTGATGGATCTTCATGTGGGAACAGTTCTGAAATTGGTGTAGTGCTGATTTCCCCTCGGGGGGCAAATTTTGAATTCTCATTTCCAATTGAAGCATCTGCAACCAATAATCAAGCTGAGTATCGTGCTATTCTCAAAGGGATTCAATTACTTCGAGAAATCAAAGCCGATGATGTTGAGATTTTTGGGGATTCTATGTTGGTGATCAATCAGTTAGTTGGGGAGTATGAATGCAAAGATGATATTTTGCGATTATATCATGAAGAATGCCTCCGTCTGCTGAAAGAATTCAAGAAGGTAGCCATCGAGCATGTTCCCAAATTTCATAACAGTGATGCAAATCGGTTGGCTCAGCATGCTTCAGGGTATCGGCCGATGGAAGGGGTGATGGTTTTGGAACTAACGGCCAATGACTGGAGGAAGGAGATTGTTGAATATTTGAGAGATTCTTCCAAGAAAGTAAACAGAAAGGTCAGATTCCAAGCGATCAAGTATGTGCTGTTGGAAGAAAAATTATATTATCGGACGATTGATGGAGTTTTGCTCAAATGCATCGATAAAGAAGAAGCAAAGGTATTAATGGGTGAAATTCATGAAGGGGTCTGTGGATCCCATCAATCGGCCTATAAGATGAAATGGGTGATCAGGAGAAACAGATATGTTTGGCCAACAATGTTGGAAGATTGCTTCACGTATTACAGAGATTGCCAAAAATGCCAGAAATTTGGGAGTGTGCAAAGGGTTCCTGCATCAGCCATGAATCCCATAATCAATCCATGGCCATTCAGAGGATGGGGAATTGATTTGATCGGTCAGATATATCCACCATCTAGCAAGAATCATAAGTTTATTTTAGTGGCCACTGATTATTTCACCAAATGGGTTGAAGTGATTCCTCTGAAGAATGTTACGTCGAAGGAGATGATTGAATTTGTCAAGGAACATATTATCTATCGGTTTGGTATTCCACAGACCATTACAACCGATTAAGGTACTATGTTTACGTCAGATGAATTCGAGGAATTTGCTACCGGCATGGGAATTAAATTGCTGAATTCTTCTCCATATTATGCCCAAGCCAATGGACAGGCAGAAGCATCCAATGAAGGAGTCTTCAAATTGATTAAGAGAAAGATTGATGAATATCCTAGAAGATGGCATACTGTGTTTCAAGAAGCTTTGTGGGCATACAGGATGGCTTGCCATGGTGCTACTAAATTGTCTCCATATCAGTTGGTGTACGGGCATGAAGCTGTTCTGCCATGGGAGTTAAAGCTTGATTCATGACGTGTCACATTCCAGGATCAGTTAACGGCTGATGAATATTCTGCTCTGATGAAGGACGAACTGGAAGATTTGGCTGGCCATCGGCTAAAAGCTCTCATAAATGTTGAGGCGAATAAAGTTAGGGTTAGCCGATGGTATGATAAGAAGGTAAAATCCAAAACTTTTGAGCAAGGCGAATTGGTTTGGAAATTGATACTGCCGATAGGAACAAATAGTTCAAAATTTGGCAAATGGTCACCAACGTGGGAGGGGCCATTCAGAATAAACAGGTGTGTTACTGGTCATGCTTACATTCTAGAAACGCACAAAGGGGAGGAATACTCTAGAGCTCTTAATGGAAAATATTTGAAGAAATATTACCCTAGTGTTTGGGTGGATGCATAGCCGATTAATTGAGTTATCGGTTGAGTTGTTGTGGCCGATACGATATGTATCGCCCTTAGTGCAAAAAATCAACACAATTCAAAATGTTCAAATTCAGGTCGGGGTTGGTTTTTTGCGTTATCAAGTGAGAAGTTGCAATGGAAGACGACAAGAAAGGGGAATATTTCATTAATAATATTATTTACATAAAGGCCGATCAGATGATCTGGCCGATACAGCAAAAGTTGTTTCTAGGAAGATGCTACTCCTAGAAATCTAATCATCGGTAAAGACATTGCCGATGACCGCCTCTATGCTAACATCTTCGGAGATGGCGGCGGCTGCCATCTCCATGTCGTCGTCGAGCTCCTCAAAGGTCTACCAGTCTTCGCTGCCCAGCGGGAAGTGGACCGGTTCGATTTGCAAGAAGTCGTGGCCAGACTTGAGCTGAGCTATGGCAAGGGCTACAGCAGCGCCGCGGCGGACTCCATGTCTGGCAACCTCCCGGACGTGGTTGGGGATGTCCTCTAGGCGGGCGGCGATAGTCTTGCCGCGAGCATTCACCGATCCGGTCGCGGTGACGGCTACGGCATGGAGGGCTTGGACCTGCAACTCCAGAACTAAAGCAAAGTGTCAGGAAAGGAATTAGAAAGGCAGAAGAGGTGCTACTTTTGAAACAATAACCTACAGGCAACCCTGGAGTCGGCGGCGGTAAGTTGGGCCCGGACAATGGCCCGGTCGGCTTGTGCCGCCTCCAATTCGGAGGCGAGACACTGAGACTTGATGGTCTTCTGGGAGTAATTCTTCCGGGCCTCATCCTTCTCTCGAAGAAGTTGGCAGATGTATTCTACGGTGCTTTCATCAGCACCAGGGAAGGGACCCTCCGAATTGGAGGAGTCTGAAGAAGAGGGGGCGTCATCGCTGTGCAAAAATTGGAGATTAGTATCAGGCCAGAGTATAATGATTGGGGATAAAAGAAGAGGAGTTTACCCCAGGCGACGGCGGATCGCTGGAGGAGCATTGGAAGGACCCTCATCGGAGCGCTTGATGCCCGCCATTGCTACAGGAAGACCTAGGGTTTTTGCTGAAGGAAGAAGGAAGAAGGTGCTGTAGCTAATGGAGATTTGTTGCCGATGCAGAAGCCAAGGGGTAATATTTATGGCCTAGTCTGGGTAGGTGAAAAGACAGAAGGTGAATCGGAACGTTGAGTTTGCGTGGACGAAAAACAAAAGGCCAAGGGCAAAGAAGAGTTTTACCCAGCTGTACGGGGTAAGCCGTGCGCACGGGGTACGAGGAATGGCTTTGAATGCTGGTTGGAGTAATTTTGGAACAAAATAAATTATTCCGAAACTGGGGGGTATGTGTTGACACCATTTTTTGACACGTGTGAAGGAAGGTGGCCGATTTGGAAGAAACCAAAAGATGCACATTGTTGGAATCGGCCGATGGAAGTTTGTCCGATGGGCCAGGAGAATATTCTACGAAGATGCTGATCCGCTAGCTCTGGTGCTCGGCCGATGGAGAGTTGCTGATGAAGTCCAGGAAGGAGAAGAGGATCCGGACTCTACGAGAATCTTGATGATTCGGTTGTAATATTTTAAGTAGTTTATCTTTTAGATAGTCTTTTTTTAGGGTCAAGTTATGTTTGCCGTGATCGATTAGGACTTGATAGTGCTGGGCTATATATATCAGTTGTAAGGGACCGGAAAAACTTGATACACATCCAATACAACACAACTTTACAATTTCTTTGCACTTTTTTGGCGACTTCGCCTTTTCTTTTCTTTTTCGATGAGTTCTTTCTAGTCAATCAAGGACGCCTCACATTCAAGCGACTTGATTTGCTGGTGAGTTTTCATTTTACCGAGTATATTTGAGCTTTAGCTACCAGGCGCATCGTTGTGGCTTCGTTCAAATCTATTCAAAAGTTATCGAGTTTATCTAGGCTTTGACTTCCGGGCGCATCGCTGTCGTCTCATCTAGATTTATTCACCAATTATCGATATCGGCTAGATTTGTAGGTTTTCTTGTGCTTTTTGGCCATTATCACATCTAAAACACATGCTAGATCGGCTTTAAATTTTGGAGTAACACTTTTGTTGTCTCAAGAGCCGGTTTAGATCTGTTTTTAGCTCACATCATCTGAGTTACACATTCGTAGCTTAGATCTTGTCATACATATGTAATCGGCTGTTCAAAGCTGGTTTTGTCGTTTAGTGCATCGGCTGATCCTGCCGATGCGCTCTTTTACTACACGCTTGCATTTAATATCTTTTTGTCATCTATAGTATCGGCAAAGCTTGCTGATACGCCTATCTGAGAGATATTCAGAATCCCAGCCGATACGCTCTCGAATTTGACTTTGTTTTCTCCCTTGTTAATTTCAGGTCAAATTGACTGGCACGCTTGGTTGACTTTCCGTGACTTGGCGAACACTTGCCCTCGGATTCCAGTGTGTTGATTTTTGCGTCAACAGTGGCATCAAGCGATGATTCAAGTTCAAGTGAAGATGAAGGTGAGATGTCAGAAGCAAGGAGAAGGATTAAAGAGAAGATGAAAGAAAAAATTGAGAAGAAGGCAAGAAAGTTGATGAAGCAAAAAAATAAGGAGGAGAAGGAGAAACATCCCTTTTTCGGCATGCATCAAGTGCCTCACAACTACGAACAACAAGCGTACTCTTCTTCTCAATTTTAATCCATCCACTTGGGACGTGCTCCGTACTTTGATGGTACGGATTACCCCAAGTGGGCCTTTGATATGAAAATGCACCTCTACGGACTTCACCCTTTGGTATGGGAGGTTTTGTGTGTAGGTGTGATTCCACCCATCAACGGTGAGCCTACGGCCGAAAAAGCACAAGAATACTTCCGCAATGCGCAAGCCGTACGAGTCATCACCGGCTCACTTTGTATCCAAGAATTCAACAAAGTCCGCAATGTTAAGATTGCGAAAAAGATTTGGGACACATTGAAGGAAGCTCATGAGGGCACGGATCAAGTTCATGAAGGCAAGATGGATTTGTTGCAAGGAGAACTTGAGCATTTTGTCATGAACGATGATGAAACCGTGACTCAAATATATGAGAGGCTCATGGTTCTAGTTTCGGATATTGCCGCTCTTGGGAGAAGCGAGTGGGATGATCACAAGGTCACAAAGAAGTTGCTTAGAGCATTCATTCCTAGAAATCCTACACTTGCAACAATGATTGGAAGAGATCCCAAGTTCAAAACCAAGACACCAAATCAACTTCTTGGTGAGATTCTTCATCAAGAGTTGGTTGAGAGAGATGTGGCAAAATCACTTAGCCACAAAATGACCAAGAGCGTTGCACTCAATGCAACCCTAAGCATCTCGGTTGAGTCAAGTTCCAAAGCCATCAAAGCAACAAAAGAATAGTCAAGTGATGGAGGATCAACCGATGAAGAAATGGCACTTGTTATGAGGAATTTCAAGAAGTTCATGAAGAAGAAGTTTCACAAGAAGGATGGCTATGACAAGAAGAAGCCAAATTATAGAAGATGCTATGAGTGCAAGGAGTTAGGGCATTACATCGCCGATTGCCCTAGACTCAAGAACAAGGAAAATGAAGAAAAGAAATACAAGGAGAAGAGCAATGACTTCAAGAAAAGATATCAAGGTCGTGCTCATATTGGTGAAGAGTGGGAGCCAAGCCATGAAGAATCCGACAAGGAAGGTGTGGCATCACTTGCCATAACCAAGAACACAAGACAACTCTTCAACAACATCTCCGATGATGAGGATGACACTCACTTTTGTCTCATGGCAAGAGACAACAAGGTACAAGCAACATCATCTTCCACTTCTTATCCATTCTCTACATCAAGTAGTGTAGAAAATGATTTTGATGATGAAGAAAAACAACATGAGACTTATATGATCAAAGAATTTGGTAAGAAAGGTTTTAAAGAAATTAAAAAGCTTATGGAGAAATTGGAGAAAAAGAAAGAGACACTCGATAGGCAAGAAGACTTGTTCATCCAAGAAAAGGAGAGAAACCTTGCCTTAGAGAAGTCCCTTACCGAGGAAAGAGCTAAAGTAGAGAAATTATCAATTTACTTGTCTTTGGCTAATGACTCTAATAAGAGGTTGATGAAGGAGAACACATTGGCTAGTGATTCTCTAGTTTCCCTTAAGGTCACTAATGGTGAACTTCAAAATAACTTATCAAGATTGACGGTCAAATACAAAGACCTTGAAGTAAACCATAAAGTCCTTTTGGAAAGCACAAAAACCCATTCCAAGACAATTCCTAACTCCAATGTCTCCACAAGTGAAGGATGCTCCAAATGCTATAAATTTGATATACAAGCTTGTGTTGCTAACATGGCAAAGCTAGAGGAGTTAATCAAAGCCAAAGTTCTTGAAATTAAAAGGCTCAACATGATAGTCAAGAATGGCTATGAAGATAATGTGAAGCCCAAGCCCAAAATCATTTACAAGGATGGTAGATATCCTGCCATTAAGGACGGGCTTGGCCACTACAAGGGAGCAAAGGTAAATGAGAGAAAGGTGGTCAAAGGCAAGAAAATCCTTTTTTTCACCAAGGGTGGTAATCTTGTGAATTGATGGACATAGCACATGGAGTGACCCCTTTGATCTCTACTTTGAACAAGAAGAAATTAGAAGCTCCCATCAAGTACAAGAGCACCATGCATGAGCCTTCACCAAGCTACACTTCGGATTACATGGTGACTATGGATCACAATAGCAAAATCGTAGTCAAGTATGTTGGGGTCTACACAAAAAAGAAGATTCTAAGGAGTGTGTGGGTTCCCAAAATGTATCCATCTAACCTACAACGACCCAAATCTACTTGGGTACCTAAATTCCAAGCATAATTTGTTTTGTAGGAATATTCCTCCGGTGGTACCGCTTGGTTGCTTGATAGTGGATGCTCAAATCATATGACCGGAGAGAAGAATTTGTTCACCTCGATTGAATATGACAACATTCCAAAGGAAACAATTGTATTTGGAGATAATAGCAAGGGTGAGGTAATTGGATTGGGTAAGATTGCTTTAGCTCATGACAATTCAATTACAAATGTTTATCTCGTTGAAACCTTGGGGTACAATTTGTTATCCGTCTCACAACTTTGTGGCATGGGCTACAATTGCCTCTTTACTAACGAGAGTGTGACCGTCTTTAGAAGGGACAACTCCTCTATTGCCTTTACGGGTCAATTAAAGGGCAAAGTCTATATTGTGGACTTTTCAACGGAAATGGTTGAGCCCAAGACTTGTATGGTGGCAAAATCCGCCATGGATTGGCTATGGCACCGCCGACTAGCCCATGTTGGAATGAGGAGCTTGACCAAACTTCAAAAGGAAGGGCACATCCTAGGACTAACCAATGTTGTGTTTGAGAAAGATAGGTTGTGTAGCGCATGCCAAACCGGGAAGCAAGTTGGTGCTCCACATCCCGCCAAAAACATCCTCACTTCAAAAAGGCCGCTAAAGTTTCTACAGATGGATTTGTTTGGACCCATCGCTTATATAAGCATTGACGGTAACAAATATGGTCTTGTAATTGTTGATGATTTTTCCCGCTTCACTTGAGTTTTCTTTTTGCAAGATAAGAGTGAAGCTCAAGGGATAGTCAAAAAATTCATAAGAAGAGCCCAAAATGAGTATGAGTTGAAGATCAAGCATATTAGAAGTGACAATGGCTTGGAATTTCGGAATACAAATGTTGAAGAATTTTTTGATGAAGAAAGAATCAAGCATGAATTCTCCGCTCCATACACTCCTCAACAAAACGACATTGTGGAGAGGAAGAATAGGACCTTGATCGAAACCGCAAGAACCATGCTTAATGAGTACAAGACCCCAGATAGCTTTTGGGCCAAAGCAATCAACACCGCTTGCCATGCAATCAACCGGCTCTACATCCACAAGTACTTGGGCAAGACTCCATACGAGATAATCACCGGTAACAAATCTAAGGTGCATTACTTTTAAGTTTTTGGTTGCAAGTGTTTTATACTTAACAAGAAAATCAAAACCTCAAAGTTTGCACCAAAGGTAGATAAAGGCTTTCTACTTGGTTATGGTACTAACGAACATGCCTATTGTGTCTTCAACAAAACCACCGGTTGTGTTGAGGTCACGGTAGATGTGAAATTTGATGAATCCAACGGCTCTCAAGTAGAACAAGTTGATAAGAACCTTGTAAATATGGAGGAACCACCAAGTGTATCAATCATGAGGATGGCTTGGGTGAAGGGCGACCACGTGAATCAAGCACTCAAGCCCCGATTGAGCAAAGCAACAAGAATCAACCATCATCATCAACAAGAGTTGAACCACCAAGCTCTCAAGTCCCTCAAGATCATAGTCAAACTCTTGGTGATGATCAAGATCAAGGCAATGATCAAGGGGGAGCTCAAGTAGAAGCAACTCGAGAAGATGCACCTAGAGTTGATAATGATGATGATAGTGGACCAATTCAACCTCAATCTCAAGTGCTACACCCAAAAGTCCATCAAAGCATTCAACGGGATCATCACGTTGACAACATACTTGGGAGTATTCGAAGAGGGGTAACTACTCGTTATCGTTTAGCAAGTTTTTGTGAACATTACTCGTTTGTTTCCTCTTTGGAACCTCTTAAGATAGATGAAGCACTTGGTGATCCGGATTGGGTAATGACTATGCAAGAAGAGTTGAACATGGCAATGTCATTGGAACCTCAAAAGAAATGAAGTTTGGGAATTAGTGCCAAGACCCAAACAAAATGTCATTTGAACCAAGTGGGTTTTCTGGAACAAGCAAGATGAACATGGCAATGTCACAAGAAACAATGCTAGATTGGTTGCTCAAGGTTTCACTCAAATTGAAGAATTAGATTTTGGTGAAACTTATGCTCCGGTGGCTAGACTTGAATCAATTCGGATATTGCTAGCCTATGCCGCTCATCATGATTTCAAGTTATATCAAATGGATGTCAAGAGTGCCTTCTTGAATGGACCACTCTCCGAGCTAGTCTATGTAGAGCAACCCCCCGGGCTTTGAAGACCCCAAGCATTCCGACTACCTGTACGAGCTCCATAAGGCGCTCTATGGGCTTAAACAAGCTCCTAGAGCATGATATGAATGCCTTAGGAAATTTCTTCTCAAGAACGACTTTGTGATGGGCAAAGCTGATTCTACTCTCTTTACTCAAAAAGTAGATAAAGATCGCTTTGTTTGTCAAATTTATATTGATGACATTATCTTTGGTTCTACTAATGAAAAATTTTGTGAAGAGTTTAGTAGGATCATGACCAAGAGATTCGAGATGTCCATGATGGGTGAATTGAAGTTTTTCCTTGGTTTTCAAATCAAGCAAATGAAGGAAGAGACTTTCATATGTCAAACTAAATATACAAATGATATGCTCAACAAGTTTAACATGGCCGATGCTAAACCCATCAAGACTCCCATGGCTGTGAATGGACATCTTGATCTAAATGAAGATGGAAAATCTGTGGATCAAAAGATATATCGCTCCACAATTGGTTCTTTGCTTTACCTTTGTGCATCTAGGCCAGATATTATGCTTAGTGTGTGCATGTGTGCAAGATTTCAAGCTAATCCTAAGGAATGCCATTTGGTAGCTGTTAAAAGAATCTTGAGATATTTAGTGTTAACTCCAAACCTTGGCTTGTGGTATCCCAAGAGCTCCACTTTTAATTTATTTGGCTATTTTGATTCGGATTACGCCGGTTGCAAAGTTGATCGAAAGAGTACAACGGGGACTTGCCAATTTCTTGGTCGGTCCTTGGTGTCTTGGAGCTCTAAGAAACAAAATTCCGTTGCGCTATCCACCGCCGAGGCCGAGTATGTTGCAGCTGGTGCTTGTTGTGCTCAACTACTTTGGATGAGGTAAACCTTGAGTGACTTTGGTTGTGAGTATAAAAAGATACCTCTCTTGTGTCACAATGAGAGTGCCATCAAACTAGCCAACAACCCCGTCCAACACTCAAGAACCAAGCACATTGACATAAGACATCACTTCCTAAGAGATCACGATGCCAAAGGAGATATCACTCTATGTCATATGAGTACCGATAAACAACTAGCCGATATCTTCACAAAGCCTCTTGATGAGCAAAGGTTTTGTTTTCTTAGGAGTGAGCTAAATATCTTGGATTCTCGTAACTTAGCTTGACATGTTGTACATATCTTGTATTGTTGCCTAGACTAGATAAAAATGCTATTTGTGTGAGTTATTTTCAAAAAAATTTGATGGTGTGATCGTTGGATCATCCCTTACCTCAAATGATCATTGTTATGCATTATTGATTGTGCCTGATCATTTTGAGTTAAGCATCTTATATGTCTATACATTATTCTCTATCACATCGGATCAAAAATCTCTCATAAAATCTATCTTTGTTGGCAAAAACTCTCTAGACAAACCCAGATGATCCGGCCCTACACCGGATCATCCGACATCTTCGGCCAAAATTTTACTGAGTAAGCCCGGATGATCCGACCACACTTCGGATCATCCGAACCTGGAGATCTCCGGATGATCCGGACCTATCTCGGATCATCCGGTCCCTACGTCCACAACCTTTCTGGTCATGTCCGGATGATCCAGCCTTACCCCGGATCATCTGGCCCTGACAGTTGTCCTATATATAGGGCCGGCGGCGGGAGTGCCCTAACTGTGCTCATTCTCTCCCCGCCACCTCCTCCTCTCTCATCAAAACCTCGCGCGGCAATTTGGCATTTCGACCGGGATTTTTTCGTGGTCTCTTGTGCCTTTGATTCTCCATGTCTCGGTATAGATGTCCATGCAGCCCGCAGCCCGTTAGACCGCCCGAAGTACGGCCAATTTGGCCCGGCCCAAGCACGGTGCCCGGGCTGGCCCGGCCCGTCAATCGTGCCCGGGTTTGGGCCGTCACCCCAGCCCGTGGGCAGGCACGGCCCGGCATGGAGTTTGCAGGCCGGCCCGATAGCAGACCGCCTACACCAACAGCATCCCCCATTCCGCCTCCCAGCAACCTCCGCTCCCTCCCTCACGCCCCATCCGGCCACCCCCCACGCCCCCACCCCTTCCGGCTTCCGCTCAACCACGCACCACGCAGAGGCAGGTAGTAGCGCCGCTAGCCCGCTCGCGGCTCGCCTCGTCGCCCGCTCCAGCCTCCGGCGCTCTCCCAACTCCTTAAGTCCCTGTGCTAGTCTCTGCCGCCCCCGGTGCCGCTCCCCCTCCTCTCCACCAGCTTCAGGCTCCAGATCTCCACCTCCGGCGGCTGGCGCTACTCCCCCCTCTCGCTCTCCCTTCTCTCCTCCAGCTCCAGGCTCCAGATCTCCAACTCTGGCGGTCGGCACTGCTCCCCGTCCTTCCTCAACCACGGCGCCGCTCGGCCGCTCCAGATCTCCACCTCCGCACGGCCATGTGTGTCGCGGCGGCCGGCGAGCGGCACCGCGACGGCGGCCAGCAGGCACGGCGATGGCCAGCGCCAGCGGGCGGTGCAGCAGCATGCGACCGGTGGATGCGGCGGTGGCTACCGGGCGGCGGACGGCACGGTTGTGATGAAGACCCCGTGCTCTTCGGGCCGGCCCAGCACGGAAATGGGCCTGTGGGCCCGTGCCTGGGCCATCGGTGCAGCCCATGGGCTAGCCCGGCCCGGCACGGTGAGACATAGGGCCGGGCCAGGCATGGCCCGGTGAAAGGCGGGCCAGGGCGGGCCCGGGCTCGTGCCGGGCCGGGCGGCCCAAATGGACATCTATACGTCTTGGAAGATCCTGACTCCTCCGAAACTCCTTCGATTCGCGCAGGAATCTCAAAGATATTTCATTCAAAATCCCCTCGCGCCGATCTCTCAATGTAGGAAGTTCTAGGCGATTTCCTCCAGTGAATTATCTCCTTTATCTATCTAGAGGTCATGCCTAGAGTTTCATAAGATTTTGTTGGCTAAATCCTCGGATTCATGAATTTGAAGTTCTTACCAAGCAGAGCCGGATGATCCGGCCTATGCCCGGATGATCCGGACCTAGACAGGTCTGGATGATCCGGACCATACCTAGATGATCCGGTTGTGCCCAGAAAAGAACCACTTGTTTATTGAATTTTTCAATTCCTTCTCCATCATATCCTAAATCTTGGCTACTTATCTTGTGTTTTAGATGGTGAAACTCAAAGTGAGCAAGAAGAAGGGTCCTCCCACCAATTCCGACAGTGATGATGTTTATGTGGTGAGCTCTGATGAGGTAGTTCACACTAGGCCCAAGCAAAGCACTAAGAAGGGCGCGACCAAGAGAAATGTGAGAGGTCGTGGTACAACAAATCCTCAAGGACGAGGCAGAGGTACTGGGAGAACTTCAAGGGGGCAATCTAGCTCTACTCTAGCTGATCCTAGAATTAAGCCTGATCATGATATTGATCTTTCATATCTTGAGAATAGCATGGCTACTATTACTCGCCCAACACATGACCGTCGTGATCCTCCTTTGATTAACTATAAGAAGGGTGGAAGCTCTGTTGATCATCTGAGATATAGTGAAGATCCAACTATTGTTGAGCATAGCTTTTGTGGTGATCCTCGCTTTTGGTTTCCCCATCAAGCCGACTGGTATGAGTCAGTTATCATGACCAAGAAGCATGTCACCACAGAGATGAAGTGGATTGATTGGAACTATTTGAAGGGGTTAGCTTCACCACTCAAGTAGGTAGCTGATGCTGTATATGACCATTGTCAAGAGATGGATTTGGTTGATATCATGAGTTTCTCTTGCCACTGGAATGAGGAAATTGTGGCCCAATTCTGTGCCACACTTCATATTAGTGACTGTGGAAGGATCTTTCAGTTTCTCATCGGAGGAAAAAGGTTCATATACAACATGGCTCAGTTTAGCATATTGTTTGGTCACACTAGAAACTCAGTTGCTTATGGTGGTGGATATATTGTGGATCGTGATGATTCCAAGGTGGATTTGCATGAAGGAAATGAACTTGACCCCTCCAAGATGCACTTCATGTATGATTGGGCTTATGGTGAGATTGTGCTTGGGCAAGTCAAGGGCCTCACTCCATTTTATAGATTGCTCAACACTCTGTTTCGGTTCACTCTCACTCCAAGAGGGGGTGACTCGGACAACATATCCCATAGGGCCAAGAATTTGCTTGCTCAGATGGCTCTCGGGCGACGCAAGTTTGCAGTCATGGAATTCATTTGGAATAAAATCATTGCTTGTTCATCAGATTCCTCTAGTGCATGTCACTATGCTCCTTACATTTTTCATATGATCAAGACAGTGACTCAGCTCAACATTGTGCACAGTACCTTTCATGTGTCATATCATTCAAGCAAAGGCAAGATTGAGCATGCTCTTCATATTGGCACTCACAGCACTAGGATGCCTCCTTCTGGACTTTTTCCTGGTGCTTATCCACCTACATCTGCTTCCAGAGGAGCTCCTTCATCTTCTCGGGCAGCACCTTCTTCACCTGCAGGACTATCTACCTCACGTGGGCGAAAGGCTTCCAAAGACAAGAAAGGCAAGTTAGATTTTATTGCTCAAGGCATTTTTGCTTGCTTCAACATGTGTCGCCAGAACTCCCAGGAAATCCATGAGCATAGGAGATATATGGACGAGGAACTCCTCAAGTTGGAGAGGAGGCAAAAGGAAATTATGGCAAAAGTTGAGCTTCCACATTCTCCTATTCGTGTGCCTAGAGATTTTCCTACTCCTCCTAGAATCTATAATCCATGGGATGACTATGTGCCTCAAGAGAATCCCTTTGAAGATGTTGAGCTTGACTATGGAGGTCAAGAAATGCCGGGTCAAACTCATGATGAGGAAGAGGAAGAGGAAGACGATGGCGAGGAGACCGAGTCTGATTGTGAAACCCTAGGTGTCTGCACAGTAGAATTGTATTGATTTTATGCATCATGTGCTTATTTTACTTGATCAAGGACCTTATTGCAAAATTATAAGGTCAAATGTGTAATTATGATTTAATGTAAGGTCTTTTCTATAACTTAATTTGAATAGGGAGAGCAAATATTGCTTTTATGGAGGGTTTATTTATAAAATTCAGTGTAATCATTGCTTGGCAGAAAATTTTGCTTTTTAGTTTGAAATTAAACTGAATTTACATTGGAAAAGACAAAAGTCCATTAAATTCAAAATCCTTACTATGTTTTCAAAATAACTCTCCAACCTTTGGTCAAATCAATTTTTGCACAACATCAAAGTTGTAGATCTTGAAAAGTTGAACAACGTTCATGTTGGGCACTTTTTCATTTGAGCCCTAGTTTAGAAGTTATTTTAGTTTACAGTAAGATCCCTGGAATTTTCTGAAATTAAAAAGAAGTCCAGCCGTCTTCCACCTCCTGCCTGCTTCTCTGCTTTCCCTGTCGCCACCGCTATTCAGCACCGCCGCCGCTCGGGGCCGATCGGGAGGCCACCTCCTGCTTGCGCTGGCCGCCCACGCGTCGCGCCTGAGCTTCTCCACCGCCCTTGCCTTAGTGCTGGAGCTCTCCTCTCCTTGCCACGCGCCCCAGAGACCACCACCGGCCGCCACATCTTCGTCGTCGTGGCAAGCTCGGATAGAGTCCCAGCTAACCTTTCTTTCACACGCATCAGAACCAGGAGGATCTCCTCGACCTATTCCCCTCACTATCGCGACGTTTCCTCGACCCCAGACCCCGGAACACCTCCGCCGCTCACCCGAACGCTGGCGAGCCTCAAGCTCACCATCGACCCACTCCTCCAAGGCCGCTCCGCCCGCGCCGACCTCACCATTAGCTCCGCCTCGCTCTCGCGCAGCTAATCGGCCACCCCTCGTCGACCATCCACCACCGGAGCACCCTTGTCGATGAGCCCCTCCGCCGCCGCAACCCTGTCCGCCGTGGACCGCCCTCCTCCGACCATCTCCCGTCGCGCCATGAGCACTAGAGGGTGCGGCTCGATCTCTTCTTCGTTTCCCCCAACCTCTCCCTCGCCGCCGGCTAGCCTAGACGCCGAAAAAGGCCAGCCACCGTCCTTCCCTGTTCCCCATCCGGCCAGGGACCTCTCTGCTAGAATTTAAAGAAACCCAGGGGGTTATCTGCTTAGACCTAGACTCAAGTGAATAGTGGCACTAGGGACCTTTTTGTTATTTTGGCTATAAACTTTGAAATTCCATAGAAATTCGTAGAAAAATCAGAAAAAGGCAAATCTGGATGTTTTGGAATCCTTGAGAGTAGCTCTATGCATTAGAATCATAATATGTTGGGTGTTAGTTGAGTGTTTTTGCTGTAAAAATAGATTTGTGTTACTAGTGCTTAAATGCTAGTTGTTTTTATCTTTTCCATAACTGATGTTTGAAGCAACATTATGCTATGAAATTTTTATGGTAGAGTAATAATGTGATGTCAGGGTTACTATAAAAATTTCGTGGTCAGTTCTCATGTGTAGATATAGCTATGATTTAATTCTTATTAAGTGAACTTTAATTGTGATAAATAGTTTCCTTGATTAAAAAATCCTGATAATATTTGTGGAGCCTTATTTTGATCCAATGTTCATGTCTGTCAAATTTGACAATCAGTTCATGTCTAAAACAGGAATTAAAATTGAATCTTGATTTGTTTCTATCTGTTTTGTTTATTTTCTCAGAATTAATTCTTTGCAGATAAAATCATGAAAAAATTGCAGTAGCTAAGGTAGCTCTGTGTCGACCTCCTGTTAAATTTATAGCTTCTATTTTGCTCTGGGCTAACCTGTATAATTCAATCTTGTTCTAGGTGTTGTCTGAATAAATGAATTGTTCTGAATAAATGGCTGCATGATTTGGTACGAAATTTGCAGGATATATTACTCTGTTTACCTTCTGTTTGATGTAATTTTTTCTAATTTTACTACTAAATGTGTGCTGAGTTGTTTATTTATTAGCAAACCATGACTTGCATGTTATAGGAACCACTACAACTTGTTTTATGAAGTAGTGAGATTCTTTTGTGCTGTTGATCATGATGCCTTGTGTAGTTAGAAATGTTAGTATCTACTCTATAAACGCTTGCCCATGTGAATGTATGTTTGCTATTTGTTAGACTACAACTTTATCGTGAAAAGAGTGTGATTGTAATTTCATCTCTTGCATCCCATATAGATACGACTGTTCTAGCGGACGGGCCATACGAGTTGATCCCAGAGCCTGAAGAAGGTGATCTCGAAGCCCAGGTGGACGCCGCTATATTGACTGAAGCCCCGGACCAAAGTCCGGAAGAGCCCAAGGCTAACCTAGTTAGCGACTACCGAGAAGGCAAGCCCCGGACATAACCCATATTTCAAATTATTACAATTTATCGTTATTATTTACTTGTGCATTTACAGTTCTCAGGAATTGAATTGAAGCCCTAGATGCATGATCCTAGGAACCTATGTACTGAACACTAGACCTGAGTTTGAATAATTGCTAAGCTTATAGGACCGGTAAAAGTCGAGTGATTGCCTGTCACTTGCGAGCTCTATAGGAATTGCTTGTTTACTTTCTGCTATCAATATAAGGACGACGGACGGGGTCGTGTTCGATATCATGACCTTGTGTGAGACCCCGTCTGTGTTGACAAACTTGCTAAGGTCGCGGTGTGTGGTAGTGCTGGTTAAGTTTTTGAACGTACTAGCCACATGCCGTAAATATGGTACGCGGTAAGCCTAGTAGCCGATTGGACCAGGGAGTGGATATACCTTTCACTCTCTCTTAGGGATAGGTTTTATTTATGTTTATGTTGCGCAACACCGTGGCTGCAGGGACGAGGTTGGTGCCCTGTAGTCGGGGAGAGTGACCATATCCACAAGCCGGAAAGAAAGGTAAACGGTTGTTTGGGAACGACCCGATGGTGTTCCAAACGGGTTTCGTCAAAAGCTAAGTAGATTTCAAATCTAGTGCAAGATTCTTTCTCACTGTCGGATCATCCGACCCTACGCAGGATCATCCGGGCCTGAGAAGGACCGGAAGATCCGACATAGGGCCGGATCATCCGGACCTGACGTTTTTCTGTCAAGTTTTTCAAGAAATTTTGAAACAGGCCTATTCACCCCCCTCCGGCCGCCATGGGTGCCCGCCACCGCCCGCTCCGGGCGCGGATCCGCCCGCTCCGGGCGCGGATCCGCCCGCTCCGGCCACCCGAAGGCCGCTCCCGCCACCTGAAGGCCGCTCCGGCCGGCCGTGCTAAAGGCCGAAGGCCGGCCGCGGCGGATCCGGTGAAGCCTGTGCGGGAGAGAGATTGGGAGGGAGAGAGAGAATGCGTCAGAGAGAGTGCGGGAGGTAGAGAGAGAGTGTGTGGTAGAGAGAGTTAGATTAGGATTTATTATATACTCCTCTCAGCAACCGAGCTCAATTGGGCTTTCATTGGCCCGGTCCATTAACTGAGGCGGACATTTATAACGTGTCCGCCTTTGAAAATAGGACGATTAACAGAGGTGGCCAGATTTTCTGAGGCGGTTATTGTAACCGCCTCAGTTAATTAAAAATGAATGCCTCTGTTAATACTGGGCATTAACAGAGGCGGTTATTTTTTGTGCACGCTTCAGAGACTTTTTTTAGTGCCTCCTAAAATCCAAAATTGTAGTAGTGTGTTCCCTGCTGAATTCAGCAAACAAATATGAAGAAAAGGGAAGCATTGCTGAAGAAGGCCCAAAAAAGAAGAAGAAGAAAACGGAAATGAAAAACTCCACGAGGTTTTAGAAGAACGTCTACCTTTTCCTTTTTGCAATAGTGTTAGCGCTGCAGATCTGCGCTCAGAGTAGTTCCCCACACATGAGCAAAAGGTGTGTACCCAACCTTTGGATCAAGAACACTAACTGGAAGTTTAACTGATCCACTCAAAAGTTTAACAGGAAGTCATATCTCTTTTGTAATACATTTTTTATATTGGTTGCACATTTATTTCTATCATTACACATATGATAGACGTGTAACGTGCAGTAAATGTTGTATCGGAAGTACTGTTGTACCTATTGCCCAGAAACATGGAATCACGGCAGAGGTTATGACTCTATCCCAGCTCGCTACGGTCGTACTCGTACCCCGACTGCGAAATTCTTTTGTAAAATGGAATAGAATGATTGCACATTTATTTCTATCATTACACATATGATAGATGTGTAACATGCGGTAAATGTTGTACCAGAAGTACTATTGTATTTTATCTATTGCCCAGAAACATGGAATCACGGCAGAGGTTATGACTATGTCCCAACCAGGGTTGAACTTTTCGGACGGAAAATCCGGAAAACCGGACTTTTTTTCCGTTTCCGGACCGGTATGAAAACAATTTTTCGGTCCGGAATTTGATATATTTCGATTCAAAATTCAAAAGTATAAAAGTCAAACTTTGGTCAAAAAACGAAATTTCGGAACAGTAAAACGGAATTGTAATCCCTGGTCCCAACTCGCTACGGTCGAAATTCTATTGTAGAATGGAATAAAATGGAAAGACCATACCCACGTTGCCACCGTGCCAGCATTCCGTCGCCGCGTCAGTCGGAGGCCAACGTGGCCGCGGACCGCGTCGGAGGCCCCACGGACCTCTACGCAACCGGCCCAATAGTCCGCCGCCATGTCACCCACAAGCCTCACGTCTCCCACCGCCATGTGGGCCCGTTTGCTCAACAGGGCCCACACGCCCCCGGCGGAACCCGCCGCGACGAAGGCATCTACCCTCGATGACATGTTGGCCCAACTAGTAGGCCACCTGCCCGGCGCGAGCACGAGACGGGACCGGGCCGCGCACGAAACGGTTCAGTGACAGGAAGGAAGCGGAGATCCTCCCTCGCCTTTCCTCCACCCCAACCGCGCCGCGCCCAGATCCCGATCCCCGCCGCGATCCATGGCGTCGCCGGAGCAGCACCGGCCTCGGCAGCCGGCGCCGGCGCCGCCGTTCGCCGCGCAAAACCCTGCCGCGCAAGGCCCGCCGGGCGCGGGGGCGCTCCCGGGGGCGTTCGCCAACCTCCAGATCTCCCGCGGCGCGGCCCCGCCTCCCGGCGCGCCTCCGCGCGGGCTCACGCCGCAGCAGGCGCCACCTGCCTTCTCCGCCGCGCGCCCGGGCCCTCCTCCTCCGGCGGCCGCCGCCGCCGCCGTCCGGTCCGCCTTTCCCGGCAGCCCGCCTGCGCCTCCGTTCGTGCGGGCGCCGACGGCGTCGGCAGCGCCGTCCGCCGCGTCGCCCTTCGGCGGGCCGCCGGGGTCGATGTCGCAGGCGCCGCCGCCGTTCGGCGGGCATCCAGGTGCCGCGTCGCAGCAGCCCCCGCTGTTCAGCGGCCCCCCCGGGGCGGCGTCCCGGGTGCTGCCGCCGTTCGGAGGCCCTCCTTCCGCGGCGTCGCAGGCGCCTCCCCCGTTTGGGGGCCCTCCCGCTGTGGTGTCGCAGGCGTCTCCGCTGCTTGGGGGCCCTCCTGCCGCGACGTCACAAGGGCCTCCGCCATTCGGCGGCCCCTCCTTCGTGGCATCCCAGGTGCCGCTGTTCGGTGGCTCCCGTGGTGCGGGCTCACAGCCTCCGCTGTTCGGTGGTCCTCCTGCCGTGGCATCACAGCCGGCGCCACCGATGTTTGGCGGGCAGCGGCCGGCATTCCCCGGCCAGCATGGGCTGACGGCAGCTTCGTCGCAGCCAGTGCCACCTAGCTTTGGGCCTCCGCAGCAGCCTCCACCACCGTTTGGTGGGCAGACACAGTTCGGGGGTCCACGGTCAAGTGGGCAGCCTCCCTTTGCTGCACAATCAGCGCCGGTGGCACAGCAGCCGTCATTCATGGGACCACCCAGGGCAAATGCCCCGGCATTTGGGCCTCCGTCATGGCAAACTCAGGTGATAAAAAGAATTATCTTGAGTTGCTATGTTGAATTCCTCCTGTGAAAGATTACATTTTTATTGAGGAGGGAAGGGGTGTTGACGTTTCGAAGGTGATTGTGGTGTCAATAATGTCACATACGGAAGGAATATTTTTTTTGAATGTTTGTCTGCTAGTTGTTAACAATCTTTAAATTTTAATTGGGTTATATGAACCTTGTGTTGATTGAATGAACCTATAACCATGTGTGAGAGATATTATATTTCCTATTATATTATTCTAATGGTTTATTATTGTTTAACTTAAGTGGTGCTTTTGTTTCTCTGGTTAAACTTATGTTTCTCTCGTTATTAGTTTAACCTACATAAGTGCATGTGGATTTCATTTGATACATGGGAGGGAATGATAAAAAATCGAGGGGAAAAAACTTAACTAATCGTCAAGCAAGGATTTATGGTGTGCGAGAGGTTCTTGTATGGTTTCATAGTGCATCATAAGTGAAGAACTGAATCTTAAAATCTCATGATTCTTGGAGTTGAAGATGCTGCACATCTGACATGCTCTATAAAATTATTTGTAGGGAGCTGGGTCTGGTGCTATGCAGCCACCTATGGGAATGCCAGGCATTCCTGGGATGCAGCCAAACACACTAGGACCCACGGGCACCCCAGCTATACCATATTCTCCACATGCTGGAACTCAGGTCTCCACCCCGTCCAAAATCGATCCTACGCAAATTCCCCGGCCAATGACTGAAGCATCAGTCATCATTTATGACACCCGTCAAGGTGGCCAAGCAACCGTTCCCCCGGTATGTCATATAGCTATAACTGTGAAAATGGTGTTTATTTTCATTCAGATGTTGCAGGCCAAAACTATTCCTGCCTCTTATGTAAGAGTAACTTATTGATCACAGGCTGCATCTAGCGAATTTATTGTGAAGGACACTGGGAACTGTAGCCCTCGTTTAATGCGGTGCACTGTGAATCAGGTAAGTTTGTTGAATAATTAGTTGTAATTCTCTAGTGTCTTTGTCTCTTTGTTGATCTGGTGCTAATTCATGTTCTACCAGATACCTTGTACTGGTGATCTCTTGACAACGTCAGGCATGCCTTTAGCTCTGATGGTTCAACCTTTTGCCCTTCCTCACCCATCTGAGGAACCTATTCAGGTATTAGTTGTCACTTCTTGCTCCTAGAGAAACACTGCACATCTTCAGCAAACTATGTAAATAGATAACCAAATTGATAGGTACTGTAATAAAGTCAACTTTTGTTTTTTTAATACTTCAAAGCACTATCTTATCAATGATACCTGCATATTGGTACTTTAATTGATGTAATACACTATACTTTAACTTGATCTAGGGTAGTTTATGAGCTTCACATATACTATATTTGGTTGTACATTGCAATCATCAGTAGTCTTAACTTGCATACATCACTTGCAAGAGGGTATTTCCACTCTTAGCTTAGGTGATGCCAATGCCAGCAATCAATCATAAAGGCTATATGGCTGAACCTATCTCCTTGTGTGTTGGCTAAGTAATCAATCTTCAAATGTCCCCTCATCTTGGCACATGCAGCCAGTGCTTTGTGGCTTGTTACAAAGATCACAAAAACATGGGAATATTACTGTAATTTGTCGATCTCATTATCTGAGCCCTTTCTTTAAATTTTCTATAATAGGTTAATAATTAGTCCATCCAACTCCTAAACTCACCGTTCGTTTCCTTGGTCACAATGGTTAATATCTTCCCTGGTGTATAAAGTGTTGATTGCAATCCTTGTGTTAGGCAATCTGCCAACTATTTGCTTGTTTTTTATGGATTGAACTTTATTTTCTGGTTTCTTTTAAAGTTAATTGAAAATTCAATCTTATTTTGAGGAGCTTTAATGTAGTACTAACAACAACTCCAGCAGTTCCATGAATGAAAATTCTACTGTAATTTAGTCACAATTCTATTCAGCAGGATAATCTGCTGAGTAAGTTTATTTTGTTCCTAGTTTGAAGCTTAACCAATTGCTTCATACTTTAGCTTGTGGACTTTGGAGAGATGGGACCCATTCGGTGTTCTCGTTGCAAAGCGTACATAAATCCTTTCATGAGATTTGTTGATCAAGGGAGGCATTTCGTCTGTAATTTATGTGGTAAGGGCTTGCTGGATTGGTTTCAGTCTTATAATTCGTTAGTATTATGTGTCAAAGCTTAATAATATGATAGCCACCGCTTACTGCTGCTTTTTAAAATTTTGCTACCTGCCTCTGATTTTAAATGACTAAAACATTTGACATAATGTGAACTTTCCTGTATGAAATTCTCACGAAGTTCTCATAGCGTCAGTGTTATCTTTCTTGTTTGCATGTTACTTTATTATCCTTGGTGTCGGCAAGTACTTTTTTATTTTTATTTAGCATGTTACAGATACTAACTTTAACGTATAATGATCTGAAAACTCTGTAGGATTCAGGAATGATACTCCTAGGGACTACATGTGCAACTTAGGGCCTGATGGTAGGCGACGTGATGCTGATGACAGGCCTGAGTTATGTAGAGGAACAGTTGAATTTGTTGCTACAAAGGAATTTCTGGTTTGTGCTTATCTAATCCATGAAGTCCTTGTAACATATGCATCATAGCATATGTATTTACTAGTCTGTGTCGAGCTTGTATCTTCTATATGATGCAATCTTATTTATATTTCTTCACACTACTATTCGGTTCACTTAAAACTGGCAAACTTATGGAACTTGGACTAGTAGACTATTAAATAAGAGTTTCATCAGGCAACCCACTGTCCTGTTTATATTAGTTTCTTGTCCGGTTTGACTTTTGCATATACTATTCAATGAGAACCCATCATAATGATATTTCAGGTTCGTGATCCAATGCCTGCTGTATACTTCTTCCTTATTGATGTCTCCATGAATGCTATACAAACTGGTGCAACTGCTGCAGCTTGCAGTGCTATTGCCCAGGCTATTTCAGATCTGCCGGTAAGCTATATGTACTGGACTTTTGTAGTCTGATTCAGGAACACCTATATGCCATTATATGTCCTTTTTTTTTAATCATGACTACCATAGCGACAAATTGAACTGCAGCACTGTCTACAATTGGATTTTTCTCCCCTTATATTGTTTTGTATGCTTTCATGTATAAACGTAACTTATATGATGCCCGGCGAGCATTGTATTTTTTATGAGTCATAGTAAAGTAAATGCTTTAATTCTGACTGTTTATTGTATTATCAGTTTTGAGTATTGTTAGATAGGTCATAGGTTTATGGTGCTACTTTGGGCTCAGCTCTCTTTGTTTTATCTGTTGTTACTCTAGGAACTGAGTATCTAGTTGATTTTTGACATCTACATAATGGCACAATGACCAAACAAGAACATGGAGTGAGCATCATTTTTTGATTGTTTGACATGGTTTAAATAAAAGCATCATCTACAAACTATAGTCCTCATAGCTGACAAGCCCATTTTCCCAGGAGTTCATATCCATGTATCCATATGGAGTGAACGTTATTGTTCAAAGACCAAAAACTTCTGACTATACCTAGTGGCAGACTTGATGGAATGACTTTCTTAAAATATTTTACACATTGAAACCTGATTTGCACCACTTTGTTTTTTTCCCTGTCTAATGTAGGAAGGTCCTCGGACAATGGTTGGAATTGCCACGTTTGATTCTGTTATTCACTTCTACAGTCTTAAACGTGCTCAGCAGCAGGTACTCACATTATCTTAACAGCATTGCTCTGAAGGCAAATTAGATACATATTATATTGTAACTAGCATTTTCTTTAAACTTGTCCTTAGAAACAGGAATTAGGCTTTGCATCGACGTGGCATTTTCTGTAGAAGCAGCCTTTTTGGAGCTGTAATGTCAGTTCTTAATGGAATGTTATTCCCAGAACGAATGAAATTCTGCTGCGCAGGGCAACAGAGCGCAGCAACCACATTCTGATCTTTTATTTAATGCAAATGTGGATTCAAACCCTGAAATAGTGGGAATGTTAATTGTTAACACTTTGATAGTGAAAGTCTTGAATTGATCAGTAATTCTGTTTCTCCATTTGGCCATATTTTAGTTTAGAATTGTATGTTTGTGTTTGCTGTTAACAGGTCATATATGTGTGTGTAGAAACAACATTTTCATTGTTTTTATGCCATCTCTTATCTTTTTTCTTAGTACAGTTTGTTTCTGCATAGATGTTAGATATCTGAGTTGTCTGAGTAACTTTCTTTCCCTTGCAGCCTTTGATGCTCATCGTTCCTGATGTTCATGATGTATATACACCTCTTCAGACAGATCTTATTCTCCCAGTTTCTGAGGTTTGTATTTGAGCAGATGAAATTTGATAGTACCTTTTATTTCATTTTCTCAAAAGGATTTAAGAGCAATTGTATAAGAGAAACCTATTGTGCTTGAAAGCATTTTTTATGATGCAACCTTTCCTTTGTGGTTTTAGTGCCAGGAAAATCTGGAGCAGTTGCTAGAAAGCATCCCGAACATGTTTGAGAACAATAGGGTTGCTGATTCTGCTTTCGGAGCAGCTATGAAGGTACCAGTTTTACATTTTACGGGTGCTAGTTCTATTTCAACTTGGTATTAGGTCCTGCTGAGCAACAGATCATATTCAACATTTTTACGCATACTACTAGAAATTCTTGTGTTCAGATTTTACTCCTTAGGTTAATTGAATGACATTTTTCTTGTTCTATTCTCTTTAGGCTGGCTTCCTGGCAATTAAATCTACTGGTGGAAAACTTCTTGTTTTCCAATCAGGTATACTTGTTAACTGATCAGAGATAAGTTAATTTCAAGAGTTATATTTTTGCCAACTCTGCTAAGTGTTTCTTTTATTTGCTTTGGCGCTTACTTTTTTAGATGCATGCTGGCTTAATTAGTGAGCAATATTTTCACTGTCTAAATTTGATCTTTGTCTGTTCCTTCGTAACAAGTGGTACATTCTAGTTCAGCAAATTCTACCTGTTGTTAGTACCAGATTGGAAAGGCAGTGTTATATCAATGACCTAATGCTGTACCCTAGCCGCATTAGTTGTTTAGATTTCATAAGTCAAATGACATTTTTACTTCAAGTTATGTAAGTGGATTCATGTCTTTATTTTTTGCCTGTTATGATTGTTTCAATCGCTGCTAATTCACCCCAAGTGCCATCTGTGAGATTTTCCAGTTTTTTCCCCTCAAACTTAGATCCTCTTCTGTTAACAATGTGCATTGCTGGCAGTGCTGCCATCGCTTGGTGTTGGTTCTTTATCTGCTAGGGAAGCTGAAGGTAGAGCAAACGTTACAACTGGTGACAAGGTATGCATTGTTTCGTATACCTTCTCTTACCTTCACTAAAAATACAAATAAGATCTACTTCCATATATTTGTTCCATTAACAGCACATGTTCATTTATCGGAAATGCTCAGTTAACACTGTAATAATCTTGTATGATTCTCAGGAAGCCCATAAACTGTTGCAGCCTGTTGATAATACTCTCAAGACAATGGCACTAGAATTTGCTGAATATCAGGCATGATATTTAAGTACTTGAGTTTTTTATTTTCTTGGTTTTGAGCTGGCTTGTGGTGTCATTATTTTCCCCTCTTTTCAGGTCTGTGTGGATGTATTCCTCACCACACAATCCTATGTTGATATTGCTTCTATATCTGTTGTGCCCCAGACTACAGGTGGTCGGGTAGGCATTCTCCCTAATACTTGTAATCCACATTGGTTGTTAGTAGTGTCGGAAGAGACCATGGCGAGTCATAATACCTTGCATGCATCTTTTTATTTAGTGACCATAGTATATCCTACTCGTTGAATGTGTCAATATATTTATGACTTATATAATTGGATAGATAGTCTTGATCTAGTTTGCTAGCTAGGTTGTCAATCATAGATCATTGATTGATGATGGTCGGTTCCATGGTTTCTAAATTTTAAATCACTGATGAAAGTTAAGGTTCTGTTTTCTGAAGTGAAGAGCACTTGTCATGACTCATGAGGCATTACAAGCAACCTTGCCATGTACAGGGAGGCATCTCTTGCCTGGATAGCCTACATAATGTTCGACAAGGCGCTAGGCGGTCTCTAGGTGATGACTCATCGCCTAGAGCTTAGGCAAGCCTAGGCGAGCCTAGGAATTTCTAGGCGGTTTTCTAGGCTGTGTTGTATGTATACATAATTACATATACCTTGCTATACACATCAATCAATTATATCTCTAAAAGAAAAAAATCTGGAGACTAGTGGGCCTAAAGTTGGATAGAAGGCCCATCAAACCAGCCCAACCCGAGTCTCAACCCTAACCTAACTCCATCTTATCCATTTGTTGCCTCCCCACCTTTTCGTCCTCCTCCACCTGCCTTCTTCCTCTGCTGCCCCGGCCGCCGCCACCTGCCTGCTCCTGCCTTCTCCACTGCCTACAGGCTGCCGCCGCCCGCCCACCCGCCCCTGCCTCCTCATCCGCTGCCCTAGCTGCCGCCTTTCTTCCTCCTCCGCTGTCGTCATGCCGCCGCCCTCGCCAACGGGGGCAAATGCTCAAGCCTCCGCCGCCAACCGCCCTAACCTATCTCGCGGCCCATCCCCGCCTCCTCTGCCATCGCTCGGACCGACATCCCCACCGCCACCGCTGCCGCCGCCGACATTCGAGCCTCCACCGTTGCCCCAACCCGCCTGCCCTTTGTTGTCGACGTTGGGGCACCGCCTAGGGTGCCGCCTGCCCCCTAGGCAAGGCGGAACCCCTCCGCCCAGCGACCAGGCGCGCCTAGGCGGCCACGGAATGACGCCTTCTCGAACACTTAGATGACTAGCAAAATGTTTTCTAATTATTCAAGGGAAAACCACATTTCAATAGGTAGGTGTGTTCTGGTTAGAGGAATTTTGTGCAAAGAATACCTGGAAAGAAAAAGACAAAGGGAACAAAAATTCATAGAATAGTACATTTCCATTTTTCTATGATTCCCCATGTAACTGAATTTCTTAGAGGTAGATTTTTTTAGATAAAGGATGAAACATTCGGCCTCTACGTCCGTAGATGTACACAGCCAATTATCACAGAGTTTGCCAAAACACAAAAAGAGCAAGACCAGTCTCTAAGACGGACAAAAGAACTAAAGCAAACGATAAATATGCTTCCACCCTCCATTGGACAGCTCCAAAGCAATCATCTCAATATTTTTGCTCATCAAGGAGAGTGTGTTCTTGGCTTGCTCATCACGCGGTAGCTGCGTCCAGAAACGTAACCAGTACGTTCCCCTGAAGATAAACTGCAAAATCGAATTAACTTTGATTTTGTTAAAAATAGTATCATTTCTACATCGCCAAATGGCCCAGCATACAGCAGCGACCCCAACCCAAATCAAATATCTAGTCTTTTTATGTTGATTATTAAGCCAGGTGCCAAACATATGGCTTATTGATCTAGGTGGATTCAAACCAGTAGCGAAAAAGATAATCCTCCAAACCATACTCGCATAAGGACAATCTAGGAAGAGATGTTGGATAGTCTCATCACTCTTACAGCCACAACATTTTTGGCTTCCTTTCCAGTTTTTCCTAGTGAGATTATATTTAGTTAAAACAACTCCCCTTTGTAGATACCAAAGGAAAATCTTAATCTTTAGAGGAATCTTTAACTTCCAGATCATCTTATGTTGAAACGGTGGTTGTGTGTTAATAAGATGCAAATACAGCGATCGAACATAATATAACCCAAATTTGGTTAAATTCCATCTAAAAGTATCTGAACCCTCCACCATTTCAACATAAGCAATCTGTGCTACTAGATTATGCCATTCCACAAGTTTGTTATCCACCAAAGCCCTCCTGAAAGAAACATTGAAGGGACTCGTGGCCATTACTTTTGTTACAGTTGCATGAGGATCACGCACAATATTATAAAAGGATGGATATTTAACTTTGAAAGGCAAATCCCCTACCCAAGTATCATCCCAAAACCGAGTTTTGCTCTCATCTTTAATATCGAAGGAACCTTTGGCCAACACCTCATCTTTGATATGCATAAGACCCCTCTAGAAATGGGAGTCATAAGGTTTGGCCTTTACTTGAGTGAGGGACTTAGATCTTAGATATTTATTTGTTAGTAAAGTTTGCCACATGCCATCAGTGTTAAGCAAATCTACTAACCATTTAGCCAATAGGCATTTATTTTGCAATTGTAAATCTAAGATACCTAGTCCCCCTTGGTCCTTAGGACGATACAAAATGTCCCATTTTGAAAGTCTATACTTATGTTTCTCAGAAGATCCTTGCCAAAAAAATCTCGACCTGAAATGATCAAGATTTTTAAGTACCCCTTTAGGGATTTCAAAAAAAGACATCATAAACATGGGTAGGCTGCTAAGTACCGAGTTTAGCAAGACAAGACGTCCACCATAAGAAAGGTATTTAGCTTTCCAGCAAGAGAGCTTTTTCTGAAAACTTTCTTCAATTTTTCTCCATTTAGAATTAAGGAGTTGCCTATGGTGCATTGAAATTCCTAGATATCTAAAAGGGTATTCACCTGCATTACCAAGGTTTTTAAAGTGCTAAGGCGAGGCGATGGGGAGCCGCTCAGTCGCCTAGGCGACGCCTAGGCGGGCTAAGGCGGGCTAAGGCGAGCCTTAAGCAAGGCGATGGGAAACCGCCTTGTCGCCTAGGCGACGCCTTAAAAACCCTGTGCATTACAACCAAAGAGATCGGTATAAGACTCTTCCATCTCTTTAGCCGCACCATAGCAGAAGATTTCACTCTTGTGGAAATTGATCTTTAGCCTTGATAAATGCTCGAAAGCACAAAGCAAAAGTTTTAGATTCTTTGCTTGTTCTAGGTCATGATCAAGAAAGATAATGGTGTCATCAACATATTGCAAAATTGACAAACCATCATCTAAGAGATGAGGGATGGCACCTCTTATTTGACCATCGGCTTTTGCTCTGTTAATAAGGAGAGCTAGCATATCAGCAACGATGTTAAATAAGATAGGCGACATAGGATCTCCCTGACGGAGCCCTCGCTTAGTTTGGAAGTAAGGACCAATTTCGTCATTAACTTTGATCCCCACACTTCCACCGGTCACCATTCCTTCAATCCATCTACACCATTTCGGAGAAAAACCTTTCATGCGTAGAGTTTGCTGAAGGAAGGACCATTTCACTTTATCATAGGCCTTTTCAAAATCAATTTTGAAAATGACCCCATTTCTCTTTTTGGTATGTAACTCATGGATAGTTTCGTGTAGTATAACTACTCCTTCCATGATATTCCTGCCTGGCATAAAGGCGGTCTGCGTTGGACTCACCACAGTCTTAGCTACTTTATTCAGTCTATTCGTGGCAACTTTGGTAAAAATTTTAAAGCTGACATTAAGGACACAAATTGGTCTGTATTGCTGAATTTTGGTAGCATCTTGGATTTTGGGAATTAGAGTAATAATCCCAAAATTCAAACTGTAGAGGTTTAAATCCTCTGTGAAAATCTGAGAAGAGAGCCATAAGGTCGTCCTTAATTACATTCCAGAAGACTTGTAAAATTCAACTGGAAATCCATCAGGACCTGGAGCCTTGGATAGTGAGTCTTTTTGGAGGTTTCGATTCATCTATAGAAACAATGACATGCTATCTGAGGGGCCTACTTTTTTAGTTTTTTCAGGGATACTGTATGCGTATAGGGGAGCTGGGGAGGCCCTTACTGTGCATACATCTCTAGTTATTTGTTTTCTTTTTTCATCTTGATCTACTTTTTGTTAAGCTTATTTTTTATTATGATTATTTCTGGTAGTTTTTTCAATATTTAATTTTTCTTTGCAGGTCTACTACTACTATCCATTTTCTGCTCTTTCAGATCCAGCCAAGCTCTTCAACGATCTTAGATGGAATATCAGTAGACCCCAGGGTTTTGAGGCTGTTATGCGTGTCAGGTGCAGTCAGGTTGGTTTAATCTCAGATCCTTTTCACTCAGCACTTTATGTTAAGAGCCTGAACGTGACTAGTTATTTCCTTACAACTTTTCATCAGGGTCTCCAAGTTCAGGACTATTTTGGCAATTTCTGCAAGCGTGTTCCTACGGACATTGATCTTCCAGCGGTCAGTATTTTGTACTGGTGTACAGTAAATTTAGTTTAAGATTGTTGGTATAACTTTGATATGAAGCTTTGCCTCTATAGTTCAATGTTGACATTAATTTGCTTTGATAAACATAAGAAATAGATATGTTGGTATTGGTACTGAAATTACCTACATTAAGATTCTAAAAACATGTCTCCGTTGCTAACTTTTATGTTTCACATCATGTTCTTGCTAAGAAAACAGGCCATATTTTGGAATCGAAGGAAGACTTAAATTGCATTGGCATCATGTTTAGATAATGATGCATGCAAATCATGTTCCTAACTATTCTGACCATACTTTAGTCCATTATTGATGCATGTCCAAATATTTTATTTTGTTAGTTGTTCCTGTCATTTTTATATTTTCCTTAATTCTCTGTCCTAAAAGAGATTTTTGTGGATGCAGATTGATTCTGACAAAACTGTGATGGTGACATTCAAGCATGATGACAAGTTACAAGAAAATGCGGAATGTGGCTTCCAGGTAATAATGAGATGGAAAGTGTTTTCCTCTTTACTTCTTCCATGGTTGTTTGCCTATTTTATTTAGAACAAGTTTTTCTCATGGTAATGATACTTTGCCATGCATTTTGAGTCCTCACGTGCTGAAGTCATTAACATCACAGGTAGTTCAGTCTTTAGAATGCTTGAAATGCTTAGGTTTCATCTTGTGCTGGAAAATTGTTGCTATACTGACTGAGCATCATGTATGTCACAAGTATTAGCACTTGGTCCCCCTTTTTGCTTGGGTTTGGTAAACTGGTTACTTGTATTTATTTGCCACTTGCATGCATTTGTCCAAGGCTCGGAGATACTATCTAACTTAGTTATGAGGAGTTGAGGACCACATTGGCCACTGGCCCAGAAATGCTGGGCCAGAACTTAAGCTGTTATTGACCCATGAAAACCATCTACTTACCCAGACAGTAACTAGCTTGCTACTAACTAGTGTGTGAGAAGCATTTGCCTTTTGATGCATAATGATTTTATGTTTCAAAAATTCTCTTAGAATATCTATATCGCAAAAAGAACATTAAATAAAATCCAGACCTTTTCTCAAGAAAGTTAGGTATTCTATCTGAGTGCAATATATTGTAAACTATCAAAGCATCTGGTCTTAACTGTTGCAGTAGTGCTTTATTTTCACCCGCTGATGATTTTAACTTTACTGGTTGCTTGTATCTGAAACTGTTCAATTTGCTCGGTTTAGTCTTGCCTTTTTTTAATATAATGATGTCTAAAATTGAGGACTTTCGCTTATCTTCAAGATTAGCGTCTAGCTCATATCTGCTATAATTTAGTTGAGTCATCTAGCATGGGTGCTTTCCAGGGTGTGTGTGGGGTGTGTCGGGTCTTTGTACGACTCTTTTCTTCTTCTATCAATACAATGATACGCAGCTTCTCCTGCGTATTCGCGGAAGAAAAAATCTAGTATGGGTGCTGACTTGTTGAATTAGTTTGCTAAAATGGTGTTTTCTTAATATTCATGTTTTATTTTTACATTCTGTTCCTGGGACTTTTCAGTGTGCGCTTCTCTATACTACTGTATATGGGCAAAGAAGGATCCGAGTCATAAACCTCTCACTTTCATGCACAAGTTTGCTTAGCGACCTTTTCCGGTATGCTGATTTGGAGACACAATTTGCATGCTTCCTGAAGCAAGGTAAAAACAGTAAAGACCCTTTTAATATAACTCTGTTCACTTTCTCTGGCTTTATAATATTCAGCTTATTGAGAAAGTGTTGTAAGCAAAAGTATCTTAAATGATACCATTTTGTTCAAATTCATCACCCATGAAACATTATCGACAGCACTGACATTCTTGTACCATACAGCTGCTAATGGCATCCCGACATCTCCACTACCCCGTATTCGGGATGAAGCAACAAATACATGCATAAATATTCTGCAATCTTACCGCAAACACTGTGCGTCTGTAACCTCATCGGGGCAATTGATTCTCCCAGAGGCTCTAAAACTGCTGCCGTTGTATACTTTAGGTATGATTATGCTCATGGAGTGTTTTACTTTGTTTCTTCCATGTCCATTGATTCCACTTAACATTTTCACATTCTTTTTCAGCATTGGTCAAAAGTGTAGGCTTGAGAACCGATGGGTGTTTGGATGAGCGTTCCTATTGGATGTCCATTGTCTCCTCCATTTCTGTAGTACTAGCTGTTCCGTTGGTCTTCCCTAGATTGATTCCTATCCATGATCTCACATCAAGGGTACTAGTTACAACGTTTACTAAAGCAATGGCGAGTTTTTAATCTGAAAAATAATCTAAATTTTGGACTCTATTTTCAGGCTGATGATGATACCCTTATACCCAGTTCCCTTATGCTAAGTAGTGAAAATGTACAAGAGGATGGGGTCTATTTATTGGAAAACGGAGAGGATGGTCTAATTTATGTAGGAAATATGGTAAATCCGGCCACACTGGAACAAATATTTGGCGTCTCTTCTTTGGCTGCATTACCAGTCCAGGCAAGTGTGGTTGTGGTTTGTCTTCTTGAAGCCTTTTGGTTTGTTCCAGCATTTTGTGCCTAGCATATAATCTTATGGACTACTGATCTCTCGCTAGAAATTTTTAGGGTATGCAACATTTCTTCATTCATCATATTAACCTGGCAAATGAATTGCTTGCAGTTGGTATTGGAGCAATTTGACAACGAGCTCTCAAGGAAGGTTAACGAAGTTGTAAATGAAATAAGACGCCAGAGATGCTCGTACTTGAGGCTAAGGCTATGCAGAAGGGGCGAACCATCTGGTTAGTCTGCGGAACTCACTGAACTTTGGTTGTTTGTTACCCCAGGCCAGTTCTTTTGATTAAATGAATGTTTGAACTCCTGCAGGCGATTTCTTCCGATCATTTTTGTTAGAGGACAAGGCACCTGGCGTCTTCTCCTATGTCGAGTTCCTTGTGCACGTGCACAGGCAAATCCAAAGCAAGATGACGTGAGGGTCCTGACCCCCACTTGTAGCATTTTTCGTGAGTAGGCGGCATTGTAGGTACCAAAAGGAGATTGATTTCCGCACAAGGATACAGCAAAGAAGCGGGCATTCCAGATCGCTGGGTGGAGCATTAAGTTTGCTCGGAGAATAGAATTTGCTGGAACTGCAGCCTGCGGTGCTCACAGCACCGTTTTTGGAGTGGGTGGTATATGTTGTATACTTGTATACAGAGATCAGAGTTGTGGAGTGCCAAGGCTCTGTTTTTTTTGGGTGTTCTCGTTAGCAATTAGCATTGTGCATCCTCCCTATTTATCTCTTGTCCAAAGGGTGGGACGTGCCCTGGTTTAAAGGAAGGTTATAGAAGTTCAGAAATAAAACTGTATATGAGTCGGATATATAATAACTTTCAGAGTTTATGTTCGAGCAGTTGACAGTGTCCATTCCAGTTGGTGTGGTCTTTGAACTATTGACCCGAATAATGGGTCATAGCCTTGCTGAATTTCAATTTTCATAGTATTATTCGTGGACATAGATACGTGGTATGAGAGCTTGCGGAGTGGTCGCACGCACACACGTGCCAATTGCACGCAAAATCACAAATTAATTTACCAGGTTTCTCAAATACGATGAACAGGTCGCGAATAGTCAAATACGACGAACAAACTTTCGACCTTGCGCGATGCGCGAAAGTGGAGGAGGTTGGGGCTGCGCCAGATGTGGAGGAGGCTGGTGGTGCACAGATGTGGAGGAGGAAGACGACCGGAGCTGCTGCGTAGCTGGAGGACACCATGGAGGTCCAGCGTCCAGGGGCGTGGGCGTCGGCCGGAAGGAGCAGAACATGCCTCTGGAGGAGAGGGGCCGCGGGTCCGGTACCCCATAACCACAAAAGTTATGTCCTCGACCAAATTTTATATTTTATAAGTAAAATGGGGTATTATTAATAATTAGCAAAAACTAAAAACTCTAAACAATCATGCGGATTAATGGATGCATCAAATTTGACATGCCATATAGGTAAAGTTAACTACTAACCACCTTGAATCAAGTAAACCCGAAGAATGCCACTATGTAGATGTGTGTTTGGTATTAAAATGTATTAATGTTATTGCATAAAAGTTTGTTCGTAATCAAAACATATTATGTAATATCAAATTATTTTACAACTTATAATAAATATAAAAGATATAAATCAGGAGAATAAAATATTAATTTTTCATTAGTTAATGTAGACCTGATCATCTGTCGGGTCAGGTTGCGTTCGAGTTGGGTCACTTCGGATTTCGGGTCAAAAAATGTTGGCCCATGCTCGACCCATGACATGGTCGGGTCGCGTCGGGTTCGGATTGACCCGCAATTTTGTGTGTAATTTTCGGGTTGGATCGGTTTTTTTGAGTTTCAGATCAAATATTTCGGCCCGTACCCGACCCGTCACTTGGTCGGGTCGGGTTTTGTCGCTGCGGAGAATGAGCGACTACTAAACTATTCGATTGCTCATTTGTTGTGCGCTTGATCAGATATGATCTAGCACGCAAAGACTCGAGAATTTAGATTGGTTTAGGCCGGAAATGCCCTACGTCCAGTATGGAGGGTGGTGTTCTTGCTCTATTGCTCTCGAGCCCGGGTGCTCAAAGTTCAGAGGGGAGCTTACAAGGTTTTCAATTAGTGTCGAACCTCTAGGAGTCCAACTTTTTCCTACGTGGGGGGCCTTCCCTTTTATAGTTCAAGGTGGGGCCCGTTTATATTTATCTATCGTTGTGTCTTGGTTCTGCCTGGGAGGCCCTTGTCGTTGTCAGTCGTTGGGGCCCACTTGATCAGTCGGGATTGGAGAGACTTGAGTCCGGTTGGTTTTCTTGGGCAGCGGGTTGTCTAAGTACTGTCCCGTCCTCAGCCAGTCGGGGCGGCCTTGTCACTGGGACGGTCGCACGGGGTCATCTCCCGTCCTATCCGTCTGCACCTACGCCTCTTATCCGTAGAGCTACCGCACGTCCTCCCCGCATAACTTCTGCCTAAAGGACAACACGTCCTGTGAGGGGTGTCTTACCATAGTCAGGCGGAGCCATCCGGTCACACCTACTGGCGTAATGGAGTAGTGTGCAGGGGAGGCCATTATTACGATGCGGGAGGCGATGCTCGTTGACGCCCTCTCCCGTTGCCTCGCGGGGCCCGCGCGGCTGGCATTGTGCCCTTGTCAGAGGACCCTGTAGATCACGTTCGTGCGGCAGGAAGAGAGGATCGGGTGTTGTGGAGCCTGTACGGGACTTGGCTTGACTGGCACGCCCACTACGCGGGGCGGCAGTCTTGGAGCGCACGGCCCGGGTCGCCTGGTACGGCGCTGACCCAGGGTGCTAGGACGGGAGCCCTCCACGTGTCCTCTGAGGACTGTCTCTTAACTGTGCTGGGTTCTGAAGGAAGGCAGTCGCCCGCGCCGGTTGGCGGGCCGCGTCGCGGTGAGCCCAACGGGCTTGTCGGGCTGTCACTGTATGAGTCGGGCCCGTTAGAGATCCCGGGTTTACACCCCCGTTAGAGGCCCCCGAGTGGATCTGCGATTTTTGTAATTGTGAAGCCGCTGGACTCGGTTTGATGAACCATGATGGGGGCATCCCATCCGCCTGTTCGCGCCCCCAGCTTTCGGCGGGTGCCAGTGCTGGCGTGACGAAGGCGTGCCGGTTTTAGTGGCCTGCTGGGGCGCTGGTACTGCGGAATCTCGAGGCCTGCAGATGCGTCCCATCACTGCGCCGCGAGCGCTTCGGCTTCTCCCCTGCTGGGGGTCCCTTTGCATTGGTGGGTCGTACGGTGGCAGTTCCTCGAGTGGCGCGGCGGTCACTGGGTGCGCTGGGCCCAACTTCCTAGCATTGAAGAGGGGTGCGCGTGTTGTCGGTCGAAACCCACCAGCGAGCAGTGACAGACAACACGAAGAGCCGGGAGGTCGCCGGGGCGCTGGCAGGCACTGCTCCCTCGTCGACGACCCGCAATTCCAGCAACGCGCCGCGGCTTGTGAAGACGCAGGGCGTGCCACCTGACCTATACCCGATCAGGAAGGTGCGGACGTGCTTGCGATGATTGACCTGCACAAACAAACACGTGGAAACGTAAGTCCGAGCCGTGGTCGGCTCCCCGGGACGACTCTTGCATCGGCTTTAAAGAGCCGATCGAGTCCCGGTGTCAGATTGGATCTGTATCTATCCGGATATTGATGAATAAAGCAAATAACTGTAAAGCTGCTTTAATTAAATCTAATTGATCTAATCCACAACGGTAAAGGCTTCACTGCTAGATCGGAACATCCTACATGTGACTGGGCCTAATAAACATAACAGATAACTAAACCATAACCAAAACAGAGGCCTAAGAACTAGCAAGAGACGATTCCCGGATCAATTCCCTGTTAAGACTAAAGCAAAGCATCTAACACGCCACCGGATCGTCCAACCCGTTTGCAAGGCCTAACCTAGCAGATATTACGCCAACTCTTAAGAACAAGAGCAAACCGTAACAGATCAGATCTACTAAACATGAAAGAAGCAGGGTGTCGTCTCTATGCAACTAATCCTATATGACAAGAACTAGCATAAGATTGAAACGTGACTGCATAGAGACAACATGATATTCGTAGATGATAAACAACAAGGCACGATAGATCTACTAAAAGCCATGCTACGAACATCAAGATAACTAGCATTACTCGCCATCAAAAATGCTTCAGTACGAGTAATACCAGGGTAAAAGCAAGAACAACGCTGCCCTGATCGCGAGAAGCGATCATGGCAGCATGGCGCTTACTTGGATGAAACCCTAGGATTAGGGTTGGCGATGCTCCGAGATTGTTGTTTGCGAGACGTGATGACGCTCTCCCTTCATGAATAACATAGGGTACATATTTATAGTCCGGAGACTTGGGAAACAATCTAAACTAATCTTGTCCCGATCGGACTCTATCTCTAATTTTAAACTAAATCTAAGATACATGGCCCATGTGGCCCAGATGCTCACGCAGGAGCCGATTTACAAGTCTTCTTCAATCTTCTGCTTTAAGCTCATCTTGCTTTCGGCCCATAAATTAATCTTGTTAATTTATGGCGATAACACATGCCCCCCTGGTTTTGGCAATGATAGTTCCAAAACCAATCCGTCGCTTCATCTTCCCGTTAATGCTTATTAAACACACTGCAACCACCAAGGAAGACGCAACGTCTCTGCAACTGGCTCCTCGTAGAACGTGAAAACTGCCGATCCGTCTTCCATCTTTTCACTATTTAATCTTGCCCCGAATCGGCTCTTCTTCACAGCGAACTCCTTCTTCCTCCCAAAGCCAGTAGCACAGAAAAAACCCCAATCCTTCACCAGCCATGGCCATCTCTTCTTCCTCCGACTCCAACTCCTTCGGAGACTCTCCCTCCTCCTCTTCTCCTTCTTCTTCCCCCTCCCTACTTCTTCCATCGACTACATTCCGGAGAGTCGGGAGCCGACGCCGGAGTGGGACCCAACTGCTGCACATGAAGCGCTGGCTCCTCTGCACTGGGACGTAGAGGAGTTCGACTTCGGGGTCGTCTCCGAGGAGGACGAGCCCATGACTGAAGGAGAAGACCTCCGGCTCTTGTTCCAGGAGGAGTCGGAGAACAGCGAAGAGGAAGACCCTTCTTCAGACGGAGTCGATTCCTCCTCGGAAGAGGAGATCGACTCCCCTTCTGACGACGACGAGCCGATGGGCGGAAAGCCCTTTCAGTTCCTCGGGTCCTCCGAAGAGGACAGCGTGGAGGAGAAGAGCGGCGGCGGTGATGGCTGGAGCGACTTCGGGTCCGAAGGCGGCAGTAGCGCCTTCAGCAGCGATGACGACGACGACAGCGACAACGACGGCAGCGGGGATGCGCCAGCCCGAAGCCCCAAGCGTCGTAGGTACTAGGTACCTACGAACAGTAGTAGTAGCATTGTAGGGGTAGGATCACAAAGCCGAAGGATTATTTCCTTTGTAAAATCGGCTTTCCTTGTAATGAACTTTCCTTTAATGAAATCGAATTTCCCTTCAATTCCATGTGTCTTCGTTTACTTTCCAAAAAGCCGATGGCAACGCATCAGGCTTCTATAAATATCCAAGAGCCGACGAAATTCAAACTAGGAGCAACCCGCACAAGAATAGAGTATCACTTCCAACTTGAACCGAACCCGATGAACTCTCAAATTCGAGCGCAATTCGAAAACCAAACTCTACAAATTCGAGCAAGAACTCTCCAAGCAGTCGGAAATCGAATCAGAACCCACAGCAACCAAACCCTAAGTCAACGGATCTGTACCATGGCAGATTCTGGAGCTCAGACGACAAGCTCTGCAATCGATGATGCGGCAATCTGCGGCCTGAAGGTAATATTCAGCCTAATCCTTTAGTTTTCTTCAGCTTACTAAGCTTCTAAAACTGAAACTCTAAAACATGACACCATACACATACTTCTGAATTTCTGAACTTCAGGTGTCAGACATCCTTCTGCCGCATCCCCCCAATCCAAAATCTTTCTGTCTTGGCCCACAAACCCATGAAAACCCCATAGACTTGATCTCTTGTGAAGCAAATAGGATCCCTTTTGTGAGTCAAAACATTTATCTGAACCTCTGGGCCGACTGCTTAAGAGCCTGGCCTAACCCACCTAAGAGCTGGATTTCATGGTACAGCAGAGTAGCAAAAGCTCATATGCCCTTATGGCAAGATTTGAACATAGCCGATGCACTTAGCTTATCATTATCACCTCTTGACAAAGATGAAAACCTTCTGAAAACCATCGGCTATTTTTGGTCTGATGCCCTGAACTATTTTCTCTTTGGTCATGGACCCATGACTCCCACTCTGCTGGATATCACCATGATCACTGGCCTAGACATTAGTTCTCCTAATCCTGCTGCTCACAAAATGGCAGAAGTCCCCTTCAAACTGTCTTCCAAGGTTAACTGTAAAACTTTGGCTAGAACACTTCATCTTCTGTGGTCCTTCTTTAGCTCCAACTAAGAATTATCTTCCCTTGGCCTATCACCTGGCCCATGGCAATCGCACCGGCCTAGGTAAACTTTTCCTTGGAGAAACCTACAGATATCTCCATTTGATGACATCTAACTTGCTTAACCAAAAGAAACTGAGAACTGGAGGCCCTTGGTGATTTATTCAGTTGTGGGCACAACTATACTTTCAGCACCATATCCCAAACTTCCAAGGCCTGACCAAGAACTCTTTTCCTGACGAAAGTGGCAAACCAATCAGATGTACCAGCTATGGCCAAGCTTTATTTAGTCTTCCTGGCAGCAAGCTGAATTCAGCAGATGCAGCAAATTGGTTCAGAATCTTCTAGAAAGGACTAGATAATCCACTCTATTTCCCATTTACTGAATCTGAATCCTTTGAGAACCCAACTGCCTTCAGATTAGATAACTTTGCCGATGACAACAGCACTTGGCATTTATACTCTTTAATGATCCGACCCAGCTTCCACCCTGTTGGCATTAGCACTTCTAACAGAATTATCAAGCCAGGTTATGAATCTTACCAACCAGTCATAGCAGCTCGGCAATTTGGCCTAGGACAGGTCCCTCCCCACTTCCATATTCACCACTGGGTGGAGAGCAGAGCCGATCTGCCTGACGGTCTCACCAGTTCAAGGTGCTACAGCATGTTTGATGACCTCCACATCCCAATACCAGCCGATCTGTCCTTCACCTCTTCATCAATCGGCTTTGATACTTGGTGGAACATGTGGAAAACTCATGTCTTCAGAAAAGCTCTAGGTCCTCGACTGCAGCAAATCGATCCTGAATACGTAATCCCCGAGGAAGAGGTACTAAATTTATGCATTTTGTTCCTTCTAAGTCCTCCATCCCTTTCTCTTGGCTAATCCTGCTCACCCTGTTAGCAGCAACAAGATGGTCCAGAACCCATGACCAGCAACGGGGAACCATTCCACTTTCTCCCAACTGCCCCTGATGTACTCTTCTGCAAGAGATCACCAACAATGAAGAAAGTGTCAATGACCATTCAGCCAGACTTACTTCAGTCGGCTTCCAAGCGAAGACAAACTTCTGCAAGCGTTGCCCCCCCGAGTCTTGACCAAGAAAAGGAAGATGATCACGAGGCGAGTGATCAAGAAACCAGCACCAGCTTCTCTATTTCATACACATGTACTCCGGTTGACTGTAATTCTATTTCCAGGACGCAGCTGAAGACATCTCCAATGCAGAAAGCCTGGAACAACATGAGATGGCTGTAACTCCTGATGCACTGTTGGAGGCAAACAAGGAACAAGCTGACACAGTCGATGTTCTTGACGTCAACACAAGCTCTAACAGGATGATCGCTCTTGAACCGCCCAACACTTCCTCTTCAGAACAGGTAACTTTCATGAGAACCAATCCTGATTCAGCCGATAGCTTTATAAATGCATCTTGCTCTAACTCCAGATATGTCCATAGGGCTTTGACATTTCAGGTTTGCTTTCCTTTGACCCAGCATCAATGGGTCTGACTGTCCCTGGAGCAGAGACATCATCTTTGCAGCAATCTGCTAACTTGACACATCAGCTTCAACTCATCAAGGATCTACTATCTGCTCTGATCACTGCTCTGGTTGATGATTCCGGCAAGATAAAGAACATCTTCGAGCAAATAGAAACCCAACTCCCGGAGCCGTTGCAAATCAAGCTCTGGCCAGCCAGCAACCTTCCATTCTTTCGGATAGAAGTGAATAAAGCACAACAACGGATGGAAGCACATCGCTCTCAAGCTTCTCTGAAAGCTGACATTACCCAAAAGTGCAAGGCCCTTAACCAGAAGAAGGCAACTCTAGATATCAAAGCTGACGTGTCTACCAACATGAACCGACTCGACCTCCTGAAGAAAGAACTGGCGGAACTTGAAGAAAAAGTCCGCACCACCAAGGAACTCATCCAGGCCGAAGAAGCTTCCATTGCAAACTCTAAACAAGAAACCCAAGAAATAGCCGAGCAGATACAAGCAGAGTTTGCAGAGATAAGCACCTTGAGTCGGCAGATAGTAACAGGCGATGACAAGGATGACGAAGCAATCATAGCACGAGCAGACGCCATCCGCACAGAAGCCATCCATGTCATAGAAGAATTCCTGGTCTCGGCGTCTAACATGCGCCTGCTGAGGTAGAAAACCACCTTCTCCTGGACGTCGTGCTTCTGGATCAACACCGAAGCAATGGAAGTGTCACCCACGGATAGGTACACGTAGAACGGCCTATCTTGCTGAGGAGGAACCAACACTGGAGGCTTGGACAAATATTCTTTAATTTCATCGAAAGCTTGTTGCTGTTCTGCCCCCCAATGAAACTCATCATCGGATTTGATCTTTCCTAAACCCATGAACGGTTCAATGCGCCCAGACAGATTAGAAATAAATCGTCTGACAAAGTTAATTTTACCGATGAGCTTCTGCAACTCTTTCTTCGTAGTTGGTGGCTTCATCGTCTTCACAGCTTCTTGACTCTTCAGGCCGATCTCAATTCCCCGTTCATGCACCAGGAATCCCAAAAATTGACCAGCCGACACGCCAAAGGCACACTTCTTTGGGTTCATTTTGAGCCCAAACCTTCGAGTTCGCTCCAGAACTTGACATAGATCTTCTAGATGCCCCCCAGCTGATTTGGACTTGACCACGACATCATCAATATAGATCTCTACCAGTTTGCCGATGAGATCATGAAAAATATAATTCATGGCACATTGATATGTTGCACCGGCATTTTTCAGTCCAAAGGTCATCACCAAATATTCGAACAAGCCGACCGCGCCTGGTACTCTGAACGCGGTCTTGTTCACATCTTCTGGGGCCATGAAGATCTGAGTGTAGCCGGCATTACCGTCCATAACACTCATCATCTTGTGGCCGGCAGCTGCGTTGATCAATGTCTCTGCAACAGGCATCGGGTACTCGTCCTTTGGGGTCGCTCTGTTGAGATCTCTAAAATCGACGCAGACACGCCATCGGCCATCCTTCTTTTGCACCAGTACCACGCTAGAGATCCATTCTGCATACCGGCATGGCATGATGAACCCAGCATCTAACATCTTCTCCACCTCTTTCTTGACTTCTTCTAGGACTTCGGCCTTCATCTGACGTGCTCGTTGCTGAAACGGCCGAAACCCTTTCTTGAGCGGGAGCCGATGCTCGACGATGCTTCTGTCTAGACCGGGCATCTCAGTGTAATCCCACGCGAAACAATCCCGGTACTCTTTCAGTAGTGCAATCATCTCCTCACGCAAGACCGGATCCAACTTCTTGTTGATAAATGTCGGCCGTGGCTTATCCCCAGGACCGATGTCAACCTCTTCCAAATCATCTGCTGACGTGAACCCGTATCCCAGCTTGCCATCGTCTAAAAAACTAGCTGCGAACGCAGACGAGTCTTCATTATCCATAAGGTCAGCGGCAAACACAGGGAGATGACAAGAAAAATTATCCGGCCAACCGCATGGGCTGGCCATTTCTATGCTTCCATTATCATTCAGAACCAAACAATCAGTGAGTGGCCAACTACTGGAGCAGGCCATCGTATGTACATGATGTAACAATTCCGACCCTAAATAGGATTTTTCTATTTTTCGGGGCCGATCGCTGGGACCGGCCCCTCTATTTCTATTACACCCCATAGCATGCCAGGATGCTTTTACTCTATGAGGCCAGTGGATAAGACCAGCCTCAGTCCATTTTTTGTCACTTCGATCCTATCACAATCTTCCAGGGCGATCCCTGAGATCGGCTCTTGTCCTTCTGCGTCCCAGGCATACATATCTGCAAGCGAGACTTCGATGGAATTATCTGCAGGGACCACTTCTACTTCATCGCCATCCCATTGGACCAGATGCTGATGCATTGTGGAAGGGATATAGCAGTTGGCATGAATCTAGTCCCTCCCAAGCAGTACCGTGTATGTGCTCTTGCTGTTGACGATGAAAAACGAAGTTGGCACAGTCTTGCGACCCACTGTCAGCTCCACATTAAGAACCCCCATTGCCTCTGATGGTTGTCCATTGAAGTCGTTGAGCATCACATTGGTCTTAATTAGGTCGGCAGAAGAACGTCCCAACCGGCGCAGCACTAAATATGGCATCAGGTTGACTGCAGCGCCGGTGTCGACCAACATCCTATTGACGGGTTTTCCGTTGATGAAGCCCTTGAGGTACAGCCCTTTCAAATGTTTGTAGCTTTTTTCCTTTGGCTTCTCGAAGATGACCGGCTGTGGACCCAGATCCAGCTGTGCAACAGGCAAATCCTCCGGCTGGGGTGCCCGGAATTTTGACGAGAGCACGAACACTATGTTCACATCAGTCGATGGCTTCTCATCGGCTTTTGTCTGCTTGGGGCGCCACTCTTTTCTTGGAGGGCGGCTCTCCTCCCTTCGCGGTCGCTTGACCTATTCCGCAAGATCCGGACGCACCTTCCTCAGGACATCAAGGTACTTTGCTTCTGCCTCTTCCAGATTATGCAAGCGCTGTACTCTGCGCTTCTGCGAGCGATTAAGCCCGTCAGGACACCACCGTGGGCAGTGGTACCTATCCTCCTCTTCCGGCTCGGAATCACCCCTGGATGACCGCTGGACGTGATCATCGTGACGCACCTTGGGACCCAAGCGCCGGAACACTGATGTTTCGCCTGACTGGCGTGTCCGAGGCCTGCACTCCAAGCAATCATCTATGGTAGGCAATCGGCTCATGCCGGAATTCCAACAGTACCTGAAGAACGGGCAATGCCAGTGGTCGCGTACAGCCTGGCACCTTCCCATCGTCCTCCCTGTGCGGTACTCGTACTCCTCTTCTTCCGATTGATACCGGCGACGCAACTTGTGCTGATATTCATACTTTTCTAGGAGCCGATCGGAAGCAGGAAGCTGGTTACGGATGTGATGCACTTGCTCTTCAGTGATATGCTGTCGTTCCATCTTGTGTTCATCCTGCGGCCGTTTGCCAGAAGCAGCCTCTCTCCTCTGCTCGTCACGGCGGTGTACGGGCCCCGCCATGTTGATCTGGAATGAAAAATTCTGGCCCGTAGGAGTGAAGTCCGACAACTCTACCACATTGGCTTGTGGGAAGGGCTTCGTGTCGACCTTCATCATATGTTGAGCCAAAATTAATTGGCCTTGCTCGATAGCTGATTGGATCTGACGACGCAGCTCCTTACATTCACCCGTGGCATGAATGAACGAGTGGTGCCATTTACAGTACAGTCTCCCCTGCAACTCTTGTGGCGTTGGTAGCTTGTGATTTTCTAGGAGCTTCAGCAGTTTTTCTTTGAGGAGCAGATCAAATATCTGCTCTGCTTTGGTCACGTCGAAGTCGAAGCCCTTCACAAGCCCTTGCTGCTTGACCCATTTGCACGGGATGGGGTTTGCCCCCCCGAGTCCACTCTGCCACGGCCACTTCTTGCTCCTCGCTAGAGTCATCAGATTCATCCGCCTGGGCCATGTTCACATGGCGCTTGAACTTATCCTGGTACAACTCAGGATGATAAAGCTCATATGCCATAAGCTTCTGCACCAGGTGCGCCAGAGATGTGAACTCCAACTAAAAAGCCGCATCCTTGATCGGCTTAGCGAGTCCCAGGACAGCCAGATCGACTGCCTTCTTCTCTGTGATGTGCGATGAGTAGCATCGGTTCTTTACTTCTCTGAAGCGCTGTATATACTCTGACACAGTCTCTCCTCGCTTTTGCCTGACCTGGGCGAGGTCGGCAATTCCAGCTTCAGCAGCCTCTGAGTGATACTGGGTATGGAATTGATCTTCCAGCTGCCTCCAGGTTCGAATCGAATCTGGAGCCAACGACGCGTACCATCCAAAAGCTGGGCCTGTAAGAGATTTGTTGAAGAACCAGACCCTCAGCGGATCCGATACTGAGATCATCCCAAGCTGCGTTAAGTATCGGCTCACGTGCTCGATGGAGATGGTTCCTTCTGACCCGTTGAACTTGGTGAACTCAGGAAGCCGATACTTGGGTGGCAGTGGGATCAAGTCATAGTCACTTGGATACGGCTTGGAATAGCCGATCGTTTTCCTTTTGGGCAGGATGCCGAACTGGTCTCTCAGTATTGCACTGACCTGCTCCACACTAAGAACTCCTGGGGCCGATGGCTCAGCACTCGGCCCAGTAGCGTACTTTGCCAGCCACGCTTGTTTCTCCGCGTCTGCTCCAGAAGCTCCTGGGTTTACCATCTACACCGAGCGTGTTGGATTGACGCTGTCAGGGATGTAGGCGCACGTGTAGCCGTGCGGAATCTCCTTGGGTGGCTCTGTGAGGAATTGGCCTTCTCCAGGATCGCCGCCGATCTTGTGGACGACGTAGATCGGCGAATTTTGTGGTTTTGGAGCCGCAAATGAGAACGACAATACCGGTCTAGAATGCAGTGCAGCTTCCTCTGTGTGACTCCCCAGGGTTGGCCCCGATGGAGAGTACTGGTTTTTGATTATCTCCTGGATGACGCGATGCGCCATGCGCTCGAGTTCGTTCATCAGGCTCTGAGAGTGCCGATGAAGCGCATGGGCCACCATGTAGTTCATCTCCTGCCGCAAGGCTCTGGTGCGCTCTTCTGATGGCACAGACAGATCTACATTGTCGAGAGCGCCTTCTGGTGAGAACCCCTTCCACCTGATGCCATGGTTGCGGGTCCTCTCAAAAGAGCCGATGAGATCGGCTTCCAGCAGAGCTTTGATCTCATCATACTTCTTCTTGTGTTCAGGAGAGAGCTCTTCATACATGATGGGCTTGGGAGCGGGTTCTTGATCTTGAGCTCTGGTCATTGTTGCAGTGGACGTTGTTGCCAAGAAGTGTCCCAACGGGCGTGCCAGAATGTGTTGTCGTTCGAAACCCACTGGCGAGTAGCGACAGGCAACACGAAGAGCTGGGAGGTCGCCGGGGCGCTGGCAGGCACTGCTCCCTCGTCGACAGCCCAATATTCCAGCAATGCGCTGCGGCTTGTGAAGACGCAGGGCGTGCCACCTGACCTATACCCGATCAGGAAGGTGCGGACGTGCTTGCGATGATTGACCTGCACACACAAACACGTGGAAACGTAAGTCCGAGCCGTGGTTGGCTCCCCGGGACGACTCTTGCATCGGCTTTAAAGAGCCGATCGAGTCCCGGTGTCAGATTGGATCTGTATCTATCCGGATATTGATGAATAAAGCAAATAACTGTAAAGCTGCTTCAATTAAATCTAATTGATCTAATCCACAACGGTAAAGACTTCACAGCAAGATCGGAACATCCTACACGTGACTGGGCCTCATAAACATAATAGATAACTAAACCATAACCAAAACAGAGGCCTAAGAACTAGCAAGAGCCGATTCCCGGATCAATTCCCTGTTAAGACTAAAGCAAAGCATCTAACACGCCACCGGATCGTCCAACCCATTTGCAAGGCCTAACCTAGCAGATATTACGCCAACTCTTAAGAACAAGAGCAAACCGTCACAGATCAGATCTACTAAACATGAAAGAAGCAGGGTGTCGTCTCTGTGCAACTAATCCTATATGACAAGAACTAGCATAAGATTGAAACGTGACTGCACAGAGACAACATGATATTCGTAGATGATAAACAACAAGGCACGATAGATCTACTAAAAGCCATGCTACGAATATCAAGATAACTAGCATTACTCGCCATCAAAAATGCTTCAGTACGAGTAATACCAAGGTAAAAGCAAGAACAACGCTGCCCTGATCGCGAGAAGCGATCAGGGCAGCATGGCGCTTACTTGGATGAAACCCTAGGATTAGGGGTGGCGATGCGGCGAGATTGTTGTTTGCGAGACGTGATGACGCTCTCCCTTCATGAATAACATAGGGTACATATTTATAGTCCGGAGACTTGGGAAACAATCTAAACTAATCTTGTCCCGATTGGACTCTATCTCTAATCTTAAACTAAATCTAAGATACATGGCCCATGTGGCCCAGATGCTCACGCAGGAGCCAATTTACAAGTCTTCTTCAATGTTCTGCTTTAAGCCCATCTTGCTTTCGGCCCATAAATTAATCTTGTTAATTTATGGCGATAACAGCGCGGCCTGGTGAGGCCTTTTGGAGCGCCACGTTTGACCGGCTTGTTGGGTGCTGCGTCCGTTTGTGTCCATGTTTGCCTATAAATAGGGGTGTTGTGGACGCTTTGGTTCCACACAAGAAACAGATCATGGAGATCTTTTTGGTAGTTCTCTTCCTCACACCCCATGCCCGTCCTCCAGATGAGAACGGGCATGTCCTATGTTTCTGGTGCTAGAAGAATGCTTGCGAGTGGCGGAGGATTTTCCTCAGGCATGAACACGTCAGCGTGTTCATCCTGCCTACCGCTGACCGGCGCCAAGGAGTTCGAGGGCTTCCTGCCGGAGTTTGGCAGGCCAGGCCACTAGTCTGCCAGCTCCCTCGCCAACTGGCGTGGGGGACTCCTAACTTTGTTGGTGGCCTTCTTTAACTCTCCTCGGCGTCGGCCCGGTGACCCGGTGGTGGTGGACCTAACCCGCCACGGGGGTTGCCCTTACCCGTCCCACTTGCTGGTGCCGCTCCCCCGAGACTTCGGGTGGATGCATCACGCGCCGTTGGCGTGGAGCTGCGGACCCACTACCTCATCTTCCAGCTCCATCTAGAAGGCGGCACAGGTTGGTACTGCACTTCGTGGCAGCAGGGGACGGTCATGGGTTCCTCTCTCTATTGGCAGGGTGGTCTTACATCTAGGACGGGTCTCCGCGTCTCCGTTAGGAGGCGGGCGGTTTTCTGAGTGGCGACTAGAAGGCGAGGTGGCTGGGGCAAGGAGATCATGGCCCGTCTTCCAGTGCCTGAGGAAGATACCCAAAAGCGGTGCCGGCGAGGAGTTCGGGCTAACATCAGCTCCAAAGACTCTTCGTCGATGACGTCGTCTGCCTCTACCTCCGCCGGGGGTCTCTCGGCGCGGCTGATGCTAGGAGAAAGCTTGTGAGGTGCTACAAGAAGTCTTGCGACGTTCTTTGGCCATGTCCTCCAGCTCGACATGTAGCAGCCGTTGCCTTAGCCCCCTTTTGTTGCTCCCTTCATGGGAGTAAATGGATTTGATCCATTGTATCAACTGCCCTCCTGAGTCGGGGACAGCTAGCTTTTGTTTGTTGTTATGGCCTCTGGCCGATTGTCTTGAGAAGACGAATAATGAAATAAAGTTTCCTGGGGGCGTTTCTATTTTGTTTGTTTATATTACCGTACTGTCTTTAGTTTTCGTGCCTCAATGGTTAATGAACTCCACTGTGATCTATGGTGATCAGAGGAGGCGAACCTTGCCACTTGACCTAGATGGCCCCGATGGCGGGTTCGGTGAGCTCGATAACGGGTACACCCATTTAAGGACAATCCGAGTGAAGTTCGACCCCGTCGCAGATGACAGGGTCGACGGAGCCCCGTTGGGAGCACTCCACTGCTCAACGGCCCGCATCCCAGTCAGATGCCCGAGCCATCCGTTGGCTCGGAGGGCCTCGGTGGCCTCCCCCCTGGAGGGGATTCCGTGGGACGCTAGAGGCTGGATCAGACAAGAAAATTTGAGACGACCCACTCACTGCCGGGGCAGGTCGGGCTTAGGCCGCTTGGTGCTCGTCTCGGTTTTTCTTCCCTGGTTCTTTTAGTCAAGGCGGCGCGGAGCCCTTAGCGGACTGGCCTTCGAACCTTGAAATCAAATCGTGCAGTTAAGATTCGTTTGAGGCATCGAAGCAGTTCGTCGCCTTCCTTGCAATTGGAAATTAATGGACAGCGAGGGATTTAATTGAAATTGTGGAGAATGCACCCGTAAGCCGATGCGTCATGCCAGTTGCCGCAGAAAGGTCCGGGTGTACCGGCTCGCGTCCCGAGGCATCGCTTCACTCGGGAACCGCCATGGAGTGATGATGCGCACCTATTTAACCCCCTCCTTTTCGCCACCTCGTCTCCATCGACGTCGCTCCCTGCCAGTTTGCAGAAGAACAGAGAGTGAGAGAGAGAGAGAGAGAGGACAAGGTGTGAGAGGAGAAAGGGAAGAGGAGAGTGCTAACCGCTTTTGTTGTCGTCGTGCTCTTCCTGATGGCCGACGGTAAGCGCCCTCGCGACGAGGAGTCCAGTGCTCCGCCGCACGGTCTACCGCGGGTGTGCCGCGAGTTCTTCCAGGGGAGGTATTTTTCAACGCCACTTTCCTTCATCTGCTTCTGCATTTGATCTTGTCATGTTCTTGATGATTCCTGCGTGATGATCGTGGTAGAGTGGCGTCGTCGGGTCCCGGTGAGTGGATTGCGGGGCGAGCAGCGTTGGGCCATCGGGTGCCGCCGCCGCCTCCGGCTCTTCTTCGTCTTCCGGTGTGCCCCCAGCGCGGGATGGTGCCGGGGAGTCCGCCGCCGCTGCCGGAGGTTCTGCTTCATCGTCTGTTGCACCGCCGACACAGGTCGTCACGGCGCCACCTATCACCACTACTGCCGCGCTGGGTTCGCCCACGGCGTCCGCCACGTCTTCGGAGTCCGGTCCTCTGGAGGTCCATCCAGACATAGCGGTCCTGCAGCGGGAGTGCAAGTTGGCGCGTTGTGGCTTCTCAGCCGCCTCGGTCGAGATCGATCATCTGCGGGAGAGCCGGCGGGTGGTCGAGGTGGTCCGAGCCGCCGCCAAGGAGGAGGCGCGTGCAGTGAGGGACGCTGCTGCGGACGCTCAGGCCCGAACCTTCGGTAAGTTCTGTTCTTGGTCGTTTTTCAAGTCCTTTGCCTTCCCTACATTTCATAATTTTATCCGTAGGGCTGGAGGAGGAGTTGGACGCCGTTCGCCGTGAGGTGACGGACTTGTAGCGCCGCCTCGGCGAGGTGCAGGACCAGCACGAGGCCCTAGAGGATGGTGCGCTCGCCGTCTGCCGCGTGGTGGAGCCGCGAGCGCTTATGCCGGTCGATCAGCTCCACGCCCTCCCCAACATCATCTATTCGGCAGTGAGGCTGGGGATTCGTCGTGGTCCCGCCGCCACGTTGGCGTCCGTCCAGCTTCACACTGGGATGCACCTTGGAGGGATCGACCCCGGCTTCCCGGTGACCTCTAGTGCGGCGGTCCGTCGGGCGACCATGCTGAACTTTGCCGGGTTCGGAAGGGTTGTTGCGGCGGAGATGGACGTCGACGACCTCTGGCAGTGTGGTGCGGATCCGGGCCTAGATGGTCCATAGTGGCTTGGTGGAGCGGAGACGGAGTGCGGGGCCAGCTAACGGCCATCTTTTTTATTTTGTCTAAATGTAAAATGTTGTAAATGTTGGGCCCCAAGCTATTCGTACGGCTTGGGTGAACAATTAGGGTGTTCGCCGTGTGTGCGACGCCCTGCTTTTGTTAACATTTCATTAGCTTGTTCTATCATCACCTCATTTTCCATCCTCGTTTTGATTTTATTTGATTTTGATTTTCTATCTTATGCTATTTTTGTTTTTCCAAACGAGTTCCACCGTTCGCTTTTCGACTTGCTCGTGGACGTTCCTGCCCTTTGCATCCGTTGTTTCGAAATAGCGTGCTGATCGCCCTTTGCATCCGTTGTTTCGAAACAGCGTGCTGATCGTAGGCTGCGACATGTAGCCTGGAGCTGGCCCAGAGGCGTCAGTCGCTAGTCACCGTAGACCGTTGCACGGATTTGATCGATCAGGTAGTTCGGGAAAAACGTTTGAGGTAGGAAACGCCGGACAGAAAAAGCGAGGCGGTAGAGAAAAGTGTGTGTCATGTGACAAGGGGAAACAATGTTCGTGCGCTGCACAGTCCGTCCCTGTGAGGCACCCGAGTGACTTGGCCTGAGAGTTCTCAGGTCGAGGGGCTATAGAGGCAAAAAACAGCAAAAAGTAGGATGGTCGAAGACCATGGTCCGGCCCTCGAGCGCTCCGAGCCAAGTGCGATTGGGTCGGGGTGTTAGAAACCGGAAAGCGTGTGGGCTGCAAAAAGATAAAAGCAGGTGTCGGGCCCCCGAGCGCTTCCGAGCCAGGAGTGACCAAGTCGGGGCGCCGATGTAGGCCGTTTTGGTGTGTGGGGATAAAAAATCGACAGGTGTCGGGCCCCCGAGCGCTCCGAGCCGGGAGTGGCTGGGTCGGGTAGCTAGAGCGAGCCGTTGTGCTCTTATGGAAAGAAACGACGTAACTACTCTGTGTTCCAAGTGTTGGTCAGAGTGTTACCGTCAGAGTCTTTTAGCCTGTAGGTGCCTGGGCATATGACTTCTGCGATGCTGTAGGATCCTTCCCATGGCGGTGAGAGCTTGTGCTTGTCCTTCGTCGACATGACTCGTCGCAAGACCAGATTTCCAACCTGCAACGTCCTCTCCCTTATCCTCCTCTCGTGGTACCTGCGTAAAGTTTGTTGGTAACGGGACGATCGGTTCAGTGTGGCTAACCGCGCTTCCTCTAGAAGTTCCATGGTGTCCCTTTGGGCTTCAGCTGTCGTTTCTGAGTCAAACGCTTTGAGTCTCAGCGCGCCGTAGTCTAGGTCGGAAGGAAGCACAGCTTCGGAACCGTATGTCAAGAAGAAGGGGGTTAGCCCCGTCGAACGATTTAGGCGTGGTTTGCAAGCTCTAGAGCACTGCCGGTAGTTCATCCACCCAACGACCCGCGAATTTTTTGAGCATGTCAATAATTCGCGGTTTGAGCCCTTGGAGGATTAAGACGTTGGCTCTCTCAACTTGCCCATTTGTGCGTGGGTATCCGACCGATGCCCAGTCAATCCGGATCCCATATCCTTCCGCGAAATCTTGGAAGTATTGGCCCGTGAAGTTGGTTTTGTTGTCGGTGATGATGGAATTGGGCACGCCGAACCTGTAGACGATGTCCAGGAAGAACTTGACGGCCTCCTTGGAATCAATCATAGTGATCGGTTTTGCCTCTATCCATTTGGTGAACTTGTCGATTGCAACTAGTAGGTGGGTGAAACCTCCTGGTGCCTTTCGCAGTCGTCCAACCATGTCCAGGCCCCACACGGCAAATGACCATGTTATGGGAATGGTCTGAAGGGCTTGGGCTGGCAGGTGCATTTGTTTTGCATAAAACTGACAACCCTTGCATGCGTGGACAATTTCCTCCGCGTTGTGCAGGGCTGTCGGCCAGTAGAAACCTTGTCGGAAGGCTTTTCTGACTAGGGAGCATGGTGCAGCGTGGTGTCTGAAAATCCCAGCGTGTATCTCAAGAAGGAGTTCCTAGCCCTGGGCAATGGGGGTGCACTTTATGAGAATGCCAGTTTCTAAGGGGCTGCGCTTGTAGAGCTCGCCGTCGACCACAGCAAACGTTTTGGCTCATTGGGCGACCCAGTGAGTTGCGTTGCGTTCCTAAGGGAGGACTTCGTGGAGGAGGTAAGCCAGTAGGTTGGCTCTCCCGTCCGTGTTGTCTGCTTGGCTTTGATCGGGCTGACCGGTGGCCAGGCAGTGTGGGCCCCCGGGTGTTTGGTAGGGGGCTGGGTCGGCGGGAGCGTGCTCTGCTTTCTCCGCATGCTCTGTTTCCTCTGCTTGAGTCTTGTTCACGACCGGCGGCTTCTCTCGTGCTGATGGCGTGTTCAAGTCATTGACGAAAACACCACTGGGCACCAGCTTGGGTTCGGCGGCCATCTTTGCAAGAGCATCCGTGTCGGGGTTTTGTTTTCGCGGGATGTGGTGGAGCTTCGGACCTCAGAACTTCCCTTCCAGCTTTCGACCTTCCTGGCAGTATGCGTCCATGAGGAGACTCTCGTAGTTAGAGTTGTTCTTGACCTGGTCGACTACTAGCTTCGAGTCGCCGTAGACGTAGAGGCGAGTTACCCCAATGTCGATGGCTATATGAAGGCCACTGATCAGTGCCTCGTATTCGGTGATGTTGTTGGACGCGGGGAAATGGAGGCAGACTGTGATGGAGGTAGATCTATGTACCTCCCTGCCGAGTGGGGTCCCCTAACCCGGGTGACTACCCTGCTCGGTGACTCAGCTACGACTACTCGGCGTGCAGGACTCGGCTGTGCGCGGAAAGGATCTTCTGTAGATCAGGATGAGAGGCTCCAGCTAGAAGCCCACATATCTAGGGATCTTAACCGACCTCCTTCCTTGTAAAGCAATCCGAGCATACCTTCCTTGTACCCCTACGGCTCCTGGTCTATATAAAGGAGGTGTAGGAAGACCCTTAGAGATTCCTTCTTTTCGCAGCATTCCACAGACCCTAATACAACCCCGAACACAGGACGTAGGGTATTACGCACATTACGGCCCGAACCTGTCTAAGTCCCTGTGTCTTCGTGTTACCATCGAGCTCTTGGTCCTGAGATCCCCATCCTGAAACTCTACCGCCGAGTACACCCCTGGTGAACTGGCCAGAATAACAATCCAATAGTTGGCGTGCCAGGTAGGGGACTCAGGGCTCATACGTCGAGTTCAATGGCAGCTAACACTGGCGTCATCTTCTCCATCAGTGTTGCTGCCCAAATGGAGGCGACAGTCGGCTTCTCCTTCACCTTCAGGAGCTTCCCGGAGGTCACGATTCCCAGGAACCCCGCCTCTGGCCCCTCTACCATCGTGGGCAACATCATCGCCGGGGTTAGATCCGATCTGACCCCCCAGGCTTCCGTCACCTCTCGGATTCCCAAATCTGAGAACTTCGATGTGACGACCACGCCAACCAGGGTGACCCGACGCCCAGCCAAATCTGCCGACGATCTACTCCTCCAGATAGATCGCGTTGGCAGATCTATCGCCGAGTGCATCCAACTCGGTGAATTCACGCTTCATCACCGAGACAACCCTGACCGAATCCTTCGCGAACTCGGCAGCATCTCCACCAGGACCAGATCCGATCTGGCCACCCCGAGATCCGTCACACCTTGAGTTCCCGAACCCGAGGCGGACTACGTGATGGTCACTCCTTCCAGGGCGACTCATCGCCCTGCCAGATCTGCTGACGATCTTATCTCCTAGATAGATTGAGTTGGCTACCCTAGGTCAGATCCGATCTGACTCAGCTTCGGGAGCGGAGCTCGGCTTCCAAGACACTTCGTTCACCCTCCCACCCAACCGCTCATCGGCGATGGAGCATCGCCGGATCTTCATCATCTCTTCCGACTCCGACAGTCGTGAAAATGAGACCGACGAGGAGAGGGCGCAACGACTCCAGCGCAACGAGGTCCGTGCCGACATGAGGTGCAATGACGCGGCGATTCATCGGTCCGAGAGCGACATGGAGAACGCCGACCGTCGCAACCCCAGGAACTGGTGCTCACCGATCCGGCAGCGCAACCTCGATGCCGACTTCGTCCTCGACTACAACGCCCAAGGCGTTTTCACCACACCGTCGGCCAACCTCTCCGTGGTGTTCCAGGTGCTCGAGGTCCACCAGGAGACCCCCGAGATCGTCAAGGCTCGCGCTGGGCTTGCGTGGGGTGCTCGTCTGCATGTGGCCGCCATGCAAGCCCAGCAGCTGCGCAAGGACAACTTGGCCTACCGCGCCCAGTCGAGTCACCACTCGACACGACCCCACGGCGATGATGAAGAGGAGGTCAACCAAAATGACCTCCGCCTCTAGCTCAACCAACAAGATCTGCGCCCACGCATCAAGAACCGTCATCGTGAGCGCGACACTGCTGAGCGCGAGCGATGCCGCCAGTACAATGAGGAACATGACCTCCCCGACATCGACCACCAGAACTGCGGCCGCCGGGGCAATAACCCTCCGCGACAACCACGTCGCGACTACGAACCCAGCAACGACCTCGACGGCTTCTCCACCTTCTCCAACCGGCTTCGGGCCATCCAGTGGCCTGCCACCTTCAAGCCAACCGGGATTGAAAAGTACAATGGCAAGTCGGACCCCAAGACGTGGCTGTGCACCTAGTCCCGTCGGACCCCAAGACGTGGCTACGCACCTACTCCATCGCCGTCCGGGCTGCGTGTGGCGACAACGACATCATGGCTGCCTACTTCCCGGTCATGATGGGCCGCCACGCCCTCAACTGGCTCGAGGCGCTCCCTGCTAGCTCCATCAACAGCTAGCATGATCTCTGCAGTGCCTTCATCCAGTACTACCAGGCATCCTGCTCGGGTCCCAAAACCAGATGAGATCTGGCCAGTGTCATCCAACAACCCGACGAGTCCCTCCGCGACTACATCAAGAGGTACTTCGCTAACCATAATACCATTACGGAGATTGATGACAGGGATGTTATCCACCACTTCCACCAAGGCCTCCATAGCATCAAGTTGTGGAGGAAGTTGTTCGAGAGAAACCCCAAGACTGTGGGCGACATGATGGCGGTCGTCAACAAGCACGCCAACATGGAAGATGCTGAGCAAGCCCATCGCCGGCACAAGACCAAGAACGACTCCTCCGAGCGTCCCTCTCGGCGGGACAACTGCCCGAAATGCTGACATGACGATCGTCCACCTCGTCACAGGAAGAAGCACGACTGCGCCGAGTCGTCCAAGAATCGGGACCGCAAGCGTGGCCCGGAGAACACCGTCGTTGTCGCCGAGAGGTCCTAGTTCCGCTCCACCCTCAACCAAGTGGACCTGGATCAGCTCCTGGATGGCAAGTGTCCTTGGCACAACGATGCAAACCACACCACTCGGGAGTGCCGAGCACTCTCCAACGGCGTCATCAAGGACGATGACTCCAAGCGACCCCGCCGCGACGACCGCGACAGGCCGAGTGGTTCCAGAACCACCCGGGCGCGCCCACGGAGGCGCAACTCGCCCAGGCGAGACGATGATGAGCAGAGGGAAGATTCCCCAGGGAATTCCAGGAAGAAGACAGGGCCGTCAACTTCATATTCGGTGGCCCTAGCAAGCCATCATGCCGGCGCGAGCTCATGCTGGATGATCGAGAAGTCAACCTGGTGTTCAAATATCCGGTTGAACCCCTGCGGTGATCAGAGACGCCGATCACCTTCGACCGCCGTGACCACTGGGTCCACCTGCCCAGGTCGGGTGCTTACCCCCTCGTTATCAGCCCGGCGGTTAGCCAGGTCCGCCTGGCCAAAGTACTCGTCGACGGTGGCAGCGCTCTCGACATCATCTTCGCCAGCACGCTGGAGAGCATGGGCTACGACATGACCACCCTGGTGCCATCCGACCAGCCCTTCTACGGCATTATCCCCGGAGCCGGGTCGACTCCGGTTGGTCGGGCCACTTTGCCGGTCACCTTCGGCACCCGCGACAACTACCGCACCGAGTACGTCAACTTCAAGGTTGCGGAGCTCGAGACCTCCTACCACGCCATCCTGGGAAGACCCTCCCTCACCAAGTTCATGGCGATCCCCAACCACGCGTACCTTCTCCTGAAGATGCCAGCTCCAAAGGGGGTCCTCTCGGTCTACGGAGATTCGTAGACCTCCTACGCGTGCGAGGCCAAGAACATCGAGCTCTCCGACACAATGGAACGATCCAGGAACTCGATTCTTGTTGCCCAGGTAGCAAAGAACCTCCCGGCGGACCAGCAGCAGATCCCCGCCAAGGAGTTGACTTCCGAGTCGCAGCTCGCGCCTGCCGTGGCGACCAAGACCATCGTCCTCCTTCCTCCGGGAGAACTGGGACATCTTCGCATGGAAGCCATCTACCAAGCCGGGTGTAACACCCTAGGTGTCTGTACAGTAATTAAATAGGTGTCTGTACAGTAATTGTGTATATTTTATATGCATCATGTGCTTGAATTGCTTGAAAAGGATCTTTTTGTAAATATAAAGGTTATATGTGTAATTTTAATTTTATGCAAGGTCCTTTCTATAGTTATGTTGAATAGGTTGTGTAATTATAGCTTTTGTGGAGGGTGTTTTTGCAAAAATTCAGTGCATTTAATGCATGGCAGCAAAATTTGCTTTTATGTGTAAATTTAAAGTGAATTTGCATTGAAAAAAGACAAGTTTCCTTTGAATTCAAAAATCCCTTCAATGTTTTTAATTTTAGCTCTTGAATCTTTGGTCAAATAAATTTTTGCACAACATCAAAGTTGTAGATCTTGAAAAGGTGAATAACTTTCATGTTGGGCACTTTTCCATTTGAGCTTTGGTTTAAAAGTTATTGCTTGTTTACAGAGTGGTCCCTGGAATTTTTGGAAATTGCAAAACCACCCTTTTCTTCCACCTCCACCTCCTTGCTCTGTTTCTCGCCGCCGCCTACCGACAGCGCCGCCCGCCGGCGCCGTGGAGAGCCTTCCCGGCCACCTCTTCCGTCGCGCTGGCGCCCACGCGTCGCGCCGCTCCTCCTCCCCCGCCTGTTGCCTCGCGCTGGAGCCCCCCGGCCGTGCCACGCGCGCCGCCGAGCCCAGAAGCCTCCGTGCCGCCGCCACCTCGCCGTCGCGGTGGTGAGCCCGCTGCAGAGGCCGCCGCCCTCTTCTAGCGAGCGCCCGAGCACTACACATACCCCAGAAATCGATTCCGTGCGCTCCTTTGCTCTCTCCTCGCTCCCACGCCTCGGAACGCCACCGCCGCTCCACCCCGAACCCCGGCGAGCTCACCCCACCGCGGAGCCGCCATTCCAGTGTAGCTCCACCCCTACAGCCCCCACCAATAGTTTTGCCTCGTCCTAGCGCCGCTCCTCGACCGCTTCTCCTCGCCCAAACCCCAACGGAACCACCCCACCGCCATGCTCCGAGCACCGCAAGCCGCCGCTCACCGTCGACACCCCATCTCCGACCACCCTAGCCTCGATTCCAAGCACCCAGAGGTGCGCCTTGGACCCCTTTAGCCCCCACTCCTGTTTCCCCTCGCCGCCGGTGAGCCCCTCGCCGGGAAACGGCCGGTCAAACCTCGCCTCCCCTCTCTGACCCGGCCACGGACGTCGGTGTTTGAATTTGAAAAACCCCAGGGGGTTCTTTGAATAGTCAGAGACTCAGATGAATAGTGCTTTAGGGACTTGTTTGTAATAGTTTGCTGTGATCTTTGAAATTCAATATCAATTCGTGGAAAATTCGTAAAATAGTAAATCTGGATGTTTTGGAATCCTCTTGAAGAGCTCTATGCAGTAAAACCATAATATGTTAGGCTTTAGTTGCAAGTTTTTGCTGTAGAATTTGATTTATGTTACTAGTGCATAAATATTGGTTGATTTTATCTTTTTCTTTACTACTGTATAAAGCCATGTCTTGCAATGAAACTTTTATGGTAGTTTACTCATGTAAAACTAGTTTTGCTATAACAATTTCATGATCAGTTCTCTGGTGTAGCTATTTATTTGATTTAATCCTTGTTTAATAAACTTTATTTATGTTAAATAGTTTCTGTTCTTTCTAAATCCTGAAAATATTCCTGAGTGTTCATCTGGAGTATCTTAGCTTGTCCAGGAAGTTTGAGCTTCAGTTCATGGCTAGATCAGGAGCTAAAAATATATCCTACTAATTTGTTGTCTGTTTTGTTTATTTTCTCATAATTATTTTTGTGTAGATAAAATCATGAAAAATTGACAGTAGCTAAATCATCCCTGTTTAGACCTGCTGTTAAATTTTGAGGTTCTTCTTTGTTTCAGTTTGACCTGTATAATTCACGCTTTTTCTAGGTGTTGTCTGATTGAATGAATTTTTGTGATTAAACGGCTACATGTCTTGGCATGATTTTTACAGGGTAGATTGCTTTGTTCATGTTCTGTTCAGTGTAATTTTGACAGAATTTATTACTATTTTTTCTCTGAGTAGTTGATTTGTTAGCAAGCTATGTTTTGTTTGCTATAGAACACCACCCCCACTTGTTTATGAAGTTAGTCATCTTCATTTGTGCTGTTGATCATGATGCCTTGTGTAGTTAAATTTGTTATTTAACTACTCTATAAACGATTGCCCATGTGTGTATTTATAATGTTGTTCTTGCATTACATATAGATACGACTACTTTGTCAGACGGGACGTACGAGCTGATCCCGGAGCCTGACGGAGGTGATCTCGAAGCTCAAGTAAACACTGCGGAACTAACTGAAGCCCCGAACCAAAGTTCGGAAGAGCCTAGGGCTGAAATAGTTAGCAACTACCGAGAAGGCAAGCCCCGGACATAACCTATACTTCAAATTAATATCATTTACTGTATTACTTACTTGTGCATTTACAGTTCTTAGGATTTGAATTGAAACCCTAGATGCATGATCCTAGGAACCTATGTACTGAACACTATACTTGAGTTCGACTACTTGCTAAGCTTATAGGACCGGTAAAAGTCGAGTGATTGCCTGTCACTCGCGAGCTTTATTGGAATTGCTTGTTTACTTCTGTTATCAATATAAGGACGACGGACGGGGTTGTGATCGATATCATGACTTTATGTGAGACCCCGTCTGTGTTGATGAACTTGCTAAGGTTGCAGTGTGTGGTAGCGGTTGTTAAGTTTTTGAAAGTACTAGCCGTATGCCGTAAATATGGTACGCGGCAAGCCTAGTAGCCGATTGGACCGGGGAGTGGATATACCTCCCACTCTCTCTTTGGGATAGGTTTTGTTTTATGTTGCGCAACACTACGACTTCTAGGGACAAGGTTCGGCCTCGGAGCCCTGTAGTCGGGGAGAGTGGCACTATCCACAAGCCGGAAAGAGAGGTCAACGGTTGTTTGGAAACGACCCGACGGTGTTCCAAACGTGTGTGTTAGGTTTGTCTGGCCAGGTTGAATTTCGATTCAGAATCGTTCGCCTCTCACAATGAAATGAGACTGCTTGATCTCTTTGCTACACAGAGTAAGAAGAGCAACAATATTATGATCAATCTTGATGTTTGCTTAAAGTTCTACCATGATTGAATAGTAGTTGCTTACATAGAATGGTTAATCAACTAGAATCTTGAAAGCTAAAATTCGAAAGTAAGGACATACTCTTTATTGCTTTTCAGCAAAAGGAAAACCAGAGCCTCACAGAACCTTGCATAGTCTAGCTACAGTGGGTCAAGTAGACCCGTGGGCGGTTAAGTCTTGCTGAGTATTAAATACTCAGCCTTGCTGTTGAAACCCTTTTTCAGGTATGAGTTTTGATGATCAGATCGCTAGCTTGACCTATCCATGCTCTTTGCCTCCTGACTGGTCCGTAGAGTGGGATACGTCTTCGGCCAGCAATGACTATGATGAGTGATACCATGCTTGGGCTAGCCTGGTATCCTTTTGCGACGTGTTGTAGCCGTCATGTTTTATCTTCCGCTGTCTAAACTCTGAACTTAAGTTATGGCTTGTATAACTGTTTTACTACGTTTGGTTTTTGTAATAATGGTTTGAACTGGTTGTAATCACTACTGAAACTGCCTGTGTTGTAAAATTTGTGGTTGTAATATCTCTGGACTCGCCTTCGTGCGGGGTATGCTTGTTCGATCCGAGAACCGGTGGTTGTATCGGGACGTTACCCGACAGACCAAGAATTGTTCCATTTGAAGTGCGTTTGAGCTGTTGTTGCCTTTATGGTGATGGCCTGCGCACTTGAGCCGGGATAATTTAGGCGGTTCTGCCACAGCTGGTATCAGAGCTGCAAGCGTACACCAGAGGTGTTGGAACCTTAAAAATCATTTTCCGTATAAAATTGGAACAACGAGGTATTTCGGAAAACTACGTTGGATTCGTTAAGGGTTGTGCCTAGAACGTAAGTCCTAGGGGAGTTACGGGAATTACTAGGTGGCCATTTATGTATGGTTTATGTTATCTAACTTCTAGCACTTTACATTTTGTTAAACCATACTCACAAGCAACTCTTAATTCCTGTAACGACGCACCTACGATAAGGTAATAAGGTAAGGATCCTCAGTCAGCTGAGGGAGTCTGACCTTCCCGTCCGTGATGCGAGCCGAACGCTGCCCTCAAGCAGTGGCTTACTTGAGGTGCTTCCAATATACCGACTATTAGTTGACTATATTGGAAGTAAAGTGTGCTCAGTCAGCTGAGGGAGTCTGACCTTCCCGTCGGCGATGCGAACCGAACGCTGCGCTCAAGCAGTGACCTACTTGAGCTGCTGCCAATATACCGATCTCGGTCGACTATATTGGGAGTAAAGGAACTTGTGAATATGCCTCTAAGTAGCGTATGTTAACGTTGGCCATACGGCGGAAATTGTATGGCTGCCGCTTCTATAGTGAGCGGTAATGTTTGGGGACGCTTTCATGAGGGCTGGCATGAAAGGTTCATTGGATATATATATGTTCTGTCAATCTTCTGCAGGTACACTAACCGTGATTCGATAAGTTAAGAACGGTTAGAATATATCGACTAGCTATATAGGGAGAGCCGTATCTATGTTATGCTACCGTGCTAACCACGTAAGCCCAACGATAGTTGGCAATTGTTTATTTTGTGAGGACGGTTAGGACATGCATGCATATTTGGTTGATGTTTGTTTGGTTCCTAGTATTTGAAATTGTTACATGAGCTTTTTAAAGAATTCCTAGTATAAATCCTCATAGATAAGTGTTACTGTGCTTAAGCCATAAGTAAGTTAATTATGAATTTAGAGAGCATGCTTGTTGCAATGCTTAGATTTTCTTGGTTGAAAACGATGGTTTTGAGTCATGCCTTCATCCTAAGCCCCATCTTGTTGTTATAAGGATCTTTTCATTCCTTTGAATCTCAAATGATGAACCAGTACCGGTTGTGGTTTATTATTCTCTGAGTTTGGAACCATATCATCTTTTGATTTAGATTCATATTTGCTTTTATGCAGTCTTCTTAAAGCTTTATTTGAGAAGTCTTGAGATAATCACATTACTCACGTTTGAATCCTTTTTGATTCAGATGGCGGGTTGTTCCCAGATCTTTTGGGATGAGGAGGGAAATGCTCATACCGACTGTCTGTACTGGGAGGGTTTTCCGAGGATTCTTTGGGATTCACTTCGTATCTTCCACTACCTAGATCCACCCCAGTACACGGGATGCCAGTTTTCTGAGGATGGAATTAAGAAGAACAGAGTTACAATGACCATTCCTCAGCACCCCACCTTGGAGTGGCCACCGATTGAGATTGAGGTGATTGGGTACCGTCTGGTAGATGCTTTTGAGACAGCAGCTCTCAAAGCAATTACTACTTTTTGTGAGCACCATCCCGAGGAGGTAGCTGCGTATCCTATTGGTTTGTTTCCAGCAGTCAGTGCTGGCGATGCAGAGTGGCAGTTCAGGATCACACACTTTGGGCACTTAATTAGAGATGTAGCGGATGAGACTATTGAGGCAGTAGTCAGATATATGAATGCTCACTCGCACTACCAGATACTTCAGCAGCGACACATGGACCAGGTAATAGACTTGGCCCAGAGTTTCCAGCGAGGTCTTCGTTTGAAGGATATTCAGATTCAGGGACTTCAGGATGCCGTTGCTGGGAGGGATGAGGCCATTGCATAGTTTGAGCATCAGGCTATGGAGCATGGTGCTGAGATAGTGCAGCGTGATACAGTGATTGGTTATCTTCAGGGGCAGGTGAATGAGCTTCAAGCAGATTGGGCTGATGCTTTAGCACATGTTGGTATGCTCCAGGAGCAACTAGATGCTCCAGCCGAGCCTGCAGCAGCAGAAGAGGACCCAGAGGAGATTGAGGGAGTTTCTGATTTAGATTCAGAGCACGCACTTGCTGAGCCTAACCCTCAGCCGGACGACTCTTCTTCCGGCAGTGCCTCTTCTGTGGGCAACCTCGACGACTTCTAGGCACCTAGACTTGTCCTAGATAGTTTGTGTTTTCTCTTATTGTAGCATATGTACATAGAGAATAGATGTTGTAAAATAGCCCTAGGGAGGAGTACCACTTGTTGTATTATATGTGGTAAGGGTGTGTGATGTTAGGTTGTACGAAAAATGTTACTTTGGATGTAATATAAGTAGCGACTACCAATTTGGAAATCATGATCTTCCTACTTACCAAACCTCTTCATTTGTACTTTTCTAGGCTGTTTGATGAATACTAAAGATGTTGCAAGTTTTGTGGCATGAGTGCTTATCAAATTTTAGCCTATTGAGTCTAGGAGACTAAATTTTTAGTCCAATCACTTCTATGATCTCGGTTGATTAGCAGCATAGCACATAGCGATGAAGAGTGGATTGCTAGATTATTTTCTTTACCCTTTTGCTCTCAGCGTTGAGTATCAATACGATGGAGCATGAAGCTATCTAACAGTTGACCAATTCTGTATTATGTGGTTGAACAAATATGTGTTATGCATATTGTGCTACATCGTATTTAGCTAAATTCTGCTGATTTTATTTTAATATCCAATGTATGATCGTTGCACGTACCATTGATTTTGGGAGCAAGAAATATGTATCTAATGGATGTCTTCCATAATTACAGATGGTAGGTCATACTCGTGGAACGCCTGATGGCTTCTGTTGTGAAGCTGGCAGTGGATTTCAGCAGCCACCGCCACCCCCGTCGAATCTGGCCGAGTTAATGGCCATGCAAACAGAATTGCTTCGCCAGCTAGTCCAAGGGCAACAAAATCAGCCACGCCAACAGTATGGAGGACGGGAGGCACAACCAGCGGGTTACCAGGAATTCTTTGGTACCCAACCTCCACTTTTTAGCCAAGCTGATGACCCACTGGACGCCGATGCTTGGCTCCATACTATCAATTCCAAGTTTGCTCTGCTAGCGGTACCGTGTGCTGATGCAAACAAGGCCCACTTTGCCGCCCAATAACTTCGTGGTCCTGCACGTATATGGTGGGATCATTATTGTGAGATGCAGCCTGCTGAACATGTCATCTCTTGGGAGGAATTCCGAACTGCCTTCAGATCACATCATATTCCTGAGGGACTGATAAAGAGAAAGTTGAATGAGTTCTTGGTTCTAGATCAGGGAACCCACACTGTTTCACAATATGCACAGACCTTCAATCACCTGTGCCAGTATGCGGGCCATCATGCTGATACGGATGCCAAGAAACGTGATCGTTTCCGTCGTGGCCTCACTAACAAGCTCAAGGAACGCCTGAACCTTGTTCAGCCCAACACTTACAATGAGCTGGTGAACTTGGCCATTACGCAAGAGGACTGTATTGCTGCCCATCGTGCCGAGAAGAAGCAGAAGGCACCAACAGGACCCTCGAGTGCTCAGCCACCGAGGTATCGTCTGGTACAAAACACTCCACCCAGGCCTCCACAAAGAAACGCCCCAGTGGGCAGGCTTGTCTTTAGGCCACCTCAACAGCAAGGAGGATTCAGACCTCCAGTGCCTCAGCAGCAGCAGCACCAGCAGCAACAGCAGCAGTTTAGCCCAAGGCCAAATGCCCCACAGTTCAATAGTGGGAATGGTAATAATCGATGCTTCAACTACGGCAGTACTTCTCACTTTGCCAAGAATTGTCCGCAGCCCAGAAGGAATAATCCAGGGCAAAACTCCAACCAAAACAACAAGGGCAAGGGCAAGAGGCAAATGGTGCAAGTCCGGCAAGGGCGAGTTAACTTCACTACTCTTGCAGACCTTCCAGAAGGAGCACCAGTCATGACGGGTACTTTCTCTATTCACAATAAACCCGCAGTCATATTATTTGATTCTGGTGCAACTCATAGTTTTATAAGTGCCAAATTTGGAGCAAAAATAGGATTGGACTTTTGTCATACTACTGGATCTTTTATGATAACAACCCCTGGGGGGAAGATAGCTTCCAATCAAATCACTAGATGTGTGCCAATTAAGCTGGGTAGCAAATTGATAAAGACAGATTTGATCTTGTTGAACTTAGAAGGCATGGATGTTATTCTGGGCATGAATTGGATGACTACACATAAAGTAATGTTAGATATCTCTTCCCGAGCTGTCGAGATAGATTCACCACATCAAGGAGCCACCATCCTCTATCTACCACAACGAGAGTGCTTCAACTCTTGTGCCTATGCCACAAAAGAAATTAAACTTGAAGATATCCCTGTTGTGTGGGAGTATGCGGATGTATTTCCAGATGATTTGCCTGGAATGCCCCCTGATAGAGATATCGAGTTTGTTATTGAGCTTCAACTCGGTACCGCCCCTATTTCTAAGAGGTCGTACCGAATGCCTCCAAATGAGTTATCAGAATTGAAAGTCCAACTCCAAGACCTTCTTGACAAGGGCTTTATACGTCCAAGTTCTTCACCTTGGGGATGTCCAGCCCTGTTTGTGAAGAAGAAGGACAACAGCTTGAGGCTTTGTGTTGATTATCGACCACTCAATGCGGTTACTATTAAAAACAAATATCCTCTTCCCCGCATTGATATTCTGTTTGACCAGTTAGCTAGAGCTAAGGTTTTCTCTAAGATTGATCTTCGTTCCGGCTACCATCAAATAAAGATCAAGCCTTATGATATTCCAAAGACTGCTTTCTCTACCAGATATGGACTATATGAATATCTGGTTATGTCTTTTGGTCTTACCAACGCCCCAGCATATTTTATGTACTTGATGAATTCAGTCTTCATGCCGGAGCTGGATAAATTCGTCGTGGTATTCATAGACGATATTTTGATCTACTCCAAGAATGAAGAAGATCATGCAGAGCATTTGCGTATCGTTCTTCAATGATTACGAGATCATCATCTATATGCCAAATTCTCCAAGTGTGAATTTTGGTTGGACAGTGTGAAATTCTTAGGCCACACTATCTCCAGTGATGGTATATCTGTTGATCCAACTAAAGTACAAGAAGTGATGGATTGGGAATCTCCTATTTTAGTTCATCAAATTCGCAGTTTTCTTGGTTTAGCTGGATATTATCGTCGATTCATTACTGATTTCTCCAGAATAGCCAAGCCTATGACGGAGTTATTGAAGAAGGGAGTGAAGTTTGTTTGGAATGATAAGTGTGAAGAAGCTTTCCAAACTCTCAAAGCACAATTAACTACTGCTCCAGTATTGGCTACACCGGACAGTACCAAACCTTTTGATGTCTATTGTGATGCTTCTGGTACGGGACATGGTTGTGTGCTTATGCAAAACACCCGGGTTATTGCTTATGCATCAAGAGCTCTCCGGAATCATGAGAAGAATTATCCAACACATGATCTGGAGTTAGCAGCTGTCATTCACGCTCTTAAGATTTGGAGACATCATCTTATGGGAACTCTCTGTAATATTTACACTGACCATAAGAGCCTTAAATATATCTTCACTCAAGCTGATCTCAACATGAGACAGAGACGCTGGCTAGAGTTGATAAAGGATTATGATCTAGAAGTGCACTATCATCCAGGAAAGGCTAACGTGGTTGCGGATGCACTCAGCCGCAAGTCACAATGTCATTGTCTATCTGTAGAACCATTCAATGAAACTCTATGCCAGGAATTGATGAAGTTAAACCTAGAAATGGTACCTCAAGGAAGTTTGAACCATATATCCCTTGAGCCTACACATCATGATAGCATCATCATGGGGCAATTACATGATTAGGGTATCAAAATCATCAAGGAAAAGTTATCACAAGGAGAAGCAAAGTACAAATGTTTCCGAATGGATCTTAGAGGAGTTCTATGGTTTGAATCTCGACTAGTTGTACCCAAGAATCATCAGCTTAGAAAGCAAATCCTTGATGAAGCACATCTATCAAAGTTTTCGATTCATCCCGGTGGCACCAAGATGTACCACGATCTTAAACAAAATTTCTGGTGGACCCGAATGAAAAGAGAGATCGCCAGATATGTTTCTGAATGTGATGTTTGTCAAAGAGTTAAGGCTAGTCACTTGAAAGTAGCTGGTACTCTCCAACCTTTACCCATTCCATCCTGGAAATGGGAGGACATCAGTATGGATTTTATCGTTGGCCTACCCACTACTCCTCATAAGCATGATTCTATTTTGGTAATCGTTGATAGACTCACCAAGACCGCTCATTTTATTCCAGTACACACAACTTATTCTGCCAAGAGATATGCAGAAATTTATCTTGATCAGATTATTCGTTTGCATGGAGTTCCAAATACGATTATTTCTGATCGTGGGCCTCAGTTTATTGCACGTTTCTGGGAGCAAATGCAAGAATCCCTTGGAACAAAATTGATTCGTAGTTCAGCTTATCATCCACAAACAGATGGGCAAACTGAACGAATCAATCAAATCCTTGAAGACATGTTGAGGGCATGTACTATTCAATATGGCAAGAACTGGGGTAAGTGCCTAGCACTGGCAGAGTTTTCATATAATAACAGTTATCAATCCAGCTTGCGAATGGCACCATTCGAAGCATTATACGGTCGAAGGTGTCGAACTCCTTTGAGTTGGTCACAAGTTGGAGAACGCAAAATTTTTGAGCCAGATATAGTGTCTGAGGCAGAGGAGAAAGTCAAAGTTATCCAGGTTAATCTTAAAGTAGCCCAATCAAGACAGAAAAGTTATGCAGACAAAAGAAGAGATCCTTTACAATTCGAGGTAGGGGATTTCGTATATTTGCGAGTATCTCCTACTAAAGGTGTTCAACGTTTTGGTGTAAAAGGGAAATTAGCACCCAGATACATCGGACCATTTGAAATCATCGAAACTTGTGGACCAGTTGCCTACCGACTTCGTCTTCCTGCTCAGTTGGCCACCATTCATGATGTCTTCCATGTATCACAACTCCGGAAGTGCACCAGGGTACCTACTGAGATCCTTGAACCACAGGATATCGAGATTGAATCCGATCTATCTTATATGGAGTATCCAATCAAGATTCTTGACACCAAAGAAAGAAGTACTAGAAGGGAGAAAGTTAAAATGTACAAAATCCAGTGGAATCATCATACTGTGGAAGAAGCTACTTGGGAGACTGAAAATTTTCTCCAAAGAAACTTTCCCGACTTTCTTAGAACAAATCCAGGTACCAAGTCCTTGCATCATTTTCTTCTTGTAATCTCGGAACGAGATTCCTTTTAGGGGGAAAGGCTGTAACACCCTAGATGTCTGCAAGTAATTAAATAGGTGTCTGCACAGTAATTGTGTATATTTTATATGCATCATGTGCTTGAATTGCTTGAAAAGGATCTTTTTGTAAATATAAAGGTTATATGTGTAATTTTAATTTTATGCAAGGTCCTTTCTATAGTTATGTTGAATAGGTTGTGTAATTATAGCTTTTGTGGAGGGTGTTTTTGCAAAAATTCAGTGCATTTAATGCATGGCAGCAAAATTTGCTTTTAAGTGTAAATTTAAAGTGAATTTGCATTGAAAAAAGACAAGTTTCCTTTGAATTCAAAAATCCCTTCAATGTTTTTAATTTTAGCTCTTGAATCTTTGGTCAAATAAATTTTTGCACAACATCAAAGTTGTAGATCTTGAAAAGGTGAATAACTTTCATGTTGGGCACTTTTCCATTTGAGCTTTGGTTTAAAAGTTATTGCTTGTTTACAGAGTGGTCCCTAGAATTTTTGGAAATTGCAAAACCGCCCTTTTCTTCCACCTCCACCTCCCAGCTCTGTTTCTCGCCGCCGCCTACCGACAGCGCCGCCCGCCGGCGCCGTGGAGAGCCTTCCCGGCCACCTCTTACGTCGCGCTGGCGCCCACACGTCGCGCCGCTCCTCCTCCCCTGCCTGTTGCCTCGCGCTGGAGCCCCCCGGCCGTACCACGCGCGCCGCCGAGCCCAGAAGCCTCCGCGTCGCCGCCACCTCGCCGTCGCGATGGAGAGCCCGCTGCAGAGGCCGCCGCCCTCTTCTAGCGAGCGCCCGAGCACTACACATACCCCAGAAATCGATTCCGTGCGCTCCTTTGCTCTCTCCTCGCTCCCACGCCTCGGAACGCCACCGCCGCTCCACCCCGAACCCCGGCGAGCTCACCCCACCGCGGAGCCGCCATTCCAGTGTAGCTCCACCCCTACAGCCCCCACCAATAGTTTTGCCTCGTCCTAGCGCTGCTCCTCGACCGCTTCTCCTCGCCCAAACCCCAACAGAACCACCCCGCCGCCGTGATCCGAGCACCGCAAGCCGCCGCTCACCGTCGACACCCCATCTCCGACCACCCTAGCCTCGATTCCAAGCACCCAGAGGTGCGCCTTGGACCCCTTTAGCCCCCACTCCTATTTCCCCTCGCCGCCGGTGAGCCCCTCGCCGGGAAACGGCCGGTCAATCCTCGCCTCCCCTCTCTGACCCGGCCACGGACGTCGGTGTTTGAATTTGAAAAACCCCAGGGGGTTCTTTGAATAGTCAGAGACTCAGATGAATAGTGCTTTAGGGACTTGTTTGTAATAGTTTGCTGTGATCTTTGAAATTCAATATCAATTCGTGGAAAATTCGTAAAATAGTAAATCTGGATGTTTTGGAATCCTCTTGAAGAGCTCTATGCAGTAAAACCATAATATGTTAGGCTTTAGTTGCAAGTTTTTGCTGTAGAATTTGATTTATGTTACTAGTGCATAAATATTGGTTGATTTTATCTTTTTCTTTACTACTGTATAAAGCCATGTCTTGCAATGAAACTTTTATGGTAGTTTACTCATGTAAAACTAGTTTTGCTATAACAATTTCATGATCAGTTCTCTGGTGTAGCTATTTATTTGATTTAATCCTTGTTTAATAAACTTTATTTATGTTAAATAGTTTCTGTTCTTTCTAAATCCTGAAAATATTCCTGAGTGTTCATCTGGAGTATCTTAGCTTGTCCAGGAAGTTTGAGCTTCAGTTCATGGCTAGATCAGGAGCTAAAAATATATCCTACTAATTTGTTGTCTGTTTTGTTTATTTTCTCATAATTATTTTTGTGTAGATAAAATCATGAAAAATTGACAGTAGCTAAATCATCCCTGTTTAGACCTGCTGTTAAATTTTGAGGTTCTTCTTTGTTTCAGTTTGACCTGTATAATTCACGCTTTTTCTAGGTGTTGTCTGATTGAATGAATTTTTGTGATTAAACGGCTACATGTCTTGGCATGATTTTTACAGGGTAGATTTCTTTGTTCATGTTCTGTTCAGTGTAATTTTGACAGAATTTATTACTATTTTTTCTCTGAGTAGTTGATTTGTTAGCAAGCTATGTTTTGTTTGCTATAGAACACCACCCCCACTTGTTTATGAAGTTAGTCATCTTCATTTGTGCTGTTGATCATGATGCCTTGTGTAGTTAAATTTGTTATTTAACTACTCTATAAACGATTGCCCATGTGTGTATTTATAATGTTGTTCTTGCATTACATATGGATACGACTACTTTGTCAGACGGGACGTACGAGCTGATCCCGGAGCCTGACGGAGGTGATCTCGAAGCTCAAGTAAACACTGCGGAACTAACTGAAGCCCCGAACCAAAGTTCGGAAGAGACTAGGGCTGAAATAGTTAGCAACTACCAAGAAGGCAAGCCCCGGACATAACCTATACTTCAAATTAATATCATTTACTGTATTACTTACTTGTGCATTTACAGTTCTTAGGATTTGAATTGAAACCCTAGATGCATGATCCTAGGAACCTATGTACTGAACACTAGACTTGAGTTCGACTACTTGCTAAGCTTATAGGACCGGTAAAAGTTGAGTGATTGCCTGTCACTCGCGAGCTTTATAGGAATTGCTTGTTTACATCTATTATCACTATAAGGACGACGGACGGGGTTGTGATCGATATCATGACTTTATGTGAGACCCCGTCTGTGTTGATGAACTTGCTAAGGTCGCGGTGTGTGGTAGCGGTGGTTAAGTTTTTGAAAGTACTAGCCACATGCCATAAATATGGTACGCGGCAAGCCTAGTAGCCGATTGGACCGGGGAGTGGATATACCTCCCACTCTCTCTTAGGGACAGGTTTTGTTTTATGTTGCGCAACACTACGACTTCTAGGGACAAGGTTCGGCCTTGGAGCCCTGTAGTCGGGGAGAGTGGCACTATCCACAAGCCGGAAAGAGAGGTCAACGGTTGTTTGGAAACGACCCGACGGTGTTCCAAACGTGTGTGTTAGGTTTGTCTGGCCAAGTTGAATTTTGATTCAGAATCGTCCGCCTCTCACGATGAAATGAGACTGCTTGATCTCTTTGCCACACAGAGTAAGAAGAGCAACAATATTATGATCAATCTTGATGTTTGCTTAAAGTTCTACCATGATTGAATAGTAGTTGCTTACATAGAATGGTTAATCAACTAGAATCTTGAAAGCTAAAATTTGAAAGTAAGGACATACTCTTTATTGCTTTTCAGCAAAAGGAAAACCAGAGCCTCACAGAACCTTGCATAGTCTAGCTACAGTGGGTCAAGTAGACCCGTGGGCGGTTAAGTCTTGCTGAGTATTAAATACTCAGCCTTGCTGTTGAAACCCTTTTTCAGGTATGAGTTTTGAGGATCAGATCGCTAGCTTGACCTATCCATGCTCTTTGCCTCCTGGTTGGTCCGTAGAGTGGGATACGTCTTCGGCCGGCAATGACTATGACGAGTGATACCATGCTTTTGCTAGCCTGGTATCCTTTTGCGACGTGTTGTAGCCGTCGTGTTTTATCTTCCGCTGTCTAAACTCCGAACTTAAGTTATGGCTTGTATAACTGTTTTACTACGTTTGGTTTTTGTAATAATGGTTTGAACTGGTTGTAATCACTACTGAAACTGCCTGTGTTGTAAAATTTGTGGTTGTAATATCTCTGGACTCGCCTTCGTGCGGGGTATGCTTGTTCGATCCGAGAACCGGTGGTTGTATCGGGACGTTACCCAACAGACCAAGAATTGTTCCATTTGAAGTGCGTTTGAGCTGTTGTTGCCTTTATGGTGATGGCCTGCGCACTTGAGCCGGGATAATTTAGGCGGTTCTGCCACACCGGGAGTCCCAAGGGAGGAGGCTAAGCACTCCTTAGACCTTGACTCGAAGGCGAGACCTATCAAGCAACGGCTCCGCCGCTTCGCACAGGATTGAAAGGAGGCTATTAAGGAAGAAGTAACCCAGCTCCTTGCCGCTGGTTTTATCAGAGAAGTCGCACACCCAGATTGGCTGGCAAACCCAGTCCTTGTAAAAAAGAAAAATGGTGAATGGAGAATGTGTGTTGACTATACCGATCTCAACAAACATTGCCCTAAAGACCCCATTCCTCTACCACGCGTCGACTAGGTCGTCGACTCGACGGCCGAGTGCGTTCTCCTCTCTTTTCTTGACTGTTACTCAGGGTACGACTAGATAGCCCTCAAGGATTCGGATCAAGAGAAGACATCCTTCATCACCCACTTCGGGGCCTACTGCTACAACACCATGATGTTCGGCCTCAAGAATGCCGGCGCCACATACCAGAAGGCCATTCAGAGATGCCTGCAGGGGCAGATCGGGCACAACGCCGAGGCCTATGTCGATGACATCGTCTTCAAGACAAAACATAATGATTAGTTCATTACGGATCTCTCCGAGACATTTGAAAATCTTAGGAAATTCAAATGGAAACTCAACCCGACCAAGTGTGTGTTTGGTGTCCCGTCCGGAAAACTATTCGGCTTCATAGCCAGTAGCCGGGGCATCAAAGCTAATCCCACCAAGGTCAACGCCATCAGGTTCATGAAGCCTCCCAGGAGCAAAAAGGACTTGATGAAGCTCACAGGGTGTATGGCCGCCTTGAGTTGGTTCATAAGCCAACTCGGCGATAGAGGCCTACCCTTCTTCAAACTTCTCTAGAAGTCCGACAAGTTCGAGTGGAACGACGATTCTTCCAAAGCATTCCAGGAGCTCAAGGATTTTCTCACCTCGCCACCTGTCCTAACAGCACCAGAAGACAGGGAAGTCCTCCTCCTGTACATCGCCGCCACCACCAACGTGGTGAGTACCGTCCTGGTCGTCGAACGAGACGAGCCAGGTCATGTCTACAAGGTGCAGCGACTGGTTTACTTCATTAGTGAAGTACTCGGCGAGTCCATGGTACCCTACCCCCAAGTGCAGAAGCTGCTGTACGCCATCCTCATCATGTCAAGAAAGCTCCGGCACTAATTCCAAGCCCATAAGATCAAGGTGGCCTCCTCCTATCCACTCAGCGACATCCTACACAACAGGGACGCCAACGGCCGAGTCATCAAATGGTCAGTAGAACTCGGCGCCTTCACGATCGAGTTTACACCAAGCTCTACAATCAAATCTCAGCCTTGGCTGATTTCGTTGCTGAATGGACTGAGATCCAAGACCCTCCACCCAACACCAGATCCAAGCACTGGATCATGTACTTCGACGGCGCCCTCAACCGCGATGGAGCCAGCGCTAGAGTCCTCTTCACCTCCCCCAAAGGTGAACAACTCAAATACGTCCTCCAGTTACTTTTCAAGGCTACAAACAACGCTGCCGAGTATGAAGCTCTCATTCATGGTCTCTGGATCGCCATCACACTCAGCATCAAGTGTCTGTTGGCTTATGGTGATTCCAAAGTCGTCATACAATAAGTAAACAAAGACTGGGAGTGCACCAAGGAGAAGATGGACGCTTATTGCAGGGAGATCAGGAAGCTTGAAGGCAAATTCTATGGTCTGGAGTTCCACCACGTCCCCAGGGACGACAATGTGGCAGCAGACGTTCTATCCAAGCTCGGATCCAAGCGATCGATCGTACCACCCGGCGTGTTCATTCAAGCACTCAACAGCCCGACAGTGAAGATTGAAGAGGAACCTCCCACAAAGCTCGACTTGGTCCCGTCCATAGGGCAGCAGGTTCTGACTCTCGACACCGATTGGCGCTCTCCCATTATCGACTTCATCAAGAACAACAAAAGCTACCCAAAGGGAAATGAGCAACAGAAGCTTGCTGCCGATCCAGCAACTACATCGTTATAGGAACCGAGTTGTTCAGGCACTCGGCATCCTCAGGAACCCTGTGCAAATGCATCTCATAGGATGAAGGAGTCCAACTCCTTAGTGATATCCACTCGGGTATCTGCGGTAACCACGCGGGCGCCTCTACCCTCGTGGGGAAAGACTTCCGATTAGGCTTCTACTGGCCCACGGCCCTGGCCGATGCTCAGAACATCGTCAGGCAATGTCCCGGGTGCCAGTTCTTCTCCAAGCAGCAACGTGTCCTGGCTCAGACCCTACGGACTATACCGCCTTCCTGGCCATTCGCCTGCTGAGGACTCGACTCGGTGAGACCCTTAAAGACGGCCGTGGGTGGATACATCCACATATTCGTGGCGATCGATAAGTTGACAAAATGGATTGAAGTCAAGCCAATGACGACAACTACAGCAGCTAAGGCAGCCGAGTTCATCGAGGAGATATCACACCGTTTCGTTGTGCCTAATCGGATCATTACTGATCTGGGTACCTCGTTCACAGGCTCCGAGTTCTGGGACTACTGCCAAGAGAGCTGCATCGACATCTACTACGCCTCTGTGATGCACCCCAGGTGCAATGGCCAAGTCAAAAGGGCCAATGGTTTGATCCTCCAGGGGCTCAACGCCAGAATTTTCTATCCGATCAAAAAGTACGGTGCAAAGTGGCTCCAAGAACTACCCGGAGTAGTTTGGGGATTCCGCACGCAAAGAAGTCGGACTACCGGCTACTCGCCATTCTTCATGGTGTACGATTCTGAAGCAGTCTTGCTTTCAGACATAGCTTTTGGTGCTCCGCGCATCCAGAACTACGATGAAAACAAAGCCGAGTCGACTCGATGCACTGACATCGACTCGGCAGAGGAGCATCGCCTGACGGCCTCCATACAACACGCGAGATAGGAGCAGCAGCTCTGGCACTATCATGATCGCAACATCCATGAGAGAGACTTCAACGTCGGTGACCTGGTTCTACGACGAATCCAGTCGACAACCAGCGCTCATAAGCTGTCTTCCCCATGGGAAGGTCCCTTCATCATCAGTGGGATAGTGGTTCCTGGAACCTACCACCTACAAAGGCAAGACGGTACAGACATGGGCAACAAATGGAATATCGAGCACCTACGCCGCTTCTATCCGTAGAAGCAAAGGAAATGCAAAGCTATGTACCATCTACTCATTTAATAAAGTTTGTTGCATTTTATACATCACATTCTACTTGCTTTTCGTTCTTTACTGAGTCGTTCTCAACACGCTCGGGGGCTGCGTCTCGGTCACCCAGCCAGCCCCCACTCAGAGTCCGACCAGTCGGACAAGAACAACCCGGTCTGCTCTTAATGAACACAACTGAGTACATCCTGGAACCACTCTTGTCACCCTAACTCACTGCACACATTGATGATCAGCTCTCAAGTGCTATCAAAAGGGCTCAGAGTCCGCCTTCCACCTACTCGGCAAATTCAGAAAAGAACTTGGACCGTGGGCATAACTTAAAAATAACTAAAATAATCATTATTTACATAAATATTGTTTCTAAGTCGGTCCATCCTGACCAACTTTTCTTGCAGCAAAATAAAACAACAGAAAATCTTGGAGGCCAGCAGCCTACAAGTCGGCCATGATCCGCTTTGCGATCTCCAGGACAGCAACATGTTTGGCCTCCCAATTCGCCTCTGAGCAGTCAGTAGGAACGCCGCCCCCCACTGGATCCAGATCAGCCTCCGGGAGATGGGACTTCACCAGTCCCAATATGTGCTGCATGGCATCCCTGGCAGCTCCCTTGACGAAGGCCTCCAGTCGGCCACGGGATGTCTCCAGCCTCTCAGATAGGCTCTCGGCCGCCGCCATGCCCTCGGGCTCGAACGCCCTGAGCAGAGCCTCCAACGGCCTGCTCAGGCGATCCAGTGTCGCCCGGCCTTGTGCCGCCTAATGCTTCGCTTCTGCAAAAGAAGCACTCGGCTGGGTCAGCCCAAGCTGCCAAAAAATGACACACACCCAATGGCTGTATGATTTCCGAATTATACCTCGACGAGTCTGTTGCTCCAGGCGAAGCTTCTCTTCGGTGGCAGCCTCCCAGGCCTCAGCCACCTCCCGGAGCTTATGCAGCTCCTTGTTGGCCTTGGTGCAGGCCTCCAGCTCTAAACAAAAAGCAAGTCAGAGGCAAAACAGTGCAAAAAGGACCTGGCAGACATTGATTCGACTCCTTGCCGCGCTTCTCCTTGCGCAGAGCTACCTCAGCCTTCATCTTCTCAGCCTCCAAACGGCGGCCATGTGCCTCCAGCTCGGCCACCCTGGCATCGAGCTCTGCCACCCGACCGATGGCGGTGCTCCCCTCGGCCAGCTCCTGGGCGGCCTGCTCCGACAGCTCCACCAAAGCCTGGAGAACAACTCGGCGTTACAAGATGACATCTACAAGAACAAGTCGGCTACAAAAAGAGCGAGGCAGGAGACTTACTTCGACCTACTCATGGGTCATTTTGGCGGCCTCGACTAGGTGGCCGGCGAGCGATTCGTCCTTCTCGGCCTCCTCATTCACTTGTGGGGCCCGGGCTCCCTCCGAGGACTCTGCCTGGGTCCTCCCCGCCTCGATGGCTGGGACCACCTCAGTCCTCGCCACCTCAATGGTCGGGACCTCATGGGCCATGACCACCACCTGTGCCGCCCCTTCGTCATGGGGCGGGTCCTGCATCTCCACGTCTTGGGCAGGAGGAGAGACCCTGTTGCTGGCCTCCTCCTCCTCCTTCTTCTTCTCCTCCTCGTGGTGGGCATGGCTCTTCGCCGGACACACCCGCGGCGAGGTCAGTATCGCGGCATCACTGGAGCCGCCCTCGGTGGACGACCCCTCTGCCTTCCTCTTAGCACCGCTAAGCAATGCCCTCCTGTATCAACAAATAAGGCGCTCAGCACAGCTCTAGGAAAGAGAATTTGAGCAAGAATCACTATGGATGATCAAGATACTTACACGCCGCTCCGGCGCAGCGCGAACTTGAGATTCAGCGGTGCGGCCGGCTGAGCACCGGATCTAGGACGCGGGGGCGTCACTTCCCCGCGCAGTTGGCACAGTCCCTGGGCCGCTTCCTTTTCGGCTTGGGGGCCGGCCGACGCCGACCCCACTATAGCAGTAGCCGGGGGCGCCGACGCTCCCCAGACTTTGCTCATACCCTTAAGGGTCGAGCTCCTCAGTGACCTTTGCACCACTGTCAATCCCGCCTTCGATAGCAGAATCTTCTTCATGGCGTGATGCGTCTTCCTCCTCGGGGCGGCCGACGACGGTGGCCCCAAGGCACCGGTGATCTCCACCTCCAACTCGATACCCATGGAGGAGTCGGAGGAGAACTCTATCTCCTCCTCTGCCGGCTGGCGCAGCTCGGTGGGGGAGGCGGCATCCTTGCCAGGGTCCCCCTCAGGCAGAGGAGTGGGGGACCAGTACTCCAAGGCCTTGGCCTACAGAAGATCCGAGTTTTATCACAATCCAACGGGTTCGTCAGAAAAACAGAGTAAAAATAGAGGAAACAACTTGGAAGAGAAGAAAACGACTCGAAAGACTCAAGAAAACTTACGGCATCAGTCGGCCGCTTCAGGCAGAGGGCTTTCGGGCAGCCCTTGTCCCGGATCTGCCCCGCCATGATGCGGGCGACCCAGTTGGCGATCTCCTCCCGGGGAACTTTGCGCTCCTATCCCCGGGTTGGGTCCTGACGACCCCAGTACTCGAAGGCCGGGTAGACCCTCTCCTGGATTGGCTGCATCAGCCGCTTGCAGAAGGAGAGGGCCACCACGGCCCCTGTCAGCCCTTGCGCCAACAAGTGGGCGATCTCCTAGATGAGGCGCTCAACCTGTGCCATTTCCTCGGCAGTCGGCGGCTCCTCCCAGCATGCCTTGTACTCTGGTACACGGCCGGTGCGCGACGGGAGGCAGGGCACCGGGTTCGACACCACGAACCATTCCCGCGCCCACCCCTTGTTGGTGTTGCAGAGCTCGAAGTCGGGGTAGACGCTCCCCTAGCGCAGCGAGAAGGTGGCCCCGCCCACAACATTCCGGTGAATGTTGGACGGTGCCCCTTGAGGCGGTACAGAGCCCGCCACAAGTTGAAGTGGGGAGCGAACCCCAGGTACCCCTCACAGAGGTGGATGAAGATGGTGATTTGGGCGATTGAGTTGGGCTTGAGATGTGTTACCTCGAGCCCGTAGAAGTGAAGAAGCCCGCGGAAGAAAGCCCCCGCGGGCAGCGCGAGGCCCTTCTCATAGAAAGACTTGAACACAACCGCCTGGTCCATGTCCTCCGACAAAAATTCCTCCCCGTAGCAACACCGCCACCCGGAGATCTGCTTCTCCGGGAGGATGCTGCGCTCCACCATGTCTTGAATTTTGCTCTCCTAGAACGTACACTTCTGCCACGATGATGGTGGCGGAGCATCTCCGGTGCTCCCCGAGGTCGAAGACGATGAAGCAGCGGGAGTGGCGGCCATGGCGATGGCAGCGAAGCTCAGGAGAGGGGTGGAAATCACGCGGAGCAAGGAAGCCGAGAGCTCTGGAAACTCACCGAGTCGGCAAGGCGGCAGAAAGCTCTGGAGTGCTCGGGAACAGGGTGACCGCTCCGCGCCACTTCCCCTATTTAAATATCGGAGGCTGCGCAACAGGCAGATCCGAAATCAATGGCCGGATCAGATCGGGCCGGGAATCTTACGGCGAACGGAGCGGGATAAACTGTAACTTTCTTTTTACCGTTGACCCTGACAGCCCCGCTCCTCTGTCAGGCGCGTCAGATCCGCACGGGGAGATAACAGTTTGATTTTTTTACCGTAATACGAATATGCTTTAAATATTCCTGTTACTACCCGACGTGTCTTTGTGACCCAGCCAGGGCCTCAGGGCCCGGACGCCGTGACTACTCGGCGTGTCTCTGTGACTCCGCCAGCGACCCTGCTCGGGGGCTGGGTGCCACCTACGACCCGGCGTGTCTCCGTGACCCAGCCGGGGCCTTAGGGCCCGGACGTCGTGACTACTCGGCGCATCTCCGTGACTCCGCCAGCGACCCTGCTTGGGGGCTGGGCACCACCTACGACCTGACGTGTCTCTGTGACCCAGCCAGGGCCTTAGGGCCCGGACGCCACGACTACTCAGAGTGTCTCCGTGACTCCGACAGCGACCCTGCTCGGGGGCTAGGCACCATATGTAACCCGGTGTATCTCTGTGACTCAGCTAGGGCTTCAGGGACTGGATGCCGGAACCACTCAGAAAGTCACAGTGACTCAAACCAGGGCTTCAGGGTCAGGGGACCGAGTCAGATTCATATGTGGCGGCTATCTCGAGGTAGCTAAGGACCGATGTCCTCAGGGGATTGGTGTAACAAAGACGTTTGCTAAGTGGTCATGCATTCGGATTGACAGGAGTCGAAGATCAGTTCTTTGACCCTCGAAATGCTTCTCCAAAACCTTTCGAGGCTCAGGGGCTACACCCAACGAGTGCGCCCTGGGGCGCATCCCTTTCTGGATCTATATCAATGACAGACATTTATAAAGAGCACCGAAAGGCCTCATCCAGTACGACAAGCATCAACTCAGCCCTCCAGCGCTCGGGGGCTTGACGGAGGTAGATCTATGTACCTCCCTGCCGAGTGGGGTCCCCGAACCCGGGCGACTACCCTACTCGGTGACTCGGCTATGACTACTCGGCGTGCAGGACTCGGCTGTGTGCAGAAAGGATCTTCAGTAGATCAGCATGAGAGGCTCCAGCTAGAAGCCTGCATATCTAGGGATCTTAACCGACCTCCTTCCTTGTAAACCAACCCGAGCATACCTTCCTTGTACCCCTACGGCTCCTGGTCTATATAAAGGAGGCGTAGGAAGACCCATAGAGACTCCTTCTTTTCGCAGCATTCTAGAAACACTAATACAACCCCGAACACAGGACGTAGGGTATTACGCACATCGTGGCCCGAACCCATCTAAGTCCCTACATCTTCGTGTTACCATTGAGCTCTTGGTCCTGAGATCCCCATCCTAAAACTCTACCGCCGGGTACACCCTTGGTGGACTGGCCGGAATAACATTCCGACAGACTGCGTACCGAAACTTGCCTCCCTCCGTGGACACCAAGATGACTCCGGCCCCCGCGCCGGGTCCCATGATCGACCCATCAAAGTAGAGGGTCCAATACTCATGGGAGCTTTCTGGGGTCGGGGTTTGGACTTCCGTCGACTCGGTGATGAAACCGGCCAGAGCCTGAGACTTTATCGCCGTGCGTGGCATGAACTTGACTTTGTAGCCCATCAGCTCGATCGCCCACTTGGAGATCCGCCCCACGGCGTCGCGGTTGCGGACTACCTCGCCGAGTGGGAATGAGGTAACGACCGACACCTCATGCTCGGTGAAGTAGTGTTGCAGCTTCATGGTCGCCATGACGACGGCGTAAAGGAGCTTTTGTGTCTGTAGGTATCGCGACTTGGTGTCGGTTAGTACCTCGCTGACAAAGTACACAGGTTGTTGGACTTTAAGGGCATGTCCCAGCTCCTCCCTTTCTACCACCAAAGCGGCGCTGACCACATGGTTGGTGGCTGCTAGGTAAAGCAAAAGGGGTTCACATGGGTCTGGTGTGACGAGCACCGGAGCAGAGGATAGGAGGGTTTTGATGCGGTCGAGGGCCGCCTGTGTCTCCACTGTCCAGACAAAGGTGTCGGACTTCTTTAGGAGTTTGTATAGTGGCAAGCCTCGCTCGCCCAGTCGGGCGATGAACCGACTGAGGGCTGCTAGGCACCCGGTTAACCTCTAAACACTCTTGACGCCACAGATCGGACCCATGTTGGTTATGGCTGTGATTTTGTCGCCATTGGCTTCGATGCCACGCTCGGATACCATGTACCCGAGGAGTTTGCCCTTGGGGACCCCGAACGTGCACTTCTCGGGGTTCAACTTGATGTTAAACCTCTTGAGGTTTGTGAATGTGGCGCTCAAGGTAGCGACTAGGTCGTCCGCGCGTGGGGTCTTGACGACGATGTCATCAACGTAGACCGCGACCGTTGCTCGAGGCGGATCCGGTCGGTCGGGGTCAGTCGACGGATTAATCTGGTCGGCGAAGCAGGTCTGCATGCATCGCTGGTATGTTGCGCCCGCATTCTTGAGCCCGAACGGCATAGAGACATAATAGTACGAGCCGAACAGGGTGATGAAGGATGTCACGAGCTGGTCGGATTACTTCATCCCTATCTGGTGATAGCCAGAGTAAGCATCTAGAAAAGATAAGATCTCACACCCGGAAGTGGAATCGATTATCTGATATATTCGAGGCAAAGGAAAAGGGTCTTTGGGGCACGCCTTGTTCAGGCTGGTGTAGTCAACGTACATCCTCCATTGACTGGTTTTCTTCTTTACAAGGACTGGGTTAGAGAGCCAGTCAGAGTGGTAGACTTAATTTATGAAGCCGGCAGCTAACAGTTTAGCTATCTCCTCTCCTATGGCCCTACGCCTCTCGTCGTCGAAGTGGCGTAGTCATTGCTGGACGGGCTTGGATCCCGGCAAAATGCGGAGCTCGTGCTCGGCGACCTCCCTTGGGATGCCCGGCATGTCGGACGGCTTCCAGGCAAAAGTGTCCTTGTTGGCGCGGAGGAAGCCGACGAGCACGAGTTTCTATTTGGCCGACAGCTGGGAGCCGCCCCGCACTATCTTGGATGGGTCGGCGTCGTTGACCACGACTGACTTGGTCTCTTCAGTCGAGACAAAAGTCGGTTCCTGGCTGGGCTTACCAAGGTTAGGATGACACTCGGCGGTGGTGGCGCGAAGCTGGCTGAGCTCCGCCGAATTCGCGGAGGTGGTGGCGAGGTCGAAGTGCTCGCGACTGTTGGCGTAGGCCTGCTCGAAGGAGCCGCTCACGGTGACGACTCCATTTGGACCCAACAGCTTCAGCTTGTGGTAGGTGTAGTTGGGCACCGCCATGAACTTGGCATAGGCTGGGCGCCTGTTGACGCTCCTTAGCGCCCGATTTGTATACCGCAAGCGCACGGTTCGTGTAGCTTTTCCCTTAGAGTATTCCCCCAAGGTTTATCAATCTGTGGATCGACAAAGAACTACCTAAGGTTTTCCATCTAATCTAACGGATCTATCCTAACATGAAGCATTGATTGCATATAAAGGGTAAACATTTGACAGATATGAGTGATGTGTAAAGGTTGATCTCATCCATCAACATAGGCTTAATCATAGCAAAACCAAAGACATGACTAGGCCTATCGTCATCTAGTTGTAGTTCAAGCTAACGAGCAAATAAATCATACATCTCAATCAAAAGTATCTTTAAACTCAAAATCTCCAATCCGATCCCTCGATACTCCGCCTACTCTATGGAGACGGCTTGTCACGACACCCCCCTTTTGAACGAAATACCCTGAAGCAAGTCGAACCCCCTTTGGTAGTTCCGCCATGAACCTCTAGCCACCATGACTACAAGATCATGCTAAGTGATATATCTCGATAATAGATCTAAGATGAAGCAAACCCAAAGAAAAGAACGAAATCGAAAGAGAGAACATGATCGCTAATAGATTCGGAAGACATGATTATCATTACTCACATAATAGATTCGTTTGGATCATCACCACCGAGTACATACCAATGACGACTCCAACTAGCTCATGAACTCCACCATGGCACAACCATGCAGGGAGACCATGGCAGCTAGGGGTGGCCTAAGCCATCTCCTAGACAACTTCGAAGACTTGCGGCGGCCGTCGTCTCCCTCCGGTCTTGGCCCTAGGTTTTCGTCGAGTTCTGGGTGGATGGATGCCACGAGTTAAATAAGGTGCGTGCTATTTATAAGCCGAGGAAGCCACCGGTCGAAGGGGAGGCCGAACCGCCTCAAAAATGGGCTAGGCCGGCCGGCCCCATGGGCCTAGGCCGGCCTACCCCCTTTCGGGCTCGCCTCGGTCTCATCTTTCGCGTGTAGACTCCTCGCATCTTCTAGAGTTTCTGTCCTTCATGATTGCACCCCTTTGGACGTTGTTATCTTGGAGATATCTTCGAGGAAAGGATAGGATAGGGAATCCTTCCTTAAATCTTCATTTGCTTTGCTTAATCCCGAAGTTTCTTCATCTCATCTTCGTGGGCTCGGTCCTTTGGGCTGTCTTGGAGGATGGATGTGCGTGAATGGGCTTCGAATCAACATGGGCTTTGGTCCTCCCTTTGGGCTTTGGCCCTCGTCTTTCTCCGTGTTAGCGCTCGTTCACGGGCCTCGTCATTTCATGCTCTAAAATAGGCCAAGAACCTGCAAAAACGAAGTTCCTCCAAAATATATGTGCAAACGTGAAAATGACCAATAATTAGGCCGGGGTTAGGATGGTTAGTGATTTTGATATTAAATTCATGCCATTATCAAGGATAAACAAGGGATAAAAGGGGTACTTAAGGAGCGCCAACATTCCCCCCATGCTTAAACCTTGCTCGTCCTCGAGTAAGTCCAGGAGCTTTGCTTATAAAGAAATCAGCGTTGCCCCTCAATGTCCTCTCTGCACTTAGTCATACATAACAAGACATATTACTCTCTCAAGTATTTAGCATTTAAGTTCATGTTTTGACCGGCTACTTTTTCATTATGGAAGATAGACTAGCAATTAAAGAACAAGCCACAATAATAGATAAATGCAATGCTCTCAAACTTAAGCGAACTTCAAACCTTTACCTTGTTTCATCGTGAAGAGTTTTCAAAAGAATGCATATCAAACATAAGTGAGGTTCTCTTGCAAAAGATCATGGAAATACTCATCTCATCAAGTCGCTCAAGCCTACATTAGATTGTCTTCAACCTATTCTACTCATATGTAAAAGTGGAAGGCTTATGTGGAGCTTGGTAGGTAAAAATAATCCTAGCAAAACATTATATCTGAAATATTGTCAAACTAAGAGAGAGATCTATTGGATTTACTGAGACTAGTCAAAAAGGCCATTGGAAAATAATGTTGGAGAGGGAGAAAGATGAAATACACACATTTAGATAGGTGGACATGTGCAAGTGGCAAATGGATGATCCCGAGACACAAATGAAGTTCTCGTTATCGGATTGCACATGATTGGAAGATTTGAGTATGGAATAATTCTTCAAAGTAACTTGGAAAATTAATGAAGCCAAAAAGAGCTAAGGAGAATTTTATTCTTCTCTTCTTTTTTTCTTCTTCTATTTTCCTCTTTCTTTCTCTTTTTTTTCTTTCTTTTTGCTCCTTAGAACTTTTGATAACATAGAATACTTACTCAGCCATCCCCCCATGCTTGAACGAATGCTCGGCCTCGAGTATGAATAGTGGGAGAACCAACTAGCTAGGGTAAGTATCTCAAATTCACCTTCTTCTTCATAGAACCACTTGAATCTCCGGAGAGCCTTGTCTCCCAAAACTTTTCTTTATATGGTGCCCTTGATTCTTTTGATTCCGTCAAAATGATAATCCATACTCAAATTGGGTTGTGGTCAAGGAGGTAATCACAAAAAGATATTTTTTGATTTAGGGTGGATATCCGGCGAGGTTTGCAAAATTCCCGAAGTAGAAACTCACAATGCATGGATAAATAGGCTAGCAAAAAGAAGGTTACACAAAAAAATGGAATGGCCAGCTTCTTAGTCTCATACCAAAGAAATCAATCTTAATCCAACTCATCAAAATATAAGTTTGCAATCTAAATATTTCATCATGAAAGAATATGTATGTATAGGCTTTGGTAGGTAGAACTTTGCAAGAGATTCACAAATGCAGATAGCATAGGAATTAAGTTTTCAAATTAAACAACACAAGGTGTAAAGTCATCGGTAGACTTAAATCAAAGAGCTACATAGAATATGTGGGTTTAGAATTTAGTCATTTAACCTCCACAAATAAAAGAGCCAGTATTTAATCATTTAATTCCATTTAATTGAGAGCAAATGGTCAAGTCATATACAACATAGCGTAGGTAAAACAAAGCGGCAACTTTCATCATTTTTCCATAAGCATAAGGCATTGCCAAAATGTATCAATGTGGTGAGCACAAAGTGATGGTGATCCTACACTTATTGAAAATAAAAACAAAACTAGGTTGTCCTCCTAGAAGCCATGTGATAGGTTGAGAGATATATACAAAGGTTGCATCTATGGTTGAAGGCATATATGTACAAGCATTTAGAAAAAGAGAGAGTTGAGGAAGAATTACCGTCCTTCTCGATGCTCGTAATGAAGTGTAGCGCGGCCTCCCCCATACTTAAGCATTGTGCTAAGCATGGAAGAAGAATCATGAGCATCTTGTGGCAACCGTGATTATCTTACTCCATGAGATCTTTCTTCCTTGTCCACGAAATTCCCCCCATGCTTAGCATGATGCTAGGCGTAGAAGGAGAAGATGGACCATCTTGCAATTCTTGAAGTCCTTCCCTCATGTGTATGAATATCATCTTCAATGTGTCTTCACCTTTGTTGCCTCAATTTCCCTCAACTTCTTCTTGTACTAAGTCATGGTCCCAATCTTTGCTTCTCATCGTCGGCGCCTCTTTCAATTCCTCGTTGTCCCATTGCTGCCTCATCTTCACGAATTTTTCTTTCAATTTCCAGAACATAACCTACTGAAATATTGATCCATTGCGAAGTGCACGAATTTTCCTTTCCAACGAGTCCTTATTTGCCCAAAATTGATTCTGAACAAGAGAGTTGTGTCCATTTTATCCCAGCGCTGCAATCTGTTCCGAATTTCAGAACGCGCAGCGTCCAAAGTTTTTGCCATATCTCCTTGTACAGGTCTTCAAATTTATTGATCTTGGATGCGTTGGAACGGGAATTTCATGAAGCTTCTGAATATCAACTTTTTCTTCCTTGTACATCTCTGTCCATTTGCAAAATTTGATGAAAACAGCGGGGCTTGCTCTAGAACTTTGGAGATGTTGACGAATTTGATTTCTTCTTTGATCACGAATTTATGGGAACGCTTTGTCATGCCTGCAAAATAATTCAAGTGCACAATCTACTCCCAAGGTGACAGTTGGGAGTAGAAACTATTGCCAACAAACCAAAAACATCCCCTAAGATACTTAACTTGTGGCATAATTAGTCTAGTGAAAATTAAATTTAATGGGTGTATGAGAATGCAAGTGGGAGGTGTGTATGCAAATGAGAGGAAAATGGATTGCTATCTTGGTCAAAAGAGCTTAAAGATAGAGGTCCGCAAACAAGTTTAAACACCACGTTTACACAAGATTGCAAAAGGTAAATGCTATCATGATAAGCATTACATGGATAGGAAAGCATACATCAATAAGATTGAGACCAAGCTAGCAAAAATGAGGGCATGAACAATGGAATGGATGCAAAGTGCAAATGCAAAGTTAGCAAAAACAAGTGTTAGCAAGGTTGAAAGGACCTTTCAATGTTGTTCCGCAACTAGTTTATTCAAAAACAATTGCTAAGAGTGACAAAAAGCCTTCGCGACACTTCATAAGAAGTGAGGCTTTTGTCAATGAAAAGGTTATTTATTAAAAAAGGATCAAGCAACCGAGCTAACAAGGTTTTAGAAGTAGGTTTATGGGTTTCCTATATTTTTGGCTTAAAACAAAATTTTGAAGAGAGAGTGTTGGGTATAGAAATTCTATCTAAGGTGGTTTCAAAAAAAAACTAGAGAGAAACAAAAGTTAGATTTTTTTTGAATGAAAAACATACCCTATGGTTTTGGGATTGCTCTATGAGTGGTTTTCCTAAGGGTTTTAGGATCTCAAAAGCGAGGCTAGTCAATGTTTTTAGAAAAGGTTTTTTTAAATGCAACATGCAATGCAATGCAAGGGTGAGACGAACAACATGGTATGCAATGCAACACGGGGTGGGTGAATAAAATGATATGACATGATGAGGTGGTCTAAAACAAAACAAAAAGTTAGCCTAAGTTAATTAGCCACAAGATTAAAATCAAAGGGTGGTGCAATGCTTCATAAATCTCTCTAAAAAGACACAAAGAAAAAGACTCAAAACACTAATAGGCACACAAAAAGGTCTACAAGTTTCCCAAGATCAAATAACAAAGTGCTCCCTCAATAACATTTAGAATGAACAACATGAAGTTGTGGTTTTTGTTAGAGCAATGGTATAATGTTACTTGATATTCCGATTAAAGAGTGCAATGTAGACGGTCATATTAATATATATAAAATAAAAGATCGGGATGCCTCCCGCAAAGCGCTTCATTTAAAGTCATAGAGCTCGACTTTCTTACCTTCAAATTAATGCGAAGCCATGGTCCTTCATGCAAGAGGTGAAGGTGTTCCATGCAACTCTTATTCCACTTCCCATGTTGCACATGATCAATCACGCTTAATGAAAACTTGTCCAATCGTCTCTCACATCATCGTCACCTCCTTCTTTGTTGTCCTTCGTCGCTACCTTTCTTTTCACGGATTTTGTTCTCTATCAAAATTGGGAGTTGCGCCAACCAATTGATCCAATGCAAGGTGCACGAAATCTTCTTTCCAACAAGTCTTCATTTGCCCAAAACGCATTCCAATTGAGGGAGTTATGCCCCTTTTTCCCTGTCACAACAATCTGCTCCGTGCTGATTTCAGCATGTGCATCTCCGGTGTTTGAGACATAGCTCCTCCCATGGGTCTTCAATTGTATCAATCATGAATGCGTTGAACCGAGGACTTGATGGAGATCCTGAATATTCAACTTTCTTGCATTGTAAATCTCTGGACTTGTGCACAAAATTTATGAGGCTTAGCGACGTCCGTTCTTGAAACTTGAAGATGTTGATGATGGTGTTCAAAATTTTGGGCACAGTTTCCCTCCTCATCATTTGAGTTTCATGTCCTGCATGGTTAGTGAAATTCGGGGCTTCTCCCGACATGTGCTCTTTTAGGATCATGAGCTTGACCAAGCGCAAAGCAAGATCGAGATTTGCAATTATTTGTAAACATATGCAACATAATCACATCCTCAATTAAATTTCATCAACAAGGCATGGTGTAATTAAATGCAGCATGTGTTTCTTGCATAGCGCGGAGCTCATTATTAGGCAGAGATTCTTTAAGCATGAAATCAACTTTCTCAAGAAACTCGAGCCTATCATCAAAAGAATAAGGCATAGAATTTAAACTTTCATTCCGACTATCGGTTTGAGCATGAGATTTTTTAAAGATTATCAACTAAACCAATAAATGCTTGAGAATTCAATGTATACCTTAGCCTCGGAGCTTTTTCATACTCATTGGAGTCATTGGAGTCATGGTGCTTTTTCATACCTTAATCTTGATGCATCCTTCGTGGTCCGTCGTGGTTTGCTTCTCACGTCTCCATATGTTGAATGTTGCGCTCTTGTAATCTGTTGTGGTTTGTTTGCAACATCTTCGTTTGTCGAAGGTCGACCACTTGTGCCTTCATTTGCCAATGTCATTAGGGTTCTTCCTATGCTCCAAGCCTCTGAATTTTATCATGTACGCTTGATGAAAGCATCGCCCAAGGTCCCCTTCATTGTTGTCATCGTCATCTTTTCTATCTTGTTCTCATCGCGTTGCTCCTGCCTCTTCTTTGTGAAATCTCTCCTGTATACTCAACATAACATATATCAAAATATAGCTCTATCAAAAATTTAATGAAATTACCTTTCTAACGAGTGGTCATTCGCTTTAAACAGAGTCCAAACGAGGGAGTTATGTCCGTTTCACTTTTGGCGCTGCGTGCTGTCCAGAAATTTCCAGAGTGCACAACCTTCAATGTTTTGGCCATACCCGCTTGTAGGAATCTCCGATTGACTTGGTTCTTGATTCGTTGGGACGGGAACTTCGTGGAGCTTTTGAATATATCCAAAAATATGCTGCTATTTGCTTCTGAGGTTGAGCAGAATATTGATGATAACAATGACTTCTTACGAATCGGTCCAAAGATGTCGATGATCTTGATCTTGTGGTCTTCGGAGCGTCTTGTTGTGCATCCTTGGCTTCAAGGTCATCACCATTGATTCACCAGCGAGTAGCATGGCTTCAATGATTTGTCTCCATGGTTCTTGCTTTGCCTAAGGTGTCGGGATCGAAGGAGGCTCCCGTGCTTTGTGTCGATGATCAGAGCGGTCTCTTTCTTTGATTGCACTCGACTAGAAGCTTCTTGAGCATCCCATGGAGAAGATGGGTGGCATCATGGTTCCTCTAATATTGTTGCCTCTAGCGTTGGTCAACTTTAAATCATCAACTTTTGTGCACAAGGTTCTCCAAACATCTTGCGACGTCGTCATCACTTTCTCCATTGTTTGTTGCTGCCTCTTCTTCGTTGAATTCCTTGATCATCCTGCACAAAACATGTACCAAAATTCTACTCCATGGAAAGACTTATGAAATTGCCTTTTCAACGAGTGGTCATTGATCCCAAACGGACTCCGGATGAAGAAGTTATGGTCGTTTTACTCCGGCACTACGCTCTGTCCCGAGACATTTCAGAACGCGCAGTGTTGAAAGATTTTATCATAACTCTTCACACCGATCTCCAAAATTCATGATTCTTAATACGTTGGAAAGTAGACTTGATGGAGCTTCAAAATAATCTATTATTTGCTCATAGTACTTCTCTGATCTTGGACGAAAAAATCATTACAACAGTAACACTTTGGAGATGATGATAATCCGATCGCACGATTTTCTTCGCGGGCATGCTTCATACCTATTGCTTGAACAAATATTTTTTTCCAAAAACATTAGTCTTTAAAATCAATTGACATGGCGGCATACCTTATTTATCATCTTTTGCTTTGGGGAGTGGGGACTCGATAGCGGATGCTGGGCCACTAACGAAAGTTAGCACCTACCACTAAAGAGCGGGTCTTCACGTAGCCATCAACTTGCTTGAGTGAGATTGGACTTGTCAAAGTGCGGACATTGAGAACTTCTCAATCGCTTTGTGTCTAGGGTTTTACCTGCATTCATGGACACAAACAAGAAACACAGGATATATGCAATAATAAAATTAGGATAAGTCCAAAAACTAGATAGATCGCTCTAGGGTTCGTGTTGCCGATCCCCGGCAACGGCACCAGAAAAGCTTGTTGACACTCCTTAGCGCCCCGATTTGTATACCGCAAGCGCACAGTTCATGTAGCTTTTCCCTTAGAGTATTCCCCCAAGGTTTATCAATCTGTGGATCGACAAAGAACTACCTAAGGTTTTCCATCTAATCTAACGGATCTATCCTAACATGAAGCATTGATTGCATATAAAGGGTAAACATTTGACAGATATGAGTGATGTGTAAAGGTTGATCTCATCCATGAACATAGGCTTAATCATAGCAAAACCAAAGACATGACTAGGCCTATCGTCATCTAGTTGTAGTTCAAGCTAACGAGCAAATAAATCATGCATCTCAATCAAAAGCATCTTTAAACTCAAAATCTCCAATCCGATCCCTCGATACTCCGCCTACTCTGTGGAGACGGCCTGTCACGACGCCCCCCTTTTGAACGAAATACCCTGAAGCAAGTCGAACCCGTTTGGTAGTTCCGCCATGAACCCCTAGCCACCATGACTACAAGATCATGCTAAGTGATCTATCTCGATAATAGATCTAAGATGAAGCAAACCCAAAGAAAAGAACGAAATCGAAAGAGAGAACATGATCGCTAATAGATTCGGAAGACATAATTATCATTACTCACATAATAGATTCGTTTGGATCATCACCACCGAGTACATACCATTGACGACTCCAACTAGCTCATGAACTCCACCATGGCACAACCACGCAGGGAGGCCATGGCAGCTAGGGGTGGCCTAAGCCATCTCCTAGACAACTTCGAAGACTTGCGGCGGCCGTCGTCTCCCTCCGGTCTTGGCCCTAGGTTTTCGTCGAGTTCTGGGTGGATGGATGCCACGAGTTGAATAAGGTGCGAGCTATTTATAAGCCGAGGAAGCCACCGGTCGAAGGGGAGGCCGAACCGCCTCAAAAACGGGCTAGGCCGGCCGGCCTACCCCCTTTCGGGCTCGCCTCGGTCTCATCTTTCGCGTGTAGACTCCTCACATCTTCTAGAGTTTCTGTCCTTCATGATTGCACCCCTTTGGACGTTGTTATCTTGGAGATATCTTCGAGGAAAGGATAGGATAGGGAATCCTTCCTTAAATCTTCATTTGCTTTGCTTAATCCCAAAGTATCTTGATCTCATCTTCGTGGGCTCGGTCCTTTGGGCTCTCTTGGAGGATGGATGTGCGTGAATGGGCTTCGAATCAACATGGGCTTTGGTCCTCCCTTTGGGCTTTGGCCCTCATCTTTCTCCGTGTTAGCGCTCGATCACGGGTCTCGTCATTTCATGCTCTAAAATAGGCCAAGAACCTACAAAAATGAAGGCTCTTCATCTTGTCACAATCCTTGAACTTGTGACCTACCAGATAGTCGTGGTTGGTGCACGGCTTCTCCAGGAGCTGGTCAAAGTGACTGTTCCTGGGACGGCGCTTGTCTTGGCATTCGGCCGCCGCGACTTCGCCGACGGTGGGTGGCCAATGATTCTTCTTGTTCTTCCTCCCCTCGTGGCCCGCTCGTTTCGCCTTTGCCACGGGCCGCTCCCGCACAAAGATGGCTCCAACTGCCTCCTTGATGGAGGCATGGTTGGTGGCGATGTCCAGAACCTCGTGAGTGGTACACGGCTTCTAGCACCCCAGCTTGTGAACTAGGGACTTGCAGCTCGTTCCGCTGAGGAACGCACTGATGACATCGGCATCGACGACGTCGGGAAGTGAGTTGCATTGCTTGGAGAAGCACCGGATGTAGTCCCGCAAGGACTCGCCGGGCTCCTGCTTGCAACTCTTGAGTTCCTAGGAGTTGACAGGTCGAACGTACATGCCCTGGAAGTTTTCGATGAAAACTCTCCGGAGGTCCACCTAGCTGCCAATGGTGTCGGCGGGCAAGAACTCCTGCTAGGCGCAGACGTTCTCTCCCAAGCAGATAGGGAGGTACTGGATGACGAACCGGTCGTCGTTCGCTCCTCCGGCTCGGCATCCGAGCCGGTAATCCTCTATCCATACACAGGGGTTCGTATCCCTGGTATATTTCACAACGTTCGCCGGTGGACAGAAACATTGGGGGAAAGGCGCCCCGCAGATTGCCCTGGGGAAGGCGCACGATCCGAAAGGATCCGGGCTCGGACTCCGGTCATGGTCAACGTTGGGGTCGCAGGGGCGTCCCCCTCGCCAGAGTGGCGAGCACTCCGGGTTTGGCGCGTATGCCCGCGCGTCTTCTGCACGGGCAGCCGCACGATCGATGTCAGCGTGATGCCGCGCCTACTGTCGGCCTTGGATCACACTGCGCGCATCGTAGTTTGGGCTGACGCGACCGTGGATCGGTGGCCTCGGTGGGAGAGGAGCAGAGGCCGGCACCGGGATCGGTGCGCCGCCCACGTTGGCTTGCTGCGCCGGTGGGGCGCGCAGTACCTCGGATGGCTCCCGCCCTGGGCAGCTTGCACCACCGGTAGGGCACGAGGTGGCGGCCTATCGGCGGTATAGATAGGAGCTCGCCGCTTGTTGGACGGCGACGACTTCCACCAGGTTTTTTACCTGGCGGTGAAGGTCCCTTTGAGCCGGGTCTTCTGGCTCCGGTAGTGTCTGCAGAAGGATCGCCGTTGTGGCGATGTTCTGGCCCGCGCAGAACTCTTGCAGGAGTTGCATGCGGGCGTCATTGATGATGTCGCGGTTGACTCCGCACGCGCGCTGCCGCGCGGAACTAGTGGGGTTCCCCCCCCCTTTGACCTGGAGTGGGCCTGCGGAAGCTGGTCCACTGGCGGGGGCGTGTGCTACTGCTGAAGACGAGGATCCTCAGTGTTAGCCTACGCATTGGCAAGCGCCTGCGCGCGGTGGTCCGAGGGGGTGTGCGTCTGTTGAGACAGCACCACTTCTGGCGGCGGGTCGCTGGGTGCGCCAGCCATGGCGCACATGCGACGTGGCATGGATACGCCCTCCAGGTAGTTGTTTCCTATGCTAGAGGAATCGCTCAGGGGGTCCTCGTAACACAAGAGATCATGGACGGAGTCGGGATAGCTTCCCGCCATGCCCACGAACTGGGACGTGGGCTGGTGCCCACGCATGGCCTTGTGCATCTCCCGAGCATAAGTATCCGCAGAGTTGCGTAGACCGAATGGCAGTTGCTCGGAGAACAAGCGAGGTGGCGGCAGCGGAGGCCCCGCCTGCGAGCTGCCGAGAGACATTGGCCAGGGAGTGAAGGACCAAGTTGACGTCCTCGACAGTCGGGTTAGATGCCATCATGAGCGTGATGCGACGGAGCACCACGCGGGTCGGCCGCGATGGCCTACGCTTCTTAATGCGCCAGCGAATCGATCGCCGGCGCTTCAGTTTGAGAAGTTTGGGAGGAGGAGCTGACTCCTCTGTGGCCGCCGGAGCGGGTTCCTCCTCGCGGAGGCGGAGTGCACCGAGCTGGTCGGCGACGAACTCCAGACTTCCTAATTGGAAGGTCTGGGAAGGCAGGAACGGTGGAAGCGCCCATGAACCGTTGCGAGGGATCACAGGGAACTCCAGGGAGCCAAAGCGAATCATTTCGCCCTGGCTCGCCACCGGGGCGGCGAATGGGCTGATCGAAACCATCCGATCGCCGAAGCAGTGAACGCACAAAGCACTCCCCACGGACGGCGTCAAACTGTCGCTGCGGAGAATGGGCGACTACTAAACTACTCGATTGTTCGTTTGTTGTGTGCTTGATCAGATATGGTCTAACACGCAAAGACTCGAGGATTTAGACTGGTTCGGGCTGGAAATGCCCTACATCCAGTATGGGGGGTGGTGTTCTTGCTCTATTACTCTCGAGCCTGGGTGCTCAAAGTTCAGAGGGGAGCTTACAAGCTTTTCAAGTAGTGTCGAACCTCTAGGAGTCAAACCCTTTCCTACGTGGGGGGCTTTCCCTTTTATAGTTCAAGGTGGGGCCCCCGTTTACATTTATCTATTGTTGTGTCTTGGTTCTGCCTGGGAGGCCCTTGTCGTTGCCAGTCATTGGGGCCCACTTGATCAGTCGGGATTGGAGAGACTTGAGTCCGGTTGGTTTTCTTGGGCAGCGGGTTGTCTAAGTATTGTCCCGTCCTCGGCCAGTCGGGGCGGCCTTGTCACTCGGACGGTCGCTCGGGGTCATCTCCCATCCTATCTGTCTCCACCTACGCCTCTTATCCCCAGAGCTACCGCACGTCCTCCCCGCATAGCTTCTGCCTCAAGGACAGCACGCCTGGTGAGGGGTGCCATACTGTGGTCACGTGGAGCCGTCCGGTCACACTTGCTGGCGTAATGGAGTAGTATGCAGGGGAGGCCATTATTACGGCGCGGGAGGCGATGCTCGTTGACGCCCTCTCTCTTTGCATCACGGGGCCCGCATGGCTGGCACTATGCCCTTGTCAGAGGACCCTGTAGATCATGTTCGTGCGGCAGGAAGAGAGGAGCGGGTGTCGTGGAGCCTGTGCGGGACTTGGCTTGACCGGCACGCCCACTACACGGGGCGGCAGTCTTGGAGCGCACAGCCCGGGTCGCCTGGTACGGCGCTGACCCGGTGTGCTAGGTCAGGAGCCCTCCATGTGTCCTCCGAGGACTGTCTCTAAGTTGTGCTGGGTTCTGAAGGAAGGCAGTCACCCGCGCTGGTCGGCGGGCCGCGCCGCGGTGAGCCCAACGGGCTTGTCGGGCTGTCACTGTATGAGTTGGGCCCGTTAGGGATCCCGGGTTTACACCCCCGTCATGTTTTTTTGGGCGGGTTGGGTCGGGTGGCCCATAATCAGATCTAAGTTAAAGTGAAGGAAAATGCGAAGAACAACAGCCGCTTTGTTTATTGAAAATCTGATTGTTGCCCTTGAAAGAAATGTTTCGACCTTGCGGGTGCAATTCGTATACCCTACAGAAGGTGTCGGGCAAGATCGGAGCCTCGAAGGTCTTAATGGCCCAAAAAAACTTTGACAATTGAATTATGGCATTGGGTGTATGATCATGTATCTTCACATTAAACCTTGCCAAAATCTCAAGCAACACTAGATCAAGGGGAAACCATAACCCTGCGCTGAAGAAATCATGAAACACAACAGTTTCACCTTCACGCGGATCTGGGGTATCCTCATTCCGAGAGGGACAACCACGTCTTCCTTAAAGTAACCATTATCAACATAAAACTTGATAAGATTCTATGAGACGGACTAACAGTGGGTGATTACCGCTAGCAGAGATTCAAGGGAACCCCTATTTAGAGATTCGGCCAGGGGTATAAACCGCGCAAGGATCTCCCTTAAGGAAGAGAGTTGAGACGGTGGTTTTTAGACAGGTTCAGGCCGTCCGGAGGCGTAATACCCTATGTCCTGTATGTGTTGTGATTGATTCTTTGGTGATCCCGAGTTGGAAAATCCAAGCTCGGAACCTGTGTATCAGTTAGGTCCCGAAAGGATCGGTCCCTTTACATGTCTGGGGATCATTCGATTTATAGACTACATCTGCCTTCTATGTTACTTCTCTAACTGGTGTGAACGCACCCTTTGCATAGTGGGCGCCGTCTTCCAGGCTGCCCTGCCCCTGTCAGGCAGGCAGGCGCTTTGTCGGGCCCGCCGTGGTAGGCTCCTGGGTCCCGCCAATGTTAGAGACGCTCCAAGGTGACTTCGGGGAGTCCCGAGGTGGCGTTAGACACTGACCGGTGGGCCTTCTTATCCCGGGATGCTTCGGGGGTAGTCTGGATGGTCCTCGCGCTCCCGGGGTGCCCCAAAGGGTGTCCGGGGTGGCACGAGTGCGGCCACGTGGCATCCTCCGGGGTCGCCCTGCGGACCCTCCTGGTCCGGGGAGACCTCAGTCAACCTCGGGGTGTCACCCGGGGTGGCTCTGGCTTTTATCACGACGGGAGCGCGGTAAATGTCGGTGGGTCCCAGCCACCATCCATCTTCAAACCGATGGGACGGGCAGCTCAGAGATAAGCTGTCTGCCGCCTATTGTCTTATTTTCTGAGCACACGGCATCACCGTAATCATGATGTTCTTACGGGGAAGCCGTGCACCCTCTCGGGCTCTGCATGGAGTCCGGTGGTGAGGCGCTGTAACCGCCTGGTAAAAGATCCTTTTACCAGGCGGGTGTCTTCGAGGGGAAGGAAACGACCCCCTGGGCTTCATGCGCCGGGTCAAGCCCGGGCCACTTTTAGTGGATGCCCACCCCCTGTGGGCAGACATTCATGGTGGGGGCCCATGGCCGCGCTTGGCTGACGTCGCCGGCTGACGCGGCTGGTGGGTCCCGTCCTCCTTAATCGCACATGAGTCCGGGGTTATGGGGACCCCCTTTCCCATTACGCTGACAGTTCCAGTCTTGCATAACTCCAGAAAGTTTTGGAGGTGGGCGTTGGTATCCTTATTTGGCTTGCCACAGAATGGGCTAGCCTGCACCATATTGATGAGGCTGGACTTCAGCTCGAAGTTCATGTTCCCAACATCAACGTTGGGTCCAGTCGCCATATTGGCGGCTGAGGGGACGGAGAAGTCGTGGAGAGTCTTCTCAGCCATGGGTTCAGTTGTCGTTGATGGTGCTTGAAGAGCTGGTTCACTTGTCGACAATGAGACCTAAGGAGGGACGACGCAAGGTCGGACCCTTCTCACGAGCTTCTCGGGATTTTCAACAAAGTTGGTCGGTAAGGCGAAACCAGTCATACACTACCTTATTTTCATCCAATCAGGAGAAAACAAAAAAGCAACATTAGCCTGTATAAGCAGTAGCTACCTCTTATTCTTATTGCCATGTTTATGCATTAGTAAAATCCTTACACCTAGTGCCATCCCCGACAACATCGCCAGAAATGCTTGTTGGCATTTCTTAACATCGCTATTAGGAGGGGTTAGTTCCCAGCAACGGCGCCAGAAATGCCGGTGGGCATTCCATAGCATAATCACTATGAATGTCTTAACGATTACAGAAGGATCCGCAAGCGCACGAATATATCGTTGTAGCATTTCACCCGAAAGTATTCAGGGTATCGTTATTTATATTTTCCCAAGGGATGGCGTGATGTGTAAAGATGTTTACTAGATACATAACCATAACAGTATGAGATAAGGTGCAGACTACTGATTATACAGGGGTAAGTGATAATAAAAGATAATTGATGGTAATGTGACACACACAGATCAGCCAACTCTCATGAATAAAGAATAAATGAATACACCTAAGGTTGATGGGAGCATAGGCAAACAAGATCCTAGTATATTATTTATGTAAGCAAAGAGTTATGTTAGTCACACGCTTAGAGCTGCAGGTGCCGGGAAATTAGGAACATCGGAGAGAATGACCAGCACTGGAGAACATCCAGTCCCGTTTCATCTTTGCATGAACTCCTACATGATACCCGAACATCGAAGAGTACGCTAACCGAGAAGCAGCTTCCCGGCGGACCGACGGGGCTGTCACCACCCGCGGTCTACCTCAGTCAAACTGTGGAGCACCATCATATCCGAGGGATCCCACATACCCGGTCACCAAGCCCACATATGAGGTCACTACCCTAGCGCCCCCGGGTTCCCCACCCTTCGGATGGACATGTAAGACACTAAGGCAAACCCGAAAGCACAACGAGCCGATATCCTTACCCAGATCATCTGGTCTAAGCAAGCAACTAATATAACTTGATGAAGAACTGATCATGGCAAAGCAAGCTAAGAACATAGCAAGATAACCATGAACGAACTCTGAATGAATAGCATAACGATAGTCGGAATATAAAGCCATACCAGAGGCCGAGGATTGCTGGCCGACCCCGAGACGACTGGATTCGCTAAGGAAATTAACTACTAGCCTAGCTCCACTACCCTAAGGAGTACAAGTCACAATGAGAATGAGAGAGAGGCTTCTCCAAGTGGTGTGTGTAGAGTGAGTGGTGGGAGGCCCTTTATATAGCCCTTGAGGTCGGTTCTCACCATCCTTAAATATGGAAACATGACAAACCGCCTTCTAGTGGATTAGATCAAGCTTCCAGCCAAAATGCACCTGGACGGGAACCAGGGCAGGTTCGGCCGGCCCCACCCTGCCACCTCTCGCCACCGCCTTCGTTTGGGTCACTGCCTGGTGGATCCTCATGTTAGGTAGTCGGTGCCGGGACTTGGTTGGTCTGTTTGATCTGTCAAGTGGGCCTCTTTTGATTGTGTTACGCATGACGTGATATTCTGCGACTTTTTCTGCATATTCTTCGTGTTTTTTTTATTCCGGACTTGTACTCCTAAAAATATAAATTCTCCAAAACAACTTTGGAGCTAGATTAGTGATACAAATATGCAAGTAAGAGGTATGATTTTTCTTCTTTTGTGAGTATAGTTGACGGTCAGATTTTGCACTTAAAGACCGTCAACAAGCACTGGTTTGTGAATTATTTTAAATTTTCAAACACTACACTTAAGGACTTGTTATGTTATGTAAATTTCATCACATTTAACACTAGAGCTCTATTTAACTTGTATTGCTCTTATTCTTAGGATTATGCCTATAAAGTTTTAGGGCATGTTTGACATGATTTAAGAATTACCATAATTTTTCAATTTCATCCAATTATCTCCACATATCCCTTTGCTTAAATTTGTATTTGGTGTTTATGTGTCTTCTTATTTTACTAGCTCCCACATTATATCATATGATTCTAATAAAATGCTTAGTTTAGCAATTTAAACACCTAGGATATCACAAGCACTCCTGGCATCTAGCGTTGATCACCGTGCGGGCATCGCGACTTGCTTTGTTGTGATCACACAAATTGCAATTGTTATCAACATATCCATGATCACACAAATTGCGGTTGTTATCAACATATCCATGATCGCGACCACGAGGCGGTCCCTCTTTGTGGTGTAGGTTGATTTCATCGTTGATTCCTTCCGCGGCGATCACGTCGGGGCCATTCAGGCCCAGCGACTTCTTGTTCCTTCTGGTGCGCAGCGTGCGGCGTGTTTTGGTGCTGATTTGGTCGCTGGTTGGCGCCCCGACATAAAGTGCGACTAGATTGGACCGCCACGCTTGCAGTCCTCGAGATGACGAGATGGAGTGGTGGAGCGAAGACATTGGGTTTATCTGATCCAGCTGAATCCTAGCTGAATACTACTAAAGGAGTTCTTCCTAAAGTCTATCGAATATTTTCCTTCTATTCGACTAGTTCTACTCCTATATGGGTAGTTACAATAGGATAAGATACATTCCATGCGCTATCTTTTATTCTAGAATATTGTATGCTTGTAAGCAGTCATGCTGCCCCGCATCTGACACCTGGAGCTCACGAGGTTGAACAATCCGAGATTGGAGTATTCAATGAAGCTCGAGTGTTTCAGTTATTGTGTGGCATGTGCATTCATCCTGCTGTCTCTATTAATTAAATTTCCAACCATCGAAAATTAAAATAATATAGTTGGAGGATAGAGCCTTACATTAGCTAGTGAACTATTTTGTTGCACACGCTAAAATAGGTACAAAATAATACCCCCTCTATTCTCTTTTCATAGTTCTATTTCATCATTGTACAATGATTAAGAAGAACTTGCTTATCTTCTCATTAGTTATGACTCTTTGTTTTGATGTTATCAAATACGTACACTAATCACTTTTTGGAGAAGTTACTCTGCACGAGAATCGAATAGCCATTCATACTGTTCCCAATATGTCAATTTTGAAAATAGGACTATCGAAATAAAACTATCAAAAGAAAATAGAGAGAATAAAGCTAAATGTCACAATTTATTTACCAAATTAAATGTGTCTTATAGGCCAATCCGTGTATAGTTGTAACCGAACCGGATGAGTGTCATAGGGATGAAACTACTCTCACATCCTAACTCTTCATTCTTTCTCTTTGTAATGCCAGTCTCAATGGGAGTGTCACGGGAGTGTTATGATTATTAAATTTGCTGACATGGCGAAGAGAGAGAAGATAGAGTGTCATGGGATATGAGAGGAGTGTCATCATCATGACACTCTTCCGGCTCGGTTACCTAATTTACAGTCTTGGTAACTGTGTGATGACACTCCCCACTGAAACTGGTCTAAACAAATTTGTTGATATGATATATAACATTTAATGCTCATAAAATTTGAGACTAACTTTATATAGGTTTATCTTCTTATCTATCATCAGTATTACTGTTATGAAATTGTTCGGCCGTGATCTCTATAAAAATTAAGAACATCCGGCTCCGTTTCTTCCGGCTTCAGGGCTCATTCGATTTGAACCGGATTCAATCTGGCCGGAATAATAAATATAATAGAAGACTAGTGATTGATACAATAAAAGACTATAATTTATTTCGAATTTCCGGGTCAAAAATTAATTGTGGACATGATAGATATAATAAGAGACCGAGATTGATTCCACACTTCTCAACTCATGGATTGAATCACGATCTCATGTTATACCTATCATGTGTACAATTAGTTTTGACCCGAAATAAATCTTACTATCTTGTTATATTTATCACTAGTCTTCTATTATTTCCAGCCGGATTCTCAGTTTCAAACCGAATGAGCCCTTTAGGTGGCAGGCTCGCTCGAGCTCGGCTCATTCAGCCCTCCCCTCCCGCTCAGGGCTCAGCCGCTCAGGGGACTCCCTCGTTCCACCTCGTCGCCCCCTCCATCTCCTCCCTGTGTTTTTTAAACCTTTCCCTTCTCTCGGACTGTCTCCTCCCTTCCTCTTCCATCCCTGGCGGCGACGACTGGGCGAGCGGCGGCGCCATTTGTCCTGTCTTCGCCCAGCCCTTTGCCGGCGACGAGCGCATCGTCCAGGTATGCCCGCCCCTTCTCTTTCCTTCTGCTGTGCGAGACGGAGCACCCCAAACCCTAACAAAACTATTTGTATTTGGATCTAAATCCAGTTACAATATAATACCTACTAACTTCGATTTCGCTTGTAAGAATTATGGGGTGTACATATGCACACCCATGTCCTATGCTGGGTCCGCTCCTGATATATACCGGTATTATACCTAATAACATATATTTTTCGCAAGAGATTGTCTAGATCCTAGTTATTGGATCCGACCCTGAAGCCTAGTGCCTAGGTGCCTCTAGGCGGCGTGTAGGCTACTAGCCCTGTGGAGGCCAAAGGAGACGGAGGCGAGGAAGGAGGGGGCGAGGAGGTGGAGTGGAATGAGGGGAGGCTGCAGTATTTCCGTGTTCGGTATGTCATGTAAGCAATTTTTAAAATGACGAAAGGGATTAGGTGTTAGGCAGGAGTCATTATGTGCTAGTTGGGTGCCCCCCCCTCCCCTAGTTCCTAGCTTGCCAAGGCAACTTGTCGTTATGCACTAGTCGGGCGGTTGGGTTGCCTAGTTCCTAACTCGCTTAGGCAGCGGTTTTTTGACATGGCATATGGATGGTGAAGGAGAGCGGTGAGGAAGAAGGAGCTAAGGAGGAGAAGAGGTGGTGGAAGGAAAGGGAAGGTGGAGTGGAGGAACAAATGGAGATTGGGAAGTGTTCTCAATGGAGCGAGGGGTAAGAATGACAGCAAATACATAGATTCAGCGGCAGTTAAGGTCTACTTGACCTCATCCAGGCATCCAACTTGCTGCCCCAATGGCTGCCTAGGTAGCCAGCAGTGTGGGACATAAAAGTGGCTGCCAGCCACCAGGAAGTGCCAAAGCTCTTCCTATGGATGCCATTTTTCAACACCAGTTGCCTGATGAGCCGGCAACAATTAAATGTTTTCCACGGGAAGTTATGAATGCACATATTTTTTTGAATTAGTTGCTTCCGTGACAGTTATGCAGAGCATTTAATTACTTGCTTTTAGGAGAGAACAAATCGTGTGAATATGTTGGTTGTTTAGGCAAATCATGAACAATTTTGCTATAATGGTTTTACATATTAGACAGTTCTTGATCGAGTTCCCTAAACTCGTTGGTGTAGTTTGTGTTTGACTTGAACAACATCGACCCCCTCTTATCCATGAATCTCAGACACAACATGGTGCCTCAAAACTGCTAGTATCTCCTAGGGCCGTACCAATATTTTTGAGGCCCTGGTGCGAAATATAAAATGTGGCCCCACTTGGGGATGCAAGTTGTATATATTTCAGATCATTGGGTCGACCTAAAAAGTTTATAAATGAACCAGAATGGTATTTTGTGTAAACAATTTGAGGGAAGAAATGAACTAGAGTGGTACGCCATCATAATTAATTAGCTGACCCAAAAAACACTATTGGGTACACTATTGGGTACTTTACAAATAGAATTAAATTAAATTAAGAACAAAGATAAAGTTCATGGTTATTAGTGTATAATTTACTCTGCTGGTGATCAAATTTTGATGCAAATGCCATGATGCCAGGTTAATAGAACTGAAATGTAAGCATCCACTGATCCACTAGATAAACAGAAGTAGTCAAGGAGATAAGAAGCCAATCTAATAACACACTTAGATACCGTGGCATCCTAATTGAAAAATAAAAAATTAGAATACAATATGAGACATATGAGGATATGACCGCAACGGTAAGACTCCAATAACAAACAACATTTGTTCCCTTTCAAAAATAAATAGCATGCAAAAGCTCTTGGACAGCAAGACCTGTACTTGGTAGACGACAACTCGCAGCACTAGCGATGTGGTCCTTACGCTTATCGTCGATCATGTCATGCATCCTACATCAAAACCTCGAAGACAAGGCTTTGAGTCGCACCACATTAGTTTGCAATATTTTGGTGCATGTTGAAATGGATTCGTGGAATGCAGCTCATGCTTAGGTGGACTAATTGCTGATTATGGGGCCCTTTAAATTTGGAGACCCTGTGCGGTCGCGCTACTTGCGCCATGCCTTTGTACGGGCCTGGTATCTCCTGTTACAACACTGCAATTTAGCAACTATGTGCTTGATGAATTCCTTATTTCATCATGATAGCTTCAGCGAATTAAACTGCTTATTTTTATCATGATAATTTCAGCAATTAAACTATATTTTTATTAAGTATCTGACTGTATGTGGTTAATTTAAGGCACCATGTGGTAGTTGAAATTCAAGGATCTAGGATAGGATAAGAAGGGAAAGATGCAGTCATGGTCAACAATGTAGTGATATCTCAACCAGTTGGAATTTATCTTAATTTATTGAGATCATTTATGCAGAAAGTTCGATATCCTTGAACCCTATGCTGAATTTGTTTCCAATTTGTATTTGTAGATTTTGTTCCCAATTATAGGCCATAAAAGGAAACACAGTTATCTTAGGCACATCGTGTTCGTATATGCTTCGGTCCATACCCAAATTTTCGTTTTGTGCTAGACACCCCAGCCATGATTTTCAAGGTGCTGTCACCATCTTAGGCAGGTAATAGGAGAACACATGGTGGATCAGGAAAGAACAGCTCTTCCAGCAGAGGATGGGGGTGGCAGTACATATGAGATGGGCGGCAACGGGTGGCAGAGGAAAGGGTAGCAATCAAAGAGGTAGGTGTTAGCGCTGGTAATAGGTGGAAGGACTTGCAACAAGAATGAGGCATGGGGATGCAGGTAGCAGTGTGGGGATGAGCTTCTGTGGCCGATGGCTCTGGGAGATTGTGACATAGTGTGGTTATGGGCTACCATGAATGAGAAACAGCATTGGGCGAGGGGGCTTTTTTCCCGCTAGGGCATGGGAAGGGAGCGGGTACTTGATATTCTCATAAGTCCCGGATTGAGCTTTACTTGGCTAGGTGACTGATTGCCTGACCGTGGTCATGTTTCTCCTTTTCTGGCTGATATTTATTTATTTGCTTTTGAAATATTAATTTAATTTATTTATGTACGGTGCCACCTCACCTTATCATAGGTGGTAGTGGGGGAGGGTCTCGTTATCTCTCCCTCATCCCTCCTTAATGGCCCATGCTGTCTGTAGTCTACCCTCCCAACCCCTGTTTACCCTCTGTTGTTTCCCGTCATCCTCTTATCCATACCTGATCCTCTATTCCTACCTCATACCTTCTCTGACTATAGATCTGTTATTGGCATGCACTTTACTAAACTTACTAAATCTGATATTTCTTTGTCATATATATTAAATCTAGGTTCAATTTGTGGCTCAGCTAATATTGACTCTTTGTGACAGATCAATTCCTACTTCTCTGGTGATGCCCGCATTTCGGATCAAGATTGAAGGATAGAGGAAAATACATGAGTTGAGGTTGAGGGTAAACAGAGGTTTTACACTGCTTCATTCCCTCCTTTGTCATGTACTCCCTCCATACTTGAAAAGAATGTCGTTTTGGACAGCGACACGGTCTCCAAAACGTAACTTTGACTTCTTATTTTTATAAAAATATTTATCGTAAAGTGATATATTTATACTTTTATGAAAGTATTTTTCAAGACAAATCTATTCATATGATTTTTGTATTTTGAAACTCAAAAACTTAAAAGTTATTCATGATTTATATTTCCAATGTTTGACCCAAACCTTGTCCAAAACGACATTCTTTTCAAGTATGGAGGGAGTAACCTGGTTGTATATAGTTGATTTCATTATTTTTCGGTGATAAACTGAACCCCTGATTATTTTGAGTGGAAATGTTAGAACTCCCATCTTTCTGCAGTATTGCATGCCTGCACCGCTGATCCATTGTTATACCCAACATTTGTTTTACCCTGCTGCATACACTAAGATTCGTTATTGTTATGGGGATGAATGTGTTTATTCAATTTTTTTTCCTCGAATGCGCAGGACAAATCTGTTTATTCTGTGCCCTGGCATCTTGGTTGTCATTTGATACTTTGTAGCTTGTGCTGTTATATAATAAAATATTTTTGAAATGTCAGCGAAGCTCTTATAAGTGATGAAAGCCTGTCAACCTGTGGATTATAGTCGTTTCATTTGTGTTTCTTTGCACTGTTTCGGAAAATAGGTATAATTGTGAAAACTGGGAAGAATTAGGTTGCATGACTGAAACCTTTTAGCATCCACTTTACTGATATTGGTATTATGATTGTTTTTTTGCAGATTGAGTAAGAGCTTAAACCAGTTTTTATCTTAATTATTTCTAATTCGTTATCCACCATACAGGAACTTATTCATAGGAACTGGATGATCAGATTACTTCATTATGTTTAAAGCTTATTAAGTAATATACTGCAACAGATAGGTATGATCTTATAACTCGAAAGAGGAAGAGTTGTTCAGTATGAGTTTACTTTCTTATTCTAGTGTTGATTTATTTTGGTTCTGAACAGTTTGTTGCATGCTGTCACATGAGCTGTACAGATGACTCCAAAATGGAATGGACTCTCTTCAAATAACTACAGAGAACTATCTTCACATGTAATTGAAGAATCCAAATCAACCTTAACAGAAACAGTCCTTTCACCCACAAGCAGTTTTGATTTACCAACTGCCAACACAATGTGCTCCCTATCTCCACAGAAGAAGGATGGCAATGTTTATAAAAGGCAGAAGATGGATAAGGATTCAAATTCTCTTGCGACGAATGAAGAGGCTAAAGAAACGATGACTCAAAGTTGCACAACTTCTGATGAGCAGTCGTCATTAGTGCTACCTGCAGTCTCCTCAGAAGCAACACCTTCCAATTCAACAGCCAACATGATAGGTCATATCCTCGATTGTGAAAGGCCTACAGGGGTTTCATCGGAGCCGAATTCTGGTACTAATGTTTCAAATATGTCACCATCTTCCATGATTCTAGACAAAAAGGATGCTCCTGAATGTTCATCTTCAAATATCAGCCCTACTGAACCAATTACTGAGCATATGTCACCAAGGGATCTTTGCATCGCCATACTGAAAAAAGATGGACTCATAACTGAATCAAGAGCAAGAATTAAAAATGAATTCACTGACAATGATGCCAACCCATTATTGGCATGCAATACTTGTGGCTGCTTGGATCGTTCATTAAAGATGCTAATATGTGATTCTTGTGAAGCAGCATTTCATTTGCCTTGTTGCATCCCTTGTATTAAGGAACCACCAACTGATGAATGGTATTGTGCGCCATGCTTGTGTAAGAAACCTAAGAGCCTTTATGGCAAACTCTTGGAGGGCAAGGTCAAACCTTCCAGGAATACTAACCAAAGGCCTCATGGCATGAGTCATATAGAGTACATGCTTAAGGATGCTGAACCATATGTTACTGGCGTTCGAATTGGTAGAGATTTTCAAGCAGAAGTGCCAGAATGGTCTGGTCCAACCTCCAGGTGTGCTTACTTATGCAAGGCATTAGTTTAACATTTGCATTAATAAAAAGGGTCATGTATTTTCTTGTATATCAAATTTCAGTTTGTGAACGTTGCTAATTTCTTGCAGGAGCATTTGTTACACTTTTTTTACTGTTTGATCACTATGATCTCATTTCTTGTTCAAGAAACATCATCTTGACATTTTTATGTATGATTTTGTATGATATGCTCTTCTTTTGGATTGGATGCTTACATAGCTGAATCATATATAAATTACAGTATATTATTTAGATTATCCGTATTCCCAAATCATCAGTTATAAAAAATTACAGTATATTGTTTTATATTATCTGTATTCCCAAATCATTGGAGTTATCTATTCTATCTGATAGATACCTGACGATTATCTCAAAAGGATCAATCTTACTTTCCATTTTAGAACATACGATGAATGTTTTATCATTGGAACTTTATCTGCTGTCTTTTTTTTTCATGCCTTGTACATCCTTTCCATATTTACATTTCTGACTAGTAGCCAGTATTTGATTTATTGTTATGTGCAACTTCTGACTAGTAGTCAACATTGGATATTTTGTAATTTTCTGATCAGTCAAATCATTTAACATGTAACTCCATATAAAGAAACCGTGTGAATTTAAAGCAGTGATCTGGGGGCTGCTCATCTCATGAACCCAGGCCGTCCATGACATGTATAAACTGTGTTTTGATATCTTGTGTTATGTTATTTCATTGTCATCCAGCAGCTTTCCCTGGACCATTTTTTAAATTTTCAATACTCATATTTATATATTTTTCAAATTATTTGTGCAGCAGTGATGGGTATTTTGACGAGCCCTCTGAATTTGACCATGCTGAACTAACTAATTTTAGTGTAAGTTTCTACCTTCGAAATAGTAGTGTTCCTGATACAAAGTTTCTTAAGCTTGTTTTTTATTTGAAATGATTTCTTAAGCTTGTTTTTTGTTTGCATAGTTGCACAAAACAAGTAATCAAAGTCAATCTTCCATTGGTAATTGGATACAATGCCGTGAGACCTTAAATCCAGGTGACTTTGACAAACAAGTTGTCTGTGGCAAATGGAGAAGGTAATGAAATTTTCTGTTACGTAATTTTCCAGATATATGTCTTGTTGGTATTGTTTTAAAAAAGAAATTGACAACTTAATCTAAGGGTCTGTTTGGTTTGGCTTTTGGCTGTGGCTTTTGCCCCCCAAAAGCCAAAAGCCAAAAGCCAACCGAGGGTCCAAAATCTATAGAAGCCTTTGCCCAAAGTTAGCTTTTTTGTAGTTCAACTCTGCTCCTCCAATGCTTTTCTTCACTGTGGAGGTGGGCAACTTCAAAGAAATTACCCACCTGCCACTCTTCATGAAAGAAAACGATTCGGCTTTTCTTTCCCCCAGCCCGGCGCTGTCGCGCTAGCTCCGTCGCGCTGCCGCCACAGCCACAGCTCTGCTTCGGCGAGGGCGAGCTCCATCATGGGCCTTCCGCGCCGCCCTCCGCCTCGTGCATGCCACCGCCGACATGAGCCTCCGCTGCGCGCCGCTCCTCTCCTCTTCGACACCCCTGCGCCTTGCCCTTCCCTGACGTCCCTCGGTTCATCGAGAAGAACACCGTCTTTTCGTCAAGAAGCGCTGTGATGTGTTGGGCGGCATCGCCATCAGCGCCGCTTGCAGTGAGCTTTCTCAACATCGCGCTTGCCGCGCCGGCGAGATCCTTGGTGTAAGGATCACCGGGGTGTCCGACCCTAGAGGGGGAGAGGGTGAATAGGGTCGCTAATCGCTTTCTATCCTAGGGCTCGATCTATTTGCATAAGATAAACCTAACACGTCCTACACATGCTAGTTATGACTAAGGTTTATCTATGCTACTCTCTACTTACCCCAAAATACTTGCAACCTATAGCCAAACCTAAACAAACTAATTAGGAAAGTAAAGGCATGCAAGATAAAGTAAATGCGGAAACGTAATATGGTAAGTAAAGAGGTAAGTGCAAGAAGGATGCAAACTCCCGAGTAGACATGGTCATGTAACGTGGTTTGGCACAAACGCCTACGTCCACGGGACACCGAGGCTCTTCCGATCACCGTCTTGCACTATGCCACCAAGGTGATGCCGGCAAGCAAAGGCAAGTGCCCACAAGACACCGAGTCTCGTGCACCGCCACCGTCTCTCTCGGTCACCCAGCCGAAAACTACTACGGAGCTTCTCTACCAAGGAGGGGGTCTCCTCTTCCCCTGCACAAAGTGTCGTTGCCTCTCCACACCAAGTCGGAGGGTCACACGACGGATCACAAGATGCTTACCGCAGCAAGGCTTTCACTCAAGCTAGTTCTCTCAAGAATTAAGCCTAAACAAGCACTAAGCACTCTCACAAGTGTGCTTAAGCCTATATGATGTACAATGAAGCTCTATGGTGGTTGGAGATGATCTTTTGCTCTTGTATACTTCCTTAGTCTCCAGCACTCTCAAAAAAGCCGTGGGGTGGCATATATATAGTCCAACCCTCCAAACTAGCCGTTGGGAAAAAGGCTGACGAAATCCCTTAATGCCGGTTAAACCGACGCTCTAGTTTTTGTTATCACCGGTTTAACTAGTGAGTGTATTTTCCCAGCAACTAGCCGTTACTACTCCAACGGCTACTTGATCAATCGACCGACGCTCTCAAAAACTAACATCGGTTCAACCGGTGAGCGCAAGCTTAGAAACCCCCGGAAAAATGGAGTCTCTGGACAACTGCACCGACGCTCATTTTGCCTTGATCGTCGGTTTAACCGGTGCTTGTAAAACTCCTGCTACCTCCAAGTCCATTACACCGGTGAGTGTAAAACACTCAACGTCGGTTAATCCGGTGCTAAATTCATTGCACCGATGAGTGCAATTTGCTCATCATCGGCACCGAAGAGCTTTCAGGGCGCTGCCCTGAGACCCGCGAGGGGCAGCCCCCCCCTCGACCCCCGTCCGCTAACCCCCGTAGGGGCGGCCCTTCGGGCCTTGCTACGCCTATCTTCTCTTTGTCATCACTTGAACCTAAAAGCCTGAGAATGTTCATCTTAATAATCATATTAGTCCAAGTGTTGTGTGTGTCATCAATCGCCAAAATATTATATTGAAATATGGCATGAGAGGCCATTTTCGCTACACTTGGTCTTCGTGACCTGTGAGAGCAGCACTTGAATGAGGTCCAGCAAGTCATTGCTGAAGCACTTGTCCTTGTTGAGCATGGGAGTCAGAGACGCGGCGAGCTCAGTCACATCGCCGCTGGCCACTCGAGCGTCATGTCGCTGCTACCCACACGAGCTTCGCAAATCGCCTCTGTCGAGCTCCTCCCCCTGCCCCACACCCACCCACCCACATGCAGCCGCGCCTTGGAGCTTGTGTTGCCACTGCTGTCACCAACTCATGCAGCCTCGCTGCCGAGGCATGGCCTGCCGACGTAGGGCGGCACCAGCCCATATGCAGAGAAAGTTAGGACAGCAGACGAGAGGTGAGAGAAGAGTAGAGCAGAGAGATGAGACGAGATGAGATAGAAGAGTAGAATAGAGAGATGAGAGAGTACCAGACATTGCCTCAAATGAGAGGGAGAGTAGTTTTTCTAATCGAACCTGAAAAAAGCAATTTTGGAAGCAAGATGGTGACATTGGCTGCTGTGTTTTTATTTTTCTTTCCTTAAGTTTATGGTGAAGGATACTATCTCTGTACTTATATGGATTATATGTTAATGGTGGATGCAAAACTTAAAAATAATTAAATTTTCCTTCCAAATATGGTCATTTATATGTGAATCAGTGAACAACAGACCTTTACCATCAAATTTGTATATAAACAGTCTCACTTCAGGGGCATTACAAACATTTTGTTCCAAAGTACAGTTTCACAGTTGTTTGAACTAAATGGCTTTCAGCTTTCACATAGCTCCCAGCTCACAGCAGCTTTTTCCACAGCTCACAGCTCACAGCAGCTTTTTTCATAGCCACAGTTCAACCAAACACACCCGAAGCTAATTTGTGATCAAAATTACAATTTAAAATGCAATTTTCCCCTGAGTAATAACTTGGTAAGTTATTTCATATAATCAGTGTGGCACCCATGTGAAACTAAAAGAACCAGTGGCGATCAACTTCTTTAAAATGTAATAAATTTGGCATCTCTAGTACAGTTCTACTGTTTTCCCTAGATTGCATTTGTTATGAAGCTATTGATGTAAGTATGTAACTGGAAAAATTGAGATGCTCCTGTCTTTCTGTACAGAGCATCCCTTTTTTTTGCTATGTTTCCTCTTTCTTTCCCCTTATAGGTGGAGTTTCTTTTTTTTTTCTTTCTCTATATCCATCACTATTATTGGTGCCTTACGTATATTTATGTTCCTTTTCTCTGTCATTTCCCTTTCTGTTGGTGGTTCATGTTGGGTTTCAAGTTTCAAATCTAGGCTACCCTAACTTGCTTTGAACTAAACTTTGTTCTTGTTCACTGAAAATATGGAAGTTTTATGCAATATAAAATATAAATTTTACTTTCTCTTGTTCATATATTCGGCATTTATGAAGGTACATTGTAACTATTATCTCGTGGTATATCCTGCAGGGCACCCCTATATGTTGTACAGACAGATGATTGGGACTGTTTTTCTTGTCTTCTTTGGGATCCTGCACATGCTGATTGTGCTGTTCCACAGGTAATATTGTACTTATTTTGTAACAGTATTTTCTGATTAACATAGTTTGAATCATGGAGCTAATGATCTTGTGCCTTGTTTCCTTATTACTGTGACTAGCATGCCATAATACTTTTATGACAGATTTTTGAGTTTTAATTAATCTGTTTCTTACATCCAACTATCCAATGTACAATGACTATATGGGTAAAGAAGTAAGCTTTTTTTTCTCATAGTAATCTTAGTGGGTGTGCGTGTGTTTTGGGCGTGTTATACTCTTTGTATTCTTAATGTAGTGACAGATCTCCTGCGTATTCGAGAAAAAAAGATCTTTAGTTGCTGAAATTTTTATTCATCACTTTCGAACCAAGATAAATTACCACATGAGCGCTGCCGGAGGGAGCACCACCGCCGGATAGAGGAAGAAGGGTATAGATGGGAGGGAGAAAACGAAGGGGGCTAAATGTAAAAAGAAACATAAAACGAAGGGGTATGGACCTGCAGTGAACAACTTAAAAAGGTTAGGGACCTAGAACTGCTGTTTGAAAGGTGATGGACCTATTTGACACCACTCGACAAGTTAAGGGGCCTTCGGTGCATTTTACTCTTAATAAATTCTCTGCCGTTATTTGTCTGAAAGCACTTTACCGGAAGACTGAACTGAGTCTCCGCATATGAAATGAACTGGCTCATGAACATCAGACTTATGATGAAGAGGAAACGTCCAACAATAATGAGTGAAATCATCCAGCATGACTAATTAATAACTATAGCCCGAAACACTAGGAACAAGAGATGTCCAAACATCACAGTGCACTAACTCAAAAGGAGATGTCCGAGAGGTAGAGGTACTAAAGGGGAGACGCATGTGTTTGCCTAGTTGACAGGCATGACACAAGGAATAGTCTACTTAAGTACACGTGATGCCTTCGGTTGGAGCAGGATGACCAAGATGCTGGTGCCACAGGGAGGTAGAGGTGGCAAGGAGGGCGTGGGCAGTGGCTGGCGCCGCAACACTGCAGCAGTGATGGTGTACAGGTCGCCAGCACTATTGCTGCGAAGATTCACGCGTCGCGTCCTGTGGTCCTTCACAGAAAAATCGAAGGCATCAAATTCGAATGAACAATTGTTGTTGCGAGTGAATTGTGGATTGGAAAGAAGATTGCAAACTATGGATGGGACGACAAGGACATAGTTCAAATCAAATTTAGATGCTGTGGTGGGAAGAAAGGTCTGACCATGAGACGTAACAGGAATACGAGTGGCATTGCCAACAATAATAGAAGAATGCGGCGAAGGGGTACGGGAGGACAGTGTAGCTTTGGAGGAGTGCATATGGTGGTGGCGTTGGAGTTTATGACCCATGAAGGTGAGCATTGAACGGACATCTGCTAAAGAGCTACGATGAGGCTTGCTTGATCCTAATAGGGTCCAGACGCCTGGGAGAACTCGGACGGGACGAAGGCAGTGTGCGCCTGTGGGGCAGGACTGAGCAGGCCTTGCTCGCCCTAGCCGCTCGAACCAGAGGGCTCAGCGCGCGAGCTAGCGCCTTGGATGTCGGCTTGCCAACCTCCGTGAGCAGCCCATGGTTTGAAGCAAATCCACAGGCCCGATGAGGAAGGAGGGTGCATCTGTTGGGTGCCACCGCTGTTGCGCCTGTCTCAGCGCGCGAGCTAGCGCCTTGGATGTCGTCTTGCCAACCTCCTTGAGCGGCCCATGGTTTGAAGCAAATCCACGGGCCCGTTGGGGAAGGAGGGCGCATCTGCTGGATGCTGCCACTGCCGCCGCCGTTGCTCCTGTTCTTCATGGAGCGCTGAGGCGGTGGCGGCAGTAGCAGCTGCGGCTGGGAGGAGCCATATGGTGTCGAAGAGGAGTGGTAGGCAGAGCCGCAGCCAGCAGTGGTATTGAGTTGCAAGCACCGACCAGTTCAACCCAAAAACTTAAGTGGTTGGGGAGAGGTGGGCAATTCACTTATATTCCAACAATCCCCATCATGTGGAGGCTCCCTCAGGCCTCAGACGTGGAATAGAAGCAAGTAACAATTATTTTATTTAATTGCGCTAACTAGGATTCGAACTCGAGACCTCTGGTTCTGATACCATATTGAGTTGCATGCACCGACCAGTTCAACCCAAAAGTTTAAGCGGTTGGGGAGAGGTTGGGGAGAGGTGGGCAATTCACTTATATTCCAACAGGTGGAGGCGACGAGAGCAGTAGACACGACGACTTTGTCTTTGTTCGCCAAGCACAACTCTTTCAACGCGAGCTGATCAAGTGCGGTGGAGAACGTCATTTCTTTTTGCCCAGCGATGGAGTCGGCCGTGGTGCTGAACCGAGAGTTGATGCCGCGCTGAAGGTTGAGGCGAGGGTGGCCTCTGAAATGGGCTGGCTGATGTTACGAAGGGCATCGGCGGCGATCTTCATGTTCTTCTCGTAGTCCTCAACAGATAGATCACCCTAAGTCATGGTGTGGAAGTCATGACTCAGGTAGATGGAGCGGGGAGCATTGTTCGCTTGGAAGTGATTTTCGATGGCGCCCCAAAGCTAGCGCGCTGTCTGGTCTGGCGCCATGGCGAAGTCGAGGATGGGCTCGGAGACGGAGCCGTACAACAATGTGCGGACGCAGCAGTCGTTCTGGACCCAAATCGCATCAACAGGGTTGGGAGGAGTCCCATCAATGTGCTTGAGCAGCCCGAACTTGCCACACATGGCAACTGGCAAGGAAGAAGGAGCTCCACTTGGTGTAGTTGGAGGAGCGTAGTTCCAGAGTCATGGGGATCAGAGACTTCACAACGATGGTGGCGTAGGGGCTGATCGCGACATCACCCATGGAAGGAGAAGCATCAGCAGAGGAGCTGGTGACTTCAGAGGACATCAGCAGATCACAGATTGGATCTGCTAAGCGGGGATGTGCGCCCTAGGGGAAGAGGGTGTAGCAGGGAGGTAGCAGGGGCGGCTGGTGGTGTGGGTTGGCGCCCTTGGGTAGGGACCATTTGACGACTCGGCCGTTAGTGTCTCGGTTGTGGAGGATGTCGTTGAGTGGATAAGAGGAAGCCACCCTGATCCTGTGAGCCTGGAAGTAGTGCCGAAGCTTCCTTGATGTGATGAGGATGGTGTACAGCAGCTTCTGCACCTAGGGGAAGTTTTGATAATTGGTAGATTAGGGTGAGAGGTGGCGCCCTAGGATTGATGTATAATGGATGATTATATTGCATTGAGACCTAGGCCGGTATATATTGGTGTACATGACTTGGAGGGCAAGCCTCTATGGTATGGTGTGGTAGAGTCTAGATGCAATTCTAACCTACCTATTATAGAGATATCCCAAATATACTTTAATAGAGGAGGCCCGGACTCGTGATACCATGTAGAGAATCGGGAAAACACCACACCCTAGGAGGGGGGGGACCTCTTGTATATATAGGGCGTATAGGCTTGGAGTACAAGTCAGTTACATGACTTATACATGTCGAATACAGCTATATACATCTAATACTAAAGATTATATTCCGGTGTAGGAGTTGAAGACCAGTGATGTTCTGAAGCAGCTGAAGTTTGTAAACACGGTAAGTTCCAATTCTAGTGCATTGTATTTATTTTATTACTTTGTTTCTTGTGTCTGACAAATTTATAAATTCTGTAAGAGGCAACGATAAGTCAATAATGAATGAGTGCCACGAATCTGTTCAAAAAAAGAAGCAATATGAGGGTGCACAGCTCCTACAGAACAGGACTTGAACCTGTGTTTCTGACCTATCTACATAGTACTCCATCCAGTTTTGATTGATATATTTCTATATGGCACAATGACCAAGGCCACCAAATGTGCTTATCAATCTCATAAATGCAACATAGACTTTTTGTTGGTTTTCCAATGTTTTAACTGGGAACTCTCCTCGTTTCTAGTGCTATTTATTGCCACAACCCATGCCAATAGCAAATATATCTATTATTTTTGAACATTTGAAGTTTTGAAATATAGCTATCAAAAGTGGATGGAGTAATCTGTACAGGGCTTGACCAGTGCTACATGGACCCGGATGCGGGTGTCAGTATAAAGAACTGGGTTCGAGTATCCAATTTGGCAGATATTTTTTTGGTGGGACATGCCAACATGCCAAAGGCCACTTGGAACATACAACGGTATAGGCCTGATGCAGTAAAAAAAAGGGACATGGGTACTTGGGTTGGATGGCTTGGGTATTTGGGTTATACGGGTATTTGAGTAATTGTGGATCTCTGAATGGACTTGTAAACAGGGCTGGGTCCTTATAAAATAGTAAATATAGGCCATATTGTTGTCGTTTGGAATCACCATCTGATTTGTGATCCTAATGCTTTTCAACTGTTTATAAAGTTACTACATGAGGTTCTTGCTTTTAAACACCATGGTTAGTGTAGCAGAAGCCTTCCAGCTGTTTTATTTACTGATTATTCTGAGTTCAAACTGACACCCTGTTTATTTCAATGATATTTCAGCTAAAGAACCAGCTGGTGGACCAAAACCAAAAGCCTGCTTAAATCCCAGTCACAGCGGGGTGGTTCCAAATTGTATGATTGAGTCACCCTATGTGGGGTTATCATGTAACTAGCCATCAGTAGTCAATAGAACATATGTGAATTTTGCTGTTGTAGCCTGTTCAACGGGTCGACACGCTTTTCCCCTCTGTACTGCCCTCTATAGGTTTTTGGTACAAAAAGAATTGTACAACATAGTTCTGTCTGCGCAGTTCTGGAAGCAGCGCGTCGATACTGTGTAGTTGCTGCTAATGTTCCTGTAATCCTGAGCCAAGTTTTGTTCCATGTAACTTTTGGATGAGGCTGGATGAAGAGGGAAGTGGGGGAAGGTATTGTCTGCTATTTCATGAATTATATCGTACAGGGATGTAATTTTGTAAGATGCCGATAGCGTGTTTGTGCATGACAGATGAGTGTGAGGGAGCCCTTTTCACCATTATTAATGAATCCATTTGACTTCGCAGGTGGATGTTTGATTTTGAGTGCTATACATTTCATGAGAATAGGCATTCTTGCATGGGCTGGAAAGATGGTCTTTCCTCTTTTGCAGTGCTCCCGAGTTATGATTGTTAACTGCTATTCATCCTTCATTTTGCAATCTCGAAGCACACCAAATGCAGTGGAAAATAACACTCGGAGTCCGCCAGTAACTCTGACTGGGTCCGCTACCACGGGTTAGTTTTGAAATCTAATGGGATCGGGCACCACGGGTACCTCAAAAGAATGCCATCCTGGGCTGGGCTGGGGTCAGATTGCCCAAACTGGGAGAATGGCCCACGAAGCAAGCCGCTCTGATGAGGTGGGCTCGCGCGGCAGGCTGTGTGATCAGTGCTTGACATCTCCTTCAGACGAAAGCTGGACGGAAACTTGGGTGGAGAACGGGCCACATAGCCCGTTAACCCACTAACCGTTGGATCCGTCCAACTCGCGCATGCCGTTTGATATGGGTCTACACAGGTCTTTCGCCCGTTAAGCCACCTACCCGCGGCGCTCGAGAATCCTCGCAAACCCTCTTGTCCCCCTCGCTGCTGCCGGCCAGCCGGGCGCCGCCCTTTGTCTGCGTGTCACCCCTGTGCCTCACTCTGCCTGCAGCACACCTGCCATCCGCTTGCCGCTGTGTCCATGGAGCTCGTGCGCCAGCCCCGACTCCTTTCCCCTTTCCACGGCTGCCGCATCGTCCCCCACCATGCTTGGCTTCCAATTCGGTGTGCATACTGCCAGGGACACTGCAGCCAGCCACCTCCCTCCCTTCTCCCCTCTCACTCCTCTCCGCTGCCACCCCCTCTACTTCAATGTGGGCGAGCTTGGACCATGTCCAATGTAGCAGCCCATGCGTTGGAGTCGTTCCCAGTCTCATGAACGACATGCCCATGGCCCATGCGCTACTCCCCCTCCCCCAGGCGCGGCATTGCCACGCCACCAGAGAATTGGTAAGCCCTAGGATTACTTACCCAGTCAACAGTTGTTTCAATCACGGATCTGCAGTCAAAGTTACCTAATAAACTTCGTTTTGCATTATGACATTATCAGCAGACAATAGTTGAACCAAGGGCAAATTTAGTGAATTATCAGTGTGTATCACTGCCGATTTATGTAGATTGTCACAGGAATATTAGAGCAAAACTAAGTAATAGATGTTCAATATCTTTTTCCGATAAATCTCTCCTCTGAAACCAAAGATAGGTAGTCTCACAAAGCTGCATCCTTATATGTGAGAAAACTCATCATCCTCAGAAGAAGCTGCACTGGAGAAGGATGAAAGTATTGATGATAATAGCTGTTACTATATAGAGGAGTGATTACTATCCGCACACCTTGGATCATGATGCTCGCACCTCAAAACTGTACATTGTATTTTGGAACTGATCTGACAAAGCTGGCATCAAAAATTCATAGCAGGAATCACAAAGACTTAGGGATGAAAAAGTATAGAATGTGGGGAATCAAATACTGGGGGTACATACTGCAGCTGAGCAGCTGACATTTCTAACTCTTGAAACTTACTTTTCACTTTTTCTTTAGAAAGACTTCTGAAATGTCTTCTTTTCGCAGTCTATCTTTGTGTAGATACAGAGCTTGAAGATACTGTTGACACCAAATTTTGACACGTGTCAGGATTGATGTTGAAAAGGAGAAAAAGTAGGGAAGCGTTGGATTTGGTAGGCTGATGGTTCGCCGTTTGGAGATCCTGTTGACCGGCAAGAGATTAAGTTGGCTAGATTCTATTGGTTCCCGGTTTGGCAGGTGATATTTTGTTTAGGGATAGTTTTCTTTTGTGTCAAGATTGTGTTTTGCCGTAATCGGCTAGGACTCGGTTAGCGTAGGGTACAAATATGTACACCCGGTCATTGTAGAAGATGGATACACATCCAACAATAAAACTTCAAACTTTTCTGCAATTTACTTTTTCTTCTGTGGCTTCGCTATTTTCTTTTCTGCGAGTTCTTTCAAGCTGATCAAGGACGCCGCACATTCGAGCGACGTGGTTTGCTGGTAAGTGTTCATTTACCGAGTAAATCTGAGCTTTAGCTTCCGGGCGTATCGCTGTTGCTTCGTTCAGATCTATTCAAAAGTTATCGAATTTATCTAAGCTTTGATCTTTGGCGCATCGCTATTTTCTCGTTTAGATCTATTCACAATTTACCCAGCTCATAATCTATTTAATTGGCTGTTATCACTCTTGCTGTCACGTTAAATCTTGCAAAGCCGATTAGATCTGTTGTGAGCTTAGCTTTGCCCAGATCCACACATTCGTGGGTTGTGCATTGTCTCTTGGCACGTGTAGGTTTAGATCTAGCCGTCTGTTGCATACCGATATCGACAGCTTCTTGCTGATTTCCTTTAGATCGCATTTAATACACGCTTATTCTGTTTGATCTGTTGTCGTTTTCTGTATCGGCAGCGCCTTTCCGATACACCGTGTTGGCACTCCTTAGCCTAATGAATTACTCCGCAAGTGCACGAAAACCGATTGTAGCTTTCACTAGGGGAGTAAGCCTGGGATATCGAATCCAAGGAACGATAAGCTTTGACTAGTGGTCTGGAGTGATTCAGCCGGACCCGTCAAGGAGCAGAGGTACGAGGGTAGAGGGCTTATCCTCAGATAGAATCCTAATTACTAAGATAACTTGATAGATTACTAACTTGATTTGCTTCGGCGGCCTAAGAGAAGGGCTCAGAAAGGGATGAGAAGGGAGCCCACCGTCCTTCGGCAACTACTGCTATGAATGCACCCGAACGTGGTGGACTACTAGGGACGGACAAGGCTATCACCACTTGGCGCCTACCACTGCAGTATCGTGGGGTGGAACACAACCCGAGGTAACTAACCAAGCTTAGACACCACGCCTAAACTATCGAGTTACTGATTTCCACCTCGCGCTAAGGCTAGAAGAAACCCCAAATGGATAGAACTTGCTACCCACGCAGACAAGGGATCCCGCAGATCAAAGAAAATAACTAAGCAAGTAACTTAAGTAAAAAGTAAAACTAGCAAGAAACTAAAGATAAGCGAGGAACTTACTTGATTAAAAATTCCCCTGAAGTGGGTACTAAGTTGGGGTAAGGTCGAGAGAACTCGACTCCGCCCCTTTAGCCCGGCTGCCGCCAAAGATCTCACATCATACTCTCCCTATTCTACGAAGTGTTGGTATTTCTTAACGATCACAGATAAGATCCACAAGCGCACGGAAAATACCATTGTAGCACTTCACACAGAGAGTATTCAGGGTATCGTATTTTCTCAGGGAACGGAGGTGTAACGATCCTCTAGCTAGTTTACCCTTGAAGAACAAGAGGTAGGAAAGCTTTGGGTAGTGTGGTTTACCTTAAGATAAGGATCAAGGTAAGGTAGACTTAGGCTTTCACTCGTTTACTTCGGGCACCGGTCTGACCTAGGTATTGTTAGGGACCTCCGACTTGTAGCTCTACGCCGTACCCGGACAGGGGGGAGGGCACTAACCACGAAGTAGCTTCGTAGAGGACAGACGGGGCTGTCACCACCCGCGGTATACCCCACAATACTGTGGAGTATGAGGCAAACTAAGGCAATCTAGGGCCTAGACAACACATCTAATCCTTCGATTACTACTCCAGTGTTGTACAGGGTTACCCGTCTTTATTAGGGGCCCTCTATCAGAGTATATGTTACAAGAACGTACGATGAACCCGTAAATGAATGAATAACTTAAGAATACTTAACCAAGAACTTACCAGAAGATGAACTCCGGATACTTACACAAACAACTCGTATCTGTCGAGGTACAAGACGAAGAGAGGCCGACAAGTCCGGCTCTTCTCCGATCCTCCTCCTCGCACACTCCCTACTTTAAAGATACAAGTGGAAACCTCTCTACAACTTCTTCTCCAACTAGAGTAGTATCTCTTCTTGTGTTTTTATGTGTATGAGAGGGTCTCCCCACCTCCTTTTATAGCTTGGATAGGTCAGTTCCCGCGGGAATCAAATATGGGAACACTAGGAACCGACGTTGGGATGGCGGTGGCGATCTTCCCGCCAAAGCTTGGGCCGGTTGGCGCCAAAGTGGGTTCGGGCGACCCCGGGGTTCGGCCGACCCCCGGGTGCCGCCTCTTGCACCGCCTTTCGTCCTGGACACTGCCAGGTGGGCCCCCATCTTGTGTACATTGGTTACGGGGCTCTGTACGTCAGTTTTCTCCGTCAAATGGGCCCATCTTGTGAGTGTGACGCAGGATGAAGTCTTTTGTGTGTTTTTGTTGCGTCTTGTGCTTGTTTTCTCCTTATTCTGCGTATGGGTGCCTGCAAACCAAGAATCACCAACACTCGTGGAATTGATTAGAATTAAGTCCTATAACTACTTTTGGTGTTTGAATGTTATGAAACGATGCAGGAGTTGACGGCTTTATTTCTGAGTTAAGCACCATCAACAATACCCCCACACTTAGCCTTTGCTCGTCCTTGAGTAAAGAGGCGAGATTAAGGTGGATGCAACTCCTTTGAAGAAACCTGCATACAAGTTATTCCATGTTTCTCCCAGACTTGTGAATTTTTAAGTGTATACCATGCTTACCTTGATAATTGAAACTTGAAACGGTTTAAACTTTAGGTTCCTTAGTCTCCCTTACTAAGATACTTGGGTTTTATGAATTTTCAAAATGAAGTAAAGCCTAGCTCCTCTGTTTGTTCTCTTAGATCTCTCTTTCGCCTTTTGGTTTCCTCACCAAAGCAAATTGTTGCCTTCTTTTTCTCCTACCTCTAGAAAGGCTTTTATGTGGAGCTCAGGGTAGGGAGAAAGTTGAAAGCATACTTGTTCCTCATATGTTGCTAAGTCAAAAACCGGATCCGAAGCAGAAACAAGTCATAAACCTTGATCAAGATGTGCAAGTGTGTGTTGGCGCCTACCAACATCACCTAGCGATGACGCCCGCAGACGCCAATTTGGGATGGCAGTATTTCATAAACCACAAATAGATCCGCAAGCGCACGAAATACCGCTGTAGCATTTTACCCGGGAGTATACCGGGGTGTCATTTGTATTTCCGCAGGGAAGGCGATGAGTGAGAGAATATATAGATCAGTTGGTGAGCTCTATCTAGATTGGATATTCTCATGCATAAACAGGGGTAAGATAATAGCATGGTAGGAGGTAGTGTGACACACACACAAACAACTCTCTTGGATAAAAGAATAAAGGTTACTTTAGGCCGGGAGCAAGGTAAAAGTTAGACCTCGAGTCAGCTGTGCTAGGCTAGCTATATCTACACTTTCTCATTAGTTAGCTCGTCAGAGATTAAACTACACAACACGGAGATTGCCATCGAAGTAACAGGAGGAGCCCGTACACCCCGGCGACTTTATGTACCTCCTACCCCCCATATCGAACGTGGAGGATTACTAAAAGGCACGGACAGGGCTATCACCACCTGCCGGCTACCTCTACAAACCGTGGGTATATTTGACATCCAACAACTCTTAGCTAATCTAGACACCATGTCTACACTAGTAAGGGATACTCTAGTGTCCCGCGTGGAGCCCCACCCTCCGGATGGACAGACATCACACTAGAGCAATCATACAAATACTGGAGCAGTTGATAGAGTTCTAAGAACAAAAGACTAACCATCTCCAGCACAGGGTGATCATGCAATGCAAGCATTGAATAATAACGCAACCATGACAAGAAGCATATACTCGATAACTCAGAATATACTTCAAGCAGATATCGGTAACCATAGTCTAATTCTATTACAAATGACCGAATATTACAAGAGAGAGCTAGAGATGAACCCATACCAGACTCTCGAGCAACTCCGGCGACTCGATGACTCATAGACTTCTCCTAAACTCCATTAAGCCTAAAGACTATGCAAGGAATGCAAGTGAGGAAGAGGTGTAGTGTGTGTGTGTGTGTTCTATTCTCTACCCCCTTGTATTTATAGCAGGGAGCCACCAGCCGCAGCACCCCAAACCGACATTGTGAGCCAACAGGGAAGCGCCACGTGCCTTGGTTGAGGCGGTGGGGCCCACGGGCCTGGCCGGCCGACCAGGTAGGTCGGTCAGCCTGCCCGGGCCGCCAACCGCCCCCAACTTCCTGTAGTGGGCTTGTCTTGGTCTCCCCTTGTCCTAAAGTTGAGGCACGGCCTGCCCCAGCTGGGTTTGCTTCAGTTCTTGGGCTTCACTTGGTCCATTTGAGCCTGAATCAGTACTCTGATATTTTCTGTGATTTTGTGTCGGGCCAAAGTGTTCTTGTAACCTGCATATTAGCTTGAAAACACAACTTGCATATTCTAAAAGATAAAGTGTGTTTTAGGAACTTTATTGGATAAGGATGCGTGTAAGAAATGCAAACTCATGATTTTCTAATCAAGTTGACGCCTGGAAATGGTCGTTAGTGAGCGTCAACAGTGTGAATATTTTAATTTTATATGGATGGTGTTTAAACTCCTTTCAGGAACCATCTCTCTCTCTATTTCTTTCTTTGGACATGGGCTCTCTCTCTCTCTCTCTCTCTTTTTCTTTGAATACTTGGACCTTCATGTGTCCAACTTCTTTCTTTTTTTTCATCATGCTTTCTTGAGCATGTCTTTTATTTTTGCATAGCCATGTTCTTTTTCTTGAAATGATAACTTGGAGAGAGTAGTCATGAATAACATGGAGTTTTATTTGTGGGATGATATGTATGAATGGGTGAAATGTTCTTGTGCAATTTCATATGTATGAATAACGCGATCTTGATCATGGGAATATGAAATGTATCTCACAAAAGATCACAACAATTTGACAAAGCTCAATGAGATAACAAGTTGCATTTGTAGAAGGTTTTCAATTTTGAACAACATATGGCCTTGGATAGGAATTTCATAAACAACTGAGGAGCCATGCTATTGAATTTTTAGATTTTATAAAAGAAATCCCAAGTACTTTGCAATGAAGAACTAGGTTCCATTTGTTTTAACCATATCTCAAAAGTCAATTATTAGATAGCATGGGTTCCCTATCATCTTTTTAGTTCACAAAAACAAGGTGAAGATCAAGGAATAAAGAGTATGCAAGATTATTCATGGAAGCGCATGGAGTGCATAAGGTGATAGGCAAGATTCATTGAGTTTATTTTTAGTGATTAACATGGAATTCGATTAAACTCAAAACTTAGGGAGTATGAGGAGTGTGTTTGCACAAACCATCATTTGAAGAGGAAGAAGTGGAGACTGCAGGAACTCAGAGTTGGTTTGGTCGAAGCAGGGGTTCGGGCATCCTTCTCTGGGTCCCATCTGTCCTGTTCTTCAGCGTGCCAGACCATCGATGTTGTGCAACATGTTGGGGGGGAGAGATCTCAAATGAGTTTGCGATTGGTGTGTTTGAAAGATCTCCCCTACATTTATTCTTGTACCTGCTTTTATTCAAAAGAAAACAATACAAACAAGGACTCTGCCGGTTTTGAATCACCGGGGAGTCAAAATTTTATTGAGGTGAGGTGCATGAAATGCTTAAGCGCCTAAGTTTCTTTTTGTTATTATTTTCACTATAAATATTTTTTTGAATTTTCTTATTATTAAGGCAAACTGGGCATGATGGGTAACTTTGCAGGGTGAAGAATTGAATGGGATGCACAAGGTATGTGGGATATTTACTTGATGGAACTTACCCATTATTGTACAAAAATGCAAGAGTTAGGATCTATATTTATAAAGCCAAACCTTGCATTTTGTTCTGCTTGGCTCCTTGTGCATCTGTCTCCTTCTTGGACTATGAAGGGCTGTTTGAGTGTTTTAGGGTGTTCATGCTGCTCCTTTGTTGTTTTCTTTTCATTCCTTGCAAAAGGTTAGTGGACAACAAATATTCGAGAAAGGTCTAAAGATTTTTTTTCTTTGAAAGAATTTCAACTTTTTTGTTTTTTTGATTTTTTGTTCACATCCATGCTTAATTAAAAATAGATTCCAAAGTTCAAATTGCATGGATCCCAGGTTGCTTGTCATTATTTTATTTCTTTTTTTTCAATAGAGATATTCGCTCTTTTTTATCAAAAGATATTTATCTCTTTTTACTGTTGTTCGCCGAATTTGTATTTTTAAACAAGGCTGGGATAAAACTTGCACAAACATAAAGGAGCATTTTGACAATATACTCATAGTGTACCTTGGAAAGGTGATATGTGCTTCCCTTGCATGTTGTGCAATTTTTCCCGACATGCCTCCCGTGTCTTTATTTATCTCCAGCATGAACTTGAGGACTTATCCCTTAAATTTTGAAAATTTCCTGTAGGGGTTACTCCACAAAAGATATGCATCAAATGTTTGTGATAGTATTAGCTCAACGTCCATTAACCAAACTCGACACCATGTCTAATTTGATTAAAGAAGGCTATTTTAACCTAAGCACCACGCTTAATTTAAAAAGCCTATGGATATACCAATTGAATACATCCAAACCAGAGCATACGAGCATAAACAATGGAAGCATGAATTTTTGAAGATCAAGCTATGTTCAAATAGAGATTGGTGAACTCGGGGTTACATACCTGAGTGCACTTACCACCTGCATGTTGGACATATGTCTTGATATTGTTGCAGAGGTGTCCTGGTCATATTTGATTGTCGATGACTCCTCCATTTTTGATGCGAGCTGAAGCTACGGAGGACACATAGACCATGCTGACTCAGGTGACTGCAAGGCTGGGTCATACACACGACTAGTGTGCAGTGTAACACTCGGTTTACAAAAGGACATAAACCGAGCAATCATATACGTGACAGGATCAAGTCACACGTATATACAACAGAATGAACAGTATATCACAGCACATATCACGTAAAAGATATAATAAAGCGAGTACGAATGTTATTTATTACATTAATGACAAAATGTCTGATACAAATATGCGGAAGCGTAGAACAAGTACGAAACTCTCTCTGAAGCTGGGCGCCACAGGGACGATGACTGGGATACTACCGCCTAGAAGTCCTTGTACTCTTGGTAGCTCTGGGTGAACTCCTCCGCGTCGCCGGGAACTGAGCAGCAGTAGGGTATCCCCAAAGAGAACAAGAGGAAAAGAGTAGAGTAGGCAAGAGTGAGTACACAATTGTACTCAACAAGTATAACACAAACTATGAGGCTCTAAGGTTGGTTGACTCAACTGCATTAGCTTTTAATCTTGCCAAAATTTTATTAAAGCTAATTACTACAAGTGGATGAATTACCATAAACCCAGTTACATAGAAATTAATCAAAATTAATTATGAACTACTAAGAACCAAACCAAACCAAACCACCCCGGGAAACCCCTAATCAAAAGGAGGATCTGGGCCGCTTATGACCATGAGCACGGCTAGTATACCAGTTTTACACTTTGCAGAGGTTGCACATCTTTACCCACAAGTCGTGGGCTACGCTAGTTGTTCATCACACTTCCTTAGGTGAGATGGCTAGCAAGCACACTACGAGGCCGTTACAAAGAATCTCGTTGGTAAGGACTAACCGCGAGGGTTGGATCGGCGACGATGGAGTAGGTCTAGTGGGCGTCAAGACACAAAGCACAGACGAGGCCACTCAGTACGAGGGCCATAGAAGCTTACCACCCTTGCCCCGCGGGTAAGTTACTCCAAACCAAAAAAACCTAATTAGTAAGCCAAGACCGTCCCATTCCAGTCTTGTGGTAGCGCTGTTGTCCCAGGTTGTCGCTCTATGAACCGGACCTTAGGGAGAGTGGCCAACCAAGCACTAAGCACCGTGCTGGCCCCCTAAACCATGTTTCTAGAAAAACCAATTTTAACGAGGCGTGAGCCACTCAAGCACAGAACACAGAGGGCCACTCTCAGAATTAAGTTGCATATACAATTAATCAAATTAATTAAAAAGGACCAAGTGTGTTATAGCGCGGCACCTAGCACAACTAACCAAAATGCAACCCAAGGGATATATAAAGGATATAAAGTGGCTAGGAAAGTCCTTATAGGCATACAATATTAAAATGCAGTATGAAAATGTATTTAAAAGTGATAGGTGGTGTTCATGTTATACTTGCCTTCCTCAAAGTGCTCCTGCTGCTCAAACTGTCCCGCGGAAGATGGCTCCTGGTACTCCTCCGACTGCTCAACGTCTACTCACGATCGCAACGCCAAAACAAAGTCCAGCACATACACATACATGCAAATAAAGGCAAAAGCTAAGAAACAGTACAACAATACATAAAAACAACAAACAAAACTGGTTTAGAACTATTCTACGCGTTACAACGATCGCGTGGACAAAAAGAACACATAAAACGGAGCTAGAACGTGAAAACTAGAGCTAAAACAAGGTCCAGGGGCTAAACTGCGAGAAAACTAAGGTTCCAGGGGCTTCTGCACAAAAAACTAGGGACTAAAACATAATTAAACTATAGATCTAGGGTCTGACATGCAAAACTGGCAGGTCTGGACTGCGGGTTCTATTATTAAAAAGGTCAGGGGCCTAAATGTTAAAAACTGGGCCTAGCTGGAATTATTTTTGAACTGAGTTGGACCGCAGGTTGATTTCAAAGAAAGGCAGGGGCTGTTTAGCAAAAAGGCTAGGGCTAACCGGTACGCAGGCGGGTCAAACAGATCTAGGCCGTTGGATCACGATCGGGCGATCCAGAGCGAAGGGGTACAAGGTTCTAATCTCACGCATCGGCTCGGGATCTAACGGGTGAGATCCATCCCGCGCGCGGGGCGGCGGCGCTCGACCGCCGGCGCCTAATCCCGTAGCGGCGCGGCTCGGGGCTCACCAGAGTTCGTCATACTCGATGTACCGGGGGTCGTTTCGATCGGGCTTTGGGTCAGGGATGATCTACGCATCATGCGTGATCCACCTGAGGCGACAGCAAGGGCCGGCAAGGCTCAGGGAGGCAAGCACCATGGCGCAGGCAGGTCTGCGCTGCGAGAGTCGCCGGCATGCACATTCACGCGTGGCTCTAGGCACAGGAGCAGTGGCAAATGTTCGTGCATGCATGTGCAGTGCATAGGCAAGGTGGAACGGAGCTCGAGCGGGGTCGTGCTGCGCTGCAGGGGTGCTGCCATGGCGGAGCGGCGGCGGCGGAACGCTGGCGCTGGTTTTCCGACCTAGGAACGGTCCTATGTGCTACGGTAGCTAGTGCAAAAAGAAGGAGTGACTATGCTGATGCTCACCGAGGCGTGGATCGGGCTGGAACGTCGTGCAGGGGTGTCGGCGTCGAGCTCCGGCGGCGGTGCACGGGCGGCGCTCGGGGAAGGAGTCGATGCAGGGCGTCTCCTGATCTGCTGATCCATCGAGGAGGGGCGTACGAGTGCTGTGAAGGTGTACAAGGGGTCAGATCGGCCTGCGACCGCAACGGCGGTGCGCAATCGCGGCGGCGGAGTAACTCACCAGAAAGGGCGTTCGGATGAAATTCCGGCGCGTGCAGGCCGGAGGTTGGGGCAGCGGGCTCGAGGTGTATCCTGGGCATAGGGCGGAGCCTTTGCGGTGGCTCGGGTGGCCTGTGGTGAGGCGGAGCGACGAGGCCGCGGTGGCGCACGGAGCTCTGCCCAACAATGGCGGGGCGACAGTGGTGCTAGGGCTTGTAGCGGCCTTGGCGTGGCGTGGTAGGGTTCAAGAAGGTGCGCGGGGCCAATTAAAGACCGAAGCGGGATCTGGGCATGCGTGTCCGGGGCTAGAGCGGGGATCACGGCAGCGAGCATGGCGTGCGAAAGAGGCGGATCGTGCACAACGGCCTCGCGCGATCTCGGCTATGGTGATGGAGCTTCTAGAAGGAAGGGGGAACGCAAGTGCTGGCCAGTGGGCCTCGGGTGCGCGCACGGGGTGGAGCGGGGCCATGGGACAGCGAGGGAGCGCAGCGAGAGCGGAGCAGAGGGAGCCGGCATGGGGAAGAAGAAGGAAAGGAGGAGGGAGACACTGACGAGTGGGCCCCATTCATCAGAGAGAGAGAGAGAGAGTGAGCGGCTGTGGGCTGAGAGCTGGGCTGCTGGGCCTCGGGGAGAGGTGGGCCGCGTGGGGCGTGGAAGCTGGGCCGTGGGGGAAGAGGGAGTGGGCCGGTGCGGGAGGGAAAGGCCGCGGGCCGAGCTGGGCTGAAGCGCGGGTTGGGCTGGTTTTGGGTTGGGTTTCCTTCTCCTTTTTCTTTTCTCTATTTCTTTTCCAAACTACACCCAAATCTATTTGAATTCAAACTAAATTTTGAATTCAAACCCTATGCATTCAAACAAAATAAAACCATGCACCAGCATGAAAGCAACAACAAGTTTAAACCTAGAAAAATTTAATTACTTGTGAAAGAAAATTAAATTAAATGCATGGCTAAGCATATAAACCTTAGAAAATTAAATAAAGCCAATTAAATTTATTATTAAATACTGAAATTTAAATTAGGCTGTTACATGCAGGAACCCTAGGCCTTGGTGGCATGCTCCATTGGCATTGTGATTGGAGGAGCAAAATACGTCTCCTTTCATGTGTGCGAGTGAGTGCCAAATGGACTGGAGTAGCAAAGCCCTGGACTAGAAAAGGAGCATTCCTCTGATGTGTGAGCTCGGGCTGCTAGAGTGGCGCTTTGCAAAGCTAGTAGCGGATGAGGACTATGGCGAGGCTTTGCAAGCGCGCACGAGAGCAAGGATGGGTGGAGCTAGGCAGCAGAATATTTTTCGACTAATGTGTAAGGCCATAGCTTGAGGACATGCACACATGGCAGCTTTTTGATTCGTGTAGATCTTGCTGGCTTATGCTTACTCCCTTTCTTGCTCACTTTTTTTTTGTTTTCTTTTATCAATCTTTTTTTTTCTTTTTTTCTCCTTCTCTTTTTTTTTCACTCTCTTTTCTTTTTTGTCTTTTTCTTATAAGTAAGCCATAGCTGATCCTTCTGTAAACTAGGATACTTCTTGAATAGAACTTGCAATGTTTTGCTCACCAACTTCCCCCACACTTGGACTTTTTTTGTGTTGGGACACCAAGAGTCAAGTGCGTGGTGTTGGTGTTTCCTTCAGAGTGTGTTCTATAACCAGTGAATACCCAGTGTACAGTTGGAACAGTTTCCATGTTCCTGGGCGTCACATGTCCTTCGTTCTTTTTAGTCTTAACCTGAAAGGGTTAACGACCAAAAATAACCGAAGGTCCATACTATACCAAAACATGCTCTTATTATTATTATTTTTTAGAGAAGGATTTTTTTTGATAATCGGGTTATCTCCCGGAAGCTCGACCCTGGGCGATGTCGAGATCGTCGGCCGAGTCCATGTCTAATCTCGTGCTTCTGTTGGAGTTCGATGCATAAATGAACCTCCAGCGGAGATGTCGAGATCGTCGGCCGAGTCCATGTCTAATCTCGTGTAAAAGATGTGCAAGCATATGTCATTGGGTATAGACCAGTCTGGAATTGAAGCTAAAAGGCGTGAGAATCTAGCCCAAGCTGCACCTATGGACTCCTTCTCTAATTGTTCAAATGCAAGGATGCCACCTCGTCGAGATGCTTCGTGGGATAAGGAAGAGAACGAGAGACAAAAGTCATCTCGGAGCTCATCCCAATCACCATTCGCATTCCTCACGTTGTGAGTGTACCATTGTTCCACCTTTTCCATGAGAGAAAAGGGGAACAACTTCCACATCAAAGTTTCTTGTGACATGCCTGGGATTACCAAGTACGAGCACAATTCCTCGAACTCTTGCAAATGATGGTGGGGATCTTCAATTCATAAACCAGAGAAGGTTCATTCTCGAACTATGCCAATGATGTCAGGATGAAGTTCATAGCCGGAAACCATGAAAGGCTTTGGAGAGGTTGATGGCTCTGAGAACTCATCCTCGGAGGTAGAGAGTTGGTAGATAGAAGGGTGTGACATGGTATAAGGATAAAATAGATGAAGGAATAAATGAAAAGAAAAGGTAAAAGAAAAGATACATGGGTCAACTAGGTTCGAAGATAACTACAGCAACCGTACCCCGGCAACGGCGCTAGAAATGCTTGTTGGTATTTCTTAATGATCACAGATAAGATCCGCAAGTGCACGAAAAAATACCATTGTAGCACTTCATCCGGAGAGTATTAAGGGTATCATATTTTCTCAGGGAACGGAGGTGTAACAATCCTCTAGCTAGTTTACCCTTGAAGAACAAGAGGTAGGAGAGCTTTGGGTAGTGTGGTTTATCTAAAGATAAGGATCAAGGTAAGGTAGACTTAGCCTTTGACTCATTTACTTCGGGCACTGGTCTGACCTAGGTATAGATAGGGACCTCCGGCTTGTAGCTCTACGCCGTACCCGGACAGGGGGAGTGCACTATCCACGAAGCAGCTTCGTAGCGGACCAAAGGGGCTATCACTACCCATGGTCTACCCTGCAATACTATGGAGTACGAGGCAAACAAAGGCAATCTAGGGCATAGACACCATGTCTAATCCTTCGATTACAACTCCAGTGTTGTACAGGGTTACCCGTCTTTATCAAGGGCCCTCTACCAGAGTATATGTTACAAGAACGTACGATGAACCCGTAAACGAATGAATAACTTAAGAATACTTAACCAAGAACTCACTAGAAGATGAACTCCGGATACTTACTCAAACGACTCGTATCCATCGAGGTAAAAGACGAAGAGAGGCCGACAAGTTCGACTCTTCTCCGATCCTCCTCCTCACACACTCCCTACTCTAAAGATACAAGTGGAAACCTCTCTACAACTTCTTCTCCAACTAGAGTAGTATCTCTTCTTGTGTTCTTATATGTATGAGAGGGTCTCTCCACCTCCTTTTATAGCTTGGATAGGTCGGTTCCCACGGGAATCAAATATGGGAACACTAGGAACCGACGTTGGGATGGCGATGGCGATCTTCCCGCCAAAGCTTGGGCCGGTTGGTGCCAAAGTGGGTTCGGGCAACCTCGGGGTTCGGCTGAGCCCCGGGTGCCACTTCTCGCACCGCCTTTCATCCTGGACACTGCCAGGTGGGCCCCCATCTTGTGTACGTCGGTGTCGGGGCTCTATACGTTGGTTTTCTCTGTCAAATGGGCCCATCTTGTGAGTGTGACGTAGGATGAAGTCTTTTGTGTGTTTCTGTTGCATTTTGTGCTTGTTTTCTCCTTATTCCGCGTATGGGTGCCTGCAAACCAAGAATCACCAAAACTCATGGAATTGATTAGACTTAAGTCCTATAACTACTTTTAGTGTTTGAATGTTATGAAACGATGCAAGAGTTGACGGCTTTATTTCTGACTTAAGCACCGTCAACACTAAGATGAAAACTGAACTGTGAGGCACTCAAGCTCCAAGGGTGTGTGTTACAAGTGAGGTGGGGGTCCTATTTATAGCTTCATAAGGTCGGTTCTCGGCGGTTAATGCAGGTAGTGCTGGTTGTAAGAAACACTAGAGGCGGTGCTTGACTTCCAAGCGAAGGCTGGAGGTGAAACACTGGAACGTGGGGCCGGGCGTCCTGGCCTAGGCCGGCCGGCCTGGCCCTGCCTCCACATGTCACCGCCTTTCCGTTGGATGGTCCTGATCACCTCTGGAGGTTGGTTCTTCAGGCGGTTTGAGTAACCGTCATTCTATGGGCCAGGCGGCCTGCCTCTGGAGGCCTCTTGGTCCTCCGTTGCACCGACACGCTCCTGTCTGGCCATGGATCAATCCTTGATGGGGTGGACGTTGTGTGCTTGATCATGGCCCAGGTTATCTTCACTTTGGATATGGGTTCAAGCCTTCTGGGTCCAAGTTGCATATTTTTGGGTCCAACCCGTTGGAATGGCTTGAATTCTCCTTCTAGGTGACTTTGGTAAAATCTCATGCCAAGATTCCACCGAAAGTATGCCGGTCGGCCGGATTTGGGCCTTCCGGTGCAAACAGCGTCCGTTTTGGGTCAACATTGGATATGTTGTTCCTGAAGTCAAATAAAAACTGAAACTCGAGGAACTCATTAGTAATAATGGTTATGGCATGGCTATGGCCTATACTTCATGAAATCAGGTGGAGCGTTGGTGGTGAAAATCATCGATATCGACCGCCAACACACCCCCACAGCCAGACTTTGCTCGCCCTGAGCAATAAGGTCGAGAAAAGAGGGAAGACTAGTTTCATGAACTCAAATTATGCATAAGAATTATTCCTTAGCTTTCTTTGCATACCTTGGATTCCAGGTGGCTAACATCATCACTTTCATCTATTGATCCTTAGAGCTTGTCACCAAGAATCAGTACAAGCCTTCTTCTCGGAGCTTGGAGGGTTTTCAAGTTTTGAAAATAAGGCAAACCCTTGAATGCTCAATTCACTCGGGCACTCATGGTGTATGATTCTCTCAAGGCAAAGCCTCTCTCTTAAATAATAACAAAGGTACATGCTCATCTTTTCCATTTATTTTGCAGGTTAAAACAGTGTGTCTCTAAGTAGCCAAGCCATTCAAGTACTTTGATCATGTGCATGTGCAAGCAGCGACACTTGTCCGTCATCTATACTTTTGCTCTTATCATCCTTCTCCTTATCTTCTCTCTCTCTTTTTTTTAAAGCGAGAATTCATGAGCATGATGACTCATTTCCTATTTTTCTTTTTCTTTCAGGGGGGTGACGAGCTTTTGCAAGATCTCCTTGACTGGCGGACAGTGGTTGATGTCATGTACGTGTAAGATCAAAGTAAAGAATGCGCATAGTATAACTTGTGAGGCAACATGTTTGAACTAGCTCAAAATGTACAAGATAGCTTTGTGGAATCATAAGAGCTACTTCTCATATATGTATGTGGCATTTGTGGTGGTTGAGCATGAGAGTTGTCATGTTTTGTTTTCAAAACAAATTCATCCAAGTCCTTGAATTAGAGCAAGCATGACTTTGGATCAAAGTATCATAAGGGTCAATAAACAAAAGATATGATGATCGTAACAAAGTTAAGTTCCAAAGGCTTGTAAATACTTGCATTAGAAATAAGTCTTAGGCACATGTTGATTTTCATGAAATGATTTCATCTTTCTCTAAGTTCTTGTTCAAATTTTAGTTTGTATTAAACCAGACATAATTTGAACTGATCTTTTAGAGAAGTGAGCCATAGGGACTGCAAACCTGCAACACGAGAAAGATCTCGGCGTTTCGCTGACGGTGGGGCCGGGCAGCCCAAAAGTTGGCCGGGCGGCCTGATCCTCCACTGTTTTGCAAATAGCCCGTTGTGTTGTGTCCATTGTGCTGCGTGTGTCACAAATCCGCTGGGTGTTGCTGGAGACTGCAGAATCAGTATGTCGGTCGGCCTAGATTTGGCCTCTCGGTCTTTCCTGCGGCGAATTGCTCTCAACTTTTTTGGTGCTCTCCATTCATTATGTGTGCTATAGTTCCCTGGGTACTTCACAGAATGTGAGAACAGAGTTGTGGTTGGCACACAAGTGTGTACCAACCACATACAAGACATGGGGAAGCACATTTTTATTCAATTCAAATTTTTCAAAGCAAACTAAGGTGCTGGAAAGGGAAACAAAATTAAGGAAAATAAACAGCACCTACTCCTAATCTACTCTTATTCTATCCTCCCTAACTGGTCCTAGATCCTCAGATTCGGGGCTCGGTAGAGCTCCTCGTTCCCGGTGGCTTTCGCAAGGCATTTGATCTTAGAACAAACGGCCTTGCGCATCATGTACATCTTGTCGTCTAGGTCCATCCGGTTGATCTCCAACTCTGCCACCCGCTCATCCATGTTGTTGAGCCGGAGTTTGAGAGCAGCAAGCTGCTCATGGAGTGCGGCGATGTCATCCTTCTCCTCCTCCTCCTTGCTGTCCGTGTAGGTGTGGACCTCTAGAGGGCCCCGGATCGGTGGTGGTGATATGAATCGCCGTACCGACCCCGGGCTGGAGTCAATCAACTCCCTCTCCTCCCGATCCAACGGCGGGCTATTGACTGTCGTTAAGTGCGAAATATGACCGTCAACCATACTCATAAAAGAAGGAAAACCATACCTCTTACTCGCATATTTGTATCACTAACCCAGCTCCATAGTTGTTTTCGAAGATTTATGTTTTCAGGAGCACAAGTCCGGAATAAGAAGAAAACACGAAGAATATGTAGACAAAGTCGCAGAAGATCGCATCCTGCATAACACATGCAAAAGAGGCCCACAAACCAGACCAAACCGCCCAACGAAGCCCCGGCACCGACGTACCAACACCAGGGCCCACCAGGTAGTGTACCAGAGAAGGACGGTGGCCAGAGGCGGCAAGGTGGGGCCGGCCGAACCTTGGGTTCGGCCGAACCCCCCTGAAGCCCGTCCAGGTGCATTTTGGCGGGAAGGCGGTTCTGATCCTCCTAATGGCAGTTTGGCATGTTTCCATGTATGAAGATGGCGGGAACCGACCTCCACAAGCTATATAAGGGGCCTCTAATACCACTCTCCACACACACACACCACTTGAAGGCTCTCTCTCACACTCTCTTGTGACTTGTACTCCTTAGGGTAGTGGACTAGGCTAGTACTTCATCTTCTTTAGTGAATCCAATCGTCCTCGGGGTCGGCGAGCAATCCTCGACCTCTGATATGGCTTTGTATTCCGACTTTCATTATGATATTCATATTGAGTTCGTTCTTGGCTATCTTGCTATGCTCTTAGCATGATTAGCCTTGATCTGTGTTTTATCAAGTTATACTAGTTGCTTGCTTAGACCAAATGATCTGGGGAGGGATGTCGGTTCGTTGTGCTTTCGGGCTTACCTTAGCATCTTACCTGTCCATCCGAAGTGTGGGGGACCCGGGGGTGCTAAGGTAGTGACCTCATATGCCGGCATGGTGCCTGGGTATGCGGGATCCCTCGGATATGACGGTGCTCCATGGTTTGACTGGGGTAGACCGCAGGTGGTGATAGCCCTGTCGGTCCGCCGGGAAGCTGCTTGTTGGTTAGCGTATTCCCCGACGTTCGGGTATCGTGTATGAGTTCATGCAAAGATGAAATGGGACTGGATGTTCTCCAGTGCGGGTCATTCTCCCCTATGTTCCTAATTTCCCGGCACCTGTAGCTCTAAACATGTGGCTAACATAACTTATCTGCTGATATGAATAGTATACTAGGATCTGTGCCTATGCTCCCACTAACCTTAGGTGTGCTTGTTTATTCTTTATTCATGAGAGTTGGCTATTCTGTGTGTGTCACATTACCCCTGATTATCTTTTATTTATCACTTACCACTGCATAATCAGCAGTCTGCACCTTATTTCATAAAGTCATGGTTATATAACTAGTAAATATCTTTACACAATCTCGCCATCCCTTGGGAAAATATAAATAACGATACCCTAAATACTTCTGGGTGAAATGCTACAACGGTATATCCGTGCGCTTGCGGATCCTTCTGTAAACGTTAAGATATACCAACACGGCATTTCTAGTGCCATTGCTAGGGACACATCCATTCCTAGTGATTGCGCTAAGAAATGTCAACAAGCATTTCTGGTGCCGTTGCCGGGGATGGCACTAGGTGTAAAGATTTTACTAAGCACATAAACCTGGCAATATGAGTAAGAGGTAGCTACTGCTTATTGTTGACGCTCCTTAGCGCCTCGATTTGTATACCGCAAGCGCACGGTTCGTGTAGCTTTTCCCTTAGAGTATTCCCCCAAGGTTTATCAATCCGTGGATCGACAAAGAACTACCTAAGGTTTTCCATCTAATCTAATGGATCTATCCTAACATGAAGCATTGATTGCATATAAAGGGTAAACCTTTAATAGATATGAGTGATATGTAGAGGTTGATCTCATCCATGAACATAGGCTTAATCATAGCAAAACCAAAGATATGACTAGGCCTATCGTCATCTAGTTGTAGTTCAAGCTAACGAGCGGATAAATCATGCATCTCAATCAAAAGCATCTTTAAACTCAAAATCTCCAATCCGATCCCTCGATACTCCACCTACTTAGTGGCAACGGCCTGTCACGACGCCACCCCTTTCGACAAAAGTACCCTGAAGAAAGTCGAACCCCCTTTGGTAGTTCCGCCATGAACCTATAGCCACCATGACTACAAGATCATGCTGAGCGATCTATCTCGATAATAGATCTAAGATGAAGCAAACCCAAAGAGAAGAACGAAATCGAAAGAGAGAACATGATCGCTAATAGATTCGGAAGACATGATTATCATTACTCACATAATAGATTCGTTTGGATCATCACCGCCATGTGCACACCATCGATGAATCCAAGTAGCTCTTGAACTCCGCCATGGCACAACCACGCAGGGAGGCCACGACAGCTAGGGTCGGCCTAAGCCATCTCCTAGACAACTTCGAAGACTTGCGGCGGCCGTCGTCTCCCTCCGGTCTTGACCCTAGGTTTTCGTCGAGTTCTGGGTGGATGGATCCTTCGAGTTGAATAAGGTGCGAGTTATTTATAAGCCGAGGAAGCCACCGGTCGAAGGGGAGGTCGAACCGACCTAAAAAAGGGCTGGGCCGGCCGGCCCAATGGGCCTAGGCCGGCCGGCCTGGCTCATTCCTTCTCCGTCTCGTGTCCTCCTTTCGCGTGCAGACTCCTCGCATCTTCTAGAGTTTATGTCCTTCACGATTGCACCCCTTTTGACGTCGTTATCTTGGAGATATCTTCGAGGAAAGGATAGGATAGTGAATTCTTCCTTAAATCTTCATTTGCTTTGCTTAATCCCGAAGTATCTTGATCTCATCTTCGTAGGCTTGGTCCTTTGGGCTCTCTTGGAGGATGGATGTGCATGAATGGGCTTCGAATCAACATGGGCTTTGGTCCTTTCTTTGGGCTTTGGCCCTCGTCTTTCTCCGTGTTAGCGCTCGATCATGGGCCTCGTCATTTCATGCTCCAAAATAGGCCAAAAACCTGCAAAAATGAAGTTCCTCCAAAATATATGTGCAAGTGTGAAAATGACCAATAATTAGGCCGGGGTTAGGATGGATAGTGATTTTGATATTAAATTCATGCCATTATCAAGGATAAACAAGGGATAAAAGGGGTACTTAAGGAGCGCCAACATTCCCCCCATGCTTAAACCTTGCTCGTCCTCGAGTAAGTCCAGGAGCTTTGCTTATAAAGAAATCAGCGTTGCCCCTCAATGTCCTCTCTGCACTTAGTCATACATAACAAGACATACTGCTCTCTCAAGTATTTAGCATTTAAGTTTATGTTGTGACCGGCTACTTTTTCATTATGGAAGATAGACTAGCAATTAAAGAACAAGCCACAATAATAAATAAATGCAATGCTCTCAAACTTAAGCGAACTTCAAACCTTTACCTTGTTTCATCGTGAAGAGTTTTCAAAAGAATGCATATCAAACATAAGTGAGGTTCTCTTGCAAAAGATCATGGAAATACTCATCTCATCAAGTCGCTCAAGCCTACATTAGATTGTTTTCAACCTATTCTACTCATATATAAAAGTGGAAGGCTTATGTGGAGCTTGGTAGGTAAAAACAATCCTAGCAAAACATTATACTTGAAATATTATCAAACTAAGAGAGAGATCTAATGGAATTACCGAGACTAGTCAAAAAGGCCATTGGAAAATAATGTTGGAGAGGGGGAAAGATGAAACACACACATTTAGATAGGTGGACATGTGCAAATGGCAAATGGATGATCCCAGACACAAATGAAGTTCTCGTTATCGGATTGCACATGGTTGGAAGATTTAAGTATGGAATAGTTCTTCAAAGTAACTTAGAAAATTAATGAAGCCAAAAAGAGCTAAGGAGCATTTTATTCTTCTTTTTTTTCTATCATTTTTCTATTTTCCTCTTTCTTTCTCTTTTTTTCTTTCTTTTTGCTCCTTAGAACTTTTGATAACATAGAATACTTACCCAGCCATCCCCCCATGCTTGAACGAATGCTCGTCCTCTTGTATGAATAGTGGGAGAACCAACTAGCTAGGGTAAGTATCTCAAATTCACCTTCTTCTTCGTAGAACCACTTGAATCTCGGGGAGCCTTGTTTCCCAAAACTTTTCTTTATATGATGCCCTTGATTCTTTTGATTCCGTCGAAATGATAATCCATACTCAAAGTGGGTTGTGGTCAAGGAGGTAATCACAAAAAGATATTTTTGGTTTAGGGTGGATATCCAGCGAGGTTTGTAAGATTCCCGAAGTAGAAACTCATAATGCATGGATAAATAGGCTAGCAAAAAGGAGGTTACACAAAAAAAACGGAATGACCAGCTTCTTAGTCTCGTACCAAAGAAATCAATCTTAATCCAACTCATCAAAATATAAGTTTGCAATCTAAAGGTTTCATCATGAAAGAATATGTTTCTATAGGCTTTGGTAGGTATAACTTTGCAAGAGATTCACAAATGTTGTTAGCATAGGAATTAAGTTTTCAAATTAAACAACACAAAGTGTAAGGTCATCGGTAGACTTAAATCAAAGAGCAACATAGAATATGTGGGTTTAGAATTTAGTCATTTAACCTCCACAAATAAAAGAGCCAGTATTTAATCATTTTAATTCCATTTAATTGTGAGCAAATGGTCAAGTCATATATAACATAGCGTAGGGAAAACAAAGCAGCAACTTTCATCATTTTTCCATAAGCATAAGGCATCGCCAAAATGTATCAATGTGGTGAGCACAGAGTGATGGTGATCCTACACTTATTGAAAACAAAAACAAAACTAGGTTGTCCTCCTAGAAGCCATGTGATAGGTTGAGAGATATATACAAAGGTTGCATCTATGGTTGAAGGCATATATGTACAAGCATTTAGAAAAAGAGAGAGTTGAGGAAGAATTACCGTCCTTCTCGATGCTCGTAATGAAGTGTAGTGCGGCCTCCCCCATACTTAAGCATTGAGCTAAGCATGGAAGGAGAATCATGAGCATCTTGTGGCAACTGTGATTGTCTTACTCCATGAGATCTTTCTTCCTTGTCCACGAAATCCTCCCCCATGCTTAGCATGATGCTAGGCGTGGAAGGAGAAGATGGATCATCTTGCAATTCTTGAAGTCCTTCCCTCATGTGTATGAATATCATTTTCAATGTGTCTTCACCTTTGTTGCCTCAATTTTCCTTCAACTTCTTCTTGGACTAAGTCATGGTCCCAATCATTGCTTCACGTCGTCGTCGCCGCCTTCAATTCCTCGTTGTCCCATTGCTGCCTCATCTTCACGAATTTTTTTCTTTCAATTTCTAGAACAGAACCTGTACTGAAACATTGCTCCATTGCGAAGTGCACGAATTTTCCTTTCCAACGAGTCCTTATTCGCCCAAAATTGATTCCGAACAAGAGAGTTGTGTCCATTTTATCCCAGCGCTGCAATCTGTTCCGAATTTCAGAACGCGCAGCATCCATAGTTTTTAACATATCTCCTTGTACGGGTCTTCAAATTCATTGATCTTGGATGCGTTGGAACGGGAATTTCATGGAACTTCTGAATATCAACTTTTTCTTCCTTGTACATCTCTGTCCATGTGCAAAATTTTATGAAAACAGCGGGGCTTGCTCTCGAACTTTGGAGATGTTGACGAATTTGATTTCTTCTTTGATCACGAAATCATGGGAATGCTTTGTCATGCCTGCAAAACAATTCAAGTGCACAATCTATCCCCAAGGTGATAGTCGGGAGTAGAGACAATTGCCAACAAACCTACCATTCCTAAGATCTCAAATTGTGGCATAGCTAGCTTAGTGAAAAAAAATAAAACCTAGTGAGTGTACGTGTGTGCTAGTGTAAATGCAAATGAGAGGAAGGTATATAAACAAAGACAATGTTTACACCTAGTTCTAAACACCTTGTTTACAACTAGGTTGCCGAACTTCTCCATAGCCAAAAAGACTTATTTAACCAAGGTCAAAACACCATGTCTATCCCAAGATCAATAGGCCTTCATAGCACAAGAAAAAAAATAAAGCGCATTGCAAAGCTTATAAACCAACCAAATGCAACATGAGAACAAAATAGATTGTTATCTTGGTCAAAAGAGCTTAAAGATGGAAGTCCGCAAACAAGTTTAAACACCACGTTTACACAAGATTGCAAAAGGTAAATGTTGTCATGACAAGCATTACATGGATAGGAAAGCATACATCAATAAGATTGAGACCAAGCTAGCAAAATGAGGGCATGAATAATGGAATGGATGCAATGTGCAAATGCAATGTTAGCAAAAACAAGTGTTAGCAAGGTTGAAAGGACCTTTCGATGTTGTTCCGCAACTAGTTTATTCAAAAACAATTGCTAAGAGTGACAAAAAGCCTTCGCGACACTTCATAAGAAGTGAGGCTTTTGTCAATGAAAAGGTTATTTATCGAAAAAGGATCAAGCAACCGAGCTAACAAGGTTTTAGAAGCAGGTTTATGGGTTTCCTATATTTTGGTCTTAAAACAAAAATTTTGAAGAGAGAGTGTTAGGTATTGAAATTCTATCTAAGGTGGTTTCAAAAAAGCTAGAGAGAAACAAAAGTTAGATTTTTTTTTGAATAAAAAAACATACCCTATGGTTTTGGGATTGTTCTGAGTGGTTTTCCTAAGGGTTTTAGGATCTCAAAAGCGAGGCTAGTCAATGTTTTTAGGAAAGTTTTTTTTAAATGCAACATGAATGCAATGCAAGGGTGAGACGAACAACATGGTATGCAATGCAACACGGGGTGCGTGAATAAAATGATATGACATAATGAGGTGGTCTAAAACAAAACAAAAAGTTAGCCTAAGTTAACTAGTCACAAGTTTAGAATCAAAGGGTGGTGCAACACTTCATATTTCCCTCTAAAGGACACAAATAAAAAGACTCAAAACTCTAATAGGCACACAAAAAGGTCTACAAGTTTCCCAAGATCAAATAACAAAGTGCTCCCTCAATAACATTTAGAATGAACAACATGAAGTTGTGGTTTTTGTTAGAGCAATGGTACAATGTTACTTGATATTCCGATTAAAGAGTGCAATGTAGACGGTCATATTAATATATATAAAATAAAAGATCGGGTTGCCTCCCGCAAAGCGCTTCATTTAGAGTCATAGAGCTCGACTTTCTTACATACCTTCTCATTGATGCGAAGCCATGGTCCTTCATGCAAGAGGTGAAGGTGTTCCATGCAGCTCTTATTCCACTTCCCATGTTGGACATGATCAATCACACTTAATGGAAAACTTGCCCAATCGTCTCTCACATCATGGTCACCTCCTTCTTTGTTGTCCTTCGTCGCTACCTTTCTTTTCACAGATTTTCCTCTCTGTCCAGATTGGGAATTGCACTAAACAATTGATCCAATGCAAGGTGCACGAAATCTTCTTTCCAACAAGTCTCCAAATCGAGAGAGTTATGCCCCTTTTTCCCGTCACTGCAATCTGCCCCGTGCTGATTTCAGCACGTGCATCTCCGATGTTTGAGACATAGCTCCTCCCGTGGGTCTTCAATTGTATCAATCATGGATGCGTTGAACCGAGGACTTGATGGAGATCCTGAATATTCAACTTTCTTGCATTGTAAATCTCTGGACTTGTGCACAAAATTGATGAGGCTTAGCGACGTCCGTTCTTGAAACTTGAAGATGTTGATGATGGTGTTCAAAATTTTGGGCACAGTTTCTCTCCTCATCATTTGAGTTTCATGTCCCGCATGGTTAGTGAAATTCGGGGCTTCTCCCGACATGTGCTCTTTTAGGGTCATGAGCTTGACCAAGCGCAAAGCAAGATCGAGATTTGCAATTATTTGTAAACATATGCAACATAATCACATCCTCAATTAAATTTCAATAACAAGGCATGGTGTAATTAAATGCAGCATGTGTTTCTTGCATAGTGCGGAACTCATTATTAGTCAGAGGTTCTTTAAGAATGAAATCAACCTTCTCAAGAAACTCTAGCCTATCATCATGAAAAGAACAAGGCATAGAATTTAAACTTTCATTCCGACTATCGGTTCGAGCATGAGATTTTTAAAGATTATCAACAAAACCAATAGAAGCTTGAGAATTCACTGTATACCTTAACCTCGGAGCTTTTTCATACTCAATGGAGTCGTGGTGCTTTGTGCGAGATGTCATCTTGATGCATTCTTCGTGGTCCATCGTGGTTTGCTTCTCACATCTCCATGTGTTGAATGTTGCGCTCTTGTAATCCGTCGTGGTTTGTTTGCAACATCTTCGTTTGTCGAAGGTCGACCTCTTGTGCCTTCATTTGTCAATGTCATTGGGGTTCTTCCTCTGCTCCAAGCCTCTGAATTTTATCATGTACGCTTGATGAAAACATCACCCAAGCTCACCTTCATTGTTATCATCGTCATCTTCTCTATCTTGTTCTCATCGCGTTGCTCCTGCCTCTTCTTCATGGAATATCTCCTGTATACTCAACAGAACATATACCAAAATATAGCTCTATTGAAAATTTTATGAAATTACCTTTCCAACGAGTGGTCATTTGCTTTAAATGGAGTCCAAACGAGGGAGTTATGACCGTTTTCCTTTAGCGCTGCGTGCTGTCCAGAAAATTTCAGAGTGCACGACCTTCGATGTTTTGGCCATAACTTCTTGTAGGAAACTTCGATTGACTTCATTTTTGATTCGTTGGAATCGGAACTTTGTGGAGCTTTTGAATATTCAAAAATATACTGCAATTTTCTTCTGAGGTCGAGCAGAATATTGATGAGAACAGTATCTTCTTGTGAATTCATCCGAAGATGTCAATGATCTCAATCATGTGGTCTTTGGAGCGTCTTGTCGTGCGTTCTTGGCTTCAAGGTCATCACCATTGATTCACCAGCGAGTAGCATGGCACCAATGGTCTGTCTCCATTGTTCTTGCTTTGCCTAAGGTGTCGGGATCGAAGGAGGCTCCCGTGCTTTGTGTCGATGATCAGAGCGGTCTCTTTCTTTGATTGCACTCGACTAGAAGCTTCTTGAGCATCCCATGGAGAAGATGGGTGGCATCATGGTTCCTCTAGCGTTGGTCAACTTTAAATCATCAACTTTTGTGCACAAGGTTCTCCAAACATCTTTCGACATCGTCATCACTTTCTCCATTGTTTGTTGCTGCCTCTTCATTGAATTCCTTGATCATACTGCACAGAACATATCCCAAAATTCTACTCCATGGAAAGCCTTATGAAATTATCTTTTCAACGAGTGGTCATTGATCCCAAACGGACTCCGGATGAAAAAGTTAAGGTTGTTTTACTCCGGCACTAAGCTCTGTCCCGAGACATTTCAGAACGCGCAGCGTTGAAAGATTTTACCATAACTCTTCATACCGATCTCCAAAATTCATGATTCTTGATGCGTTGGAAAGTAGACTTGATGGATCTTCAAAATAATCTATTATTTTCTCATGGTACTTCTCTGATCTTGGACGAAAAACTCATTACAACAGTAACACTTTGGAGATGATGATGATCCGATCGCACGATTTTCTTCGCGGGCATGCTTCATACCTTTTGCTTGAACAAACAATTCTTCCCAAAAACATCAGTCTTTAAAATTAATTGACATGGCGGTGTACCTTATTTATCATCTTTTGCTTTTGGGGAGTGGGGACTCGATAGCGGATGCTGGGCCACTAACAAAAGTTAGCACCTACCACTAAAGAGTGAATCTTGATGTTGTTGCCGTCATGTCGATGTGGACGTTGTCGATGTTCCATATCGAGGTTCCTCGATCATCTTATTGCCGATTGTTGAAATTTGTCGAAGTGGATTATGGACTTCTCGAAGTCCAAATTTGGTGTCTAGCTTTTTCCACCTGCTTTCAAGGACACAAACAAGAAAACAAGGGTATATGCAATAATAAAAATTACGGTTAGTCCAAAAAAACTAGATAGATCACCCTAGGGTTCGTGTTGCCAATCCCCGGCAACGGCACCAGAAAAGCTTGTTGACGCTCCTTAGCGCCCCGATTTGTATACCGCAAGTGCACGGTTCATGTAGCTTTTCCCTTAGAGTATTCCCCCAAGGTTTTTCAATCCGTGGATCGACAAAGAACTACCTAAGGTTTTCCATCTAATCTAATGGATCTATCCTAACATGTAGAGGTTGATCTCATCCATGAACATAGGCTTAATCATAGCAAAACCAAAGATATGACTAGGCCTATCGTCATCTAGTTGTAGTTCAAGCTAACGAGCGGATAAATCATGCATCTCAATCAAAAGCATCTTTAAACTCAAAATCTCCAATCCGATCCCTCAATACTCCACCTACTTAGTGGCAACGGCCTATCACGACGCCACCCCTTTCGACAAAAGTACCCTGAAGCAAGTCGAACCCCCTTTGGTAGTTCCGTCATGAACCTCTAGCCACCATGACTACAAGATCATGCTAAGCGATCTATCTCGATAATAGATCTAAGATGAAGCAAACCCAAAGAGAAGAACGAAATCGAAAGAGAGAACATGATCGCTAATAGATTCGGAAGACATGATTATCATTACTCATATAATAGATTCATTTGGATCATCACCGCCATGTGCACACCATCGATGAATCCAACTAGCTCTTAAACTCCGCCATGGCACAACCACGCAGGGAGGCCACGGCAGCTAGGGTCGGCCTAAGCCATCTCCTAGACAACTTCGAAGACTTGCGGCGGCCGTCGTCTCCCTCCGGTCTTGACCCTAGGTTTTCGTAGAGTTCTGGGTGGATGGATCCTTCGAGTTGAATAAGGTGCGAGCTATTTATAAGCCGAGGAAGCTGTAGGATCAAGAACACCGACTAGAGGGGGGGTGAATAGGCGGTTTAAAACTAAAACCAATAACACTAGAGAAATTTAATTAGTAACAAAGGAAAGCCCTATGTTATGCTACTACTATCTCTAGATGGGTTTGCAACCTAGGGTGACAAGATACAAATCAAGCTCTAGTGAAGTAAATTGCTCAAAGTAAAACAACAATTAAAGTGAGCAAGAGAAGTAACCAAGCTTGACACAAGAGTTTATCCTGTGGTGTCGATGACTTGCCGGTCACCCCTAATCCACGTTGAGGTGGATTCCAAGAATCAACTGCTCCTCTATCAAGAACCTCTTGATCTTGAGCCGTCTTGAATCAAGAAACCGCTCCACACCTCGATTCCACTAGAGTTGCTCTTCACCACTCCGATGAGGTGAGCACAAAACCTCTCACAACCGAAATCGGGGCTCCTCAACAATCTCCTTGGAGGTGCTCCACGAAATCCTCTTCTCCAAGCCGTCTAGGGAGCGGCAACTCCCAAGAGTAACAAGTTGATGACGCTTGCTTGAAGTTTCCCTAATGCCACAAAGCTCAATCTCTTGATGCAATGCACTAGGAAGCTCTCACACTCTCAAGAATGCAATCTCTAAGCAAGTGTGTGTGAGAGAGGGATGCCTTAGCTCTAATGTGTCAAGAATGCTGTCCAAATGGCCAAGAGAGTCACCCAATGGCCGGGCATTGGGTATATATAGACACCCCTCAAAAAACTTGTCGTTACACTCTTTTCTGCGAAGTCGCGGACCGTCCGCGTTTCAAAAACCGGACTGTCTGCCGTTATAAACCAGTGAGTCAGAGTGCAATAAATGCATGTCAGAACTAGCCGTTAAGCCCTGGCGGACCGTCCGCGCCCAGTGGCGGACCGTCCGCAGTTAAGAGTTCCACACCACCAGAGACTAACATCGTCTCTGGAACAACTTTGAGATTAGCCTGCGGACCGTCCGCGCCTCAGCAGCGGACCATCCGCAGTTTAACATTTGAGCCCAAACCAGAGAAACATCCTCTCTGGTACAAACCTGAGATTAGCCGGCGGACCGTCCGCGCCCCATGGGCGGACTGTCCGCCGTTCAACTTTGAATCTCACACCAGACAGACACCCTTTCTGGTACACATTTGAAAAACAGTGGCGGACCGTCCGCCCACCTGGGCCGGACCGTCCGCGAGCCCACCAGAGACTCTACAAGCTCTCTGGAACGGGCGCGGACTGTCCGCCCCTCTGGTGCGGACTGTCCGCCGTTACTCAATCAGCTCTCAAACTTAGTATTTTTCAAATCTTTTCAAAACGCCGTTAGCCCTCATGCATGCAACTAGACATTTTGAGCAAAATGGCACTAAAGACCCGTCAAGCATGAGTACACAACCCCTCTTGATAGTACGGCTATCTATCCAACAAATCCGGTCACTTTTCATCCACTAAACGCCTTGTGACCGGTAAAATACAAAAGCCCTATTTTATACCTTTGCCTTGAGCCCGAGCTTTGCTCATCATCTCCAAAACTCCATACGTTCACAATCAAATCTCTTTCATCCGTGGATCAACCTATACTCATTTTCTCAACTGAAATCGTTAATCCACAAACTGTTGTCATTAATTACCAAAACTCGAATTAGGGGCCTAGATGCTTTCAATCTCCCCCTTTTTGGTAATTGATGACAACACTAAATTTTGGAGTGATAAAAGTTTTCAAGTCAACTTTATACACTAGGCATAAGGTGGACTTGGAATTGAACTTTGGAAGAACTTACTCATTTTCTTGAAAATTTCAGAATATGGTATGAATAAATTCACAAAGTTCGATGAGTAGAGAGAACTCCCCCTTGATATATGCATATAAATTTTCATGAATACCAAGTACACATATATATTTGAAATTTTTGACGGAGTTTTCCCTACAAGTGAAAATCGAGGCATACAAGATACAAGATATATATGATATGAATTTTAGCATGGTTAGCACAACCTCATAACCACAAGATGAACATAAATAGATAAGAGTAGCACAAACTAACATAGTTCATCACACATTACAAACCAAATGTTCAAATCCAAACACAAGTCTCAAACCGATCAAACATAAATATGTAAAGCAATACAAATGATCATGAGTGGCAAGCGGAAGCCAAAAGCGAATGATCTCCATGAGAAATCCATGAGCCCCCTAGATCCAAGCACTCCAAAGCTCCTTCTCCCCCTTTGGCATCAATTGCCAAGAAAGTCAATCCATCGGCGGTGGAGGAGGTGGCGGTGGGTAGAACGGCTGGTGCGGGTAGAACTCTGGAGGCAACACTGGAGCCGGAAATACTGAGTAGAAGTGGTCTGAGAATCCTGTGAAGGCTGTGCTGAAAGAATCAAATCTCTGCTCTAGCTGCTCCTGCCTCTGCTCAAGCTGCTCAAACTGCTCAGAAGAGGGCAAATCCTCAAAACGTGAGTCAAGTGCTGTTATATCTGAGTGTAAACTCTCTTGAAACCCCTGCATCTGAGCCATCATGGGCTGAAGCATCTGCTGCTGCATGTTCTGAAAGTTGAGGTTCATCTGATTCTGCATCTGATTAGCCAACCCCGCAATCTGAGAGGACATGCTCTCCTGCATGGATGCAAAGCATGGGTCAAAATAGCCAGCTGGAGGAGCCCACTACTACTGTGCTGGAGGGTGCGGTGGTGGCATGGCATGCTGAGCTGCAGCTGCTCCCATGTGAGCATCATCATCACTATCATCATCATTCCCCTGTGCATCAGCATCCATATCATCTCCAGGGAAAGGAGTCAGAGGCCTCAAAAGAAAAGCATTGTCATTCTTAAATGGCCTGAAAGGAGTGTGCTTGCTTTCACATAACCCTCTGAAGCTAGTCTTAACCTTGATGATGGACATAATGTATGGAGCAAAATATAAGTTCATCTCCATGTTAAGCCTCAAATCTGCAAGCTGATCCATGATGAGAGCAATGACATTTATCCTATTTCCATTCATGACATGAGATATCACATTCCAATAGTGTCCTCTAATCTTGTCCTTGTTGCCACTCTTAGGCATGAATGTGACTCTAGCAATCTTATTGATCACTGCAGGATGATGCCTCAGACCCTGAGTGCCCCCAAAAGTTCTAGCAATTCCAAGATGTGCAGGCTCATAGAACATGGGATAGTCATTCTCATCTAGAGGGTTTTCTAACACAATATTCATACTTTGCTCACTAGTGATGAAATTATAATCCAATTCATTTGCCTCAGCAAACTGTGCAAATGTAGCACCATAGGTTCTTTTCCCAGTTGTCCACCTAAAAGTTTCCTCAACCATGTTGATCTCTAGAGTGGCATAGAACTGGCGTATCACAGTTTCATTCCAATCACACCTATGCTGTAGAAAATTAGCTAACCCCATTTGCTGAAATCTATCCACTAGATCAGACATGACTTGATGTTGTCTCATATAGCCTAGGTCAATGGTCTGATGTTTGAATACATTTTTCTTAATTAGATGACCAAAGTAAACATCTTTTTGTACCTCAGTTTTGAAGAAGAGAATGTTGGTGTCACGAGGCAAGCTGAACTGATCCACTGCTCTTGCATTTGCATAGCTTTCTGCAGTCCACTGTCGACTAGGTAGATCCAGCCCCATCAAATCTGTAACATCATTGTCAACCCCCTCAGTATCTTCCTCTGAAGACTCATCACCAACATCTCCCACTGAAGATGCAGCAGCCATCTCACTAACATTTGGAGCATAGTCCACATCATCCGAGTCATCACTGTCTCTTTGCTTTTTAGAAGTCATTGCCTTCTTGATTTTAGAAGCTGTGGCCTTGATGATCTTCCGAGGTGGCCTGAGTTCAAGATTTAACCATAAAAACAATTACTAAAGCAATAGGATCAATCCATAAAGATATAACTCAATTCAGCATTTCTGAAAAATCTGATACTGGCGGACCGTCCGCTCTTCTGAACGCGGACCGTCCGCGGTTCATGAACTACCACGGCGGACCGTCCGCGTCCAGCAGGCGGACTGTCCACGACCCATCTGTTCTGCGCAGGAACACAAAATCGCCCTCATCTTTGATTCACCCATATTTTGAGTTTTGATTCAAATCCACCAACCAAATTATAACTAAAGCATCTCCTCATCACTAGGAATAAGATCCCCCAAGTATTTTCAAGAGTCCATGGTCCAAAAATAGATCGGAGCATCTAACCCTAACTCTTTCCAATAAAGAAAACCAAGAACAAGAGTTAGGGATTCATCGAAATACCGAGAGGACATGATGCACAATCTTGAGAAGAGTCCGGGGATGTGCTCGGACCGTCCGGGAACCACTCCAAAAAGCCTTGACCTTGTGGTCTCCCCCACGTGCTTGAGAGAGAAAGAGAGAGAGCTTTTGGATGTTTGGGTGCGGTTTGGTGGAGGGGAGTGAGAGGGACATCCAATATAAGTAAAGCCTGGCCGACCCCACCTTTTTGTCCAGTCGCGGACTGTCCGCGATATCCTGGCGGACCGTCCGCCTTTGAATTTTGTACACTGCCAACTGACTGAAACTGCCTCTGGTAGAATTTGCCCAGCACAGGCGGACTGTCCGCGGTCCTTTTGCGGACTGTCCGCAATGTATTTCTGAGGTTGAGAACTTCTCTGCAGAGCCTCTGGTGGACAAGTCTAATGAATGGCGGACTGTCCGCCCCTTACCCGCGGACTGTCCGCAGTACCAAATTTCAGACTGTCCAGAATTGTGCCAACTTTCTCAATTCCAACCTCAATTTGGGATCATTGCTCATATAAAAATCCAAAAATCTCAAATATTGCATGCAAACCTTCAAAAGACTCATATGAGCAAGTTTCAACAAGAATTCAAAAATAAATCGAGTAGAATCATGAAAACTCATAAATGGCTCAAAAATACCTCAAAAAATCAGAAAAATGAAACAACTAGTGCATGAAAGAACCATATGCCACATGTGCTAGTTTTCAAGCCACATTTGAGAAGTCAATGATATTTAACTCATTTCTCAATTTGCAAAACCGAGATTCATCCAAAGGCTTGGTAAATATATCGGCTAATTGATCATCCGTGCCAATACCATCAATCTTGATATCACCCTTGTTCACATGATCTCTAAGAAAATGATGGCGGATATCAATATGCTTGGTTCTTGAATGTTGAACCGGATTAGAGGCAATCTTCACGGCACTTTCATTATCACACAACAAGAGAATTTCATCAAATTTCACACCATAGTCAAGAAGAGTTTGCTTCATCCATAATAATTGTGCACAACAACTTCCGGCCGAGATATATTCCGCTTCGGCGGTTGAAAGAGCCACGGAATTTTGCTTCTTTGATGACCATGATACAAGAGATCTTCCAAGAAATTGACAACCACCGGAGGTGCTTTTTCTATCAACCTTGCACCCCGCATAATCCGAATCCGAGAATCCAACCAAATTAAAATGAGCACCCTTGGGATACCACAAACCAATATTAGGAGAATATTTCAAGTATCTCAAGATCCTTTTGACGGCGGTCAAATGACATTCTCTAGGTGCGGCTTGAAATCGTGCACACATGCAAACACTAAACATGATGTCGGGCCTAGATGCGGTCAAATAAAGCAAACTACCAATCATAGAACGGTAAAGCTTTTGGTCAACCGGGTTACCTCCCTCATCTAGGTCGAGATGCCCATTGGTGGCCATAGGAGTCTTGATTGGTTTTGCATCTTCCATACCAAATTTTTTCAAGATATCCTTCACATATTTTGATTGACACACAAAGGTGCCTTCCTTGAGTTGCTTGATTTGAAGTCCAAGAAAGAAACTCAATTCACCAATCATGGACATTTCAAATTCCCTAGACATCATTTCACCAAATTCCTCACAAAAACTTGGGTTAGTTGAACCAAAGATAATATCATCAACATAAATTTGACAAACAAACAAATCTTTACCAATATCTTTAGTGAACAAAGTAGTGTCAACCTTACCAATTTTGAAGCCCTTAGAGATTAGAAAGTCCCTCAATCTTTCATACCAAGCTCGTGGAGCTTGCTTAAGACCATAAAGAGCTTTAGAGAGCTTGTATATATGATTTGGCTTCTTGGGATCTTCAAAACCGGGAGGTTGCTCAATAAAAACAAGTTCACTAATCTTGCCATTCAAGAAAGCACTTTTCACATCCATTTGAAAAAGTTTTATGTTGTGAGAGCAAGCATAAGCTAATAAAATTCTAATAGCTTCTAATCTAGCAACGGGAGCAAAAGTTTCACCGAAATCCAAACCTTCGACTTGAGTGAAGCCTTGAGCTACCAATCTTGCCTTGTTTCTCACAACCATTCCATCTTCATTTTGCTTGTTTCTAAAGACCCATTTAGTGCCAATAACATTATAATTCTTGGGCCTCTCAACTAGATCCCAAACTTGATTCCGGGTGAAATTATTTAATTCTTCATGCATAGCATTCACCCAATCCGGATCTCTCAATGCTTCATCTACACGGTTAGGTTCAAGAAAAGATACAAAAGAATAATGTTCACAAAATGAAGCAATGCGAGATCGAGTTTGGACACCCTTACTAATATCACCCATGATTTGATCCACCGAATGATCCTTTGAAAGAACATGATTAATTCTTTGAGGAACAATGGGTTCTTGAGTTGATGAAGAAGGTGCACTAGATGAACCAACTTGATCTTGTACTTGAGAATCATTATTACTTGAATCTTGTACAATTTGTTGTGCTTGATCATTTGAGATAGAAGTTGAAGGATTAACTCTAATAGAGATAGAAGGACCATCTTCATCTTCATCTTCTTCTCTTGGTCTAACATCACCAATTGACATATTTTTCATTGCATTTCTCAAACCATCACTTCTCACATCATCAAGATTTTCTTGTTCATTATGAGAACCATTTGTTTCATCAAACTCAACATCATATGCTTCTTCAACAATGCCATGAGTTTTGTTGTAGACCCGATAAGCCTTGCTATTAGATGAATATCCAAGAAGAAAACCCTCATCACATTTGCTTTGAAACTTTGATAACCGAGTTCCCTTCTTGAGAATATAGCATTTGCAACCAAACACTCTAAAATATGATATATTTGGCTTCCTTCCAATGAGCAACTCATATGGGGTCTTGTTATGAAATCTATGGCAATACAATCTATTTGAGGCATGACAAGCCGTGTTGATTGCTTCGGCCCAAAAACTATCCGAAACATTGTACTCGGAGAGCATTGATCTTGCCATATCAATTAAGGTTCTATTTTTCCTCTCAACAAGACCATTTTGTTCCGGAGTGTACTTGGTTGAGAATTCATGCTTGATTCCTTTCACATCACACCATTCCTCAACTCTTGTGTTTCTAAACTCACTTCCATTGTCACTCCTCACTTTCTTCACCTTGAGCTCAAATTCATTTTCGGCCCTTGTGAAGAATTTCTTGAATGTGTCATATGTATCGGCCTTGTCATGAAGAAAGAAAACACATGTATATCTTGAGTAATCATCTACTACCACAAGACAATAGCAATTTCCACCAATACTTCTATATGTTGTAGGACCAAATAAATCCATATGCAATAATTCCAATGGTCTCTCGGTTGACATGACACTCTTAGTGGGATGAGTATTTGCCACTTGCTTTCCGGCTTGACATGCACTACAAAGCTTATCTTTATCAAACTTCACATTCTTCAAGCCAACTACTAAATCATGCTTCAAAAGTCGGTTGAGTTGCTTCATGCCAACATGACCAAGCCTTCTATGCCTGTAACCAACCCAAGGATGATTGAGTGAATAAGCAAGTGGACAAGTTTGCCTCTTTAGTAGCAAAATCCACAAGGTATACATCCTCATGTCTAAATCCCGTAAAGATGTGATCTTTTCCATCCAAGCTAGTCACTACAACATCATCTTTAGTGAAACTACACTTATATCCAAAATCACAAAGTTGAGTGACTGCTAAGAGATTAAACTTGAGAGAATCAACCAACAAAACATTTGAAAGAGAATGATTGCTTGAGATAGGAATTGTGCCAACTCCTTTGACTTTGCCCCGGCTATTGTCACCAAAGATGATGTCACTATAGCCGCCCACATTTTCATCTAGAGAGGAAAACATCATTTGATCTCCGGTCATGTGTTGAGTGCATCCACTATCAAGCACCCAATGTCTTCCTCCGGACTTGTAATTCACCTGCAAAGAGGAAGTAACTCTTTTAGGTACCCAAACTTTCTTGGGTCCTTGAACGTTAGTGACCACATTAGTGACCAAGACTTTTGGCACCCAAATGACATTCTTTTTAGCACCATTTATAGGTATCCCAACAAATTTTGCACTAACATTGCCATTTGAATTTTTCATAAGCATGTAACTTGAATCAAAGGATATGACTTTCTTGTTGGTGCAATTCTTCTCAACATGACCAACCTTCTTGCATTTTTCACAATATGGCTTGCCACTACTCTTCACAAAAGTAGTTTTGGTTTGCACAAAAGCCTTCTTCCCTTTCTTAGGAATATATCCAAACCCTTGCTTGTTCAAGGTGAACTTTTGGCTTGTCCAACAATGATTAAACTTTGCTCTACTATCATAGCATTTTCTCAAATCATTAGTCAAGCAAGTAACCTCTTTCTTTAACAAATCATTTTCCATAATGAGAGATTGATTGCAAGAAGGGTTATCAATTTTGGTGCAAAGAGAACTAGTAGAGCTAGAGCCACAAGATTTATCATCAATTAAATCACAACTAACACCAATACTCAAAGTTGCTTTTCTTTCATGATTAAGCAAGGTATTGTGAGCTTCCTCAAGCTTCTCATGAGTTTCATTGAGATTCTCATGAGAAGTCTTTAGCTCCTCATAGGAATCTTGAAGAGAAGTAAACTTCAACTTCAAGTCCTTCAACTTAGCCTTTTCCTTAGTCATGAATTCATCGGCATCATTAAGCATTTCAACAAGATCATCATATGAAAGTTCATCAAGTTCACCATCTTGTTGTACCTTTGCACCACCCTTTGCCATAAGACAATGTGGTGTAGAGAAGAGTGATGGAGCCTCCTTGATGGTGATCCCGGCAACTCCCTTGGATGGCTTGTCATCATCATCATCATCATCATCATCATCATCATCGGAGCTTGCATCGGAATCCCATTCAACAAAATAAGCTTGGCCATTCTTCTTCTTCTTCTTTTCATCATTTTTCTTGTCCTTTTTCTTGTTTGGACAATTGACAATGATATGACCTACTTCACCACAATTGAAGCAAGTCTTGTCCACAAAAGGATTCTTTCTTGATGATTGACCTCTCTTGCCAAAGTTCTTCTTGCTCATCATTCTATTGAATCTTTTGACAAAGAGAGCCATCTCCTCATCCGATTCTTCTTCTTGGCATCCACTTTCTTCTTCATTTTTGCTATCTTGATCTTTGAATGCCACACTTTTCTTTTTCATATCAATTTCTCCACCATGAGCTTCATCTTGAGATTTCTTGAACATGTCATGGGTGAGAATTTCTCCCAATATTTGTGTGGGAGTTGCGGTCTTCACATTTGACCTTACAAGTAAGGTCACAATTGTGTCATATCTTTCCGGAAGACATCTAAGAAATTTGTGGTTGAAATCCCCATCCGGTACCTCAAATCCAAGTCCCTTGAGGTCATTCACAATGTCATTTAGCCGGTTGAACATCTCGGCTATACTCTCATCCATCTTAATGGTGAATTCACTAAATTTCCCTTCAAGCAAATACAACTTGGCTAATAGATTCGGAAGACATGATTATCATTACTCACATAATAGATTCGTTTGGATCATCACCGCCATGTGCACACCATCGATGAATCCAACTAGCTCTTGAACTCCGCCATGGCACAACCACGCAGGGAGGCCACGGCGGCTAGGGTCGGCCTAAGCCATCTCCTAGACAACTTCGAAGACTTGCGGCGGCCGTCGTCTCCCTCCGGTCTTGACCCTAGGTTTTCGTAGAGTTCTGGGTGGATGGATCCTTCGAGTTGAATAAGGTGCGAGCTATTTATAAGCTGAGGAAGCTGTAGGATCAAGAACACCGACTAGAGGGGGGGTGAATAGGCGGTTTAAAACTAAAACCAATAACACTAGAGAAATTTAATTAGTAACAAAGGAAAGCCCTATGTTATGCTACTACTATCTCTAGATGGGTTTGCAACCTAGGGTGACAAGATACAAATCAAGCTCTAGTGAAGTAAATTGCTCAAAGTAAAACAACAATTAAAGTGAGCAAGAGAAGTAACCAAGCTTGACACAAGAGTTTATCCCGTGGTGTCGATGACTTGCCGGTCACCCCTAATCCACGTTGAGGTGGATTCCAAGAATCAACCGCTCCTCTATCAAGAACCTCTTGATCTTGAGCCGGCTTGAATCAAGAAACCGCTCCACACCTCGATTCCACTAGAGTTGCTCTTCACCACTCCGATGAGGTGAGCACAAAACCTCTCACAACCGAAATCGGGGCTCCTCAACAATCTCCTTGGAGGTGCTCCACGAAATCCTCTTCTCCAAGCCGTCTAGGGAGCGGCAACTCCCAAGAGTAACAAGTTGATGACGCTTGCTTGAAGTTTCCCTAATGCCACAAAGCTCAATCTCTTGATGCAATGCACTAGGAAGCTCTCACACTCTCAAGAATGCAATCTCTAAGCAAGTGTGTGTGAGAGAGGGATGCCTTAGCTCTAATGTGTCAAGAATGCTGTCCAAATGGCCAAGAGAGTCACCCAATGGCCGGGCATTGGGTATATATAGACACCCCTCAAAAAACTTGCCGTTACACTCTTTTCTGCGAAGTCGCGGACCGTCCGCGTTTCAAAAACCGGACTGTCCGCCGTTATAAACCAGTGAGTCAGAGTGCAATAAATGCATGTCAGAACTAGCCGTTAAGCCCTGGCGGACCGTCCGCGCCCAGTGGCGGACCGTCCGCAGTTAAGAGTTCCACACCACCAGAGACTAACATCGTCTCTGGAACAACTTTGAGATTAGCCTGCGGACTGTCCGCGCCTCAGCAGTGGACCGTCCGCAGTTTAACTTTTGAGCCCAAACCAGAGAAACATCCTCTCTGGTACAAACCTGAGATTAGCCGGCGGACCGTCCGCGCCCCATGGGCGGACTGTCCGCCATTCAACTTTGAATCTCACACCAGACAGACACCCTTTCTGGTACACATTTGAAAAACAGTGGCGGACCGTCCGCCCACCTGGGCCAGACCGTCCGCGAGCCCACTAGAGACTCTACAAGCTCTCTGGAACGGGCGCGGACTGTCCGCCCCTCTGGTGCGGACTGTCCGCCGTTACTCAATCAGCTCTCAAACTTAGTCTTTTTCAAATCTTTTCAAAACGCCGTTAGCCCTCATGCATGCAACTAGACATTTTGAGCAAAATGGCACTAAAGACCCGTCAAGCATGAGTACACAACCCCTCTTGATAGTACGGCTATCTATCTAACAAATCCGGTCACTTTTCATCCACTAAACGCCTTGTGACCGGTAAAATACAAAAGCCCTATTTTATACCTTTGCCTTGAGCCCGAGCTTTGCTCATCATCTCCAAAACTCCATACGTTCACAATCAAATCTCTTTCATCCGTGGATCAACCTATACTCATTTTCTCAACTGAAATCGTTAATCCACAAACTGTTGTCATTAATTACCAAAACTCGAATTAGGGGCCTAGATGCTTTCAGAAGCCACCGGTCGAAGGGGAGGTCGAACCGACCTAAAAAAGGGCTGGGCCGGCCGGCCCAATGGGCCTAGGCCGGCCAGCCTGGCTCATTCCTTCGCCGTCTCGTGTCCTCCTTTCGCATGCAGACTCCTCGCATCTTCTAGAGTTTATGTCCTTCACGATTGCACCCCTTTTGACGTCGTTATCTTGGAGATATCTTCAAGGAAAGGATAGGATAGGGAATCCTTCCTTAAATCTTCATTTGCTTTGCTTAATCCCGAAGTATCTTAATCTCATCTTCGTAGGCTTGGTCCTTTGGGCTCTCTTGGAGGATGGATGTGCATGAATGGGCTTCGAATCAACATGGGCTTTGGTCCTTTCTTTGTGCTTTGGCCTTCGTCTTTCTCCGTGTTAGCACTCGATCACGGGCCTCGTCATTTCATGCTCCAAAATAGGCCAAAAACCTGCAAAAACGAAGTTCCTCCAAAATATATGTGCAAGTGTGAAAATGACCAATAATTAGGCCGGGGTTAGGACAGTTAGTGATTTTGATATTAAATTCATGCCATTATCAAGGATAAACAAGGGATAAAAGGGGTACTTAAGGAGCGCCAACACTTATACCGGCTAATGTGTCTCTTTTTGTTTTCTCCTAATTTGGATGAAAACAGGGTAGTGTATGTCTGGTTTCTCCTTGCCGACAAACTTCGTTAAAAATCCCGAGAAGCTCGTGAGAAGGGTTCGACCTCGCGTCGTCCCTCCTCCGCTCTCGCAATTGACAAGCGAACCAGCTTCCCAAGCACCATCAACAATCACCGAACCCATGGCTAAGAAAACTCTCCATGACTTCTCCGTCCCCTCAGCTGCCTAGGTGGCAACTGGACCCTACGTTGATGTTGGGGATGTGAACTTTGAGATGAAGTCCAGCCTCATAAACATGGTGCAGGCTAGCCCATTCTGTGGCAAGGCAAATGAGGACGCCAACACCCATCTCAAGAACATTCTAGAGTTATGCGAGACTGTAACCATACGGGGCGTAACGGCTGATGCCATCAGGCTCTGTTTGTTTCCTTTCTCCCTCCTGAGGAAAGAGAAACAATGGTTTTATCAAAACAAGGAAGCCATCAACACGTGGGACAAGTGTTCCACGGCGTTCCTCGCCAAATTCTTCCCGGTGGGCAAAACAAATGCCCTGCGTGGAAGAATTTCATGTTTCCAGCAGACAGGGATGGAATCCATCCCAGAAACTTGGGAGAGACTCCAAGAATACATACTCGCCTATCCTCATCATGGGACAGACGAGTGGCTCGTACTCCAAAGTTTCTACAACGGGCTAACGACAACATCCAGAGCCCATCTCGATGCCGCTGCTGAAGGAGCCCATCTCGATGTTGTGCAATTTTTCGTGACGTGCCTCCCGTGCCTTTATTTATCTCTAGCATGAAATTGAGGACTTACCCCTCAAATTTTGAAAATTTCCTGTAGGGGTTAGTCCACAAAAGATATGCATCCAATGTTTGTGATAGTATTAGCTCAACGTTCATTAACCAAACTCGACACCATGTCTAATTTGATTAAAGAAGGCTATTTTAACCTAAGCACCACACTTAATTTAAAAAGCCTATGGATGTACCAATTGAATACATCCAAACCAGAGCATACGAGCATAAATAACGGAAGCATGAATTTTGAAGGTCAAGCTATGTTCAAATGGAGATTGGTGAACTCGGGGTTACATACCTGAGTGCACTTACCACCTGCATGTAGGACAGTTGTCTTGATATTGCTGCAGAGGTGGCATGGTCATATTTGATTGTTGATGACTCCTCCATTGTTGATGCGAGCTGAAGCTAAGGAGGACACATAGACCATGCTGACTCAGGTGACTGCAAGGCTGGGTCATACACACGACTAGTGTGCAGGAACCCTGGGCCTTGGTGGCAAGCTCCATTGGCACGGTGATTGGAGGAGCAAAATACGTCTCCTTTCATGTGTGCGAGTGAGTGCCAAATGGACTGGAGTAGCAAAGCCCTGGACCAGAAAAGGAGCATTCCTCTGATATGTGAGCTCAGGCTGCTAGAGTGGTGCTTTGCAAAGCTAGCAGCGGATGAGGACTATGGCGAGGCTTTGCAAGCACGCGCGAGGGCAAGGATGGGTGGAGCTAGGCAGCAGAATATTTTTCTGTTGATGTGTAAGGCCACAGCTTGAGGACATGCACACATGGCGGCTTTTTGACTCGTGTAGATCTTGCTGGCTTATGCTTACTCCCTTCCTTGCTCACTTTTTTTTTGTTTTCTTTTATCTATATTTTTTTCTCCTTCCCTTTTTTTCACTCTCTCTTTTTCTTTTTTTTCTTTTTTATAAGTAAGCCAGAGCTGATCCTTCTGTAAACTAGGATACTTCTTTAATAGAACTTGCAGTGTTTTGCTCACCAACTTCCCCCACACTTGGACTTTTGTGTGTCGGGACACCAAGAGTCAAGTGCGTGGTGTTGGTGTTTCCTTCAGAGTGTGTTATATAACCAGTGAATACCCAGTGTGCAGTTGGAACAGTTTCCGTGTTCCTGGGCGTCACATGTCCTTCGTTCTTTTTAATCTTAACCTGAAAGCGTTAACGACCAAAATAACCGAAGGTCCATACTATACCGAAACATGCTCTTATTATTATTTTTTTAAGAGAAGGATTTTTTTGATAATCGGGTTATCTCCCGAAAGTGCATTGTTTAAGGTCATAAGCTCGACCCTGGGGGGCTTCTTCCTAGAGCTATCAATTGGTGATGTAGCCCCTACCTCCACCACCATTCATCAATTGTGATTAAGCTGCAGGGTTAGTACGATAGTGCAACCACGAAATTTACAATGCTTATGATAAACGAAGGCGTCTACAACCATCCTTCCAAACATTTTGCTAGAGAGATCTTTAAGGTGGTTGCAGCTCGCAAAGGCATTCATGGTGCAATGAGCGCCTAATTCTATAGGGGTGATAAAGGAGCATGGTGGTGGTGTTTCAAGAATGAAGCTACCATGCTCGTCTATAGAGTTATTCTCTTCGAACTCCAGAGTTAGTGCCTCACTAGATTCCCTAGCCCAAGAATTTTCTATCTCAAGAGGTTCATCATGGAAAATCATGGTTGTATCCCGATCGTGATCGAGAACACAATGTGGGCTAGGAAGAAGAGGCTCAAACTCAATCGAGGATGATGAGGTTTGCTCATGCATCTCCTCGAGCGGGTTTTGTTTGGTACAAGGCTTCGCCAAAGAGTTTTCTAAGCAAGGTGAGACAGAAGTCATTCCTCCAAGCTTTCCATGGAGGCTCCCTAGAGGTGAATGATGAAAGTTCTCTAGGGGGTAGCCTATCAAGAGATCAAAATCAAGGATGACAAAGATGTGAAAGTCAAGGTTAACCTCAATTTTGTCTATTGTGATTGGCACGGCACTTGCGATCCCCCGGCATTCAAGAATGTGTCCAAAGGGACAACTTTCAAAAAGCTTACCAGATGGTTTTAGAGAAACACTACCCAAAAGGGTGTGTGCCAAGTGCCATGGCATGATATTACCCTCCATATTAGGGATAAGCTGGGCTTCTATGGTGATTCCCCTTATGGAACATGGAATGGTTATGGAGGGTGAATCAATCCAAACTGATTCAGAAAAGTCTATTATTCCATTTGACCATTCCTCCCTGATGTCTTCCTTCAGAAGTTCTTCACTGAAAGGGTCAACAGGAGAAGCAATATTTGGAGAGATGAATAGTGACACGAGCATCATCTCTTCGAATGGGTCGTGGTTGAGATGGTTCTCCATCGTTGGATTTTTTGGGCAAGAGTTAAGAGTGGCAAAAGCAGTTTCCCCGAATTTATGAGGCTCCCTTGTGATGATTTTTCATGAAGAAGCATTTCTAAAGGGTAGCCTATGAGAAGTTCAAAATCGAGGATCGGATAGATGTGAAAGTCTAATTTGATCTCGATTTTGTCTATCTTGACCGGCACTGCCCGTGCGATCCCCCAACATTCAAGGAATAGTCCTGAAGGACTTCAGAAGAGTATGTCGATCGGTTCTAGAGGCATGCTTCTTATGAATGTGTCCATGAGGAATTCAGACATGATGCAAGCCTGGCAGTGGACTCATGAAGGGCTTCTACAGAATTTCCCCTATGGAGCAATAGAAGGTCGTGGAAGATGAGCTAACTCGAATTGACTTGGAGGAGCGTTTCACTTCCTTCGACCATTCTTCATTTATGGATTTGCTGGAAAGATAAAGGGGTGCTGTAGGTCTCCTATAATGAAGGCAATTCGAGATGTTCCTAAAGTCTTCATAAGGATCATCCTCGAATTGGAAAGAGAACTTTGAAGGTTGAATTTCTTCTTCCTTTGATGTTCGCGGTTCGGGAGAGGGCTCAACATACAAATCTTAGAATGCGGAAGGGTAGGATTTGGCTGATTAGGGGCTCTCAAGGTGCGATTGGGACTCCTGCTGGGGCTTGTTAGGATAAGCAACAAAAGAAGAGTTTCCTAAAATGTGATTTATGATTTCTCTTGCTTCTGTTGGAGTTCGATGCATAAATGGACCTCCAGCGGCGATGTCGAGATCGTCGGCCGAGTCCATGTCTAATCTCATGTAAAAGATGTGCAAGCATATGTCATTGGGTATAGATCAGTCTGGGCTTGAAGCTAAAAGGCGTGAGAATCTAGCCCAAGCTGCACCTATGGACTCCTTCTCTAATTGTTCAAATGCAAGGATGTCACCTCGTTGAGATGCTTCGCGGGATATGGAAGAGAACGAGAGACAAAAGTCATCTCGGAGCTCATCCTAATCACCATTCGCATTCCTCACGTTGTGAGTGTACCATTGTTCCACCTTTTCCATGAGAGAAAAGGGGAACAACTTGCACATCAAAGTTTCTTGTGACATGCCTAGGATTACCAAGTACAAGCACAATTCCTTGAACTCTTGCATATGATGGTGGGGATCTTCAATTCCTAGACCAGAGAAGGTTCGTTCTCGAACTATGCCAATGATGTCAGGATGAAGTTCATAGCCAGAAACCATGAAAGGCTTTGGAGAGGTTGATGGCTCTGAGAACTCATCCTCGGAGGTAGAGAGTTGGTGGATAGAAGGGTGTGACATGGTATAAGGATAAAATAGATGAAGGAATAAATGAAAAGAAAAGGTAAAAGAAAAGATACACAAGTCAACTAGGTTCGAAGATAACTACAGCAACCGTTCCCCGACAACGACACCAGAAATGCTTGTTAGTATTTCTTAACGATCACAGATAAGATCTGCAAGCGCACGAAAAATACCGTTGTAGCACTTCACCCAGAGAGTATTCAGGATATCGTATTTTCTCTGGGAACGGAGGTGTAATGATCCTCTAGCTAGTTTACCCTTGAAGAATAAGAGGTAGGAGAGCTTTAGGTAGTGTGGTTTATCTAAAGATGAGGATCAAGGTAAGGTAGACTTAGGTTTTGACTCGTTTACTTTGGGCACCGGTCTGACCTAGGTACTGTTAGGGACCTCCGGCTTGTAGCTCTACGCCATACCCGGACAGGGGGGAGTGCACTAACCACGAAGCAGCTTCGTAGCGGACCGATGGGGCTGTCACTACCCGTGGTCTACCCCGCAATACTGTGGAGTACGAGGCAAACAAAGGCAATCTAGGGCCTAGACACCACGTCTAATCCTTCGATTACTACTCCAGCATTGAACAGGGTTACCCGTCTTTATCAGGGGCCCTCTACCAGACTATACGTTACAAGAACGTACGATGAACCCGTAAACGAATGAATAATTTAGGAGTACTTAACCAAGAACTTACCAGAAGATGAACTCTGGATAATTACTCAAACGACTCGTATCCGTCGAGGTACAAGACAAAGAGAGGCCGACAAGTTCAGCTCTTCTCCGATCCTCCTCCTCTCACACTCCCTACTCTAAAGATACAAGTGGAAACCTCTCTACAACTTCTTCTCCAACTAGAGTAGTATCTCTTTTTGTGTTCTTATGTGTATGAGAGGGTCTCTCCACCTCCTATTATAGCTTGGATAGGTCGGTTCCCACGGGAATCAAATATGGGAACACTTGGAACCGACGTTGGGATGGTGGTGGTGATCTTCCCGCCAAAGCTTGGGCCGGTTGGCACCAAAGTGGGTTCGGGCAACCCCGGGATTCGGCCGATCCCCGGGTGCCGTCTCTCACACCCCTTTCGTCTTGGACACTACCAGGTGGGCCCCCATCTTGTGTACATCGGTGTCGGGGCTCTGTACGTCGGTTTTCTCTATCAAATGGGCCCATCTTGTGAGTGTGATGCAGGATGAAGTCTTTTGTGTGTTTCTGTTGCGTCTTGTGCTTGTTTTCTCCTTATTCCGCATATGGGTGACTGCAAACCAAGAATCACCAAAACTCATGGAATTGATTAGAATTAAGTCCTATAGCTACTTATGGTGTTTGAATGTTATGAAACGATGCAGGAGTTGATGGATTTATTTCTGACTTAAGCACCGTCAACACTAAGATGAAAACTGAACTATGAGGCACTCAAGCTCCAAGGGTGTGTGTTACATATGAGGCGAGGGGGTCCTATTTATAGCTTCATAAGGTTGGTTCTCGGTGGTTAATGCAGGTAGCGCCGGTTGTAAGCAACACTAGAGGTGGTGCTTGACTTCCACACGAAGGCTGGAGGTGAAACACTAGAAAGTGGGGCCGGGTGGCTTGACCTAGGCCGGCCGGCCTGGCCCTGCCTCCATATGTCACCGCCTTTCCATGGGATGGTCCTGATCACCTCTGGAGGTCGGTTCTTCAGGCGGTTTGATCAACCGTCATTCACTGGGCCGGGTGGCCTACTTGGGGCCGGGTGGACTGCCTCTAGAGGCCTCTTGGTCCTCCATTGCACCGACACGCTCCTCTCTGGTCATGGATCAATCCTAGATGGGGTGGACGTTGTGTTCTTGATCATGGCCCAGGTTATCTTCACTTTGGATATGGGTTCAAGCCTTCCGGGTCCAAGTTGCATATTTTAGGGTCCAACCCATTGGAATGGCTTGAATTCTCCCTCTAGGCGACTTTGGTAAAATCTCATGCCAAAATTCCGCCAAAAGTATGCCGGTCGGCCGGATTCGGGCCTTCCGGTCCAAATAGCGTCCGTTTTAGGTCAACTTTGGATATGTTGTTCCTGAAGTCAAATAAACACCGAAACTCGTAGAACTCATTGGTAATAATAGTTATAGCATGGTTATGGCCTATACTTCATGAAATCAGGCGGAGCGTTGGTGGCGAAAATCATCGATATCGACCGCCGACACACCCCCACAGCCAGACTTTGCTCGCCCCGAGCAATAAGGTCAATAAAAGAGCGAAGACTGGTTTCATGAACTCAAATTATGCATAAGAATTATTTCTTAGCTTTCTTTGCATACCTTGGATTCCAGGTGGCTAACATCATCACTTTCATCTATTGATCCTTAGAGCTTGTCACCAAGAATCAGTACAAGCCTTCTTCTCGGAGCTTGGAGGGTTTTCAAGTTTCAAAAATAAGGAAAACTCTTGAATGCTCAATTCACTCGGGCACTCATGGTGTATGTTTCTCTCAAGGCAAAGCCTCTCTCTTAAATAATAACAAAGGTATATGCTCATCTTTTCCATTTATTTTGTAGGTTCAAACAATGTGTCTCTAAGTAGCCATGCCATTCAAGTACTTTGATCATGTGCATGTGCAAGCAGTGACACTTGTCCATCATCTATACTTTTGCTCTTATCATCCTTCCCCTTATCTTCTCTGTCTCTCTCTCTCTCTCTTTTAAAGCGAGGATTCATGAGCATGATGACTCATTTCCTATTTTTATTTTTCTTTCAGGGGGGTGACAAGCTTTTGCAAGATCTCCATGACTGGCGGACAGTGGTTGATGTCGTGTACATGTAATATCAAAGTTAAGAATGCGCATAGTATAACTTGTGAGGCAACATGTTTGAACTAGCTCAAAATGTACAAGATAGCTTTGTGGAATCATAAGAGCTACTTCTCATATATGTATGTGGCATTTGTGGTGGTTGAGTATGAGAGTTGTCTTGTTTTGTTTTCAAAATAAATTCATCCAAGTCCTTGAATTAGAGCTAGGCTAGTACTCTCCACACACACACACCACTTGAAGGCCTCTCTCTCACACTCTCTTGTGACTTGTACTCCTTAGGGTCGTGGAGCTAGGCTAGTACTTCATCTTATTTAGCGAATCCAGTCGTCCTCGGGGTCAGCGAGCAATCCTCGACCTCTGGTATGGCTTTGTATTCCGACTTTCGTTATGCTATTCATATTGAGTTCGTTCTTGGCTATCTTGCTATGTTCTTAGCATGCTTAGCCTTAATCTGTGCTTTATCATGTTATACTAGTTGCTTTCTTAGACCGGATGACCTGGGTAAGGATATTGGTTCGTTGTGCTTTCGAGCTTACCTTAGCATCTTACCTGTCCATTCGAAGGGTGGGGGACCCGGGGGTGCTAAGGTAGTGACCTCATATGTGGTCATGGTGCCCGGGTATGCGGGATCCCTCGGATATGATGGTGTGGAGCTCCACGGTTTGACTAGGGTAGACCGCAGGTGGTGACAGCCCTGTCGGTCCGCCGGGAAGCTACTTCTCGGTTAGCGTACTCCCCGACGTTCGAGTATCGTGTAGGAGTTCATGCAAGGATGAAACGGGACTTGATGTTCTCCAGTGTGGGTCATTCTCCCCGATGTCCCTAATTTCCCGGCACCTGCGGCTCTAAGCATGTGGCTAATATAACTTATCTGCTGACATGAATAGTATACTAGGATCTGTGCCTATGCTTCCACTAACCTTAGGTGTGCTTGTTTATTCTTTATTCAAGAGAGTTGGCTGTTCTATGTGTGTCACATTACCCCTGATTATCCTTTATTTATCACTTACCCCTGTATAATCAGCAGTCTGCACCTTATTTCATAAAGTCATGGTTATGTAACTAGTAAATATCTTTACACAATCTCGACATCCCTTGGGAAAATATAAATAACGATACCCTGAATACTTTCGGGTGAAATGCTTCAACGGTATATCCGTGCGCTTGCAGATCCTTCTGTAAACGTTAAGATATACCAACACGGCATTTCTAGCGCCGTTGCTAGGGACACCCCCATTTTTACTGATTGCGCTAAGAAATGTCAACAAGCATTTCTGGCACCGTTGTTGGGGATGGCACTAGGTGTAAAGATTTTACTAAGCACATAAACCTGGCAATATGAGTAAGAGGTAGCTACTGCTTATACTGGCTAATGTGTCTCTTTTTGTTTTCTCCTAATTTGGATGAAAATAGGGTAGTGTATGTCTGGTTTCTCCTTGCCGACAAACTTTGTTAAAAATCCCGAGAAGCTCATGAGAAGGGTTCGACATCTCGTTGTCCCTCCTCCGCTCTCGCAGTCGACAAGCAAACCAGCTTCCCAAGCACCACCAACAATCACCGAACCCATGGCTGAGAAAACTCTCTGCGACTTCTCCGTCCCCTCAGCTGCCAAGGTGGCAACTGGACCCAACGTCGATATTGGGGATGTGAACTTTGAGCTGAAGTCTAGCCTCATAAACATGGTGCAGGCTAGCCCATTCTGTGGCAAGCTAAATGAGGACGCTAACGCCCATCTCCAGAACTTTCTGGAGTAATGCAAGATCGTAACCATACGGGGCATTACGGCTGATGCCATCAGGATCTGTCTATTTCCTTTCTCCCTCCTAGGGAAAGCGAAACAATGGTTTTATCAGAACAAGGAAGCCGTCAACACATGGGACAAGTGTTCCACGGCGTTCCTCGCCAAATTCTTCCTGTTGGGCAAAACAAATGCCCTACGTGGAAGAATTTCAAGTTTCCAGCAGACAGAGATGGAATCCATCTCGGAAGCTTGGGAGAGACTCCAAGAATACATACTCGCCTGTCCTCATCATGGGATGGACGAGTGGCTCGTACTCCAAAGTTTCTACAATGGGCTAACGACAACATCTAGAGCCCATTTCGATGCCGCTGCTGGAGGAGCCTATCTGGACCTGACAATTGCCAAGGCTACGACCTTAATTGAAAAGATGGTCTCCAACCAGGGCTGGAACGAGGAGCATTCCCAGCCTAGAACCAAGGGCGGAATGCATACCGTCAAGGAGACGGATATACTCTCCACCAAGCTGGACCTCCTACTAAAGAAACTCGATGAAGGGAACCGGCAACAGATGCCTGTTCCCGTTCATGCCATGAACTCGTACCTAACATGTGAGGTTTGTGGTGATGGTGGACACTCGGGGAATGACTGCCCCGAGACCCGTGAAGATGCAGCCTACATCAACAACAACAATACCAGGTTCTGTTTACAAGGAGGCTAGGGATGGGGTCAAGCACGCCCACCATTCCAAGGAGGAGGTAACAATTTTAAGTCAAATTTCAATTTGAATTTTAATTCGAACCAACCCTCTTTGAGAGATCTAGTCTTTGGCCAAGCTAAAATAAACGAATCTTTAAACAAAATTCTTGCTGCCAATGATAAAATTTTGGAAAATATAAATGCTAAAGTTGAAACTCTTTCTTCTGCAATTAAAAATCAATTAAATTTCAATAAAATGATAGAAACACAACTTGTGCAAATAGCTGCTATTGTTCCCTTTTCAGAAAAGATAAATGCGGTAACCACGAGGGGTGGTAAGTCCACTTGTGATCCACCACATCCTAACCATGCAGAGAAAGCAGCAAGGCCACAAGTAGAGGAGGAAGAATCTACAAAACATGACGACTCTGAAGAACCCGAGGAAGAAAATCCATGGAAAACTTTCGATACTAGCTTCCTCCTGTTTGCCTCCCGGAAACAAAAGATCACCATGGACGAGCAGTTCGCTCGTTTTGTTGAGATGATCCAGAAGATACATGTCAATGTCCCATTGTTGGACGTAATGCATGTACCAACTTACGCCCGCTACATCAAAGACATCATCAACAACAAGCGACAGCTGCCCACAATGGAGTTTGTCAAGCTTACGGAAGAATGTAGCGCTGCAATACTCAACCAACCTCCAAGGAAAAAAGAAGACCCGGGATGCCCAACGATCAATTGTTCGATTGGCACTCAACACTTCGGCAATGCCTTGTGTGACCTTGGGGCTAGCGTCAGCGTAATGCCCAAGGTCATCTTCGACAAGCTCAACTTCACACATCTAATGCCAACACCGATGCACCTCCAGCTAGCAGACTCTTCAGTCCGCTATCGAGAGGGAATTGCTGAAGACATTCCAGTCAGAGTTTGAGACTACTTCATCCCAGTTGATTTCGTAGTGCTTGACATGGAAATATCAAAAGAGACACCGCTTGTAACACCCGGTTTATAAAAGAACATAAACCGAGCAATCATATACGTGCTAGGATCAAGTCACACGTATATACAACAGAATGAACAGTATATCATAGCACATATCATGTAAAAAGACATAATAAAGCAAATACGAATGTTATTTATTATATTAATGACAAAATGTCTGATACAGCGGAAGCGAAGTACAAAATACGATAAAAACTCTCTGAAGCTGAGCAGGGCGCCACAGGGACGTCAACTGGGAGACGAACACCTAGAAGTCCTCGTAGTCCTGGTAGCGCTGAGCGAACTCCCTCGTGTCGGCCAGAACTGAGCAGCAGTAGCGTAGCCAAGAGGAAAAAGTAGAGAAGAGGCAAGAGTGAGTACACAACTTGTACTCAACAAGTATAACACAAACTATGAGGCTCTAAGGTTGGCTGACTCGACTGCATTAGCTTTTAAGTCTTGGCAAAATTTTATTAAAGCTATTTACTATGAGTTGATGAATTACCATTAACCCAGTTACATAGTAATTAATCAGAATTAATTATGTCACTACTGAGAACCAAACCAAAACCCACACCAAGGTAACCCCGAGAGGCACCTCCCTCGTCGGAAGGAGACAACCCCACTAATCAAAAGGAGGATCTGGGCCGCTCATAACCGTGAGCACGGCTAGTATACCAGTTTTACACTCTGCAGAGGTTGCACATCTTTACCCATAAGTCGTGAGTTACGCCAGGGGTTCATCACACTTCCTTAGGTGAGATGACTAGCGACTCACTACGAGGCCGTTACAAAGAATCTCGTTGGTAAGGCGTAACCGCGAGAGTTAGGTCAGCGACGATAGGGCCCACCTCACGGGGGTACAAGCACAGGTACGCAAACCAAGCACAGACCAGCCGGAGGAGCAGGGACCATTGAAGCTTACTACTCTTGCCCCGCAGGTAAGTTACTCCAAACCAAAAAGACCTAATTAGTAAGCCAAGTCTATCCCATTCTAGCCTTGTGGTAGCGCTGTTGTCCCAGGTTGTCGCTCTATGAACCGGTCCTTATGGAGAGTGGCCAACCAAGCACTAAGCACCATGCTGGCCCCCTAAACCATGTTTCTACAAAAACCATCTTTTAACGAGACGTGAGCCACTCATCCACACAGAGGGCCACTCTCAGAATTAAGTTCAAGTAAACCATTAATCAAATTAATTAAAAAAAAGACCAGAGTGTGTTATAGCGCAGCAACCTAGCACAACTAACCAAAATGCAACCCAAGGATATATATAAAGGATATAAAGTGGCTAGGAAATCCTTATAGGCATACAGTATTAAAATGCAGTATGAAAGGGTATTTAAAAGTGATAGGTTGTTCATGTTATACTTGCCTTCCTCGTACTGCTCCTGCTGCTGCTCAAAGTGCTCGGAAGACGGCTGCTCCGGGTACTGGTACTGGGGCTCCTCTAGTAACTCAGCGTCTACTCACAAACACATGGCCAAAACAATGCACAATAATAAGCACACAAGCAAACACTAATAAAAGCTAAGAAACAGTACATCAATACATAGAAACAACACACTAAACTAGTCTAAAACTATTCTACATGTTACAACAATTGCGTGGACATAAAGAACGCCTAAAACGGAGCTAAAACGCAAAATCTAGGCTAAAAACAAGTTTCAGGGACCTATTTGTAAGAAAACTGGAGTTCCAGGGGGTTTCTGGGCAAAACCGAGGACTAAAATGTAAATAAGGGTTAGTTCTGGGGTCTAACTCGCGAAATTACCAAGCTAGGGCGGCGGGTTCTATATTTAGAAAGCTCAGGGGGCTGGGCGTTAAATTTTGGACTAAAAAGGAAATATTTTTGAACAGATTGGGAGTCCGGGTTGAATTCCAAAAAGTGCAGGGGCTCTTTAGCAATTAAACTAGGCCGAACCGGTATCCTCAGATATCGGCCGCTAGATCGCGATCTGGCGGTTCAGATTTGTTTGGATCCGAATCTAATCCTGCTCGTCAAACTGAGATCGCACGGGTGGAATCCATCCGTGCGCGGGGTGGCGGCGCTCGCCCGCCGGAGCAGAGCTCCCGCGGTGGCACGGCCCATGAGCTCGCCGGAGTTCGCCACTCCGGCGCTCCAGGGCTCGGTTTGGGCCGGGGTTGGGTCAAGGAGCAATGGCGTGGTACGTGTAATCCACCTGTGCACTCAGGTCGGGGGATCCGGGCACGGGTCGGGCTCGCCGCGGCGAGGGGCGGCTCGGGGTCGCCGGCGAACTGCGTTAACGCAGTTCCGGCCTCGATTCGGTTCGGGTTCAGCTGCTGGGGCTTCTACATGGTAAGGCCAAACTACAGAGGGTTCAGCTCGGGTCTACGGCACAGCAGGGCAAGAGCTCGCCATGGTGCGGCGGCTCTGCGGCCTCCGGTGGGGTCGCTCGCACGGAATAGGGGAAGGCGACGACCTAGGCTCGCCATTAGCTAGTGCACGGGTAAGACAGGGCCACGACAAAGCTCACCAGGGGCTCGGGGTGGACGGTGGTGCGGCGCAGCGGCGGAATTCCAGCGGCGCAGGCGCGGCTCGACGGAGCTTGTGCCCGGAATTCCTCGTTCGCGAAGGGTCAAAGGCGTGCAAGAAGGGGTCGAAGGTGCTCCTGACTCCGAGGCGGAGCCACGGCGTCGACATGTAGTGGCGGGATGGCGGTGGAACCGCGGGACCACGGCGGCGCTGGTCCCCTGCTCCAACTCCGGGAACGCGGCGGTGCTTGCTAGGGTTGCGGGGCGGCGGATGTGAGAGTTAGGGTTGCAGGGGTTGCAGGCTCTATTTATAGGGCGGCAGACCTAGGCGTGCGTGCTAGGGACGCTGGCGCATCGCGGAGATCACGGCGAGATCACGAAGGCCGCTGCTGCACGGGCGTCGCGGCGAGGACGACGGAGCCGACAGGTGGGCCAACGTAGTCTGTGAGGGGGAGGGGGCGACGCGCGCGGCTGGGCTAAGCGCGGCGTGGGCCGTGCACGTGGAACGGCTGAAGCAGGGAAGAGGGAGTGGGCCGGTGCAGCGCGGGCTGGGCCATCGCGGAGGGAGGCGGGGTGGAGCTGGGCCGAGCGCTGAACTGCCTGGGCTGGCTGGGTAGAGGGGGGAAGTGGGCCGGCCGGGTGAGAAGGAAAAAGAGGGGTGAGCGGGCTGGGCTGATCGGGAGCTGGGCCGCAGGGTTGGATGCTGGTTTCGGGTTTCCTATCTCTTTTCTATTTCCCTTGCTTTTCTATTTCTTTTCCTTTCCTATTTCAACTCAAATCTATTTGAATTCAAAAGAAATTTTGAATTCAAACTCCTATGCATTCAAACAAATAAAACTTATGCACCAGCATGAATGCACAAACAAGTTAAACCTAAAATAAATTTTAATTACTTATAGAACAAAATTGAATTAAATGCCCTACTAAACACAATAAACCTTAGAAATTTAAATAAAGCCAATTAAATTTATTATTAATTGCTGAAATTTAAATTAGGGTGTTACAGACCCTACCCCCTTAAAGAAATCTCGTCCCTGAGATTTAGCTGGGCTGGCTAGCAAAGAGATCTGGATATGTCTTCTTTAGCTCATCTTCTCGCTCCCATGTTGCCTCAGCTTCACTGTGATGACTCCACTGAACTCTGCACATCTTGATGCGCTTGTTCCGAGTAACCCTCTCTGATGTCTCCAGAATCTTCACCGGATGCTCGGTATAAGTCAGATCTTCCTGGACATTCACTCCATCCAGTGGTGCCTGCTCCTCGGGTACTCGCAGACACCTCTTCAGCTGAGATATATGGAAGACATCGTGAACTCCTGAGAGGCTGAGAGGTAACTCCAGGCGATAAGCAACTTCGCCTTTCCGCTCTAGCACCTTGAATGGCCCCACATACCGAGGTGCTAACTCCCCTTGACATTGAATCTGCGGATTCCTCTCATCGGAGACACCTTCAGATACACATAATCACCGACACTGAAGGTCAGATCTCTCCGTTTGCCATCAGCATAGCTCTTCTGTCTGCTTTGTGCAATCCTCAGATTTTCTCGCACAGCCTGAACCATCTGCTCTGCATCATCTATGATCTCAGGGCCAAAGAGCTGCTTCTCACCAATCTGATCCCAATAGAGTGGAGTCCTGCACTTTCTGCCATATAATGCCTCGAAGGGGGACTTCTTCAGACTGGCTTGATAGCTGTTGTTATATGAGAACTCAGCATATGACAGGCACTTATCCCAACTAGTACCGTACTGAATGGCACAAGCTCTCAGCATATCCTCCAACACTTGGTTGGTTCTCTCTGTCTGCCCATCTGTTTGAGGGTGATAAGCCGTACTGAAGCGCAGCTTCGTATCCAACGAATCATGGAGCTGCTCCCAGAACCGAGAAGTGAACTGAGATCCCCTGTCAGATATAATCTTCTTGGGCACACCATGCAAGCAGACAATCCGAGAGATGTACAACTCTGCAAGTCTAGCACCCGAGTAAGTAGTGTTCACTGGTATGAAGTGAGCAACCTTCATCAATCGATCCACTACTACCCATATGGAGTTGTACCCTTTCTGAGTACGAGGCAATCCAACAATGAAGTCCATAGTGATCTCCTCCCATTTCCACTCTGGAATCTTCAAAGGCTGTAACAGACCTGCTGGCCTCTGATGCTCAGCCTTGACACGCTGACAGGTGTCACAAATAGCCACGTACTCTGCCACTGAATGCTTCATTCCATACCACCAAAAATGTTCCTTCAGATCATAGTACATCTTCGTGCTGCCCGGATGAATAGAGTAAGCTGTATCATGGGCCTCACTCAGAATCAACTTTCGGAGATCCTTCACATCTGGCACACAGATCCGGTTCTTGTACCACAAGGTACCCTGATCATCCTCTCTGAAATGAGGAGCCTTGCTCTTCTTGAGCAACTCACGAATCTCTTGCAGCTTCTCATCTTCTTTCTGATGCTGCCTGATCTCTGACTCTAGAGTCGGTACTGCCTCAAATGCTGCACTGGAAGTATGATGCAAGAAGCCCAGACTCAACTGCTCGAACTCCTCACATAACTCTGGAGGCATCTGGAAAGCCACGGCCATGTTGACATAACTTCTTCTGCTCAGGGCATCTGCTACAACATTGGCCTTGCCCGAATGATAGTGAATCTCCAGGTCATAATCCTTGACCAACTCTAGCCATCTTCTCTGCCGCATGTTCAGCTTATTCTGCGTGAAAATGTACTTGAGGCTCTTGTGATCAGTGTAGATATCACACCGCTTCCCATACAAGTAATGCCTCCAAATCTTCAGAGCATGCACAACTGCGGCTAACTCAAGATCATGGGTGGGATAATTCAGCTCATGCCGACATAACTGCCGTGAAGCATAAGCAATCACTCTGCCCTCCTGCATCAGAACACACCCAAGACCATCCTTCGAAGCATCACAATACACCATGAACCTCTTCGTCTGGTCTGGCAGAGTCAGGACTGGCGCCGTAATCAACCTTTTCTTCAGCTCATCAAAGGCCCTCTGACGCTCATCAGTCCACACGAAAGCCACATTTTTCTCCAGCAAAGAAGTCAAAGGCTTCGCGATTTTGGAGAAATTCTCAATGAACCTCCGATAATATCCAGCTAAGCCCAAGAATGACCTGACTTCCTTTACTGTCTGCGGTGTCTCCCACTCTAGCACATCTTTCACCTTGCTCGGATCAACAACAATGCCTCCCTGAGAGATAACATGACCGAGGAATGGAACCTCGTCAATCCAGAACTCGCACTTGCTAAACTTGGCATACAACTGATGCTCTCTCAATCTCTGCAACACGAGTCTCAGATGCTCCTCATGCTCTTCTTCTATCTTGGAGAAGATCAGAATATCATCAATGAAGATCACCACGAAGACATCCAGATAGTCCATGAAAACCATGTTCATCAGATGCATGAAGAAAGCCGGGGCATTAGTCAAGCTGAAGGACATGACCGTATACTCATAAAGCCCGTACTTGCAGGTGAATGCCGTCTTCGGAATATCCCCAGGACGGATCCTCAGCTGAAAATAACCCGAACGAAGATCAATCTTCGAGAATATACGAGCACCTCGAAGCAGATCGAAGAGATCCTCAATACGGGGCAGTGGATGCTTGTTCTTGATAGTGACTGCATTCAGCTCCCGATAATCAACACACATTCTCTTCGAGCCATCCTTCTTATCTACCAGCAATAATGGAAAAGCCCAAGGAGAGAAGCTGCGACGGATATAGCCCTTGGCTAGCAACTCATCAATAGTCTTCTTAACTTCTTCATGCTCTATAGGTGCCATACGGTAGGGCCGCTTTGCAATAGGAGCTGTGCCAGGCAAGAGATCAATACAAAACTCAATGGCGCGTTCAGGCGGCATACCTGGTAGATCATCCGGAAAGACATCCGGGAATTCAGACACCACGCGAATACCATCCGTGGGTCTAGCCTCCATCTGATGAAGAAATCCAGAAGGCTCTACTGCACTGATAACAACCTCTTGGCCATGGAAGCTGATAGCAAGACTGTCCTCTGAGCACAATCTATCCAGACTCCCCATTTGGCCAGAGTCTCCATTCCCAGAATGACATTAATGCCCTTGGTGTCTAGCACCATCAGATCAGTACAGAACTCTACTCCCCTCAAGGAAACACTGACTCTCGGGCAGTAAGTGTAAGACCTCAACTGTCCTCCCGGTGAAGATACTAACAGGCACCTCTTTAATGTGCTAGTATGAATACCATGATGCTCGACAAAAGACTGAGTAATGAAGGAATGCGTAGCACCAGCATCGAAAAGCACTGTAGCTGGATATGAATTAACCATGAACGTACCAATAACCACGTTGGAAGCCTCGGCCGCTGACTCGGCCGTCACGTGGTACACTCTGCCCTGAAGTGGCGCCCTGGGCTGAGCTGGGCGCCCCTGCTGTCCCGCCTGCGCCTTCCGGGGGCAAGTGTTGGCGTAGTGCCCCGGCTGGCCGCAGTGAAAGCAGGTGCGAGGGGGTCCCTGAGCCTGCTGTCCGGTAGGAGCTGCCGGACGTGGAGTCTGCGGTGCCGGTGGAGCAGCATGAGCCGGAGGTGCCGGTAACCTCTGGCCCTGCCCTGCCTGCTACTGTCGAGGCAGGTACTGCTGCGGGGGCCTCTGCTGGTACTGCTGAGGAGGCCGGTACTGAGGCTGCTGGTACTGCTGAGGCTGCTGGAGGCGAGGACGAGTGTTGCTGCCGGAAGCAACAGGGACAATCTTCCTCTTCTTGTCCTCCATCTCCAGGTGCTTGCGCTCAGTGTTGAGCGCGCTGTCAACTAGATGGTTGAAGTCGTCGAAGCGGAGGTTGAGCAGCGCGTACTGGAGGTAGTCCTCAAGGCCCTCCATGAAGTGCTCCTGCTTCTTGCGGTCATCCGCAACATCGGCAGGGGCGGAGTGAGCGAGCTGTAGAAAGCGATCACGATACTCCGTGACCGACATAGTCCCCTGATGTGACAAAGACAGATAGATATCGAAAGATTAACTCAAGATTCATAAGGATAGAACAAGGGGCATTAGCTCAAGAGAAACCGCTGAATGATTATATTTAAGATTACCTACTTCAGTGCAAGGAACTCCTTCTGCTTCATCTTCATAACGCCCGCGGGGACGTTGTGGCTGCGGAAACGCTCCCTGAACTGGAGCCAAGTGAGAGACTCGCGGTCATGAACTGGGTGGGACTCCCACCAGTCCAAAGCTGCCCCTCGCAGCTATCCTGCTGCGTACAGAACTCTCTCCCGATCATCGCACTGGGCGATGTCCAGCTGACGCTCCACTGCACGGAGCCAGTCGTCAGCCTGAAGAGGGTCGGACGTGTGAGAAAACGTCGGCGGGTGACCCCTCAGGAACTCAGCACGCCTGTCGCGAGGCTGCGGCGGTGGAGGAGGCGGGGGCTGAGTGTGAGCCTGCTGAAGTGCCTGAACAGTGTTGTTCAGGGTAGCCATCATCTGCATCTGGAGCTGGAAGTACTGCTCCGGAGTCAAAGGCGGAGGCATCGGGATCCCGGTCCCCTGGGTGTTCTGACCCTGGTTGTTCTGCCCCTGCTGGTTAGAACCACGCCTGGTGTTCACCATCTGATTTTGGACAAAAGATTTTCACGAGTAAGGATATTGCAGGAATAAATTCAGATGGATATGATAACTCTTTGCGGAAAAAGACTCAGCCATGATAAAGTAGACAGGATAGAGTGGACTGTTTTACCCCCAACGATCTAATCCATTTTATTAATTAGTTAACTTTAACATGAGAGTAATTTTCTTTAAACAAATTTAAACTACTAAGCTATGCAATCATTCAAAAATCCAAATCAAACATGTAGCATAATAACAAGCAGACAATTTTTTCACAACCTAGCCGAGTTTAACATACGACTCGACTAACACAACGCGTCGCGGATCGTGCTATCGTATTATTATAAAGGGTCACCTAGCTGATACTCATGGTGGTCAGATGACTGATTCAGGCCAAAATCTATGAAAACTATTCTTTAGAGAGAGAGATCAAGGCAAGACGGGTAAAAGTCATAGAATTCAAGGGGTATAATAGTAAAATAGTTTCAGCAGGCGAGGATTGGAGAGAAGAAGTCCTACAACTCGACCAGTTCTATCTAGGCTTCGTCCTACAGTCGATATGGCTTTGATACCACTCTGTAACACCCGGTTTATAATAGAACATAAACCGAGCAATCATATACGTGCCAGGATCAAGTCACACGTATATACAATAGAATGAACAGTATATCATAGCACATATCACGTAAAAAGACATAATAAAGTGAATACGAATGTTATTTATTACATTAATGACAAAATGTCTGATACAGCGGAAGCGAAGTACAAAATACGATAAAAACTCTCTGAAGCTGAGCAGGGCGCCACAGGGACGTCGACTGGGAGACGAACACCTAGAAGTCCTCGTAGTCCTGGTAGCGCTGAGCGAACTCCCTCGTGTCGGCCAGAACTGAGCAGCAGTAGCGTAGCCAAGAGGAAAAAGTAGAGAAGAGGCAAGAGTGAGTACACAACTTGTACTCAACAAGTATAACACAAACTATGAGGCTCTAAGGTTGGCTGACTCGACTGCATTAGCTTTTAAGTCTTGGCAAAATTTTATTAAAGCTATTTACTATGAGTTGATGAATTACCATTAACCCAGTTACATAGTAATTAATCAGAATTAATTATGTCACTACTGAGAACCAAACCAAAACCCACACCAAGGTAACCCCGAGAGGCACCTCCCTCGTCGGAAGGAGACAACCCCACTAATCAAAAGGAGGATCTGGGCCGCTCATAACCGTGAGCACGGCTAGTATACCAGTTTTACACTCTGCAGAGGTTGCACATCTTTACCCATAAGTCGTGAGTTACGCCAGGGGTTCATCACACTTCCTTAGGTGAGATGACTAGCGACTCACTACGAGGCCGTTACAAAGAATCTCGTTGGTAAGGCGTAACCGCGAGAGTTAGGTCAGCGACGATAGGGCCCACCTCACGGGGGTACAAGCACAGGTACGCAAACCAAGCACAGACCAGCCGGAGGAGCAGGGACCATTGAAGCTTACTACTCTTGCCCCGCAGGTAAGTTACTCCAAACCAAAAAGACCTAATTAGTAAGCCAAGTCTATCCCATTCTAGCCTTGTGGTAGCGCTGTTGTCCCAGGTTGTCGCTCTATGAACCGGTCCTTATGGAGAGTGGCCAACCAAGCACTAAGCACCATGCTGGCCCCCTAAACCATGTTTCTACAAAAACCATCTTTTAACGAGACGTGAGCCACTCATCCACACAGAGGGCCACTCTCAGAATTAAGTTCAAGTAAACCATTAATCAAATTAATTAAAAAAAAGACCAGAGTGTGTTATAGCGCAGCAACCTAGCACAACTAACCAAAATGCAACCCAAGGATATATATAAAGGATATAAAGTGGCTAGGAAATCCTTATAGGCATACAGTATTAAAATGCAGTATGAAAGGGTATTTAAAAGTGATAGGTTGTTCATGTTATACTTGCCTTCCTCGTACTGCTCCTGCTGCTGCTCAAAGTGCTCGGAAGACGGCTGCTCCGGGTACTGGTACTGGGGCTCCTCTAGTAACTCAGCGTCTACTCACAAACACATGGCCAAAACAATGCACAATAATAAGCACACAAGCAAACACTAATAAAAGCTAAGAAACAGTACATCAATACATAGAAACAACACACTAAACTAGTCTAAAACTATTCTACATGTTACAACAATTGCGTGGACATAAAGAACGCCTAAAACGGAGCTAAAACGCAAAATCTAGGCTAAAAACAAGTTTCAGGGACCTATTTGTAAGAAAACTGGAGTTCCAGGGGGTTTCTGGGCAAAACCGAGGACTAAAATGTAAATAAGGGTTAGTTCTGGGGTCTAACTCGCGAAATTACCAAGCTAGGGCGGCGGGTTCTATATTTAGAAAGCTCAGGGGGCTGGGCGTTAAATTTTGGACTAAAAAGGAAATATTTTTGAACAGATTGGGAGTGCGGGTTGAATTCCAAAAAGTGCAGGGGCTCTTTAGCAATTAAACTAGGCCGAACCGGTATCCTCAGATATCGGCCGCTAGATCGCGATCTGGCGGTTCAGATTTGTTTGGATCCGAATCTAATCCTGCTCGTCAAACTGAGATCGCACGGGTGGAATCCATCCGTGCGCGGGGCGGCGGCGCTCGCCCGCCGGAGCAGAGCTCCCGCGGTGGCGCGGCCCATGAGCTCGCCGGAGTTCGCCAATCCGGTGCTCCAGGGCTCGGTTTGGGCCGGGGTTGGGTCAAGGAGCAACAGCGTGGTACGTGTAATCCACCTGTGCACTCAGGTCGGGGGATCCGGGCACGGGTCGGGCTCGCCGCGGCGAGGGGCGGCTCGGGGTCGCCGGCGAACTGCGTTAACGCAGTTCCGGCCTCGATTCGGTTCGGGTTCAGCTGCTGGGGCTTCTACATGGTAAGGCCAAACTACAGAGGGTTTAGCTCGGGTCTACGGCACAGCAGGGCAAGAGCTCGCCATGGCGCGGCGGCTCTGCGGCCTCCGGCAGGGTCGCTCGCGCGGAACAGGGGAAGGCGACGACCTAGGCTCGCCATTACCTAGTGCACGGGTAAGACAGGGCCACGGCAAAGCTCACCAGGGCCTCGGGGTGGACGGTGGTGCAGCGCAGCGGCGGAATTCCGGCGGCGCAGGCGCAGCTCGACGGAGCTTGTGCCCAGAATTCCTCGTTCGCGAAGGGTCAAAGGCATGGAAGAAGGGGTCGAAGGCGCTCCTGACTCCGAGGCGGAGCCACGGCGGCGACTTGCAGTGGCGGGATGGTGGTGGAACCGCGGGACCATGGCGGCGCTGGTCCCCTGCTCCAACTCCGGGAACGCGGCGGTGCTGTGCTAGGGTTGTGGGGCGGCGGATGTGAGAGTTAGGGTTCCAGGGGTTGCGGGCTCTATTTATAGGGCGGCGGACCTAGGCGTGCGTGCTAGGGACGCGGGCGCATCGCGGAGATCACGGCGAGATCGCGAAGGTCGTTGCTGCACGGGCGTCGCGGCGGGGACGACGGAGCCGACAGGTGGGCCAACGTAGTCAGTGAGGGGGAGGGGGCGACGCGCGCGGCTGGGCTAAGCGCGGCGTGGGCCTGCGCGTGGAACGGCTGAAGCAGGGAAGAGGGAGTGGGCCGGTGCAGCGCTTGCTGGGCCATCGTGGAGGGAGGCGGGGTGGAGCTGGGCCGAGCGCTGAACTGCCTGGGCTGGCTGGGTAGAGGGGGAAGTGGGCCGGCCGGGTGAGAAGGAAAAAAAGGGGTGAGCGGGCTGGGCTGATCGGGAGCTGGGCCGCGGGGTTGGATGCTGGTTTCGGGTTTCCTATCTCTTTTCTATTTCCCTTGCTTTTCTATTTCTTTTCCTTTCCTATTTCAACTCAAATCTATTTGAATTCAAAAGAAATTTTGAATTCAAACTCCTATGCATTCAAACAAATAAAACTTATGCACCAGCATGAATGCACAAACAAGTTAAACCTAAAATAAATTTTAATTACTTATAGAACAAAATTGAATTAAATGCCCTACTAAACACAATAAACCTTAGAAATTTAAATAAATCCAATTAAATTTATTATTAATTGCTGAAATTTAAATTAGGGTGTTACCCCGCTCATCCTTGGGCGGCCATTCCTGAGCACTACTGGAGCACACATCGATGTGGGAGTTGGAGAAATCCACTTCAACATCAATGGGAAAGAAGAAAAATTCCCATTCCGGCCCAAGAAGGAACAATGCTCAATGATCAATATCAAATCTGGGCCAAGCACACAAGAAAAAGACGAAGCAACGTCTCCTAATCAAGAACCTACGACCACACAATCCACAAAGACAACCAAGAAGATGTGGCGTAAGGTCGCAAGTTCGACCTCGTCCAATTCTCCAGCACAAGCCAAACAGTGGTAACCAAGCAGGAGAAAGGTCCCGCTCGTCAGACTCAAAACGACGAGCCCTTGCTGAAGGTAAATCGGTACGTTTGTCATATTTACTTTTCACCATTTTGTTTTCTTGATTTTTTTTATTTTTCCCACTGCATATTTGAATTTTCAAAACACTCATGCATGCTAGAAACTCTTCTAACACTTTTTTTGTTTTTTTCAAAAATCCAAAAAAAAAATTCGAGCATTAAAATCCTTTTGAAAATAAATTTGAACATTTTTTCGAAGCAAAGTTTGGCCAACACCTGCCACCTTTTTCCAACGGCAAGTGGCCATTGTGTTCAGCTCCTAGCCATTGTGCCCGGCCATTCTCTCATTAAATAGACGCCGAGAGGTGGGTGTTGAGCTCTCACACTCAACTCTCACTCACTCACTCCCTCTCAAACTCTCTCAAACTTTGCTCTCGGGTTTTCATTAGATTTTTGCTCAAAATTTGATTTCAAGAAACCTCTTTCTCTCATTTCTTTACTGCAAGAAAGAAGGAGCAACTCACGGGTAAGAACGTTCATTTCAGTTTCACTAACGTAACCCATTTTGAGTTGCACGTGTTTTGTTTTGCTCCATCATGAAAGGCTTAGGGTGGAAGGTCTCTAGCGCATTCAAGAAGATGACGGGTGGAAGTTCATCCCATTCTCGGGGTGGCTCAAGCTCGTACACACCCGAACCTACGCCTACACCAAGCACGATGGACAACGAGGAAGAAGAACAATACGAAGAGATGCAAACCGAGGTCATAGATATCGACACAGAAGATGCTCCCTACCTCGACTTGCGAGATGATCGTGAACGTCAAAGCTACGCCATCCTCAAGAACTGAAGCTTCGTCCACACCCGAGTATTTGATCTGAATCTCCTCATCAAAACAGGTATGTACGAAGACTTCTCTAATGTTTGGCATGTAATTGGATTGGATTACTTCGTTCCCGTTGAGGAGTATGGTTCTCGACTCCTCACCATCCAATTTCTTTGCACTCTTCAAGAGGTGGAAAACGGGGTTTATTTTTGACTTTTCGGGAAAGAGTATTTGCTTTCTTGAAAAACTTTTGCCAGCCACCTCGATTTCAACAAACGCTGGCCGATTTCTCTTGAGCAAGCTTGCCGCGGTTTTAATCGTCATGAATTTTGAGGCCATATTTCGGGTCAAGTTGTCCATGGCAAGTTTGCACCTCGGTGCAACGATATTCATAATCCAACTCTTCAATTGATGCACAAGTGGTTAACTATCACTCTCTTTCCAAGAGATGATGTCCGACCCGTGCATAACGATGAGTTGCTCATTCTGTATGCCATGGTCAACAAGATCAAAATCTCCCCCGCGCAAGCTTTGGTTAAGCAATGGCTTTCGAATTTCAAGATGATGGGTCCTATTGAGTGCACTTCTTTGATTACTCGTATTGCTACACATATCGGTGCCTTAGAGGGGAATTTTATTCCCTTCATTGAGGGTGACCGTTCGTATATCGACGAGGCTTATTTGATCCAAGGTCACATACTCAAGAAAGGCCTGGACGACTCTTTGATTTTCTTCAACTTGGGCTTTACAAATGTGATTCCGCTGCCCAATGCGGAGTTCCATTTGTATAATTGCCATTCGCTAACCATCCCTCTCGTTCCACAAGAAGGAGCTCGTAGGCATAGATCGTCTGGTTTGCCTGGCAGGATGACAAGGAGCAGGACCAGAAGGGAAGCAGAACCGACACTACTGCCTCAGCAGCCACAGCACTGTAGGGTCGAGATGGCGGACTAGAGGGGGGTGAATAGTCCTTTCTAAAACTAATTGTGCCGGCTAACCGAAACTTATGCGAAATTGAAACTATTAGATTAGCCAAGACTTCACCCCTCTAACTATGACTCTAAGGCACCTCCAAAAAGATCCTACACAAAGCAAATGGAGTGCCAAGCTAGTAAGAGCTCTCCTAACAATTCTAATGCCAAGTCACACAAGCCTAAGCACTAGTACTTCACAAACCGGGGGAGCTCCTACACAATTCTAATGAGCAAAAGCACAAAACCAAACCTAAGCTCACTAGATGCTCAAGGACAAGGATACACAATCCAAATCCAAGAGCTCAACTTGCTTAGCTACACAATCTAAGCACGAGCAACTAATTAAGCTACACAAGCTAACTAGTTACACTAGGATCTCTACTTCTAGCTACACAAGCAAGAAGATGATTAGCAAGCTACACAAACTAACTAATCACTAGAGAGCAACTACACAAGCATAAGATATAGATGAATGTAAATACAAGGCTTATGATTTGGAGAATGCAAACCACCGAGAAGAGTAGACAAGATTGACACGGTGATTTTTATCCCGAGGTTCACTTGGTTGCCACCAAGCTAATCCCCGTTGAGACAAGCTCCAAGGTTGCTGCCGATCCTCTTGCTAGTGGTGACTCTCAAGTCACACTCTCCCACGTGGAGTGCTCACACCGAGCTCTAGCACATGATCCAGCCGGACCACTTGTTGCTCTTCACGTCTTGCTCAACTAGAGTTGCTCTTCGCGACTCCCGCGGGGTGAGCACAATACCCCTCACAATCTCTTCTCCGGAGCACCGCACAATCTTCTTGCGGGCTTCAATGGAGCCTCTTGCCACCAAGCCATCTAGGAGGTGGCAACCTCCAAGAGTTACAAGCACACCGGCTTGCAACACAATCACCTAGTGCCACTCGATGCAATCTCTCAAAGCAATCGCACTAGAAACGCTCTCTCACTCGATCGGATGATTACTATCAAGTTAGAGTGAGTAGAGGGCTCTCAAGCACTCTCACACATGGACACCAAGTCCCCAAGGTGCTCAGCAACCTCAAATGGCTGGCCACACCCTCTATTTATAGAGGGAGGCCCCAAACTAGCCGTTACACTCAGATCCCGTGAAAACAGAGTTTTCCCGGACTGTCCGCCTCACAGAGACCGGACCGTCCGCCATTCAAAACCAACGGCTAGAACTGCAATGATTATGTGTCAGAGTCGACCGTTAGAGCCCCGGGCGGACTGTCCGCACCCCTGGGGCGGACCGTCCGCGGTTCAAAACTTCGAACCAACCAATTTGTAAACGTCTCTGACTAAATCTGGAAGTGACCGACGGACTGTCCGCACCCCAGGGGCGGACCGTCCGCTGTTCAAAAAGTGAGCACACAAAGAAACCTCAGTGTTTCTGTCCCAGAATTTTCAGTAGGAGGCGGATCGTCCGCCCCCAAGGGCCGGACCGTCCGCAATATAATTTGGACACCCAAGACAGAACTACCAAGTTTCTGCGCCCGTTTCAGCTTTTAAAGGCGGACCGTCCGCCCCCATGGACCGGACGGTCCGCAGTTCATTTTGGACCACCAACAGAGCCAAAAACGGTTCTATTCGAGCTCATCCGAGATAACGGCACACCGTCCGCCCCCCAGGAGCGTACCGTCCGCAGGTCTATTTCCAGCAGAAATGTACCTCGGTAAAACGGCCATAACTCTTAGCTCCAATGTCCAAATTTGGTGATCTTGGACTCTATGGAAAGATTATTCAGAGGGCTACACAACCCAACTGAATATTTGATCCAAAACACAATGGATAAAAGCAGTATTATACTCCAAGAGCCAACCTAATCTCTGAAGAACACCGAAAAGCCTTTCTTGCTTCCCAAAGTCGATAAACACCAACTCCAACTCTTTCTTCTTTGCAAATGTGCCAACACCACCACGTGAACAACACCAAGTGCATGTGTGTTAGCATTTCACAATCATTTTCAAAGAACTTTCACTTGATCTCACCACGCCACTCGATCCTAGCAACATCGCAATGTTAGATCACTCAAGTGGCACTAGATGACCGATATGCAAACAAGTTTGCCCCTCTTGATAGTACGGCCATCTATCCTAAATCCGGTCATGCACTTCTCTACACAACTTTTGACCGGTGAAATGAAATGCCCTACAAGTCATACCTTTGCCTTGCGCATTCCATTTCATCTTCCCAAATGTTGATGCCACACAAGCACCAAACTCCATCAAGCCTTTTGATCATCATCATGAGTCAACAATTGGCTTGATCTTCCTTGAATGATATGATCCACTCCATATCATCACATGACCTCTTTGGTCCATCAATCTTGATCTTGCTCGCTCTTCACCGTTGCCTCGGTCCATCGGCGCCAAATCTTGCCCAAGCTTCACCGCCTCGCGGTCCCTCGCTTCAAAGACTTGACTTGCCCTTCTCCATTGCAACCGGTCCATCAAGCCAAGCCTTGTCTTGATCTTCTCCACTTTGGTCACATAACTCCATGTCATGTCTCATATGCAATGAGCTCCTCGATCACACTATATGAGCATAGCATCAACCCTTAGCCATTTCTCCTCCATGGCACATGTTGCTCATACTAGTGTCTTTGTGTGGACTAATCTACTGTGTATCTCAACATAAACACTTATTAGTCCACCTAAGTTGTCACTCGATTACCAAAACCAAACAAGGGCCTTTCAAGCACTCACATCAACATGAGGCTAGTGGTTCGTCATGGCATATTGCCAGCACTGAGGAGTGGGCACGGCAGGCACTAGGCCGCCGGTCCACCAGTTCCAGCTCCAGTGGAGCTCCGAACCTCATCAGACGGATGGCCTTGTCCCGAGGTTTTTGGTGCCATCACCCAGTAGCTAGGGGAGCTGCTGGTGCAGAGCGACAACAAACAAGAGACGCTGCACCAACACATCGATACATCCCAAGCATGGCAGCATCACACTGGCGAGAGACTCCATGACATGGAGCAGTTGCAGTTGCAGCGATAGGAGGAGTGGAGGGCGTACTGCCGCTGGACGGGTTTCAACCCCGATCAGCCGTAGTGAGCCTGAAGCTAGCTTGGGGGAGGACCCCCACGTGAGGTAACTTATATCATTTATCTTTACCGCTTTCATAACCTTGCATAAAACCCATAAAATTTTGCAAAATCAGAAAATCCATAAAAATTTGCATAACTAAAAACAAATAAAAATTTGCAAAACTTAGAAAACACCAAAAATATTCCTTTAATATGTGTAGTAAGCATGGTGTGAGTTTTCCTTGTTGAGATGATGAATAGTTGCTCTGTTAATTTCCTTCATATGATTAGTTACAACTTTATGCTTTTCCTAGTTTTGGGTTTGTTGGCTTAAAAGTTCAAACCTTAAACTTGAAACTTGTGGGTAGCGAAAAGCATAATCCAAATCTAAGTTGTTGTGAGCTATGATATGGTTAAATAGAGTCGCTATGATCTTCTCTTACGTGATGCTTGATATTCGGAGTATTTAAATTTGAAAACACAAAAATATAATAAAGTTCCTCGATGATATGAAATTCCTATCCAAAGCCATATGTTGTTTATATTGCAAAACCTTCCACATATGCAGCTTGCTATCTCATTGAGTTTTGTCAATTGTTGTGACCCTTAGTGAGATTCATTTCATACTCCCATGATCAAGATCACGTGCATGTTTCCACCACATGCTATACTTCTACACTAGAAGTAAGCAAATATCCATCCATCCACAAAATAAAACTCCAAGTTCATGTATGGCACCTCTCTCTCAAAAATATATCAAGTATATGGGGCTATGCAAAAAGAAAATAAAAGATGCATACCCAAAGAAGGTATGCCACATGCTTCGGCATGTCAAAAAAAGAGAGAAAGAAAAGATGTATACCCAAAGAAGGTATGCCACATGCTTAGGCATGTCAAAAAAAAAAGAGAGAAAAGAAAGGATAGTCCCATATCCAAAAAGAAAGAAAAAGAGAGATGGTGCATCCAAAGGAGTTCATACACCATCCACCAAAAATATCCACACACTTGCACATCTTGATCAAGGTTTATGACTTGTTTCTCCTTTGGATCCGACCTTTGACTTAGCAAAATATGAGAAGCAGGTATGCCTTCAAATCCTCCATACCTACAGCTCCACAAAATTAGCCATTAGAGATAGGTTGAAGAAGAAAGGCACAATAAAAAGCCTTGGTGAGGAATCATACACATTGAGCGATCCGAGAGATCATCCGAGGAACTTTATAAATTTCTTTTGAAAAAACTTTACAAAACCTCCGGATTGATAGTTGAACTAAAGAGAAAGAAATATGAGCGCTTTATGATACCATTCTGACTCTCAACCGCTAAAGATGAGGTGAAGCTATAAGCTCCACAAGAGTAAGGTAAGAGGTAATAACAAAGGCCAACTTATTCAAAATCAAGGTAAGAAACATTTTGTTGTGCCTAAGTATAAGTTAAAAATTTAACATCATAGCAACTCCTGATCAACAACAAGCACCTCATTTTGCTCGGGACGAGCAAAAGGCTAGCTTGGGGGTGTGTTGACGGTCGTTAAGTGCGAAATATGACCGTCAACTATTCTCATAAAAGAAGGAAAACCATACCTCTTACTCGCATATTTGTATCACTAACCCAGCTCCACAGTTGTTTTCGAAGATTTATGTTTTCAGGAGCACAAGTCCGGAATAAGAAGAAAACATGAAGAATACATAGACAAAGTTGCAGAAGACCGCGTCCTGCGTAACACAAGCAAAAGTGGCCCACAAACCAGACCAAACCGACCAACGAAGCCCCGGCACCGACGTACCAACACCAGGGCCCACCAGGCAGTGTACCAGAGAAGGACGGTGGCCAGAGGCAGCAAGGTGGGGCCGGCCGAACCATGGGTTTGGCCGAACCACCCTAAAGGCCGTCCAAGTGCATTTTGGCGGGAAGGCGGTTCTGATCCTCCTAATGGCGGTTTGGCATATTTCCATGTATGAAGATAGCGGGAACCGACCTCCACAAGCTATATATGGGGCCTCTCATACGACTCTCCGCACACACACACACACACCACTTGAAGGCCTCTCTCTCACACTCTCTTGTGACTTGTACTCCTTAGGGTAGTGGAGCTAGGCTAGTACTTCATCTTCTTTAGCGAATCCAGTCGTCCTCGGGGTCAGCGAGCAATCCTCAACCTCTGGTATGGTTTTGTATTCCAACTTTCGTTATGCTATTCATATTGAGTTCGTTCTTGGCTATCTTGCTATGTTCTTAGCATGCTTAGCCTTGATCTGTGCTTTATCAAGTTATACTAGTTGGTTGCTTAGACCAGATGATCTGGTAAGGATATCGGTTCGTTGTGCTTTCGGGCTTACCTTAACATCTTACCTGTCCATCCGAAGGGTGGGGGACCCGGGGGTGCTAAGGTAGTGACCTCATATGCGGGCATGGTGCCCGGGTATGCGGGATCCCTCGGATATGTTGGTGCTCCACGGTTTGACTGGGGTAGACCGCAGGTGGTGACAGCCCTGTCAGTCTGCCGGGAAGCTGCTTCTCGGTTAGCGTACTCCCCGATGTTCGGGTATCGTGTAGGAGTTTATGCAAAGATGAAACAGGACTGGATGTTCTCCAGTGCGGGTCATTCTCCCGGATGTCCCTAATTTCCCGGCACCTACAGTTCTAAGCATGTGGCTAACCTAACTTATCTGCTGACATGACTAGTATACTAGGATCTGTGCCTATGCTCCCACTAACATTAGGTGTGCTTGTTTATTCTTTATTTATGAGAGTTGGCTATTCTGTGTGTGTCACATTACCCCTGATTATCCTTTATTTATCACTTACCCCTATATAATCAGCAGTCTGCATCTTATTTCATAAAGTCATGGTTATGTATAATCAGGAGTAAATGAATTTTTCGACTAACCTACTTTTGGAATCTGGCTTTGTGATTACAACCAAAGTTGTAGCTCATGAAATTATATATCTCCTGTAGAAGTTTCAAGTTTATATCATGTACAGAACTCCAGTTATGAGCGTTTTCGTATCACTGGTTTTGCTGCACAACATGATTAAAGCAATTTCCATTACTTCCATATCATTTTGAGTTGTAAATTCCATTTGAAATGATGATAATGTTGAGCCTAATGCAAAAGTACTCACATTTCAGATGGTTGGATCAACTCGAGGCACCCCTAGTGGTTTTGGAGCCGGGGGGAATGGCGATCCACCCCCACCTCCTCCACCAGTGGGTATCGCTGAGGTTCTTGCCGCCCAGACGGAAATTTTGCGGCAGTTGATTCAAGCTCAGCAACAACCGCGGGGTGGGCATCATGCTCATCACGCACAAGAAGCGAGCTACCAAGATTTCCTCAGTACTCAGCCTCCGCTGTTCAATAAAGCGGATGAGCCTCTGGACGCGGACGCTTGGATTCGCACAATCGAGTCCAAGTTTTCTCTACTGACTACTCCTTGTTCCGAAGCGAATAAGACTCGCTACGCCGCGTAGCAGCTTCGCAGATCAGCTCGTATGTGGTGGGATCATTACCACGGGATGCTACCGGCTGATCATGTGGTGAATTGGAATGAGTTCAAATTGGCTTTTCGAGATCATCATATTCCAGCTGGACTTCTTGACCGTAAGCTCAACGAGTTCTTGGCTTTAACTCAGGGCACTCGTACCGTGGTGCAGTATGCCCAAGTATTCCATCAATTGTGTCAGTATGCTGGACATCACACGGATACCGACGCTAAGAAGCGTGAACGCTTCCGTCGAGGCCTTAGCACTAAGTTACAAGAAAGGCTAAATCTTGTCCGAGCGGACTCTTTTAATGAATTGGTGAATATGGCTATCTCTCAGGAGGATCTTATTTCTGCACACCACGCCGAAAAGAAGCGCAAGACACCTGCTGGACCCTTGAGTGCTTCTGCACCGAGGTATCGTATTGTGCAGAATAACCCACCCGCACCCTCTCAGAAGGCCCCTCAGCCAGGGCGTTGGATTATTCGGCCTCCTCAACAGCAGCAGCAGACTCGATTCGAGCTTCCTCAACAAGCTCGATTTGCACCTCAGTAGCAGCAGAACGGCCCTAGGCCGAATACTCAGCCAGCTGCTCGCCCTGATAATAATAACCGCTATTTCAGATGGGAGTCCGGATCACTTTGCCAAGATGTGCCCCCAGGCGGGACAACCTCAAGGGCAGGCTTCTCGCAGAAATGATCAGAACAAGGGCAAGAGGCAAACCATTCAAGTCAGGCAGGGCCGACTTAACTTCACCAACCTTGCTGACCTTCCTGTGGGAGCACCAATCATGTCGGGTACATTCTCTATAAACCAACACCCCACCGTTATCTTATTCGATTCTAGTGCATCTCATAGCTTCATTAGTTCTAAATTTGGAGCAAGGGTTGGGTTAGATTTCTGTCACACGAAAGGGTCATTAATGATATCTACTCTGGGTGGTAAAGTCGCATCAAACCAAATCGTTCATAATGCGCCACTTAGTATGGGTAGTAAAACTATTCCTACCACTTTAATCTTGTTGCCACTAGAAGGTATGGACATTATTCTGGGAATGGATTGGATGAAAAGACATGGGGTAATGTTAGATATATCTTCCCGAGCTGTTGAAATAAATTCTCCAACTCATGGTCATTCAGTTCTATATTTACCTCATCACCAATGCCACAACTCTTGTGCCTATGCCATGAAAGATATTCGTCTCGAAGATATTCCGGTAGTCCGTGAATATGCAGATGTGTTTCCGGACGATTTACCTGGTATGCCGCCAGACCGGGATATCGAATTTATCATTGAACTTCAGCCTGGTACAGCCCCTATTTCAAAAAGGCCGTATCGAATGCCGCCTAAAGAATTAGCCGAATTAAAAATCCAGCTGCAAGAACTTCTGGACAAGGGTTTTATTCGCCCAAGTGCTTCACCTTGGGGTTGCCCAGCATTATTCGTAAAGAAGAAGGATGACAATCTGAGGTTGTGTGTTGACTACCGGCCTCTCAATGCGGTGACCATCAAAAATAAATACCCACTTCAACGCATTGATGTACTGTTTGATCAGTTGGCTGGAGCAAAGATCTTCTCCAAGATTGATCTTCGTTCGGGGTATCATCAGATTAAAATCCGGCCTTGTGATATTCCGAAAACCGCCTTCTCAACCCGATATAGTCTCTATGAGTACTTGGTTATGTCTTTCGGTCTCACCAATGCGCCAGCTTATTTCATGTATCTTATGAACTCGGTATTCATGCCGGAACTTGACAAGTTTGTCGTGGTTTTTATCGACGACATTCTGATCTATTCCAAGAATGAGGCAGAACATGAGCAACATCTGCGCATCATTCTTCAACGTCTCAGAGATCATAAGCTGTATGCAAAATTCTCCAAGTGTGAATTCTGGCTAGACACAGTCAAATTTCTGGGTCACACTATTTCTAGTGATGGCATCTCAGTTGATCCCAGCAAAGTGCAAGAAGTGATGGACTGGAAACCTCCTACTTCAGTTCATCAGATTCGCAGTTTTCTCGGCTTAGCGAGGTATTACCGCAGATTTATTCCGGACTTCTCCAGAATTGCTAAACCCATGACAGAACTACTAAGGAAGGATGTCAAGTTTAAATGGGATGCAAAGTGTAATGAAGCATTCCATAAATTGAGAGCACATCTAACCACAACACCAGTCTTGGCTCAGCCTGACAACAATAAATCCTACGATGTATATTGTGATGCTTCAGGTACTGGTCTTGGTTGTGTTCTGATGAAAGACAATCGGGTTATAACATATGCTTCCCGAGCTCTTCGGCCACATGAGCTAAATTATCCCACTCATGATCTTGAACTAGCCGCCGTTATTCATGCTCTCAAGATTTGGAGACATTATCTTATGGGCACTCATTGCAATATCTATACCGACCATAAGAGTCTCAAATACATTTTCACTCAAAGTGAGCTGAATATGAGGCAACGAAGATGGCTGGAATTGATCAAAGATTATGACCTGGAAGTTCATTATCATCCGGGCAAGGCTAATGTAGTAGCCGATGCGCTCAGTCGTAAGGTTCACTGCAATTGCCTTTCAGTGGAGTCATATAACGACACATTGTGTGCTGAAATGCAAAAGCTGAAATTGGAAATCATTCCTCAGGGCTCTTTGAATCATATTTCAGTGGAACCGACACTTTATGACAAGGTCATCATGGCACAATTACATGACAAAAGTGTTGGTATCATCAAGCAGCAAGTAGCAGAAGGTGAACATAAATACAAGTGTTTCCGAGTGGACCATAAAGGAATTTTGTGGTTTGAGGATCGACTAATAGTTCCCAAGAATCATGAGCTGCGGAAACAAATCCTGGACGAAGCACATCTCTCTAAATTTTCTATTCATCCAGGTAGCACCAAGATGTACCAAGATCTAAAACAAAAATTTTGGTGGACTCGCATGAAGAGAGAGATTGCCAAATATGTCGCAGAGTGTGACACCTGTCAGAGAGTGAAAGCTAGTCACTTGAAGGTTGCTGGAACTCTCCAACCGCTGCCAATTCCGTCTTGGAAATGGGAAGATATCAGCATGGACTTCATAGTGGGCTTACCAAATACTTCTCAGCATCATGATTCCATTTTGGTCATTGTTGATAGGCTCACAAAGACCGCTCATTTTATTCCAGTGCATACTGAATATCGAGCCAAGAAATATGCTGAAATCTATATTGATCGGATTGTCTGTCTACACAGTATCCCCAAAACGATTATCTCGGATCGTGGTCCCCAGTTTGTGGCAAGGTTCTGGGAGCAACTCCAAGAGGCTCTCGGAACTAAATTAATTCGAAGCTCAGCTTACCATCCACAGACTGACGGACAGACCGAAAGGGTGAATCAAATTCTTGAGGATATGCTTCGAGCATGTGTCATCCATTATGACAAACACTGGGACAAATGTTTACCCTTGGCTGAGTTTTCTTATAACAATAGCTTTCAGGCCAGTCGGAAGATGGCACCATTCGTGGCCTTGTATGGTCGACGGTGTCGAACCCCTTTGAGTTGGTCCCAGACTGGAGAACGTCAAATATTTGGGCCCGAATTAGTGGTCGAGGCTGAAGAGAAAGTAAAAATAGTACAAGCAAATCTCCGAGCAGCCCAGTCTCGGCAAAAGAGTTATTTCGATAAAAGAATGGATCCTTTGAAGTTCATGGTTGGTAACCATGTTTATTTACGAGTGTCACCAACTCGAGGCGTTCAACGTTTCGGAGTCAAGGGTAAGCTAGTACCTCGCTATGTCGGGCCATATGAAATCATTGAAGAATGTGGACCCGTGGCTTATCGTTTGCGACTTCCTTCACGGCTCGCCACCGTCCATAATGTTTTCCACATATCCCAACTCAAGAAATGTGTTCGAGTTCCTACGGAAATCATTGATCAACAAGAAATTTTAGTGGAGCCCGATCTCTCATATACCGAATATCCACTCAGAATTTTGGATCAAAAAGAGAGAGGTACTCGTCGAAAGGTGGTAAAAATATATAAAATTCAGTGGTCTCATCACACTAAAGAAGAAGCCACCTGGGAGACGGAAGATTATCTTAATCGACATTATCCGGGTTTTCTTAGCTCCACCTCAGGTATATCATTTTCCCTACCTCAATTCAATCATCCAATCTCGGGACGAGATTCCTTTTAAGGGGGGTAGGCTGTGACACCTCAGGTGTCAGTACATTTAAATACAATCAATGTACCTTAGTTAAGCTAAAAATAAAAATTTGGGAAATTAATTTAAAGAAGAAAGGTCAAATAAAAGTCAAATTAAACAAAAGAAATTAAAGGAGAAAAGAAAAAGATTGAAAAGCTATTCAAATTTCAATTCAAAAAGGTGCACCAAATTTTTAGTTGGCTCATGAGAGGTGTTTCAATTGACATGTGCTCAATTGAACTTCAGCAAAAAGCAAGTCAAAAACTGAATAAAACCAAAGTCCTTTTGTGCAAACGTGCAAATGTACAAATAGTTCAAAATGTGAGTTTCAAATGAAAATTTGCATAACACGAAAGTTGTAGATCTTGAAACGTTATGCAAAATTGGTATTCAACACTTTTACATTTGAGCCCTCCAAATAGGAGATAATGTTTGTTTACCGAGAGGTCCCTGGATTTTCAGAAATCGCAGAAAAGCCCTTATCTCCATCCCTCTCTCTCCCCAGGCTGCTCTGTTTCGCGCCGCCCGCCGTACGCCGCCGGTGGACTTCGTCCACCGCGCGCCCGCGGCCAAATGGACCCGGGGAAAACTCCCAGCGCCACCTGGCCCGCCCCTTGGCACCCTCCCACGCTCACACGCGTCCCAGGCCCGCTCCCGAGCCGCCACGCCACCCCCGCCATGCGCTGCTCTACTGGCCGTTCCGCTCGCTCGCCGTCGTGCGCCCCGGACCCAAATCGACCGCCCCCAGTAGCACCTTGGCCTATAAGAACCCCCAAAGCTCCACCGTCGCGCGCCTTCTCCTCCTTCTTCCTCCTCCCGCCGCTCCGCCATGGCCGCCGAGATCCAGCTCGCGCGGACCGGCTATCCCAGCCCTACATTGCCCCCTCCAACCACCGCAGCAGCTTCTCCACCTTCCATTTGAGCTCCACGCGCGCGGAATCGAACCAAATCCTCCTCCCGACGCCGTTCCCCTTTTGCGCCACCGCCGGCGAGCTCGGGCTCACCGCGGACCGGCCAGCTCCGAGGGAGACCGAGCACGACAGCTACCCTAGAAGCATCCACAAGCTCATGCCGTGCTCGTGCGCACCCTGTTCCCCTACCCCCGAGCCCTCCTTCACCTCCAGCGCCGGCGAACCGAACAACCGCCCCGCCATTGACGCCGACGAGCTCGAATCCGTGCACCCAACCCTCGAACACCGACCAGGGTAGGTGTTCCTTGATCCCTTCTCTCCCACGCGCCTCCCCGTTGCAGCCCCGGTAAGCCCTGCCTAGCAGAACACCACCAGGCGAGCTGCGGCGGCGGAGAAGGCCGGCGAAGGACCCGGTTGTAAATTCTTTTTTTCGTTCAAGGGTGTTTCTGCAAGTATTCCAGTGTATACCAGTGAACTTCTAAAATGCGAAATAAATCATAGAAAAATCGGAAAAATGTAAACTCAACTGATCTAGAATCCTTGTAACAAAATCTACAAATTTTGTAACAGTCATATCTGCAGAAACTCAACTGATTTTAATCTGAGAAAAAGAATAAGAAAACCACCTTATGCTTGTTCATGAAGTTCTACTCAGCAAATGACCTTGTTTTTTGGATATGTTATCACTAATGGAATTTTAAGATCACAGTAAAAAGATGACACCCAACCAAAATAGTCATCATATTGGAACAATCAAGATTCTCTAATCTATTGCTAGCTTTCTTGATTTAATACTGGAAAATATGCACATGAACTTGCTCTAGAATTTTTTACTGCATACATGTATAACTGTAAGCATCTAGGCCCTCAAGGTATGTTTCGGTGATTAATGACAACCATTATTGTGACTAATGAGTTTGTGCAGCTTAATAGATCATTATCGCTCATTTGGTCATATGTCAAAAGAGGCCCCTCAATTTCGGTTATTCTAAAAGGCGATCTCGGTTTTCAACTTATATATGTCAAGGCTAAGGATCTTTCTAGTCCTAAGTGTCACAAGGTTGAGAAGGACACTTAGGTTAGTATAGGTTTTATAGTTTTGTAGTGATCGCACTATTAAGAGGGGTTAAGGCTTAGTAACTTGAGCATGGACATGGTCATTTGAAAATGGATGCACACTATGGTCACTCAGGTTTCTAGAAGTTCAAATAAGTGGTTCTCAAACTATATCTCAAGAATATTTGGATTTCATTCAAGACTCAAATCAGAAAAGACAAAATCAGAAAAAGTCTATACACCGGTTTAACCGACGCTCTCAATTTTCTATACGTCGGTTAAACGAAGTCAGCAGAGTCTGGACAAATTCAATACACTGGTTAAACCGACGTGTTTGAGTTTAACGTCGGTGCATTAGTCCAGAGTTGGTTTTTCCAGGGAAATTCAAGTTCTATTCACCGGATTAACCGACGCTGTTTGAATCAAGACGTCGGTGCAATTGACCAGTGAGATGGTTTTTCAGAGGAATTTAAAAGTTGTACTCACCGGTTAAACCGACGATAGGTTTGAGTTAACGTCGGTACAGTTGTCCAGAGACTTGGTTTTTCAGTGGATCAGTGGACAACTACACTCACCGGTTAAACCGATGTTACGTCGGTCAATCTGCCCAAGTTGTAACGGCTAGTTTTCAGAAGAGGCAGTTTACATTCACCGGTTAAACCGACGATGACAAATGGAGGGACGTCGGATTAACCGGCGCTACGCAGTTTTCTGGCAGCTTTTCTCCAACGGCTCTATTTGTGTGAGCTGCCTATATATACCCCTCCAATGGGTCATTTCGCCCACTCTTGACACCAGGCAACATCCATACACTCATACTATAGTCAAGAGCCACATTGAGCTTCATCATTCACATACTTGTGCATTCAATCAATCAAGAAGCAAGATTAAGGACTTGAGTAGAGAAAAGCTAGTGTGCATCCGTTCTTGGTGATCGGTTCTTGCTCAAGTGAAGGCCTTAGCTTGTTACTCTTGGTGATTGGCATCACCTAGGCGATCTTGGTGATCGGGGTGTTTCTCGCGGAGCTTGCCAAGGATTGTGGGAGCCCGGAGAAGAAGATTGTACGTGGCTTGATCTCCACCACGCCGGGATGGTGAACGGAGACTCTTAGTGAGCGCCCTCGTCTCGGTGACTTGGGAGGTGACAAGACTCTTTGAGAGTGTCACAACGTGGATTAGGGGTGTGTGCCAACACATCGATACCACGGGAAAAAATCCAGTCGTCTCTTGTCCACTCTCTTTATTCAAGCATTTTCTTTCTTGCAATTTACTCATGTGCTTGACTTAGAGATCATAACTTAGCTCTACCTTGCTAGGCTTTACTTTGTTTTTATCTCTCTTAGCTTGTGTAGGTAGCTTAGTTATCCGGTTGGTCAATTGGTTCCCTACTAGCTTTGCATAGGTTAAGGTTGCTTTACTTTGTTTTAGAAATTGAAAAAGGCCCAATTCACCCCCCCTCTTGGTCCATCGATCCTTACAATTGGTATCAGAGCCTCGTTGCTCATTTGGATCATTAGGCTTCACCGCCTAGAGCTATGGCCAAGATGGGTGGTTCGCCGCCTCACTTCGAGGGCAAGAACTTTGCTTATTGGAAAGTTCGCATGGCCGCATACCTTGATGCGATTGCCCCCGAAGTGTGGTTGGCTACTAAGACCGGGTTCACCGGAACTCCCACCACCGAACAATTAAAATGGAATGCCAAGGCTAGAAATGCAATTTTCGAAGCCATTAGTGAGGAAGTCTTTGCTAGAGTTAATGGCATGGACTTAGCAAGTGATATTTGGAAGGAACTCATTGAAATTCATGAAGGCTCCACTAAAGTTCGTGAGCAAAAATATCACTTGTTTAGAGCTAAGTATGATTCTTTTAAAATGCTAGCTCATGAAAATTGCAATGATATGTACTCTCGCTTGAATGTCATTGTCAAGGACATTAATGCACTTGAAATATCCAAAATTGACAGTGCCTCCATCAATCGCAAGATTCTCATGCTCCTCCCGAAGCCCAAGTATAACATCATCAATGCTATGCTTCAAAAGGAGAATCTTGACACAATGGAAGTAGGAGAACTTGTGGGCGAAATTCGTGCTCATGAGATGAGTATCCTTGGTATGTCCGAAGAGCCAACTTCAAGCAAATCAATTGCTCTAAAGACCAAGGCAAACAAAGCCCGCAAGCTCAAGATGATCAAGCAAGATTCAAGCTCAAGCAACGAAGAAGATGATCATCATGAAAGCTCATCCGATGTTGAAGATGATGGAGAGCTCGCTCTTATGATGAGAAAGTTCACCCGCTTGAATGACAAGATCAACAAGAAGGGGTTCAACTTTGACTCTAAAAAGGGAATGTTCCGGCCAATGGATGTCAAGAACAAAATTTGCTACAATTGTGGAGAAAAAGGTCACATCCGTCCAAATTGCCCCAAGCCGGACAAAAGAAACAAGGATCACAAGAGCAAGCATCGTCATGATTCAAGCGATGATGAAGAAGAAGAAAGGAAGAACAAAAACAAGAGACTTGGGAAGAAAAAGAGCCATGACAAGAAGACCAAGCTCTTCCCAAAGAAGAAAGGGCACACCAAGAGAAGCTTCTTGGTGGAAAAACAAGAGTGGGTGACGGATGTCTCATCAAGCGAAGATTCAAGTGATGAAGAAGACATAGTCACCATCGCCCTCACAAATGAAGAACCATCACTACCTCCACCTCCAATGTGCCTCATGGCCAAAGGTAACTCTAAGGTATGTGAGAGTGAAGATGATAGTGATGATGAGCTTGACCCTAATGAGTTTGCTAACCTCATTAATGAGTATACATCCGTCATCAAGAGGGAAAAGGGCAAAGTCAAGGTTCTTGAGAGCACTCGTGCCAAGTTAGAGCTTGCCCACTCTGATTTGCTTGGCAAGTACAATGACTTGCTCAAAAAGCACAATGAGTCACTTGTACTTGCTAAGCAAGTTGAAGAGAGCCACAAAAAGCTTAAACAAGAGCATAGGGAGTTGGCTCACAAGTATCAAGAACTTGAATTTGCCTATGAAGCAATTGACCCAAGTCTTGAAAACTTTGCTCATGAAACTATTGAGAAGGTCAATGCTTCTACTTCATGTGATGACCTACTCATTAATGCAAATGCTACTAATGCTTTGCCCGAGCTTGCACCTTCTAGGGAAAAGGAATTGATGGATCAAGTTGCAAGCCTCAAGAGTAGTGTGGAGAAGCTCTCAAGAGGAGAATACATCCACAAAGAGATTCTCTTCAACAATGCCCGTGACTATGGCAAGAGAGGTCTTGGTTCATTTCCGGAGCCAAACATAGCTACTACTCCTTCTCCGGAGATCAAGATTAGCTTCATCAAGGAAGTTGGATCATATTGCCAACATTGCCAAGTCACCGGGCACCACACTAGGGAGTGCACTTTACCATCACGTCCTCTTCCTAAATTACCCAAGAATTACTCTTCAATGTTTCAAAATAACCATTTTCTCTTGAGTAAAGTGAAGGGCAAGGTGAAGGCCAAATTCATTGGCAAACTCACTAAGGAGTCAAAGAAGAAGCTCCCCAAGCAACTTTGGGTCCCAAAAGCTCTTGTCACACATGTGCAAGGCCCAAAGCTTGTTTGGGTTCCTAAAACTCAAAAGTGAATTCTCATGTGTGTAGGTGAACTACAAAGCCGGTGGAAAACATTGGGTACTTGATAGCGGTTGCTCTCAACATATGACCGGCAATGATAGCATGTTTACCTCCCTTGAAGACCCCGGCGATCATGAACATGTCACCTATGGTGATAACTCAAGGGGAAAGGTTTTAGGTTTGGGTAGAATAGCTATCTCTAAAGATTTATCTATTTCTAATGTTTTGTTTGTAGAAGCACTTAGTTTTAATCTCATTTCTATTGCTCAATTGTGTGATCTTGGACTAACGTGTATCTTTGACAAGAATGGTGTTGTAGTAACTCATGAAAAAGACAAGTCTTTGGTATTCACGGGGTTTAGGCATGGCAACATCTATTTAGTGGACTTCTCTTCAAAGCAAACAAGCACCATGACATGCCTCTTCACCAAGTCTTCTCTTGGGTGGCTTTGGCATAGAAGAATTGCTCATATTGGCATGAGCAACCTCAAGAAAACCCACAAGAGAGGGATGATCACCGGCTTGAAGGACGTCACCTTTGACAAGAACAAGCTATGTAAAGCATGTCAAGCCGGGAAGCAAGTTGCAACACATCATCCCATCAAGACGATGTTGTCTACCTCCAAGCCGCTCGAGCTATTACACATGGATCTCTTTGGTCCAACTACATACAAGAGCATTGGTGGTAACCTCTATTGCCTAGTAATCGTTGATGATTTTTCACGTTACACTTGGGTTATGTTTCTAGGCGATAAGGGTGAAACTCCGGAACTCTTCAAGACATTTGCAAGAAGAGCTCAAAGGGAGTACAACTCCCCAATTGTGAAGATCCGGAGTGACAACGGCACCGAGTTCAAGAACATGAAGATTGAAGAATGGTACGATGAAGAGGGCATCAAGCATGGGTTTTCCGCCACCTACATGCCTCAACAAAATGGAGTGGTGGAAAGAAAGAACAAGACTCTCATCACCCTAGCAAGAGCAATGTTGGATGATTATGGCACATCCGAGAAATTTTGGGCGGAAGCAATCAACACGGCGTGTCATGCATCCAACCGAGTGTATCCTCACCGACTCCTCAAGAAAACTCCATATGAGCTCATCACCGGGAAGAAACCAAATATATCATACTTTCGAGTCTTTGGTTGCAAATGCTTCATCTACAAGAAGAAAAGGCTCGGTAAGTTTGAAAGTAGATGTGATGAAGGTTTCTTTCTTGGTTATGCATCAAACTCCAAAGCATATAGAGTATTCAATCAAACCTCCGGGTTAGTTGAAGAAACATGTGATGTGGAGTTTGATGAATCTAATGGCTCCCAAGAGGAGGTTGTTGGCTATGAAAATGTAGGTGATGAGGAGATTGATGAAGCTTTGAAAAATATGTCCATTGGGGATATCAAGCCGGAAGAGGTGCATGAAGGCAATGATCAAGGGGGAGGACCTTCCTCATCTACACCAAGCACCTCCACGGCGCCCCAAATGGATGAAGATCAAGAAAAAGATGATACACAACCTCAAGAAGATGTGCCAACGCCAACACCCCAAGTTCAAGAACAAGAAGAGCAAAGTGTTCCACCACAAGCACAAGTCACCCATGATCCACCCCAACAAGCATCCACGCAAGTACCGCTAGTGAAGCATGGTCGCATCTCCAAGGATCATCCAATTGGTCAAATCATTGGTAGTCCATCAAAGGGAGTAAGAACTCGCTCTAAACATGCTTCATTTTGCGAATATCACTCGTTTGTTTCTTGTATTGAACCCACTAGCATAGAGGAAGCGCTTGAGGACTCGGATTGGGTGATGGCCATGCAAGATGTGTTGAACAACTTCACCCGCAATGAAGTTTGGGTCCTCGAAGCTCCTCCGAAAGACAAGAACATCATCGGCACCAAGTGGGTCTTTCGAAACAAGCAAGATGAACATGGGGTGGTGATACGTAACAAAGAAAGACTTGTGGCAAAAGGGTTCTCTCAAGTCGAAGGTTTGGATTTTGGTGAAACTTTTGCTCCGGTCGCAAGACTTGAAGCTATCCGTATCCTTCTTGCTTACTCTTCACATCATAACATTAAATTATATCAAATGGATGTGAAAAGTGCATTCTTAAATGGCATTATTAACAAACTTGTTTATGTTGAGCAACCTCCCGGGTTTGAAGATCCGAGGAATCCTAACCATGTTTATAGGTTGCACAAGGCACTCTATGGGCTCAAACAAGCTCCAAGGGCTTGGTATGAGAGGCTTCGTGACTTCCTAATCATGCAAGGCTTCAAGATCGGGAGGGTGGACACCACGTTGTTCACAAAAGACGTCAACGGGGATCTTTTCATTTGTCAAATTTATGTTGACGATATTATCTTTGGCTCAACTAATGATTTACTAAGCCATGAGTTTGCTACCATGATGTCTAGGGAATTCGAGATGTCCATGATTGGCGAATTGACCTTCTTCCTTGGTTTTCAAGTCAAACAAATGAAGGAAGGGACATTCATCCATCAAGAAAAGTATACTAAAGATATCTTGAAGAAGTTCAAGATGGATGAGTGCAAGCCAATCAAGACACCCATGGCAACCAATGGGCATCTCGACTTGGATGTGGACGGTAAACCGGTTGATCAATCCCTCTATTGTTCTATGATAGGGTCTTTGCTTTACCTTACCGCATCTAGGCCCGATATAATGTTTAGTGTGTGCTTGTGTGCTCGCTTTCAAGCTAACCCAAAGGAATCACACCTTTCGGCTGTGAATAGGATCCTTCGGTATCTCAAGCACACCCCTAGCATAGGCTTGTGGTACCCCAAAGGCGCTAGTTTAGATCTCTTGGGATACTCGGATTCGGATTTTGCCGGAAGCCGTGTGGATCGCAAGAGTACCTCCGGGGGTTGCCACTTGCTTGGGCGTTCTCTAGTTTCTTGGTCGAGTAAGAAACAAAATTCCGTGGCTTTGTCCACCGCGAAAGCAGAATATATAGCGGCCGGTGCATGTTGTGCCCAAATCCTATATATGAAGCAAACCCTTTTGGACTTTGGTGTGAAACTAGATAGGATCCCACTCCTTTGTGACAATGAAAGTGCCGTAAAAATTGCCAAGAATCCGGTTCAACACTCTCGCACAAAGCACATTGATATTCGCCATCACTTCTTGCGCGATCACGAAGCCAAAGGAGACATATCTCTTCAAGGTGTGAGATCCGAGGAGCAATTGGCGGATATCTTCACAAAACCTTTAGACGAGAGTACCTTTGTTAGGCTAAGGAATGAGCTTAATGTGTTAGATGCGGCAAACGTCATGTAAGTTGCCATGTCATATAGAAAAATGCATACATATAGGACACTTGTCTAACCATGGTAAGATAGTGATGAGCAAGGGTTTAGCTAGAGGTGGTGGTCCACTTGTTTTCCTCTAGGCTTGTAGAAAGGCTCATCATGAAGAAGCTTCCCGTGGGTTCAAACTTGACAAGTAGATCTTAATTTCTTGTTATGCATTTCTTGTCATATAGATGTGCACTTCATGTTTACTTTACTTTCGCATGTGGTTGTAGCTTGCATTATCATTGCATGCGTAAGGGTCACAAAGGAGGTCACTTGATGAAAATGAGACTTGTTTCATATACAAGATCTTAATTCATGAAAAGTGAAAAGAGCAAAGTGTTAGGTGCGTTATTGCCTAGTGAGCAATGTCATGATGAGTTTGAAGCTTTCTATCTTCAATATTCCTATGACATGGCTCATACATTTTATTTGGCGTTTTGTCTCTCTTGCGGCTTTTCCTTGTGTTTGAAAAGAAATTTATTTAAGCAAGTGTGCTATCCTATTTATTTTGAGGGGTAAAGTCGCCTATGCAAGTCCATTAACTTGAGTTTATTTGAATCTTATAAGTTTATTGGACTTAGCATAGAAGAGTGAGCTGAGTGTGGGGTTTTTGGCTTCACCGGTTAAACCGACGTTCAAAGGATCTATACCCATCGGATTAACCGGCGTTACTAAAGTTTGTCTCAGCTCAGTCAAGTTTCAGGCGTTCAACCGGCGTATACAAAAGTCAGAGCATTGGATCAACCGGTGATCATAAATGCAGATCAGACCTAGCAATCAACCGGCGTTTTGATCAATCAACCGACGAGTTCACTTTTGACAGCATCGGTTCAACCGGCGTTCAGTTTCAGATCTGGGGAAGTCTCGGTTGAACTGCACCGACGCAATCAATCGGTGCTCAAACCCTAGGCGTCGGATCGACCGGCGTTAAGAAAAATCGCGGGCCCACCTGTCATATATGTCTCTTGCCCGCGCTGCCAGCCCCTGTTTCTTTCACCTCTCACGCCGAGCCGCCGCCGCCCGACTCGTTCGCCTCCGCGCCGCCACCTCTCGCCGCCGCTCGCCTGCACACAGCGCCGCCGTTCCAAGCCGCCGCCGCGCACCCTCGTGCTCGCCCAACGCCGCCCGTGCGCACCTGCACCGTTCTGCGCCGCCTGCGCTCGCCGCCGCCGCCGCTTGCTTTTCTCCCCAGCGCCGCCCGCACGAGCCTCCATCGCCAAAGCGCCGCCGTGCTCCATGCCGCAGCCCCACGACGCAGCCGCAGCCCCACGACGCAGCCGCAGCCCCACGCCGCAGCCGCACCCGCAGCATCTTCTCGCCAGACGCTCGCCAGGTGCTCGACGTTTTGCCTGAGCTGCTTCTTTCGCGCCGCGTTCGTTTTCCGCACACCGTCAGTCGAGATGGGTCACGAGAAGAGGAAGGGGAAGGAAGTTGTGGTCGAGAAGCCCGCTCGCAAGCGGACTCGTGCAGAGAACGAGGCCGAGAGGGCCGAGATGGTGGCCAAGGCCGCCGAGGAGCAGGCATCAGGCCGTGCTCGTCCGTTCCAGATCAGGGAGGACCCCAGAGGCAGAGGCAGAGGCAGGGGCATGGGTAGAGTGAGAGGTGCCAGGGCCACCAGAGCCGCGACGGCAGCAGCAGCAGAGTCAGATCAGTCAGATACAGCTGCAGATTCTGACTCAGAGGCAGCACAGTCAGAGGGGCAGAGTTCTCCACAGCAGTCGTCTGAGAGAGGTTCCCCGGCAGCGACAGAGCGTCGCACTGGACCGAGGACTCGGGGAGGACACCAGCCACAGGAGCCCCGCAGGTCCGCAGCAGCAACAGCAGCAGCTCGCAGAGCCGAGGCCCTAGAGGCCGAGCGCGCAGTGTTCCGTATGGACACTGTTGTGCGTCTGGAGCCAGGTGTGATGCTCCAGAACTTGACCCGAGCCAATGCGGCCAAGGTCAAGAGGCTCAGGTGGAGTGTTGACGAGGAGGTCTGGTTCCCAGTGACCCGAGACAGCAGAGTCGACAGGAGGTTCTGGACTTTGCTACAGGCCAGCTTCTACGAGACTTTCCAGCGGAGGGGCCACCGGATCTTTCAGCACAGGGTTCTTGACTGGGTCTCACTGAGGACAGCCGCAGGGGGAGCAGATGTGAGAGCACACTTTGCTCACTTCAGAGGTCTGCCCAGACTGCTAGAGATGGAGCAGAACCGTTATATCGAGGACTGGGTTAGAGTGTTCTACGCTACAGCTTGGATAGCCCCCGAGCGCAGAGCCGTGCACTTCATGTTTGGAGGGCAGGACTTTGGTTTGTCGAGGGAGACCATTGCTGGTATTCTTGGAGTTGACCTGGTCGACGTCTCGCTGCACGAGAGGGTTTACGGGGACTCAGATCCACCCCGCAGGGCGATGGTTGGCGGGATTGCTCCTTCTCACGAGGCGATCACTCAGTGCTTCCGCCAGCCGTTCCCAGCCTCTTACGCCAGAATGCTGAGCTTGCTGACCCCAGAGGCTTACGCTGTTCACATGGCACTCCGGAGGACTCTGTTACCGAGGAGTGGCTACCCAGAGGGGTTCACAGGTTTGCAGCAGCTCTTGCTCCTACACATCCTCACTCACGAGCCATTTGATATAGTTGACTTTATTTTGGCTGAGATCGAGGATGTGATCACTGATGGGATGGGTGTGGTGCGACAGTTTCCCTATGCGCACTGGATCAGTTACATATGCTCTATGATAGTGCCAGCAGAGTCACCCATCAGTGCCCCTTACCGTCACGACGAGGCTCCCAGGTTCCCTGTCTACCGACCCACAGCTCCACAGGACAGGAGGAGGGGCAGACACGCAGATAGAGCAGCGATGGCTCGACTGTCACCGGAGGTTCAGGCACGAGTGGCAGAGGAGGATGAGGCACTCCTAGCAGCAGAGGCACAGCTTCCCGGGGGAGATGATGAGATTCACTGGTCTGAGCTTGAGTCAGACTCCTCCAACGACGTTGAGTACTTTCCTTCAGCTGCCCCAGCAAGTCACGATCACGAGGCAGGAGGTTCAGGAGAGCCAGCTCCTCCGACTTCAGCAGCTGCTACAGTCTCTGAGTCTCAGGTGACTCAGCCGTCCGAGCTCACTTCACTACTACAGCAGCTCGTGACCCAGCAGAGGGAGGACAGACTTGCTCAGGAGGAGGTCAGGAGAGCCCATGAGGCCCAGATTGCAGCTATTCAGAGAGAGGCAGCCCGAGAGCGTGCAGCGACTAGAGGAGCGTTTTGTCGGCCTCATTGACAGAGTTTCACAGAGGACAGACGTTCAGTTCCAGCAGATGCAGCAGGGCATGATGGCGATGTTCGGGATGATCTCACAGCTTTACTCTCACACCGGACTCGCCCCGCAGCAGCCAGGACAGCCAGGCCTTCAGGGTGTTGGAGCACCTCAACTTGCCGTTACACCAGCTCCAGCCCCTACTGCAGCTCCAGCTACCTCAGCGACACCGGAGACCACGTTCTCGATGTCCGCATTACTTGGGTCTGCTGGTCGTCCACTGTTCTCTCCACTGCCGGCAACCACACTCTTTCAGGACTCACCGTCAGCGGTTCAGTCGGTCGCCCTCCCTTCCTCACTTCAGGCAGCACCTTCAGGGGGAGGAGCAGTAGAGGAGTCCCTGCTTCCACAGTCGACGCAGCCGGCAACTTCAGCGGTCACTTCTTCGGATATTGATACTTCTTCCGCTGGCCCGGTTACGACTTCTACGGATCCTCTACCAGGCAGTGCCAGCACGAGAGCCTCCACGACAGTTACTCCCCCAGTGAGCTCAGACCCAGACCAGCAGCTTCCGTCTGTCACTGAGGGTGAGAGTTCTCCGTCCGACGACGACGACCCGGACCGCTTCGTCGCCGTACCACGACAGCACGACCCGTAGCTCGCCTTTTGGTGCTTTGATGCCAAAGGGGGAGAGGTGTTAGGGGGAGCACCAGAGTTAGGGGGAGGGTAGAGCTAGAGAGAGCTCGTAGTTATCAGGACTTTGATTCTTTGTATCACATTTGGTGTTAATTCATGGATATGTACATTTGTCGCTTGAGTATGCCGTTCTTTGAGACATATCTATGGATTTCGTTTGAGCCGTTGACCTCTTTGGTCCTTCTTTTCGAGTTCGCTTGTGTTTATCTTGCTTTATCTTTCTCGCTCTCTCGTTATTTATGGTTGTGTTGTCATCAATCACCAAAAAGGGGGAGATTGTAAGCATCTAGGCCCTCAAGGTATGTTTCGGTGATTAATGACAACCATTATTGTGACTAATGAGTTTGTGCAGCTTAATAGATCATTATCGCTCATTTGGTCATATGTCAAAAGAGGCCCCTCAATTTTGGTTATTCTAAAAGGCGATCTCGGTTTTCAACTTATATATGTCAAGGCTAAGGATCTTTCTAGTCCTAAGTGTCACAAGGTTGAGAAGGACACTTAGGTTAGTATAGGTTTTATAGTTTTGTAGTGATCGCACTATTAAGAGGGGTTAAGGCTTAGTAACTTGAGCATGGACATGGTCATTTGAAAATGGATGCACACTATGGTCACTCAGGTTTCTAGAAGTTCAAATAAGTGGTTCTCAAACTATATCTCAAGAATATTTGGATTTCATTCAAGACTCAAATCAGAAAAGACAAAATCAGAAAAAGTCTATACACCGGTTTAACCGACGCTCTCAATTTTCTATACGTCGGTTAAACGAAGTCAGCAGAGTCTGGACAAATTCAATACACCGGTTAAACCGACGTGTTTGAGTTTAACGTCGGTGCATTAGTCCAGAGTTGGTTTTTCCAGGGAAATTCAAGTTCTATTCACCGGATTAACCGACGCTGTTTGAATCAAGACGTCGGTGCAATTGACCAGTGAGATGGTTTTTCAGAGGAATTTAAAAGTTGTACTCACCGGTTAAACCGACGATAGGTTTGAGTTAACGTCGGTACAGTTGTCCAGAGACTTGGTTTTTCAGTGGATCAGTGGACAACTACACTCACCGGTTAAACCGATGTTACGTCGGTCAATCTGCCCAAGTTGTAACGGCTAGTTTTCAGAAGAGGCAGTTTACATTCACCGGTTAAACCGACGATGACAAATGGAGGGACGTCGGATTAACCGGCGCTACGCAGTTTTCTGGCAGCTTTTCTCCAACGGCTCTATTTGTGTGAGCTGCCTATATATACCCCTCCAATGGGTCATTTCGCCCACTCTTGACACCAGGCAACATCCATACACTCATACTATAGTCAAGAGCCACATTGAGCTTCATCATTCACATACTTGTGCATTCAATCAATCAAGAAGCAAGATTAAGGACTTGAGTAGAGAAAAGCTAGTGTGCATCCGTTCTTGGTGATCGGTTCTTGCTCAAGTGAAGGCCTTAGCTTGTTACTCTTGGTGATTGGCATCACCTAGGCGATCTTGGTGATCGGGGTGTTTCTCGCGGAGCTTGCCAAGGATTGTGGGAGCCCGGAGAAGAAGATTGTACGTGGCTTGATCTCCACCACGCCGGGATGGTGAACGGAGACTCTTAGTGAGCGCCCTCGTCTCGGTGACTTGGGAGGTGACAAGACTCTTTGAGAGTGTCACAACGTGGATTAGGGGTGTGTGCCAACACATCGATACCACGGGAAAAAATCCGGTCGTCTCTTGTCCACTCTCTTTATTCAAGCATTTTCTTTCTTGCAATTTACTCATGTGCTTGACTTAGAGATCATAACTTAGCTCTACCTTGCTAGGCTTTACTTTGTTTTTATCTCTCTTAGCTTGTGTAGGTAGCTTAGTTATCCGGTTGGTGAATTGGTGCCCTACTAGCTTTGCATAGGTTAAGGTTGCTTTACTTTGTTTTAGAAATTGAAAAAGGCCCAATTCACCCCCCCTCTTGGTCCATCGATCCTTACAATAACTGAAATCTTGTTACTCCATAAATTTCAGATTTATTAGAGTTCATTTGCTATATACCATGATTTATGCTTGTTTAATAAACTTAATTCTTCATATATATTTCTTATGCTCAGAAAAATCTATATTTATTTCTGAAGTCTCTTTTTAGCTCTGTGTTCCTGTCTAAAAATTTTGAGCTGCAGTTACTGATTTTTGCTTTGGTGAATAATCATGCTTAGCATCTTAGGGCTAGATTTACTATTTTTGTTCTGAGTAATCTACACCATAACTGATCTTGATTTTTGGGCATGTTCTTGTTTAGAGTATGTTCTATCTGTAATAAAAAGTTCATATGCAGTACTGGTTAAATGCACCTTGAGGAATTTATGCTAATTCATGTTAAGTTAAATGCATAACTAATTTATCTTGTGTTTATAAAGCTCGATAAATTTTCTGGTGTATGTTTAGCTCATGAATAAGTTCTGGTAAAAATTTGAGAACCATATCCCTAGTAAAACTTTATGTAGATTTAATCTTTGTAAATGGCTTGCTGTTTTTGTTCTTTTTGTCACCCCTGTTGTATAAGTGTATAAAATCTGGAAAAATTTCAGTGCTGAGTATATGCTATGTAGTTGCTCTAGTAAAATTTGTAGCACCAGAACCCATACTAAACGTTCTGTACAAAAAGATGAAGCAACTAGAGTAATCCACTTGCATGAATAGTTATAGTTTTTGCTTTATGGTTAGATGCTGAAATTTATACCATGAATGCTTAAGTTGGATCTGTGTTACTTTAGTTTTTTATCAATAGCTCATTAGTAGTTTTGTTGTTATGAAATAATGAAAGCATGCTATGTTCTAATGTTGGAAATGCAAACCAAACCCCCACTCATTCATGAAGAAACGTAGTTAGGTTTACTACTCTATAAACGACTGCCCATGAAATGAAAAATGAAATCATCACTAAATTAACTTTGTTGAACTACAACTTTATCGTGAAGGAAAGAAATCGTTATCCATGAATAACTCATAATCTGGCATTGCAAATAGAAGCGGTCAATCTCGCAGACGGTGACTACGAGTTGGTGCCCGCGGACTCTCGTGCGGAGCAGGAGGTTAATTTGAACTGTACTAACTTGTCTCAAGACCTGGGCCAAGCCCCAGAGGCTTTTCTGCCTGACAGTGCCCAAGAAGGCAAGCCCCGGAGCATAATCCCACTATTTTTCCGAATTATCATTCCGTTATCTATTTATTGGTGTATTATAATATTTTGTTTTCCTGCATTTAAGTTTTCTAGGCGTTGATCGAAAACCCTAGATGCATGATCCCTAGGAACCTATGTTTGTTACCGGATCTTTTATCGACTAGTTGCCATGCTAAATAGGTACGGTAGAACTCGAGTGGTTTCCTGCCTCTCGCGAGCAAATAGGAATTGTACTGACTTTAATTCCTGTTGAAATAAATGTAAGGACAACGGGCGGGGTTGTGTAGTTGTGATACCCCGCTGGTGTAGTCAAAAATGGCTAAGGTCGCGGTGTGTGGCTCATTTCGTTAAGCATTTGAAAGTACTAGCCACATACCGAGAAATATGGTAATCGGTAAGCTTAAGTACCTAATTGGACCGGCGAGTGGAACGATCTCGTACCCTCCTGGTAGAAGTAGGGTTTATATTTTTGTCGCGACGTACGGGTGCAGAGTGGTCGGACTCTGTAGTCGGGGAGGGTGTTCCGGATCCACGGACTGGAAAGAAAGGGGAAAAGTAGTGTGGGCGGGAGCGAAGTCGATCCCCATGCGTGTGGTCTAGGTTCCCCTGGCCAGGTTGAAATCCGATTCAGAATCGTCCGCCTCTCACGGCATGAGATTGCTTAATGCTTTCGGTCACACAGAGTAACAAGTGAAACATGATGTTGATAATACTGCTGGATGTTTAAATGGTTGCTCTACCATGCTTGTGTAGAGTTAGACGCAAACTTAGAATGGTTAATCCAACTAGAATATGGCAAAGTACAACTTGAAAGTAAGGATCAACATTTAGCGGCATTTTGGCAAAACAAACCCCACCAACCAAAAAGCCTTGCATGTCTAGTTATCGGACTATGTTATATCCGGAGACGGGTCAGTCTTGCTGAGTATTAGTATACTCAGCCTTGCTTGTGGCACTGTTTTTCAGGTACTAATTTCGAAGATATGTTTGCAAGTCTTACTTGGCCGTGTACCTTGCCTCCGGGTTGGTCTGTTGAGTGGGATGGTCCTTCAGCTAGTGCTGACCACCCTCCCGCTGAGTGACGCTTTCGTACGGGCTTTATCGATGCGTCACGTTATTTCGCTAGTTATCTTTTACTGCTTCCGCTGAACAATGAACTTGAATAATTTGAGTAGATGGAACTCTGTAGTACCTTACTATTCTGAACATGGTTTGTAATAAATTTTCCTTTCCGCTGCAATCACTCTGAGATGTATGATGTGTTCTGTGTTGTAATCTCTGGGCTCACCTTCGTGTGAGTGTTGTCTGCTGATCCTGGAATAGCGTGGCTTTAATCGAGGCTTCACTCGAGGAACTACCGGTGAGTGCCAATTTGGGTTAGAGTTGCTCAGCAACAAAGATCAGTGCACCCAGGCCCAGTAGTTTTGGGTGGTTCCGCCACACTCTTCCATCCCTTCCCATGGCATTTACGGTCTTTTGCAGAATGTTCTTGATCTGCTTGTTCGACATTTCTGCTTTACCACTTGTTTGGGGATGGTATGGAGTAGCAACCCGGTGATCTACTCCAAGTTCGCTGAGGCACTTCCTAAAGGTCTTATCGATGAAGTGTGAGCCTCCATCGCTAATCACGACTCTTGGAACTCCAAAGCGCGAGAATATTGTTTCCTGGAACATTCTTTTGGAGCTCCTTGAGTCAGCCGCAACACAAGGAAGTGCTTCTACCCATTTGGACACGTAGTCCACAGCCACCAAGATGTATTCGCACTGCTCTGACATAGGGAAGGGACCCATAAAGTCAACTCCCCATACATCGAAATTTTCCACTTGAAGATTGCTCTTCAAGGGCATAGCACCTTGGGAATTGATGTTCTCGTGCTTCTGACATCTTGGGCAATGCCAAACAAATTCTTTGGCGTCTCCATACATGTTTGGCCAGAAGAATCCACTCTGCCAAACTTTTGCATGGGTACGGAATACTCCGTAATGTCCTCCATATGGAGAGGAGTGGCAACGCACAAGAATTTTCTGGGTCTCACAAAGCGGGATACAACGGCGGAGTAAACCATCAGCACAGACCTTGAACAGATAGGGGTCATCCCAAAGGTGAAATCTACTGAGGTGTATCAGCCTCTTTTTGTGTTCTCCCAGAGGTGTACCACGGACTGGATACAGTGACGTTCAGGAGAGTATCATCTCTCAGATAATCATTGATCGGAAGGTCCGATCCTTGGATTTGCATCCGGGAGAGATGATCAGCCACACAATTGTCTGCTCCTTTATTATCCCTGATTTCAAGATCGAACTCTTGAAGGAGCAGAATCCAACATATGAGTCGTGGCTTAGCATCCTTCTTGATAAGTAGGTACTTAAGTGCAGCATGATCCGTGTATACTATCACTTTAGCACCAACCAAGTAGGATCTGAACTTGTCCATGGAAAAAACCACGGCCAAAAGTTTCTTCTCTATTGTGGTGTAATTGAGCTGGGGGCCGGTCAGTGTCCTACTAGCATAAGATATGGCATAGTGTTTCTTATCCTTGCACCGACTGAGCACTGCTCCGACGGCGTAATCGCTAGTGTCGCACATGATCTCGAAAGGAAGACTCCAATCGGGTGGTTGAATGATGGGTGTGGTAACGAGTGCCTTCTTGAGGGTATAGAAGGCATGGAGGTAATCGTCATCAAAGTTGAATGGGGCATCCTTGGCAAGGAGATTTGTCAAGGGTCGGGCTATACAGGAGAAACCCTTGATGAATCTCGAGTAAAAGCCAGCATGGCCCAGAAAACTTCTCACCCCTTTGACATTCATTGGGGGTGGCAATTGTTTGATTACCTCTATCTTTGCCCGATCCACTTATATCCCTCTTTCGGACACTATGTCCGAGGACAATCCCTTCTCTGACCATGAAGTGACACTTTTCCTAGTTAAGGACTAAGTGTGTCTCTTGGCATCTCTTGAGAACTTTATTCAAGTTCTCAAGGCATTCATCAAAACTCTTGCCATAGACTGAGAAATCATCCATGAAACTACCATGATGTTCTCGATAAAGTCAGAGAAGATCGACATCATACATAGCTGAAAAGAAGCGGGTGCGTTGCATAGACCAAATGGCATTTGCCGGTAAGCGAACGTGCCGTACGGGTAGGTGAAGGTAGTCTTATCCTGGTCATCTAAATGAATAGGAATCTAATGATAACTAGAATAGCCATCGAGGTAGCAGAAGAAGGAATGCTTGGCCAGCCGTTCAAGCATCTCGTCAATGAAGGGGAGAGGGAAGTGATCTTTCTGGGTAGCTTTGTTAAGCATCCGGTAATAGATGCACATTCGCCATCCAGTAATGGTCCTCTGAGGTATGAGCTCATTTCTCTCATTTTGGACCACTGTCATGCCTCCCTTCTTTGGGACTACTTGAACTGGGATAACCCATTCACTATCTTGCACGGGGTATATGATGCTCGCGTGCAGTAACTTCAGAACCTCTTTCTTGACTACCTCCCTCATTGCATCGTTAAGCTGCCACTGGTGCTCTCTCGACGTCTTATGGTTCGGTTCCATAGGGATGTGATGGGTACATAGATTGGGGCTAATCCCTTTCAAGTCCTGCAGAGTGTACCCGATGACAGATTGGTACTTCTCCAGGATTGCAACGAGCTGCCTAGTCTTACTCTCTGTCAGCTTATCGCTGATGACGATTGGCGTGGATCTGTTGTTGTGAAGAAAGGCATACTTCAGTCCAGGAGGCAGCGGCTTCAGCTCTAGGAGAGAAGGTTGCGGTGGCTCCTCTCCATCAATCTTACTTTGGCCATCCAATTCTGGCTCCTAGGTGAAATGAGTGGCAACGTCATCGAGGGAGGGTTGAGTTAACCCTTCCTGGATGGTGCACACAGCCTCTTTGAGTAGGTCTTGCTCCAGTCTAGCTTCGGCAATGGTGTTGCAAGGACGCACTAAGCTGACTGGGGTAACTTCTCTGCCAACCTTAACCTCGAGCGTGGCTCGGTCTCTATTGGGGTTGACGAGAGGCTCTATTGGCCTTCCGACCAAGATTAACTCTACACCTTCCGGGATATCGAAGATGTGGAAGTCCAGGTAAATCCTATTGTTTCCCATCATGAGGGGAACAACTTGGAGAATACCGTGACATTCCACGATCTGGTCACTGATCCACTTCAAGTGCTTACGAGAGAAGGTCAGGGGCTGCTCGGGTGAGATCTGATCTGCCAGAGTTCTGGATATCACGTTCACCCCGACCTTCAGATCGTAAAAGATCTCTTGAGGATAGGTGTCCCCAATAGCGTAGAAGAGAATTCTCGGATTGTGGTAGATCTAGATGATACTACTGCAAGATTCCGCTTCTTCGGTCCATTCTCGGCTCATAATCGCAGAAAGACCTTCGATCTACAAGGTGGCTTCGGGAATGAACGCCTCGGATCATGAGCAAATGCACTTATGTTTCTTTGGCATGTTCGAAACATGGCCGAGTTCAATGTACTTCTCTTTTGAGAAGAGGTCGGGTATGAACATTGGCATATCTTCAAGGAGTGGCTCATGATCTGAGGACTTGGGTGGTTCGGTGATTTCCTCTATATGTGGTGGAGGTGGAGAGGAAACAGCGGAAATGATGAGGAGTGGCTGCCTTTCGGTGGGCGGATTTGCTGGCTCAGGAGGGTCGTCAAAGGTGTCTGTGTACTGAGTAGAGTTAAGGACCTTCCCTAGGATGGTCTTTGCTTTAGACAATATCTTATACATGACAGATCCCTCGGAGGCGAGGTTTAAGAAACGCTCGCTTTCCGGGTTGAGGCCGTAGACAAAGTGTTGCATCAGCATCTCCTCTTGGATATTATGAGGGGGACCAGAGGTCGCTAGATGCATAAATCATGCCCACGCTGCTCCAAGTGATTCACTGTCACCTTGCTTAGAAGTAAGCAGTTATACACGATGTGGGATCACTTTGGAGATAGGAAAGAAGAACAGGCCAAACTCGTCCTTAAGCTGGATCCAGTCTCCTCCAACTCTCACTACAGTCCGATTGTACCAAGCTTTCGCATTTCCCGTCAGAGAGAATGGGAATAGCTTCCACTGTAGGGTGTTTTGGGTCATTCCGGGTATGCTGAGGAGAGAACAATTCTCCTCGAATTCTTCCAAGTGAGTGTAGGGGCATTCGTCCTTTCTACCAGAGAGGGACTTTGCACGAACCAGGCTACGAGACTGGGATAGATCTCGTAGCCATCAGATAGGATGGGATGGCAGGATGGAGGCGGTTCCATATACTTGTGGGGTGGAACTGTCGGATAACTAGGAGCGTGCTCCATGTGGAAAGATGAATGGATGGATGGATAAGTGAATAGCTGAAAAGCTCTAGTACTAGTGTTTCTACCACTCCTCGGCAGCGGCGCTAGAAAGTTTGTTGGCACTCCTTAGCCTCAGAATTAATCCGCAAGTGCACGGAGACCATTTGCAGCTTTCACCAGGGGAGTTAGCCTGGGATATCGAATCCAAGGAACGATAAGCTTCGATTAGTGGTCTGGAGCGATTCAGCCGGACCTACCAAGGAGCAGAGGTATGAGGGTAGAGGGCTTATCCTCAGATAGAATCCTAATTACTAAGATAACTTGATAGACTACTAACTTGATCCGCATTGGCAGCCTAAGAGAAGGGCTCAGAAAGGGATGAGAAGGGAGCTCGACGTCCTTCGACAACTACTGCTATGAAAGCACCCAAACGTGGTGGACTACTAGGGACAGTCAAGGCTATCACCACTTGCCGCCTACCACTGCGGTACCGTGGGGTGGAACACAACCCGAGGTAACTAACCAAACCTAGACACCATGCCTAAACTATCGAGTTACTGACTTCCACCTCGCGCTAAGGCTAGAAGAAACCCCAAATGGATAGAACTTGCTACCCATGCAGACAAGGGATCCCGCAGATCAAAGAAAGTTACTAAGCAAGTAACTTAAGTAAAAAGTAAAACTAGCGAGAAACTAAAGATAAGTGAGAAACTTACTTGATTATAAATTCCCCCAAGGTGGGTACAAAGTTGGGGTAAGGTCGAGAGAACTCGACTCCGCTCCATTAGCCCGGCTTCTGCTGAAGCTCTCACCTCATACTCTCCCTATTCTACTAAGATGAAAACTGAACTATGAGGAACTCAAGCTCCAAGGGTGTGTGTTACAAGTGAGGTGAGGGGGTCCTATTTATAGCTTCATAAGGTTGGTTCTCGGCGGTTAATGCAGGTAGCGCCGGTTGTAAGCAACAGTAGAGTCAATGCTTGACTTCCACGCGAAGGCTGGAGGTGAGACACTAAAAAGTGGGGCCAGGCGGCTTGGCCTAGGCCGGCCAGCTTGGTCCTGCCTCCACGTGTCACCGCCTTTCCGTGGGACGGTCCTGATCACCTCTGGTGGTCGGTTCTTCAGGCGGTTTGATCAAACATCACTCTGGGCCAGGCGGCCTACCTCTGGAGGCCTCTTGGTCCTCCGTTGCACCGACACTCTCCTATCTGGCCATTGATCAATCCTTGATGGGGTGGACGTTGTGTGCTTGATCATGGCCCAGGTTGTCTTCACTTTGGATATGGGTTCAAGCCTTTCGTGTCCAAGTTGCATATTTTTGGGTCCAACCCATTGGAATGGCTTGAATTCTCCCTCTAGGTGACTTTGGTAAAATCTCTTGCCAAGATTCCACCGAAAGTATGCCGGTCGGCCGGATTCGGGCCTTCCAGTCCAAACAGCGTCTGTTTTGGGTCAACTTTGGATATGTTGTTCCTGAAGTCAAATAAACACCAAAACCCATGGAACTCATTAGTAATAATGGTTATGGCATGGTTATGTCCTATACTTTATGAAATCAGGCGAAGCGTTGGCGGTGAAAATCATCGATATCGACCGCCAACACACCGCGTGGGAGTCATTCGGAAATCCAGCCGATACGCTCTCGAATTTGACGGTTTGTTGATTTCTTGTCAATTTACAGGTCAAATTGACCGGCACGCCTTGGTTTGAATCAAGTGCAGTCCGAGCTTGGCGAATGGTGCTCTCGGACTTGGTGTGTGATCGTTTCGTGTCAACAGATACTAGTGAAATGTTGAACATAAGAGTGGCCACTTTCATGACAACAAAACACCTTCTAAGTTGTGGAGGGGCTGGGTAGCTGAAACGACCCCCCCCCCCAAGCACGTAAAGGTGATATGGCCGATGGCTGGTTGGATGGACCCTCCCTTGCGTGCTTGTGGCCGTCCATTGCTCTATGGGAGGATGTTAGGGTTTTCAAGAAAATAAGATGATGAGATTTAGCGGCCGATAGAGCTTGGTGGGTCTGCTGTTCAGGAAGCACTTATTTATAGTGGCATGAGAAGGAGCCAAATTGGCTGAAGAAAGGAGCGTCCCACCCTAAAAAATTGATGGAAAAGTAAATCAGGGGTGAAAAGATGGAAGGTGAACTGCCACTTTCCAAATATGTGGCCAGGAAGACGAGACACCAAGGGCAAAGAAGAGTTTTGACATACTATTTGCACAGAACACGAGGAATTAGCTAAGTTAAATGCTATGGCTACTCGTGCAGATATAGAATTTCAGAGCGCAATTACATTTCACTCCAAAACTATGGGGCATGTGTTGACACCAATTTTTAGCATATGTCAATCCCTAGGCGTGGAACGTGCAGCCGATGAAGACGGGCCGGCGCCATGACAAGAGAATAAGGAATAGACTTCATGGGCTGCAAAAAAAGGGCGTCATGGCTGATGGGGTTGAAGATAAGCTGGCAAAATATCTTGTTGATCTCAAATTTAGTTTGTTTAGAAAGTTTGTTTTCTTGAGGTTCAAGTTGTAATCAAGTCGTGATCGACAAGGGGTCTAGGTTAAGGCTATAAATAGCAGACCTCCGGCATTTGTGAACTTTGATCAACCATATCCAACACAAAATTATCGCATCTACTTTTCATGTCAGCGGCTTCACCAAAACCCTAGTCGCCAAAACACTTCTTGGCACGCCCGGTAAGACACGTCAGCAACATCCACGATGATAAGATGTACTACTACATCAACACGATTGAAATCAAATCAGCTAGCGCAGAGGCCAACGCGACGGGTTATGGATCTGAAGTCAACACTAGCAACATCATCCCCGTCGCTGAAAAATACCTCAATGAAGCACAGAGGAAGATGGTTCACAACACCACAGAGGACTTCAAGCGAACTTGCCTCCAATCCTTCAGCGCTTACACCAGGTGGAAGGTGGTGCAAAGGACTCCGCACCCTACACCACACCATATCACCATCGCCGAAGATACGATGAAGTTCCAAGATAGGATCGACAAAGCCATGCACCATGCTCTGATCAACCAGTCCGGTGTCTTGAAGAATTCAATCAGAATGCCATATATCAGATGATGAATAATCAGTCACAGCCTGGATACATAGGGCCGTGTTACTCCCAACCGGGGTTATCGGCTAGTCCTCCAGACAGACTTTCACCTTCTGCCGCAGAAAGCATCAGCTCCTAGTCGATGGAAGCCAGCGCGGCTTAGGGGGCATGGGATCTATTCCCATGCCACCTCCGATCTCTCAATCACCAGTGTTTTCACTTGTGGGGACACCGGTATAGACGATGCTAGCCTACACTGTCAATTTGCCGTCGATTACTTCATCAGTGTAGAGGAACATCTTCACCACTCCACCTGGTTATGTTCCTACTTCGTCTTTTGGGATGCCTCTTGAGATGTTGAATTCCTCTACTTTGAGTGCTACCAATGCCGGGGGGGGCATCGTATGCCGGGAAGCAGAGTCCTTAGAGGACCCAGCCGATGGTGGCGCACCAATCATCGTTGTCATCTCAGCATCGTTCGGCTAGAGGATCCCAAGCATTAGTATTGACTATCCAACGATGGTTCAGTACCAGCAGCAATACAGAGGCTCCCAAGCATCAGCATCAGCCAACCAGCCGATGGCATCTCAACAGCAAGATCCAGCTGCCGTCTTCGAGTTTGTTAATTTCTTGGCGCAGATGATGGGTCTCCAGCCGTAGGTGGCGGCCACCCAACCCATACTGGAGCAGTCACCCAAGCAACAACAAGTACCAGTCCAACCTCAACAACAAGGGCCGGTCCAACTCTCAGTGCAGCAAGTTCAAGCCCCTGCATGGCTAGCATCACTACCTATTCAGCAATAGAACATGGGGCTTCAGAATGTTGACTGGTCAGCACAGATAGCCAATGTGATGAGAAATTAGTTTGGCTTGAAGCCCAAGTAGCCGACTTACTTGTATCGCAAGCCTTACCCCGAGGTTTACGATTAGGTCCCATTGCTGCATCATTACAGAGTGCCTGACTTCACCAAGTTCTCCGAGCAGGATAGTGTCTCGACTGTTGAGCACATTAGTCGATTCCTGATCAAGTGCGGAGAAGCTACTGGAATTGATGCTTTGAAGATTCGTCTATTCCCACTTTTGCTTTCTGGATTAGCCTTTGCCTGGTTTTCCTCCTTACCAGCTAATTCCTACATGGGCCGATCTGGAGAAGAGATTCCACAAGTACTTCATGGGAGTACATGAGATGAAGCTCACAGACCTAACAGTAGCTGCTTTTATTACAGTCCTAATGGTAACTACTTTTATCACAAGCTTACATATGTTAGTCTAGCTTGTTGTTGCTTTTATCGCAAGTTATCGGTCACTGCTTGGATCTTACTAGGTTAATCCATTTAATCTAGGTTGCTTTAAGTTTTTACCACAATTTATCCAGCTTAGATCTACTTTGATCGGCTTCCATCCATGATCAGATCACGCAGGCTGATTGGATCTAGATCTATGTGTTGTTCCCAAGATATGTTGCTTTAAGTGTAGCTTGCCCTTACCCGATCGGCTGGACGATAGCCGATTGCTAGCGTCATCAATATCGGCTTGCTAGCCAATGGCCCCGGAATTTAACATTTACGTCCCTTGTGAATTGCAGGTGAAATTGAATGGCATGCCATCGCACACCACACGCGCACCGATCTATGTTCAATACTTCGGAGCGAAGTAGATCTCCCCAGTCCTAGCATATGTGGAGTGTAGAGATCTGTCCTGCAGATTTTTGCATCACTAGCCACTCGTTTCCTCCTTCGCGGGCAGCTGCTGCTGCTGCCGCTGTTGCGTCTGGCTCAGGGAGGCACCTGCTACTAAGAGCCAATGCCAGCGTCGAGCGTTTGCAACGGCGGTTCGGAGGAGGAGGATGCGACAATGATGGCTAGGAATCGTGGGACTGAGGATGACATTGAGGGCGAGGCCGATGATGATGGATCATCACAGATCGTCAGGGAGGCGTTGATGATGGTGGATCGTCTCGGAGGAGGACATGACGATGGCAGCGAGGTTGATTGCGTGACCGAGGGGCGATGACAATGGCGAGGGGGGGAGCGGTGGCGGCTTGGGAGGTCGAGCGGATCACAAAGATGGAGAGGCGGTGGCAAGATCAAGCGGTTGGAGGAAGGCCTGACAAAGCAATCTAGCGACATGATGAGTTTTGGCAGGATGTCAGATCGCACGCGTGGGACAACGCACAACGAAGTGTGAAGATGAATTTTTTAGTAGTATGTATATAGTATATAGATATAGATATAGAAGATAAAAGACTTTGTGTATCAGTAGAACATATGCATGCACTACACTTCGAGGCATATCCCTGACTGGGAAAACATTTATCGCCTCTACTGTAGCACATGAGCCATCTTTATTTTTTCACCTCTGTATAGAGTGACTCAATGAAATTTTCATATGGGTAACACACTAAGCCACATCTGCCCCTGATAACACCGCATCATTTTATTGTTGCAGGCAGCAGCACTCCGATGCACGTCCTCGTTGTTTGCAGTAGGCACCTTCACTACCAAAGTGCATATGTACACAAAAAGTTGGCGCAATTTTGAGGTGTACATGGTGGTGGGTAAGGGAGGCATGTATGTGTCGGTCGGCCAGGGCAGCTAATGCCTACACATGCAACACATAATGCAAATCAAACATGACGGATTCGTCACATAAATTCATTTGAACATGGCAAACATAAAAACTCAAATTGAATGTATGGTCTGTTTACGACTTTACGTACATCCTCCAGCTTGGCAGAACGGTGAGGTAGAAGAGATGACAGTAAGAACTAAGAACAAAATCACGGTCGAATACACAATTCTCGCCATGTGAATCTTGACCGAGTATGATGAAGAAAATGTTGCTATTTAACCTTCTCTTTTTTAGAGTTTGTGCCGATATCACAATTCTATTTCAATGTACATGTGCTTATATAGAAGCACAAACAACCTCCGCATATAAGTCTATTGGATACATGTCCTCTCCTACTGTATACCTTACACTAGTGTTTTGATATCCATGGCCGAAGGATTTGATTTCTTCTTACATAATAAATTGCTGACTGTTTCTCATGATCTTGGAATTTATACCCTAATCATATCCGGCAATGTTTCTCATATATCTCAAGGATAGTAGGCATGAATGAGGACGTCAATGGTATCATCCTATTCACATGTCCACATATGCTCCCTATTTTATTTTTTCTTATTAGTGCAGTATTTATTAGGGGTTAGGACATAAGACCATAATTTTAGGATATCGCAGTATTAATATTGCACAATATAGCAGAACAGTATCACAACCATACTCCATATATATTGTAGTTGTACAAGGTCATACTGTAGTTATACAAGGTCTTTATAGTATTCATTAATATGGCAACGATAGTCCAATGCATAGAATTAAGCGACTTGGGCATGGACGTAGATTCATCGAGTCATCTTGGTCGAACTTTATGGTTAACAAACCAAATAAATCAGATAATATCCACATAGTATAAATCCAAGTTATTTCTTAGTCATACAAGTGAAGGAATGTTACAGCCATGATTTAAGGACAGAAAGCAGAAGGTATGGCCAGAGCATGCATGATCTAGGAAGAGACAGATATGATGAATGGAAGACATACCTTTACACTACAATTGACATCGACTTTAGTTGTGTCAAAGAAATGAAAAGTAACTTTTGCAAGGTGTTTATGGCTTGCACAAAAATTTACTTCATCTAAGCATGCATGTTTAAAGCATGCGCCTCCCTTGCTGTACACATATCACATGAATCCAATTTGTAATGTACTGTCAACCCACTAGATCATATCTTAGCTTGTATCCATACATAAGTATATAAGTATTATCCGCTAGAACCAGAAAGTTGTTGAAGATAGACTCCATCTTTATCCAAGCCTCCAAGGGATGGTTTAAAGATATGCGGAAAAGATGATAAATGATAAATAGACAATAGCTAGAGGATATGAAACAAAGGTGAATGGATATCATCAAGTCTGCACTCTTCTTGAATGCCTTATATATACGTCACACTCATGACACATCTGGTTTCGTTGTTTTTAGCACTAGCAGATGCCCATGTGCGGTACACACATGTTTTAAAAAAATCAAGAATAAGAATGTTATATTTATAGTTAATGTTTACATGTGGCAATGATATATTTTTTAAAAAGAACCGAATGAATATTTACTAAAGAAAGAGTCCAGCTTTGTGCACTTCTACTGGAAATGTGCGGTCCTCTCACAGAAAGTTCAGCAGCAATTGCTCGCCATTAGCTTAACTGAACCCTTGTGCATTCCACGCCCTTAAACTGAATTCATATAGCGAGTTTTGGATGCCTTGCCCAAAATGTTTCGCTAGTGACATCAAATCAATCTACCCATAAATTTTTCGCTAGCGACAATTTCCACTTTGTTATGACGTGTGTACACATGAGCAGAAACCACCCTTCGCCTCATATGTTTGTAGTGACCGCCATTTAGGACCCACTTCTATATATATACCAACTATAGCTAGACTACTGGCGCTTCCTCTTGCGCTATTCACCCCACTGCTTGCGCCTGTGTAGCTTCAATTGTCTATCCCCATCTGCGACCACCATTGTTGGATCCAAAGCACCACAACCACCACCATGCTTTTTCGTCATCGCTAGTGATTTAAAAAAATTGTCTAGCATAGGCCCACGTGCCACACGCACAGTGATTAAAAAAATCTAATTAGCTTTCAACATGTCTCTATTTGTACTATTAAGACACATAAAAATGAATAGTAGGGTGCGCGTGCGGCACACACGTGTTTCAAAAAATCCTAATACATAATAAATTTATATTATAAAAACTATAGTGACCAATAATATTATGTAACACAAAAGATGTTAGATAACTAGGCAATTTTTTGGTATATTTTAATTCCAAATATTACTAGCAATTTCATGGCATAAATGAGTGATAATGTGTTAATAAGATATGTGCATGTGTTCATGTTATTCTTACTAATAAGCATGAATAAAAAGTTAAACCAGAATAGGTTTAGAGTGTACCCCAAGGCGGGACCAGTGCCGGAGGCACCGGTTGCGCCGTTACCAGCTGGAATAGACATGCTATTCGACTGGCCTTGCCTGAAGTAGCTGAACGATGTCGATGCAGGAAGAGGTTCGCAGTGCAGTCCCACGAACGGTCACCAAGAAGCAGACGAAGTAGTCGTTCGTTCAAGCCGAGAAGTAGACGAAGTAGTCGATCAGGAAGCGAGCAGTTGCGTCAAGACGCTCCCCAAAAACCTGATTGCCCGCGTCCCGTGCGGGACTTTCAGCGAGCAGAGATTCCGGAGGCCTGCTCTCGCTAGAGCTGTGCGCGCAGCACTAGAGATGGGAACGGCAGAAAACAGCAGAGGGAGAAGGGAGAGGTCTCCTAAGCAGGAGTACCTGGATCAAGTGCTGAAGTGTGTGTTGATGAGAGGAGGTAGGGGTGGTTTATATAGGCGTGGAGGTGCCTCAGGTTCAACAAACCTGGACGTCGTAAAGAGTTTTGATGAGCGGCAGTTACTGGTGTGATTCTCCAGTCATTACTGTCAACATTTATTCTCTGTTTTAATGTTCTTAACAGCAAAACGTTTTTCTCATCACGTCGCACTGCACCGCATCGTACCGCACCGTACCGCCCGCCTGTCCAGCCGGCCGCGCCTCGCCTCGCCCACGGCCTCGGCCCAGCCTGGCGAGCGAGCGCGCGCGTGTGGTTCACCGACCTCCTCTTACTGGCTTCACAAGTGGTGTACACGAAGTCCACCCTTTAAGTCGGTTGAGATCCTCCTCAAATCCCGGTACGGAATTAAGGAATTGATTCCCTAGCATTTAATAGTGGGCTTTAAATTCTTTTATTGTATTGATTAGAAAAAATGGGCCAAGCCCATAATTCCAACAAAAGATATGCATGCTGCAAAAGACTTTCAAAAACTTTAGCAAAAAAGAATAGGTTCAGGAACCAATAATTTAGCAAAAAAAAGAAATCTATATTCATAAAAAACTAATAAACAAGAATTTTTGTATTCAACCAACATAATTAGGAAAATCACATAATTTGGAACTCAACTCTTAGGGCCAAATGTGAAGGTTTTGGCACTACCGCTGAATGGTCAACAAAGTGCAATTCATAAAATAGAGCAGCTAGGCAAACAGATTGTAATACACTTGAGATTGTTGACATTTGTACTCCCTTCAAAAAGATTAAAATTGGCTTAAGAAAAAGGTAAATCGTGTTTTCCTAGAGTCCACACATTGTCGGCGAACTGGGTCAGGTGACTCAGGTCCATAAAACCAGTTCTGGAAAATGGTAAAAACATTTCCCCTTTCTTCATGGTCTTGATGGTTCAATCCCAACCCTTTATTGCTTCACATGGTCATTGACAAAAAATAGCCACCAAACATTTAGATCCCTTATATGCAGGTAAGCACCTCTTGCAGTTATATTGGGATACCTCACTGAAGAAAAGGGTGCATTCTACTTTTCATCTTAAAGATTCAAGCTCTTGTTCCTCCCACTTAAAGAAAGTGCAACCTGTGTACAGAAATATCAGAGCATTTAGACATTCGGGCATGGTATAATGTAAAAAAATTCATGACATTCAGGCATGGCACAATGAAAAAAATTTCATGACCTTGCATGCATCTTGCACTTGCCGGCACAGTTTGAAGAGGACATATATGTAATACGGCAAGGAACCAGGCAATTCATAGATGCAATAAACAGATATGTATAGTCATGATGCTCTGCCAATACAGTTCTAGTGATAGGGTAAAAAAAACTAAGGCTCTGTTTTGTTTCCAAAAAAATTTGTACAGTACCCATTACATCGAATCTTCGGACACATGCATGGAGCATTAAATGCAGTTAAAAAAATAAATAATTACACAGTCTAACTGATTAGCACGAGCTGAATCTTTTAAGTCTAATTAGTTCATAATTAGACATTATTTGTCAAATAATAACGAAATGTGCTACAGTATCAAAACCCAAACTTTTTCACCAACTAAACACACCCTAACTGAATCGAAGGAAGTAGTAACCAGCAGTGCTTTGTAACACCTACTAACCAACAACTCTGCAAGGGCATTAGTATACTGCAATAAAGAAAAAAAATCAACTTCTATTCTGCAAGTAAAATATGAAAGAAGTACAACTTCTTTTACTCCTTATATTGCAGGTTTCAGTCTGCAAGTTCTTTAAATCACCTGCAGTACACAAGTGCCACTCTGGCTACCGCTTCTTTTACTCATTTATATTGCAGATTCAGTCTGCACGTTCTTTTAATCACCTGTTGTATAGAAGCGGTAGCTGTGAAAGAAGTGCTGCTCTAGCTCCTATCACTACTGAAAGTTAAATCATACCGGTAGTCCATTCATATGTATACTACCAAACTGAAAGTTAAATCCTTTGGATGATTTCTCCTGAAAAGAAGCAAAACAATAAGAAAAATAAGACAGCTATCCATGCATCATGCCTTTGTACGGAGCATAGGGAGTTATTTAAAAAAGTGAAGCATCCAGCTGGGCCTAAAAGGCCAGAACGTTCTAGAGTATGGTCCTGTTAGTTTTATAGAATGCTAGGAAATAATAACACTTTGACCGTTAATTACGGTGTCAAATAAAATCAGTTTATAAAACCAACTTCAGAATCCCGCGCTAGGAACTCTAAAGATTCTAATGAGACCTTTAACCGCGTGATTTGATGTTGGTACTGTAGTATCACTATAGCCAATCATCCATTAATTATTATTATTAGATTCGTCGCAAAAAGTTACATCCATCCATAAAAAGATTTTACAAATGAACTTCATTTGGTCCTTCATGCGGAGGCTAAAAGAGCTGCGCTAGGATCCATAGAATGGGAACCAAACAGGGCCTATAAATGTGGCACACAGCTAGCTTTCAAGTTTAATTTTCAAACTGTATACTCTGCAATCATCATTACTACTATTCTCAGTCCATCCATAACCTTTGAATAGGTGCAAAACTGCCATTTGCTATCTACATTAATTCGCTCCCACGGTCCTTAAAATGTACTTATATTGAGACAGAGGGAGTATGCTGAAACTACAGTAAAAAGATATAATAAAAATTATCATTGTACCATATTTCAAACGATTACTAAACCATTTAATAGATGCTCGTGTACTGCTCATAGCCACGGGGCAAATAAATCTTTCTCTTTTCCTAGAAAAATTAGCAGAGTGCTGAAAGCATACAGATGCAGGGCTATTAGTTTAGCATATCTAGGGACTGTAGCAACTTAAAAGTTCAATTGCAAACAAAAAACAATCAGAATGCAGATCTAAGTGATATAGAAAAATATTCTCCAAGATAATTCCAAGAAAAGTACACATACTGAACTAAACAATGTCCTTTTTATCAAATATAGGAAGAAATCTTTTTGAAGTTAATATATCATTTCTATATTCTGAAACCACTGGAATGAAAGGCTGAATTGAATTAGAACATGCATCTAGAGCTTACCCCGTTATCACTGGCCATCACGCCATTACGCCACCCCGCAAAGTCATGTGACTCTGCCTTCTAAATCTTCCCTTAGCCCTCTGTCTAGTGGCCAATTGCGATAGCCACCTCTGTTAGATAACTGATGTAATCCTGTTTGTACAAGGTCCTGCGCCAGGCTCTTAGCCGTCCAGACCGTGAGTTGTGGACCCGAGCCAGGCTTATGAGCTGGGCGGCCCCTTGATTGTATTAGTAGAGATATGTTAGGATTAGAGTCCTGAGGAGATCTTTATTCGGGTTTTCTTTTGCCCAAGATCTCCTCACCCCTATATATGTGCTAGGGTTTATCCAATCTCTTTCATGGTATCACGAGTCTAGGGTTTATCCCTTCTCTCCTTCCGTTGCACGTGTGCTGCCGCCGACGCCACCTCCTGCGTCAGCCGGCCCTATAGCTCGCTGCCTGCCGTCGCCACCCCTCTGCGCTACCGCCGGCCCTGCGCCGCCCTGCGCCGCCCCCTGCGCGTCATCCGCCGCCCTGCGCTGTCCCCTGCTGCGCCACCCCCTGCGCGCTGCCCTCCGCCGCCCTGTGCATCCACCAGCCCTGCGCCAAGACTCAGGACGGCTCCTCTAGACTTGATGCTGACGCTCGCGCCGAGCAGGAGGCTCGTGACGCGCGCCAGTGCGCCGAGCAGGAAGCTCGCGACGCCGCCCGCCAACGCGTCGACGAAGCCGACCAGGAAGCCGCCGCCATCCTGAAGGAGATTGAGGCAGCCTCTGCACGCCTCCGTGCCGCCCAAGAACGCACCGCCCTTGAGCGGTCTAAGGCCCAATCTCCTAACGACGACGCCGGCTCCAATCCTGGCAGCCACCCCGACGGTGATCCCCTCGCCGCCGCACTACTCCAACAGGAGGCTTCCGTCCTCCTCAACCTTCACGCCCAAGCTGTCTCCATCCAGAACATACGCTTTCTGGTCTCGCTCCTCCTCGATGTGAACTCCACGTTCTATGGCCGCCGAAAGCAATCGTTCCTTGACGTCCTCGAAAAGTACTCGCTTCAGTCCCACGTACTCTCCGACACCGTCTCACCCGACTCGCCCTCATGAGTGCGGATGAACTTTGTCGTCCATACCTGGCTCCTCGGCGCCATATCCGATGACCTCACTGACACCGTCTCCGAGCCCGACGCCTCTGCTCAAGTGATCTGGCTCGCCATCGAGTCCCAGTTTCTCGGGAACCACACAACCCGTGCTCTCTATGCCGACAAGGAGTTCCGCGCCTTCACCCAAGGCGATCTGTCCGTCATCGATTACTGCCGCTGCTTCAAGCGCATGGCGGAGGATCTCCGCGACCTCGGCTAGCCTGTCTCCGAGGAGACCCTCATCCTCAACATCATCCGTGGGCTAAACGAATGCATCAGGGCTCTCGGTCTCCACATTTGGTGCACCACCCCGCTGCCCTCGTTCTTGCAGGTTCGGGACGACCTGAGTCTTGAGGAGCTCACCATGGCCAAAGCTCCTCTAAGAGCCGCCCTGACCGCCCTCTCCAGTGGCGGTTTCAACAGCTCCAGCACTGGTGGCGGCTCAGGCAGCTCCAAACAGCCAGCCATGCCACCACAGCAGTAGCAGCAACGCCCTCCTCAGCCACCACAATAGCAACAGCAACCTCGTCGCCAACGTGGTGGCAAGCGGTGGAACAAGGAAGGCAAGGATGGCGCCTCCCAGGGTGCTCCCACAGGCGGTGGCAGCACCCCCTGGTGGCGCCCTCCCTCCTGGTGGCTACACGTACAGGAACCCGTGGACTGGTGCCATCTTCATGTGGCCTGGTTTGCAGGCTGGACGCCCCTCCGCGCCTCAACAGGCACTTCTCCAGCAGCTGTAGGTGCCCCAAACCTACATCGCCGGTCCTCCCAGCCAGTGGGCTGGCCAGTGGGGCGCCCCTCCTCCCGCTGCTGCTTCTCCCTCCTTGGCGCAAGGATGGGATCAGCAGTCCCTGGCAAGTAACTTCCAGACCATGATGCTTCAGCAGTCGCCGCAACATGATTGGTACTTTGACACTGGTACCACTAGTCACATGGCATCTGACATTGGTATCCTCTCATCCTCCTTAGCTCCTTCCAGTCATTGTCCTTCCTCAATTATTGTCAGTAACGGGAACCTTCTTCCCGTCACTTCCACTAGCACCACCGTTCTTCCACATAAGCTTCATCTTAATAATATTTTAGTTTCTCCTAATCTTATTAAGAATCTTATCTCCGTCCACCAGTTCACCATTGACAATAATTGTTCTGTGGAATTTGACCCTTTTGGTTGCTCTATGAAGGATCTACCAACCAAGAACAAGATCGTCAGATGTGACAGTTTTTGCCCACTCTACCCAATGCAACTCCCAGCATCTGCGCTCCTTGCTAGCACTTCGTCGCTTTGGCACCAACGTCTTGGGCACCCTGGTCATGAAGTTCTATCCAAACTAGTGCAGTCCTCTGCTATCAGCTGTAGCAAAAGGGGTAGTAATTCTTTGTGCCATGCATGTCAGCTTGGTCGTCATGTTCGCCTTCCGTTTCATGCGTCTTCATCTCGCGCTTCGCGCCCTTTTGAGTTGCTACATTGTGATTTATGGACATCACCAATCACTAGTGTTTCGAGTCATAAATATTATCTTGTGATTCTTGATGACTTTTCACATTATCTATGGATGTTTCCCTTGCGCTTGAAGTCAGACACATTCTCTACCCTATCTGATTTTTCGCTTATGTGCGCACCCAATTCAATGTTGTTGTGCAGGGTATTCAGTGCGACAATGGAACAGAGTTTGACAACTCCAGTTTGCGCATCTTCTTCCTCGCCAACGGCATTCACTTGGGCATGTCCTGTCCATACACCTCTCCTCAAAATGGTAAAGCTGAACACATTATTCGAACTATCAACAACCGTTTGCTCCCTTTTTTTTCAGGCTAGCGTTCCCCCCAGATTTTGGGCAGCTGCCCTCAGCACTGCCACATACTTGTTGAACATTCTTCCCTCCAAGACACTTGACTTCTCCATGCCGTACTTCTCCCTTTTTGGGAAGCAGCCGACGTATGACCACTTGTGTGTCTTTGGTTGTAAGTGCTACCCAAACCTTTCTGCCACTGCCGCTAATAAACATGCTCCTCGATCTGCCTTGTGTGTATTTCTTGGGTACTCTCCGCACCACAAGGGCTATCTTTGCCTTGATCGTCACACTAATCACATCATCATCTCCCGCCATGTAGTTTTTGAGGAGACCTCCTTCCTGTTTTCGGAATCTTCCGCTAATCCTACACGCGCCGATTTTGATTTCCTGGAGGGGTTTACTAACCCGGTGGTTGCTCCCTTTCCGCCATCACCATATACTCTACCTGCAGGTTCCTCTGGTGTCTCCTCTATGCTCAGTGCTGTGACACCATCGCCTCATGCGTCACGTGCGGCCTCGCCCGCGACCTTGGCTCTCGACGTCGATGCCACGCCACACGCGGCCCAGCTTCCAAGCATTGACGTTGCGCTACTCGCGGCACCGGCACCCGATGCTGCGCCACGCGTGGCCACACTTCCCAGCATCGACGCTACGCCACGCGCAGCCCGGCACCCGAGACCCCAGCGTCTCCAGTTGTGATACGCACAGTATCGTCTACAGACGCAGCATCTCCGCCTTCTGCCCTGCGCTGTCTGCCTCCTCTCCCTAATGACGTTTGGCTGGTTTACCAGAGGAGACGTCTTCTTGGTCCGGTTACCTCCACTAGTCGCACCCCTCTGATCACCGTTCCGGTTCATGCTCCTGGTCCCGTCGGCCCGCCATTGCCTCCTGGTGCAGTTCCCATCACTCCGGTGGAAAATCAGCATGGCATACGTACGCGCAACAAGTCTGGTTTTCGGGTTCCCGCTCTGTTTGAGACCGAGTCACTGTCACCTATTCCATGGAGTTATCGTGCTGCTCTTGCTAATCCAAACTGGTGAGCAACAATGGAAGCTGAGTTCTCTACCCTCATGTCCAACCACACTTGGGATCTGTTACCTCGGCCGACTAGGTCTAATGTGGTCACCGACAAATGGGTTTTCAAGCACAAGTTTCATGCTGATGGGAGTTTTGAGCGCTACAAAGCTTATTGGGTACTTCGAGGTTTTACTCAACGTCCTGGTGTTGACTTTGTAGAGACATTCAGTCCAGTTGTTAAGCCAGCTACAATCCAGACAGTTCTATCTCTTGCTGTCTCACGCTCCTGGCCGATCCATCAGCTTGACGTCAACAATGCTTTCCTTCAGGGACATCTGTTAGAGATAGTTTACTACGTCCAGCCTTCATGATTTGAGGATTCAGCTCATCCTGATCATGTGTGTCGCCTCAATCGCTCCCTGTATGGTCTTAAGCAGGCTCCTCATGCTTGGTTCAGCCGGTTTGCTTCACATCTTTTACAGCTAGGTTTCACCGAGGCATAGTCCGACACATCGCTGTTCGTCTATCATCACGGTGCAGATATGGCATATCTATTGCTTTATGTTTATGACATTGTTCTGACAGTCTCATCTCCAGCTTTATTGCGGCAAATTATTGGTGCTCTTCAGCAGGAATTCTCCATGAAGGACCTTGGGACCCTTCATCACTTCCTTGGTATGCATGTTCAGCATCTGGGCTCAAATCTCTTTCTTTCTCAGCAACAGTACATGATTGAGATGTTGGAAATGTGCCCTAGAGGCAATCATATTTCCTTATATTCGTGATTAATAAAGTATTCCTTGAATATTTATGGATAACAACTTGTATTGATTAAATGCTTATGTGAAGTATTTGTGAAACTCTTTACTTGTATGAATATTCTAAAATATTCCTAGTCGGAGTTCATGTGAGGACACACATGAATATTAGACTAGCACATGTATTAGTGATTGACTATGTTTCACAAGTCATGGATATGGGGATGTCAAACTAATAATGTGGGCTCATGTGATTGACTACACCGACACGCTACAGAAGTTCCGCAACCGTGCGTCTAGTGGTAATCCCGTGATCTATAACTGCAGTAATCCTGGTTTATGCGGTAGAAAATTTTTGGTTTTGCTACCCCACATTCCAACAGCGGTATCAAGAGCCAGTGCTGTCTCGTTATAGATTCGGACATGTGCATATGGAGAAATGCGTCGATTCAGATTGATCTGTGACCTAGTTTCATAAACATGCTGTGAAGGTTGTGCAACGACATACTCCTACCGGTCGGTTTTCCGCCATCGGAGTTAAGTGATGCACATAAACCCAGTCGATGCGGTTGGAGATCAATGTGATTGGTCAAATCAAAACTTAGGGCATAAGCCAGATGAATGAGATGCATAGGGTAGTAGATTGGATCTACTGCGAAGGATAAAGTCCATTTTTGGCCATCCAACTCTTGCCCGAGTTTGATTTTTGCCATCCAACTCCAAAACCAGGTAGCCTTGATCATCCAACTCTCAAAAGCTGTCACATTTGGCCATCCTGGCGGTTTTGAGTGTGGTTTTGCTGACGTGGATGCCACATGGTGGTGGGGCCCACCTGTTAGCCCTCCTATCCCCCTTCTCTCTCTTTCTTCTCTCCTCTCCCTCACCCTCCCATGTTCTGTGCCGCGGCAGAGGCCGCCGGCACAGGTGGCCGACGATGCCTGACGGCCAGGCCACGCCAAAGACAACGCCCTGACCAGCATGCGTCCGCCACCGCCCCGTCCCATCGCCTTGGCCATGCGCGAGCCCTCCCGGCGCGCCGCACGCGGCCTTGCCAGCCACCACGACGAGTGTTGCGCCCTTCACCCCACGCCCTCCCCTACCCAGCTCTCCCCTCCCTAGCTTCGCGTCGACGCCCCGCGCTTCCCTCTCCACTCCTCTTCCCTTCCAGAGCCAAGACGACCTCCTCTCGGAGCCCAAAACGGCACCGCCGCCCCTCCATGGCTGCCGCCCGCTAGGCTGCCGCGGGAGTAGCACCGCCGCCACCCCTTGCTGCCACCGGCGAGCCATCATTTGTTCGTGTCCAGCCAGCGAGCGAGTGCGGCTCATGGCGCAGCGCCCACGCCCACGACGCACACGCGGCATGACGCCACGACGGCTTCACGCGGCGGCCGGTGGGGGTAGGCGGTCTGGAGGCTAGTGGAGCTGGCCAAGGGCACGGCGAAGCTCACCGGCCAACCTCAGCGTGGGGAGCGGCGGTGAGGAGACGGGGCGATGACGTCTGGCGGCGGTGGCGATGGAGCTCCACTGAGGAGGACCTACGGTAGGGGAATCAACCGGGTGAGGATAGGAATCGGGCGAGGAGAGGATGGGGAAGCTCCCTGCGCAAGAAATTGAAGGGAACCTCACCGGAGACGACGAATTGAGGGTGGCCGGTGGTGGGGGAGAAGGTTGTGCCGCCACCGCCCCCTGCTCTCCCGGGATCGACGGCGGCACAGAGGAGCAGGGTGGCCCGCGGGGCGAGCCGGGCAGGGACGCATGGATGGCACCCCTAGGTCCTCGAGGAACGCGCGGGAAGGCGGGCGGGCGGCCCCTCCGAACGTCGGCGGCGAGTGCGGGCAGCGGCGACAGGGCAGCCTCGAGCTCAGGCCATGGCTGGGGCCCGGCGCGTGGCGGCGGCCTGCCCTGCCTGCCCTACCAGCGCCGCCCGAGCTCCGCCGCAGGCCCGCACCGCCGGCCTGGCGAGCTGGAGAGGCGCGCGGGGGCAGGGCGGCGGCCGATGCAGGGTGAGAGGAGGGGGAGAGGAGAGAAGAAAGAGAGAGAAGGGGGAGAGGAGGGCTGACAGGTGGGCCCCACCGCCATGTGGCGTCCACGTCAGCAAAACCACACTCAAAACTACTAGGATGGCCAAATGTGACCGGTTTTGAGAGTTAGATAGTCAAAGATACCCGGTTTTGGAGTTGGATGGCCAAAATCAAACTCGGGCAAGAGTTGGATGGCCAAAAATGGACTTTATCCTACTGCGAATTCCGTTTTGTTGTAAAAGTGTGTTTTACAGTAAAACAGTCATAACTTTTGCATACGAACTCGAATTGAGGCGAATTTTATATCGATTTGTATCTACAGAAAAAGTTAGACTTGGTTCAAAACAGAAGCTCTGTTGTTGCGAAATTTAGATTTGCGAAATTCGGCCCGGAAGATAGAGTTTTTGGCATTTTAAGTTCGGACGTTGGAATAACATAAATCTGTTTTGCAGATTTTGTGATCGGTATGGCCCCTATGTGTATGTGATGTATGTGTGTAATTGTTTCATGACCTGCGTGTCATGATTATAACAATTCGGCTGGAGCCATATGAATTGTTGTATTTGATGTAATGGCCTGCGTGCCAACCTGTGATGATCCAAGTCGTGAATGTAATTTTATTTACTAGCTATTAGATGTAATAGCAAGTTCTAGTTCTTGGAGTTTTCATCACATGAAGGATGGTGCACATGTACATCGAGATGGAGATCAACATGGTGAACAAGTTCCATGAAGATAGAGATCTACATGGCGAACAAGTTCTATGGAGATGGAGATCACCATGAGAACAAGGGCCATACTAATTCACAATTATGTGCTTGCCATTCTTAACGTTTTACTACTACGTCGTTATAGTAGAAGTAGAACGATCCCTCATTAATTTCGAGCAATCATGCCCTATCAACTAAACCTTGCACTGTCCCATGTCTTGTACGATTGGTGGTGGGTCTATGAAATTAGGGTGCCACTGGTTTTCCTTGACTAGAGAGGCTGTATTGGATACATGCACGCATAAAAGGGTTGGTTAGCTTGACAAGGCCATTTTAACGGTTAAGGACCTTGGAGCACAAGGGTTGGGAGCAAGACATAGAGATGTCACCCAACAACAAGAGTCATATGAGATATGATTAGCAAGAGTTGCTTACTAGCGGTGATGCAAAAGCTCTCTAGTGGACGTGTTAGCTGTGGGTCTTGAATCACTAAGAATCAAAAGAGGGATATTGATTTTAGTGGGAGTAAATTCTATTAAATTGTTTAATGTCGTTTACTCCATCATGAATACTTTTGTCTTAGTATTTTGCATTTATTATGTTGTAGATCAATGGCTCAAAACCAACCTTTTGCTTTACATTCCATACTTGAGAGCAACAAATTGAATGAGATAAACTACGCGGATTGGATCCACAACCTGAGAATTGTTCTCAGGGCAGCTAATAAGGAAGATGTTCTAGATAACCCACTGCCAGAAGAGCCTGCTGCAGATGCCCCTGCTGCTGAGAGGAATGCTTATAGGAGAGCGGTTGATAAAGACCATGAAGTGAGCTATCTCATGCTAGCTTGCATGGAACCTGAACTGCAGCTGCAGTTTGAGAATAACCATGCAACACACGATATGATCGTGGCGCTACGGGACATGTTCCAGACTCAGGCCAGGACTGAAAGGTTCATTGTGTCCAAGGCCTTTGTTGAAACTAAGCTAGCAGAAGGAGCACCAGTAGGGCCACATGTAATAAAGATTGTTGGTTACACACAAAGATTGTAGAAGCTGGGCTTCCCACTTGGCCAAGAGTTGGCCACTGACTTCATTCTTGCCTCTTTACCTCCGAGCTATGGAAACTTCGTCTCGAACTACCACATGCACGGGGCTGAGAAGGGCTTGAATGAGCTATGCGGCATGCTCAAAACAGCAGAGAGTGACATCAAGAAAAGCACAGGTGGCGGCCATGTGATGGCTGTCCAGAATAAGCCTGCTTTCAAGAAGAAAGGTTCTTCTTGGAAGAAGAAGAAGAAGGGCAAGGCAAAGGTTGTGAACCCCAAGCCAAACCCTACACCCAAGGCTAAACCTAGACCAGCTACAGACAAGGAGTGCTTTCATTGTCACCAGCCAGGACACTAGAAGAGGAACTGCAAGCTGTACCTAGCCACACAGAAGAATCATTCTTCCAACTCGGGTACGCTTGTCATTCATATTACAGAAATATTTCTCGCTGACTCTTATGTTAATTCTTGGGTATTTGATACCGGATCGGTTGCTCATATAAGCAATTCGATGCAGGGATTGACAAAGAGTAGAAGCGTTGAAAGAGGAAAAGTTGACTTCCGCGTCGGCAATAATGCAAGAGTTGCTGCTTTGGCCGTCAGGATGATGCAACTACACCTACCATCAAGATTTGTCTTGGAGCTAAATAATTGTTATTTTTTTCCTAGTTTGAGTCGAAACATTGTGTCTCCTTCATGTTTGATGAATGATGGTTATTCTTTTGCGAGTGAAAACAATGGTTGTGTGATCTCTAAGAATAATATGTTTGTGAGTTTGGCGTCCATTAAGAATGAGCTATTTATTTTAAATCTTGATGATTCTCCTATCTGTAATATAAGTGCTAAAAGGCCTTGGATAAATGATTTGAATCCTACCTACTTGTGGCATTGTCGTCTCGGTCATATAAGCAAGAGACGCATGAAGAAGCTCCATGAGGATGGACTTCTAAGTTCATTTGATTTTGAATCATACGAGGCATACGAAGCTTGTTTGCTGGGCAAGATGACAAAGATGCCGTTCACAGGTTTTCCAGAGAGAGCATCAGATTTGCTAGAACTCATACATACTGATGTGTGTGGACCAATGAGCTCGACTGCTAGAGGAGGATTCCAATACTTCATTACTTTTACTGATGACTTAAGTAGATATGGATATATCTACTTGATGAGGCATAAGTCTGAAACCTTTGAAAAGTTCAAGGAATTTCATAATGAAGTTGAAAATCAGCGTGGCAAGAAGATTAAAGCCTTGCGATCTGATCGTGGGGGTGAATATCTGAGTCACGAATTTAGCGATCATTTGAAGAGTTGCGGAATTGTTGCACAACTTACGCCTCCTGGAACACCTCAAAGGAACGGGGTTTTTGAGCGACGTAATCAAACTCTGTTGGACATGGTTCGATCAATGATGAGTCAATTAGACCTACCATTGTCATTTTGGGGTTACGCTCTAGAAACAACAGCTTTCACACTGAACAGAGTGCCGTCAAAATCTGTAGACAAGACACCATATGAGATATGGACTGGCAAGACTCCTAGTTTGTCTTTTCTAAAAATTTGGGGTTGTGAAGCATTTGTCAAACGACTCCAGTCTGACAAGCTTGCACCCAAATCGGATAAGTACATATTTGTGGGATACCCAAAGGAGACCTTAGGGTATTACTTCTACAATCGATCTGAGGGCAAAGTGTTTGTCGCTCGGAACGGAGTTTTCCTAGAGAAAGAGTTTCTCAAAGGAGAGAAAAGTGGAAGAATGGTGCAACTCGAAGAAGTTCGAGATGAGCCAATAGGACAAGACTCTACAAGTGACGCTAATGTAGCTGAACAAGTTGAGATGCCTATGGCAATAGAAGCACCTCCGCAACCACGAAGGTCAGCAAGGCTCCGTGCAGCGCGGGGATTATTATTGTTAGACAATGATGAGCCTGCGACATATGCAGAGGCGATGGCAGACCCTGACTCTGAGTCATGGTAAGAGGCCATGAAATCCGAAATAGAATCCATGAAGGAAAATCAAGTTTAGAACTTGATTGACCTGCCTGATCGTGTGAGAACCATAGAGTGCAAATGGATCTATAAGAAGAAGAAAGACATGGATGGAAATGTTCACATCTATAAAGCTCGACTTGTCGCAAAAGTTTTTCGACAAGTTCAAGGAGTTGAATACGACGAGACTTTCTTGCCCGTAGCGATGCTTAAATCTGTTAGGATTATTCTAGCTATTGCTGCATATCTCGATTATGAAATATGGCAGATGGATGTCAAAATAGCATTCCTTAATGGAAATCTAACCGAGGACGTGTATATGATGCAGCCCGAGGGTTTTGTCGATCCGACCAATGCTGGAAAGATATGCAACCTTCAAAAATCTATTTATGGATTAACGCAAGCATCTCGGAGTTGGAATATTCGTTTTGATGAAGTAGTCAAAGGGTTTGGCTTCATTAAGAATGAAGAAGAAGCTTGTGTTTACAAGAAGAAAAGTGGGAGCTCTGTTGCATTTCTAATCCTGTATGTAGATGACATACTGCTGATTGGAAATAATATTCCTATGCTTGAGTCCGTAAAGACTTCACTGAAAAATAGTTTTTCGATGAAGGATTTAGGAGAAGCAGCATACATACTGGGCATCAAGATCTATAGAGATAGATCAAAGAGGCTTATAGGATTAAGCCAAGATACTTACATTGACAAAGTGTTGAAGTGGTTCAACATGTAAGAGGCAAAGAAAGGGTTCTTGCCTATGTCACATGGCATACATCTTAGCAAGACTCAGTGTCCTACGACGACTAATGAGCGAGAGCGCATGAGCAAAGTTCCACATGCCTCAGCAATTGGATCCATCATGTATGCAATGATAAGTACACGCCCAGATGTTTCTTATGCTCTAAGTGTTACGAGTAGGTACCAGTCAGATCCAGGTGGGAGTCACTGGACAGCTGTGAAAAACATCCTCAAGTACTTGAGAAGAACTAAGGATGTGTTTCTAGTCTATGGAGCTGAGGAGGAACTCGTTGTAGCTGGTTACACTGATGCTAGCTTCCAAACCGACAAAGACGATTCAAAGTCTCAGACCGGTTTCGTGTTCAAAGTAAATGGTGGTGTGGTTAGCTGGAAGAGTTCCAAGCAGGAGACGGTAGTCGATTCTACAACAGAAGCCGAGTACATCGCAGCTTCGAAACCAGCGAAGAAAGGTGTTTGGATAAGGAAGTTCCTTATTGAGCTTGGTGTATTCCCTAATGCCTCTAGCCCGCTAGATCTCTACTGTGACAATAGTGGAGCTATTGCGCAAGCCAAGGAGCCAAGAAATCACCAGAAGAGCAAACACGTTATGCGGCGATTTCATCTCATTCGAGAGTTCATCGATCGTGATGAGATCAAGATATGCAAAATACACACAGACCTGAACATTTCAGATCCGTTGACAAAACCCCTTCCACAGCCCAAGCATGAGAGGCACACAAGAGCAATGGGTATTAGATACATTCTAGATTGACTCTAGTGCAAGTGGGAGACTGTTGGAAATATGCCCTAGAGGCAATCATATTTCCTTGTATTTATGATTAATAAAGTGTACCTTGAATATTCATGGATGACAACTTGTATTGATTAAATGCTTATGTGAAGTATTTGTGAAACTCTTTACTTGTATGAATATTCTAAAATGTTCCTAGTCGGAGTTCATGTGAGGACACACATGAATATTAGACTAGCACATGTATTAGTTGATTGACTACATTTCACAAGTCATGGATATGGGGATGTCAAACTAATAATGTGGGCTCATGTGAGACATGAGATTGAACTGACCCAACACGAGATGATGACTTCTCATTACACAATATGTACGCTGTGTCCTAAGACCTGAGATCGTCGTATGTACTCAAGAAGTGAATTGACTTACTTAGGAGCCATCAAACGCTACACCGTAACTAGGTAGTTATAAAGGTGGCTTTCGGGTCTGTCAAGAAGCATGCTGTGAGACATAGTTGGTCAAGATGGGATTTGCCCCTCTCTACAACAGAGAGATATCGCTGGGCCCCTCGAGTGATTCGGATCAGGAAATACATGGCCATGCTAGGGTTAAGAGTTAACCAAGGATTCCGAATCACAGGATCGAGAAAGAGTGGTAGGATTCAAGTTAGACCAAATATCGTGAGGCAAAGAGAGCAACATGTATAAGATTGTGACAGTTCAACAGATATGATTCGCGCGTGCTTAGGAGTTGACACGTCTTGCTAGAGACCACTATCAACTATTGACCAGTAGGAGTACTGGGCCATGTCTATTCACACGCGAGCCCATAGGGTCACACACTTAAGGGCCAGAAGCCTAATGAGGATGAGATCCAAATTAGAATGGGATTAGATGCACTAATGGGCTTCAGTTGGCCCATTAGGGATGCCTAAGGTGGGTCCCATGGAAGCCCACCTAGGGGCGGCCAAAGGGGCTATAAATACAGGGGTTGGGGCGGGTACTGTTCATGTGGATCTAGCAATTTAGAGTGCGACGCTTCTTCCCGTACATGTGGACTTCATGGAGGTACTGCGCTTGCTGCACAAGGACGAGCCGTTCGTGAGGTGGTTCACGCAACTACACTGCCAGCTTCCATCTACACTACACCGACATGCTACAGAAGTTCCGCAACCGTGCGTCTAGTGGTAATCCCGTGATCTATAATTGCAGTAATCCTAGTTTATGCGGTAGAAAATTTTTGTTTTTGCTACCCCATATTCCAACATGAGATTCTTGAGCGTGCTGGTATGGCTGATTGCAAGTCTTGTTCAACTCCGGTGGATCTTAATCCAAAGTTGTCTGCTGATGGTCCTCCTCTCAAGGCTGTGGGTGCTACGGATTTTTGGAGTCTCACTGGTGCTCTTCAGTGGCTTACTTTCACCAGACCAGATATTTGCTATGTTGTTCAGTAAGCTTGCCTTCATATGGATGATCACAGGGAGACACATCTTGCTGCTCTAAAGCGCATCCTGCGCTACGTTCGTGGCACGTTGCATATGGGTTTTCTCATTCATCCTTCTACACAGGCTGATTTGGTGGTCTACTCTGATGCAGATTGAGCAGGTTGTCCGGATACACGCAGGTCCACCTCGGGCTATGCGGTGTTCCTTGGTGCCAATTTGGTGTCCTGGTCTTCCAAGCGTCAGAATACAGCCTCCCATTCCAGTGCAGAGGCCGAGTATCGAGCTGTTGCTAATGCTGTTGCAGAAGCCACTTGGTTACACCAACTTTTGTCTAAGATGCACACTCCCTTGCGCAAGATAACCTTGGTGTATTGTGATAACATCAGCTCTATCTATATGTCTGCCAATCCTGTTCAACATCAGCGGACAAAACACATTGAGATCGACCTTCACTTAGTCCGGGAGCATGTTGCTGTTGGTGATATTCGTGTTCTCCACTCCACGTGCCGATGACTTCTCAGTTCGCCGACATCTTCACCAAAGGGCTGCCTTCCTCGGTCTTCATAGAATTTTGGTCTAGTCTTAATGTTCGGTGTCCCGACGATTCTACTAACGGGGGGGGGGGGTGTTAGATAACTGATGTAATCCTGTTTGTACAAGGTCCTACGCTAGGCTCTTAGCCGGCCAGACTGTGGGTTGTGGACCCGAGCCAAGCTTATTAGCCGGCCAGCCCCTTGATTGTATTAGTAGAGATATGTTAGGATTAGAGTCCTGAGGAGATCTTTATTCGGGTTTCCTTTTGCCCAAGATCTCCTCACTCCTATATATGTAACCTCTCATACCTCTCAATAATCAATCTATTATTTTCCCACAAATCCAATCTCTTTCAACCTCGATTCTAGATGGCAACACGGCAGCAGAGTAGCTTCAACTATTTAGCAGAACGCCAATTCTGAAAAAACACTCGGCCCCCGCGTCACCCCCGCGTGGGCGACACGGGCGGCACCTTCGGCGGCGGCACCGCCTCCCGCCTTCCTCCCTCTCCCCACCACCACGCTGTCGCTGAAGCCGGCCGCTGGAAGCCCGCGCGGCTTGCAAGGACGGTGGTGGCGGGGCTGCCTTCTCCTCCCTCTTCTCCCAGCAGGCGTGACCACCGCGGGGGATGGAGGGAGCACCTTGGGGTTGCTACATGGTTGTGGTTTGGCTGCATGCAACAGACCATGGTGGCTAGCGCTGCTTAGCGGTTGTCAGTTTGGCATGGCACAACTCTGATTGTGGCGCTTGCGGCAACGACAGTGTGGGACAACTAGGCTTGCAGCGGATTGCGGCGGGTGGCTCAGCTATGCTATAGTTACTTCGGCGTGGTTCATCGTCAGAAGATGGCGCAAACGACAACTTTGGTTTGCTGCCATGGTGACGGAAGCTATGCGTGTATGCAGTGCAACGTGTTGCTGTCATCTGACAGGGCATTGTTTCGGTTGTTTGATGGAGATCTTGGAAACAGGGCAATATTGTTCATCTTCCAACGGCAATTCTATACACAGGTCCGTGAGATGGAGTACTGAGGCGGACGTGGCGACGCCCCCGCGTATGGTGTCTTCGGCGTGGCGACGAGATGTGGTGTCTAACGGCGGGCGAGGCAAGGCGAGGACCCCGTGCGTTGTGTTTTTGCAGTGTTGACTGCGAGACAGCCAACGAGAGGTCCGAATTTGGTGGTTCCACTCTGTTGGACGGTGGGCACCATTGCAGCGTCACTACGACGTGGGTCCCGCATGGCGGTGGCTTGCTCGGTGCAGGACTGTCTGTTTCCCTTGTTTTCCCTGTCGGCGTCTGGATCGTGCCTTGACGGTGACATCATGTGCTGGAGTAGGTTGCTTGCCACACCGGCTTGGCTTTGTTCGGCCAGGTTTGCCTAGTAGAGTGGTCTTGACCGCGTTTCAATCTAACCGGTCGGGGCCACTGTTGGGTATTTTAATGATGCGAATAAATCCGCAAGCGCACGAATACCGTCGTAGATTTCACCCGTGTGTATTCAAGGGTATCATTTCCACAGGGAACATGTGTGCACCAACTCCTAACTTAGTCGGTCCAAGGACACACCAAGGTTAAGTGGCAAGGCTGGAGAGGATTCCTACGGTAGCACTAAGGATGAGTTAAAGGTCGATCTCTTGGGTAAGAATACTCGCTTCGAGCACCGGCTTACCCCTGGAATGGTCAGGAGACTCCGGCCAAAGACCCACGAATAAGAGAACTGATCTCACTCAAGCAAAAGTACTATGCAATACAGGAATCATAAATACTAACTTACCCATACCAGAGAAAGCCAGCATCCGTAGAGGTACAAGACCGGAGAAAACCGCCGACAGGCCCGGTGTTGGCGCCTACCAACGTCACCTAGCGATGACGCCCGCAGACGCCAATTTGGGATGGTAGTATTTCATGAACCACGAATAGATCCGCAAGTGCACGGAATACCGCTATAGCATTTTACCCGGGAGTATACCGGGGTGTCATTTATATTTCCGCAGGGAAGGTGATGAGCGAGAGAATATATAGATCAGTTGGTGAGCTCTATCTAGATTGGATATTCTCATGCATAAACAGGGGTAAGATAATAACATGGTAGGAGGTAGTGTGACACACACACAAACTACTCTCTTGGATAAATAAAAGAATAAAGATTACTTTAGGCCAGGAGCAAGGTAAAAGTCAGAGCTCGAGTCAGATGTGCTAGGCTAGCTATATCTACACTTTATCATTGGTTAGCTCGTCAGAGATTAAACTACACAATAGGGAGATCGCTATCGAAGTGACGGGAGGAGCCCGTACACCCCGGCGACTTTATGTACCTCCTACCCCCCATACCGAACGTGGAGGATTACTAAAAGGCACGGACAGGGCTGTCACCACCTGCCGGCTACCTCTACAAACTGTGGGTATAGTTGACATCCAGCAACTCTTAGCTAATCTAGACACCATGTTTACACTGGTAAGGGATACTCTAGTGTCCAGCGCGGAGCCCCCACCCTCCGGATGGACAGATATCACACTAGAGCAATCATACAAATACTGGAGCAGTTGATAGAGTTCTAAGAACAAAAGACTAACCATCTCCAGCACAGGGCGATCATGCAATGCAAGCATTGAATAATAATGCAATCATGACAAGAAGCATATACTCGATAACTTAGAATATACTTCAAGCAGATATCGGTAATCATAGTCTAATTCTATTACAAACGACCGAATATTACAAGAGAGAGCTAGAGATGAACCCATACCAGACTCTCGAGCAACTCCGGCGACTCGATGACTCCTAGACTTCTCCTAAACTCCACTAAGCCTAAAGACTATGCAAGGAATACAAGAGAGGAAATGAGAGGTGTGTAGTGAGTGTGTGTGTGTGTCCTATTCTCCACCCATCCATGTATTTATAGTAGGGAGCCACGGGATGAAGCCTGCACAACCAACGTAGGGGACCAACAGGGAGGCGCCACGTTCCCTGGCTGAGGCGGTGGGGCCCACGGGCCTGGTCGGTCGACCAGGTAGGTCGGTCGGCCTACCCGGGCCGCCAACAACCCCCAACTTCTTCTGGTAGGCTGTGTTGGGCCTCCTTGTCTGATCCACGTTGGGGTTGGTCTGTCTTGACTCGTTTGAATTGGGTTCTTGCATCTGAGCCTGAATCGGTGCTCTGATAATTTCTGCAATTTTATGTCGGGCCAAAGTGTGCTTTCAACCTGCATATTAGCTTGAAAACACAACTTGCATATTCTAATAGATAAAGTGTGGTTTAGGGACTTTATTGGATAAGGATGCATGTAAGAAATGCAAACTCTCATGATTTTCTGATCAAGTTGATGCCTGGAAATGATCGTTAGTTAGTGTCAACACCCGGCTCTTCCCCGAACTACTCCTCACCCTCCTCCTACTCTAAGCACTAGCCTAGGCAGGACCTCGCTATTAGAGTGGAGCGCTACATCTTCAACTGAAGGAGGAAAAGGTCTCTTGGATGGTGTGTTTGAGGGGGTGAGGGAGGCCCTATTTATACTACTTGGAGGTCGGTTCCCGCCACACGCCATACAGATGGACCCTATTGTGAGGTGTTCACCAATCTCCCCCACACTTGGACCTTTGTATCTTACGACACAAAATCAAGTGTGCGGTGTTGGTTCCTTCAGATTGTTCTCCATCACAAAAGTACTAGGGTCCCCATGTTTACCAAGCTCCCGTGTTCTCGGGCATCGTATGTCCCCCTGTTCTTCTTAATCTTAACCTGCAAGGGTTAGGACCAAGAATATCCGAAGGTGCATACTATGCTGGAAACATGTAGTTTGCTCTTATTATCATTATTTTTTAAGAGAAGGATTTTTTTTGCTTTTGATAATCGTGTTATCTCCTGGTAGTGCTTTGTTTATGGTCATAAGCTCGACCATGGGGATTTCTCCTGCAGCTGTCAATGGTGATGAAGTTCCCAGTTTCACCACCATTTGTTGATTCATCGTCGTTCAAACTGCAAGATTAGTGCCCAATACAACTACGAGCCCTGCAAAGATGTTAAGATAAGCATAACCAAACATAACCATCCTAAAGGGAATCTGTGATGGGAAACCCTGAGATGACCGTAAGACTCGCATTGACTTGGCACAACAGAAGATCTTAGAGAAATCAAGGATGAGCATGGCTTTTGTGATGAATCAGAATGGAACTTCATGCTCGTGGAGTGAGTGGCTTGATCTCTGGATAGATTAACTCGAGAATTGTTCATGGCCCGATAATGAAAGAGGATGTGTAACTCTGTGGGCCATTGGAATGATTTTGAGTTCGAATCATGAGGGGAATGGGTATTTTTCAGCTCAACCCATCCTTAGGATGAAAGCCTTTTATGGAGGCAAAACAATCCACCCTAAGCTTCCAATAGAAGTTCATTTGAAGTGAAGGGTGAGCATAACTTCTATTGGGCATCAATCAAAATCAAGGAACAAGATTTGAGTTTTGAATCACTTGATTTGATTGGCATCATTTGGTAATCGAGGATGTGATTTTTTTACTCGATTCGATCAGCATGGCCCTATGATCCCTTGACCAAAAAGGTGAATCCTATGGACATATAACACGGTCGTCAAGGTCAAGGCATATTCTTCGGTGGAAACACCTTGGAGGTTGCCTTGACACGGGAGTATGATGGGCTTCATATGGTACCTCTTCCAGGGAGTTGTGGTTGAGATAGACGAGTCATAAAAAATGACCCATTTTCTTCCAACCACTCCTTCCTTAACTTCCCTTGAGACATGGTCTCGAGGAAAATTATGAAGAAAGTACCCTGAACGAATCTATGGGGGTGGGATTTGCATGAAGTGCTCTTTTCCCAAGATTCTAGCTGTTCAGGAGAGGTTCCTTTAGCATAATTTTAGGCATATTTGAGATGAAAGCTCGAATTCTGCTGATGGAAGTCCTCAGTTGCTCACTCTCCTTCTCTCGTTGGTGATGGTATGGATGCTCACGCTTGGCGTTGAGAAGGAGCTTTCCTGAACTAGCTTTGTGAGTGAGGGATGAGTCTCGTAGCTGGATGTGAAACTGGATCTAGAAAAGATGGCTCTAGAGACTCAACCCGAAGTTGTTGAAAGGTGTGTACGAGGATAACCTTCCATGGGTAGCGGGGGTGAAGGTAGAGATAAAGAAAAGCAAAAGATATGAGGTAGAAAGTGGTAGCGGGGGTGAAAGTAGAGGTAAGGAAATACAAAGGCTAAGAGACTTTTTTTTTGAAAGGAAAAGAAAAAGATACGAGGACCAACTAGGTTCGAAGTTAAAACAGCAACCGTTCCACGGCAATGGCGCTAGAAAGCTTGTTGGGTATTTTAACGATGCAAATAAATCTGCAAGTGCACGGATACCGTCGTAAATTTCACCCGTGAGTATTCAAGGGTACCATTACCACAGGGAACGTGTATGCACTAACTCCTAACTTAGTCGGTCCAAGGACACACCAAGGTTAAGTGGCTAGGCTGGAGAGGATTCCTGCGGTAGCACTAAGGATGAGTTAAAGGTCGATCTCTCGGGTAAGAATACTCGCTTCGGGCACCGACTTACCCCCTGGAATGGTCAACAGATTCCGGCCAACGGCTCTACGCTATACCCGAATGTGGCGCTACTCCATGTCGAAATGCACCTGGACGGGAGCCCGTCTGGGTGCGGGCGACCCTAGGGGTCGGCCGCCCCCAGATGGAGCTCCCCCAGGACCTCCTCCGTCTGGCTAGCTGACAGGTGGGTCTTGATCTTATCCCTTGGGTGCATGTGCCTTGGCCCGCCCGTTTCCTCTAGTTTGTGGGCCCTTCTTGTAAGTGAAACGCAGGACTGGATCATCTGTGCATTTCTTTGCGTGTTCACTTGTGTTTTTGCCCGAATGCAACAATGGGTGCCTGCAGATCACAATTCACCAAGCTCCCGTGTTCTCGGGCATCGTATGTCCCCCTGTTCTTCTTAATCTTAACCTGCAAGGGTTAGGACCAAGAATATCCGAAGGTGCATACTATGCTGGAAACATGTAGTTTGCTCTTATTATCATTATTTTTTAAGAGAATGATTTTTTTTGCTTTTGATAATCGTGTTATCTCCCGGTAGTGCTTTGTTTATGGTCATAAGCTCGACCTTGGGGATTTCTCCTACAGCTGTCAATGGTGATGAAGTTCCCAGTTTCACCACCATTTGTTGATTCATCGTCGTTCAAACTGCAAGATTAGTGCCCAATACAACTACGAGCCCTGCAAAGATGTTAAGATAAGCATAACCAAACATAACCATCCTAAAGGGAATCTGTGATGGGAAACCCTGAGATGATCGTAAGACTCGCAGTGACTTGGCACAACAAAAGATCTTAGAGAAATCAAGGATGAGCATGGCTTTTGTGATGAATCAGAATGGAACTTCATGCTCGTGGAGTGAGTGGCTTGATCTCTGGATAGATTAACTCGAGAATTGTTCATGGCCCGATAATGAAAGAGGATGTGTAACTCTGTGGGCCATTGGAACGATTTTGAGTTCGAATCATGAGGGGAATGGGTATTTTTCAGCTCAACCCATCCTTAGGATGAAAGCCTTTTATGGAGGCAAAACAATCCACCCTAAGCTTCCAATAGAAGTTCATTTGAAGTGAAGGGTGAGCATAACTTCTATTGGGCATCAATCAAAATCAAGGAACAAGATTTGAGTTTTGAATCACTTGATTTGATTGGCATCATTTGGTAATCGAGGATGTGATTTTTTTACTCGATTCGATCAGCATGGCCCTATGATCCCTTGACCAAAAAGGTGAATCCTATGGACATATAACACGGTCGTCAAGGTCAAGGCATATTCTTCGGTGGAAACACCTTGGAGGTTGCCTTGACACGGGAGTATGATGGGCTTCATATGGTACCTCTTCCAGGGAGTTGTGGTTGAGATAGACGAGTCATAAAAAATGACCCATTTTCTTCCAACCACTCCTTCCTTAACTTCCCTTGAGACATGGTCTCGAGGAAAATTATGAAGAAAGTACCCTGAACGAATCTATGGGGGTGGGATTTGCATGAAGTGCTCTTTTCCCAAGATTCTAGCTGTTCAGGAGAGGTTCCTTTAGCATAATTTTAGGCATATTTGAGATGAAAGCTCGAATTCTGCTGATGGAAGTCCTCAGTTGCTCACTCTCCTTCTCTCGTTGGTGATGGTATGGATGCTCACGCTTGGCGTTGAGAAGGAGCTTTCCTGAACTAGCTTTGTGAGTGAGGGATGAGTCTCGTAGCTGGATGTGAAACTGGATCTAGAAAAGATGGCTCTAGAGACTCAACCCGAAGTTGTTGAAAGGTGTGTACGAGGATAACCTTCCATGGGTAGCGGGGGTGAAGGTAGAGATAAAGAAAAGCAAAAGATATGAGGTAGAAAGTGGTAGCGGGGATGAAAGTAGAGGTAAGGAAATACAAAGGCTAAGAGACTTTTTTTTTGAAAGGAAAAGAAAAAGATACGAGGACCAACTAGGTTCGAAGTTAAAACAGCAACCGTTCCACGGCAATGGCGCTAGAAAGCTTGTTGGGTATTTTAACGATGCAAATAAATCTGCAAGTGCACGGATACCGTCGTAAATTTCACCCGTGAGTATTCAAGGGTACCATTACCACAGGGAACGTGTATGCACTAACTCCTAACTTAGTCGGTCCAAGGACACACCAAGGTTAAGTGGCTAGGCTGGAGAGGATTCCTGCGGTAGCACTAAGGATGAGTTAAAGGTCGATCTCTCGGGTAAGAATACTCGCTTCGGGCACCGACTTACCCCCTGGAATGGTCAACAGATTCCGGCCAACGGCTCTACGCTATACCCGAATGTGGCGCTACTCCATGTCGAAATGCACCTGGACGGGAGCCCGTCTGGGTGCGGGCGACCCTAGGGGTCGGCCGCCCCCAGATGGAGCTCCCCCAGGACCTCCTCCGTCTGGCTAGCTGACAGGTGGGTCTTGATCTTATCCCTTGGGTGCATGTGCCTTGGCCCGCCCGTTTCCTCTAGTTTGTGGGCCCTTCTTGTAAGTGAAACGCAGGACTGGATCATCTGTGCATTTCTTTGCGTGTTCACTTGTGTTTTTGCCCGAATGCAACAATGGGTGCCTGCAGATCACAATTCACCAAGCTCCCGTGTTCTCGGGCATCGTATGTCCCCCTGTTCTTCTTAATCTTAACCTGCAAGGGTTAGGACCAAGAATATCCGAAGGTGCATACTATGCTGGAAACATGTAGTTTGCTCTTATTATCATTATTTTTTAAGAGAATGATTTTTTTTGCTTTTGATAATCGTGTTATCTCCCGGTAGTGCTTTGTTTATGGTCATAAGCTCGACCTTGGGGATTTCTCCTACAGCTGTCAATGGTGATGAAGTTCCCAGTTTCACCACCATTTGTTGATTCATCGTCGTTCAAACTGCAAGATTAGTGCCCAATACAACTACGAGCCCTGCAAAGATGTTAAGATAAGCATAACCAAACATAACCATCCTAAAGGGAATCTGTGATGGGAAACCCTGAGATGATCGTAAGACTCGCAGTGACTTGGCACAACAAAAGATCTTAGAGAAATCAAGGATGAGCATGGCTTTTGTGATGAATCAGAATGGAACTTCATGCTCGTGGAGTGAGTGGCTTGATCTCTGGATAGATTAACTCGAGAATTGTTCATGGCCCGATAATGAAAGAGGATGTGTAACTCTGTGGGCCATTGGAACGATTTTGAGTTCGAATCATGAGGGGAATGGGTATTTTTCAGCTCAACCCATCCTTAGGATGAAAGCCTTTTATGGAGGCAAAACAATCCACCCTAAGCTTCCAATAGAAGTTCATTTGAAGTGAAGGGTGAGCATAACTTCTATTGGGCATCAATCAAAATCAAGGAACAAGATTTGAGTTTTGAATCACTTGATTTGATTGGCATCATTTGGTAATCGAGGATGTGATTTTTTTACTCGATTCGATCAGCATGGCCCTATGATCCCTTGACCAAAAAGGTGAATCCTATGGACATATAACACGGTCGTCAAGGTCAAGGCATATTCTTCGGTGGAAACACCTTGGAGGTTGCCTTGACACGGGAGTATGATGGGCTTCATATGGTACCTCTTCCAGGGAGTTGTGGTTGAGATAGACGAGTCATAAAAAATGACCCATTTTCTTCCAACCACTCCTTCCTTAACTTCCCTTGAGACATGGTCTCGAGGAAAATTATGAAGAAAGTACCCTGAACGAATCTATGGGGGTGGGATTTGCATGAAGTGCTCTTTTCCCAAGATTCTAGCTGTTCAGGAGAGGTTCCTTTAGCATAATTTTAGGCATATTTGAGATGAAAGCTCGAATTCTGCTGATGGAAGTCCTCAGTTGCTCACTCTCCTTCTCTCGTTGGTGATGGTATGGATGCTCACGCTTGGCGTTGAGAAGGAGCTTTCCTGAACTAGCTTTGTGAGTGAGGGATGAGTCTCGTAGCTGGATGTGAAACTGGATCTAGAAAAGATGGCTCTAGAGACTCAACCCGAAGTTGTTGAAAGGTGTGTACGAGGATAACCTTCCATGGGTAGCGGGGGTGAAGGTAGAGATAAAGAAAAGCAAAAGATATGAGGTAGAAAGTGGTAGCGGGGATGAAAGTAGAGGTAAGGAAATACAAAGGCTAAGAGACTTTTTTTTTGAAAGGAAAAGAAAAAGATACGAGGACCAACTAGGTTCGAAGTTAAAACAGCAACCGTTCCACGGCAATGGCGCTAGAAAGCTTGTTGGGTATTTTAACGATGCAAATAAATCTGCAAGTGCACGGATACCGTCGTAAATTTCACCCGTGAGTATTCAAGGGTACCATTACCACAGGGAACGTGTATGCACTAACTCCTAACTTAGTCGGTCCAAGGACACACCAAGGTTAAGTGGCTAGGCTGGAGAGGATTCCTGCGGTAGCACTAAGGATGAGTTAAAGGTCGATCTCTCGGGTAAGAATACTCGCTTCGGGCACCGACTTACCCCCTGGAATGGTCAACAGATTCCGGCCAACGGCTCTACGCTATACCCGAATGTGGCGCTACTCCATGTCGAAATGCACCTGGACGGGAGCCCGTCTGGGTGCGGGCGACCCTAGGGGTCGGCCGCCCCCAGATGGAGCTCCCCCAGGACCTCCTCCGTCTGGCTAGCTGACAGGTGGGTCTTGATCTTATCCCTTGGGTGCATGTGCCTTGGCCCGCCCGTTTCCTCTAGTTTGTGGGCCCTTCTTGTAAGTGAAACGCAGGACTGGATCATCTGTGCATTTCTTTGCGTGTTCACTTGTGTTTTTGCCCGAATGCAACAATGGGTGCCTGCAGATCACAATTCACCAAGCTCCCGTGTTCTCGGGCATCGTATGTCCCCCTGTTCTTCTTAATCTTAACCTGCAAGGGTTAGGACCAAGAATATCCGAAGGTGCATACTATGCTGGAAACATGTAGTTTGCTCTTATTATCATTATTTTTTAAGAGAATGATTTTTTTTGCTTTTGATAATCGTGTTATCTCCCGGTAGTGCTTTGTTTATGGTCATAAGCTCGACCTTGGGGATTTCTCCTACAGCTGTCAATGGTGATGAAGTTCCCAGTTTCACCACCATTTGTTGATTCATCGTCGTTCAAACTGCAAGATTAGTGCCCAATACAACTACGAGCCCTGCAAAGATGTTAAGATAAGCATAACCAAACATAACCATCCTAAAGGGAATCTGTGATGGGAAACCCTGAGATGATCGTAAGACTCGCAGTGACTTGGCACAACAAAAGATCTTAGAGAAATCAAGGATGAGCATGGCTTTTGTGATGAATCAGAATGGAACTTCATGCTCGTGGAGTGAGTGGCTTGATCTCTGGATAGATTAACTCGAGAATTGTTCATGGCCCGATAATGAAAGAGGATGTGTAACTCTGTGGGCCATTGGAACGATTTTGAGTTCGAATCATGAGGGGAATGGGTATTTTTCAGCTCAACCCATCCTTAGGATGAAAGCCTTTTATGGAGGCAAAACAATCCACCCTAAGCTTCCAATAGAAGTTCATTTGAAGTGAAGGGTGAGCATAACTTCTATTGGGCATCAATCAAAATCAAGGAACAAGATTTGAGTTTTGAATCACTTGATTTGATTGGCATCATTTGGTAATCGAGGATGTGATTTTTTTACTCGATTCGATCAGCATGGCCCTATGATCCCTTGACCAAAAAGGTGAATCCTATGGACATATAACACGGTCGTCAAGGTCAAGGCATATTCTTCGGTGGAAACACCTTGGAGGTTGCCTTGACACGGGAGTATGATGGGCTTCATATGGTACCTCTTCCAGGGAGTTGTGGTTGAGATAGACGAGTCATAAAAAATGACCCATTTTCTTCCAACCACTCCTTCCTTAACTTCCCTTGAGACATGGTCTCGAGGAAAATTATGAAGAAAGTACCCTGAACGAATCTATGGGGGTGGGATTTGCATGAAGTGCTCTTTTCCCAAGATTCTAGCTGTTCAGGAGAGGTTCCTTTAGCATAATTTTAGGCATATTTGAGATGAAAGCTCGAATTCTGCTGATGGAAGTCCTCAGTTGCTCACTCTCCTTCTCTCGTTGGTGATGGTATGGATGCTCACGCTTGGCGTTGAGAAGGAGCTTTCCTGAACTAGCTTTGTGAGTGAGGGATGAGTCTCGTAGCTGGATGTGAAACTGGATCTAGAAAAGATGGCTCTAGAGACTCAACCCGAAGTTGTTGAAAGGTGTGTACGAGGATAACCTTCCATGGGTAGCGGGGGTGAAGGTAGAGATAAAGAAAAGCAAAAGATATGAGGTAGAAAGTGGTAGCGGGGGTGAAAGTAGAGGTAAGGAAATACAAAGGCTAAGAGACTTTTTTTTGAAAGGAAAAGAAAAAGATACGAGGACCAACTAGGTTCGAAGTTAAAACAACAACCGTTCCACGGCAATGTCGCTAGAAAGCTTGTTGGGTATTTTAACGATGCGAATAAATCTGCAAGTGCACGGATACCGTCGTAAATTTCACCCGTGAGTATTCAAGGGTACCACTACCACAGGGAACGTGTATGCACTAAATCCTAACTTAGTCGGTCCAAGGACACACCAAGGTTAAGTGGCTAGGCTGGAGAGGATTCCTGCGGTAGCACTAAGGATGAGTTAAAGGTCGATCTCTCGGGTAAGAATACTCGCTTCGGGCACCAACTTACCCCCTGGAATGGTCAAGAGATTCCAGCCAACGGCTCTACGCTATACCCGAATGTGGCGCTACTCCATGTCGAAATGCACCTGGACGGGAGCCCGTCTGGGTGCGGGCGACCCTAGGGGTCGGCCGCCCCCAGATGGCAATCCCCCAGGACCTCCTCCGTCTGGCTAGCTGACAGGTGGGCCTTGATCTTATCCCTTGGGTGCATGTGCCTTGGCCCGCCCATTTCCTCTAGTTTGTGGGCCCTTCTTGTAAGTGAAACGCAGGACTGGATCATCTGTGCATTTCTTTGCGTGTTCACTTGTGTTTATGCCCGAATGCAACAATGGGTGCCTGCAGATCACAATTCACCAAAACTCGTGGAATTGATTGGCTATAATCCCTATAACTAAGTTTGGTGATTGGAAAGTTCTGAAATGCTGCAGGAGTTGTTGGTCGATTTTAGCACTTAAGGACCGTCAACAGCCTCTCAAGCTAGTTTCGAGTTCTCCCCATGTTGATGTCCCAATCCAACCGGCTGAGCTGAGTTGTCGCGTTCCCCGTGTTGATGTCCCAATCCAATCGGGCGAGCCTTATCTTTTTCCATTTCTTTTTGGTCTTCCTGGCTATGGTCTCCCAGGGCCATAGTCTTGTATTTTTTCCCCCTGCTATATCAATGAAACTCGCACTATCTTGTGCGGTTCGTTCAAAAAAGAAATTGAAACAACAGGGAAAATACATAATAGGGGTTTTCTGGTATAGTGTATAGTCTATTCACAAGCATCCCAAAGTGATATGCCAAAGTAACAAGACATCAATAAAATAGCATCCCAAAGTGACATGGCATTAGTAAAATATTTCATTAAGGTTGCTTATGCTTTTTGAACAGAATAGAATTTAGCAGAACTGGACATCAATAAACAAGGAATTTATATTTTTCTTCAAGCTACATAAGAAATAATAATGGGTTTCATCAAGATCTCAATCTAACTGTCATACAAAAATGACATGTTTTACCTCCTATGTTGTGCCCCATTTCCCATAGCACGTCTGAATAACAGGATCCACCTGAAATCGAATAATTGAAAATGATGAACTGACAGGGGTCCCCAACCAGTCTCCTCAGCAAGGCACGACCTCCATCCCTCCCAACTCTGCGTTGCGCCCCAGGTCATGCTCTAGCACATGTTCTGGTTGATCATGGGCTTGTCGTAGCTGAAATGGTGCTATCTGTTAGAAACTTAACCTAGTCCTGTTGACTCCACATACCACGGTACTCTACGTTATCTGATTCAGTTAGCCAAGCAATCACTAAACCTACTGAATGGAAGCAAATTATTGAATCCCCATCAGCCTATCCAACATTTTATCAGTAAGCCATAGATGGGTACTTGAATAAGGAAAGATGGCAATTCACCTCTCGACATCACCGTGGAACCAAAATTGTTACGAGCTATGAGGCTCAAGGCGCTGGTCCTGAAGTCCGTTGCATTGTAAATGGACTACGGAGTCATCGGTGTACTCTGGGTTCATGTCGAGGCAGAAGCTGATGTTCCTGCCGCTCGCGGGGAACACGCCTTCATAGGACGATGCGGCGCCGGCCAGCGCATCGTCGGTGGTGTTGACGTCGGTCCAGAATGTGCCGTCCACGATCCACGATCAGATCGAAGACCGGCGTGAAGACTTGGCTGAGGAGGACACGGCGGAGAGCGCGCCGTAGAAGAAGTTGGGGCGGAGCAGGTAGCTGCTGTTTTTGTTGATTGGGTGAGGTGAGGCGACGCACGCACCTAAGAAGATGAGGATGAAGTGGCGACAAAGCGATGGGGCTAGGGCTTGGGTTCGGGTTCTGCATGGGGCGGTGACGGCTGCTGCTCACCCTCATGGAGGCGTGCACGGATCTTGCTCTGCTCCGCCACTCCACGCTTCACCGAGCGCCGCCGCCACAGATCCGCGCGGCCGTCGTAGATCCACGCCGAGCGTCGCGGCCGAGCTCTTGGCCCACTCCACCGGCAGCGGGGGAAGGTAGAGGTGCGGCCGGCCCGAGCTGCTTTCTCTTCCCGCTGTCGCCATGGACATGGCGGCCTCCTCCGTCACCACCGGCCGGCCCGCTGCCCCGCGATGCAGCTGACTGGCATCGGCCCCACCACCGCCGCTTCCAAGCGCTGGCCCGCCCGCGCGCACACCAACCGGGGCAGGGATGGGCGCAGCAAACTCCATAGGGAGACGAGCCGCTGGGGTGGAGGGGTGCTTGAACGTGGCCGCGGGGTGGGGGAGGCGGGCGGCATGCAGGGCTAGGCGCAGGCGGTCGGGGTCGGGTCTCTGCCGGCGGCTCGACGGGTAATGGAAGGGAAGGAACAGGCAAGGAAGGGAAGCGTATGGTACAAGCGGAGATTCCAGGGTGGGTATGCGCGGGCGGGTATGCCTAGTGCCGGGTGCCAAAAAATTCATTTTCATCAGATTCAAGTTGCATCCTCCAATTTCTATGGGTCATCCAGAATGGAGGCCGGTCATGTGGGGTCGCTGTGTGAGGTATTGGCAAATTAATCTTGGTAAAGAATGTTTCAATTGTTTAGGATCTTTATATTATAGATATAGATAGATTCATGTTGCATCCTCCAATTTCTACGGATCATTCAGGATGGAGGCCTGTCATGTTGGGTCGCTGCGAGGGGTATAGGCAAATTAATCTTAGTAAAGAATGTTTCAATTGTTTAGGATCCTTATAGTATAGATTAGAAACTAATATATACGGATGGATGGTTCTACAATTTCAAGACCATATATCTATTTGAATAAAACATCACAAAATATTCAAGGTAAGAATAGTTTGAGATCTAGATTGATCAAGGTTCCACTACACCATAATCGAATTGCCTTAGCGGCCAGGAGGTGGCCGAGTTTGAACTACCAAGATATATGGTACGTGTAACCTGTTAGAAAATTAGGAAAATTTTAGTATATTTTAATTCAGAATATTATTAATAATTTCATGATGTAAATTAGAGATCTTGTAATGACAAAACATGTGCTTGTGTTCACGTTAATTCCACTAACTAATATGAACAAAAAAAATAAATCATAGAAGGTTTAGAGAGTACCCCAACGTGAGACTTGATTCCGGAAGCACCGGGTGCACTGTTTCAAGGACTAGACATTATATCGGTTTGGGCTGTTCGATGTAGCCGAACTAAATCGATGCAGTGCAATTGACTATCAGGAAGTTGTCGGTCTTGATGTTCACTTGGGGAACATAGCTATGGCCACCTAGCACTACTACTAAACATAGATATTGTAACACACTATTATAATATATTGATCAATGTGTTACAAAGAAGTTTTATAGGAACACAAAGTTATGTGTTGCAAATGAATATTGTAGCACATACACTTATTTTGTAATTTTGTGTTACAAATAATGATTGTAACACAAAATTACAAAATAAGTGTTCCTTGCGCCGGCTGCCACCGCGGTCGTTCCTCGCACCGCCGCCGCTCCTCGTGCCGGATGCCGCCGCCACAGCCGCTCCTCGCGCTGGACACAGCTGTCGCTGCCACCCCTCGCTCCGGCCGCCGCCACCGCAGCCACTCCTCGCGCTAGCCGCCGCAGCCACTGCTCACACCAGCTGCCTCCGCCGCCGCTGCGCCGCCTCCGTGGCTGCCTTGGCCGGTCCGCTGCCGCCACCCCTCGCCCCACTGCCGCTCCCCACTACAGCGAGGGGCAAGAGAAGGTGGGAGGAGAGGGTCGGCCATGCGCCGCGCCAATGGGGAGAGGGCCGGGCCGGAGAGGAGATGCGCTCCGCGCGCCGATGGGGAGAAGATAAGGGCGGCCGGTTGACAGGATAAGGGAGAGGACATGTTTGATTTTGAAATAAAGGATGAAAGATAGGCGCGGGCGCCAAGGAGGTGAAAATAAAATTTGGTTAGCCGAGTGCCAAATCTAAGCACTCGGTAAAAATTTTTCTATGCCAAGTGCCAAATAGGTAGTACTCGGCAAACCCTTTTTTTATTTTTCTTGTTCTCTTCTTCTATTTTGTGTAGAATCTAAATTTATTACGATGCACTTTGAAAATACTTTGAAATTGCATTACCAAATTCACCCAAGAGTTCTTATTTGATGCTTCAACGAAAAATATTCCATTATTTCATTCACTATTAGCTCAATTTCAATTTATATTAACTAATTCTATATAATTGCAAAAAAATAAAAATTACCAAACAAATTTAAAACCAAAATTTAACATGAACCAATCTATGATGTCTATTGTCTATACAAAAAGTTTTGAAGACAACTCACAATTCGACCATCACTTTAACTCCAAATCTTATCGAATTCTTCTGAACGCTACGATTCTTCTCGTGAGATGCATCGGTTTGTAAACATTGTACATGAAAAAATGTGCAAAATCTTCTCATTTTTTATCACAACCTCCACCTATGATACCATCACATCATGACAAATCTCATGATTTTCAGACTTCATTTGACTTTTCTAGAGTTTAAAAATTATTCGGACACACGATCGTGATCGTGTTTTCTGAACAAGAAGTTTGAATTTCTTTTCATTTCATGGGTAAGGCCTCAACTTGGGCTAAATAACATGAATATATTTTTCTACTCATTTTATTCTATTATTTGAATTACTTGCATTTCAAATTTGAGTTGATTCAAAAAATTGCTTGAAATGCAATTAATTAATTAGATATAGCAAGAACATACAAAAAATATACCAAATTTTAACATGGAGTACCACATGTTATATGTGGAGATTAAAAAAATTTTGAGGATAGAAGAGGAAAAAAATTTATTTCTTTGCCGAGTGCTAAAAAACACTCAGCAAAATTTCTTGTTTGCCGAGTGGCAAAAGAAAACACTCGGCAAACAAAATATTTGCCGAGTGTTTTTTTAGGACACTCGACAAACAAGTCATTTGCCGAGTGTTTAAAAAAAACACTCGGCAAATTTTCTTGTTTGCCGAGTGCCCGTGGTTTGGCACTCGGCAAAGCATAGCACTCGGCAAAAAGCCGGTTTCCGGTAGCATGACACGTTGTTCATCTGTGGCTTCACTATCTCTGTGACACTTTGAATCTTGAGTGTGATTCAACCATCAAGCAGAGGCTCTAATCCAGACTCCACCCTGAGACCCTGTTTGTTTCCTGCTGCTTTTTTTAGCCCCAGTCACATCAAAAAAAATCTTACCATTTATGAGTATCAAATAAAATTTTTTACAAAACTTTTTTGACAGATGGGTACTAATTTGCGATATGAATCTAATGAGCCTAATTAATTCATAATTTGCTACAGTTATACTACAGTAACCATTCGCTAATTATGGATTACTATACTTCATTAGATTCGTCTCGCAATTTAGTCCGAGGATTCTGCAGTTAGTTTTGTAATCAGACTTTATTTAATACTAATAAATATTAAGATTTTTTTTATGTAACATAGTCTAAAATTTAGCCTCTGAAACCAAACAACCCATGAGACCCTGGCATGGTCGTCTAATCGTGTAAAAAACCTGTTTATCTAGCTGGCCGTGTACGTGTACGTTTGCTCCAAAAACAGAGAGGACCGGAGCAGGGACGGTGTCTCTGCTTTGTGTAGTTGTTTACAAGTCTAGCAGTGCAGATGACAACTTCCTGATAGTCATCTGCACTGCTAGACAATTCTTGTTGTTCCTCTAATATTGGACTCGCACTACCACTATATTAAATGTGTTCTATTTACACTGCTACAACACTATTTTTAATGCCTTTAAATAAATAATTATTATTTAGTAGTGGTATATATGGGTCAAAATAGACCTAAGCATTTTTCTGATCGCGTAACTTGGTCTAAGGACATTCCCAAAAAGTTCCTAATTTGTTTTTAACTGAAATTTTGAGCCCATACCTGTCTCATAGGTACTTTCAAACTTGAAAAAATAAATGAAATAATTTTTTGAATCAGTCTTATTTGGATGGTCCTAGTTTCTTTTGACCAAGTTTAGCCTATAAGAGTCGTGGGTTGGGACTTGGGACCAACCCGGTGGGTTTATCTTTGAAATGCTAAAATCTAGGTTCAAATATTAAATAAACAAACACAGATATCATAACCATAATTGGCATATTGGCACTATTTTTTCATAAATTATGTCTATATTGGAACCGTAATTGGCATATTGTTACTACCATATTTTTCCATAAGCTACGCGTCTATATTTACTACTCCCCAAAATAAAACAACATCTAGCAAAAGAACTTTTTAAAATAATATACTTTTGTGAATTTAAATAGATATTGTACGTCCGTAGTCGAAATATATCTCAGTTCACAGGCCACCTTCACTTACATGTGGACCTTTGACATCCGTGTCCCCACTTGTCAATGACTTGAAGCACCATATATAGTAAGCGCATCACTTTAGGCCAAAGTTTGGAGCTCCCGCACTCCAATTCGTAAACCGCCCTCTTTGCTCCCACGCCGTGGATGGCAGTTCTCCCAAATCTCCAAAATTAAAGCTCCAATGTCATTGTCAAGTGCCAAGCCGCCGCCAGGCGCCAGCAGCCGCCGATGTCCTGCGTGTTCCTAATCTCCGTAGGATAAATCTTGCGCCTGGTCATCTCGCACACCTTGAGCTCCTACCTTTGCGAGTCGCAGCCTGCCCATCTGCTCATGGCATCGTGCTACTCGCGCGCTGCAACCGATCCTCATGGGCGGGCGCCCGCGCTTGTGCGCAGCCGCTGTTCCCAGCGGGTCGCCACGGCCGCTCGCACACTCGTGTGCTGCCATCCGTAAGTGTGGCCCAATGCCCGCATGCACGTGTTCTGCCACTGGTTTCCACAGCCGCGCGCCGGCACGCTCGTGCGCTGCTGTCAATCACCGTGGCTGCATGCCTGCACACACGGGTGCTGCGGCCGGGGACCACGCCCCCTGCGATCCTATCGTCGAGGCAGTTCCCTGTGTCCTCTTCGTGCAGACCAAGCAGTTGGAACATGATGGTTTCTATTGATCCATGGGGTGACGGAGCTTTCGCTGCCAACACTCACACAAGGTGTTCGACTGTATGCCTCAACAGGTAAATAAAAACCTCAATTTGCATAAAGAATGATCAGCATTGTGAAATGGCAGGCAGCAGACAACTCATAGACATCGGTGTAGTTCTTTGCAGCTAATTTAGTACATTCTTTAATTTTGTTTCAGTTCATTTCTTGGCTCCTGATCCTCTCTCCTTTGTACTATGGTATGGCTCAGGGACACATCCATTCCACACAGGCAATCTGAATCACCACCTACTCACAGATGATTGCCCTTCAATGACTGCTAGTTGATTCTTGGTTGAACTGTGCATATATCTATGTTGTATTCTATATTTCCTCCTAATTATTCTTCAAAGTAACTTATAGCATTACCATCATTTTGGATATCATAACACTGCTGTACATTGTCGATGCATATATTTTCTGACAATTGAGCAGGTGCTCATATACTTGTCCAACAACATGCATACAACTGCTTCTCCTAAGAACTATCAGATTTTGATGTTCAGTAACCATTTACATATTTTATTTTCATCAATAATAGAATGTTAGATGCAATTTAGTCTAATGAGCTCTAGTATCCGAGTGCACGCTTGGTTCCAATTATTTCCATGACTCTTGATTGGATTTTTGTTTTCGTTCTCTGAAGATGGATGGGAGTGAGTAGTTGAAATAAAGCCTTCTTTGTCTGTAACAGGATCTCAGTTCTTCATGTTTTCATGTTAGATAAAGAATTTTCCTTTCATGTTCCTATAGCAGATGCATAGCTAATTGCCGTATGAAATGGATTTTGGGACGATGTACTTCTTTGATATGTCATTTTATATACTATATTAGTAATGGGAGAGTTTTGATCCTACTTTTACAGGTATTATCCAATTGATTTGACTTCACACAATGTTGTAAACATGTTGTTACTTGTTTTGAAAAACAATGCTAGGCTGGGTGCTCTTAGGCGGCGACTCCCGCAAAGCCCAAGTATGTATGAACCAAGGATAAATCCGTAAGCGCACGAAATACCACTATAGTATTTTATATACCCGGTATTCTAGGGTGTCATTTATATTTCCACAGGGAAGGTGGCGGCTAAAGTGTGTAGGCAGCTTAATGAACTAATCTCATGGAATATTCAATTGCATAAACAGGGGTAAGATAAATAATGAATAGAGGTAGTGTGACACACAAGTTCGTACTTAGCTCAAAGTAGGATAAAGGCAGGGAGAAAGGAAGAAGCTAGTAGCTCCGGTTTTTATGTACTTAAGTTAATTATACAATGTAATTTATATTGTACTTTACATGTTACTCATAATTATCCTAACTTTACTCAACCTAGCACTACCGGGAGAGCGCTCATGACTGACAGATAAATCTGACTGAGCCATCACGGTACTTTATGGACCTCCTAACCCTCTGGCCGATCGTGGAGGATTACGATGGCACAAAATAGGGCTGTCACCACCTGCAGGCTACCTCTACAAACTGTGGGAAAGGGTGACATCCAGCAACACTTAATTAACCCAGACACCATGTCTACATTGATAAGTGATACTCTAGTATCCTGCGCGGAGACCCCACCCTTCGGATGGACAAACATCATACTAGAGCAAACTTTCGAATATTAAAATGGGCATCGATGTATTAAAGCTAATTGTCTAATCATGCAAAGCATATAGCAACAATGTAAACTAATTATGAAATTTATGTCTAACACCTCAAGATATAAGTCATACGAATATAAATAACTATAAGTTTAGTTTATTACAAGATCAAGAAGTACAAAGGGGAACTAGAGATAAACTCATGTCGAAACTCCTGAGCAAACTCGGGGACCCTAAGACTACTACTTTCAGCATAACTCCACTAGCCTAAGAGTTAAAACAAGAGAAGAGCTTGAGCTTACACTTGTTGGTGTGTCTCCAAATGAAACCCCCCCCCCCTCATATTTATAGGAGGGAGCCAAGGGTTTGCACGGGCGAGTTCTGCAGCCGAGCCTCCAAGTATCGCCATTAGGAACCAATCAGCGAGTGGCAAAGGGGAAAGGCAGTGGCGCCTAACCATGGTCGGCCGACCATGGTGCTCGGCTGACCATCGGTCAGGCCCAACTAACCTCCTTTGGAGGTTGAGTTTCCCTGATGTCCCACGTGTCAGAACCAGGTGAGTGGCCATCTGTATAGGTCGGTTTCTGCTGCATGTGGGCCCTTTGATTCATATGATGACACGTTGTCAAACTTGGGGCCACGGGATACCTGACATGGCACAGTCCTGTACGAGATATAGGGTAGGGAATATCATGTACGAATACACTATGTAACTACCCGAATCATATCTGGTACTAGTTGGACCGGATGGAAACCACCCGAGAAGTACTCGGGAGAGACTCTAGGTGCCGCACCGACCTAGGGTTTTCCATGTAACCCTGCTCCCTGGGCCTATATAAGGGTGGGCAGGGACCCCTTCAACACATCAACCCTCTAGGGACTCTACAACATTCCTCCTAAGCAATACAAACTACACATGACGTAGGGTATTACGCGACTCTCGCGGCCCGAACCTGTCTAACTCCTTGTATTGCTTGTACCATTGTGTTCTTGATCTCGGAGCCTTCCCACAATCCTCCATCTACCTAAGGGTATCCCTAGGTAGACGTGACGATAGAACACCGACAGATGGCGCCCACTGTGGGGTCGATCTTCGACGATCTCCCGACGATCTCCCAACCGCGACAACGCCCTAGAGAAGGGCATGACCTTCGCCTTTGGGTCATGGACCTACTTTGTAGATGGCTCGGGTGGTTTCACTAACCACCTCAACGATCACGAGAGCGTGGAGTTCAACTCCACCGATCAACCTCCTTCAAACAACTCGGCAGCCCTAGCGGCCAACACAGACAATCCTCCTGAGGACTCTCCGAAGGAAGAAAATTTTGATCTAATCAAAAGGTACTGGACTGACTCTGAGGCAGATGTCGGTGTTTAGCCACCAAACCTGCTCAGGGATGCCCTTAGCAGTATGATTGTAGGCAAGGGATCGACTAGCTCTGGAACCCGATGGTGCAAGAAACACAAGGATTTAGACAGGTTCAAGCCGCGAGGTGCATAATACCCTACGTCCTGTGTGGTTGCTTGTATTGCCTTAGAGGTTGATGTGATGTCATATGTTTCGAGGGGGTCCCTGCCTGCCCTTATATAGTTTGAGAGGACAGGGTTACATGGGAAGTCCTAGCCGAGTACTGTTTGAGTCCTACCTTAACTGGTTCAGGTAGTTTCCTTGTACTACAACTAGTTCTACACCTATTCGGGTAGTTATAACAGAGGTAAGGTACATCCATGTGCTATCCCTTACTGTAGAATCTTCTATGACTATGAGCAGTCTCGCTGCCCCGAGTCTAACAAGCCCCCGAGCTTTTCGTAGCCGAGTCCTGTAGGCATCAAGTACTTGTAGAGGTATCTTCGAGTGCTTCTGAGCCTTCTGTCAAGTGCTTCAAGTAGTCTTCCAAGTACTTCTGGTTGCTTCGGGGCTATGAGGTGCTCAATGCCCCCGAATTCTTCTTTTATATGGTGCATGATGTACTCGCGCTCCATATGGAGTAGCCCCCGAGCCTTAGGTTGAATCGCAGAATCAAGCTGAGGGTCACTTCAGTGTTTTCCTTCTTTTATCTTCCAAAAAGTTTGAAAAATAAACCTTTGATGCCACATATCCTGCAGCCCCCAAGCCTTAAATCTAAATCCCAAGACTTGTGGGAGCACCCGAGACAAGATTTGGAATTAAGGATCTGTAACACCCGGTTTATAAAAGAACATAAACCGAGCAATCATATACGTGCCAGGATCAAGTCACACGTATATACAACAGAATGAACAGTATATCATAGCACATATCACGTAAAAAGATATAATAAAGCGAATACGAATGTTATTTATTACAATAATGACAAAATGTCTGATACAGCGGAAGCGAAGTACAAAATACGAATAAAGCTCTCCGAAGCTGAAGCAGGGCGCCACAGGGACGTCGACTGGGGGACGAAGCACCTAGAAGTCCTCGTAGTCCTGGTAGCGCTGGACGAACTCCCTCGTGTCGGCAGGAACTGAGCAGCAGTAGCGTAGCCAAGAGGAAAGAGTAGAGAAGAGGCAAGAGTGAGTACACAACTTGTACTCAACAAGTATAACACAAACTATGAGGCTCTAGGCTGGCTAACTCAACTGCATTAGCTTTTAAGTGTTGGCAAAATTTTATTAAAGCTATTTTCTACGAGTTGATGAATTACCATTAACCCAGTTACATAGTAATTAGTCAAGTTTAATCATGTAACTACTGAGAAACCAAACCAAAACCAAGCCACCAAGGTAACCCCGAGAAGCACCTCCCTCGTCGGAAGGAGATAACTTCACTAATCAAAAGGAGGATCTGGGCCGCTCATAACCGTGAGCACGGCTAGTATACCAGTTTTACACTCTGCAGAGGTTGCACATCTTTACCCACAAGTCGTGAGCTACGCCAGTTGTTCATCACACTTCCTTAGGTGAGATGGCCAGCGACTCACTACGAGGCCTTTAAAAAAAATCTCGTTGGTAAGGCGTAACCGCGAGAGTTAGGTCGGCGACGATGGGGCCCACCTCCGGGGGTACAAGCACAGGAGCGCAATCCAAGCACAGACCAAGCCGGAGGAGCAGGGACCATTGAAGCTTACTACTCTTGCCCCGCAGGTAAGTTACTCCAAACCAAAAAGATCTAATTATTACGCCAAGTCTATCCCATTCTAGCCTTGTGGTAGCGCTGTTGTCCCAGGTTGTCGCTCTATGAACCGGTCCTTATGGAGAGTGGCCAACCAAGCACTAAGCACCGTGCTGGCCCCCTAAACCATGTTTCTAACAAAAGCCAATTTTAACGAGACGTGAGCCACTCAAGCCACACAGAGTGCCACTCTCAGAATTAAATTCAAGTATACCATTAATCAAATTAATTAAAAAGGACCAAAGTGTGTTATAGCGCAGCAACCTAGCACAACTAACCATAATGCAACCCAAGGATATATATAAAGGATATAAAGTGGCTAGGAAATCCTTAAAGGCATACAGTATTAAAATGCAGTATGGAAATGTATTTAAAAGTGATGGGTTGTTCATGTTATACTTGCCTTCCTCGTACTGCTCCTGCTGCTGCTCAAGGTGCTCGAAAGGCGGCTGCTCCTGGTACTGGTACTGAGGCTCCTCAGATGGATCAACGTCTACTCACGAACACATGGCCAAAACAATGCACGAAAATAAGCATACAAACAAACATTAACAAAAACTAAGAAACAGTACATCAATACATAAAAACAGCACACTAAACTACTCTAATACTGTTCTACGCGTTACAACGATCGCGTGGATATAAAGAACGCTAAAAACGGAGCTAAAACGCATTTTCTAGGCTAAAAACAAGTCCTAGGGGCTTATTTGTAAGAAAACTGAAGTTTTCAGGGCTTTTCTGCTAAAACCGAGGGCTAAAACGTAATTAAACATTAATTCGGGGGTCTAACGTGTAAAAGAAAGAGTGCTGGACAGCGGGTTTGATTTCTGGAAAACTCAGGGGGGTCCGTGCAAAAACGCCAGGCGAACCGGTATGCACGATTCCCGGCCGCTGGATCTCGATCGGGCGGCTCAGATTTGATGGCCCTTGGATCTAATCGCGTGCGTCCGAAACAAATCGGACGGTTCTGGGTTTTGGGTGCGCGGGGCGGCGGCGGAACACCGCCGGAGCAGAGCTCCGCGGCGGCGGCTCGCCGGAGTTCACCAAGAGTGGTGCTCCGGGGGTCGCTTCGACCCGTGTTGGGGTCGGGTGCGTCCAGCGTGTTGCGTGTGATGCACCTGGGCCAAAACCGGGTACGGCGGGGCTCTGCTCGCCGGGCATGGCTGCCGCGGCGGCTCTGCGCGGCGGAGCTCGCCGGCGCGGTGCGTGCGGGCTGTGCCTGTGCTAGGTTGTGGCGCAAAGGGATCAGGAAGGCTCTACGAAGCAAACGCAAGACAACGCGGCTCACGCGGGGCGGTGTGGTGCTGCGGAGGCGTGGCCATGGCGGAGCGGCGGCGGGGGATCACCGGCGGCAGTGCTCCGCCAACCGAGTGGCCCACGGCCCAAATTTCTTGGCGAAAAAGGAGGCACGGGGCTCCAGGGTTCTCACCTAGGGGTCAGATTGAAGGAAGGGCCGGCGCAGAGGGGTCGTCGGCGTGAATCGGCGGCGAAGACGACGCGGAGTCCGGGGAGGAGTCGTTGTGGGCGTCGGGGTCGGAGAAGAAAGGCCCGAGGAGGCTCCTGGCGTTGCGGCGGAGCTGAAGCGCTGCTCGGCCGGAGCTTCGGCGTGGCGGAGGGGTGTGGCTACGGCGGCGCAGAGGAGGTCCGCGCGGCGGAGCTGGCGCGAGTGCGACGGACTTAGGGTTTGGGGCTCTGGGGGCGGCGCGGGTGGATGGGAGGGTCTCCCGGGGGGTGCGCGGGCGGTAGTTATAGGGCGGCGGGGCGCATTGGCGTGCACGCCTGGGTGGGAAGGCCGGCGAATTCCTCGGCGAGGATCGCGGGCGAGCGTTGCGGGAGGAGGAAGGCGAGCCTGACTAGCGGGCCCGGGCGGTCAGCGGGTGAGGCGGGGAGCGCGTGCGGGCCGGGCGCGAGGCGGAGGCAGGCCGCGGGGCGGGCCATGCGGAGCTGGGGGTGTGCGGGAGTTGGGCCCGCGACTGGGCTGCTGGCGCGGGAGTGGGTCGGGCCGCGGGAAAGAAAAGAGGTGGGTTGGGCTGGATGGCTGGGTTAAGGGTTTGGGTTTTCTTTTTCCTACTCTTCTCCTTTCTAAATCTAATTCAAACAAAGTTTGAATTCAAATTTGAATTTGAATTCAAAGTACACTCAAATAAAAGTATGCACCAGCATGAATGCAACACAAAAAATTAAACCTATGATAAATTTTAATTACTTATGAAACAAAATTAAATTAAATGCAAGGCTAAACACAATAAACCTTAGAAATTTAAATAAAGCCAATTTAATTTATTAATAAAAGCTGAAATTTAAATTAGGGTGTTACAGACCCTACCCCCTTAAAGAAATCTCGTCCCCGAGATTTAGCTGGGCTGGCTAGCAAAGAGATCTGGATAGGTCTTCTTCAACTCATCTTCTCGCTCCCATGTAGCCTCAGCTTCACTGTGACGACTCCACTGAACTCTGCACATCTTGATGCGCTTGTTCCGAGTGACCTTCTCTGATGTCTCCAAAATCTTCACCGGATGCTCAGTATAAGTCAGATCCTCCTGGACATCTACTCCATCCAGTGGTGCCTGCTCCTCGGGTACTCGCAAACACCTCTTCAGCTGAGATATATGGAAGACATCATGAACTCCTGAGAGACTGAGAGGTAACTCCAGGCGATAAGCAACTTCGCCTTTCCGCTCTAGCACCTTGAATGGCCCCACATACCGAGGTGCTAACTTCCCTTTGACATTGAATCTACGGATTCCTCTCATCGGAGACACCTTCAGGTACACATAATCACCGACACTGAAAGTCAGGTCTCTCCGTTTGCCATCAGCATAGCTCTTCTGTCTGCTCTGTGCAATCCTCAGATTCTCTCGCACAGCCTGAACCATTTGCTCTGCATCATCTATGATCTCAGGGCCAAAGAGCTGCTTCTCACCGATCTGATCCCAATAGAGAGGAGTCCTGCACTTTCTGCCATACAATGCCTCAAATGGGGACTTCTTTAGACTGGCCTGATAGCTGTTGTTATATGAGAACTCAGCAAATGACAGGCACTTATCCCAACTAGTACCATACTGAATAGCACAAGCTCTCAGCATATCCTCCAACACTTGGTTGGTTCTCTCTGTCTGCCCATCTGTCTGAGGGTGATAAGCCGTACTGAAACGCAGCTTCGTATCCAACGAATCATGGAGCTGCTCCCAGAAACGAGAAGTGAACTGAGACCCTCTGTCAGATATAATCTTCTTGGGCACACCATGCAAGCAGACAATCCGAGAGATGTACAACTCTGTAAGTCTAGCACCGGAGTAAGTAGTGTTCACTGGAATGAAGTGAGCAACCTTCGTCAGACGATCCACTACTACCCAAATGGAGTTGTACCCTTTCTGAGTACGAGGCAATCCAACAATGAAGTCCATCGTGATTTCCTCCCATTTCCACTCTGGAATCTTCAAAGGCTGTAACAGACCTGCTGGCCTCTGATGCTCAGCCTTGACACGCTGACAAGTGTCACAAATAGCCACGTACTCTGCCACTGAACGCTTCATCCCATTCCACCAGAAACGTTCCTTCAGATCATAATACATCTTCGTGCTGCCCGGATGAATAGAGTAAGCTGTATCATGGGCCTCACTCAGAATCAACTTCCGAAGATCCTTCACATCCGGCACACAGATCCGGTTCTTGTACCACAAGGTACCCTGATCATCCTCTCTGAAATGATGAGCCTTGCCCTTCTTGAGCAACTCACGAATCTCCTGCAGCTTCTCATCATCTTTCTGATGCTGCCTGATCTCTGACTCTAGAGTCGGTACTGCCTCAAATGCTGCACTGGAAGTATGATGCAAGAAACCCAGACTCAACTGCTCGAACTCCTCGCATAACTCTGGAGGCATCTGGAAAGCCACAGCCATGTTGACATAGCTTCTCCTGCTCAAAGCATCTGCTACAACATTGGCCTTGCCCGGATGATAGTGAATCTCCAGATCATAATCCTTGACCAACTCTAGCCATCTTCTCTGCCGCATGTTCAGCTCATTCTGCGTGAAAATATACTTGAGGATCTTGTGATCAGTGTAGATATCACACCGCTGCCCATACAAGTAATGCCTCCAAATCTTCAGAGCATGCACAACTGCGGCTAACTCAAGATCATGAGTAGGATAATTCAGCTCATGCCGACGTAACTGCCGTGAAGCATAAGCTATCACTCTGCCCTCCTGCATCAGAACACACCCAAGACCATCCTTCGAAGCATCACAATACACCGTGAACCTCTTCGTCTAGTCTGGCAGAGTCAGGACTGGCGCCGTAGTCAACCTTTTCTTCAACTCATCAAAGGCCATCTGACGCTCATCAGTCCATACAAAAGCCACATTCTTCTCCAGCAAGGAAGTCAAAGGCTTCGCGATCTTGGAGAAATTCTCAATGAACCTCCGATAATATCCAGCTAAGCCCAAGAAAGATCTGACTTCCTTCACTGTCTGCGGTGTCTCCCACTCGAGCACATCCTTCACCTTGCTTGGATCAACAGCAATGCCTCCCTGAGAGATAACATGACCGAGGAATGGAACCTCGTCAATCCAGAACTCGCACTTGCTGAATTTGGCATACAGCTGATGCTCTCTCAATCTCTGCAATACGAGTCTCAGGTGCTCCTCATGCTCTTCTTCTGTCTTCGAAAAGATCAGGATATCATCAATGAAAATCACCACGAAGACATCCAGATAGTCCATGAAAACCATGTTCATCAGATGCATGAAGTAAGCCGGGGCATTAGTCAGGCCGAAGGACATGACTGTATACTCATATAGCCCGTACTTGCAGGTGAATGCCGTCTTCGGAATATCCCCAGGACGGATCCTCAGCTGAAAATAACCCGAACGAAGATCAATCTTCGAGAATATACGAGCACCTCGAAGCAAATCGAAGAGATCCTCAATACGGGGCAGTGGATGCTTGTTCTTGATAGTAACTGCATTCAGCTCCCGATAATCCACACACATCCTCTTCGAGCCATCCTTCTTATCTACTAGCAACAATGGAAAAGCCCAAGGAGAGAAGCTGCGACGGATATAGCCCTTGGCTAGCAACTCATCAATAGTCTTCTTAACTTCTTCATGCTCTATAGGTGCCATACGGTAGGGCCGCTTTGCAATAGGAGCTGTGCCAGGCAAGAGATCAATACAAAACTCAATGGCGCGTTCAGGCGGCATACCTGGCAGATCATCCGGAAAGACATCCGGGAATTCAGACACCACGTGAATACCGTCCGTGGGTCTAGCCTCCATCTGATGAAGAAATCCAGAAGGCTCTACTGCACTGATAACAACCTCTTGGCCACTGGAAGCTGATAACAAGACTGTCCTCTGAGCACAATCTATACGAACTACCCATTTGGCCAGAGTCTCCATTCCCAGAATGACATCAATGCCCTTGGTGTCTAGCACCATCAGATCAGTACAGAACTCTACTCCCCTCAAAGAAACACTGACTCTCGGGCAGTAAGTGTGAGACCTCAACTGTCCTCCTGGTGAAGATACTAACAGGCACCTCTTTAATGTGCTAGTATGAATACCATGATGCTCGACAAAAGACTGAGTAATGAAGGAATGCGTAGCACCAGTATCAAAAAGCACTGTAGCTGGATATGAATTAACCATGAACGTACCAATAACCACGTTGGGAGCCTCGGCCGCTGACTCGGCCGTCACGTGGTTCACCCTGCCCTGTGCTGGTGCCCTGGGCTGAGCTGGGCGCCCCTGCTGTCCCGCCTGCGCCTTCCGGGGGCAAGCGTTGGCGTAGTGCCCCGGCTGGCCGCAGTGAAAGCAGGTGCGAGGAGGTCCCTGAGCCTGCTGTCCGGTAGGAGCTGCCGAACGTGGAGCCTGCGGTGCCGGTGGAGCCGGTGGAGCACGAGCCGGAGGTGCCGGTAACCTCGGGCCCTGACCTGCCTGCTGCTGCTGTCGAGGCGGGTACTGCTGCGGTGGCCTCTGCTGGTACTGCTGAGGGGGCCGGTACTGCTGCTGGTACGGCTGAGGCGGCTGGAGTCGTGGACGAGTGTTGCTGCCGGTAGCAACGGGGACAACCTTCCTCTTCTTGTCCTCCATCTCCAGGTGCTTGCGCTCAGTGTTGAGCGCGCTGTCAACCAGATGGTTGAAGTCGTCGAAGCGGAGGTTGAGCAGCGCGTACTGGAGGTAGTCCTCAAGACCCTCCATGAAGTGCTCCTGCTTCTTGCGGTCATCCGCAACCTCGGCAGGGGCGTAGCGTGCCAGCTGAAGAAAGCGATCACGATACTCCGTGACCGACATAGTCCCCTGAATTCACAGACAGATAGATATCGAAAGATTAACTCAAGATTCATAAGGATAGAACAAGGGGGCATTAGCTCAAAAGAAACCGCTGAATGATTATATTTAAGATTACCTGCTTCAGTGCAAGGAACTCCTTCTGCTTCATCTTCATAACGCCCGCGGGGACGTTGTGGCTGCGGAAACGCTCTCGGAACTGGAGCCAAGTGAGAGACTCGCGGTCATGGACTGGGTGGGACTCCCACCAGTCCAAAGCTGCCCCTCGCAGCTGTCCTGCTGCGTACAAGACGCGCTCACGGTCATCGCACTGGGCGATGTCCAGCTGACGCTCCACTGCACGGAGCCAGTCGTCAGCCTGAAGAGGGTCGGACGTGTGAGAGAACGTCGGCGGGTGACCCCTCAGGAACTCAGCACGCCTGTCGCGAGGCTGCGGCGGTGGAGGAGGCGGAGGTTGAGTGTGAGCGTGCTGAAGAGCCTGAACGGTGTTGTTCAGGGTAGCCATCATCTGCATCTGGAGCTGGAAGTACTGCTCCGGAGTCAAAGGCGGAGGCATCGGGATCCCGGTACCCTGGTTGTTCTGACCCTGCTGCTGGCCAGAACCGGAAACGGTGCTCCTGGTGTTCACCATCTGATTTGAACAAAAGATTCCACGAGTAAGGATATTGCAGGAATAAACTCAGATGGTTATGATAACTCTTTGCGGAAAAAGACTCAGCCATGATAAAGTAGACAGGATAGAGTTGACTATTTTACCCCCAATGATCTAACTCATTTTATTAATTAGTTAACTTTAACATCTGAGTGATTTAATCAAATTTAAACTACTAAGCTATGCAACCATTCAAAAATCCAAATCAAACATGTAGCATAATAACAAGCAGACAATTTTCACAACTTAGCCGAGTTTAGCAATAGACTCGACTAACACAATGCGTCGCAGAACGTGCTATCGTATTATTATAAAAAGGTCATCTAGCTATGCTCATGGTGGTCAGATGACTGATTCAGGCCAAAATCTACGAAACTATTCTTCAGAGAGAGAAATCAAGGCAAGAAGGGTAAAAGTCAAAGAAGTCAAGGGGTATAATAGTAAAATAGTTTCAGCAGACAAGGATTGGTGAGGAGAAGTCCTAAAACTCGACCAGTTCTATCTAGGCTTCGTCCTACAGTCGATATGGCTCTGATACCACTCTGTAACACCCGGTTTATAAAAGAACATAAACCGAGCAATCATATACGTGCCAGGATCAAATCACACGTATATACAACAGAATGAACAGTATATCATAGCACATATCACGTAAAAAGATATAATAAAGCGAATACGAATGTTATTTATTACAATAATGACAAAATGTCTGATACAGCGGAAGCGAAGTACAAAATACGAATAAAGCTCTCCGAAGCTGAAGCAGGGCGCCACAGGGACGTCGACTGGGGGACGAAGCACCTAGAAGTCCTCGTAGTCCTGGTAGCGCTGGACGAACTCCCTCGTGTCGGCAGGAACTGAGCAGCAGTAGCGTAGCCAAGAGGAAAGAGTAGAGAAGAGGCAAGAGTGAGTACACAACTTGTACTCAACAAGTATAACACAAACTATGAGGCTCTAGGCTGGCTAACTCAACTGCATTAGCTTTTAAGTGTTGGCAAAATTTTATTAAAGCTATTTTCTACGAGTTGATGAATTACCATTAACCCAGTTACATAGTAATTAGTCAAGTTTAATCATGTAACTACTGAGAAACCAAACCAAAACCAAGCCACCAAGGTAACCCCGAGAAGCACCTCCCTCGTCGGAAGGAGATAACTTCACTAATCAAAAGGAGGATCTGGGCCGCTCATAACCGTGAGCACGGCTAGTATACTAGTTTTACACTCTGTAGAGGTTGCACATCTTTACCCACAAGTCGTGAGCTACGCCAGTTGTTCATCACACTTCCTTAGGTGAGATGGCCAGCGACTCACTACGAGGCCTTTAAAAAGAATCTCGTTGGTAAGGCGTAACCGCGAGAGTTAGGTCGGCGACGATGGGGCCCACCTCCGGGGGTACAAGCACAGGAGCGCAATCCAAGCACAGACCAAGCCGGAGGAGCAGGGACCATTGAAGCTTACTACTCTTGCCCCGCAGGTAAGTTACTCCAAACCAAAAAGATCTAATTATTACGCCAAGTCTATCCCATTCTAGCCTTGTGGTAGCGCTGTTGTCCCAGGTTGTCGCTCTATGAACCGGTCCTTATGGAGAGTGGCCAACCAAGCACTAAGCACCGTGCTGGCCCCCTAAACCATGTTTCTAACAAAAGCCAATTTTAACGAGACGTGAGCCACTCAAGCCACACAGAGTGCCACTCTCAGAATTAAATTCAAGTATACCATTAATCAAATTAATTAAAAAGGACCAAAGTGTGTTATAGCGCAGCAACCTAGCACAACTAACCATAATGCAACCCAAGGATATATATAAAGGATATAAAGTGGCTAGGAAATCCTTAAAGGCATACAGTATTAAAATGCAGTATGGAAATGTATTTAAAAGTGATGGGTTGTTCATGTTATACTTGCCTTCCTCGTACTGCTCCTGCTGCTGCTCAAGGTGCTCGAAAGGCGGCTGCTCCTGGTACTGGTACTGAGGCTCCTCAGATGGATCAACGTCTACTCACGAACACATGGCCAAAACAATGCACGAAAATAAGCATACAAACAAACATTAACAAAAACTAAGAAACAGTACATCAATACATAAAAACAGCACACTAAACTACTCTAATACTGTTCTACGCGTTACAACGATCGCGTGGATATAAAGAACGCTAAAAACGGAGCTAAAACGCATTTTCTAGGCTAAAAACAAGTCCTAGGGGCTTATTTGTAAGAAAACTGAAGTTTTCAGGGCTTTTCTGCTAAAACCGAGGGCTAAAACGTAATTAAACATTAATTCGGGGGTCTAATGTGTAAAAGAAAGAGTGCTGGACGGCGGGTTTGATTTCTGGAAAACTCAGGGGGGTCCGTGCAAAAACGCCAGGCGAACCGGTATGCACGATTCCCGGCCGCTGGATCTCGATCGGGCGGCTCAGATTTGATGGCCCTTGGATCTAATCGCGTGCGTCTGAAACAAATCGGACGGTTCTGGATTTTGGGTGCGCGGGGCGGCGGCGGAACACCGCCGGAGCAGAGCTCCGCGGCGGCGGCTCGCCGGAGTTCACCAAGAGTGGTGCTCCGGGGGTCGCTTCGACCCGTGCTGGGGTCGGGTGTGTCCAGCGTGTTGCGTGTGATGCACCTGGGCCAAAACCGGGTACGGCGGGGCTCTGCTCGCCGGGCATGGCTGCCGCGGCGGCTCTGCGCGGCGAAGCTCGCCGGCGCGGTGCGTGCGGGCTGTGCCTGTGCTAGGTTGTGGCGCAAAGGGATCAGGAAGGCTCTACGAAGCAAACGCAAGACAACGCGGCTCACGCGGGGCGGTGTGGTGCTGCGGAGGCGTGGCCATGGCGGAGCGGCGGCGGGGGATCACCGGCGGCAGTGCTCCGCCAACCGAGTGGCCCACGGCCCAAATTTCTTGGCGAAAAAGGAGGCACGGGGCTCCAGGGTTCTCACCTAGGGGTCGGATTGAAGGAAGGGCCGGCGCAGAGGGGTCGTCGGCGTGAATCGGCGGCGAAGACGACGCGGAGTCCGGGGAGGAGTCGTTGTGGGCGTCGGGGTCGGAGAAGAAAGGCCCGAGGAGGCTCCTGGCGTTGCGGCGGAGCTGAAGCGCTGCTCGGCCGGAGCTTCGGCGTGGCGGAGGGGTGTGGCTACGGCGGCGCAGAGGAGGTCCGCGTGGCGGAGCTGGCGCGAGTGCGACGGACATAGGGTTTGGGGCTCTGGGGGCGGCGCGGGTGGATGGGAGGGTCTCCCGGGGGGTGCGCGGGCGGTAGTTATAGGGCGGCGGGGCGCATTGGCGTGCGCGCCTGGGTGGGAAGGCCGGCGAATTCCTCGGCGAGGATCGCGGGCGAGCGTTGCGGGAGGAGGAAGGCGAGCCTGACTAGCGGGCCCGGGCGGTCAGCGGGTGAGGCGGGGAGCGCGTGCGGGCCGGGCGCGAGGCGGAGGCAGGCCGCGGGGCGGGCCGTGCGGAGCTGGGGGTGTGCGGGAGTTGGGCCCGCGACTGGGCTGCTGGCGCAGGGAGTGGGTCGGGCCGCGGGAAAGAAAAGAGGTGGGTTGGGCTGGATGGCTGGGCTAAGGGTTTGGGTTTTCTTTTTCCTACTCTTCTCCTTTCTAAATCTAATTCAAACAAAGTTTGAATTCAAATTTGAATTTGAATTCAAACCACACTCAAATAAAAGTATGCACCAGCATGAATGCAACACAAAAAATTAAACCTATGATAAATTTTAATTACTTATGAAACAAAATTAAATTAAATGCAAGGCTAAACACAATAAACCTTAGAAATTTAAATAAAGCCAATTTAATTTATTAATAAAAGCTGAAATTTAAATTAGGGTGTTACAGGATCTAAGTCATGGCATCCATTTTATACTGACGGTATAAGCAAGCAAATCAGATCCGATATCTAAAAGACCTCTTTTTTGGAATATATCCCAAAGAAATGATACAAATAAATACCCCACACCGAAATTGCCTGAAATGCCTCTCAGTAATAAAACAGGGGATGTTATCGCTTTCCTGTAAATTCACATGTGGCTCACTATAGCATGAATATGCTCTGTTGCACCCGTGACTACTGTGTCTGTAGTGTCACGGGCTGAGTACCAGTGAGTCATATGTGTCTATAAAAGATGAGCTAGGGCTCCTTGCAGGGACATCCATCCATAGAAGCCATGGCTCTAAATTGGTGCTCCCTGCTGAAAAGCTCTCGTCCTCCTGATAGAAGTAGTTTTTTCTAGCGAGTGGTGCTAGAAGAGTACTTGCAAGCAACAAGGATAATTTGCATTACCTAGACCCGCATCCATGCAGCTCCCACCTTAGCCATTCTGGGCATCTTGTCCCTGTAGTTACAAGGGTGGAAGAAACTTCAAGGAGCTCAATGGTATGGTTGTGTCATACTCTTGGGTATTCCAGTATGGAATTTCCCAAGAAATGACATCTCCGGTCAAGAGACTAAACCTTATTGTAATGTATTCAAGGAGAAGGAGAAATTTCTTTGCAAGATGCAAGAAGAGGACTTGTGAGATTCTTACTGTAATCTGCCTCCTTGCACTTGAAATTTTTCTCCCGGAATATGGATTTGGTTATTCCCGATCTAGGAATAACAAGATTTAAGCTTTGTAACGGCCAATGGCCAATGTTTACCATGTAACTTTATGTTGAGTATAATATCGATGGTTTGGCCATATATAATGCCACTATGTAAGATACAGTTTGGCCATCTATGCCTGAAACATATTTTGACATGTACAATTTTAATCTTTTTTGTACTTAGTCATAATGTTTGGCTGTTTTGGCACAATTTTTTGTTTTCTGTGGTGAATAGTAAGATGCGGATATCCTTAATCACCAATTGTTACCAATAGTACTTTTACGCCTGGCAAGTACTAGGTAGTGGCAGCAAAGTGCCTATTCGTCTTAAATGTAGGGTATCGATACTTATTCGAGAGTGCTTGCTCTTGCTCGTCTTCACTCATGTCCCTGTTTCTTTGGGGTGCAGAGTAAGGATAGAGTGGAGAGCGAGGGTTTCCTTTGGAAGGATATAATCTCCTAGGATTCGATAATCACATGGTTTGGATCTACTCGGCTCGTCTAGGTCCTTCGGAGGAATGTGTTGTTGAGTAGACCGTCCCACTAGGGGACAAGGGTGAGCTCCATAGGGTTACCCAGATTAGGATGAACCCCGTTGGGTTACCCAATTTAGGATGAACTCTGTGGAGTTACCTAAATTAGGCCGTAGCCTAAAAATCTACTCGGCTCTTCTAGGTCCTTAACAAGAGGAATGAGCTATCGAGTAGGGTGTCCTACCTGAGAACAAGGGTGAACTCCATAGGGTTACCCAGATTAGAATTAACCTCGTAAGGTCACCCTAGTTAGGATGAACCTGGTGGGAATTATCCAAATTAGGTCGTAGCCTAAAACTACTCGGCTCTTCTAGGTCCTTAACAAGAGGAATGAGCTATCGAGTAGGATATACTACTTGAGAACAAGGGTGAACTCCATAAGGTTACCCAGATTAGGATTAACCTCGTAAGGTTACCCTAGTTAGGATGAACCAGGTGGAGTTACCCAAATCAGGCCGTAGCCTAGAAAACTACTCAGCTCTTCTAGTTCCTTAACAAGAGGAATGAGCTGTCGAGTAGGGTGTCCTACTTGAGGACAAGGATGAACTCCATAAGGTTACCCAGATTAGGATTAACCTTGTAAGGTTACCCTAGTTAGGATGAACCTGGTGGGGTTACCCAAATTAGGCAGTAGCCTAAAAAACTACTCGGCTCTTCTAGGTCCTTAACAAGAGGAATGAGCTATCGAGTAGGGTGTCTGTTGGTATTTCGTAACATCTACTTCAGTAACAGGGTTGTTAAGCCTGGTTCCGGTAAAGGATTCAGAAATGCCCGGCAATGGCGCCAACATATGCCTCAACATTTCATATAGAAATTACTGATAACCAAACTATAATGAACCATGAATCATTCCGCAAGTGGACGGAATCACTGGTGCAGCATTTTATCCAGCTGAGTATTCTGGGGTGTCATTTATATTTCTGCAAGGAAGGCGGCGACTAAGTTGTGTAGGTAGGCAATATGAACTAATATCAATTTGTTTCTAATTTCTGAGAACATGGTCCTAAGCCATTGCATTGTCGAGAGAAGCTTCACTTTTGGGTTTTTGTAAATTTTTTAACTTAGAACCAATATGTGGTTTCTGAGTTCCAATAACCTCATCATGTGAAGCAGATTTGTTTCAGTAATTGTAGATGATGGTTGTAAGGCTGTGAGCATGGACGACGACCAAGGACGATAGGCTATTACCGATGTCTAAGATTACTAACATCTTTCACTGGGAGAGAACGTAGATGACACCAATAATGCAAGACACATTTTGTAAGGAAAATTATTTTCTTCTTAGGAGCAAGACAATTCTAACTTTCTTCCCAGCTATATGTGCAGCTCAAGTTTTTATTAGATGAAATGTGCGATCAATACTCTGTCGACTGATTTTTCTTTTAAAAATAAACTTTTCAATCGAAAGAAAAGTAGACTTCTCGTCTCTGCCGCCGCTGCCTCCGCCCCGGTCACGGTAGGACCACGGTAGCTGTAGCCTGTAGCCTGTGTGGCTGTGTCGAACATCACTAGAGAGTTGCTTCGCCGTTCACTTCCAAAGACACGGTTATCACGCTGTTCGATCAAAGTCCCATCCCAAATGCTTGCTCCAATGAGGTACCGAAGCTTGCCAAAGCACGCCGTCGCCTATCAGGTCAGGTCACCCGTCATCCTCACCGGTAGGATGAAAACGGACACCAATGGACGGGAAAATCCCTCATCATTACGGGAAACGGGAGCGGAAATGGGGTATATGGGTTATAAAAATAGATAGAAAATGAAAATTTTATTTGAATATATTATTATTTAATCATCATTCGCATCGCATGAATATAACACTACACATTTTTTTGCGCAAGCTATTTTTTTTAAAAAAATATGATCAATGCTTCATGCTTCCTATGATTAAATCGTGAAGTATACCTATTGATGTTAAGGAACAAGAGAAGACATATGGTGTGCCTATTAATTTTTTTTCAGTTTTTATAAATACCAGACTAATACGAGATCATCCCGGCTAAAACTGGCCGCAAATGCAGGCAGGATACACCACCTTCCTCTTCCCGTCTTATTTTCGTATTTTTCTTAAATATAGAAACGGACAGAATAAATATAAAAATACGAACAGGACGGAACATGATTTTTTCCATCCCTTTTCATCGTTAGTCACCAGTCACCACTATCTCACTGTGTCGTGACAGCTATGAAGGTGCAGCAGAGCGTGCCGGACCGGTCCCGGAGAGCGACCAGGCGCGGCAGGAGGCCACAAGGGCGACGATGGCGGAGCCGGCCAGGATTACGGGCGTCAGCGGCAAAGATCCGAGGAAAAGAACTGCCTGTATCATCCGATTAGCCGTGATCTGAGCAAGCGTTATCTGAGCCGAGCGTCATCAGAAAGAGCTTCTTCATCCCATGAGTCTGATCATTCAGCTGTCCACGTGGCGCCCATCGGGCGTGGGGCTGCACGGAGGGCAGTTTACAGCCCTCCTGCACAGATTTTTTTTTTCCAGAGTGAAGGGCTGAAAGGCGAAGCAATTGGAGGTCACAGCTGCAATCTTTAGACAGGGGCCTTCCATGTCGCCGGGCGTCTGCGCGCGTGGATGGTAAACGTTGCAGGGGTGGATGAGGCGGCACCGACGCAGCTTGGCCTTGTGTCGACTGTTCGCTAGGAAGAAGTGTTCAGAATGCGAGGGCTTCAGAAGAGCAAATGTTTTTTATCACTAAGCACGGTGCAAAAGTTAATCGTAAAAATCTAAAATTAGGTGTCTTTAAATAAATAGGCACAACCACCTTATCAGTGCACGCAGTGAACACTGGTGTAAACTTAAACGCATTTACCTACTTTTACCTTCCTCAAAGCATCTCTAGTAGATTACTCATACTTAATACCCAAAAATGACTCTCTCACCATTAGCAATAATTACTTTTGTATTTTTTGTAATAATTGCTACAGCAGACTACCAAAATTCAATCACCAAGAATAGGGTAGAGTGGATTTAGGTGAGTGGGAGCTGTCTTTTGGTGATTACCAAAAACATTTAAGTAATGGAAATTGAATTGGTAATCTGCTGAAACATCTCCAATCACCAAAACATCAACTTTTTGGTATTGGGGAGAGGGATGAGTAATCTGCTGGAGATGCTTTAAGCACAAGGTGCAGTCATGCAGATGACATGGTGAAAAACTCAACACACCACCAAGAAGCAAACACCTTATCTGAACCGCCAGTATGGCAGTATACTATATATATGTTATAAGAAGCACGGAGTTCCTTATAAAAAAAAGAAAAAAAAGGAACTCTATGGTTGCGGATCCGAAATGCCGGGATGAGTGCGTGCACTGGATGGGATTCTCCGGGCGAAAGCCTAGCCGGGATTCCTGCTGGCGGCGAAGGCGACGGTGCCCGAGGGCGTCATTCTCCCTATTGGGGGTGTCATCTTGGAGCCCATCCCTATTGTTCGTGTTCTTCGGGTAAAAGCCCTGTCCGCCTTGGACGAATGATGGCGTCGTTTGCAGAGACCCATCTCAGCCAGTCCGCCTTGGACGAATGATGGCGTCGTTTGCAGAGACCCATCTCAGCCAGTGGCATTGCCGGTGTTGCCGCGGGTCATGGGTGGTTTCCGTCGGTGGCGTGGCAAGGCGGCTGGTGCAGGTGGGCGGCTCAATAGGGGTTGCCGAGCCCTCATAGCAGCGGCCAAAATTGTGCCAGCTGCTAGGGGTCTTCACAAGGGTGTCGGCTTTGGCTACTTGCAGCGGACCGCGCTGGCTGGCGTTGCTTGGCAACTGCTAGTGTGGTGCGGGACTTCATCGGAGGACGGCGCTCGCAGCAACGACACCATGGGGAGACTAGGTTTGCAGCAGACTGCGGCGGGTTGCTTAGCCTTGCTCGGCAATTCCGGTGTGGTACATCGTCAGAAGACGGAACAACTTGGCTTGCTGGCATGATGGCGGAGGGTGTGTGCGCGGGTGGTGCAATGAGATGCTGTCGTCCAGATGAGGCAGGCGTGGTGGGCCCCCCTGTATGGTGAGGCAACGAGTGGAGTCCAAGGGCGGATGTGGCGAGACCCCGCGCGTTGTGTTTTCACAGTGGCGACTGCGAGGCAGCCTGTGTGTTGTCTGGATCTGGTGGTTTCACTGTGTCGGATGTTGTGTGGTATTGCAGCGGCACTATGGCAGTGGGTCCGGCATGGCGGTAGCCTTTCTTCGGTGTGTTGCGGTCTGTTTATCTCGTCTCCCTATCAGCACAGGGTCGTACCCGACGGCGGCTACTTGAGGTGGAGAAGGTTGTGTCAAACCCGGGGCAGCGGGACAGCTCATAGGCGTAAAATATTCTAGAGTAAGGGATAGCACATGGAATGTACCTTACCTGTCTTGTAACTACCCGATTAGGCGTAGAATTAGCTGATGTACAAGGAAACTACTCGACTGTGTGCGGGTAGGACTCTCTGCTAGTAGTCGACTAGGACTTTCCATGTAACCCTGTCCCCCAGACTATATAAGGGCGGGCAGGAACCCCTCCAAAACATACAATCTCCTCAAGGCAATACAAACCACCACACAGGATGCTGGGTATTACGCTCCGGCGGCCTGAACCTGTGTAAATCCTTGTGTTCCTTGCACCATCGCGTTCTAATCTCGGGGAGTTCCTGCCTACAATCAACCACCTCGGGCATCCCTCGGTGGGCTTGGCGGTTAAACACCAACAGCTGGCGCGCCAGGTAGGGGGCTTTGCCAACGATCATCGAAAGAATTCGATGGCTCCGCTCAACTCCAACAATGCCGCACTTGTCGATTTCGATCCCGGGGCGTCAGAGGCATCGGAAGCTAGTCGACGCCGCGCAATCGACGAGTTCGTCGATCAACTCGACGAGATTCCGCTCCCGGTTCACGACAAGGAAATCCGAAAACAATCCGATTTCGACATAACCTCAACTTCTCACAAATCCCCCTCCGAATTGGAAGAGGACTTGGACAACCTACTGAAAATCACAAGGCCGGAAGCCACCGTTAACCGGGAGGCTCCCATCTTTGACATCCATCCGGATTCAACTACAAGCTATGACAACTCCAGTTCGGCCAACAAGATCCCACCAATCGTGATCGAAAATTACCTCAAGGATCTAATGGCAATTCCACGTCAGAAGATAGATAATTCCAATCTACTCAATGGAATTGATCGCGTTTCTCTCTACACAAGAAAAATATTCGTACGGAGCCCGAGAAGCCTAGTCCACGACTTGATCGTTCGGGCGACATCGTCTCAGGACTCGATCGGATTGACGACAAGATTACTCATTTCATCAAGTTAGCTGAAGAAACTCTCCGTACTGGAAATTTTGGCAAACAGAAGGAGGTCAGAACAGAGCCCCACGGGAGAACCGAGAAGTGCAGCCCACAATCCGATCGTTCAGGCCATACTTCCTTCGGGCCCAAATGGGACACCTTTTCTAACTCCAGCTGTGAAGAAATCGTGCTCGAATTCCTGGACCCTGATCATGATCAAGCATTCATCGGCTACTTGAACAAGTTAGATGGCCCAGATTCATTCGACAATCTTGAGGAGTGGTCAGATGACATCGACCTATTCTTGGAAGGTTTGTCCAACCCTGACAAGATCGAAGAACTCTAGGAGAGATCACAAGCCAAGAAACTGTGCGACAACTCTCAATCAAGTTTCGCAACTTGTCGTACCCCCGAGATGACCAGTCCTCAACTCGATCGACAGGGCGATCATCTCATAGATGAGGGTTGACCAGATGACCCTACCTCAATTGAAGATTACATGGCTCGGTGGTGCAACACTGTCCACCAACCCGAGGCAAGAACTCAGTTCCCAAATTCGACCACTCCTACATCAGAAGAACCCACAACGCCAGACGAACCAGACTCTCCGTATTCACCCGAAGAACTCAAGAATCTTCAGAAGTACAACGAATACTTGTACAACCTCGGCATCCGACTAGAAAGAAGATGGCCGCCTAGAAATACTATTCCTTATGATGAAGACCTTCTCGGTTACACCCTCGGATTGTCCCCCCGTGTGACTCCTCACCACAAAGGTTCTGACCTCGAATTCTACTCCGATTCGGAGGAGAATTTGGATGATGAAACCTTAACTGGGAAAGAGGGAGCTCTTAAAAGGGCTCGTACTTCCGATTGGGTGGAATCGGACTCGGCACAGAAGACCGAAACCCATCAGAACACCAATATGTGCCAGAAAACAGCCAAAATCGTTGGACGCTCGGGAGCCCTAGCTTCCAGGACGACGAACTCCCCCTTCAAGAAGGCGCTCCGCTAGAAGAAGAAAACACCACAACAACCCGAGATCCTTCTCGGATATATTGAAGACTCAGGCCTTTCCGAGAAGAGTTACAAGAGGATGAAGAACCGGTAATGATGTAGTAGAGAGGAGGGAACATGAAGAACATATATAAGAGACGGCAGACTAGGAAAACGTTGAACTGGTTTCTGAAGACCAGTTCGTGCCAGCCTCGTGCTTTCATGCTTCTCAATGCCAGCTCGGCATGTGGTTTGTTAATTCATAGTCTACTGCCCGCCACTAACTCTTCCATTAGTTCAATACGAATTTGCCCATTCTTTTCATTTATCTCTAAAGCCTTGAATCATTGCAAAAACTGTAGTTGTCTTAACGTCAAGATGTTGAGAGCTGGACGACATGCAAAATGAGATATTTTAAAGGAAAAAAAGGTACAAACATCAACTGATTGAGCTTGATTAACCTTGACAATCTCAAAGCCTATTCCTGAAAAGCTTATTACAGATAAATAATGTCTGATTGGCGACAAAGTTTTCTATGCAACGATTTCTGATTGGCGACTCATTGTATCAGGAAATAATGTCTTCTCCCGGAAAAAAAACAGAGAGAAGAAAAATAAGATGGCGATGACCGTATTTGATGTGACGCCACACGGTTCTTGGGGTTGAGAATGTCAACCAATGTTCCACAAGGCGCTATTCCGCGCTTGCCTAGGCGCGCTTATGCGCTAGGCAGCGGGGTACCGCCTCGCCTAGGGGGTAGGCGGACCCCTAGGCGGGCGGAGCACCTCCGCCGGTCTCCCTCTGCACAGGGATGCCGGTCTCCCCCGCGCGGGGCCACTGCTCACGCCGGGGCCGCTCCCCTCCGCCCCTCGCAGTCGCAGATCTGCCCTCCCCTGCTCCTCTCTCCTCTGCTCACTACCTCCTCCCGCCGGCCGCTCCCCTCCGCGCGGTGCTGGCGAGGGAGGAGAAAGCAGGGGACGGGCGGCGGCGGCGGAGGAGGAGGAGGCAGGGGCAGGCGCGGAGGAAGAGGAGGAAGGGTGGAAGCAGAGGCGAGGGGGAGGCAGAGGCGGCGTTGGGAACAGAGGAGAGGCAGGGGCATCGGGGAGGGAACGGGAGGAGAGGAGGGGGGAGATAAGATGGCTGTTGGGCCGTTGGGCTGCTTTGATGGGCCTATTTTCCAACTCAGGGTTTAGTAGTTCTCTGTTTTTCTTTTCTTTTAGAGGTATATGATGTATATGATAAAGATATACATATGTATATGGCACCGCCTAACAAACCGCCTTGAAACACCTAAACTCACCTAGGCTCTAGGCGGTGGGTCACCGCCTAGAAAGAGCCTATAGTGCCTAGCCTATCATTAATGTCAACACAGCATTAGCTTCGCAAACAAATGCGGTCGAGCTATTCAAAACCTGGCACAAGTAGTTGTCAACCTGGGACTTCGTGTATAGCCTTGTCTGCAGCTTCTGTTCCAGAGTAGCCTTAGTTGGTGTCCCTCTCTGTTTCTGCCTCTTATGAGTTGCATGGAATATTAGAATGGTTAGGCAGATCACGACCGAGGCTACGTACAATAGCTGACTGCCGGAGTAGCCATGACAATTTTACTACCTTGTGCGTACTGTTATGCAATGTGTTACGGCCTTACGGGTGGATTTTCACTCCATTCATACCTTACCTGATTTGTTGCCATTATAGCAGTGACGAAAGGCGCAGTGGTCCTATTTCTGCCCATAACCTTACGCCGGAGTTGGATTCATCTCCAGAGAAGAACAGGTAGCCAAAGTTGGAGGTGTCTTTGATTTGTTGCTTCTGCTTGGCTCGATATCTTACTTCTCTGTTTTTTCTTCTAGTATCTTTCTCGTATAGTACAACTTGGCAGGGCTCTCGCAATCTCGATCGAGATCACATCTTGTTGTAACAGACTTCTCTCTTTTTCTGTTAACGAAAAACGTACTTAACCACGGTCGCTAAAAAGAATAGAGAGCCCTCTAGATTTAAATTTTGAGAGTTAAAAAAGGATTGAGTAACTTGTACTGTTGCCTCGCCACCACTACTACTCCCTTGCATTATGTTACACCTACCACATGTGGCACATCTTTTCTTCCATATAGACATTTGATTTCTCTGTCAAAATACTTTGTTCTTAGTTATGTCAAAACAACCTAGATAGTAGTTTGGAAAGTTAGAAGGAAACAGAATAAGAGAAATGTGTTTTTTTAGTTTTTCCCTTTCTTTTTATATTCTAGTGAACAACAATTATTAACTTAAAAATTTTGAAATAATTGTGCTACTGATACAATCATGGAACCTATTTTTTTAGTCTGGAAAAGTTTTATTGGTCTGGAACATTCCGATCTGCTAGGTCGTTAAATGATCTAAATGACCCCTTGCGTAAATTAAAAATGAACCGAAAAGAGAGTATCGAGTTTTAAAGTCAGTGATCTGTAATTTTCAACATAGCAACCCCTCCGATCTCTGCCCTGCAAATGTATATCGAGTATCTTTTTCTAAGGGGCTGTTTAGTTCCAAAAACGAAAATTTTTGGATGTCAAATCGCATGTTTGACCAGATGTTGGGAGGGTTTTTCGGACACTAATTAAAAAACTAATTTCAGAACTCACTTGGAAACCGCGAGATGAATCTTTTGAGGCCTTTGACCGCATCATTAGCACATGTGGGTTACTGTAGCACTTATGTCTAATCATGCATTAATTAGGCTCAAAAGATTCGTCTCGTCGTGTACATCCAAACTGTGTAATTAGTTTTGTTATTTAATTACATTTAGTGCTTCATACATGTGTTTAAAGGGGAGGTGAAAATTTTTGGGTGAAAATTTTTGGTAACTAAACGGGCTATAAGTTGACGATGTGCAAACTTATTTCGGCCTAGCACGCGCATCTCAAAGCACATCAGCCGGCAAGTCGCAAGACCGAGAACCAGCTGATCTGCCGTCAGTTGAGATAGCCGTTCGATTTCCCTCCAACACTTGGGCACACCATCCCTTATCAGTGTTATCCCCTTCGTCCACACCTCGCCGCCCACCACAGAACCCATGGAATCCTCCTCCCTCCCGCGCCGCGGGTGATGCTCCCGTCGCCTCCTCCCGTCTGACCCCGCGCCCGCCAATGGCATCCGTCCCCTCCCTCGCCGTCTCCGGCGGGGCCGCTGCTGCCTCCGCCTCTTTCCCGGCGGCTGCCCGCGCTGACGCTAGGAGGCAGCCGCCCAGCTCCGTCGCCGTTGCTGACAAGGTGGTCGGACTCTCTCTCTCTCTTCGCCCTCTGCCCTCAGTGTAACTTCTGTTCTGTTATGCTTAGTCGGCTCATCAAAAAGCCAAAACTGCAATCTTTCAGAGCAGCTACTGATCGATTGGCCCACCCATTTACTCCCAACTCTGCAGGGCAACTCGAATGGCAGGAGCATCCAAGTGGCGCAGAACAGCGGCGGCATGGAGGCGCCGCTGCGTCCCCTCGATGCGGAGGAAGCGATGGGCATGCTCAGGGAGGGGAAGACCGTGCGGTCGGCGATGTACGTGCCGCTCCTGCACCGGTGCGTCGAGGCCGGCAGCCTCGACGACGCCAGGGCCGTGCACGGGCACATGGTGAAGACGGGGACCGGCGCGGACATGTTCGTCGCGACCTCTCTGGTGAACGCCTACATGCGGTGCGGGGCGAGCCGGGACGCGCGCACTATGTTCGACAGAATGCCTGAGAAGAACGTCGTGACGTGGACGGCACTCATCACGGGGTACACCCTCAACTCACAGCCAGTGGCAGCGCTGGAGGTGTTCGTCGAGATGCTGGAGGACGGGAGGTACCCTTCGCATTTCACGCTGGGCGCGACGCTGAGTGCATGCTCTGCTTCGGAAAACGTTGGCCTGGGCAAGCAGGTTCATGGATATACGATTAAGTATGGTGCTGAGTGGATCACGAGCATTGGGAATTCCCTCTGTCGATTGTATACGAAGTCTGGAAGCTTGGAATCAGCTATGAGGACTTTCCGGAGGGTCCCTGACAAGAACGTCATCACGTGGACAACGATGATATCTGCCTGCGCTGAAGATGAAAACTTTGTTGAGCTTGGACTGACATTGTTCGTTGATATGCTTATGGATGGAGTGATGCCTAATGAGTTTACCTTGACGAGTGTCATGAGCTTGTGTGGTATAAGGCTAGATCTGAACCTGGGCAAGCAAGTCCAAGCCTTCTGCTTCAAAATTGGTTGTGAGACGAACCTTCCAGTAAAGAACTCGACGATGTACCTCTATTTGAGAAAGGGTGAAACCGAGGAGGCCATGCAGTTGTTTGAAGGAATAGATGATGTCAGTATTATCACATGGAATGCGATGATCTCGGGCTACGCTCAGATCATGGAGACAGCTAAGGATGATCTCCATGCTCGTTCTAGAGGGTTCCAGGCGCTCAAGATCTTTCGCAATCTCAAACGGTCTTCATTGAAGCCAGATTTGTTCACCTTCTCAAGCATTCTCTCTGTTTGCAGTGCGATGATGGCCTTGGAGCAGGGTGAGCAAATCCATTCTCAAACGATAAAAACTGGTTTCTTGTCAGATGTTGTGGTTAACAGTGCACTGGTGAACATGTATAACAAGTGTGGATGCATCGAAGATGCAACTAAAGCATTTGTTGAGATGTCAATACGGACTCTTGTCACATGGACTTCTATGATCTCAGGGTACTCACAGCATGGCCGGCCCCAGGAAGCGATACAACTCTTCGAGGACATGAGATTTGCTGGGATAAAACCAAATGAAATCACATTTGTAAGTGTGCTTTCGGCCTGCAGCTACGCAGGTTTAGTAGATGAGGCTGAGCGCTACTTCAACATGATGAAGGAAGAGTACAAAATAGAGCCTGTTGTAGACCACTATGGCTGCATGATTGACATGTTTGTGCGCTTAGGCCGGTTGGATGATGCATTTTCCTTCATCAAAAGGACGGGTTTTGAACCTAATGAGGCCATCTGGTCCAGTTTGGTTGCTGGATGTCGGAGTCATGGAAACATGGAGCTTGCCTTCTATGCTGCTGATAGACTGCTTGAGCTCAACCCTAAAGGCATCGAAACCTATGTATTACTGTTGAACATGTACATTTCAACTGGGAGGTGGCATGATGTGGCAAGAGTACGGAAGCTGATGAAACAAGAGGATCTAGGAATCCTTCGAGATCGCAGCTGGATCACGATCAAAGACAAGGTCTATTTCTTCAGAGCTAATGACAAGACTCATGAACAGAGTGACGACCTGTATCAACTGCTAGAGAATCTGCTGGAGAAAGCTAAAACCATTGGCTATGAACCTTACCAGAATGCAGAGTTGTCTGACAGTGAGGATGACGAGAAATCTGCTGCAGGTTCCCTAAAGCACCACAGTGAGAGATTAGCTGTTGCACTGGGTTTGCTCCAAACACCTCCTGGCGCAACAATTCGTATCACAAAGAATATTACTATGTGCAGGGACTGCCACAGCTCAATTAAGTTCTTTTCATTACTTGCAAACAGAGAGATTGTTGTCCGAGACAGTAAACGCCTGCACAAGTTCAAGGATGGCCGATGCTCTTGTGGGGATTTTAGTTCACTATTGTGAGCACAGGAACCTGGAAATTTGAGCAATATCCTGCTCCCAAGCCTCAAGATTTTTGTCCTGGGAATAGGTCACACCCTGCATGGAATTTTGTTTGATGCAAGGTACTCTGAGCAGATCACTCAGCACACTGCATTGAGTTTGTAGATTTTCGTCTGAAAGTAAATTTTGTTCAGCCAGCATCTGTAACATGACCCAAAAATTCAGATCAGATTTGTCGAACATGCCTACATGGTTAGCATTATAGGAGGGTGAATATCTTTGTAACTGTTGTAAATGCTGCCCCACTGATAGGATCAGATTTTCCTGTTTGAATTCACAATTTTGAAATTAACCGCCCCATCCGTTGGCCTCTATTCTAAGTGGAAATTCTTAGTGCTATGAAGATAGCTATTTTATGACACGATTTGTTCTAAGAAAACAATACCATTATTTGCAGTTACAGGCTTAGCTGAAAACCGAGAACTATGATTTGCATCTAAATTGGCTTATGAAGCTGGCTACCTGACTGAACAATTCAGCGATATTTCTGTATAGCTAGAGTTGCAGGCTATTGCAGCCATGTAATAATTAGATAGGTTTTTTTAGAAGTTTATAGGGTATTTTTGAGCGAGGAACAAATAAAAAATCTTGGAAATAGATCAGACACTTTAGTAAAAGTAAGGCAATCAAATCCTAACTGGGCCGCACCAGCAGGCAGGAATGAAACTAACAGGACCATGTGCCGCTGGGCCATGCGAGTTGCTACTCGACTGCGCGGCTCAAGGCCCAGCTACTCGAATGTCCTGCATCGACGGATGGCACCCGCGGGTGCGGGTTTGGCGAAAACCCGCTCGCAAGCAAACTCGCGAGGTTGGCGAAAACCCGCCCGCGAGCAAACCCACGGGTGCATTTCTGCACCTGCATCCGCACCCGCGGGTTTCGGGTGCCTGCGGGTCTGGCAACATATATAATAAAATGTATAAATTTATCAATTTAAATAGTCAAACAACACATATTTATAAGTAGTAAGGACAAACTAACAACATATCCATAAGTTCAAAGTAATAAGGACAAACTAACAACAAATTTATAAGTTTATATGCTCATTTTATAGTTAAGATAGTTGGGATGGACCTTATCTAAGCCGGTTGGTGTGGCAGTACCGCCCTAATTAATCCGGCTCAAGTACGCTAACCATCACCTTAAAGGTAACCCCGGCTAACCGCACTTCAAACGGAGTAATCCGGCGGGGCTGTCGGGTAAAGTCCCGAAAAATCCACCTGAGCGTCGATCGAACCCAAAGCTCACATGTAACCCACACGAAAGTGAGTCCAGAGAGTACAACTTTTCACAAATATATTACATTACAGAATCTTAACTTAATTATTACAACCCAAGTTTGAAATCTCAGAAAGGTACTTAAAGTTCAAATTGACAGTAGTTCAGGGTTCACTGCAGCGGAAATAAAGCGAGTACTAAACGACGATACATGATGTCATGATGAAGCCCGTACATGATATCACTCGGCATTGTCATCGTTGGCCGGAGTCGTATCCCACTCCACCGACCAACTAGGGGGTAAAGTACACGGCCAAGTCAAGCTAGCTATCTGATCTTCAAACGTATCACCTAAAAACAAAGTTGAGCCACAAGCATGGCTGAGTATACTAATACTCAGCAAGGCTTAACCGACTAGGATATACTTAGCCCTCTAACTAGACATGCAAGGCTTTTGGCTTGAGGGGTTTGTTTCTGCCGAAAAGCAATAAAGAGTAAGTCCTTAATTTCAGATTTTAGCTTTCAAGTTCTAGTTCGATTAACCATTCTACATTAGCATCTATCCAATAGCATGCATGGTGAAACAATTATTTTTCATCACTCAACCATATTTCTCATAATCCATGTTCCACTTCTTACTCTATGTGGCAAAAGGGTTAAGCAGTCCCAATATCCGTGAGAGATGGACGATTCGAATCGAATTTATTAACCTGGCCAGGCAGACCTAAGCACACGCATGGGAACCCAGTCCCCACGCAACATTTCCTCTTTCTTTCCGGCTCGTGGATCAGGGTCACCCACCTCGACTACAAGAATCCACACCCGGCGTGCGTCTTCATGTACCCGCATGTGGCCGCATGTGAACCCAGTTCAAAGAGGGTGAGGAAAAAGTCCACTCCCCGATCCGATCAGGTACTGAAGCCTACCGATTACCATATTTCTCGGCATGTGGTTAGTACGTTCAAACGCTTAACCACCACTACCACACACCGCGGCCTTATCCAGTTTCACTAAACGGACGGGGTATCACAAGTACAACAACCCCGCCCATAAACCTTATATTGCAGTGTGTAGTAAACATCCAACTCCTATAATTCTCGCGAGTGACAGGAAATCACTCGACTTCTACCGAGTCATTAGCATAGCCAACTAGCGACCTACACATACTAGTGTTCAATCATAGGTACCTAGGATCATGCAACTAAGGTTCCAAACAATTCCTATATACTTAAATGCACAAGTAGATAGGAATATAAACAGTTGCATAAATTTAATTTAGGTAGGACATGCTCCGGGGCTTGCCTTCCTGAGCGGAGCTAGCCTTGGGCTCTTCTGAACTCTGGTTCAGGTCTTCAGTGATTTCAGTTAGGTTAACTTGAGCTTCTCGCTGCTCACTCTCGGACTCCGGCACCAGCTCGTATGTACCGTCGGCGAGAGTAGTCAAATCTACACGAATGCATATGCGTGAGATGTGGTGATGGTAACAATCTTAATTTAATTCACTATAGAGTTGTAAAATATTTTCTTAACATCTCCTTGGGCAATCATTTATAGAGTATTATCTAGATTAACTATTTCTTATTAAGTAAGTGGAGGTTTTGTTATTTTTAGAAAAGTTATTTTCAAGTGCAAGCATGGAATATTTAAATCTGCTGAAGGGTATAGCTTCTGAAGATGGAATTTTTATATAAAGTCAATTACTTAATTACAAACGTTCCATAAAATTTTCAGCTATTTTCACTGAGCATATTAATTATTAAAAATGCATTAAACAGCCACTGCTAGGATTAAGATTCATTTATACAGAACAAACCCTACAAGTAAAGATGCTAAAATTTTTACTGAGCACTCCTAAACTTATGTAAGACTACTGTAAAAATTTCAGATTTACCTAAGCATTATACAAGGCATGAAAAATAGCACAAAGTATAGCTGCATGGATCAAAACTAAATTCCACAGACTGTTCTAACAAGTTCCAGACCCTCATCTTTTACCAGAATGGTTATATACTCAAAATTAACCCCTAGAAAAATTATCAGAATTTTTCATGTGCAGGAACTATTTTTCATGATTTAAAGTATCTATCTTCACCAAAAATCTTTTGATCCAGTTGGATTTAACTAAAAATTCTTAAACTTTTTCTGTAGACTCTGGGAACTAAAATACAGGTACTGCAAAAGTTTGAACCCATGAAACATATCATAACAACTTAGATAAATAAAACTATCTATCCTAGGCATACATCAAGATTTAAATAAACTGATACCTAGGCATGTCAACTGTCCACGAAACTTTTACAAAAGTCCATTCATCTAGCATGTAACCCACTGACCAAAAATGGCTAACATTTCATGCTTGTAACTTGAGATCTAATAAAAGGTAGATTTTCTTTGTATTTTAATTAAAGCAAAAACTATTGAGCAAAAGAAAAAGTTCATGTAGCAAAAGTTGTAGATCTCTTTGCAAAGATTACAGAACAGTTGAGTTTGCATTTTCCTGATTTTTCTACAATTTTTAAACGAATTTACAAGTTTGCTGTTTTTCAAAACAAAAAGAAAAAGGAAATGTAAACTTGCACCTAGGCCCCTAGAACAATTTGGGGGCTCACACATAACCCCTTGGGCGGAGTTGGGACAGGGGAGGCGGCGGCGGGGGTTTCCCGGAGAGGAGGAGGCTCGCTGCCGGTGGGGATGGCGTCTAGGGGTGAGAGCTCACCGAGCTCTACCTGTGGGTGGGTGTTGTGGTCGACGGGGATGGCCGGAGCAGGGTCGGCGGCGTAGCAGCACGGCCGGCGGCGGTGGCGAGCTGCGGCGGCGGCGCTCCGGCGGCTTTGGGCTATGGAGTTTGGGTCGCCGAGCACCGGTGGGAGGTGAGGGAGCTCGTGGGCGAGTCAATTTGGGTCGAGGAAGGGCGGAAGAGGGGGTTCCGCGGCGGGCGGCGGCTCTGCCCGCGACGGCGGCGCCTGATGGCAATGGGGAAAGGGCGAGGCTTGGCCGTGGAGCTTCACGGCGGTGAGGAGGTCCCGTTCCGGGGTTCAATTTGGACCGAGGGGCACCGGAGGTAGGGGCTCCACGGTGAGCTCGAGCGGCGGCGGCAATGGCGGGGCGGCAGCGCGTTCTGGCACTGGGGCGGCGCGGCTCGGCTTGGTGAGGGAATGGGAGCAGAGTGGGAGGGTGGAACGCCCTTGGGCGAAGCAAATGGGGAGGGGGGGCTCGGCAGGAAGGGGGCGTAGAAGAAGGGCGAGCTCGGCGCGCGCACGGCCTCGCGGTGGTGTGCTCACCGCGCAGGAGTAAAGGCCCGGTCAGGGCAGTAGTGGGGAGGTTTGGGGGCGTCGGTGACGCGCGGCATTGATGGCCAGCCGCGGTCAGCGGCTTGGCAGGTGCAAGGCCGGCTCGTTTGGGCTCCACGGCGGCGTCGTGGCGCGTCGCCGAGCGCGTGTTGCGGCGTGCTCGTTGACGGCAGGCTTGACGGGATGGGGGAGAGGAAGGTCAGCGGGCGTGCGGGGCGTGCGCACTCGAGCGGGGAGGGAGTCAGCGGCGCGCGGCCAGGCAGCAGGCGCAGCGAGCGGCAGCGGCGCAGCAAGCAGATGCGCGGGCGCGCTCGAGTGCCTGCGCGCTCAGGGCAGGGGAGGGTCAGCGAGGGAGAGAGAGAGGGGAGAAAGGGAGTGGAGAGAGAGAAAAGAAAGTCCACGGTTTGACTTAGTTCAAACTCGAAATTTTCAAATGAAACTCGAAAAATGTTGAACATGAAAGTTGTTTAAAATTAAATTTCCTACAACTTTCCTTTCAGGCAAAAATTCGTTTGAGCGATGATTTGAAAGTTTAAAATTTGAATTCAAGTTTAATGCACCCACTTGTTTTCGGGGCTAACTCCAAATTTCATGTTAGAACCTGAAAAACTTTGAACACGAAAGTTGTTAATCTTGTCAAACTCTACAACTTTCGTTTTGGGCAAAAGTTCATTTGAGCAAAGGTGTGAGAGTTGACTTCTTGATGTATTTAAATGGAATTCTGACTTTTAAGTAAACACAAAACTAGGGTTTAATGTGTCATTTGACGTTAATTGCATTTTTAAACAGTGCTAAACACCGGAGGTGTCACAGTTGGGTTGGGTTTTTTTGTTTCCGAATGGGTGCGGGTCCACCCGTGGGTGGAATCTCAAACCCGCACCCACACCCGCATACCCACGGGTGGAATATCAGACCCGTACCCGCCCGCACCCGCACCCATCGGGTCTAAAATCTGCGGATATCCGCATCCGCGGGTGGAATTGCCATCCCTAATCGACTCAACATCTACAACATCTTGTTCATTTCTATGTTCTCCTTTCCTTGTCGTTTTATTTCAGTGTCGGTGTGATCAAAAGATTTGAATTCAATTAATATCTATATCTATTTCTAAAGCGAGTAGAGTTTATACCTAATTATTTGGTTTGGTCTGTATTGTGTCGTTGACATGTGAGCCTTAGTCCACCCCGTATGCGAGTCATATCAGCCTTCTATGCACGACTCGATCACCTAGATCTCTACAAATTAACTAACGTACGGGCAACTATATGTATTCTAAAAATTAACGCACGTGCAACTATATATAGATCCAATACTTATATCAATTTTGTCCAAAGCAACACATGAACATATTTGTCTAGTAATATAAAAAATGCCAGTTCCTCTTGTTGTAAAACATGTCGTCAACGTCGGATCGCCTCTCTCTCTCTCTCTCTCTCTCTCTCAAAGAACACAAGTATAGGGAACAATATCTTTATTTCTCAATTGGATAATTTACAATGAATAGCTCCCATGTATATATACTCTGAACTAAGCCTAGTATTTGGTAAGAGCCCACATCTAACTGGACTAGGAATAAGGCTCCTGCTCTTCACTTCCTTTTATTCCTACTTCCTTCCGGGATTACAACACTCCCCCTTGCACCATGATATTTATGCCTCGTTAAAAACTCCATTTGAAAACCCAGTGGGAAAAATGATGCGTTGGAGAAAAGAGTACATATATACCATATTTGTTGGTAGCACATTCTATTGTCTCAAAGAAAAACCTTTATGAGAAAACTACAGAAAAACTCATAATAGGAAAAGAGTACAATAGATATATAATCTTCAAGATTTTATTGAATATTCTTTTGAAATAATGATCATATCTTCTAGATATTTCTACCAGGATTTAATCAAAAAGTTCTCCCCCTGATTCTTGTATTTCTCTAAGTCTCCTCATGCCAAGTCCACGTATGCATTTTTTCAAAAGTTGGTGGAGTTAAAACTTTTGTGAATATATCTGCAAGATTATCACAAGGTGTGTAACCATTATTTCTCCTTTCTTTTGCATTTCATGCGTATAGAAAAATTTTGGTGAAATATGCTTCGTGATATTTGATTTTATATATCCTGATTGCACTTGTGCAACACAAGCTGCATTATCTTCATAGATAGTAGGAGGAGTAGGCGCGACCACTATTCCACATGCATTATGTATATGTTGATGGACACGTCTTAGCCAGGTGCTTTCCTTGGCTGCTTCGTATAGTGCTACGATTTCTAAGTGGTTAGTGGATGTTGCTACCATAGTTTGCTTAGCTGATTTCCAGGAAATAGTCATTCCTCCTCTAAGAAATACATAACAATTCTGTGATAATGCTTTAGGGGGATCTGATAAATACCCTGCATCCATATACCGAATTGTATTTGTTTCTTCTGGAAATATAATCCAAGATATATTGTACCTCTTAGGTACCTGAGGATTCTTTTATCACCATTCCGTTGTCGTTTGGTAGGGACTGAACTAAACCTTGCGAGTAGGTTAACAAGAAATGCAATATCAGTTCTAGTACTATTTGCAAGGCATATTAATGAGATGCTCTAGTACCATTTGCAAGGTATATTAATGCTCTAATAGCAATTAGATAACGATATTCAGATCCTAATAATTCCTCCCCTTTTCTGTAGGTATAAACGGATATTTTTCAACATCCAGAGATCGTCCCATGATGGGTGTACGTTCAGGGTGTGCATTATCATGACGAAATTTCTCTAATACCTTCCTGGTATGTGTAGATTGATGCACTAATATTCCTTCTTGGGTATGTTCTAGCTGCAGGCCTAAACAAAATTTAGTCTTACCTAAATCTTTCATTTCAAATTCAGATTTCAGATAAGTACTAGCTTCTTTGATATCATCTTCAGTTCCTATGACATTCAGGTGATCTACGTAGACTGATATTATACAAAAATCTTTATCAGATTTTCGTATAAATACACTTGGACAATCTTCATTCTTTAAGAATTCTTTTTCTTCAAGAAAATCGCTAAGACGATTATACCACATTCTTCAAGATTGTTTTAACCCATAAAGTGATCTTTGCTATTTTACACTATACATGTTACGTTTTTCTGGTTTAGGGACAGTAATTCCTTCAAGGACTTTCATATATATATTTGCATCAAGTGCCCATATAAATATGTTGTCACTACATCCATTAACTTCATCTGCAAGTTCATACTTGCTGCCATAGATATAAAGTGCCGGAATGTGATTCCATCCATTACAGAAAATATGTTTCATCAAAATCGATGCCGGGTCTCTACGTAAACCCTTGTGCTACTAATCTCGCTTTATATCTTACCACTTGATTATTTTTGTTTCTTTTTCAAACAAAAACCCATTTGTGTCCTATTGAGAATATTCCTTCAGGGTTCGATCTACAGGACCAAATACATTTCTTTTCTTTGGTGAGATTAATTCAACTGCAATTGCTTCTTTTCATTTAGGCCAATCAGAATGCTTCTTGCATTCTGTTACAGACTTTGGCTCAAGATCTAGATCAATTTTTGCAATATTTTTAGCAAAATAGATGTCGACATTTGTAGTCTTTCTATCGTATATTGCTCCTGTATCAACATAATTTGTTGAATTTTCCATTATTTCACATTTGTTCTGATCAATTGTTATATTTAAATCAGGAATTTCTGGTCTCCCAATATGAGTATTATTTGTGCATGTATTCTCATTGGAATTTACATCTTCAGGATATATCACTACTGTTGTACCTTCACTTGTATTCTTGTTTTTGTTCTGCCTAGTCTTAAGCCTTTTACGACATATCCCTGAAGCTATAGTCTGAGTAGATGCACCATTCTCTTTATTATTCTTTCTACTTTGTCTCCCCCTCTTCAGGGTATGAGGATTCAATGTAGATTTTATTTGGAATTCCATTCCATCCACTTCATGTGGTATTTCAATTCTTTTTGATGTGTTTGTTGCAAGTATGTGAGATTTCATAGTCCCCTTAGTATTAGTGAAGGCTTCTGGCAGCTCATTTGCAATTCTTTGCAATTCTATTGTACTTTGAACTTCATGCTCAGATTCTTTAGTGCGAGGATCCAATCCTAGGACCCCAGTGCTTTCCCAAGTTATTTCTCCGCATTCATCGCTAGCAAGATACTTTCCTCTCCCTAATGCCGGGAAATATTCTTCATTAAAAATACTATCAGTAAATCGAGCCGTATGTAAATCCCCAGTTAATAGCTCCAAATATTTAGTTATTGATGGGCTTTCAAATCCTAAATAGATTCCTAGCTTTCGCCGAGGTCCCATCGTGGTTCGCTGAGGTGGTGGTATTAGAATATATACAGCACATACAAATTTACGCAGATGGGGAATATTCGGTTCTTTCCACACTAACTGTATCGGTGATACATCGTGATATGCAGATGGTCTAAGTGTATTAGTGCTGCAGCATGTAATACAGCATGCCCCCAACAAGTAGAAGGTAGCTGACAATTCTGTATTAATGTTCTTTCTATTAACTTGATCCTCTTAATTAATGATTCTGCTAGACCATTTTGAGTATCCAAGTGTGGCACAGAATGCTCAACTTTAATTCCCAAAGCCATACAATAATCATTAAATACCTTCAAGGTAAATTCTCCAGCATTATCCATTCTAATGGATTTAATTCTTGAATATGGAAAATTAGCTCTTAACTTGAATATTTGGAAAATTAACCGTGCAAATGCATGATTTCTATTAGAGAGAAGACATACATGGCTCCATTTCGTGGAAGCATCAATAATCACCATGAAGTACCGAAACGGCCCTGACAGGTGACTGATTGGACCACAGATATCACCCTGAATCCTTTCCAGGAATGATAGTGGTTCATCTCTCACTTTTAGTTTCGAGGGTCTTGTTATAAGCTTCCCTTTGGCGCATGCAACGCACACAAAATCTTCATGATTAGGGAAATTATTATTTTTTTAAATTATGACTATTTGAATTGTTTATAATTCTTTTCATCATACTTTGACCTGGATGTCCTAAATGATCATGCCATTATATATTCTGTATGACTCATTGTTTCTAATAATTGTTTGCATTGTAACATGTTTATCAATTGGCTTAATACAAGTGTAGTACAATGCTTGGCACATAGAAGGAAAAGTTTCGACAATCTTCTTGTTGTCTCCTATTTTCTTAGTCATGATTAGGCATTCTTCGCCATCATCATCATTTGTTTATGTATGAAAATTATTAGCATGTATATATTTAAATGAAAGCAAAGTTATGGTTGATTCCGGATAAAGTAATGCTTCTTGAATTACTAATTCCAATCCATTAGGGAGAATTATAGTGGCTCTTCCTATGCCAACTATTTGCGTACCACTTCCAGTGATAGTAGTAATATTTTCATCATTTTTTCTAAGTGTCTGAAAATATTTTATATCCCTACTAAGGATTGTATCTGTTGTGCAACTGTCTACTAGACATATTTCCTCTTCCATAGCCATTTCTGCTCCACAAGTTCTATAATAAAGCAATACAAATCATTTAAGTAATGCAATAAAAGATAATGCTTAATATAGAACATTTTACAAATATATTATAACTCACACTAATATTTATTTAAGTAAAAATTTGTCTTCAAGAGACTTATTAGATAAGCTCAATGAGCTGACTCCAAACCTCCAAATGAAGAAATACTAATACTTTATTGTAATACTATGAACACTGTACTACTAGATAGATGGATACAATTTGGAAGACTTATTCGGAGTCCCCATGCATATCATCAAGTTCTTCTCCTAGAAGATCATCATCGTCATCATCTTCTTGAATTGCTGTCTCAAAATTCTTTATCATATCTTTTACGGTGTTAGTTGGTTTATTGCCAACTAACATGTCTTCAGCTTCTTCCTCATTGACAAGAGTTTCGTTCTTTTCTGGTTTAGGAGCTTCAATCTCCATTTCCTTTGACTTGGAAGATTCTCCAATTTCAAACTTCTGGCTTGAAACGAAGTTAGCTTCATGCTCGTTCTTCATTTGCTTGAGCTGAGCACTGAGTTCTTGGTAAAGCTTTACTGTATGCTTAGGAGTGAGACAAATTCTAGACCAATGGCCTTTCATCCCACATCTATAGCATTCATGTTCCTGTTTGCCATATTCTCCTCCTGGTGTAATCTTGTTTGATTTCCCATGTCCCTTCTTCTTGAAGTTGTTTGACTTTTGATTCTTTCCTTTCCAAGGTGCCTTCCGCGGCCTCTTCCCTTTTTCTTCATTCTTCTTTGATGAAGAAAGAATATTTGCTTCAGTATGGCTCAAGCTACTAGTAGGACGAGTTAAATGATTCTGCATCAACTCTTCATCTTCACCTTGGTCTTGCTATAAAGCATTACTAAGGTCAATGTACTTCTTGTAATTTTCTTTCTTATACTAGTGACTCAAGTATGATTGTTTGGGATGGAAAGTTGATAGGGTCTTCTCTATGAGATCTGATTCTTTCAGTGTAATACCACACAACTTCATGCCTGTGACAATCCCATAAAGTTTGGCATTGTATTCCTCCACGGTCTTGTAAACTTGAATGCGAAGATTCTGCCATTCGTGTTTTTCATGAGGGAGAAGGACAATCTCCATCTTTTCAAAGCATTCATGCAATGCTTGCCACAAGACTATGGGGTCTCGTTCGGTCCTATTCTCATTCTTCTGTGATGAGCTTATATGATGTCTGAGGAAGTGTAGAGCTTGCGCTCTTTCAGCACTTGTTGTTACTTTGTCATTGGAGGGCTTAATCGCATGTAGGAGATTTTTCCCATCCAAGACAATCTCAGCATCTAAGGACCAAGAGAGATAGTTGCTACCATTCAGAGCCAACTCGATGATCTCTTTCTTCACAAGATCAGACATTTCTGTATGATGAAAATAATATGCAAGTAAGTTTACTGCTGGTAAACAAGTAGTACAACAATAGAAATGAGGATGGAAAAATTAAATAAATTTAGTAAGATTTTCACACATTTTTATGATTTTAATAATTACAGATTTATTAATTCTTGGGCCGGATCGAATTTCCACCTGACTCCTCCCCTTGTCCCCTACTTGTCCCCTTGTCCCCAGGACCCTGATTGCCGCTGCCTCTACATGGGGTGTAGCTAGCGCATCTGCAGATGCATGTGGAGCGCTGCACGAATGCCGGTGGGTGCGAGGCTGCTGGCCTATGGGCGGATGCAGCTGCGCGATGACAGGCGGTGCAGCTACGAGCTGCGCGACGGTGGAGTGCGCGACTCCAGGAGGAGGCGCGATTCAGTCTGTTTGTGTATAAAATTTTGTAAACAAAAATCAATCTACTAGTTTGATTCGTGCAAGATTGAAAACATCTAGTTAATAGATTAGAGTCAATCTAATCAAATTGAAATATACCTTCTGCTTGCATAGGGGAAAAGCGAAGGCTGTCGCGTAGGACAGTTGGGTCTAGCCGAGGGGACCTGCCGGCGTGATGCCGGCATGATGTCGAGCTGGAGTTGATCAAAACACTGGCGACGTCGAGGTTCTTGACATCTTCAAAGTTGAAGTTGATGTAGAGGTACTGGCATCAACTCTGGCGAAGTCGTAGAGCAGCATGCTAATAACGTGTTGTAAAACACATTGTCAACATCGGATCGTCTCTCTCTAAAAAAATACAAGAATGCAGTAGAGGACACTGTTATCCGGAAGGAATCCCTTTTACAGATTTAAATCTACAAAGAACTCTAATTACAGTCAGAGATTTAAATCTACAAAGAACTCTAATTACAGTCAGACTCCTTGACCGGTCAGACCGGTCGGATCCACCAGTCAGACTGGTTGGCCTCTGCCGGACTGGCCATAGTGCCCCGACCGGTCAGACCGCTCGGTCGGACTGGTCAGACCGGTTGATGCCAATTTTGGCTATCAACAGACACAAGTATAAGGAACAATCTTTATTTCTCAATTCGATAATTTACAATAGCTCCCACGTATATATACTGAACTAAGCCTAGTATTTGGTAAGAGTCCACATCTAACTGGACTAGTGTGACATCCTAGGTGTTTAAAATGCAAAAGTAGGGAAATATAAAATAAATAAGTGATTTAATGTGAGGGCAAGTAAATAAAAGGGACACCAAAAATTTAAATTAAATTTGAACCAAAAAAATATGGAGATATACTTGGTGAAATAGAAAAATTTATTGCAACTCTTAATCATGTCACAAACCTCTCTAAAAATATTATAGGCTGAATCCTAGTAGACTTAGTAGTTCATGCCTAATAAAAAGGGTTGTCCAAATTCAGTTGAAATAAACATGAAATATGAAGTCCTTTATTGAAATGTTTGGAAATTTAGAATAGCTCACAAACCATTGCTCAAATGTATTAGTGCCTGAAACAAAAGTTATATACCTTGAAAAACTACACAAAATTGGTATTCAAAAGTTTTTCATTTGAAGCTAGAAAGAAGGAGAAATTTTTAGATTATAGACCGGTCCCTGAAGAATTCATAAATTTCAAACAGGTCCCTGTTTCTCTCTCCCTCCACTCACTCTCTCTCCCTCACGGCGTCCGTACACTGGTGGACCCCGGGAATGGCACCCCACCCCCTGGCCGGCCAAGTGGGCCCACATCCCGTGGTTTTGAGCGAAACCGCTCCGCTCTAGGACCTCCCCCGCATGACACGCGCCCTGGACAGCTCGATTGGCCGTCATGCCGCCGACAACATCAATTTGTGCCACCACCTCGCCGTCAAGCTTTCCCCGGCCCAAATGCACCTCCCCCAGGTGTCGTTTGCTTCGCCTAGGACCCCCGCTCGCCTATAAATAGGAACCCAACAGCCCGAAGTCGCACGTGCCCCCATTTCCCCCTCCGTCGTGCGCCATTGCTTCGGCGAGCTCGAGCTCGCCGTGGAGCCGCCTTCTCCGATCTACATTGCCCGAATAAACCCCACCAAAACTTCCCCCCAGTCCGACTGAAGCTGTAGCACCCGGAGTTCGTCACTCTGGACCGCTGGAACGACCTCGCCAGCGAACCCTACCTCGACCGGCCGACGCACGTCGCAAACAAAATCCTTTCCGGCCACCTCTGCCCCAACCCCGAGCACCAACTGGTGCACACTGCCGTCCTCTTGCTCCTCCACCCCCTAGAACTCGCCGCAGGTGAGCCCCCTCGACGAAACAGCGCTGCGCGTGGTGGTGCTCTGTTTGAGCTCCCCAATGAAGGACCTATTTGCAATATAAAAACTTGATTCCAGACGTCCAAACGTAAAACTGACATGAACTCTATAATCCAAATCAGTGAATTTTGAAAATCCATATCAAATCATAGGAAAATCATGAAAATGTGAATCAAACTGTGCTGGAATCCTTAGAACAAGCTCTACAACTTTGTCAACATGGACTTGAATTGAATCTAAATATTTTGAGCTCAATTTATAAATCTAGGTTTAATGAGTTATAATTGTTCTAGGAGTTCTACACATCCACTATAACTAATTTTTGGCTGGTAGATACTTTAAACCATGTTGAGCTTTGTGTTACATTTTGAGCACCAGAGGACAACTATAACTAGATGAAATCATGCTTCTTGCTAGATCTAGTGTAGAACTTCACATATTATTTCTGGATGATCTACTATAATACTTTGCATGAAACATTTTCCATGATCTAGGAGTACTAAAAGAACCTCAATGCGCAAGTTTGGTTATTTTTTTTGAAACTGTGCGTGTGTGTATACATATATGTATATATGTATATATATATATATATATATTGTCTATTTCACGTATAGGGTGTTGAATACTATTCAACACTCCGGCGGCACCGGATGCCTTCGGGCGAGTGAAATCCCATTGCGCTAATTACTGCCACCACCATCCGATTCCATATTAATCAATGCCATTGAAAAGTTACGCCCCGTAATATTCCGGACTAAATTTCACAGTCTAGGAAGCAACCTTTTTACAGTTCCATAACACCGTTTAAATCTAGGGAATCGCGCCTTTGATTGAGGTCGTCAATCCCCCAAATCCCGTCGTGAATCCGCTCCCCTCATCTCCTCTCGCCTCTTTAATCCGGCCCCTACCGGCCCGTCGCAGCCGACGCCCACACTCCCCTCCACGAAGCCGCCGCCGCCGCCCCCTACCCCCTCCACCACGCCGCCGCCGCCGGTCCCGTGGAAGAGAAGGTCCAGCCGCCAGCGCCGCCATAGAGGATCCGCCGGGCGCCGCGCACCTACCCGTTCCCCGCGTGACCAACCCCACACCCACTCCTAGATTCGGTTCCCTTGATTCCCCACCAAACGGCGCTCGATCCGCGCCCATGGCAGAACCGGCGGGCGCAGCATCTGCCCTCTCCGGGGCTTCACCGGCGCAATCGCTGGAGCCAACTCTACAGACGAGTTCCAGGTGAGTACAATCGTCCACATCGTCATTTTTTGGAATAATACAGCCCAATTGATTTGTACTTACTGCCCAGATTCACACATTTACGATCCTACACATGCAGTTTACAGTTTCATAGTGGACTTTTTACTGCCCTTACATTCCATACATCTTTCACTACCGGTGCACATGTATTAGTTTTAACACCACCAGTATGTTACTCCGATATCAGGTATAATGGGCACCACTGCGGCGAACCCTACATGTGCTGGAGAAAAAGTACAGGAGCCAACCATTTCGGCATCGCCGGCAGGCATCGTAGGATACGATGGCAAGGTGAATGCAGCAACCGGAACGGATGCTCACCATCCCCACCGCAAGCGGAAAGCCGTGCAGAAACAGAAACGGTACAGACACCCATCGCATGCACCTGTCAATACAGTCACGCCAAAGCGAAGCAAGGCCCAACACGCCGACGGGATAGATAATACAGTCCATCGATCTCCGAGGCTCACCACCGTGCAAGCAGCAGATGACGATGATGATGTGAGCATGACTTTTCCTATCACGAATTCACGACCACCACCCAATTTTCTCCATGCTAATTCAATTCATTATCCCTATCTACACATGCTAAACTATGAAGAAACTGTTATGCTTTGTTTTTCCAGGTTTTCCAACCCGTTAAGGCACGCCCCAGGATCAAAATCGCTGCGCACAAGCACGCGGCGGGCGCATCCCTGAAGCGGCAATTGTTATCAACAATTCAGGAGTCAGAGGTTTGTTCACACACTACTACAGATTATCTCATCGCAAACGCCCCATCACCGTCGGTTTATTTCGAACCGGCGGTGATAGTCTATCACCGCCGGTTTCAAATGAACTCGGCGGTGATGCTAACATATCACCGCCGGTTCATAATACGACCCGGCGGTGATGCTCTCGGTGATGCTCTCGAGAGCATCACCGCCGGGTCGTATTACGAACCGGCGGTGATATGTTAGCATCACCGCCGGGTTGTAATATGACCCGACGGTGATGTGGTCTCCGCCTATTTTAATTTTTCTCTACCTCTCTTTCACTCATCTCCCTTAGATTTTTTTCATCTCTCTCGGACCTTCTCCCGCTGAGCTCCTCCTTTCCCCCGAGGCTCCCTCTCTTGTTCACACCTCTCCCCTTCCTTCTCGTCGAGCGACACGAGCGCTCGTCTCGTCGCACTCGAAATCCGGCACCGCCGCCGCCCAGAGCCCCATCCCGCCTCCCCGCGCGGCACTCCTCGGCTAGGCGGGTTCCGAGCGTCTTCCAGGTGCGCCGCAGGTTCCCCGCCGGGGGAGGCGCCGCCGCGCTCCGCGCCCACGACGGGCGCCGGCACGGCCGCCTCCTCGCGGCTGCCGACCTCCCGCTCGGCGGCCTCAGCCTCCCCACCGACACCGGGTACGTGCGAGCACCGGACGGCCGCTCCTCCTGCTCAGCGGCGCTTGCTAGCTAGTGTATTTTTCGTGGATTTCTCCGCGGTTGGTGGCTGATTCGGTGGTTGTGGGGATTGCTGGGTCGGCCGGGCGCCGCACGCAGGCTCTACTTCACGGAGATCAAGCTCGGGACGCCGCCCGAGCGTTACTACGTGCAGGTCCACGCGCGGGAGCTCGACCACGGCCGGCGCAAGCTCGGCATGGGAGCTCGACCGCGGGTGGCCCAGATCCACGCGCTGCTGACCGGCCACCATGGGAGCTCCGCGGGAGCTCGACCGCAGGCGTCCGTGGGAGCTCAACCGCCGCCGGGGGAGCTCGACGCCGACCCGCCACGGGAGCTCCGCGGGACGCCGGCCGACCGTGGGACGCCGGCCCACCGCGGGAGCTCGACTGCGGGCCACCGCGGGAGCTCGACTGCGGCTGCCGCTAGCTGGCGCGCGGGTGCTCGACCGCCGGCGCCCAGATCCACGCGCGGGCGGCCGCGGGCCGGCATGGAGCTCGGCACGAGGGTGCTCGGCGCGTGGGTTGGTGCGGCCGCGGCCGCCGCCGCAGCGGACGGCGCACGGGCCTTCCCCGCCGCACCCTCTCCTCCCTTCTTCCTCGGCATGGGAGCAAGCGGCGGTGGGCGTGGAGCAAGCGGCGCAGCGGCGTGGACAATTTTTTTTTGTTTCGTGACGGGGTCAACACTGCCGGATTGAGAACTGGCGGTGATGGCCCCTTTCATTACCAACGATTTAAATTCAACGCCACCCAAAACTGGCGGTGATGACCTTTTTGAACCGGCGGTGATGAGGGGCGCTGGAGTAGTGACACCCCCCACCGCCCTATCCACTCGTCCAATCATGAGTCAAAATCCTATTTCTGCACCAAACAAAAAACACATCTTGATACAATTCCGACACCCTGCAGGTTTCTTAATTTTTTGTCGAATCTGTTTTCAATCTCAGTGTACGTACGTTAGTTCCTGGATAATTAAGAAGACGCATGGAGCTGGAGTAGCTACTACAATCTTAATTAATTATATATTCTCTTTGCCGATTTTCTCTGTCCAGTATTTTTCCATGTCAGATCAGTTTTTTGGAGAACATAATATATATTCCGACACCCTGCAGGAGCTTGAACCAAAACCTGGAAAGACATGCTGCCGCTGCAACCCAAAAGATGTAATTGATGCTATCAATTTGATGTCTGGCCCCCAGAAGGAGAAGATACGTGAGCTTGGATGGGGTAAGATACTAGATATCACCATTGATGCTGTCAAGAGCAGGGGACTCTTTAAGTGGCTGCTCACGAAGGTTGATGTGCTCAGCATGGAGATCCGTGTCCCCCCGCACACTATTCTGCCAATCACGAAACATGCACGAAACATGCAGTCCACATTGTCCTCGGTGTCCCAACTGGCACAAGGCCCCCATCCGACCATTCATACGTGTGTGTTGATCCTTTACCTTAATTATTTTACTGCAATTTAGTTACCCACAGACGCCAAACTTCACATTCAGCACCGACATTTTTCTCTCCAACCACTATTCATGCCTTGACCGATCAACTAAATGTACTGCTATACCCTAATATGAAATTCAAATTTTTATTCCGTGGGCAGTAAACACGGAATCCTGGCACGTTACATTCATTCACCCTGCATCTAAATGCACGTAAAGCTATGTCAGGAATTCGTAAAAAAGATACCACATCAATTTCTCATCAACAATCAAATCACGTGCATTAGTTGCATTTGTTCCATTTTTCAAAAAAATCGCCTTTTTCAAACAAAATTGAACAGACACACATCAATGTGCGCATACATGTCATCTGGTGGTAAAATCAGCAACGGTGGTTAGTAAAAAGACGATGTGACAGCTGACATCAACCGCCAGCTATCACACAAAATCATGGCACGGAAAATACCTCATAAATGCTACTATTGGACTACAATTTTGTTGGAAAAATAGACAACTGTAAGTTTAAATTCCAAACTAGATTTATCATGATGAGAATTAAACCTAGCATGCATGACTCTAACATATTAGACAGTACGTATATCATAAACATGATCTCAGAAAATATGATTATGCAACAGATCTAATCACAAAATACGTACTGTGCGAGAGCCGCCGGGAAGACGAAAGGCGCAGACGAGACGAAGACGGTCCTTCGAACGGAGCGCAGCAACCGGCGTTACAGACGACGGTACGCCGCAGCTCCTGACTTGGACGGAGGACGAGCCGTGGGGAAGAAGATGAGCAGTCGTGCTTAGCGCTTCCCAAAAACCTTATTCGCCATCTCCCGGTGCAGGATCACAAGAGCGAGCGGTCCCGGAGACCTGCTCTCCCGTTCGCCGGTGCACGCCGGCGCTCGGGATGGAGAAGACTACGGTGGCGGCGCAACAACGAGAGGAGGCAAAACCCTAACTCAGATTAGATCTTCTTATGAATTCCCAAACTTTGGGGACTCCACGTATAGCGATCTATGGTGCACTTTTTCCATGAGGGAGGTGGTCCGTATTTAAAGGGAGAAAAACCCCTTACACCCTCGTCCATTAGCAATACGGGACTAATAGATGGTGTACCTCCTCTTAGCGCTAATGGGCCTTTGAGATTTTTTAGGATTATTTATATGGGCCAAGCCCATAAATCTAACAATCCCCCACCAGATCTCAAATACCCATTTATAGATTTTGCCTATTTCTCACTACTGTTTGATATACCAGTGTTTTAGTGAGGACTGTTAAGTTGAACTCTCACCTACAGCTCCAAGCTACACTTATCCACAACTTGAACAATAGACTACACCTTGAATTGCAAGTTTGGTGCGAACAAGTTTCACTCAAAGTCATAACCAGTACATGGCTGCCAGTAGCCTTCTCCGCGGGTGGAGCATATACGTCGTACTCCCTGGTCTCTTCATGAGTTTACTAGAGATCACCCAAATCTCACAGACTGTGATGTTAGACAGTCAGACTCATATAGGTGTGTTCTTTCAAGAATGCTCTGTAGGACAGCATCTTTGCTCATTAGAGCCAACAGAAACACATTAAGACAAATAGCCAACCTGTCTTACAACAACTGAGAGTATTGCATCTTTTCTTAGAGAGGGTTTAACCATTACTCTCCTCAGTTCACCATCAGCTTGTTCTCCCCAAGTCCTAATTCACGGGATCTCCGATCACATAGGTTGGGTTACCACTGTGGCAACTTATACGGGTCTCATACCCATCTCCCTTCATGCACTATCTATCACATTCCGTGATAATCCTTTGGTAAAGGGATCTGCCAGGTTTTTGTCTGTTTGAATATAAGTCACACTTATCACTCCGGAGTTTCTCAACTTCTTGACAGACTTCAGTCGTCTTTTAACATGTCTTGATGACTTTGCATTATCCTTAGCACTGTTCACTTTGACTATCACCGTTTGATTGTCACAGTTCATAAGGATGGCCGGCACTGGTTTCTCAACCACAGGCAAGTCCATCAAGAGCTCACGCAGCCACTCTGCCTCAATAGTGGCTGTGTCCAAAGCAGTAAGTTCAGCTTCCATGATTGACCGCGTCAAAATGGTCTATTTGCAAGACCTCCATGATATCGCACCACCTCCAAGGGTAAACACATACCCACTTGTGGCATATAGCTCATCAGCATTAGATATCCAGTTTGAATCACTATATCCCTCAAGCACAGCAGGGTGCCCAGAATAGTGAATCCCATAACTCATAGTACCTGCTAGATAGCGCATAACCCTTTCAAGTGCATGGCAATGATCAGTACCCGGGTTTGACATGAATCTGCTCAATTTGCTCACAGCAAAAGATATGTCGGGTCTCGTTGCGCTAGCTAAGTACATGAGTGAACCAATAATCTGCGAATATCTCAGTTGACCTTTGGCAATTTTCCTGTTCTTTCAAAACATCACACTAGGGTCATAAGGTGTTGGAGAAGGCTTGCTGTCGATATAGTCAAAACGGCTCAAGACCTTTTCCAGATAATGGGATTGTGAAAGAGTAATCCCATTCTCAACCTTAATAAGCTTGATGTTAAGGATAACATCAGCTTCTCCTAGATCCTTCATATCAAAGCTCTTTGAAAGAAAGGACTTGACCTTATTGATCACATCAATGTTTGTGCCAAAGATCAGTATGCCGTCCACATACAAGCATAATATCACTCCACCCCCACCATAGCGATAGTACACACATCTATCAACCTCATTAATGACAAAGCCCGTAGAAGTTAAAGTTCTGTCAAACTTCTCATGCCATTGCTTAGGTGCTTGTTTCAACCCATACAAAGACTTCAAAAGCTTACACACCTTGTTTTCTTAACCTTTCATTACAAATCCATCAGGCTGATCCATGTAGATCTCCTCATCCAACTCTCCATTTAGGAAAGCTGTTTTAACATCCATCTGATGAATTATAAGACCATATGAGGCAGCCAAGGAAATTAATGCTCGAATAGTGGTCAATCTAGCGATATGTGAATAAGTATCAAAGAAGTCTTCGCCTTCCTTTTGTGTGTACCCTTTAGCAACAAGCCGAGCCTTGTACTTGTCAATAGTACCGTCAGGCTTAAGCTTCTTCTTGAATATCCACTTACATCCTACTGGCTTGCAACCATAGGGTCGTTCAGTGAGCGCCCATGTTCTATTAGAAAGAATTGAGTCCATCTCACTTTGGACTGCTTCTTTCCAATTATCTGCATCTAAAGATGCATATGCCTCTGCAATGGACGTGGGAGTATTGTCCACAAGGTACACAGTGAAATCGTCACCAAAGGATTTTACAACCCTTTGTCTCTTGCTCCTTCTAGGAGCTTCACTATCATCCTTCTCTAGGACATGCTCATGTTCATCGGATTGTTCAGAAGACTCGATAGGTACTGCAGGTTGAGGAGTTATCTCTGTCGAAAATCTAGAATTGCTATGCATATCTTTCATAGGAAAAATATTCTCAAAAAATGTTGCATCACGAGATTCCATAATAGTATCAACATGCACATCTGGTATCTCAGATTTAACCACTAAGAATCTATAAGCAATGCTCCTCCGAGCATATCTTAGAAAGACACAATCCACTGTCTTAGGTCCCAAACTTGTGCTTCTTTGGAATAGGCACATTAACTTTCGCTAAGCACCCCCACGTGCGCAGATAAGAAAGTGATGGTTTTCTCCTATTCCACATCTCATATGGAGTTTGATCTAGATTCTTGTTTGGAACTTTATTCAAGACATGACACGAAGTCAATACAGCCTCCCCCCACCATGCCTTAGAAAGACCAGCTGTGTCTAACATGGAGTTAACAAAGTCAGTCACCGTGCGGTTTTTCCTCTCGGCAATCCTGTTTGATTCGGGAGAATAGGGAGGCGTCCTCTCATGAATAATTCCATGCTCCTCACAGAATTCATCAAATATTTTGGGAAAATACTCGCCACCACGATCTGACCTTAGACGCTTGATCTTTCTCTCTAGTTGATTCTCAACTTCAACTTTATAGATTTTAAAGTAGTCTAACGCTTCGTCCTTAGTTCGCAACAAATAAACATAGCAAAATCTAGTCGCATCGTCAATTAACGTCATGAAGTATCTTTTCCCACCTTTTGTCAACACACCATTCATCTCACATAGATCAGAATGTATGAGTTCTAGAGGTGCCAAGTGTCTCTCCTCAGCAGCCTTGTGAGGCTTCCGAGGTTGCTTTGATTGCACACAACTATGGCACTTAGAACCTTTAGCAATGGTGAATTTCAGAATTAAACACATGCCGGAAAGCCGAGACATCAAACCAAAATTAACATGACATAAACGTGAATGCCAAACACTCGCATCATTGCTAACGTTGCCACAAATATGGTTCACCGACTTATTACAAAATTCAGCAAGAGAAAAGCGAAACAAGCCTCCGCAATCATAGTCTTTACCAACGAATTGTCCATGTTTCGACACAACAAATTTATTGGACTCTAACACTACCTTAAATCCGTCCTTGCATAGGACTGACCCACTGACCAGATTCTTGTTGATAGTGGGCACATGCTGCATGTTCCTCAGCTACACGATCTTCCCCGAAGTAAACTTTAGATCTACGGTGCCAACACCATGAATAGAAGCATGTGAACCATTCCCCATCAGCACGGAGAAGTCCTGGATGGTCTGGTAAGAAGAAAACATAGAGATGTCAGCACACACATGAACATTAGCACCCGTATCAAGCCACCAACTCGTGGATTGAAACACTGAAAGAACTGTAGGTAAATTACCGTACCCATCTCCAGTGTTGCTTATGGTCACCATGTTGACATCCTTGGACTCATTTGCTTTCTTGGCCATGCGGTCTGCCCGATCTGGGCACTCCTTGGAGAAGTGTCCAAGCTTACCACATTCATAGCACTTTTCCAAAGCCTTGTTCTTCTTCTTCTTGAAGATAGTGGTCTTGTTAGGCTTGTTGTTATCTTTGTTCTTGCCATGTGGGAACTTTTGGACCAGGTTGGCGCTGGACTGGCCTTGATCTCCTTTCTCAGGCACGTCCTTCTTCCGAGCCTTCTCCTCAACATCAAGAGTCGCTATCAGATTTTCAACTGATATCTCCTGTCTCTTGTGTTTCAGAGTTGTGGCGAAGTTCCTCCACTGGGAAGGCAACTTTGCAATAATGCATCCAGCCACAAACTTGTCGGAAATAGGACACTTAAGGAGATCAAGATCCTTGACAATGCACTGCACCTCATGCACCTGTTCCACCACAGAATGGTTATTCACCATCCTGTAGTCATGGAAACTCTCCATGAGGTACAGTTCATTGCCGCATCTGTTGCATCATACTTAGCAACCAGAGCATCCCACAACGTCTTCGCCTCTGTCTCATCAATGTACACACGGACTAATCCGTCTGACAGATTGCTAATGATACATTCGACAAAGAGATTATGGCCTCATTGTACTTCTTCTGCTCTTCAGCAGTAAGTACGCCCCCAGGCTTGCCAAGTCTCATATCTCATATGTGCATAGCAGTAAACTAGAGGCGAAACTTGGACTTCCAGATATTAAAGTTCACGCCAGTAAACTTTTCTGGCCACAGTGACTCAGCGAAACCAGCCATTGTTAAATCAACAGATTGCCTATAATAAGGTTTTTGAATTGTTGGAAAAATAGACAACTGTAAGTTTAAATTCCGAACTAGATTTATCATGACGAGAATTAAACCTAGCATGCATGACTCTAACATACTAGACAGTACGTATATCATAAACATGATCTCAGAAGACATGATTATGAAACAGACATGATTATGAAACAGATCTGATCACAAATACGTACTGTGCGGGAGCCGCCGGGAAGACGAAAGGCGCAGACGAGACGAAGACGGTCCTTCGAATGGAACGCAGCAACCGGCGTTGCAGACGACGGTACGCTGCAGCTCATGACTTGGACGGAGGACGAGCCGTGGCGAAGAAGATGAGCAGTCGCGCTTAGCGCTTCCCAAAAACCTTATTCGCCCTCTCCCGGTGCAGGATCACAAGAGCGAGCGGTTCCAGAGACCTGCTCTCCCGTTCGCCGGTGCACGCCGGCGCTCGGGATGGAGAAGACTACGGTGGCGGCGCAGCAACGAGAGGAGGCAAAACCCTAACTCAGATTAGATCTTCTAATGAATTCCCAAACCTTGGGGACTCCACGTATAGCGATCTATGGTGCACTTTTTCCATGAGGGAGGTGGTCTGTATTTAAAGGGAGAAAAACCCCTTATACCCTCGTCCATTAACAATACGGGACTAATAGATGGTGTACCTCCTCTTAGTACTAATGGGCCTTTGAGATTTATTAGGATTATTTATATGGGCCAAGCCCATAAATCTAACAGATTTGCCCGGTCACTTGCCCATTCCCTATACATATGCGGGCAATTGATCAGTTCCTTTCTCCCTCCACACAATCAGCCATGTTGGATAGTAAACTCGACCTCATCAAGCATCTCAGCGCGGCATGCTATGAGCACTTTATGAGGGACCAGCCACCATACCCACCAGATGTCAAGACACTTCAGGACCTTAGTGCATTTCTTCGATACAAGTCACTGTGCCTCATCGATGGCGAGGAACCTGACCCCGATGTTGTGGACAACATCTCATTCATGGGGCAGCTACAACATGTTAGTCATTCTTATTTATTCATACTTCTGTTTACTATCCACCGGATGCATATATCAATCATAGACTTTTGCTTTTCCCATCGTCTCCTAATTCCTTGGGCAGGGAGGGGACGAGGCGTGGATGATGACGATGAGGTCACCAGCACCATGTATTGAGAGACTGAGCAGGGTGATGCTGACAACGAGATCAAGAGCAATATAAACTGAGCTCGTGTCACATTAGAATCTAGGTCAACACTCGCAAGTTCTATGATTCCTGTGCGTCACACAAAGGCACTCGTCTGATTGTACTGCACGCAACTCACGTGCATACCATTCTACCATTTTACTGAAATAAAAATTGATGTAATTCCATAGCATAAGTTCGTTCTCATAGCTGCAACACCCTGTGCATAAAGGCACTCGTCCGATTGTGGTTTACAGCTAACTGGAATAGCTGGATGCAAGACTTATCTTCCTTTCAATGCACCAAGACCATCGAATCACTCCTTTTTTACTTCCGTGCGCTCTAATTTATACTCCAGCGGTATACGTGCAAGGCGGCCCCTAATACACACATATCGCCAATAATAGAGAACCTGTAACCTAGACCTTTTACTTACACATCTTTGAGTTTATACTCCATTAGCACAATTACATCCTATTCAGAAAGCATTGAACCGCTCATGGTGCCATTTTTCCCTCATCGTTCAAGGGGTTCTCAAATCACACAGGACAGGGGAAAAAATAATTTTAGACCCTCCATTTTTGCGTCCATGCAAGATTGTGACCCATAAACACGCTTCCTCGGTTTATTTCCTTTCTAAGGCTGCTCGTCGTATTATTTTACTCCAACAGTGCAACTACCACCTGAACCCCCTTTCTTTCGATTTTTCTGGCCCGTGATTGCAGGCAAGGTTAGCTACAGATGCACCCACACGAACTACATAACTCAGACATACCTTTTTTACTTGCACATAAATTTGTTTATATCAAAACACTACTTTTTACTTTCATACAATCTAATTTATATGACATATTTACGCGGGCAAGGTAGCCCACAAGACACATACGCTTGAAACAACATTTTTTTGGATGCCAAGACCCGCACGTAAGTGCAACCTAGACTTTTACTTTCGCATAAACAAGTTTTTACTCACTATTCACATCTACTTAAAATTCAAAAGGCAATCAAACACTGATGGCGCCATATTAATTGGTCAACCAATGCTCAGAAAACATGCAAAAGAATGAAACTGTAGTAAATATCATTGCCCCGCGCCAAACCCACGCCAATTTGAACTGACCCACCATAATATACATTAAATGCATACTCAATACTGTATTTTTACTCCCATCTAAACAAACCACCGTTAATCACGCTTCCACGGTTCATTTCAAGCTCATTTACAGTTCCTCGGTTGCTGCACCTCATATCTACCCCCTGCATTTGCATGTTTCCTGCCCACATGGGTCACAATGTTTATATTTAAAAAGCTTTCAACACATATAAACGAAATTAAAGCAATCATTTACTATCAAATCACGATGCATTACTTCTATTCATAAACGTTGCGGATTGAACATTTAGTTGTATCCCTAGTCACGTTGCATACGTTTTACTCCAACACATATATGAGGTGCAGCTTGAATATCATGTTAAAGCGTCCATGTAAGATTGTGACCCATAATCACGCTTTGTCGGTTCATTTCCTATCAAAACACTACTTTTTACTTTCACACAATCTACTTTATACTACATAGTTACGCGGGAAATGTATCCCACAAGACACATACGTTTGGAACATCATTTTTTTTGGATGCCATGACATGCACGTAAGTGCAACCTAGACTTTTACTTTCGCAGAAACCAGTTTTTACTCAAATCACATCTACTTAAAATTCGAAAGGTAATCAAACACTGATGGCGCCATATTAATTGGTAAACCACTGCTTAGAAAACATGCAAAAGAATGAAACGGTAGTAAATACCATTGTCCCACGCCAAACCCACGCCAATTTGAATAGACCCACCATAATATACATTGAATGCATACTCAATTCTTCATTTTACTCCTATGTAATCAAACCACCGTAAATATATCTCGCCGGAGGGGAGGCGGCGCTCCGCCGGAGTAATACCTAGAAAATTCTGAAATTTATACCAGTACTTACTCTTGAGTACATGAACCTGCTTGCAAATTTTGGTAGCTAAATACTTTGTGTAAACAGAGATATTATTGGCTTGTGTTATTACTATATCTAGCTTGTTTATTTTCCTCTCGTAGTTATACTATGTTTTACCAATGAAACTAGCGCATAACCATGATAGATGTATATCGATGCTACACAAAAAGTTTGGGATTTATTGCTTAATAGAAACTAGATCAAATAATTATGCATGTGCTAAGTTAAGTAAATGCACTACTAATGTTTCTGTCGGAGAAAAATGCTGCTATTTTTACTTATGCATGTTCATGTTTAGGATAGGCTCTGGTAAAATTTTGAGACTCAGAAAAAACCCTAGAAGTCTCTGTAGAATTTACTCTTGTTATATATATTACTTAAAATTGCAGAAATTATTGTTCCAGATATTTACTCAGAAAAATTGTGATAAATTTTCAGTATGATGAAAGTTCGGAAGACCCCAAGGCTAATAGTGCTCAACAAGGCAAGCCTCGGTGCATTTAAATACCCATTATTTTCAAGTATATGTTATTCATGTTGTAATTTATTATGTGCATTTAAGTTTCCAGGAATTGACTGTAACCCTAGTTGCATGATCCTAGGTAACCATGTACTGATTCCCGGTAGATAAGCTCGACTAGATGCTTTGCTAATTAGGATTAGTAAAAGTCGAGTGGTTTCCTGCCACTCGGGAGATGATAGATTCTGACTTTCTACTACATAATGCAAAAATATAAGGCTGACGGGAGGGGTCATGGGATATGTTCATGGTTGAGACCACGTCGATGTAGTGAAAAGATGCTAAGGTCGCGGTGTGTGGTAGCTTTGTTAAGCTTTTGAACATACTAACTACATGCCGAGAAATATGGTAATAGGTAAGTTTAAGTACTTGATTGGACTGGCGAGTGGACTTTTCCCTCACCCTCTTCTAGAATTGGTCTCAGATGAGCACAACATGCGGGTGCAGAGTAGCCATACTCTGTAGTGGGGGGGGGGGGGGGTGACACTGATCCACAGACTGGAATGAAAGGGGAAAAGTCATGTGGGTGACTTGGTCCTTATGCGTGTGTGTTAGGTTTGCCTTGCAAGATTAAGAAACTGAATTCGAATCGTCCGTTTTTTACGGTTTGGGATTGCATGACACTTTTGCCACATGGAGTAACAACTGGAACATGATGATGATGAATATTGATGCATGATTAATGTTTTTACTACCATGGTTGTTCAGAGATAGATGCACATCTAGACCGGCTAATCAACATAGAATTTTGAAGATAAAATTTGACTATAAGGACCTACTCTTTGTTGCTTTTCAGCAAAAGAAACCCCAAAGCCTTACAACCTTCCATGTCTAGTTAAGTGGACTAAGTACATCCGATGACGGGTAAGTCTTGTTGAGTATTAGTATGCTCAACCTTACTTGTGGTATTGTTTCAGGTGATGCATTTGAGGATAACATTGCTGGTTTGACTTGGCTTTGTATTTTACCTCCGAGTTGGTCTGTGAAGTGGGATGGCTCCTCAAACAATAATGACACTGCTTGTGCTGATTGATGTCTCATACGGCCTTCATCATGACATCATGTTCCGTTAGATATCGCATTTATCCTTCCGCCGAATAATGAACTCTGATGAACTGCTGTAGTGTAAGACTTCTGTAGTACTTGTCTTAATTTAAGAACTATTTTGTAATATCTAAATGGGAAAAATTAGATCTGTACCACTAAAAGATCCCTCGTTAATGGTACAAATCTAGTTTTTCCTAATTAAAATTCGCTGAACTCTGTGATGTATGAGATGTGTGTTTTTGTAATTTCTGGGCTCGCTTTCGTATGAGTTGTTGCTTGTTCGATCTAGGTTAACGTGGCTTTTATTGAGAGTTACTCGAGGAACTGTCGAGGTTTTGTGCGAGTTATATCAGAGTTGCCTTGCAACAACTGTTAGCGCACTTGAACCGTTTTTATTTCGGACGGTTCTGCCACAGCTAGATCCTGGTCTTCCTTTACTTTTATTCCTACTTCCTTCCGGGATTAGAAATATAGTCCCATTGTGTTACAACACCTCTTAGGTTTTTTGCCCAAGCCGAAGCCGAGGTAATATGTTTTCCTTAGCCGGATGCATTTCCTTTGACTTAACTGGATTCGTGAAATTTCAGGTCTACTTGCAAATCAACGGTACTGTATGAGGCCTCCTCCATCGGCCGGAGATATCACCGGCTAAATAAATTATTTAATCGATGAACAGTGTAAAAACATCCATGCTAGCGCTGCAGTCGCCATCTAGCGAGAGCACTCTCCCCCTCACATGCATGTGTTGCGAGGTACTCCCGCTACTCTGCCGGCTAGTGAAGTCGCCAGTGCTAGCGGCAACCACTGGAGGAGGCCTGATGGGACTGCTTAGTATAGATAGCAAAGCAAACAATTAAGGAAGAATCCCATACAAAATCCTATTGGAAATTGACTTAACAGGATCATTCAATGCTCTTTTGACTGAAGGAACTTTCTAGGACACATCACTGCGTCGATCAGTCACCCTCTAAGCTCGGATCCTAGTCAATTCTGTAGCCATCTTCTGATCCGATCTATCATGATGAACCCTTCGCAGTATTCTCGCAAACACCTTTCTCTGCTCGGACCTGACTGATCTGACTAAAATCTCCCAGACAACGATAAATCCTGCGTGCTAATTCGAACACGTCGACAAAGTGTGCAAGCAATTAACACTCCCAATTGTAGCAAAATGTGCGAGCCACAGTACCGCACCCATCTACATCCGGCTGATGTGGCCAAAATGACAATGCAAGAGTGCTGCTGAATAAGGTTACAGTGAGCTTAGCAGGCTGACGGGAGTCGTAACCATTTTCAAGACTCAGTGAGGTTCGAAGTGAGACAACAAACATGTTCTTATCCTTATTCTTCTTCTTTTTTGTTAGTTCTTGCATCATTGTCACAAGAAAATATATTTACAGAAGATCATGAGTTGCGTGTGGTTGTTTCCAGCTGACAGCCATATCATTTGCTTTGGTAAAATCTGTTGCTTATTGGAACATCAGTACAGCACTCCAATGTAGTGTTGATGAACGTTTTTGGATGTTGAACAAAACCTATTGGTAGTATTTGGTCAAAAAATGTTGGTGAATTTGATTGGTTATTTGGTTTCTAATCAACAACTTGGTTCCTGACGTGAGAAAATTATAGATGCTTTTTAATGAGTTTTGACTGCCACTTGCTTTCGATGTTCAAATAAAAAATCAACCGCATAACGAGTATTTCGAATGAGATGTACTTGTCTACCTCATTTATTGGAGCTAGCCATTCTGAAAAGCACAAATCAAAGGGATGTTCCTCCTTTTTCTTACATCATATCACGCTATACGATAAGTTGTTACAGATATAAGTCTAGAAGTAACTGTGTACTTTGTCCTACCACTAAGCCAGACAGGATAAAGGCATGACGTATCATTCTCAACTTAAAAAAATGGTTTCAATTAAGCATTTTCTTCACTCTGTATGTAAATAAGAATTAATATAAGAAAATAAAAAAATGTATCTTGAGTTTAAGAAAGATGCTTATTAGGAAGTACTAGATCATATGACCATATTTGTGCCCTTTTAATAAATCAGACACACCATCAGACATGTTTTTGAACTCCTGAACTGTTTGTTAACTTTATGTACGTAGATGTTTTGCAGTTCAGTGCTCTTCGCCTAACTTCGCATAAGTGAACAAGACAAACTTTTACCTTCTCATGTGTAGCTGTTATTGTTGGAGTCTTTTCATTCTAACGCTGGAGTAGTGCCTTTTTGGCCACCAGTTCTATACTTCTGTGTAGTCTCTCTGCCACCAACCGCCAGCAACAAGGACCCTTGTGTTTGATGGAGAAGGAGCACATACACGACCGTATCCACAAAATATCTACAGTGAAAAGTTTTGCTGAATGGGATTTCAAACCAACAAAAGCCTTGAGACCTTTTGAAGGTACGACCAATCAATTGATCGTCGAGTTTCTCTGTCCGGCTTGTTCGGTTTGGAGGAGATTGAAGGGGCTGGTGTGGGATTAAAATCCCTATCAAGTCAAATCTCCCTCAATCTCCTCTAATCTACCCAATCCCCTTGTGGAGAGGATTAACTGAACAAGTCCTTCTGGAGGATGTTCTGAATTTTATGTTGACACAAAGTTATTTATGTAGCACTATTTTAGCCACGTATTCCGTCTTCTATGGTCGACAAATACATGTTCTTGCATAATGTGGTTGCAGTTGGACAATGAGGTGGACTGTTCACATGGGAGGAGACAATTCTGTTGTTGTGTCCCTGTCTCGATGTTGCCATATGCTCTATGGCTGGTTGGCTCCCAAATGTGCCAAATGGAGCACAAGGCATGTGGGGTGAGAGATTTGGGCCGGGCGTGTGGTGTCTCGGAGTTGACAGGGTTTAATACGCAATAGTAATGCACAACAATACAAGAGTTACTTGAACGCTACGGACTAGAATGAACGTAAAGTAACACTTGCAACTAATGCTTTTTTATAAATTGAGTAGTCTTCTATATGTTTCACTTTTTTATTCGCTTCTTCGTTTTTCTCACGAAACACAGTGAGGCTCACATACACGCACACACACTTTTTTTTATTCTTTTCTTTCTTACAAAGAACAGGAAAATTCTATTGAGTGTGTAGTAAATAAGGAAAATTTTATTGAGTGTGTAGGTACACTACCGAAGTGTAATTCAAGGGGTGCCTACCATCTCTGAGGTACCAGGGTGACCAAGAATTGTAATGATCAGTGACGAAGAGGATGCTACGTGAAGTGCCAGGGAAGCCAATAAGCAGAGCGCACCCGACACTGTTTGTATCTGGTAAAAAGAGAAAATGAATTGACCCATCCAGGTTGCCATGAATTTTCAGTTATTTGTCAGTCGTACTATCACTTTTGTCTCATTAATTGGATGACGTATGTTTTAAAAGTAATTGAAAATGGCTAAAATTATATGCAGTTTTATTACTCTCACATATTGTCAATTAAAAGACCCACATCCAGAGCTAAGGATTTTGTTCAGCCGATGGTCTGAGTCTAAAATTAATTGGATGACGTATGTTTTAAAAGTAATTGAAAATGGCTAAAATTATATTCAGTTTTATTACTCTCACATATTGTCAATTAAAAGACCCACATCCAGAGCTAAGGATTTTGTTCAGCCGATGGTCTGAGTCTAATTTAGGCATTGACCAATGAAACCCCCAATTTGATGTAAAACTACACAATCGGATTAAGGCTTAATGAAACCCCACTACATAGGCTCGCAGTCCTAAAGAAACGGTCAAAGAAGCGTATGTGAGGACCACTCCTACACAAGGGATTTTTAGGGGCAGGTGAAAATGTATTTTTAGGGGCAGTTGTTATACCCGTGCCTAGTTTTCACAGCTAAAAACTAATTTGTAGAGGTGGGAAACATGCCCACCCTTGCAAATGCATTTGAAGAGGCAGTCATGGGCTCACCAGTCCCTATAAATCTGTGAGTCAATGACTCGTCCCTGCAAATCATTTTCTAAAAAATAAAAAAATTAGAAAAAACTGGAAACAGCAAAATGAAAAAAAGTCCAGCTAACTGGCTACCACCACAAGCCCATCTACTATAGAGCTACAATTTTTTATGAAATCTACTATTGAGGTACAAATTTTTTTACGACGATTTGTAGTGTGGGTGAGGCCATGACTAGCTCATACAAATCTATTTTTATGGGCGGTCCAGTGGCGGGTGGCATCCACCCGCCCCTAAAAATATTTTTTCCATTTTATCCCGAAAATTCATTAAAATCTTTAAATATTGCGGAAAAAACTAAAAAATCAAACTTCTACATTATGGTTATTGTAAACTCTAGATATAGAAAAAATATACCAAATATTCTAGAGTATATAAAGGTTAAGATTGTGAAAACTTGAAAATATGACTTATGTTGTTGGGCACAACTAGTAAATGATCTTGTGATACTACACGTTCTTAAAATAATAATGCTTAAACTATACAATTTTAGATCTTACCACTAGAACTTTGATATGGAACTACTCTATATTCTATATTGAAACGAACCAGGTTCTCGTATAGCGAACCCGACTCCATGTATACGTATAGTTTTACACCCTGTAGGAGTTGTACACCTGGACCCACTCGAATCATAGCCGGTCGGGAATGACCCCCTCGGATAACGAAACACCAGTCTACTGTCACGAAACTAACGGCTGCGGCCGCCATCCTGCTTTCCCGGGTCTAGGTACGAGCCTCTCCCTACTGTGCCTGGGTTTGTGAGGGCCAACACCCCTTCACGCCAGAACTGGCCCTCCCCTGCACTGATCTCTATCCTCCTGCAGGCTTGGCGCCATGCGTAGCTAGCTCGGACCGGATCCTCCCTCATAAAGGATAAGTGGTGTGCACACAGACAAAGTTCCGTCACCAGCTCCAGCTAACTCGGTCCTTACTTGCCGAAACGAGTATCTTCGACACAATGCGTCTCCGCCGCAGCGGTCCACAACTGGCACCCATTACAGATATGGCCCACCAACTCCTCCCTACACTATCTTGGATCCCGAAGGACCCGTTGCCATAGCGGGAACTCTCATAACCGCCACAGGTATAACCTGCAGGGCATGCCCAACACATGCCCCCAGCCCTCGATCTGAGATCGAGTTACGTTGCTCATCCCTGCGACATAACACTATTCATCTTCTCCTCAAAAATAATCCACTCACACCAGGACTATATCGCATTCATATACGCTCATAACCTCCTAACCATATATTGGCAGAGTAGGTGGTCAAGGGGTCCTCGGCCTCCTGGTACTCCAGGTCCTCGGTCAGCTCCTCGATGGTAGGTCTTATTCATTAATACATATAAGTACAAGGGCCAAAGTGAAAATATGCACAAAACTCTCAACTAAGACCCAAATAGCACCCAAAACCTATTCTATCGTGTAGATCATGTTTTTAGATAAATTATGAAACTGGTTTCATAATTTTTGGAACTAAAATGGATTTATTTTGAATTTTTGAAGTTTAAAATATATTTCTGAAATTAATAAAGGATTTTGGGAAATTAAAAAGAAAATCAGTGACATGTGGTAGCCTCTGGGCGTGCCATGTGGCATGTTGACATCAGCATGATGTCAGCCAGGGGCGCCGTTCGGCTGACCTCAGCAGGGACTTTGCTGACGTTAGTGTTGAGTGATCAGCGTTGACCAGTCAATGGTCAACGGTCAGGGGGCCCACATGTCGGTCAGCGGATGTCGCTGACAGGTGGGGCCCGCCTGTCAGTGCGGAAAAACAAAAGGAATTTGAGAAAAGGTGATGTGCTCGTGGGCTCGATCTGATCTTGGGCCGGCTCGTGGCCCACCTGGCTTGGCTTGGGTCGGCTCCTTCTTCTTCGTCGGCTTGGAGGGCCGGCTCGGCTCCGGCCCGTCTTCTCTTCCGCGTGAAGCTCGGCCTGGTCCGACAATGGCTTGTGGGTTGCGGCCCATCTCCTCCTTTTTTTCCTTTTCTTTTCTTTCCCTCCTCTCTCACTGACAAGATGGTCCCGCGTGTCCGCGCCGTCTTCTCTATCTGACAGGTGGGTCTCGGCCATCAGTGGCCCAGGGATCCCATGCGGCTTCTTCCTGATCCAGTGCTGCTCCTTAGGTGTGTATGCGCGTGTGTGAGGGGCCAGGGCGCGACTCGCGCGATGCGGCGACAGCGAGACACGGCTGCGGGCTTAGGCTTGCAACAGCCTGGCCTTTAGCCGTGCCACATGCTGTGCCCGCACGCGCGAGTCCAGCGGAGCTGGCTCGCAGCGGCGTGGCAGGCGGGGCGCACGTTGGTAGTGAAGGCTGATGGCGGCTACGGCGCAGGCAGGCCTGACCAAGAGTCTAGGCAGGGCAAAGGCCCGACCTTGGGCCCTGGCTTGCGCGCGCACGCGGCCGGCGCATGGCAAGGCCATGGCTTGACCGCGGCGGCAGTAATGTTGGCCAGCGGCACGGTGGTCTCGCCTGAGTGTGCCAAAGGGCGGCACCCGAGGCTCGGACCGCACGATAACGGCAAGGCGGAGGCTTGGCGAGGGTGGCGCACGCACGCGCGCGGACTCCTGACGGTCCAGGGCTGCGGCGTGGCCATGGCGAGCGGGCTCGACGCGGCGGCGCTAGGGGTAGGCGGCGACAGCGAGTTGCGGTTTACAGCGGCGTGCGGCGGCGGGCTCCTACAGGCGCACACAAAAGGGTAGGGGGGTCCTAGGGTCTGCTAGGGTTCGGCCATAGCAGGCCCAGGCTTACCGGAGCACGAGGAACGGCGACGGCGAGGTGCGGTGGAAGACATCACCAGTGGGCTCGTGGGCAACGGGGCTCGGTGCGGCGAGGAGTCGGTGCAGGGAGCTCGTCGGGGCCGTGCCGTGCCACGCAGCAACGTTGGTGTCGATGTACGGTTGCAGGCTCGGCGGAGCTTCGGCGACGGGCGGCACTCTTCCTCCTTCTTCTCCCCTCCTATGTTTCTTCCCCCTTCCTCCAAATTCGGTGGTGGTGCTTGGGGAAACCCTAATTGGGCTCTAGGGTTTCACGGCGGTGGCTCCGAGGGTCTTATAGGTGGCGGGGCCCGGACGCTGAGGTGAAGCGAGGATGGGACGGCTGGGGCGCGGGCGTATGTGGCGGCCATCCAAGGGTGCTAGGGCTAGGGTTTTCCGGGCAGCGCGAGCGAGCGAGCGTGGGTGTGTGGTTCTGGCTGGTTGCGGCGGGTCGGGCTGGCGGTTTAGGTGGGCTGGGTTAGTTTGGTTAGTGGGTTTCGGCCTAGGGTAGCTTAGGTGGTTAGGTTAGCTTTTGTGTTTAATTTGAATTGCCCAATTCAAATAAAACACCACTCAAATTCAAACAAGAATTCCCAATTTAAACTCAAACATTGTAGTGGCATAAATCCAAAGAAATCCAAATATTTTCACACTATCATGTATTTATCTATGTTTAATTGGATTTTAGTTGGGCTAGGATGGAGATGAATAGAGTTAAGCCTTAAATGATTCTAATTATTTTCACTCCACACAAATTTTTTTTTGAAAATCCTCATCTTTTTGCAACTATAAATATTTTATAAATTTACCGGATGTTACATACATCCGAGGTTGTTTGAAAACAACTCAAAACTTGCAGATTTTTAGAGAACTTATAATAATTGTTTGGACTACTAAGTGACCTTAAATAAAACATTTATCAACTACAAAATTTTAGATCCGGTCAAACTCTATAATTTTGGTAAAAAAATTTGTCTTCATTCAAGATCATTTGAAAACATTTATGATACTTTTTGTGTGAGAACATTTGTAGAGGCGGGTCATGCGATCACCCGCCTCTAGAAATGCATTCATTTCTAGGGGCAGGTAATGGCGTCACCTGCCCCTAAAAATGCGTTTCCAAGGGCGGGGCAGTTGCTACAGTAACCTCGCTCCATTTATAGAAACGAGTTACATTTTAACCCGCCCCTTTAAAAACGGGACGTTGCTACAAATCGTTTTTGTAATAGTAGACTATGTAGACCAATAAAAGTTTTCCCTTTTGATTGCAGGAAATTCTCTTGTTTAAAGTCAAGATAAAATAATGTTACAACTCCTATAATACCTGGTTGCACAAAGAACATATTTTGTACAGTTTCTTCTTCAATTTTGTGCTGGAAATTTGATCAAGGACCTCATTTAAAAGAAGACTTTTCAAATTCACATTGGCCAGCATTCTCTATGTATCTCCTAATCAATTTTGAATGACCTTCTGGTTATATCGGACGTGTGTGGCTAACGTTAGTTTTGCTGCTTGCTTTTATCTTTACGAGAACACAAAGTGAGCACGCACATGCTTTTCTATAGCAAATGTCATGATATATTGAGTTGCATGCACCAAATAATTTGCTAGAAGACTAATCTGATGAGCAGAATGAACTATTCATTTGTATCTTAACATGCCTCTCCGTGTGTAAGCCTCTTCAGGCCTAAGATCTGGGACAAACCTTGGATGTATGCCTGTATCTTTGACAATTTGAATTATGTCATTCAGGACACAAACATAGGAACTATAGGCTTTGGTCGATATGTTACATTTCATCCGCTGCAAATCGTCACATGAAACTCCAAGTTGACGACTGACGAGGAAAGATAGAAAATTCAGCTCATGAACTTTCCAAGTTAGAACTTAAAACCCCTGTACTTGGTAGCCAGAAAAAACCTGAACCATGGTGCTTCTAAGAATATTTTTCTAGAGTTGAGCAGTGAACCAGGAACAACTAATCTAAGGGAGTCTTTATTCCTTTGGAGCAAATAAATCCTGATGAAATTGATCCTGATGAGCTCATGGATATACAAGATAATGATATGATGCAGGAAGGGAATTCTAATGAGCATATCCAGCTTGGCTTTGTTGAAACTCCAGAATGGACAGTGGACCCACATCTGCATTTGTCCTATCTCGCTGGTGGTTTGCCTCCTTACAAGTCTAATGCTGAAGCTACCAGACTCTGGGCAAAATATTTTGCATCGGTAGCTCACACAATCCTATGATTGTGCCACAAATCTGGGCTGATTTCTTCACAACAGTTCTTCTCAACCCAACATGTTTCCCCTAGGCCAAGAAATTCTTGTCATTTGAAGCTTGCAGCTTGTTGGGTCAGCCTAATGCAGGTATACAATTTGCTTTACCTGCTTCTTGCCCCTCTGAAAACATTTTACCATGCTTATATGATCTTGAGTTGCCACATATCCCTTCTACCCTTGAGGAAGCTAATGCATTATCTTCCTCTCAACAATCACCCTCTGACCATAAGGGTAAAACTTTGGCTTCACCTTCCTCTCCAGGTACCCCCACAGAGAAACTGGTCCAAAAGGCCTCTTCCTCACCTGGTCCCTGGGCCAAGAATTTTCTAGACAAAACAGATCATCTGAAACATTCAGAACTGCTTGAGGATCCTGCCAAAAGAAGGAGTAAGCGAGTCATGAATCAAAGGCAGGGTTTCAAGAAATCACAGTATCAAGTTAAAGGCTGCCTTGGTTGTAGCTTGTCACCGCCAAACCTCAGCCCTTATGTGATCAGGAACCTGGGCTCAACTTTCTGTAACTTTGGTGAATAGGAGCTCACTGATGAAAATCTAAATAAGAAGCACATGGTGTCAACTCCTAGAGGCAAGAAAACTCTCAGGAAAAAGCTACCCTCAAAGGAGTCAGAGGAAAACTTGGTCTCTGTCCCTAGTGGAAAGTTGACCAACAAGAACAAGTCAAAGGACCAATCCAATGGTAAAGATGAATCCAAGGATGATTCCAAGAAGCCTAAAAAATGAAAGCTCTTTTCTGCTCCAGTGTCAATTTGTCTTTTGGCAAGCCATAGGGCCACTTTTGCTCACTTGGCCACCTTTAATTTGGTCTTGTAATATAAGTCCAGAAACCTCTCTTCTTAATCTGACTTTATGTGAACCTATGAACTCTTTTCAGCTTTGTCTCTTATCCTCTTCTGTGGTCTGTGATGTTGTTTTCTTTCCCATCAACCAACCTTACACATGCCTAGTCTGCTTGTGTAATTTTCTTTATCCTCCCCATCTATGTTTTATGGCTAACACAACTAATGTGAGATGCTGGAAGATTCTCTGTTGGAATATGTGTGGAATCAATTCTGATTCCAAATGGGACAGTATCAGAGATAAAATTACTGAGACAAACTATGATGTTGTTTGTTTACAAGAGCCCAAGAAAGAATCATTTGACCTTCAATTCATTAAAAATTTCTGTCCACCTGCTTTTGACTGCTTTGAATTCCTCCCATCTATTGGGGCATCTGGGGGAGTGATTACAATTTGGAAATCACATATGTTCACGGGTCACCTTGTGTTCAGTAATGAATTTGGGATCACTGTAGAAATCTCCTCAAATTTAAATGCTTGGGCGTGGATTCTGTCCAATGTCTATGGCTCTTGCACTTTACCTGGTAAACTTCATTTACCAATTGGCTAAAAAATATCCAAATGCACGAGGAGGTAGATTGGCTTATTTTGGGGGATTTTAATTTGATGAGAAGACCAGCTGATCGAAACAAACCTGGGGGTGATGCAAATGAGATGTTACTTTTTAATGAAGCCATCAGTGCTCTTGGGCTTGTGGAACGACCTTTATATGGCAGAAAGTTTACTTGGTCTAATAAGCAACAGTCACCTCTTCTGGAGAGATTGGATTGGATTGGTTTTTCTCCTCTATTTCTTGGACTAATAATTTCTCTGGTACCTCAGTTTCTACACTCACAATGGAAACTTCAGATCATGTTCCATGTTTGGTTTCTGTTACTACAGACATTCCAAAAGGTTTAGTTTTTAGGTTTGAGAATTATTGGATGCAACATGAAAACTTTCTGCAAATTGTTCAACATGGTTGGTCTATCCCAGTACATCATTCTGATGCGGCCAAAAGGATTACTGCTAAATTCAAAAATCTTAGAAGGGTTCTAAGATCTTGGCAATCTCAACTTTCCAGTTTGAAAGCCAATATTCAGAATGTCAAACTTATTTTGTCCTTCATGGGTTTTTTGGAGGAGTTTAGAGATCTTTTTATGCAAGAATGGAATTTCAGATCTATATTGCAAGATAGATTAATTCATCTCCTAAAGCAGCAAAGAACTTACTGGAAACAGAGAGGCAATATTCGTTGGGTTACCACTGGAGATGCGGGTTCTAAATTTTTTCATGCTCATGCCACCATCAGACACAAGAAAAAATTCATCACCTTCCTTGAAGACCAGAATTGGACTCATCAGTCAAATCACTCTGTCAAAGCCATTCTATTCTGGGAATCTTACAAAGAGAGATTGGGTCAATTTGAATTTCAAGCAAATGCAACTAGATTTAAATTCTCTCTTATAGGCTTCAGAAGATTTGGGTTGCCTAGAAGCCCCTTTCACTCATCAGAAAATTGATGAAGTCATTGAAAGTCTGCCTTCTGATAATTCACCGGCTCTAGATGGCTTTAACACTTATTTTATAAAGAAATGTTGGCCTATTATTAAAGAAGATTTCTATCAACTCTGTGAAGCTTTCTTTACAGGACAGATTTGTTTGCAGAGCATAAATGGTTCTTACATAACTTTAATTCCAAAATGTGATGGAGCTACTGAAGTATCTGAATTCAGACCTATTTCACTACTTAACACTTCTATGAAAATCATTACAAAGCTCCTAGCCAACATACTGCAATTAGTGATACAGACTCTAATACATAAGAACCAATATGGCTTCATCCAGACTAGGATGGTATAAGACTGTGTGGCTTGGGCCTTGGAGTATCTTCATCTATGCAGAAAATCAAAACAACTGATTGTCCTCAAATTGGACTTTGAAAAAGCTTTTGATATAGTGGAACATAATGCCATGTTAGAAATTATGCAGCACAAAGGTTTTGGGCAGAAATAGCTACAGTGGATGTCACTGATCTTTTCCTCTGGGACTTCATCAGTTCTTCTTAATGGGGTTCCTGGAAAGGTTTTGCATTGTAGAAGAGGTGTCAGGCAGGGAGACCCTCTTTCACCTCTTCTTTTTGTGTTAACTACTGATGTTCTACAAAGTCTCTTGAATCATACGAAAGAGGATGGACGGTTACAGCTTCTAATTTTATGCCAGCACAATCAAGACTTCCCTATTCTTCAGTATGCTGATGACACTCTAATTTTTATGGAGGCCTGTGATAGTCAGTTATCTGAACTCAAAAGACTTCTACAAGTGTTTTCTGTTTCTACAGGCTTAAAGGTGAACTATTCCAAATCAACGCTTGTTCCTATCAATGTGGATGATCAACGAACAAATGCCTTAGCTCAGTCTTTTGGTTGTGAGGTGGGCTCTTTCCCTTTCACATACTTAGGTCTACCACTTGGAGTCAATAAACCCAAAGTGATCGACTGTTTGCCTCTGGTGAAGAAATGTGAACAATGTTTGTCAGCCACATCAGCCTTTCTTTTGCAAGCAGGAAGATTAGAAGTTACAAACTCAATTTTTACTGCTTTACCCATGTACTTCATGAGTACTTTCGAACTGCATAAAACTGTGGTTAAGCAAATTGACAAATACAGAAAACACTACCTCTGGAGAGGATCTGACATCAATGCAAGATCTGCACCAAAGGCCGCTTGGGAGTTGGTCAGACTACCAAAGAAAGAAGGAGGTTTGGGAGTTTTAAACCTTGAGACTCATAATGATGCACTCTTGCTCAAAAACTTACATAATTTTTTCAACAGACAAGATATTCCATGGGTACATTTGATTTGGGAATCATATTACAATGATGGATCTCTACCTTCCTCCAGCAAGAGAAAAGGATCCTTCTGGTGGAAAGACATACTCAAGTTAATTGACTCCTTTAAAGGGATGGCCATGATACAGATTTCAGATGGTGCAACATGTCTTTTTTGGGATGATTTATGGAATTCTAGGGTCCCAAGGCTTTCCTATCCAGAACTATACTCATTTGCTAAAGATCCACTCATTTCACTTAAGATGGCTTGGGCTGTGGATGGACCAGAGCAACTCCTACATCTCCCAATTTCAAATGAGGCTTTGCACTAGTTCAATGAGTTGGTCCAGGGTCTGAATGACCTGGATTTTAATGCAAACCATGACATTTGGACTTATATCTGGGGTTCCATTCTTCTCATCAACTAAGGCATATACTCATCTCACTGGTCACAGGTTGATTCACCCAATTTTTCATAGGCTCTGGGCTTCAGCCTGTTAACCTAAGCATAAATTCTTCTTTTGGCTACTCCTCCATCATAGATTGAGTACAAGAAACATTCTTCCAAGAAAGAACATGCAGCTACCTTCATTCAACTGTGTTTGCTGCCCATCCAACATAGAGGAAAGCCTGAAACATCTGTTCCTACAATGTAATTTCGCGCAGAGCTGTTGGGCAACACTTGATTTGCAAGTTGTCACACATAACCCATTTGCTGCTTTTGGGCAATTTAAACTGCAACTTCATGTCAGTTTCTACATGGAAATCATCATAATCATGTGCTGGTGCATTTGGATGCAACATAATGATCTCATCTTTAGAGGAATTCAACCCTCATCGGCGAACTATCTGGCTCACTTCAAGAAGAAATTTGCCTTAGTTATCCTAAGGGCAAAGAATAGGCACAAAGAACCTATGTCTTTATGGCTAGACCATCTTGTGTAATTTTGCTTATTTTCTTTTTTTCTATGTTTCTTAACTTTTCTCGTCTGTTTGTAACCTTTTTAATATTTTAATATAATCAGTAGGGAACCCCCCTCCTGTTTCATAAAAAAACAACTAATCTAAGGGTCTGTTTGGGAGCACTCCACTCCAAGAATTTTAGCTCCACTCTAGAAAAAATGTCAAAACACAACAACCTTCTCCACTCAACCAAAACGTAGTTCCACTCCACCAATTTTGTGACCAAAACCTGCAGTAGGTGGAATGAGGGGAAATTACCCACCATGCCACTATTTAGTGAAAATTAACGGTTTGAGGTCTTCTTTCCCCTTCGGTCTCCTACGTCGTCGATCGAGCCAACCTCCCGTCTGGCACCTTTCGCCCGAGCCAACCTCCAGCCTGGCACCTTTTGCTGCTGGCACCGATGGGTACCTCCCTCTGCCTTCGGAGCCACTGGGCACCTTTCTCCCACCGGGCACCTCCCTCTGCTGCCGGTCCTATGCAGCCTGCCTCCCTCCGTCACTGGCAGTGCTAGGATCCTGTTGTAGCCCGTCTACCTCCGCTGTCAATGGCGCTGGGATCCCACCGTGGCCCACCTCCCTCTGCCGCTAGCGCCGTGTGGCGCCGCCCCGCTGGCGGAGGCGCTAGGATCCCGCAGTGGCCCGCCTCACTCCGCCGCCGGCTCCGCACGGCACCACCTCCCTCTGCCACTGGCGCCACTGGAATCCTATCATGGCTTGCCTCCCTCCGCCGCCGCCGGTGCTGGGATCCCGCCGTGGCCTGCCTCCCTCTACCGCGGGCGCTGCGCAGCCTTGCCTTCCCCATCGGCGGCGGTGCTAGGATCCCACTATGGCCTGCCTCACTCCACTGCCGATGCCGTGCTGCCCCGCCTCCCTCCGTCGGTTGCCTGGCTGCGTGCAAAAGTCCAGAAGACCTGCGTGACTGGCTGCGTGCCTAGCTGCCTGCTCTATACTCCGAGTTTGACCAAGTATTACTATCTATTAAATACAAGATCTTGGACCCCACTGCTTTGTGGGCCCCGAGTTGTCACCCTGGCTGCCCACCCCTCTAAGCCGGCCCTGCCCGACAGCATGTAGTGCCTGGCGCCGCTCGCCCTGTCCAGCCACAGCCTCCACTGCACACAAGGTCCAGCTCACTACAATCAGGCGTGCATGTGATCCCGTCAAGCATCCGGACAGCATGTTGTCGACCATGAGCAGCTCCTCCAGCTCCCTGGGGTCGCATAACCCTGGCGGGATCTCGCCTGAGTAGGTCGGTAGTGACTGGAAGAAGAAGATGAGGTGGAAGAAGAAATGTGGGTCCTACTGGTAATTGAAATGGAAGGAGAGAGATCACCCTATAGTTAGTTCAAGTAGGGGTACCAGAGTCTTTTCGTGTGCTCCTTCCGCGCTGGCTAGGTGACTTGGCATGCCACGTCGGCTAGTATGCCATTTTGCAACCTCTCAGCTTGGAAAGCTTGACACCCACTAGGAGGGTTAACTTTGCTGATTGGTGGAGGAAAGCTGAGAAGAGGATTCAAAAACAGCACAAAGGGATTCAACCCCCTTTGCTTTCTGGGAGCTTGGACACTTTGGAAACATAGAAATGCCTGTGTTTTTGATGGATTATCCCAAAAACTTGCAAGTAGCCGTTCAAGTTTTAAAGGATGAGGCCCATCTGTGGCAGTTTGCTGGGGCGTAGGGGCTTACTACCCTTTGCTTAGGTGTCCATGGGTAGGTGTCCATGGGTTAGTGGTCTGGTCCTGGCGGTTTATAGTTTTTATGTAATAGCCTTTTTATTTGTTCTTTGCATTACTCACTCTGTGAGATGTGCTTTTGTAATTGGAGCTCTCTTTTCTCACTTAATATAAAGATACGTAGGTCTCCTTTCTAGAAAAAAAATGAGTAGGGATTCAACTGTGACAGCGAAATGCTCATGTATACTTCCATCCATAGACACCATCAACTTGATATTATGTTATCTAGAAAAACATTACATGATGGCGAGGTGTAGCACAATGGTCTCCAATTCTCCAGAAAAGGACAGTTTTTTTTCTGCAAATTCTTCTATAACTTTATACCACAAAGTCAATGAAGATCCTCATTTAAAAGAAAACTTTCCAAAGAGAAATCAATCATATATGTCCCCTCCAATTATCTCTAATCAATTCTGAAATGATGTTATGCTCATATTGAACATGTGTTGTTCACTGTTCAAAGCCTCCATCCCATCTCTCTGACTTCCAAGTGGAATCCCTCCTACAGCGACTTATTCTGCGCCCTATCATGCACTAGGATGCACCTTGGAACATGTCTAAGCATCCTAAAGTCATTAAAGCCTAATTAACAAAAATATTTGAAACGTGGAGAAAGGGCTATGGACTAGTAGTATTCCATCTGTTCCAAATTGTAAGTCATTCCCACTTTCTTGGAGAGTAAAACATTTTAAGTTTGACCAAGTTTATACAATAAAGTACTAACACTTATGATACCAAATAAATATAATTAGATTCTCCATTAAATATACTTTCATGATATACCTATTTGGTGCTATAAATCTTTGGAATCTTTCCTGTAATTTTGGTCAAATATAAAATTAGTTTGACTCTCCAAGAAAGTTAGAATTACTTACAATTTCAAATAGAGTGAGTACTAATTAGGGTTGGAGTGAGCTTGATTATTAGCGGGCCATGAAAGAGTGCAACCACTTTTAAGGATCCTTAATGAGACACTACTACAATAAAAGTCCATGGGGGATCCTTAATGAGGCACTACTACAATAAAAGTCCATGGGGCGGGTAGAACAGTATTTTTAGGGGCGTACGGCGCACCTGCCCCTAGTTTGCGCTGCTAAAAATGGTATTTATAGGCACGAGTAATCCAGTCGCCCCTAAAAATGTATTTCTAGAGGCGGGTCATGCTCTCACCCGCCCCTACAAATCTATTTCTAGGAGCCGGTCATGCCCTCACCTTAATTTTTAGGGGCGGGTGAAGGGGTGATCCGACCCTACAACTCGATTTTTAGGGGTGGGTCACCCCATCAATCGCCTTTAAAAATTGAATAAAAAACAAAAAAAATGGCTGGCAGCTCATCTACTGCCCGCTCCGCTCGCCGCAGCTCCGCCACTCTACTCGCCAATGAGGGCCCTCGCGCTGCCGTGGCCCCTTGCGCCACGACAATGCATGCCATTGCTGCGGCACCTTGCGCTGCTGCAGATGTCACCCTCGTGAAGCTGCGTCGCACGCCGCCGAGGCATTCGTGCAGCTGCCCCTCGCACCAATAGTGGTGCTGCTTCCGTGCGCCATCGCCATGGCCCCTTGTGCCGCTGCGGTCGTCGGTCTCGCCCCTCTCGTCATCGGGGCTCTCGTGCCGTGGCCCCTCATGCTGCAGCCGCCACACGCCACCGTGTGAGGAAAGGGTACAGGAAAAGTAACAACAAGTCCTTGATAAAACTGGTCCAATACTTTGGCCATTGTCTGAGTTGCCACAGTAGCAAACTATGCCATTAATTGGTGGATTTGGCCTCATAATGTTAAACCTTCATTTTCAACGTAAAAATGCTATCAGTAAGTTTTTTTCTGTTAACTATGTATTTTAAAGAATAAAGATAACTGAGAAGACTAAGGGTTTATTTGGCACAGCTCTAGCTGCAAGATCCATGGAGTGGAGTTTATAAAATAAGATAAATTAGTTTAAGTATTTAATTACAAATTAAAATTACTTATTTGCAATTTGACACCGGTAGCCTCTGAGCAAGTCGACTAGAGAAAGTAGAGTTGCAAAACCTCTCAATCACTTAAATTCTTTTTTCGTTCTAGCTACATATCCATTCTCTGGACCCCCTTTTTCCGTTGTAACATAGAAGGAGCGCCGTCCTCTTGACCGACATGGAACACTGCTATGCCAACACGTGTAGCCTGCTGGCGATAGCAACAGTGATGAGCAACCCATGGACCACCGGATGCAGCTCTCGCAATGCATGGTCCCAGCCTCCCAGGCACAAAAAATCTGCAATTAAAAGTTTTGCAGAACGTGAAGTGAAAGAAAACTAACCAACGGCACCCAACCATTTCGTCGTAGCAATCAATCAACAATGGAGTATCTCCTTGAGAGGTCATATATTTGAGACACGAGGTAATTTGTGCAGCACTACTTTTCCCACGTATACCTATTCTTGGTTGGAGCATCAATGTTGTAGTAATCAGCAATGAGATGAGCTAGCAGCTAACTGTACCATCACATGGGAGGAGAGGCAATTCTGTTGCTATGTCCCTGTTCTGATGTTGCCATGTTCCACGTTTTCTTGTTCCTCTGGCTCCAAAGCATGCCATAGCATGTTGGAGACTGAAACGTTATGTGCTTCGAACGAGCTTTTCAGAGTCGGTGCGCTAGTTTTACTGCACAACAGGCCTAGAGAGTGACCTGAACTCTAGCAGGCTCCTTCATTTGGACGTGTAGTGCTTCCTGCCACCCATTTTGTATTTGAGTTGAAAGGCATGTTCTGTTTAAGTTGAAAGCTCCGTCAGTGAGGTTCACTTTTCTTTTTCTTTTTTTCCGGTTTCCCTTTCGCGCCCAGCTTAGAGTTTCAGAAACAAGGATAGGGGAAAAGACAAATAAGATGGGGAAACATGTAAATTTACCCCTCATGGGAGATGGAAATAAGGGAAACTCTTGTTTAAGCAAGAGGTCTATATTATAAAAGATACTATCAACTCTTGTTTACCTATGCACAAACCATACTCGTTGTACTAGTACTATAGCAAGCTAGCAGTCACAGTTGAGAGATGAGAAAGGCAGGGTTCATGAGGGTGGCAAGCTAGTAAGTGCACACCAACGTGGTTTTCTAGGTTAAAAGAAAAACAGATTGGCTGACCCGATTGACATGGGTTTTTGGATACTTATTAAGTTTCAGATCTAAATTTTCCTTATCAATAAGACGAATGTATTGAAAACCTGGAAAATGAATTGGAAAGTTATAAATGACATGCACACCCTTAACGGTCGTATATCACTCAAGTGACCACACATCCAGAGCTTTCTCATCATGTCTATTCTAGAATGGTGTTTGAGTTTGACGAGTAAAATGGTATACGCATCAACCGGCAAGGTACTAGAGATCAGTTTATATACATTGGAAGACAATTGGATCTCGTTTCAACAATGGTGTATTTAACAATAGGCTTTATCTTAGATAGCATTTCAATGTGTCATCAATCATGTGATCTAGTATTTGGTTAGCTGAATTCTCATCATTCAGCTCATACTACATAATAATAAACTAGGTTGTGTGTGTATCTCATGATGTTGAGGCTAGAACAAATTTCCTTATCCTAAAACAAAATCTTTAGACGGTACCAAATGAATATTCTACAGCAGATGCCAACTAAACCCATAGCCTATCTCAGGCTGGAAAACAGTTCATCTAACATCTGCCCCCCTGAAGTTGAGTCCCTGATCCATGGGTCCGGTCTCACGCGTCAGTGTCTAGGGCGGACGTCAGGGAAGACTCGTCTGTCAGACTATGCCTGAGTAGTAGCTTGATGTAAAATTGACATATTCCTGAAAATGTCCTATGACTTCGTAAAAAGCCCAGCCCGGACGGTTTGTATGGACGGGTCCAAGAAGCATCTACAGCCCTTTTTCAACGGTGTAACTACTTTTCGACCACATTGTGGAGGGGAAGCACTATTAGTTGGGCAAGAAGGGCATTCAAACACGTTCCTCTGCAACTTTTATTTGTACATCTAAGTCAATTGTGGCCCTCACTTATTCAAAGGAAAATTTTCAAAGACACATAAGTCGGTCTCATCTAGTTGTCTCCTAATCAATTATGATACAATCTTCTTCTCATATTTAACATGTGAGGTTCACTGTTCAGAGACCCACATCAGTTGATTCATAGTAATATCCCTTGACACAGACGTATCCTCCACCCTACCATATCACCAGGATGCGCATCTGAACAAGTTTAAGACGATCTGAAGTCATCATAAAACATAATTTACAAAAAAGGCGAAAAGTGGAAGAAATGGCCATGGATAAGTCATACTGTCTAAGGCATCTCCAGTAAGGTGAAACGTGTGACAGAAATGTAATTGTTACATTATTATTATCAGGCAATAATACAATGAGCATGATGTTGGTCTCCAATGATGCAGTTAAGATATATGGTGCAAAGTCAGTTGCACGTGGTTATAAAGCAGTCATTTGATTTTTTTCAAGGAAAATATTGCAGCCATGACTGGATGCCTGCTCAGATCCATGACCATAATATATTTGACTGAGCGGGACTCTTCTCGAAATTCATATAGAATAGTTTTGGATCAGGTACAGTAAAGTTAATATTATCTTTCTTCTCTCTGTCCATTAAAAATGTTAAGCTTACTTTAGTATTGACATCACTATTGACATAAGTGAAAATTTGGTTTCCCTGTTTTGATTATTGTTTTTGTTTTCATAAGAACAGGATTAGCTAGCTACTCTGGGGGGAACACCTCTTTGATTAACCCTATCGCTAGTAGTTTTGTTATCTCTTTCTCAATGGCTTCCCTCTTGTCTTGAGCAAATCTTTGGAGACGTTGTTTGCTTGGGGTAGACGTGGGGTCGATGTTGAGCGAGTGCTTGATCAACTCCTTGGGCACTCGTGGCATGTCTGCTAGTTTCCATGCGAAGATTTCTTGGTTAGCCCAAAGAAAGCTGACAAGCGCGCTTTCCTATTTTGGGTCCAGCACTATCCCGATCAGGGCAGTCATGGTAGCATAACCCTCCTGCAGCTCGATGGTTCTCGTGCCGACGTCATCAGTGGGTTGCACCTTTGACTATCCTAACTTCTTAGTCGGGATCTCCATCTAGGACTAGGGGAGCTGTTGTATGACACCGAGTACTTCCGCAGAAGCATCTGGCACGCGAGTAGTTGAAGCGTACTTGATGGATTCTTTTTCGCAGTCATGCAACTTCTTCAGGTCGCTGTGTAGAGTGAGCATGCTGTGTGATCCTGGCATCTTTAGTAGGAAGTAGATATATGTGGGACAGCAATGAATTTCACAAGGGCTGATATTCCGAGGATGGTGTGATACAGGATTTCAATGTTGGCCACCTCGTATTTGACGTACTCGGTCTAATAGTTTTCATGAGTATTGAAGGTAACTAGCAGTACCACCATTACTTGTGGCGTAGCCACATTCCCTTGGACAATCCCGTAGAACAAAGCCTTCGTTAGGGTGAACATCTAGGTGATGTCGAGCCCAATCTCCTTCAGCGTACTCATGAAGAGTACATTGAGGCCGCTGCCTCCATCGACCATGACCTTGACGATGGCCACCACAGGATCCAGTACGAGCGGGAACTTTCCCGGCTTGGAGAAGTGTGTCCATTGATCCTCGCTATATCTTAGGAAGCGTGTCATGGCTAGCTCAATGGCCATGATATCACAAAGTGTGAGCTTTTGGCCCACTTGGTGAGGAAGCCAGAGTCACCAACGTAGATGACATTGACTACTTGGAGGTATCCTGGCATCCCTCCGACTTATCCTCATCCTCCTTTTCTTTGCCCTTGCTCCTGACCTTCTCAGGAGGTGGGGTGTTGAACATCCTTCGGAGGTTGAAGTAGTCAATGGACGCATGCTTGCCATTTGGGTGCCATGGGCACCATCTACATGAGCACCGCTTCTACATGAGCTTCTTGAATTGGTTGTGTGTTGTTTCCGACTTCTTTCTACATGGGGCCTGTTGATAGCTGCGACAAGATTGTCTGGCTTGTGCTTCTGGTTGGAGCCCGACGAGTCATGCTGGCCATTATCTCTGCGGTGGTTGCTACTCCGCTTGTAGTCATCGTTGCACCTCGAGTGTAGAGTTTCATTCTGCTCCTCCTTGCACTAGGCCAGGTCATGGCAAGCGCCCGCACGTTTGATGGACCCTTGTATATCAACTATGTGCTGCCTAGTTAACCTCGCCACAAAGGTTAATCTTTGCCAACAAACTAAATAAACACAAGAAAGAATGAAGAAAAAACACAGCAAAATTCCAAATGTTAGATCACAACTACAGTAAACATTAACCAAGGTGGTTAACTCCAACCGCCTCGGTTAATCAAATATAAAAATTAAAAAAAAAGAAGACAGCCGAGTCCATCGTGGGCCCTCCGAGCCCATCGAACCGCCGCCGCCACCTCCCGCGACCGCCGTGTCTCACCGCCGTCGCAGCTCACACGCTGCCACGTACCGCCAATGGTGCTGGATCCCGCAGCCACTATGCCTCACAGTGCCCATCCATGGGCGAGGCCGCCGCCACGCCTCGCTCGCGCTGCCGCCGGCAGAGGCCAGATTCAATTCCGCCACCGCCGGATCCGTGCAGCCGAGCTCATGCTACCGCCGGATCTGGCCCCGCCGCCGCCAGATCAGCGCCGCTGAGCTTGCGCCGCCCTAGCGATGTCATGGAGGACTTCTCAAGGAGGTACCCCGTGATGTCGTTCAAGATCGTGGAGGAGGTACCCCGTGATTAATTGATCCATTTGTCTAGCTTGTTGTTGCTTTTATCACAAATTATCGGTATTTGCTTAGATCTTGCTAGGTTAATTCGTTTAATCTAGTTTGTTTTAAGTTTTTACCACAATTTGTCCAGCTTAGATCTACTTTGATCAGCCATCTCCTGTCATCTGATCACATATGCCTATTGGATTTAGATCTAAGTATTGTTCGCAAGCTATCACTTTAAGCGTAACTTGTCCTTCCCCGATCGGCTGAACGATAGCCGATTGCTGGCGTCATCAATATCGGCTAGCTAGCCGATAGCCCCGAAATTTAATGTTTACATCCCTTGTCAATTGCAGGTCAAAAATATTGGCACACAAGCGCACACCACATGCGCGCTGATCTGGGTTCGGTACTTCAGAGTGAAGCATATCTCCCCGGCCCTAGCGTACGTGGAGCATAGAGATTTCATCTGCAGGCTTTTTGCGTCAACAAGTCGAGCGGTCTCTTGGTGGGGTCGGCCGACCATGGTGATCGGCCCATCGGCCCCTGATGCCCCTCGGTTCCCGTCTTCTTTCCCCACTCCATGGTGTTGCCTTAGTTGTTGTCATAGAGACTGAGGGGACTTCTTCCTTGAAAGCTTCGGCGACGTACTCCTCCAATGGATCAAGATGTTGAGTTTCGGAGGTCTTCGAGGCAATGAAGGGAACGAGTTCCTTGCCGGCCATGGAGGGATGCTTCTAGGGTTTACTAGTGGCATGGAGTACATGGGAAACAAGGTGGAAAAGAAAAGTTTTTTTTGGTTCTGGAATAGAAGCACAAGATTCGTCCTTTTCTCCTCATGAAACATGATGGGATTGCTGGAATTAGGCCAATAGTGGGCTAGAGGGCCAGTGTACCGAAGATGGGTAGCATTGGGGGCCAACCCATGCTCGGCCGACTAGAGTTGGGCTCGGCCGACTAGAGTTGGGCCCCGATGGCCCTCAGTTTCCTCTAGTCGACAGGTGAGGCTATGTGTAAGATGTTTCATGTGGGCCCAACTGTTGATTTGGCATGTATGGCCCTTAATTAAGCATATAATCATGATCGACTATATCGGTCACGTCTATTTCTTCATCAAGAGCCTTGGGTCTAGAAAGAGCTTTAGGCGATGATCATTTACCTTCTAGGTGTTAACGTCGCCATCTTGTATCGTGATCGCTCCATGAGGTGAGATGTTGATGATGAGGTATGGTCCTTTCCACTTGTTGTGTAGCCTCCCGTGACCAAACAACTTTACCCTGGAATTGAAAAGTAATACCTTCTCCCTTGGGTTGAAGACTTCAGGCTTCGGCCTTTTATCATGCCACCTCTTGGTTCTTTCTTTGTAAATCGAGACGTTATGATAGGCCTTATCTCACCACTCCTCTAGTTCCGAGATTTGCATCTTCCTGTGCTCTCCAACTTGTTTGAATCCATATTCCATCTCTGGATAGCCTAGTATGCTCTGTGCTCCAGCTCTATGGGTAGATGACATGTTTTCCCATAGACGATCTGGTAGGTAAACATACCAATGGGTGTCTTATACGTTGTACGGTATGCCCACAAAGTCTATGGAAGTTTAAGCCTCCACGCCTTTCCCATCTCACCAATAGTCTTCTGCAGAATGGTTTTTATCTCCTTATTGGATATCTCTGCTTGACTGCTCGTCTGAGGGTGGTAGGGTGTCACAATTTTATGCACAACCCCAAGTTTCTTGATGAACTTTTGGAAGGCGGTATCGATAAAATGTGACCCTCCATCACTTATTACCATCCTTGGTATGCCAAACCTTGGGAACATAATTTCATGGAACATCTTGAGGGCATGCTTGGCATCTGCTACCCAGCATGGCATGGCTTCTACCCATTCGGAGACGTAATCCACGGCGACCAAGATATACTCGCAATTATGAAACTTGGGAAAAGGTATCATATAGACAATTCCCTAGATGTCAAAAAGATCCCCTTGGACATTATATGTTAGGGGCATCGCATTGCGACCTATGATTCCTCCATGCCTCTGGCAGTTTGAACAATGTCATAAGAATTTCTTAGTGTCTTTGTACATTGATGGTCAAAAGAAACCACTCTGCCAGATCTTCTCTTGGGTGCAAAATACACCATAATGACCTCCGTATGGTGTTGTATGGCAGTTCTTGATGGGGATGTGAGGGTGCCCAATCTTACGTCAGGAGGATAACTATCAATTTTTCGACAACACGACACAAGCGATCCGGCTTCCGATCAACAAGACCCGAGCCCGCAATCGAAGCACCACGTCGTCTCTTGGTTATCAACCGTGCACTGCCCCGTTGACAACACCATAAAGGATAATCCTTTCTTGTGAATCGAAGAACACAATCAAGAAACTAGAAAGAATGCAACTAAATTGTAGATGTATGATTAAACTCATGGAGTTGGGGTCTCACAAATTGATGATGGCAAAAACTGTTCTTGACGGATTAATCTAAGTAAAACTCAAACCCTAATGTGCACAAAAACTTAAGTATACAAAGACCTGGGGTCGACCAAGGACCCCTGGATGCATCCTTAATGGCCCCCAACAAGGTACACATGCTAAAGGCCTAGAATAGGTGGTGCAACACCCTGACAGATTCTTGATGTCCACTTGTTTCGACGATTCCCATTGACTCGGACCAGATAATAAGGTGGGACTAGTGACATTGGATAGCTTATATCCTTACCTTTCCATACATATGTAGAATGTCACATTTGAACTCCGTATCTGACCTGGGCATCGATTTTAGAGCAGGCTGCTCCTGGACTCCAAGGCAGACTCGAGCTCGACTTGGATTGGGCCTCCAACTCGGTGTGGATGCCCTTGCTGGTCCACCAAGCCTCCAAATTCCTCCCCAAGATTCTCCTCATCATATCCATGGTTCCTAACAATAATTAAATCATTAGGTAGTAATTTATTCTCAAATCCACATGATAAATTTACTTGGAACGAGCTCACCTTATAATCAATAGTCGTATCCGTAGGTGTCAAGTCCTCATCATCCTCCACTTCTTGATAGCAAAGCATCCTCAATTTGAACTTAGTTGGAGGATATGTAGCAAGTTGTAACCAAACATGATCTCCATCTTGTGACTTATCTGGTTTATTTAAAACAAAACTAGAGAAACTTAATATGACAGGATTAATGGTATTGCTGCCCTCAACTAGATCACATTGTCTTACAACCAAAGGAGGTACATCAGTGCGGCATTGTCTGTGTACACTATGACCTTTGCTCTAACTAGATAGGATCTAAACTTGTCGATAGCAAAGACGACTACTAAGAGCTCCTTTTCTATTGTGGCATAGTTGAGCTGGGCTCCTGTGAGAGTCTTGTTGGCGTACGCGATCCCGTGATGCTTTTTGTTTTTAGTCTGCCCAAGTACGGCCCCCACCATATAATCACTAGCAATACACATGATCTCGAACGAGAACTTCCAATCTGGCATTGCATGATTGGAGCTGAGATGAGTGCCTTTTTGGGGGTGTTAAAGGCTTTGTGGCACTCATCATCGTATTGAAAAGGAGCCTCCTTAGCAAGTAGGATCATGAGGGATCTAGCGATTTGAGAAAAATTGGCAATGAACCGTCACTAGAACCATGCATGGCCTTGGAAACTTTGGATTCCTTTTCACATTGGTGGGAGGCAGAAATCACTCAATGACTTCGATCTTCGCCTTATCCGCATGTATCCCTCTTTTGGACACCAAGTGTCCTAAAACGATGCCTTCTTGGACCATGAAATGACATTTCTCCCAGTTGAGTACTAGGTCCTTTTCTTGGCATCTCTGCAAGACACTGTCCAGATTTTGTAGACAATGGTCATAAGTTTTTCCAAAACTGAGAAGTCATCCATGAAGACTTCCACAATTTCTTCGACCATATCTGGGAAAATGGATATCATGCACCTTTGGAATGATGCGAGTGCATTACAAAACCCGAACGACATTTGTCGATAGGTATACGTCCCATAGGGGCATGTAAACGTAGTCTTGCTTTGGTCATCAGGATAGATAGGGATTGGATGGTAACCAGAATAACCATCAAGGAAACAACAGCGGGAACACTTTGCTTGCTGTTCTAACATTGCATCGACGGAAGGCAGCGGGAAGTTGTCCTTCTTTGTTGCCTTGTTGAGTTTTCTATAGTCGATGCACATTCTACATCATGTGACGGTTTGTTGTGGAATTAGCTCGTTCTTGCTATTTTCCACTACCATCATACCTCCTTCCTTAGTCACTATCGGCCCGGGGCTCACCCACTTGCTGTGTGGGACGAGATAGATGATTCCAGCAAGTAGGAGCTTGAGGACGTCCTTCTCCACAACTTCTCCCATAGCATGCTCAACCTTCATTGGGGTTCCCTAGAAGATATTATTTCTGGGTTGACAGGGATCTGGTGTGTGCAAAGAGCAGGGCTAATGCCCTTGAGATCCCGAAGAGCATAGCCGAAGACAGGTTGATGCTTTTCTAGAACAACAATGAGTCTTGTTACATCCTCTTCTGAGAGTTTATTGCTGATGACTATGGGAGACACTAGATTGCTATTGAAGAAGGCATATCTGAGCCCAAAAGGTAAGAGTTTGAGCTCGATAGGGGGCCGTGATGGCTTTTCAAACTCGGGGAGTTAGAAGGTTTTGTCAAATTCATCTTCCTCCTTAGTGAATTCTTTGGTGTCTCTTTCAAGAGCTAGTTCTGGTGAATCAAATACTAAGACAGCCACCACTTCCTCGATTGGCTCAATGACAGAGGAGTCCTCCACCAAGCACTTTTTTTATTGAGAGATTGGAACACAGAGAGATTCTTTCCCGATATTAATGTTAAGGCTTCCTGATTATGGTACATCCTTAAGGAGTGCCTTAATGGAATGACCAATAAGAAAATTGAAGTTGAGATCTCTGAAAATATAGAAATTCAGGATAACACTAACATCTTCGTGCCGTATGGACATGTTCTTAATCACCCTGTAACTGCTCATTAGAGATCCAGAGGACCTCTTGAGCTTTAGGTCAATCGAATTACGAGTTCACTGCCTAAAAAGGCTAGTGATAATTCATCGGACATGAGATTGGCTCTGACACTGGGGTTATAGAGAGCTTCCACGTCCTGATCCTTGATGTGACAGCAAAAGCACGAGGAAGGAGAATTAATTTTAATAGGTTCCGAAGATGAATGTCCCTCCTAATGCATCCGTTGTTCATTAAAACTATCAATTCCTCTATGGTGTATCGCAGGTATTCCTCCTAAGATGGGTCCAAAGGAGTGATGGGGATTGGTGGTTGCTTCTTATAGAAGTAGTTCAAGGTGTTTCCAAAATCTTCAAAAAGATCATCCTCAAAATCTTGAAGAAACTCCAAAGGCTGAGGATCCTGTTCCTCCGGTGTCTCGTGTTTAAGTTCTGGAGAGGGTTTAGGAGTCAAATCTATGGATTGGCTTTCTGTAAGTTCAAATTTGACCACTGCAACTTCCTCTTGACGCACCTCAGATTTTGCTAAGGGTAGCTCGTGCACACAAATGAAAGAAGTTTTATCCATAATCTTGTTGAGGACTTCCTTCCCTTCGGTTGGATTAAATGTGCCAAAGATCCTCCAGAAGTCCTTGTCAAGTCCCGCATAAAAATGTTGAAGCAACAAATAATCGAGCAAGGACAAGTCAGGTCCTCATTGAACCAATAAGGTAAATTGTGCCTAATCTGCACCAATTGATTCCTTATCGTTCTGGTGGAAGGTCTAAACTTCCTCTTGCAAGGTGCAAATATAGGAAAGTGGGAAGATCGCAGAACATTTGTCTCGAAGCTCAATCCAATTTCTGTTCAGACATCCTGTGATGCGAGAGTACCATCGCTTTGCTTCCTCCATCAAGGAGAAAGGAAAAAACTTCCATTTAAGAGCTTCATGTGTCATGCCCGAAAGTTTTAGACATTATCACACTTGCTCAAAATCGTACAGATGGTGGTAGGGATATTCACAATCCCTTCCAGAAAAGGAATTTTTCTGAACTAAGGCTATAAAGTCAGAGCTGAGTTCATAGGTAGTAGAAAGAATCATGTCAAAAGGTGATGGTGGCTCATAGAACTCGCTCTTAGGTGCAGAGAGCTGATGAAAGGACAACTGCTCCATGGATAGCGGGGGTATGGATAGAATCAGAGAAAATAAAAAAGACACGAGGATGACTGAGTCCGAAGATAATGTAGCTGTCGTTCCTCGGCAACGACACTAGAAAGTTTGTTGGTATTTTTGAATGTCACAAACAATCCGCAAGCGCACGAATACCGCTATAGCTTTCACCTAGGAGTATTCCCGGTTATCGTATCCACTGCAGAACATGAGTACACTATCTAAAGTTCAGGTTCATCCAAGGATACAACACTAGTAGGATCAAGAATAGAGAAGATCCCTAAGATTCATAATTCAAGATAAGAAAAGCCTAGCTTAACTATTTACTTCGGGCTATCAACTTCACCTTGATAAAACCAGAAGCTCTGATGGCTGCAGAAGACCAGCCACACTGGCCATCACTGACCACCATGCAAGCAGAAGAGGCCAAGTTGCTCAGGTTGAAACAAGGCACCCCACCGCGATTAATTTCTCGAACCAGCTCGCGATCAGAGGCTGTTCAATGGGTGCCTCAACTGCGGACATACGGCCACTGGGCCAAGGATTGTCACAAGCCTTGCTGGGAACGGGCCAATCTTGTTGAAGAGGAAGAAGATGGCCAAGCACTGCTCATGGCAGAGGTATGCGCACCGCTAGAACAAAGCACTTTGCTCTGCTATTCCAGAACAGAGAAGGTGGATGCAGCTTCACCAAAACAGAGCACCTTTGCTCTGTTTGAAGTCCATCTAGAGGAGCCACGCGCCCAACTCCACCTCACACTGATGGCAACTGCCATGCTTATTAGTGGTACCTCGATACCAACACAATGAACCACATGTCCGGCCGACAAGATGTCTTCTCCGAGCTTGACTAAGAAGTAGCTCCTCGGAGGAGTAAGAGACAAAGTATTGCATAATCCTTTGGTAATGACTTCCATGTATATCTTGTGGACGATACTCCCACATCTATTTCAGAGGCATATGCATCTCCCGATGCAGAGTACAATGTAGAGTACATGAAGAATGCGGTTCGTAGTGAGACTGATTCCATCACAGCTAATGGCACATGGGAGATAACAGATAAACCACTTGGTTGTAAACTAGTTAGATCCAAGTGGGTGTTCAAGAAAAAGCTCAGACACGATGGTACTATTGAAAAGTACAAGGCCATTTTTATGGATATGGGTTATACCCAGAAAGAAGGTCAGGATTTATTTGATACTTATTCACCGGTTGCCATATTAACTACAATCTGTGTGCTATTTTCCTTGGTTGCCTCACATGGTCTTCTCGTTCATCAAATGGATGTGAAGACAACTTTCCTAAATGGTGAGTTGGATGAGGAAATTTACATATATTAGCTTGACGGTTTCATAGCACCTAGACAAGAGGACATGGTGTGTAGGTTGCTGAAGTCTTTGTATAACCTAAAACAAGCGCCAAAGTAATGGCATGAGAAGTTTGACAAAACTATAACATCAACTGGGTTTGTGGTAAATGAAGCTGATACTTGTGTGTATCAGCTATGTGGGGGTAAAGGAGTAATATTGTGTCTGTATGTCGATGACATACTTATATTTGGAACAAATATCGATGAGATAAATGATGTGAAATCATACTTGTCTGAAAATTTTGACATGAAGGATTTGGGAGAGGCAGCTGTGATCCTTAATATTAAACTGAAAAAGGGTGAGCATGGGATTTCTCTCTTGCAATCCCATTATGTGGAGAAGGTCTTGAGCCATTTTGGCTATATGGACAACAATCCTCTCCAACACCATATGATCCCAGTCTACTACTCAAAAGAACCGAGGACAAGGAAAGGAAAATATTCCTAATATCAGCTCACTGATGTACCTAGCTAGCAAACTGAGTCAGTTTACTTAAAACCTGGGAGGTGATCACTGGCGTGGGGTTGATTGAGTCCTGCACTATCTGGCACAACGAGTTATGGAATTCACTATTTAGGGTATCCTAGTGTACTAGAAGGATATACTGATTCAAACTGGTTATCTGATGCTGATGGGCTTAAGGCCACAAGTGGATACGTCTTCACTTTGGGTGGTGGGGATGTTTCATGGAGGTCTAGACGATTCTAACAAAATCAACTATGGAAGCAGAGCTCACAGCTTTAGAAACAGCCACTACTAAAGCAGAGTGGTGAGAGAACTGTTGTCGGACTTGCCTGTGTTTGAAAAGCCAATTCCTGCTATTCTCATAAACTATGACAATCAAACTATCATTGTGAAAGTGAGAAATAGTTAGGATAATATGAAGTCCAACAAACATGTGAAGCGCAGATTGAAGTCTGTTAGGAAACTGAGAACCTCCGGAGTGATAGCTGTGAAATATATATATCAACACAGCTAAAAACCAGACAGATCCCTTTACCATGAGATTATGGCGCACAGTGAATGCATCAAAGGAGATGGGATTGAGATCCACATGAGTTACACTACAGTGGTAACCAACCTATGTGATTGGAGATGAAGTAGGGCCTGGGAAAAACAAACTGCTAGGTAACGGGAGAGTACATCTTTCTTTTAATCCACTCCGTTGGAGATGTAGTACTCTCATTGCTGTAAGAAAGGCTAACTTTATCTTAATGTGTTCTATGGCCACATAGCAAGGTACTATTCTATAGGGTATCCGTGGAAGAATGCACCTACGTAAGGAGGGGAGGAAAAGGAAGAACACACGCGCGCACTCGCTCGCCTTGCCGGGCGGGGTGGGGCGGGGCGTAGACGCGCGGTACCTTGCGTGGGTCTGCCCGCAGTTTCCTTTTGCCACTCTGTTTTTTGCATGCATAAGAGCTAATTGTGCTGGCCAGTTATGGCAGGCAATTATCTCTCACTTAATGGTGTTTGACGCAGTTTCCTAATTGCTGCGATTTTCCTTAAGTGCATGTGTCGTGAGTTATAAGAGGACGAGACGTCAGCCTCATTTGACTATCTGGTTTTTCCCTCTCGTTCCATTGCGCTGCGCTGCTCTTCGGCTTCCCCATCCTGTCGCTGGTGTGTCATCGGCTACGGGAGAGCAGGTCTCCGGAACTGTCATCCTCTCGTGTCCCTGCATGGGGTAGGGAGAGTATTCAGTTTTTGGGAAGCGCCATCGCGACTAGTCGCTATCCGTCTACATCATTTTCGTCTTCGTCCCCATCGCCACTTCCTGCATTGACTTACTAGACACTACATCGTCCATCGCCGGAGCGCTTTGCTGTAAGTCATCTTTGTAAAACCCTGTGATGACAAGATCAGATCATTTGCTGATTGGAATAATCTTGTTCATAATATCTACTATCAGCAGTTGATGTCTACTGCTATTTTGTGATCTGCTAGTACATATATTTGAGATAGGAATGTCTGCGTTAATTTCATATCATGCCTAGAATACATGTTTTTGAATTATTTATCTTATGCGCTGCAATTAATTTATTCATCACTAAACTGCTGTTATTTACAACAGCAAGTACATCACTCCACCCCACAGCCCCACTCCTCATTACATAGATCCCACTAATGGGCCATCACTCCAAGAGCCTATTAGGGTTTTGATCTTTCTTGGATTAATATTCAGTCCACATATGATTGCCTCTTGAGCATATTATCAACAGTGAAAGCCTTAGTAGAGAGCAATGTATCCTCCATTTCCCACACCTCGAAACCACCAAGTGATGAATATATACGAGTTTTCGTCGTAGGGGCACACCCGGCCCAATCAGAGTAAGTTTAACCATGTTAATCAGGAACTTCAAAAAAAATCTCGAAAATATTTGAGACGGATCGGGTCATCCATCAAGAGAGGAGGACCACCGCCTAAAAACGTGGTAAAGATGGCCAAATAAGCATGCAAGAGCTGGAGTGATGAGAGCTATAGCTCACACAAGCAAGGCAGTTGCAAGCACGTACGTCAGGGCCTTCAATTTGCCCGCGTCAAAAACGTTGGCAGCCGCGTCATAGGCTAGCATAGGTAGTGCGTGTCACAGAAGGGAGGAACACGCCGCGCCCATCCCGTCTCGCGAAAGCAGACCTGTCTGCGAGCCCAGAAGAGGCCGGCCACGGCCGGCTAGCTAGAGGAGGAAGAAGGGCCATGGATCGGAGCCCCTCTGCACCGGCCGGGTTCTATGCTGAGGAGGCGGGGAACATGTTGCCGGTAGCCGTTGCTTTCGCCCACCACATGTACAGGCGGCGACGAGTTCAGCATGGGCGCGCGCAGAGATATTTGCCTCTCCGAGCATTGCGTTCTTGAGCCGTTCGTGGAAAGCAGGACGCGCCACGAGCTGCAGACGGGTAGACAACGTGCGCACCGGTACAGCTGGTTGCTGAGGATAACGTCTTTAATTTATATATATGGGAGTTGGTTTTGCTCATTTCAGCCGTCAGATCCGACCACTTGCCTAATGGATGGTAACAGCTATGTTGGCTTTTAATTTCTATAGATTTTTTTAGGTAGGATAGGAATACGCAGCCTTGTGAATTTCTTGGAGCTAGTAGGCAACCGCCAACAATGCTTGTGGTAAACACATGATTATTGCACTTGGGGGGTCTAGGAAAGGAGTTAGGTTTGGACAGAAAGAACATTGTTACATGGATATTTAAAGCAAATGATGCTTAGATGGATTTTTGTCGTGTTCTTCAGTTAATTGGAACCGAAGAACACGACACAAATAAATCCATCTAAGCATTTTGCATGTAAATTAAAAGTGCACCTAAGAGTTGTGATTTCATCGCAAACTATATAATTTGAACTGCTACAATGGACAACAGCATCGAAAACTATCAGAATTGTAAGGAATTCTTTCACAAATGAACAAGAGTAAAATGCACCGCCAGCCCCTAAACTTGGCAGCAAATGTCATCCAGGTCCCTAAACTCCCAAAATGCACATCTGGATCCCTAATCTTTCTAAATGGTTCACGTGGGGTCCAAATCACCATTACCCATGTTATCCGCCAGTGTGTCAAGCTAAATGGGCACCTGAAATGTTGGGCCCACATATCAGATGCACCTCCCTCCTTCCTCTGCCTTTCACAGCCATGGCCGACATGGCAGCGGCGCGGCTTCCCCACCAGCGCGCGTCCAGCCAGTGGCGCACCGAACCTTGCCCGCATCCAGGGCAACCTGGTAGGGTCGGGGTGCACGGAGGCATGGCGCAAGGGGCAGCATGCGACGCGGCAGGATCGGCGGTGTTTCGGCGGTGGCGGCGCCAGGTGAAGGGGGAAGAAGCTCGATTGAGGGTGGAGCGGCTCCGGCATGGCTCGCAGAACAGCGACGCGCATCTCCGGCGGGGCCGCGATAGCCAGCGCATGGAGTTGAGCAGCAGTGTCGCGGACGGCGGTGGCGGCCGTGCGCAGACGAGGGTCCGAGCAATGGTGGGCGAGCTCCGCCACTATTCCACCCCGGACAGATGTGCGGGAGCCGCCGCGAGCGTGCTCCTCCTTGGCCGGGCGAGCTCTGCTACCGCTTGGCCCTGGACGGGCGCGCGGGAGCCATCGCGGGCGTGCTCCACCGCCACACCGCCCCAGACGGACACGCGGGAGACGCTATGGGCGAGATCTGCTGCTGCTCTGTCTTGGAAGGGCGCGCAGGAGCCGCTGCGGCTGAGCTCCACCGCCGCACGGCCCCGAATAGGCACGAGCTTGTGGAGCGGCGGCGCATCTCCGACAGTGCCTCTCCAGCAGTGGCGATGCACGCTCGTTGGGGCACGGAGTGATGGCGGATCATGCTTGCGGCAGCTCCCGCGTGCCCAGTTGGCAGCGGAGCGGTGGCTCCTGCGCCCGTGTGGGAGGATGTAACGACCCGAAAAATTCACCAAATAAATCACACGCTAAACATATTTTTTTCAAAACACTTTTCCATCGTTGAGCTCAGTTATCTCTAAACCCAATACCTTCCCAGGATCTTTCGCCGTTCCAACATCTGATTCCATTCGTCGTGTCCAACTTTTCTTTTTCCGCCGACCGAAACCTCCCTCTTTTTGCTCGCCGACGTCGCATCCCGCGCCGCTCGGTGGCCTGTCGCCACGCGTGACCGCTCGCCGCAATCGGCGCCGGCAATCTCCCTACCTTTTTCTCCCTCTCTTTCCCCTTTTTCTTTTTCTTTCTCCATTTCTTTTTTTCCCATTTCCCTTTTTCCTTCTTCCTTTTTCTCTTTTCTTTTCCCTCTTTTCTTTTTCCCTCTTTTCTTTTTCCCTCCTTCTCCCTTCCTTCTCCTTCTCCCTCCTCTGTCCCGCTCCCGCGCGCCCGCCTGCCTCCGAACGCCGCCCGGCCCGGCAGCCCGCCACCGCCTTGCTCCCGGCCTGCCCCTGCGCTCGCGCCCCGCTCCCGACCTACCTACGCGCACGAGCACGCGTGCGCGCACATGCGCTTGCCGCGGCAACCGCGCACACCCCCCTGGCTATGCACCCCGGGCCGCGCACGCCCGCGTGCACGTCCCCGAACACCGCTCGCGGCCACGCCCACTCGTCGCCCCGGATGATCCCGGCTCGGCTCTCGCACGCACGCCTCCCCCGACCCTGCGCCGCCCGCACACCCGTGTGCGCGCTCACTCCCGGCCATCCACGCCCGCACGCATGCACGCGCGCCCCCGAGCGCCGCTCACCACATGCTCCACCCACGCCGCCTCGCACCCTGCTCCACCTCGCACGCACGCCCACGCTCGGCGCCACCTGCGCACGCCCGCGCGCTCCACCCCCGGCCTCCCCTCCCTGGCCGAGCGACGCGCAACGCCAAGCCGGCCCATGCGCATGCGTGCGCGTGCACGAGCTCGCCTCGCCGCGGCGCACAGAGCCGCACTCGCCCACGGCACCGACCGCCCACACACAGCTGTGCCAAGCCAACTCCCCGCGCGCACACACCGCCACCGCCTTTCCCCGCTCACGCGTGCACCGCGTGCCGCACCGCCCACCGCACCGCTCATCGTCAGGACGGCCGCGCGCAGCATCCCGCCCTCACCGCTCGCGCCATCACCCCTGTGCCCGCACAGCATCTCCCCCACATGCTCGACGAAGTCCTCGATGCCATCGCCGCACGCCGCGTCACGACACAAGCGGACGGCCGAACTCCATTAATGGTGCTCCGCGCCGCTCGCCGGCCTCCACCTACACCCGGACTCGCCACCGCCTCTCCTCAGCTATAAAGCGACCCCCTCCCGCGCCGTCCTCCGCTCCATAAGCCACCACGGCCACCCCAGCCCCTCGCCGCCTCTTTCCTAGCCCTGCAGCACCGCCACGCCAAGCTCCAGAGACCGCCGCCACCCTCTCCCATCGTCCCGCCTCTGCGCGTCACCCCTGCCCAAGGTGAGCGGGGTAATCGACTCCACGGAGTCCCCCGGTGCTTTCCCCCACCTCCATGACCGCCACCACGCCTCTGAGCCGCCGACCCAGCGCCACCGCCGCCTGCTGCCGCCCGCCGCCGTGAAACCTCGCCCTGCGGGCCTCCTTCCTCAAAATCAAGGGGGGGAATCGACCCCTTGAACCTCCCTGCCCCGTTCCCCTCGCATCCCGACCAGCCCCGAGCCCCCAGGCCGCCGGCCCTGGCCGCCGCCAGCGAGCCGCTCTCCCTCCCCTGTTCTGCGGTCGGGAGGAAGGAGAGGGGGCATATTAGCCCAAAACCCCCTCCACTCTCTTTTATTTATTAAAGAGACCTTCCACCCTTTGACTATTATGCAAAAGCATCCCTGCCTTTTATGATATTCACAAACAAACCCTTCCGCTATGCAACATATTTATAAATAAACCCCTGACCCTTTTTAGAATAACCCAAATAGTTTCTAAAATACAAACCAAGCCCCTGCCTTCTTAAATATAATTACAAATAGGCCCCTGCACTCTGATTTAACCCCTAAACCTTTATATAACCTATCATTTCATGCGCCAAACGACCTCGGATCTATCTAAAACTTTACCACGCCTCTCATGACATAATTTTGTCCATGCCATTAGGAAACCGCCCGAAAATATTACACCAAACTCCATATTTTAATTATTTCCGATTTGAGCTCAATGATAAAACTTTTATTTCTTTTTCTTGATTGTGTGTTTGTTTGTATGCGTCGTAGATCACAGTGTAGACGAAGGAGAGCCCGTTGACGAGCAGTACTACGAGCCCGTGAATGAGGACCAGTTCCGCGACCCCGAGCCCAAAGGACAGTGCTTCAACCAGGACCTCCCCGAAGGATTCGAAGACGGCAAGTTCAATCCCATCCTTTGATGCATGCTTTTGTTCTAGTTTTTATAAACACGACCTATTGGCCTGTTTTACAAAAATTGCATATGTTTTGCTTGCATGAAAACACGGTTGGATAGTCACCCCTTGATTTGTTATAACCATTCCTTGACCACCTAGATTAATGTCTGGTTTTGTTTGGACGTTAATCGCTGTTAGAACGCTTAGGATCTTACATACAATACAACTTATTTTATAAAGAAAAGGTATGTGTGTGTGGGAAGGGATAAAAGTGGATTTTCGAAAGATTAGTCTAGACGGGATCGATGGCATTTCGGTGCGATTTGCCGTTTGGTGTGCTCGTGCCGGTGTGGCAGGGCAAGGAAGGGAGATATCCATCTTGTCACAACTAAGGAATGAGTTGGTGTGTCATCTCACCTAACTCCACTATCGTGCAAACCACTCGACCGTTGTATGGGCAATGGCTTAGCATAAATCCCACTAGTTAGTCTGATAGCCATCAGGAGAGCTGAGAGCAACGGGTGACTAAGGAGAAGGGATAAGCCCCGAGTGACTTATGCCCCGGTTAAACCTAGGTGAAAGGTCGATGACCCCTTGGTGCATTCCGTGATGGCTAGTCAGGTCTAGCTAAGGTGGGTAATGTCTTTGTTGGGATCTGCACCGACACTAAGGTGATCGAGTTGCGGTACCCCGCTTGTGGGTAAAGTTGCACACCTCTGTAGAGTTAAGAATCTATTCGAATAGCCGTGCCCACGGTACTGGGCGGGTTACGGTGTGGTCACATAACTAGTGTTTACTTCGGGATGGGTTGGCGTGAGTTGTTTTGGAAATGTGCCCGGCAGTTGTGCCGTGTGCTATGGCGGATGAGGAGTCCGGTAGCAGTCTAAAACTTGGATCCTGTGTGGATCAACCCCTCATGTTACTCGGTATAAGAAAACTGGTTTTGGGAAAAATGCTTTCTTTCAAATGAACCCCTGCATAAAATATTGCTTTCCGCAAATCAAACCCTAGCCTTATCCTTGATTTACCCTGTGCATTATATTCTGTTATACCCCCTCCGTGGTTGTGGTTGGACTTGCTGAGTACATTTGTACTCACCCCATTCTTTATTTTTACAGAAGAGGATCCAGACTTTGTACCTAACGACGTTGAGTAGGGGTACCGTCCTGCACCCAGCCTTGCCTGTGGATTTGGGTCACCCGCAGGAGTTACCGCATGGCGCAAGACTCTGAGGACTTTCTTTTTATATTTAATATCATTGCATGTGTGTGGATTGTACTCCTCGTGATAGTGGCGCTTCTCTGCTCACTACCGCGTAGAGTTGTACGGTAATGAACCATCTGATGTAATAAATGTGTCATCAGCCTCCTGGGACTAATGTTTGTAACACATTTAAGTTTTCTCTTATGAGGGGACGCTTCAGGTGGTATTAGAGCCGTAGGTTGGCCGTAGGACGTGACCCTAGGAGCGAAACCCTTTTCCTGGCCCTTTTTCACTTGGACTTTTCTTTCCTTAATCCTTCTTTCACACAAGCACTCACCACTGGTTCTTGCCCTGTTCCAGATGGCTGACAATGGATGGATTGGCGGAATCAGTCATGCAGAGCCCGGCCTTCCCAAGTTATTGATACTCAGCCTGGAACGCATTGGAGTGATAGACCCACCAGAGTTTGTCTACAGGGTGTACGACTCCAAGGGCACTCTTCGGTGCGACCTGATGATCTTCGTGGGAAAGAGCACTCGCTACCCAGATGTGGATCCCTGGTTCATCTCCACCACTGGTTTTCGTTTACCGGACACCTACCGGAAAGCCGCCCGTAAAGCCCTCCGACGCCTGCGAGTGATCTACAAGCACCATCTTCAGCGGACTCCTATGGGATTTTTCCCGCCTGCTGAAGGAAGAGGACGCACATGGATTGCCCAGATGAGAGGACTTGGAAGAGAAGAAGAAGACCTAGAAGACACGGTCTCCCACCTATCCAACTATCTCACTGGCCTGGATGAGCTCTACCGCGAACAAGCGGCACAACTGAAGCAACAAGTCCACCACGCAGAAAAGGCAACCCAAGAGCTGGATGAACAATGGACAAGGGCTGCACGCGCCGAGTATTCCCTAGCTGCTCTCCAAGCCCAAATGCAACAATGCGAGGCAGAACTGGAAGAACAACAGACGAGAGCCACACGCGCCAAGGATTCCCTAGCCGCTCTCCAAGCACGGATGCAAGAATACGAGGCTCGCAGAGGAATAGGTGGATGGATAGAGGAAGAAGAAGAAGAACCCATGGGAACCCATTGGGATGTGGGCACTCAGACCGAAGAAGAAGAACCCGAAGAAACCCACTGGGATAAAGGTACTCAGACCGAAGATGACGTGATGGATTAATATCTTCCACTGAAGAAGCGCCCTCTTAGGATCGAGGAAGAGTCCCCATGATAGAAGTAGCACCCCAAGCTAGAACCTTTGCCCAAATAATCGTGTATCCATGAAGTCTGTATCCCACCATGTTGCAATAATAAATATCATCTATGCCCATTGTGTACCCCAAATAATGGTGCAAGTTTATTCACCCTATCTTTGTTTTTAGATGGCTGAGGAATGATGGACCCAGGGCAATTGCCAAGCTGCACCTGGCTTCCCAAGCCTGTTGATCAACACCCTGGAAAGCCTTGGCGTCACGGAACGCCCAAGGTACTACAATAGAGAGTACGAGCACCATGGTACCCTCCGCTGCAGGGTGATCCTGGTCATCGCCAGGAGTGATCGCTACCCCGACATCCAGCCGTGGCGAGTGACCGCTACGGGGTTTAGGCACCAAGACACCTATCCCTTGGCCATCAGAAAGGCACTCCGTTACCTGTGCCGGATTTTCGAAGAACACCTAGCCTCTACGCCAATGAGGTTCTTTCCGCCGGCCATCAGAACCCCAGTTTGGGAAGCTCGAATGAGAAGTCTGGAACGGCGCCGTCATGAAGAAGATCCTCTGTACCAAGTGGCTACTTACCTAGCCGCCTTGGACCAGCTCTTTGACGAGCAAGACAACATTCTGAGGGAGCAGACCCATCGAGCCGAGCAAGCAGAGCTCGTGGTGAGACTGCAACAGGTACGAGCAGCCCAAGCCGAGGCAAGAGCCGCAGCCGCGGTCAGTAGTGAAGCAGTTGCTCAGGAAAGCCTCAGGCAAGCCCGAGACCGGCGTATGCAAGAATGGACCAGAAGTGGAACCCCGGTCCCGACAATTGGGGAAAACCATGTTCTGCTCAGAACGCCCGTCATAGGATGGGGACCACTCGTGATAACCCCACAAGCCCCGCCCGAGAACCCCGAAGGTTCTACTGCCGTCGGTGAAGGAGAAGCTGCTACGCAACCCCGGGAGAACGGAAACTTAGGGGACGGCGAGCAAGAACTACTCGCACATTCCGCCCTAGAAGAAGGCTCGCCCCCCGAGTAGAATGCCCGATGCCACCCTAGTGTTGTACCTACCAGCCTCACTGGCTTAAGTTGTACCCTGAAGTATGAATCTGTACCCGGACGTTTAGTGCGTGTTTTAGCCTTGCCTGTGTTGTACCCTCCCAAGCCCCTTTTACTTGAGTTGTACCCTTAGTGTGAACCTGTACCCGGACGTGTAGTACGTGTTTTAGTCTTGTCCTGTGTTGTACCCCCCTTGTAGTGATAAAGTTGTTTGTGCTTGTTGTTTGCTATGCTTGTGTGCTTGTTGGTTGTGTGCTTATCGGCAGAAGGTAGATTCTGCCTTTTCAAAAATACGATTTAAACAACTTAAACATCACATAATCTAAATCCCACTCTCACCGAAACCCTACCCAATCTACAGATGGCTTCCCGAAGCGTTACGAGGGCCTCCCGCATTCGGAACCCTGCAGTCGCTGGTACGGGAATGCCGCCTAATGGGCAGAACCCTCCTCAGGAAGAACAAGAAGTAAGTCAGGACAGAGGAGAAAACCAAGTAGAAGGGCCACTGCCACCACCCCCACCCCTCGGAGACCTGGCACAGATAATCCACAATCAGACCCTCATCCTAGAAACACTGGCCAATGCCCTTGTCAACAAGCAACCACGAGGACAAACCATGAATGACAAGCTGACAGCTTTTCTGAGGACCAAGCCGCCCACCTTTGCTGGATCCAGCAACCCCTTGGATGCAGACGATTGGCTGCGTGTGATTCAGAGGAAGCTCAAGCCGTTCGAGTGTCAGGACCGAGACAAAATCCTACTGGCAGCACACCAACTCACCGGGACTGCCTTAGCCTGGTGGGAGAATTACTACGCTGCTGCCAAAGATGCCTGCACCATCACTTGGAAGGAATTCGTGAAGGAGTTCCGCCGCTACCATATCCCCTCGGCCAACATGAAGCGCAAGGCAGATGAGTTCCGTGCTCTGCAGCAAGGAAGCATGTCGGTGGAAGAGTACACCCATCAGTTCATGGAACTGTCCCGATATGCACCAGAGGAAGTGGATGATGATGAAAAGAAGCAGGACATGTTCAAGAAGGGTTTGAACCCAGAACTCCGGACCCTGCTTACTCCTCAGATCTACCTGGACTTCAACACCTTGATGAACAAGGCCATTATCACTGAAAGGGCCAAAGTTGAAGAAAGAAAGGACAACAAGCGCAAGTTTATGGAAAGCAAGGCCCGCCAGCAGGACCGCTTTCAAAAACCAAGAAGCCTCAGCTACGCTACACCAGGATCTCTGGCTCCAATGCAGTATAGGACTCAGTCTCAGGTGACAGCCCCACAAGCCTCTAACACACAGTTCAGGAGCCAGAACTCCATGAAGGCCCCACAGAGCAATGCAAGCCAGGTCACCAACAACAGCAATGTTAAGGCCTGTTTCAACTGCCGAGAGATAGGGAATTTCATTGCTAACTGCCCGTATGCCAAGAACAAGCTAGCTACGTCAGCCTTCTCCAACATGGTGAATGGACCAAGGCCAGTTCTGACAGGTGCCAACCGAGTGCCCATCCGCAACAACAGCAACGCCAACAACAACAGTCAGCAGATGAGGCAGCCCCAGCAGTCATTTGGACGAGCCCGCGTCAACCATATCAACGCACAGGAGGCTCAAGGAGCTCAGGGCGTAGTGCTCGGTGAGTACCTAGTCAGCTCAGCTCTTGCAACAGTGTTATTTGATTCTGGAGCATCACACTCATTCATATCCTCGAGTTTTGTGGAAAAGCACAGAATACCTACAGTACTACTAAAAATACCCCTAATAACCCGGATGCCTGGAGGTGACATCAAGTGTCAACTAGGTTGTCTACGGGTAAGGATCAATTTAAGTGGGGTAGAATTTTTAGCAGACTTAGTAGTACTAAAGTCCAAACGAATATACGTGATCCTTGGAATGGACTGATTAAGCCGACACAATGGCCTCATAGGTTGTACCGACAAGGTAGTACACCTGACAAACCCGGAAGGAGTACGAGTAACCTGCCATACCCGGGTAAGTGGATCAGACCCGATGGTGTTTAGCATGGAAGCCAAGTCCTTAGAAGAAGTCCTAGTGGTAAATGAGTACCCAGATGTTTTTCCATGAAGAACTTTCTGGAATGCCACCAGATAGGGATATAGAGCTTGTCATCGACCTTGTCCTTGGAACCTCTCCTATAGTCAAGAAACCCTATAGGATGGCAGTCTCTGAATGGGCAGAATTAAAGAAGCTACATGGGAGCGTGAGGATGCCGTAAAGAAGGAATATTCCCCATCTGTTTAGGAGCCAGCCGAATCTCGAGGACGAGATTCATTTTAAGTGGGGTAGGTTTGTAACGACCCGAAAAATTCACCAAATAAATCACACGCTAAACATATTTTTTTCAGAACACTTTTCCATCGTTGAGCTCAGTTATCTCTAAACCCAATACCTTCCCATGATCTTTCGTCGTTCCAACATCTGATTCCATTCGTCGTGTCCATCTTTTCTTTTTCCACCGACCGAACCCTCCCTCTTTTTCCTCGCCGACGTCGCATCCCGCGCCGCTCGGTGGCCTGTCGCCACGCGCAACCGCTCGCCGCAATCGGCGCCGGCAATCTCCCTACCTTTTTCTCCGTCTCTTTCCCCTTTTTCTTTTTCTTTCTCCATTTCTTTTTTTCCCTTTTCCCTTTTTCCTTCTTCCTTTTTCTCTTTTCTTTTCCCTCTTTTCTTTTTCCCTCTTTTCTTTTTCCCTCCTGGGCCCTTTTTAGAATAACCCAAATAGTTTCTAAAATACAAACCAAGCCCCTGCCTTCTTAAATATAATTACAAATAGGCCCCTGCACTCTGATTTAACCCCTAAACCTTTATATAACATATCATTTCATGCGCCAAACGACCTCGGATCTACCTAAAACTTTACCACGCCTCTCATGACATAATTTTGTCCATGCCATTAGGAAACCGCCCGAAAATATTACCCCGAACTCCATATCTTAATTATTTCCGATTCGAGCTCAACGATAAAACTTTTATTTCTTTTTCTTGATTGTGTGTTTGTTTGTATGCGTCATAGATCACGGTGTAGACGAAGGAGAGCCCATTGACGAGCAGTACTGCGAGCCCGTGAACGAGGACCAGTTCCGCGACCCCGAGCCCGAAGGACAGTGCTTCGACCAAGACCTCCCCGAAGGATTCGAAGACGGCAAGTTCAATCCCATCCTTTGATGCATGCTTTTGTCCTAGTTTTTATAAACATGACCTATTGGCCTGTTTTACAAAAATTGCATATGTTTTGCTTGCATGAAAACACAGTTGGATAGCCACCCCTTGATTTGTTATAACCATTCCTTGACCACCTAGATTAATGTCTGGTTTTGTTTGGATGTTAATCGCTGTTAGAACGCTTAGGATCTTACATACAATACAACTTATTTTATAAAGAAAAGGTGTGAGTGTGTGGGAAGGGATAAAAGTGGATTTTCGAAAGATGAGTCTAGATGGGATGGATGGCATTTCGGTGCGATTTGCCGTTTGGTGTGCTCGTGCCGGTTTGGTAGGGCAAGGAAGGGAGATATCCATCTTGTCACAACTAAGGACCGAGTTGGTGTGTCATCTCACCTAACTCCACTATCGTGCAAACCACTCGACCGTTGTATGGGCAACGGCTTAGCATAAATCCCACTAGTTAGTCTGATAGCCATCAGGAGAGCTGAGAGCAACGGGTGACTATGGAGAAGGGATAAGCCCCGAGTGACTTATGCCCCGGTTAAACCTAGGTGAAAGGTCGATGACCCCTTGGTGCATCCCATGATGGCTAGTCAGGTCTAGCTAAGGTGGGTAATGGCTTTGTTGGGATCTGCACCGACACTAAGGTGATCGAGTTGCGGTACCCCGCTTGTGGGTAAAGTTGCACACCTCTGCAGAGTTAAGAATCTATTCGAATAGCCGTGCCCACGGTACTGGGCGGGTTACGGTGTGGTCACATAACTAGTGTTTACTTCGGGATGGGTTGGCGTGAGTTGTTTTGGAAATGTGCCCGGCAGTTGTGCCGTGTGCTATGGCGGATGAGGAGTCCGGTAGCAGTCTAAAACTTGGATCCCGTGTGGATCAACCCCTCATGTTACTCGGTATAAGAAAACTGGTTTTGGGAAAAATGATTTCTTTCAAATGAACCCCTGCATAAAATATTGCTTTCCGCAAATCAAACCCTAGCCTTATCCTTGATTTACCCTGTGCATTATATTCTGTTATACCCCCTCCGTAGGTGTGGTTGGACTTGCTGAGTACGTTTGTACTCACCCCATTTTTTATTTTTTCAGAAGAAGATCCAGACTTTGTACCTGACGACGTTGAGTAGGGGTACCGTCCTGCACCCAGTCTTGCCTGTGGATTTGGGTCACCCGCAGGAGTTACCGCATGACGCAAGACTCTGAGGACTTTCTTTTTATATTTAATATCGTTGCGTGTGTGTGGATTGTAATCCTCGCGATAGTGGCGCTTCTCTGCTCACTACCGCGTAGAGTTGTACGGTAATGAACCATCTGATGTAATAAATGTGTCATCAGCCTCCTGGGACTGATGTTTGTAACACATTTAAGTCTTCGCTTATGAGGGGACGCTTCAGAGGAGCGGCGATGGAGCACACCCGTGGGGGAGGAGCGGCGGCGGAGCACTCTTGCGGCAGCTCCCGTGCCCGTCGAGCGAAGCAGTGGTGGAGCACGCTCGCGGCGGGTCCCACGCATACTGCCGGGAGTCGAGCAATGCCGGAGCACGCACGCGGCAGCGCTTGGGAGAAGGGAGGTGCACCTGATATGTGGGCCCCACATGTCAGGTGCCCAGTTGACACGCTGGCGGTTTAACATGGGTAACGGTGATTTGGACCCCACGTGAACCAATTAACAAGTTTAGGGATCCCGATGTGAATTTTAGGAGTTTAGGGACCTGGATGACACCTGCTGCCAAGTTTAAAGGCCGGCCGTGCATTTTACTCAATGAACAAAACATTAACACTTATCCGGAGAAAGGCTCATGTAAGGTTTCGGACTGGATTTTGCTCATATGATGGGGACCCTTATGTTGGTAGCCCCTTGCTTTCATATGCTTTTGTGTAAGAGCATGCATCCTTGCAAGGAGAATTGCAAGCGCATGCCGCTTCTGAGATTGCTTTCACAGGTGCTCCATGGAATGTTGGCCCAGCTATAATCTCAGGGTGTGTTTGGTTGGGCTATGGCTTTACCAAAAGCTGCTGTTTGCTGTGACTTTAAAAGTGACTTAAAAAAAAGTAACTTTGGCAAAGCTGCTGTGGGATGGTTGGAAGCCCGTTTGGTTAAACTTCCGTGGCTTTTGAAGAAGTTCCCTCACTTACAAGTGGGTCCCACATGTCATACACAGATTGTGTCTTCTTCTTCCTCTAGTACGGTGGTGGCACAGCTTTTGGCTTTGGCTTTAGCTTTGGCTTTGGATGGCAGCCAACTCCTTTAGTTGGACTGTTGGCTTTTGGAGGCAAAAGCCACAGCCAAAAGCCCAACCAAACACACCCTCAGGCGATGTATACACAACGTGCTTCCGTTGCAACTTGGATAATTGACAGGGTTATTAGGTACAGACAACTTGAACACGGGGCGATCGATGGGAACACAAGGAAGTTGGTTTTGCACATTCCGGTTATACATTTAGCTATATTAGGTATGGTGCACGGAGCTTCTAGTTAATGTTTGTCTCGTGCTTTTTCTTGTGAAATATTGATAGTCATGTACATATGCACACTCACCTCTTCAAATATACACAAATCCTACTCCTATGAGCACTTTCAAGTGACGTGGCTTGCAAATCTTGAGATTGGCAAAATCACTGCTATCATATCGAGTACCACTAAAGGAATAGTGATGCTAGAGTTTAATGATTAAATTCAAGAAATTGCGAGCACCTATGCTAAGTACGAACTTGAACCCAGTGGATAGGTTCCACTACAAGGGAACAAAACCATCTTGGTTTCACTCAGTAAATGCGCTATGTCTGGTGTTTCTACATGAACTTGTTGACTAAATTAATTAACAGCTCACACAAAACATATCATGTTCTTAGTTATAACTACTAATTTTGTTTTAATTTTCATATCGTATAAGCTTCATTCTAAGTCAAATTTGTCTAAGTTTGACCAAATTTATAGGAAAATATAATAACATTTACAATACCAAATTTGAACCCATCATGATATATATTTTGATAATGCATATTTGATAGTATAGATGTTGTTATATTTTAATATAAAATTGGTTAAAGTTGAACATATATGACTTAGGACAAATTTAATGTGACATGTAAAAAATAGAGGGAGTATTGGACTATACGTAATTATTAATACTCAAATATGATATCACTTTCTGATGATTATGACATATTCCATAATATAGGTACTGCGAAATTTAAAAATGGAAGAGTAATATATGCAAGTCCATCCACCTACTTGCATCGGTTTAATTTCACAGTAGGTGGATGGACAATAGATTAGGCACGCATAAATTATTCCGATTGGCATTCAATTATTGTCCTAGTTTGATGACAAAAGCATTTGGGCATTGTTTATACTGTCTGAAACATGTGAATAGGACTATCGGACCAACAAATCACTTGTAGGGATCTGAATAAACCATGCATTCTAGCTAGCTAGTTTCCAACTGTGCAGTTCGTTGGTACTGCCCACGTTTATCTTGGGAAGACATACACGACTAAACAAACAAAGATTCTGCACAATAACAACTTCAGAAAAAGATTCTGCACAATAACAACTTCAGAAAAAGTACACATGTAGATGTAGCTGCTGTAGACAAAACATAAAAGTACACATGTACTGCAAAAGACAACAGTAGCTGAATCAAAGTACAAAGCTACTATTAACTAGGTTCCCTAGCTACTCCAGCTGTTATTAGATGGCCTTTGTTTCCACTAGCTACACTCTTCAAATCTAGTGGTTGTTGCTATCACAGTCCTAACAGTAGGCTGCACTGTCTATCAAGAAAAAAAGGAGGGTGTACTGTGCCGTGAGCTACTAGTAACGTTCCATGTGTCTTCTCCTTCACATGATCCGATCCAGACAAACTAGTTGCTGCTGTCCTCTCATGTCTCAACTATGACCTGTGTTTGGACGGGGCAAATTTCTCACGGATTTCCTCCTATCCAAAGAGGTACAAAAAAATTGAAACTTTTTCTAGTCCCTAATGGAAGAGGCATGGATAACTCCTAGTTCTCACTAGCTGATCACATGTTGATCTAAACGTCACTTTCTGATGTACTCTGAATTATGGAATTATCCTAACAGCCAAAATTTTCTAATTTGGACTTAGTTTTTAGGCATGAGGCTGAGAGGGACTAGAAGGAAGAAAAAAACAAGTACACACGCATCCGTGGATGTGTTGATGTTGAACTGCACAAGGCAAGGCACTACTCTAGTAGTCCTTGCAGGAATATTAAGGGCTTGTTTAGTTGTTTACATGTAAAAATTTTGTAAAGGAATTTTGTTAATTTGAAGTACTAAATGAAGTCTATTTATAAATGTTTTTGCATAGATGGGTTGTAAATCGTGAGACGAATCTAATGATACTAATTAATCCATGATTAATCCATAATTAGTGGATGGTTACTGTAGCATCACTGTTGCAAATTATGGATTAAATAGGCTCATTAGATTCGTCTCGCGATTTACAACCCATCCATGCAAAAAGTTATATAAATAGACTTCATTTAATACTCCATGCATGTGTCAAAACATTCGATGTGATGTTTTTTGGTGTTTACATGGTTTACGGGTAAAGATCTAAACAGCTCCTCCCTTCTCTTATTTATAGCGTAGTCATCGTTGGCACTGAAATCCATCTCTGCAAGGACACTTGGAGATTGGAAATTTAAAGGAGAGAGCTTTATGTGATGCAGGACAGCTGCCTAATATCAAAAGAAATAAAAAGATCAAGAATTCATTCATGAGCAACACACAGTACAATTGCTTAGGGGTAGAGAGCTTAAACAAAACCCAAAAGGTAAACGGAGACGGCTCTCCATTTAATCTTAAACAGAGAGCCCATCGAACTTCTAAAGTGGAAATTTTCCCAACTTATAAAAAAAAGTGCTTCCGTTTGGTTTGGTGTAATCGTATAAAAAAAAAGAAACTGCAAGGACTCTCCACATAACGCTAATTAGAGAAGCCTCTCCCCGTAGTTGCTTCCTAATGGGTTGCTGTGCTTCTGAGGTGTGCTTACAGCATAGTTTGGTTCTCAATTTGGGTTTAAACTAAACAGAGATGAATTCATATGTATGAATTATTCTTGAGAAACAGAGGCGAACTTTTCCAATCACAACGAAATGGAGTTGTACTGACTACTGAGGTAGGTTTGGGTCAAAGATCCATTTGGATGAATTGTTGGAGCATGACAAGAAAAGGAGAGCAAAGAATACATACAATTAAAGTACTACATAATGTTTAGATAAATATGTTTTAAACAAGCATTGGATATAAAATACTATAAGAAATAAAATAATGTAGGTGATAAATGAGAAACCATCAACAACATCTAGGTGTATTAGAAAGCTTTTGATGATTTATTCATTTTTTTGTTCAAATGTGATTTTCGTATCTATGTAATATGTCACTGCCACATCCTACATATTTCTATTGTTTCTCGAATAAAGTAACTTCATTGATTATTTATTCATTTGCAAAATGAAATTGAATTTGATCTCAAAATCTTGAAGATTATAGCAGCTCTTTCTGCTTGAACATGGTATTGGTTTGGATTACCTTGTGCTCTACAGATCTGGTTATAGAAACATTGTATCCTTTAATTGTTGTAACGAACATAGCCCCATTTAGGCCATTTCAAGTGATTTTGTTGATCGGGTGAGAACGCAATCAATGGAAATAACAAGTTTGCGAGATCATTTTTGTAGGATTTTTAGGTCCCATGGATAAAATCCAAACTATATCCAAGATGTCCAATTCACCGTCGAGATGTCCAATTCACCATCAAGACACTCAAGTCACAGTAAAAAGGCAGAGGTGGAATATATTTCAGGTGTCCAAATGATAGCCGCGACGAGTTGGACAAGTGCAATGAAGAGACAGAAGAAATTCAGTAGCACCGGAATATCCGGTGGCCATCGGAAGTTCCGATGACCCCTCACCGGAAGTTCTGATGCACTAGCACCTGGCTAATTATATGTGCATTATAGACTCAGTGGAAAATCTCAGTAGCATCGGAAGTTCTAATGACCCCTCATTGGACTAAGCACAGGAGCGTCACACAGAGAGCATGTCAAGGGCGCAGCAGCAGAGTCTTCAGCACCGGATGTTCCGGTGGCCATCGAAGCACAGTGTCGGAGCAATGCCGTCAGCACTGTAGTTCCACGAGTAGACAAGGCTTCAGCACCGAAAGTTCCGAACCCTGTTGGTGTAATGCATCGGAGCAATTACGTCAGCCTGCCACTATGTTAGCTGCCCAACAGCTATAGTGTGACCGGAAGTTTTGACGCGCCCCTATCGGAAGTTCTGATGCCCTATGCAGAAAAAGGGACAACGGCTAAAAGCGGCTAGTTCGACTTGGTGGTCTATATAAGGGCCTCACCTTGTCCATTTTGGAGGTGCTGGAGTTCAGAGAGACCCCATACACATTGAAGAGCACCTTCAAGCCAACCAAAGAGCAAGTTGATCAAATCCTTAGGTTTAGCACATGCCTTGTGAGTAAGAGTACTAGGCTAGCTCTTAAGTAAGTGAGTGAGCAAGGTTGTGTGCCTTGTGCCTTGGTTCTAGGAGAGAACCACCACTTGTACTAGGTGCGCCGGCCCCTTAGGGTCTTGGTGGCTCGCCGGCACGTCTACGATCCTCCGGCTTATTGTGGAGCGGCGTTGACAACTTTGTGCGGGGGACGTGGAGACCCTCATCCTTCATGGAGAAGCTCCTTAGTGGAACCCGAGGCCAAGGTGACCGTGGTGACTTGGCAAGGCTTGGTGGCGAGTCAAGAAGAGTCCTGTAAGAGACTTGGTGGCCGAGAAGCAATACTCTCGATAGAGTGCTTCAACAACATGGACTAGAGGTGGCTTAGTGGCTACCGATACCACGCATCCCCTCTTTACGATTCTGCATTTCATATTGCGACTTGTATGCCTTACTTTCTTATAGTAGTATCGAATTAGGATTGGCTATAGGTTGCATAACTTTTTTAGGATGGGTGTTTCACACTAGATGTATTGTATTTGCACATCTAGATATCTTACTTTAGTTTAAATTTATGTGCAAACTAGTTGGAGCTTCGGGTTAAAGTTTTAAGTTGACTAATTCACCCCCTCCCCCTCTTAGGCTACGAGCATCCGATCCCTTTCAATTGTGATACTACCTAGCTAGTCAACCTTAGCTAGCTTAACTCAACTGTAGCCTCCTTGGCCTGGTGACTTGGGCTCTTCGGACTGAATCCGACACGTCTTTTCCACCCAATTGAGCATCTTAGCCAGGAATTCAAATTTGAATTTCCTTTCTTTAATACCCAACGAACTCCTAGCTCTTGCTAGGTAAACTGTAGAGACAATCGGGGTCTAGAAAATGATAGGGAGCCCCTCAATTTAAATTTCTACTAGGGGTGCCCCTCTAAAAAGACTTCTATACTTTTTCTTGCAAAATCAATAGGATTGTAGTTAAAACAAATAAAAGGAAAGAAGAAAAATAAGATAAACCGGTGGTCCTGCTGAGCTGGACTTAACTTGAGTATGAAAAAAAAAACATGCAGAGCGAGCCAAGAAAATCCAAGCAAACAAATCAATGAATTTTTTTTTCCTAGCTAGAAACGGTTAAAACATATCAAATTAGGTCACATCCTTGCAATAATGTTTTCATAATCAATACCAGACAACTTAAATGTAAAGTCGACATCTACTGTGTATATGTGTATTTATGGCGTGGTAAGACCGATTTTTGTATCGCAAATACGAGCAATTATTGTGAAACAAGATTTCCACAAAAGAGAAGAGAGCCTGTGAAACGGCGAGATGCCATGGCCCCCATGATGCCCAACCAGACAAACAAGTGGAGTCCTGGCCTCCCCCACCTCTACAAAAACGTGGGCATTAACAAGGACCCCTCAAGGAGGCAGGGACCTCCTCCAATGGCGACCCGGCCTGCCGACCTCTACCCTGATATGTCCACGCATATACATATATGCATAGCCGAATAGTGTGCACTGTCTCTCCCATGCTTCCTCTCTCCATAGGTCCTCTCTTCATTCGTCCTCTCGGAATTCTTGTTGCAAGTACAGCATGATCTGCTACACGCCATGGTTGCTGGCATGCTGCCTCCTGCTGCTCTTGTACAGCGTCAGGCTCAGGTCTGGCTGGAGCCATGGCCACGGGCCGAGGAGCTACCCGGTGATCGGGTGCCTGGTCGCCTTTTACCAGAACCGGTTCCGGCTGCTGGACTGGTACACCGAGCTGCTGGCGGCGTCGCCGACGCAGACGATCGTCGTGGACCGGCTGGGCGCGCGCCGGACCGTGGTGACCGCGAACCCGGTGAACGTGGAGCACATCCTCAAGGGCAACTTCGGCAACTACCCCAAGGGGAAGCCCTTCACCGACATCCTCGGCGACCTGCTCGGCACGGGGATCTTCAACGTCGACGGCGAGCTGTGGTACGCACAGCGGAAGCTGGTGAGCCACGAGTTCTCGGCGCGCGCGCTCCGGGAGCTGGAGTTCGCCGTGCTCGAGGACGAGGCGCGGGACCGCCTCGTGCCGGCGCTGGGCCTCGCCGCGGCGCGCGGCGACGCCGTCGACATGCAGGACCTGCTCCGCCGCTTCTCCTTCGACGTCATCTGCCGGGTGTCGCTCGGCGTTGACCCCGGGTGCCTCGACGCGGCATTGCCGGCGCCGAGGCTGGCCGCGGCGTTCGACGCCGCGGCCGGGATCATCGCCAGGCGCGGCGCCGCGCCGGTGGCCGCCGTGTGGAAGGCCAAGCGCGCGCTGGACCTCGGCTCCGAGCGCCGTCTGCGCGAGGAGATCAGGGTCATCCACGAGGCCGTCATGGACCTCATCCGCACCCGCAAGAAGGAGCGGGCCCTTGTCAACGGCGGCGACGGGCGGAGGAGCGACCTCCTGTCGCGGATGATCGAATGCGGCTACCCGGACGAAGCGATCCGCGACATGGTGATCAGCTTCATCATGGCCGGCCGCGACACGACGTCGTCGGCGCTGACGTGGTTCTTCTGGCTGCTCACGCGCCACCGCGACGTCGAGCGGGAGGTCCTGCGGGAGATCGCGGGCGGCGCGAGCCACGCCGCCGGCGGGCAGGGCAAGATGCGCGTGCTCCACGCGGCGCTGTGCGAGACGATGCGGCTGTACCCGCCGGTGGCGTGGGACTCGAAGCACGCGGCGGCGGGCGACGTGCTGCCCGACGGCACCCGCGTGGAGCGCGGCGACCGCGTCACCTACTTCCAGTACGGCATGGGGCGGATGGAGTCCATCTGGGGCGCCAACGCCGCCGACTTCAGCCTGCAGCGCTGGCTCTCCCTGCCGGAGGACACCTCGCCGCCGGCCGCCGTCGCCGGCGTGTCGCCGTTCAAGTACCCCGTGTTCCAGGCCGGCCCGCGGACATGCCTCGGCAAGGAGATGGCCTTCGTGCAGATGAAGTTCGTGGCCAGCACCGTGCTCCGCCGGTTCGAGCTCGCCCCCGTCGACGAGGGCCGCGTGCCGGTGTTCCTGCCGCTGATGACGGCGCACATGGCCGGCGGGCTCAACGTGATGGTGAGGAGCAGAGGGGATCAGATCACCGCCGCAGCTGCGGCAGCAGGCAGCACACCCGTTGCTGCAGCTGGAGCTCCCAATTGAGCACTCCGTCCAGTAGTTAACACCTCATGTAAGTACAGACCAATTAAAATCAGGATTATTTAGTTCACATATATACAGTTACAAATTCATGAGGATTATACTATTGCTGCATAAAAGTAGTGTACACTTTGTACCATACCATGATCAATATGAAAGAGATACACAACAAGCATACAAGTTTAATTTCCATCCATCCAGGAAAGATACACCGGCTCGTAATTAAACCGATGTTTGGATCCAAGTGCTAATATTTAAAAGTGCTAAATTTTAGCACTAGTGAATCCAAACAAAAATGCTAATTAATGAGGTCGGCTAAAGTTTTGCTATGACGCAGAAACTCTAGCAACGATACAAGTGCTAATAGATACTAATGTTTAGCACTTAACTTTAGCACATCGGAACAGATCCTAAGTCATTTTGTTCACAAAATAAGTATTCATTACATTTACACTTAGTATTGAAAAAGCCGTCGGAGCAACACTGAATTGAAATTCTTGCATCCATCCAAACTAAACGTGCCCGAAAATGATGGTGCCGATACGTCACGAGCCCCGAGAGATCCGTTTCACCAAATACTACAATCTGTCGAGGCAGGTCGTTGACCTTTTCCGCGCCATGTTTTTGGCCATGTGCGCGCAATTTGCAGAGAAGGTGCCAAAGGTAGCATGATGCTAGTTGTGGAAATTAAGTAAAGTTGATGGGCCTGGTTGCTAAGAATAATTAAGGGCGCAATTAAGGCCAGCTGGGGTTAGTTGAAGGACATGATGGACGCGCCCACACGAACGAAAGTTACCCGTCGCCGTTGCGAGAACCGGGGGCCACACGTTGTGGAAACTAACCCGTGGGCCGGAGACACACTCGCACGCATCGCTGGCTGGGCAACAACATGTAAATGGTACGGATATTTTCTATCCGACCGACTAACCAAGAGGAATCGGATAGTGATTCGAATATTATTTTCGGATATCCGAATGTTTTTTCGGATATCGGATAAGAATTCGGATACTTTATTCGGATATCGGATTCGGATACAATATGGGTAATATCCATCGGATATTGGATATCCGGTCGGATATTCCGGATAGGTGATTCGGATATCAAATTCGGATAGTTTTATAATATATATTTATTAGTAAAAAACTAATTTAATATCTAAAAATTTATAACTAATTCATTTCAAATCAGAAAAATATAAAATTGGTACCAAATTTTTTCTAAAAATATAATCTACCTAGTTCCACAATTTTGGTTTTACAATGTAAAATATATACATTAATATAAATTGAATTTGTCTCTAAAAGTTTATAACTAATTCATTTGAAATCAGAAAAATACAAAATTAGCACCAAAAATTTTCTAAAAATATAATCTACCTATTGCCACTCTATAGAAGTTGAATCTTATTTATTCTTAGTCTAGTTTAAGAAATAAAGTCAAACTTTAGCAATGATTCGATGTTCCATTTTAATAAAAACTCAATATCGTATAATAATTCAAACTCTAGTAATAAATTGATATCTCCTACATATATTATGTATGTAATAAATTAGAATGTCAATGTCGTGTAGTTGAGTGCCTAAAATGGTATGTCATCTATTGTTATAATCAAGCATGATTTTAATTCAAATCTAGCCTCCAAAATAGATGAAACAATTTGAGTGCAAGTTAGAATGTCATGTAATTGAATCTCTCTCATCTATATAATCGTTGGAGAAGTTGTTTGTTAATTTGCTTCGTTAAGTATAATTTAATTAGAATTTGGAATCTTATGACACTTGAGCGTTACAACATGTGTGATATGAATAAATATTGTCTTTACTCGATATCCGAATAAACATCCGTGCTCGACATGATCCGCATCCGGTTCACTCCGTATTCGATACACATCTATTCGTATTCGTAACCGAAGTAATTCGAATCCGTATTTGTATCCGAAACTATCCGTGTTCGAATCCGAATCCGATAGAAAATATGAAAACAAATACAATATCGACAATATCCGTCCATATCTGATCCGTTTACATCTCTAACAACAACCAACAAGGCCATGCCTTGACGTCGCCACGACGAATAGGAAAAAATGAGTTTCCGCGTTGGTTCCACGACGCGCGCGGCATGGACCACGTGCAGAATATAGAGCCAACCGCATCGCAATCGCAATCTCGAGATGTGCCCTCCCTCCGCACGGAACTACAGCTAGGTCATGCGTGTGGTGTGGGCATGTGGGAGTAATAAGTAGCTAGCTAGTTGCACTATTATAAAATTGTTTTTTAGGGTAGGTAAAAACATTTTTTTTAGGGCGGGTGCGATATCCGTGGTCTCTAGTTTTTATATTGCCAAAAATCGATTTGTAGGGATGGATAACGTGTCCACCCCAACAAATATATTTGTAGGGCCGGGTCATGGACTCACCTGCCCTTATAAATTGATTTGTAGGAACGGATAGCGTGCCTACATCAACAAATGCATTTGTAGGGCCGGGTCATGGACTCACCTGCCCTTGCAAAATCGATTTGTAGAGCCGGGTCATGGACTCACCTACCCCTGCAAAATTTACAAATTTACAAAATCGATTTCATAACCTTTTCAAATTCTAGATCCGAGGTCTTTTGAAAACAAATCAAAAGTTGTAAATTTTGAAATTTGAGAACTTATAGTAATTTTTTGGACTATTAAATAACCTTAAATGAAAAGGTTATCGACTACAAAATTTTTAGCTCTCACCAATCTATACAATTTTGGTATAAATTTGTCTTCATCCAAGATCATATGTAAAAAATTATGATTTGTATGAGCGGGTCATGCCATCACCCGCCTAAAACTGGGGCTCGTTTTCAGGCATCACCCTCCCTAAAAATACAGTTTCAGAAGCGGGTCAGTTGCTGCAGTAACCCCGCTCCATTTGTAGCAATGGGTTACATTTTGACCCGCTAATAAAAAAGTGAGACGTTGATATAAATCGTTTTTGCAGTAGAGTTGGTGGTGAGGTGGAATATATTGGTAGTGTGCTATTTTCGCGTTGAGGAATGAATGGAATTCTGGAAGGTGGCCTCCCTCGGTCCCTGTAAAGCAGTTCATAGCAGTATTGTATAAACATTAGAGAAAGTTTTTTTTTATATGGACAATGTAGAACGTTCACTTCACACTGTCAGAAAAATGGAGTATTCTTCACTGGCGTTAATACCGACCAAGGGGTACTGTTCGGAAAACCGGTACAAACCAGGAGTTTCCGACTAGTACTAGTGTCAGGTTCCGACCAGTACTAGTGTTAAGTTTTCTAGCAATGTTAAGTATAGGCCAAAAACGATCGTCCGACCTAGAAACTTCTAAAGGATAAGCCTCATCCCAAAAGGTTGGCTGCAAAGTTGGTTTTGCAACGATGGTTTTGTATGTCACCTTGTTTTTCCGCATTTCCTCTCCACGTCCTTTTCTCTACCCTTTTATTCTTGCTTCTATATATATCTCTCTCTAGCTCATTTATCATCATTTTATTTTATTTTACTCTCTTAGCTTCCCACTCCATCTGCCTTGCACTCAAGTTTTCACCTTTCAATCACCTGCAACTTGAAAAAAAAACTGTAGGTATGAGCGCCCGGCTAAGCTTAAAATGCAAACTTCGATGGACAGATTTTAGGACACCAGTATTATCAGATAAGCTCCGCCCTATGCGCATTGCTCCTCCTCCTCGCTGCTGTTGTGCTCTAGGTATCGCCTCTCTGTCAATCCAATATAAATGTCGTTGCGTGATGTGGAATCCATTTTGTTCTCTTGCGTACCAAGATAGATGGATAAGGGAGACAATGCAATGCATGGAATCTCGGTAGAAGGGTTATCGACCACTGATAGCACTGACCACCGAGCCACATGACCCAGTGCTAATAATCCAATAGAAGGGGGACCGTTAACGCTGCTCATACAGGAGACACCAAATTTTGCCAGTGCGCCTGCAGAGAGAAATGGGAGCTGGCCATAGCCAACATGTGTGCTTACAGTTGGACCACACTGCAAAGTTCTTGAGCAGGACCTGATGGCTTGGCCATTTCTTCTTGGAGCACTCCAAGTAGATAGTGAGAGATAGAATGCTAATAATAAAGGATGAATCCCGGTTAAACGGTGGCCATGAGTACCAGTCTGAAAATTTTCTATAGGATGTTGTCCAATATCAAAATTACAATGGGTATATATAAAATTATGCAATCCGTGGAATATAATAAAAGCAATACATAAAGGGCGTAAAAGGAACACTAATTTACTTCAACATCCATGAATGTAGTCCTGACCACCCAATTTTGTAAATCAGGGGGCGCCAAAAATACAATGTGAGTGAATAGTAAAGATAGATTGCAGTATCTTATACACTCTAGCTTCTTGTGCTTACTAGGACATTAAGATGATTAGTTTATCTGAAGATATATGCTCGTCTGATTGTTGGAGGAACTATGATCTCCATCAATCCTTCGATGCAGTCTTGGCTGTTGGCTCATTTTAATTGTCCGAACATTATTTAGATCTTGTTTGAATCCAAGTGCAAATGGGTGGAAGTGCTAAACATTAGCACTAGCTCATCCAAACAGAAATGCTAATAGAGTGATCTAAACTTTAGCTGAGATTTAAAAACTTTAGCACTTATATGAGTGCTAGTACGTGCTAAAATTTGGCAATAACTTTAGCTCATCGCATCATACCCTTAGTGTTGGGCACAGTAAACTTGGCACACATCGTAGGTCAATTTTATTGCTAGTCGATCTGCAGGAAGAACCAATGTCACAATATATCCAGCGACATCTACTACACAGCAACTGATGGGCCACGTGCAGAATATATCCAGCGACATCTCTATCCCAACCTTGATGTGGCTCGCTTTCACATGGAACTACTATTACCATGTAATATACGATGCGTATGTATATGTAGTATTATGAATTGGTCTATCTAAGCTATAGGTACATTTACTAGGCAGCTAGCGATTTTGGGAACAATTGAAATGTGAGTATATATTTTAGGATTGGATTGTCAAGTATAGGTGCACCGTGCCATAAACGTCCACTTCATCTAGAAACTAAAAACAGTCTAGTCCAGCCTAGAGATCTCTAAGGATGGACCTCACCACCAAAAAGGTTGGTAAAGTTGGTTTTGCATGCTAGTCCTCTATGTCACTTTTTTCACAATGGCTCTTCAAACATTCCTTAATTTCCTTCCTCTTTGTCAAAATAGATGTTTTCATCCTCCAATTTTTTTCCTAGGCTCAGTTAGGACCCTTAGCTACCAAAGAGGCCATTTTAATCATCAAACTTTTATTTAGGACTCAATTTCATCCCTCAACCTATATGGCATGGCATGACCATGTCAGCGAAGAATCACTATGGTTTATTTCATGGTTGCGATGTACATACATTTAAATCCCTTGTACTCTCCAATATGCAGCACATGCAATTGAATCCATTTGGTTGACATTCAATTATGGTAATTTGTTGGTAGAGCAAAATGTAACATGTTTGGCGATATACAAACTAAAATAAAAATTATTACTAAATAGTGTAGTTTCATGGCTATTTTAATTTGTTGTGTCTTCCCTCATGTAATGACTGACTTTTGGCTGACATGACGTGACTACACAGCATGCCATCATATTGGATAAGTGATCAAATTGAGATCTTGAGGAAAGTTCGAGGACTGAAACAGTCATTTTGATAGATGAGGGACCAAATAATTGAATCGCGAGAGAAAATTTTAGGACAAAATTGTCTATTCTACCTTCTTTTTTTCTCATGCCTTTCTCCACTTGATTATCACTTCTCTTGTTTCTATTTTCGCTGTGTTCGCTGGTCACAGTGCCTGTTAACTTCACCTTTCATCTACACCTCATGCCTATTTGCAATCTCGATTGCTCCTTGGGCCATCTCTCGGCCGCCACTTTGTACCCTCAACACTACCTCTATGTTGCCAGTGCAATATAGTATCATTGCCACACCTCTGCAACATTTTAAGAACACAAATAGGGATATGTAACGGAAACTGGACTAACGCCCAAGATTACAAAATCTTTCCGAAAGATATCTACGGGTGGATATATCTTAAAATTAGAATTTCAGGGGTTTAAATGCTTATGCCATCAGTAAAAGATGCAGTTCTGGAAGTTGCAATACTTCAAGGGTGTAGGTTCTAACCTTTCATTTAAAATTCCACGAAATTCAGCTTGACTGCCCAATTATTTGAGTTGGGTCAAAAATCAAAAGCGCGTGGAGTAACTCCTATCTCCGGTAAGTCCATCCCCCGTGTAACCTGCCAGTTAGCTTCAGTGTTGAGTTCAGCATAGTACCATTCAAACAGATTTCTTGTATGGTCCAGACATTTTTACTACATTCGGATGAAAGATAGGGGAAGAAAGTAGCTTGTAGTGATGTCACTCTCTGGTATTGTTGTTTTCGAATTGAACTTCCAGAGAAACGAAGAGCTGTATAAAACTAATTACACGGATGGACAAGAAATCGCGAGATGAATCTATTAAGTCTAATTAATTCATCATTAGAGGTTGTTTACTGTAGCACACCATTGTCTAATCATTGCATAATAGGTTTATTAGATTCGTCTCGTGATTTCACCTGGGGTTATGGAATGAATTTTGTCAGTTATCCATATTTAATACTCCTAATTAGTGGTCAAACGTTCGAAGTTACTATAGGACATGAAAAATTTTGGGAACCAAACAGGGCCTTAATGCCTAAAGGCAGCTTTGTTGGTCACACACTCCATCTCCTAGGCAGCTCCGATAGGGAATGAAGAACCAGCCTGTTCAGCCCTGTATTTTTGAATTGCCAGCAGCTCGGGCAACAAGAGTTCTCTCGTACTCATCAGGACAAAAATATCTGTAACTAAAGTAAGCACAAGAGCTTTAGATTTGTCCCATTCTCCTAGGTGTTGGATCAAGCAAACAACGCAAACTCGCTCATGTGGCAGAGTGCCCATTATCGCAGCTTCCAAAACCCAACCCTAGCCCATGTGCTGATGTGTGAGCTACCGCTGTACCAGATGAATTATAGTACACTTGATCATTTGATCTTTCTCCCTGCCAAGAAAATATAATAAAGACAAAACTAAGACTTATTAGGAAAGGAACAAACTGGACAGAGTTTCGTCACGTTGTCTAATTATGGCCTTTATGTTTTCAAGGGCCAGAAATATTGCCGGTCAAAATCTGAACCACATGGCAGTACAGTGGGTGACATAAGGAAATAGCATGCACATTGACAGGCGGCAGCTTGTGCAGCTAGCCTCTTGAATTTTTGTAGCAAGATAGCGATATGGGCGTAAAAGATTTCAGATGTGGGTGGTCATAAGCTGTGATTCATAAAGAGCTCTTTTCAATTCTATCTGCAGGTATAGCCTGCTTAAAATTAAGAGAAAATTATTGCATTGTTGGAATTACAAAAATTATGCGCTGTGCTGTAGTATCTATTTACCGAATGATGGGGACAATAATCTTTGCAAGTGTCATCAAACATGACCTGTTGTAGTATAGTATGTTATAGTACTTAATCATGTGCATATGTTTTTCCATCGATGCTTGACGGGTCCAACAGCCAAGTGACGCATATTTGAAAACAACATTGTTGTTTCTTTTCTTTTTTTTAATTTAAAGAACAAGATGCCTGGATGATCCACAAGTAGTGGTGATAATAGGCATGCTCCTAATGCTCTCTTCACAATTCTACTTAGCTTTTAATTTATTTAGCTTAAAAGTATAAAATTAGAACCCGACCTTTTTAGGATCCGATCCTTTTAGGACCCGACTCTTAGATTATCTAGGCAAAAAATTAAGGCCCTTTACCACCGACGAGTGTCTTGAAAACAAATGATGTTTTAAGTAACCAATGGACGTGCAGGAACATAATAATAAAACTCACAAAGTCTAGCCACTGCAATTACATTCCCAAGTCCATCGAAGCTCTCTATTCCTGCGGGAATCCGCGCCCCAGGAGCGCATCTAGGTGGCCGTTTTTCGCGGCTGTTTGATCGGAGCCGATCCGGCCGTTAAGAAGCAGCCAGGCAGCCGTGTGGAGTTTTGCAAAAAGATCCTTCTCGTCTTCCGAAATCGAACCGCGATCCGGGGAGGCCCTTGGCCTACTGTTGGCGCGGCTGTTTTTTGGCGCCCCCTCCCCGCAGTTTGCAAGAATCAACTAAAGAAATCACTCTGCGGGAGCCCGCCATCATATATTACAAACCTGCCATCTCCTGTTGGGTTTTTGCAGTATACATGAAGCAGGCTTGCAGATGCCTGCCGAGCTCTGCGATGTCACTTGCCCACTATCTGCGATCTCCTATACATTTGTTCCGGGCACAACTATAGTCTCATGCCCACGCAAGTAAAATTTATTCGCTTATCTTCTAGCAAAAACTCAAAAAGAGAAGCCTATATCTCGAAGTCCTCGATGGCAGACGAGGACTCGCATTTACACCACCGCAGTATCAGCCTGCGCCTACACGTTGTCAAGAGCAAGGACACTTGGGAGGGTCTTGCTTGCCTTCCAGCAGCTCCAGACTCGCACCACCGCCAGTTGAGACATGGCTCATCTTGTCCGCCAACCCGGCCTTCTCGACGGCAGCAACAGAGTCCCCACCTCCAATGATGGTTGTCACACCTTTGGCAGTGATATCAGCCAACTTCTTGGCAATAGCATGAACAAAGAGCACTACATTTAGTGAAATGAAAAACAAAATCGGAGAGCCAAATTAAGTACAAATGCAGGTATTACTCGCATCAGTGCCATCAGCAAACTTCTCAAACTCAAAAACTCCCATAGGACCATTTCAGATGACAGTCTTGGTGGTGTCCTACGTCTCACTGAAAGTCTTGATGGAATCAGGACCAATATCGAGACCCATCCAACCATCAGGGATAGAGGATGCAGGAACAATCTGCAGATGGTATCAGGTATCAGTATTAGTATAGAATGGCTGGAGAACTATAACTATTTTAATCTATGTACATGATGTGTTGCTGATTTTTACACCTACCAGGCAACTCGACATACACTACAACACTGCCACTTAATCACTGCAATTAAAGAATCATGCATATGTAGTGTTGCAAAGGCATTTATCACATTTTTTGTTGTGGCAGTTTATACATTATTTAGTTCAGTTGCTACCTACTGAAAATTTCAGGTAATATTCTACAGATCAACACACATGTATTAGTGACAGCCCTTAGTTAAAAGCTAAAAAAAGTTCCTAGATAGTGAGAGCCAATGTTATACAGTCGTCTAGTCGAACCTAGTCGTCATGGCACCGATAAGGTGACTAGTCGTCGATCAGGTCGATTAGTCGACCCTAGTCGGTCCTAGTCGTCGCTATAGTCGTCCTATATATCCCACGACATATATGTACATGTATATGTACTTATATACTATATAGCAAGCAGGAACACCACAATGATAGTCAGTTTGGTGACACTTACTTGTGAGATTTGATGTTTGAACTGTCCAGAACTCCATATTCTTGTCCCACACAGTACAGGCTAATGGCTAATGGCTAATGGTGCAAGTTATATAGTTAACCTAACCCTAATGGCTAATGGCTAATGGTGCAAGTTATATAGTTAACCTAACCCTAATGGCTAATGGGCCTAATTGAGCCCAGTACAGGCGGCGGGCTGGAGTGCTGGTCTACTGGACATCTTTTGGTTTTGGCCTGATCGTCCAAGTAGCTAGTCGGACGACTAATCGCGATTAGGCGACGATTAGTCGGACGATCAGACATCTGATCGACAAAAGCTAGTCGTTTCACTTATCGAAGCCAGCGGAGCGATAAGGTCGACTAATCGCGACTAATCGCGATTAGTCGGACGACTGTATAACATGGATGAGAGCTCTTAGTTAAAAGCTAAAAATTATATTGCCAAAAGCTTTCAAGAAAATTAAATGTCAGATTACTGGGCATCGTCAGCAGCTTGCAACTAGAGAAAGGAAAAAGAGTACTGATTCTTTACAATGGAGTACACTGAGATCAAGAAACACAACTACACAAGACATGGACTAATTTAACTTTAAAAAATACCTTCTGCATGAGGAAGCCAGCAACAGCAGGCTTCAAATACTTGGTAATTCCCTCTGTTGAAGCATAGGCTCTGTGTGCAGTGCTGAAGGCATCATTTACATAGAGATCAGCAACAGATGCCTGATATATACTATCAGCGAAATTACATCTATATTGTCCTCTAAAGAATGACAATGACATAGAGCAATGATGACGATATGACAGAGATGAGGGAACAAGAGGGTGCTATTTATTTTACCTTCCCTACAAGGAAGTGGGGGATGAGTAACGCCGGCACGGTGGACACCAATCTGAGAATCAGGTACTCCGTGAACATCTGCACACCGCACAAGAAACCATTTAACAATTTAAGTGTCCTGGCCACATCCAAGAACACGGCATCCCAATGTCCTGGCCACATCCGAGATCCAACAGATCGGATCGAGGACCCAACCGATGAACCATGAACCGATAACCAAATCAAGCGTGCTCCCTCAGACAAACCAGGAGGTGTACCTCGTAGAGCTCGAAGGGGACGATGATGCCGAGGCAGAGCGTGAGCTAGAAGGGCGTGTAGAGCAGGAAGAAGGCCTCTCCCTAGCGCTTGCTCCCGTCCGCGGCCAGCCACGCGCTCCTCCCCCCGCGCCTCCGCCGCCCCTCGACTTCGCCCGCACTGCCGGACGTAGCTGCCCGCCTGCCCCCAAAACCCCAAACCCTAGGCGAGGCGTGAGCAGGTCGGGGAGCGAGCGGTTAGGTGAACGAGATTGGGTGAGGGAGTCGGGCACCAACAGGGGAAGCCCGCAGAGGCAGCTCTAGCTCGACGAGGGCAGCGGCGAAGGGCGGTGCGATGTCGAAGGCGACAGCGGCGGGGAAGGGGGGGAGAGAGAGAGAGAGAGAGGGAGATGAGAGGGGGAAGGCTGAGGGGCGGACGGGCGCCGCGCGGCGGGGCGGCGGGGGTTTTCGGCGAAAATGACTCCGAGCGTATTTTTGCAAAATTGTCAGCGAACTCGGATTTTCTCTTCTTTGGGGTGAAATGTTCAGAACGTCAGGGGGTTTTTAGTTAAAAAAGAGCCACGCCTACTGTAGATTGAAGGCCTCCTCGGACCGCGGGTTGAATTCATTAAACAAGAAGGAAGTTTTTAGCAAAACTCCACACGCCTGGCTGCCTGCTTCCAAATTTTCTCTTCTCCGCACTAATTATTCGGAACTGCTCTATTGTGATGGTGACCATGGGCTTTGGGATCTGCCCAATGTGGCCCGTGGGCCTCCGGTTGCAACGACGTGACTTTCGTTGGCTATGATGATGGCCGGCCGTTCGTTGTGATCCCATGCAGACTCATACTCCACTTGTTTTACTCTTTCGTGAAACTCCACCAGGCACCCGTCTTCTCGTCTTCCTCCTCCGGCGTCCCATCCCCTCCCCCAGCGCCGTCCTCGAGCCGCTTGCCTGCCCCGCCGGTGGGCGGAATGGCCTCGCTGCCTCCCGGCGCCGACTTCGAGCAGGTCTGGGCCCCTTTCCCCACTCGAGTCTCCGAGTTGTTCTCTCGTCACGCAACCTATTCGCCGTGCGCCTTGCTACCATCAGGATTCACTTTACCGTTTGCACGGTAGATTTTACCGTTTTTACTGTAGCGGTAACTGTTTTTTTTATTTTTGTATTTTTAAATTTTGAATCGGAAAACACCGGTTATCGCTACCGGTAAGTGTTGCCGCCTAGTAGCGGTATCGGTAAAACACCGTCAAAATTTACCGATACCGCTACTAGGCGGCAACACTTACCAGTAGCGGTAACCGGTGTTTTCCAATTCAAAATTTAAAAATACAAAAGTCAAAAAAAATAGTTACCGCTACAATAAAAACAATAAAATCTACAATGCAAACGGTAAGGTGAACCTGTTGACACCTCCTCCTCAAATCCTCCACACGAGGCGAGCTAGTGGTTGCCCCGCAGGTGCTCGGCGGCGAGCGATGGCTTGGGCGAGCGCGAGCTACTAGGCGCCCCCAGTCGGCATGCTGCGCATGGGCTCCACTGTAGGTGCAGGGGCGCAAACCCGCGGCGGCGTGGCCGTGCGGCCCGAGCGGCTGAGGGGCAGGGCCTGGGGCATCGAGCGCCTCTGCTCCCTTGCCTGCGCGGGCTCGCAGCTGTCGCCGGTGCCCTGCAGCTGTGTGGCCATGCGGCTGTGGCCGGCGGGGCCCTGAAGTGCAGGCTGCCAGCTGCACAGCAGAGCCGGGATCTCTTTGAAGAAATTCAGAAAAGGTAAATAAAGCCTGATATTTCAGCACCAATTTCGCAATATATGTCAACGATTCAATCTTTCAATTATTAAGCCATTAATATTTATCAATAATTCCTAGATGGATATGCTGCAACTCTCTAGGTTTATTCAGATCTGCACGTTTTGGGTGAGGAAAACCTTGAACCTAGTTGATTTTTGTTGTTCAATTGAATTAGCAAGATAAAAACCTTGAACCTGGAGATCGACGGCTTTGAGGTATGTGCTATGCACTATCTGCTATTGAGGTAATCAAGGAATCTAATAAGGATGATGATATATCTGGTTTGCTTAAAGATTTAGCCGCTGGTTTAGATGATAGAGGAAATTTTGATGACAACAGTTCTATTCTAGAACCTTGCGCTGAGCTACTTGCCTTTCAAAAGTTGGTGGCAGAGAATAGCAAAGAGTTGTACCCTAATTGCAAGAAATATACACAGTTGCGTTTCCTAGTTAGATTATTGCACCTCAAACTCCTTGGAGGATGGACTGATAGATCTTTTAACATGCTGCTAGATCTACTTAATGATGCACTCCTTGAGGGTTCAACACTCCTTAGAAATTTTCATGAAGCTAAGAAATTGGTGAAATCCATTGGATTTGGCTACATTAGTTCTTATGGTTATGTAGAGACCATGGCCATGCACATAAGTTGTCAATTGCATGGCCATACAAGAGAGTAATATACTTTGCTACATTTTCTCATGTGTGATGAGAGTGACGGCAGCCACTAATTATTTATATTTCTGACAGTTGAAGGTTACCAAAGGATCACAATCCTCCCAAGGTGCATCAGGTATTTCTGAAATTTACTTTCAGCAAATAGCCCACTCTTCTACTAGTACTATTCGATCTCCAAATTTTAGTTCCAGCAGAAAGTACACTTAGTTATATGAATTGCACACTAATTAGCTTATTTTCCTAAGAGTAGACAAGTCAGCTAGCTGCAGCAACAGCCAGCAGTTTTGTAGATTAATTTTCACTCTTGCTTTTGTTCCTGTAGTTAACTTTCAGCATACTTTTAACTTTGTTCAGGTGGGAGGTCTCAGAGGTGGCATGATGGTTGATCAACAAGCGGATCAGTGCTTATGGAGACTTCTATTTTGGGCTGTGCTCATGGACACTTTTATTTTGAGCAGTGCTTATTTGGAATATCTAGCCTGGCTCCCCTTATTTTGTAAATGTGGCTACTGCTTGTACCGTGGCTGGTGACAAACCCAACATATGATCTAGCTAGCTTGACTTAGCACTGTGACAACAAATGATGTCTATGATGAAGCTTTGCTATTCAACCAATTATATATGTATTGGGTTCATATGAAAACTATTTTAGCCAATTCTATGTTTGATATCTGTTGGCTTCAAATAAAAAATATGATTTATATATCTTTATTCAAGTGTGCTTGATATGTATTGTTTCAAAAGATTGGTGCTGTATGGTCAATGAGAATTTAATTATATTATTTTTTTCTAGATGGATTGGTGCTGTATATGGTCAATGAGAGATTAATTATATTATTTTTCTGGATGCTTAGTGTTGGATTGTTGGTTGGTAAAGAAATTTAGCTACTCACTGTCAGTCGGCAAAAGCATTGTAATAGATCGGGAATAAGTGTCAGTCGGTATATCTTTGTAGGGCATCAGACTGTCAGTCGGTATATCCATGTCAGTCGGCAAAAGTTATACCGACGCCACTTACAGCGACAGATAGGTGCTGTCGGCATACATCTATACCGACTGATGGTCCGTCGGTACAACGGCTTTTACTGACAGACCCTCAGTCGGTATATCAGGGATGTGGTATAGTGACTGCTTACGAGAAAGATGATGGAGTTAAAGTGTTGATTATGAAGGTATCTGATGCAACTGTGTTTTTATTATCATTTAAAGTTTATTTGATTTAACTTGGAATACAGATATCTATGTCTTGTTTTCTGCTATTGTAATCTGAGCTCACTACTTGGGTGCATTCCATTCAGGGGTGGGCCCAGGATTTGAGATTCAGCTATTCAACATTTTCAAAGGATGAAAAGAAGTTTTTTGGCCGCCGCTGTGCGGTTTGCAGTTCCCATAGCCGGAGACTACTCGTGTCTCGTCGTAGGTAGTTGGCGCCCGCCGTGGCGTTACAGTTCGTTGCCGCTCTGAAAGTATCTAGGCCCCTATTTCGAGTTTTGGTAATTAATGACAACGGTTTGTGGATTAACACTTTCATTTGAGATAATGAGCATATGTTGATCCACGGATGAATAGAAATTTATTGTGATCATACGACGTTTTGGAGATGATGTGCAAAGCTCGGGCTCAAGGCAAAGGTATCAAATAGGACTTTTACATTTTACCGGTCATAAGGCGTTTAGTAGATGAAAAATGACCGGATTTGTTGGATAGTTAGCCATACTATCAAGAGGGGTCGTGTACTCGTGCTTGACGAGTCTTTAGTGCTATTTTGCTCAAAATGTCTAGATGCATGCATGAGGGCTAACACCGTTTTCGAAAGGTTTGAAAACGGTTTCAAAAAATGTGTGCTGACTGTCCGGTGAGGGCGGTCCGGCCTAAGGGGGCAGACGGTCCGCCCCACATTTTGAAAATTGTACCAGAGAGGTTGTTTGTCTCTGGTGGGCTTGATATATGACGGGCGGACGGTCCGGCCCAGGCCGGCGGACGGTCTGCCCCTCTAACTCTGTTTTTTACCAGAGACTTGCTGCGCTGATGACTTGAACGGCGGACGGTCCGCCCCTAGGGCGTGGACGGTCCACCGGTCACTTAACAAAATGACCAGAGACGTTTTGGGTCTCTAGTGGGTTTTGAGGTTGAACGGCGGACGGCCCGCCCCTGGGGTGCGGACGGTCCACCAGTCATTTTGGAAAGTGACCAGAGATATTTTTCGTCTCTAGTAGTTTGGAACTTATAACCGTGGACGGTCCGCCCCTAGGGCGCGGACAGTCTGCCAGGGCTCCAACGGCTAGTTCTGACACACAATCATTGCACTCTGACTCACTGGTTTATAAGGGCGGACTGTCCGGTTTTTGAACCGCGGACGGTCCGCGATTACGCAGAAAAGAGTGTAACAGTTAGTTTTTTAGGGGATGTCTATATATACCCAATGCGCGGCCTTGGGGAGGCTCTCTTGGCCATTTGGACTGCATACTTGACATCTTAGAGCTGAGCCATCCCTCTCTCACACATTCTTGCTTAGAGATTGCATTCTTGAGAGTGTGAGAGCATCCTAGTGCATTGCATCAAGTGTTTGAGCTTTGTGGTACTAAGAAAACTTCAAGCAAGCGTCATCGACTTGTTACTCTTGGGAGTTGTCACTCCCTAGACGGCTTGGAGAAGAGGATTTCGTGGAGCACCTCCAAGGAGATTGTTGAGGAGCCCCAATTTTGGTTGTGAGAGGTCTTGTGCTCACCTCACCGGAGTGGTGAAGAGCAACTCTAGTGGAATCGAGGTATGGAGCGGTTCTTTGATTCAAGCCGCCTCAAGATCAAGAGAGTTCTTGATAGAGGAGCGGTTGATTCTTAGAATCCACCTCAACGTGGATTAGGGGTGACCTGCAAGTCATCGACCCCACAGGATAAATTCTTGTGTCAAGCTCGGTTATCGCTCTTGCTTATCTTGTTCAGTGCATTTATTTTGAGTAATTTACTTTCCTAGAACTTGAATTTCATCTTGTCATCCCAGGTTGCAAACCCAAACTAGAGGTAGTAGTAGTAAGACATAGGGCTCTCTTGTTTTACTAATTAAATTTCACTAGTGTTTGTGGTTTTAATTTTAAACCACCTATTCACCCCCCACCCTCTAGTCGGTGTTCTTGATCCTACAAGTGGTACCAGAGCTAAGTACTCTTTAATTGCAGATTTAACCATCTTGGAGTAGAACAAGGACTAGTGATAATGGTATTCTTGTTGGGAAGCCACCCTTCTTTGATGGAAACAATTATGACTATTGGAAAACTAGGATGTCGGCTCATCTCAAAGCTATGAGTAGAAAGTTATGGAGAGTTGTGAATGATGGGTATGTCATACTAGACACAAAGAATTTGACCCCCTTGATGAGGAAAATGAAGTGCTAAATGATCAAGGGGTGAATGTGCTCTTTAGTGCTCTTGATGTAAGTGAGTTCAATAGAGTCAAAAGTCTCACAAATGCAAATAAAATATGGAAGAAGCTCATGGAAATTCATGAGGGCACTGTTATCGCCATAAATTAACAGGTTAATTAATGGGCCGTGAGTGAGTTGGGCTTAATGAAGAAGTTAAAGGAGGCTTACGAATCGGCTCCTGCGTGAGCATTTGGGCCATGTGGGCTATGTATCTTTAGATTTAGTTCATATTAAGTTACAGTCCGATATGGACACATTAGTTTAGATTGTTTCCCAAGTCTCCAGACTATAAATATGTACCTTATGTTATTCGTAAAAAAAGAGAACGTCATCACGTTTGCAATCAACAACTCTCGGCGCACCGCCACCCCTAATTCTAGGGTTTCATCCAAATAAGCGCCATGCTGCCCTGATTGCTTCTTGCGATCAGGGCAGCGTTGTTCTTACTTTTACCTTGGTATTACTCGTACTGAAGCATTTTTGATGGCGAGTAATGCTAGTTATCCTGATGTTCGTAGCATGGCTTTAGTAGATCTATCGTGCTTTTGTTGCTTGTCATCTACGAATATCATGTTATCTCTGTGCAAGTCACGTTTCAATCTTATGCTAATTCTTGTTGCATAGAATTAGTTGCACGGAGATAACACCGTGCTTCTTTTATATCTAGTAGATGTAGTCCGTTATGGTTTGCTCTTATATTCAAGAGTTGGCGTAATATCTGCTAGGTTAGGCCTTGCAAACGGGTTGGATGATCCGGTGACGTATTAGATGCTTTTCTTTGTTCTTAATATGGATTGATCCGGGAATCGGCTTTCGCTTATTCTTAGACCTCTTTTCTGGTTAAGGTTTGGTTATCTATTACGCTTATTAGGCCTAATTACGTGTAGGATGTTCCGATCTAGCAGTGAGGCTTTTACCATCGTGGATTAGATTAGTTAGATTTAATTGAAGCAGCTTTACAGTTATTTGCTTTATTTACCAATATCCGGATACAAGCAGATCCAATCTGACACCGGGACTCGATCGGCTCTTTAAAGCCGATGCAAGAGTCGTCCCGGGGAGCCGACCACGGCTCGGACTTACGTTTCCACGTGTTTGTGTATGCAGGCAAATCGTTGCAAGCACGTTCGCACCTTCCTGATCGGGTATAGGTCAAGTGGCACGCCCTGCGTCTTCGAAAGCCGCGGCGTGTGCCAGGATTGAGGGCCGTTGACGAGAGAGTAGTGCCTGCCAGCGCCCCGGCGACCTCCCGGCTCTTCGTGTTGCCTGTCGCTACTCGCCGGTGGGTTTTGACCGACAACAGGCACATCAAGTGTGAAGGAGGCCAAGTTATATGTGCTCAAGGGCAATTTTAGTGAATTTGCCATGAAAAAAGATGAGTGTGGCTGAGATTTTCAACCGGCTAAATGATATTGTGAATGAGCTCAAGGGTCTTGGATTTGAAGTGCCGGATGCGGATTTCTCTCACAAGTTTCTTAGAAGTCTTCTGGAGAGATATGACACTATTGTGACCTTGCTTGTGAGGTCAAATGTGAAGACCGCTACTCCCACACAAATATTGGGAGAAGTGCTTACTCATGATATGTTCAAAAAATCTTAAGATGAAGCTCATGGTGGAACAATTGATGAGAAAAAGAAAAGTGTGGCTTTTAAGGCTCAAGATAGCAAAACTGAAGAAGAAAGTGGTTGTCAAGAAGAAGAATCGAATGATGAGATGGCTCTCTTTGTCAAAAGGTTCAATAGAATGATGAGCAAGAAAAACTTTGACAAGAGAGGACAATCATCAAGAAAAAATCCTTTTGTTGACAAGACATGCTTTCAATGTGGTGAAGTTGGTCATATTATCATAAATTGTCCAAGCAAAAAAAATGACAAGAATAAGAAAGACAAGAAAAATGATGAGAAGAAGAAGAAGTTCATTAAGAAGAAGAGAAATGGTCAAGCCTATTTTGTTGAGTGGGATTCCGATGCAAGCTCCGATGATGATGATGATGATGATGATGATGATGATGATGATGATGATGATGATAAGTCATCCAAGGGAGTTGCCGGGATCACCATTAAGGAGGCTCCATCACTCTTCTATACACCATATTGTCTTATGGCAAAAGGTGGTGCAAAGGTATTACAAGATGATGAATTTGAAGAATTTTCATATGATAATCTTGTAGACATGATCACCGATGCCGGTGAACTTGTGATCAAGGAAAAGGAAAAGTTGAAGTACTTGGAGTTGAAGTATTGTTCACTCCAAGCTTCCTATGAGGAGCTAAAGACCTCTCATGAGAATCTTAAGGAAACTCATAAGAAGCTTAAGAAAGCTCACAACACCTTGCTTGATCACAAGGATAAGGCTAAGTTGAGCATAGGGGCTAGTAGTGAAACTTGCAAATCATATTGTGTATCTAGTTCTACTAATCCCTCATGTAGCACAAGTGATAAATCTTCTTGTGATGAGTCACTTGTCTTGGGAAATGAAAAATTGAACAAGAAGGTGAGTTGTTTGACCAATGATTTGAGCAAATGCTATGATAGTAGAGCCAAATTCAACTATTGTTGGTCAAGCCAAAAGTTCACCTTTTATAGGCAAGGTCTTGGATATATTCCAAAGAAGGGCAAGAAGGCCTTTTATGACACCAAGACTATTTTTGTGAAGAAAGATGGATGGCCATATTGTGAAAAGTGCAAGAAGATGGGCCTTAATGAGAAGAATTGCACCAATAACAAAGTCATATGCTTTGATTCTAGTTATGTTCTTATGAATGATTCTAAGAGTTGTGTTAGCGCTAATTATGTTGGGCTACCTATATATGGTGCTAAAAAGAATGCCATTTGGGTGCCTAAAACTTTGGTCCCTAACATCCAAGGACCCAAGAAAATTTGGGTACCTAAAAGAGTTACTTCTATTTTGTAAGTGAATTACAAGGCCGGAGGAAGACATTGAGTAGGCCGGAGGAAGACATTGAGTGCTTGATAGTGGATGCACTCAACATATGACCGGAGATTCAAAGATGTTTTCCTCTCTTGATGATAATGTGATTGGCAATAGTGATATTATTTTTTATGACAATAGCCGAGGCAAGGTCAAAGGAGTTGGTACAATTGCTATCTCAAGTGATCATTCCCTTTCAAAAGTTTTGCTAGTTGATTCTCTCAATTCAATCTCTTGTCGGTCACTCAACTTTGTGATTTTGGCTATAAGTGTAGTTTCACTAAAGATGATGTTGTAGTGACTAGTTTGGATGGAAATGATCACATCTTTACGGGATTTAAACATAAGGATGTATATCTTGTGGATTTTGCTACTAGAGAGGCAAATTTGTCTACTTGCTTGTTCCCTCAATCATCTTTGGGTTGGTTATGGCATATAAGACTTGGCCATGTGGGCATGAAACAACTCAACCGACTCTTGAAGCATGATTTAGTAGTTGGCTTAAAGAATGTGAAATTTGAAAAAAAAAAATAAGTTATGTAGTGCATATCAAACCAGAAAGCAAGTTGCAAATGCTCATCCAACTAAGAGTGTCATGTCAACCGAGAGACCATTAGAATTATTTCAAATGGATTTATTTGGCACTACTACATATAGAAGTATTGGAGGAAATTGCTATTGTCTTGTAGTAGTAGATGATTATTCAAGATAAATGGGTTTTCTTTCTTCATGACAAGGCCGATACATATGACATATTCAAGAAATTCATAACAAGGGCCGAAAATGAATTTGAACTCAAAGTGAAGAAAGCGAGGAGTGACAATGGAAGTGGGTTTAGAAACACAAGAGTTGAGAAATTGTGTGGTGAAAAGGGAATCAAGCATGAGTTCTCAAACAAGTATACTCCGGAGTAAAATGGTCTTGTTGAAAGGAAAAATCGGACCTTAATTGATATGGCAAGATCAATGCTCTTCGAGTATAATGTTTCAGATAGTTTTTGGGACGAAGCAATCAACACGGCTTGTCATGCTTCTAATAGGTTGTATTGTCATAGATTTCACAACAAGACCTCATATAGGTTGCTTATTGGAAGGAAGCCAAATATCTCATATTTTAGAGTGTTTGGTTGCAAATGCTATATTCTTAAGAAGGGAACTCGGTTATCAAAATTCCAAAGTAAATGTGATGAAGGTTTTCTTCTTGGGTATTCATCTTGTAACAAGACTTATCGGGTCTACAACAAAATTTATGGCATTGTTGAAGAAGCATATGATGTGGAGTTGGATGAAACAAATGGGTCTCATGATGAGCAAGAAAATTTTGATGATGTGAGAAGTGATGGCTTGAAAAATGCAATGAAGAATATGTCAATTGGTGATGTTAGATCAAGAGAAGAAGATGAGAATGAAGATAGTCCTTCTATTTCTATTAGAGTAAATCCTTCAACTTCTATCTCAAATAATCAAGTACAACCAATTGTACAAGATTTAAGTAATGATGATTCTCAAGTACAAGATCAAGTTGATTTAACTACTTCACCTTCTACATCAACTCAAGAGCCCATTGCTTATCAAAGAATTCATCATGTTCTTACAAAAAATCACCTCCGTGGATCAAATCATGGGTGATATTAGTAAGGGTGTCCAAACTCGTTCTCGCATTGCTTTATTTTGTGAACATTATTCTTTTGTATCTTTTCTTGAACCTAATCGTGTAGATGAAGCTTTGAGAGATTCGGATTGGGTGAATGCTATGCATGAATAATTGAATAATTTCACCCGGAATCAAATTTGGGAACTAGTGGAGAGGCCCAAGAATTATAATGTCCTTGGTGCTAAATGGGTCTTTAGAAACAAGCAAAATGAAGATGGAATGATTGTGAGAAACAAGACAAAATTGGTGGCTCAAGACTTCACTCAAGCCGGAGGTTTGGATTTTGGTGAAACTTTTGCTCCCGTTGCTAGACTAGAAGCTATTAGAATTTTATTAGCCTATGCATGCTCTCACAACATAAAGTTTTTTCAAATGGATGTGACAAGTGCTTTCTTGAATTGCAAAATTAGTGAACTTGTGTATATTGAGCAACCTCCCAGTTTTGAAGATCCTAAGAAGCCAAATCATGTTTACAAGCTCTCTAAACTCTCTATGGTCTTAAGCAAGCTCCACGGGTTTGGTATGAAAGATTGAGAGATTTTTTTTATAAGGGCTTCAAAATTGGTAAGGTTGACACTACTTTGTTCACTAAAGCTATTGGTAAGGATTTGTTTGTTTGCCAAATTTATGTTGATGATATTATCTTTGGTTCAACTAACCCAAACTTTTGTGAGGAATTTGGTGAAATGATGTCTAGGAAATTTGAGATGTTCATGATTGGTGAATTGAGTTTCTTTCTTGGAATTCAAATCAAGCAACTCAAGGAAGAAACCTTTGTGTGTCAATCCAAATATGTGAAGGATATCTTGAAGAAATTTGGTATGGAAGATACAAAACCAATCAAGACTCCTATGGCTACAAATGGGCATCTCGACCTAGATGAGGGAGGTAGCCCAGTTGATTAAAAGCTTTATCGTTCTATGATTGGTAGTTTGCTTTATTTGACCACATCTAGGCGCGACATCATGTTTAGTGTTTGCATATGTACACGTTTTCAAGCCGCACCTAGAGAATGTTATTTGACCGCCGTCAAACGCATCTTGAGATACTTGAAATATACTCCTAATATTGGCTTGTGGTATCCCAAGGGTGCTCATTTTGATCTTGTTGGATTTTCGGATTTGGATTATGCCGGGTGCAAAATTGGTAGGAAAAGCACTTCCGGTGGTTGTCAATTTCTTGGAAGATCTCTTGTATCTTGGTCTTCAAAGAAGCAAAATTCTGTGGCTCTTTCAACCGCCGAAGCGGAATATATATCGGTCAGAAATTATTGTGCACAACTATTATGGATGAAGCAAACTTTTCTTGATTTTGGTGTGAAATTTGATGAAATTATCTTATTATGTGATAATAAAAGTGCCGTGAAAATTACAACTAATCCGGTGCAGCATTGATTTCTGTCATCATTTTCTTAGAGATCATGTGAACAAGGGTGATATCAAGATCGATGGAGTTGGCACGGATGATCAATTAGCCAACATATTTACCAAGCCATTGGATGAATCTCGGTTTTGCAAGTTGAGAAATGAGCTAAATATCATTGACTTCTTAAATGTGGCTTGCAAACTTGTACATATGGCATGTGGTTCTTCAATGCATCACTTGTTGCATATTTTTGAATTTTTGAGCCATTTATGAGTTTGCTTGATTTTACTCGATTTATTTTTGATTTCTTGATGATACTCGCTCATATGAGTCTTTGGATGGTATTCATGCTAGTTTTGAGATTTTTGAAATTTTATTTGAGCAATGATCCCAAATTGAAGTTGGAATTGTGAAAGTTGGCAAAATTTAGAGCTGTCAGAAATTTGGTAGTGCGGACGGTCCGCGGGAAAGAGGCGGACGGTCCGCGGGAAAGAGGCGGACGGTCCGCCGTTCATAAAATTTGTCACCAAAGGCTCTGCAGAACTGAGATGGCAGCAGAAAAAGAAATGCGGATGGTCCGCCAAGGGTCCGCGGACTGTCCGCGTGAAGTGGCAACAAGGCATCCGCGGACAGTCCGCTGGAGTCTAGCGGACGGTCCGCCCGTGTTGAGAAGGATTGTTCCAGAGGCAGTTCCAGTAGGTTGATGTGCCAGAAATTATAAAGGTGGAAGGTCCGCCTGGAGGGAGCGGACGGTCCACGCCTGTGCAGATTTGTGGGACCGGCCACCCGTGGACATATATGCCCAAGTCTCTTTCTCCTTCTACCAAACCGCACCCACACTCTCAAAAGCTCTCTCTCCTTCTCTCTCAAGCATGTGGGGGAGACATCAAGGTCAAGGACTTTTGGCGTGATTCTCGGATGGTCCGAGCACATCCGCGTACACTCCATGACATTCTACATCATGTCCTCTCGGTATTTTGTCAAATCCCTAACTCTTGTTCTTGGATTTCAATATTAGAAAGAGTTAGGGTTAGGGTCTCTGATCTATTTTTGGGCCATGGATTCATGAAAATATTTGGGGGGATCTTGTTCCTAGTGATGATGAGATACTATGGTTAAATTTTGGTTGGTGGATTTGAATCAAAACTCAAATTATGGAAGAATCAATTTTGGGGCGATATTCTAGTTCCTGCGCATGAACAGATGCATCGCGGACGGTCCGCCATTAGGCAGAATCAGCACATGGACGCGGACAGTCCACGGTCTTCTTGCGGACGGTCCGCCAGTATACAGTTTGGCTGATTTCTGTTACTTTGTGATGATTTGTTATGATAATATTCTTATATTCTTATATTTGAATATTTGAATCTTATGATTGGTTCTTGATCTTAGACTACCTCGGAAGATATAAAAGGCTACTACTTCCAAGATCAAGAAAGCTAGTGCATCAAAGAGGCAAAGAGATAGTGATGACTCAGATGATGTGGATTATGCTCCTAACCCAATTGACTTGGCTGCTGCATCATCCATTGGGGGTGTTGGGGATGATTCTTCAGAGGAGGATATTGAGGGTGAGGAGGATGATATCACTGATCTCATGGGGCTGAGTCTACCTAGCAGGCTGTGGATAGCGGAGTCCTATTCAAATGCAAGGCGAATCAAACAGTTTCATTAGCAGAATGACACAAACATCATCTACTTCACTACTAAGGTACAACAAGATGCCTATTTCGGTCATATGGTTAAGAAAACAGTCTTTAAGCATCAAACCATAGACCTAGGGTATATGAGGACACATCCAGTTATGACTGAGTTGGTTGATAGATTTGAGCAGATGGGTTTAGCTAATTTTCTGCAGCATAAGTGTGATTGGAATGAAACTGTCATTCGTCAGTTCTATGCCACCTTAGAAATTAGCATTGAGGAAGAAAAGATATGGTGGAAAACTGGGAAGAGGGCCTATTATGCTACATTTGCTCAATTTGCTAATGCAAATCAGTTAGATTATGATCTTATGAAGAGTGAGCAAAGTGCCAATATTGTGCTAGAGAACCCACTTGATGAAAATGACTATCCCATGTTCTATGAGCCTGCACATTTGGGGATTGCTAGAGTCTTTGGAGGTACTCAGGGTCTTAGGCATCATCCTGCTATGGTTAACAAAATTGCTAGAGTTACTTTCATGCCAAAGAGTGGGAACAAGGATAAAGTTAGAGGGTGGTATTGGAATGTAGTATCTCATGTTATGCATGGAAACAGAATCAATGTGATAGCTCTCATCATGGATCAGCTGGCAGATCTGAGACTTAACCTTGAGATGAACCTCTACTTTGCTCCATATATTATGTCTATTATCAAAGCCAAGACAAGTTTCAGAGGAATTTGTGAGTGCAAGCACGCTCCATTCAGGCCGTTTAAAAATGACACTCTCTTTCTCATGAGGCCATTGACTCCCTTCCCAGGTGATGACATGGATGACGAAGAACATGAGCATGATGATGGTGGTGGTGATGATGATGGTAACATGGGAGCAGCTGCAGCACAGCATGCTATGCCACCTCCATAGCCTCCAGTGCAGCCACAGTGGGCACCGCCAGCTGGATACTTTGATCCATACTTTGCATCGATGCAGCAGGGTATGACTTCTCATATGGATGGCCTTGTGACTCAGATGAACTTAGGCTTCCAGAACATGCAGCAGCAGAAGACTCAACACTTTTAGGAAATCATGTTCCAGCCCATGATGTCTCAGATGCGAGGGGTTCAGGAGAGTCTCCACTCAGATATAGCAGCTTTGGACTCTCGCTTTGAGGACATGCCTTCATCTAAGCAATTTCAGCAGCTTGAGCAGAGGCAGTAGCAGCTAGAGCAGAGATTTGACACCTTCAACACTGCTTTCACGGGCTTCTCAGACCACTTCTACTCGGTCTTCCCGGCTCCAGTGCCGCCTCCAGAGTTTTACCCGCATAAGCCATTCTACCCACCACCACCACCTCCACGGCCGATGGACTGAGCTTATTGGAAATTGATGCCAAAGGGGGAGAAGAGTTTAGATTGGAGTGAAGCATGGATCTAGGGGGAGCTCTTGGATGTCTCATGGAGTTTTATTTTGCTTCCGCTATTACTCTCGAACAATGTGTGTTGAACTCTGTGTTGCATTGCATGTTTATGCTTTATGTCTTGCATGGACTCGAATTGTGATTTGAACTTAAATTTGGTTTGTAATTTGTGATGAACTATGTTGGCTTGTGATGCTCTTATCATTTTTGTTCACCTTTGTGTCTTGTTGAGGTTGTGCTAATCGTGTTGAATTCATATCATATATATCTTGTATGTTGTATGCCTCGATTTCAACTTGTAGGGGAAACTCCATCAAAATTCACAATTCATATATATATATATATATATATATATATATATATATATGTGCTCTTGGATTTCATTTCTAAATTATATGCACATATCAAGGGGGAGTTCTCTCTACTCATCGAATTTAGGTGAATTTATTCATATCAATATTCTGAAATTTTCAAGAAAAATGAGTAAGTTCTTCCAAAGTTCAATTCTAAGTCTACCTTATGCCTTGTGTATAAAGTTGATTTGAACTCTTTTTATCACTCCAATATTAGTGTTGTCATCAATTACCAAAAAGGGAGAGATTGAAAGCATCTAGGCCCCTATTTCGAGTTTTGGTAATTAATGACAACATTTTGTGGATTAACAATTTTATTTGAGATAATGAGCATAGGTTGATCTACGGATGAATGGGAATTTATTGTGATCATACGATGTTTTGGAGATGATGTGCAAAGCTCGGGCTCAAGGCAAAGGTATCAAATAGGGCTTTTGCATTTTATTGGTCATAATGCGTTTAGTGGATGAAAAATGACCGGATTTGTTGAATAGTTAGTCGTACTATCAAGAGGGGTCGTGTACTCGTGCTTGACGGGTCTTTAGTGCTATTTTTCTCAAAATGTCTAGATGCATGCATGAGGGCTAACAACATTTTCGAAAGGTTTGAAAACGGTTTCAAAAAATGTATGTTGACTGTCTAGTGCGGACGGTTCGGGCCAAGGGGGCGGACGGTCCGCCACACATTTTAAAAATTGTACCAGAGAGGTTGTTTGTCTCTGGTGGGCTTGATTTGTGACGGGCGGACGGTCCGCCCGTGGGGCGCGGACGGTCCGCCGGTCACTTAACAAAATGACCAGAGACGTTTTGGGTCTCTGGTGGGTTTTGAGGTTGAACGGCGGACGGTCCGCCCCTGGGCGCGGACAGTCCGCCCCTGGGCGTGGACGGTCCGCCAGTCATTTTGGAAAGTGACCAGAGACATTTTTCGTCTCTGGTAGTTTGGAACTTATAACTGCGGGCGGTCTGCCCCTAGAGCGCGGACAGTCCACCAGGGCTCCAACAGCTAGTTCTGACACACAATCATTGCACTCTGACTCATTGTAGGGGTACCTTCAAGCAAGCGTCATCGACTTGTTACTCTTGGGAGTTGCCGCTCCCTAGACAGCTTGGAGAAGTGGATTTCGTGGAGCACCTCCAAGGAGATTGTTGAGGAGTCCCGATTTCGGTTTTGAGAGGTCTTGTGCTCACCTCACCGGAGTGGTAAAGAGCAACTCTAGTGGAATCGAGGTATGGAGCTTTTCTTTGATTCAAGCCGGCTCAAGATCAAGAGAGTTCTTGATAGAGGAGCGGTTGATTCTTGAAATCCACCTCAACGTGGATTAAGGGTGACTGGCAGGTCATCGATACCATGGGATAAATTCTTGTATCAAGCTCGGTTATATCTCTTGCTTATCTTGTTTAATACATTTACTTTGAGCAATTTACTTTCCTAGAGCTTGAATTTCATCTTGTCACCCTAGGTTGCAAACCCAAACTAGAGGTAGTAATAGTAAGACATAGGGTTTTCTTGTTTTACTAACTAATTTTCTCTAGTGTTTGTGGTTTTAGTTTTAAACCGCCTATTCACCCCCTCTCTAGTCGGTGTTCTTGATCCTACACTCTCCTCTATGGGCATGGAGCCTGCCACCGCACCGCTCGCTGCGCCCCCATATCCAGAGAAAGAAAAAAAAGGAGAAGAGAAGCAAAGCGCCATGGGAGAAGCAGCTTCCCTCGCGAGATCCGGTTCTAGTCTGGGGCGGCGACCTTCCACCGGCAAAGGAAAGCTCGAGCTCTGTCCTCCGTTGTGCCGCGCGCGCTCAAGCTCCGGTGGATCCGGATCGAGCTGCTGGTGGCCGAGCTCTCAAACAAATGGAAGGGGAAAAGGAGAAGAGAGAGAAGGGGAAGGGGAACGGAGAGACCGCGAGAGAGATCGCTGGTCAGGAGGGGGAAGAGATAAATCAGGTGGGCGTGGGGTCCACCACGTGGGTCGGTTCGACCGGAAGTTCTCGTGGGTGTGGGCGATCGTAGATTCAACATTGGGTTCTACAAATGATAATTTAGATAATGAGATTTAGAAAAATGCTTGGAAACACTCCGAGGAAGAGAGTTTTTTTTTTACATAATACCTTATGTCTTGTTCGGCTGGACCTAGGGTATGCTTGGCTATACTCATGAAGCTCACTAGCTACGTCAATGCTTTCTAGTATATTTGACATTTACATACTTAAATATGAATATTTTAGTATTACTATGTCTAACCGTTTAGGCTATTTAACTCCATTAAAACACTGTTTAAACTCAGTGGTGGGACTAGCAAGAAATTTTAAGGGGGGCTGAGGCCGAACAAACTTCGGTAATATTTGTAAGTACAAAAATTTGGCAATTTGCATTATTTTTTTATTAACTGTGCAAATATGCGCTAGTTAGTCACAGTATATATTATTTAGTCATGCAATGATAATTCACAAAGCAAAATAGGAACCGAAGTCAATATATCTTGTTCATTTTAATTTTGCCTTGGTTTTCTACAAAGATTAGGCTTAATTTTAAAAACCATTCTATTATGCGATACAAAATCAACAATGCTAACACAGCATACTGTATCAACAGTATTAAATTTATATTGGTTTAAATTGAAGAAGTATAGACAGAAGTCATAGATTTAATGCTAATGCGATCGTGTTAGCGGGGCAGGTGGGTTTGTTATTGCTGTCCATCTCGGCTATGGCTGCCTGCCTACTTGCCATCGGCGCCTTGGCGTGCATTCACGCGATGCCAATCATGAGACGTGAGTCTGCAGACACCTATAAGCTGTGACTAGCGAGCAGCCACACAGAGAAAACGGAAAGAACTTCCAAGGCTAGAGATCAGGGTTGATTGTGTGAACTTTCAAGGAACCAAATAATACTGTGGACTTTTGTTGTGGACTAAAATGGATTAAAATTAAGACGTACTTAAAACTTGAGCTAAGATTAAACTGGGATTAAAGTGTACTTGAAAACTTGAGCTAAGATTAAAAAATATTTAAAAACTTAACTTAGAATTAAAATAATATTAGAGGATACTTAACAGTATTTTTGTTGGGGGGGGGGCATGGCCCCTGCCAGCCCCCCTTAGCTCTGCCACTGTTAAACAGCCTAAATACTAAATAAAAGGTGATTGACTGCTTACCGTTTAGCGCTTTGAATAACATTGATTCTTGTATCTCGGAAATCCCGTGTTCTGGAGAAAACCGTAGCGGTAATGGTACGTTTGATTTGGACTCTGGGAAAGCTGCGTGGCCCAGGCAGCAGTCCAATGTGTTGGATTCTGGTGGCCTAGGGCTGGATGGTGGCGGCGGGCAATAACCAATTAAGCCCCAATTTTCAGACGCCCTGCCAGGGAATTGGAGGGACTGCACAAGAAGACTACTTAATCCATAAATCATGTACAGCTATCTTTACAAGAGAAATGCCCAACTAAATACGTGTTTGAAATTGGATTTACAATTGATAAACAGCCAACAATTTTGAGATAAACTTATGCAAAAATTGTTGTAGGGTACTACACTTTGGCGGCATTTGCCATTCCACACTCAATTTTCTCTAAATTTAGCTATATGACACTGCAAAATCATGACTGTTTGCCATAGGGCATCGGGACCATCTTAACTTCCAAATGAACTTGCAAATATACTTACAGCTCTGACTAGAAGAAGAGGTAACTCGTTTATATGGCTGTCCTAACTGGAATTGATTTTCTCTGAAAGCTCCAGTTGTTTTGCACAGATGCACCTACTTCAAAATGAACTTGCAAATATTTAGCGATGGAAAATGGATAACCGAAATAAATGAGCAAGATTATACGATAGTAAAAGTAGCTGAAAGAATACCATGTGAGGGTGAGATATCAGCTCCAAATTCGTAACAGCTAAGCAACATGTGACAAGCACATCACTGGCAACATCAGTGCCAAAGCAAACCACGGGAAGCATCACCACACACCAGGTCATGTCACAATAATCTTGAGAGCAACGCACTGATTTAATTATTTGTAGCAGGCACAAGAAGCATCGGTCCAACCAACTGACAGGGACACCAACATAGGGACATGCCCCATATTTGTAGCAGCAACGAGTACAAAGGTCAAAAGAAGAAAATAAGAAGGGCAAAGAGAGCGCCGCTGGAACATGATGTAAACCAGATGTCGATGCCAGAGAAACAGCGACAAATTATAACTCCGCTGATCTGCTGGAATTCTTATACATACAGCTGCACGGCAACACAAGATACATGACGGCGCAACTCGTCATGATAGTCGCTGCACCAGTGCAGCAGTGCTTACATGGTCAGCTGAAGTAACGCTTCCCCGACAAAGTACCATGTCACATCTAAATTTATATGTAAAGCTGCAGCATGTGCTCAACAGTTTATCACCAACAAACAGAGCGGACGGTCTAATTACAGCGGCTCCAGAGCTCAGGTTCACAAAGATTCCACCTCCAAAGCCATATCCTCCTGAGTAAATTAGAACCAAAAGCCTAACAGCTAAGAAAAATCTACAACAATTACAGCAAAGTTTTTCTTTCCTCAGAACCCCACATTGTCTTCATTGGGATCAATCCATGAGTATAGTCCAGTGACAGAAGAACACCATGCCCAGGATCTACATTGCAGGCACCTCTGAAATAAATACACCTTCCATATGATTAGCAATTGCGAGTAAATCAAACAGGTCTCAAAAGTCCAAAAAGAAAACTACTTACATGCTCACCGCAGCCAAGTCGCTGCTAAGTCATCTCCTTCAGAGCCCTCATTGCCATGATAGTTGCTTGTACGTAGATCTTTCTGTGTCCCAACTGCCATCAGGTTCCTTTCTCTTTGTTCCTACAACTGGCATTTGGTAAATTCTTCCTTGCTCCTCTGCAAAGCCATGTGGGGGTGTGATCAAATTTTGTCTAATTGGTAAAGGTGCCCGTTCATCCTTTCCTTCTAGATCTATACTTCCAGGGCCTGAGTTAAGATCAAGGCCCTGACTTTCCCATTTACGATTATTGTCGCGTCCACTGCTGCTGCTGCCCTCAGCAAGATTTATTGCATACTGCCTTGAATGATGGGCAGGTAATGCACCTGTTGGCCCAACAAGTGAGGGCGAAATGGTTGGAAAATACGATACTCCCGCAGGTGCAGAATTGGCAAATGTTGCTGATCCCATTGAAAATGCTGGTGTTTGAAGGTGAACACTGGGAGGAAATGGGAATCCTGCATACTGATATGCAGGTGGATGAAAAACCATTGATGGAGACGATGAAATAACTGGAGCACTGCTGGCATCACCTCCAAATTGACCACTGTCAGCTGTAGGCACAATAATCCTCTGGGTCCCAGGTGCTGCCTCAATTGGGTAAGGCTGTTCTCTTGAAGGCAAAAACGATTGTATTGGTACTGGACCACAAGGGTTGGCAGCGGCAAACCATGGTGATATATTACTCATGGCAGCATTATTCATCCTAACACCAGGAACTTGTGGTATGAATTGAATACTGCCTGTATTTTTAGTAGGTAGGTCCTTTGGTGTGGGTTCAGTGCTAGCATCATCAAGGCATGGTCCACTATTAAGATCAAAGTCTCTCGAGCTATTCGTGCCAGCATTAGAGAAGACTCCAGGTAACGATCTTGCTGGTAACAATGGGACTTCAACTCTGTGTGAAGCATTTGTTACAAACTGGAGATTGTCCGCAACTTCATCAGCTCTGTTCAGATCAAGCTCAATGCCAGCACTTCGTGAAGATTCAGAACAGGTAGTCTGTGCAGAACTCTGTGGGACATCCTCCTCAAGAGCCTGGTCATCTGCAACATTCAAATCAAAGCCAAGGGTGGGACGAGACTGCTTCCCAGCAGCATGAGATACTGGAATGTCACGTGTGGTGATGGGCATCTCCAAAACCTTCCTCGGTTCAGCAGGACGAAATGCACTTGTTGCTGCTGAACCTTTCCACCCGATCTTGGGCTTTGCTCTTAGTAGGTTTTCAGGAGGAACAAAGGGTCCTTTAGCTGGAGCAGCTACTGTTATTGGAGCTGGCTGCAGCCCACTTGTAATAGGTAAAGTGAATGGTGAAAGCCCAGGTAAATGGATGGCTGAGGTACTTATAACAGGTGAGACAGCTGGCTCAGGCTGATGCCCATCATCCCCAGGTATCCCTTCATTCAAGTCGAAGTCAAGCTTGGCTGTAGCATTTGACTTTGTGTGAGCGGTTAGAGAAGAACCCTCATCTGATGAGACTAGGTCTTCTTTTCCATCCTCTTTTCCACTCACGCCATCACTGGATTTCTTTGAAGTTTGCTTCGCACTATGCTCACTTCGCTGAGAATTAAGACCTTCAGATTTTACATGACTATTGGATTCACTGGAACTGTCTTTTGTTTCTTTCATCTCCTTAATCACACCAAGTGGGGATGCTGCTTCTACTAGTTTGGTAACATCAGCCAAAGAGGAAATAGCATGTTCCTTCTTTTCATCCTCATTTTGCACTGTGCTACTATCACCTACAGCATCAGCCTTTTTCACCTCTGCAGCCATCAAATCTACTTTGCCTGCCATACTGTCACGTCTATCAAAGGCTCCTGGGTGGTCCGATGCACCCAGAAGCTGCTTATGATTACTTGACTTTGACAAACCCTGGTCTTGTTTATCAGCAGCAGACAATGAAGACTCCCCAGCCAGGATCGATCTTGAATTTCTATTGGAAACAACCAGGCTACACTGGCTGCCCAAGGCAGATTCATCAGCGCCATCCCTGTCTGCACAGCCATCTTCAACTTTCCCAGGGACAGAACAGGCATCCAGATTTTCACCTGCAGATGAGTTCATATTAGACATATTGGAAACTTTAGTATTAACAGAATGGCGCAAGCTCTGACAATGTTCACCTTTGGAATCGACCGAAGCTGGTTGAGAGTTACATTTGTCTGCGCGCCCTTCATGGGTTTCAACTTTGGCTGAAGATCCAACTGCTTTAGTATCCGCTAGCTCAGGAGATGGCACAGTTTGGTGTTGTTCCTCCTTGACAACCAAACAAGCATCATTTTTCAGTTCCTTTCCCACAACGACTTTCTTAGCATCTGTTGGCCCTGGATCCTGTGATGGACCCACATCACTTTCTACTTTAAACTTTCCAGTACTGTCACTCTCCCGGACCAATTTTTTTGCAGATGAACTTCTAGGGGAAGAAGATGGGGAAACCAATTCAGATTTAGATATTTCTCCTGCCACACTAGCGAGAAGATTCATAGCTGTGTCATCTCCAGCCTGCAGTGAATGACTAGCTTCAGAGTACTTAATTTCAATCAGAGCATTCATTGGGCTGAATGAGTTTCCCACCCTGGTTTCACTTGAACATGCAACTCCTGGTACATGTGCATCCTTAACAGAATCATCAGGTGTCCTGCTGTTGTCATTATCTAACATAGCACACGGTGATTTATCACCTTCCTCAGAACCTGCAGCTCCTTTAATATCATTGCTGTGCCAAGACTCTGCATTAGCATCAGAAGGTAAATGAGGCCGGGAATTTTCAGTCTTCATTTTCACTCTGCGATCAGTCTGCTCATGTCTATCTCCTACCACAGGAGATGAAGCTCTACCCCCAGTAACAGATGGGTCCTCAAAAGATCCATCACTTGCACTTCTAGCAGGACTACGACCAGGATTTGGAAACCGAACAATCAATCTATGATTGTTTCCGTGATCAGATGGCATATCAACTCCTTTTTCAGAAGCCGTTCCAGTTTGAGATGATTTATCCTGCAGCAAAGATCGATCAAGGGAGACAGATCTTCCCGCGGAAGCTTCCTTAATGTTCCCTGAAACAAGACCATTGTTTGCCCTTCGATGGCTCCGCAAAGAACTTCCAGAAGGTTTACTAGCACCACCAGAAGCAGCGGTTGAACTTCTCGCATCCTTCGATGGCTCGCTAGAGCATGACTGGCTGTTGTTCGGCGATTGGCTCGAGCTGCTGCTTTTCTCCTCTCTCACAGCAGGCAGCTCAGAACCACCAGTCCCACCAGTTGATTTGCAGGGCTGGTCCTTCAAGTTGGTGGCGACATTTGTTTGTTGCTGTTGTAATTTTGATGAGGCAGATACCACAGGACTTAACTTCGCAGCTGCATCTGTGCCCCCAGGTTTATCAGTCGAAACTTTTGACGATGAAACAGTGGGCACTGGATTTTTTGGACTGTTCTCACTTGAGCCACCTCGTTTGTTTTCAGCATTTAAAATTTCTTGGAAACCTGCTTTTCCTGACCAGGAAACAGATTGACCTGAGACTAAAGGCTTCGCATCACTTGACTTCATCTCAGCATCCACACGCTTCTTCCAGTTCTCAACAAGACACTTAGCTTTCTTCTGAATGTCCAAATTTTTATGGCTGCGCAGATGATTGACAGATTTCCCAATACTGCAGCTTTGCAATGCACTGAGATTAATAGGCAATTTAGCTAGTGCACGAAGCAGGGTCAATAGAAGATCATCAATAGGTTTATCTGCTTCTTTTGGACTACTCCCATCACCGGACTTCCCTTTGTGGGCCTCTTGAAGCCAACTGTCCAACACGGGTAGGCCCCTTGATTGCACAAATCTGCCAAGGCAATCAGGACTCTCAGTAGCAGCAATAACATCAGCAAGTACAACCCAGCCAGCAAGGTCTATCTTTTGCTCAGTCCGATCAAGTTGCATAAGATGTACAAGCTTTTCAACTGCTTCTGCATTTGGAAGTCCACCCTTTTCTGTTATCTTTGCCACCTCGGACTTTATATCTTCCAAGTTTAAGCTTCCAGGCTCACTTTTGTTGACCTTAACAAGACGATCACGATCCCGCTTAGATGATTCAATTCCCTGTTCACCTCTATCTCTCTTCTTCCCTTTAGATAAACCACCATTCTGTGTACCATCCGGAGTGGCCTTCGGTTGTTGGGAAGCTGATGGACCATTTAACCGCTTTGGAGAACGTCCACCTGACTGCACCGCAGCACGCATTTCTAACCTTGTTCTGTGTAGAAGCCGATTTACTTCTTCCTGCCGTTCCTGACCATAAATTTCATATGTGAAGCAGTATATATGAATGTATAATAGAGAAAAACAGGAAGAATTAATGAGCTTACATTAATGTAGTCCTGGTCAGTAAGCCACCATAAGCACTTGTTGTCAATATCGTATACACGCCAACATACAAATGAAGAAATTCCAGCTGGTAGCTTGGTGCCTTTACGTAAAAAGGCAACTTTGCAAGGATGCAGCAGGGAAACAGCAGATGTTTCGTCCTGGTGGAAAGAGTAGAAGATCTCGTTTGGTGCAGCGCTGAGTTGAATGCCCTTGTTAAGCTTCACGTCGGCAGGTCTATAAAGCCAACTAATGCGTAATTTCGGGTAGCCTTCTTCTTTTTTCTCAATCCAACGTATCAATCCAATGAATGGAGGAACATCAACAGCCTGAAAAAGAGCAAAATCACCAACTCGAATTTCGCGCCCGTCCTGAAAATTAAAAGGTAATTTATTATCTGTTTGCCCAGCACAAAACTCAATCATGATGCTCCATTCTCTTGTTAGTTTGGTGTACAACTACAACCTTGACAGTTACAACCACCGCATTACATTAGCGATCAAACAAGCAATGAACAAACAACAGTGAATTGTGTAATCGCAATGGAGACCAGCACAAGCGGTATGTATTGCATCATTTGCAGCAAGTAATGATACCACTGTAGCATGAAACTAAACAATTTGTTACCCCTTACACACATATTCACTGGAAAGCACTTTTCCATGATCATTTGTTTAGAACAAAAGAATGAATTTCAGCAGCGGTCCTTAAACTTGTACCACATTCTCTTCTTTTTTCTAAGCAACCTCCAAAAAGGGCAGGGAGTTCCGGCAATTCACTATATGTAGAAAAAGAAATGGCCCAGATCATGAGGGAAACCGGGCCAAAAACCATAGAAGCATGCAGTTTATTGAAGGAAAACTGGGTTCTCATTCAGTCCACAAACTCTCAAATTGTATATTTAGGGCCTTTAAATTGACCGGGTTTTCAGGAAGAAGTCCGAAATAGACCAAATGCTCAGCCAAAAACACCATAATAAAAATTTCTCATCCGTAAGCCCACGAACCTGCATGCACTAATGCACACTGCTTGTACAAAAATTTGATCAAAATTATAGAACTGCAGAACAGATCGATCCCTCGAGAACCCATAGGTTCAAAGGATTGAGCTTTGCGTTGTTTGAATCATTATATTTACATTAGTTCTTAAGCTTATGAAGATCGAGTTTGATTGCTAATAACTAAATAAATATTACTCCCATAGGTCAGGTTAAGTTGACTTGATAAAACTAATTGGCGGTCAATTTAGTTGTCCAAAAACGTCAATTAAATCCGCCCAGAGTATTATTAATGATGGCAGTTTCATGAAACTCTTTTCAAGTGATGGGGTAACGCTTTGTGGAACTTTAATTTTCTGCTAGATGTATTGTGGCATTGGTTACAATAGAAATATGTAACTCCTATATGTCATTCCAACTGTTTTTTCACTGATGGTTAAATTATGCTACTTCAATTTTGACAGTCTCATCATTTAAATTTGTAACACCCCCCCCCCCCCCCAAAAAAAATCCTAGATCCACCACTGCCCCCAATACTTTTTTTTTCAACGAATTCCTTAAATGTTACTTTCCACTAAATACTAGATGCAGGTATAATTCGCGTGACCACCAAGCCACGCAGGGTAGCATGCTATGTAGGCACGCTGGCACTGATTTGTACGGGTTCGGACCTACCTGAAAACATGGGAGAAGTATAAAGCCACAAATATGCGATTCGGCTGGAGCTGCTACAATTGCTTTAGCGGGAGCTGCTGTCGGTAGAGTTGGTGGAGCTTGATGAGAACGAAGGACAAGTTTAGGGGCTAATGATGAAATTCACTCAAAAAATTAAATAATTCTTTTCCACTCCTCAAACCAGTAAACCTTTTTTTCGCAAGCATGCAAGCAAGGAGATCCTTACATATAGTATTCCAAGATTGTGGATTTGATAACAATTCACAGAATTCAATACAATCATGCCACAAGGAACTCCATTTGACAATGTACATATTACTATATTAGCATGTTTGCCGTTGCTAGTACGAAGTCAAAACTCAATATAGTTCACTCAACAACAACAAAAAAAACTTCATAACACGTCTCAGCTTGTCGCTACAGTACACCACTAGTCAGGGAAATCTAGTGCAGATACTTCACATAGCAGGTATTACCCAAGTGGAAACGAAAAAGAGGAAAGATGATGATTTGATAAGGTTAGCATCCTCAGCTGGATTAAACCCGTGAAGGTTAGCAAGCAAATTCCCATGCGACACCCAACAAAAAAACGCACCTTTATAAACGAGTCGGGTGACCCTGGGCGAGGGGAATCGACAAAGTCCTGCTTCCGCGCCGCCGATTCCGGCGGATAAGAAGTCGTCCGTGACGGGGGAACAGATGAGCTGGAAGGGGAAGTAGGTGGTCCTTGTGCCGGTGGTGGTGGAGCTTCTGCCTCTACGCGAGCGGCTGGCCACATGAGCCGGACGAGACGCCGCCTCCTGCCGTCGCACCCCTCAGCGCCGCGCCACCCATGCATATCCGGCTCGCTGCATCTTCTCCAACGGCGGCGCCGATCCCTCCTCCTCGCCGAGCTCCGGCGCCGCGCAGCGCCACCATCACCAGATCGTCGGCGGCAACCCTAGGCCCTCCGAAACCATAGATCCGCGGGCCTCCGCTGCGCTCGCATCCGGAACGCCCGAATTCGCGTCCAATCAGCCGATTCAGGCGGACCGCCTCACCGGCGGGGGTCGAATCCGGCGGAATCAACGGGCTCCGGTCGGGACCGATTGGGGATTTGGGGGATTCCGGGCCTGGGTCAGCGGAGCGGAACGAGATCCGGGCAAACTGACTGCTCTCGACAGTCACCCCATCGGCACCGTTGGTAGGGATCCGACGGTGGCAGCAAGCTCCCACACACTTGACCTCCTCAGGCTGGGCCGTGGCCCAACAAGAGCACGGACAGGTGCTCGCCTCAACCTTGCCCCCTTCACTGCAGTCCAGGGAGGCCTTCAATCTACAGTAGGCGCGGCTCTTTTTTTAACTAAAACCCCCCTGCGTTTTGAATATTTCACCACAAAGAAGAGAAAATCCGAATTCGCTGACAATTTTGCAAAAACGCGCCCACAGATGTTTTAAGTAACCAATGGACGTGCAGAAACATAATAACAAAACTCACAAAGTCTAGCCACTCCAATTATATTCCCAAGTCCATTATATGTGACACCTTAGCTCAACGCAAGGTCTAGCGCAATTTTTCTGCATGGAACAGCCAAAGAAATGTTTTAAAGAAATCCCCCTGTGGCGAACGGCCACGAAGCCGAGTTGGCTAGCGCGCTTAGTAGCGCCCCTGCCTGCCGGCCGGGGTTCGATCCCCTTAGGGGGCGGATTTTCCGGTTGGTAGTGCAGGGGTAAGAAAAATCCCCTCGTCTGTCCCCATGTCCAAAGCATAGTCTGGGTCCGGCCTAACTCACAAGGCAACATGCCACTATGGATGGGGGCAGGAGTTCGGGGGTTTTTTTGACCTGTGTGAGAAGGTCTTTTTCTTAATACAATGCCGTGGGGTGGTCTTTTCTCCGCAGGTCAAGTTTTTTTTTAAGAAATATTTTCTATTTGTTGATTTGTACACATAGTCACACAGATACTATGTATTCTGTTTTCACACATAAACTAGAGCACATACACCAATGTACATGTGTTCACCATCCGAGGCGAGAGTCTTTAACCTGTATGTCCTTATGTAAAGTCCACTTGACCTCCATGCCCCTAAAAAATTGAGTCGCACCTGTATGCCAAAACGCAAAGTTTTGTTTACCTCAGTGCCCTTCCGTCCACGTTCTGTTAGATTTTAACGGTGTAGGAGCTCTAACAGATGGGTTCGAGTATTGGAAATGACCGCACTACCCCTTATCCTAACTCTCGTTTCTCACCCCTCGCCCGTGGATGTTCCTCAGCCTCACCCGTGACTCATTTCTCTGCTCCGCCCCCATCCCCGAAACCCTACCCCCGCCGCCACCGGCCACCAGTTCGCCGGCCACCGCCGCCGGCCGCAGATCTCCGGCCACCCCCACGCGCCGGGCCGCAACCAGAGGGGCGCGCGCCCACTCGAGAGCCGGGGCGAGGGGGCGAGCGGCCACCCGCGCGCGGGGCGCAGGGCTTGCTCTACCACCCTTGCGCCAAGCCACAGGGGGCGGTCGGCCACCCTTGCGCCAAGCCGCAGGGGGCAGAAGGGGCCAGCGCGGCCTCTGAAGCAGGGGCAGGGGCGCGTGCCAGGGGCCAGGCGTGGCCTCAGGGACAGGGGCGGCCCCACACTCGTCGTTCCGCCTGTAGGTAACATTCCGCCTTCTTTGATTGTTGATTGATGTTTGTAATTTGTGAATTACAAGATGTTAAAGGTCCCAAATCCGTTGCCCAGTTTGCAGCATGTTGATTTTACCCGTTAATTCATACATTTAGTGGTACATAGCTATAAATTTCATATATATATATTTGCATATGTGACGAGGCTGCGCTGTTGTGCATTTGTAGGATGGACGAAAATAGTCTGTTCAAACTAGAAATTCGAATTGTTGCTCCCAAAACCCGTGATAGGTGGTACAGTTTGGACAAAACCGTGGATGCTGACTTCACCAACTTCAGAGATTTGGTTGATGAAGTTGTTGATAAGTATCCTCGCCATTTCAGTGACATAGTGAAGCTATTTTATTTATGCAAGGATACAAAAGCCAACATCCAAGTTTGCTCTGACAAAGATTTGGTTGATATGTTTGCAAAACATAAGGCTTCAAAGTGCTGCTATTTAACTTTCTGTTATCATAACCCTAGTGATGAGTCTCCTAAGATTCCTATGTGGGATGATAGTAGTATTGGCGGGTCAGTGGAAGCCCCATTCACCCCTTCAATGCCATGTCCTAGCATAACAGAACCAAGCTTTCAAACTCATACTCAATGTGATGAAACAGAACAGTTGCCTAACCCAGACCCGTGCAATGAGTTTCAATGTGATGGAGAAGGGTTGTATATTGATCTTAGTCATGAAAATCTAGAACCTGCCATCGTCACAGCCAACAAAGAGAGCCTGAAACATCCCAATCAGATAGATGCTATGATTCAGACGGTGATGATGAATCTTCCTCTGATGAGGAATATGAAGTAGAGGACGTAGATGAGATTGTCAAAGATAGAGAGCCTCAATAAAAATCTGATGCCAATTATGATAAGAGTGATCCTCCTATGGCTATAGGCACTTTGTATTCAAACATGGATGCTTTTAAGTTGGCTTTAGCTTCGCATGCTCCAAAATATGAGTTTCACTATGAAATTGAAAAGAGTGATAAAACTCGGCACACGGTGCACTGCAGTGGCAAGAATGTGGGTTGCAGGTGGAGACTTCATGCATCTATTCTGGGCGATGGTGTCACAGTAAAGATAATATTTGTATTGTCCTTAATTTGCATTGACTGGTATTTTTCCCGACGTAAATAACCATTGAATTGATTTATTGGCAGGTGAAGAAGAACCCATATCCTCATGAAGAGTGTACCAGTACAAGGAGGGCAGGCACTTGTGTAGGAGTGACACAATTTTGGGTGTGTGACCAAGTGATAGATTGGCTAAAGGAAGATGGAAATTTGGGACCCACAGAGCTGAGAAAGAAGCTAAAGGAAACTCACAAAGTTGATGTTACGTACAGAAAAGTTTATCTAGGTAAACAACTTGCTATGGATAAAATTTATGGTCCATGGGGCAAAAGTTTTGACAATCTTTATAGATTTAAGGCTCAGATAGAGGAAAGCAGTCCTGGATCACTTGTAGTGATTGGTCACCACACCATTGACAACAAAATAAGGTTTAATAGACTCTTTTTTGCTATGAAACCTTGTGTCGATGGCTTTCTGAGAGGTTGTAGGCCATATCTTGTTGTAGATAGTATATTTTTGAATGAAAGGTTCAAAGGCCAGTTGTGCATAGCTTGTGCAGTTGATGGGCATAACTGGATGTACCCAGTAGCTGTTGGTGTGATAGACTCAGAAACAAATGAAAATTGGGTGTGGTTCATGGAGAGGCTGAAGGAAGCCATAGGCACTCCAGTTGGCCTAACATTCAGCACTGATTGTGGGCAGGCAGTGATGAATGGGGTTAGTGAGGTTTTTCCACAAGCTGAACATAGAGAGTGTATGTACCATTTAGTTTAAAATTTCAAGAAGAGGTATAGTGGTGAGGTTTTTTATAAGCATTTATGGCAATCTGCATATTCTTGGAACCCTTACATGTTTGAGAAGCACTATCAAGCAATGGCTGAATTCAAACCAGAGGCTATGAAATATCTTCAGAAAACTCATAAGAAACTGTGGACCAGGAGCCAGTTCTCCACCTTGTCAAAGGTGGATTACATTACCAATAACTTGGCTGAGGCCTTCAATAATTGGGTAAGCAATAAGTATATTGATATCTTCCTTTTGCATTGATATCTTTCTATCTCGAAGTAGCTAACTATTGATTGCTATATTCGCAGGTAAAGGAGCACAAGGGCAAGCACCTGGATGACCTGATGGATACCATTAGACAGATGATCTTGATTAAATGGAATCAAAGGAAAAGGGTTGCCCAAAAGTTTGAAGGCAAGATTTTGCCTCATATAGTCCAAAAGTTGAGGGATGACAGCTATAATCTTGACTTTGAAGTGATCACAAGTTCACCTAATGGCATTGCTGAAATTTGTGCTAAGGAGCGTGAGGCCACTGCATTCAGGTTTGTAGTCAACTTAATTGAGAGGACATGCATAGGGCTTGACAAGGGTCAGGAATACCCTGCAAACATGCCATTGCCTACATCACATCAATTCCTGGTGCCCACCTAGAAGACTATGTGGATCATTACTACTCAGTTGAGAAATTCAAAGTTGCATATGAAGGTTCTATCCCTAGTATTCCTGACAAGTCAATGTGGCACAAAGCCACACATGGTTTCTTCATGCATCCTCCATTGCTAAAGTCAACTGCTGGCGGAAGGAGAAAGAACAGGATGAAGTCAGCTTTGGAGGGAGGTAGTAGCAGCAAGAAGAAACATAAGTGCCCAATATGCTTTCAGTTAGGGCACCGCAGGTACACCTGTAAGAATGGAAATCCAGAAGATATAACTGCAATGGAGGCTGTGAGGTAAATTTCATAGACATTAGCTTATTTTAGTTGCGTTCATGTTTACCTTTATACTTGCATATCAAATATATTTTTTTCAGGGGTCCACCAAAGACAAAGCGGAAGAAAGCATCTAGTTGTAGCACAGAGAGTAGCATTGCTCTACCCACTCCTGCATGAGGGATGATCTTTCCACACAATGAGGCAGTGGCCAATGCTACACATAAGAAAAGGAAGACAAGCTCATCTACAAAAAAAGGTGTCAAGAAAAGCAAGGGGCCAGCAACCACTACCTCAACAAGTACTGCCGATACTAGATCTACAAGGTGTGGTTAAGTTGTTCTCACTTTACAATACTTTGTCATTTACAATCACCTCATGGTAATACATTTCTTTTTTTGTTACAAAAGATCTGGAATTAGATCCAATGACCCTCTTCCTCTCCAAGTTGTGCACCCTACGCCTCTTCTTGAAGACACTGGATGCCCTGAAACCATACAACATACAGTGCAGACACCGAGGAAGAAATGTGCCATCAAGAAGAAGCTTACACCAAGGAGGGCTCCAGTTGAGGTAGTCAGCCCATCCAGCCCTGCTTCAAATACCAGAAGCAAGAAGCAACTCCAGCTTGAATAAAATATTGTTCCTGAATGTTATTTTGAGAGTAGTTGTGATGAAGCATCACTTTCTTTTGGCATGCATGCCCAGTACTTGTGGTCTGGAGGAACTACTTCTTTTGTTGTGATGTTTCATTCCATGGTCATGTAATTTAAGACATTTGTGGTTTGCAAACCTAGTGCCTGTGATGTAATCTACTCAACTTGTTAGCTTCAATGTTGCTGAAATGGATAGGTACTTGTTCCTGCTATTTGTTGGTCTAATTGAGAGTACTCTATTGTTTTTTCTTAATTGATGCTGTTATATTTGTTGGTCTAATATTGAGATTTCTTCTTAGTGCTGTTATATTTTGAATAAAAAAATATTGCTCAAGCTAACCACCCACGGACACTAATTTTTAGTGTTTTTTGTGGAGTGCGCACCCATCGCAGACTCCTTTTGTGGAGTGCGCACTGTTTTCTCTTTAATTTTTAGTGTTTTTTAATTTTTATTACATCTAGAATTAAAAACAAAAAAAATACATGGACGGACGCCTACCTCCCTTCCCAGCAACTACATCTGGTTCTCCAAGGATGTAGAGGTAAACATTAATTTTCTCATAAGGGCATACAGGTTAACAACTCAACAAAACACCCTCTCAACATAAGGGCAAGATTGTCTTTTCTCATCTCCGTTAGACACCGTCACTCTATCCAAAAGGGCACTGAGGTAAACAAAACTTTATATTTTGATATACATGTGCGACTTAATTTTTTAGGAGTATGGAAGTCAAGTGGACTTTATATAATGACATACAGGTTAAAGACTACCGAGGCGAGGACACGGCGGTGCCCCTATGTTGTTTAATGTCTGCCCGTTACGTGTACAGGCTAGCTGCTGCAGCTCGTACCATTGAATATATATTATGGAAGGATTCCTTGGATTATAATCATTATATGGAAAGGTAAACGCTGGATGGTTTGCTGGCCAGGGCCACAGCGCAATAAACACAACAAAACAACGTGTAGTGTGGCTTCGTCTTGTGTGCTGTCCATATGTTTAATATATGTTAAGGTTTCGCCTTTCCAAGGCTTGTGTATAAAGGTATTGAATAGGGTTACTTTTTTTTATGTGATCCATATCTAAAAAATGTTAAGGTTTCTCCCTTTCAATGTTTGCATAAGAAGCAGGTGTCGTCCACAAGCGTGGCGAAACTGAGCTCCGTCCCAACCACCACCCATTGCCCAACACAAATTGTCAAACTATGCCTCTTTATCCCATGAAAATTATGCATGAATCATATACATCTTTCAGAAGAATTTTTTCTTCCCACCTTTGAGTGTTTAAGATTCGTGCAAATTTATAATCCGTTTGTTTGGATACCCATCCCATCTTCTTCCTCGTACCATCCGTCGCCGCATCGTGCCGGTCGGCAGCGCCTTCGCCTGTTCCTCCGCCCCTGCACGCATCACAACTGCTGCTGCTCCCCACACCCCAGGCGTACCGCCGCCGCTCCACCTACCCAGCGCGCGCCGCCACTTGGCCCGCCGCCGCTCCCTGCTACCCCTGCACACACTGCCGGTCCCCACGGCCGCCATCCCCGGAGACGAAAATGAAAGGATGGATCTATTTCAAAAATATTGATCTAGATTTTGGAAATTGTTGAAATCATTTTTTGAAATGTTGAAATAGGTTGTGAAAAATGTTGATGTTAGTATTTATTTCAAAATGTTGATTTGTATTTCTGAAAAAATATTGAATCTGCTATTTTTCAATGTTAAACTGTATTTTTCAAAATGTTGAATCTAATCTTTTAAAAATATTGCATGTATTTGGGCCTAATTAATTTTCCTTGAAGTTATATTGCTTAACCATCTTCCATAAGTTATATAAGACCCCCAAAATTACCAGTCCTATAGCTCACGATGTCCAGTGCTCAATTCTGAAACAGAGAAGCCCATCGACACACAGGAGGCAAGCAACCGTGCATAAAAATTAAATTTCGATTGTATCATCATTTTTCTTATTACAAGATCTTCAAAATAAAATCACACTTGTCTATAATTGCACGATATTATTTAAAAATATTTTGAATACTAAATATAATTTTTAGCTACTGGGAACAAATATTTTACCGGAATGCTAGGAACCAGACGTCCGATGGATCGCCGACGCCTGTTCCTACCATTTCAGTCTTCCTACCCTCCGTGTTCCTCCTCCATTGATGACGATTGGGGGAGCTTGGGGTTGGCGGCGCCCGAGGCAGCGGCGGCGAGCCCTCCGCAGCTGCGACGGCCGGCGGCGAGCCCTTCGCAGCAGCGGCGACCAGACATCCTATGGATTCGGCGGCTGTTCCCACAATTTCAGTTTCCCTTCCTCCATGTCCCCCCTCCATTGATGATGGCTGAGGGAGCTTGGGGCCGGCGGCGCCTGAGGCAGCAGCGGCGAGCCCTTCGCAGTGGCGGCGGTCGGCGACCAGCCCTTCGCAGTGGCGGCGGCCGGCGCTGGCGGTGAGCCCTCGTGCTCGCCCGGCAGTCGCCCAGGATGCTCCTAAGCACCTCAAGCATCTCCTTCATCGACGGGCGCATCTCGTCGTTCTACTGCAGGCAACAGAAGGTCAGCTCGACGATCATGGTCATCATCTTCTTCGTCGCCGGGTTGGCCTCGTAGCCCAGTTCGAGGTCCTCACCATCCTCTGTTTTTGTTAGGGTTTGTCGCATGTTGCAAGCGAATGTTTCACGTGTTTCAAATATTTTAGAACAATGTTGCAAATGTTTCATGCAGATGTTGCAAAAGTAGATCTAAATGTTGCAATGTTGCACGTATTTCACATGCATGTTGCAAGTGTTTTATCTAGATATTGAATTTTCATTGAGAGATTTAGAATGTTCCATGCAACATGAAATATATGTTGCGGCGGGTTTTTTTCTCGTCATTGATGGATGGATATTTATTTTTCTCAACATGTTTTTGATGTTGCAAACGGTGATTTTTAATGTCGCATATGTAAGTTTTTTTATGTTACAAACTCTATTTTTGAATGTTGCATGGATCGTCCGATATGAATATCTCCCATGGGACGTCCGGGTGCTAGCAAGCCCGTTCAAAAAAAATCACACCACCACACCTCGCCTACTTTACCAGTGGGCACGCCGAGCAGAAAAGCAACCAGCAGGGCAGGCCTAATGGGGTTTCGAGCACAACATCCAAGTTGGGCCGTAGTAGGCTATATTGGAATAGATATCGGGCTAAATTTAAATTACTGATGTGCGCTGGACTTCTTCATGCGATGGATTTCTTGTTTGTAGCACGCGCCCCCGGCCCCCTACAATTGGTTTCACGGTCTGCCACTATAAGGTATTGAGTCGGGGTTAATTAGCGGCCGTTGGCATCAGTATCTTGACTGGGATCGGAGATGCATGCCTTCAGTCAATTTACTGTTGGTCGAAATGCTAGCATGATTGATCGATCTTTATGTACAACTCCTAAAAACAAAAGGAATATATATCTGGAACTCCAATCGAATGGCTTTCATAGGAATTTCGTTCTCTTGATTTGTCACATGATGTCCAATCTAATAACGAAAATGTTAATTTGTCTGTCTTTATAATATATAATTTCTGTGATTTAAGTGTGCTCCATCATGATGGATGACGGTCGTTGACGTATTTTTTTCCTAGACTTGGATAGATCAAATATGAGTTGCCACGTGACTTTTAAGTGCCCAGGCACATGGGTTTGACCTAACTGGTTTGGAAATTTGGCAATGAAGATCAATAACAACCAAGTTTTGACATATGAGTCAGCAAGGATTTTGATGACCAAAATCTTTACTTGATCAAAGCCAATGACTAGAATATATCTAACCAATGGTCTCATTATTCTGACTTCATTGGAAAAGGGAAAATCACACTACTACTATAACGATTTGTAGCAACATCCCGATTTTTCTTCAGGGATGGGTCAAAATGTAACTCGTTGCTACAAATGGAGCGGGGTTACTGTAGCATCCGACCCGTCACTGGAATAGACATTTTCAGGGGCGGGTCACCCACTCACCCGCCTCGTAAAAATGTCCGACAAAAGTAACAGGCACCCTTCTTTCTCTTCCCGACAAGCCATTGTTTGCTCGTTGGAGGTGCTCCTCAAAAATGGGAAAAAACTGAAAAGGGGAGGGAAGGTTTTAAACTTGATTTCCTTCGAGTTGGGGGCTGTAGGAGGTAAGTTAATGCCAATCTCATGTCTTTTCTACACTTTTTGAATAGTTTTAAGGCTCAAATAGAGCTCTCTTTGCGTCATCTAGATCTAGATTTTCATGATGTGGATTAGCCCATTGAGGCTCTATTTACCTCAAACTTTTGGATGAAGTTTTGGTATTTTAGGAGGAACATGATTATGAAAACACCTAGGCTCAATCTACAAGTTTTAGCCTCATTCCCAAGTAAATAAATTTCTAGATCGTTGGAGGAGAGAGAGAGGAAGAATTTATATTTTCTATATTCACACAAATGCATGATAGTTTTTTTCCAAGATTTTAGTGGTACAATAATAGTTGGGTTTTGATTTTTTTACTTAGTACAAGTTAATTTGACTTTTTCCAATATCAACACATATATTGGAGTATATATTTATGGCAATTTAGGGATCCATTTCCATCGAGAAAATGATTTGATTTATTTATTTTATCTTTTAACAAATGCATGATAGTTTTTTCCCTAAGATTTAGTGGTACAATAGTAGGTTGGATTTTGATTTTTTTTTTTACATTTACTACATGTTAATTTGACTTTTGTCAACATATACGCCTATATAGAAATATATATTTATGGCCATTTAGGGCTCCATTTCTTTCAAGAAAAGAATTTGATTTATTTATTTTTCTATATTCACACACATGCATGATTTTTTCCCTAAGATTTAGTGGTTCAATAATAGGTTGGGTTTTAATCTTTTTTAGTTAGTACATGTTAAATTAACTTTTTTCAATATCTCACATATATAAAAGTATATATTTATGACCATTTAGTGCTTCATTTGCCTCAAACTTTTTTATATGTTCACACACATGCATGCATGATATTTTTTACCTGGGCTTTAGTGGTACAATAGTAGGTTAGGTTTTGATCTGTTTTTAGTTAGTACATGTTAAATTGTCATCTTCTAATATCTACTTTATATAAAAGTATATATTTTATTCATCATTTATTTACCAAATTACTGAAGAGATTGTTTTAATCTATTTAAATTATTTGCTGTTGTTCAGAGATGGATAGGACATGGATGTACAATGCAGGAAGGAGGGATGCCTATTTCCATGAAGAGCTTAATAAATTCATTGCTGCGGAGAACCATGCAAGAAATGAGAAGACACGAAGGATACTTTGCCTATGCAAAACCTATAAGAATTTGAGAGTATTCAGTGATCCAACTATAATCAAATCGCATGTGTTGGTGGATGGTTCTATTGAGGACTACATGATCTAGAAGTTGTGGTGGGACGACCCAATTTATTCTAGCTTAAGAGAGCACAATCATCGTTTACAAGGATAACCAAGTCAACGCTCTTAAAACAGAATAAATCTGGTAGTCCATCAAGCTTCACCTGAACTTTCCACCTTACAACAGTGTCTTAGTCATGCTTACAGGATCGTTTTGCATTCGAGCATCAGATATTACACATAGACATTGGATATAGATCATAAAACAAGACAAAGAGTTATTCCATAGTAAGCACAACCCTTAATGCACGTTGGGACTATAGAGTTTCAAACGCGTAGATGTACAACCATAGGGTTGGTTAACATGCAGGTCTTATCTCACAAGAGTTTATAAAAACATCCAGAGATGTATGGACTCAGCATACACTCCGGGTCATGAGTTCTTGAAATCTTGACCTTAGGGCTCCCATTGTAGCAGCTGAACACATACAAGCACAAACACTGAGTATAAAAGGCACTCAGCAAGAATGAACCGACTAACCAGTATAAATATATCGGTTTCTAGGATATGCAGGTCTTGTTGAGTGGACTGGTCTACTTGGAGGAAACATTTGGACTCAAAAGATATACTTTTATTATAAAAGGGAACAACATTACAACTATAACTGGCGCTTCATCTCGCCGCCACCGATCCGAGGCCCTCCTAAGAGGAGGAGGAGGAGAAGGACGATATCACCACACTTCGCGAACAGTTGGCCGTGCTCAAGCTTCGTCTCAACAACATGGACGAGCGCGTGGTGGAGTCGGAGATCGATCAGATGGATCTCAATGACAAGATGGACACCCTTCGCAAGGCCGTTTGTTCCAAGATCAAACGCCTTGCGAAGGCGACCGGGAACGAGGACCTTTACAGGGCCCCGGACCCGAGGGTCTAGATCTAGGGGGGTTAGAATAAAGTAGAGTACGAATAGGTGTTGAATTTTCCTTTCTAAAATTTTGTTTCTTAGGCCTAGATTTGAATTCCAGCAGCACCTTCATTTACTTTTGTAGATTTGAATGAATAAAGTGTGATCTTACCCATGGAATGTTAGTGGTTGGTGCACACTTGTGTGCCAACCACACCCCTATTCTAATGTTTCACCGAGTACCCAGGGAATTCAAATACATACAACATTGGAGAACCACCACAAAAAGTTGAGCGCAATTCGCCATCGGTAAGTGCCAGGCAGCCTACACCGAGCCGGCCGGCATACCAATTTCGCAACCTTCAGCAAAATCCAGTGGAAACATGACATACACAGCGAACCTTACTCCCTGCAAAAGGACCAACAAAAATGGACACAGGGCCAGTCCGGCCGGCCTCCCTTAGGCCGCCCGGCCCCAGTTTCATTGAAACCCCGAGATCTTTCTTGTGGTGCAGGTTTGCGACCTGTAGCTCACCTCTCTGAGTTTTCAGTTCAAATGGCTTATGGATTAATTCAAATAAAATTTTGAACATGAAACCTAGAGAGAGATGAAATCTTTTCATGAACTCCAATTTGTGCTTGAGTTTTAGTTCTCATGCAAGTACTTACATGCCTTTGGAACTCATCTTGATAGGATCATCTGATCTTTTGTCTATTGGCCCTTATGATACACTGATCTGAAATCATGCTTGATCTAATTCAAAGTCTTGGAGTTAATTTATTTTGAAAATAAAACTATGGCAACTGTTATGCTCATCCAATCCAATGCCACATACATAGATGAGAAAACATGTTTTGATTCCACATAGCTATCTTTTACATTTTGAGCTTGTTCAAACATGTTGCCTCTCAAGTCATGCTTTGCACATCTAGTACCTTGATCATTCACGAACACGACATCAGACACTGTCCGTCAAACATGACTATCATGCAAAAGCTCATCACCCCCCTGCAAGAAAAAGATTACAAGAAAGTGAGCCATCATACTCATGATCTTCAAAAAAAAGGGAAAGATGACATGAGGAAATATATGAATGGCGGACATGTGTCTTTGCTTACACTTGCACATGATCAATGTACATGGATAGCATTGCTACTTAGAGACACATTGTTTGAACTTGCAAAATAAATTGAGAAGATAAGCATATACCTCTGTTACCATACACTGATACACATATACCCATAAGAGAGGTTTTGCCAAAAGCCTTGTGAGGATCAAACACCATGAGTGATTGAGTGATTTGAGCATTCAAGAGCTTGCCTATTTTTTCAAAAAGTTTGAAAAACCTCCAAGTTTCGACAAGGAAGACTTGAATTGATTCATGGTGATATGTTCTGAGGATCAATGGATGGAAGTGACGATGTTAGCCACCGAGAATTCAAGGTATGAAAGGAAAGCAAAGAAATAACTCTTATGCATATCTTGAATTCATGAAACCAGGCTTTGCTCTATTTTCGACCTTATTGCTCGGGGTGAGCAAAGTATGGCTATGGGGGTGTGTTGGTGGTTGATATCGAGGATTTCCACCGCCAACGCTCTGCCTGATTCCATGAAATATAGGGTGTAATCATGCCATAACCATTAAATCTAATGAGTTCCACAAGTTTTGGTGTATATTTGGTTTCAGGAACAACATATCCAAAATTGAGCCAAAACGGACAATGTTTAGACCAGAAGGCCGAGCCCGGCAGACCGGCATATCAACTGTGGAATTTCGGCATGAAACTTTACTAGAGTGATCCTAAGGGCAATTCCAATCCAATCCTACGGGAACCAACTAAGAATCACAAGTTATGATCGAAAGCCATGAGTCCCAAAGTATAAGGAAGACATGAGCCCACAATCAGAGAAATTGATCGTGTCAAGCTCGGGACCACCCACAGGGACAAAATGCAATGGATAATGAGTGCAATGGTGCAATGGCAGGCCGAGACGAGCTAGAGCCAGGTCGGCTGGCCTAGGTGAGGCCGACCGGCCCAGTAACTGCCGCCATTGGAACTACGCAACCACTACCGACTTCAGGAGGAGATCCAGAGCGTCCAAGGAAAGGCGGTAGGAAATTGATAGCACCCCCAGGCCGGCCAGCCCCACATGTCAATGAAATCCCTCCAATCTTCGCGTGGAAGTCAAGCACAACCGACTTACCTGCTTGCAACTGACGCCAAGCTCAGAACCGACTTCAGGACCCTATAAAAGGAGCCTCACTGCCTCACTTACAACACACCACTTGGAGCAAGAAGAGTCTCAAGTTTAGTAGCTTCCTAGTTTAGAATAGGGAGAGTGTGAGGTGAGAGCTTTGGCGGGAGCCAAGATAAAGGGGCGGAGTCGAGTTATCTTGACCTTACCCCACCTTTGTAGCCACCTCAGGAGAATATATCTTCCAAGTAAGTTCCTCATTTATCGTCAGAGTCTCGCTAGTTTTACTTTTTACTTAAGTTACTTGTTTAGTTACTTTGTTTGATCTGTGTGATCTTGAGTCTGCGTAAGTAGCAAGTTCTACTTATCACAGGTTACTTCATGCCTTTGTACACGGTAGGAGTAAGTAGCTCGATAGTTGTAGGCATAGTGCCTAGGCTTGGTTAGTTATCTTAGATTGTGTTCCACCCCACGGTACCGAGGCGGCAAGTGGTGACAACCTTATCCGTCCCTCGTAGTCTACCATGTTCGGGTGTTTTCATAGCAGTAGTTGTCGATTATCATTGGACTCCCTTCTCACCCTAGTCTAAGTCCTTCTCTGAGACCGCCGAAGCAGATCAAGTTAGTAGTCTGGCAGGATAGCTTAGTATTAGGTAATCTATCTGGAGTTAAACCCTGTACCCTCGTACCTCTTCCTCCTTGGCGGGTCCGGCTGAATCATTCTAGACCACTAGTCGAAACTTATCATTCCATGGATTCGATATCCCAGGTATACTCCTTGGTGAAAGCTACAATAGGTCTATGTGCCCTTGCGGAGTAATTCGTATTAGGCTAAGGAGTGCCAACATATGGGAAGAAAAAAAGAAGAAAAGAAAGAAAGATAGCCCATATCTCAAGAAAAAAGATAGAGTTGTGCAAAAGGGGGTGCGAGCTTCATCCAGAAAATTCCACACACATGCATATCTTGATCTGATTGTATGATTTGTTTTCTCTGTTGGATCCGATTTTTGATCTCGTGAGATATGTGATGCAAGCTTGCTTTCTTTTCATCATTTATCCTGAGCTCCATAAAAGGCCTTATTAGAAATAGGAAGAAAAGAGGCAAAACAATACCCTAGTGAGGAATTATACACGGGGAGTGACCTAAGATAATCATTTGAGGAGTAAAGTTAAGTTTTGTTTTGAAAATCTTTCAAAAATCCCAAGTTATTTAAGTAGGGGAAGTAAAGTCAGCTTGATTAAACTACATCAGTTTTCTGGTAAGAAGCTTGAAGGAAATTATCGGCTATGAAAAAGGGTTGTACCAGGAAAGTTTATCACGATCTCTAGTTTGCTGCGGCTTCATCTATCAGGTGTTCTAGGCTATAACTTTTGGGCGCATCGCTGTCGTTTTGTCTAGATTCATAGGTTGGTTATCGAAGTATCAAGATTGTCATATTGGAGGCATCAGCTGAATTCTCGTAAGGAACTTGAAAAGAGACATTGGTTATGAAAGGGAAATATCAGAAAACCCGAGGTGTCGAGTCCATCATGCAGATTGAGACATTGGATGCATAAATTTCAAACCATGCAATCATCATACTCCGAAACTTGGAGGGCATGTGTTGACACCGTTTTTTTGGCAACATGTCAATCTATTAAGCAGACAACCGATGAAGATGGGCCGACGTTGAAGCAAGGAGGAAAATAAAGCATATTAGGCTTATGGGCCAGGATGGACGTCGCAGCCAGCAGAGCTTAAGGAAAGCTGAGCTGATTGCATCAGCAAATTATCTCTTAGATTTAGTATTTGTTTCTAGGAAAGGTCTTATCTTTGTATGCAAGTACCGCATCAGCAGCGGGGTCTAGGTTTAGACTATAAATAGTAGACCTCCGGCACCTGTAAACCTTGATCAGTCATATCCTAACAGAACCTTTACATTCAACATATCTACTTTTCTCGCAGGCGGCTTTGCCATAGTTGCAGTAGTTTTTTTCTTCTCTTTACAAGTTCTTCTTAGCAGGCAAGTTCATTGTTTTCTAGTAAGTTCCGAGTCGAATTGCATAGGTAGATCAAGGTTGACCCTGTATCGCTTCTTTCTCTGTCTATAGTGTTCAAAGTTATCAAGCAAGTTAGATCCATTCGGCAGGGTTTAGCTTTTTCACCAATTTATCGATAAAAGTTGTCAATCTGTTAGGATAATTGATCTATTAATCTAACTTATTGTTGCTTTTATCATAAGTTATCGATATCTGCTTAGATCTTGCTAGGTTAATCCATTTTAATGTAGTTTGTTTTAAGTTTTTATCACAAGTTATCCAGGTTGGATCTATCTAGATCGTCTACCTCCCGTGATGTGATCACACAGGCCGATTTCGACTTAGATGTAGGTGTTGCTCGGAAGCTACGTTGATTTAAGCATAGCTTACCCTCCCTCGATTGGCTGCACGATAGCCGATTGCTGGCGTCATCATTATCGGCTGGCTAGCCGGTACCTTTGCATTATGGGTCAGTTGGATCCATGCCACTACAATTTCATGAAGTTGGATTTCATGTTGAAATCCATGCCATTGAGTGGCATGATTTTCAACGTGAAACCCAATTTCACGGAGTTGTGGTGGCATGAATCGAATTTTCCCTTGCATCTAATATCTACCCTTCATGTCAAGTGTGGGTCAAATTAACAGGCACGACTAGCGCACCACATGCGCACCTGTTGGGATCGGTACGTCGGAGTAAAGCAGATTGTGGCAACCCTGCCTAAATTAATCCGGCTTAAGTGCGCTAACCATCATCAAAACGACAATCAGGGTTAACACGCACTTAAAACGGAGTAATCCGGCAGTGCTGTCGGGTAAAATCCCGATTAAACCACTTGAACAGGATCGACAAAGCAGTTCAGAGAATACAACATTCCACAAATTTTACTGAGCATAGTATGAACATGAATTATTATTACAAACCGAGTTTAAATTTATAAAAAGACAACAGAGTTCAAGTTTGACGAAAAACGAACGATAGTCTAGCGCCGAAACCAGACGTCATGATGAAGCCCGTACATGACGTCAACCGTAACCTCAGATGCACCACCTGAAAAACAAAGCCACAACCAAGGCTGAGTATACTAATACTCAGCAAGACTTACCCGACTAAGGGTATACTTAGCCCTTAATCTAGACATGCAAGGCTTTTGGCTTGAGGGGTTTGTTTTGCCGAAAAGCAGTAAAGAATAGATCCTTAATTGTAGGTTTTAGCTTTCAGGTTCTAATTCAATTAACCATTCTAGGTGAGCATCTATCCAATAGCATACATGGTGAAAACAATTATCTTTTATCATCCAACCAGCCAAATTCATCATCAGCATTACCTTCCACTTCTTACTCTATGTGGCAAAAGGGTTAAGCAGTCTCATTGTCCGTGAGCAGCGGAATGATTCGAATCGATTTTGTTAACCTGGCCAGGCAGACCTAAACACACGTCACGTGGTTACTCCCAGAGTCACACGTGCAACTTTTCCCTTCAATTCTCGCTTCACGGAACAGGTCCACCGCCCTCGACTACAGAGCCCGGCTCTGCACCCGTCATCCCAGATGAGACCAAAGTCAAGACAGTGGGGAGTATATTCCGGCCGCGGTTCAATCCAGTACTTAAGCTTACCGATTACCATATTCTCGGCATGTGCTTAGTACGTTCAAACGCTTAACCACCACTACCACACACTGCGCCCTTAGCATTTTCTCACTAAACAGACGGGGTCTCATCCAGAAACATAGTACCCTGACCCCGCCCGTAGACCTTATATTCTGCAGTATGTAGTAGAGAACCTATTATCTCGCGAGCGGCAGGAAACCACTCGACTTTTACCGGTCCTAATTAGCAGGGCATCTACTCGCACTTAACTTCTAGTAACCAGTACCTGGGTACCTGGGATCATGCATCTAAGGTTCCAGTCAACTCCTGTAAACGAAAATGCATAGATACATAATAGTAACATAATTTGAACAGCATTTAAAATACTGGGATTGATGCACCGAGGCTTGCCTGGGAATAACACTAGGTCAGTGTTAGTTAGAGAACAACTGCTCGGCGAACATCTTTCTTCGGTCGTGTACATCGGGATCCATTCGTCCATCTTCTAGACGTGTCCACCATTCACCGTCTTCTGGCTTGACTCCAACGTCACAACCTTCACGTGGTTCATCTATCGTACCTAAATGAAATGCAATGCATATGTATGATGCAAAGTTCCGAGTTGTTTAGCGATTTATGTTTTATTATTTTCCTTCACGATAAAGTTGTAGTCTAACCTAAAATGAATTGGATGTGAAACTTCTTAATTAACATTCCCTGGACAGTCATTTATAGAGTAGTATCTAACATTTCTAACTACACAAGGCATCATGATCAACGGCACAAAAGAAGCTCACTAACGTCATAAACAAGTGGTAGTTGTTTCCGAAAGCAAGTAAATCATGGTTTGCTAAATAAATAACAACTCAACACACATACAATAGTAAATTCAGCATTTAAAAACCATTTACAACTTCAGTAATGCATTTACTTATGTGACAACATGCATAAATAATCCAGCTAGTTTCTGTTAAGTAGACATGTTCAAACTTTTTGTACAGCAACTATATATCTAGAATGTCATTCTCTGCAAAATTCATATATAAATATGTAGCATAAAGACCAGAGCAAAAATGACAAACTAAGCAAGGTGATATCAAGAGTAACTAACATCTCAGGTTCTACTCCACATTTGACCCTCAAACTTGGCATGCAGGTTCATATACCCAAAACTAAATAATGGTATAAATTTCAGATTTTTCTAATTACTAGAACTATTTATCATGAGATAGCACGATTACACATGGATTAAATCAAACCATATCTAGAGACATGTGATGGCTTTCAAACTTTTACTGCACTGTTATTTCAGGATATTATGTGTACAGAAAAAGTTTCATCCATAAATATTCATTATAACATCAATAACAAAAAAATGAAATGTATTATGCTAGATCCAACAAAGAAAAGGGTTTCATCTAGTTACAAGTCTTATCTGGTGCTCAAATTTTTACACCAAGCTAAGCATTCCATGAAGTAGCTACCTATCAAAAATCACACAAAGATACTGAGCAAAACTCCTAGAACAATTAAAGTCCCATTAATCTAATCTTTTTCCCAGATTAAAATAGAAGCATAATATGAACATGTGACTGTAACAAAAGTTTTAGGTCTTGATCTAAGGAATCCAAAACATTTTAGTTTGTATTTTTCTAATTTTTCTACGATTTTATACGAATTTTCAAAGTTCACTGCTTTGGAAAAGAAAAAGGAAAAAGGATCTCTTTTTGCGCAGAGGTCCCTGGCGGACATTGGAGAACAGAGGAGGGTCGGACGGCGCCGTTTCCAGCGAGGAGAGGCACCGGAGGTGAGGGGAAAGTTGGGGAAAAGAGAGAGGGGACTGAGCCGCACCTCTGAGTGTCCTTGGTTCGCGGGGAGGAGGTCCGAGGCGGCGGCTCCACATGCGCCGGCGGACAGTAGCGGAATTGTGCCATGGAGGCGGCGTTCTGGCGACCATGGATGGAGGTGGCTGGGCTTGGGAGCTCCGTTGGGGCGAGGTGAAGCCGTTCCCGAGGTCAATCGGAGCCGTGGGAGGGCGGAGGTAGGAGCTCAATGGTGGCCTAGGGGCGGCGGCGGCCCTGCTTCGTGGTGGCGGCGTTCTGGTGGAACAAGCAAGGCGAGGCCGGGTGCAGGAGCTTTAGAGCGGCGACGGGGAGCTAGCTGGGGGGTCATTTGGGGCGGAGGGAGGCTGGAGGGGTGAGCTTCGCGGGAGCAGAGGCGGCGGCGCCCATGGTGCGGTTCTGGGCGAGCTCGGCTCTAGCGCGAGGAGGAGGCTGAGGGGAAATTGGAGTTCGCTTCGTGAGACGACTGGAACGGCAGCGAGGCAAAGGCATGGCGACGCGTGTTGGCACCGACGTCGAGAAGCTGCGGCGGCACGAGCAGAGCAGGAGATGGAGGCGATGGCATTTCTGTAATTAGCTCGAATTTCCAAAGTCCAGTTTGTAAAACCAGTTTTTCTCCTTCTTCATGGCCTCAAACGAAAAACTTTTGAATACCAAAGTTGTTCAAAATTTCGAGATCTACAACTTTCGTTTTAGGCAAAAGTTCATTTGAGGCTTCGTTTGAAAAATAAAATTTAAAACTTGAGTGCATGTGAAAAGGTACTATATACTTCGGAATTTAAAATTTTCTCCCATTGTTGTGTGATAACTCGAAAAAAAAACTTTGAACACAAAAGTTGTTCGCCATTAAAAACTCTACAACTTTGGTTTTTTCCCAAAAATTCATTTGAGCTATATTTTAGAAATTATTTTCAAAGCATATTTGTTTAAAATTTAAAAGATTGTTTAAAACCTCGAATACTATGGTTCATTTGACCTGTCATTTTATGTGCAAAATTTTATATACACATAAACACACAAACATACACATGCAACATTTCAAAGTCTGCTATTTAATGATGCATGATTTGCTACTAATTACCCTAAATTGGCTATTTAAAATCATGGGCCGTCACACAGATCTTCCTGGCTGTTGGATAAGAACACCGACTAGAGGTGGATGAATATGCGGTTTAAAACTAAAAACACAAACACTAGAAAAATTTAATTAGTAACAAAAGAGATCCCTATGTCATGCTACTACTATTTCTAACTTGGGTTTGCAACCTAGGATGGCAAGATACAAATCAAGCTCTAGTGAAGTAAATTGCTCAAAGTAAATGCAAGAATTAAAGAGAGCAAAGGAACTAACCGAGCTTGACACAAAAAAACTTTTCCCGTGGTGTCGATGACTTGCCGGTCACCCCTAATCCATGTTGAGGTGGATTCCAAGAATCAACCACTCATCTATCAAGAAACCTCTTGATCTTGAGCCGGCTTGAATCAAAGAACCGCTCCAAACCTCGATTCCACTAGAGTTGGTCTTCACTACTCCGGTGAGGTGAGCACAAACCTCTCACAATCAATTTCGGGGCTCCTCAACAATCTCCTTGGAGGTGCTCCATGAAATCCACTCCTCCAAGCCGTCTAGGGAGTAGAAACTCCCAAGAGTAACAAGTCGATGACTCTTGTTTGAAGTTTCCCTAGTGCCACAAAGCTCAAACTCTTGATTCAGTGCACTAGGATGCTCTCACACTCTCAAAGATGCAATCTCTAAGCAAGGAAGTGTGAGAGAGAGGAAGACCAGCTCTAATGTGTCAAGTATGCTGTCCAAATGGCCAAGAGAGCACTCACGTGGCCGGCCAATGGGTATATATAGAGATCCTCTCAAAAACTAGCTGTTACACTCTTTTCTGCGTAATCGCAGACCGTCCGCGGTTCAAAAACCGGACTGTCTGCCATTCTAAACCAGTGAGTCAGAGTGCAATGATTGTGTGTCAGAGCAAGCTGTTACAGCCCTAGCAGACCGTCCGCGCCCTAGGGGCGGACCGTCCGCGGTTATGGCTTTCGACTCACCAGAGACAGAAAACGTCTCTGGACATTTTCACAACTGACCGGCGGACCGTCGAGCCCCAGGGGCGGACCGTCCGCCGTTCAACCCTGAATTCCACCAGAGGCGCAAAACGACTCTGGTCACTTTTGTCAAATGACCGGTTGACCGTCCGCGCCCCAGGGGCGGACCGTCCTGAATTCAAACCATCGGTCCAACCAGAGAAACAACCTCTCTGGACAAATTTTATTTATACTGCAGACCGTCCGCCCAATGTTGGCGGTCGATTTCGATGATTTTTACCGCCAACATTCCTTCGGATTTCATGCTTTTAGAACTATATTGCTATAATTTCTACTAATATTAACAAGTTCTACAAGTTTTGGTGATTATTTGAGTCCAGGAGCAACATATACAAAAGTCACACCAATGTGGTTTTGGCAAATTTCACAAGACAAGACCGAGAGGCCTGAACCAAGTGGAGTTGAGCCCAAAACAAACAACAACATGAAGATTCAGAACCCAACTCAACTTGAGAAGCAATGTGGGCCTTGAGAACAACATGCCAGAGAAATAGAAGCCCGACCCGAACCAGAGCCAGGCCGGCCGGCCTCTAACTGTCACTGTTGGGGCTACACAACTTCCACCGACTCCAAGAGAAGATCCAGAGCATCCACAAAAAGGCGGTGGCCAGGTAGCCACATCCCTAGGCCGGCCGGCCTAGGGGAGGCCGGCCGGTCCCACCTGGCAGCCTCTGAAAGACAAGCACAACGAACTTACCTGCGTGCAACCGACGCTTAGTCCAGTACTGACCATAGAGTAGTATAAATAGAGCACCACACCCCTCTTGTAACACACACCCATCCATAGAGAAGAGAGTCTCTTGATACACTCTCGTGTTGAGTAGGAAGAGAGTGAGGTGAGTTCTCTTGTGAAAGCCGAGCTGAAAGGAGCGAACTCGAGTTCTCTCGGTCTTACTCCACTTTTGTATCCACCTCGCGGGAATATACTTGAGTAAGTTCCTTGTCTAAACTTCAGTTTCTCGCTAGCTTTACTTTCTATCTTAGTTACTTGTTAAGTACTTACTTTGATCTGCGGGATCCTGAGTCTACGTAAGTAGCAAGTTCTGCTTATTTGAGGTTATTTTCTATCTGAGTACACGGTAGGAGCAAGTAGCTCGAGAGCTGTGGGCGTGGTGCCCAGGCTTTGTAGTTATCTCAGGTTGTGTTCCACCCCACAGAACCATTGTGGTAGTCGGTAGGTAGTGACAGCCCTATCTGTCCTTTGTAGTTCACCATGTTCGGGTGTTTTCATAGCAGTAATGCAGGTTGCCGTTGGACTCCCCTCTCATCCCTTTCTGAAGTCCTTCCTTTTCCTGCCACCAAAGCAGATCAAGTCAGTAGTTAGCTCGTCAACTAGTCAGAGTAGTAGGTTATATGGAGTTAGGCCCTCTTCCCTGTATATTCTTCTCGCTGGTTGCGTCCGGTTGAAGATCTCTAAGTTTGGTCGAAACTTTACCGTTCCTTGGATTCGATATCCCAAGTATACTCTCTTGTCAAAGCTACAATCGGTCTCTGTGCGCTTGCGGAGTAATTCGTTAGGCTAAGGAGTGCCAACACCCAACTGGGCCGGATTGTCCGCCATTCATTTCTTTCCCACCAGAGACTACCACGTCTCTGGACGCTTTTGACAAGTGTATGGCGGAATGTCCGCCCTTCTGGGCCGGACTGTCCGCCCTTAGGCAGTCAGCTCAAGTTTTTCAAACCTTGTTTTCAAATCCTCCACTGAAGTTAGCCCTCCTCATGTATCTAGACATTTTGAGCAAAATGGCACTAGAGACCCATCAAGCACGAGTGCAAAGACCCCTCTTGATAGTACGGCTATCTATCCAACAAACCAGGTCATATTTCATCCACTAATCAACTTATGACCGGAAAAATGCAAAAAGCCCTATATAGTACCTTTGCCTTGAGCCCGAGCTTTGCACATCAACTCCAAACGTTCCATGATCATCCTTTGAACCTCACTCATCCATGGACTATCCTATGCACATCATCTCAATTGCAATTGTTAGTCTATAACCGTTGTCATTAATTTCCAAAACTCGAATTAGGGGCCTAGATGCTTTCAATCTCCCCCTTTTTGGTAATGGATGACAACACAAATTTTGGAGTGATAAAATGAGTTCAAGTCAACTTTAGACATAAAGCATAAGGTGGACATGGGTTTGAACTTTGGAAGAACTTACTCAATTTTTCTTGAAAAATTCAGAATATGATATGAATTCACCTAAGTTTGATGAGTAGAGAGAACTCCCCCTTGATATGTGCATATAGTTTTGGGTGAAAGCCATGAGCGCGCGCGCGCACACACACACACACATATATATTGAAAATTTTGATGGAGTTTCCCCTACAAGTGGAAATCGAGACATACAACATACAGGATATATATGATATAAATTTAAAACGATTAGCACAACCTCATCAAACCTCAAAAGTAGCCATAATGATAAAGAGTTTCACAAGCCAACATAGTTCATCACAAATTACAAACCAAATCCACAAATCTCATAGTCCATGCAAAGTGAAATGATAAACATGCAATGCAACACAATAGAGTTCATCACAACTAAAACAAGAGTGGCAAGCAGAAGCAAAACAAAAACACTCCATCAGAAATCCAAGAGCTCCCCTAGATCCATGCTTCACTCCAATCTCGAGCTCTCCTCCCCCTTTGGCATCAATTGCCAAGAAGCTCAATCCATCGGCGGTGGAGGTGGTAGCGGTAGGTAGAACGGCTGATGCAGATAGAACTCCGGAGGAGGCACTGGCGCTGGGAAGACCAAGTAGAAGTGGTCTGAGAAGCCCGTGAAAGCAGTACTGAATGTGTCAAAATATTGCTCTAACTGCTGTGGTCTAGCCTCAAGCTGCTGGAACTACTCAGATGAAGGCATGTCCTCAAAGCGAGAGTCCAGAGCTGCTATGTCAGAGTGGAGGCTCTCCTGAACTCCTTGCATCTGAGTCATCATGGGCTGGAGCATGGTCTCATTGAAGTGCTGAGTCATCTGCAGCTGCATGTTCTGAAAGCCAAGGTTCATCTGATTCTGCATCTGACTAGCTAAGCCCTCAATCTGACTAGACATCCCCTACTGCATGGATGCAAAATATGGGTCAAAGTATCCAGCTGGAGGTGCCCACTATGGCTGCACTGCAGGTGGTGGAGGTGGCACGGCATGCTGGGATGCCTCTCCTCCCATGTGTCCACCACCACCATCATCATCATCATCATCATCATGCTGCTCCTCATCCATATCATCACCTGGAAGGGAGTTAAAGGCCTCTGAAGAAATGCAATGTCACTCTTGAACGGCCTAAAAAGAGTGTGCTTGCACTCACAAATCCCTCTGAAGCTAGACTTTGCCTTGATGATAGACATGATATAAGGGGCAAAGTAGAGGTTCATCTCATGGTTGACTCTCAGATCTGCCAACTGATCCATGATAAGAGCAATGACATCCACCTTATGACCATTCATCACATGAGCTGTCAAATTCCAGTATAGTCCTCTAACCTTGTCCTTATTTCCACTCTTGGGCATAATTGTCACTCTGGCAATTTTATTGATGACTGCAGGATGATGTATGAGCCCCTGAGTACCTCCAAAGACTCTAGGAATACCAAGATTAGCCGGTTTATAGTAAATGGGGTAGTCATTTTCACCAAGAGGATTTTCCATGGCTATATTAACACTTTGCTCATCTCTAAGAGAATCATAATCTAACTCATTGGCTTGAGCAAATTGAGCAAAGGTAGCATAATAGACCCTCTTTCCAGTTTTCCACCATAGCTTTTCTTCTTCCATGCTAATCTCTAAGGTGGCATAGAACTGGCGAATGACAGTTTCATTCCAATCACACCTATGCTGCAGAAAATTTGCTAACCCCATGGTTTCAAATCTATCAACTAGCTCTATCATGACTGGATGTGATCTCATATAAGCAAGGTCTATGGTCTGATGTTCGTAAACAGTTTTCTTAACCATATGACAAAAAAACGCATCCTGTTGTACCTGAGTAGTGAAGTAGAGGATGTTGGTGTCATTAGGTTGGTGATACTGATTCACAGACCTTGCATTTGAATAAGACTCCATGGTCCACTGGCTGCTTGAAAGATTCAGCCCCATTAGGTCAGTGACATCATCCTCCTCACCTTCAACATCCTCATCTGAAGACTCATCCCGAACACCACCAATACAAGATGCAGCAGCCATATCACTAGGGTTAGGAGCATAATCCTCATTATAAGAGTCATCTCCGTCCCTCTGCCTTTTGGAAGCACCAGCTTTCTTTATCTTTGAAGTTGTAGCCTTGAGAATCTTCCTTGGTGACCTGAGATTAAGAATCATACATAAGAGCCATTATTTAAGTGTAAGAGTTTAGCCTTAATGAAATTTCACAACTCAACCTAATTCTGCAGAAAATTATCTCTGGCGGACCATCCGCTAACTGAAGGCGTACCGTCCGCGGGTTACTGAAACACCGCACGAACCGTCCGCATTAATCAGGCGGACCGTCCGCGACCCATCTGTTCATGCACAGTAACTGAAAATCACCCCCAAATTTGATTCATCCACAATTTGAGTTCTAGTGCAAATTTGCCAACTAAATTTTTGGCATAATATCTCCTCATCACTAGCAACAAGATCCCCCAACTAATTTCATGAATCTATGATCCAATTTCATATCAGAGGCCCCAAACCCTAACCACCACCATTGAAGAAATCCATGAACATAAAGAGTGAAATCAATGGAATACCGGGAGGACACAATGACGAATCACAAGAAGGATCCGGGGAAGCGCTCGGACCATCCGGGAATCACGCCAAAAGCTCTTGACCTTGATGTCTTCCCCATGTGCTTGAGAGGGAAAGAGAGAGACCTTTTGGGTGTTTGTGGTCGGGTTGGTGGAAGGGGAAAAGGGCTATAAGACCTCGGGTGACCTGGTCCCACAACTCTGCGCAGGCGCGGACTGCTCGCGGTACCATGGCGGACCGTCCGCCTGCAAATTTTAATTCTAGATTCAACTGTTCAGTCTCTGTAAAATTTTGCAGTCAACGGTGGACCGTCGAGGACCTTTGGCGGACCGTCCGCACTTGCCATACTTGCACCCATAGCGGACCGTCCGTTGTCCAGTGGCGGACCGTCCGCAGTACAATTTTGCTGTTGATTTCCTTGCTATAGTGCCTCTAGTAAAAAAAACTTTTGAACGGCGGACTGTCCGCCTCTTACCCGCGGACCGTCCGTGCTACCAAGTTTCAGACTGTGTAGAATTCAGTGAACTTTCTCAAATCCAACTTCAATTTGGGATCATTGCTCATATAAAATTCCAAAAATCTCAAAAATGGCATGAACATCATCCAAAGACTCAAGTGAGTGTATCCTAACGAGAAATCAATATAAATCGAGTAAACTTAAAGAAAACTCATAAATGGCCCAAAAATGCCTCAAAATTTTAGATAAATGAAACAAAGAATTCACATAAGAGCCATATACCATATGTACTAGTTTTCAAGCCACGTTTGAAAAGTCAATGATATTTAGCTCATTTCTCAACTTGCAAAACCGAGATTCATCCAATGGCTTGGTGAATATATCCGCTAATTGATCATCCGTGCCAATTCCATCAATCTTGATATCACCCTTGTTTACATGATCCCTAAGAAAATGATGACAGATATCAATATGCTTGGTTCTTGAATTTATGGCACTTTCATTATCACATAATAAGGGAATCTCATCAAACTTTACATCACAATAAAGAAGAGTTTGCTTCAATCATAATAATTGTGCACAATAACTTCCGGCCGAAATATATTCCGCTTCGGCGGTTGAAAGAGCCACGTAATTTTGCTTCTTTGAAGACCAAGATATAAGAGATCTTCCAAGGAATTGACAACCATCAGAAGTGCTTTTTCTATCAACTTTGCACCCGGCATAATCGTAATCCGAAAAACCAACTAGATCAAAATGAGCACCATTGGGACACCATAAACCAATATTTGGAGTAAATTCCAAATATCTCAAGATGCGTTTGACGGTGGTGAAATGACATTCTCTAGGTGCGGCTTGAAATCGTGCACATATGCAAACACTAAACATGATGTCGGGCCTAGATGCGGTCAAATAAAACAAACTACCAATCATAGAACGATAGAGTTTTTGATCAACCGGAATACCTCCCTCATCTGGATCGAGATGTCCATTGGTGGCCATTGGAGTCTTGGTTGGTTTTGCATCTTCTATACCAAATTTCTTTAAGATATCCTTCACATATTTAGATTGACACATAAAGGTGCCTTCCTTGAGTTGCTTGATTTGAAGTCCAAGAATGAAACTCAATTCACCAATCATAGACATCTCAAATTCCCTAGACATCATTTCACCAAATTTCTCACAAAAGCTTGAGTTAGTTGAACCAAAGATAATATCATCAACATAAATTTGGCAAACAAACAAGTCCTTACCAATTGCTAAGTAGTGTCAACCTTACCAATTTTGAAGCCCTTAGAAATAAGAAATTCCCTCAATCTTTCATACCAAGCACGAGGAGCTTGTTTAAGATTATAAAGAGCTTTATAGAGCTTGTATACATGATTTGGCTTCTTAGGATATTCAAAACCGGGAGGTTGCTCAACATACACAAGTTCACTAATCTTGCCATTCAAGAAAGTACTTTTCACATCCATTTGGTAAAACTTTATATTGTGAGAGCATGCATAAGCTAATAAAATTTTAATAGCTTCTAATCTAGCAACGGGAGCAAAAGTTTCACCAAAATCCAAATTTTTGACTTGAGTGAAGCCTTGAGCTATCAATCTTGCCTTGTTCCTCACAACAGTTCCATCTTCATTTTGCTTGTTACGAAAGACCCATTTAGTGCCAATGACATTATAATTCTTTGGCCTTTCCACCGAATCCCAAACTTGATTTCGGGTGAAATTATTCAATTCTTTATGCATAGCATTCACCCAATCCGGATCTCTCAAAGCTTCATCTACATGGTTAGGTTCAAGAAAGGATACAAAAATATAGTGTTCACAAGAAGCAATGTGAGATTGAGTTTGAACTTCTTTACTAATATCACCCATGATTTTATCCACGGGGTGATCCTTTCCAAAAACATGATGAATTCTTTGAGGAGCAATGGGTTCTTGAGTTGATGTAGAAGCTGGTGTAGTTGAGTCTAATTAATCTTGCGCTTGAGAATCATCATTAGTTGAATCTTGTACAATTGGTTGAGCTTGATCATTTGGGATAGAGGTTGAAGGATTTACTCTAATAGAAATAGAAGGACCACCTTCATCCTCATATTCTTCTCTTGGTCTAACATCACCAATTGACATATTCTTGATTGCATTTCTCAAGCCATCACTTCTCACATCATCAATATTTTCTTGTTCATCATGAGACCCATTGGTTTCATCAAACTGCACATCATATACTTCTTCAACAATGCCATAAGTTTTGTTGTAGACCCGATAAGCCTTGCTACAAGATGAATACCCAAGAAGAAAACCTTCATCACATTTGCTTTGGAATTTTGATGATCAAGTTCCCTTCTTGAGAATATAGCATTTGCAACTAAACACTCTAAAATATAAGATATTTGGTTTCCTTCCAATGAGCAATTCATATGGGATCTTGTTGTGAAATCTATGATAATAATATAATATAATCTATTTGAAGCATGACATGCCGTGTTGATTGCCTCGGCCCAAAAGCTATCCGAAACATTATACTCGAAGAGCATTGATCTTGCCATATCAATCAAGGTCCTTGTTGGCGCTCCTTAAGTACCCATTTTACTATATGATTAGGAGTTGTTTTTGGTAAATTCTTCGGGATGATTCATGTACTAACCCGCCACTTGGCACCCGAACTTGACCGTTTTTGATTTTGTCCTGGATTTTGGAGCATGTTGCATTTTGACAGGAAATTGGACAATTTCGGAGATGTTTTGACACATGGTTACAACTGGGCTAAGATGAGGAATAAGAGGAAGATTCAACACGCGAAAGATGGGACCGAAAGGGGCTAGAAAAGGCCCAGGCCAGCCGGCCTGGAGTCCTTGGGCCGGCCGGCCTAGCCCTTTTCGGAGCTCAATCGGTCTCGGTTTTCTTCAGCATGAAGTATGCGTCAACCCTAATCTATGTTTTACCAAAACCACCGACCATATCTGCCTATAAATACCCCGAAGCCGCCGTCAAAGAGAGCATCAAGAGGGATCGCAGAGATCGCAGAGAAAGAGCATCCAGAGATACATTCGAGTTAGACACAAGAGAAAGGCGACACCGGAGGCCTCATCGTCCCTCGGCGCCGCTGCAAGTTGGAGGACAGCAAGGGATCCATCCCTTGTCGGAGATTTCACCACCATGATCGACTACGCTTCGCTTAGCTTCATGGGGTAAAGTCCTCGTTTGTTCATGGGGTTGTAAGGAGATCTTGAGTTGTAATTGCCGAATCCTTTATGAGATTGATCTATCACGATTCTTGTTGATGATGCTTTGATGCCTAATAGTTCGCGACTTGGCTTTGGGTTTGCTTTGCTCTTGCATGGTTTACTTAGATTACATCAACTATCGTGTTCTTGTTGATTCGTTACCGATTATCCTCGTGTAGTGACAGTATGCGGGAGGGAAAGGTTTTGATCTTGGAACACACCTTTGGTAGATTAGATCCGTTCTTCGTTGCTTGGCGATTACATCTCTAGTGATCCTAGACCCTATGGACAAATGCTCTTCATATCTTGTGCACACATCTATCTTTGCTCACTAGTCTAGATTAGATTAGATTGATTAGATTAGATCTATTTCACATTCAAACACTCAATATAGATCTTTTACCAACATCATTAGTGCTTAGTTAAGCATAGTAATATACTTGTTCCGTGGATTGATAAACCTTGGGGGAATACTCTAAGGGAAAAGCTACACGATCCGTGCGCTTGCGGTACGTAAATTGGCGCTTTAAGAAGCGTCAACAAGCTTTTCTGGCGCCGTTGCCGGGGAACAAGTGATTTTGCTATGTTTAACTTTGTATTAATTTTGTTGGTTACTAACACCTAACCTTTTCCCTAGAAAATTTTTGTTTTTGTTTTTGTTTTGATTGTCTAGATGGGCCATCTCATTCAACACGTGGAGGAAGGAGAAAAATCACTAAGGGATTATGCAAGCCCGCGATTGGAGGACTTCGACATGCAAAAATCAGATTCGGTGTTGCGAGCCACCGAGTACGAGATCAAGCCTCAAATCATCAAGATGGCGGCGGCAAACCCCTTTAGAGGAGATGAGACGGACAACCCATATAGACATATCAAGTGGTTCACAATGCTATGCAACACGGTACAACAAGACGGAGTTCCTCTAGCTTGGTTTAGATGGAATCTTTTCCCATACTCACTTGCGGAAGAAGTGAGAAGATGGTTTGCACTTGCATCCTTCGAGGTAAAAGGAAATTGGGATGACTTGATGAAGAAATTTTGCGAGCGGTTCTTTCCGTTAAGCAAGGTTCAACATATTCGGAAGCAAGTGATCAACTTCGCGCAAGGAGAAGAAGAAGGGATAGATCAAGCATGGGATAGATTCAATGGATTAATTGAACAAGGACCGAAGCTCGGATTTTCCGGTGATGTACTCTTGCATACTTTTTACTTTTCCCTAACCCCCGAGTGCATGCAGTTTGTTCAAATGTGTGCAGGAGGAGATCTCATGGAGAAAACACTCACGGAAGCCGCCCAACTCCTACAAAAAATCAGCAAGGGTGCGGCCATGCGAAGAGATTAGGAAAAACGATGTTCGGCAAGCTCCGAGGAAGAATCTCAAGTGCGGGTGCTTGCTGGAATTTTCAGAAAAGAGGCATCGGAAGTGAAGGAAGAACAACCGAAGCATGGGAAAGTCATAGAGACAAACCACGATGAAGAAGCATCAATCCGGAGTGCAATGAAAGACGACCCGGAAAAGAAAGGAAGAACCATGGGCACCGCCAAATCGCTAAGGGAATTCGAGCAAATGGATTGGATACCAATTGACTTCGGAAGATTGTTCGACAAAGCAAGACCGCATCCAAATCAGCGAGGAATGGCGAAAGTGATAGCGGAAGACTTCCCGCCGGATAATCACACGGGATATACATTTGGCAAGGAATCGACCGGTGATATTATTTGGAAACTTTTTGAAGAAAAAGAGGAAGAGATTGACTTGGACGAAGTGCTGGAGATCAAAAGGACCCTGGGAGTGAACTCGGAATCGTCACCCTACGCGCACATAGCCCAAGTATATGCGATTGGAAGCAATCAAGGCGAAGGTAACCCATCACCCACACCTCGTGTTGATTGCATAATAGAAGGAATAAAATGTTGCAATGTTTTATGTGACATTGGCGCCCATGTTAGTGTGATGAGTTCCAAGGTTTACGTTGAGCTTTTTAACGAAACATCGAACCTAGATGCCACAATCATTAAATTGATCATGGGAGATGGTAGATTAATCAAACCGCTAGGAGTGCTTAGAAATCTAAATGTTGCTATAGCGGGTAAAAAAATTCCTACCGGCTTTTTTGTGATTAATGCTAGTGATGATGAGCATGAAGGCATAATCCTTGGAAAACCCTTTCTCAAATTAGTAAATGCTGTTCTAGATGTTGGAAAAGGGATTGTCACTTTTGATCTAGATGGAGAGAAGCGCTCATTCGAATTTCATTCAAAACCGTCTTTTGCTTCACCTCTACCTCTTGATAACGAAGAGGTAGAGAGCATTCGTTTCATTGATTCTTTCAAGGATCCTCTCCAACGCGCTTTGGAGAATGAAGATGCTTAAGATGATCAAGATGGAGAACTAGTGGAAACAATGGAAGAGTTGAAGCTGCAACACGGGAATTTGGAGGAAGAAAAATTTGAAGACATTGGAGAGTTAGATCAAGAAGAGAATGGTGCGCCCGAGGTTGAGATGAAGCCACTCCCCAAGGGATTGAAATATGAATTTTTGGGAGATGGCAAGACTTTTCCGGTGATTATTAGTGACGAATTGAGCCCGGAAGAGACGGAGAAGCTGCTGAATTTATTGAAGAAGCACAAAAAGGTGATCGGCTACTCGATTAACGACTTGAAAGGTATTAGCCCCGCTTTTTGTACACATCGTATACAACTCGAGGAGCAATACAAGCCGGTCGTAGAGCATCAAAGAAGGTTGAGCCATGCTATGCGTGATGTGGTGAAGAAGGAGGTTATCAAATTGTTGAATGCCGGAATAATATACCCCGTGCCACATAGTGAATGAGTAAGCCCCGTGCATTGCGTTCCGAAGAAGGGAGGACTCACGGTTGTGAAAAATGAGAAGGAGCAATTGATACTGCAAAGAACCATCACGGGATGTAGGATGTGCATCGATTATAGAAAATTGAATAAGGCAACGAGGAAGGATCATTTTCCACTACCATTCATTGACGAGATGCTAGAAAGGTTGGCAAAGCATTCACACTTTTGTTACCTTGATGGATACTCGGGATTCTTCCAAATACCTATTCATCTAGATGATCAACATAAGACCACGTTTACTTGCCCGTATGGAACTTTTGCATATCGAAGGATGCCTTTTGGATTGTGCAATGCGCCCGCTTCTTTTCAAAGGTGCATGATGGCTATATTTTCAGATTTCATAGAAGAGATTATGGAGGTATTCATGGATGACTTCTCGATGCATGGTACTAGGTTTGATGATTGCTTGGCAAATTTGGAGAAAGTTCTTAAAAGATGTGGAGTGGTTGATCTTGTGCTTAATTGGGATAAGTGTCATTTCATGGTGAAAGAAGGAATTGTTCTCGGTCATGTTATCTCCGAGAGAGGGATAGAGGTGGATAGAGCAAAGATAGAAACCGTGGAGAAATTGCCACCACCTACGGACATCAAATCTTTGAGGAGCTTCCTCGGTCATGCTGGATTCTATAGGAGGTTCATAAAGGATTTTTCAAAAATCACCAAGCCATTGACACAACTTCTCCAAAAAGATGTGGAATACATCTTCGATAGTGATTGCCTTCACGCATTTCGAACACTCAAGCAATCCCTCATAAGTGCTCCTATCATGCAACCTCCGGATTGGAATCTACCCTTTGAAATCATGTGTGATGCGAGCGACTACGCCGTAGGAGCCGTTCTTGGACAAAGGAAAGAGGGAAAGGTAAATGCTATCTACTACGCAAGCAAGACTCTCAATGAAGCCCAATTTAATTATGCAACAACGGAGAAAGAATTGCTTGCGTGGTGTTCACCTTCGAAAAATTCAGATCATACATAGTAAATTCAAAGGTGATAGTTTATACCGACCATGCAGCAATCAAGTATCTCTTGTCCAAGAAAGATGCTAAACCACGCTTGATTCGATGGATCCTATTGCTACAAGAATTCGATGTGGAGATAAGGGACAAGAAAGGGGCAGAAAATGTTGTGGCCGACCACCTATCAAGGATGAACCATGGAGATGATGGAAAAGAACCGATCGAGGATCAAATGAGAGATGATCACCTATATAGAATTCTCGACAAAGATAGTTGGATGAATGAAAAAATAAGGGCAATAAAAGGGATGCCCTTGGATCACTTGGACAAGAATGCAAAGAAAAGAGTGATCGCGGAAAGAAGAAAATACTATTGGGATCCACCATACTTATATAGATATGGAGAAGATGGAGTCCTAAGAAGATACATACCGAGAGAGGAACGTGAGGAAGTTCTAAGAAAGTGTCACTCGTCAGGATATGGAGGACATTATGGGCACTTTAGAACTCAAGCTAAGGTTTGGGCTAGTGGATTCTATTGGCCCGAGATGCATGAAGACGCAAAAAGATTTGTTTCGACTTGTCCGGAATGCCAAAGGACGGGGAATATCTCGCAAAGGAATGCCATGCCGTTGAACTACAACTTACAAATAGATCTATTTGATGTCTGGGGAATCGATTTCATGGGACCATTTGTGAACTCACATGGGTTTGAGCATATATTGGTGATGGTGGATTATGTTTCTAAGTGGGTTGAAGCTATGCCGTGTCGGAAGGCATCAACGGAGGAGTCCACACACATGATTAAATCGGTAATCTTCCCTCGATATGGCGTCCCGAGAATCTTGATAAGCGATGGAGGAACACACTTCACGGGTAAAGACTTTGGTAAATGCTTGAAGAAATTGGGAATTGAACATAGAGTGTCCACGGCTTATCACCCCCAAACAAACGGACAAGCGGAAACTTCGAACAAGCAATTGAAGGACATTTTAAAGAAGACCGTGGTAAAAGGAGGAAAAGATTGGTCGAAGAGACTAGATGATGCACTATGGGCATATCGTACGGCACACAAAACCCCGATTGGTATGACTCCTTATCAATTTGTTTATGGAAAAACATGCCACTTGCCGGTTGAGCTAGAACATAAGGCGTATTGGGCAATGAAGGAAATGAACTTTGATGCGGAAGCTGCTGGAATTAAAAGGAGAATCCAAATAAGCGAATTGGAGGAGTTAAGATTGAAAGCGTACAATAGTGCATCAATTTACAAAGAAAGGATGAACAGATGGTATGACAAACGATTACAAAACAAGGAATTCAAAGAAGGAGACAAGGTCCTACTCTACAATTCAAGATTCAAACTCTTTGGCAAAGGAAAATTACAAAGCAAATGGGTTAGACCATACGTCGTACACTCAGTTTCACCCACGGTAGCGGTGACAATCATGGATGCGAAAGGCGATCAATATGTGGTGAACGGACAGCGACTAAAGGTATTCTTGGAGCCCGATGTCGTGCCCCTTCATTACATCGACATATACACCATGGATGAGGAACCGGAACGTCAAGCCTAACGACGTTAAGCAAGGTAAGTTTGTAAATATTCTCTTTTAGATTTTATTTTCATTGTTTTATTTCTATTCTGGGCGAACTTTGAGTAAAACATAGGCTTCTAATTTATTGGTGTGCACCTCGGAAAAAGTTGGAGTCCAGGGGATTGAAAAACCCCCTGGGCCGGCCGGCCTAACACCCCTAGGCCGGCCGGCCTAAGCCACTTCGTATGTGTTTCGGTCTCGATTTTTGGTAGGTGCGAGATAAGGAAATTTCAAACCTGTGCCTTATAGATTTCGCATGCCTAAACCGAAGATATTTTGGACTTCTCGTCCAAGTCTTTTCGGGATATAAATAGAGGCGCGGGTTAGATCTATTCTCTCATACTTTTAAAATCTACATCACCACCTCGTGAGAGACGTCGACAATGGCCGGTCCAGCGAGCGCAAGAGCCATGATTGCAGCAATGGAGATCGAGGAGAGGGGCTTGACGCCCGACACCCCCACGCCAAAGACACCTAGCCCCATCTTGGCAACCAGTGCGACGCCCCTCCTTGTTGAAGCAAAGCGATGTGAAGCGAAAACCCCTCCGAAGAAATTCAATACCCAAGCATGGATGAGCGTCGGAGGGAAGGGCCTTCAATGGTACAACGAGAGGCTAGCTCAAGCCCAAAGGATGGTCGTCGTCATCAGCAGCGACGAAGACGAAGGCGAGAAGCAACAAGACAAAAAGCCACCCGCGCCTAGGCGTTCCTTGCGCCTCCTCGGAGTTAAAAGAAAGAACTACATCGAGCACACCCCAGAGCCGAAGGACTATGCTGGAGACAGCGATTGGGAGAGCATCATGAGCCCTGGTTCATGGGGTGCCACCGGTCGTGACTACGATGATGATTGGCCGGGGTGGCCCGAAGAGGAGATAAGGGAAGAAGACAACCCCTCCGGAGGTGATAGCGGCAAGAATAAGAAGGACGATGATGAGCCCTAGGATGACAGCCCCAACCGCAGCGGGTATCACTCCGGGTGCTGTTTCAAGTGCCGCAATGAAATCGCGGATCTCCGCGCCACCATTGATAGGTGCCACGATCGATTCGTGGCAATGGATCGAAGGATGGACGACATCGAGAGCTTGGCCGAAAGAGATTACAACTTCCTTCTCCGCAACATAAGGAAGTTATTCGGGATGGTCAGAAATCTACAAAAGCAAGGAGGAGGAGGGCGTCCAAGATGCAATTGCCTGAGGCGCCGTTGAGAACACCGACGAGCGTCACACCCGTCTTTTATATCATTGCGATGAGGACACCGCATAATCTAAGCATGGGGGGAAGGTGTGACGAGACTCGTAGATTGAATTTTGGTTTTTGTTTACTCGAAAGTTCATCGTGTGCGTGTCTTTAATTCTGCATGTGTGAGAGTCATAGTCTAGCGTTGTGTGCTTTATTTTTCGCATGTGTGAGAGTGAGTCTTAAATTAGGGTTGAGTCATGAAAACAAAATAAAAAGAGTCTTTGTTTTTGTTGGATCGTGAAATTTTATTTATGCATTCAGTTTTACTTTATTTTCTTTAAAAGCAATTGTTCACGAGCGTTGTCATGAAATTTATTTCGTATTTGTGGAGCTTAGTAGATTATTCGTCCATGTTAATACCCACACTTGAGCTTTGATCTAGCACTTGGTTTTGATTACGCTTGCGAGTAAGGCATGATTTGGAGGACTTTAATTTCATAAAAATAATAAAACCCCTACAAGCATAAGGTTGATCAAGTTCTTGACAAGTTGAGAGTAAAAATCCTATCATCCAAAAGCTTTATTCGTTCCACCATATGTATTGGATGTACATTGAGTTGAGTTAGGATTTCTTTCTCTTGGGAGTTTTAATTTCGAGAAATGATCATGTCCGTATTTTTCATCTCTGAATTGCTAGCCACATCAATATTCGGTAATGAGAATTCCTCATTGGAACAACTCATGAAATCTACCGGATTCCAAAACCCGAACCTGAGATTATCTTGTTTATTATCGTCTTCCTTGACCACAACCCAATTGTGAGGATACGTTCTGTTTCTGCGCATGATTTGTATAAAACATAACTTTGGGATGAAGAAAGGAAGTAGTACTGGAAAGACGGACCGAATCCGACCTGGGAAAGCCCCAGGCCGGCCGGCCTACACCTCTTGAGCTGGCCGGCCTAGGCCTCTCTGGTCTCGGTTCGGGCTCTAAAAATTTAGGGAGACACTTTGGAGTTTTGCCTATCTATGTTTTATAGAAAGTGTCCTATGAAAAGGTTCGGAGAAGAGAAAGAAAAGTCGGGAGAAAGAAAGAAAGGAAAAAAAATGTATGAGAAGAGAAGAAAAAAATGAATGAAGGGATTCTATGGTTAGAGAAGTGCAAAGAGATATCACCTTGTTGTTTGAGAACAATATCCTCAATTCCAACCATGTGCAATCCGACAACGAGGACGATGCTTGTGCCTTGAAGTCAATCTTTTTGTATACCTTTGCACATGTCCACCATTCTAAATCTTCTTACCCTTGAACCCTTTACATTATGGAGAAAATCTCATGATCATTGGCTCGGAAGGTAAGCAATCATTAGAAGGTTTTCTTAACTTAACAATATATGTATATACTTTGCTAAGCCTCACCTATAGCCCCACTTTATACTTGAGAGACTTTCGTGAGATGAGAGCTTGCAAATAAAAATAGGATAGCTACTTATATTGAGAGACATGAAAGGACTTGTGCAAGAATTTTTGGTCTAACCTTTGTTGCAGGGTATTTTGTTTCTTAAATAAAAAAAGTGAAAAACCTCCAAGGATGGCAAGAAAAGCAAGTGTTGTCGATATTCGAGTTGCCGGCTAAAGGTAAGAGTTGTGGAGTAATATTGGATGAGTTTTTAAACGCCCATGATATGATTATCCTCGCTGCTCCTCTGACCTTTGTTTGAAGAAATATTGTTAGACTTGTTTGCATAAGTAAATTTTGCAGTTCGAGAACTCTTGAGGAACCCATGGAAGGATTTGATGATTTGATTTGCTCGAGGACGAGCAAAAGCTAAGCATGGGGGGAATGTTGGTGCTCCTTAAGTACCCATTTTACTATATGATTAGGAGTTGTTTTGGTAAATTCTTCGGGATGATTCATGTACTAACCCGCCACATGGCACCCGAACTTGACCGTTTTCGATTTTGTCCTGGATTTTGGAGCATGTTGCATTTTGACAGGAAATTGGACAATTTCGGAGATGTTTTGACGCATGGTTACAACTGGGCTAAGATGAGGAATAAGAGGAAGATTCAACACGCAAAAGATGGGACCGAAAGGGGCCAGAAAAGGCCCAGGCCGGCCAGCCTGGAGTCCTTGGGCCGGCCGGCCTAGCCCTTTTCGGAGCCCAATCGGTCTCGGTTTTCTTCAGCATGAAGTATGCGTCAACCCTAATCTATGTTTTACCAAAACCACTGACCATATCTGCCTATAAATACCCCGAAGCTGCCATCAAAGAGAGCATCGAGAGGGATCGCAGAGATCGCAGAGAAAGAGCAGCCAGAGATACATTCGAGTTAGACACAAGAGAAAGGCGACACCGGAGGCCTCATCGTCCCTCGGCGCCGCTGCAAGTTGGAGGACAGCAAGGGATCCATCCCTTACCGGAGATTTCACCACCATGATCGACTACGCTTCGCTTAGCTTCATGGGGTAAAGTCCTCGTTTGTTCATGGGGTTGTAAGGAGATCTTGAGTTGTAATTGCCGAATCCTTTATGAGATTGATCTATCATGATTCTTGTTGATGATGCTTTGATGCCTAATAGTTCGCGACTTGGCTTTGGGTTTGCTTTGCTCTTGCATGGTTTACTTAGATTACATCAACTATCGTGTTCTTGTTGATTCGTTACCGATTATCCTCGTGTAGTGACAGTATGCGGGAGGGAAAGGTTTTGATCTTGGAACACACCTTTGGTAGATTAGATCAGTTCTTCGTTGCTTGGCGATTACATCTCTAGTGATCCTAGACCCTATGGACAAATGCTCTTCATATCTTGTGCACACATCTATGTTTGCTCACTAGTCTAGATTAGATTAGATTGGTTAGATTATATCTATTTCACATTCAAACACTCAATATAGATCTTTTACCAACATCATTAGTGCTTAGTTAAGCATAGTAATACACTTGTTCCGTGGATTGATAAACCTTGGGGGAATACTCTAAGGGAAAAGCTACACTATCCGTGCGCTTGCGGTACGTAAATTGGCGCTTTAAAAAGCGTCAACAGTCCTATTTTTTCTTTCAACAAGACTATTTTGCTCCGGAGTATACTTGGTTGAGAACTCATGTTTGATTTTCTTTTCATCACACAATTCCTCAACTCTTGTGTTTCTAAACTCACTTCCATTATCATTTCTCACTTCATTTATTTTGAGTTCAAATTTATTTGCGGTCCTTGTTATGAATTTCTTGAATATATCATATGTATCGGCCTTGTCATGAAGAAAGAAAACACATGTATATCTTGAATAATCATCCACTACCATAAGACAATAGCAATTTTCTTCAATGCTTCTATAAGTTGTTGGACCGAATAAATCCATATACAATAATTCCAAAGGTCTCTCGGTTGACATAACACTCTTGGAGGGATGAGAATTTGCAACTTGCTTTCCGGCTTGACATGCACTACATAACTTATCTTTTTTTAAATTTCACATCCTTCAAGCCAACAACTAAATCATATTTCATGAGCCGGTTGAGTTGTTTTATACCAACATGACCAAGTCTTCTATGCCATAACCAACCCAATGGTGATTTAGAGAACAAGCAAGTAGACAAATTTATTTTTCTAGTAGCAAAATCGACAAGATATACATCCTCATGTCTAAATCCTGTGAAGATATGATCATTTCCATCCAAACTAGTCACTACAATATTATCCTTAGTGAAACTACACTAATAACCAAAATCACAAAGTTGAGTGACCGATAGAAGGAATGAACTTGAGAGAATCAACTAGCAAGACTTTTGAAAGAGAATGATCATTGAGATAGCAATTATACCAACTCCTTTGACCTTGCCTCAGCTATTGTCACCAAAGATGATATCACTATAGCCAACCACATTATTATCAAGAGAGGAAAATATCTTTGAATCTCCGGTCATATGTTGAGTGCATCCACTATCAAGCACCCAATGTCTTCCTTCGGCCTTATAATTCACCTACAAAAGAGAAGTAACTCTTTTAGGTACCCAAATTTTTTTGGTCCTTGGATGTTAGTGGCCAAGGTTTTAGACACCCAAATGGCATTTTTTTTAGCACCATATATAGATAATCCAACATATTTAGCACTAACACAACCCTTAGAATCCTTCATAAGAATATAGCTAGAATCAAATGATATGGCTTTGTTGTTTGTGCAATTCTTCTCATTATGGCCCATTTTCTTGCACTTTTCACAATAGGACCGTCCATCTTTCTTCACAAAGGTAGTCTTGGTAGCATAGAAGGTCTTCTTGCCTTTCTTTGGAATATATACCCAAGACCTTGCCTATTCAAGGTGAACTTTTGGCTTGACCAACAATAATTGAATTTGGCTCTACTATCATATCATTTGCTCAAATAATTGGTCAAACAAATCACTTCCTTCTTCAACTTTTCATTCTCCAAAGCAAGTGACTCATCACAAGAAGACATATCACTTGTGCTACATGAGGGGTTAGTAGAACTAGATACACAACATGATTTGCAAGTTTCACTACTAGCCCCCATACTCACGTTAGCCTTGTTTTTGTGATCAAGCAAGGTGTTGTGAGCTTCCTCAAGCTTCTCATGAGTTTTCTTAAAATTCTCATGAGAAGTCTTTAGCTCCTCATAGGAAGTTTGGAGTGAACCATATTTTAACTTCAAGTCCTTCAACTTTGTCTTTTCCTTTATCACACGTTCACCGGCATCGTTGAGCATGTCAACAAGATCATCATATGAAAATTCTTCAAGTTCATCATCTTGCAATACCTGGTGTGGAGAAGAGTGATGGAGCCTCCTTGATGGCAATCTCGGCAACTCCCTTGGAAGACTTGTCATCATCATCTTCATCGGAGCTTGCATCGGAATCCCATTCAACAAAGTAGACTTCACCATTTCTCTTCTTCTTGATAAACTTCTTTTTCTTCCTCTCATCATTTTTATTGTCTTTCTTGTTCTTGTAATTCTTCTTGTTGGGCAATTTATGATGATATGGCCCAATTCACCACATTGAAAGCAAGTCTTGTCAACAAATGGATTTTTCCTTGACGATTGCCCTCTCTTGCCAAAGTTTTCCTTGCTCATCGTTCTATTGAATCTCTTGACAAAGGGAGCCATCTCTTCATCCGATTCTTCTTCTTTGCAACCACTTTCTTCTTCAATCTTGCTATCTTGAGCCTTGAAAGCCACACTCTTCTTCTTTTCATCAATTGTTCCACTATGAACTTCATCTTGTGATTTCTTGAACATGTCATGAGTAAACACTTCTCCCAGTATTTGTGTGGGAGTAGCGATCTTCACATTTGACCTCACAAGCAAGGTCATAATAGTGTCATATCTCTCCTGAAGACTTCTAAGAAACTTGTGATAGAAATCCGCATCCGGCACCTCAAAGCCAAGGCCCTTGAGCTCATTAACAATGTCATTTAGCCGGTTGAACATCTCGGCCACACTCTCATCCTTTTCATGGCAAACTCACTAAATTTGCCCTTGAGCACATACAACTTGGCTTCTTTGATACTTGATGTGCCCTCATAGATTTTCATTAGCTTCTTCCATATCTCATTGGCATTGGTGAGATTCTTGACTCTATTGAACTCACTCACATCAAGAGCTCTAAAAAGCACATTCACCGTTTGATTATTGAGTAGTTCATTTCTTCATCTAGAGCGGTCAAGTTCTTCTCATCTGAAATGACATATCCATCATTTACAATTCTCTATATTTTCTACTTATTTCCTTGAGATGAACCGACATCCTAGTCTTCCAATAATCATAATTATTTCCATCAAAGAAAGGTGGTTTTCCAACATGAATCTCATTTTCACTAGTCATTATTCTGCTCCAAGATGGTTAAATCCTTAATTAAGGAGTACTTAACTTTGATGCCACTTGTAGGATCAAGAACAACGACTAGAGGGGGGGTGAATAGGCGGTTTAAAATAAAAAACACAAACACTAGAAAAATTTAATTAGTAACACAAGAGAGCCCTATGTCATGCTACTACTATTTCTAACTTGGGTTTGCAACCTAGAATGGTAAGATACAAATCAAGATCTAGTGAAGTAAATTGCTCAAAGTAAATGCAAGAATTAAAGAGAGCAAAGAAATTAACCGAGCTTGACACAAGAAATTTTTCCCGTGGTGTCGATGACTTGCCGGTCACCCCTAATCCATGTTAAGGTGGATTCCAAGAATCAACCGCTCCTCTATCAAGAAACCTTTTGATCTTGAGCTGACTTGAATCAAAGAACCGCTCCAAACTTCGATTCCACTAGAATTGCTCTTCACCACTCCGATGAGGTGAGCACAAACCTCTCACAACCAATTTCGGGGCTCCTCAACAATCTCCTTGGAGGTGCTCCACGAAATCCACTCCTCCAAGCCGTCTAGGGAGTGGCAACTCCCAAGAGTAACAAGTTGATGACGCTTGCTTGAAGTTTCCCTAGAGCCACAAAACTCAAACTCTTGATTCAATACACTAGGATGCTCTCACACTCTCAAGGATTTAATATCTAAGCAAGGAAATGTGAGAGAGAGGAAGACTAGCTCTAATGTGTCAAGTATGCTATCCAAATGGCCAAGAGAGCCCTCACATGGCCGGCCAATGGGTATATATAGAGATCCTCTCAAAAATTAGCCGTTATATTCTTTTTTGCGTAATCGCGGACCGTCCGCGGTTCAAAAACCGGACTGTCCATCATTGTAAACCAGTGAGTCAGAGTGCAATGATTGTGTGTCACAACTAGTCGTTACAGCCCTGGTGGACCATCCGCGCCCTAGGGGCGGACCATTCACGGTTATGGGTTCCAATTCACCAGAGACAGAAAATGTCTCTGGACGTTTTCACAACTGACCGGCGGACCGTCCGCGCCCCAAAGGCGGACCGTCCGCCGTTCAACCCTGAATTCCACCAGAGACGCAAAACGTCTCTGGTCACTTTTGTCAAATGACCGGCGGAAAGTCCGCGCCCCAGGGGCGGACTGTCCGCCGTTCAAACCGTTGGCCCAACCAGAAAAACAACCTCTCTGGACAAATTTTATTTATACTGGCGGACCGTCCGCCCAACTGGGCCGGACCGTCCGCCATTCATTTCTTTTCCCACCAGAGACTACCACGTCTCTGGACGCTTTTGACAAGTGTATGGCGGACCGTCTGCCCTTCTGGGCTGGACTGTCCGCCCTTAGGCAGTCAGCTCAAGTTTTTAAAACCTTGTTTTCAAATCCTCTACCAAAATTAGCCCTCATGCATGTATGTAGATATTTTGAGCAAAATGGCACTAGAGACCCATCAAGAACGAGTGCAAAGACCCGTCTTGATAGTACGGCTATCTATCCAACAAACGGTCATATTTCATCCACTAATCACCTTATGACCGGTAAAATACAAAAAGCCCTATATAGTACGTTTCCCTTAAGCCCGAGCTTTGCACATCAACTCCAAATGTTCCATGATCATTCTTTGAACCTCACTCATCAATGGACTATCCTATGCACATGATTTCAAATGCAATTGCTAGTCCATAATCGTTGTTATTAATTATCAAAACTCGAATTAGGAGCTTAGATGTTTTCATTGGCTCTAGCGTACGTGGAGCACGATGATTTCCCATCTCGTGGGGGAATTTTCACGTCAATATAGACGTAGATACTCATGTATACGCACGCAACTCCAACCTTATAAGTATCCCCAAGAGATTGAACCAACATATTTTCAAGATTGACGAAATCATCACTGATGCTGAAAAAATAGTGCCGGTTAAATCTAGCAATAAATACAAAAAGAATATGAACATTTATGTGTTACAACTTAAATCAATTTGTACGTGTCGAGGAAAAAAAGATAAATATTATTAGTGATTAGTGAGTAAATTTAGCAAATTAACATAGTTTCCGAAATAAATTAAGAAAACTAAATGGTTATTCGGACTGACATAATCGAGTTTACAAGTGTTAGGTTTATTTGTCACGTACTAAATGGTAAAAACTAGTTTATATCGTAAAATGAAATCTAAAAATTAGGAGGGTTTCAGCGAGTTTTCACCGTGCGGGGCCCACCTGGGTCCTCCACGCTCCACGGTGGCAATGCGCAACGAGAACAGGGGGGGAAAGTGGTTTAAAACAGAAGGAAATGGGAAATTGGGAAGGAAAACACAAGACCCATCCCCCCATGGCAGCCGAAGAGGGTTCCGGCGGCGGCGGCGGCGGCTGCAGCGGCGGGGACAGGAAGAGCTCTCCGGCGCCAACGAAGCCCGGAGGGGGCGGTGCGGCGACGTTCCTCTCGGGGATGCCGTCGCGCGGCAACTTCTCGTCCGCCTCCGTTTCCTCCAGCCTGGTATGGATCCTCACACTGAAACCCCAAGATGGTTTCTTCTATTCGGGCGCTCTGAGGCGTCTGGATTGGCTCGGCTAGGGAGGGAGTTCTGAGACCCTTTTTCGGCTGTGATCTGCGCAGGGTGGGTTCAGGGTTTACGTCTGCGAGCACAGCACGGAACCCCCAGGTCATTGGAGTTTCGGCCTCTTATAAATTATCATAGAGCTACTACCTTACACTTCTCACTTCCCATGAAAGCATAATTTTGTTATGTGGTAGTTCTAGTGGCATTTCGTGTGCTGAAATTGATAAAATTGGAACATTTGTTTCTAAAAAATAAAATTGGAACATTGTGCTCTAGGGCAATGTTGCCCGTGTATTGTGTTCTCGAGAAAAAAAATGTTGTGTGAGTTGTGCTCAAAATTACTCTACTTGCATCAGTACTCTAGAAATTAATAACATTTAACAGTACGGTTTCTCATTTTTTGCTTGGTGGGTGAAAGCTGTTGTTGTTCTTTTTTTATGGAAGATGTGCTTAGGGTTTTACCATCCTAGGAGTACCTGTGTAATTGGAATGATTAACTCTTGGGTGCTACTGGATTGTTGTTTGGATTAGAAATGGTAATGTTGTGTATAATATGCTTAAGGGATTAGAAAAGGAAATGTCAAATATGCTCAAAATATACAGGGAGAGCGAGAATTCGATGGAAAGTCTGCTTGTTTTTAGTACTAATGTGCTTTAGATGTTCATTGCAAAGATGAGCTTATTGTTGCTTCTACTGATGAAGCAGTCTTAGTTGAATGCATAACAATTGTTCATTCAATTAGGTTTTTTTGCCCGCATACTGTGGTGAGAACTTCTACTGATATCTTTAAGTTTTGCAGTGAGACTGTAGTCCTTTGCATGCTATAGTGGATTTTTTATGCTAGACCTTTTGTGCTTTTGCATTTTATTTTCATTCATGTTTTCAGTTAGGGTGTGTTGTGATGGTGGCAAGATTGCTATGAGCTTTCCATTGTGCAGAAGGTTGTATTCTAGGGCCTGGTCTAAAGATTACTATCTTTATTTTAGTTTTAGAGCAAGAGATGGTTTTCATGCATTCATGTTTCTCATAATGTTCCATTTAAAAATATTGTGGTTGGAATTTTGCACTGATAAGGTTGCAGTAGATCCAATGAATTGTAGTAGAGAAATACCTTTTCGACTGTTCATTTGATATGCTCTATAAGTTAGTACTACAGTATTGTTTATGTTCTCTGCCTAATGGTCCCTGTGGTACATACTGTCAACCACTATTAGCTCTAACTGTGCTGCAATTGAAAAAAGTGGCTGTGGATTGTTCTCTAAATTTACTTTTTCATTTAGTTCAAGTTTGAGTGATGTATCTTTTTTATGGGATACTGAAACACCTTGTTACCATGCCATTGTTAAGGGTATTAGAGTCATTTCCTATAGTCTAGGGTTCCCTCATGTACTCTCTATATATGCACCCCTATGGGCCTCAATACAACTGATCCATTCTCCCTTTTCTCATTCGTAACATGGTAACAGAGCCATCGTTCTAGATCCGGTCCGCCACCCTTCATCGTCGTCGCTGCGCTGCCCCTGGGAGCTTCGTCTTGCTCCCGGGGGCGGCAAATCCAAGCCCCAAACCCATTTTCCCTTTCCCAGTTTGAGTCCCAGCAGCAGAGAAAGAGCAGTGTACCCATTTTTTTCCCCTCTGCCCCGCCGTTGTCTCCGTCTGTCGTCGATCCGGTCGTCTCCGTCCATGCGCCGCCCGTTGCGGCACCCGTCCTCGCCGGTCTTCGTCCGCGCCGCCCATCGACATCCGCCTCCAGGCGCTCCGCTGCGGGTCCGTCCGCGCCGGATCCGCCCGCCATCGCGTCCTCCCGTCGCGGATCCGTCGCCGCTCCGTCCGCCGACCGCCGTCGCGGCTGGCTTCGTCTTCCTACGATCGTTGCGGCCAGCCTCGTCCTCCTCCGCGTAGATTCGCGGCGGCCCGGTGCTGCCGCCATCAGCTCGTCCCTCCCCCGTCGCGGCGTCATCTCCGGCCGCCGTCGCGCCCCCCCCCCCCCCCCCTCCGCTGCTTCCCGTTGCTGCCGCCGTCTGCTCGTCCTCGCGGCCGCCTGTCGCCTTGTCCTCATCAACCGCCGCTCGTCATCCTCTTGGCTGCGGCCCATCACCCTCTTGGCTGCCTGTCCGTGTCATGTTGGGCCTCATTTTGGGCTGCTGGACGCCCGTTTGAGCTATTTTGCTCCATTTTGCTGCTGCTTGCTGCTGCTATCATCTATAGTCTACACCATATTTCGCTGCTGCTGCTATCACATCTAGTGTGTTGAGGTCCATTTCCTTCCCATTGCATCTGTGTCAAAGTCTAGGGTTCATCCAAGTCCAATTTCATGCTCAAAATTCATAGAAGCTGTGCCAGTCCACATAATCTTTGTCAGTCGACCAATTATCCTTCATATTATGGTTGGCTAAGTCACGTCGATTTAGCTAATCTTATCGTTCTTGATGCGACCTTGCCTCTTGGTCTCTTTCGTAGCCGTCTTGCTACATGTCATGACCAAAGGCCATATTTGTCGTCATCATGACATCGTCTCACTGCCTGCCAGCAGTGCACTGCTTGCCGTCTTGCAGCAGTGGCTTATGCATCATCCATTTGGTTCGATTTGACGCATCTCACACATTGTCAAGTTGAAAGTCTCCAAAGCAAGCTTCCCGTCGAAGAGTCGATGTACTGGTTTGTGAAGACTTGGTTGTTTCACCACTTGTGGAGGAGATCGTTCTACAAGACATGTTCAGGAGCTGCACGCTTCAACGACATCCTTGTTGTTTTAGGACTTTGGATGTATTAGTCATGTATTAGTGTTTTTTCTTATTCTCTTTCAACTCATGTACTTAGTACCACTCTTCAAATGCAACGCCATTGTATTCATGTTGCATTTGAGGGGGGGTGTTAAGGGTATTAGAGTCATTTCCTATAGTCTAGGGTTCCCTCATGTACTCTCTATATATGCACCCCTATGGGCCTCAATACAACTGATCCATTCTCCCTTTTCTCATTCGTAACAGCCATAAAGGAACCATACTTCTTAAAAACCAGCTGTTTCATATTTTCTTGTTATGGAATCATTTCAACCATGCAATATGTTTTTCTACAAGAGATGTAGGCCATGGAACTTCAAATGCTCTTGCGTTCCCAAATATTATAAATAATATCATACATCAATCGTGTGCCACATTTGTTAACAGTGATATATGACAAAGAAGTACAAAATTTGTGTGGTATCTGTTAGATACATGTCTTAGTTTGTTTAACATCTCTACATTTCCATGCTATAGAAGGGTAAAGTGTTCTCAGCATCTCTGTTTTCAAGGCGTCGCCTAGGCGTCGCCTAGGCGACAAGGCGGTGGCGGCTCGCCTTGCTTAAGGTCTCGCCTTAGCCCGCCTTAGCCCGCCTAGGCGTCGCCTAGGCGATAAGGCGGTGGTGGATCGCCTCGCCTCGCCTTACCGCTTTAAAAACATAGCTCAGCATATTACGGCACCTGTACATGCCTCTATATAGTTACCTATTGCCCTAATAATGTATCAAAAATATCTAAAATGAACATGTAATCTTTATCCAAATTAATTTTTGTTTGACTTGTAAAATTTCTTTGGTATTTTTAGAAGGACAAATCATACAGACGGATTCGACAAATATTTTAATCAGACATCTCCAATTGAACAAACAGAAGAGTGAAGCTAAAGATTCAGGTTCGAGGACTCCAGGGGAAACCACCAGAGGGAAAAGGTAAATAAAAAAATTATGAAAATATCTTGTTACAAACAGTTTGTGCTTGTGTTGTTTTAGGCCTCTAGTTTCATGTCTGTTTTGTTAGTACTTGACACATGGTGTTACATGGATACCACAATTTCCCGTCGCATATGATGTTTCTAAACACTTGTTGCATTTTCCATACTTAGTCCTAAGGATATTCTGTAGTGAATACTGGACATAGGCAAGAATATTTGTACCTCTTAAGTTGCTCAATTGGTCAATTGTGCCCATATTTAATATTGTTTAATATCCTACTTCTGCACTAGTGTATGGTCACATGTTTGCTGATCCGATTTTTATGTTTTATGTTGTGTTTATTTTTCTTTATGATTCTGTTGGAAGAAGTGATTAAATATAAGTTCATTATTCTGAATTTGTATAGCATTGGGATAATAGAAGTAAAAATATTGCTTACCTATACACTTGAGCTCTCTTTGGTGTCTAAAATGATTAACCTCTTTGATAAATGTGTGAGCTGGTCCTAGTATTTTCATCTCCTTCCCCTTTGTTGAGTTCCTTCTAGATGATTTAATATAACTATATAAGCATGAACTGTTTATTTCATATATGTGAGTAAAACATATAATTTACTATTCAGGGAAGCCAGTTGTCAAAATTGTTATACTTAAGAAAGCATTGTGGATTTTCAGTATTTATTATTTTACTTAAGCCTTTGATGAAGCATGTCGTGTGTTTTAGTCACTATCAATTTAATGGCAACAATGATTATGAAATTCTCAAAAATAGATTGCTTGAACCTGCAGTGGCACACTTCAAGTTCTTTCCATAAATGAAGAGCAGCAATTATTATCAAATGCATGGAATTGACATGGCTGGCTTGAACCAGCAGAGGCATTCCTTTTTACAGGAGCAGCAATCGCTTTCTGATGCTCAAATTGCCATGGCTAGTATGAACTTGCATAGAAATAACAATTGCCATGGGCTTATATGAGGACCTTTCTAATAGATAATGAGTTATGACCTCATAGGACAAGTACCTCGGAGCTTTACACAATTTTTACATATATCGGATAGATGACACTAACCAAATGTTATAGAGTATTCGATTATGTTCTAGATCCATTATCAGAATTCTAGGATGCTCATTTAATATATGATTGCTAACAAGTGGATTAATGTTTTGCGACTTGTGCCTTCAATCCAGTTAGGATAGGTCGAGATGAGAAGGCTGGGTCTAATAGGAAATCAAATTCATGTCAAAAGGCTCTTAGCTAAAATAACCCAACAATAAAGTTCTTTTCAGACATTTGAGGAAAACAACTGGATGTGCTTTTCATTAGACACTTGATGGGTTCTTTTTGAAATGGTGGCAATAGACAAACATGGATGGCCTGAACATTTAGTCAGAGGGGTAACCTCCTTAATATAACCCTAAGTTCATGGAAATGGCTTGCGGAAACAAGTGGATTCTTCTTGACAAATCAGTTAGTGCTATTTTTAGATTCTCATGCTACAAATGCCAATTCCGCTTCCGCAATTTATTAAATGGAACTAATCCTGAGAGGCTGATATATGCTGATGCTTATAATAGCTTGTAGTTTGATCATGTAGTCATAATATGTTAGGCTAGCTGCTTGAGGCATATGTATACCAAGTCATCGGAACGTTTATGGAGCTTCCTTCTTAATGGGTTCTTATCTGCTTATTTGTTGGATAGCGTGGCTTTGCATAAGATTAATTTTGAAGTAATCTCTTTTTGTTTCAGATCTGCTGCCAGAAGTTTGGATGTCAACAATTCAGCAAAGAGAGCTAACTTGGGTACCTCCTCTGGGTCATCAGTCTATGGTAACTTTTCTTCACCTCAACCCTAGTTGTATCATCAGGTGTGAAATCCAGAGAGTGTTTCTCTTTTTCTTTAGCATCATAGAATGTAGAGAGCCAAAACAAAAGAAATTGCACCTCCCCGTTTTCAATGGAAGCTATTTTTTGACAGTTTCCAACCAACTTCTTCTGAAATTTTCCACTTCAAGTCATAATAAAATCAGCACATAACACAGTGATTGCAAATTGAACTTTTAACCATCTTTCCTTTTTATTATTGTGTTTGATTATTTATGTGTATGGAATCTAGAATCTACTTATGCATTAATAGAATTTCAAGAAAATGAAATGATGCACTCTTGCTTTTTCTCCAAACCCAGCATTTAGTTATTTCTCTTGAATCTTATGGATACTTTAATCTTGCAGAAGAAACAATCTCTGGATTTTCACAGCACACACTACAATCATTTACAGTTGAGAGGTTACGTGCACTTCTACGACAAAGTGGTCTCTCTACCAAAGGGAAAAAGGTAAGAGAAACCATGTTGAATCTTCTTATTCTGAACGAGTTGGCAGAGTTTTTATTTGAAATCAGAATGGCTAGTGCCTAGTGCATCTTTTGATTTTCTGCTCCATCTGTAGACTGAATTCAGAAGAATTTCATTGCATATCACAAAATACTCCAAATATGTTTCATGAACTTGATATTTTCGCAAATGCTTAGTTCTGCTTTCTTGAACTTACAAAGTGGTATCTCAAATGTTTCCACAGAACGCACATATTGCATGGTGTCCTGGGAAATTATTTTTTGCAGAGTTTACGCACCTTTTTTTTGGGCTAAAGCTGGCTTTCTAAGATTCAGTGGATAGGGATAGTAAGCCTTTCTCTGTTATACTTAATACTTCTATCCTTCAGATATTTGTGAACAAAATACAGAGTTGTTTTTACATTTTTGTTTTTATAATTAGTTTGAGCAGTTTACGCTGTGTTTTACTCTTCGACACTGCCAAATTTGGCATCAGGAAAGGAGATATTTTATAACAAACATATTTGGTTCAGTGTTCTTTTGTATTATTTTATGGAAACTTGGGGCATCAATAGAAAAGTTCATTTCAGGCCCAATTATATTGCCTCAGGACCAATTCAAAATTGTGATCACATCCTTTGCTTTTTGCAGGATGAATTGATCGCACGTTTACGAGAATCACAGGGTTGACGTGAAGCTCATATGTAATCTTGTCTTGTCGGTCGAAGCCCTTTTGGCAGGGTTTACACGTAGAATGAGTATCATGTTGTAATTGTTAGTGGTGATTTTGTTTAGACTCAAATTCAGTGTAGTGGCATACTTCGGCCAACACTATTCCGAGATTATTTATAGTCAGAATCCGCTAAGTAGTTGTTATCTTTCAACCATCATGAATTCCCTGTTTTCTCATGCCATAGATTTAGAAATGCAGGTCTGTGGATTTAATGCCAAGTCTCATATGCGTCTGCTGAGAACGTGCGTTACGTGGTAGTGCTACAGTTGTGCACCCTGTAGGACTGGAGTTCGACTCCCCGTTCTCAAGGAGAAAAAAAAAGTCATCTGCTCTGCTATTTAACAGGAAATGCTAGGCCCATTGATGGTTGCAGCGTGATTCGCGTTTGTAGATGTGCCCTTGGTGGTAAGTCCTAGATAGTCGGGTTTGTGGTCTTTGTTTGCGGTCTTTTTTCGACCTTACGGAAGAGAGTTTCAACCAAGGGGTCGAGTTTTTTTTTTTATATGCCTCTGCTCATTTTCTACCTAGGGGTCGAGTTTTTTTATATGCCTCTGCTCATTTTTTTTAGTTGTTCGCTTGCTGCTTTGTCTTGTTATCTGTTTTCTTTTGCTTCGATGTTATGGTGCTAATTGAAGATAGCAGCCGGCCCGTCGGCAGTGTTACATTCAAATATCTGCTTGGAACAGTTATGGTTGTTATTGTCCAACGTTAAGGTTAGCTGTCATCCTCCAATCTCTGGCTTATCTTTTCTGCCAGTTTACCAGATGTGATGGAACAATCTGACCAGAAAAGTAAGACTGATTATCAAAATGAGAACACCTATCGACTGGAACTGCTGGACGCTTTTATAGAAGAAACGCCACCTGCCCCACGCCCAGTATAGGAGAAACTGCAATTGGTATAAGAAGATATATTTCTTTTGTGCTATACATCGTGATACTTGTTATGTATCAATCTGTATATAGCTGTTGCATTTGTCATTTTCGGAATCCTGCATCTATTCAAATGTCGGCAAGAAATCTTCAAGCAATTGGCATCTCAGATAGCTTTACTCCAGCTAGGCACCTAAAAACAAACACGAAAAAGTGCTAGTTGCACAGCTATATTAATTCTCCGAAGTATAAAATCTGACGAATCAAGGAAATGACTTGAAATATATAGCTTGGGATGTTGTTCTGGGTCTCAACGAATATTACGACTTTAAGAGTTAGATTAGATATGTCCTAGAGAATTTTACAGAATCTTTTGCACTCACTACTAGATAGATCTTGAAGAATATATTGGAAGATGGTTTGTAGCTGTTCCCGTTCATATAGTCGAAAAATAGTAACATGTGGAATTTTTTTGCACTTGAATATAACCTTCCATAAGAAAATTGGAAAACCATATCCTAAGTTTTATATATTTTTCTCGGGATATAGAATTGTCTCTATGACGTATGTATATGCTTTATGTTTGCGATACTTGCGAACATAGTAATGGTCAAAGCCCATTTGGATTTTTTTTTTGGCAAGGGATTGTATTATCTGGAAAGCACAGACATGCACTAAATGTATCTTCTGTAACTCTTTTGTATTTTCTATTTGAAGAAAATGGTCAGTCTCTAACAAGTTCAATGCATCTTCATTGTTCATAATAGTATTCTCCCAAGTTTCTTTTCTAAATTCATATAAGTCGAAAACAATTTGTACGCATCAGACCATTTCTCTACATTCTACAATATAAAGAGTTCCCAGTCAATCATAAGAAAGGAAGAGTGTCTTAAATCTTCCATTATGGTCCGAATATTTTGAAATCCAGTATAATCATCAAATGTTTGGAAAGAGTATTCATCCTTCAACTCGTGTTTTAGTATAAAGAGGCGGTGACGTTCGGCTGATATGTTGACCAACAAACATTTCAAACTTTAAATAGGCACTGGCCGCCGATCCATCTATCATTTTTTTTTCTTTTGTGGTATGGGCAGTATGGCCAATGAGAAATCAACAAGTTCAGCTAACTGATACCATGTGCAGTCTACAGGTTTTGACAGAATCGAACACAAGCATTGGTTAATTTGATGCTGGCATCCAATTTTACCAATTCATTCTGCAAAAATGCCACGCACACAAAGGAAATCTCACATAATCATTACTGAGCCGCTGACAAACCGGCCCGGATGGACCATGGAGATGCCTAGGCATCATGAGGATCTCGCGAGGACTGGACTTTGCGCTACAAATCATGTGTGTATAGGCATGGGTAATTGTTCTTGAGGTAATTGTTTTGGTTGTCCGTCTGTCCTCCAGCAGTTGCAGATTTGATTACCGAAGAACTGTCTAAGGTGGTCCCCGGCTTGGCTTGTTTTTATTGGGACAGTTCTTCCTCGATCCCCTTCGATCAGGAGTCAGAGGGTCTTGCACAGACGCTAGCCACGCCATCGTTCCGGACCCGGGTCTTTGAACCCGGTAACCAGGGCGGGCTCATGGTTGTCGAGGGCCCCCGGGCGAACCAGATACTATGGATCTTTTAGGCCAACTATTTTTCGTTTGTGATAGTAATTAAAAGAAAGATAGAAATTCTAATAATATTTGTAATTCATGAATAATAATAATAATATCAATATTACAAACTAAAATGATAGAAATATAAAACTAGAATTATCTGCAACCTGCAAGCTAGAGCGCTAATACTAGCACCAAGGCAGCAAATGCTCACATGGACCGCGGTGCCGCCGCGCCGGCCGGTCTGCGTGTGCATGAGTGCATCGGACTCCGATCTCTGCTATCCGTGTCTGGCCGTTTGGAGAAGGAGAACACCCAACGCCGGCTCCGGACGAAAGTAGATGAAAACGAAACGCCGAACCCCGAGTCACCATCACGGCGCAGAAGTGCGGAAGTCTAGAAGAATGGACGCTACTTGGACCCCGAGTGGATGTTAGGCATGATGAGCTACTTTCTTTTTAGATGGATCCAAGTAAGAAGCTAGATTAGCCTGATATATCAGTTTGTGGTAAATATAAAAAAATTGGAATATTTTTTAAGATGGAATAATTTTTTTATGGCTGAAACAATTGTTCCAGCATAAAAAGATTGTTTTCTTATGTGTGATAGTTTGACTGCTAGTAACACGTGTGACTTCTAATATTTGCCAGAAAACCTATGTGCCTGGCTGACTGTTCGTATACTCCGAGTTGGACGAAATACTACTACCTATAACATGTTAGATGTTGGGCCCCCTCCTCCATGGGCCCCGGGCCGTCGCTCTAGCTGCCCTCCCCGTTAAGCCGGCCCTGCCGGTAACCTCTCTTTTTTATTACGAACACAGTACACACACAACCCTCTCTATAGCTGGTGTAGTAGAACCTCAAGATTGATGGTAACCCTACGTCTATGAGTATCTCCAAGAGATTGAACCAGTAGATCCTCAAGATTGATGAAGTCATCACAGGTGTCTTGCTGTCTAGTCGTGCTGAGTTGTGTACTCGAACTTGGTGGCCAAGTTCCACTGTACCATAAGAAACTTTATCAGATTGAACTACGCTTAGTTTGCACCTTTGCGGTAACCTCTCAACTCTATTGTGCCATGATTTGTGGCTGCAAACAAAGTGTTAGCAACTGCTTCATGTCATTTTGCTGGATATTTTTGTATTGGAAATAATGTAGGCCATATGTATGTTTGAGTAACTGATACAGTAGAAGGTTATTTACCATCTTGAGTCACATGTTGTAGTTGTCTATATTTGATTTTCTTAGAACGAACTTGGCAGCAGAGCCGCCCGCTATATTAAAGAGGAGCAGAGCCCATATAGTCGATAATAATGAATCATTTGATTCATTACTTATGTATGAGTTCACTTGCTCATACATAGTATTACTCAATTATTCTCACATTTCATATAACAGAATGCATGTTGAGTTTTACCTTAGCCACATGGTGATTCTTATTAGGGCACACTTAGAAGTCTTACTCATTGTTCCTACTTTTAGTACAGAAGTACATTAATCAAGCAAAAGTTTTCTGTATAATTGTTTAAAAATTTATCAAGAAAGCATTTCAAAACAAAATAGATAAGGATGGAATCCGATTCGGATAGCACCTTTTACCATATTTCAACTTGAATACAAATGTAGATTCAGATATTTTCAAATACGGATAGAAATGGATAAGTCAAATTCGTATATGTACTTGATTTTGGGTGATAATGAGCAGTAAGTATCCATTTTCTTCATCACAGATTTGAAAGAAAGTAATCATATAAAACATAGAAAAAAATAGATAAATATAACACATGTAGACCGAGATCATTCTCTAAAAATATCAATCAAGGAATAAATGATATAGAAAATTTATAATAAAAATATCTATATATTAGTATGAATATGTCCATTTAGGTAGGGATGAAAGCGGATCAGATGCAAATGATTATATATACAAATATGAATAGAGATATTTATTTTCACTCGAATTCATATTTGGATATGGATGATAGTGTCAAATGTTCCAAATATTGATATCCATCTTATTCAATATACGTATGTATATTCTAATTGAGTGTTTGGATATGGATATGGTATGGATGTTGAATACATATAAGATTTATTCCATTTAATGTCTGCATATCTTTGGTTGGATAGATGAACAATATCCATGCTGTTTTCACCCCCCCCCTACTTCGGCGACCTTATTAGATATAGACTAGAAACTCTAGACCTGCTTTTCTCTTGTCTTGGCCAGTGTTATTACCATGATAAGGTACTATTAACATTTATCTTTTATATATGCACCACAGATATATATACGTTGTATTAATCAATAGTCATCCTATAATTATATCAAACAATTTTTAGGATATGTTTGATTTTTTGAAGGTAGACCTCTTACAAATCCGGGTCAATGGTGGAGTTATTCTTAAGCACTTTTCCATAGACTTAAGCACTTCTCAAATTGTGCACTTCCAAACCTATTCATATTCTTAAAGTTCAAGGACTTGTTATGGACTCTATTATATGGTTGATGTACACACCCAATATTTGGTGGAGTCTGGACTTCAATTACTATTGACTTCAGTTATTTCTTATAAAACCATAGATGCGACCATTGTAAAAAATGTAAAGATAACAGCCTCCTTTAGGAATTGAACAAGTAAATTCTGCAAACATGTAGTTGCGAGTGCGCTTAAAATGGAGCACATACATCTTATACTACACATTTGTCCAGTTTGAAAAAAATTCCAATTTAATTAGACCTTGTTTGGTTCCAATAGGTCACCTGATTTATTATGTCGGTGACTTATTTATTAAGGCCCTTTGCTTTGTTTGTAGTGACTTATAAGTTAGCACTTGCTGCACAAAAAAAAAGTGACTTATTTCTGATGTAGAACTGGCCCGATCGTTCGAGAGGTACGATAAGTTCGATTGGTGGAGACTCGACGTTGGCGATACGAACTTCTAATTAGACACGATTTGAAGTCCTGCAACCGTTATACCACTGCTCCGTCAGTTATCAACTAAGCACAACTTGATTGATCTCGCTAAGAAAGCTTTTCTTGCAAGCGAATCGAAGAACACAAGCAAGAAAGGGTAAACACGCAATCTGAAATTGCAGATAAATATGAAGCGAACAACGAGATGAGGTTCAAGCTCTAATCACAAAAGAACTAATCGCCACAGTAGTGAAGAATAAGAACAGTGGCCCTGATTCATAGCAAAAGTACTAGACGTCACAGTTACAAGAAGATGATTGTTTCTCAAGGGAAAACAAGCTCTAAACAAAACCTAAACCCTAATGTGCGGCATCTATTGAGTTTATACCAGAAAGGGGGCAACCTAGGGTTGGGGGCGACCAGGGGGGCACCCACAACCTGGGCTTAAGGCTCAACACGATACAAAGGCCAACTCGGCCCAAAACAGTTGACGTAGTACCTTGTCCACACACACGCGCGCGCACACACACACAATGATCCACGAATTTTCTGGAGCTGGGACTAGAACCAAAAGAAGTGTCTCGTCGTCAGGTTTCCAACGCATCTGAAAACACCTTATTTGGACGTCATATGACGGGAGATATCGTCGTTTGAGTGCAGGACTGTTGGCTGAATCCGAACCGAACACGTAGTCCAAGTTGGTGACGACTTGTAGCTTGATGATGAGGCTGGCTTGAGTGTATCCAGCGTGGTGATGCCCTCTTCAATTTCACTTTAAGCAGGGGTGCACTTGCTTATGACTTATAAGTCCCTAACTTATAAGTCACTAGTGTTTGGCAAAATAAATAGCTTATTTTACTTTTTGGCTTATAAGTAGGGAGACTTGTTGAAACCAAACAAGACCTTAGATAATTAAATAAGCTAATAAATGAACTGATTTTTAACTCACTTGACAATCGGCACTCTCTCTAATCTCTATCTCCCTCTGTTGTCTATTCCCCTAAATCTGCCACTGTTGCGAGTGCGCGGCGGCGACTACGAGGCGGCTAGCGAGAGATCCGGATTCGGTGGTTCCACTCTATCGGACGGTGGATACTGTTGCAGCGGCACTACAGCGTCGGGTCCTGCATGGCGGTGGCATGTTCGGTGCAGGGCTGTCTGTTTTCTTGGTTTTCTCTTTTGGCTTTGGACTGCACCTTGGCGGCGACTTCAATTGCAGGAAAAGGTGGTTTGCCGCTCCGGCTTGGATTTGTCCGGCCAACGTTGCCTTGTGGAGTTGTTTTGACTGTGTTGATGCCCCAATCCAACCGGTCAAGGCCTCTCGAGGTTGTTTCGAGTTCTTCCCGTGTTAATGTCCCAATCTAACCAGGTGAGATTGAGTTGCGGAGTTCCCCGTGTTGACGGGCCAATCCAACCGAGCGAGTCATGTTTCTTATTTTATATTCTTTTGTTTTTCCTGACTTTAGCCTCCTAGGGCTATTGTCTTGTATTTTCCTACTATATCAATGAAACTCACACTATCTTGTGTGGTTTTTTCAAAAAAATAAATAAATCTGCCACTGTAGAAAAGCTCGTAGTAGGTCCTCTGTTGGCGCAGTTATTTGTTGTCCACGCCACCTTATCTTCCTATACGAATGACGCCATCATCTATTCATCCTCTTGCTTGAGCCTGGTGTGGATCGAGCACCATCTCTCCGCTAAATCTGTACCACACGTGAAATCAAACCAAATGTCCAAATCTGTTTCTATCTTTTGCTGTCTATCCATCTCGTCGCTGCCATCCACAATTGCTGCGAGCCTGCGACAACCAACATCCACTGCTTGCTGCGCACCACGCTCTCCGCCGCGCGCCTCCCCAATCTTCGCGCCAGCGCCGAGCACTGCCTCACTTGGTCACTTATTACATAGCTGCTACGTCTGTGCAAGCATGGAGCTGAAGAAGCTCGTTAATGGCGGCGAGCCGGCGACCCCGCAGTGGTCGCCAACCTCTGTGCAACGCGAGGAGACGACTCAACGCACGCAAAGCTGGTTCTACGGGTGACCGGGTGTTCGGCTTCTCACGGTCGATTTGACCGCTCACGTGGGTAGATCCCACAGCCACATCAATTCATCACTTATTACTAGCTTCACCCATCCGTCGTCCTCGTTCAAAGCACCGAGCGCTTCTTCTCCTTTCTTTTTTTCTCCCCTTCATCTCTCTCTTTTTGCTTCAGATCTGAATCCTAGGGAAGCTCCGCGAGCTTCGGCCCCAAGAGCAAGCGGTGCGGAGCACTAGCGGCAGGGGAGGTGCGGCGCGACGGCGGGATTCCCGAGCGGCGGCGGCGGCGTCTCTAGTTGGTGGAGCTCCGCGAGCGGTGCGGAGCGACGCCGGCCTTCCTGACGAGGCGCGACAGCCTTTCAAGGGAGCCGTGACAGTGGCGGCAGGGACCTCCCCGGGTGCTCGCCCCTAGCGGCGGCGGCGAGCTTCACGGGGGTTACGGCATTTTTTTCTTATTTTTTCCTTTTTTTGTTGATATGAGATTTGGGTGTTTTTTTGTTTTTTTCAGGTGTGATTCTGGTTTCGCGGCTATTCGTATCTGCTGTAGGGGGTGGGGGTGTTACAGATCAAGTTAGACTGCATATAAAAGGTAGAGCACCAGTATCGTCGGTACGGATTCATGGTAGTCAAATATAGCCAATCCATATCAGTTTTTATTTTCAGTTATATTCTGGTAGCTGTATTATCTTCACAGATCATTGAACTTTGAATGTCCAAGTATTTGAATAGGGATGCAGAGATCTAGAGGGTTTCAAACACCTTTTTTATGAATCTAGTAATAGATGTCACTAGTTTTTCTGAATGAGTATATACCTTTTTTTTTTCTAATAGCTATAGACAAACCTTTTTTCATTTTCTTTTTTGTACAGTAGATGGATGACAATACTGATTCGGAAGGTGTCCGGTCAAGTAATGAAGCTAAAAGATCGAAGCAAACCTCCAGAGTTAGTATCTCTTTTTTCACCATTTTATCTCCCCATGGGCCTTTTTCCATTACTTCTGAATAATCAGATTGTTCCTTTTATGTTGTGTGCATGATTTTTTTACCGGGACCAAGTAAGTAATGTAACACCTCCCCCCTCCACATTTTTTTTGTACCTTTATGTTCTCAGGAAGATGAACACACAAGCACCTGTGATGGCGGCTCTTTAAGAGCGGCAGTGCCAATGAATTTGGAAGGATGTTCAGTATGTGCCCCCATCAACAACTGCTGTTATTTTTGTTTTTGTTTTTTCATGCCGCTACATATGGCCTTAGGAGACCTTAGCAGTAAATTTATAACAAGGTTTATATCAGAGACCTTAGCAGTAAAGTTTTTTATGTGTTAGTTAATTTTTTATATGGATATGTTCTGTATCTGGCGGCCATCTTTTTTTTTGGTTGATAACTTTTGACCAATTTTTTTCACCTTTTATATCATCACAAAAAGCTTTTTCATCTACCAAAATTCCCCCTGTAAAAAGTTTTCCTGTAAAAGTTATACGGTACTATGTTATCACTTCGACAATGACAAATTTTTTTGCTTCTGTTCACACAAACTTTTATACCATCGATGTACAACTTTTGTATTTGGTAATTTTTTTCATCAAAAAGTTTCTCCACTAAACTTTTTCTCACACCTTCAACATTATTTATTTCTTTGCAACAAAATTTTGTCTCTCGTGTCAGTTAATTTTTTTATGGACAAGTTCTGTATGCAAGGGCAGAAGTTTTCTTAGCATTTTCAGCACCATAGAAGTGTCTCAAAAGTTTTGCAGCTATAATTTTTTTTCTATGAACAAGTTCTTTCTGATGAGTATAGTTCAATGGACATTTTTCTTTCTACTCAATTGTTTTATGTACCAAAATTTAAATCTACTAGTATCATGACAAAGCAATTGCATATTATTCTGAGGCTGATTCCAACAAAAACCATATCCAGGTTTTTTTTTGCATATTACTTAATTTTTTTTTCTCCTATATAATTGAATTCATTTTTTTGTTTCTCAAAATACTACCCAGCTCTGACAATATTACTTAAATTTTATTTTTTCTCCTATATAATTGAATTGAATTCATTTTTTTCTCCTATATAAGTTTTTTATTCAAAAATTTTATGATAAATATTTTTTTCTCTTAAATTTTTTCATTCCAAAATTTTATGATAAATATTTTATTCTTTTCTCAGAAGCATTTTTTCAGTAGTGACCATGATAAATATTTTTATTATCTTAAACTTTATGCAAGTTTGAAAATATTTTTTTCCTATTCTTTTTCTTATGAGTTTTTGTTTGCGGATATAACTTATTGTGATAAATATTTTTACTATGCATAATCTTTTCATTTTGAAATCTTTTTTCTGCCTCATAAAGTTTTCTGATACATTTTTTTATTCTCAGCTTAACATAAAATTCTTTTCGCCTATATTTATCGTTTGCAGAAATTTAGCTCCAATTCTCACTTGCGAAGATGACTAGACTTGTTGGTAGACTGTCAAAAGTTCAGAAAGAGATTGTTACATCCAGTGGATTTGGGTCATTACTTGCTCTTAGCTGCTCATCCATCCCAAACAATCTAGTAATTTTGCTGGCAAAACATTATGATTCCAGATCCAAGTCTGTAAAGCTTCCAGGTGGCATACTCGTTCCAACTGATTAGGGTCCGTCACGTCAACCTGCCATACTCGGCCCAACTAATTAGGGCCAGTCACGTCAACCTGCCATACTCAGCCCAACTGATTAGGGCCAATCACGTCATCCTACCATACTCGGCCCAACCAGTTAGGGTTGTTTGGGTTTTTAGGGTTCGACTTCATTACCATATGTCTTGATTTTTAGTATATATGAAGGTTGACTTGCCATAATTGGCTCAACTGATTAGGGTCAGTAACGTCCACCTACCATACTCGGCCCAATTGATTAGGGTCAGTCACGTCATCCTGTCATACTCGGCCCAACTGATTAGGGCCAATCACATTATCCTACTATACTCAGCCCAACGAGTTAGGGTTGTCTGGGTTTTAATGTTCGACTCAATCATCATATCCTGTCATACTTGGGTTTTAGTGTTGACTTGCCATACTTGTCCCAACTGATTATGGCCAATCACGTTCTCCGGCCATACATGGCCCAACTGATTAGGTCCAATCATTATCAACCAGCCATACTCATTCCAACTGATTAGGGTCTGTCACGTCAACCTGCCATACTCGGCCCAACTGATTAGGGCCAGTCACGTCAACCTGCCATACTTAGCCCAACTGATTAGGGCCAATCACGTCATCCTACCATACTCGGCCCAACCAGTTAGGGTTATTTGGGTTTTTAGGGTTCGACTTCGTCACCATATGTCTTGATTTTAGTATATATGAAGGTTGACTTGCCATAATTGGCTCAACTGATTAGGGTCAGTAACGTCCACCTACCATACTCGGCCCAATTGATTAGAGTCAGTCACATCATCCTGTCATACTCGGCCCAACTGATTAGGGCCAATCACCCTATCATACTATACTCAGCCCAACGAGTTAGGGTTGTCTGGGTTTTAGTGTTCGACTCAGTCACCATATCCTGTCATACTTGGGTTTTAGTGTTGACTTGCCATACTTGTCCCAACTGATTAGGGCCAATCACGTTCTCTGGCCATACATGGCCCAACTGATTAGGGTCCGTCACGTCAACCTGCCATACTCGGCCCAACTGACTAGGGCCAGTCACGTCATCCTGCTATGCTCGGCCCAACTGATTAGGGCCAATCACGTCATCCTACCATACCCGGCCCAACCAGTTAGGGTTGTCTGGGTTTTAAGGTTTGACTTTGTCACCATATGCTTTGTAGTTTTGTCAAGTGTTCAACTAGCTCGAGCTATCAGGTGATTTATTGTAGTTTCGTTTATGACTCTGTCTGCATACGGCAAGGCTAGTTCATGTGGGGGTTTTACCGTCCTTGCTCATTGATGAGTCGATTTGATTAGTGCTTTGGCGGATGTGTTGTTTGCTTGTTATTATGATTTCGTTTGTGAACTAGCTATACAATCTAGATGGATCTATCTTCATGTAGCTTAGCGATGTTGATATTTTGATGCTTTATGCCAGTTCTAAGTGCAATTTATTGTCTGCATCTAGAAGGCCTTAGTTCTTTTCGCCTCATTTGTAGCTAGGGAATTGATGAAGATTGGCTCTTATTGATATATTAGTATATTCTGTTCGGTATCTGAATCGTGGCTTGGGGTTTGAGCTTGGCATAGGATTGACTTTGTGCTATTGGGCTTTGCGAGTCTAGATTTAGTTGCAGACTTGCAGTTTGGCGCTTTTGCTTTCAATTTATATGTTCTGGTTTTGGTTAACTGGACACAAGTGCCCATGAATTATTTGATTTAACACACCCATCTGCCAATTTGGATGGTGCTTACATGTTTTGTGTCCGTTTTGGTATTCAGATCCTAACATTTAAAATGTATTTGCACATGAAACTTATATGGCCCCTCCGTATGGTTATTTGCTGATTTTATGGTTCCTTCTAAATCCTTGTCATGAATCGTATTTTAGTAGTATCTGTAGGACACCTGAAATGTGCTTTGAGCATTTTTGGACATTGCCCAGGAATTCACTTGAACACTAGTGAGCTCTGTGAGTAGATTTTCGTTCTGGTTTAGTTTTTATTCTCTAACTCTATATGTTCTTTGTTTTTTTTTAAAAAAGTTCGCTACCAGGAAAAGGTAGTAATTGAATTCAGCAGGTTTTTGCTAATAATTTTGTTTATTGCTAATGACTGGTATATTCTACCATGACACAGACCAAATTGACCATCTGTGAAGGAGAAGATGGCACTGAGTCATCTAATGGAGATGTGTTGATCTTTCCAGATATGATCAGATACAAAGCCTTCTAACTAATAAGCTTGTTTAGGCTTTTAAAGCCAACTACTTCTTATTTTTCAATCTGTAACATAATGCTTGCAGAGGTCTGACTCATTTTGACGTCGACAACTTTGTTGAAGAAGTACTTGTGAAGGATACTGAGTGGCTTCCTGGATCTCCTGAGGCTATCAGCGAGTCCTATGTCTTCACCTTCTTCATCATTTCTTTTAATTAAATTTTATTTCTATCTCTATAAACCAGGGTGTAATTCTGGAGAACAACATTGCAGGGACCAGAAGGTACCCACCACCCTAGCCTATGCCCATCCATTAGTTCACCAAATTCAAATATCATATATTTTACGTATCTTATATTTTGCAACCTTTTTTTGTAGGAGCCATACTTGAAGATTTCCAAACAGGCATCATTGCGTTGTTAGACCACTAACGTCAAAAAAAAGTTTGCAGGAAGAAAATATTTCTATTTTTTATGTGCACCTAAATTCTGTTGGTTATTGAATAGTTGTAATCCTTTATATTATATATATATATATATATATATATATATATATATATATATATATATATATATATATACAGTAAAGGTGTGGCGTACATTTTTTTGATCATTCTATTTTTTTCCAATTGTTTGTTGTTTTGTTGATGAAGTAAACTTGTCCTCAAATTTTTTTAAAGATGTTCATGTAGTAAAGTTTTTTTTCTCAGATTCATTTTCTTCCAATCTTTTTTCGCGTACAAGGTTTTCCCACAAAATTGTTCAATACTATATAACAACAATAACATAGCCTTTTTTTCCCAAGCAAATTGGGGTAGGCTAGAGATGAAACCCGAAAGAAATAAGTTCAAAGTTCAGTCACATTGATAGCTAGTCTCCAAACGCTCTTATCCAAAGCTATCTCTTTAGAGATATTCTAATCCTTAAGGTCTCTCTTAACCGACTCATCCCACATTAGTTTAGGTCTACCTCTACCCCTCTTTACATTATCGACCCGCTCAAGAACCCCATTACGCACCGGCGCCTCAGGAGGCCTTCGTTGGACATGTCCAAACCATCTCAGCCGATGCTGGATAAGTTTCTCCTCAATTGGTGCCACCCCGACCCTATCCCGAATAACTTCGTTCCGGACTCTATCCCTCCTTGTGTGCCCGCAAAACCACCCGCATCTCTGCTACACTCAGTTGCTGGACATGTCGCCTTTTTGTAGGCCAACATTCAGCACCGTATAACATTCAGCACCGTATAACATGGCCAAAATTGTTCAATACTATATTATCTATAAATTTTTTCATGTAAGAAATTTTCATGTCAAACCTTTTTCCTTCTTTTCGAACATGTAAAGTTTGTCGGGTTCACTTTTGTTAATTTAAATTTATTTTTTTACGTATAATTTTTTCCCACAAAATTGTTCAATACTCTATTGTCTATAAATTTTGTCATGTCAAAAATTTTTATATCAAACTTTTCCTTTTTTACAACATGTAAATTTTGTCGAGGTCAATTTCATAAATTATATATTTTTACTTGTTTTCACTGTTCCAAATTCTTTAATTGTAACTTTAAAACTTAGTTTTATTTTGAGTCCCCCACCCGATATTTGCACCCTATTATCCCACATCCCGAAAAAAAGAATTCCTGAAAGAGATGGAGTGGGGCGTGATTAGTCTTATGCGGCGGGAACCTGTTTCCCGAAAAGAGAAGGAAAGAAGCGGCGGGAATCTATATTCCGAAAAGAGAAAGAAAGAAATATAATTTCTTATTTGAAATGGAAAGGTGCGCAGTCAGAGAATCCACCGCACGGTCTAATCCCAACCGGCGACCGTAAACTAGCCACGCCCCTCAACGCAGTACGATACCGGTGGCTGCCCACGAGCTGAACGTCCATTAAGGATCGGATGGCTGTCATAGCATGATGACGTGGCCCAATGGTTGACGGAAGCTTGGTGCAGGATTCATCTTAAAGAGATTCACCTTTGAGTGCATACCGATTCAGTTAATTGGGATAATAACATGTTACGCTAAAATTGTTGTAAACGTGAATATTCGGATGTAGGTAAGTGTGCCTGGGGCATGGTGACGTGTGAAGCCCGCCTACACATGGACGGGTGACGGGTCTGAGATTCCTGATCTGACAGACATCACACGCTGACAGTCATCCGTGCCGGACGCTGTGCGCAAGTCACCAACCTTGGCTGGACCCTTTGGGTATCTAAGCCAAGATGCTTTCAAAATTTTAAAATTTTATAAGATTTCTCGTCACATCAAGTTTTTAAATATATACATGTAGTATTAAATGTAGCTAAACAAAATAACTAATTACATAATTTCTCTATAATTTGTGAGACGAATCTTTTGAGTCTAGTTAACTCATGTTGGAATAATAATTATTAAATACAAATAAAAGTACTGCAGTATTTTACAGCCAAAATTTATGCATCTAAATAAAACCAGAGGCAAGGTGACGAGCCAGTATTTTTGGCAGATCCGCATGGCTCCGTGGACGGACGGCAGGAGTCAACACTCAATGCAAACAGTCGTATGACCGTACTCTACACGGTTCTGTAATTTAGGCCGTGTTTAGATGTTTTGCAAAAAAATTTGCAATGGAATTTTATGAATTTGAAATACTAAATGAAGTCTATTTACAAAACTTTTTGCACAGATGAGTTGTATATCGCGAGACGAATCTAACGATGCTAATTAATCCATAATTAATTAATAATTAGTGGATGGTTACTGTAGCATCACTGTTGCAACTCATGGATTAAGTAGGCTCATTAGATTCGTCTCGCGATTTACAGTCCATCTATGTAAAAATTTTTGTAAATAGACTTCATTTAGTACTCCATGCATGTGTCGAAACATTCGATGTGACGTTTTTTTTTGCGTTTACGGGGTTTATGGTGTGTGAACTAAACAGGACCATACCTAATACTCGCACAGTCCCAAAATACAATCTAGAAATTTTAAGACAAATTAACAAGAAGGTAAAATATGTTAATCCTTATTTACCTATATTTGATAGTAGTTGATTCTTACGTGTGCATGCGCTTTATAAATATTGGTAAAGTGACTTGTTTTATAGGATAAATTTGAATCCTAGGCTGACTTGTTTTATGGAATAGAGGGAGTAATTAGGTACTTCATGTTTGAATTGTATTCTATCACAATAATGCCTGCCTTGTATTTATGGATTGTAAAGATCTAGAAATTTTAAGAATTCGATTTGAAAAAGGACTGAACTTATATTTTATACAATTTAAAGATGAAAATGACTGAGGGCCAGATGGGATTATGAAAGAGGCATTAGAACCAAGAATCACTACCATCCCATTGTACTACCGACAATCTAGTAGGATTTTTGGCTTCCACTACGTGTTTACCGTGGAGTACTCACTTCTCTTCTTTTTAAATGGTAGTATCACTTTTCCGATGCACGTAATCTATATCTTGATACTGAAACTTATGGACGTACAAAAGCTCAAAAAATTGAGTTTTTCAGTTTTCTATATAAACTAAACTTTTTTGAGCTTTTGGCTCTCCGAAAACTATGCAGGAAGTTTGCTGTTTGTTTGAACTTTTAGCTTTTCATGTTGAAAAGCTGCTCAGAAGCTCAAACAAATAGACCTCCAGACGTCGCCATGGGCACGGTTAGGATGAGGGCACAACAAATGGAAAACCCGCACACTTATTACGTTAGGCTAACGGTGATCCTATGATGGGGGAGCATGCACTACTGGATTTCCCAAGTTTGCCGAGTGCCCGAAACACTCGGCAAAGGCTTTGCCGAGTGTGGCACTCGGCAAACCAGACTCGGCAAAAAAAGTGACGGCGAAGCCATCTTTGCCGAGTGCCTTTTTTCGAGCACTCGGCAAATAATTTTCGCAACAAATAAAAAAAAGCCAGTGCCACCGCATCTGCCGTCGTCAGCACTGCCCCGCCACCACATCCGCCGCCACCGCCGCCGCCACTACTCCGCTCGGGCCCTGTCGCCGCCGCCACTGCCTCGCTCGATGCTGGCCGCCGGAGCTGCTGCCCAAGATCCGCCGCCGAAGCTGCTGCCCCAGATCCGCCGTCCCCGGAGAAGATGCTGAGAAGGGGCGGGCCCCGCGCCATCGCCATGTCGCCGAAGGAGGGGCAGGGCCCCCGCACCGCGCGACGTCGCCGGAGTAGGGGCGGGGGGGCCTGCGCCGCGCGGCGTCGCTGAAGGGGAGCAGGGCCCCCGCGCTGCGCCGCCAAGGAGGGGCGGGGCACCTCCCCGCGCCATGTCGCCAAAGGAGGGGTGCCGCGTTGGAGGAAGGGCGGTGCCCCCGCGCCGCGCCGCGTTGGAGGAGGAGGGGCGGTGCCCCCGCGCCGTCTCGAGCCCCGCCCTCGCGTGAGGGAGATCTAGTCTCGAGTGCCGCCGAGTGTAGATCCAGTGTGAGGGAGAGATGAGTGAGGTGGAGAGAGTGAGGGATAGGGTTAGGGTTTGCCTGTTTTATAAAGGGTGATCGGCTTTGCCAAGTGTCGGATCAGGACACTCGGCAAATATGTATTTTTTACCGAGTGTTATACAGGGAGCATTCGGTAAATTTTTTTTAATTTTTTCTATTCCTTGCTTCTTCTTTTTCTGTTGTTTTTAATTTATTCTGATGTATTTTAAAAGTATTTTGTTAATTCACTCGGCAATATTATGTATTTAATTTTTCTACTAATATTGTTATATTATTTTATGCAGTTATCGCTCAAATTTAATTTATATTAATGAAAATTCTATAATTACACTTAATACATTAAAATTATCAAATGGTTTCAAATAATTATCAAAATTTCACATTAAACAAATTATGTCTCTACTGCATGTACAAAAAAATTTGTAGTCAAATCACAATTCGACAGACATTTTGACTCCAAATCTTATCGAATCCTTCTCGAAACTACGATTCTTCTTTTGAGATGCTTCAGTTTATAAACATCGTGCATGACACAATTTGTAAAATCTTCTCAATTTTTTTATCACAGCCTCCATGTATGATACCATCACATCATGACAAATCTTATAATTTTCATACTTCATATGTTTTTTTAAAAAATTTAAAAACCATTCAGCCACACATTCGTGCCATATTTCCTGAACAAGAAATTCAAAATTCCTTTTCGTTTTACGAGTAAGGCCTCAAACTGATATGAATAACATGAATATCAATTTTCTACTCACTTTATTCTATTAATCGAATCACTTGCAATTCAAATTGACTTGATTCAAAAAATTACTCGAAATGCAATTAATTAATCAAATATAGCAAACAAATGCAACAAAGTACTAAATTTAAATATGGATTACCAAATGTTGCATGTGAGGAGTAGAAAAAATTTGGAAGGGTAGAAAAGAAAAAAAAATATTTATTTTGCCGATGTAAGGATCGATGGACCAAGAGGGGGTGTGAATTGGGCCTTTTTCAATTTCTAAAACAAGGTAAAGCAACCTTAACCTATGCAATACTAGTAGGGCACCAATTCACCAACCGGATAACTAAGCTACCTACACAAGCTAAGAGAGATAAAAAAAATAAAGCCTAACAAGGTAGAGCTAAGTTATGATCTCTAAGTCAAGCACATGAGTAAATTGCATGAAAGAAAATGCTTGAATAAAGAGAGTGGACAAGAGACGACCGGATTTTTTCCCGTGGTATCGATGTGTTGGCACACACCCCTAATCCACGTTGTGACACTCTCAAAGAGTCTTGTCACCTCCCAAGTCACCGAGACGAGGACGCTCACTAAGAGTCTCCGTTCACCATCCCGGCGTGGTGGAGATCAAGCCACGTACAATCTTCTTCTCCGGGCTCCCACAATCCTTGGCAAGCTCCGCGAGAAAACACCTCGATCACCAAGATCGCCTAGGTGATGCCAATCACCAAGAGTAACAAGCTAAGGCCTTCACTTGAGCAAGAACCGATCACCAAGAACGGATGCACACTAGCTTCTCTCTACTCAAGTCCTTAATCTTGCTTCTTGATTGATTGAATGCACAAGTATGTGAATGATGAAGCTCAATGTGGCTCTTGACTATAGTATGAGTGTATGGATGTTGCCTGGTGTCAAGAGTGGGCGAAATGACCCATTGGAGGGGTATATATAGGCAGCTCACACAAATAGAGCCGTTGGAGAAAAGCTGCCAGAAAACTGCGTAGCGCCGGTTAATCCGACGTCCCTCCATTTGTCATCGTCGGTTTAACCGGTGAATGTAAACTGCCTCTTCTGAAAACTAGCCGTTACAACTTGGGCAGATTGACCGACGTATCATCGGTTTAACCGGTGAGTGTAGTTGTCCACTGATCAACTGAAAAACCAAGTCTCTGGACAACTGCACTGACGTTAACTCAAACCTATCGTCGGTTTAACCGGTGAGTACAACTTTTGAAATCCATTGAAAAAACATCTCACTGGTCAATTGCACCGACGTCTTGATTCAAACAGCGTCGGTTAATCCGGTGAATAGAACTTGAATTGCCCTGGAAAAACCAACTCTGGACTAATGCACCGACGTTAAATTCAAACACGTCGGTTTAACCGGTGTATTGAATTTGTCCAGATTCTGCTGACTTCATTTAACCGACGTATAGAAAATTGAGAGCGTCGGTTAAACCGGTGTATAGACTTTTTCTGATTTTGTCTTTTCTGATTTGAGTCTTGAATGAAATCCAAATATTCTTGAGATATAGTTTGAGAACCACTTATTTGAACTTCTAGAAACCTGAGTGACCATAGTGTGCATCCATTTTCAAATGACCATGTCCATGCTCAAGTTACTAAGCCTTAACCCCTCTTAATAGTGCGATCACTACAAAACTATAAAACCTATACTAACCTAAGTGTCCTTCTCAACCTTGTGACACTTAGGACTAGAAAGATCCTTAGCTTTGACATATATAAGTTGAAAACCGAGATCGCCTTTTAGAATGACCGAAATTGAGGGGCCTCTTTTGACATATGACCAAATGAGCGATAATGATCTATTAAGCTGCACAAACTCATTAGTCACAATAATGGTTGTCATTAATCACCGAAACATACCTTGAGGGCCTAGATGCTTACAATCTCCCCCTTTTTGGTGATTGATGACAACACAAACATAAAAAACGAGAGAGCGAGAAAGATAAAGCAGGATAAACACAAGCAAACTCGAAAGCAGGACCAAAGAGCTCAACGGCTCAAACGAAATCCATAGATATGTCTCAAAGAACGGCATACTCAAATGACAAATGTACATATCCATGAATTAACACCAAATGTGATACAAAGAATCAAAGTCCTGATAACTACGAGCTCTCTCTAGCTCTACCCTCCCCCTAACTCTGACTCCCCCTGACTCTCTCCCCCTTTGGCGTCAAAGCACCAAAAAGGCGAGCTACTAGTCCGGCTGTCGTGGTACTGCAAGGAAGCGGTCCGGGTCATCATCGTCATCATCGTCGGACGGTGTACCCTCGGTGACAGACGGGAGCTGCTGGCCAGAACTGCCTGCTGGATCTGAAGTGACTGGGGGTGTAGCTGTGGTAGAGGCTCGCGTGCTGGCACTGCCTGGAAGAGGGTCCGTAGAAGTAGTAACCAGCTCAGCAGAAGATGTGTCAACATCTGAAGTAGTGAGTGCTGAAGCTGCCGGCTGTGACGGCTGCTGAAGCAAGGAACCCTCTCCTCCTCCCCCTGAAGGTAGTGTCTGTGGTACGACGGGGAGGGCGACTGACTGGACTGCTGAAGGAGACTCCTGGAAGAGTGAAGTCGCTGGCAGTGGAGAGAACAGTGGACGACCGGCAGACCCAAGTAATGCGGACATCGAGAACGTGGTCTCCGGTGTCGCTGAGGTAGCTGGAGCTGCAGTAGGGGCTGGAGCTGGTGTAACGGCAAGCTGAGGTGCTCCAACACCCTGAAGGCCTGGCTGTCCTGGCTGCTGCGGGGCGAGTCCGGTGTGAGAGTAAAGCTGTGAGATCATCCCGAACATCGCCATCATCCCCTGCTGCATCTGCTGAAACTGAGCGTCTGTCCTCTGTGAAACTCTGTCGATAAGCCCGACAAAACGCTCCTCGGTCGCAGCCCGCTCTCGGGCGGCCTCTCTCTGTATAGCAGCAAGCTGAGCCTCATGGGCTCTCCTGGCCTCCTCCTGTGCAAGCCTGTCCTCTCTCTGCTGAGTCACGAGCTGCTGTAGAAGTGCGGTGAGCTCGGACGGCTGAGACACCTGGGACTCAGAGACTGTAGCAGGTGCTGGTGACTCTGGAGCTGGCTCTCTAGACCCCCCTGCCTCGTGGTCGTGACTAGCTGGGGCTGCTGCAGGGAAGTACTCTACGTCCTCGGAGGAGTCTGACTCAAGCTCAGACCAGTGTATCTCATCGTCTCCTCCGGGAAGCTGTGCCTCGGCGGCAAGCAGTGCCTCGTCCTCCTGTGCCACACGGGCCTGTGCCTCTGGTGACAACTGCGCCATGACAGCTCTCTCTGCCTGTCTGCCCCTCCTCCGGTCCTGTGGAGCTGTCGGTCGGTAAACTGGGAACTGGGGAGCCTCGTCGTGACGGTAGGGAGCGCTGATGGGTGACTCTGCTGACACAATCATAGAACATATATAGCTGATCCAGTGTGCAAAGGGAAACTGTCGCACCACACCCATCCCGTCTGTGATCACATCCTCTATCTCAGCCAGAATAAAGTCAACTATGTCAAACGGCTCGTGAGTGAGGATGTGTAGAAGCAGGAGCTGCTGCAGTCCTGTAAACCCCTCTGGGTAGCCACTCCTCGGTAGCAAAGTCCTCCGGAGTGCCATGTGTACTGCGTATGCCTCTGGGGTCAGCAGGCTGGGAACTCTGGCGTAGGAGGCAGGGAACGGCTGGCGGAAACACTGAGAGATCGCCTCATGAGAAGGTGCAATCCCGCCAATCATCGCTCTGCGCGGTGGATCTGCATCTCCGTAAACCATCTCGTGCAGGGAGACGTCAACTAAGTCAACTCCGAGAATCCCTGCTATCGTCGCTCTCGACAAACCAAAGACCTGGCCTCCATAAACAAAGTGTACTGCTCGACGCTCGGGAGCAATCCAGGCCGTGGCATAGAAGACTCTGACCCAGTCCTCAATATACCTGTTCTGCTCAATCTGGAGTAACCTGGGCAGGCCCCTGAAGTGAGCGAAGTGCTCTCTGACATCTGCTCCCCCTGCGGCTGTCCTCAGAGACACCCAGTCAAGCACTCTGTGCGGGAAGATCCTGTGACCCCGCCTCTGGTAGGACTCGTAGAAACTGGCCTGAAGAAGCGTCCAGAACCTACGGTCGACTCGGCTGTCACGGGTCACGGGGAACCAGTCCTCCGCCTGAACACTCCACCTGAGCCTCTTGACCTTCGCCGCATTGGCCTTGGTCAAGTTCTGGAGCAGCACACCTGGCTCCAGACGCACAACAGTGTCCATACGGAACACTGCGCGCTCGGCCTCTAGGGCCTCGGCTCTACGAGCTGCTGCTGCTGCAGCTGCGGACCTGCGAGGCTCCTGTGGCTGGTGACCTCCTCGCGTCCTCGGTCCAGTGCGACGCTCGGTCGCTGGTGAAGTCTCTGCTGCTGGGGATGTCTGCCGAGTGCGGCCAGACCGTCGTAGAGTCGGTGACTCCTGTGTGCTCTGCCCCTGAGACTGCTCAGACTGCTCTGCCTCTTAATCTGAATCTGCAGCTGTATCTGACTGATCTGACTCTGCTGCTGTTGCCGTCGCGGCTCTGGTGGCCCTGGCACCTCTCACTCTGCCCATACCCCTGCCTCTGCCTCTGCCTCTGCCTCTGGGGTCCTCCCTGATCTGGAACGGACGAGCACGGCCTGATGCCTGCTCCTCGGCGGCCTTGGCCACCATCTCGGCCCTCTCGGCCTCCTTCTCTGCACGAGTCCGCTTGCGAGCGGGCTTCTCCATAACCACCTCCTTCCCCTTCCTCTTTTCGCGTCCCATCTCAAACGGGCAAAAACTCGAACACCTAGTGCGCAAGGCGTGAATGTGTACTGTGGCTATGGCGAGTGGCGTGGAGACGCGGCTGCGGCGTGTGGCGTGGATGCACGGCTTCGTGGGCGTCGGCGTGGGCGGCGCTGGTGCACAGGCGGCGCAGGTGTACGGGCGGCGCACGGAGGCGGCGACTGCAGCGTGAACGAACGGGCGGCGCAGGCGAGACGGCTCTGGCGAGTGGCGCACGACTGCGCACGGGAGTGCAGAGCGTGGCGTCTGCGGCGTGGCGGTGTGCAGGCAGGCGGCGCGTGGAGCGTGGCAGCGGCGGCGTGAATCGGCGGCGGCGGCGGCTTGCGTTGGGATGGATCGGGGGAAACAGAGGAAGAAAGAAACCGGCGGCGGGCATAAGACACATATATGACATGTGGGCCCGCGAATTTCCTTAACGCCGGTCGATCCGACGCCTAGGGTTTGAGCGCCGGTTGATTGCGTCGGTGTAGTTCACCCGAGGCTCTGCGAGATCTGTTTTTGAACGCCGGTTGAACCGATGATGCCAAAAGTGAACTCGTCGGTTGATTGATCAAAACGCCGGTTGATTGCTTGGTCTGATCTGCAATTATGATCACCGGTTGATCCGATGCTCTGACTTTTGAATACGTCGGTTGAACGCCTGAAACTTGACTGAGCTGAGCCACAACTTAGTAACGCCGGTTAAACCGATGGGTATAGATCCTTTGAACGTCGGTTTAACCGGTGAAGGCAAAAAAAAACCCCACGCTCAGCTCACTCTTCTATGCTAAGTCCAATAAACTTATAAGATTCAAATAAACTCAAGTTAATGGACTTGCATAGGCGACTTTACCCCTCAAAATAAATAGGATAGCACACTTGCTTAAATAAATTTCTTTTTAAACACAAGGAAAAGCCGCAAGAGAGACAAAACGCCAAATAAAATGTATGAGCCATGTCATAGGAATATTGAAGATAGAAAACTTCAAACTCATCATGACATTGCTCACTAGGCAATAACGCACCTAATACTTTGCTCTTTTCACTTTTCATGAATTAAGATCTTGTATATGAAACAAGTCTCATTTTCATCAAGTGACCTCCTTTGTGACCCTTACGCATGCAATGATAATGCAAGCTACAACCACATGCGAAAGTAAAGTAAACATGAAGTGCACATCTATATGACAAGAAATGCGTAACAAGAAATTAAGATCTACTTGTCAAGTTTGAACCCACGGGAAGCTTCTTCATGATGAGCCTCTCTACAAGCCTAGAGGAAAACAAGTGGACCACCACCTCTAGCTAAACCCTTGCTCATCACTATCTTACCATGGTTAGACAAGTGTCCTATATGTATGCATTTTTCTATATGACATGGCAACTTACATGACGTTTGCCGTATCTAACACATTAAGCTCATTCCTTAGCCCAACAAAGGTACTCTCGTCTAATGGTTTTGTGAAAATATCCGCCAATTGCTCCTCGGATCTCACACCTTGAAGAGATATGTCTCCTTTGGCTTCGTGATCACGCAAGAAGTGATGACGAATATCAATGTGCTTTGTGCGAGAGTGTTGAACCGGATTCTTGGCAATTTTTACGGCACTTTCATTGTCACAAAGGAGTGGGATCCTATCTAGTTTCACACCAAAGTCCAAAAGGGTTTGCTTCATATATAGGATTTGGGCACAACATGCACCGGCCGCTATATATTCCGCTTCCGCGGTGGACAAAGCCACGGAATTTTGCTTCTTACTTGACCAAGAAACTAGAGAACGCCCAAGCAAGTGGCAACCCCCGGAGGTACTCTTGCGATCCACACGGCTTCCGGCAAAATCCGAATCCAAGTATCCCAAGAGATCTAAACTAGCGCCTTTGGGGTACCACAAGCCTATGCTAGGGGTGTGCTTGAGATACCGAAGGATCCTATTCACAGCCGAAAGGTGTGACTCCTTTGGGTTAGCTTGAAAGCGGGCACACAAGCACACACTAAACATTATATCGGGCCTAGATGCGGTAAGGTAAAGCAAAGACCCTATCATAGAACGATAGAGGGATTGATCAATCGGTTTACCGTCCACATCCAAGTCGAGATGCCCATTGGTTGCCATGGGTGTCTTGATTGGCTTGCACTCATCCATCTTGAACTTCTTCAAGATATCTTTAGTATACTTTTCTTGATGGATGAATGTCCCTTCCTTCATTTGTTTGACTTGAAAACCAAGGAAGAAGGTCAATTCGCCAATCATGGACATCTCGAATTCTCTAGACATCATGGTAGCAAACTCATGGCTTAGTAAATCATTAGTTGAGCCAAAGATAATATCGTCAACATAAATTTGACAAATGAAAAGATCCCCGTTGACATCTTTTGTGAACAAAGTGGTGTCCACCCTCCCGATCTTGAAGCCTTGCATGATTAGGAAGTCACGAAGCCTCTCATACTAAGCCCTTGGAGCTTGTTTGAGCCCATAGAGTGCCTTGTGCAACCTATAAACATGGTTAGGATTCCTCGGATCTTCAAACCCGGGAGGTTGCTCAACATAAATAAGTTCGTTAATAACGCCATTTAAGAATGCACTTTTCACATCCATTTGATATAATTTAATGTTATGATGTGAAGAGTAAGCAAGAAGGATACGGATAGCTTCAAGTCTTGCGACCGGAGCAAAAGTTTCACCAAAATCCAAACCTTCAACTTGAGAGAACCCTTTTGCCACAAGTCTTGCTTTGTTGCGTATCACCACCCCATGTTCATCTTGCTTGTTTCGAAAGACCCACTTGGTGCCGATGATGTTCTTGTCTTTCGGAGGAGCTTCGAGGACCCAAACTTCATTGCGGGTGAAGTTGTTCAACTCATCTTGCATGGCCATCACCCAATCCGAGTCCTCAAGCGCTTCCTCTATGCTAGTGGGTTCAATACAAGAAACAAACGAGTGATATTCGCAAAATGAAGCATGTTTAGAGCGAGTTCTTACTCCCTTTGATGGACTACCAATGATTTGACCAATTGGATGATCCTTGGAGATGCGACCATGCTTCACTAGCGGTACTTGCGTGGATGCTTGTTGGGGTGGATCATGGGTGACTTGTGCTTGTGGTGGAACACTTTGCTCTTCTTGTTCTTGAACTTGGGGTGTTGGCGTTGGCACATCTTCTTGAGGTTGTGTATCATCTTTTTCTTGATCTTCATCCATTTGGGGCGCCGTGGAGGTGCTTGGTGTAGATGAGGAAGGTCCTCCCCCTTGATCATTGCCTTCATGCACCTCTTCCGGCTTGATATCCCCAATGGACATATTTTTCAAAGCTTCATCAATCTCATCATCACCTACATTTTCATAGCCAACAACCTCCTCTTGGGAGCCATTAGATTCATCAAACTCCACATCACATGTTTCTTCAACTAACCCGGAGGTTTGATTGAATACTCTATATGCTTTGGAGTTTGATGCATAACCAAGAAAGAAACCTTCATCACATCTACTTTCAAACTTACCGAGCCTTTTCTTCTTGTAGATGAAGCATTTGCAACCAAAAACTCGAAAGTATGATATATTTGGTTTCTTCCCGGTGATGAGCTCATATGGAGTTTTCTTGAGGAGTCGGTGAGGATATACTCGGTTGGATGCATGACACGCCGTGTTGATTGCTTCCGCCCAAAACTTCTCGGACGTGCCATAATCATCCAACATTGCTCTAGCTAGGGTGATGAGAGTCTTGTTCTTTCTTTCCACCACTCCATTTTGTTGAGGCGTGTAGGTGGCGGAAAACTCATGCTTGATGCCCTCTTCATCGCACCATTCTTCAATCTTCATGTTCTTGAACTCGGTGCCGTTGTCACTCCGGATCTTCACAATTGGGGAGTTGTACTCCCTTTGAGCTCTTCTTGCAAAGATCTTGAAGATTTCCGGAGTTTCACCCTTATCGCCTAGAAACATAACCCAAGTGTAACGTGAAAAATCATCAACAATTACTAGGCAATAGAGGTTACCACCAATGCTCTTGTATGTAGTTGGACCAAAGAGATCCATGTGAAGTAGCTCGAGCGGCTTGGAGGTAGACAACATCGTCTTGATGGGATGATGTGTTGCAACTTGCTTCCCGGCTTGACATGCTTTACATAGCTTGTTCTTGTCAAACGTGACATCCTTCAAGCCGGTGATCATCCCTCTCTTGTGGGCTTTCTTGAGGTTGCTCATGCCAATATGAGCATTTCTTCTATGCCAAAGCCACCCAAGAGAAGACTTGGTGAAGAGGCATGTCATGGTACTTGTTTGCTTTGAAGAGAAGTCCACTAAATAGATGTTGCCATGCCTAAACCCCGTGAATACCATTGACTTGTTTTCTTCAAGAGTTACTACAACACCATTCTTGTCAAAGGTACACGTTAGTCCAAGATCACACAATTGAGCAATAGAAATAAGATTAAAACTAAGTGCTTCTACAAACAAGACATTAGAAATGGATAAATCTTTAGAGATAGCTATTCTACCCAAACCTAAAACTTTTCCCCTTGAGTTATCACCATAGGTGACATGTTCATGATCGCCGGGGTCTTCAAGGGAGGTGAACATGCTCTCATTGCCGGTCATATGTTGAGAGCAACCGCTATCTAGTGCCCAATGTTTTCCACCGGCTTTGTAGTTCACCTACACATATGAGAATTCACTTTTGAGTTTTAGGAACCCAAACAAGTTTTGGGCCTTGCACATGTGTGACAAGAGCTTTTGGGACCCAAAGTTGCTTGGGGAGCTTTTTCTTTGACTTCTTAGTGAGTTTGCCAATAAATTTGGCCTTCACCTTGCCCTTCACTTTACTCAAGAGAAAATGGTTATTTTGAAACATTGAAGAGTAATTCTTGGGTAATTTAGGAAGAGGACGTGATGGTAAAGTGCACTCCCTAGTGTGGTGCCCGGTGACTTGGCAATGTTGGCAATATGATCCAACTTCCTTGATGAAGCTAATCTTTATCTCCGGAGAAGGAGTAGTGGCTATGTTTGGCTCCGGAAATGAACCAAGACCTCTTTTGCCATAGTCACGGGCATTGTTGAAGAGAATCTCTTTGTGGATGTATTCTCCTCTTGAGAGCTTCTCCACACTACTCTTGAGGCTTGCAACTTGATCCATCAATTGCTTTTCCCTAGAAGGTGCAAGCTCGGGCAAAACATTAGTAGCATTTGCATTAATGAGTAGGTCATCACATGAAGTAGAAGCATTGACCTTCTCAATAGTTTCATGAGCAAAGTTCTCAAGACTTGGGTCAATTGCTTCATAGGCAAATTCAAGTTCTTGATACTTGTGAGCCAACTCCCTATGCTCTTGTTTAAGCTTTTTGTGGCTCTCTTCAACTTGCTTAGCAAGTACAAGTGACTCATTGTGCTTTTTAAGCAAGTCATTGTACTTGCCAAGCAAATCGGAGTGGGCAAGCTCTAACTTGGTACGAGTGCTCTCAAGAACCTTGACTTTGCCCTTTTCCCTCTTGATAACGGATGTATACTCATTAATGAGGTTAGCAAACTCATTAGGGTCAAGCTCATCATCACTATCATCTTCACTCTCACATACCTTAGAGTTACCTTTGGCCATGAGGCACATTGGAGGTGGAGGTAGTGATGGTTCTTCATTTGTGAGGGCGATGGTGACTATGTCTTCTTCATCACTTGACTCTTCGCTTGATGAGACATCGGTCACCCACTCTTGTTTTTCCACCAAGAAGCTTCTCTTGGTGTGCCCTTTCTTCTTTGGGAAGAGCTTGGTCTTCTTGTCATGGCTCTTTTTCTTCCCAAGTCTCTTGTTCTTGTTTTTCCTTTCTTCTTCTTCATCATCGCTTGAATCATGGCGATGCTTGCTCTTGTTGTCCTTGTTTCTTTTATCTGGCTTGGGGCAATTTGGATGGATGTGACCTTTTTCTCCACAATTGTAGCAAATTTTGTTCTTGACATCCATTGGCCGGAACATTCCCCTTTTTGAGTCAAAGTTGAAACCCTTCTTGTTGATCTTGTCATTCAAGCGGGTGAACTTCCTCATCATGAGAGCAAGCTCTCCATCATCTTCAACATCGGATGAGCTTTCATGATGATCATCTTCTTCATTGCTTGAGCTTGAATCTTGCTTGATCATCTTGAGCTTGCGGGCTTTGTTTGCCTTGGTCTTTAGAGCAATTGATTTGCTTGAAGTTGGCTCTTCGGACATACCAAGGATACTCATCTCATGAGCGCGAATTTCGCCCACAAGTTCTCCTACTTCCATTGTGTCAAGATTCTCCTTTTGAAGTATAGTATTGATGATGTTATACTTGGGCTTCGGGAGGAGCATGAGAATCTTGCGATTGATGGAGGCACTGTCAATTTTGGATATTTCAAGTGCATTAATGTCCTTGACAATGACATTCAAGCAAGAGTACATATCATTACAATTTTCATGAGCTAGCATTTTAAAAGAATCATACTTAGCTCTAAATAAGTGATATTTTTGCTCACGAACTTTAGTGGAGCCTTCATGAATTTCAATGAGCTCCTTCCAAATATCACTTGCTAAGTCCATGCCATTAACTCTAGCAAAGACTTCCTCACTAATGGCTTCGAAAATTGCATTTCTAGCCTTGGCATTCTATTTTAATTGTTCGGTGGTGGGAGTTCCGGTGAATCCGGTCTTAGTGGCCAACCACACTTCGGGGGCAATCGCATCAAGATATGCGGCCATGCGAACTTTTCAATAAGCAAAGTTCTTGCCCTCGAAGTGGGGCGGCGAACCACCCATCTTGGCCATAGCTCTAGGCGGTGAAGCCTAATGATCCAAATGAGCAACGAGGCTCTGATACCAATTGTAAGGATCGATGGACCAAGAGGGGGGGTGAATTGGGCCTTTTTCAATTTCTAAAATAAGGTAAAGCAACCTTAACCTATGCAATACTAGTAGGGCACCAATTCACCAACCGGATAACTAAGCTACCTACACAAGCTAAGAGAGATAAAAAAAATAAAGCCTAACAAGGTAGAGCTAAGTTATGATCTCTAAGTCAAGCACATGAGTAAATTGCATGAAAGAAAATGCTTGAATAAAGAGAGTGGACAAGAGACGACCGGATTTTTTCCCGTGGTATCGATGTGTTGGCACACACCCCTAATCCACGTTGTGACACTCTCAAAGAGTCTTGTCACCTCCCAAGTCACCGAGACGAGGACGCTCACTAAGAGTCTCCGTTCACCATCCCGGCGTGGTGGAGATCAAGCCACGTACAATCTTCTTCTCCGGGCTCCCACAATCCTTGGCAAGCTCCGCGAGAAAACACCTCGATCACCAAGATCGCCTAGGTGATGCCAATCACCTCTGATTTTGTCTTTTCTGATTTGAGTCTTGAATGAAATCCAAATATTCTTGAGATATAGTTTGAGAACCACTTATTTGAACTTCTAGAAACCTGAGTGACCATAGTGTGCATCCATTTTCAAATGACCATGTCCATGCTCAAGTTACTAAGCCTTAACCCCTCTTAATAGTGCGATCACTACAAAACTATAAAACCTATACTAACCTAAGTGTCCTTCTCAACCTTATGACACTTAGGACTAGAAAGATCCTTAGCTTTGACATATATAAGTTGAAAACCGAGATCGCCTTTTAGAATGACCGAAATTGAGGGGCCTCTTTTGACATATGACCAAATGAGCGATAATGATCTATTAAGCTGCACAAACTCATTAGTCACAATAATAGTTGTCATTAATCACCGAAACATACCTTGAGGGCCTAGATGCTTACAGCCGAGTGCCAAAAAAATACACTCGGCAAACAAGCAAGTTTGCCGAGTGTACTTTTTTGGCACTCGGCAAACAAGCTCTTTGCCGAGTGTATTTTTTGGCACTCCGCAAATAAGCTCTTTGCCGAGTGCCTTCATTTTGCCGAGTGTATTTTAGGAAGCACTCGGCAAATAAGCGGTTTGCTGAGTGCCCGAAAGACAACACTCGGCAACTTTCTGGTTTCCGGTAGTGATGTAATGGCTAGCCGAACTAGTTATACGAAGAAAGATTTGTGATCATGGTCTTTGAAAAAGTGAGAAATAGTTGCAGTCACCAGGTATATCATATTATTATGGTCCGAGTTAAGATAAAAAAATACATATTAAGGTTGTGTTGTCCCGGGCGCTCCGGATCCTCCTGAGAGCGGCAGTGTGCCGTCAGAGTAGCCGAAGCTAGAGGAGCTACAATTTGTGGCTCCTCCACCGGATGTGAGAGGGAAGGAGTAGAGAAAAGAGGCTATGTGGTACAGTACTTCTACAGTAAATGTCAGAAGGAGCCAGAGCCCTCTGGAGCTGCACAAAACGCCCCCTGAGTTGTTGTTGTTGACTGATGTTTGCTCCAATTTCAGCCATCATCTAACGATTGGCACCCCTTTTAATGGCAACGGTAGCACCAAAAGCATGAGAAAGCGTACTTAACAAACTATTCTAGACTTAGTAGACTCCAATATGTTTAGGCTAATCCACATAGCAAACAGGGGTGCCACATATAGTACCCAGCATGCATAATTGCGTGTTGCCGCCCGCATCAAGTGCATTGCAGCAACATAATTATAAGCATACTCCATTTTAGTATTTTAACCTGTTGGGGTGCTATTACCGTGTCAAGCAATTGTATGTACATAGTGCTCTTCTTTCATTCGAAATTATAGCTGACTTTATCCTTATTCTAGCCTACTAATTCCATGTGCGTGGAGTGCCTTTTTAATAAAATTTCTCCAAATTTAACTGTGTTTATAGAAAATATATTAACATCTCCGATACCAAAATAAAATCACTACGAAGTTATATTTATTTTGAAGTTAAACAGTTCGATTTAGCACATAGCTAAAGTGATCTAAAATTCATTCCAGAACGAGGATTTAGCTAAAGTGATCTAAGATATATTTCATAGATGGATTACTGGTGAAGCCTGCTGGCGTGATGGTGCGTGCGCAGGCAAGCGTGCGGGGCACCTTCCAAATGCAACGACGGAGGATTGGAGACCTGCATTGCATGGCCGGGCAGGAGCAGCCTGCTGGGCAGAGGCATGCGCGGACCATTATTTTGTCTCGTTTCCGTGGCGCACCCGGCGATCGGCGCGGCGACACACGCTGCCGTGTAGCCGCAGCGGACACAATAATGCTGTCCCTCTTCCTCCGCGCCGTCTCCCGCGGCAGATAGGTAATAGGCTATGATGTGAATGTTTCCTTCACAATTCTATTTAATCTTTAATTTTTTTAATTTAAAATTATATAAAATTAGAAACCGATTTTTTTAGGATTCGATTCTTAAATTATCTAAGTTAAAAATTAGGGCTCTTTATCACCCCAAGTGGCAGGGGATCGGGCACACACGGTTCATACATCCGATTTGGTTTGGATCCTGCCACGTGTCTACATGTCTATGTATATTTTTTTAGATAAAAGAGACATTTCAATATTCCGACCTCTACATCACATGGTGTGAAATATACAACCATTGTTAAAAGAGAGAACCATATATGGAGCGGAAAAAGATATATTTAGTTAAGCTATCGTAAATAAAGCTTATTACTAAACCGCCGTCCATTTTTTACGAATGTCTCCATAGCAATAGACTCCAACACTCACAAGTCTCTTCTTTCTGAAGCAAAACCCATAATCTTATCCAGTGTGTTGCCCTGAAAAGGATCTACAAACAAGGTTGTTGGTTCACTTTTAAAAACAATATCGTTTGTGCTTACCCACATGGCCCAACAAACAACACTTACACCTGTAAGTATTAAATTTCTTTCCTTCCACTTAATCCCTTGTAGCCAAGTCCCAAACATATGAATGACATTGTTAGATTTTTGTAGACCAAAGGTGGCGTGAATTATCATTCAAATTAATCTAGCCATATAACACTCAAAAAAGAGATGTTGTAAGTAGAAAACACAAATAGATATCCCTATCACAAACACAAATGGTGCACCAAGCGAACTGAACATCAACTGATAAGGTTTCTTGTGGTAGAACCTCCTACCCGGGTTCCAATCCTCAACTCAGCGTGGTGCTCGTATTTTTCTACATTTATTTTAGGATTTAACTAGCGCTATCTGGTAGGTGACGTGACTGTCAATAGAAAGACGTTTATGATGACTTCATCAATCTCGAGACATATTATCTCCGTCCCAAAATATAACAACTTTTTGACTTGGTCAAATTTCCATTTTTAACCAATAATATTTTCAAAGATAATTATTTTTAAATAAGAATACTACATATTGTGATAATTGGTTTCATTATGAATAAATTAATATCACATTAATGTTGTCAATTTTTTGTAGTTTTCTTGCCATCTACGGTCAAAGTTTAAAAGATTTGACTCGGAGAAAACATAAAAAGAGCTATATTGTGGAACAGATGTAATACTAGATTTCAAGCGTTCTTAACCAATGCATCACATCAAACTGCCTTATTTACTCCCTCAATCTCAATATGTACATAAATCATTGACATATGCTGGAGGATAACCCTAATCCTCTACCTTCTTCCTAGCCGCCATCACCTCCCCTCGCTCTGTCCGCACTCTCTTCGTCTACTACGCTCCATCATTTCTACTAAACAATTCCTCTGTGATACCCTCCTTTCTTGTCTCCAAATACAATTCTTCTCCTCCTCCTCCTCCTCATCATCATCATCGTTGATGTACTCACTTAATAGCAAAACCACAATCTCACCCCTCTCAACCTCTATAGCATGGGTGAACGTTAACCCTGAAAAGGCAAACTTAATCTTTGATCAGTTTGGCGCAGTTGGCTTCGCCACCTGCCCTAGCAAAGCAGAAGATGATATAGTAGATGAGAGGAAAGGTAACCATAATAGATTGCAATCCTCTTATAGCAAGTGTGCATTTACAAAAGATTATTCTCGTTGTATGCCAATATAGGGAACTCAAGTTTAATAATGACCTATAATTAATTACCACTACACATCGAATCCTTTTCTTTTAGTTCCATCCGAATGTACATATGCCAACATAGGGAACTCAAGTTTAATAATGACCTGTATAATTAATTACTACTACACATCAATTTAGGAAAGTAATTCCTATACTAAAACATGAAATTGCTAAACGCTTGGGGGCTACTCCCTCCATCCCAAAATACAAGTCATCCTAGGAATTCTAGGACAACTTAACAAGAAGGTAAAATGATCATGTTTGCCCCTATATATTATTCATATTTGGCACTAATTGATTCTTGCATGCGCATGCACCTTCTAAATAGGGTAGGATGACTTGTTTTTTGGGACAAATTTTGATTCCTAGGATGACTTGTATTTTGGGACGGAGGGAGTATGTTCGAACACGCAACAACCAGCAACTAGATATGAAAAGAAAAATCCAAGAACTCTTTTACAATGTCAACAACTTGATCACTATTTTTTGGTGAAATTACTTATATATATCATTGAAATCAAATCCATCCTTCCTTCAAGGTCATCAAGATTGATCTTGCATTTTCTGGGGTAAATTAAAACTATTATCACCAAAGCACAAAAACTAATACGAAGCTAGGTAAATTAGAAAGAATCCCTTCTGATTATTGGACATGAAAATGAACCGAAGTTCTTACATTGATCCTTTAGTCCTAAAGCTTCTGATCAAATCCTAGCATCTAATCAAGTCCTAGAACATGGCCTAAACTTGAAATGGGAATACAATTAAATACACGCATCCCAATTCTATGATCCAAATCAGGGGACCTACATGGACCCCAGCCCCAAGTGTTAGACCCTAAACAGAAGTAATCCCAATCTTGGCTGTGTTTGGTTAGGGTGGTAAAAAAATTTGGTGAATCTTTTTGTACCTTTGACCACTAATTAGTAGTACTAAATAAAGTCTAATTACAAAACCATCTTTAGAACCCTTGGTAAATTCACGAGACGAATCTAATGAGGTCTTTGACCGCATGATTAGAGGAAGGTTACTATTGCATTACTGTAGCAATCATAGATTAATTAGCCTCATTAGATTCATCTCGAAAAGTTACACTCATCCGTGAAAAAATTTCGCAAATAAATTTCGTTTAGTACTCCATGCATGCATTTGTCATTTTGTGAAAAAAATTTCACCGTGTTGACCAAACACGGCCCTTGTCTAACACGACCTTGTCTGAGATAAGTTAGAGAGAGAAAGGGACACTGCCAAACACACCAGGAGAGAGAGAGGGATCCCAATACAAACATAGATAATTAAACATAAAAGTTTTTTTAAAAAGTAATTTCTTGGTATTTAAATCGGTGCCCTTGTGCCACCGGGGCGTGGCGACAAGCCGCAACGCGACGTGCTCGTCCCCGGAACAGCGCCACCCAACCACGCACGCGACGCCCGCCGCCGCCGCCGCCCCAGCTCCGCGTCCGTCCGCCACCGCCCCCCTCTCTACTTTCCCTCGCCCGGCATTATTCTGACGCGCTCCCACGTCTACCCTCAGCGCCGCGGGGAAGAAGAACCCGCTCGACCGTCCAGCGCGCGGCGCGAGGTGGCCGGCGCCCGGTTACACGCCACGCCACCGTGCAGCAGCAGGGAGCCGTTGGTCGAGAGAGGGCGGGGGATGGAGGCCGCGGCAGCGGCGCCCGAGCCCGCGCAGGCGGCGGAGAGGGACCCGGAGCACCACCACGGCTGTCTTGCCGTCAGGACGTCGCTGCCGAGGTGCGCCCTCGGCGCCGGCGGCGGCTCCTCGCTTGCTGGATCTTCCGGTGAGTCTCTCCCTGATTGATCCCCTTCCTGTCCTTCTGATAATTTTTTTCATACTTTGCAATGTATGATGCCTGCGGTTGCAGTTTCTTCCTGCTCTTCCGTTTACGTAATTGATCTAGCAGTTTCCCAGCATTTATGTAAATTATTTTTTTTACCATGGCTTATCTTGTTGTTCTTGAAGAAGCAGCGAATATTCTCTCGTCTGCTGTGGGCCTCGCTGTGCTGATGACTTCGCGATGATATTCCTCTGTTCTGGCAGAGTTCTTCACTTATTTTCTTGCATTCTTTTCAGGAGTCCTTTTCCTTTCACGACTTTTGCTGCATTTGATGTGCTTTTTTGGGGAATTGGGGTAATGTCATTTTGCGGCACATTGATGTTAGCACCCAGATTAGTACTTGTAGCAGGCAGGAGCAGGACTCATTGATTTTCCAAGGGAAAAAAATTCAGCACTGCATGTGCTTCTCAATCCGGTACTTGGTGTCGCTTTTGCCGCCATTTAACGGCGTAGGTGCGGCAGGATAAACCTAGAGGAACTAATCATGGTTCTTGTCCTTTCTCCCTTTCTTTCAGCGACCAAAGCATCAAAATGTTTGTAGCCACTGCTCTTGCGAATTTATCTATTTTTTTAGATTGTTGGAAGTTTTTATTCTCCACCTATTTCCTACTATGAGATTTGACAATTTGTGCATTCGACATGGAAGTTTAGGCAGTTATTTCTCCCGGTTTGAGGAATGGCTGCTGGTCGTGGAAGTTCTTCAGTATGGCAATGTCTTGAGTCTTGGTTGTATTTTGCCTCATTGTTTTTATGATAACAATTTGTATGCCTTCCCATCCTAGAATAAATTTGGGGCTTTTATTAGGATTGTATTTGAATTTCTAATTCCGAACTTTCAAAGTTGCCAACTGTTCATATAATGCTTATGGAAATTGCAATGGTTAAACACTACTCCATTATTTACAATCATGCTCCTATGAGTTCAGAGTTGCCATCTTTTTTTGTTGCCCTCCTCTCCTTTGCCCTGCTCATTTTGGTACGGACCGATGGGTACCTTTCTTCTTCAAAGACACATCATACATAAGACTAGGCCACATCAACAACTATCTGACAGCAAATTATGGACCATTATCAACAGCAGGGCAAGCCAACAGTTGCTTTAGCTTCTGGGCATGGCTTTGTTGGGCTCGCACGTCTCATTTCGGTGTGAGGCAGCCGATTTGGTAGGAAATTTGGGCGTTGGATCCCCTGACAGATTTTTTGGCAATGAAAAGAGAGTTTGGTGAGAAACTCTAGGGAGGCATTTGTGTGTTTCTCAGATCAAGAACATTGTCATGTAACCTCATGTGAGGGTGGTATCAGTTTGGTAGCTAGGCTACAAAAATACTTGTTTTGTCTTCATCCTATCATGATAGATCCATTTGAGTTTAATAACCATCATAAGCTAGTATTTAAGGTGGTCTATAACCACATCATGAGTGCGTGGTGTGTGTAGTGTCAATAGCCCTTAGACGTCTGACCCTGAAGGTTTTGGCTCTGGGATGCTGGGGCAGCTAGCACTGTGGGCTAAAATTGCCAGTTCAGATATTCTCTTCCTGTCTCAGATCACCTTTTTTGTCTTAACTTTAATCCAGTATATGGAGAATGTCACGTTTGTAACATGTGTACAACTGGTTCTACATTTTCTATTATAAAAAATATGCAATTACACTTATTCAGTTGCTGTTTACTGATTATGTGATGAAGTGTACTTTTTGTTGTGCAGACGAAGCGTCATGTGGATCACCAAGATGGATAGGGCGAGGCCTATCTTGTGTGTGCATCAAGCGAAAAGGGGCATATGAGAGAATATGCATGAACCTCACACCAGTGCAGGTAATAGTTATTGAGTTCTCAGAACTATGTGAAAGTGATCGGGTGCTCTAGCCTAAGAGGGGGAGGGGGTGAATTAGGCACTCTAAAAACTTAGACCTATGGTTCCAACTAGTTTGCACAAAACTTAAACTAAAACATGCTATCTAGAAGTGCAACTAGGTTATTCTAGTGTGAAAACCTCTATCCCAAAAGAGTTTAGCAACCTATAGTCTTTCCTATTAAGAAACTATTCTATGAAAGTAAAGGCACACAAATTGCTAGTATGAAATGCGGAAGCTTAATGAGCGGGATAGGAGATAGCAAACTCTTGACGCGGGTGTTTATCCCGTGGTCGGTTAGCCACAAAGGCACACCTACATCCACGTTGTTGTAGCACTCACTAAGAGTATTGCTACTCGGCCACCAAGTCTCTTCCGTGAACACAATCACGGTCACCTTGGTCCCGGGTTCCACTAAGGAGCTTCTCCACAAAGGATGGGGGTCTCCATGTCCCCCGCACAAAGATGTCGTCGCCGCTCCACACCAAGTTGGAGAGTCGATGACATTGCCGGCGAGCTTTACGCTCCAAGGTGCCGGCGCACCAAGCTCTTGTTTTGGTTCGCTAATGAACCACAACACAAAGGCTCGAAGCCTTGCGATCTCACTCACTAAGAGCTAATCCTTTACACAATACTCTCAAAGTGTGCTAAGGGCTAAGTATATTATCTTGATGCTTTTGTATGGCTTGGAGATGTTCTTGGGTGTGTGTGGGATGTCCAGCAACTCCAGCAATCTTCAAATGGCCGGGGTGAGGCGTATATATAGGCCACCAAGTCTTGTAGCCGTTGCTCCAACGGTCAGCTGAAAATCTGCGTATCACCGGAAGAACCGATGCCTCTGGCAGGGGTAGCGTCGGTTCATCCGGTCACTCTAAGCCACGAAGTAGCCGTTGAACTTCTGACTGCTGCTACAGTGACCACCGGTTGAATCGATGCTTTGTTCTGATGCATCACCGGTTCATCCGGTGCTTAAGGATCTTCTCCTGACAGCTGACGTCATTACACCGATGGTATGCACCAATGATTCACTGGTTCAACCGGTGCTGAAGACTTGGCTCTTGCGCGACTTGCATCATCTCTGGAACATAGGACGCCCAATGCACCGATGCCCTTTCTTGGACCGTCGGTTCAACCGGTGCCTATAGGCAGACTTGGCTTCGACTCCCTTCTGCACCAAAGTACCATGGCGTCGATTTTTCCGACTACCATCGGATGCTCCGATGCCCATGGCGTCGGTTCTTCCGGTGCTACTGACCGAAGAGCTTTCAGGGCGCTGCCCTGAGACCCGCGAGGGGCGGAACCCCCGTAGGGGCGGCCCTTCGGGCCTTGCTACGCCTATCTTCTCTTTCTCTTTGTTATCACTTGAACCTAAAAGCCTGAGAGTGATCATCTTAACAATCATATTAGTCCAAGTGTTGTGTTGTCATTTGATCACCAAAATCACTCAAAATGGCATAAATGGTGCCATGTTCGTTACACTATGCCAATGATCTGTGATGTTGGGTCATTTCATAGTAGGACAATTGGTTTGCGCAACTAAATTCATCAGTGCCTAGGTCTACTTTTTGGGTGAAGAAGACAACAAATAATTGAAGTGGCCACTCGAAAGGACTTCCAAGAGCTTTTGTTTGAGACACTACTATCCTGTCTTCATGTGCATTGAGTATTTAGGTGGTCCTGTATAATTTCAATGTACCATTTAAACAATGCAGGACAAACACAGCAAACTGGGTGGTCCAGATCAAAACTTTATATGAAATTCTCCTTTTGTATGCATGATGTATTTTTGGGAAGATCTTGTACTGCCATGTTTCTGTATCCATATCCCATATTGGGGCTGCGTAGTCAAGAATGAAAAAGTTTAATAGGCAATTTGCTTATTGAGGGTAAAACCACTTGTTATTCTATTTTAATTCCTGCCAATTTGCAGGAAGAAAGGCTTCAGAGATTAAAGCATCGCATGAAGGTTTACTTTGATTCATCTAGACGAGATCACCAGGTGATGTTTGTGCCGCAAGTATGGTAAATGATTGGTAAAACTGATTAGCTCTGCACTAGAGTCTGTCAATCTAAGGTGGAAAACACTGAACTGCATAAAACAACTGCTCCAAGCATTTACTTTTTTTTTTATCTTTGGTGCTGGGAATTTTATACCTTATCAAATAACAATACTAATAGACATCAAACAGAACAGAGCACATTGAGTTATCTCACTTACCCTGCTAACTAACAGTTAAGAGCAGATATATTGTTTTTTTCTGGACAACTGCTCTCCTTGATACTGGAGGGTTTCATGCACAGATTGAAGACTTACGAGCAATATTACTTCTAAGAAACTGAACCCATTAGTACGTTGAAATGCAATTAACTCTTCATTTTCATCATAGTTCTCAGATAGTATGGCCACATAAATTGAATCGTACTAAATCATGCATGCCAAATAGTAATTAGCAAGTGCTGAACTGTTTACTGCTGTGTTACTGGGATTGGCATCTTCACCTGTATAGTTATGTTTCTATTTGTTCTGCTCTATGTCTACTGAATCGTGACGAGTAGCAATGCTAACGGTTACACCGTTACAGGAAGCCCTGAAAGCTCTTTGGCATGCGACATACCCTGATCAAGAACTTCAAGGTTTGATATCTGAACAGTGGAAGGACATGGGTTGGCAAGGAAGAGACCCATCAACTGACTTTAGGTACACTATGCCTGATCTAAACTAAAAATTGTCTGAGTACCTTTCAAAGTGTCAAGTTATGCGACATTGCAATACATGCTACAGAGGAGCAGGATTCATCTCTCTGGAGAACCTTCTATTCTTTGCCAAGACATTCTCTGTAAGCAGTATATAGAGATAGCTTTTCTTTATTTGAATGTGCTCCCTAGCTAGTGAGGAACCATCTAATTTTATTTCTGCAGACATCATTTCAGAGGTTGCTAAAGAAACAGTGTGGTAACAGAGCCACATGGGAGTACCCATTCGCAGTTGCTGGTGTAAACATTACATTCATGATCATGCAGATGCTTGATCTACAGTCAAGTAAGGACTGACCCAGACTCTCCAATGCCATCTTGTTATGACTATAAAAATGTATTTTTTCTAACTAGAAGTTAATATTGATTGCAGCAAAGCCAAGAACATTTGTCCGAGCCATTTTTATTCAAATGCTTTCAGGTAGGACTGCTTTAGCAACTTTTTTGTGCTTCTGCTCTGACATTTTAATGTACCTTCAGTATCCAACGAATTGCTTGACTTCCTTGTCCTAGAGGATGAGTGGGCATTTGATCTGCTCTACTGTGTCGCATTTGTTGTGATGGACAAGCAGTGGCTTGACAAGAACGCCTCTTACATGGACTTCAATGTAAATACCTGCTTATTCACATCTCATCCTCAGTTGGAACCCAAATCTACTTGTCTCATGTTTGTGATGCCACTCGTAGGAGGTACTGAAGTCAACACGAACCCAGCTGGAGAGGGAGCTCATGCTGGATGATGTGATGAGGATCGAAGACATGCCATCATACAGCCTGCTTTGTTAGTGACAAAAATACCAAATACGCAGCGCAGGAGAACATAACTGAGTTTGTGGTTCAACTGTATAGCACCTCCCTTCCTCTGAATTCTAGGAAGAATTTTTTAGCATCTATGTAGAGTGATGGCGTACTTGTGTCATGCTGAATTGGGCCTCTGTAAACAACTCATCAGTGTATTACCATGCGGAATTAGTATTGCCATCATCCGGTCTCAATGTTGGTGATATTCATATTGTCAGAAGTGCAGCATTTATCCTTTGCAATGCTTCGTGCTGTTTTATGCAATTATCAGTCCTCCAATCTTGATCTTAAGATGCATTTGATCCAATCCAACTTTTCCTCTCTCATAGCAGCTTTATATTATCACAAACATGCAGCACATCTGTTCTTCACTTAGTGGACACAAAGCCACCAGCCAGTGCAATTGGACCAGCACCTTATCTGGTGGTGGCGACCTCCAGTCGCTCCGTTGATTCACTGACTGTGCTAGCACCAGGGATCTTCGATAGCCGTTCTCCCTTCATCACCTTCCTCAGCTTGTCCACGTCCTGCCACCTTCCAGCTTCTGCATACAAGTTAGACAGCACAACATACACGCCATGGTTGCTAGGATCCAGTTCCAGCATCTCCACCACCACCCGCTCGGCGATCTCGACGTCGCCATGATTCTTGCAAGCTGTCAGAAGTGCTCCCCAAATCTTGGTGTCCGCTTTGCATTTCATTCCCCTTATCATCTCCTCTGCCTCCGATAGGAGCCCCGCCCGGCCAAGGAGGTTGACCATGCACCCGTAGTGCTGGATGCCTGGAGCGATTCCAAAGTCTATCATGGACCTGAAAAGCCGGCGGGCTTCATCCAGCAGCCCTGCGTGGCAGCACGCTGAGAGCGCTCCGACGAGTGTGATTGCATTCGGCAGCACACCCTCCTGCTGCATCCTCTCGAACACTTCCAGCGCGCGCTTGCCATGGCCGTGGTGCGCCAGCCCCGAGATCAGGGCGTTCCAAGTAGCCGCCACGCGCCGCTCCGGCATCCCGTCGAACACCGCCACCGCCTCCTCGATGGCGCCATTCTTGGCATACATGTCAACGAGCGCCGTGGCGAGGACGGTCCCCTCCGCCACGCCGCGAGCCACCATGAGATCGTGCACGCGGCGCCCCATCTGGAGCCCACCCGACGCGGACCGCGCGCACGCGGACAGCACAGATGACAGCGTAGCGCCGCACAGTTCAAATCCCTCGCGGACCATCTCGTCGAACACCGCCAAGGCGCCCTCGTGCCGCCCGTTCTGCGCGTACGCGGAGACGACGGTGGTGTACAGGTTCGCGTTCCGCTCGGGCACCGCGTCGAACACCCTGCGCGCGGCGCCGAGGCGGCCGGCCACGGAGTAGGCCCGGACGAGCCCATTGGCGACGTAGCCGTCGAGGTGCACCCCGCGCCGAATGGCGAGTGCGTGGAGCTGCCCGGCGACGGGGAGCGGGTGCGGGAGGCGCGCGGCGGCCTTGAGGAGGAAGGAGAAGGTGTGCCGGCCGGGCGCGGCAAGGGCGCCGGTGGCCCGGAGGCGCGCGAAGAAGGGGAACGCGGCGGCAGGTTCCGAGGAGGAGGCGAGTGCGCGGAGGGTGGTGTTGAGCATGAAGGTGTTGGTGGCGATAGGGACGGAGGAGAGGAGCGCGAGCGCGTCGGCGGCGGGGTCCGGGGAAAGCGCGGCGTAGGCGGCCAGGAGGCGAGACGCCGCGAAGGCGTTCTCGGCGAGGCGGCCGGAGACAAGCATGGCCGCGTGGACGCGGGCCAGCGCGCGCGTGGTGGTGCAGCGGTCGGCGAGGAGGGAGAGGTTCAGGCGGCGGCTGACGGGGGCGCCGGCGGCTGACGCGGCCGCGGCGAGCGGCGTTGATGGCATTTGCCTCGGGTGACTTGGATCGATCGGTAGTTGGGAGGTGAAGTGGCCGAGGTAGTTCCATTTCTATAATTTCCTTTGTCACGAATCGCGACCAAGCGAAAATAATGGCCTTGTTTGGTTTTCGGTGCTACGAAGTACTAGAAAACTTTGATTTAATTACGATATTAAATAAAATCAATTTATAAAATCAACTCCAGAACCCTGCACTAAAAACCCTAAAGAATCTAATGAGGTATTTGACCACGTGATTAGAGAATTGTTAGTCAATTAATTAACGTCATTAAATTTGTCGCAAAAAATTATACCCATTTCTGAAAAGGTTTTGCAAATAGACTTCATTTAGCACTTTATGCATGCGAGATTCTTTTTTTTCTTTAGAAGCGTGCATTCTAGGAATCCTAGAATAGTATCCGTAACCAAACAAGGTGTCGCTGCGGGAAATGGGCGACTACTAAACTACTCCATTACTCGTTTGTTGTGCGTTTGATCGGATATGGTCTAGCACGCAAAGACTCGAGGATTTAGACTGATTCAGACCAAATGTGCCCTACGTCCAGTATGGGGGTGGTGTTCTTGCTCTATTGCTCTCGAGTCCGGATGCTCAAAGTTCAGAGGGGAGCTTACAAGCTGGTCAAGCAGTGTCGAACGCGTGGGAGTCTAACCCTTTCCTACGTGGGGGGCTTTTCCTTTTATAGTCCAAGGTGGGGCCCCCATTTACAAATATCTAGCGCTGTGTCTCGGCACCGTCGGGGTGCGCTTCGTCCTTGTCAGTCGTCGGGGCCCACTCGGTCGGTCGGGAGTGGGCAGGTTTGATCCTGGCGATCTTCTTGGGCAAAGGATGATCCTGGCGATCTTTTTGGGCAACGCGTTCCCCCCGGTGTTGTCCCATCCCGGCCCAGTCGGGGCGGCGCGACCACTTGGACGGTCGCTTGGGGATCACTTCCGGTCTTGTCCGCTGGAGCCTACGTCCTTGTCTGCGGGACTATTGCGTGCCTCTCTTGTGTAGCCCCTGTCAGCCGGACGGCGCGTCCGGTGAGGGGTGTCTTACCGAGGTCTGGACGGGGACGTCCGGTCAAGCTCGCTGGCGTAATGAAATGGTGCGCAGGGGCAACTATCATTACGGCGGGGGGAGGCAGCGTCTGTGGATGCCCCCTCCCATTGTGTCACGGGGCCCGCGCGAGCGGCGCTGTCCCCTTGTCTGGGAGTCCTGCTGTCTAGGCCCCCGCCGCAAGATAAGGAGAGCTGGCGTCCTGGAGCTTGCACGGGGCCTATCTTGTCCAGCACGTCTGTCAGGAGCGCGCGGCGTTCTTGGAGCGCACGTCTCGGGTCATCGGCATGGCTCTGATCCGGGGCGCCAGGTCGGGGGGCCGCCATGAGTCTCGGGAGGTCGGGCTCCTGGACTCGTTGGCTTAGGAGCGAAGGCAGCTCCTAGCGCTGGTTAGTGGGCCGTCCCGTTCTTTGGCCCAACGAGTCTGATGGGCTTCCGCTCGCACGAGTCGGGCCCGTCAGGGGTCCCGGGTTTACACCCCCGTCAGAGGCCCCCGAGCGGCTCTGCGATTTTTAATAATCATGGAGCCGCTGGACTTGGTCTTGATGACCCCTGACCGGGGCGTCCCATCCAACTGCCCATGTCTTCAGCTTTCGGCGTGCGCCAGTGATGGCGTGACGGGGTCTAGCCCGTCTTGATGGTCGACTGGAGCCCCGGTGCTGTGGAATCTCGAGGACGGTCATCGCATCCCGTCGCCCTGTCGTGGATGCCTCGTTTTCCCCCCTGCCCAGGATCGCCTCCCATTGGTGGGTCGTGCGGCGATCGTGCTCCGAGTGGCGCGACGGTCGCTTGGCGAGCTGGCGCCTTCCCGTCGGCATTCAAGAGGGGGTTTGGCTGGGTGAGGACCTCTTGGTGTGCCCTGTTTCAGCTGGCCCGCTGACCGCTGGTGCCGTTTACGTCCACGTTTGCCTATAAATAGGGGCGTTGTGGATACATGGTTCCACACAAGAAAACGGATCATGAAAATCCCTTTGGTAGTTCTCTTCCTCACACCCCACACCTGTCCTCCAGATGAGAGTGGGCATGGTTCATGTTTCTGGTGCTAGAAGAATGCATTCGAACGGCGGGGGGATCTTCCTCAGGCATGAACTCGTCAGCGAGTTCATCCCTCCAACCGCTGCTCGGCGCCGACAAATCCGAGGGCTTGCTACTGGAGTTAGGCAAACCAGGCCACTGGTCTGCCGGCTCCCTTGCCAATCGGCGAGGGGGGCTCCCAGCTTCTGGTGGCCTCCTTGGACTCCCCTCGGCGTCGGCTCGGAGACTTGGTGGTGGTGCGGACCTTTCCTGCCACGGGGGTCGCCCCTCTGCGTCCTTCTTGCAATTGCCGCTTTCCCGAGATCTCGGGTGGGCATCTCACGCGTCGTCGACGCGGAGCCGCAGATCCACTGCCTCATCTTCCAGCTATAGCTGGAAGGTGGCACAGCTTGGCGCTGTTCTTTGCGGCAGCGGGGGACAGTCACGGGCTCCTCTCTCATCAGGCAGGGTGGTCTTGCAGCCAAGATGGGTGTCCGGACCTCTTTTCGGAGGTGGGCGGTTAGAGTGGTGCGACTGGAAGGCGTCGTGGCCAACGGAAGGAGATTATGGTCCGTCTTTCAGTGCCTGAGGTTGATACCCAGAAGCAGGCGCCGACGGGGAGTTTTGGGCTAACCTCAGCCCCATTAAACTCCCCCTCGTCGGCATCATCTGCCTCTGTCTCCGCCGGGGCTTTTCGGCGCGGCTGATTGTAGGAGAAGGCTTGCGAGGTGCTACAAGAAGTCTTGCGACGTTCTTTGGCCATGTCCTCCAGCTTGCCAGGTAGCAGTCATTGCCTTAGCCCCTTTTTGTTGCTCCCTTGGTGGGAGTAAATGGATTTGATCCATTGTATCCGATGTTTCCCTAAGTTGAGAACAGCCAGCTTTCGTTTGTTGTAACAGCTCTTGGCCGATTGTCGTAAGGAGAGGATTGATGAAATAAAGTTTTGCCCGGGGGCGTTTTCATCTGTTTATTTACCGCACTATTTTTTTTTATTTTCATGCCTCAACGATAAATGACTCCACTGCGATCTGTGGTGATCGGAGGAGGTGAACCCTACCACTTGACCTAGATGGCCCGGAATGGCGGGTTCGGTGAGCTCGATAGCGGGTACGCCCATTTAAGGACAATCCGAGTGAAGTCCGACCCTGCCGCGGACGACCGGGTCGACGGAGCCCCATTGGGAGCACTCCACTGCTCTATAGCCCGCATCCCAGTCAGATACTCGAGCTGTCAGCCAGCTCGGGGGGCCTAGATGGCCTCCCCCTGGATGGGATTCCGTGGAACGCTAGAGGCCGGATCGGACAAGAAATTTTGAGATGACCCGACTACTGCCGGGGCAGGTCGGGCTTGGGCCGCTTGGTGCTCGTCTCGGTTTTTCTTACCTGGCTTTTTGAGTCAAGGCGGCGCGGAGCCCTCAGCGGACTGGCCTTCGAACCTTGAGATCGAATCGTGCGGTTGTGATTCGTTTGAGACATGGAAACGGTTCGCCGTCTTCCTTGCAATTGGAAACAAATTGACGACGGGGGTTTAATTGAAACTGTGGAACACGCACTCGTGGAGCAGATGTGTCGCGCCGGTTGCTGCGGAGAGGTCCGTCTATGCCGGCTTGTGTCTCGAGGTGTCGCTTCGCTCGGGAACCACAGCGGAGTGATGATGATGGCCTATTTAACCCCCTGCCTCCCGTCGTCTCATCTCCGTCGACATTGTTGCCTGCCAATTCTCGGAGAAAAACAGAGAGAGGGGAAAGGGCGAAGGCGCAGGGGAAAAAAGGAGGAGGAGGAGTGCTAACCGCCTTCACCGTCGTCATCGATCTTCTCGCAATGGCCGATGGCAAGCGCCCCCGTGACGAGGAGTCCGTTGCTCCGTCGCGTGGTCTGCCGCGGGCGTGCCACGAGCTCTTTCGGGGAAGGTACCTTTCGACGCCATCCTCGTTCTTTCATCCCTGCATTTTGCCTTGCTGTGTTCGTGATGATACATGCGTGGTGGCAGGCTGCCGTCGACGGGTCTCGGGGCGTGGATCGCGGGGCAAGGCGGTGTTGGGCCATCGGGCGGCCTCATCGCTTTCGGATCCTCTTCATCTGGCGAGCCCCCGACGCAGGGTGGTGCTGGGATGTCTATTGCCGCTGCCAGTGGTTCGGCGTCGTCCTCCGTCGTGCCCCCGGCACTGGTCGTTGCGGCGCCATCGGTCGCTGCCGTCGTCCGGCCGGGCCTGCCCGCGCCGTCCGGCGCGTCCTCCGAGTCCGACCCTGCAGAGGTTCACCCGGACATACCAGTGCTGCAGCAGGACTGCGATTTGGCGCGCGGACGCTACTCGGCTGCCTCGATCGAGGTTGAGCACCTGTGGGAGAGCCTGCAGGCGGTCGAGGTGGTTCGGGGTGCGGCCGAGGAGGAGGTATGCGCGGCGAGGGATGCTGCCGCGGACGCCCAGTCCCGGGCCTTTGGTGAGTTCTATTCTTGATCGTGCCTCCTGTCCCCTGTTTCTCCTACATCTCATAGTTTTTACCTGTAGTGCTGGAGGAGGAGTTGGAGGCCGTTCGCCGTGAGGTGACGGACTTGCAGCGCCGTCTCGGCGAGTTGGAGGCCCAGCGCGAGGCCCTGGAGGAGGGCGCACTCGCCGTCTTTCGTGTGGTGGAGCCGCAGGCGCCCATGCGGGTGGATCAGCTCCACGCCCTCCCCGAGATCATCCGCTCGTCGGTGAGGCTGGGGATCCATCGTGGTGCCGTCGCTGCATTGGCCTCCGTCCGGCTGCGCACTGGGGTGCACCTCGAGGGAATCAACCCCGGCTTCTCGGAGAGCTCTAGCGCGGCAGTTCGTCGGCGGGCCATGCTGGACTTCGCCGGGTTCGGGCGGGTCATCGCGGCGGAGATGGACGTCGGCGACCTCCTGCGACACGGCGCTGACCCGGAATTGGACGGCCCGACGGGACGGTGACAGAGCGCGGGACTGGCCGGCTGTCAGTTTATATTTTGTTTAATCATGAAATGTATGTAAGTGCTGTGTCCCAAGCCGTTCGTATGTCTTGGGAGAACATCTGGGGCGTTCATCGTGCGTGTGGCGCCCCTAACTATGTTTAATTTCGTGTTTACTTTCCGTGTTTTTGCTCCGTTTTCTGTCGCGCTCGGGTTTGTTTTTTCGGAGAGGTTCTGGGAGTTTCTGTGTGTTGTGTGGTAGGATAAACCGGTGTGCGTGTGCTGCATAGTTTTCCCCAGTGAGGCCCCCGAGCGCCTTGGCCTAAGAGTGCTCAGGGCAAGAGGCTGTAGAGGCAAAAAACAACAGAAAGTAGGTCTGCCCCCCGAGCACTCCGAGCCAAATGGCATTGGGTCGGGGTGCTGGAAACTAGAGAGCTTGTGTGTGCTGTGAGCATGTATAAAATGTAGGTGTCCGGCCCCCGAGTGATTCCGGGTTGGTAGTGGCTGGGTGAGTGCACAGTGTTGTGCGGGAGAAAAAAAAATCGACAGGTGTCGGGCCCCCGTGTGCGCCGAGCCGGAAGTGGCCGGGTCAGGGCACTTGGACTGAGCCGTTAGTGCTTCTTACGGGAAGAAACGCCATATCTGTTCTATGTTCCAAGAGTTGGTCAGAATGTTACCGTCGGAGTCTTTTAGCTTGTAGGTGCCTGGACGTATCACCTCTGCGATGCTATAGGGCCCTTCCCTTGGCGGTGAGAGCTTCTGCTTGTCCTTCGTCGACATGACTCGTCGCAAGACGAGGTCTCCAACCTGCAGCGTCCTCTCCCGTATGTGCCTCTCGTGGTACCTGCGTAAAGTTTGTTGGTAGCAAGCCGATCGGTGTAGCATAGCTAGCCTTGCTTCCTCTAGGACTTCCATGGCGTCCCTTTGGGCTTTTGCTACCGTTTGTGGGTCAAAAGCTTTGACTCTTAGCGCACCGTAGTCCAGATCAGAAGGCAGCACGGCCTCGGAGCCGTATGTTAGGAAGAAAGGTGTTAGTCTTGTGGACCGGTTAGGCGTGGTTCGCAAGCTCCAGAGCACTGCCAGCAGCTCTTCCACCCAACGACCCGCGAACTTTTTGAGCATATAAAAAATGCACGGTTTGAGCCCTTGGAGTATTAAGCTGTTAGCTCTTTCTACTTGCCCATTTGTGCGTGGGTGTCCGACTGATGCCCAGTCGATCCAGATCCTGTTTCCTTCCGCGAACTCTTGGAAGTAGTGACCTATGAAGTTGGTCTCATTGTCGGTGATGATGGAGTTGGGCACGCCAAATCTGTAGACGATGTCCAGGAAGAACTTGACGGCCGCCTTGGAGTCGATCATAGTTATCTGTTTTTGCCTCTACCCATTTTGTGAACTTGTCGATTGCGACAAGTAAGTGGGTGAACTCTCCTGGTGCCTTCTTGAGTGGTCCGACCATGTCTAGACCCCATACAGCGAATGGCCATGTTATGGGAATGGTCTGAAGGGCTTGGGCTGGTAGGTGGGTTTGTTTTGCATAGAATTGGCAGCCTTTGCATGCGCGGACGATTTCTTCTGTGTTGCGCAGTGCTGTTGCCCAGTAAAATCCTTGTCGGAAAGCTTTTCCGACTAGGGAGCGTGGTGCAGCGTGGTGTCCGCAGATCCCGGCATGTATCTCGAGAAGAAGCTCCTTGCCTTGAGCAATGGGGACGCACTTCATGAGAATGCCAGTTTCTGAGGTGCTGCATTTGTAGAGCTCGCCGTTGATTACGGTGAAGGTTTTTGCTCGTTGGGCTATCCGGCGGGCTGCGTTGCGATCCTCGAGGAGGACTTTGTGAAGGAGATAAGCCAGTAGGTTAGCTCTCCAATTTGTGTTGTTTGCCTGGCATGGGTGGGGTTGGCCCGTAGCCAGACAAGTTGGGCCCCCAGGTATCTGGTCGGGGGCTGGGTCGGAGGGGGTGTGCTTTGTTTTTGGTGCATGCTCTGTTTCCTCTGTTTTTGTCCTGTCTGCGGCCAGCTGTTTCTCTCGCGCTGACGGCACGTTCAGGTCGTTGACGAAAACGCCACTAGGCGCCGTCTTGCGCTCGGCGGCCATTTTTGCGAGAGCGTCCGTGTCGGGGTTTTGTTTCCATGGGATGTGGTGGAGCTCCAGACCCCGGAATCTCCCTTCCAGCTTGCGGACTTCCTGGCAGTATGCGTCCATGAGAGGGCTCTCACAATTGGAGTTCTTCATGACCTGGTCGATTACCAGCTTGGAGTCGCTATAGACGTACAGGCGGGTTGCCCCGATGTCGATGGCTATGCGGAGGCCGCTGATGAGTGCCTCATACTCGGCCATATTGTTTGACGCAGGGAAATGGAGGCGGACTGCGTACTGGAACTTGCCTCCTTCTGGGGAGACCAGGATGACTCTGGCCCCCGCGCCGGGTCCCATGACCGACCCATCGAAGTAGAGGGTCCAGTACTCATGAGAGATTTCTGGGGTCGGGGCTTGAACTTCCGTCCACTCGGCGATAAAATCGGCCAGGGCCTGAGACTTTATCGCCATGCGCGGCACGAACTTGACGTCATAGCCCATCAGTTCAACTACCCATTTGGAAATCCGCCCCACGATGTCACGGTTGCGGACAACTTCACCGAGTGGGAACGAGGTGATGATTGACACCTCGTGTTCGGTGAAATAATGTTGCAGAGGAGTTTTTGTGTCTGTGGGTACCGCGACTTGGTGTCCGTCAGCACCTTGTTGACGAAGTACACGGGACGTTGGACCTTGAGGGTGTGTCCTTGCTCTTCCCTTTCAACCACCAGGGCGGCGCTGACCACATGGTTAGTGGCTGCCAGGTAAAGCAAAAGGGGTTCGCAGGGATCCGGAGCCACGAGCACCGGTGGAGAGGATAAGAGGGTCTTGAGGCGGTCGAGAGCCGTCTGTGCCTCCACCGTCCAGACAAAGGTGTCGGATTTCTTGAGGAGCTTGTACAGTGGCAGGCCCCATTCTCCTAACCGAGCAATGAACCGGCTGAGCGCTGCTAGGCACCCAGTTAACCTCTGGACGCTCTTGACGCCGCGAATGGGCCCCATGTTAGTGATAGCCGCGATCTTGTTGCGGTTGGCTTCGATGCCACGCTCGGACACCATGTACCCGAGAAGTTTGCCCTTAGGCACACCGAATGTGCATTTCTCAGGATTCAACTTGATGTTGAACCTCCTGAGATTTGCGAACGTGGTGCCTAGGGTGGCGACCAGGTCATCCGTGCGCGATGTCTTGACGACGATGTCATCAACGTAGATCGCGACCGTAGCCCGAGGCGGATCCAGCCGGTCGGGGTCGATCGGCGGGTTGATCTGGTCTGAAAAACAGGCTTGCATGCATCGCTGGTATGTTGCCCCTGCATTCTTGAGACCGAACAGCATCGATGCGTAACAATATGAGCCAAATGGCGTGATGAAGGATGTCGCGAGCTGGTCGGATTCCTTCATCGCTATCTGGTGATAGCCTGAGTAAGCGTCCAGAAAAGATAAGATTTCACATCCAGAGGTGGAGTCAATTATCCGGTCTATCCTAGGTAAAGGAAAAGGGTCTTTGGGGCAAGCGTTGTTCAGGCTGGTGTAATCGACACACATCCTCCATTGACCTATTTTATTTTTTACAAGGACTGGGTTGGAAAGCCAGTCGGAGTGATAAACTTCTTTTATGAAGCCGGCAGCTAATAGCTTAGCTATCTCCTCTCCTATGGCCCTACGCCTCTCGTCGTCGAAGCGGTGCAGTCGTTGCTGGACGGGCTTGGATCCCGGCAAAATGCGGAGCTCGTGCTCGGCGACCTCCCTTGGGATGCCCGGCATGTCGGACGGCTTCTAGGCAAAAGTGTCCTTGTTGGCGTGGAGGGAGTCGACGAGCGTGTGTTCCTATTTAGCCGACAGCTAGGAGCCGACCCATACCGTCTTGGTTGGATCGGCGTCGTCGACCGCAATCGACTTGGTCTCGTCAGTTGAGATGAAGGTCGGCACCTGGCTAGGCTTGCCAGGGTCGGGACGACACTCGAGAGTGGTGGCGCAGAGCTGGCCGAGCTCAGCCGAGTTCGCCGCGGTGGTGGCGAGGCCGAAGTACTCACGGCTGCTGACGTAGCCTGCTCAAAGGAGCCACTCACGGTTATGACCCCGTTCGGGCCCGGTAGCTTGAAATTGAGGTAGGTGTAGTTGGGCACCGCCATGAACTTGGCGTAGGCGGGGCGCCCGAGAATGGCGTGGTATGCTCCCTTCCAGTCCACCACCTCAAACGTGAGGGTCTCGGTGCGGAAGTTGGCTTTGCTGCCGAATGTGATCGGCAAGTCGATGTTGCCGGCCGGGTACGCCTTCATGCCCGGCAGGATGCCGTAGAAGGGGAAGAGAGATTCCCGCAAGCAGGCTTGCGGGATTCCCATGGCTTCCAGGCTGCTGTCCCCATCCATCAGCACCTTGGACATGCGCATGTTGCTGACGACGGGGTCGACGACGAGAGGGTAGCTTCTAGGCTGAGGGATGCTGACCGGATGGTCATCTTGATCAAAAACGATGGGCGTGGACACCCACTTTAACTTTCTAGGAATGGAACTTGCGGCAGCACAAACCTCGTGGAGACGAACCTTCTGCAGACGCTTGGAACACTCATCCTCCAGGCCGCCGATGATCACCAAGCACCGATCCACGTCCGGGAACTTTCCTTCCGCCGGCTTCCCTTTGTCCTGGTTGGCGTCGGGCCGCTTGTCATGGCCGTTGCCGTTGGTCTTGGCTGTCCTGCGGAGAAGGCGCTTCATCATAACACAGTCCTTGAACTTGTGGTTCACCGGATAGCCATGGTTGGTGCATGGCTTCTTCAGGAGCTGGTTGAAGTGGTCGTTTCTTGGGGGCGCTTATCTTGGCGCTCGGTTGCCGCGACCTCACCGGCGGCGGGAGGTCGGCGATTCTTCTTGCTCTTCCTATCCTCGCGGCTCTAGGAAGGCCTGTCGTGGTCATGTTGCTTTGCCTTTGCCGCGTGCTGGTCTCGCTCGAAGACAGTCCCAACAGCCTCCACGCCGGAGGCATGGCTGGTGGCCATCTCCAGGAGCTCGTGCGTGGTGCGCGGCTTCTGGCACCCCAGTTTGTGGACCAGGGTCTTGCAGTGCGTCCTGCTTGCAGTTCTTGAGGTCCCAAAAGTTACCAGGACGTACGTACGAGCCTTGAAAATTGCCGATGAAGACTTTTTGGAGGTCTGCCCAGCTGCCGATGGAGTCGGCGGGCAAGAACTCCAGCCAGACGCGAACGTTCTCTCCAAGGCATATTGGAAGATACTGGATGATGAAGCGGTCGTCGCTCGCTCCTCCGGCCCAGCATGCAAGCCGGTAGTCCTCCAGCCACACGCCGGGGTTCGTATCCCCAGTATACTTCACGATGTTCGCCGGCGGCCGGAAGCGCTGGGGGAAAGGTGCCCCATGGATCGCCTTGGAAAAGGCGTTTGGCCCAGTGGGGTCCGAGCTCGGACTCCGATCGCGATCCACGTTAGGGTCGCAGGGGCGTCCCCCTCGCCAGAGCGGTGAGTGCTCCGGGTTGGGTGCGTATGCCCGCGCGTCCTCTGCTCGAGCTGTAACACCCGGTTTACAAAAGGACATAAACCGAGCAATCATATACGTGCCAGGATCAAGTCACACGTATATACAACAGAATGAATAGTATATCACAGTACATATCACGTAAAAAGATATAATAAAGCGAGTACGAATGTTGTTTATTACATGAATGACAAAAATGTCTGATACAACAGAAGCGTAAAAACATATACGTAAACTCTCGTTGAAGCTGGGCACCACAGGGACGTCGACTGGGAGACGAACGCCTAGAAGTCCTCGTACTCCTGGTAGCTCCGGGTGAACTCCTCCGCGTCGCCAGGAACTGAGCAGCAGTAGGGTGTTCCCAAAGAGAACAAGAGGAAAAGAGTAGAGTATGCAAGAGTGAGTACGCAACTTGTACTCAACAAGTATAACACAAACTATGAGGCTCTAAGGTTGGCTGACTCAACTGCATTAGCTTTTAATCTTGGCAAAATTTTATTAAAGCTAATTACTACAAGTTTATGAAATTACCATAACCCAGTTGCATAGAAATTAATCAAATTAATTAAGAACTTCTGAGGACCACACCGAAACCACCAAGGTAACCCCACTGATCAAAAGGAGGATCTGGGCCACTCATGACTGTGAGCATGGCTAGTATACCAGTTTTACAATCTGCAGAGGTTGCACATCTTTACCCACAAGTCATGAGCTACGCTTGTTGTTCATCACACTTCCGTAGGTGAGATGACTAGCAAACTCACTACGAGGCCATTACAAAGGACCACGTTAGTAAGGTGTAACCGCTAAGGATTCAGGCTCTGCAACGATGGGGCCCACCTCGAGGGGGTACAAGATAACATAGACCAAGCCTCGCAGCGCAGGGACCATTGAAGCTCACCCCCCTCTTGCCCCGTCGGTAAGTTACTCCCGAACCAAAATGACCTAATTAGTAAGCCAAGACCATCCCATTCTAGTCTTGTGGTTGTGCGGTTGTCCCAGGTTGTCACTCTAATGAAGTATGGTCCTTATGGAGAGTAGCTAGCACAAAACACAGTGCGAGCCCCCTAAACCAAGTTTCTAGAAAAACCAATTTTTAACGAGACGTGCGCCACTCAAGCGGGCCACTCCCAGAATTAAGTTGCATATACCATTAATCAAATAAATTAAAAAGGACCAAGTGTGTTATAGCGCGGCACCTAGCACAACTACCAAAATGCAACCCAAGGGATATATATAAAGGGTATAAAGTGGCTAGGAAAGTCCTTATAGGCATATAGTATTAAAATGCAGTATGAAATTATATTTAAAAGTGATAGGTGGTGTTCATGTTATACTTGCCCTCCTCAAAGTTCTCCTGCTGCTCAAACTGCTGTGAAGACGGTGGCTGCTCCGGGTACTGGTACTCCTCCGAAGGATCAACGGCTACTCACGATCGCAATGCCAAAACAAGTCCAGCACATACACATACATGCAAACAAGAGCAAACACTAAGAAACAGTACAACAATACATAAAAACAGCAACCAAAACTAGTCTAGAACTATTCTATGCATTACAACGATCGCGTGGACATAAAGAACACCTAAAACGGAGCTAGAACGTGAAAACTAGAGCTAAAACTAGGTCTAGGGACTAAACTACGAGAAAAACTAAGGTTCCAGGGGCTTATGCGCAAAACTAGGGACTAGAATCTAAAAATAGAAAATATCCGAGGGCTAAAGCGCTAAAACAACCGGGCTGGACTGCGGGTTCAAAACTGGGAAAGCTCAGGGGTCTAAATGAATAAAACAGGGCCTAGATGTAAATATTTTTACACAGTCATGGACTGCGGGTTGATATAGGGAAAGGCGGGGGAACCTTTGCAAAATTTATAGGCGCTGACCGTTCTCTGCTGGTTTGACTCCGGGCCGGCTGACGTGTGCTGACGTGGCGCTGACGTGGTGGCCACGTGGCGCTGACGCGGATTACACAGGGCAAGTGGCGTCTTCTAGTTCGTTGGTGAAGGGGTACGCAGGCTTTTAATCTCATCCGTCCACACGGGATTGGACGGCTAGAGAGGATTAAGCGCGCAGGTGGCGGCTCAGGTCGCCGGAACAGAGGTTCCCGCAGCAGCGCCTCACCGGAGTTGGCCGAACTCGGCCTTCCCGGGGTCAACTCGATGGGTTCTTGGGTCGGGAGGACTAGCGACCTGGGTATTCTACCTGAGCCATGAGCGGGGCATGCCGAGGCTCTGAACATCGGGCGCGACTGCGGCAGCGGCTCTGCATTGCGGAGCTCGCCGGCGTAGCGCGTTCGGGTGGTTTCCGTGCCGGGCCAGGGGTGCAAAGGGTGCAGGGAGCTTCCGTGGACCGAGGGCAAACCAGAGCAGTGCTAGCACTGGGTCGTGGAGCGCTGCTGCAAGTCCACCACGGCGAACTGCGGCTTCGCAGCGGTGGAGCACCAGTCGTGCGGCGTTCCCGCACTGAAAATGGCCTACGGTCTGAGCTAACTAGCGCAAAGGAACCAGGGAGACTCTGGGGTGCTTACTGAAGGCTTGGGTCGGCCGGAGCTGCAGCGCAGGGGAGTCCACGGCGAGGTCGGGCGGCGGCGCTGGGACGAAGCTCGCGGTCCCGGCGGTGCAGGGCTCCTCCGGGCTCCTGGGCTTCATAGGTTGACGTGTGGTGTCCCTACGAAGCCAGAGCCGGGGTCAGCTGGGGCCGATCCGCACCGGCGGCGAGAAATTGCGGCGTCGGAACGATCTCACCACTTGGCGGTGCAGATGAAATTCCGGCGAGGTGTAGGCCTGGGGTCGAGCCTGTAGTACTTGGATAGTGTCTTGGTACTGTGGCGGGGCTATTACGGTGGTTTGCTGGGGCTCGGGGGCGGTGGCGCAGCGTGGCCGTGGTGGCGTAGAGCGTCGGCCCGACGGAGCAGGTTTTGGCGCGACGTGGCTCGGTTCTGGCTGTGATGGAGGGCGAAGGTGAGGGCGCAGGGGTGCCCGGGGGCGTTTAAGGAGGCTGTGCCGAGAATCTCAGCTTGGGTGCTACAGAAGGTGATCTCGGAGATCACGGCGGCGCACGGCACTGATCCTGCGTGGGGAAAGCGGATGCTGCCAACCACTCGGCGTGATCCCGGACTTGGGGTGGAGATTCTAGATGGAGGGTGTGGTGTGGCTGGCTAGTGGGGTTTGTGGGGTTTGCGTTCCACGGCGCAGTGAGGGTCGCGGAGTGGAGTCGGGGTCGGTCGCGGCTGGAGGATGAAGAAAGGAAGGTTCGGGGAGACGCTGCCATGGTGGGGCCGAACGGTCAGCGACTGAAAGTGCTGGAGCGGCACGAGTGGAGTGGGCGGCCGACTGGTGGGCCTGCCCTCTGAGAGGAGGGCGCCTCCGCGCGGGCGCTGTGCGCGTCGAGAGACTGGATGGTGGGCCACTAAGGAAAGGAGGGTGCGCCTGAGCGACTGGAGTGTGGGCCAGCGGGACTGGGTTGCTGGGCCGAGAGAGAGGGATTCGGCCCGGTTTGGTTTTTTTCCTATTTTCCTTTCTCCTTTTCTTTTTCAAACTCCACTCAAACTATTCGAATTCAAATGAAATTTGAATCCAAACCCTAAGCACTCAACCAAAATAAAACTATGCACCACCATGAATGCACAAACATTTTAAACCTAAAATAAATTTTAATTACTTGTGAAAGAAAATTAGATTAAATGTAAGACTAATCATATAAACCTTAGAAAATTAAATAAAGCCAAATAAATTTTATTATTAATTGCTGAAATTTAAGTTAGGGTGTTACACGAGCGGCCGCGCGGTCGACGTCGGCGTGGTGCCTCGCCTGCTACCGTCCTTGGATCACACTGCGCGCGTCGTAGTTGGGAGCGACGCGGTCGTGAATCGGAAGCCTCGACAGGAGAGGAGCGGATGCCGCCGCTGGGGCTGGCGCGCCGCCTGCGTTGACCTGCAGCGCCGGTGGGGGGCACCGTACTTCGGATGGTTCCCGCCCACCGTGGCTCGCACCGCCAGCGGGACACGAGGCAACAGCCTGTCGGCGGTGTAGCGAAGAGCTCTCCGCCTGCTGGACGGCGGCGAGTTCCACCAGGTTTCTCACCTGGCGGTGAAAATTCCTCTGGGCCGGATCATCCGGCTCTGGCATCGTCTGTAGGAGGATTGCAGTGGCTACGATGTTCTGGTTTGCACGGAACTCTTGCGGGAGTTGCATGCGGGCATTGTTGATGATGTCGCGGTTGACTCTGTGCGCGCGTTGACGTGCGGAGCCCGCGGGGTTTATCCCTTTTGACCCGAAGGGGACTCGCAGAGGCTGGTCCACGGGCAGAGGCGTCTGTTGGCGATGGCGGAGATCTTTGCCATGAGCCTGCGCGTCGGTGAGTGCACACTCGCGGTGGTCCGCTGGGGTGTGCATCTACTTGGACAGCACCACCTCCGGCGGCGGCTCGTTGTCGGCCATAGCGCACATGTGCGGCGGCGCGGATGTTTCCTCCAGGTGGTTGTCTCCTGTGCTGGAGGAATCACTCAGGGGATCCTCAAAGCACAGGAGGTCGTGGACTGAGTCGGGGTAGCTCTCCGTCATGCCCACGAACTGGGATGTAGGCAGGAACCCTTGGGCGGCCTTGCGCACCTCTCGAGCGTAGACGCTCACTGCGTTGCGTAGGTCGAACGGAAGTCGCTCTGAGAGCGGGGTGTCGGGAGCGGAGGTCCGCCCGTGAGCTGTCGAGAGACATTGGCCAAAGAGAAGAGGACCAAGTTGACGTCCTCGACAGCGGGGTTGGAGGCCATCATGAGCGCGATGCGGCGGAGCACCGCATGGGTTGGCTGTGACGGCCTGCGCTTCTTGATGCGCCAGCGGACTGATCGCCGATGCCTCAGATTGCGAGGCTTGGTAGGAGCGGGCTCCTCTGCGGCCGCCGGAGCAGCTTCCTCCTCATGGAGGCGCAGTGCACCGAGCTGGTTGGTGACGAACTCCAGACTTCCAAAGTGGAAGGTCTAGAAAGGCGGGAATGGTGGAAGCACCCACAACCCGTTGTGGGGGATCGCGGGGAACTCTAGGGAGCCGAAGCGGATCGTCTCGCCGCAGCTCACCGCTGGAGCGGTAAATGGGGTGATCGAAACCATCCGATCGCCGAAGCAGTGAACGCACAAAGCGCTCCCCACGGACGACGCCAAAACTGTCGCTGCGGGAAATGGGCAACTACTAAACTACTCGATTGCTCGTTTGTTGTGCGCTTGATCGGATATGGTCTAGCATGCAAAGACTCAAGGATTTAGACTGGTTCAGGACGAATGTGCCCTACGTCCAGTATGGGGGGTGGTGTTCTTGCTCTATTGCTCTCGAGCCCGGGTGCTCAAAGTTCAGATGGGAGCTTACAAGCTGGTCAAGTAGTGTCGAACCCGTGGGAGTCCAACCCTTTCCTACGTAGGCTCTTTTATAGTCCAAGGTGGGGCCCCCATTTACAAATATCTAGCGCTGTGTCTCAGCACCGTCGGGGTGCGCTTCGTCCTTGTCAGTCGCCGGGGCCCACTCGGTCGGTCGGGAGAGGGCATGCTTGATCCTGGCGATCTTCTTGGGCAAAGAATAATCCTGGCGATCTTCTTGGGCAACTGTAACACCCTGGTGTTAATTTTGGTGCTAATCCTATGATTAATCGCTAATCATGGCTTAGTAATGTCTTTAGCTTGATCATGACCGTCGATAGTACTCAACTCTAGACGAACTGTGGGCACGTTTTTCTCCATAATCCAAACTCGGAATCAAATTTCGCACAATATCAAAGTGGTAGAACTAATGTTCTTCTACAAATTATATTTTGGCCGGAATCGCGCCCGCCGCCGCCGAATTCCGTTAACCCTAGCCCGAGCCTCCGTCCCTCTCACCGACAACCAAGCTCCGCTCCTCCTCGACTCGATTCAAGGTAGTGGTAGAATTCCCCTTGCCCTACTCGACTTCCCCGACCCTTTTCCTCTTTGGTTTGTGCGCCACCGCCGCCGGGAACACCTCTCGCCGCCGTGCGCCACCGCCTGCTCGTCACCCGCCACCCTGGAGCGAGCTCCTGTGCTGCTGGCGTGCGCATGGGCGCCGTCTTCCTCTGTGGATCGCGTTCTTGCCCTCCCTTGCTGCCGCCGTGCCCCTCACCGGCGGGAATGCCGCCGGCGGGTACACGTGCTGAGCAGAGCTCTACTCTGCAGCAGGCGCTGCCTGGGAGCGGTCTAACTGCTAGGCAAGACCGGTTGGTCCGGTCTAGTCCGGTTTGACTGGTGTAGTGGACCGGTCCAACCGGTCCACTGTTCAATCTTGTGTGCTGAAACTCCCACAATTCATAAAAATTCGTAGAAAAATCCTAAAAAGGCAAAACCAGTTCCTATAGATCCATTATTTCATGCTCCATCTGTTAGAATCATGAGATGGGTAGTTCACACTCTTTTGCTAGGTGGTTTTGCCTATGCTTGTTTGATAGTCGCTAGGGTTTAGAATATTTCTTATCCATTCCAGAGTTAAGCCTGATTTGATTAATTGTACCCTCTCGTCTTCTTTGATGGAGACACTTCAGGCTAAAAGACATTTGAACCAGGAATCCATCTCAGCACTGAACCATCCCTTTGAACCATAGTTAGGGCTGTTGTTATCCATTTTATCCATGCATTCTTGTATGTTTATTGCATTGCCTTGCATCATTTCATGAGTCTCATGCATGGCATATTTTATTCGTATAGACGCTGAAACCGAAGTCGCCTACGAGCTGATTGCCGATCCGGTCTAGGAGCTTTCCGCAGGAGAACCGCAGTTAGGAGAAGTCGTTGATCAAGCTCCCGAAGAAGTCACTAACCCTGCTGACCTACAAGGCAAGCCCCGGAGCATAACCCTTACTTTAAATTTACAAAGTGTTATTAAAGTATGTACTTGTGCATTAAGTTTCTAGGAGTTGTATGGAACCCTAGATGCATAATCCCTAGATTACTCCAGTGTCTCTACTAGTATGTGAAGGGCGATAGCACTGCTACGCATAAAGAAGATTCGGTAGAAGACGGGTGATTTCCAGTCACACGCGAGATATAGGGTTGTTATTTCAGAAGGTTATGGGAAAAGAGTATTGTATGATTGAAAGTGGAGACCGAGTGGAGGAAAGTTGGACATGACTATGGAATAAAGGAAAAGCCGAGACTCCACCTGTGTCGATTGAGGACCGTACCGTTGTTGGCACTATTGATCGAGGATTGAACAGTACTAACCACATGCCGGGAGTAGGAGGTAGTCGAAATCGGTAAGCTAATTACCTAAATTGCGTCGAACTCTGATTCTCGACCTGCGGTGCTGGATTGGGATGACGGATGGTGAAGTCGTCCACGGGTTCACCGGGTGCTCTCACGTGCGGGGCTCATCATCCGGGGTACTGGCGGGCTTGATTCAGGCTTCGGGGTAATTGTGGGAATGGTTGCTCGGTGTAACTCAGCAGGGTCGCACTGGGCGTGTGAGTTAGGTCCACCTTGCAAGGTTAAATTGAATCGATTCACCGTGACTCGCGGATATGAGAACCTTGATCTCTCTGTCACATCGTAGTAAAGGAGTGGAATGAGACTGGAATGGAAATGTTGAGTTATATGTTACTAAAAGATAATATGATCAACTATGTATGCTCTAGAGAAATAGGCGAACCTAGTTTGTAGCTGTCAAATCAATTGGAGCTAAAATATTGAAAGTAAGGATTCAATATTAGTAGTTTTTCCGCAAAACAACTCCAGAGCCAAAGAGCTTTGCATGTCTAGTTAATGGGCTAAGTATACCCATAGACAGGTAAGTCTTGCAGAGTATTAGAGTACTCAGGGTTTGGTTGTACCCCCTTCTGAGCAGGCTGTGTTCCGGAAGACTTCGAGGAGATCTGTGCGTCTTGGAGTGGTCAGCCTCTTCCTCCGAGTTGGACTGTCGAGTGGGTTACGTCTTCTCCATGAAGTACGGGCAGATTGGCCTCACATCAGTGGGCAAGATGTGAAGCTCATCTTTTGTCGTCGATGGCAGTTATCGTATTGTATTTTGGGTCTCTGTTTTAAACTCTATTTTACTTCCATTGTGTTGAACTCTGAGATTTGGATTTTAAACCCTAGATTGTAAAACTTTGTTGTAAATTATTTCTGAAGCTTGTGTTAAACTATGTTTGTAAATTAATTTGAACTCTGATTTTGCTTGTAATCACCTGTGCTCGTCTTTTGGCGAGAGTTCCCGTGTAATCGATCCTGGTTACAGCAGGCAGTCTGGGTGTACTAGTTGAGTGCAATAACTGAGGATTAAACTTAAATGGTGGATTAGTGCACTTGATCGGTATTATTTGGACTGTTCTGTGACAGCTGGTATCAGAGCTAATTGCACTGGGGGTGATTATTTGAGTGCGTAACTGCAAAACTTTTGCGTTTTTCGAAAAGTTGACGCTAGATGCGCTAAGGATTAGGATAGATAGTTCGTATGCCCTAATTATGTGATATAAGTTAGGAGGCATCTAAGTATCTATTTCATTCTAGCACTTCCAGCATTTACTTCTCGTTAAACCTTACTTTTGTGCACAACTCTTATTTCGTAACGACCCACCTACATTGAGGTAAGCAAGGTGAGTATTCTGATAGTCCCTTGAATAGCCCACGTGTTTCATACGTGCGCGGGTCTCGTATGATGAGCATACGAGGAGGTGATAAGGCTCAATTCAAACGAGTCAGTCGCTATCTGCCGCCTGATATGGAGTGCGGATTTTTTACCATGTGATTGTGATCACGGCCATCTCGTAAGGCAATGTTACGAGATGAAGACTCGTTATGCAGTTGGTCATATCCGTGTACCTTGGGGCACGTGTACCCTTGGGAGTCCCGTAAGGCGATTTGTACGGGAAGTGAATACATTGCTTCGGTAATGTATGCAGCGATGCCCATTTAGCGTCGAATGTTTGGATGCCGTCTCTATAGTGGACGGTAAAGTATGGGTGAATATGTGGGAAACTGCATATGCGTTACCCATGTGGCGTATGACACATAGGGGCCGTTCGTGTGTGCTGGCACGAAGGGTCCAGAAATGGATAATTATATCTCTCTTGTTGTCTTGGTTTGTCTGCAGGAACATTAACTACGCAAGCGCGTTATGAATCATTGATCGTAGGAACGACTAGTATATATAGGGAGAGTACGTAATTGTGCCACTAGTCGCCCTCGTATACCATAATTGGTAATTGTTTGGGTGAGGAATGATAGAACGTGCATGCATCTTGCATATCCGAGTTGAGTGATCGTCTTGTTGCTTTATGGTTGCGTCTCATCAAAATTTACTTTGATTGCTTCGTTGTTAATAGTTGTGCAACCTTAAGACTACAGCGTTGTAGCTAGCCGAGTTACCAATCTGCTATTCAAATCCGATTAGATGCGGTTTCAACTGAAGCAAGCCATTTTGTTCTCTTGGTGAACCATATCGCGAGGGAAACGATTCATGCTGTGTGTTCATATTAATTATGCACATTCTTTATTTGCATGGATTAGTCCTGATAGAGGAATGGCTAACCAAGGGATGGTGCTTTTGCAGATGGGCGATAACAATGCTGCTAACCATGAAAATGAGGGTCACGGAGCACCACCACCGCCACCTCCCTCCTTGGCTCAAACTATTGCGGCTCTTATTGCTGACCGCAATGAGCAGACCAAATTGATGAGGCAATTGGTGCAAAACAATGCCGGCAGAGGTCGACAAGCACCACCGGCAGAAACTGACTACGTGGGTTTTCTGGCCACACAACCACCTTTGTTCCACAAGGCAGATGATCCCCTTGAAGCAGATGCTTGGATTCGCACCATCGAGGATAAATTCAGCATCCTTAATTGTACAGAAGTGAACAAGGCTGCCTTTGCATCGCAGCAACTGAGAGGCCCAGCAAAGATATGGTGGGTTAATCATAAAGCATTGCTCCCTCCCAATACACAACTCACTTGGAATGAGTTTGTGGCAGCATTCAAGGCCCATCAAATTCTTACTAGTCTGATGAGAAGGAAGATGGCAGAGTTCCTAGAATTGAAGCAAGGAAACAATATTGTTCTGCAGTATGCTCAAACCTTTAATCAGTTGTCTCAGTATGGCAGTTTTCATGTGGATAGTGATGAAAAGAGGCAGGATTGCTTTAGGAGGGGACTGAACACCAAACTGCAAGACAAACTAGCCCTAACTACTTGTGCCAACTTTACAGAACTGGTTAATAAGGCTATTACTCAAGAAGATGCTACATTAGCTCATAAGGCCGACAAAAAAAGGAAGGCACCTATTGGATCTTCTAACAGTGCGCCCCAGAGGTACAAGCTAGTACAGACAGGAAGTCAGTGGGCTCCAAGTCGTCCTCCGCAGCAGGGCCATTGGGTCGCTAGGCCGCCACAGCAGCAGCCGTGGGTACCACGTCTCTCAGCGCCATAGCAAGGTCAGAGACCTCCAATGCAGCAAGTGACCCGCATTAATAACTATCCCTGTTTCAACTGTGGACTTCCTGGGCATTTGGCTCATGATTGTCGTCTACCACGCAAGTAGTTTAACTATAGGCCTCTCGCACCAGTTCCAACTGCCAGTACACAGGATCACAAGAAGAAAGCAGCACCTATCAAAACTGGTCGTGTGAACTACACTACACTGGAAGATGTTACTGACGGTACTCAAGTGATGATGGGTATGTTTTCCGTTAACCAGCGCCCTGTTGTTGTGTTATTTGATTCTGGAGCATCTCATACATTTATCAGCGAAGCATGTGTAGCACGGCTCAACTTACAAGTAACATACATGAAAAGACCATATATTATTCATGCACCGGGTGCACAGTTAAACGCCAGACAATGTGTTTCGGGCGTATTCCTTGACCTAGGTGGAAATTTTTTTTCGAACCACTCCCATTATTCTTCCAAACAGATATCATTCTCGGAATGAATTGGATGGAAGAACATCGTGTTACCCTTGATACTTCATCTCGCATTGTCCGAATCAATTCTTCCACACACGGGATTTTGGATATTCATCTCTCTAAGCATGAACTACCCATCAATGCAATCTATCACCTTAAAGAAAAAAGCTTAGCGGAAATTCCAGTGGTCAGTGAGTATCCTGATGTGTTTCCAGAAGAATTACCAGGTATGCCTCCTGATCGAGATGTGGAGTTCGTGATTGAACTACAGCCTGGTACAGCACCTATATCTCGACGACCATATAGAATGACTCCTAGCGAGTTGGCTGAATTGAAAATCCAGTTGCAAGAATTACTAGATAAGGGTTTCATCCGACCAAGTACTTCACTGTGGGGTTGTCCAGCCTTGTTCGTGAAAAAGAAAGATCATGGGTTAAGATTGTGTGTAGACTATCGACCCTTGAATGCGGTCACCATTAAAAAAAGTATCCTCTCCCTCGCATTGATCTCCTTTTTGATCAATTAGCCGGTGCCAAGTTCTTCTCGAAAATAGATCTTCGATTTGGTTATCATCAAATCAAAATTCAGCCATCAGATATACCAAAAACAACATTTTCCACTCGTTATGGTCTTTATGAGTACATGGTTATGTCCTTTGGGTTAACCAATGCTTCAGCTTATTTCATGTACCTCATGAATTCAGTATTCATGCTAGAGTTGGATAAATTTGTTGTGGTATTCATTGATGATATCCTAATCTACTCCAAGACGGAGGAAGAACATGCTCAGCATCTTCATATAGTACTTCAGCGTCTCAGGGAACATCAGCTATATGCTAAACTCAGCAAGTGCGAATTTTGGCTAAAGGAAGTTCCATTTCTAGGTCATGTTATCACGACTGAGGGTATCTCTGTTGATCCCAGTAAAGTACAGGATGTACTGAACTGGAAGGCTCCAACCTCAGTGGCTGAAATCCGAAGTTTCTTAGGTTTAGCGGGTTATTACTGTCGATTCATACTAGAATTATCTCAAATTGTTAAATCTATGAATGAACTTCTCAAAAAAGGTACCAAATTTCATTGGAGTGACCAATGTGAGGAAGCTTTCTGGAAGTTAAGAACTCTACTTACTTCAGCACCAATCCTAGCTCAACCAGATACTACAAAACCATTTGATGTCTATTGTGATGCTTCAGGCACAGGAATTGGCTGTGTTTTGATGCAAGAAAATCGGGTGATTGCTTATGCTTCTCGATCACTCAAGCGTCATAAAGAAAATTATCCTACACATGATCTAGAACTAGCAGCCGTAGTCCATGCCTTAAAGATCTGGCGACATTATCTTATGGGTACAAGGTGTAACATCTATACAGATCATAAGAGACTCAAGTATCTCTTCACTCAAGCTGATCTGAATATGCGTCAAAGACGATGGCTCGAGTTGATTAAGGATTATGAACTCGAAGTACACTACCACCCAGGAAAAGCAAATGTGGTTGCAGATGCATTAAGTCGCAAGGCTCACTGTCATTGCCTCTCTGCTATACCCTTAAGTGAGTCTCTTTGCTTTGAAATGGAAAATTTGAACTTGAGCATTATACCACATGGCACATTGGCCCATCTAGAACTTACTCCTACTCTTCGTGATCTAATCATTGAAGCACAAAAGAAAGACAAAGGAGTAAAAGAAATTCAGAGAAGATTATCCGAAGAAGATCCGCAAGTAAGTTGTTTCCACCAAGATAATCAGAAGGAGTTATGGTTTAATAACCGATTAGTGGTGCCTAAGGATTTTGAGCTCCGAAAGAAAATTCTTGATGAAGCTCATACTTCTCGATTATCCATCCATCCGGGTAGCAATAAGATGTACCAAGACCTAAAACAACGATTTTGGTGGACTCGGATGAAAAGAGAAATTGCCAAGTATGTGTCTGAATGTGACATTTGTCGAAGGGTTAAAGCTAGTAATCTTAGACCGGCGGGAACTCTTCAGCCCTTAAGTATTCTGGAATGGAAATGGGAAGACATCAGCATGGATTTCATTGTCGGTTTACCTCGAATTCAAAAGGGTTATGATTCTATCTGGGTTATTGTAGATCGCCTTACCAAATCAGCACATTTTCTTCTAGTTAAAACTATCTATCGGGCAAAGAAGCATGCCGAGTTGTACATGGATCACATACTGTGTTTGCATGGGGTGCCAAAGACCATCATATCCGATCGTGGGACCCAATTCGTTGCTCGCTTTTGGGAGCAATTACATGCTTGTTTGGGGACCCATCTTATTCGCAGCTCTGCATATCATCCTCAAACGGATGGCCAAACGGAGAGAGTAAATCAGATTGTAGAGGATATACTCCATGCCTGTGTCTTAGCTTACCCACAGAAATGGGATGAATGTTTGCCATTAGCAGAATTTTCTTATAACAATAGCTACCAAGAAAGCATCAAAATGGCACCATTTGAAGCATTATACGGTCGTCGATGTTGAACACCTTTGAATTGGTCTGAGGCGGGAGAAAGAACTATCTTTGGACCCGACATGGTTCAAGAAGCCGAAGAACAAGTCCGTCTTATCCAAGCAAACTTCAAAATAGCACAGTCTCGACAGAAGAGCTATGCTAATAAAAGGAGTAGTCCACTCACCTTTGAAATCGGTGACCATGTCTATTTAAAAGTATCACCCTGGAATGGCGTGCAAAGATTTGGAGTAAGAGGAAAGTTAGCTCCCCGCTACATTGGTCCATATCCAATTGTGGAAAGATGCGGTCCTATGGCTTACCGATTAGATCTGCCAGCAAATCTTTCTGCAATTCATAATATCTTTCATGTGTCACAACTCAGAAAGTGCCTTAGAGTTCCGACTGAAGCTGTTGAAAGCGACTCAATTCAACTAGAGTCTGATCTCACTTATTCTGAATATCCAATCAAGATACTTGATCGCAAGGACCGTATTACTCATCGTACTACCATCAAATTTTATAAGGTTCAGTGGACTCATCATTCCGAAGAGGAAGCTACTTGGGAAAAAGTAGAATTTCTAAAGTCCAAGTATCCAGAGTTTCTACGCACGCATCAAGGTATTTGCCCTTGAACTTTCCACCATAATTCTATCGTCCTGAATCTCGGGACGAGATTCTTTTTAGGGGGGAAGACTATAACACCCCGGTGTTAATTTTGGTGCTAATCCTGTGATTAATCGCTAATCATGGCTTAGTAATGTCTTTAGCTTGATCATGATCGTCGATAGTACTCAACTCTAGCCGAACTGTGAGCACGTTTTTCTCCGTAATCCAAACTTCGAATCAAAATATCGCCCACTATCAAAGTGGTAGAACTAATCTTCTTCTACAACTTCTATTTTGGCTGGAATCGCGCCCGCCGCCGCCGAATTCCATTAACCCTAGCTCGAGCCTCCGTCCCTCTCGCCGACGACCAACCTCCGCTCCTCCTCGACTCGATTCAAGGTAGTGGTGGGATTCCCCTTGCTCTACTCGACCTCCCCGACCCTTTTCCTCTTTGGTTTGTGCGCCACCGCCGTCGGGAACGTCTCTCGCCGCCGTGCGCCGCCGCCGGCTTGTCACCCGCCGCCCTAGAGTGAGCTCCTGTGCAGCTGCTGCGCGCACGGGCGCCGCCTTCCTCTGTGGATCGCGTTCTTGCACTCCCTTGCCGCTGCCGTGCCCCTCACTGGCGGGAACGCCGCCGCCGGGCTGCCGCGCTGAGCAGAGCTCTACTCTGCAGCCGGCGCCGCCTGGGAGCGGTCTAACCGCTAGGCAAGACCGGTTGGACCGGTCTAGTCCGGTCTGACCGGTGTAGTGGACCGGTCCAACCGGTCCACTGTTCAATCTTGTGTGCTGAAACTCCCACAATTCATAGAAATTCGTAGAAAAATCCTAAAAAGGCAAAACCAGTTCCTATAGATCCAGAATTTCATGCTCTATCTGTTAGAATCATGAGATGGGTAGGTCACACTCTTTTGCTAGGTAGTTTTGCCTATGCTTGTTTGATAGTCGCTAGGGTTTAGAATATTTCTTATCCATTCCAGAGTTAAGCCTGATCTGATTAATTGTACCCTCTCGTCTTCTTTGATGGAGACACTTTAGGCTAAAAGACATTTGAACCAGGAATCCATCTCAGCACTGAACCATCCCTTTGAACCATAGTTAGGGCTATTGTTATCCATTTTATCCATGCATTCTTGTATGTTTACTGCATTGCCTTGCATCATTTCATGAGTCTCATGCATGGCATATTTTATTCGTATAGACGCTGAAACCGAAGTCGCCTATGAGCTGATTGCCGAGCCGGTTCAGGAGCCTTCCGCAGGAGAACCGCAGCCAGGAGAAGTCTTTGATCAAGCTCCCGAAGAAGTCACTAACCCTGCTGACCTGCAAGGCAAGCCCCGGAGCATAAACCTTACTTTAAATTTACAAAGTGTTATTAAAGTATGTACTTGTGCATGAAGTTTCTAGGAGTTGTATGGAACCCTAGATGCATAATCCCTAGATTACTCCAGTGTCTCTACTAGTATGTGCAGGATGATAGCACTGCTACGCATAAAGAAGATTCGGTAGAAGACGGGTGATTTCCTGTCACCTGTGAGATATAGGGTTGTTATTTCAGAAGGTTATGGGAAAAGAGTATTGTATGATTGAAAGTGGAGACCGGGTGAAGGAAAGTTGGACATGACTATGGAATAAAGGAAAAGCCGAGACTCCACCTATGTCGATTGAGGACCGTACCATTGTTGGCACTATTGATCGAGGATTGAACAGTACTAACCACATGCCGGGAGTAGGAGGTAGTCGAAACCGGTAAGCTAATTACCTAAATTGCGACGAACTCTGATTCTCGACCTGCGGTGCTGGGTTGGGATGACGGATGGTGAAGTCGTCCACGGGTTCACCGGGTGTTCGCATGTGCGGGGCTCATCATCCGGGTACTGGCAGGCTTGATTCAGGCTTCGGGGTAATCGTGGGAACGGTTGCTCAGTGTAACTCGGCGGGGTCGCACTGGGCGTGTGAGTTAGGTCCACCTTGCAAGGTTAAATCGGATCGATTCGCCATGACTCGCGGATATGAGAACCTTGATCTCTCTGTCACATCGTAGTAAAGAAATGGAATGAGACTGGAATGGAAATGTTGAGTTCTATGTTACTAAAAGATAATATGATCAACTATGTATGCTCTAGAGAAATAGGCAAACCTAGTTTGCAGCTGTCAAATCAATTGGAGCTAAAATATTGAAAGTAAGGATTCAGTATTAGTATCTTTTCCGCAAAACAACTCCAGAGCCAAAGAGCTTTGCATGTCTAGTTAATGGGCTAAGTATACCCATAGACAGGTAAGTCTTGCTGAGTATTAGAGTACTCAGGGTTTGGTTGTACCCCCTTCTGAGCAGGCTGTGTTCCGAAAGACTTCGAGGAGATCTGTGCGTCTTGGAGTGGTCAGCCTCTTCCTCCGAGTTGGACTGTCGAGTGGGTTACGTCTTCTCCATGAAGTACGGGCAGATTGGCCTCACATCAGTGGGCAAGATGTGAAGCTCGTCTTTTGTCGTCGATGGCAGTTATCATATTGTATTTTGGGTCTCTGTTTTAAACTCTGCTTTACTTCCGCTGTGTTGAACTCTGAGATTTGGATTTTAAACCCTAGATTGTAAAACTTTGTTGTAAATTATTTCTGAAGCTTGTGTTAAACTATGTTTGTAAATTAATTTGAACTCTGCTTTTGCTTGTAATCACCTGTGCTCGTCTTTTGGCGAGAGTTCCCGTGTAATCGATCCTGGTTACAGCAGGCAGTCTGGGTGTACTGGTTGAGTGGAATAACTGAGGATTAAACTTAAATGGTGGATTAGTGCACTTGATCGGTATTATTTGGACTGTTCTGTGACAACAACGTGTTCCCCCGGTGTTGTCCCATCCTGGATCAGTCGGGGCGGCGCGACCACTCGAACGGTCGCTCGAGGGTCACCTCCGGTCTTGTCCTCCGGAGTTTTCGTCCTTGTCTGCGGGACTATTGCGTGCCTCTCTTGCATATCCCCTGTCAGCCGGACGGCGCGCCCGGTGAGGGTTGTCTTACTGAGGTCTGGACGGGGGCGTCCGGTCACGCTTGCTGGCGTAATGAAATGGTGCGCATGGGCAACCATCATTACGGCGGGGGGAGGCAGCGTCAGTGGACGCCCCCTCCGGTTGTGTTGCGGGGCCTGCGCGAGCGGCGCTATCCTCTTATCAGGGAGTCCTGCTGTCTAGGCCCTCGCCGCAAGATAAGGAGAGCTAGCGTCCTGGTGCCTGCACGGTGCTTATCTTGGCCACCACGCCTGTCAGGAGGCGCGGCGTTCTTGGAGCGCACGTCCCGAGGCATGGCTCTGACCTGGGGCGCCACGTGTCCCGGGAGGTCGGGCTCCCGGACTCGTTGGCTTAGGAGCGAAGGCAGCTCCCAGCGCCGGTTAGTGGGCCGTCCTGTTCTTTGGCCCAGCGAGTCTGCTGGGCTTCCGCTCGCACGAGTCGGGCCCGTCAGGGGTCCCGGGTTTACACCCCCGTCACAAGGCCATTGGGTACTCGCCTCACCGCCCCTTCTACTTTTACCAGTACCTTGCGCGCGTTCATTTTTACTGTGATTCTATTTAGTTATACATAACTGTTTACAAATTGTAAAAAGTAGAATATAGTTATTAAAAGTAAATATGTGGATCTACTTGGTTTTAGGTACAAATTCAAACCGGTTCTCACATAATTTTAGGTACAAATATGTGGAACCAATTATATTCTTTTTGCTGTGTAATTCTGAGCTGGAGATTCTTAACCGATCAACTATCATTCATTCAGACGACCCAATAGAGGCAAACTATACTTCAAGCAATGTAGTTTGAGAACAACACTTAGATCTAGATTCAATCAGCTATCTTGATTAGATCACAAATAGATGCTGATCAGATCAGATCTAAGCTGGATAACATGCGGTAAAAAAAACTTAAAATAAACTAGACTAAACGGATTAACCTAGTAAAATCTAAACAAATACCGAGAACTTGTGATAAAAGCAAGAACAAGCTAGACTAAACGGATTAATCTAATGTGTTGATAGTTTTTATCGATAACTTGTGAATAAATTGGATTCAGTTAACATCGATGCTCTATAAACCAAAGATTTAACATATCTGATCTAACATATCTGATAATTTGAATGCTATAGATAATTCGGGGAGGGAGGGAGGAGCGAGGATCAGGAAGGTGCCATCGGAGGAGGATGGAGGAGGAAAGGAGCCTTGGAGGCGGCGGCAGGGAGCGATCAGCTAGGGTTTGGAGAACTTGCCATGCGCCTGCCAGTGTTGTGGGAGGAAGGGTGTGGGAGCCGGGACGAGGAACGAGAACGTGGTGGAAGGGCGAATCACGACATCCCAGGTTTAACCAAGAGGAGGGGCAACGATGTAGACGAAAAAACATTACCCTTAACCTTTTTTTAGTAGTATAGAGATAGAGATAGAGATAGAGATAGAACTTTTATGTATAATTTTCTCCTAACACTTCCTTGAAAGATAATTTTTTGGTACAACTTTTGAACACATACAAATTTAATGCGTTGTTTTTCTAAAAAGGTTTACATAAGAAAATTTTCAACCCAACTTCTATGAAAATGTTAGCAGGAAGACTTTTTGGATAACTTTTTGCGTACAAGTTCATACAACTTCTATAGACAATCCTTGATACAAGTTTTTAGTACAATTTTCTAAAATTATTGTCAAAATAATTTCTCTAGAGAAAATATAGTAGAAAGTAAAAGAAAAAAACCTGAAAAAGAAAGAAAGAATGACTACTGCCATTACGGAACATAGAGGAAAAAAATAGAAAGGAAAAGAGAAAGCAAATCAATACCCGGGCCGTCACATGGATGGGCTCGGACAGGCGGACAGCTGCGTTGCCCACGCAGCGCCAGGGCGAAGCTACATGCACTTACCATGGTGCACGTGCATCATGGTAAAATAATTTTTTGCTTGGAGATGACTCAATTTTACCATCTAAAGTAGCTAATTTTTTTCTAATCAGTAGAGTGTGCACCAGGGTCATTTTTAACGCAGCTTCGCCTCTGCCAGCGCTGTAGTGAGTGATTGTTGTTTTGGGTTTCCGGTGGGTGGGAGGGGGAGAGGATTTGAGGGGGCGGTGAATGAGACCAGAGTGACTGCTAGGGTTAACAAAGTGTCGTGTCAACCGGGTGTGATTATATATCGCTGAAGGTGATGTTTTCTCAAACCATCACCTGAAGTGCACCTCTGGATAATAATTTGGGCCATAATTAAGCACATTAACACTACGCGTTATGCTTTCATCTAGAAAGAAGATTCTCCCCATGCAATTGATGATGTCACCCACATGCTTGCTAATTCGTAACTAAAAAATCTATAAGTATTAAACTGAGCATCAAAATAAAATTTAAATTGCACCATTATCTTTCATGTTATAAGATCTTCAAAACAAGATCACACTTGCCTATGTTTGCACGATATTTTATAAAAAGTATTTTTTAAATATTTAATAAAGAATTTTGAATACTGGGAACAAATATTTTAACAACACGAACAACTGATTATTTTATACGAACAAAAAAGCATAACGAACAAATAATAATACACAACGAACAAAATATTACGCATCGCGAACATTTGATTGCATAGGATAATAATAAAAAATAGATATCACGAACAAATTAGTCAACATCACGGAACAATTTAATCTACAAAGCGAACAAATAATATAATGTTGCGAACAATTTGTAATATGATGATAAATAGTTTTACATGAGGATAAATGCATCTATGTTGTAAAAATATATTTTTATAAGCATAATTTTTCATCACGAATATATAGTTTGTATAGTAAATAATATAATTAAAGATATATTTAATAATATACAATTATAGAATGCTGAAAGGAAGTAGAAACAAGTTTGAAAAATATAAAGAAAAAATCAAGATACAAATAAAAAAGGAAAAGAAGTAAAACAAAAGGAGAAAGGAAAATATTTTATATATGCATGCGTACAATAAAAAAATGAAAAGAAAAGGAAAAGAATGTAGAAAAAAGAATAAAAGAATAAGAAAAGAAAAAAGAAGAAAAAACTACTCACATGACCCAATCATCGCCTCCTTGCATGCACATGCAAAAAGTAAAGAAAATAAAAATAATGTGTATATTAGTAATAATAAGAAAGAAAAGTGAAGGAGAATGAAAGAATCAAAATAAATGTTTTATAGTAAATTTGCATCGTGTATGGATGCATGCGTCCGTATATAAAAGTCGCAAGTCTGTAACACATATGTGCATATATGTATGGATATGGATAGCAAATCTGCTTACTATATGCTACCAATGAAAATGTTATTAGGCTGAAATCAATCTCGTCGGCCCACTAACCAGCTTCAGGCGATGAATCCTTAAATTATATATAGTCGTTCCGGAGAAAGAAGCAAACAGGAATAAAAATTGGAAAAGAAAGCAATATCCCTATCTTAGGAGACGTCACATGCATGTTTTTTTTCTCTCACCAACTGCATGCGCATGATTACTGTGGGCCATGAGCTTTTATGCAGCCTGCATATATTACTTTGGTGGATAGTTTAGACAATAAAACATGCTGCAGGAATGACTATTGGGCCAAATACTCTAAATAAACAGCCCAAATCAGATGCGGCGATGGATTTGAAATTTGTAGCGTGGGCGATATATAGCCATCCTGGTGTCAACCCCTTCTATAGGGCCAACCAGTAAACATTCAACAAAATAAAATGGGATATGCTAACACAGTGCGGCCCAACAGCTAGTTTAACCCATCCAAACACAATCTTGGCCGGCCGAGTCAGAATTTCTCGTCCGCTTAACCAATTGCGGGCCTAACTGGCTGCATAAGGCTGGCTTGGGCTGGCCATGCACCAAACAAATAAAATAAAAAAAAAATGCACAACTCTTAGCTAGTCTTGGGGTCGGCCAACTAACCAATCACTACCTTAGCAATGAGCACCATGTCTTGTCCTGTGCGCGTCACTCGCTGTCAGGCATTCGTTGCCCTTCGATGTGCCACGGTATTCGTTCACTATTACTACCATCTCAAGTGTTGAGGCTATTCACAATCTATTGTCCATTTCACCTTCTCCAAATTTGCCATATATACCATACAAAGAGACAATGGTACGACATATATAAATATATAATGCAGTATTATGGTGTTCCAATAGGAGTTTAATTCTCACTGGCTATAGCGCCATGTCAGTATATTGTGATGATGCGATAAATGAATAATAAAAAGAGAGAACACGAGAGGGATTATGGGCGGCACTTTTACCAAGTTCCAACACGCATTCACCCTCGTGCATGTGTTATCTATAAAATAACAATTAAATGAAACGGTGATTGTAGTGTAGGAGTACTATTTCATAGAGGTATATATATTATAGATGTATGAGATGGCAACTAATTAATGCCTATGATATTAGCAACTAGACTCGAGTCTCGTCAAATTAAGTTACTTATGTTGTCGTTGGAAAGGCTAGAATCATGCACATTTTCGCGGCCCATACAAGGTTTGTGCCTTGCTTGAGATGCCTTAACCATAGATGTCAGAATTCTGTTGTACTGACCAGACCACCCTAAGGAGAAAAAGAAAAAAGCGATAACTCTAGCTAGGGCAGACCCCACATGCCTTAGCTTCTTCTTTTTAACGTCTACGCATTGTACTGTGCGCATATATTTGACGTCTTCGGCGCCAAATTAACTGCCAGTCTACAACACATCTGCACCTTGATTTTGCACAGGCTTAGATCTGGAAGTCCAAGAACATTTGGCTGATTTACATTCTCGAACACGTACGCCTGACTTTTGCAGGACGATCATGTATGCGATAGTCGTTTTCCAACACATGGAGTGTTGATCATTTCTTATGTATAATTGGCAGATCTCGCCAATATTTGAAATTAGCAGTAGCAAGATTTGCTGCTGATGAGGACGATACAGTTCTGACATTCTTGTGAAATCCACATTGAACTAATTCTTTTCTTCTACATCATATAGACATAGTACAACCCCTTTCATGGGCACGCCCCCACGGCTTCACATTCGATCCTCTATTGAATTCTTTCTCAAGGCACCTACTCTCACTCATATCTCAATGTTTGTCATTGTTATATTAGCATCTTGATCCCTGCCAAAAAAAAGGAGTAACTTAGAGTCTGTTTGAGAGCACTCCACTCTCAAAACAGGCACTCCACTCCACCACTTGTAGTCCATTGTGTTTAGGTATTCCGTGGCTCCACTTCACTCCCCATGTTGGGCCAGCACAGCTCCTTCCATCCTGCCAGCCCATCAGATCATCTCGGCCCATCTAAACTCCCCTCACTTCCATGCAGCTCCCGCTTTGTCAGGTTGCCTTCCACCTCAATCCATCTCTTCTTGGATGCAGGCAACGATGGATCTAGGAGCGGCAGGGGCGTGAGAGTCGGGGAGCGACATGGGTGGCGGGGGTCACGGCGGCCGGGAGCGGTAGGGGCGGTGGGGGTCCTGGTGTGGCAAGGAGCGGCAAGGGTGGCAGCGTCCCCGGCAGCCGGGAGCGGCAGGGGTGGAGGCGTAGCAGCGGCGGGGCCATGGCCCACGAAAGGCGGTGCCATGGCTGGCGTGGCGGTGCGCCCCAATGGGCTGAGGCAGCGGTGGGCGACAGGCGGCGGCATACCCGACCGGATGAGGCGGCAACGGGCTGCAGGCGGCGGCGTACGCCGACAGGATGAGGCGACGGCGGCATGGCCGTTGCAGCGACCACAAGGGGCGGCGTGATGGCCAGCGTGGCGGCGCGCCATGGCTAGCTAAGGCAGCGGCGGACGGTGGCGTGGGATGAGGCGGCGGCGCCATGGCCGGGGGGCTGAAGCCGCAGCGAGCGGCGGGCGGCGCGTCAGCTGTCGGTGTTTAGCCGCCAAGCCTGCTCAGGGATACCTTTAGCAGCAGGATTGTAGTTAGGGATCGACTAGCTCTGAAACTCGATGGTGCAAGGAACACAAGGATTTTGACAGGTTTGGGCCGCGAGATGCGTAATACACTACGTCCTGGTTGCTTGTATTGCCTTAGGTGTTGATGTCTTTCGAAGGGGTCCCTGCCCGCTCTTATATATTCCGGGGGGATAGGGTTACATGGAAAGTCCTAACCGAGTACAGTTGGAGTCATACTACAACTCGGTCGGATAGTTTCCTTGTACTGCAGCTAGTTCTACACCTATTCGGGTAGTTACAAAAGAGTTAAGTACGTCCATGTGCTATCTCTTACTCTAGAACATCTATGTCTATGAGCAGTCCCGCTGCCCCGGGTCTGACAATGGGAATCACATAATTTGTGGCATTGGTGGGTAATTTTGCCCAACTCTACCAGCTCCCGGATTTGGTGGAACACCTCTTGAGGAGCTCCAAAAAAAGGTGGAGTGAAGCCAATTTTTAGTGGAGTAGAGTGGAGCTGACTAAGGTGTTTGAGTATTTTTTTCATGGAGTGGAGCAGAGTGCTCCCAAACACCCCCTTATCTACACAAACATATATAAGGATGATATCCACCTTATAAGCACATAGCATGCTTATGTTGTGGCGAAAAAAAGATGGTTCAATTACCTATACTACAAGATTTAAAGCCATTGACAAGATTTTGTATCTTTCTAGTCGCTGATGTTTGATGGGTAAATGGTGTCGCTGTTGCATCTCTACACTCTTGCGAAAGGTCGTTGATGCAATAAATAAACTAGAGTAGCACCATCGCCTCAATTAGCTAGAACAAAACACTAATTAATGACTGAAATCCCGTTGGTCATGTAACTAAAACTCTTAGCACTAGCTCTGGATCTTGTAGTGAGACCTATGTGGGTTAAGCATCTCCACTGTATTCGTGCCTTTCAGAGGGGGCTGACGGCTGATTCTGCAGCTTATGAGAGGCTGGTCCAGTACGTGCAATCCTTGGTGCAAACTTCCTATAAATAGGCTAAGATTGAGCCATGTCTGTGCGAGAACAAAGGCCGAGACCAACCAGAAATGCCGTTCGACGACGATGAGGAGCCAGCGCCGGCGAGGCCGACGACGGGGGTCACCGGCTTGCCGACCAGGCAAGTGCAGCTCATCAAGTACCACAGCCGCAGCGCGCCCCTGGCCCCAAACGACCAGGAGGTGCTGCTGGAGCTCAGGGGCATCGCCTCCGCTGCCGCCCGGGAACCCCTGGACCTCGTCGCCGTCATCGACACCAGCAGCAGCATGGGGGCGGGGGCAAGCTCGACAAGGCGAAGAACGCCCTGTGCTTCGTCATCCGCAAGCTCACCGACCGCGACCGCCTCTGCGTCGTCCAGTTCCACCACCAGGCCTCCCGCCTCTGCCCGCTGCGCCGCGCCACCGAGGCCGCCCAGGCCGAGCTGGAGGCCCTCGTCCGCGGCCTCGAGGCCCGCGGCGGCACCAACATCCAGGCCGGCCTCGAGATCGGCCTCGGCGTCATCGGCGGGCGCAGGGTCACCGCCGGCCGCGCCGCCAGCGTCATGCTCATGTCCGACGGCGAGGAGATGAACGGCGACGCCAGGACGGTCGCGCCCGGCGACGTGCCCGTCCACACCTTCGGCTTCGGCTCCGACCACGACGCCAGGCTGCTCGGCGCCGTCGCGGACAAGAGCCTGGGCGGGGTGTTCAGCTACGTCGCCGACAGCGACAGCCCCACCAACCTCACCGAGACCTTCTCCCAGGTGCTGGGCGGCCTCCTCACCATCATCGCGCAGGACCTCGAGCTCATTGTCACGCCGCTCCCGGGCGAGGCCACCATCAGGAAGCCGGTGGACGCCGGGACCTTCCCGGCGATCCCGGCCACCGACGGCTCCTCCTCCGTCACCGTCAGGTTCGGCACCCTCTACAGCGCCGAGGAGCGCAAGGTCATCGTCGAGCTCGCGCTCAGCGACCGCACCGCCTCGCGCCCGTACCGCGCGAACGTCGCCCAGGTCCAGTACAGGTTCACCTTCCAGGGCCTGCAGGTCACATCCGACCCCGACCGGATCTCCATTCGCCGCGGCAGGGGAGCGGCGGCCGGCGACCCAGCCGCCGACGCGCCGGCGCAGGTGCGGACCGAGGTGGCGCGGCGGCGGCACGCGGAGTCGATCAAGGCGGCGATGGAGGAGGCCGAGGGCGACAGGCTGGAGGACGCGCGGAACATCCTGGCGGAGGCGCTGAGGGCGCTGGAGCGCATCGTGAACCCCATGGTGGACATGCTTCGGAGGGAGCTGCAGAGGCTGCTGGAGCTCTTCAGGACCAAGGACACGTACAGGAAGCAGGGCCGGCCCTACGCCATCTCCTCCCTCGCCTCCCATGGCCGCCAGCGCTTCACCGCCAGGGGCGACGCCGAGGACGTCCGGCTCTTCGCCACGCGGCGGATGGACACCTACCTCGAGCAGGCCAAGAGGCCCGACGAGAAGCCGCCGACCGCCGACGAGGACGTCAGGGAAGAGGCGGAGCCGGAGCGGGCAGTGCCGCAGGACGGGGATAGGTGGACGGTGACGTCGGTGGCACTGCGACTGCTCGCGACGGTGCTGAGCCTGCTGGCCTTCTCGATCATGGCCAGCGCGAGGACGTCCGGGTGGGACGGCGACCGCTACGGCCGCTACGAGCCCTACAGGTTACTAGTAACCACCTGCACGCGCTCTTTCTTTCTTTCTTTTTTCTTTTGAGACCATCTATTTGTCTGGACAAAGAAGACTACTCCTAGAATCAATCACTTTTTGAATCATTGGACTGAGAGATCCAACTGTTCGTAATTTTTCATAACCTGTTGCTCCTATGGTAGAAAATCCGAACATTTATAATTTCTTGAAAACATTTAGTTTCTTAACCAGGGCAAGTTTTTAAAATCTTATTAAACTAGAACATCAAGAATCTGAAATATTTTCAGAAGAAAACTATTTTGTAGAAAAATTCAATTTTACTTACTTGGAATATTTAATTTCTTCGCTAGACCATTTTTTCTTAGTCTGGAATGTTACAAATATGTTAGGCATAAATAAAACTCTTTGTTATTTTTTACCCTACCCTAATATTTTTTTTGTTATACTTTTGTACTCATACCTCAATTAGCGAGAAAATATATTTAATTTCTTATTATATGACTTCGTCTGTTTTCAAAGGCGGAGTTTAAAGCAAAATATTTGTCGTATTTGAGCAATTGAAATTAAACCGTAGCTATGGTTCATGGATATACTTCATCCTACGAATAAATAAATTCATAAAAATGCAAAAGAGTTTCCCATGAAGCTTCGATTCTCGCCAATCATTCTTTTGTTTTTGTACCCCCTTCGTTTTTTATTTTCATATTGTATTAGGTTTGTTCTAAATTAAATTCGTCTAAATTTGACCAAGTTTATAGAAAAATATAGCAACAACTATACTAACATATGCACTATTAACATATATTTCATGGTGGATTGAACAGAAAAAATTTGGTTAAAGTTAGTTAAATGAACCTAATGCAACATGTATATATATATAAAAAAGGGAAAAGTCCATTTTCAACCCTAAATTATTTCCGAATTTAGTCCTTGAACTACGAAACCGAACATCCTACGCCTTCAACTGCCGAAATCGTTCGACATACAACCCTGGACTAAACCTAAGGCGGTTTGCTACAGTATAATTTTCAAATTTCTAGGATTTTACGCCTCCCTCAATTAGATAATGGAGAATGCATAGTTAATATTGTCCAAAAATCATGATATTTTGCCGGTAGGTAGCACAAGAGACAAAATCAATTTCAGCTAGATGTGCTACTTTAGATATAAAGAAATTTGAATTATAAAATTTTAAATATTAGTAGAATTCAAAATTCCTTGAATTTTTAGGCTAGCTAAACCTTTGCTAAAAATGCATTAAAAGCATGATAATTCATACTCTTTTATTTAGTTTACTAATATATTTTTTTATTGTTCCAATTTTTGTTGAAATTATTTGAATTCAAATTTGATTATTTGAAATTCTAATTTAATAATTTTATATTGAACTTGGGCCAATAAAAAATACTTTATTAAACTCAATAAAAATTTGAATTATCTTATTTTTAATGTATTTTTATCAAAGTTTTAACTAGTCTAAAAATTCAAGGAATTTTAAATTCTACAAAATTTCAAAATTTTATAATTCAAATTCCTTTACATATAATGTAGCACATCTTGCCCAAATAGATTCCCTGTCTCTTTTGTTACCTCCCAACAAAATATCACAATTATTAGATAATATAAACTATACTTTCTCCATTATTGAATTGAGAGAGGTGTAAAATCCTAAAAATTTAGAAATTATACTGTAGCAAAACCGCCTTAGGTTGAGGCCAGGGTTGTTTTTCGAACGGTTTCGGTAGTTGAAGGTATAAGATGTCCGATTTCGTAGTTCAAGAACCAAAATCGGATGATCATAATAGTTTAAGGTTGAAAAATGGACTTTTCTCTATATAAAAACAGAGGAAGTATATAAAATGAATCAATTTCCTTCACTTCGCGGCCCTCACACACGAATGTGCTATGGCAGGTACGCCGTCGGGGTGAACGTAGTCGTTTGTATCTGTTCGATCTCGCAAGTCATCGTCGAGCTCCGCCGCCTCCATCGGTCGGCTGCACCGCCGAGCACGTCGATCTACTGCATCCACCTTTTTCTCGACCAGGCAAGCTCGACGCATTTTCTTTATGTGGCACTGACTGATCGAATTAGATTCAGGGGTTAAGCAGATAAAGTGGATTATCCATGAGGGGAGTAAAATCAATTTTGTTTCTATTTTAAATTATAGGCTAAGGCATCTAGCGTTTGGTATTCTAAAATAGCTAATAGCCGGTTTGGCAAATTTATAGCAGCTGCTAAATTCGTACGAGGACAAAAATGAAATCCTTCTCAATCAGCTATAGTAGGAGATAGCAAAAGCTGCAACCAGCTATTTTAAGCATTCTAGCTTAGAGCTGAAACTGAACCATGATATATAAGCTTCCCCTGCAGGTGCTGGCGTATCTGCTTATGTCGGCGGCGTCGGCGGCCGCGTCTCGCAACCACCTCTGGGCGGCGAGGTTCGGCGAGGACCAATTCTGCCGCAAGATCAGCGTCGTGGTGTGGCTGTCGTTCCTCGGGTTCCTTGCGCTCTCTGCCAACGCGCTCATCGCCCTCGCTAATTTCTTCGGCAGGATCGATATGCCAGCAAACTGAGGCTTCTTACGTCTCTTTTTCATTCATGAGTTATTATGTATAGTCAGGATCAGGATCAGGAAACATACAAACAAGTGGCGCACTTTCAAATTAGTAAGAATAAAATATTTCTAGTTTTACCTGTGTCTTAAAATAAAGAGCCTTGTTAGAGAGGTTGTAATGTACTGGTGGGACATGGAGGTACTTTTTTTTTCCTGATTTTCCTAACTGTATATCTGATGAGAGAGAAGGGTAATTAACAAAGAACTTTGTTATTATAGTGCTTCGAATGTACCGGGGTAGTAGTAGTACTTCAAAGAACATTTCCTTTTGATTGTGGTTGTTGTTGATCTGATAAAGTCAATAGAGTTTTAACTTATGGAGATAGGTATTTTAGCAATTGTTTCTGATTACCGATGAGTTCAGTTCCTTACATAAAAAAGTCAAAAGAGTTGGGCAGCCCTCCCTCTTGGATAAAGAACTTGCAGCATCTTGATTGATCCTCTCGTTTATTAATTCCCCGCTAACCCACGCCAGTTCATCGTTCGCAGACCTCACTCAATGATTTGATTGTGCGGAAACCATGATTCTCAGGAACCGGAGCATTTCCTGGACGAATGGAGATTACCACCTCGAAACCTAAAAAATGGTATTAGATTCACAATGATATGTAATGAAAAATTGCAAGCACATATAGAGCATATGCGATAATTACAGCCTAGAATTTTGCTTATTCCACAAGGCCATAAGAGCCTAAAACTAGAATCAAAATAGCCAAAAAAAAAGTCAACTGGTATAAGATAAAAACTGAACATAGATTATGCCAAAATAAATCTTGAAATAGTCCAAAGGACATGGGAGAGATGTATGGGATTTGTCTGCACAGGTTCAATAATATTTAGGGAACTAGTATTACCAGCGTTTTTTGCGGCAATGGCTTCTTGGAAGACATCAGTTATGAATAAGATTTGAGATGGACTGTCAACCCTAAGTGTTTGAGCTATCTCAAAATAGCTCCTGGTTTCTTTTTTGTTTCTGTATATACAAGATTAAAACCATAATTTGTGTCAACATATTGATATTTTGGAAGAAGAATGGTACAAGAAACTGCAAACAATTAATTCCTAGTCTCTATTTAGTTTCTATCCATAAAACAGGAGCAAATGACATTTCTTTTATGTTGACTCATAGGTAAATATTGAAGAAAAATCAATAGTTTACCCAATTGTGGTATCAAAATACCCACACAGGAACGGCCTCAGGTCACCATGCTCTGTATTGCCGAACAGGAGCCTTTGTGCTTCTCTACTGCCACTTGAGTATATGTAAACCTATTGAAATTATGTATGAGACAGCACCATGTGAAAATATGAAGTTTTTTTCTCCGATTTGCAGGAAGTTGTGTATTGCAATATTGTTGCATTAAGGAGGAAAAGTGAAGTATAAATGGGTCTTCAAAAGTTTTTTAGAGGCACCACAATGAAAAAACTCGACCTGCGAGGGGCAAGCCGCCCCCCGGGCATTAATGTAAGAAGACCTCTCACGCAGGCCGAGAAAACCCCCAAACCCCTACCCCACCCTTACACAAGGGCGCCGTAACCCATACCGTAACCCGTGTGAGAGTGGGCCGGGTGAGCCGGGACCTATTTCCATGTGCTTTGGTGTGTAGGCAGGCGAGGGGATTTTTTTAACCTCAGCCTGAAATTCGCTCCCACCGGGAGTCGAACCCAGGACCTGAGGAGTGCTACTGAGGCCACCTAACCAATCCGGCTAGGCACCCTTTCACGGCACCACAATGAAGAAAGAGAAGAAAAAACAACCCCTCAACAAACTAGCAAGGCCAGGATCAAACAACAAAGCTGCCCGAGACACTTGGCCCCTGCCCTAACATAAGAAAATGTGACTGAACATTCTTTACTAATTACTCTTTTGCATTACAGTAGTCCATAATTTAGAGTAGTATCTTGTATTTTTAGTTGAACAACCAATATAATTACAATTTGGATGCACGGCTATACTAGATTAAAGCATTGACTTCTATAAGAAACCATCTCCGAGTGCTCACTTCCATGTTTCACTAAATTTGCTATGGCTTTTGAAAACCTATCAACAAAAAAATAAAGACGATTCTACCATTTTTTTCATAGTATAATCTACAAATCCAAAGACTAAGTATAAGTCAAAGATTAAAATTTTTGAACCTCAGTAGCATAGGCACCATATAAAAAGAGGAGGGGAGTACTTGAATTTCAAGCATCATTTAAAAAAATACGGAAGAACAATGGTGTCACAATTGTAGGTTGTAGGCAAAAGTGCACATTTGTTTTTCCCTTTGGAAACAGTTTGGCAATGTATACTGGTTTCAATAATATCATGTTTTCAAGATAAAGTTGCTATAGAAATAAAAATTAGTAATTCCTGAATAGGAAGTACTCATTTCGCACAAGTTTGATCAAACTGATACCTTTATGTTACGAGAATTCCAGTTCTTTAGTGCCTCAGGAACATCCTCAAAGATAACTCCATGAATTTCCTCCCTTTCAAATCCAGTCCTCCATATATGACCCTGAATTTATTAGATAACAATAAACTAAAATCAAATTGCAAAATAAGCAAAGAATGTGAATTGTGAAAATATATACCTGGAGTTGTTTCAATGATGTAACCTTCCAGTCTGCTTCAATCATTGATTCAACATTGGCCACCAATGAGTTGATAACCTCTTCTTTGCCAGCCTCATCGGGGGGAACTGGAACAGCCCCAGGAATTCCATTTCTTAAATCATCTTCAATCTGAATAGTTTGTCACAAATTTGTTAGAATACAAATAAAACAAAGCAGTGTGTAAAAACTATAAATGTCGCTTAAATTGTAATTGTTGGCATTTATATGCTACTGATCTGTAGTTTTAAAGGGCATACTAATTTATTTAATCATACTTACTTGAACTCGCAGTAATTTGATGTCCTCTTTGGTTTCTTCAGAATAAAATGTGGAAGTCAGATGCTTTCGCACATTATCACGGGCATAAGGAAACATAACATCAGTCACAAACGATATTGGAGTTGTTGTGCCCTCAATGTCAAGTACAACACACTGCAACAGTGTAAAACGTTGAAGTTCAGTTGAAGAGAAGAGACATGAATAACAGAACTCCCACAGCAAGTTAAAGAAATAACTTGAACAGTTAACTTCCACAAAATTACATGGGACGTATAGACGAAATTTAATGATCACAAGCATGACACACCGTTGCTCCAAAAATTATTGGGAGCAGTGAGTTATTAACCTTTAATGGTTCAGCAGCATGACATTCGTTAGGAATTCCAGGGTTCAAAATGCTGCGTGATCTCTTCGCACGGTTTACTGGACCATGTTCGGGAGTTGTCCAATCAATACCTAATTGATAGAGCTTGATGGCTGCATCTAAAAGATAATGGTAGCTTTCAGCCTGAAAGCAAGGCCAAAACAATGAAGTAAGTATCTAAAAGAGTTTATATTGAACGAAATGGCTGCCTAAAATGAAGAAATAAAGAAAGTTACAGTGAGAGAGAAAACATTTGGAAAGTAATGTAGAAACCCAGAGTGAGAAAACATACTTGTGTCTTTGCACTGATCCAGGAGTCACCCCAGACAAATATTCCATGGTTCCGTACAAGGACAGCAGTTGCCTTTGGGTATGCTGCAATCTGTCAAAAAATTTCTCATCAATTGCCTACAGATATCTAAATTATTTTAGGTAATTTATTTGCAACAAAGAATTCTTGGTTTTGGCTGCAAGCCTGCAACTCTGTATATCTAAAGCAGTGTTGCTCTCAAAAAAAAAACAGTGTTGTTGGAAACAGAGTAAGGGGCGATTAGTATGTGAAGATGGCTATACCGTCACGGTTCTTGTAATTAGAAGTTGTTTGAAATGTCAAACAAAAAGTCAAAATTTTCCCATTTATTTACTACAAATTACAACAGATTATATCTCATAACACTGCACTCAAAGAGCTTAAGTACGACTTTAATCTCAAAGTGTCTGTTTCAGCAGATTCTAATCCCAGTGCTGGAATGATATCTGTTCCTCAGCAGCACCATATGAACTGAAAGCTACAAAATGAGACATGATTGTCTTTGCGATGACACATTAGATCTTTAGGATGGAGATGATTCAGAAAAGGGATATTTATAGCATACCGCCTCACTTAGGGAGTCAGTGAGCTCATACTCATAAGGAGTATTCTCGATAATAGGAATAACCAATTCATCACGATAGCCATGGCCTTTGATTGCTTTAAGCATTTCCATATGAGTCATCTGCATTAAGATCAGCTAAGTCAAAATAAGGTTTTCTGTTCAACAATTAAGTAAGTATTGACATGAAAGGAGTCTTGGAGAAGGTGGTTCACCCTGAATTCCTTTGCACCAGGATCGAGCATTGACGCGATGCAAGTCTCAATTCCATGGCTGTGAATGACGGCCCCAGCTCCTCTCATCTGATACGCCTTCAAAACACAAAAGGAAACTAGAGGTTTTAGAGTAAAAGCAAGTAGAAGCAACAGCAAAGATGAGAAAAAGTGAAAACTCGCAAACCTTCATGAACAGAGGAGCACAGTCTGTACACTTAGGAGGCTTGTTTGGCCATGGCTTTGCTGCTGGTTCAGAGAGCACCTTCCCATCCGCAGAAAAAACATACATGTCCGCTGCCACCATCCTCTCCTTCTGTACGCCTAGAAAAAGTAAGCAGATATTCAGTGTTGTGCTGCTTGCAGAATTCATGGCATAAACTTTGTATGTTCTTCCAGAACCTCAACAATGCTTGTCAAAACCGAGACCTCTGGTTCGTTCAGTGTGTACAACCAATGAACCAACTACTGAAGCATGTTGGCATCCTTGTAATTTTAGCTACCTCAGAGTACAAGGTGCAAGGTCGTCCAAAACTGGACAATGCTGAGTCCAGACTCCAGAGATATTTTTTAAAGGGTACTAAGAAATGCCAAGATAAGTATAGTAGTATACACCTGAGATGCACAAGCTTTTTAATTTTGAGCTAACTTGCTAATAGAAACTTTGGTTAGATAGTCCCATGAGCATCACTGTTAGTGCTTTTTTCAGTGAAGCCACCTTGCAAAGTAGTTTCAACATTTTTCGCGCTGATTTGATTGCAGGCTCTAATTTTCTATGGGAAACATTTGGCCAGCCAGCTGGCCTCAATCTTTAAGCGCTTTCATCTTTGTCAGTACCAGGCAATTAATTAATTAATGCCATTTGGATTATTCGTTAAGAAAATGCTGATCCATCACAGAATCTTTTATTTATCTAAAATACGAACTCAACCCGGAAGGTAACAGATCGGTGATTGCCGGAGGGCGACATGACGATGAGGCGGTCGGCGAGCGGCACGGCGGGGTCGTTGACCTTGACGGTGATGCTGCCGCCGGTGCCGGTGACCCAGCCCGGCGCGTAGAAGTGCCGGCACAGCTCCGCCACCAGCTCCCGCGCCTCCCGCACTGCCGCCCCCGCCAGGTACGCCTCCGTCGTCACCGCAGCCGCCTCCGTCTCGCAGCAGGACGCCATGGCCCTCAACTGCTCCTCCTCCGGCCCGCTGCGCCGGCTACCAGCTGGTTGATGAGCGTGCGTTTGTGGCCTGCTGCTGAAGAGTAGAGATTCGAGTTCGAGGTCTGCTTGGATTGGGTGCTAGTCCTGCTCTTTCTTCTTCTTGAGGAATGGGCGAGGAGTGTCACTGGATTTCTGACTTGTTAATCGCGCTGGTGCGAAGCACGGACCGACACACCAGACGTTTTCTGCACCAAAAGGTGACCAGTGAGAGCGGCCACGTCATGGTCTTTCCCGGCCTACGTCCGGACGCACCAATGTGTGAGTCCCGGTCATTTTGCAAACAGCTCTCGAATTTTAGATAAATCACTTGGCAGTTCGGTCTACTCCCTCAGATATTTTTTTTTACGAAAAAGATCACTCCTTTTAGTGAACTCAATCCGTAGTCCGACCTCTGTAATATTGCGAAAAAAGCTCCTAACTTTTATTTAAATCAACCATCAGTCCAACCTTTCCGGCTCAGAGAAATTTAAAAATAAAATCTTAAGTTTTCGTTGAGTCAACCCAGTCCTGATCCTCTCTCAGCATTTTTTTCAGAAAAACTATCACATTTCAATTAAATCAAACTACAATACATTACATTTGTTACTTCTACACGAACAACACTATACGTACAATTTGAATACCAAGACGTGTTGCAATCAAAAGTTGTTCAATACAAAGTAGATCTAAAATTCAAAAACTATAACTTCATTGTAGGGCAAATTTTAAAATTCAAATTTTTTTTCGCAATTCATTTGCACAAATACTTACATACAACCCGTTGCACCTACAATTTGGATATCAAATCATCTTTCAAATAAAAAATGATCAATGCAAAAGTTTCTTAAATTTCAAAGTCTACATCTTTACTATATAATAAAATTTCAAATTTCAAATGCTTCTAAAAATTTGAATACAAAAATTGCTCAAAATTTCAAAACTAAAGCTTTGCTAACAATAAAATAGTAAATTCCAAATGCTTTTGTAATTTCTTCTACATAATATCTTATTTGCTAAAAATATAATATTGTATTCCGTTCTTCTATGGCTACTCATGCGACGTCCACAATAACGCGGCATATTTAAATATAACCACTAATTATTAAAAACATTATGTCTATTATTTGCCTCATAATTTCGCAAATACATTAAGTATTCGACTAATTGTGCTTCGTCCACCCTACTAAATTATTTTACCTCTTCTTTCATGAAACCCTAATAAATTATTTTACCTCTTCTTTTATGAAACGAACCGGGTTCTCGTATAGCGAACCTGACTCCCTGTATTAGCGTGATAGTCCCTGGATCAGATGCTATCACATACAAAATCGTCATTTCAGACAATATCGAAGTCATACCACTTAATTAGTACAAACATGGGTTCAATTTATTACATAAATGCTGAGAGTTTCGTAGTTTCCTCCCATTACAAGCCCGTAGGGCTGAATTCTTAGTTCAGTTAGAAAACGGCAGTGGATATATATATATATCAACACCAGGGTGTTGAACCGTCCAATTCCGACGAGTAAAAACAACACAGGTTATTACTACCTCCACCATGGCACTGTTCAAAAATATGGAGAATCGCACCATCGTGGGACAATTAATGCACCAAATAAGTTCACGTCATACTCCCTCCATACCTATAAAACTTGACGTTTTGGACAAGGTTTGGGTCAAATATTGGGAATATAAATCATCAATAACTTTTAAGTTGTTGAGTTTGCAAATACGAAAATTATATGAATAGATTTGTCTTGAAAAATACTTTCATAAAAGTATACATATACCACTTTTTCATAAATATTTTTATAATAACAAGTGGTCAAAGTTGTGTTTTGGAGACCGTGTCGTTGTCCTAAACGTCAAGTTTTATGGGTACGGAGGGAGTACGTTCCTGCCCGCTTTCAACACATTAATTTCACATTCATTCCTGCCTTTATTTCTCTCATGTAAGCTTTTTGAGGCTGACAAGCTTGGCGGCGACGGTGGTAGCATACGATAGCTCGATCTCCATTCCCTGGCCACACGAACCAGCAGCGGTGCTGCGTCGTCCCCGCAACCGCTGCTCTCCTTTCTCCAGGGCAGGAGGCATCATATGGACAGCTCTCGTCTTCTGCTAGGGCCACTGACATCATCTGCGGAAGTGTCGTGGCTATGATCTGTTCCAGCTGTCCAATATAGGACGATCCTATTATTTTTTGCGCTGAAAGGAAGATCACCAGGTACAAATCTCTTCACACACCCAAGCAATTGTTAATCAGGTAGTTTTTTTCCCTTCCCATTCTCAATCTCATCTCATCTCAAGCAATTGTTAATTAGTGTGTCAATTACTGGTATTTTTGGTGGGCAAGGTATCTGTATAGCAGTCTAAACTTTTTTTTCTAATGTCGTGCAGATAACCTTGCATGTTCCGATGGAGAAGCTACAAGCTAGAAGGATGTTGGGTTAGATGCATGCATAGCTGTTTATTCGCTTTCTTTTTATTCGTGGAAAGGGTCTGGTCAAATTTTGTTCATCTATGTATATGAAGATATCTAGAAATAATTATCTTTTTGTTGTATAAATATTACTTATTTGTACATTTGAAATTACTCCTAAAACATTACTCCAGTAGAAAATAAAAAAGGACTCGGTACTCCTCGACAGGTAGTAGTAGATGAAGGTGGGGGTGTTTTTACGGTCCAAAAACCTCCATTTTACGGTGGCGCGGTGGGGGTATTTTTCCTTTATAAAGCATGCACGGACTATTCAAAATGTTGGGAAATTGCGTCATTGAATTCTATTTATTGGTGGCAAATAAAACATGCATTATTGCCATATTTATTATGGTCATTTTCCTTCACAGTTGGTAGTAATTAATTAGTTGTCATTAATTTCTCTCGGAAATCCATAAAAATTTGCATAACTAAAAACAAATAAAAATTTGCAAAATTTAGAAAACACCAAAAATATTTCTTTTAATATGTGTAGTAAGCATGGTGTAAGTTTTTCTTGTTGAGATAATGAATAGTTGCTCTGTTAATTTCCTTCATATGTTTAGTTATAATTTTATGCTCTACCTAGTTTTGAGTTTGTTGGCTTAAAATGTTCAAACCTTAAACTTGAAACTTGTGGGTAGCAGAAAGCAAGATCCAACCCTAAGTTGTTGTGAGCTATGATATGGTTAAGTAGAATAGCTATGATCTTCTCTTATATGATACTTGACATCTGGAGTATTTAATTTTGAAAACACAAAAGTATAATAAAGTTCCTCGATGATATGAAATTCCTATCCAAAAGCCATATGTTGTTTTCATTGCAAAACCTTCCACATATGCAACTTGCTATCTCATTGAGCTTTGTCAAATTGATGTGACCCTTAGTGAGATTCACTTCATACTCCCATGATCAAGATCACGTACACATTTCCACCACATGCTATGCTTCTACACTAGAAGTAAGCAAACATCCATCCACAAAATAAAACTCCATGTCCATGTATGACACCACCCTCTCTCTCTCTCAAAAATATATCAAGGATATAGGGCTATGCAAAAAGAAAATAAAAAGATGCATACCCAAAAAAGGTATGCCACATGCTTCGGCATGTCAAAAAAAAGAGAGAGAAATAAAAGATGCATATCCAAAGAAGGTATGTCACATGGTTAGGCATATCAATAAAAAAAGAGAAAGAGAGAAGAAATAGCCCCTTATCCAAAAAGAAAGAAAAATGAGAGATGGTGCATACAAAAGGAGTTCATACACCATCCACCAAGAAAAAAAAATATCCACACACTTTCACATCTTGATCAAGGTTTATGACTTGTTTCTCCTTTGGATCCGGTCTTTGACTTAGCAAAATATGAGAAGCAGGTATGTCTTCAAATCCTCCATACCTACAGCTCCACAAAAATAGCCATTAGAGATAGGTCGAGAAATGTAAGTGTAAGGATCACCGTGGTGTCCGACCCTAGAGGGGGAGGGGGTGAATAGGGTCGCTAATCGCTTTTTAACCTAGGGCTCAAACTACTTGCATAAGATAAACCTAACACGTCCTACACATGCTAGTTATGACTAAGGTTTATCTATGCTACTCTCTACTTACCCCTAAAAGACTTGCAACCTAGCTAATCCTAATCAAACTAACTAGGAAAGTAAAGGTATGCAAGGTAGAGTAAATGCGAAAACGTAATGCGGTAAGTAAAGAGGTAAGTGCAAGAGGGATGCAAACTCCCGAGTAGACACGGTCATGTAACGTGGTTCGGCATAAATGCCTACGTCCATGGGACACCGAGGCTCTTCCGATCACCGTATTGCACTACGCCACCAAGGCGATGCCGGCAAGCAAAGGCAAGTGCCCCTAAGACACCGAGTCTCGTGCACCACCACCGTCTCTCTCGGTCACCCGGTCGTAAACCACTACGGAGCTTCTCCACCAAGGAGGGGGCCTCCTCTTCCCCCGCACAAAGTGTCGTTGCCACTCCACACCAAGACGGAGGGTCACACGATGGATCACAAGTTGCTTGCCGCTGCAAGGCTTCTCTCAAGGGAGCTCTCGCAAGAACTAATCCCTATTACAAGCACTAAGCACTCTCACAAGTGTGCTTAAGCCTATATGATGTACAATGAAACTCTAAGGTGGTTGGAGATGATCTTTGGCTCTTGTATGCTTCCTTAGTCTCCAGCCCTCTCAAATGAGCCGTGGGGTGGCATATATATAGCCCACACACCCCAAACTAGCCGTTGGAAAAAAGGCTGACAAAAAGTGCTATCACCGGTTAAACCGATGCTCACATTTTTGTCATCACCGGTTAAACCGGTGTGTGCATTTTCCAACTAGCCGTTATACTTCAACGGCTACCTCAATCGACCGACGTAATCAACCGGTGAATGTAATATAAACGTCGGTTCAACCGGTGAGTGTAACTTCTTCACCTTCCATGGAAAACCATCCTTCTGGACAACTGCACCGATGTGTTTGACCGGTGATACATCGGATCAACCGGTGTATGTATTTTTCCTGATCTTCATCTGGCAATGCACCGACCTATGCATTTTCTTCAACGTCGGTTTAACCGGTGAGTGTATCTTCAGTTTCCAGCTCCTGGACAATTACACCGGCGTGTGTCTTTTCCTCATCATCGGTTCAACCGGTGTATTGAATTTCTTCACGGTCTCTTCGATTCTTGTCCTTTGGGGCGGAACCCCCGTAGGGGCGGCCCTTCGGGCCTAGCTACGCTATCTTCTCTTTGTCATCACTTGAATCTAAAAGCCTGAGAATGGTCATCTTAACACTCATATTAGTCCAAGTGTTGTGTTGTCTATATCAATCACCAAAACATTATATTGAAATATGGCATGAGAGGCCATTTTCGCTACAGTAAGGCACAATAAAAGCCTTGGTAAGGAATCATACACATTGAGCAATCTGAGAGATCATCCGAGAAACTTTATAAATTTCTTTTGAGAACTTTACAAAAACCCTCCGGATTGACGGTTCAACTAAAGAGAAAGAAAATATGAGCACTCTATGATACCGTTCTGACTATCAACCGCCAAAGATGAGGTGAAACTATAAGCTCCACAGGAGTAAGGTAAGAGGTAAGAACAAAGGCCAACTTATTCAAAATCAAGGTAATTCGATTGTGCCTAAGTATGAGTTGGAAATTCAACATTGTAGTAACTCCTGATCAACAACGAGTGCCTCGTTTTGCTCGGGACGAGCAAAAGGCTAGCTTGGGGGTGTTGTTGACGGTCGTTAAGTGCGAAATATGACCGTCAACTATACTCATAAAAGAAGGAAAACTATACCTCTTACTCACATATTTGTATCACTAACCTAGCTCCACAGTTGTTTTCAAAGATTTATGTTTTTAGGAGCACAAGTCCGGAATAAGAAGAAAACACGACGAATACGCAGACAAAATCACAGACGATCGCGTCCTGCGTAATACATGCAAGGGTTTTTTGTCTACAGGACACTCTCAAAATGATGATTTGTGCGCTGCACACCGAACTTCTTGAAATAGTCTGCAGCACATCTTGAATTTGTGTTTTTGTGCGATGCACATTGGTCCTCTTAAACAAATTTTTTACAGCTTGGGAGGTGAGAGAAGGCCGGGTAAAAAGACCAAAATACCCCCCACAGCCTTATCTCCTCACTCTATCCATTCGCTGCGCCCTCCCCGCGCCCCCCTACCCGCGACGCGCCCCCCGTCCCCCGGACCCGCGACGGCGGCACCCCGCTCGAGGTCGCCGGAGAGCGCGCTCCGCCGTGGCGCCCGCCGGCCCGGACGCCGCCGCCGACGCCGCGCCGGCCTCCACCGCGGTCTCCCTGTTCCCCTCCTCCAGCAGCACGACGAGGAGCACCCTCGTGGCCAGCCTTGCGGTCGCCGGCTCCCGCACCGCGGCGACCACCCCGGCCACGACCCCCGCCGGAACCGGCCTCGCCGCCGCCTCCATCTCCCTCTCGACCGCCCGCAGCGCCGCCACCACCTCCCCCGCCGCGAACTTCTCCTCCGCGCTCAGCAGCGCGTCCCCGGAGCCCGTCCCGCTCGCCGACGCCGAGGCGGACGATGACACCTACGGCGGGTAGTGCACCGGCAGCCTTGACCGCGCGCTCCCCAAACTCCGCCGCCAGCCGCTCCGCCTGCGCCGGCAGTGCCCCGCGGCGGCGCACCTCAGCTCGAGCCTCGCCGCCGCGGCTCCGGTCGGGGACGAGGCGGGGGGAGGCCAACTGCGGGCGGCCATGGCCCGCGCGCGCGTCGCCGGAGCCGAGCCCGGCCGCCGCGAGGCCCGCCTCGTCCCGGACCATGGAATGGGGGAGGACGACGGCCATGCCGGGCGGGAGGAGCAGGAGGGCGCGGCCATGGAGAGAGAGGTGCGGGCCTCCCCCGCCAAGCCGTCCGCCGCGGGCTCGCCGGCCGCGCCGCGCGGGAAGGGGCCGGGGCGGCTCGCCGGCCGGCGCAGGGAGGGGGCGGGGCGGCCCGCCGGCCGAAGCAGGGAGGGGGCGGCGGAGGAAGCAGGAGGGCGCGGCCATGGAGAGAGAGAGGTGCGGGAGGGAGAAGCGAGGAGGAAGAGGGCAAAGGGCAAAACTGTCTTTTTATCTTACCTCTCAGTTGAAAATGAGTAGTTTATTGGATGTAGTGTGTGGTAGACTAAATGACCCTTTCGCGGTGTGCTGGGAACAAATTCGAGTTTGGCGGTGTGCTCTACACAAAATCATGCTTTCACAGTGTCCTGTGGACAAATTTCCCTACATGCAAAGGAGGCCCACAAACCAGACCAAACCGACCAACCATGCCCTGGCACCGACCATCTGACATTACGACCCACCAGGCAACAACCCAGACGAAGGCGGTGGCCAGAGGCGGCCAAGGGGGGTCGGCCGACCCCACCTGGAAGCGTTTCTCGATGAATTTTGGCGGAAAGGCTGATCTTATCCTCCTAATGACAGTTTGGCATGTTTCCATACAAGGAGATGGCGGGAACCAACCTCTCAAGCTATAAAAGGGGCCTCTCCTCTCTCACACCACACACACCACTTGAAGGCCTCTCTCTCACACTCTCTTGTGACTTGTACTCCTTAGGGTAGTGGAGCTAGGCTAGTACTTCATCTCCTTAGCGAATCCAGTCATCCTCGGGGTTGGTGAGCAATCCCCGGCCTCTGGTATGGCTTTGTATTCCGACTTTCGTTATGCTATTCATATTGAGTTCATTCTTGGTTATCTTGCTATGTTCGTAGCTTGCTTAGCCTTGATCTATGCTTTATCAAGTTATAGTAGTTGCTTGCTTAGACCAGATGATTTGGGTAAGGATATCGGTTCGTTGTGCTTTCGGGCTTGCGTTAGCATCTTACCTGTCGATTTGAAGAGTGGGGGACCCGGGGCTGCTAGGGTAGTGACCTCATATGCGGGCATGGTGCCCGGGTATGCGGGATCCTTCGGTTATGATAGTGCTCCACGGTGTGACTGGGGTAGACCACAGGTGGTGACAGCCCTGTCGGTCCGCCGGGAAGCTGCTTCTCGGTTAGCGTACTCCCCGATGTTCGGGTATCGTGTAGGAGTTCATGCAAAGATGAAACGGGACTGGATGTTCTCCAGTGCGGGTCATTCTCTTCGATGTCCCTAATTTCATGGCACCTGCAGCTCTAAGCATGTGGTTAACATATCTTATCTGCTAACATGAATAGTATACTAGGAATTTGTGCCTATGCTCCCACCAACCTTAGGATTACTTGTTTATTCTTTATTCATGAAAGTTAGCTTTTCTGTGTGTGTCACATTACCCCTAATTATCCATTATTTATCACTTATCCCTGTATAGTCAGTGGTCTGCATCTTACTTCATACGTGTCATGGTTATGGAACCAGTAAATAACTTTACACAACCTAGCCATCCCTTGGAAAAATATAAATAACGATACCCAGAATACTTCCGGGTGAAATACTACAACGGTATATCCGTGCGCTTGCGGATCTTTCTGTAAACGTTAAGACATACCAACACGGCATTCCCTTGGCGGCGTTACTAGGAATTAACCCCTCCTAGTGGCGATGCTAAGAAATGCCATTAGTTGTGCTACCCGACTACAACACCACAAGGGCTGCGCTGTGTCTTAGCGACAGTTACACCGCCTTCGATTGTGTTGTTCTTGCTGTGTCAAGAACAATCTTGAACCTGCAAGAAAATCAAAGAACTCGCAAGAACAAGGACTGAAATCGCAAGGGAAATAACAAGAACTCAGCCTGGATTGAACGAAAGTGGCGTTCCGAATACAAGGAGACGGGCGGCTGGATCAGCACGCGCGCTCCAGGAGAAGTAGCAAGTGCTAGTTCATGAAAACAAAACCCAAGTGCTTTCTGGTGGCTGCTACTAGTTTATATAGGGGGGAGAGCAGCCAAGAGGGTGCTGAACACGAAACCCTAACTTAAAATGGGCCCCTAGTGGGCTGGACGAGATACAAAATACTCAGCCCAAGTATGGATGTCAGAACATCATTTTGACGATAATTCCTAGCTCCGAAAAAAATCTGATGATGAGGTTGGATCCATCAGAAAGTAGACTTCATAAGCTTTCCGTGAAGTACTTGAACGCCACAAACGGAGTCCGGATGAAGTCGTGGGCGTTGTTACAAGTGGTGCTGTCCTGCTATCCGAAACCAGTCCACGCAAAGCCGCTCCCCTTCTTATCCTCTCCATCATTGCTAAGCAAAACAAATGTACGTGCGTTTCCATTGTATAAATATAATGGAAATGAGGTTAAGAATGAACTTACTTGATGATTCAGTTGATGGGCACGAGTAATGGGTCCAAGCGGCGGCGGTGCCGGTGTGGATGTATCGTTGGTGTTGATGTCCTCATCAGGATGCTCCCCGTTGGTGGTGATGGGACATGAATGGAGGGGAGGAGCTAACTGGCCTGTATGGGGCCGCGCGGCCTGCCCCCTACACATTCAGTGCTCCCCCTTTTGACTTTGCTTCCTAATCACTCCATGCTCCCATCCATTGCTGCTCCTGGCCAGAAAAGAAAAGGTCGGGCCGGGCCGGCCTAGGTGGGGCCGGTCGGCCTCATACTCGGCCGACAAATTTTGAAATTTTTTTGTGAAGTTCTTTGCATGCAATTTTTTGAGGTTTAAACGTGCATTGGTTGAAAATCAAACATGCTTATGCAAAAGTAAAACAAAAATTATGCAAGGAAAATTTAAACTATCCTATATGCAATGCAATGATGGGTATGTGCCACGTACCTCATTGCGAGGGCTCGGGTTTTGAGTTCGGAGCCGGACTCTCCATTCCTTTGGATTGATTGTCATCACCTGATGGAGTGTTTGTCAATGACGCTTTCTTTCGCCACACTTTCTTGGGTGTGGGTGGTGTTTCGACCTTTGTCTTCTGCGATTCTAGAAATTTCTTATGCTGGATTCTTCGTTTCACATTCCTTTGATTGTGAAGCTTTATTTGCTTTGCTTCCTCCTGAATTCTGATCTCCTCCTGAATCCGTAAACTCTCTACGAATTCAATGAGGGCTTCGATGTTTGGAAGCAATGGTTTCTTCGTCTCATTCTCGGGTTTCTTCTTCCAGTTGATCTCCTTGACTTGTGAGCATTGTTCGACCTTTGGTTTGAAGGCAAACTTCTCCTTCGGTCTATTGATGTTGAGCTAGATTTCTCTAGCTCCCACATCGACATGTGCGTTTGCTATGCTCAGGAACGGCCTTCCCAAGATGAGAGGCGTCTTGGTGTCGACTTCCATGTCGAGAACGACGAAGTCGACGGGAATGAAGAAATTCCGGATCTTGACCGGAATGTTCTCTGCTATTCCCGCGGGGTAGCGAACTGTTTGGTCCGCTAGCTGCAAACACATGGTAGTAGGGGCAAGTGCATGATGGTTGAGTTTGTCATATACTACCTTTAGCATAACACTGACGCTTGCTCCCAAGTCACAGAGGGCGTTCGAGAAGTCTTGGGCCCCGATCGAGCATGTGATGTTAGGGCAGCCTGTGTCTTTCTTCTTCACCAGGAGAGGATAGAGTATAGCAGCGCTACACTCTTTTGTTAACTGCACGACCTCGGTGGTGGGCAATGTCCACTTGTTTCCAAGAATATCCTTGATATACTTGGCATACGTGGGTACCTGCATAGCGTCAAGAAGTGGTATATTGACATACAACTTCTTTATTAACTCGATGAACTTGTCGAATTGTTTGTCAGCCACCGGCTTCCTTATCTGCTCCGGAAACGGTAAGGCAGTTGTGTCGTGCTAGTCCCATGAAGTTCTAGGGGGTTCCACGAGGTCTTCTGTTGACATTTCTTAGCGCAATCACTAGGAATGGTTAATTCTTAGCAACAACGCTAGAAATGCCTGTTGGCAGTCCTTAGTGCAATCACTAGAAATGAGGGCACCGAACCCATCCTAGCAACTGCACCCAAGGGGTGCCACTCTCATGGTATAATCAATATGATTACAGATGGATCCGCAAGCACACGGATATACCGTTGTAGCATTTCACCCGGAGAGTAAGGATATCGTCATTTATTTGTGTCCCAAAGGATGGCAGTGGCAAAGGTATTGTACTCAACATTAACCATGACATTGTGCCTCAAGTAATAGGCAATGCTCTAATAGGGGTAAGTACAAATAAAGAATAAGCAAGGGTAATGCGACACAGCACACATCCACACTCCAAGAGGAAGGAATAAAGGAGAGAAACTATTAAACAAAGAACTACTCTATCCTACGTCAAGTCAGCTAGAGCTTAGGCTAGGTTAGGTGTCCTAGTGCTTCTATCCAAAGCTGGGGTCATGTTAGATCATGGTTAGGACTGCAGGTGCTAGGAAAATGGGATAGCGGGGAGAAGGTCCCGTACTGGAGTACATCCAGTCCCGTTATCTCTTTGTATGAACTCCTACACTGAACCCGAACGTCGGGGAGTACGCTAAACGCAACACCGCTGTTACGCCGGACGGACAGGGCTGTCATCACCTGCCGTCTACCCCAGTCACACCGTGGAGCACGGTCATATCCGAAGGATCCCGCATACCCGAGCACCATGCTCGTGTATGAAGTCACTACTCTAGTGCCCCCAGGTCTCTCACCCTTCGGATGGACGAGTAAAACACTAGAGCAAGCCCGAAAGCACAACAAACCTCTATCCGTACCCGGATCATCTGGCCTAACCAAGACCGTAGCATAACTTATGAACGTTCTAAGCATGGATTGATAAACTATCAAGATAGTAAAGCAACCAAGGCAGAACTCTATATTATGAATAGAAGTCTGACAAGTTGGATACAAAGCCATACCAGAAGCCGAGGATTGCTCAATGACTCCGATGATGACTTGCTCGCTAAAGAGAACTAGCCTAGCTCCACTACCTAGCTAAGAGAGCAAGAGAGAGGAGAGCCTTCTTGGAGAGAATGGAATGAAGTGTGTGTGTTGAGAGGGGGGAGAGAGGCTCTATTTATACTACTTGGAGGTCGGTTTCCCGCCAACACATATATGGAAGGTGATCAGGTGCCTTGGCCGTGACTCCTCCTCGAGATGCATCTGGTCGCGTTGCAGGAGAGGTTCGGCTGACCCTAGGGGTCGGCCGACCCCACCTGTCAGCCGTTCGTGCTAATCCTTTGCTGGGTGGTTGAATCGTTGGATCTTATCCTTATCCTCTAGCGCATCTTGTGTGGAGGCCCCGTTTCCTCTGACATGTGGGCCCTCTTTGTAAGGGTGTGATGCCAGATGCGATATTCTGCGTAGTTATGTGGCGTCTGCTGTTTGTTTTCGTCTTATTCCGCTCTTGCTCATCTGAAATGTACAAAACTCGAAAACAACTGTGGAGCGAGGTTAGAGATACAAATATGTGAATAAGGCATGTAGTTTTCCTTTATTATTGAGTATAGTTGACGGGTGAAAATTTCACTTAAGCACAGTCAACATCTTCCTTGGTAGTAGAGGTGTTGGATTCGACGGCCTCCTCCTGCACCTCGTCATCAACTTCGGTATGGCTAGCGGTTACGGTCTTTCGCTGATTTTCTGCATCCTGTGGGAAAGGTGGCTCTCGCGTTGTCTTACCACCACGCGTGGTCACCGCACTAACATTTTCTTTCGGTGTAACTTCCGGTTGACCGGGCAATTTCCCCATGTTAGCGTTAGGACAAGAAGATGCTAGTTGAGCTACTTGGGTTTCTATCATCTTGTTGAAGCTCAATTGATTTTTAATAACAGAATTAAATCCCTCTTGTTGTGCAGCCATAGATTCCAAAATTTTGTCATTAGCAAGGAATTTCTTACTAATGTTGTAATTTATTTGCTTTTGGCTGTACACTAGGTCTTTTAATTTGGGTTGAAAATTGTTATTAAAATTCATACCTTTTTGTTGACCGAAGGGGAGATTGGGCTTTGAGTTCCAACCCTACTGAGGACGAAATCCCGAGTTGGGATTGTTGTTGCTCCCATCGAAGTTTGCGTCCTCTTGAGTTAATGGGCATGAGTTGCCCGAGTGCCCAGTCTCGCCACATGTTTCACATGTCATCCGAGACTCTAAAACTTGATTAACCTCCTGGTGCGGAGATTCCAGCTTCTTCATCAAAAGATCCATCTTGGCAGCTAACATGTCGACGCTGTCGTTCTGATGTACGCCCCTGGGATGGGCTGGCTACTTTTCTTCTTTCCAACTTTGGTTGGAAGCTATCTTTCTCTCGCGACATCGAGATAAAGGAAGGAACCACCTGCAGCTGCGTCGACGTGGTCCTGAGCTTGCTGATTCAGGCCATGGAAGAAGTTTTCAATAATTAGCCATTCTTCTATGCTGTGGTGTGGGCATGGTTGAATGTACTCCTAGAGACGTTCCCAGACTTCTAGGATGCTCTCATCTGGTAATTGCTGAATTCCGGTGATCCTATTCCGGAGGGCATTGGTCTTGCCCACTGGAAAGTACTTTGCCAGGAATGCATTTGAACAAGCTTCTCATGTAGTGAAAGCTTCCTTGTTGGAGTAAAACCATGTCTTGGCCTTCCCGAGTAGTGAGAACGGAAATAGCCGAAGGCGGACGATATCCAGTGTAGTTCCCTTGGGGTTGATGGTGTTGCTCATCTCCAGGAAGTTCTGAAGGTGGGTGTTGGCATCCTCGGATGCCTTTCCGCAGAATGGACTTGCCTAGACCATGTTCACCAGTCCAGTCGTCAGCTCAAATCCGTCATCGCCGGCTTGGTTTTGGTTCGATTCAGTAGGGATGTGGCTACTGGACGAGGCAGAGAACTGACAAAGAGTCTTCTGAGCCATGGATGAGGAGGATGAAGTGGACGGGGAACTTTGGGGCCAAGTGAGTCTCTTCTGAGGTGGGATGACGCGGCATCTCACGATTCTCCCAATTCTTTCTGGATTCGGGTTGAAGTTACTTGGTAGGTCGAAACCGGTCATGCACTGCTCTGCATCGATCAACAGATAGAGAGAGCAATGATAAGTCCGCTAAGGTTAGCGGTGATAAACTAGTAAAGTTTATCAAACTATCTACGATATCTTTAGCCAATTGCTTCCCCAGCAACGGCGCCAGAAATGTTTGTTGGTGTTTCTTATGCCCAAAAGAATAGATATTCTGTAAGTGCATAGAATCACCATTGTAGCACTTCACCTTGGAATATTCTAGGGTATCGTATTTTTTCTCAGGGAAGCACTGTGGTAAAGAGTATCGTAAACCGAATGATAACTGTACTAGCTTAATCAACCGACTAACTAGACGGGGGTAAGCTAGATAGATCGGTAAGATAAATGGCCAGATAATGACCGAGTGACACACGAAGGTTCAACTCCTTAGAGAGGTAGCAGCTGGGAGGACAACGAGCGAGATAAGACATCTGATACACTTCTGAACTATTGAGCTAGCCTCTCTAGATCAGACTAAACACCTAACTAGTCTTCGGGAAAGCAGAGCTTACTTCGACGGCTGGAAGAGGAAGGACTTCAGAACGGGGTGAGAGGGGAGTCCAACGGCCACCTGCATTACTGCTATGAAAACACCCAAACGTGGTGGACTACAAGGGACAGATAGGGCTGTCACCACCTACCACCTACCAACGGTTCCGTGGGGGTGGAACACACTTTCTAGCTAACACTACGGTCAAACACCACGTCTGCACTCGGTGCTAGGATTTCTCTCGAGGCCTTCGAGAGATATCCCCCTCAACCTAGAGCACTGACTTGAGATACTCTAGTCCGGGCGAGAAAACCCGTAAGATAAGATCTCGACTACCAGAGAGATAGCTTAGCCTAAGCTAAAGGAAAGCTTTCGCGCTCGAGCTGAACACTCAGACTCAAGTAGATACTAGACAGCGGAAAGTAAAGCTGACACAAAAAAGTAAAGAAGATAACTTATATTGATAATGTCAAAAGAAAGATACAAGAGCTATACCAGACTTCTGATGACTCCGAAACCCCGAGCAAGCTTGACTCGACTCTAACTCCCAAGCTACTAACCTACTCTAGAAAGTAAAACGAAGAGAAAAGAGCTCCAATGGTGTGTGTTTCAAGTGAGGGATGGGTTCTCTATTTATAGGCTTCCAAGGTCGGTTCCTGGCCGGTAAAGCAGTTGGCATCAGTGGTAAGCAATTGTGGAGGTTGAGCTTAACTTCCACGCCAAGACCCAACTTCAGAGGCTTCCAGGTGGGGCCGGCCGGCCTAGGGGTGTGGCCATCTGGACACCGCCTTCTCCGGGATGCTTCAAATCTCTTCCTGGGGTCGGTGTACCTTGCGTAGCTTCAACGCTTGAAATGTTAGGCCAGCCGGCCTGAGGGAGGCTGCCCTGCCTCTCTATGGCCCATCTCGGCCCTCTGTTGTGCCGACATTTCATTCCACGCATTGTGACTTGTCCAGGGAGGTGATTCACTGATGTACACTTGAGTTTGGGCTGATTTGTGGGTCCTTGGATTCATGCCAATGCCTTTTGTTCCATCTGATTAAACTGAGACCCAATCCTCGACTCAGGGCATTATATTCATGCCACATTGCCTCTGGATCAAAGACGTGATGATGTTTATGGGAGTGCCAGGCCAGCCGGCAGAGGCCGCCCGGCTTGGGGTTTTGCCCAATTATGTCCATTTTTGGCACACCTATTCCTGAAATCAAAATTCATCCAAAACTTATGGAACTCGTTAGAAATAAACAAAATATGAATGGAACATGGTGTAAAGCTCGTTTTATTCCCGAGAAGTTGACTTCTAAAATGTGAATTTATAGCCGTCAACAGTGGGAATGTGTAATTGGTGGACAAATGCTTGGCTGACAAAATTGTGGGAACTGACACTATCTATTAGGATTAGCATGACCTTGTCCTGCACTAGAGTTCTGAGTTTCATAGCCTCACCTATTTCAGTTCTAGCCACAACATTCAAGGATAATTGACAGAAATTAGAGGCCAAATCATCCTCCAACTCCAATTGGTGAAGGACTTCATCAGTGAGAGCACATCCAAATCATTCAGGGCAAGAGCATTCAATTGGTACAGGTTTTGACATGATTAGCATCAAATGGCTCCCTACAATAAATGCAAAGTCCATTGGGGCGCAGATAATCTCTTGTTTGTCTCTACTACCACAAGGGACTAGTCTGACCATTAGCTCGTGGTTCTGATTTAAGTGATGGGGCACTTGGTTTGGTAACAGTAAGTGACTTGTGCCATCTGGGCTTGCTTTTGTCCTGGACCTGCTATTGTATTTTAGCTACAAGTATGGCTCTAGTCATAGTGTCAGGAACTTGAGCTTGAACCACATTGCCTATTTCAGTTTTCAGACCCTTTAAAAATTGTGTAGTAAAGAACAGCTCACCAAGCTCACTATTATGCATGGTCACTTGATACTGGAGATCCTCAAAACTGGCGATGTATCGGTCCAGGGTGTGCAGTTGCTGTAACTCCAGCAGGAGTGTCAGAGCCTCACGGTAGTCATTGTTACCAAATTTTTGCTCCACAGCAGTCATAAAAGTACTCCAATCCCCTAATCCATTCTTCAATTTGTAGACTTTCAACCACTTTGCAGCTTTGTCATCCATGTGTAGAGAGGCAATAGTAGGCCACATACTCTCTGGTAGATTGAAAATGCTGAAATAATCCTCACACTTGTCCCTCCAAATACCCGGGTTAGATCCGTCCAATGATGGGAATTACATCTTGGGCATATAGTTTCGCTGATTGCCATGTTCCATCTGTCCTCCTCTGTCTCAGTGAACTGGGCGCTGGGGTGGAGCATTCGCACGACCAAGCCCGGTCCCTGGATCCGCAGGCGCTGCATGTCGGCGTTGCTGAAAACCAATTTCTACAGTACTATCACTGGACGCTAGACTCGGTGGTCGTTCCTGCTGATACCACATCTGATCAAGGGTCAATTGCGCCACTGCATTTCCTGTTGACTCCATCTGCTTGGCCAGGGTTTGTTGATCAAGCAGCATCTGTTCTAGGACTCTGGTAGACATATCAAGCTGGGCTTCTATCTTCTGCTGGCGATTTTCGACAGAACCAACCTTAGCAAACAAGAGGTCTAAACTTTCCGTCACACTGGCCCAACGTTCATCCTCTTGTCGCGCACAGTCCTCCATATGGGTGAGGAAGATCTGTGTCTGAGCAAAGGGCTTGGGAGGCGCCGTGGTGACTACACCAGAAGTAAGATGACTGCAACCCGAATTGATGTTACCTCAAGTGGCTCGAGCAGAGTCACCAAACCGACTGGATGCTGTAGTCCATCACCGAATCCTGCGAATTGACTCCAAATTGTTCAAAGCCGCGCTCAAGATGCCCAGACAACACACTTGGTCTTCACACGCAGGCGAACTTCCCAAATTCGGAGGCCCACAATGCACACACAACGATCCCAGATCTAGAGTCCTAAGCGGCACGGTAGAGTATGTGGTCGACGGCGCTGGAACGACTAACCGACGATGTGCGGTGGCCGCCGCCGACTGGCAGTCGGTGGGCGGGGCATGGATGCCGGAATCGGGCGATTCACGACGGAGCGGGTCATGGTCGCCGGAGAGCAACTCGGACCAAATGGGATCGAGCAGAGAGAAGGGAGCGGAAAAAGAACCAAGGAAGGCTGAATCTGATACCACTTGTAATACTCATTGCGACCGATCAATCCAGCAGTGTGAGAATCAACAAGAGATGGGGTTGGAGCACAGGAGATGGATGGATATTAAAAAAAATAGAAATATATGGACCTTCAATCTAAAATGTTATACTACTAGTATGCTCCAACGGGCTGACTCCAAGCTAGCTGAGTTGTATTTCAGATCTCAATAGGACTATAGGAGTTTTATGAAGGGTTTCATAGCATTTAATATCATCAGTTTTATTGATATGGGAAGAAGAGAGAATTATTGAATTTTATGGGATGTGAGAAGAGTTTTATCACTATAAAACTCATCTTGCATAGTTACCTAGTTCCCAGTCTAGGTAACTGTGCCCATGGAACTTTCACTGAGACTGACCTTAGAGCAGCTCCAATGTTGAGTTTTTAGGGTGATCCAAAGGAGAGAGAGAGTAAGATTCTCACAGTGCTTCACACTGGATTCAAGGTGCTGGGATGCTACTTCCTAGCCGTTGCACTTAATTTTACACCGGGTGCTTCAAGTAAAATATATTTTTTGAACTCGTTGTCTGTACAGGGCCCGTTAGGGCACCCGCGTCAGGCCGATAGTGTTCTCTATATTGAGCCACGTCGGAGAGATAATTGAAGAGAGAGAAAAAATTGTCGCTTGGCAGAGCGAGAGTCGCCAGCGCGCCGTCCCACGTCGAGCTGGTCCCCCAACCCTCTTTTCTTGCGCTGAGTGCTGTGGCTGGGAGGTAGAGAGTAGAGAGGATGAGGTTGGAAATATTAAATAATTTCTGATTGGTAGGTCCCATGTTAGTTTAATTAATTGTGCTACAGAGATATTATTGGATGGGTTGTTTATAGTATTTACTATATCCTACATGGACACTACTATAGAGAGCAACTAACTACAATCATTGTGGGTGCCCTTAGGAGCGGTGGGAGAGCGAAGGGAAAGTTGGATGATGATTTTTTTTGGTCCATTTCTACTACCGGTGTGAGATTACAGAGCATTATTGTTGTGTTAACAGATCATAAAGTCAATAATGAAATTATGTGCTTCAGTACTCAAATTTGTTTGGTGGATAGCCTGGTAGTGCGAAATGACACACCATTTTTTTTTGTGGAGAGCAGAACAGGGGGAGAGGTTGATTTCCCGCTCGTGGGATGTTGCTCCCAGCGTGGGGGTACGAAAGGGAAAAAAATATGGACATTATTTTCGAAAGGCGAGAGCTGCTGATTATATTAAAAATAAGATGAAATATAGACTGGACAAGGTAACAGAGGGCGCGATCTAACATATCTGATCAAGCAACAACAACCGACGCAACAAACCTAACAACAAGACAAACCTAACAACAAGAATATCGCTCATCAAATTGAGACATCAACTCGCACCCCAGGTGTTAATCACCTGTAATTAAAATTGATCACTAGCTTAACATGATCGTTAGTACTAATTGTGTATACTTATAAGTGCCAAATAAGTTGTTAAATTTGTGGGGTTAAATTTGATTTTCAAAGTTCAAACATTAAAGAGCTTAAGTACGTTAACCTGAAAATTTATTTGTAATTACAAATATCCACTCAAAAATTTAAAGCAGTGAAGTTCAAATTGGAATATTGGAATAGATTCGCTATGGGCTCATATTTATTTGATAGCACTGTTCAGAGGACCGGATATTTATGTTATCTCCAGAAGCCTCCCAGTGTCCCCGCTTTCTCTATCTTCTTCTTGCTTGGTTTCAAACCAAGCAGAGCCGTGCCGTCGCCGCTCCGGCCATCCCCGGCCGCATCCCTCTCTGATTCTTCGCGACTAAGCCTTCCTCTCCTCCTCCTCCACCTCTACCGCACCTCCCCGAGCCCGACTGAGCCGTACTACGGCCGGAATCGGCTCCTCCATCTCCAGCCACCATGGAAGCTCCGCCCATAGATCTGCTCGCCGTCGATCTGCTCCCTGTAGACCACCTCCGCTCGAGCTGAGCCTCAGAACGGGTCCCTCTCGGGCCATTGAAGGTCTTCAACCCGACCCCGGTCGCCCAGCCCCGCCGAACCGCCGCCGGAGCGCCGCCCAACCCGCCGCTGCCTACTGCCCACGCGCTGACCGCTTCCTGGTCACCCCCGACCCCCGACGGAGCACACCACCAGGTAGTTCCCCGTGCTCCTCTGCTTCAAAATCGCGACCAGGGACCTCCTTCGACAATTAAAACAAATCCAGGGGCCTATCTGCACAACCATAAAGTCACGTGAATAGTGCCACGAAGGGCCTTTTTGAAAAACTATCTTAAACTTCAAAATTCATAGTAAATTGTAGAAAAATTATAAAATAGAAAATAAAGATTGTTTGGAATCCTTGTGATTAGATCTATGCAGTGAACCTATAATATGATATGTGTTGGTAGAAAAATATTATCCTAAAATTTTATTTACACTTATTAGGGATAAATTTATATTTGAAGTTATATTGCTCCGTTTGCTATGAAATGTTTATGGTAGGTTAGTCATGTGATGCATATGTTGTGGTAGAAGTTTCAGATTTATTGGCGTAGGTATACATGAGTTATTGATTTAACTTGTTTAGTGCTTAATAAATAGTTTATAGATAATAAAAGTGTGTAAAAATAGATAATATGGTTCCACTAGCTTTGTATGGTGTTGTTGTGACCTATGAAACTTTAATAAGTCCATGCTTTTACAGAAAATGTGAATCTTTAGATTTAACTTGCCTCACATGCTTTATTGCAATTAAAATTTGTTTATGTTGTAATAATTAATTTATAAAATCTGAGCATGTAATCTTTATACAGTAGCCATATTTTGATAACACCTAACCACCATAAAAATCTTAGCTCTAAAAAATATGTTTGTAACATTACCAATAATTAATATATATGTTTGATTATGTAAATTGGAGGATGAAAATTTGGTTATTAGATGCTCAGGTGTAGTCCATGTGATAATTTGGTTAGTAGATATTTGGATTAACTATTTCTTAATCTAAGTTAGAATTGGGTGAGCTTTTGAATTACATATAGGTATGCTCTCATGTTAATGTAACAAGTAATGATTTTGTTGCTTATGCAAGTTTCTAGTCTTTGTTTTAACTCTTGTTTGATTATGCTCTTTGTATGTTTGAAAATATGCATATGAATTGACTGGCATTTCATATGCATTCATATAGCACCGGTGGTGAGAACATTGTCTACGACTGGATTGTGAAGCCCAGGATCGGTGAAGCAGGATTGGGAAGGAACTCATGAAGACCCGGCCCAAGGTCGGAAGGGCCCAAGACCTTGCTAGTATTAACACTAACTTAGTGTTACCCTAGGTAAGCCCCAGAGCATAACCTACTATTTTAAATTATGAATCCTTATATATGTCTATTACTTGTGCATTACGTTTTTAGGAAATGTTTGGAACCTTAGTTGCATGATCCCTAAGTTCCCTGGGTCTTATACTAGTATGGATTGGTCGTTAGCACTGCTATGCTTAATAGGTTTTGGTAGAAGTCGAGTGATTACCAGTCACTCGCGAGATATAGGATGTTTTAGAAGTCGAGTAATTCTCGGTTACTCGCGAGATATAAGTATTTATATTTTCGTACATGAATTATTATATTCAAGATGGAGTGAATGAAAATTTGAGACCGGACGGGGGAATGATGATGAGATGTAGGTATGGCAACAAGACATGGTTCCTATGTGTCTTAGCCCTGTCTATATCAATTAAGGACCGTACCGTTGTTGGCTGTGCTGATCGGGGATTGAATTGTACTAACTGCATACTGGGAGTAGAAGGTAGTGAAAACCGGTAAGCCGAGTATTGCCTCACTTCGAAAGTACAGGAACCCGCACCCAACTCCTAGGGTAGTCGAGTGGCCGCAGAGAAATGAGTTGCGTGTATTACTCTTGGTGGTCTCTCGTAGGGCTCGACTGACTATATGTCGTTGGGCTGGTTCCTGTAGTTCGAGGTGGGGAGGAGAATGGTTGGCACGTGTAGTCCGACGGGATGAATACATGCCGTGTTGGTTAGATATACCTTGCAAGGTTAAATTGGATTGATTCGTCGTGTCTCGCGGTTATGAGAGCCTTGATCTCTTGATCACATCGTAGTAATATGATACGAAATAAGGACTATATATGATGATGGATACTTTGAGTTGTGATTTAATACTCTACCTTGTTTGCTCTAGTTAACTTATGCAAATATTAGATTATGGTTAGTCTATATAGAATCTTGAGTTAAAATATTAAAAATAAGGATCCACTGTTAGTCGCTTTTTTAGCAAAACAAACCCACCAGCCAAAAGCCTTGTATGTCTAGATAATGGGCTAAGTATACCCATAGTCGAGTAAGTCTTGCTGAGTACTTAATTGCTCAGGGTTTGTTGTTTACCCTATTTCAGGTACAGAAACTAACCAAGATTTACATCGGTGGGCTCGATGTGACGTCCTCCCGTTTTCATCAAGATTTACATCGGTGGGCTTGATGTGACGTCCTCCCATTTTCATAGTTATCGCTTTGTTTTATTGGTTCTCAATAAAATTTCCTTCTCTCAGGTTATATTCTCTTCTGCTACTATCATTTATTTTATGAAGATTTTAAATTCAAAGTTATTTTTTTGTAAATATTTATATTATTATTTATTTTGTAAAATTGTATTATGTTGGCACCATCTGCGCTCGCCATTATGCGAGACTACTGGTGATATTTTGATCGGGCCGTGGGTTGAAACAAGCTGTCAAATAGTTACGTTTAATTAAACTAATACGCCTAATGTGTTCAAGGAATGACCATTACGCTTAATTAGTCAGTTTAACTTAGTGGTTCTGTCACACTTACAACATCGCCGCAACGCCCCCAAAGCAAGAGCAACCCACACCAAACTAAACAAGGACCACCACTCCGCAACGCCACACTGCCGATCCATGCCATCGCCGAGTGCCGGCGAGGCGACAATAAATAGCTATTCTTGTGGAGCACGTGCGGTTGTTCTTGCTCCAGCTTAATCTCTTATTCTTCAATCTCGGATCTGTTTGTTCTTCCTTCTTCCTTGAAGCGGAATGCGGCTCGTATAACACGTGCCTGACTCCTGCGTAAGCGCTCGCGCTCGTCAGGCCTGCCTTTGGATGGCATGTCAAATTCCTGGCCTGGTTGTTTCTGAACAAGCGTACCATCCATCCACACCATTTTCATTCTTGCCAGGTCGTGAAATGGACGCAAACTATCCTCGCTCAGAAAGCTAGCTGCACCTGCAGACTTGCAATACCTCCAGGTTTGGCAATGCTCTTCCTTGAATGGATAGTGACATGAGATTTTCTAATTGATCAAGCTGCAGCAGCTCCAACTTCGGAAAAGCGCCACTTGGAAATGCTATCTCCTCCACCACAAGCGACTTAGCCAGCAGACGTAGCACGATCAACTTGGGTAGCTTAGCGATGACCTGCACAGCATCCCCATCCAGCAGCGTTGACCTAAGGCAAAGCTTGAGGAGGCTAGGGAGTGTCTTGGTCCACCTCGGGAGCGTACCGAGATTGCCATGCAGTTCCAGTGTTTCAAGGCGGTGTGGGGGTGAGGTGACAATGTCTAGTCTGCTGAGTGAATCGTCAGAGCGAACCATCAATGATCGCAGATGGTGGAGATGTTCAAGGGTTGAGCAGAGATGCTTGCTGTTAAGCTTGGTAATGCCCATCATGCCCAACTTCCGTAGCTGTGTAAGTTTCTGTACCTCCTTCACAACAGTTCGACTCCCTGCTGCATCAATGGTTCCCATTGTCAGAAGAGACTTCAGTTCCCCTATCTTATCTGGGACGCGCACACCATATGGTTTGTGCCTCTGACACAGAGATAGCAAACACATGCAGAAATCAGACGAAACAGCATTTTTGAGAAGCCCAGTACAATGTCTAGTCATTTCACTGTCATCAAACTCTTGCTGAGAAATGCATGCAGCCATTGTACCCCCATGGAGATGGCGCAGGCTTGTAAGATGGATGAACGTAGGTGGCAGCTTAGCAATGTAAGTGCCCCGGATATCCAATTCCTCAAGGCCATGCAATTTCCCCAAGGATTTGGGTAGATGTGCAATGCCAGTGTTCCTTAGACCCAGATACTTGAGATGCCGGAACTCTCCAATATGCTCAAGGTCATGATGCTCCACGAGACCTTCAACTTCTTCCAAATCGAGCACCCTTAGCAACTTCATGCTTGGTGAAATGAAACAGGAACTCCACTTCCCAAAAACTGTCAGTGATCGAGCACAGGAGAGGTCCAAACTCTTGAACTGATCATCATCTCTTGTCCATCCACTTGTAACAACTAGGTGCCTGATTTTTTTTAGATAAAGGAAATATATTCCGGCCTCTGCGGTAACGCACACAGCCTAAAGCCTCTGCGTCACCACACACAACCAAACTTATTACAACAACTAAGAATAATAAAAACTTTAGTACATGAAGGTATATGTACTAAAGATCTGCTACATCCAAAAAAATGAGTTTACTTCTCAAGACAGTGCTAAAGATGTCGATGTCGCTTCATGACGGTCTTCTGAATCAGCCACCATGCCTTGAACAACGTGCACCAAAATAAACTTGAAATAAACTCCTTGGCTGTAGATCATGGCGACATACAGCAGTAGACCAAAAATAGCTGGTCAGAGTAATCGCTGTTGCATCTGGCCACTACGCCATGTAGCAACCATTGTGCCCTCATTCCCATTGCCCCGCCACCTCGATCTGCTGCCGACTCTGTGCATTGCTGGGTCACCGAGGTGCATCATGACGCCAAATATGTCGCCATTGGAAAAGCACCTGCCCCCGGCGAAAGAGAGGTTGTTGCCCACTGTTAGAATGCGTGAGGAATAGCTGCCATTGTATGCAATGCAAGAACACCTCTGCAACGCCTTCAGGAAGGGCCATGACGCCCATAGGCGTCATCGTTGCAAGCTTTCGCCCGATGTTCTTGCATGCTATGGCAGCGCCAACTCCGGCATCCGTCCGCCGACTCTGTGCGTTGCCGGGTCGTCGATGTGCATCGCGACGCCGAATATGGTCGCCAAGCATCTGCCCCTGGTGAAAGAGAGGTCGTTGCTCACTATTAGAATGCGTGAGCAACGACTGTTAGAATGCCTGATTTGGGAGATTGCTAGGTTGTTGTTCACCATGTGCTCATCCAGGATGTCGATAAAGCCCCTGGATTTTGATTCTGAAGAAGAGAGTTGTCGGAACACATCGTCAACATGCCAGCCATTTATTCTTCCACTTGTTATCTCTGTTCGCTTCGATGGATGAACTATACTTCTCATAAAAAGGGCATCAATGATATCCTCAACTTCCTCAGTACTATCTCCTATTGCATTCCTCCTGTAGGTTTCTGCTAACCATGCCTTTGCTAATCTTCTGAGCATTACGTTATAGCTTCGGGGGAAGATGCTTATGTATTGAACCAAATATTTCATATGGGATGGTAAATCATCATAGCTCAATTTTGCTGCTGCAATGGTGACCCCAAGGTCAGGGTTGTTCTTCAACTCTGAATCAAAACGGTTTAGCAGCTTCTCCCATTCTGTAGATGTTCGAGTTTTGGTGACTAGAAGTCCACTTATAATGTTGATTGCCTGAGGATTCCCATCACATTTTTGTATGATGAGATTAGCATGATCAGCCATCGGTTTACACAACTCAATTACTCTGTCACGCCTGAATACCTGTTTGTAGCCATGTAAGTTTTAGTATTGGTATTGCAAAGAGTGCACAAAACAAAAGTCATAAACTTCGCTCTCATAATGTAGAAAAGTTAAACTGTAATAAGGCCGCAAGTACTATTGTCTGTTAAACTGTAATCAGGCAGCATAGGTGTCTTATTGTTTGAGCTTAATGTTGTAGCAATAAAGTTACCATGTTAGTGTGGATATAGAAATCTACCTACCAACAACACCACTTAATGATTGTGTCAATAGAAATAACAGTTCAATTCCTGGTGTTTTCATAAAAATAATGCTTCATTTCCCATAACTTAAATTATAGATGTAGTACAGCCTGGTTAACACCCCAGATAAGCAGAGTTTACTAAACATCAGCTAAAACTACTAAGTCTAAAGGTTACTGAAAATTTCAGCAGAGTTTCTCTTGTAAATCATGAGTTCACAGAATAAACAATTCACATGATACCCAAAGGAAAAAACATGCCCGTCCCAATACCCAAATAAGAAGACCACACTAACCATAGACCATCTCAACCACAGCCAGCATCAGTTCTATGATGTTTATGGCCGTAGTGTTATTCTTTCTTAATGAACCTTTAATATGATTCTTGTGAGTATTATAAGAACTAATTGCTTTGAATGTCCGGGAGATAGGAAGCTCTGCCAAACAATTTAATAATTCTTAGATTAAATAAAGTTTTGGTTTATGTTTAATAGCCTCCGGTGACGTGGATATCAGGGGTGAACACCCTACCTGAAGACTCTGGCCTAGCTTTGCCATCAATTCACTGCTTCTATCATGTGTTTCTTTATTTCTAAAATGTCAATGGAGAATCAGACATATTATTTCAGATACATACCTTCTGATAGAATAACTGATGGGCAGCAGCGCTACTAAGAGGGCTCAGCTCGTACATCAAGCTGCTGTCGTTCCCCGAGCAATGTGTAGCAACAGCGGCACTCGCTGTCGTAACTATGACAGTGCAGCTACCACTATTTGCACCAAGTTCGGTCCATAAGCACGACTTGACTTGATCCCATTCTTCTTCTGATGACAGCCCATCAACAACCAGCAGAGACCTCCCGTCCCCCATGAGCTGACAAACCTCTGTTACCAAGTCATCACATGACTTGTTCTTGATACCACTTTTGGATTTGTTAACTCGGTGGTATGCCTTGAATTGGGAAACAATGTCTCGCAGGAACTCCTCCTTGTTGAAGGGATGCACCATAGCAATCCAGGCTCTTCTTTGGAACATCCTAAGTACCTCTGTGCTATTGTAGACATTCCTGACGAGGGTGCTCTTTCCAATACCACTAGCTCCAAACACTGCAAGTGTCGCGCACTCTGATCTATTTAGAGATATCCATTCTGTCAGTTTTTCAACCTCCTCATTCCTACCGACGAACTCCGAGTACGGCGCTATTTTTATGACCTCACTAAATCCACGACTAGTGGTGCCGCCCTGGAATGAACACATATTTGGTAACAAGTCAGCGGTTGAAAGGGGTGTGTGTGTCTCTACACACACACATATATATATATATGAGGAACGAGAGTACTCTATCCTGCTTGTGATGAGTGAATTATCAACTGTGCGGTGTGATCATGCGCTTGGTCTTTGGATTGCAGGTACACGGGCGTCGAGTGTCGACGGGGAGCTGCCGTGGAGGTGCTGTGGCCGATGGACCGTGCGGTGGACGGCGGTGAAGGGCAGCCGGGACCGGAGCTCGGACCGGGCGGCAGCTGTGGCGTCCACTCCTGGATCGAGGGCGCAAGCGGCGATGGAAGGCGGGTTTCTTGGTTTGCGCCACAAAACCAAGGAGGCGGACGGCGGTTGAAGATGCCAAGTCGTGGAGGTGACGGGCATCGGTCTCGGGACTGACGGAGGTGACGGGCGTCGGGCGGCGTCTAGGGCCGTCAGAAGGCTGAAGCGGGAACAGCGTCTAGGGCCACGGCGCGGAGGCGGGAATCTTCATCAAGACGGCGACATCGCGGAGAAGACTTCGTTTCGAAGAAAGAACCTCGGCCGTCGGATGAGATCGTGTACAGGGGGTGCTGCAGGCCAACCGGTCTGACCGGTCCAGCGTACCGGTCTGACCGGTCCCGCTGGTATAAATACCCCTTCACTTGTGTTAGGTTTAGGGCGGCTTTTGTAATTGCTTCCGTGAATTGTCTCTACTCCCAGGCCGCCGCCTCTGTGTTTCTCTCCCCCTGTTCATCTCTTTAGGGTAGATTTGAATGTTGTTTGTGTGAGAACTCTTGTTGATTTGATTGGGAAAGGAGGCCCTAACCTCCTCGTGCCCTCTGGGCGGTTTGAATCTTGGTTTTAATTTGCTTTCTGTCTCGCAACTTCTTGATGAGGGGTTTGAGGTTCGCTTCAAGGAGGGCTGTTCGCGTGTTTTGGATTCCAGGGGAGATTTGGTTTGCCGGATTACACCTCGCGATCGGGTTTTCTTGGTTGACTTCTCTGGAACTCCTTTTGGCCCTTCTCATTGCTTGATGGCTGGTCCTTCTTCCGATCTGTGGAAGTGGCATAGGAGACTTGGACATTTGAGCTTTGACTTGTTGTCGAGACTGAGCTCACTTGGCCTAATCCGAGGATTGCCCAAATTGAAGTTTGAAAAGGACCTTGTTTGCCATCCGTGTCGTCACGGGAAGATGATTGCCACTTCTCATCCGCTTGTTAATCAGGTGATGACCTCTCACCCTGGAGAGTTGCTACACATGGACACTGTCGGTCCTTCTCGGGTGATGTCTGTTGGTGGGAAGTGGTACGTGCTTGTGATTGTGGACGACTTTTCTCACTATTCTTGGGTCTTTTTCATGAGAACCAAGGATGAGGCTTTCGAGTTTGTTCGAGACTTGATCTTGAGGTTGAAAAACGAGTTACCCCAGGCCATGAGAGCGATCCGCAGTGACAATGGCACAGAATTCAAAAATGCTCGTTTTGACGCCTTTTGCAGTGATCAAGGGCTTGAACACCAGTATTCTTCTCCCTACACTCCACAGTAGAATGGAGTTGTAGAGCGGAAGAATTGGACGCTGGTTGAGATGGCGAGGATGATACTCGATGAGCATAGGACTCCTCGCAAATACTGGGCTGAGGCGGTTAACACCGCTTGTTACGTGTCCAACCGCATTTTCTTGCGTGCCTTCATGCACAGGACTTCTTATGAGTTGCGGTTTGGACGCCAGCCCCGTGTTGACCATCTCAAAGTTTTCGGTTGCCGGTGCTTTGTGTTGAAAGATGGAAATCTTGATAAGTTTGAGTCTCGCTCGTCTGACGGTATTTTTCTCGGTTATGCTTCTCACTCTAGAGCGTACCGTGTGCTGATTATTGATACTAACATCGTCAGAGAGACTTGGGAAGTCACTTTCGACGAGGCTGTACCGTGCAATTCTTCTGTCTTTGAAGTTGCAGGAGATGATGAGCTCGGCACCTCCATCTTTGAAGATGAGGAGGAAGAAGCTGCAGATGGCGACGCTGAGGCTACCACGCGTGCTGTGGACCCAGCTATCTCTGCCACGAGCTCGGACGATGACGACGGCCCTGATCCGACTACGTCTACTTCACGGGGGCTGTTCGAGGAGGTGACTCAGGCTTCACCAGCTGCAACTGAGGAGGCACCAGCTGAGGTTGAGGAGGAGGCGACTTCGACACGGGAAGCACCGCGACACATTCAGCGTCGCCATCCACCTCAACAGATGCTAGGTGATCTCAATGAGCGAGTCACCAGGTCCAAGGTAACAAGTATCGCTGGCTTTACTCATTCAGCGTTTGTTGCCTCTTTTGAGCCCAAAGATATTGGACACGCTCTTTCTGATTCTAATTGGGTCAATGTCATGCATGAGAAACTTGAAAATTTTGAAAGAAACCAAGTTTGGGTTTTGGTCGAGCCTCCACCTACTTGTAATCCCATCGGAACGAAGTGGGTTTTCAAAAACAAGCAGGGTGAGGATGGTTTGGTTGTTCGAAACAAGGCTCATCTTGTTGCCCAGGGGTTTTGCCAAAAAGAGGGTATTGATTTTGAGGAAACTTTTGCCCCTGTTGCTCGTTTGGAAGCTATTCGAATCTTTCTTGCATTTGCTGCTTCCAAGGGTTTTAAGGTTTTCCAAATGGATGTTAAATCTGCCTTCTTGAATGGTTTTATCGAAGAAGAGGTTTATGTGAAGCAACCCCCTGGTTTCGAAAATCCCAAGTTTCCAAACCGTGTTTATAAACTCCATAAAGCTCTTTACAGTTTGAAACAGACACCTAGAGCTTGGTATGATAGATTGAAAACCTTTTTGCTAGCTCAGGGCTTTAAAATGGGATGTGTTGATAAAACTTTGTTCCTCATGCGATCTGGCACTGATTTTCTTTTGGTTCAGATATACGTGGATGATATTATCTTTGGTGGCTCTTCTCACGCTCTTGTCTCCAAGTTTTCTGAGCAGATGTCCAGGGAGTTCGATATGAGCATGATGGGTGAGTTGCAGTTCTTCCTCGGGCTGCAGATCAAGCAAACTCCTCAGGGCACTTTTGTCCATCAAGCCAAGTACACTAGAGACTTGCTGCGGAAGTTCGACATGAGCGACTTGTCTCCTCAGTCGACTCCGATCAGCACATCGACGGCGCTTGATGAGGACTTGGACGGCGAGGCGGTGGACCAGAAGGAGTACAGGAGCATGATCGGCTCTCTCCCGTACCTGACGGCGATGCGACCGGACATCCAGTTCGGCGTCTGCCTCTGCGCGCGGTATCAGGCTTCGCCGCGCACCTCCCACAGGCAGGTGGTGAAACGCATCTTCAGGTATTTGAAATTCACCCCTGAATTTGGTCTTTGGTATTCTGCGGATTCTTCTCTGGTTTTGGTGGGCTTTTCTGATGCCGATTTCGGTGGGTGTCGGTTGGATCGCAAGTCAACATCCGGCACTTGTCAATTTCTTGGTACATCTTTGGTGTCTTGGTCCTCTCGCAAGCAAGCTAGTGTAGCGCTTTCTTCCACAGAAACTGAGTATGTTGCCGCTGCTAGCTGCTGCTCCCAGATACTTTGGATGAAACAAACCTTGCAGGATTATGGTTTGAGCTTTGGTAGGGTTCCCATCTTTGTAGACAACATGTTAGCCATTAGCATTGCAAAGAATCCTGTCCTACACTCCAGAACCAAGCACATGGACATCCGATTCCATTTCCTGCGAGACACCCATGAGAGAGGACACATAGACCTGATCCATGTCCCTTTAGAGAGGCAAACCGCAGATATTCTCACCAAGCCGCTTGAGCAGGACACTTTTGCTCGCTTGCGAGGGGAGCTTGGGGTTTGTTACCCCTTTTGATTGCTGACTTTTCTTTGGTTAGCTTTGTAGATTTTATTTGCTTCTCTTTGTTTTCTAGGTTTGGTAGTTGCATTGTGCATATGCATTGTACATGTTTACATTTTGCATTGTCTCACTTGCACTAGCATTCTTGTATATATTGCTTTGAACTTCTAGTGCCTGCTAGTGTGAGTTGATAAACTTGATCATGTATAGCTTGCTCCATTGTGTATATGACATCATCTGAGTTAAGCTATGTTGATTTGAAAATCTGAAAACATGATCACACTGTCTTGGCTACTAGCATGTTAGGGCGTGTTGATGTGCTTTGCTATCTTGTTCATGCTAGTGTGCCTTTTCGTTCAGCAATTCATACTTGAAATGATCTAAATCTGATAAAATTGCTTGAACTATTCTTGAAATGGATTGAAAAGATCCAGTTGGGATTGCTTGTCACACTGATCGAGCTTTCGGGACGGCTCACTTTGCACTTGTGAGAACCCGGGCAAGGCTGTGCATGACTGAAACGAGTGCTTTAAGCTTCTGATTATCTTTTGGCATAGGCTTGGCCACGTTGCTAAGTAAAGCATGACAAGCTTTCAACCCCTGGCATTAAGAATTGATTGCTATAAATTTGATTGAAAAATGAAGGTTGGAACTTGTTTTGGTTGGTTTGGCTCACCTGTATGAGTTTGATTAGCACTGCTTTCCATTCCCTACTTGTTAGTACTAGATCATGGGTGATACTTTTATTTCTCCTAAACTGAACTTGCCTAGCTCTAGACTAATTTGATATACCCTGTTGAGCTAGATGCAGGTCTAGTTTATGGATGCACACGTGCTTTGTATCCCTGAATGCTTTCACTTACACCTCCTGCATTGCATTCATTGCACAGCATCAGGGGGAGCTCTAGGTCTTTGTAGCCTTGATGTGTGCATGTGCCAACAAGGGGGAGAATTTTGAGAGAAGTGATCGAACAAGGGGGGGGGACTTGCGGGGAGACTTGTTTGATTTTTGAAAGACTTGTTGTGCACAGGGTTTTGAGAGTGCATCATTTTGGGAGAGTTGCACATGTGAGAGGGAAAAACTTTGCTTGTGGAGTTTCTGCTTTGGTTTTGGCTCCTGGTTTTTCTCGTTTTCCCTCTGCTTCTTGCATGACTGCATCAAGTGTTACATCTGTCTTTGAGGAGTCATGTTGTGGCTTTTGATCGATTGCGTCGAGCCTTTGCCCTTGTCTTAGGGGATCGATCTTTGCTTGAGTAAGTGACTGTTCTTGCCTTTCTGAGCTTTTCGTCACTTGCTTGAGTTCTTCTCTTTCGTGCTTCTTTGTTCTTCTTTGGTTTCACTTCTCTTGGTTTGTTTGTGGTGTGTTGACAATGCACTCATCAAGGGGGAGATTGAGGAACGAGAGTACTCTATCCTGCTTGTGATGAGTGAATTGTCAACCGTGCGGTGTGATCGTGCGCTTGGTCTTTGGATTGCAGGTACACATGCGTTGAGTGTCGACGGGGAGCTGCCGTGGAGGTGCTGTGGCCGATGGACCGTGCGGTGGACGGCGGTGAAAGGCTGCCGGGACCGGAGCTCGGACCGGGCGGCAGCTGTGGCGTCCACTCCTGGATCGAGGGTGCAAGCGGCGATGGAAGACGGGTTTCTTAGTTTGCGCCACAAAACCAAGGAGGCGGACGGCGGTTGAAGACGCCAAGTTGTGGAGGTGACGGGCGTCGGTCTCGGGACTGACGGAGGTGACGGGCGTCGGGTGGCGTCTAGGGCCGTCAGAAGGCCGAGGCGAGAACGGCGTCTAGGGCCACGGCGCGGAGGCGGGAATCTTCCCGCGCGTGAGGTTTTGGCGGTTTTCTCAAAACCGGCCACCTACCCGGGTCTCGCGGACCCTCCAAAACCGCGGACTGGATCTTCATCAAGACGGCGACATCGCAGAGAAGACTTCGTTTCGAAGAAAGAACCTCGGCTGTCGGATGAGATCTTCAACAATGCTGCGGATCCCATCTTCAGAACACCATTCGCCGCAATGACAGAAGCAACCCTGTGACTCATGACGATGCCTCAGAATCCCGAGTTGGAACGAGTCATAAATCTCACCAAAAATGATGTTGAACAACTCGAGAAACAGAACCCCCTGTCCTCGCTTCACGGTACGCGATCAAGGGCTACTGCAATAGTAATACCTCAAGCAAGCCGTACCCCCAGAGGCGACCAGCGTCAACAGCAGCAGGAACAGCAGAACCGAAGAAACCAAGAGGATCAGGAAGCTGCGAGTAGTCATCGCCCCAGAGGTGGCCAACCACAAGCAAATCAAGCTCCTGGCCCTCAGCCAAACCGCAACAACAACAACCGTGGGAACAACAGGGAAGAGGTAGTCGATTCCATTGTGGACGCACGGGACATCATCAACGCAAGACGCAGAGTGCAACTTGAGGACAACTCCGACCGCTTCCAAGCCCTGAGCAAGGTTTTCGACAACATCGAGTACCCGAAGGATTTCAAGCCTACGAACATCCAAAAGTATGATGGTAAGCAAGACCCTGCTCAATGGTTATGTTTATACTCGACCGCTATTAGTGTTGCAGGGGGAGACACCAACACCAAGGTCCTCTACCTCCCGATGGTCCTGGAGCCCGCACCCCTCACGTGGTTCGAAAGCTTGGCGCGCGAGTCAATCCACTCGTGGGAGGACCTCAAGAAGGTGTTCATCGACAACTCCCAAGGGTCGCTACATCGAGCAGCTACTCGTCACGCCCTATCCATGATCAAGCAGGAGCAAGGCGAGTCGATCAGATCATACGTCAAGCGCTTCTTCGACACAAGAGCCACCATCCCCAATGTCGTCGACGATGACGTCATCGACTACTTCCAGAGCGGCATCACTGTTCAGTCACTATACCGTGACTTTGGGCACAATCGGCCCAAAATGGTGGTAGATCTATGTGACATGATGCAACGCTGGGCAAATGAAGAGGAGCAAGAACGCAGACGCTTTCCCCGTCGCAACAACGACAACAACGGGAAGTGCCACAACGATCGTGGAGGGCCCAGTAACCAGTGGGATCGTACGCGTAAGCGTAAGCCTGATGACACTATCGGCACTTTGGATCGTACACCGCACGGTAAGAAGGGCGACAAGCCGCAGGACCAGTTCGACAAGATACTTCACAACAAAAGATGTCCAATCCACCCCAAGAGCAACCACTCGATGTGGGAGTGCACGATCCTACGTAAATCCTTCCAGTCGGCACCTACAACCGCTCCAAAGAAAGAACAAGACAAGATGACAAAGACGACAAGAAAGACCGTGATGGTTTCCAACAGCAGCAAAACGTCGTCAACATCATATTTGGAGGAGATTCTACCTTCTCCAAGCGAGCTCAGAAGCTCCTACTCAGAGAGATCCTCCCAGTTGAACCAGCAATTTAGAGGCCACTCAAATATAGCGAGGTCCCCATTACCTTCTCCAGGGAGGACCAGTGGACCAGCTTCTCTGAACCTTGAAAGTTCCCGCTAGTACTCGATCCAGTCGTTCAGGGCTCCAAGCTTACTCGAGTACTCATCGACGGCAGAAGTGGGCTCAACCTAATCTTTGCAAGCACATTAGTAAAAATGGGCCTCAACTATATGAGTCTGCTTACTCCAAGCAAGGCTCCGTTCTACGGCCTCGTCCCCGGAAATTCCTCTACTCCAATTGGCTCGGTTACCCTCCCAGTCATATTTGGTACAGAATAGAACTTCCGGACAGAGTACATCAAATTCGAAGTAGCTGACTTCGAGTCCTCTTATCACGCCATCTTGGGAAGACCTGCACTAGCCAAGTTCATGGTAGTGCCATACTATGTCTACCAGCTCCTCAAGATGCCAGGCAACACAGGAGTCCTTTCACTACGGGGAGACCTCCTCAAATCCTTCAAGTGCGACAAGGAAGCAATAGATCATGCTTCTACTATGCGGGTTCCTAGCTCTGTCAGCGAAATACTTGCTGTTGCTAAAGAACTCTCACTCAAGGAGTCGATGCCTTCCAAGAAGCCAAGCCAATCATCGGTTAAACCAACCAATGGTGTGGGCACCAAGACTATCCAGCTACAAGAGGGAGACGACTCCAAAACAGCCATCATCGAAGAAGGACTGGGTGACAAATAGGAACTCGAGCTCGTCAACTTCCTTAGGGCCAACTGAGACGTATTCGTGTGGAAACTAGTGGATATGCCAGGGGTGCCCAAGGAGTTGATCGAGCATGCCTTGAAGGTCGACCCTAAAGCAACACCAAAAAAACAACGGTTACGGCGGTTCTCACCAGACAAGCGAGAAGCCATCAAGGAAGAGCTGGCAAAACTACTCGCAGCTAGGTTCATCAAGGAAGTCTACCACCCTGATTGGTTGGCCAACCCTGTGCTCGTCCAGAAGAAGAACAACAACGAGTGGAGGATGTGCGTCGACTACATTGATCTAAACAAGCATTGCCCAAAGGATCCTTTTGGGCTACCATGTATTGATCAAGTAATCGACTCGACAGCAGGATGTGTCATGTTATCCTTCCTCGACTGCTACTCAGGGTATCATCAGATCGCCCTAAAAGAAGAAGACCAAATCAAGACGGCCTTCATCACCCCTTATGGGTCATACGCCTACAAGACCATGTCCTTCGGGTTGAAGAACGCTGGCGTTACTTACCAACGCGCGATACAGCTGTGCTTCTCCGACCAGCTACATCGCAATGTTGAAGCTTATGTTGACGACGTCGTCGTCAAAACGAAGACCCAGGATCAATTGATTACTGACCTGGAAGAGACATTCAACAGCCTCCAAAAATTCCGCTGGAAGCTCAACCCAACCAAGTGCGTCTTTGGTGTACCCTCTGGAAAACTACTCGGATTCATCGTCAGCAACCGAGGAATCGAAGCTAACCCAGAGAAGATCAATGCCATCATGGCCATGGACGCCCCAGCTACCATCAAGGACGTCCATAAGCTTACAGGCTGCATGGCAGCTTTGAATTGATTCTTGTCCAGGCTTGGCGAACGGGGATCACCCTTCTTCAAACTCCTAAAGCGACAAGATAAATTCGAGTGGACTACAGAAGCCGTAGAAGCACTCGAGAACCTCAAGCAACATCTCCAGTCACCACCGATTCTAACAGCTCCACTACCCGGTGAGGAATTACTCCTCTACATCGCGACTACCCATGTAGTCAGTACGGCGATAGTAGTCGAACGCCCAGAGGAAGGCCACGCTTACAGTGTTCAGAGACCAGTCTACTTCATCAGCGAAGTACTCTCTGAATCAAAGGTTAGATACCCATCAATTCAGAAGCTTCTGTATGGAATTCTAATCACCTCCAGAAAGCTAAGGCATTACTTCGACGAATACAAGATCTCAGTCATAACTGATTTCCCATTGGGGGATATACTCCACAATCGGGATGCCACTGGATGAATCTCAAAGTGGGCAGTTGAACTGGGAGCTTTGGAAATCAACTTCAAGCCAAGAACAGCAATCAAGTCACAGGCACTAGTCGACTTCTTGGCTGAATGGCGGGAAAATCAAATTCCAGCACCCCAGAATATTCTAGAGCATTGGGTGATGTACTTCGATGGTTCACTCAAGATCGATGGAGGCGGCGTAGGAGTTTTGTTCATCTCCCCCAATGGAGAACAATTAAAGTATGTGTTCCAAATCTTGTTCAAGGTCTCCAACAATGAAGCTGAATATGAGGCATTGCTACACAGCCTCCGACTAGCAGTATCTCTTGGCATCAAGTGACTACTTGTCTACGGCGATTCTCTACTCGTCGTTCAACAAGTCAATAAAGAATGGGACGTCAACAAGGATACAATGGACGCATATGTTGCAGAAATCAGAAAGCTCGAAAACAAGTTCTCAGGATTGGAAATCCACCATGTTGATCGCAACAATAATGTGGGAGCTGATGTCCTCTCCAAACTTGGGTCCACTCGAGCAGCTGTTCCACCAGGAGTTTTTGTCCATGAACTTCACCACCCATCAGTCAAGGAACAAAGCCAACAAGCCACTGACACGGAGGCCCCGGCCACAGTCAGAGAATTGCTGATGATTGATGAAGATTGGCGAACTCAGTTTATTGATTTCATCAAGGAATTCAAGCTTCCACCACATGTTGATCCTAAAAGCGCTGAAGCTGCCCGCATCACCAGGTGCAGCAAGGGTTTTGTCCTCGTCGGCGACAACCTATACAAGCGCTCTGCTTCAGGCATCCTCATAAAGTGTGTTACCCATGAAGAAGGCAAAGACATCCTCCGAGAAATACACGAAGGAGTTTGCGGCAATCATGCTGCATCAAGGACACTAGTAGGCAAGGCATATAGGTCGGGATTCTTCTGGCCAACAACTGCTTCAGACGCAGAAGACTTGGTCAGACGGTGCCCTGGCTGCCAATTCTTTGGCAAGAAGACTCACGTCCCAGCACACAACTTGATAACAATCCCTCCATCATGGTCGTTCGCCTGTTGAAGTTTGGACATGATCGGACCATTAACCGTCGCTCCAGGAGGATTCAATCATGTGCTGGTAGCAGTCGACAAGTTTACCAAGTGGATCGAGTACAAGCCTATTGTCAAGATCTCATCAGATAGAGCAGTGGACTTCATCTCCGACATTATCCATCAGTTTGGTTTTTCTCATACCATTATTACAGATCTTGGCTCCAACTTCACGTCACAATCATTTTGGGATTTCTGGGACAACTCTGCATCGAGGTCAAATATGCTTTCGTGGCTCATCCTCGGGCAAACGGTCAAGTTGAGCGCATCAATGGTTTAGTACTCGATGGCTTGAAAAAAAGACTCTCGACGCCAACACCAAGAAAGGTGGCAAGTGGATTCAAGAACTACCTCATGTAGTCTGGGGGCTGCGAACCCAGCCTAGCAAAGCAACTGGACAATCTCATTTCTTCCTTACCTATGGGTCAGAGGCTATACTACCCGCGAATATCATGTGGAGATCCCCAAGAGTAGAAGCCTATCAAGAAGGAGAAACAGATAAAGCTCGACAACTGGAGCTAGATTCAGTCGAAGAGGCCAGAGTCAATGCCTTAACTCAATCGGCTAGATATCTTCAAGAAGTCAGACGCTATCATGACCGCAACGTCCAGCAAAGATCCTTTAACATTGGAGATCTAGTACTTCACCGGATTCAGGATGAAACAGGACTGCACAAGTTAAATTCCAGATGGGAAGGTCCCTTCATTGTAACTAAGGTTACAAGACTAGGTTCTTGCAGAATCACTGATGCAGATGGCAATGAGGTACCGAATTCCTGGAACATTGAGCACTTGCGCAAGTTTTATCCTTGATCCAAGCAGACTAGTGGTGTCAGTTGATTTCTTTAATAAAGTGAGGATTCTTATCGACATATCGACTACATTAAAGGCAATCTTATAGCATCACCAGTCTAGGATAAGCTTACACAGTTTTCCATCAGAACAACTACACAAGCCGCATCCTTTCCCTTGAAGGGCACAACCTACTCGCCAAGCTCGAGAAGGTGAATGGATACCTTTACTAGTTGTCCATCTTGGATAACTCGACGGAGTTCATCCTAATAGGTCAACTATGAGGAACTCCAGCATTGCTGTCAATGCAAAACTACTCGCTCGCTCGAGTATGTTATGGATACTACTATATTTTCTCCATCTTGGGCAACCCGACTGGGTTCGCCCTAACAGGTCAATCTTAGTAGTTACTCCAGTCTACAAGTTAGACACCTTACTCGCCTCGCTCGAGTAATTTTTGGATAACTTTCTGGCATTTACGTCTTGGACAACCCGACGGGGTTCGTACCTAACAGTTTTGCCTAAAGGATTACTCCAGTCCTTGATTAAAGGACACCTTACTCGCTTTGCTCGAGTAAGCCTTGGATATTCCTATGACATTTACGTCTTGGGCAGCCCGACGGGGTTCGTACCTAACAGTTTTGTCTTACGGATTACTCCAGTCCTTGCTAAGGACACACTACTCGCCTGATCGAGTAGTTTATGGGAATCTTTACAAGTTTTTTCTATTTGGATAGTCCAAACGGGACTCATCCTAACTGATTAACTTTAAGGATTACTCCATGCGGGTATTCTACTCGATTGATCGATTAGTTCATACATATCCTACGATATCAGATTATGCTTCTGAAGACACACCAACAGGATACAAGCTATAAACAACAACAAAAGCTCACTGAAGATTATAAGAGTTGTTACAAGCAGTCTACTCTGCCATATTCTTCAGAATTTCCTCCGCAATCACTTCTGATTCCTTACAATACTCTCGGAATTTCTCATCAGAGCAACTGGGAGCTATTCCTTTAGCTATCGGAGCTAAATTAAACTGAGGCAAGTATGACTTGACAACTCCTATCTTGTGGGTTAGATAATTCTTGGAAGTAGCCGTCATAACGTCAAAAATTTTCTGGGGAGCTTCTTCCAAATGCTCCACCAAGGACTTGTTACTTGACGACTCTTCTTCAGTATCAACCACATCCACAAGAGCTTGAGCTGCTGCTATTAGTCGAGTATGGTCTTCCGGAGAACCTGATGGGAAGATATCTCAGATATTGATATGACAAAGCAAAATCAGGCCAAAAGTTCGAGTGCTTACAAGCTTGAGCAGTCTGCAATTGCTTTAAAAGGCTGGAATTTTCTTCTTGAAGCTTTGATCTTTCTTCCTCAAGGTTCTTAATCTGGCGCTTCATGTCACAAATCTCTAGATGATGCTGCTGACTGGCTTCATAAAGTTTGTTCCGAGCAGCAAGAGCTTCATCCAGTTGTTTGGCAATCATGATCTTTTGCTCCTCTAAGATCTTCCGATTGTCTACAGTCTTATATAAAGCATGAGACTTCAAGAAAGATCGATTGGCTACATCCTGAGACATACAAGGGGATTCTGGTTAGACATCAACAACTACTCGACAAAGACAAGTAATGGTAGAGATTCACCTTGGTGAATTTAAAGCTCCATTGCATACAATCTGCAAGTTTCTTCATATTGTCTAGAGACAACAGTGGATCATCAAATAGTTCTTTTCCCAGCTCTTCTTGGGCTGATTGAGGCATAGACTGGAATGGTACCAGTCGAACGGAATGACCTTTTGACTCTTCTGCTCCACTACTCCCAGATCCACCAGCTTTGGAAGCTCCTTCAGCAGCTGCGGGAGTATCAGATGTTTCAGGGCTTGGTTTGCTCGGTTTCTCAGCTGTGTCTGCACTCGGGAAACTGGCAGTCGGGGTCTCGATCAACCCAATTACAGGAGAATCGGTGGCTGATTGACTCGTTTCTTCCGAACCACTTGACACCCAGTTACGAAAGTCTTGGATTTGATCTTTTTCATGCGCCGAAAGATGTTGGATCCTAGCCAAGCAAGATTCTGAATAAGAAAGCTAAGGCAAATGGGATACAATCAACAAAATATTATATACTTACTCACTGGCATCGAGACGAGGAACTTTCCTCTGCAATATTGATCTGGGAGCCACCTTTCGTTTCTTGCTGTCGTCAGAATCAGCATTTGCAGAAGTTGGAGGCATACAATATCAGAATTTATAATTCTTCTGCAGAAAGAAGCCAATACTTAGTTAGAAGATCAAAACTGGTTAACTATAAGTACTCGACATGGTATCCAAAGCACATACCCAGGCATTCTCGGGAGGATTTTGTGCCGAGAAGAGTGTTGGAAGCGTCAAAGACTTGTCGAAGTTATCGAGTACTTTGCAGCATCTCGTTATTACTTCAGACTGTGCCAATGGTTCGGAGGACATCCTAGTGGGATCCTGTATACCTTCATATCTAAAGGCAGGATGCTTTCGCAGCTGGAGAGGCTGCGTCCGGCGACTGATAAATGAGAAGACCACATGATCTCCAGTGACTCCTTTTTTCTTAATAATGGCAATCGCACGAAGAGTGGCTTCAACTTGTTTGCCACCAGGTCCTCTACTCGACCAGCTCTCCTGGACTTGGGGGACACCAGCAGTCCTTTCTGGAAGAGGGGATTCAAAGTTCCCAACGTGGAACCAAAATTTCTTCCACTTGGCTCCTTGACCTGATGGATCATAAGCCAAGTACTCGCCTCGGTTCTCAGGGCGGAGTACCAATTCACATCCCCCGACGACGGCGAGATTGGCGGCATTGGGGATTGGAACAAGAAAGAAGAAATGTTGGAAAAGATGGAAATGGGGGAGAAGTCCAAGGAATGCCTCACAAAAATGAGTGAAAATTGAAAGATGCAAGATGGACTGGGGAGTGAGATGGTGTAACTGAATTCCCCAAAACTGAAGAAGTCTATAGAAAAATTCTGACACGGGAAGAGTGAGACCACGTTCTACAAAATCACGAAACATAATGGTCTCAAGGGTACCTTCCATAGGGTAATCTTCTCATTCACTAGCGCGCCAGTGGCTCACGCCCTGCTCTTGGAGGAGACCCATATTCTCCAACTCCCGGACCAATGATTCAGACATCTTGCTTTTACGCCAACCTGTGGACATATTGGCGACAGTTCCCTCATCAACTTTGGATTTGTTCTTCTTGGGAGCCATCTCAAAGTCACGAGTTTTGGCTCGAGGGCTACGAGAGGGGCTTTTGGATTTTGACTGAGAAGAAGCAAATGTGAAATCTGAGTTTAACGGCGGCGAGGAGTTCAAGAGGTGAAACCCTTAGAAGTTTTCAACCGGCTTTATACAGTTTTCAGGGGCAATTTTGTGAATATTTGGGATGTCAACGGATTCTCTCCTTCTCAGAAAAGTTTTCATTTGTTGCCACGAGTTTACATTGATTCTTAAATCTAAATGGAGGGATTTAAATTCAAGACTCGGGGGCTGCGGAATATATGTATCAGAGATTTATTTTTCATTTTTTTTGAAAAATAAAGAAGAAGATAAAGACTGAAGTGACCCTCAGCCTGATTATACGATTCAACCTAAGGCTCGGGGGCTACTCCATATGGAGCGTAAGTACTTCGCGCACCATATATGATTAAGGTTTCGGGGCTTGAGCACCTCACAGCCTCGAAGAAAACGGAAGTACTTGAAGGACTACTCGACGTATCTGAAGGAAGAGTCCGACGTATCTGAAGGAAGAGTCAGAAGCAACCAGAAGGATGTTCTGACTACTCGAAGAACTCGAAGATGCCCAGCCAAGTACTCGACGCCTGCAGGACTCGGCTACGAAGAGCTCGGGGGCTTGTCAGACCCGGGGCAGCGGGACTGCTTACAGACATAGAATGTTCTAAAGTAAGGGATAGCTCATGGATGTACCTTACCTCTTTTGTAACTACTAAGATAGGCGTAGAACTAGCTGCAGTACAAGAAAACTACCCGATCGTGTTGTAGAAGGACTCCAACTGTACTCAGCTAGAACTTTCCATATAACCCTATCCCCCCGGATATATAAGGGCGGGCAGGGACCCCCTCGAAACACATTAACACCTAAGGCAATACAAACCACCACACAGGGCGTAGGGTATTACGCAACTCGCGGCCCGAACCTGTCTAAATCTTTGTGTTCCTTGCACCATCGAGTTCCGGAGCCGTCGATCCCTACCTACAAACCCTACTGCTAAGGGTATCCCTGAGCAGGCTTGGCGGTAAACACCGACATACTCGGCCCAACTGATTAGGGCCAGTCACATCAACCTGCCATACTCGGCCCAACTGATTAGGGCCAATCAGGTCAACCTGCCACAGTCGGCTCAACTGATTAGGGCCAATCACGTCAACCTGTCATACTCTGCCCAACTAATTAGGGTCAATCACGTCAATCTGCCATACTCAAAACCAAAAGCCATGGCATAAACTACTAAACCCATTCACATGAGCTAGTTCAGTAGTTGTCATGGATTTTTTCTTTCTTCTAGCTCAGTAATATTCCTAACATCACTTTTTTGTTGCAATTTACTAAATGTTGATACTCCAAATTGAGTAGTTAGGTCAGTGTTTAATCCAGTATCTTTTTATTACTGAACGCTGATGATTTTAACTGTGTAGGTAGTCTAGTAGTTTAGTAGCCACCATTACTGAACTACTGGATCAAACAATGAAATACTAGATTACTGAACTAGATGAGATTGTATAGAGCTTAATAATTAAAAGTATTGTAAGTAAAAAATACAAAACTATTGAGCTCGTGCAATTTTTATATTCAGTAACTCAACATAATTTGAATAAGCTTACTGAACAATCTAGTATCTTTATTGTTATTGTTAATGTTTGATGACAAAGAACTAAACCCTAATTTTGTTGGCCATGGAATCATCCTACCGCCCTCGCTTTACGTATGGTATGTCTCAAGTAATCCAGAAATATCCCTCAACACCCCAGCAATACTTGCATATTTTTTAGTAATTCTCTGTAATCCAATTATACCATGTAGCATTTTAGTTATTATCAGTAAAGCAATAACCTAGTAATTTTGTATCGTGCCGGTCTCACTTCGCTTTCCTCAATGATCTTTTTTAGAGTTTTACCAGAGGTAGGTTCATGTGGGCCCCCTTTTGGTCTCATCATCTCATGCATACGATATTGATATACTTGAGATAGTTAATCATAACTAATATGTGTACATAAGCGTAATCACCACCCACTATTTATGTACACCCTTGGATTTAGTAATCCAGAGAACTAGCTTTTCTGTATTATGTACTTTCTTCCAGTAATTTTTTCAATTTTGGTGAATTGTTTTCTCAGTAACACACCATGTACATGCTTGGATTCAGTTACAAAGAGATCTAGTTATTCAATATTTTTTTTATGTACATCCAATATCATATTGTCATGTTTTTCTCGATGATCTTTTCAGAGTGTATTTGGATGTACATATAGTCCCTGTGTTTTGATTCAGTTACTGTGGGACTCAGCAAATATATTCAGTTCATGCTGTGATCCAGTAATCGAGAGCGTCCGAGAGCCCCCAAACCAGCCGTGCTTGCCCCAGTTATTCAGTATTATGTACATCCAGTAATCTTTTTGGATTCACCAACATTTTATTTTCATAAATCATTTTTTGTATTCAACAAAGGTGTACCTTGCCGATATAAAATATTTTCTCATGCAGATCCAATATTCAGTAATCATCAGTAATTTCTATGTACATCCAGTAATGTCTTTCCAACCTTGCTCGAATTCTTGCCCATTCTTCATTGTCCTGTTTCTTCTTGATGGGAAAACCATCATGCTCAGTGTACACTATGTAGAACTCATATGCAGCATCCTGATGACTTAAACTTGGCCTCATGAACTAAACTACTGAAAAAAGTACTAAACTACCGAAGTACTTGAGATTAGATACTAGAATACCGAAGTACTTGAGATTGGATAGCTTAGTAACGAAAACTCGAGTGCTTAAGTAATATTTTTAATTCCAGTAAAGTTAGGAGAACTAGTAACAAATACTAAAATACCGAAATACTTAGGAGGACAAGTAGCTAAATTACTGAGAAGAACTCGAGTGATTGCTTTTCATCCCCAATCTTTTCTGCACGACCAAGTACCCGCCCCAGCCACTGCGAGGCTCCGCACGATTGACTCCTCGGCTGCCCGCATCGCACGCCTCCCTCGCCGCAGCCTGCTCCCGAGCGTCCGCCTCGAACACGCCTCTCGCGGACCCTCGACCACCCGACTGCCGCAGCAGCCGCCTCGCCTGCTGTCCCGTCCCTCTGACATGCGGCCGCTCGCCTGCTTTCTTCAGTAACTGAATCATGAAGACACCAGCTAGTGAGCTACACGAAAATTCAGCAAATCACATGAAAATAGCCGGAGAGAAGTGACATTAGGAGGTACAGTAAAAAACCTAAGAGGAGCTGAATTGTTCAATTAACGGTTGTGAATCAATTTTTCTTCTTCAGTAATTTATGCGCTTCGACTTCTCCTTTCTGCAGTTATGTGTGCTCTGCTTCCGTCCATGCTAGGGTGCTCAATTAGTGAGGCAAGTCTCCTACCAATCACATAGAAAATAGAGAGATTAGATGGATGGGGGAGCAGCTGCCGGATTTCTGGCATGCGTGTGCTCTGTCTCTGCTTGTACGATGGGCATCGTGCTTGTGGTTGCTCCTGTGCAAGCCGCTGCTTCTTGCAGGCCGCACTACCATCCCTCCGCTAGGCCGCGCCGCCGCTCCCAGCACAGGTCGCTCCGCCGCCGCTCCCTGTGCCGGCCACCCTGCCGCTGTTCCCTGCGAGGGCCGCGCCGCTGCAGCTCCCCTGCGCGGTGGCTGCTCCGTTCTGTTGCTTTAGCTGGTATTACCCCAATGCCGCGCGTTGCTCGCCGTAAAACTAAGCCGCGGTCGTTCCGTGCAGCCTGCTCCCATTCCGCCGCCACTCCCTGTGAGGCCGCGCGCCGCCGCCGCTCCTCGCAAGGCCACGCTGCTGCTCCCCGTGTAGGTCGCCCCGCACCTCCCAGCGCGGCGCGCCTGCTTGCGCTCGCGTCAGTTTCTGCCCCGCCGCCGCGGCCTCCGTCCCCATTGGCCCGCGCGCCGCGAATCCACAGGGATTTTTTTACCGACCGCCGGGACCGAACCGCCGGCCACCGGTTCCGGTTTACCGGACCGGTTGGACCGGTTACCGGTAAAAACCGGCCAAACTCAAATTTGAATTCAAAACCCACAGTTATACCGGTTTCGAACATCTAACCGGCCGGTTAGACCGGTTTACCGGTCCGGTTTGACCGGTTACCGGTCGGTTTGACCGGTAACCGGTCGGTTTAGGTTAAATTTAAATTTTTTTTCTTTTTTAGTTTAAATTCAAATGCACGCAAAGTATACTAAATGAATGTTTGTATAATATGTTTTAGCCTAAATGAACCCTCCAACTCTCTTTTGTACTACTTTTACATTGTATTTGTATACTTTTGTATGCATGTTTTTTTTTGTTTAACTTCAAATGCTCGCAAAGTATACTAAATGAACGAATATTTGAAAAAATTTGACACCATTAGATTCGTCGCAACTTGAAGTATTTTTAAGAATTTTTTGGGATTTTTCCATATTTTGAAATTCAAATTTAAAATTTGAATTTGGGCCGGTTTGAAACCGGCCGGAACCGGAACCGGTCCGGGCCGGTTAGACCGGTAACCGCGGTTACCGGACCAGTTCCGGCCGGTTTTTTTAACCCTGCGAATCCAAGGGAGGGCTCGCACTCGCGGCTCGTGCTCGCGGAGCGCCGAAGGCGGACTGGTGGGGGACGGGTCGGGTCTAGGGGGTTGGTTTGGATATCTGGTTGGGTGGGCTAGTTAAGTGTAGAATGGATTCTATACATATACATAGGGCGTAGAATAGCGTTGTTCTATATATAATTATGTTTTTTTGGTTACATAGTAGTAAAATCTCAATAAAGAGTATATTGAATGGATTAAATGGGGACCGCGACCTTTGATTGACGCGGATGATCTCCATTATTGTATTAAAGCAGTTTTGAATGGTTAGTACCTCAGAAAAATTCCGTTTGACCATTGAAAATGGAAAGTGAGGTGTTATCACGTAAGGAGGTATGGCATAGTAAGAAATCATTGGAAGTAAAATGTGAACAATGGGAAGTAAAAACATACTGGTTTGTTATTCTTTTATTTGAATGATTGAAGGGAAATACATTATATTGGTATGGGCACGTATTTCGGCATCCATCTGTCCGTAGTCACGGGAAGTATACATTGAAGCATGGAAGAGTAAATAGAAGTATATAGAATAGGAATCAGTGGGAGGCATGAGACCCTTCGCTTACAGAGTATATTGATTGGATTAAATGGACCTGCGACCCTTGATTGACGCAGACCTGGTCTCCATTATTGTATTAAAGCAGTTTTGAATGATTAGTAATTCAAAAAAAATTCCGATTGACCATTGAAAATGGTAATTGAGCTGGTATCACGTAAGGAGGTATGTGATAGTAGGAAATGGTTGGAAGTAAAAAGTGAAAAGTAGGAAGTAAAAAGTGGAAGTAAAAAAATTCGAAATGACCAAGGAAAATGGTAGTTGAGCTGTTATCATCACGTATGGAGTTACGAGATAGTAGGAAATGGTAGGAAGTAAAAAGTAGAACATAGGAAGCACGTCAGATTGGTGTGGTGACCGTAAAAAGTCATCATTTGGACCACAAAATTAGGGGGCGTCCTTGGCGTTGGTGGGGCTAGCACCACTACACCATACAGTTGGATCACTCCTTGCATCGTGCCTGTAATCACGTGCTTGCGAATTGAGGTGAGGGAGCTGCTGGCACTTCTTGCATGTGCACATGCTAGCGTGAGCGAGACTTGGAGAGAAATACATGCATGTATTTAGAAGAGAGAGAGGATGTGTGCATGTGATTTGAAACGTGATTCCGGGTGCTAAATATATGTCAATAAGATGAGATCACGTGCAGTAGTAATCATGGTTTCATGCGGAATTACTTTTCGAGTTGACTAATGGTAGTTACGTCTCCTAACTCCTCTAAACCATCTCTCAAAATTTAAACTTGTAATTCGAGATAATTATTAAAGCGCAAAAGTATTTCTCTAAATTCTGAAACATATTACTCTAAATTGTAAAAAAACACAACTCAAAGATGGACAAAATACTTCTCTATTTGGGATAAACCAAGAGGATAATAATCACATGTTAAAACACATGTGTAACATTCCATATTACTATATGAGAGTAGTTTTCTTATTATGTTAGGGATAATTTTCCAGGTTGGCTTGAGGAGTTTTTGAAACATTATGCCATGCACATTTTCAAATGATTGGAGTATTTTTTTTCCTGATAAGAGGAGTATTTTCGATACACAAGAATAGTTTTTAGCCAAATTTCTGGAGTATTTTTCAATTGACAAGAGTAGTATTCTTCAATTGTCAAGAGTATATATTTTCTACCGAGCACTCCACCTTTTTTGCAGTGTGTTGGTCTCACTTTAATGCTCTTTTGATTTCAGCACTCCAGCAACGCTTGCAGCCGGAGGTCCGCCAAGCCTCCTTGACCGTAAATTTAGCGCACACGGCGGCGCCCTCGCTGGACGTTCGACGATCTGAAATTACTTCCCAACACCATGCAGCAGTAAATTGTGTATCCCTTGCCGCCCGTCTGTCCTGATTTAATGTTGGCTTGACCACGTACAATTTTCCTGATTTAATAGTCGCTTGACCAGACAACATGAAGCTCTTAATGGAGGTTTTGGTGCAATTTCAGTTGACAGGCTGTTGCACGCGGGCCGCGTATAGCCGGGAATGTCTTAGCGGGGGCGGGGGTAAAAACCGAGGATTGGCCATTGTCTGGTGTGTAAAAACAAATTGGATTGACATTGCTGCAGAGATCCAACCAATACTTGTGGCCATAAAAACACGTCCGATTGGTGTTGCGACCGTAAAAAATCATTTGCGCCACAAATATTAGGGGGCATCATTGGCGTTGGTGAGGCGAGCACCATACGTTTGGGTCGCTCCTTGCATCTTGCCTGTAATCACGCGCTTGTGAAATGAGGTGAGGGAGCTGTTACTGTTAGCACTTGTTGCATGTGCACATGCTAGACTGAGGGAGGTTTGGAGAGAAATATATGCATGTATTTAGAAGAGAGAGAGAATGCGTGCAATGTAGTTTGAAATGTGATTCCGGGTGCTAAATATATGTCAACAATTGTGAGGAGATCACGTGCAGTAGTAATCATGCTTTCATGAGAATTACTTTTCGAGTTGACTAATGGTAGTTACGCCTCCTAACTCCTCTAAACCATCTCTCCAAATTTAAACCGCAAAAGTATTTCTCCAAATTCTGAAAAATATTACTCTAAATTGTAAAAAAAATAAATACAACTCAAGATGGACAAAATACTTCTCTATTTGGGATATATAAATCGAGGAGGATAATAATCACATGTTAAAATACATGCGTAACATTCCATATTAGATGAGAGTATTTTTCTTATTATGTTAGGGGTAATTTTCCATGTTGGCTGGAGGAGTTTTCGAAACATTATACCGGGAGCATTTTCAAATGATTGGAGTATTTTTATTCCCTAATATGAGGAACATTTTTAAATTCACAGGAATAGTTTTCTTGCCAAACTTTTGGAGTATTTTCGAAAATTTAAGAGTATTTTTCAATTGACAAGAGTAATATTCTTCAATTGTTAAGAGTATTCTCAACTGAGCAGAGGAGTAATTAAAATAGGAAATACAAGCGTGAGAACAGCTATAGCCAAAGCAAGATTTTATTCAGATGTAAAAACCTATCACTTTGATGCAGAGCCATAAAAATCATCTCTCTCACTCGTATTTGCAGTGCGTTGTTCTCCACTTTGAGTCGACGGCAGCGGATCGGAAGACTCTCCATCGTGCGATGGTGGTTTCTACTTCCAGCATGAGGTGGGCACGGCCGCTGGAGAATCCCCGCATATGCATGCACAAGCAGAGCTCACTACTACAAATGATGAAATCACTGGCGGTTTAAAAATAATTTGTGCTGTCGGTTTGATGTTTTTGACGGTAGAAATAGTTTGTAATGTAGGTTCCAATATGTGAACCGCCGGTACAAAACAACGACGATTTTTACCCGGGTTTGTACTGAGCTCCGCCACTATAAATATGATCTTTACCCAAGGTTTGTTATAGGAACCGCCGGTAAAAACAGCGAGGATTTTCACCTGCGGTTTGTACTGAGCACCTCCACTGTAAATATGATCTTTACCCAAAGTTGTAATAGGAACCGCCGGTAATAACTATTTTGCTTTCTCCCAGACAGAACGAGGCCCTCGCGGCCCAATGCATCGCCATCGCGGCCTAGGCGCCGAGCCATCACGGCCCAGGAACTCCTCTGCCTCACAGAGCACCCCAATTCATCTGCCTCACACAGCGCCGCCTGCCTGAGCCCCCGCCGCCCGCTCAGAGCGCCGCCGCCCGCCCCAACTCCTCGCGCGCGCTACCCTGACCGCTCGTGCGCTCGCTCCCCCCTCAGCTCCTCGCACGCGCGCCGCCGCCGGCTGCTGCTCGCGTGTGCCTGCCCCCTCCACCCATGGGCGGATCTAGCTCGTCCACCTCGGGGCCGACCGCCGCACGGGAGGGGCGCTGGGCAGGGCAAGCTGCAGGCGGCCAGGCAGATCTGGGCGGCACACGGGTGGCGCGGTCATCCCACTCGCTCCATCACTTCGACGCCTCCCCGCGGATCCCACCTCTTCGACGGACCGCCGCTCCCTCCACACCAGCACCGACCCCGCGATCCTTCACTACACCAACTCCGTCTCCAGGCTCCCCGTCGCGCCACCTTCCCCACGCGGGTGTCCCCGGAGCACCCCCCGCCCCCCCCCCCCCCCCCCCACCCCCCCAGGTCTGAACTTGATTTGATGGGTTCAGATTTATTTTCCTCCTTGTTTGCGTGTGTAGGTCGAGGCTTGCTGGCAATGGTGTAGGCGGTGCCCTCCAACGACCTCAACGTGCAGCTATTCTCTCGTAAAAGCTGCAATCCGTCGATGACATTCAGATAAGATGGTTCGCTTTTTCCAGAAATGCTGTGCTTCTGAGTATTTCTTTAGAATGAGTGGGCACTCAGTTGTGTTCATGTCTGTAGCTGGGTTGCTGTGATGGTCTGCAGCAATTACTTGCTAGGCATTAGTCATTTCCTGCTTTTACTTGCTAGCCATGTTGCCTACAATTGTGGACTAACTCATATACTCAGTATGTGTTCAATCTTGATGCACTAATAATATGCTCAGTATGTGATGCTATGCACTTCTGTATTCTGCGGGCAAGAATATGCTCTAGGGATTAATGGCATTGCGATGGATAGAATGCTTGATGAACTGCTAAAGTTTACTGACAGTGGCTTGCTAATACTGCCTCTTGCACAGTTCAACCGATCATACTTTCCTATGACTGAATCACGGAAACTTCTTTCTGTGTCAATGATTAATGTGTTAAAATTGGCATGTGTGATATGGATAATGTTAAAAGCCTGTGTATTTTTTATGTATATAGTGAAGAAAATATCTGTGCAGATATATTTATGTTTGGTTATAATTTGTATTTTTGAACTACTCTGCAGGGGCCAATGGGCAAGGCGTCAATTTCATCTGTCTACTGGTGCAAATGCTAGAACTATGCACAAGGGACCATCAGATCATCTTGTTCTTAATATTTGCTCAGAGTCTGAATTTGAACGAGTAATTGCTGCACAGGATTCAGATGACAAAGGTATTGTAGCCTACTTCTAGGTCTGCAACATAAATTTAATCAGGAAGCTGCAAGACCTGTGCATATAAGTAACACCTCTAGGTCTGGTGGAATACAGCTCTACATTTAGAAGTATACATATACACCTAGATAGGTTCATGCACTTGATTCTTGTTGGACAGAATTGCACTGTCACGCTAATTTGTCGGAATCAAATCACTCAATTCCTTCCTTACTCTCTTAACTATCTTGAACACACACAAGAAGAATGAGAGATCACTCAAAAAAACTATATTAATCTTGTAGCCTCACACTACAAGCTTACACACAATGAAACACACTAGATTGTCACAACCTAGAACAACTTGCTTGATCTTCACAACCAAGCACTACCACACTCTAGCTTGATCTTCACAATCAAGCTCTATATGCTCTATATCTCATGTTCTATATCACATACTCAACACATGAGGGGTACATGTCCTTTTATAGGACTTACAAACCGTCATACAAACCTACAGCTCATTGCTAGCTAAGTACTAGCTGGTTCACTGTTTTTTCCAGCTCATGATCAAAACCAACTTTGCCTTTCCTTTGCTTCCATGCATTCACTGCATGTTCTTGATCCTTGCAGTAGTAAACCTCAAGTTGATTACCTCTAGATACAGTTATGCTCTAGCTAACACTAGAAACTACTAGCTGTCAATTTCATTTTGACTTTGACAACTTATGCCCATAGATGCATGTAGATGCATCTACACATTTCTTATGACAAGATTATTTCCAACAATTCTGTGGGCTCCTACATGAACCTTCAGGTACTAATTTCACAGTTTGACTGTTTAACTCTTAGATCTACCATCTGTTGATTTTTTAAATAGCTAAATATCTATTGGATATGAAGTGACATGCAAAATTAATTACTATCTCTCTTTACTGCCTGCAGGTTGCTAACACAAAGGAGTACATTGATGGGCAATTATTTGGGAACCTGGGAGAGATTTTGATTGGTTAGCCTTTTTTTTTATCCTTTGCTTCGAGCATGTGCGAAGTAGTGTTGCCATGTAAATCTAGGTAACCTAGATGCTATCATCCTTTGACTTTTGATATTGTTATGAAACCAGCTTGCTAACAAGTTATGAAATTTCTTAATGGTTTTATTGCTTTATTTCTATTAAAGCAGTACAGTTAACACAAATAAATAAAGTGATCTGAAGAGTAATATTTCTATTAAAGTAGTTATTGTTCACTGAATTTCAGTTTGTAATATGCATGCTTTGACTTAAGTCGAAAGTTCTTTTCATTTCAAAACTAGATATAGACACCAGAGTGAATTGGTGATTCCATTATTACTAGTTCTTTTCGGTTAGGGAGGTTTGTGTTGTAAACCTCTAGTATAGATACCATTTATAATGGAGGATACCATTTATAATGGAGGTTCGTGTTGCAAACCTCCACTACAGATACCTTTTGTAATGGAGGTTCGTGGTGCAAACCTCGGGTATAGGTACCATTTGTAATGGAGGTTCATGGTGCAAACCCCCGGTATAGATCATTTGTAATGGAGGTTCTTTACAACAACCGCCAGCAAAAATGAGTTAACACCAGCAGTTATGGAACCGACGGTAAAAATCGCTATTTCTACAGTCACTTGAGTAGTGGCGGTTTGAAAACCTCCACTAAAAATCGTATAGAACCGCCAGTAATTATAGGTTTTGTAGTAGTGGCTGCAGGTGGCGCATTCCTATTGGGAACAAAATCTTCTTCGCCCACCATGTAAGGAACATGGCCCCATTAGACCATTGTTTGTGATTTTGGTGATTGTGTGATAACATAATCAATGGAACTAATAAGTTTGTCAAGTGAATCATATTAGATCCCAAGGATGAATACAAAGCCCTAGCAAAACAAGAATCAAAGAAAGAACTCAAAGAAATGCTGAATTGGTTGAAGTTTCACATGAAATAGTAGCACCGGTTAAACTGATGTATAAAATTAGTGCCTAAAAATGGATCTAATGACATGGAATTCTGAATATCCTTGTAGATATTTACATAAGCTTTCCATAGAGTCCAAGATCATCAAAATCAGAGTTCGGAGGAAAAAGTTATGACCAAAACATGAGAAAACTGATTTCTGTGTGGCACCGGTTACACCGGTGCTCAAACTTTGGTCAAATGAGTTGATCTTCAGCAGAATCTTGTAGAGTATTTCACAAGCTTTCCATATAGTACAAGATCATCGAAATCGGAGTTCGGAGTAAAGAGTTATGACCAAAATACGAAGTACTATGAAAGCTGATTTCTGGAAGCACCGGTTCATTCGATGATCACCGGTTACACCGGTGCTCAAACTTTGGTCAAATGAGATGATCTTCAGCAGAATTTTATAGAGAATTTCACAAGCTTTCCATAGAGTACAAGATCATCGAAATCGGAGTTCGGAGTAAAGAGTTATGAGCAAAATACGAAGCACTGTGAAGCTGATTCCTTTAGCACCGGATAGACCGGTGCTAACAAAAAAAAGCATCGGTGCAATAACCCTACTATTGACCAGAGAGCATGTTTTTTGGTCCAGAATGTTCCTTTAGCACCGGATAGACCGACACTATCACCGGATACACCGGTGGTACCATATTTCAGCTGCAGAACTTGTCAGAAAGGGCTAACGGCTAGTTCAAGCTATTAGTGATCGGTTAGACCGGTGACTAGGCACCGGTTAGACCGGTGCTTACGCAGAAATGCCTCCAACGGCAACAAACGTCTACTTCAAGTTTGTGGGCTATATATATGCTTCCCCCGGCCATTTTGGAGTTGCTGGAGTTCTTAGAAGTCACATTCACACCCAAGAACACCTCCAAGCCATCCAAGAGCATAGTGATCAAATCTTTAGTCCTTAGCACAACTTTGTGAGTGTGTGCTAGGTTAGCTCTTAAGTGAGTGAGAGAGCAAGGTGTCGTGCCTTGTGCTGTGGTTCTAGAGTGAACCAATCTTGTATCTCGGTGCGCCGGCCCCTTGGAGCATTGGTGGCTCGCCGGCACGTCAACGATCCTCCGACTTAGTGTGGAGCGGCGTCAACATCCTTGTGCGGGGGACGTGGAGACCCCACCCTTCTTAGTGAAGCTTCTTAGTGGAAATCGGTATCAAGGTGACCGCGGTGACTTGGTGTCCCCGGGAGAGACTTGATTGTCGAGAAGCAATACTCTTTGTGAGTGTTTCAACAACGTGGATGTAGGTGTGCCTTTGTGGCTAACCGAACCACGGGATAAATCCTCATGTCAAATAGTTTGCTTCCTCTCATCCTTTCTTTAGGCTTTCGCATTTAAGTATTGCAATCTTTGTGCCTTTAGTTTCATAGAGTGGTTTCTTGATAGGATTGGCTATATATTGCTAAACTCTTTTGGGATGAGAGTTTCACACTAGAAGAACTGTAGTTGCACATTTAGATAGCACGTTTTAGTTTAAGTTTTGTGCAAATTAGTTGGAGCCATAGGTTAAGGTTTTAAGTTGCATAATTCACCTCCTCCCTCTCTTAAGTTAGAGCACCCGATTACTTTCACACCACATCTGCAAAAGGAGACCAATGTTAAAATTGCAAACTATATAATTGGTATGGAATTAGAGAACACCGCTCTGCCCGGTACTCTGACGATCTCGTGCCGAGGTGGCCTTGATAGCATCTGCAGCGATGGATGAGAAACTTGATCTGGAGCGGGAGGGTACCACGCAAATCTGGGAGTAGCTGACGTGTGTTGTTGCAAATTCGAACCCTGATGAATTGCAGCCGCGCCGCCACAAAACACCATCATCTAGGGACACAATCGCAATAGGGAATCCCCGTACTTTGATCCCATCGCTGCCGCCATGATCGAGGACCTCCACTGCGCGAGCCGGAGGCATTGTTCTCAAGGCGTCGCCTAGGCGCCTAGGCGTCCATGCGCCATCCACTGATTTGCGCCTTGCTCGCCTAGGCGCCCGCCTTGCTCGCCTAGGCGTCCAGCCGCCCCACCTTGCTAGGCGTCCGCCTTACCGCCTTGAGAACAATGGCCGGAGGGAGCGGGCTGCCACCGGGAAATCCAACCACGAGCTCGCCGAAAGACCGACCGCCGTGGGGAAGAATCAGGAGTGGTGTGAGGCGGTGGGTTTGTTGTCAACCTGGTTGGGCACCATCGAGATATACAGTCTAGCCCTGCTAGCGGGGCGGGCTCAGATGGGGATTTTGGGGCGGGTTTTTGAATGGGGATCCGTTTGTGGGGTAGTAACGGGTTTAGAGGCCAACGGGTTGGGGCGGGGTGGGCTGCATTTGTGGGTTGGGGCGGGGTGGGTGGGAAGAAAACAGATCGGCCGCGTCCTGCTCCCGCAAGAAGGCGACACCGCCGCCGTCGCCGCTGCCGGCCACCGTCGCCGCCGCACCGCTCCTCCTCCGACGTCCACAGATCGAGGTACTCCTCTTCCACCTTGCATCTCCATTTCCTCCGCATCACCCCTTCCTCTTCCTCAACGGCTCACTGGCTCCCTTCCTCCTCTTCTTGCAAGATGCCAAGATCTGTGGGGGAGGTGCTGTAGGCACGACGGGATCGCCGGATCTGTGGCCGCCGGCTTCGCCTTCTTCCAGGCTGCCACCGGATCTGGGGAACCGAGAGGCCGGCCACCGTCTTCTTTCTCGGCCGCTCGGTGTGCTCTGTCTCTCCCTGTTTCGCTGCTGCTGCTGCTCTTAGCCGGGCCGGCCAGAGAGAGACGACCAGCGGATCGCCTGGGGAAGAAAGAGGAGGTGAAGGTGGAGATAGAGATCGGAAGGGATAAGGAGTGTTTCCCATGGGGAACTGCTTAGGGGGCAGCTCCTACTCCTACGTCAACAAGGTCTCCTCCACTGCAAGGCCGGGTGAGTCCAGTCCACTGCTTCTTGCCTTGCTCTCTCTCTGCATCCTCCTTCGACATGCAGATAGGAGATGCATGCTTGTTGCTTGCTCTCTAGTATTAAGATCCAACTTAAAAGTGGGGGCAAGAGGTCAGAATTATTTCATTCATAAATACTGTAAGAACGGAGGTAGTGCGCCATGGAGTAATCATAAGTCAACCACATTTGCTTGCTGCTAGCTGTGAGACTAATTGAATGACCTGGCAATTAGTTGTAGAACTGGAAGCATGTTAGTCCAAAAAGAATAGCATACAACTCTGCAAACATTAGATGGTGCAGTTTGGTACCCTTCTAAAATCAAGCAGTGCGCCAGTACTAATTACTATTACTACTTAGGCTCACAATATTCTGGAAGCTAAAGACTCAACCAGCAGCTCTAAGCCTGCAAGCTCTGGGTCAGGTAGTGTCTTCTCAACCTGGCAAATTGTATTATCTTTCTTCGAGAACAGCTTATCAAATGCTCCCACAATATAAATCCATCTACAGTCCATTTGATTTATTTAACTTTTTCTGAATAGAACACTGAACATATGCTTCAAAAATGCTTCAAAAATGATAAGAAAACACCGAAGATATTATGCCTGCATGTAATTTTTAACAATGCATTTTCTATTACTGCTGAAGCAGCAGAGATAGGTTGTGATATTGAATAGCACTATTTTATAACACTGTAGTTGCATTTTTGCTGGGAACAGCATAAGAAACCTAATACTTGCATTTTTGCTAGGAAGTTGTTCGTCCGGCCAATGTAGCTTATCTTTTCTATACAAGCAGTATCTCTGAACCTATATTTGAACAACATTCCTTTTATTTTGTTACAGTTCTGTTTTAAATCAATACAACCAAGGGTATGCCAAGCTGCCGCCGACCGCGCCGACGGCCAAGCCGCCGCTGACCCGGATTCATCTGCACCAACAGATCACAGAGTCACAGAGAAACATCTCGAGGTAATCCCAACTTTAAGTATTTCTCCCCATCTTATATATGAATTTTACATGTTTCGATCTAAGCTACTGCATGCACCTATGAATCTAGTAGAACTATGATTGGCAGATAGAGTATACTCTCAGCTGTTGCAAGTTTAAGCTTTTACTTTTCAGTGAAATCAGTTAGCTTTTGGTTGGGCCTTGGCAACACGTGCTTACTGGTTTGGTTTCAATTCATGAGCTGTGCATACTTCCTGTTGCACATGGACCATGCCTTTCTCATGTTCTGGTAAAGAAAGATTATTTTGTGAAAGTGTCCAGACTTGAAAGTGTACTGTTAATTTGTGTTTAGCTCCTGTTGCATTTTGGGAACTGTACATTGCAAATCCCTTTGCTGAATTGGAGGTGTGAAGCTTGTAGGATTTACTGATAGATAAAACTTGGCATCATGATTTCTAGATGTTGTTATTTGTCACCTCCTGGCTTTGCTTGTTTTCTATTAGTACTAGTTTGTGAAATCAATTATTGGCATAACCATTAATGAAGTGAGTTAGGGAATTTTGAGAAGCTTATCCTTTGCACGGTCAGACTTCTTATCCCTGTTCTTAGTTCTTTTCAGTTAACCGAAATGTAACAGAAAATGTTTTAAACCTACATAATCATCTTATATTTATCCATCTTTTTGGTGCACTGCTTGCATTGTGAGTTGTGACTGACTGCATGCAGCATGTGCTATCGGCAACTGCAAGTAATTTCCTGATGAAGAGACATGTAATAAGCAGGCATGTACTTGTCCCAAAAATAAATAATCTTTCTTCCATGTAATTTCAATGTACAATGTTCCATCATATAATTTCAGTACACATTCTATTAAGGTTTAGAACACTTATAGTAAAATCGTAATAGTCAACAGAAAAAAACAACTGAGTAACCTGCATTCTTCTGTAGTTCTCTGAAATTTGCCCCAAGCATAAGCTTCTATAAGCATTTAACTGATTGCCCGACAAATGACTTCTATAGTTCTGAAACTATGTCCCATGCATATGTAGAGTTCCTCTAAAACTGGTTCAGCCAGGGCATCCTTCTCTAAAACTGCAGTTGGTTTCTCCATCTCTGTTGTCATATATCTGTCCACCGAGTATGCATGTCAAATTGTTCTATACCCTCTCTATGTATGTTGCATAGTATGTTATTCAGCTTCAAATCAATTGCAAATTACCTGTGGGCATGCCATGTTTGATTTGGGGCAAATTCAGAAGTCCAGACATTTAATAGTGTAACCCCTTAAACTGGATCGGAAATTTCTTTCCTTTGTCAGTAACTTACCACACCTTGTTATGTTCAGGTGTTCTACATTGCATCTAACTGTGTTCATCTTCCTCTTCAGTGTCCTGCAGGACCTTGTTCACACCTGATACAGGATTCATGAGCGCCACACCTGCAGCAAGCAGTAGCCTACAAGCAGCTCTCTCATACTGCGTTAAGCAAGTCTGCAGCTATGACTACCACCACCTGCCCGCTGCCCCCAGCCATGCGCAAGGCTGCATTCACCTTTCGGGCCTTCAACGTCGAGACGGCAAAAGCCATGGACGTTCTGAAACTAATTTTGTTGCAGGATTGAATCTTTGGAGATGAGTTGAGGAGCCCATTGGATATCATACATCTTGTGCTTTCCATTTGATAAAAGATAAAAGATTGTAGCTTTCCTTTCCTATTAGAACAGAAGGGCCATGTACGGGCCATGTACTGTGATTATTTGTGTTTGTATGTATCTGAAGGTTTATGATTTAAATCGATTGACCAAGTTCCTGTAAACTGTGAGAATATCATGGAAATATACTGGCATATTTCAAGTCACTTATTTTGGATGCCATCGCGGGGTGGGTTGCGGGGAGCTTGCAGGCAGCGTGTGCCTGCCTGCAACTTGATGTTTAACCCACAACTGTGGGGCGGGTTGGGGCGGGTTTTAAAATATTTGGGCGGGGTGGGGCGGGTGACAAAATATTTGCTCTGACAATGGGTAGGGGCAGGGAGTGGGTAGGTGAACACCCATTAGCAGGCCTAACCTAGTCGCTGTCAGAAGTCAACCTCAAAAATGGAATGCAGAATCATAGTGGTAATTGCGGTTGGCCTCCACTAATATATTCCTCGGTAGGAGTAAATATGTCACAGATAATACGGCTTCATCTAAGGTTTTTACGGTTGCGGGATATAGTTACCTATATATATATATATATATATATATATATATATATGTGTGTGTGTGTGTGTGTGTGGGTGTGTGTGGAGGGGGGCTGTGTGGGGAGGGGCGCAATTATATTTGCTTCGGGTGATTGTTCTGCGAGCCATCACCTAAAACGGACAACCCAGAACGCGCACAATGTTTTGGGCTGCAGACGCGCACAATGTTTTGGGCTGTAGACCGAGAGATGCCTGTAGATGCACGCTTGCATCCCAAGGGGGGAACGTGCCGGCGGCATGCCGATAGAATTGCTTGTAGAAGGCACAGTTTGCTGGTAACATGCACGGTCACTACTTAGAAAACAGACCATCGGTCCAGCCTAAAAATACCAGCTGCAATTGCAACCGGTACTGATGTGAGTATCAGTACCAGCTGCAATTGCAGGCGGTACTTTTAGCTTGGACCGATGGCTTAAAGCTTCTAGAGAGAGCTTTTGGTACCGGGTCGTAGCGCAATCCGGTACAAACGGTTGAGAATCAGCACCGGTCGGTACCACTGCCCGGGACCAATGAAGAAAAGATGATTTAGTACCGGGTGATAGCATGCACCGGAACCAAAAACAAGACTTTTGGCACCGGTTGAAAGAATCACCCGGCACCAAAAAATGGCCGCCCACTCACCCTCCTTGATATTTTTAAGTCCCAGGCATCTCTCGGTCTCTCCCATCTCTCATTCCTCATCTCTCCCATCTCTCATTCTCTCATCTCATCTCTACAATCTCTGGAATGCGTGGGGGCTGGCCGCTGCCATCCGCGGCTGTCTGCTTTCGACCGCGGCGGCCGCCCGCTGCTCTCCAGCCTCACCGACGCGCTCCTCGCCACCGGCCTTGCGACCGACCTCCTTGCCACGCCGCACCTGCCGGCCGCGCTGCTGCCCGCGGCGCCGCTGCCGCTCCCCGTCCTCCCTGCTCATCGCCTCCAACTTCCCCGCCCTCCTCCGCGCGCTCGCCGCAGGCTCCCCGACGCTCCTCGACGAGCTCCTCCCGTTCGCGCTCTCCTGCCCATCCCCGGCCGCCTTGCTCCCCGCCCTCCTCGCGTCGATCCTCTCCGTGTCGCGCCTCGATGCCGCGCTCGCCCTCCTGGACTTCGCGCCGCCCGACCTCCTCCCACGCCTCGCTGCCACCGCTCTCCCTTCCCTCATAGCCTCACCGGACATCATCGCGGCCGTCACCGCCGCCACCGCCGATGCGGGAGCCTCCGCCGCGGAGGGGCGCGCCAGCCATGGGAGCAGGTGTATGGTGCACAGGCCGCCGCCATGGGTGATTTTTCTTTTTTTTTTCTTACTTTTTTGAAATAGAGATGCACTGGATTGTATCTATCTTATGAGATTGTATATATCTTGTGAATGATCTCTGAATGCTTTGTGGGATCCATGAGTATTTTGTTTGGGTTGATTCAATATTTTGTGGTTTAGTTTTTCGAATGAATCGTTGATTCTGCTAGTGGAGGATGGCAGGGGAACGGGAGAGAGTGAACGGGAACGGGAAAGGGAAAGGATGCGAGCGAATGGGCGGAGCGGCCTTTGGTACCGGTTGGTATTCCAACCAATGTCAAATGATGTTTTAGGTACCGGGTGATTTATCCGGTGACAAAAGCAGATATTATTGGTACCACTTTGTGGGCACCGGTTGGAGAACCGGGATTGAAGCTCGTTTTCAACCTGTACTTAAAGCTCTTTCTCTAGTAGTGGGTGCTTGTTTGAGCAGGGGCAAATGTGGATCCCATTGTTTCCACCCACCCTCTAACGTATGACGCATTGAAATAACTATATTTTCCTGCATCCCAGTTAACGTTGATCGCCGGTGATTATCCCATTTTATTCAAGCCGACGCCGAGGTGCCAAAGTACACGGAAGCGTATGCCGTCTTGGCCAAACTGTGGAAGGGCCATTTTTTCTCCCTGATCTGCCTTGCATGAAGGGGATCGGCGACATTTAAATCGTATCTAGCGCCTGTACGACAAACCAGTAGCTGGCTTCTTCATTCACTCGACGGCACACCCTCTTAACCATGCACCGAGCCGTATAGCAAAAGTGTCAAATCGTGTTTGACCCACCCCTCCACAGAGCACCGTGCAGCGACTTTTACTTCGGGAGTGGACAGGCAGAGTAATTTTGCACACCCACAGCAGGCGGCACAAAGCATTCACCGATCCAGTATATAAGCCAATTTCGTCCATTCCACCCAGGAATACTGCTGGAGCTCATGGACCACGGACAGGTAACATCCCCAGCGACGTCTTTTTCTCATGCTCGTTTGCTGGCTCTTTCTGTTCTTACGCTCATGAACCCACTGCAACAAACAACATTTAACAGTGTATGATCCAAAATACACAGGCCAAAGGAAAGGGGGCAATAGTGATGGCAGAGGAAGACAGAAAAATCGAGGGAAGCAATGGATCCATGGAGACAAACCCAACATTGAAAGGCTCCGGATTAATAGCACGCAGGCCAGCTGGGTGGGTGTTGAATTTACGTGCGCAGTAATTTTCCAGAACGTCCAATCCAACAGGCTAAATAAAATAAATGCCTACTCTGCCAAACACCCAACTACTTTCAAAGGACACACCCCTTGCACACCTAGCAGCCTACATCTTCTAGACATAACTTGCAGTGTTGTTAGCAGTCGGAAGCGACGCGCCTTGAAACCATAGCAGTCAGATAAACATGTTTCATGTTGACAGTGGGGGGTGGGCAGCCGGCCACCGTTGTAGCAAATATATATATATATATATATATATATATATATATATATATATATATATATATATATATATATCCAAGTATCCCACTCATATATAAAACACTCATGTTCTCCCGACCATATGGTAGTGGAGTAGGATGTCAAGGAGTAAGTATATAAAGCGATGTCTATTGGAGATAAGAGCAGAGATGGGTGTGAATCTGGTGGTTCTTTGAAGAACTCCTGGTACTCCTGGTTCTCTGGGCCTCCTAGTACTCCTGGTCCTTGGTGGTGGGTCCTATTCGTAATTTCGTATAAGTATAGTGGTCAAAGTATAAATATGCACAAAACTCTCAGATAGGATCCAAATATCACTCAAAACCTATTCTAACATTTAGATCATGATTTTAGCAATATTATGAAACTGGTTTCATAATTTTTGGAGCTCCGATTGATTTATTATGAATTTTTGAAGTTAAAAAAAATTTCTAGAATTCATAAATGAATTTCAGAAAATCAAAACGAAACATCAGAGACACGTGGCAGCCTCTTGGCGTGCCATGTGGCATCCTGACATCAGCATGATGTCATCCCGGGGCTCGGCTCTACTAACTCAACAGGTCAACAGTCAGTGGGCCCAGCGGGCTCGACATTATTGCCATATTTATTATGGTCATTTTCTTTCATAGTTGGTAGTAATTAATTAGTTATCATTAATTTCTCTCATCAAAATTGCTAAGCAACAATGCATGGATTGGAATAGCAACAGTAAAACTTTTGCAGAAACGTAAAATACCAATTGTGCAGGGTATATAAGCAAAGGGCAGTCAACCTGTATTTCGTTCCTTATTTATTTATTAGTGTGAATCTCCTCACAATTATTAGCATATTTATTAGCACCCTGGAATCAAGTTTCAAATTGCATACATGGCTGTCTCTCTCCTCTAAACACACACGTATGACGTATTTCTCTCCAAATCTCACGCTAGCATGCAAGTGCTAACTGTTCCTTTGCCTCAATTCGCGAGCGCTTCATTTCAGGAAAGATGCAAGGAGCGATTCAAACGCGTAATTTCAGGAAAGATGCTACAGCGTCAGATAGCTCTAACACCGATAGGGGAGTACTATTTGACTTTTATCGTAAACCATTTCTTTTTTATTCCTGCTACACCCTTTTTTACCCCCAAAAAATATGGAGCACAAAATATTATGAACTATTATAAATAACAAAAAATTACTACTCTAATTATTAAAAAACTACTCAAAATTTACTGCATACTTCTCAAAGTTACGAAAAATACTACTTAAGTAACAAAAAAGTACTACTTTAGTTTATTAAATAATACCCGTTAAGAAACCGGAAAATACTACTTTTTACCCCTCAAGTCTTTTTTGTACCGCACGTATCTCACGTGCATACCAAATGCCAACCTAAGAAATAAGAAACAAGGTGTCCTTATTATCATAAGTTCTCGTTGGTGCAAAAATTTGCTGCGTACTTCCCAAAGTTAAAGAAAATACTACTCAAGCAACAGAAAAGTACTACTATTGTTTCTCAAACAATACCCCCTTTTATACACCTGAACATACTACTTTTTACCACAAAAACATCCATTTAATACTCCACCGTACCCCTAATATAGGAGTTACATGTGTAATATGAAATATATGAATGAGAATGGATGGCTCCCTCACATACTTGTCTTTCCTGTATTTATCTTGTGATAATCTTGTGTGTTAGATATAGGTTAACGAGGTGTTCCGCATCTTCTTCACGCCTTCTTGGATTAGGGATCCGATTTATAACAAAAGAAGACCTTTTCACCGTAGTTTGTGAAGTCCACTTGAAGGGTGTCAAATTTGCTAAAAAAAACAAGTTTGTTCATACGGATTTGTCCAAACTTTTCTAAGTTGTTGTGACTTTACGTCTGTCTATGTATCACCCAAGTAAAACATGAACCTTCCTCACTCGATTTTTTCAGTCGTCAAATGAACAGTCCACACCTCTCCTTAATTTTTAACCCACGTATCTCCACCCTGCAGCGGGCAGACTAGGGTCTCGCCGGAGCTCCACGCTGAAACGCTCACGTACAGCTTCAGCAAGACGCTAACCCGTCCACGGCAGCAGACTTCCTGTTCCTCTCCCCCACTGCACCGCCCCTGCGTGCTGTTGCCCTTATCGCCATTGTCATCTCCAACCCGACCCTGTCCAACCAGTCTCCTTCGCTGCTCATCCGACAGCGCCATCGCTGTCGTGCCTCACCACCCCCGCGCCTACCACCTCCACCGGGCTGGCCTGTCGCTGCAAGGCTTTGCTCTAGGGCTGTCGGTGAGCTCTACCCTAGAAAGCCCTAAATCCTAAACCACAAAAACACTTACTCCCTAACCCTGGACCCCTAATCAGGGGCGGAGCCAGGAATTTGTTTTTTCATTATTAGAGGGGGCCAACTATATTAATTTATATAAAAATTTAATCAAATTTCTAATTTATAATGCAAAATTGGGAACCATAGGGGGAGGCCCCTGCCCCCCCCCCCAGCTACGCCCCTGCCCCTAATCTCGTCAGAGTTTAATTTGACTGGAGTGAGAGAAGAAACGTGAAATTGCGTAGGCAATCAAGTGAGAGATCGCAACATATCACTGGAGTGAGTGATAGCTTTACCTAAAAAAGACAGCATTATGATTGGTTTAAGATCGATTTTTGTTGACTAATGCTCACCCAAATTTTCATACATTTTCAAAGCTGAGTAAAATTTGGACGATTTTATCAAAATGTTGAAGCATCGCGACACAACTCCTAGATCACACAAGTATTTGACCTTGTTGCGGACCTGCCTGTGCATGCACCGGAGCTGCCCCCTCCCGGGCCTACACTTTCCCCTAGTCAGCGGCCTCGCGCCATGCACATTGCGCCATGCCCCGGTTAGGTAGTAAAAGAATAGCCAAGGATAGGCAGGGTTTCCTATGCATAAAGCAACTTCAAAACGAACATATCTCTTCTCACCACAGGCTGTTCCGGCATCCCGGACTCCCGATCAGTCTCTCCTTCAAATACTCACTCACTCAGTCGGTACGACAACTCCCTCTCCTCATACCTCAGCTGCACAACGCAGTAGAACTTGACTAGGGGGAGATAGAAATGTAGTAACCCTACTCTAGTTAGTGAAGCCAGATCGAGAGTCGTACATATTCGAGTACGCGGCTATATGTGTAGTTTTACACCCTGCAGAGGTTGTACACTGTTGACGGTTATTAAGTCCAAAATATATGCCGTCAACTCCTGCATAGACATAAAAAATGAACATCAACAGTAGTGGTAGGAGTTATTACTAACGAATTCCACGAGTGTTGGTGAATTATTGATTGCAGGGACACAAGTCCGGAATAAGACGAAAATACGACGAATACGCATACAGAAGACACAGACGATCGTGTCCTGCGTAACATGAGCAAAGAAGGCCCACAAACCAGACCAAACTGACCAACCAAGCCCCGGCACCGACCATCTGACATCAGGACCCACCAGGCAGTGTACCAGAGAAGGTCGGTGGCCAATGACGCCAAGGGGGGGTCGGCCGACCCCACCTATCAGTCAATGAGGCTGAGTTTTGGCGGGAAGCTTGATCTTATCCTCTAGAGGTCGGTTAGGCATGTTTGCATGTATAGAATTGGCGGGAACTGACCTCAAGCACTATATAAGGGGCCTCCCACCACTCTCTCTCTCACACACCATCAAGATGTAGACTTGTGCTCCATTCCAAAGGCGAAGCGCTCCTTAGGCTAGTGCTTAGAGTAGGAGGAGGGTGAGGAGTAGTTCGGGGAAGCGCCGGGTCTGTCGGCGGTCTTCTCCGGTCTTGTACCTCTACGGATGCTGACTTCCTCTGGTATGAGTAAGTTAGTATTTATGATTCTTGTATTGCATAGTACTATTGCTTGAGTGAGATCAGTTCTCTTACTCGCGGTTTCGTCGCTCTGTAATAGAGTGCCATAGTTTACTACGGGAGCTCAAACGTAGTTAGACTATGGTAGTAATTAGTAGCACAGACGTGGTGTCTGGGCTAAGGGTTACCTTCATTTGCCTTATATCCCATGGTCTGTGAGGTGGGCCGCAGGTGGTGACAGCCTTGTTGGTCCTTCGTAGTCCTCCACATTCGGATATAGCGTAGAGCTGTTGGCCGGAGTCTCCTGACCATTTCAGGGGTAAGACGGTGCCCGAAGCGAGTATTCTGCCCGAGAGATCGACCTTTAACTCATCTTTAGTGCTACCGTAGGAATCCTCTCCATCCTCGCCACTTATCTTGGTGTGTCCTTGGAACGACTAAGTTAGAAGTTAGTGCACACATGTTCCCTGTGGATATGATACCCTTGAATACTCACGGGTGAAAGCTACAATGGTATCCGTGCGCTTGCGGATTTATTTCGCATCGTTAAAATACCCAACAAGCTTTCTGGCGCCGTTGCCGGGGAATGGCTTTAGTGCTACCGTAGGAATCCTCTCCATCCTCGCCACTTATCTTGGTGTGTCCTTGGAACGACTAAGTTAGAAGTTAGTGCACACATGTTCCCTGTGGATATGATACCCTTGAATACTCACGGGTGAAAGCTACAATGGTATCCGTGCGCTTGCGGATTTATTTCGCATCGTTAAAATACCCAACAAGCTTTCTGGCGCCGTTGCCGGGGAATGGTTGCTGTTCTAACTTCGAACCTAGTTGGTCCTCATATCTTTTCTTTTTCAAAATAAAAAAAATTTCTTATCTTTTTCTTCTTTCCTTACCTCTACCTTGATCCATGCCACCCTCATCATCATCGTATCTTTTTGCTTTCTTTATCTCTACCTCCACCCCCGCTACCCATGGAAGGTTATCCTCATACACACCTTCCGACCCTTTTGGGGTGAGTCTTTAGAGCCATCCTCTCTGGACCTAGTCCCGCATCCGGCTACGGGACTCATCCCTCACAGAGCTAGTTCAGGAAAACTCCTTCTCAAGGTTAACCTTTGAGCATCCCTATCATCACCTGGGAAAGGAGGAGAGTGCTTCGAGCAACGGAGGATTTCCATTAGCGGAATTCGAGCTTTCATCTCGAGTATGCCTAAAATTCTGCTGAAAGGAACCTCTCTTGAACATCAAGAATCTTGGGGAAAGAGCGCTTCATGTAAATCCTACCCCCATAGATTCGTTCATGGTACTTTCTTCATAATTTTCCTCGAGACCATGTCTCAAGCGAGGTTAAGGAAGGAGTGGTTGGAAGAAAATAGGTCGTTCTTTATGACTCGTCTATTCCAACCACAACTCCCTGGAAGAGGTACCATATGAAGCCCATCATGTTCCCGTGTCAAGGCAACCTCCAAGGTGTTTTCACCAAGGAATATGCCTTGACCTTGACCACTGTGTTGTAAGTCCGTAGGACTCACCTTTTTGGTCAAGGGATCATAGGGCCATACCGATCGAATCGAGTGAAATAAATTCACATTCAAATCCTCGATTACCAGTCGATGCCAATCAAATCAAGTGATTCAAAACTCACATCTTGTTCCTTGATTTTGATTGATGCCCAATAGAAGTTATTTTAACCCTTCACTTCAAATGAACTTCTATTGGAAGCTTAGGATGTATTGCTTTGCCGCCATATTCATCTTTGATGAAATGCGAAGCTTCCTACCTAAGGAGGGGATGAGTTGAAAACCTCATGACCCGAATTCAGAATTGTTCCAATAACCCACAGAGTTGCACACCCTCTTTCACTATGGGCCATGAACATTCTTGAGTTGCTCTATCCGGAGATCAAACCACTCACTCCATGAGCATGAAGTTCTGTTCTGATTCATCACAAAAGCCATGCTCATCCTTGTTTTCTCCGTGATTTTCTGTTGTACCAAGTCGCTATGAGCCATACGATCATCTTAGGGTTTCCCATCATAGATGCCCTTTAGGATGGTTGTTTTGGGTTGTGCTTATCATAATATCTCTGCAGGGCTCGTTGTTGCATTTGAGCACTATCCTTGCAGCTTGAACAACGATAAATCAACAAATGGTGGTTAAGCTGGGAACTACATCACCATTGACAGCTGCAGGAGGGATCCCCATGGTCGAGCTTGTGACCATAAATAAAGCACTACCGGGAGATAGCCCGGAGCAACTTTAAAAAAAATCTTTCTCCTAAAAAAAAGCAAGAACATGTTTTTAAGCATAGTATGCACCTTCGGGTATTCTTGGTCCTAACCATTTCAGGTGACGATTAAGAAGAACAAGGGACATACGATGCCCGAGAACATGAGGTCTGCGTCAGCTGATCACTTTGATGCTCTTTGGAGTTGAAACACACTCGAAAGGAGACCCTGACATTGCACACTTGACTTTCACATAAAAGACCAAGTGTGGGGGAAATCACTGAGCGTCTCACTGCAAAGTTCTAAACATCCAAAGGAGTATCCTTGTTTCAGGAAGGTGTCAGACCTAGCTTGCTCAAAAAAAAAGAAAGAAAGAAAAAAAGGGAGAGAGATAAAAAAAAGAAGAAGGAAAAAAACAAAGAGAGGGAAAAAAAGAGAGAAAGGAAAAAGGAAAGAGTGAGAGAGCCTTGGCTCCATATAAATCAAGAGGCTGCTCCTCTTCCTTTCCAAGCCTTTGCTGCTCCACTCAGATCGATCAGGCCACTCCAAGGAGTATTGTTCCCACACATGAGGCAAGAGTATCACACACCATCGCTCCAACAATTTCGAGACATCCATCTAGCGGTAAGTATACTCTGGTAAGCTAAGGTATGGTTCACCAATCCCTTACTCATATTTATCTTCATAGAACTTGATCATGCAAATTCTTGCTTCCTTTGTGTGCGTTCGTTTGCTCTGGTTTGCGAGTATTTTCGAGATACTCCCATAGGCTTTTTAAATTAAGCGTGGTGCTTATGTTAAATAGCCTTCTTTAATCAAATTTGCATGGTGTCAAAATTTTGGTTAATGAACTTTGGAGTAATACTACCATAAACTTTGGATGCATATCTTTTTGGACAAACCCCTGCAATAAACTTTTCAAATTTATTGGGTAAAGTCCTCAAGTTCGTGCTGGAGATAAGGCAAGGCTCTGAAGTGCTTCAAATAATAAAATTTGCACAACTTTCAAACGAGGCACTTTTTAGTTTTAAAGAATTCAAAATGAGTATTATGTGAAAATGACTCTATGATTCGTGCAGTTTTATCTTGGCCTTGTTTGAGTTTTGCTAAAATGATAAAAATTTGGTGAACGATGAATATAAGAAAAAAGAAACCCTTTGTAAAAAAAAGAAAAGAAGAAGCCTCTCTCTCTTAAAAAAATGAAATAAAATGTTGGCAAGCATTTTGGGATCCATGCTCATTGCATCTTTGAACTTGATTTTTTCCTTTGAAGCGTGGATGTAAACAACAAATCTCAATAAAAAATCCATTCTTTAAGTATTCCTGGAGTATTTGTTGTCCACTAACATTCTGCAGGGAAGGAAATAAACATCCAAAGAGCAGTGTACAATAACTCCATCACCAACACAACGCTCCTTGGTCTCATGAGAAGACAGATGCACAAGGAACCAAGCTGAACAAATGCAAAGCTTTGTTTCATGTTAATGAAACTTAACTCTTGAGTTTTTGTTCTAGGCTTGGCGAGTTCTTTCAGGTAAGTATCCTACACACCTCGTGCACCATTTGCCTCATGTCTCCACCCTGCTGTGTTACCCATCTTGTTTAACTTGCCATAAAAAATATATAATAAAATAAAAAGAATAAATAAAAACATCAAAATTGATATAAAAAAATGGAATAAATAAAATAAAAATTAGTGCTCCATATAGTAATGTTCTTTGATTCAATAATGTTTAAACTCCATGGTGTTAAAACCGGTAGAGTCTCTTCTTGTTTCCACTTTTGTTTTCTTTGAATAAAGATAGGTACAAGAATAAGTGTGGGGGAGATCTCTCAAAATCACCAATTTCAAATTCGTTCGAGATCTCTCCCCCATACATGCTGCACAACATCGATACCTGTTGACGGTCACTAATGACCCATTTTGACCGTCAACTCTTGCACCGAATTCAACCATAATGTGGAATAAATGCTAGGATAGGTTTATTTACTAACAAATTCTATATATGGTGCTTGAGAATGTGTGCAGGTGGTTTTGAGCTAATTTTGCAGGTTTCAAGCACACTTTGGCCCGACATAAAATCACAGAAATTATCAGAGCACCGATTCATGCTCAAATAGACCAAGTGTAGCCCAAGAACCCAGTTCAGACCACTCAAGACAGGGCAAGACCAACTGAGTTAGGACAAGGAGGCCCAGAACAGCCTGCTGGATGAAGCTGGGGGCGGTTGGCCCACCTGGCAGGTCGACCGACCTACAGGTCGGCCCACCTGGCCCATGGGCCCCACCGCCTCATCCTCGACTCGTGGCGCCTCCTCACTAGTTGCTTAGGTTGGTTCCAAGAGTTTCAGCCCATGGCTTCCTCCTATAAATACAAGGGGAGGGGGTGAGAATAGGAACACACACACCACACACCACACCATCTCTTCTCTTGAGTTCTCACTTGAGTGAGAGTAGTCTTAGGGAGTTTAGGAGTAGAGGTACTTAGGAGGGGTGCCGGCAATGATGCTCTTCTCCAAATTATACCTCTACGAGAGTGAGGGAGATAGTCGGGGGAAGTGCCGGGCTGTCGGCGCTCTTCTCCGCTTGTACCTCGATGGATGCTTATTCAGTTATAAGTGTTCGAGACTTTTTTTGTTTATTTAGAATTAGAGTCTAGATCGTAAGTTATCATCTCTGCCTTATATTAGTTGATGTGTATGCTAGCGAGTAGCATTTGACTCTAGAGTAGGCTCCGGATAGAAAAGGATAACCATGTACGCCTCTAGAGTTAGTAGGGAAAGGCGTAGACGTGGTGTCTAGGCTAGAGCGCTGAGCGAACTCCCTCGCGTCGGCAGGAACTGAGCAGCAGTAGCGTAGCCAAGAGGAAAAAGTAGAGAAGAGGCAAGGGTGAGTACACAACTTGTACTCAACAAGTATAACACAAACTATGAAGCTCTAAGGTTGGCTGACTCAACTGCATTAGTTTTTAATCTTGGCAAAATTTTATTAAAGCTATTTACTACAAGTTGATGAATTACCGTTAACCCAGTTACATAGTAATTAATCAGAATTAATTATGTAATTACTGAGAACCATACCGAAACCACCAAGGTAACCCCGAGAGGCACCTCCCTCGTCGGAAGGAGACAACCCCACTAATCAAAAGGAGGATCTGGGCCGCTCATAACCGTGAGCACGACTAGTATACCAGTTTTACACTTTGCAGAGGTTGCACATCTTTACCCACAAGCCGTGAGCTACGCCAGTTGTTCATCACACTTCCTTAGGTGAGATGACTAGCAAACTCACTACGAGGCCGTTACAAAGGACACGTTGGTAAGGTGTAACCGCTAAGGAATCAGGCTCCGCAACGATGGTAACCACCTTGAGGGGGTACAAGACACACAGACCAGCCTCGTAGCCTGGCCACCATTGAAGCTCACCACCCCCCACGCCCCGTCGGTAAGTTACTCCCGAACCAAAATGGCCTAATTAGTAAGCCAAGACCGTCCCATTCCAGTCTTGTGGTAGCACTGTTGTCCCAGGTTGTCGCTCTATGAACCGTTCCTTATGGAGAGTGGCCAATCAAGCACTAAGCACCGTGCTGGCCCCCTAAACCATGTTACTACAAAAACCATCTTTTAAAGAGACGTGAGCCACTCAAGCCACACAGAGTGCCACTCTCAGAATTAAGTTCAAGTAAACCATTAATCAAATTAATTAAAAAGGACCAGAGTGTGTTATAGCACGGCACCTAGCACAACTAAACATAATGCAACCCAAAGGATATATATAAAGGATATAAAGTGGCTAGGAAATCCTTATATGCATACAGTATTAAAATGCAGTATGAAAATGTATTTAAAGTGATAGGTTGTTCATGTTACACTTGCCTTCCTCGTACTGCTCCTGCTGCTGCTCAAAGTGCTCGGTAGAAGGCTGCTCCTGGTACTGGTACTGGGGCTCCTCAGAAGGATCCACGTCTACTCACGAACACATGGCCAAAACAAGGCACAACAATAAGCATACAAGCAAACACTAACAAAAACTAGGAAACAGTACATCAATACATAAAAACAGCAAGAAAAACTAAGCTAAAACTATTCTACGTGCTACAACGATCGCGTGGACATAAAGAACGCTTAAAACGGAGCTAAAACGCGTATTCTAGGCTAAAAACAAGTTCTAGGGGCTTATTTGTAATAAAACAGGGTTCCAGGGACTTTTCTGCTAAAACCGAGGGCCTAGATGTAAATAAACCTTAGTTTTAGGGTCTAACTCGCAAAAGAACAAGGGCTGGACGGCAGGTTCAAATTCTAGAAAGCTCAGGGGTCTAGGTGAATAAAACAGGACCGGTTTGTAAATACTTTTGAACAGGCTGGGACGACGGGTTAAAAAGGGAAAAGCCAAGGGTCTCTTTAGAAAAAGAGCCAGGCCGAACTGGTATGCTTGGATCCAGACCGTTGGATCGAGATCTAGCGGCTCAGGATGGCTCGGGTTTAGATCTAATCTGGCGCGTTGATCCAAGATCTGGCGGCCCAGGGTGAAAGGGGCACGGGCGGCGGCGCTGGCAGCGCCGGCGGCGAGCCTAGCGGCGGCGGCTTGCCGGAGTTCGTCGAAATCGACGCTCCGGGGGGTCAAATCGAGTAGGTATTTGGCCTGGGATGGTCAGGGAGACATGTGTAAACCATCTGGGTCAAGAATGGGACACGGGGTGCTCTGAGTTGCGCTTGCAACGGCGGCGGCGGTCCCGGGCGTCGGGAATCCGCCGGTGTGCGGGGTTTTGGCCATTGCCATGGCCTATAGGCTACTAGAACTAACGCAGGAGAGAGGGGAGGTCGAAGTGTGCTCACCAAGGGCTTGGGGAGGCCGGATTGCGCGGCGCAGGGGACCGGCGGCGAGGTCCAGGCGGCGAAGACGACGCGGAGTCCGGGGAGGAGTCGTTGCGGGCGTCTCTGGGCTCCTGGATTCCCTTGGTTCGCCTCCTGGGGTTGCTGCGGAGATGCTACAGGGGTCAGTGTGGCCGGAGGGTCGATGACGGCGAGCAATTGCTCAAAACCAGGGAACTCACCGGCGGCGGTCCTGTGCGATTCCGGCAGCTGCAGGGATATTGGTCGAGGGGAAGAGCTCGAGGGGCTTCACGGCAACGAGGCGAAACCGTTGTGGTGGCTGGCCAGGGCAGGGGCACAGTAGGGTGGCACAGCCACGGCGGAGCAGGACGCTCTGTGCGGCGGAGCAGCGTGGTATGGCGGAGCGAGGGTTCTAGGGCGCTGAGTTGGGCAAGATGCGGCGCACGGGAGGCCGGGGTGGTGTTTAAAGGGAGGAGGCCGGTGATTGCGGCGGGGCGCAGCGAGATAAGGATCCCGGCGACCTCGCCGGTGATCTCGGGCGGCCGTTGTGGAGCCGGGAAGGGAGGGGAGATGAGGGCACTGACGCGCGGGCCCGGCGTGGCAGAGGGAGACCGTGGGCGCTGGCAGGTGGGGAAGGGCGACGCGGCCTGGGCGCTGGTCGCCGGGTCGTGCGGGGCGAGCGCGTGGGCCGTGCGCGGGGAGCGAAGGGGGTGAACTGGGCTGAGCGGTAGCGGGCCGAGCTAAGCGGGAGAGTGGGCTGGGCTGGCACCGGGACTTGGGCTGAGGTGGAGAGCCAACTGGGCCGGGGTGGGCAGGCCGGATTGGGTTGGGTTGTTTTGGGTTTTTCTTTCTATTTCTCCAATTTCTATTTCTAAACCAAACTAAACACAAATGAATTCAAATTTGAATTTGAATTCACACAAGCACTCAACAAATAAAACAATGCTCCAGCATGATGCAACAACAAAAATTAAACCTATGATAAATTTTAATTACTTATAGAACAAAAATTTAGATTAAATGCAAGTCTAACACATTAAACCTTAGAAAATTAAATAAAGCCAACTAAATTTATTAATAAATGCTGAAATTTAAATTAGGGCGTTACATACCCTACCCCTTAAAGAAATCTCGTCCCCGAGATTTAGCTGGGCTAGCTAGCAAAGAGATCTGGATATGTCTTCTTTAGCTCACCTTCTCGCTCCCATGTAGCCTCAGCTTCACTGTGGTGACTCCACTGAACTCTACACATCTTGATGCGCTTGTTCCGAGTAACCCTCTCTGATGTCTCCAAAATCTTCACCGGATGCTCAGTATAAGTCAGATCTTCCTGCACATCCACTACATCCAGTGGTGCCTGCTCCTCGGGTACTCGCAGACACCTCTTCAGCTGAGATATATGGAAGACATCATGAACTCCAGAAAGACTGGGAGGTAACTCCAGGCGATAAGCAACTTCGCCTTTCCGCTCTAGCACCTTGAATGGCCCCACATACCGAGGTGCTAACTTCCCTTTGACATTGAATCTGCGGATTCCTCTCATCGGAGACACCTTCAGATACACATAATCACCGACACTGAAAGTCAGGTCTCTCCGTTTGCCATCAGCATAGCTCTTTTGTCTGCTCTGTGCAATCCTCAGATTCTCTCGCACAGCCTGAACCATCTGCTCTGCATCATCTATGATCTCAGGGCCAAAGAGTTGTTTCTCACCAATCTGATCCCAATAGAGAGGAGTCCTGCACTTTCTGCCATACAATGCCTCAAAGGGGGACTTCTTCAGACTGGCCTGATAGCTGTTGTTATATGAGAACTCAGCATAAGACAGGCACTTATCCCAACTAGTACCGTACTGAATGGCACAAGCTCTCAGCATATCCTCCAACACTTGGTTGGTTCTCTCTGTCTGCCCATCTGTCTGAGGGTGATAAGCCGTACTGAAACGCAGCTTCGTATCCAACGAATCATGGAGCTGCTCCCAGAATCGAGAAGTGAACTGAGACCCTCTGTCAGATATGATCTTCTTGGGCACACCATGCAAACAGACAATCTGAGAGATGTACAACTCTGCAAGTCTAGCATCGGAGTAAGTAGTGTTCACTGGTATGAAGTGAGCAACCTTTGTCAATCGATCCACTACTACCCATATAGAGTTGTACCCTTTCTGAGTACGAGGCAATCCAACAATGAAGTCCATAGTGATCCCCTCCCATTTCCACTCTGGAATCTTCAAAGGCTGTAACAGAACTGCTGGCCTCTGATGCTCAGCTTTGACACGCTGACAGGTGTCACAAATAGCCACGTACTCTGCCACTGAACGCTTCATCCCATACCACCAGAAATGTTCCTTCATATCATAATACATCTTCGTGCTGCCCGGATGAATAGAGTAAGCTGTATCATGGGCCTCACTCAGAATCAACTTTCGGAGATCCTTCACATCTGGCACACAGATCCGGTTCTTGTACCACAAGGTACCCTGATCAACTTCTCTGAAATGAGGAGCCTTGCCCTTCTTGAGCAACTCACGAATCTCCTGCAGCTTCTCATCATCTTTCTGATGCTGCCTGATCTCTGACCCTAGAGTCGGTACTGCCTCAAATGCTGCACTGGAAGTGTGATGCAAGAAGCCCAGACTCAACTGCTCGAACTCCTCGCATAACTCTGGAGGCATCTGGAAAGCCACGGCCATGTTGACATAACTTCTTCTGCTCAGAGCATCTGCTACAATATTGGCCTTGCCCGGATGATAGTGAATCTCTAGGTCATAGTCCTTGACTAACTCTAGCCATCTTCTCTGCCGCATGTTCAGCTCATTCTGCGTGAAAATGTACTTGAGGCTCTTGTGATCAGTGTAGATATCACACCGCTGCCCATACAAGTAATGCCTCCAAATCTTCAGAGCATGCACAACTGCGGCTAACTCAAGATCATGAGTGGGATAATTCAGCTCATGCCGACGTAACTGCCGTGAAGCATAAGCAATCACTCTGCCCTCCTGCATCAGAACACACCCAAGACCATCCTTCGAAGCATCACAATACACCGTGAACCTCTTGGTCTGGTCTGGCAGAGTCAGGACTGGCGCCGTAGTCAACCTCTTCTTCAGCTCATCAAAGGCCCTCTGACGCTCATCAGTCCACACGAAAGCCACATTTTTCTCTAGCAAAGAAGTCAAAGGCTTCGCAATCTTGGAGAAATTCTCAATGAACCTCCGATAATATCCAGCTAAGCCCAAGAAAGACCTGACTTCCTTCACTGTCTGCGGTGTCTCCCACTCGAGCACATCCTTCACCTTGCTCGGATCAACAGCAATGCCTTCCTGAGAGATAACATGACCGAGGAATGGCACCTCGTCAATCCAGAACTCGCACTTGCTGAACTTGTCATACAACTGATGCTCTCTCAGTCTCTGCAATATGAGTCTCAGATGCTCCTCATGCTCTTCTTCTGTCTTGGAGAAGATCAGAATATCATCAATGAAAATCACCACGAAGACATCCAGATAGTCCATGAAAACCATATTCATCAGATGCATGAAGAAAGCCGGGGCATTAGTCAAGCCGAAGGACATGACTGTATACTCATATAGCCCGTACTTGCAGGTGAATGCCATCTTCGGAATATCCCCAGGACGGATCCTCAGCTGAAAATATCCTGAACGAAGATCAATCTTCGAGAATATATGAGCACCTCGAAGCAGATCGAAGAGATCCTCAATACGGGGCAGTGGATGCTTGTTCTTGATAGTAACTGCATTCAGCTCCCGATAATCGACACACATTCTCTTCGAGCCATCCTTCTTATCTACCAGCAATAATGGAAAAGCCCAAGGAGAGAAGCTGCGACGGATATAGCCCTTGGCTAGCAACTCATCAATAGTCTTCTTGACTTCCTCATGCTCTATAGGTGCCATACGGTAGGGCCGCTTTGCAATAGGAGCTGTGCCAGGCAAGAGATCAATACAAAACTCAATGGCGTGTTCGGGCGGCATACCTGGCAGATCATCCGGAAAGACATCCAGGAATTCAGACACCACGCGAATACCATCCGTGGGTCTAGCCTCCATCTGATGAAGAAATCCCGAGGGCTCTGAAGCACTGACTGTCACCTCTTGGCCATCAGATGCTGTCAGGTGAACTGCCCGATGAGCACAATCAATTCTGACTCCCCACTTGTCAAGAGTATCCATTCCCAGAATCACATCGATACCCTTGGTGTCTAGCACCCTCAGATCAGCACTGAACGTTGCCCCCCTTATGGCTACACTGACTTGGGGGCAAACAATATGGGATCTCAACTCCCCTCCCGGTGAAGAGACTAGCAGACACTTCCTTAATGCAGTGGTAAAGAAACTATGCTCCTCAACATATGACTTGGTGATGAAAGAATGAGTAGCACCAGTATCGAAAAGCACTGTAGCTGGATGGGAGTTGACCATGAATGTACCAATAACCACGTTGGGAGCCTCGGCCGCTGACTCGGCCGTTACATGGTTCACTCTGCCCTGAAGTGGCGCCCTGGGCTGAGCTGGGCGCCCCTGCTATCCCACCTGCGCCTTCCGGGGGCAAGTGTTGGCGTAGTACCCCGGCTGGCCGCAGTGATAGCACACGCGAGGAGGTGCTGGAGCCTGCTGTCCGGCAGGAGGAGCTGCCTGCCGTGGAGCCTGCGGTGCTGGCGGAGCTGGTGGAGCACGAGCTGGAGGTGCCGGTAGCCTCGGGCCCTGACCTGCCTGCTGCTGTCGAGGCGGGTACTACTGGGGCCTCTGCTGGTACTGCTGGGGAGGCCGGTACTGCTGCTGCTGGTACGGCTGAGGCGGCTGGAGGCGAGGACGAGTGTTGCTGCCGGAAGCAACGGGGACAATCTTCCTCTTCTTGTCCTCCATCTCCAAGTGCTTGCGCTCAGTATTGAGCACGCTATCAACCAGATGGTTGAAGTCGTTGAAGCGGAGGTTGAGCAGCGCATACTGGAGGTAGTCCTCAAGACCCTCCATGAAGTGCTCCTGCTTCTTGCGGTCATCCGCGACATCGGCAGGGGCATAGCGAGCAAGCTGCAGAAAGCGATCACGATACTCCGTGACCGACATAGTCCCCTGAAGTGACAAAGACAGATAGATATCGAAAGATTAACTCAAGATTCATAAGGATAGAACAAGGGGCATTAGCTCAAAAGAAACCGCTGAACGATTATATCTAAGATTACCTGCTTCAGTGCAAGGAACTCCTTCTGCTTCATCTTCATAACGCCCGCGGGGACGTTGTGGCTGCGGAAACGATCCCTGAACTGGAGCCAAGTGAGAGACTCGCGGTCATGAACTGGGTGGGACTCCCACCAGTCCAAAGCTGCCCCTCGCAGCTGTCCTGCTGCGTACAGAACTCTCTCCCGATCATCGCACTGGGCGATGTCCAGCTGACGCTCCACTGCACGGAGCCAGTCGTCAGCCTGAAGAGGGTCGGACATGTGAGAAAACGTCGGCGGGTGACCCCTCAGGAACTCAGCACGCCTGTCGCGAGGCTGCGGCGGTGGAGGAAGCGGAGGCTGAGTGTGAGCCTGCTGAAGAGCCTGAACAGTGTTGTTCAGGGTGGCCATCATTTGCATCTGGAGCTGGAAGTACTGCTCCGGAGTCAAAGGTGGAGGCATCGGGATCCCGGTCCCCTGGGTGTTCTGCCCCTGGTTGTTCTGCCCCTGCTGGTCAGAACCACGCCTGGTGTTCACCATCTGATTTTGGACAAAAGATTTCACGAGTAAGGATATTGTAGGAATAAATTCAGATGGATATGATAACTCTTTGCGGAAAAAGACTCAGCTATGATAAAGTAGACAGGATAGAGTGGACTGTTTTACCCCCAACGATCTAACTCATTTTATTAATTAGTTAACTTTAGCATAAGAGTGATTTTCTCTAAACAAATTTAAACTACTAAACAAATTTAAACTTCTGGCATCTCATGGGAGCCTAGATGAAAAGCTTAGGGAAACCGACTCGGCCACTGCTACTCCTCATCTAGAAAATCTCCTGGCCAAGCCACTTCCCGAGCGAAACCCGCTCGAGGAGATGATGCATACATCTCCGTTCATATCATCCGAGTCTTTTCTCTTTGGAGTTCTAGAATCCTCTGAAGAATACGACTCGGAAGATAGCCTTCACTTTTGTGGAGATGAATGTTCATCATCACCCTTGATCGAGTTAGAGCCTCTTCCCACTGGCCTAGAATATGTTGTTCTCGACCTTAATCGAGAATCAACATCAAGCTTTCATGATGAATCTCTTGAGATGGAGAATCAATGGGCCATGGAATTTTGTGAGGCGCCATTTAACACCCGGTTTATAAAAGGACATAAACCGAGCAATCATATACGTGCCAGGATCAAGTCACACGTATATACAACAGAATGAACAATATATCATAGCACATATCACGTAAAAAGACATAATAAAGCGAATACGAATGTTATTTATTACATTAATGACAAAAATGTCTGATACAGCGGAAGCGAAGCACAAATACGATAAAAGAACTCTCCGAAGCTGAGCAGGGCGCCACAGGGACGTCGACTGGGAGACGAATGCCTAGAAGTCCTCGTAGTCCTGGAAGCGCTGAGCGAACTCCCTCGCGTCGGCAGGAACTGAGCAGCAGTAGCATAGCCAAGAGGAAAAAGTAGAGAAGAGGCAAGGGTGAGTACACAACTTGTACTCAACAAGTATAACATAAACTATGAAGCTCTAAGGTTGGCTGACTCAACTGCATTAGCTTTTAATCTTGGCAAAATTTTATTAAAGCTATTTACTACAAGTTGATGAATTACCGTTAACCCAGTTACATAGTAATTAATCAGAATTAATTATGTAATTACTGAGAACCATACCGAAACCACCAAGGTAACCCCGAGAGGCACCTCCCTCGTCGGAAGGAGACAACCCCACTAATCAAAAGGAGGATCTGGGCCGCTCATAACCGTGAGCACGACTAGTATACCAGTTTTACACTCTGCAGAGGTTGCACATCTTTACCCACAAGCCGTGAGCTACGCCAGTTGTTCATCACACTTCCTTAGGTGAGATGACTAGCAAACTCACTACGAGGCCGTTACAAAGGACACGTTGGTAAGGTGTAACCGCTAAGGAATCAGGCTCCGCAACGATGGTAACCACCTCGAGGGGGTACAAGACACACAGACCAGCCTCGTAGCCTGGCCACCATTGAAGCTCACCACCCCCCACGCCCCGTCGGTAAGTTACTCCCGAACCAAAATGGCCTAATTAGTAAGCCAAGACCGTCCCATTCCAGTCTTGTGGTAGCGCTGTTGTCCCAGGTTGTCGCTCTATGAACCGGTCCTTATGGAGAGTGGCCAACCAAGCACTAAGCACCGTGCTGGCCCCCTAAACCATGTTACTACAAAAACCATCTTTTAAAGAGACGTGAGCCACTCAAGCCACACAGAGTGCCACTCTCAGAATTAAGTTCAAGTAAACCATTAATCAAATTAATTAAAAAGGACCAGAGTGTGTTATAGCGCGGCACCTAGCACAACTAAACATAATGCAACCCAAAGGATATATATAAAGGATATAAAGTGGCTAGGAAATCCTTATATGCATACAGTATTAAAATGCAGTATGAAAATGTATTTAAAGTGATAGGTTGTTCATGTTACACTTGCCTTCCTCGTACTGCTCCTGCTGCTGCTCAAAGTGCTCGGTAGAAGGCTGCTCCTGGTACTGGTACTGGGGCTCCTCAGAAGGATCCACGTCTACTCACGAACACATGGCCTAAACAAGGCACAACAATAAGCATACAAGCAAACACTAACAAAAACTAGGAAACAGTACATCAATACATAAAAACAGTAAGAAAAACTAAGCTAAAACTATTCTACGCGCTACAATGATCGCGTGGACATAAAGAACGCTTAAAACGGAGCTAAAACGCGTATTCTAGGCTAAAAACAAGTTCTAGGGGCTTATTTGTAATAAAACAGGGTTCCAGGGACTTTTCTGCTAAAACCGAGGGCCTAGATGTAAATAAACCTTAGTTTTAGGGTCTAACTCGCAAAAGAACAAGGGCTGGACGGCAGGTTCAAATTCTAGAAAGCTCAGGGGTCTAGGTGAATAAAACAGGACCGGTTTGTAAATACTTTTGAACAGGCTGGGACGACGGGTTAAAAAGGGAAAAGCCAAGGGTCTCTTTAGAAAAAGAGCCAGGCCGAACTGGTATGCTTGGATCCAGACCGTTGGATCGAGATCTAGCGACTCAGGATGGCTCGGGTTTAGATCTAATCTGGCGCGTTGATCCAAGATCTGGCGGCCCAGGGTGAAAGGGGCGCGGGCGGCGGCGCTGGCAGTGCCGGCGGCGAGCCTAGCGGCGGCGGCTTGCCGGAGTTCGTCGAAATCGACGCTCCGGGGGGTCAAATCGAGTAGGGATTTGGCCTGGGATGGTCAGGGAGACATGTGTAAACCATCTGGGTCAAGAATGGGACATGGGGTGCTCTGAATTGCGCTTGCAACGGCGGCGGCGGTCCCGGGCGTCGGGAATCCACCGGCGTGCGGGGTTTTGGCCGTTGCCATGGCCTATAGGCTACTAGAACTAACGCAGGAGAGAGGGGAGGTCGAAGTGTGCTCACCAAGGGCTTGGGGAGGCCGGATTGCGCGGCGCAGGGGACCGGCGGCGAGGTCCGGGCGGCGAAGACGACGCGGAGTCCGGGGAGGAGTCGTTGCGGGCGTCTCTGGGCTCCTGGATTCCCTTTGTTCGCCTCCTGGTGTTGCTGCGGAGATGCTACAGGGGTCAGTGAGGCCGGAGGGTCGATGACGGCGAGCAATTGCTCAAAACCAGGGAACTCACCGGCGGCGGTCCTGTGCGATTCCGGCAGCTGCAGGGATATTGGTCGAGGGGAAGAGCTCGAGGGGCTTCATGGCAACGAGGCGAAACCGTTGCGGTGGCTGGCCAGGGCAGGGGCACAGCAGGGTGGCACAGCCACGGCGGAGCAGGACGCTCTGTGCGGCGGAGCAGCGTGGTATGGCGGAGCGAGGGTTCTAGGGCACTGAGTTGGGCAAGATGCGGCGCACGGGAGGCCGGGGTGGTGTTTAAAGGGAGGAGGCCGGTGATTGCGGCGGGGCGCAGCGGGATAAGGATCCCGGCGACCTCGCCGGTGATCTCGGGCGGCCGTTGTGGAGCCGGGAAGGGAGGGGAGATGAGGGCGCTGACGCGCGGGCCCGGCGTGGCAGAGGGAGACCGTGGGCACTGGCAGGTGGGGAAGGGCGATGCGGCCTGGGCGCTGGTCGCCGGGTCGTGCGGGGCGAGCGCGTGGGCCGTGCGCGGGGAGCGAAGGGGGTGAACTGGGCTGAGCGGTAGCGGGCCGAGCTAAGCGGGAGAGCGGGCTGGGCTGGCGCCGGGACTTGGGCTGAGGTGGAGAGCCAGCTGGGCCGGGGTGGGCAGGCCGGATTGGGTTGGGTTGTTTTGGGTTTTTCTTTCTATTTCTCCAATTTCTATTTCTAAACCAAACTAAACACAAATGAATTCAAATTTGAATTTGAATTCACACAAGCACTCAACAAATAAAACAATGCTCCAGCATGATGCAACAACAAAAAATAAACCTATGATAAATTTTAATTACTTATAGAACAAAAATTTAGATTCAATGCAAGTCTAACACATTAAACCCATTTTGACCGTCAACTCTTGCACCGAATTCAACCATAATGTGGAATAAACGCTAGGATAGGATTATTTATTAACAAATTCCACATATGTTGCTTGAGAATGTGTGCAGGTGGTTTTGAGCTAATTTATGCAGGTTTCAAGCACACTTTGGCCCGACATAAAATCACAGAAATTATCAGAGCACCGATTCAAGCTCAAATGGACCAAGTGTAGCCCAAGAACCCAGTTCAGACCACTCAAGACAGGGCAAGACCAACTGAGTTAGGACAAGGAGGCCCAGGACAGCCTGCTGGACAAAGGTGGGGTCGGTTGGCCTACCTGGCAGGTCGACCGACCTGGCCCATGGGCCCCACCACCTCATCCTCGACATGTGGCTCCTCCTCACTGGTTGCTTAGGTTGGTTCCAGGAGTTTCAGCCCATGGCTCCCTTCTATAAATACAAGGGGAGGGGTGAGAATAGGAACACACACACCACACACCACACCATCTCTTCTCTTGAGTTCTCACTTGAGTGAGAGTAGTCTTAGGGAGTTTAGGAGTAGAGGTACTCAGGAGGGGCGCCGGCAACGGCGCTCTTCTCCAAATTATACCTCTACGAGAGTGAGGGAGATAGTCGGGGGAAGTGCCGGGCTATCGGCGCTCTTCTCTGCTTGTACCTCGATGGATGCTTATTCGGTTGTAAGTGTTCGAGACTTTCTTTGTTTATTTAGAATTAGAGTCTAGATCGTAAGTTATCATCTCTGCCTTATATTAGTTGATGTGTATGCTAGCGAGTAGCATTTGGCTCTAGAGTGGGCTCCGTATAGAAAAGGATAACCCTATACGCCTCTAGAGTTAGTAGGGAAAGGCGTAGACGTGGTGTCTAGGCTAGACTATACCACTCAGTTGTCTGATAGTCCCATGGCTTGTAGAGGTAGCCAGCAGGTGATGAAAGCCCTGGTTGAGCCCTAGTAATCCTCCACGTTCGGATATTGGATAGAGCATCATATTGGAGCTATCGGCTTGTATAAGCTGGTCGATACCTTTAGCTCGAAGTATAATGGCGACATGATCTCTTCTTCTAAACATAGATTCTAGATCTTAGAAAGTCCTCTCTTTCCTATCCTCCTACACCAGTGTATGTGTCCTTGGACAGCCTAAACCCGTAGGTAGTGTACTCACGTTCCCTAGTGGATACGATACCCTGGAATACTCTTGGGTGAAAGTTACAGCAGTATCCGTGCACTTGCGGATTTTATTCGTGATGTTACAAAATACCAACAATAACCCAGCATGCTAAAGACTAGGACAGATGGAACTTAGAGAAGAATGGCCGAACCTCTGGTTCGACTAGACCACCTCTGAGTTCCCTCAGTTCCCAACTCTTCTTCCTCTACAAGTGATGGTATGTACAACACATCCCTCACAATCTCCCTCAAACTCCCTAAGTTTTTGAGTTTAAATGAATTTCATTGTTGATCACAAAAACTAAACTCAAAGAACCTTGCCAACCCACCTTATGCACTCCAAGCGCTTTCATGAATAAACTTGCACACTCTTTATTCCTTGCATTCTTTCTAGTTCTTGTGAACAATTATTTTCATAGGGACCCCATGCTCTCTAAGTGATTGAATAATGTGATATGATTAGATGAACGGAACCATGCTCTTCCATGCAAAGTACTTGGAATTTCTTTTCAAAAAAAAAATTCATCAATAGCTTGTCTCCTCAAATTAATGAAAATTCCTACCAAAGCCAAAGTTAGATTTTCATGTTCATATGCAGTTTGACTTTGCTTTGAGTTTTGTCAAATGTTTTGTTCCTTGTTAGAGACTTGTCATACTCTTATGATCAGGATCACATACACGTCCATGCTATACTTCTACACTAGAAGATAGCAAACATTGTCATCCACCCACAAAATAAAACTCCACATATCATGATTCTTTCTCTCTAAATGTGACCATCAAGGATGTGGACTATGAAAACAAAAAAAATGATGAAATAAAAGATGCATACCCAAAGAAGGTACGCCACATGCCCAAAAGGCATGTCCAAAAAAAAGTGAGAAAGATGCATACCCACAGAAGGTATGCCACATGCCCACAAGGCATGTCAAAAGAAAAAAAAGAGATGAAAGATAAGTCCACATCCAAGGAAAATAAAGAAGAGAGATGGATCATGCAAAGGAGTTCATCCACCCTATGCCAAAAAAAATCCACACACTTGCACATCTTGATCAGATTGTATGACTCGTTTCTGCTTGGATCTAGTCTTTGACTTAGCAACATAAGCAAAGCAGACATGCCTCTTTTACTCCTACCCTGAGCTCCACATAAACCTGAATAGATGATAGGAGAAAAGAAGGCAGCAACTTTGCCTTGGTGAGGATCTAAAATACAAAGATTGAATCGAGAGAATAATTTGAGGAGCAAGACTATTCTTTTGTTTCAAAATTTTCAAAAACCCAAGTTTCTGAACAGGAAGAGCTAGGAACCTGAAATCTATGTTGTTACGTTCTTCAATTACCCAAGAAAGCATGGTAGCCACTCAAAAAGTTTCACAAGAATTGGAAGAAACATGGAATAACTTGTATGCAGGTTATATCAAGGGAGATGCATCCACCTTAGTCCTTCAATCTTTACTCGAGGACGAGCAAAGGGCTAAGTGTGGGGGTGTTGTTGATGGTCATTAAGTCCAAAATATATGCCGTCAACTCCTGCATAAAGACATGAAAAATGAACATCAACAGTAGTGGTAGGAGTTATTACTAACGAATTCCACGAGTGTTGGTGAACTATTGATTGCAGGGGTACAAGTCCAGAATAAGATGAAAACACGACGAATACGCAGACAGAAGACACAGACGATCGTGTCCTGCGTAACATGAGCAAAGGAGACCCACAAACCAGACCAAACCGACCAACCAAGCCCCGACACCGACCACCTGACATCAGGACCCACCAGGCAGTGTACCAGAGAAGGTCGGTGGCCAATGGCGCCTGTGACACCCTAGGTGTCTGCACAATAGAATTGCATTTATTGTATGCATCATGTGCTCATTTTACTTGTTCAAGGACCTTATTGCATAATTATAAGGTCAAATGTGTAATTATGATTTAATGTAAGGTCATTTCTATAACTTAATTTGAATAGGATGGGTGAATATTGCTTTTGTGGAGGGTTTATTTGAAAAATTCAATGTAATCATTACATGGCAGCAAAATTTACATTTCAGCCTAGATTTGATGTGAAATTGCTTTGGAAAAGACAAAAGTCCTTTGAATTCAAAATCCTTCTTATGTTTTCAAAATAACTCTTCAATCTTTTGTCAAATCAATTTTTGCACAACATCAAAGTGTAGATCTTGAAGAATTGAGCAACTTTCATGTTGGGCACTTTTCCATCTGAGCCCTAGATTAAAAGTTATCTTTGTTTTACAGTAGGGTCCCTGAACTTTTTGAAATTGCAGTTAGGTCCAGCTTCTCCTTCCTCCTGCCTGCATCTCTGCTTTCCTTATCGCCGCGGCTGTTCAGCGCCGCCGCCGCTCGGGGCCGACCGGGAGGCCACCTCCTGCTTGCGCTGGCCGCCCACGCGTCGCGCCCGACCCTCCTCCACCGCCCTCTACCCTTGCGCTGGAGTATCCTCGCTTCGCCACGCGCCCAGAAGACCACCGCCGGCCGCCACCTCGCCGTTGCCGTGGAGAGCTCGGGACAGAGCCCCAGAGCCCTATCTCTTGCGCGCATCAGCACTACAAGAACCCCCTCGACCCGTTCCCCTCGCCCTTTCGCCATTTCCCCGACCCCAGACCCCGGAACACCTCCGCCGCCCACCGAACGCCGGCGAGCCTCAAGCTCACCGTCGATCCACCTCTCCAAGGTCACTCCGCCCGAGCTAACCCTACCACCAGCTACGCCTCATCCTCGCGCAGCTAGCGGGCTACTTCTCGTCGACCAAAACTCACTGGAGCACCCTCGCCGCCGTTGAACCTCCGCCGCCGCCGCTCTGCTCGCCGCGGACCCGCCTCCTCCGACCATCCCAGACCCGTCCAAGCACACCGTTAGGTGCGCCTTGACTTCCTCTCGCTCCCATGCCCCTCCACCCTCGCCGCCGGCGATCGCCGTTGCCGGATTCGGCCGGTCAACACCCACTCCCCTGCTCTGACTCCGACCAGGGGCGTCCTTGCAATTAGTTTTAGATTTCTAGGGTCCTGTCTACAAGATTTCAAACCTTTTCCTTTTGTTTTTAGGCTGAAATTTGAAAATAAATAGAAATTCGTAGAAAAATCAGAAAAATACAAATCTAAATGTTTTGGAATCCTTGTTACAAGATCTACAATGTTTGTTACATGCACATCTTCAGTTTTGGTCTGTATTGTAATCCAAGAAATAGCATAGAAATAGTAGACTTTATTTGTTTCATGAGTTCTACTCAGTAACTGTATGTGGTTTTTGGGTAGCTTATGTCTTGCTGTGTTGTTAGCATCTGGTAAAAATTTGAAACCTTTTTTACTTCATTAGCTAGGTCAAAGTTTCAAGATTCTTAAACATACTAGTTTTGCTAATTTATTTGTGCTGGTTGAAATACTAAAGTTCTGTGTGTGAAACTTTTTCCATGATCATATGTTACTAAAAAATTTCTGTTTCCCAAGCTTGGGAAATGTTTGATCTGTTTAACTATTTCTTTCATTTAATGCTTGTTAAGTAGGCTTTAATTGTGATAAATAGTTTCCTTGCTTAGAAAATTCTGAGAATTTTTTTGTAACTCTACTTTGGTCATGTATCCATGTTTGTAAAATTTAGGATCCAGAATCTGTATAGAACTACCTGTACTAATTTGTTTTATCATATGTAGTTTATTTTTGTCTAATTTATTACTTCAGTTTTATGCCTAGATAAATTCTGAAAAATTTATGAGGTGTTCATAAGCATATGAAGTCTCTTCTGAAAATTTTTGGGCTTTATAAGTGTTGTAGTTTGTTCTGAAGAATTCAATCTTTATCTAGGTGTTGTCTGAATAAATGATTTTTATGAATAAATGGCTGCATGTTTTGGAATGAAATTTACAGGATAGATTTTTCTTTGTACTTCCTGTTTGAAGTAATTTTACTAATTTTAAATTCTATTTAGGACCTAAGTTACTCATTTATTAGCAAACCATGATTTATATGTTATGTGTACTAGCTAAACCTTACTTTGTGTAGATAATCAAGTTGTTTGGTGAGGTTAATCATGTTGTTTTGTGTAGTATGACATGTTAAGTTACTACTCTATAAACGATTGCCCATATATTAAGTTGTGTTGCTAATTGTAGACTACAACTTTATCTTGAAATATATGTGGTTGTGGTAATACTGTTCTTGCATCACATATAGATACGACTGTTCTAACGGACGGGACATACGAGTTGATCCCGGAGCCCGAAGAAGGTGATCCCGAAGCCCAGGTGAACGCTGCTATATTGACTGAAGCCCCGGACCAAAGTCCGGAAGAGCCCAAGGCTAACCTAGCTAGCGACCACCGAGAAGGCAAGCCCCGGACATAACCTATATTTCAAATTATTATCATTTATTGTTTTACTTACTTGTGCATTTATTGAAACCCTAGATGCATGATCCTAGGAACCTATGTACTAAACACTAGACCTAAGTTCGAACAATTGCTAAGCTTATAGGACCGGTAAAAGTCGAGTGATTGCCTGTCACTCGCGAGCTCTATAGGAATGGCTTGTTTACTTTCTGCTATCAATATAAGGACGACGGACGGGGTCGTGTTCGATATCATGACCTTGTGTGAGACCCCGTCTGTGTTGATGAACTTGCTAAGGTCGCGGTGTGTGGTAGTGTTGGTTAAGTTTTTGAACGTACTAGCCACATGCCGTAAATATGGTACGCGGTAAGCCTAGTAGCCGATTGGACCGGAGAGTGGATATACCTTTCACTCTCTTAGGGATAGGTTTTATTTATGTTTATGTTGCGCAACACCGCAGCTGCAGGGATGAGGTTGGTGCCCTGTAGTCGGGGAGAGTGACCCTATCCACAAGCCGGAAAGAAAGGTAAACGGTTGTTTGGGAACGACCCGACGGTGTTCCAAACGTGTGTGTTAGGTCTACCTGGCCAGGTTAACAAATTCGATTCAAATCATCCGCTTCTCACGGTTTGGGACTGCTTGATCTCTTTGCCACACAGAGTAATAAGAGCAACATTATTATGATCAATTTTGATGTTTGCTTAAAGTTCTACCATGGTTGAATAGTAGTTGCTTACATAGAATTGTTAATCAACTAGAATCTTGGAAGCTAAAATTTGAAAGTAAGGACCTACTCTTTATTGCTTTTCAGAAAAAAGAAAACCAGAGCCTCACATAACCCTGCATAGTCTAGTTAGGTGGGCTAAGTATACCCATTGATGGTTAAGTCTTGCTGAGTATTCGAATACTCAGCCTTGCTGTTGAAACCTTTTTCAGGTATGAGTTTTGAGGAAAAGATCGCTAGTCTGTCTTGGCCCTGCTCTTTGCCTCCTGGCTGGTCCATAGAATGGGATCCGTCTTCGGCCGGCAATGACCCTGACGAGTGATACCTTGCTTGGGCTAGCTTGGTACCATTTTGTGACGTGTTGTAGCCATCGTGTTTTCTTTCCGCTGCTTTTAAACTCTGAACGTGAAACTTATGTCTTGTTTAGCAGTTTTACTAATTTTGGACCTGTAATATGGCTTTGAACTAGTTTGTAATAATTACTGTGCTTGTGTTGTAAAATATGTGGTTGTAATATCTCTGAACTCGCCTTCGTGCGGGGTATGCTTGTTCGATCCGAGAACCGGTGGTTGTATCGGGACGTTACCCGACAGACTAAGAATTGTTCCGTTTGAAGTGTGTTTGTGTCGGTGTTGCCTTTATGGTGATGGCCAGCGCACTTGAGCCGGGATAATTCAGGTGGTTCTGCCACAGCGCCAAGGGGGGTCGGCCGACCCCACCTGTCAGCCAATGAGGCTGAGTTTTGTCGGGAAGCTTGATCTTATCCTTTAGAGGTCGGTTAGGCTTGTTTGCATGTATAGAACTAGCGGGAACCGACCTCAAGCACTATATAAGGGGCCTCCCACCACTCTCTCTCACACACACCATCAAGATGTAGACTTGTGCTCCATTTCAAAGGCGAAGCACTGCTTAGGCTAGTGCTTAGAGTAGGAGGGTGAGGAGTAGTTTGGGGAAGCGCCGGGCCTGTCGGCGGTCTTCTCTGGTCTTGTACCTCTACGGATGCTGGCTTCCTCTGGTATGAGTAAGTTAGTATTTATCATTTTTGTATTGCATAGTACTATTGCTTGAGTGAGATCAGTTCTCTTACTCGCGGTTTCGTCGCTCTGTAATTATATAGATTGCCATAGTTTACTACAGGAGTTCAAACGTAGTTAGACTATGGTAGTAATCAGTAGCACAAATGTGGTGTCTGGGCTAAGGGTTACCTTCGTTTGCCTTATATCCCACGGTCTGTGAGGTAGGCCGCAGGTGGTGATAGCCCTGTCGGTCCTTCGTAAACCTCCACGTTCGGATATAGCGTAGAGCTGTTGGTCGGAGTCTCCTGACCATTTCAGGGGTAAGCCGGTGCCCGAAGCGAGTATTCTGCTCGAGAGATCGACCTTTAACTCATCTTGAGTGCTACCGCAGGAATCCTCTCCATCCTCGCCACTTATCTTGGTGTGTCCTTGGGCCGACTAAGTTAGAAGTTAGTGCACACATGTTCCCTGTGGATATGATACCCTTGAATACTCATGGGTGAAAGCTACAATGGTATCCGTGCGCTTGCGGATTTATTTCGCATCGTTAAAATACCCAACATATACCTGGACCCACTCAAATCGTAGCTGGTCGGGAATGACTCTCTCGGATAACGAAACACCGATCAACTATCAGGAAACTAACAGTTACGACCGCCATCCTATTTTCCCAGGTCTGGGTACGGTCTCCCGCGAGAGTTCGTCATGGGAATGTGAAGCCTCTGCCTACTGTGTCGGGGTTTGCGAGAGCCAACACCCCTTCACGCTAGTACTGGCCCTCCACCTTGCACAGATTTCTATCCTCATATAGGCTTGGCGCTGCGCGTAGCTAGCTTGGACCAGATCCTCCCTCATAAAGGATAAGTGGTTTGCACGCAGACAAAGTTCCGTCACCAGGTCCAGCTAACTCAGTCCTTACTTGCCGAAATGAGCATCTTCGTCACAATGCGTTTCCGCCACAGCAGTCCGCATCTGGCACCCATTATAGGTATGGCTCACCAACTTCTCCCTACATTGTCTTGGATCCCGAAGGATCCGTTCTCATAGTAGGAACTTTCGTACCCGCCACAGGTACCCGCAGGGCATCCCAATACATGCCCCCATCGATCCGAGATCGAGTTACGTTGCTCGTCCCCGCGACATCACCCTACTCACCTTCTCCTCAAAATAATCCTCTCACACTAAGGCTATATCGTTTGCCATATACGCTCATAACCTCCTAACCATTTATTGGCGGAGTAGTTGGTCAAGGGGTAGGTATAAAAAGGGACCATGTAGTTTCACTCAGCAGAAATTAAAAGCAGTAGCTGATCTAGCAAGTGATGTCTATGGGAGATAAGAGCAGAGATGGGCGTGAACATGGTGATTCTTCGAAAAACTCCTCAGTCAGCTCCTCGGTGGCGGGTCCTATTCATAAATACGTATAAGTATAGGGGTCAAAATGCAAATATGCACAAAACTCTCAAATAGGATCAAGATAGCACCCAAAACCTATTCTAACGCATAGATCATGATTTTAGAAAAATTATGAAACTGGTTTCATAATTTTTGGAGCTAAAATGGATTTATTATGAATTTTTGAAGTTAAAATGTATTTTTAAAATTAATAAAGGATTTCTGAAAATTAAAAAGAAAATCAGTGACACGTGTCAGCGTCTAGGCATGCCACATGGCATGCTGACATCAGCATGATGTCATCCAGGGGCGCGGCTCGGCTGATGTCAGCAGGGCCTTTGCTGACGTCAGTGTTGACCGGTCAATGGTCAGGGGGCACACATGTCGGTAAGAGGGTGTTGCTGACCAGTGGGGCCCACATGTCAGCGCTTTAAACCGAAAAGAAAAAGGAAATAGGTGCTGTGTTCGTGGGCTCAAAGTGCATCGGGCCGGCTCCCGACCCAACTCCACCTTCAGCTTGGGTCGGCTCGGTTCCTTCTTCGGCTTGGAGGGCTAGCTCGGCTCCGGCCCATCTTCTCCTCTGCATGAGGCTCGGCCTGGTCTGGTGGCGGCTTGTGGGACGCAGCCCGTCTTCTCCTCCTTCTTTTCTTTTTCTTATGTATCCATCCTCTCACACTAACGAGCTGGTCCCGTGTGTCAACGCCATCTTCTTTCTCTGACAGGTGGGTCCCGGCCGTCAATGGCCCGGGGATCCCGTGCGGCTTCTCTCTGATCCCATGCGGCTTCCTCTTGTGTGTGCGTGCATGTGTGAGGGTAAGTAGCACGACACGGCAGTGGTGACCGCGCGCGGCGCGGTGGCAGCACGGCAGTGACAAGCCGACGGTGAGGCTCAGCTGCGCACCTAGGCCTGGGAAAAACCCGGCCTTTGGATGCGCAGCGCGCTCTGCTCCCATGCGAAGCCGGCGGAGCTGGCTCGCGGTAGGGTAACAACAGGGCGCACGTCAGCGGCGAAAGCCGACGGTGGCGACGGCGTAGGCCGGCCTGTCCAGGGGCCTTGGCGGGGCTAAGGCCCGACCTTGGGCCCTGGCTTGCGCACACGCACATGGTCGGCGCAAGGAAATGCCATGGCTTGACCGCGGCGATAGTAAAGTTGGCCGGTGGCGCGGCGGTCTTACCGGAGTGCTCCTAGGGGCGGCGCCCGGGGTCCGGCTACGGGTGGCCGTGCAAGGAGGTGCCTTGGCACGGGCAGCGCACACACACACGCGGGCTCTGGCAACCCAGAGCCGCGGCGTGGCCATGGCGAGCAAGCTTGGCACGGCAGCGCTAGGAGGGCTCCTGTAGGTACACACAAAAGGGTTGGGGGTCCTAGTGTTTGCTAGGGTTCGGCCATTGCGGGCCTAGGCTCACCGGAGCACAGGTTTCAACTACGGCGAGGGGCGGTGGTAGGGCTCACAGGCGGGCTCAGGGTTGCAGGGCTCGGTGCAGCGGAGAGGCAAAGCAGGGGAGTCAGGGCCATGTAGGGTGATCCGCAACATTGATGTCATCGTACGGGTCGGCAGAGTGGCCTCCTCCTCCTTCCCTCCTCTATTTCTACCCCATCCTCCAAATCTAGTGGCGGTGAAGAGGGGAAACCCTAATTGGGCTCTAGGGTTTCATGGTGGTGGCTCCGGGGGTCTTATAGGCGGCGGCCGAGGGCTTGGCGAGGCCCGGACGCCGAGGTGCGGCGAGGATGGGACGGCCGGGGCACGGGCGCACATGGCAGACATCCAAGGGTGCTAGGGCTAGGGTTTCTGGGGCGCGAGCGGCACAAAGCATGGGCACGCAGTCGTCGTGGCCGACTGGGATGGCAGGCGGTGGCGTCACGGTGGCAGGTGGCAGGCAGAAAAGTGGAGCGGGGTGCGGGCGCGGGGGAGTATCGCGACGCGTGCGAGAGGGAAGAAAGGGAAACAGGGGCTCCCGAGGTGTATGGCTGGCAGGCGGGCCCGGCCTGTCAGTGGGCAGAGCGACGCAGGCATTGTGGGCGACGGCAAGCCGGCGGGGCATCGCGGGCTGGGCCAACTTGGGCCGTGGCGCGGGCGAGCACGCGAGCGGGGGTGAGCGGGCGATATTGGGTCTGCTCAGGCCGGTAGCGTCGGGTCGGGCCGGTGGTTTAGGTGGGCTGGGTTAGTTTGGTTAGTGGGTTTCAGCCTATTAGGGGTTAGGGTTAGCTTTTGTGTTTAATTTGAATTGCCCAATTCAAATTAAGCATCACTCAAATTCAAACGAAAATCCTCCAAATAAATTTAAACAAGGTAGAGGCATAAACCCAAAGGAAATCCAAATATTTTCACACTAACATTTATTCATATATGTTTAATTGGATTTTAATTGAGCTAAGGTGGAGATGAGTAGAGTTAAGCCTTAAATGACTCTAATTATTTCCACTCCACACAATTTTTTTTGAAAGTTCTCATTTTTGCATCTATAAATATTTTATAAATTTACAAGATGTTACAGTCTCCCCCCTGACAAGAATCTCGTCCTCGAGATTAATGTTTTACCTGGGTTTCGAAAAGATGAGGATATAGCTTCTTCAGTTTGTCTTCCTTCTCCCATGTAGCTTCTCGTTCTTTGTGGTTGCTCCACAAAACCTTGCAATAGGGTATTGTAGTCCTCCGAGTTTCCTTGATGGCTCTATCCAGTATCTTGATGGGATACTCCATGTACACCAGGGTTTCTTGCAGATCTACGGTCTCTGGCGGCAGAACTTCTTCGGGCACTCTTAGACATTTGCGAAGCTGCGATACGTGGAACACGGGGCGCACTCCTTCGAGTTCCTCAGGTAGCTGTAGTTTGTATGCTAATTCCCCAACTCTTGCAATGATCAGGTACGGACCAACAAACCTAGGGGCTAGCTTTCTCCTCACATGGAACTTTTTGGTCCCGCAAAGCGGTGACACATTCAAGTAAACGTGGTCTCCAACCTCGAACGACACATTCATGCAGTTGTCCTTGCTCTACAATCTCAAGCTTCAGCTTTTCTAGCTCTCTACATAGCTCAGGTTGTTCGTCGTGAACCATTAGATCCATGACGAAAAAACTGCAAACGTCATAGATCAAGAACGATTATGATGTTTTCTAAACATTGATGTCGATAACATTGAGCTTACTTCGGCGGCATAAGAGAAGGACTCAGACTGGGATGAGAAGGGAGTCCAACATCTGTCAGCAACTACTGCTAAGAAAGCACCCGAACATGGTGGACTACGAAGGACGGACAAGGCTGTCACCACTTGCCGACCACCACTGCAGTACCGTGGGGTGGAACACACTTTCTAGCTAGCACTGAGTCAAACACCACGTCTGCTCTCGGTACTAGGATTTCTCTTGAGGCCTTCAAGAGAAATCCCCCCTCAACCTAGTGAACTAACTTGAGTTCACTAGTCCGAGTAAGAAAACCCGTAAGACAAGCTCTGACAAACAAGAGAGATAACTTAAATTTGACTAGAGGTAAATTACTTCCACAGACAAGTACTCGTACTTGAAAAGATAAACAACTTGCGGAAAGTAAAGCTGACTCAAGTAAATAAAAAAGATTACTTATATTAATAAAGTCAAAGGAAAAGATACAAGAGCTTATACCGAGCTCCGATGATGACTCCGGATCCCCGAGACAAGCTCGACTCGACTCTAACTCCCAACTACTAATCCTACTCTAGAAATGAGAGAAGAGAGATGCTCCTTTGGTGTGTTTACAAGTGAGGATGAGGGGCCTATTTATAATGCTTCAGGGATGGTAAATAATAGGTAGCTGCAACATTAAGCAACCACTGGCTTGGCTTCAACTCCACGTGAAAGGGGGTCTTCACTGGATAAAAAGTGGGGCCGGGCAGCCTGGCATAGGCCGGCCGGCCTGGCCCTGGCGCCACCTGTCCACCGCCTTCGAGTGGACGTCTCTGATGCTTCTTGGAGGTCGATAAGTTGGGTACTTGGTCCAGACTCCGCTGTCTTAGGCCAGGTGGCCTGAGGGAGGCCGAGCGGACATCATAGATCAACGCTCCAAATTGTCCCTGGGATGGGTACAACCGACGTTTGGTGATCTTGGCACGGACTTGTGGGTCCTTTGGTTGACCCTCATGCTTTCCGGGTCCACCGGCTGAATCAGAGGCTGTTCCCTGGTTCAGGGGCATTGTGAGCATGTCACATTGCTCCTGTAACAAGAACGCACCCCTGTATGTTGAGGTGTCAGGCCGGCCGAAACGGTTGAGGCCGGGCAGCCTGGATTTTCTCCGTTTTTGACCATCTTTGGGCTGTGATCTCCTGCATGCACAACTCATCGAAAACTTGTGGAACTTGTTCGAATTAAATAAAATATGAACATAGTGAAAAAGCTCATTTTATTCCCTAGAATTTGATTGTCAGAACGTGAAATAATGGCCGTCAACAACTTGCAGGCCTCTCTGTAGCAATTGCCTTTGCATCAATGCATTGTGTGCTCGTAGTTTCCAAACATATGGACCAGTTATCAAGAATGGTGAACACCGGTCCAAATGTTGCGTGGAAAGAATAGTTCCGTCAGGTAATCTGCCGAGTCCTTTAGAAATGTCCTATGAGTCCACGGGTCCGATGGGTGAGTGCAGTAAAAGAGGAACACGTCCAAATTCAAGTCCTTTGAGTATGTACTCATTCTTGATAAGTTGGCGCTAAACCTTTCACTGGGGAGGTTGGAGCACATTTCACTGGATGTCACTGACGTTACAAGTTCTTGTGACCTTTAGAACATGGATGTTGTTGCTTATTATATCGAGGTCCTTAATGACTCTAGGCATTATCACATGCGCATGAAATCTTTTTGAAAACTCGCATTTTTGGAGTTATAACATTCCATAAAAATACGGGATGTTACATTTACCAGGTAGATTGGTTCCTGTCATGAGTCATCATCTTTGAAAGCACCACATATATATTACTCCGAGTAGCCTTTTAGAGTAGTTCTGATGATGTCAATATCTGAGCCACATAGACTTCGCATTTTTGCTTAGGCATCTACAGGATATCCTTGGTTGTGATGTTTGGCTTAATTTCTATAAGCATTTTGGACGGATGGATGCATAGCAGTTTTTATTTAGGGGAATCACCGAATGCTAGGTGCATTGTATTTTACTCTGACAACCTTTCGAATTGATATAATCTTGCTTGCACCGCAAACCATTTGTGAGCTAAGAGTTGTGAAATAGAACATTGAACATAACGTTTATGTTCCTAAACTGAGTAGGATTTAATTTGTCTAAGCCCTGATGACAATAATTAAGGGCACGACCTTTGTGACTTGTGAGCCATGGTAAACAAACAGATGAATGAAAGCAAAGGAGTTGGATCATTGCAACTAACTCGATTAACTGATCAGTATGTTGCTGTACTAAGTGGTGAGTGTCGTTGCCCAACTGGGAAGTATGTACCTTTTTTTATATAATTCGAAACTATGAGTTTGAAGTAGAGATTTCCGTGTGCTATGTTTGTACTTACTTGACATGTTTATGCTTGTTTTTTGAATGAGCATCAAGTGACATGTTGCTAAGATCAAACCATATTGTTTGTGTTCTATGTATCGCACCCGTAGCAACGCACGGGCACACACCTAGTAGCTGCTATATATGTGCAGATTAATGGAATAGTTCATAAATTATTAGTTATTTTAACTCTTCGCATACATAAATTTTACTATTCATATAAACATAACATATATCTAGATATATAGGAAATACTATACAACTAAAAATGTTAAAATGACTAATAATTTGAGATGGGGAAAGTATAAGCTAGCTTGCTGTGTAGTTGTGCCAAAACGTCACTTAATGACAGTTTTCATTACGAGAAGGCCGGAAGCCCGGAACTCCATTCCACTCGTGCCCCTGCACTAGCATTTCTTCTCTAGCAGGTGGGACCTACTAGCGGTACTTGTTAACCCACTCACCTGGCTCGTCGCCTTTGGGGGTGGTACTAGCAAGGGGACAAGCGGAGGCCAGTGCCGGTCCTAGGGGCAGGCCGTCCCACAGGACCGGCCATCATGTGGGACGGCCGAGGGCCCAAGTCAGGAGGGGCCCAAGCTCAGGTATGTATTATATACGTACAATACGGTTACTGACCAGCTGGTCTATGTGATCGCAGTCTAAGAGGCCAAGAGCTAAGTACTAAAGGTACTGCAAGTAACTTTGTCAGCATTTGAGATTCTGAAGTTTGTTATGGTTGCATATTGCTATCCAAATATTTTGGTCGCTTATTGAATCCTTTTAACTGTACCTGTGACTGTAGCTTCAGCTTAAAAAAGTTTCTCATAAATAAAGTTGTTGAACAACTATTTGAGATCAACTATGTCACAAGAAAGATTAAATGGCTTTGCAATGTGCAACATCGAGAAGGCTATATTGGACACTATTGATCTCAATACCGTCTTGATGATTTTGCATCAAGAAATGCCAGAAGAAGTACCTTTTTGTGAGCCAATGGATATTATGGAGTGTAAGTTTATGGTAATCAAACTAATTCTAGAAGTACAAATAAACTATTTGTCGGGTACCATAATTAGGGGCACCCTAACCAGGGGACTAAATCACCCTTAAAACGCAAAACACATGTCAGGCAATTAGGCCCACCAAGGCCAACAGTTTTCTCCCAATCTAAAGGAAAGGAAAGGACTCAAAGAAGCCCAATCCACAGCCCAATAGCACAGTGCGGCCCATCCGAACCCTCTCGGACCCGCGGGGCAATCTCCGCCTCGCTCGAGGGCTTCCCACCGCGACCCTCGACAGTGCCCCGCATCTCCGCCTCGCTCGAGGGTAGCGAGCCTACCCTCGGGAAAGCGGACCGACTCCGTCCTGCTCGAGGCCACCCCTCGACGGAAAAGACAAATGGGCGCGACCCTCGAATGCGGCTCGGACCTTGACCAGGGCAAAACCCCGGCCTGCAGGACCCTCGGAACGCCACCACATCGAGCGCAGAGGACAGTACCCTCTACAGCAACCCCCACGCCGCCCGCTGGAACTGCCAGTACGCCGGCGCGATCTACGTAAGACCAAGGACGACACCCAGGACAACCACACGCCCGGCGCCATGATCTCCAGTGCTCATCGTGTACTTTCTGTAGTAGCCAGTCACTGTGCGCCCCTGATTCGGGGAAGAACGACGACTTCTCCCCCCTCCCGTACATGTACGCCGCCCCTCCTTGTGTCTATAAAGGTGGGAGGTGGGCTCTGTCTTCACGGACGATTCTCATTTTCCCAACACTCAACACACACCTGCTCATCTGAGCCCTGATATTGGCACTTGCCTCAATCCTCTAGCAGAGACTTGGGAGCTTCTCTCCCTCTCTCGCCTCGCTTGTACCCCCTACTACAGACACCCCCGGTGCAAGATAGTACAGTGAACTCGCACACTCCTTTGCTGCACGTACGGCCCCGCGGCCGGAACCAGGATAAACCCGTGTATTCCTGTGTTACCTCTTGCATCAACCATCCAGGGTGAGAGATCACGCATCACTTTACTAGTTGGTGCCGGACCGCCGGTTCTGGACACCGACAGTTGGCGCACCAGGTAGGGGGTTGCGCTGCGTGACTTTTGTCTTAGTTTCTCTCTTGTTTTCTGGATGACAGACGAGCCACGCCCACTCCCGGCGGGCATGGTGCTTCGGCTCGGGACCCTTGACTTTGTCGCGACCGGCAACGGCTACGACATGGAGCTTCTCCCGACCGAGGCCACCTCCGACACTCCGAACCCACCACCCCAGTGCAGGAGGCACACGGGACAACGCGCGCGACAAGCGCGCATGGAGCAGCGCAGGGCGGCACGCCTCAGCTCCCCCACGTGGGTTGAGGCTGACGTGTCACAACCCAGCGTCGCGGCAAACGGTGTCGCCTCTTCGCCACCACGACTTCCGGTGCCATCTGCGCCGGCACCACCACCAAGCGCAGCCCTGGAGCCTCCCAAGGAGGGCGCAACAATGTCGTCGCCCTTTCCTTTCGGGATGCGCTCCGCTGCTGCAACTTATGCCTCGTCTGTCAGCACCAACATGAGCGTGTACGAGGATCTACCGGGTCACCACCTCCTCTCGATCTGCAACCTCATCGCGTCATCTCCTGGCGACTCCTAACCCGATACAGTAGGCTCGATCACCGACCACATCAATTTCTTCATGGACAACTTCACGACCTCAGAATGGGACTTCTTCGGGGTCCGTGACGCCGACGCCTTCTGCTCGTTCCAGCTCGCGGCGGTGTACTGCCTCACCTGCTCCGAAGACTCCAGTGAGGGGGATTACGATCCCACTCGGGAGTGCTTCATGGTCGAGCTGGCGGACGGGGCCGTCGGGGAAGCGTCGGGCGACGACGAGAACCATGGGGAGCCCCTACCAGCGAACCAAGTGGTGGCACCCCCTCCGAACCCCGCCACTTTGTCAAGCTCGACGGTGCGGCGGGCGCAACTGGCGCAACTCATGGAGCTCGAGAAAAGGCTCGAGGAGGAGCATCGGCAGACGCGACTGCTACGTTCTGCGCTTGAGCAGGAGTGCACCGCGCGCGGTGCACAGGCTCAGGCGGCGGGGCGCGTCGCTCGGGAGCAGATCCTGGCCGACGACAACATCGACAAACCACTGGAACTGCAAAGGGCCAGCCAAAAGCTCGTCGCTGCGGCTTACCTACTCCAAGCCATGCCAGAGCCCTCTACGACCGAGGGACGCAACCTGCGCAATGAGGCGAAGGTGCTCATCGAGCAGGCTGCAGTGCAGTAGGCTGAGACCTCTGCGTCTCGCATGTGCTCGGCAGTTTCGAAGACCGGAGGAGCAACACTCCAGGGCCACGAGGCCTTGGTGCATACTCCGCCGGAAGGAGAAGGCAAGGCGGCCGCCGCCGACAACGTGAGAAGACCCTCGGTGCACGACCGCATCAAGAGGACTCCTGTGAAGGAGCGCCTCCACGACACGCGCGGGCACGCTGACGACGACGACGCCCACTACATCATCAACGGGAGGAAGTACACCCCTCGACGGGGTGGCCGCTTTGACCCCGAGCATGACAGGAGAGTGACACCGGAGCCTCCGGGCACCCGTGTGTTCAGTCGGGAGATTCGCACCGCTCCCTTCCCCCCACGCTTTCGACAACCCACCACCCTCGTCAAGTACTTAGGAGAGACGGACCCCACGATCTGGCTCAACGACTACCACCTGGCATGCCAGCTGGGCGGCACGACGGATGATATCGTGATTATCCGCAACCTTCCTCTTCACCTTGCCGATGCCACACGAACGTGGATCGAGCACTTGCCCACGGATCAGATCCACGACTGGGCCGACCTAGTCAAGATCTTCGTGGGCAACTTCCAGGGCAGTTATGTTCGCCCCGAAAACTCCTGGGATATCAAGGGGTTTCGGCAGAAGCCCAACGAATCCCTGCACGACTACGTGCGACGCTTCTCCAAGCAATGCACCGAGCTCCCCAGCGTCACGGATGTCGAAGTCATCAACGCCTTCCTTGAAGGCACGACGTGTAGGAACCACATGCACGAACTTGCGCGAAGCCGCCCCGTCAGCGCCAACGAGTTGTTCGATGCTGCCACCAACTACGCCGCCGGTGAGGAGGCAGTTGGTGCCATCTTCGACAACAAGGCGAACAGGCGCAAGGAAGATGTGCCCGCAGAGGGCGGCAGCAGCAGGACCAAGGCCCCCGCCAAGAAACAAAAGTGGGGGAAGAAAGCGAAGAAGCCAGTCCCAGAAAACCAGCGCAGACAGGGGCAGGCGGAGGACTCCGACGAGGCCTTCGTCACTACCCCGGACCGCAAAGGTCTTCGACGCCCCCCTCGAGGCGGTGGCTGCCTGTTTGACGACATGCTCAAGAAACCATGCCCTTACCACAAGGGCTTGGTCAACCACACCCTCGAGCAGTGCGAGATGCTAGGCAAGTACTACAACTACGTCGCAAATCGCGATGAGAACAAGAAGAAGGATGCTGGTGACAAGGGCGGAGATGGCGAGTTCCCCTCAGTGGAAAATGCCTTTTTCATCTTTGGAGGGCCGACGGCGAACATGACCTCCCGGCAACACAAGCGCGAGCGCCGGGAAGTTTTCTCCGTCACCAAGGCCACACCATCCTACCTCGACTAGTCGGAGGATACCATCTCCTTCGGCCGCAAGGACCACCCCGACTACGTTCCGAATCCTGGACAGTACCCACTCGTCGTGGACCCTATCATCAGCAACACTCGCTTCTCCAAGGTGCTCATGGATGGGGGCAGTAGCCTCAACATCATGTACGCCCACACCTTGGAGCTCATGGGGATCGGCTTGGACAAGCTCCGCCCCAGCAAGTCGCCGTTCCACGGCGTTGCGCCAGGGAAGCGAGTCCAATCCCTCGGCCAGATCGAGCTGCCCGTCTGCTTCGGCACAGCAGCTAACTTCCACAAGGAGGTGCTCACCTTTGAGGTGGTGGGGTTCCGGGGAGCCTACCACGCCATCCTTGGGCATCCCTGCTACGCCAAGTTCATGGCGATCCCCAACTACACCTACCTCAAGATGAAAATGCCGGGCCCGAAGGGTGTCATCACCATCGGCTCTTCGTTCGAGCACGCCTACGAGTGCGACGTCGAGTGCGTCGAGCACGCCGAGCCTCTCGCGCTCGACGAAGCCCTCGCCGCGCAGCTGCAAGGGATGGCCGAGGAGGCCATGGACTCAAAGTAGCAGCATGCGGGCAACTTCGAGCCTGCCGAGGGTACCAAAGACGTCCCCCTCAACACAAAGACCCCCAACGTCAAGGCGCTGAAGATCAGTGCTATCCTCGACAGCAAATAGGAAGTGGTGCTCGTCGACTTTCTCCGTGCCAACGTTGACATCTTCGCGTGGAGCCCCTCGGACATGCCTGGCATCCCGAGGGAGGTCGCCGAGCACTCCCTTGATATCCTGCCGAACTCCAAGCCGGTCAAGCAACGCCTGCGGCGCTTCGACGAGCTCAAGCGGCGCGCGATCGGCGAGGAGGTGCACAAGCTTTTGGAGGCCGGATTCATCAAGGAGGTATTCCATCCCGACTGGCTAGCTAATCCTGTACTAGTTAAGAAAAAGAATGGGAAGTGGAGGATGTGTGTAGACTACACTAGTTTAAATAAAGCATGTCCAAGTTCTCTTTCCTTTACCACGAATTGATCAAATCGTTGATTCAACTGTGGGATGCGAACTTTTGTCCTTTCTTGATGCATATTCCGGTTACCACCAAATCAAAATGAAAGAGTCCGACCAGCTCGTGACTTCTTTTATCACCCCTTTCGGCATTTACTGCTACGTCACGATGCCCTTTGGCCTTAGAAATTCTGGGGCTACGTACCAGCGATGTATGCTCCATGTGTTTAGAGATCATATAGGGAGAACCGTAGAAGCATATGTCAACGACATCGTTGTGAAATCCAGGAAGGCGGACGACCTAGTAGCCGATCTTAGGATCGCGTTCAACTGCCTTAGGGCCAACGGGGTGAAACTCAAACCCGAGAAGTGTGTGTTCGGGGTTCCTCGAGGCATGCTTTTGGATTTCATTGTCTCCCAGTGGGGTATCGAGCCGAACCCTGAAAAAGTCTCGGCCATCACTCGGATGGGACCGATCCGAGACTTGAAGGGGGTACAGAGGGTCATGGGTTGCCTGGCAGCTCTCAGCCGATTCATCTCACACCTTGGTGAGAGAGGCTTGCCTCTATATCGACTCCTGAGGAAATCCGAGTGCTTTTCTTGGACCCACGAGACCCAGGAGTCCCTCAACAAACTTAAGGCATCGCTCACTAGCGCTCCAATCCTAATGCCACCAATGGACGGCAAGCCCCTCTACCTATACGTGGCAGCCACGACTCAGGTCGTCAGTGCCGCCATCGTTCTGGAATGACAAGAGGAGGGACACGCCCTGCCAGTCCAAAGGCTGGTGTACTTCATCAGTGAAGTGCTATCCAAAACCAAGACACGGTATCCATAGATCTAGAAGCTGCTCTACACGGTGATCCTAGCTCGGCGCAAGCTGCGCCACTACTTCGAGGCCCACCCCGTCACCGTGGTCTCGTCTTTCCCCCTCGGGGAGATAGTCCACAACCGGGAGGTCACAGGTAGGATAGCCAAGTGGTCAGTGGAGCTAATGGGAGAGACTCTCACCTATGCACCTCGCAAGGCGGTCAAATCTCAGATCTTAGCGGATTTCATTGCTGAGTGGATCGACATTCAGCTGCCCCCTCCCGAGATTCAAGAGGAATGCTGGCTCATGTACTTCGACGGGTCGGTGATGAAGACCGTTGCGGGTGCAGACCTGCTATTTGTCTCACCCCTCAGAGAGCACATGCAGTACGTGGTATGTTTGCACTTTCCAGTGTCGAACAACATGGCGGAGTACGAGGCCCTCCTCAGCGGCCTCCGCATCGCCATCGAGCTCGGCATCAAGTGCCTCGATGTCCGGGGAGACTCCCAGCTCATCATTGACCAGGTGACGAAGGAGGCAAGATGTCACAACGAGAAGATGGAGGCGTACTGCAACGTAGTGCGCCGCCTCGAGGACAAGTTCAACGGGCTCGAGCTTAACCACATCGCGTGCAAGTACAATGAGGAAGTAGACGAACTGGCCAAAATCGCATCCGGGCGGACCGCCGTTCCCCCGAACGTCTTCGCCCGTGACCTCACCAAGCCGTCCGTCGACTTCAAGAATCCGGCGGAAGCCATCGGAGCAGCACCCGAACCCTCGAGGGCTGCGGCCATCAAGCAATCGTCCAAGGACCCCTCGATGGAGGGGCCCGAGGCCATGGACACGGACACCGAGACCTCCTCGATGGATGAGGCTGAAGCAATGGAGATCGACGAGGCCCTACCTCCATGAGATTGGCACACCCAGTACCTAGACTGGATGATTCGAGGGGTCCTACCCTCGGACCGCACTCAGGCGGGGCGCATTGCCAGGCGGGCCAAGTCTTTTGTCCTAATCGACATCGAGCTGTACAAGCGCAGTCCCTCGGGTGGATGCATTCCCATTCCCGAGGGCAAGGAGCTGATCCGGGACATCCACGCTGGCATCTGCGGGCACCACGCCGCACCACGTACCCTCGTGGGCAATGCATTTCGACAGGGCTTCTACTGGCCCACCGCAGTCGCCGACGCCACTGATGTTGTGCGGACCTGCGAGGGCTGCCAGTTCTACGCCCGCAAGACATACCTCCCAGCTCATGCTCTGCAGACCATCCCCATCACATGGCCGTTTGCTGTGTGGGGACTGGACCTCATTGGCCCACTACAGAAGGCACCTGGGGGCTTTACCCACTTGTTGGTAGCGATCGACAAGTTCTCCAAATGGATCGAGGCTCGACCTATTGGCAAGATCAAGTCCGAGCAGGCCGTTTTATTCTTCACTGACATTGTCTTCAGGTTCGGGGTCCCGAATTCAATCATCACCGACAACGGCACTCAGTTCACGGGCAAGAAATTCTTGGCATTCTGCGACAACTACCACATACGTGTGGATTGGTCGGCTGTGGCACACCCACAGACGAATGGCCAGGTGGAGCGTGCCAACGGCATGATCCTACAAGGCCTGAAGCCAAGGATTTTCAACAAGCTGAACAAGTTTGGCCGAAGGTGGCTCGCAGAGCTACCCTCGGTTATCTGGAGCCTGAGGACGAACCCAAGAAGAGCTACGGGTTTCACCCCGTTCTTCCTCGTCTACGGTGCCGAGGCCATCCTCCCCATAGACTTGGAGTATGGATCGCCAAGGCTCAAGGCTTATCAGGAGCAGCAGAACCAGCAAGACCACGAGGACTCGCTGGACCAAGTGGACGAGGCTCCAGACGAGGCGCTCCTACACTTTGCACGCTACCAGCAATCCCTGTGAAGGTATTAAGCGCAGAGAATTCGACGCCGAGACCTCAACAAAGGGGACTTGGTGCTAAGACTTCGACAGGACAACAGAGAATGCCACAAGCTCTCACCACCGTGGGAAGGCCCGTACATCATCACTGAAGTGATCAAGCCCGGCACATACAAACTGGCAAACGAGAACGGCGAAGTCTTCACCAATGCTTGGAACATTCAGCAGCTACATCGCTTCTATCCTTAGAATTCCAAGCTATTTGTACATCGCTTGTACTCGTATTTAAAATTTCATGAAGCAATAAAGAGTACGCTTTACTTATTTATTTTTTGGGAACTTTCCGAACCGTCGGGGGCTCGGATGCGCACGAACACTAAGGTACGCTCGGCTTTACCCTCCGAAAAGCCAAGCCTCCCTCAGGGGCTACTACAGGGGGAACCTCCGAACATCCCCAAAAAATCGCCAATGTTTTTTCGAAAAATTTCCGTATCCAAATTTCTCGTATACTTAGAAAGGTAGATGCAAGGCACAAATGACTACGGAACGGGATCAGTCGAGCCGCAGAACCGCCTACGCCTCCGGGATACGGCATCCCTACTGGCCTCCCTACGCCTAAGCCGTTTGCGAATGAGAACTTCCTTGCCAAAACTTATCTAAAATACATACGAGAACACGGAAGCAAAGTAGAAAAAATGAGGGCTCGAAAGCACAAGGCCTCGATTGGCCACACCATCAATATGTTAACAAGTTTCTTCATCCAGAGGTACAATCACGACAAAGTACTAATTTATTTACATGGGCTTCGAGGCCCAGACCTCCTACAGGTTGCCTTCTCCCCCCTGCGGATCTTCAACGACGTCAAATTCGGCTACGGGGGGGGATGTCATCTTCGATCTTCTTGGCCAAGATGGTGGCGAACTCCTTGACATCATTCATGGCAGCTGACGTGGCGTCCGCATCGAGACTAGACGCAACGACATACCCTAATGACACCCTCACGAGGTCCAGGTCATAGTGTCTTGAGGCCACAGCGAGGGCCCGTTGAACGCCAAGGCGGAAGGTGCTCTTGGCATGCTCGGCAATCCGACCGCCCAGCGACCACAGGCGGCTGGCCACCGAGCTATCAGACAAGGCCCCCTCCCCCTCGAGTTCCTGGCACACGGCCACGGCAGTCTGCTCCAGCTCTGTGTACTCATCATGCGCCGCAGTGAGAGCGGTGTTGATAGCCTCCTTTGCCGCGGTCTCATCCGCCACAGCTTTCTTCAGCTCTGAACGAGGGAACAAAGATAAGTTGCGGCAAACTAGAATCAAACAAAAATGAAATTTCGGATACTTACCCGCGATAAACCCTTGTGCCTCTTCCTGCTGGGCCTGTGTGGCTTCCTAGAGTGAGGACAAGGAGTCCTCCTTCTCCTTAAGGGCGGCCTCTGCGTTCCGGACGGCCACCTCCTTCTCCTCGAGGGCTGCGTGCTTCTCTTCGAGGGTCGCGATGAGCGTGGCGACGGCCATCTTCTCGCATTGGAGCTCGGTCTCCTTGCGCTGGATCTCGGACTCCTTCGCCTCGAGGGCTTGATCTCTCTGCTCAAGTACCGCTCTAGCCCGCTGCAGCTCGGCCTCATGCACCTCGGCCTCTTGGGTCCTCTGGTCAGTTGCGGCTCGCTAAGCGTCGTGCTCACCGGTGGCTCGGGCCAGCTCTTTCTCCAACTCGCGAATGCGCGCCTCCAAGGGTGTCACCTGGTCATCCCGAGCGTTGGCCTCTTCCAGTCGCGTGACCAGGGTGGAATTGTATGAATCAAAGTAATGCACCCTGGAGTGCAGCCACGCCATCCTGTCGCTCTTGTCCCGCGACATGGACAACAGCTGCTACAAACAAGGAAAACATGGGAAGGAAACATATGAGGAAAACGTACTTATAATACCTATAGTGGGCGAACAGAACACTCACATTGCTGGCATTGTGGCATGCTTGCAAAAAAAGACCCACGACTCGGGAGAGGTCCTCCTCGATCTGGCCCCCAACGGCCATGTGATTGCGCCTGGCGTCACCCTCCTCCCGCTCGGCGTCGGCAAAATCCGAGGGGATAACATGGGTCCACCAGTCGCCGTCTTCTTCTCGCTCGGCGTGGGTAAGATCCGAGAGGGCTCTGGACCGAGAAATCACCCAATTATCCTCATCTCCGAGCCCCACGAACATATCCGCGCCGAGGATCTCCTCGGAAGCTGAAATAAACTCGACGATCCGGTTGGCGGCGCTGGTCGCCACAGCCGGATCGATGTCCCTCAAATACCCATACTCGTCGCTGCTCAGCGTCAGCTCCACAACCGGCTCCATGTTCTCCAGTGCCACGCTCTCTTGCACCGCTGGCGCCATCGCCGCTGCAGCGGCACCCTCGTCCCCGGCCCTCACGGGCTCCGGGACGCGGGTCTCTTCCACGACCGGCGCCATTGGCGCTGACTCCACCTCCATGGCCCCCTCGACCCCAGTCCACGGGAGCTCGGGGGCGAGGGTCTCTCCCTCTCTTTGCCCGGCGGGGCGCTCCTGCGCTTCCCTGCTAGCTTCTCCTCCTCCTTCTCTTCCGGCTGGGTGGCGCCATCCGCTCCGCCCCCACCGGCTTCGACTTCCGGCTGGGCGGCGCCATCCGCTCCGTCCTCGCCAGCTTCGACGTCCGGCCAAACGGCATTCTCTGCACCGCCCCGGTCGGCTTCCCCCTCGGCGTCGGCCCGGGCGGCCGTCGCAGCGCCGCTCTAAATGGCGTCACCTCCACCCTCCCGCGCTCGGGCCAGTTGGGCCTCCAGGGCCCCCCGAGCCACCGCCTCCCGGAGCTTTACGGCCTCCGCCTCTAGGTCCAGGTCCCCTCTGGTCGGGGGCTGCGGTGCCAAATGCGGCATCGCGCGTGTCCCGGTCTTGAGGGCCTTGGTCGGCGCGAGGCGGGCCGCATTCTTGGTGGTGGCCCTGTAGACAGGCAATCGGGGACGAAAATGCTAAAGCTAGCAGGATTGGAGGATCGAGTAAACGAACGCAAAGATCAAAGTCGAAACCACTTACTCTGACCGGGCGCTCAGGCTGCTTTTGCCCGTGCCACTCCTCCTGGCCCGCGGCACGCTGACGCCCTGCGACGACTGACCCGAGGGCGTCGCCCTCGGATCGGCCTGAAGCCTCAGGGTTGTCCGCGCGGGCGTCTCGCACTCGCCGCGGACCCCCCCCCCGCCGCCCATGGACACCGCGGGCGCAGGCGACCTCCTGCCCAGTGCTGGCGCAGACAACATTTGCCCCGCTGCCGGCGCGGGCGACTCCCTACCCGTCGCTGGCGCGGGCGACCCTCACCCCGCCGCTGGCGGCCTCCTGCTTCCTGCCAGTGCGGGCAACCCTCGTCCCGCCGCCGGCGTGGGCGACCCCAGCTCTGCCCTCGCCATGGGCACCACAAGCGATCCTAGCGCGAGCCTCGCCTCACCCAGCGTCACCGTCGAGCCCTCGCCGCTAGCCCCTCGATGGGCCGGCGAGGGACTCGCGCCCGTCACCGCCTCGAAGTCATCAGACTCTGAGAAATTGAGCTCACCGCTCGAGGAATCCTCCTCCTCAGTGGACTTGGGCATGGGCGGCCGCGGGGCACCCTCCGCTTGTGAAATCTTGCACTCCTTGTGCTTCTCCTCCCTCGCCCTCTTCCTGGCGGCGGCCTCCTTCGCTGCGTCCTTCTTCTTCTTCGCTGCCTCATCACGTAGGCGGTTGGCTTGGCGTTCCTCCAGGACCGGGGGCTTCGAGACATAGCCTTTGTGGCTCAGTCCCTGTGAATGCGACCAAATCAGGAGCAAGAAGTAGGGAAAGAAACAACACAAAATTGACAACGATTGAAACCAAACTCACCAGAGTAAGGTACCCCTTCTCGGGGTGCATCTTGATCTTCCAAAGGTCCTCGGGTTGGAGGGGAATTGTGCCACCGCACTCCTCACCCTCCGGGCAGCAGCGCTCTTGGAGAGCAGCTCGTTTGACGTACTCAAGCCCTCGACCGGGGCCTCGGGGGTAAGCTCGAAGATCGGCAGACTCCTCTCCACGAGAGGAATCACCCTCTGCCAATGGAAATTCACAATGACGGCAGCCGTCGTCAGCTCTTTCTTTGACAGGTACCGCAGCGCATTGGTGGACACCTCTAGCTTGGCCTGCTGCCTCTGTGGCGACACCCCCCAATTTCACTTCTCCGGCCTCTCTCGGAGCACCTTGTTGGTGAACGCCGGGAGCCGCCCGCCGTCGTTGCACAGGTAAAACCACCCCCGGGTCCACCTGGCGTTGTTCGTAGTCATTCTGTAGGGGATATACAGGTGCGACCTGTTCCCGCACACATGGAGCATGAGGCCACCGGCGCGAGCATACCTCTTCGGCTGGCCCTGGACATTGACGATGAAGAGCTCGCCGTGGAACAAGTAGAGCCACAGATCCCAGTGCGCCGATATCCCCAGGTAACCCTCGCAGAGGGCGACGAAGACTACTGCCTACGAGATGGAGTTGGGGCCGAAGTTGTGCAGCTCGACCCCGTAGTAGTCGCACAGCGCCCGCATGAACCTACCAACGGGGACGCCGAACCCCCGCTCGTGGAGCCGCATGAGGCTCACGATGTAGCTGCTGGGGGATTCGGCTCGGTCTCCTCCGGCTGCGGAGGGATCCACACTGGCCGCGACGGGTTGGTGTTCAGCGGCAGGAGCCTATCGGCGACCCGCTGCTCCAAGACCACCTCGGTGGCAGTGAATCTCCCCCACGGCAGTGGCTCCTCGATCTGCGCCATCACTTCGAGTCGGCGGGGAGCATAGGGAAGCAAGCTCAAGTGAAGGCTAAGGTGTACTCTCTCCTCTTCTTATTCCTCCTTTCGCTCTTGGCTCTGGGCTCTGGATGCAGGGGAGGCGGAGAAGGCAGGGGAGGCGAGAGCAAATAGCCAGGTGAGCCCAATCGGTTCCACCTCTCCCGCTTTTATCCACCACGATGGGCGAATTCGCAGCCGCGGCCCCGAATCTGCTGCATTGAATGCGGGAGATTTCGATGCCGCCGATAGTTGGGCCCCACGACCATGGAGGCTCCCACGCGTGCATTCGGCAATAATTACGGCGTGGTAACCGACGGGCGCAGCGGGACTGTAGCGCCGTCCAATCCGCCAGATCGCCAAAGTCAGGGACTGCATGGGCGTGCCGTAGAAGCTACCCTCGAACACGAAGTTTGAGATGCCTGTTGATGGTGCTTAAGTGCCATTTTCAACCGTCAACTATACTCAATAATCAAGGAAAACTACATGCCTTACTCGCATATTTGTATCACTAACCTTGCTCCATAGTTGTTTTTGAGTTTTGTACATTTCAGATGAGCAGGAGCGGAATAAGACGAAAACACACAGCAGACGCCATACAACTACGTAGAATATCACACCTGGCGTCACACCCTTACAAAGAGGGCCCACATGTCAGAGGAAACGGGGCCTCCACGCAAGATGCACTAGAGGATAAGGATAAGATCCAACGAATCAACCACTCAGCAAAGGATCAGGCCGAGGGGCTTCCAGGTGGGGTCGGCCGACCCCCTGGGTCGGCCGAACCTAGCCTGGTTCCCGTCCTGGTGCACTTCAAGGAGGAGTAGCTGCCAAGGCACCTGATCACCTTCCATATGTGTGTTGGCGGGAAACCGACCTCTAGAGCTATAAATAGGGCCTCTCTCCACCCCCTTAACACACACACACTCTTCATTTTCACCATTCCATGGAGGCTCTCCTCTCTCTTGCTCTCTTAGCTAGGTAGTGGAGCTAGGCTAGTTCTTCTTTTGCAAGCACGTCGTCCTCGGGGTCGTTGAGCAATCCTCGGCTCCCAGTATGGCTTTGTATCCAATTTGTCAGACTTCGATTCATAATATAGAGTTATGCCATGGTTGCTTTACTATCTTGACAGTTTATCAATCCATGCTTAGTTCGTTCATGAGTTATGCTAAGGTCTTGGTTAGGCCAGATGATTCGGGTACGGATAGAGGTTCGATGTGCTTTCGCGCTTGCTCTAGTGTTTTACTTGTCCATCCGAAAGGCGGGAGACCTGGGGCTCTGTAACACCCGGTTTATAAAAGAACATAAACCGAGCAATCATATACGTGCCAGGATCAAGTCACACGTATATACAACAGAATGAACAGTATATCATAGCACATATCACGTAAAAAGATATAATAAATCGAAATACGAATGTTATTTATTACAATAATGACAAAAATGTCTGATACAGCGGAAGCGAAGTACAAAAAATACGATAAAGCTCTCCGAAGCTGAAGCAGGGCGCCACAGGGACGTCGACTGGGAGACGAAGCACCTAGAAGTCCTCGTAGTCCTGGTAGCGCTGGACGAACTCCCTCGTGTCGGCAGGAACTGAGCAGCAGTAGCGTAGCCAAGAGGAAAAAGTAGAGAAGAGGCAAGAGTGAGTACACAACTTGTACTCAACAAGTATAACACAAACTATGAGGCTCTAGGCTGGCTGACTCAACTGCATTAGCTTTTAAGTGTTGGCAAAATTTTATTAAAACTATTTACTACGAGTTGATGAATTACCATTAACCCAGTTACATAGCAATTAATCAGAATTAATTATACTACTACTGAGAACCAAACCACGACCAAGCCACCAAGGTAAACCCCGAGAAGCACCTCCCTCGTCGGAAGGAGATAACTTCACTAATCAAAAGGAGGATCTGGGCCGCTCATAACCGTGAGCACGGCTAGTATACCAGTTTTACACTCTGCAGAGGTTGCACATCTTTACCCACAAGTCGTGAGCTATGCCAGTTGTTCATCACACTTCCTTAGGTGAGATGGCCAGCGACTCACTACGAGGCCTTTACAAAGAGTCTCGTTGGTAAGGCGTAACCGCGAGAGTTAGGTCGGCGACGATGGGGCCCACCTCCGGGGGTACAAGCACAGGAGCGCAATCCAAGCACAGACCAAGCCGGAGGAGCAGGGACCATTGAAGCTTACTACTCTTGCCCCGCAGGTAAGTTACTCCAAACCAAAAAGATCTAATTATTACGCCAAGTCTATCCCATTCTAGCCTTGTGGTAGCGCTGTTGTCCCAGGTTGTTGCTCTATGAACCGGTCCTTATGGAGAGTGGCCAACCAAGCACTAAGCACCGTGCTGGCCCCCTAAACCATGTTTCTAACAAAAGCCAATTTTAACGAGACGTGAGCCACTCAAGCCACACAGAGTGCCACTCTCAGAATTAAGTTCAAGTAAACCATTAATCAATTTAATTAAAAAGGACCAGAGTGTGTTATAGCGCAGCAACCTAGCACAACTAACCAAAATGCAACCCAAAGGTATATATAAAGGATGTAAACTGGCTAGGAATGTCCTTATAGGCATACAGTATTAAAATGCAGTATGAAATTGTATTTAAAGGTGATAGGTTGTTCATGTTATACTTGCCTTCCTCGTACTGCTCCTGCTGCTGCTCGAACTGCTCCGAAGACGGCTGCTCCGGGTACTGGTACTGAGGCTCCTCAGATGGATCAACGTCTACTCACGAACACATGGCCAAAACAATGCACGAAAATAAGCATACAAGCAAACACTAACAAAAACTAAGAAACAGTACATCAATACATAAAAACAGCGCTCTAAACTACTCTAATACTGTTCTATGCGTTACAACGATCGCGTGGATATAAAGAACGCTAAAAACGGAGCTAAAACGCATTTTCTGGGCTAAAAACAAGGTTCAGGGGCTTATTTGTAAGAAGAACAGAGTTCCAGGGGGTTTTCTGCAAAAACTGAGGGTCTAAACGCAATTAAACCTTAGTTTCAAGGGCTAACGCGTAAAACTGCCACGGTTGGACAGCGGGTTCAATTTCTGGGAAGGTCAGGGGCCTAAACATTAAAAACAGGACCTATACGTAATTATTTTTGACTAAGGCTGTACCGCGGGTTAATTAGCAAAGAGATCAGGGACTCTTTAACAAAATTACCACAGCGAAACGGTATCTCTGGATCTAAGCCGTTGGATTGTGATCTTGCGGCCCAGGGCGAGGCGGTGCCCCGATCTAATCGTGGTCGTGCGTCCCGGATCGGACGGCCCAGGTAGGTTGGGCGCGCAGGGCGCGGCGGCGCCGTCGCCGGAGCCCTGCTCCGCGGCGGGGACTTCGCCGGGCTGGTGAAACAGGCGCTACGGAGCTTGGTTTGGACCGCGGTTGGGTGCAAAAGAAAGAGCGCGGCACGTGCAATCTACTGGGGCTCAGATCAGGGCTCGACAGGGGTTCGGGCGGCGTGCGCGACGGCGCAGGCGGCGCTAGATCGCCGGCGAGCGGCGTGGTGCGGGCGGGGACGCGCTATGGCTACGTTATCTTGCGCAAACGGACCAGGAGGCTGTGGAGGCGCTTACCGAGCTTGGAATCGAAGAATGGACCGGCGCAGCAGGGCTGGCGGCGAGTCCCGGCGGCGAAGCTCGACGTGGTGGTCGCGTAGTTGGGTGCTGCAGGGGTCGGGGTCGGAGAAGAACGGCTCGGCGAAGTTCGTGGCCTCCGGGCGGAGCTCCCCCGGCGGCTTGCCGTGGTGGGGACGTCGGGGAACGCCGGGAATCGCGGCGGCGGAGCTCCTGCGCTGCGGAGCAAAGACAGCGGCGGCGGCTAGGGTTTGCGGGGCGGCGCGTGGGGTGGATGGGTGCAGGGGGGTCCAGGGCGGTTTAAGAAGGGAGGGCCGTCCTCGGCGTGCGGGTCCAGGGGCTGACGCGGCGCGGGGATCACGGCGAGGACTCGGCCGGGCGTTGCGCGGGGTAGGAGACGGCGCCGACAGGCGGGCCCCGCTGGTCAGCGGCGAAGCGCGCGGCGCGGCTGAGCGGTGGCTGGCTGACGTGCGGGCCTGCTGGGCGCTCGCGGCGCCGACAGGTGGGGCCGGCGGCTCAGGAGGATCGCGCGCGGAGCGAGCGGAGTCGGGCCGTGCGTGCGGAGAGGGAGCGGGCCGCGGAAGTGGGCCGAGCAGGGGGAGGTGGCGAGATGGGCCGGGCCGAGCTGCTAGTTGGGTTTTGGGCTGGGTTGAGTTTTGGGTTTGGTTTATGGGTTCCTTTTCTATTTCTTTTTCTTTTCTAAGTCTAATTCAAACAAAGTTTGAATTCAAATTTGAATTTGAATTCAAACCACACTCAAATAAAATTATGCACCAGCATGAATGCAACAAAAAATTTAAACCTATGATAAATTTTAATTAATTAAGGAACAAAAATTAGATTAAATGCCAACTAAACACAATAAACCTTAGAAAATTTAACTAAAGCCAATTAACTTTATTAATAAATGCTGAAATTTAAATTAGGGTGTTACAGACCCTACCCCCTTAAAGAAATCTCGTCCCCGAGATTTAGCTGGGCTGGCTAGCAAAGAGATCTGGGTATGTCTTCTTCAACTCATCTTCTCGCTCCCAAGTAGCCTCAGCTTCACTGTGATGACTCCACTGAACTCTGCACATCTTGATGCGCTTGTTCCGAGTAACCCTCTCTGACGTCTCCAGAATCTTCACCGGATGCTCGGTATAAGTCAGATCCTCCTGGACATCGACTCCATCCAGGGGTGCCTGCTCCTCGGGTACTCGCAGACACCTCTTCAGCTGAGATATATGGAAGACATCATGAACTCCAGAGAGGCTGAGAGGTAACTCCAGGCGATAAGCAACTTCGCCTTTCCGCTCTAGCACCTTGAATGGCCCCACATACCGAGGTGCTAACTTCCCTTTGACATTGAATCTGCGGATTCCTCTCATCGGAGACACCTTCAGGTACACATAATCACCAACACTGAAAGTCAGGTCTCTCCGTTTGCCATCAGCATAGCTCTTCTGTCTGCTCTGTGCAATCCTCAGATTTTCTCGCACAGCCTGAACCATCTGCTCTGCATCATCTATGATCTCAGGGCCAAAGAGCTGCTTTTCACCAATCTGATCCCAATAGAGAGGAGTCCTGCACTTTCTGCCATACAATGCCTCGAATGGGGACTTCTTTAGACTGGCCTGATAGCTGTTGTTATATGAGAACTCAGCAAATGACAGGCACTTATCCCAACTAGTACCATACTGAATAGCACAAGCTCTCAGCATATCCTCCAACACTTGGTTGGTTCTCTCTGTCTGCCCATCTGTCTGAGGGTGATAAGCCGTACTGAAACGCAGCTTCGTATCCAGAGAATCATGAAGCTGCTCCCAGAACCGAGAAGTGAACTGAGACCCTCTGTCAGATATGATCTTCTTGGGCACACCATGCAAGCAGACAATCCGAGAGATGTACAACTCTGCAAGTCTAGCACCGGAGTAGGTAGTGTTCACTGGTATGAAGTGAGCAACTTTCGTCAGTCGATCCACTACTACCCAAATGGAGTTGTACCCTTTCTGAGTACGAGGCAATCCAACAATGAAGTCCATAGTGATTTCCTCCCATTTCCACTCTGGAATCTTCAAAGGCTGTAATAGTCCTGCTGGCCTCTGATGCTCAGCCTTGACACGCTGGCAGGTGTCACAAATAGCCACGTACTCTGCCACTGAACGCTTCATCCCATACCACCAGAAACGTTCCTTCAGATCATAATACATCTTCGTGCTGCCCGGATGAATAGAGTAAGCTGTATCATGGGCCTCACTCAGAATCAACTTCCGAAGATCCTTCACGTCTGGAACACAGATCCGGTTCTTGTACCACAAGGTACCCTGATCATCCTCTCTGAAATGAGGAGCCTTGCCCTTTCTGAGCAACTAACAAATCTCCTGCAGCTTCTCATCATCTTTCTGATGCTGCCTGATCTCTGCCTCTAGAGTCGGTACTGCCTCAAATGCTGCACTGGAGGTATGATGCAAGAAGCCCAGACTCAACTGCTCAAACTCCTCGCATAACTCTGGAGGCATCTGGAAAGCCACGGCCATGTTGACATAACTTCTCCTGCTCAGAGCATCTGCTACAACATTGGCCTTGCCCGGATGATAGTGAATCTCCAGATCATAGTCCTTGACCAACTCTAACCATCTTCTCTGCCGCATGTTCAGCTCATTCTGCGTGAAAATGTACTTGAGGCTCTTGTGATCAGTGTAGATATCACACCACTGCCCATACAAGTAATGCCTCCAAATCTTCAGAGCATGCACAACTGTGGCTAACTCAAGATCATGAGTAGGATAATTCAGCTCATGCCGACGTAACTGCCGTGAAGCATAAGCTATCACTCTGCCCTCCTGCATCAGAACACACCCAAGACCATCCTTCGAAGCATCACAATATACCGTGAACCTCTTCGTCTGGTCTGGCAGAGTCAGGACTGGCGCCGTAGTCAACCGCTTCTTCAGCTCATCAAAGGCCATCTGACGCTCATCAGTCCATATGAAAGCCACATTCTTCTCTAGCAAAGAAGTCAAAGGCTTCGCGATCTTGGAGAAATTCTCAATGAACCTCCGATAATATCCTGCTAAGCCCAAGAAAGATCTGACTTCCTTTACTGTCTGCGGTGTCTCCCACTCGAGCACATCCTTTACCTTGCTCGGATCGACAGCAATGCCTCCCTGAGAGATAACATGACCGAGGAATGGAACCTCGTCAATCCAGAACTCGCACTTGCTGAACTTGGCATACAGCTGATGCTCTCTCAATCTCTGCAATACGAGTCTCAAATGCTCCTCATGCTCTTCTTCCGTCTTGGAGAAGATTAGAATATCATCAATAAAGATCACCACGAAGACATCCAGATAATCCATGAAAACCATGTTCATCAGATGCATGAAGAAAGCCGGGGCATTAGTCAAGCCGAAGGACATGACTGTATACTCATATAGCCCGTACTTGCAGGTGAATGCCGTCTTCGGAATATCCCCAGGACGGATCCTCAGCTGAAAATATCCCGAACGAAGATCAATCTTCGAGAATATACGAGCACCTCGAAGCAAATCGAAGAGATCCTCAATACGGGGCAGTGGATGCTTGTTCTTGATAGTGACTGCATTCAGCTCACGATAATCCACACACATCCTCTTCGAGCCATCCTTCTTATCTACTAGCAGCAATGGAAAAGCCCAAGGAGAGAAGCTGCGACGGATATAGCCCTTGGCTAGCAACTCATCAATAGTTTTCTTGACCTCTTCATGCTCTATAGGCGCCATACGGTAGGGCCGCTTTGCAATAGGAGCTGTGCCAGGCAAGAGATCAATACAAAACTCAATGGCGCGTTCAGGCGGCATACCTGGCAAATCATCCGGAAAGACATCCGGGAATTCAGACACCACGCGAATACCGTCCGTGGGTCTAGCCTCCATCTGATGAAGAAATCCCGAAGGCTCTACTGCACTGATAACAACCTCTTGGCCACTGGAAGCTGATAGCAAGACTGTCCGCTGAGCACAATCTATCCGGACTCCCCATTTGGCCAGAGTCTCCATTCCCAGAATGACATCAATGCCCTTGGTGTCTAGCACCATCAGATCAGTACAGAACTCTACTCCCCTCAAAGAAACACTGACTCTCGGGCAGTAAGTGTGAGACCTCAACTGTCCTCCCGGTGAAGATACTAACAGGCACCTCTTTAATGTGCTAGTATGAATACCATGATGCTCGACAAAAGACTGAGTAATGAAGGAATGCGTAGCACCAGTATCAAAAAGCACTGTAGCTGGATATGAATTAACCATGAACGTACCAATAACCACGTTGGGAGCCTCGGCCGCTGACTCGGCCGTCACGTGGTTCACCCTGCCCTGTGCTGGCGCCCTGGGCTGAGCTGGGCGTCCCTGCTGTCCCGCCTGCGCCTTCCGGGGGCAAGCGTTGGCGTAGTGCCCCGGCTGGCCGCAGTGAAAGCAGGTGCGAGGAGGTCCCTGAGCCTGCTGTCCGGTAGGAGCTGCCGGACGTGGAGCCTGCGGTGCCGGTGGAGCCGGTGGAGCACGAGCCGGAGGTGCTGGTAACCTCTGGCCCTGACCTGCCTGCTGCTGTCGAGGCGGGTACTGCTGCGGTGGCCTCTGCTGGTACTGCTGAGGAGGCCGGTACTGAGGCTGGTACTGCTGGGGCGGCTGGAGTCGAGGACGAGTGTTGCTGCCGGAAGCAACGGGGACAACCTTCCTCTTCTTGTCCTCCATCTCCAAGTGCTTACGCTCAGTGTTGAGCGCACTGTCAACCAGATGGTTGAAGTCGTCGAAGCGGAGGTTGAGCAGCGCGTACTGGAGGTAGTCCTCAAGGCCCTCCATGAAGTGCTCCTGCTTCTTGCGGTCATCCGCAACCTCGGCAGGGGCGTAGCGTGCCAGCTGAAGAAAGCGATCACGATACTCCGTGACCGACATAGTCCCCTGAATTCACAAAGACAGATAGATATCGGAGGATTAACTCAAGATTCATAAGGATAGAACAAGGGGCATTAGCTCAAAGAAAACGCTGAATGATTATACTTAAGATTACCTGCTTCAGCGCAAGGAACTCCTTCTGTTTCATCTTCATAACGCCCGCGGGGACGTTGTGGCTGCGGAAACGCTCTCGGAACTGGAGCCAGGTGAGAGCCTCGCGGTCGTGAACTGGGTGGGACAGCTGCGTACAAGACGCGCTCACGGTCATCGCACTGGGCGATGTCCAGCTGACGCTCCACTGCACGGAGCCAGTCGTCGGCCTGAAGAGGGTCGGACGTGTGAGAGAACGTCGGCGGGTGACCCCTCAGGAACTCAGCACGCCTGTCGCGAGGCTGCGGCGGTGGAGGAGGCGGAGGCTGAGTGTGAGCGTGCTGGAGAGCCTGAACAGTGTTGTTCAGGGTAGCCATCATCTGCATCTGGAGCTGGAAGTACTGCTCCGGAGTCAAAGGCGGCGGCATCGGGATCCCAGTACCCTGGTTGTTCTGACCCTGCTGCTGGCCAGAACCGGAACCGGTGCTCCTGGTGTTCACCATCTGATTTGAACAAAAGATTTCACGAGTAAGGATATTGCAGGAATAAATTCAGATGGATATGATAACTCTTTGCGGAAAAAGACTCAGCCATGATAAAATAGACAGGATAGAGTTGACGGTTTTACCCCCAACGATCTAAGTCATTTTATTAATTAGTTAACTTTAACATCTGAGTGATTTTCTTTAAACAAATTTAAACTATTAAGCTATGCAATCATTCAAAAATCCAAATCAAACATGTAGCATAATAACAAGCAGACAATTTTCACAACTTAGCCGAGTTTAGCAAAAGACTCGACTAACACAACGCGTCGCGGAACGTGCTATCGTATTATTATAAAAAGGTCACCTAGCTAGGCTCATGGTGGTCAGATGTCTGATTCAGGCCAAATCTACGAAAACTATTCTTCAGAGAGAAAAATCAAGGCAGAAGGGTAAAAGGTCGTAGAAGTCAAGGGGTATAATAGTAAAATAGTTTCAGCAGTCAAGGATTGGAGAGAAGAAGTCCTAAAACTCGACCAGTTCTATCTAGGCTTCGTCCTACAGTCGAACCTGGCTCTGATACCACTCTGTAACACCCGGTTTATAAAAGAACATAAACCGAGCAATCATATACGTGCCAGGATCAAGTCACACGTATATACAACAGAATGAACAGTATATCATAGCACATATCACGTAAAAAGATATAATAAATCGAAATACGAATGTTATTTATTACAATAATGACAAAAATGTCTGATACAGCGGAAGCGAAGTACAAAAAATACGATAAAGCTCTCCGAAGCTGAAGCAGGGCGCCACAGGGATGTCGACTGGGAGACGAAGCACCTAGAAGTCCTCGTAGTCCTGGTAGCGCTGGACGAACTCCCTCGTGTCGGCAGGAACTGAGCAGCAGTAGCGTAGCCAAGAGGAAAAAGTAGAGAAGAGGCAAGAGTGAGTACACAACTTGTACTCAACAAGTATAACACAAACTATGAGGCTCTAGGCTGGCTGACTCAACTGCATTAGCTTTTAAGTGTTGGCAAAATTTTATTAAAACTATTTACTACGAGTTGATGAATTACCATTAACCCAGTTACATAGCAATTAATCAGAATTAATTATACTACTACTGAGAACCAAACCACGACCAAGCCACCAAGGTAAACCCCGAGAAGCACCTCCCTCGTCGGAAGGAGATAACTTCACTAATCAAAAGGAGGATCTGGGCCGCTCATAACCGTGAGCACGGCTAGTATACCAGTTTTACACTCTGCAGAGGTTGCACATCTTTACCCACAAGTCGTGAGCTACGCCAGTTGTTCATCACACTTCCTTAGGTGAGATGGCCAGCGACTCACTATGAGGCCTTTACAAAGAGTCTCGTTGGTAAGGCGTAACCGCGAGAGTTAGGTCGGCGACGATGGGGCCCACCTCCGGGGGTACAAGCACAGGAGCGCAATCCAAGCACAGACCAAGCCGGAGGAGCAGGGACCATTGAAGCTTACTACTCTTGCCCCGCAGGTAAGTTACTCCAAACCAAAAAGATCTAATTATTACGCCAAGTCTATCCCATTCTAGCCTTGTGGTAGCGCTGTTGTCCCAGGTTGTCGCTCTATGAACCGGTCCTTATGGAGAGTGGCCAACCAAGCACTAAGCACCGTGCTGGCCCCCTAAACCATGTTTCTAACAAAAGCCAATTTTAATGAGACGTGAGCCACTCAAGCCACACAGAGTGCCACTCTCAGAATTAAGTTCAAGTAAACCATTAATCAATTTAATTAAAAAGGACCAGAGTGTGTTATAGCGCAGCAACCTAGCACAACTAACCAAAATGCAACCCAAAGGTATATATAAAGGATGTAAACTGGCTAGGAATATCCTTATAGGCATACAGTATTAAAATGCAGTATGAAATTGTATTTAAAGGTGATAGGTTGTTCATGTTATACTTGCCTTCCTCGTACTGCTCCTGCTGCTGCTCGAACTGCTCCGAAGACAGCTGCTCCGGGTACTGGTACTGAGGCTCCTCAGATGGATCAACGTCTACTCACGAACACATGGCCAAAACAATGCACGAAAATAAGCATACAAGCAAACACTAACAAAAACTAAGAAACAGTACATTAATACATAAAAACAGCGCTCTAAACTACTCTAATACTGTTCTATGCGTTACAACGATCGCGTGGATATAAAGAACGCTAAAAACGGAGCTAAAACGCATTTTCTGGGCTAAAAACAAGGTTCAGGGGCTTATTTGTAAGAAGAACAGAGTTCCAGGGGGTTTTCTGCAAAAACTGAGGGTCTAAACGCAATTAAACCTTAGTTTCAAGGGCTAACGCGTAAAACTGCCACGGTTGGACAGCGGGTTCAATTTCTGGGAAGGTCAGGGGCCTAAACATTAAAAACAGGACCTATACGTAATTATTTTTGACTAAGGCTGTACCGCGGGTTAATTAGCAAAGAGATCAGGGACTCTTTAACAAAATTACCACAGCGAAACGGTATCTCTGGATCTAAGCCGTTGGATTGTGATCTTGCGGCCCAGGGCGAGGCGGTGCCCCGATCTAATCGTGGTCGTGCGTCCCGGATCGGACGGCCCAGGTAGGTTGGGCGCGCAGGGCGCGGCGGCGCCGTCGCCGGAGCCCTGCTCCGCGGCGGGGACTTCGCCGGGCTGGTGAAACAGGCGCTACGGAGCTTGGTTTGGACCGCGGTTGGGTGCAAAAGAAAGAGCGCGGCACGTGCAATCTACTGGGGCTCAGATCAGGGCTCGACAGGGGTTCGGGCGGCGTGCGCGACGGCGCAGGCGGCGCTAGATCGCCGGCGAGCGGCGTGGTGCGGGCGGGGATGCGCTATGGCTACGTTATCTTGCGCAAACGGACCAGGAGGCTGTGGAGGCGCTTACCGAGCTTGGAATCGAAGAATGGACCGGCGCAGCAGGGCTGGCGGCGAGTCCCGGCGGCGAAGCTCGACGTGGTGGTCGCGTAGTTGGGTGCTGCAGGGGTCGGGGTCGGAGAAGAACGGCTCGGCGAAGTTCGTGGCCTCCGGGCGGAGCTCCCCCGGCGGCTTGCCGTGGTGGGGACGTCGGGGAACGCCGGGAATCGCGGCGGCGGAGCTCCTGCGCTGCGGAGCAAAGACAGCGGCGGCGGCTAGGGTTTGCGGGGCGGCACGTGGGGTGGATGGGTGCAGGGGGGTCCAGGGCGGTTTAAGAAGGGAGGGCCGTCCTCGGCGTGCGGGTCCAGGGGCTGACGCGGCGCGGGGATCACGGCGAGGACTCGGCCGGGCGTTGCGCGGGGTAGGAGACGGCGCCGACAGGCGGGCCCCGCTGGTCAGCGGCGAAGCGCGCGGCGCGGCTGAGCGGTGGCTGGCTGACGTGCGGGCCTGCTGGGCGCTCGCGGCGCCGACAGGTGGGGCCGGCGGCTCAGGAGGATCGCGCGCGGAGCGAGCGGAGTCGGGCCGTGCGTGCGGAGAGGGAGCGGGCCGCGGAAGTGGGCCGAGCAGGGGGAGGTGGCGAGATGGGCCGGGCCGAGCTGCTAGTTGGGTTTTGGGCTGGGTTGAGTTTTGGGTTTGGTTTATGGGTTCCTTTTCTATTTCTTTTTCTTTTCTAAGTCTAATTCAAACAAAGTTTGAATTCAAATTTGAATTTGAATTCAAACCACACTCAAATAAAATTATGCACCAGCATGAATGCAACAAAAAAATTTAAACCTATGATAAATTTTAATTAATTAAGGAACAAAAATTAGATTAAATGCCAACTAAACACAATAAACCTTAGAAAATTTAACTAAAGCCAATTAACTTTATTAATAAATGCTGAAATTTAAATTAGGGTGTTACAGCACTAGAGTAGTGACTTCATACACGAGCGTGGTGCTCGGGTATGCGGGATCCTTTGGATATGACCGTGCTCCACGGTGTGACTGGGGTAGATGGCAGGTGGTGACAGCCCTGTCCGTCCGGTGTAACAGCATTGTTGCGTTTAGCGTACTCCCCGACGTTCGGGTTCGGTGTAGGAGTTCATGCAAAGAGGTAACGGGACTGGATGTACTCCGGTGCGGGATCTTCTCCCCGCTATCACATTTTCCTGGCACCTGTAGTCCTAACCATGTCCTAACATAACCCCAGCTTTGGATAGAAGCACTAGGACACCTAACCTAGCCTAAGCTCCATTTGACTTAACGTAGAGTAGAGTAGTTCCTTTGTTTTGTTGTTTCTCTCTTTTATTCCTTCCTCTTGGAGTGTGGATGTGTGATGTGTCGCATTACCCTTGCTTATTCTTTACTTGGACTTACCCCTGTTAGAGCATTACCTATTACTTGAGGCATAATGTCATGGTTAATGTTAAGTACAATACCTTTGCCACTGCCGTCCTTTGGGACACAAATAAATGACGATACCCTTACTCTCCGGGTGAAATGCTACAACGGTATATTCATGCGCTTGCGGATCCTTCTGTAATCATATTGATTATACCATGAGAGTGGCACCCCTTGGGTGCAGTTGCTAGGATGGGTTCGGCGCCCTCATTTCTAGTGATTGCACCAAGGACCGCCAAAAAGCATTTCTGGCGCCGTTGCCAGGGACGGCAAGTGAACAAAGATATTGTACTAATGTTAATCTAGGCTTTGAACTCAGGATATAGTCATTGCTCTTTCAGGCTAATGTCTCTATATGTCTTCTTAATTTTTTATTTGAAAAGAAGACAGGGGTAGTGTATGACCGGTTTCTCCCTGCCGGAAAACTATATAGACAATCCAGAGAAGCTCGTGAGAAGGACACGACTTCGCATCGTTCCTCCTCTCGCTATCCTCCCGGCACAGGAACCCATTCAGGAAGCACCACTTGTTCCTGAGGCTATGGCTGAAAAGACTCTCTGCGAGTTCTCTATCCCCTCCACCGACAATGTGGCCACTGGCCCCAACATCAATGTCGGGGACGTGATTTTGAGCTAAAATCAAGCCTCATCAACATGGTGCAGGCTAGCCCATTCTGTGGCAAGCCGAACGAAGATGCAAATGCACATTTGCAAAATTTTCTGGAGCTCTGCGACACCGTTGTTATACGGGGTGTCGCTGCTGACGTTGTCAAGCTTTGTCTGTTTCCCTTTTCCCTCCGAGGGAAGGCGAAATAGTGGTTTTATACGGAAAAGGGCATCAACACCTGGGCCAAATGCTCTAAGGCGTTCCTCACAAAATTCTTCCCGCTGGGCAAAACAAATGCCCTGCGCGGGAAAATATCAAGTTTCCAGCAGACGGGGATGGAATCCATCCCAGAAGCTTGGGAGAGGCTGCAAGAATACATCCTGGCCTGTCCTCATCACGGCATGGACGAGTGGCTTGTCCTGCAAAGCTTCTACAACGGGCTCACAACGACATCTCGAGCCAATATTGATGCCGCTGCTGGAGGATCCTTTCTCGACCTGACCATAGCCAAAGCAAAAGAATTGGTCGAGAAGATGGTCTCCAATCAGGGGTGGAGCGATGAACGACTCCAGCCCCGCACGAAAGGCATGCATACCGTCAAGGAGACGGATATGATTGCCGCAAAACTGGACCTCCTCATCAAGAAGATGGAGGAAGGGAGCCAACGACAGATCTAGGCTCCCGTCTAAACCATGGGTTTGCACTTCGCGTGCGAAGTCTGTGGCAATGATGGACACTCAGGGAACGACTGCCCCGAGACCCGTGAAGATTGTGCCTATCTCAACAACAACAACAACAACGGGTATCGTCCACCACAAGGAGTCTAGGGGTGGAACCAGTCACGTCCACCATTTTAGGGAGGTAATAATTATAACTCTTATTTCAATTCGAATTTCAATTTGAACCAACCCCCCTTGAGAGAACTTGTGCTTGGACAAGTTAAAATTAATGAAAATATAAACAAAAAGCTCTTGGCCAATGATAAAACCCTGGAAAATTTGAATGTCAAGCTTGAAACTTTGACTTCAACGCTTAAAAACCAGTCAAGTTTTAATAAAAAAGGTTGAATCTCTTCTTGCTCAAATAGCTGCTTCCGTTTCTATCGCTGAGAATGTTAAAGCGGTGACCACGAGGGGTGGTAAGTGCACTCATGATCCACCACACCCTAACCATGCGGGAAAAGCATCGGTAACCCAGGAAGAAGAACAACCAACGGATAAAAGAGAAACCAGGGAACCAGAAAAGAAAACGGCTCCATAGGGTTATATTGAGACCAGTTTCTTGCCGTTCCCCACTCGTAACAAGAAGGCAACCGTGGATGAGCAGTTCACCCGTTTCGTCGAGATGATCCAAAAGATTCATGTTAACGTCCCTCTGCTAGACGTGATGCATGTGCCGACCTACGCCTGATATATCAAGGACATCATCAATAATAAACGGCCACTGCCCACCACAGAAGTTGTCAAGCTCACGGAAGAGTGTAGCGCAGCTATACTCAACCATTCCCCAGAGAAGAAGAAAGATCCAGGATGCCCCACAATCACGTGCTCAATTGGGGCACAACACTTCGGCCGGGCCTTGTGTGACTTAGGAGCACGTATCAGCGTGATGCCAAAAGCCATCTACGACAAGCTAAACTTCACACACCACACGCCAACCCCAATGCATCTTCAGCTGGCAGACTCCTCGGTATGGTATCCAGAGGGGATTGCAGAAGATGTACCGGTAAAAGTTAGGGACTACTTCATCCCTATCAACTTCTTTATGCTGGACATGGACATTTCCAAGGATACACCACTTATTCTAGGAAGACCATTCATAAGCATTGCGGGGGCACAAATCAATGTTGGAATCGGAGAAATCCGCTTCAATATTAATGGCAAGGAAGAAAGGTTCCCATTTCAACCCAAGGTGGAGCAATGCTCTATGATCAAAATCAAGTTTGGGTTAAATCCACGAGGCATACAAGAAGTCGTGGTAATACCACGAAAGAAGGACAACATGGTCAGCCTCATGAAAGAAGGCATAAAGGAGGGTAAGCATGAAGAGATGGTAATACCAGCCCAGACTACTCCACAAGATCAGCCCTCCTCATCAAGAGTGAAAAAAGCAAAGAAAGCACAGCAATCCGTCACTGCTCCTCCCAGGACGGATGCTCAATCATGATCGGAGAAGAGTCGTGCACATCGGACTATAAATGACGCGCCCTTGCCAAAGCTAAATTGGTATTTATCTCATATTTTCTTTCTTCATTTTCGTGTCTTTTTCAAAATTTTCATTTTACCTCATTTGTTTTTTTTCTCCATTCCATGTTCAAAATTTTCAAATTTGTTTCCTGCATACTGGAATTTTTCTAGCAACTTTTTCCTTTTTACAAAAAAAATACTAAAAATATTTTCTGAGTTTTTAATCTTTTGGGAAAAATAATTTGGACATCATTTCGATCAAACTTTTGGCCGTGCACCATATTTTCACAGAACTTAACCATTGAGGAAGCACCAGGCCGAAGGGGGGCACCAGGGGGCCCACCCTGGGGCCACCCTGGGGCCGGCTAACCCCACAGGTCGGCCGACCCAGGGCCAACGGCTCCATAGTCATTGTGGCTTGCCTCTCCACTGGTGCACGCGCCATCTTCTCTTTAAATAGGGGCCGAGAGGGGTGTTGAGCTCTCTCATGCTCACACACTCACTCACACTCCCTCTCACACATTCTTGCTCGGGTTTTCTTTGGATTTTGGCTCAAGTTTGGTTTCAAGAAATCTCTCTCTCTCATTTCTTTGCTGCAAGATCATATGCTCATTTGAAGGAACAACTCTCGAGTAAGAATTTCATTTTGATTTCGCTAACATAACCCGAACTGAGTTGTTCTCATTTGTTCTTGTTCGCTCTTGTTGCAAGCATGAAGGGTGTAGGTCGGAAACTTTCCGGAGCTATCAAGAAGATGACAGGGTCAAGCTCATCTCATTCATGGGGTGGGTCGAGCTCCCATCATTCCCCCGAACCTACACTAACACCGACCACGATGGACTATGAGCAAGACGAACAAGAAGAACAGTTCGAGGAGCAAGCTGCAGAACCACAAGCCGAGGACATGGAGATAGATGAAGATGATGCACCATACCTCTATTTGCAAAACAACCGCGAGCGTCAAGCCTACGCCATGATCAAGCATCGAAGCTTTGGTCACACCAGAGCCTTAGATCCGGACCTCCTCGAGAAAACAGGTATGGATGTTGACTTCGCTCGTGTTTGGCATGCGGTTGGATGGGATGGTTTTGTGCCTGTTGAGGAGAATGGTTCTCGTCTCCTTACCATCCAGTTTCTTTGCACTCTTCGGGAGGTGGACGACGGTGTTTCTTTCTGACTTTTTGGAGTTGAACGCTATTTTAATTGGAGAAATTTCAATCACCTCCTTGGTTTCAGTGCCCACTTGCCAATTCCCCTTGAAAAAGCTTGCCGCGGTTTTGATCGACATGAGTTTTGGGGCTTGATTTCGGGTCAAGTTGTTCATGGCAAATTTGCACCTCGGTGCAATGACATTCAAAATCCAACTCTTTGTTTGATGCACAAGTGGGTGGCTATCACTCTCTTTCCAAGAGATGAACTACGACCAGTGCGGAACGATGAGTTGATGATATTATATGCCATTGTCAACAAGATCCGAGTCTCCCCTGCGAAAGCAATGGTTAAGCAATGGCTTACAAATTTCAGGATGACGGGTCCTATTGAGTGCACTTCGTTGGTTACCCGCATCGCATCAAACATGGAAATCTTAGACGGGAACCCCGTTCCCTTCATTGAGGATCCCCGTGCTTTGATCGATGAGACTTATTTGGTGCAAGGCCACACACTCAAGAAAGGCCCGAATGATTCCTTGGTTTTCTTCTCCCTTTGTTATGCAAATGAGATTCCGTTGCCAAATGCGGGGTATCATTTGTATAACTGTCATTCGCTAACCATGCCTCTTGTCCCACAAGAGGAAAGCCGCAGGCATAGTGCTTCTGTTTTACCTGGTAGGGTTACAAGAAGCAGGGCCAGAAGGGAGGAATTCATGTAGCAACAACCTCAGCCTCAACCACAGCAGTATGAGGCTGGAGGTTCGTCATGGTAGAGTACCAGCTCCACCGAGTGGGCATGGCAGGCCTCAGGGCGCCGGTCCACTAGTTCCAGCTCCAGCGGACCTCTGATCACCGCCAGACGTTCAGCTTCGTCCAGAGGTTTCACTACTCTGACTCAGCAGATGGGTGAACTGAACGTACGTGCCTCCAACATCGAAGAATCGCTAGGCCAGCACATCCAATCAACCTAAGACTGGCAGCGATTCACCGGCGAGAGGATCCACACCATGGAGCAGTGTCAGCAACAGATGCAGGAGGAGCAGAGGGCATACTACCGTTGGGCTGGGTTCAACCCCAACCAACAGCAGTGAGCCTAAAGCTAGCTTGGGGAGGACCCCCACGAGAGGTATCTTGCATCAAACTTTATCCTTTACCGCTTTCAAAACCATTGCATGAAACCAAACAAAAATTTACAAAACTAGAAAATCCATAAAAATTTGCATAACTAAAACCAAATAAAAACTTGCAAAACTTAGAAAAAAACCCAAAAATATTTACTTGCTTTCCAATATGTGTAGTAAGCATGTGTAGTTCTTCCTTGTTGAGATGATGAATAGTTGCTCTGTTAGTTCCTTTCTTATGCCTAGTTACAACCTTATGCTCTGCTTAAGTTTTGAGTTTGGTGGCTAAATTGTTCAAACCTTAAGCTTGAAACTTGTGGGTAGTGAAAAGCAGAATTCGAATCTAGGTTGTTGTGGGTTATGATATGGCTGAAAAGAGTTGCTATGACCTTCTCCTACATGATGCTTGATACCCGGAGTATTTCTTTTCAAAAATACAAAAAAACAAAATAAAGTTCCTCGGTGATATGCAATTCCCATCCAAAGCCATATGAGTTACAAGTTTGAAAAAAACCTTTCCACATATGCAACTTGTCCTCTCATTGAGCTTTGTCAAATCGTTGTGACCCTTTGAGAGAATCACTTCATACACCCATGATCAAGATCACGTACACGTTCACTCACATGCTATACTTCTACACCTGGAAGATGGCAAGTACATCCCCCATTCATCCACAAATAAAACCCCAAGTGCCATGTTTATCTCTCTCCAAAGTTATCATCATAATGTATGGGCTATACAGAAAGAAATAAAAGATGCATACCCAAAGAAGGTATGCCACATGCCCACAAGGCATGTCAAAAAAAAAAGAGAGAAAAGATGCATACCCAAAGAAGGTGTGCCACACACCCACAAGGTGTGTCAAAAGAGAGAGAGAGAGAGAGAGAGAGAGAGAGAGAAAGAAAATATAGCCCATAACAAAAACATTACAAGGGAGAGAGAATTCATATAAAGGAGTTCTTATCCATCATCCACCAAAAATATCCACACACGTGCACATCTTGATCAAGGCTTATGACTTGTTTCACCTTTGGATCCGGTCTTTGACTTAGCAAAATATGAGAAGCAAGGTTGCCGTCATATCCTCCATACCTACAGATCCACCAAAAAGAAGCCATTAGAAGTAGGGTGGAAAAAGAACGGTGCATAAAAAAAAGGGGCCTTGGTGAGGAATGAATCATATTTGAGCGATCCGAGAGATGACCCGAGGAACTTACAAATTTCATTTCAAAAAAACTTTATAAAACCTTCGGATTGACAGTTGAACAAAGGAGTGGTACTCTACAAGCTGTTCTGACCTTCAACCACCAAAGATGAGGATGATGCTATAAGCCCCACAGGAGTAAGGTAAAAAAGTGCGAACAAGGCCAACTTATTCAGAATAAAGGTAAGAACACTCGGTTGTGCCTTGGGCATAAGTCAGGAATGCGACATTGTAGCAACTCCTGATCAACAACCTAAGTCTAAAACTTTGCTCGGGACGAGCAAAGGGCTAGCTTGGGGGAGTTGTTGACGGTGCTTAAGTGCCATTTTCAACCGTCAACTATACTCAATAATCAAGGAAAACTACATGCCTTACTCACATATTTGTATCACTAACCTTGCTCCACAGTTGTTTTTGAGTTTTGTACATTTTAGATGAGCAGGAGCGGAATAAGACGAAAACACGCAGCAGACGCCATACAACTACGCAGAATATTGCACCCGGCGTCACACCCTTACAAAGAGGGCCCACATGTCAGAGGAAACGGGGCCTCCACGCAAGATGCACTAGAGGATAAGGATAAGATCCAACGAATCAACCACTCAGCAAAGGATCAGGCTGAGGAGCTGCCAGGTGGGGTCGGCCGACCCCCTGTGTCGGTCGAACCTGGCCTGGTTCCCATCCAGGTGCACTTCGAGGAGGAGTAGCTGCCAAGGCACCTGATCACCTTCCATATGTGCGTTGGCGGGAAACCGACCTCTAGAGCTATAAATAGGGCCTCTCTCCACCCCCCCCCCCCCCTCAATAGCTCTCCTCTCTCTTGCTCTCTTAGCTAGGTAGTGGAGCTAGGCTAGTTCTTCTTTAGCGAGCAAGTTGTCCTCGGGGTCGTTGAGTAGTCCTCGGCTCCCGGTATGGCTTTGTATCCAATTTGTCAGACTTCTATTCATAATATAGAGTTATGCCATGGTTGCTTTACTATCTTGATAGTTTATCAATCCATGCTTAGTTCATTCATGAGTTATGCTAAAGTCTTGGTTAGGCCAGATGATCCAGGTACGGATAGAGGTTCGATGTGCTTTCGGACTTGCTCTAGTGTTTTACTTGTCCATCCGAAGGGTGGGAGACCTGGGGGCACTAGAGTAGTAACTTCATACATGAGCGTGGTGCTCGGGTATGCGGGATCCTTCGGATATGACCGTACTCCATGGTGTGACTGGGGTAGACGGCAGGTGGTGACAGCCCTGTCCGTCCGGCGCAACAGCGGTGTTGCGTTTATCGTACTCCCCGACGTTCGGGTTCGGTGTAGGAGTTCATGCAAAGAGGTAACGGAACTGGATGTACTCCGGTGCGGGACCTTCTCCCCGCTATCCCATTTTCCTAGCACCTGTAGTCCTAACCATGTCCTAACATAACCCCAGCTTTGGATAGAAGCACTAGGACACCTAACCTAGCCTAAGCTCCATCTGACTTAACATAGAGTAGAGTAGTTCCTTTCTTTTGTTGTTTCTCTCTTTTATTCCTTCCTCTTGGAGTGTGGATGTGTGATGTGTCGTATTACCTTTGCTTATTCTTTACTTGGACTTACCCCTATTAGAGCATTGCCTATTACTTAAGGCACAATGTAATGGTTAATGTTAAGTACAATACCTTTGCCACTGCCATCCTTTGGGACACAAATATATGACGATACCCTTACTCTCCGGGTGAAATGCTACAATGGTATATTCGTGCGCTTGCGGATCCTTCTGTAATCGTATTGATTATACCACGAGAGTGGCACCCCTTGGGTGCAGTTGCTAGGATGGGTTCGGCGCCCTCATTTCTAGTGATTGCACCAAGGACCGCCAACAAGCATTTCTGGTGCTGTTGCCGGAGACTAAACATTCCTAGTGATTGCACTAAGAAATGCCAACAACGCCCCACACAGTGTTCGAGGCCGGTCGAGGGTGCCTAGCAGGGGGATCCCACCGAGGGAGAGCATCGAGCCCTCGGACCATATCGAACGGGTTCGAGCCCCGCCTAGCGAACCTTTGCGAGTGCTTTATGCGACGTGTCCACAGACCGCAAGTCGACCCTTATCGAATGGGGCACGGACGTCCACTCAAACCACCCGATAACAGCTCACTGAAGCAGCCATTGCTCGCGGCCCGGGCATGGGTAGCATGGCGTGCTTCACCCCTCCTCCCTGCGGAAGGGCGACGAGGGTCGTAACGAAAAGTCGAGGGACCCCTGAACGCCTTCACGCAGGCCAGGGCTCAGGGGCTCCTCGCGCACCATGACTCAGGCTGCACCCTCGAATGAATCGGCTACCCTCGATTGTGTAATTCCACGTGTTTAACCAACCTCCCGCGCTTAACGCGCGCCTGCCGGATTGCTCAACAGAATCATTGGTTGCTGCGCCAGCACGAAAAACACTGAGGCCGGCTGAAAGGAACGCCAAGGCCGGCTGAAAAGGATGCTGGGCAGCCACCCCGATCAATCAACCATGCAGGGCGACGTTTATAGCCCTTGGACGAGTGCAAGCACTCCTCCAAGGCCCCGGGGGCTACACCCGCGGGTGCGCTGACGCACCCCCGTGGAGGAAACTTTACACATTCGAGGATCAAAATCCTCTGCAGACCAGCTCGAATGCCCCCATCAGCACGAGGACAGCATCCCTAGTGGCAACGCCATAGTGCTCGAGGCAACTATGATCTGCATAGGCAACTCGGAGTGGCCTCCCCACTGCTTCTTCAATGACGAACCCCGACCTTGGGCAAATCTCCTCCGACAATGCTCGCCGGAGCACCGTCACACCCCCACTGGGCAAACTAAGATTCCCACAGTCAGCACCCAAGTCACACCCTCGAGGGGACAAGCCTCTGCAGGGCTGATGCTCATCCCTACAAAGGCTCGGGGGCTACTGTTGGGTACCAAGATTAGGGGCACCCTAACCAGGGGACTAAATCATCCTTAAAATGCAAAACACATGTCAGGCAATCAGGCCCACCAAGGCCAATAGTTTCCTCCCGATCCGAAGGAAAGGAAAGGACTCAAAGAAGCCCAATCCACGGCCCAACAGCACAGTGCGGCCCATCCGAACCCTCTCGGACCCGCGAGGCAATCTCCGCCTCGCTCGAGGGCTCCCCACCGAGACCCTCGACAGCGCCCCGCGTCTCCGCCTCGCTCGAGGGTAGCGAGCCTACCCTCGGGAAAGCGGACCGACTCCGCCCCGCTTGAGGCCACCCCTCGACGGAAAAGACAAACGGCCATCCGCCACCAGCCCACCGTACGGAGGCATTAAATGCTAACAACTCCGCCGCAACGCCCGGGTCAGACAGCGTAAGGCCACCACTCTGCACAGTGGCTGTGACCAGGGTCTTATCCGCCAACTCCGGTCACTGCTCCGCCATCCCCGGCGCTGTGGCGCCATTGTGGGAACCTGCGACGCTGTGCGAGAAGTGCTCGGCGCTGCACCAGCCATTGTGCTGCCAACTCCCCGTTCTTCCCTCGTACTTTCCCCTCCACGGAACCCTCGATCAGCATGTGCGCGACTCTTGAACGCGGCTCGGACCTTGACCAGGGCAAAACCCCAGCCTGCAGGACCCTCGGAATGCCGCCACGTCGAGCGCAGAGGACGGTACCCTCTACAACAACCCCCACGCCGCCCGCTTGAGCTACCAGGACGCCGGCGCGATCTCCGTAAGACGATGCCCAGGACAACCACACGCCCGGCGCCACGATCTCCGGTGCTCATTGTGTACTTTCTGCAGTAGCCGGTCACTGTGCGCCCCCGATTCGGGGAAGAACGACGACTTCTCCCCCCTCCCGTACATGTACACCGCCCCTCCTTGTGTCTATAAAAGGGGGAGGCGGGCTCTGTCTTCACGGACGACTCTCATTTTCCCAACACTCAACACACACCGCTCATCTGAGCCCTGATATTGGCACTTGCCTCAATCCTCTAGCAGAGACTTGGGAGTTTCTCTCCCTCTCTCATCTCGCTTGTACCCCCTACTACAGGCACCCCCGGTGCAAGATAGTACAGTGCACTCGCACACCCTTTGCTGGACGTACGGCCCCGCCACCGGAAACAGAATAAACCCGTGCGTTCCTGTGTTACCTCTTGCATCAACCATCCACGGTGAGAGATCACGCAGCACTTTACTAGTTGGTGCCGGACCGCCGGGTCTGGACACCGACACTATTGTTTTAGTCTACAATGTTTCCCGATAATTATCAAAATGTTAAATGTTGGAAGAATGCAAGGCAACTTTCTAGAGTATTCTCCACAAGACAATGAGAAGATATTTCATGGAGTACTCTAGAATTAGTAATAAATAAATTAAAAACCTTGTAATATTTAGGAATTCTCTAGAAGGGGGACACATGTCACACCCCAATGATCCATCTTGACCTATAAATAGAGGACCCCCTCCTTGCTATGCCATCTATCTAAGAGCATGGTAGATGAGAAGGGTGCGTGCTAGGATAGCCACAAAGAGAGGGTGTGTTGTGTACACTTGTGTAATACTATTGTGTTGTAATAAAGCAAGTTCTTTTTAAGTGTTAGTCTCCCGGTTTCTAAGTACTTAGTGTATGAGTTGTGATCTATCTTAGTCTAGCTTCATCGTAGGAAGACTCTGCCTCTCAGAAGCCAGCTTCATCTGTTGGTAGGCTCGGCCACCTGGAAGCGAGAAAGCGGCTCAACCATCGAAAGGACCTTATACACTAAGTAGCTAAAAATTGGAAAAAAAAACTAACCGACTCTAGAGTGAGTTGGTGTGTTTTAGGTGTAGCTCCTCAGCTTAGTGAGTATTAGGGCCACCTCAGTTCCCAATATTAAATTAAAAAGATACCGGTATATTTGTTTTTGCTTTACAAGAAAATAGTGTATATATATTATAAGATTTTATATAAGGTCTAAGACTCTAGAGGGGCGTCACGATGAGTTCGTCATAGGGCCTTCAAAATCCTAGGGCCGGCACTGGCGGAGGCCAGCCAGCCACAGCCATAGGAGAGCTAGGAAGGAGGCCTCCGCAACAGGCGCTCGCCACCAGCGCTGGCTGGTCGGCGTTCCTTCGCTCATCCACCTTGCGCCATTCCGCGGCCAAAGGCAGGGTCAAGTTGGAAGCACCGCCCCCAGCGTCCCCCTCCTCGTCCAAGCTTACGATATGCACAATATTATAAATAAATGCAATCACTCAAACATTGTTAAGTCTATTGGTATTTGGAAAGATCCTACAGATGAGAGCAAATCATATATTGTTCTGGCATCGGTTGATAGGACACTTAGCTCCCTTCAGAAAGAACAGTTGTTTCGTGTAGAGAATGACTCTCTGTGTTGCTTGTCTGAGTTTGGACTCAAAGTGTTTAGGTATGTACAAAACTTGTCAACACACATAACATATTATCATTGTTTTGCATTGCTTTCTGAAATCTAAGACTTTTACTTTGTAGGGAAATATTTTCCGCGGTCCAATATGTCAGCAGTAAGAATCTTAGTGGGGTTACATCTAGTGCAAGCGACTCTGTCTGATTCCATTATTTCCACTGATGCTAGAACCCAACAACATATTTATCAATGGTCAAGGTCAAGTTATGTTGGGCAATTTCCAACGAAAGCTTCCTGATAAGTACATCAAGAGACACAGAAGAAAAGTCTGTCAAGGTAATTATATTCTACTCATCTAAATGTCTACAAATTTGGACGATTGTCAAACAATTATTATATCCATGTGAACTATATCTATGTTACAGCTATTGTAATTTTTTCAATAACAGATATCATAGTCACTGTAATTTTTTTAAGCCGGTAAGGATGCATACAATCTAAAATAGTGTCAATTTTGTAGATAGCAGTATATAGGTAACATTATATTCTACATGCATGAGACCTCTTAAATGAACAGATTAAATTTCATTTGTGAGATAAAGTAAAGACAAAATATAGGTGAAATAGTACACATATATGTTGTTCAGGATTTGCGCTATTTATATAACTAGCTCATTTTCACCATATACGCACCCTGCAATGACATAAACAAATGATAACTCTTAGATATTTTCAGTCGAGTAACTATTAACCGTGATAAGGAATCCATTGATTAGAAATGATTGTTTTTCTCATGCGAATATTGATATGCGTTTCAGTATATCAACAGTCAGATCTGGGAGTATTCACTACTACAGGACATGGATGTAGTAACATCAACTTGTGTTACTATAGGTAAATAAATGTGTTACTAGGTCTCCTTGTAACACATCTTATTAGTGTTCCTATCCTTGATGTTACTATGGTATCACCTATTGGAACACAATACATGTGTTCTTTTATATCTAAAATAGTGTTACAATTATTTCATTGTGTAACATTTTTTTAACTCTAGTAACACTTTTATATTGTGTTAGTAACACTTCATGAGAACACAGTTCAGGATAATAAGAACACATGGTTCGTAACACACATTTTATCTATTGTAACACATTCAAGTTTTTCAAATAAATATTATTATACACCTGCATATGGTATATAATGTTGATACGATTTTTTTGGGAATATGATACATTATAAAATCACACAAACCACAAATTTGAACAATCGTTGGAAGTTGTATTGATTGTGGGAGGAAACAATAATATTACTCATCACGTGATGTGTACATATAATGACATGATTCTAGAGAGAAAATGTACATATATAGCAATGGAGGGTACAAGTTGTCTCTGTACTATATTTTTGAAAAGGATGTAGGTACTATTAGACATGCTATGGGTGCCTTTGGCATGGCTCCAATGGGCTTCGGCTCCACCTAACAATGCTACTGTAGCACAACTATCTGTTCACTGGAGTCTTCTCTCTCTCTTCACTCCCGCCCCCTCACAAAACCACAAGGTATGCGATTTAGTAATTTTGTAATCCATTCGTGTTCCATTGTTGGCCCATAAAAATATATGAATTCAAGCACCGATCATTTCAACCTGCATAGAGAAAGCTAGTTGTAACATTGATCATTTCAACTTACATATAGATAGCTAGGAAGTATATCAACAAGGACCAAAATAACTTGTGCTTTGGCTATCCAGCATCAAGTGTTGTTCCTATCATGTAATCATAGAAACACATGGACAAAATAATGAGAAATACTCTTTGGAACCACATAACGAATTATTCTTCATTCTGGTGATTAAAATCACATTGCTTTAATATTTCCAATATCAAGTCTAAAAAGACTATAGGATCTGAATGGGACTAGATTTTATAATGACATAATTATATAGAATTTACCTGAACACATATAAGCTCTTTGTAAACCTTTAAATTATTCATCCATTAGATCAACAAGATCACTGCATACAAAGTCCAAATACCTATCAGTGTACACAGTCAAGAAGGCATACTAGAAAATTATTCATCCATTAGGATTGCCTGTCAGAGGAATAATAAGGGAAGCATTCGGAATAACTCTTGCCTCGCTGATCTTGTTTGAACTCATTCTCTAAACCATGGAAGGCTGACAAGGGAGGAGCTGTGCCAAAATCAGACGTGGATGGAACACTGACCTAGCCAGGAAGTTCCTTAATGGACTGCAAAAATGCAGGATGTTTTTATGGAGAAAGTTGTGATGTTAAATGTAACCTATTAATGCATTCGAATGTTAACCACTACAGAATATTATAGATCCAATCTTTATTCATATATCAACAGAACATGAAGCCATTAGTAGGTCAATCAAAAATTCTCACATAGTGTTGTACTATTGTTTACTGAGTACTTAATTTGGGAAATTGAACATCCTGTCAACTGAAGCAAAAATGAGCTGTTTCATTTCATCCCTTGGCAACAGAAAAGGATTACAGTAGAAAACTACATCATACTTGATACATGATCTCACCGAGGTGTACTAGCAATTTTAGTCCCAGCTAAACAGAAAAATTCACCACCCAATCAGAGCCAAGTATTCCTTTTGAACTCTTGTAATTTCGTTACTATGCAGTAATGAAATCATGGGTATAGCCCGGGGTGGAAAATAAATCAGAGCCAAGTAGCAATGGAACACAGAGATCAGTAATTTTACTCAGAATTGGGCACATCTAGTAGAGTGGGGTGGTTATTTACTCAGCCTTTCGCAACCAGGAGTGTCAATAGAAAAAGGGCAATTGTCCATATGCTTATCAATAGAAATATACATGGTTACTTACTTTGCTGCATGGGCAGGTGTGTCATTTTCCAGGTCATACATATCCTCATCCCAATCTATGAACTTTGCATACAGACTTTTGACAATGTCCAAAGAAAGCTACAAGACATAAAAAAAACTTACATGTGAGCAGTAAGAGCTTCACATGGTATGACTAAAAATTAGTGTATCTGCCACCCAATGTTTCCCTCTAGCATTGCGACATTGCCTACTGAAGAAAAGAGAAACATGTAGCATCACTACTTGCAGAAGGAAACTAAAATGGAGCCTTCACAGCATACAGGATGATGCAGTGCACAGACCACAGAACTATGCTAAAACAAACAAGGGCTTCAATATTTTTTAGTGCAAACCAGTTTACTATGATGTATATGGAGGTGCCGTCGGTAGACCAGAGGAACCAGACATCCAGAAACTACGCAATGCAAATGTAACTATGCAATTGTGAGAAGTTTTTTTGCACCAATTAATTGGTAAACACCACAACTAATAATGTATAAGACGATGACATTGATTTGGAATCAGGACTTACGCTCTCAAGGTTTACTGCATTTGTGTGCGCCTCTTTAGAGTGGATCATCTCCTCAAGTTCTTCAGTAGCCACTGTTTCATCCAAAGGGGCCCAACTATCCTCCAAGCGCTCCTCTGCAATCTGTGTACCATGAAAAAAATTAAATTAGATATTAAGCTACTTTATAAAAGGCTATGTTGTATATTAAGCTACTTTATCCAAGAAATTATAAAACTCAAAATGAGTTATGCATAATCACTGAACAACTAATCAGTTCAAGTGCTCACCGAATTTCTAAATATTATATATTTCTGCATAGATATATTTAAGAGATAAAAGTGTTCATGGTGAAGCGATTTTCTAAAGATTCTATATTTCTGTATTGATAGATTTAAGAGATAAAAGCTTTCATGACAAAGATGTCATGGACCTCTTTGTGTATCGATCTCCCTCTGTTCTTCCTATTCCAAACGCCATCAAGTAGTAGATTCAATCCCTCCTCTACATGCAAGGAAGCAGCTAATCGAAGCACCATCTCCTTTTGCTGAAACCATTCAGCAGCACACCATCTCCTCCTCTGCTTCTATCACAACCGAGAAAGCAAACCAGCGCCCTGTGGCTTCTCATCTCTCTATTTCTCACGGCACCAACAGCTGCGGGTGGAGCACCAAGTACAGATGCTGGACCATTCGCTGGACCATTCACTAATTCATGACCACAACCATTAGTCCTACAAATTACCAAGAACTGAATCTAAATAAACAAGATTGCTATCACCACTACTCATACCGTGGACCTGCTGCGGCATCGGGGTAGCCCTGGACCTGCGGCGGCGTCCCATGGACCTGCGGTGGCGGCGGCCCCCTGCACCTGCTGCGGCGTCCTATGAACCTGCGGACAGGGATCTAGACCTGCGGCGGCGGCGGCCCCTGCAACCGCACCCCGGCAGCGGCCCCCTGCACCTGCGGCGTCGGGGCAGCCCCTGAACTGTCGCGACCGAAGGTCACGTGGCCGGCTGAAAGGCGCCTTCAAGGAAGCGTAATAGGGCATAGAGAGTTGTGTGTGGGTTGTGTGTGGGGCCATGTGGCCAGTGAGTGAGTCGTGAGGGGGATTAAATTCCGGTGGGAGAAAACTGTAAGACATGAATGTTTTAATCGCTGAGAAAAAGAGGCTCGAGGTCAGGTCCGCCGCCTGGTCCTCCTACCCCAAGTTCGCTTGTGCTGTTACTCACATCGACGGCGATCGCCGGCGGCCACGGGGACGTTACAAGTGGTATCAGATTCAGGCTCCTCGGCGTGCTCCGTTCCTCCCCGGTTCAGATCCCGATTTGGTCAGTACCGTCACACCGACGTCGTCGACCAGCTCCGCCGCAAATCGCTCTGATTCCGGCGTCCTTGCCCAGCCTACCGACTCCCAGTCGGCGGCGGCCACCACAAATCGACGGTTAGCTGCCCAGCGCCGTCGACCACTCCTCTTTCGCGCCGCTTAGGATTAGATTGGGATCGGTGTTCTGTATCTGCAGTTCGGCGCGGCGGCGAACATTTCGTCGCTATTCGTGGGTTTCGTGTGCGGCTGCGGTACTCCTTCGGCTTGGATCGACGCTGCTCGAGCCCCGGAGGGTGGGGTTTCATCAAATCGAGCAGTATCTCCGAGTTTGCGGTGCAGTCGCCACGGCGCCCCCCAAGCCTTCCGTGCAGACTCAGTTCGTCCTCTCCAAGATGGACAACCGTTTTCAGCAGGAGGATGAGCGCTGGACCCAAGTGAATGAGAATTTCGACTTGCTCTTTGCTCGAGTGGCGTCAATTGGGATCAATCAAGAGCGGCTGGAGTCGCAGATGAATTTGGGCAACCAAGTGATGGAGCAGATGCTGAAGGACCAGCAGATCCTCGCCAAGCAGATCGAGTTGACCGGTGAAGCCGTCGCATGGATCACCCTGAATCGCCCACAACCTCAAGAGCCCGCAGATCCTCCACCAAGCCCTACACGTTCCCACAGTTCTCTGGATCTTGGGCACCAACCGTTCCGCGCTGCTGCTTCTGGTATTCCGGTTCATCCTCTTCCGTAGGGACACCGGGTTTGGCGTGAGCCTTTTGATTTTTCTGGTCATCGTCATGTTACCCCTAAGATGTCTTGTCCTACTTTTGATGGTTCTAACCCCCGCATTTGGAAGTCAAAATGTTTGGACTACTTTGAGCTCTGTAACATCGATGAGGCATTTTGGCCAATGGCAGCGTCTCTGAATATGGATGGCAAGGCAACTAAGTGGTTGCAGGTATACAAAAGGCAACATGGGTTAGGTGATTGGAACAGTTTCATTGATGCAGTGGAACAGAAGTTTGGCGCCAATGATTACAGGGATGCCATGAGTGAGCTTTTGGAACTAAAACAGACAGATACTGTGGCCGAATACGCAGCAGCATTTGAGAATCTTCAGTTTGAGATATGTATGCATCATGATGGTTATGATGACACCTTCTTTGTGTCTCAATTCGTCAAGGGGCTGAAGCTGGATATTAGTGCCGGAGTACGAACTCAAGTGCCCAGAGATGTTGACCAGGCTATTCTCTTGGCTAAGATTCAGGAACAGGTGCAGGAAAGAGGAAAGAACAAATGGCACAAGAATGCTAGCCCACAGAAATTTCAGTCCAGTGGGTTCAAGGGAGATAGTAAATCTGTTACTCCTCAGACTTCTATGTGGAAAGAACGGCAAACATTGAACTACCGCAAGGCCAACAACCTATGCTATTATTGTGGTGAGAAGTATGATCCTAATCATGCAGCCATCTGTGCTCAGCGTCCCAAGGCTCAGGTAAATGCACTAGTTGCTAATTCATTGGATATGCCACTGTCTGAAGAAGTAGTAGCCCAGATAGAGCTAGAAGATTCTTTAGCCTCAGAATTTTGTCAACTCTCCCTCAATGCCTTAGCTGGTACTTCCCATGGTGATGCCATGCACATCAGAGCTCTAGTGCTGAACAAGGTCATGCTTACTTTGAATGATACAGGCAGTTCTCACAGCTTTGTTAGTGCTGCATTTTTGGAAAAAGTGGGCATTCAACCCATTTCTACAACCCCTAAGCAAGTTAAACTAGCCAATGGCCAGATTCTGATGTCTGATAAATGGGTTCCCAAGCTGTCTTGGTGGTGCAATGGTCATACATTGCAGGCTGATCTGAGAGTGTTAGATATTACTGCTTTTGACGCCATATTGGGTTATGACTGGTTGAAACCTCTGAGTCCCATGACATGTCACTGGACAGACAAGACCATGGAATTCACATATCAGGGAAGGACTGTATGTCTGAAGGGCATCACTCACAAGGCCACTCCAATTCAAGAGTTGTCAGCAGATCAGTTGGTGAAATGGTGGAAGGGAAATGATATTTGGGGCCTAGCAGTCTTGCAGCAGTAGCCAGACACTACAACAATAGATAGACCCCAGGAAATTGAGGAGCTGCTTAGCCAATATGCTGATGTGTTTCAGCCACCAACCCATCTTCCTCCCAGTAGGATTTACGACCATACTATTCCACTCTTGCCAAATTCAGTTCCTATCAATTCTAAACCATATAGATATTCTCCTCACCACAAGGATGAAATAGAAAGGCAGGTCAAGGACATGATTCAGGCTGGATTAGTGGTCCCTAGTTCCAGTCCTTTTGCTTCTCCAGTGCTCCTCATTCAGAAAAAGGATGGCAGCTGGCGTTTTTGTGTAGATTACAGGCGCCTAAATGAGTTAACAATTAAGAATAGGTTTCCCATGCCTCTCATGGAAGAAATTCTGGAAGAATTAGCTGGCAGCAAGTACTTTACAAAGCTTGACATGTGCTCTGGGTACCATCAGGTCAGGATGAAGCTAGAGGATGAGCACAAGACAGCATTTAAAACACATCAAGGTCATTACCAGTTTAGAGTCATGCCATTTGGTTTAACCAATGCTCCTGCTACTTTTCAGTGTCTGATGAATGAAGTCTTAGCACCTTTTCTCAGAAAATCAGTCATGGTATTTTTGGATGATATTCTGATCTATAGCCCTTCCTTGGACACCCATATCACACATATCAGACAAGTGTTGGATAAACTCAGGGAACATCAGTTGTACTTGAAAGTTAATAAATGTTCTTTTGCTCAGTTAAAATTGGATTATTTGGGCCATATTATTTCAGGAGAAGGGGTCACCACTGATCCAGCTAAGACAGCTGCCATGGTCAACTGGCATGTTCCCCAGTCAGTCACAGAGTTGAGGGGGTTTTGGGGGCTCACTGGATACTACAGACGTTTTGTCAAGCATTATGGTTTGATTGCTAAACCATTAACACAATTGCTAAGGCATAAGAATTTCTATTGGTCTGATGAAGCTCAGCAAGCCTTTGACAGATTAAAGAAGGCTATGGTCACTACACTAGTCCTAGCTCTTCCTAATTTCCAGGAATCATTTGAGGTGGAGACTGATGCTTCTGACATTGGCATTGGAGATGTGCTCATGCAACATGGGCAACCGGTGGCATATTTGAGTAAAGCTTTGGGAGAATCACACAACCACATGTCAATTTATGAAAAGGAATTCTTAGCCCTCATTATGGCTGTGGAAAGGTGGAGGCAATATTTACAACGAGGAGAGTTTGTGATTAAGACTGACCACAAGAGTCTTGCTTACCTCACAGAGCAAAATCTTCATTCAGATATGCAGCGAAAGGCTATGACTAGGCTTATGGGCCTTCAGTTTAATGTGGTCTACAAGAAAGGCAAAGACAATTAAGCTGCTGATGCTCTATCTAGAGTGGGACACCTTCTGGCACTACAGGCAATATCTCAGGTACAACCACAATGGGTGCATGAGGTTATCAACTCTTATGTTACTGATTCTAGAGCTCAGGAATTGTTAAGCCAACTAGCTGTGCACACTCCCAATGACCAAGGCTACAGTTTACATCAAGGTCTGATCAGATATCAAGGCAGGCTGTGGGTGGGTGCCAATTCGGCTATTCAGACCAAGATCATTGCTGCTTTCCACTCAAGTGCAGTAGGGGGACATTCTGGGCAGCATGCAACTTATCACAGAATTAAGAGACTCTTTTGTTGGAAAGGCCTCAAACAAGATGTGGCAGCGTTTATTTCTCAGTGCCACATCTGCCAACAAGCAAAGCATTTGCATACTCATCCTCAGGGACTTCTCCAACCATTACCCATTCCAGCGGGCGCATGGCAAGATATCTCACTGGACTTCATAGAAGGCCTGCCCAAGTCCAATGGTTATGATGTCATTCTGGTGGTTGTCGACCGTTTCACTAAGTACGAACATTTTGTTCCACTGAAACATCCCTACTCGGCAATCTCAGTAGCCCGGTTACTCTTTGACACTGTGGTTAAACTTCATGGTCTTCCTCACTCCATGGTTTCGGATCGAGATAAAGTGTTCACCAGTCATGTATGGAAGGAATTGTTCAAGCTGTTGGGGGTCCAGTTACAACTCAGTACAGCCTATCATCCTCAAACAGATGGCCAAACCGAGCGGGTTAATCAGTGTCTTGAGATGTATTTACGCTGTTCAGTTGGTGACTCTCCAAGCAAATGGCACTCCTGGCTACCGCAAGCTGAGTTTTGGTATAACTCCTCACACCATTCTTCTCTTGGTTGTTCTCCATTCAAGGCGCTCTATGGTCATGACCCATTCGTGGGTGTTCCAGTGGATACCCCATCTGATGCTCCTCCGTTGGTTGCGGATTTTCTTGCTGACCATAAATTACATTCGGTCCTCCTTAGAGAGCATCTAGAAAAAGCACAGAAACGCATGAAGCTCATGGCTGATCGTTTGCGCACTGATGTTTCATTTCAAGTGGGTGACAAGGTTCTTCTCAAGTTACAACCATATGCTCAATCATCCGTGGTGAATCGTCCATTTCCTAAGCTGGCCATGAAGTACTACGGCCCGTTCACGGTTCTGCAGAAGATCGGTCAGGCAGCTTACACCCTTGATCTACCTCCTACTAGCTTAATTCATCCTACTTTTCATGTTTCACAGCTGAAGGCCTATACTCCTGACCATACTCCGGTGTTCTCCGATCTTCCACCGTTGGTCAGTCTCGACGGCTCGGACGTCCTGCCGGAAACCGTCCTCGATCGTCGCCTGGTCAAGAAAGGAGGTTGCGCGGTACCTCAAGTGCTCATCAAGTGGACGAAACTTCCAGCTACGTCAGCTACCTGAGAAGACTACTATGTGCTGCGCCAACGTTTTCCAGAAGCACTCGCTTGGGGACACGCTCGCTCTCCAGGGGGGCAGATGTCGCGACCGAAGGTCACGTGGCCGGCTGAAAGGCGCCTTCAATTAAGCGTAATAGGGCATAGAGAGTTGTGTGTGGGGCCATGTGGCCAGTGAGTGAGTCGTGAGGGGGGATTAAATCCCGGTGGGAGAAAACTGTAAGACATGAATGTTTTAATCGCTGAGAAATAGAGGCTCGAGGTCAGGTCCGCCGCCTGGTCCTCCTACCCCAAGTTCGCTTGTGCTGTTACTCACGTCGACGGCGATCGCCGGCGGCTACGGGGACGTTACATGAACCTGGTGCGGTGTCCGTGGACATGCGGCCGGGGGACCTGGACCTGTGGCGGCGGCAGCCACCTTCACACGCACCCCGGCGGCGAACCCCTGCATCTGCGGCGTCGGGTCCTTGGACCGCAGCGAGGGCTGCGTGGGCGCTGGAGTTGGGTCGTCAAATAAGCCTCAGAATGCGCGGCGGCCCCCTGCATGCAGCGACGGCGGGGTGGGCGCCGGGGTCAGGTGGGCGGAGGAGGAGGAGGCAGGAGCACAGGAACCGTCAGGCCCATGGTCGCGGGAAGCAGGCTGGGGCGATTCCTCAATATACTGCTCCCTTCGTTCCAAATTATAGGTCATTTGATTTTTTGACATTAAATTTGACCATTCGTCTTATTCAAAAATTTTATGCAAACATAATCAAATTTAAGTCAATCTTGAAGAACTTGTATTGATAAAGCAATCCACAACAAAAGAAGTGATATTTTGCATAAATTTTTGAATAAGACGAGTGGTCAAAATTGGGGTTGAAAAAGTCAAACGACTTATAATTTGGAACGGAGGGAGTAATTTTAAGGGAAGGGGATCTTCGATTACTAATTTTAGATAAAGGGAAAAGAATAAAAAACTATAAAGCAATAATTATTTTGACCTTTCTAACCACATTAGGATTACGTACCCTCACTAATATCCTTAAGCATAAAAATGCCATAATTTGCTATGTCTCACACTATATATCAGTGATAGATTATCTAATCACATATCTTAATTTCGAGAATTATACTATTTTTAACTAGCCGAGAAGATTAAGAAATTGTGAGAGCAACCATGTTAAAATTAATTAACTGTTAATTATTAATAAAACAATTCTCCTATATATCCCTGGGACACTAGGAAACAATACAAAGATATGGACTCTTAGGACACGTTTAGCCACACTCAAAACAAGTCCACTCTAATTGATTCTGGTGGGAATCGAGTGACAAGTTGCTTTTTGGTGACGCTCCATCGATTCTTGCGAGGAGTGGAGCAGTGGGAGCGCTATCAAACGCGCCCTAATAGTGCAGTGGTAAACTTTCCAATTGATATAAACATCAACCATGTTTCAAATTCAATCAACCATGTTTCAAATTCTGATAGGATAAAAGAAAAACTCCCCTCCCTTGTCGATCCGTAGCACCTATGGTTGGCTCCGACACTTGTACTGGGATAGCTGGCCGCCAGTCTAATGCATCTTGATCGGCCCAAATTACAATGCAGCACTAAAGGGTGAAGTGGCGATCTCGTGGTTTGCTCTATGATTATCCTTCTCAAATATAATAACACGTTCCAACAACTGAGTTTTTGCCATGGATGATCCATTCCCGTTTAATGACAACAGCATATATATATATATATATATATATATATATATATATATATATATATATATATATATATATATATAATAGGTCTATTAGGTACCCTGGTTATGGAATAAGATATTCCACACCCGAGCCACCCCCGCACCTGAACCGACCCATGCCGAACGCCCTTCTTCGCATCCGGTTTTTCCCCTCGTCACCCCTCCCCACGCACGGTTCCCGGTTGGTTTTTCCAACCCCGCTCGTTTCCAGCTCGTAATAGATCGTGGAGGGGATGCGGTTTTCAATTTCTCGCGAATCCACCTCCTGCCGTCGACGCTCTGGTGAGGCGGGGCTCCCCTCACGCCACCCCGGAGAAGCCCTGGCCACCGGCTTTCGTGCCGCCCCGGCGGCACTGGCGGACCTACAGGTATGTCCACTTGGGCCACGGCATACTCTAAGAATTGACCCGGCCCATGTAATTTTTTCCCCAATCTCTTCACTGGTCAGCCCACAGCCCGTCACCCCGTCAGCCAAATCCTCCAGAGTCCAGACCTCCACGGTTCGGCAGGGCGACGCCCGACGCTCCCACCTCCAAGGTCACCCCGCCGGCGTCGCCCGTTGCCCCGAGTGGCCAAGGCCCCATTCCACCCCACCCCGGCACCCAGCCGCTGTCGCCCGTCGGCCCCGCGGCGGCGACCAGGCCGACGAGCCGGCGACGCGCCATGCCGGCGTCCCAGGTCCCTTGCGGCCACCTGCTTGCGGCCTTGCCTGATTGCCTCGCTGCCGCCGTCTAGCGCCGCACGGCCGCGCCGCTGACTGGACCTGCCGCCTGCGGCCTGCACTGCTCGGCACCTCGGCCGCTCCCATCTGGCGCAGATCGAGTTCTAAATTTCTAAGGTATGCAAATTGCAAACCCTAGCCTGCAGAATTTCTGGATCACACAGGAATCAAGGATTTGGTTTGATTGCTGTCTTGCTGATGCATTGTATATTTATTTCTGTAGAATTTATGGACCATGAAGAGGAATGGGAACATTGTATCACTTTTTCAGAGACATGCCGCAAAGAAGCTTGCTGCAGCTTCATCTCCTTCACCTGCTCCGGCTGCAAATGTGGTGGAAGAGGAAAAATCGAGAAGAAGAGGCACCGGCTGCAAATGTGGTGGAAGAGGAAAATCAAGAACAAGAGGGACCGGCTGCAAATATGGTGGAAGAGAAAAATCAAGAACAAGAGGAACCGGCTTATGATATCAATCGTCTTCCTCATGATCCAGGTTTAAGGCTGTCCATTGCAAGTTATCATGTTAATGATCAAGATGCAGTTAGAAGATTATATGTTCTTAGAGGTCCATTCAAACCTATTGCACATCAGTTTCCAAAAAGAAAAATTGGAGATAGATATCGTTCATGCTCTCCTGTATGGTTATTCAAACACAATTGGGTTGAATATAGTATCAAGGAAGATTCTGTGTTTTGTTTTTATTGCTACTTGTTCAAAGACAAAAAAAAAGCAAGGGGAAGGGGACAAATGCATTTACTGTAAAAGGTTGGAGAAATTGGAATATGGGAGAGCAGGCACTTCTTAAACATATGGATTCTAAAGCACACAAGGCAGCTCAAGAGAAACTCATTGGCTTTATGGATCCTGGTGCACAAATTGATAATAAAATTGAGAAGTGGAGTGATGAGGATCGTCGCCTTTATAAGGTCAGATTGAAGTATACACTTAGATGTTTGAAGTTTCTTTTGCATCAAGGATTGGCATTCCGGGGACATGATGAAAGCGAAGAGTCTAGCAACAGAGGGAACTTCATTGAGCTTTTGAAATTTCTTGCAGCAAATAGTGAAGAAGTGGACAAGTATGTTTTGAAGAATGCTCCAGGTAATTGCTCCTTAATCAGCCCAAAGATACAAAAGCAGGTTATTCACTGTTGTGCCATAGAAACTAGAAAGAAAATAATTGAAGAAATTGGTGATGAGCCCTATGCCATTTTAGCTGATGAGTCTAGTGACATATCACATAGAGAACAACTAGCTCTTTGTTTGCGATATGTTGATAAATTGGGAAGGCCATGTGAGCACTTTATTGGAGTTGTTTATGTAGATGATACCAGCTCATTATCACTAAAGAATGCAATTGAAGCTTTACTTGTTACTCATGGCTTGACTATGACTCAAATCCGTGGCCAAGGTTATGATGGGGCTAGCAACATGAAAGGAGGGGTCAGAGGGCTAAAAACATTAATCATGCAAGAGTCACCTTCAGCTTATTATATCCATTGCTTTGCACATCAACTCCAACTAGTTCTTGTTGATGTTGCCAAGGGCAATATTGATTGCCAATGTTTCTTCAATCAAATATCTATCTTGCTGAATATTGTTGGAGTTTCTTGTAAGCGACATGGCATGCTTCGAAATGCTAGACTTGAGCAAATCACAAAAACACTTGATTGTGGTGAAATTGAAACTGGAAGTGGATTAAATCAAGAAATGGGGTTGCCAAGACCTTGTGACACTCGCTGGGGCTCTTATTACAAAACTATATGCAACATCATTGCTATGTATCCTTCAATTCATGAGGTACTCGTCACTCTTGGAGATGATACATTACATAGGGCTGATTGGACAAAAATACATTTTATGGTTGGAGCATTTGAGTCCTTTGAGTTTGTTTTCGTTGCACACTTAATGTATATTATTCTTGGATATACAAATGAATTATCCGAGTGTTTGCAAAGAAGAGAGCAAGATATTCTTAATGCTATCTCACTTGTTAATGTGGCAAAGAGAAGAATGCAGCAGTTGAGGTCTGATGGTTGGGATAAATTTCTTGAAAGGGTCACTTTATTTTGCACAAAACATGGTTTCGAGGTTCCTGCTATGGAGGATAATTATGTGCCTTATGGAAAATCAGCACGGTATGCCCGAAATCAAACAAATGATGATCACTTTAGAAGAGAAGTATATATTGGTGTCATTGATCAAATTAGTCAAGAACTTGATTATCGATTTGATGAGATAAATATGGAGTTACTTTCTTGTATGTCGGCCTTCAATCCTTCAAATTCATATGCTTCATTTGATGCACAGAAGATACGTAGACTAGCTGGCTAGACTTCTACCCTCATGACATATTCGGCTCTGACTTGCTAAGACTTGAGTTGCAACTTGAAAACTACATTGATGTCATAAGAGGAGATGATAGGTTCAAAGACATACATAGTCTTGTTGACCTCTCAGTTAAGCTTGTTGAGACAAATATGCATACATTTTATGATATAGTTTACTTGCTTCTCAAATTGGTATTGGTTCTACCTGTGGCGACGGCCTCCGTTGAAAGGGTATTTTCAGCTTTGAACACTGTCAAAACCAAGAAGAGGAATAAGATTGGTGATAGTGTTTTGGATGATTGTCTTGTCACATTCATTGAGCGGGATATTTTCTTTGAAGTGGATGAAGCTGATATAATGGAGACTTTCATGTCCATTAGACATCGTAGGCCGGACAAGGACAAGGACAAGAACAACCACAAGTAGTATTGTAATCTTCTTTGGACTACTTTTAATTGTTGAATTAAAGACTGTTATTTCTTGTATCCCGAATGCTTGGTCAATTTTTAATGTCATTTACCGAATTAGAAAATGTATTATACCATTTTGTATGTGAAAATTTTAGCACGGCATACCCTATATTTAAAACCTAGGTCCGCCACTGCCCGGCGGGCTACAGCCGCCGCTCGGAGATGTACCCCCATCTGCTCCCCAATCTGTCGCCTGCTACTGTAGCCCGCAGGGCCTCCCGCCTGCTACTGTCCGGTGAGGCGGGGTTCTCCCCATCGCCAACCCGCCGGTGCCCTGCGCCGCCCCGGCGAGGCCCTGCTCCGCCAGCTCCCGTGCTGCCCTAGCGAGACCCTGCGCCCCCGGAGACCTCCTCCCCTCCCCCAGCGCCGCCGGCTCCCGTACCGCCGCGGAAAGGCCCTGCGCCGCCAGCTCACGTCGGCCACCGTTCATCGGTACCCCCCCCCCCCCCGGCGAGTCCCTGTGCCGTCGTCGCCCTGCTGTTGATGCGTGCCGCCCGTCGAGCTGCAGCGCCAGGTGCCGTTGGCCGCCCCTCCCAGCGTCCTGGAGTTAGTCTCTCGCCGCTGCGCCGCGTACTTGACTCGCCCGCCTCTAGCCGTCGTGGAGAGACCCTGCCCCAATGGAGCCTTCTGGTACGCAATTGTCCCCCATTCACTGCCTGCTTCGATTCTCTTTGTGCTTTGTGAAGATGTATTTCGATTCACTACATTTCAATTTATGCAGTGATTAGTGCATAGTACTCCAATCCCATGTATTTGCTAATTGATCTAGCCCTTGGGCCAGTTTTATGAATTCCTGCTGTCAGTATCTTTTGGCTACGTACAATGCTGGGTAGATTAATCAAGCATGTGTAAATTGACCAGCTCCTGCTCCCATTCGTACTTTCTCTTGGTGGCACCTCCGTTGATCTACTTATGCATAAATACCTTTTCTCATTGTGGTGGCGCTATTGTAGAGATTGTTTTAGATAATTGTCTTGTAGTGCTAAAATTTATAGTGGTTTCCTCTGCTTATTCATCCAATCTGACAATTGTTTTTCTTATTTATTTTTATCACTTTCTCATTCATTCCCTTCAAAAATATGAAAATCAACAAATAAGCTTTATTTCATATAACAGTTGGACCTTTCTCATGGCTAGTGTCTTCATCTTCCTTTTCATTAACTGAAACTCTGTTTTATAATTTTTACCTGATTATCAAGTGAATAGAAACTTCAGGGTATTAGATGCGAAGCTACTGTATTATGTCGATTTGAAAATTAGAGAAGTAATTATCATATTACTTCTTTGCTAACATAGTGAGATACTACATTTTCTGTTTGAAAATTGCTTCTTTGAATAGTGATAATGCCAAACCATGATAAAGGTAAATGCACTAAATTTCACTTTGTTAAATTTCGAAGTACTACACAGATGGTATGCTTCTCAGAATATCTCTAGTACCAAGATTTCTGCTGATGCAAATTGCAGATGCATATACAGGTGAAAGTTTAGCTGTGAACCTGTCAATTCATCACTGATATATAGCCCAATGGTGCAAAAATCAATCCTCCAACAGCAACTAATCCTCAAATTTTCTGCACATGATGAATTCTTTAATGTTCTCAGTTTTGCCTGATGTGTGGAGCTCGATTTACACCTCAGCAGCCAGGCTGACGCCTGCATTGGCTTCTAGCAGTGGATGTGGTGGAAGTATCTCTGGGTATACAGGAGTTTGGACCTTCTGCTTCATTTGGTTAAATCTCTGCCTAAGTTGTGTGCATTTCTGCAGTTTGAAAAAATTGTTATTCCCTTGACTCGATCTACAAATCAGTTTTTGGTGGCATTCTCTAACATAGTGCCATTGGTGAGATCTTTCAATATATGTTGTCACCATGTACCATATCCACAATTTTCAATATATGTTCACATCTCTTTTTGTTCACAGACTACCTTTGTTGGCCGTGGGTACCATTGCATAATGTATCATGTGAATTTTTTGGTGTCTATGGTTGGGTTGAGTATTATTTACCACCTGAATTAAAGAATGCTTTTTAGTAGTTGCAATTTCACCGTATAGACTCTTAAAGGAATTCTGGTCGAAATAACTTTGTATTTTAGTCTTAGCACCATTGAACTATCTTTGCATTGACAGTATTGCCATTTTCTTTTCATGTCACAGACATTCGAATGTACCACCAGCCGGTATGCCAATGATCAGCTCACAGTGGGCATCATCTTCCATAACCTGAATGAATGCCTCACTTATGCCTCCGGTGCTGAGGCTACCTGTCATCTCCCTTGCTTTTATATATCCTCATGAATGTAATAGAAGTAGGCACCATAAGCAATATTTAACAGTCTTCGATGCTACCAAATGATGTTTCAGCTTAATTCACTTTTACAGTATAATCAGTGCTCATTTTTAGAAATATGATTGCTCAAAACTGACTCAATCCTAGGCAATTATTGACAGAATACATAGCATGGGATTAGTTTAAGTGAATTATCTCTGCTGTCATGCTGATATCTGGGATGCTCATTTCAGATGCCAGAGGCTGTTTCCCCTCTCCCTCGATCCTGCAACCTGGACTCCTACATGAAAGGTAAGCCTTGGAATTTGATTTGTGCATCGAGTTGTCGATTGAGGGAGGAAGGTAGTAAATTCCTGATCCTTTTGAGTGAGGGAGGGAGCTACCTTGTCATCGACTTGTTGGCGGAGGGATATGTGATGTTTTTTTATCCAAGATATGCACATGTTCAGATATGTGCAAAAATAGTGTACTCAGTTTTGTATCATTCATCTCATGGACTAGATAACTATCTGGCAATGGCAACCATGAGCGTGGAATTGTAAGCTCTATGGCTCAAAATTAATGTTGACGGTTCAATTTCAGAGGCATCTGGGGAAGCAGAAATCGGAATTGTCATCCGTGACCTTCTGGTCAGTGTCAAGCTAACAGCATGGAAGATGATGTTCGACACTTCGAATGCCGAGGAGATGGAAGCTTTGGCATGTAAAGAGGGCATTGGCCTGGCTGCTGAATGGTTGCCGTCCAATATTTGAAGGAGGTGAAGGTCTTGAAGCCTGTATGTCTCTCCATCATTCAGGAGGCTTCTCATGCGGCCAGTAGATTGCCAGGTTTTGAGTTGAATCATGTAAAGAGATAGGAATTCAGTAGCCGATGATCTTGCACAAATGGCGAAGTGTCTGAACCACAGTGCTGTGTGGTGAGGCTGTTATCCTGCCTGTACTAAGCAGCTGATTGCTCTTGATTGTAACATTTCCATGAGTAATGAATAAAATCTCGAGTATGTTTTATGGTTCCCCATGTTTTATCATTCTGCTACTATAAATTAATAATTCCATGTCCTGATGTATGCTTAACCATACCGGTCAAGGTGACATCGTGGTTGTCAGGTTCAGCTTTATGTGATGCTCCACCAAATTAAGCAACCAATTCAGATTGTTGCACTGCATCAAAATGATGGCCTGGAAATGCACTCACAAATTTAATTCAGTTAAGAGGTCAAGCCAATTCATAGCATCCAACAACAACCCTCCACCATCGACATACATAGCTAATTCTGGCTGATTCGTCGTTTATTCCAATCCCATGCTACAAGTTGGCATACAGAATATAATTCATAGCACTTTACTACTGCCACCGGCCTCGTTCATAGTGCGGCTTCCCTGTCTCCGGTGGAGGGCGTTGCAGGTCTCCGGCGAGTGACAACAGACTCCGGCGAGGGACATGAAGACAAAAGACCAAACCTTGATGATACTCGACCGGGCTGGACGTCTCTTTCAATTTTCCACCAGCGATTATATTAGAAACAATGAAGCAATGAGAAGGATACGTGCGCATTAATTGTAGCTCCATGCATCAGGCAACCTGATGTTTTACCGCTAGCACGTCGTCGGGTTGTTCGGCAACGGAATCCAGGGACGGCCTCGCGATCGCGAGGTCTCGAGCGGCCTGGCTTCGACAAGATCGTAGGCTCCAGGCAAGTTCTCGCTAGCGGCCTTGACTGGGATCAGGGATGGCCTCGCGAATCGCCGTGCGGTGCGGGAGGGTGGTGCGGCGGCAGACTCCGGCGAACAATTTCCACCAGCGATACGTGCGTGCAGACTCCAGGGACGGCCTCGCCAGCGGCCTCGACGGGGACCACCGGATTGAGGATGGCCTCGCGAGGTCTCGAGCGAATCAAAAAACGAGATCGCAGACTCCACACGAGCGGATTGCAAACACCGGCAAGGAAAACGAGATTGCATAGTCGCCGCCGGCGCAGCTCCTCAACTGCTCGCGATACGTGCGCGCTGGACGGGAGGAAACCGGCTGCAAGCTCATGTGTAAAAGAAAAAAAACAGAGGCAGGCGGCCGAGACTGAGAGGGACGCGCGGAGGGGTGCTCGGCTCACGCTCGAGTGTGGCTCGGGTATGGAATAGTTATTCCATACCCAGGGTAGAGATTAGTCATGTCCTATATATATATATATTGAAACACTTTAATTTAATATTATTTATATTACTATAGCGTATGTATTTGTGACACATTTATGTGTTCCAGATATGTATTACAACAGACTACTATTTTGTAATATTTTCACTGTAACACTAAAAATGGTGTTACTAAAACAGCTATCTGTAACACATTTTATAAAAACAAGTGCAATGTGTTACGACCTTCATTTGTAACACATAGTTTATGTTTCAATAAAACGTATTTGCAACACATTGATGGATGTGTTACAAGATTATGTTACAGAATCTATGTTTTGTAGTAGTGATTATTTAACTGTTGGGTTTTCTGAAGAAAATTTTATTATACAAGGCACATATGACAGTATATCGGTTTCCTGCTCGTTAGAAACAGTATAGAATCCCTCATATTCCTATGGATGCTACGATAATTTAAAAGGTGGCCTTTCAGATTTGCAACTAAATTTTTTTTCCTAACCATTTTCGTTATGCATGCTCTGTACATAGAGAGTACAAGTAACGATATAGAAGCAGCACACTGGAAAGAAGTTGGACGCTCTCTCAATACCCTTCGTGGTACATTCAAATTCGCTGAAGAACTAAATGAGCTACTAGGTTTTTGACAGAAAATTGAGCTACTAGTTTTTTGACAGAAAAAGCAGTAACGTAAGAAAAGCACCATTGGCAAATTGAAACAGAATTTTCTTTAAATTATGGTCACTTATACTTTTCTCATGATGTATATGTAGATATGATGACCTACTTTGGCAACCTGGTATATGGGATGCCACAACGAAAATGGAGTTTATAAGACAAATATTTTCGCTTCTTGATGAGCAACGGAAAGGTGATGAGCCTTTCGAAAACACATCTAGAGGAAAAGTGCTAATGAAAAGGAATCCTCTTGGCCTCCTTAAAAACTAATGAATTTGTTTTCTCCACTAGTGGACAGAAATGGTAAAGAACTCAGGATTAAGGAGGACCACTTGCTTGACTGTGATTTTTCTCAGAAACAAGATCGTTGCTCATTATGATGAAGAGTTCCCAAAATTTAAGGGCCCCAAGGTTAGGATTTCTATTATATTCTGGATCCTTATGTTGCTCTTAGGTTTTCTATCTGTCTGCAAACTACTCTCTGATCTAACTTTAGCAAAGTGATAAAAACACCCAGTCAAACTGCAGTAACTGTGGCCAGATGATGTAGTCCTGCATATGTAGTAATGTAATTTGAAAAAAATGAGATGACCAAGTTTGTGGCAAAACGAAATTACAGGTTTAATTTCCAACTTTTCCTGAAACTATCATAGTAACGTATGATAGATGAAATAACACATTTTTTAGGTTGAGAAATGAACATAATTCATTCAGGTATTGATTCTATCATAGATATTTCTACTCTACATATAATTGATATGTGGAAATGAGGCCAGCAATTGGTCGATGAAATGTAATTCATATATTACTACTTTTAGTATTAAAAGAAAACAACTATGTGGTCGAAATTTCATCCTTTATTACAATAGGCACCATTGTCGCTTATTTCATAAAAGGGAAATAGTTTCTTTTTTTTCAATGTTGCCTTCTTGTTTTGATTCTTCCATAACCTTTTTTCGCTTTTTTTATTGTTATAGTATATTAGGCAACTCCGGATATGGTTAATTTAGGATTGATTGTAATCTCGGAATAACCTTCCTTATCATCCGTCGCGTCGTCGTGGTCAAGAAGCAGCAGAGGGCATTACCTCTTCCCATTGCCGATTGGATCCATGGCTGCATCGCATGTCATCCTCGACGGGCACTGCATCACCATGGTTCTGTCGCCAGGACTGCCCTGCCTCCACGCCGTCGCTCCTCCGGCTCCGCATCAGGAACCCGCCGGCCCTTCCGCGTCCAAGCGCCCCCCACCCACCAGCGCTGCCGCACCGCTGCCCATGAGTGCAGAGTGCACGGCTGCAGAGGAAGTCGTGGGGCCGCCAGGCCACCACGCCGTCGGGGCCATCGGGCCACCGCACCGCTGATTGACATCGCTGCCGGGCCGCAGCGCACAGGGGCTCTGCCCCTCCCAGCTTCCATCGCCGGCTCTCTCCTCCGCATCGTCGAGCCTGCGTCCCCTTCGTCCTCAGTGCCACTTCCGCCGCCACCTTGCGCACGAGGACACAACTGCGGGGGTGGTCCGGGGGTCGGTGGCCCGCCGCGCAGCTGGAGGAGAGGCCGCTCGAGACGCTCCTCGCCAGCTGGCCCCCCCTTAACTATGCCTCTCTCTCCCTCTCTATCATTTTGACCGACAGTGGGAGATGAGGACACGGTGGGGGCATCCAACTACGTGCACCCGAGATTGTATCTGGAGGTCTTCCCTGTTGCTGCTATGTTTCTTTTTTTCTCGATCAGAGACTGGGTTTGCGTCGCCCTTCCGTTCGTCGCCGCCTCATGGTCGACACTACCGAGGATGAGGTTGTTCCTGCGCCCTTCCAGGCTGCAGCGACGATGATCATGATCAAGGCATTACCGCTGGTGTTGCCGCCTTCCAGTGGCGGCGGCTCCAGCACCAACTCACGGCCCCTTAGCGCCACTAGTCGACCACCCGACGCCCCCGGCTGACCACTCGGCGCTTCCGTTCGGCCCCCCGGCGCCACCGCTCGGTGACTTCGCACCACCTGCAGTACTCGGTGCCTCTGTTCGGCCTTTCGGCGCACTGCACACCCACCCCCCCCCCCCCGGCACTGCCGCTCGGTGACTCAGCGCCACCTGCAGCTTCCTGACGCCTCCGATTAGCCACTCTGTTCCTCCGACCACCGGTCGGTGACTCAGCGCCACTCGTGGTCACTCGGCTCTCCGGTCAACCACTCGGCATCTTCATTCGACTACTTGGCACCACCCGGGCTGCCGCACCCTCCTCCACGGCTTCGACCACGTCCACCTCGAATTCGCCTACTTCGGCACTAGGGGCTACCATTTGCTTGACAAGCCTCTTCGACTCCCGTTCCAGTCACAACATTTGCTGCGCTTCGACGGTTGCGACTGTGGGGGGTGTCATCTGTTCGACTTATTCTCCAGTCTCATCGTTTGCGCTCTCCCGTTGTGACTACGGGGGGATGTTAGAGTATATTAGACAACTCCGGATATGGTTAGTTTAGGATTGATTATAATCCCGGGATAACATTTCTTATCTCTAGGAGAGACTAATTGCCCCAAGCCATGTACTCCTATATAATCAACTCAAGGGGCTCAAGCAATACATCCAACACATTATACGCATCCTACTTTCCTACAGTTATTAAATTTGTTTCTGGATAAGAGGAAATTGGAAATAGAAAGGAGAAAGTGGAGGCCTATGTGCAGAAAAACTGTCAAAACTACATGATACAACTGGCCAAGACAATTAGGGAACTGGGGTGGATAGCCGAATCTCCTGATGTGCGAGGCACAAGTTCTAGTCCTGTACTGACACAAAAACATAAAGAATTTTTATTATTTAAAACTGCAGTGGTCTAGCATTTATTAAGAATTGCTCTGATTTCAACTTTCATGTTGATGGAAATGATTACATGACAACATTCTACACAAGAAATAGAAGAAGCATATATAGGGGACACATTACATGACAACATTCTACACGAAGAAATAGAAGAAGCATATATAGGGGACACGAGGGAAGAAAGAAAACATTGAAGATGTAGAAACCTTCAAAACTATGGTCAAAGCATACGGCTCCCCTCCGTAACCTATATATTTGTTGTATATGTTCCAGACTCTATAAGCTCGCCAAGTAGTAGCAAACTTCAGTAACGATTCTTAGGTCTTGGTGGTAACTTGGAATGCTTTAAGACTGTTAGCACTACTAGAAAAGAGACCTTTGGCACCGGTTGAAGAGGGCCTTTGGTACCGGTTTTTCCAACCGGTACCCGGAAAGTGGTACCAATGGCTAGGGCCATCAGCACCGGGTAAAAGAACCGGTGCCTAAGGCTCTCTTACCAGAATATTTTGTCAAAAAGGTCTGGCCGGGATTCGAACTCAGGATCTCTGACTTCAGAGTCACCTTTCTTACCATCTCACCTACACATCACTTCTGATGGGAAGAGAGATATTTTTCTTTTAAAGTAATCCATGGATGAGCCTAAGGTACCGGTTGGTAACACCAACCGGTACCTAAGGCTCCTAAGGTACCGGTTGGTAACACCAACCGGTACCTAAGGCTCATCCATAGGCACCGGTTGGTGGTACCACCCGGTACTAATGTAAAAATTACCACCCGGTGCCTATGGAGAGCCTTAGGTACCGGTTGGTGTTATCAACCGGTACCTAAGGCTGTCCATAGGTTCCATCTAGTATAGGTACCGGTTTATCTTCATACCGGTACTTTTGGGGTGGACCTTTGGCGTGTTTTCTAGTAGTGTAGGTAACTTTTAACTAATATAATGTTGTCCAGAGTTTGGACCGACCTCGCAAGTTGCAAACATGAGTAACGATTTGAAGGACTTAGTGATGACATGGTACATTTTAAGACTATTAGGTAACTTGTAAACTGTCTCTTTATTTTAATTTTGTTTTCATCTACCCATATGGTTAAATCACCACCATTGCACTCCATCCGCCACTCCCTATTGATGTGGTCTTGGTTTTACTTTATTTTGTCATTTGTCCCTAATCACCCAGATTTTTTTAGAATAAGGAAAATTCCGGCCTTGAACATTCACAAATGAATGTCTACATCCAACAGACAAATGCAGTACGCAAATTGCCAAGCATATAGCTTCAGAAAGAAACACTGACAGGATCCAAAACTGCAAACCAACTCAAACAGCAAACATAAGGTTTGAAAGAAATCACCTAAGTCATCCTTCACTTTTATGCCTATGCTACCTCCACTCACAATGCTTTCAATCCAACTACACCAAAGTGGTGAGAAGTCCTTTCATTCTTAAGGTTTGTTGCAAGAAGTCCCAATTAACTTTGTCATATATGCCTTCTCAAAATCTAATTTTAAGACCAACCCATTTTGTTTTTTCCCCTGATCACCAGATACCTCACCATTCTTCACCATAATTCCTACTTGCCCATATGTTTCTACCACAATTCGTACTACCTGCTCGCCACTACGGGACTGTGCCTATTTGTCGTGTGCCAATGGCACATGGCAAAGGCCGGTTTACACTCGGCAAAGTGTTTGCCGAGTGTAACACACGGCAAACAACTCACGGCAAACAACGGCCGGCAAAGAGCTAGTTTGCCGTGTGCATCTCGGGCACACAACAAACACTTTGCCGTGTGCATTATTGGGCCCACGGCAAAATAAAGTGCACTGGTGTAACCCCGTTGAACAGTCTGTTTGCCGTGTGCCGTAACGGCTTGGCACACGGCAAACACAGCCCCTTTGCCGTGTGCCCTGTCCTAGGCACACGGCAAACACAGCCCCTTTGTCGTGTGCCCTGTCCTAGGCACACGGCAAACACAGCCACCTTTGCCATGTGCCACGCGGAAGAAAAAGCTCAACTCTACCAGCACTTGCCAGATTTGATCAGGGAGGTAGCCTCTAACCATAACTGGAAGTAGCCGCTCGATCCATATATGGTAGTCATGACTCTTGAGCCCGTTGATTCGCATAGTGGTCAAGGTCACTCCCCTGCTCAGATTCGCCGCATACCCATCAGGGAACATCAAGGTTTGGAACCATTCTAGGACTTGACTCCTCTGGGGCCTCGTCAGAATGAAATCGGCCTTAGGCTTTCTCCATGCCTTGCCTGATCCGGGAGGCCTCATTTCTAGCTTTGGTCTATCGCATAACGTTGCCTGATCCACTCTGGCCTTAACATTATCCTTTGTCTTATCTAAAATGTCCATGATTGTTCCGAACAATGCCTCGCCGATATTCTTTTCGGAGTGCATCATATCAATGTTATGTGGAAGAAGAAGGCCATATAGGGGAGCCTCCAGTCCCTCCACAAGCCCGACTTCTGCGCCCAAGCATGTTGCTCACCATATCCCACAAAACCCCCATCTTCAGCATTGATCACGAGACCATCTAATTGAGCACGAATGTCGGCACCCGTCATCATCTGCGATGGATGGTCTTTAACTTCAACACCTTTTGTAAAGTTCTTCTTATCTCGTCTAAATGGATGGTCAAGAGGTAGGAATTGTCGATGTTTGTCGAACGAAGAATACATGCCACCCTTCCGCAACCAAATGAACATCAATGCTGCCTTGCATACTGGACAACGGAACTTCCCGTGGACACACCAGCCACAGAATATCCCATACGCCGGCAGATCATGCAGGGAATAGTGGTACCAAACATACATTCTGAAGTTTGTCTTTGTAGCTCGATCGTATGTCCAAACCCCATCGTCCCAAGCACGGAGCAAATAGTCAATCAGGGGCTCCATGTACACACTCATATTATTTCCAGGGTGTCCAGGAATTATCAACGACAAGAATATGTTCTGTCATTAAAAAATAACGCCAGGTGGGAGATTCAGTGGGATAACGAACACGGGCCAACAAGTGTAAGGGGCAGCCGACATTCCATAGGGATTGAAGCCATCTGTCACCAGCGCAACACGTACATTACGAGCCTCCAAAGCATTGTGATGATGAATCCCGTCGAAATGGGTCCATGATTGAGCATCGGATGGATGCACAAGCTTATCAGGATTGTAATGAGTTCCCATTTTGTGCCATGTCATCTGCTTCACGGATTCCTCGGTCATGAACAGACGTTGGATTCTTGGTACGGGCGGCAAGTACCGTAGGACTTTCACGGGTACCGCGAGCTACCTCTTCTGACCATCACCAGAGTCTACCTCCATGAACCGAGAGGATTCACACTTTGGACAGTACTTTGCTTCAGCATGTTCTTTCCTAAATAGTATGCATCTCTTGGGACAAGCATGTATCTATTCATATGGCATCTTCAGTGCACGAAGGAGTTTCTGTGCCTCATACATGCTCTTTGGAAGAATGTGCCCTTCTGGAAGCATGCTGCCAATAACTTGTAACATAACATCAAAGGCGTCTCGACTCAAGGTAAATTGGGACTTCACGGCCATTAGGCGGCCAATGGCATCCAATTGTGAAACCTTGGTATGACCGTGAAGGGGTTGCTGGGCTGCAGCTAACATGTCATAGTACACCTTCGCGGTTGCCTCTGGCTCCTCCTCCTCCTCCCTACGTCCTTCATCAAAATGTGCTTCATGAAAGTCATCTAACATGTCTGCAACCCCGGCATCAGCGCCATGTTCTTCGATGCGTTGCCTAACAACTTCGTCTCTCATATGATTGGCTTCGCCATGGTAGGTCCACCGGGTATAATTTCTCATAAATCTATAACTGCAAAGATGATTCGTCATGATTTTGCGTGTTTGTCGACGCTTGTTTGCACATTTGTTGCACGGACACCAGGTGGTATTGCCTCCTTTGAGCTTTGCAAATGCTCTGTCCAAGAAAGCCTCGGTCTTGTCAATCCACTCCCCGGACAACTGACCCCCACATTTCCATCCAGTATACATCCACGCACGGTCATCCATCCTCTATCATATCAATGAGTAATATAATATAAAAGATCATCCTTGCATCTACACGATGTCTACCAATTCTAATAGGTTAAGTTAGGTCCTAATCCCACCTGAGAGGATGCGTAGCTGGGGTTGGTTCTCATGCTCTACACCGATCCGAGGCAGAATTTCGGCAGCACCTCCCCGCTGTTCTCCAAATACACGTCCCGAAAAAGGAGATTGTGTATCCGGAGAACAATGAGGAGATGATGGCGAGACTCTGTCTCGAATCGGCGTAGACCATGAGAACTAACCCCATCTACGCACCCTATCAGGCTGTCCAAAAACGTGGACAATTCGAAATAGATACGGTCATACATATGCAAAGATCTTCATATATCCAACCATATCTCCTTCGAACGGGTGACGCCTAACTCGGTTACTCCTATACGAATATGAAACAGAATGAAGTGTTGTTTGCATCGTCCTCACCTAGGGCTCGACGGTGGCCTAGGCGATGTCGCGCGTGTCGGTGCGGACGGCTCGAGGACGGTGTGCACAATAGCCTCTCCTGCCAAAACAGATACAGAATGGTGTCAATTGAAAATTTTAGTACCACCTCTCCCTCGAAATTGAAGTTTTCTAACCCTGCAAAAAAAATCATCAATGCACTGGCTCACCTATGGGATGTTGAGCCACAGCGGGGCGGCAAAGCGTCGGTGGAGCGGTGGAGCGCCGCGGCGGGGCACCAGTGCATGGCCGGCGTGGCGCCGGGGCGGGGCAGGGCGCCGGAACTCAGGCCGGCTTGGCGCCGGGGTGGGGCAGGGCACCGGGCCGAGGCAGCCGGCCGGCGTGGTGTCGGGGCGAGGCGTCGGGGCGCGGCGTGGCCTCGAGGCGTGGCGGCCGGCGTGGCGACGGGGCACGGCGAGACGGCAGCTCGGCGAGGCCGGCGGAGGGCACGCGCAGCGGCACGGCGGGGTGGCGACTCGGGGAGGTGGCGGAGGCCCCGCGCCGCGGCACGGCGTGCTTGCGGCTCGGTTCGGCGAGGTGGCGGAGGCCCGCGCGGCGGCGCTGGCGGGGCGGCGGCTCGGCGAGGTGGCGGAGCCCCACGCGGCGGCACGGCGGGGCACCGCCTCGGCGTGGTCGCGGAGGCCCCACGCGGCGGCACGGCAGGGCGGCGGCTCGGCGAGGTGGGTGGGGGGAGAGGGCGTTGGCACGACAGGTCCCCGCGCGGCGGCTCGGCGAGGTGGGCGAGGTGGCGGAGCGGCGGCACGGCGGGGTGGGTGGGGCGTGTGCGGCGGCTCTGCTTGTGCGTGTGTGTGTGTGTGGTGTGGGGGGCGACAAAGTAAACGGCTAAGTGTTGGGCGAGCGTGTTTGCCGTGCGCCAAGATCCAGGGCCCACGGCAAATAGGTACTTTGCCGTGTGCCACAATCCATGGCACAAGGCAAATAACCTATTTGCCATGTGTCCCAAGCACGGCACACGGCAAAATAGGTTTTTTAAAATCTCTCCAAATTCAAATTCAAAATTGGTTATACAAAATTTTATCTAATGAACATTGAAAATACATTGCCAAAGACACTAAATAATTCAAGTTTTATGGTTTTATGAAAAAAATTCTATTATTTCATGTGTTTCTATGTTATATCACATGATTCTATTTAACTGAAAAAATAAAATAAAAATACAAAACAGAAGCGAAAAATTACCAAATTTTGGAATCAAGGAATCTAAGTTGGGTATTGCATATACAAAAAGTTTAGAAGTCAAAATCAAATTCAACCGTAAGTTTCATTCGAAATCTGAACTGTTACTTCTCAACTCTATAGCTCTTCTACGCATATTCTCGGATTTTTAACAAGCATACGACGAAACTTCAACGGATCCTTCTTAAAAATCTTTCATGGCTTCCACACATGAAATTATGATTTCATGCCAAATTTTATGATTTTTTGACTTCATATGTAATTTATATAATTTTAATACGATTTGGCCAAAAGATCCTAGTCATGGTTCGTGAACAAGATTTTCAAAATTTACTTTGGTTTTCAGGCATATGTCCTCACATTGACCTCCTGAACTTGAATATCATTTTTGGGTTCATTATATTCCACCACTCAAAACACTTCCAGCTTAATCGCAAGAAATTTGATTAAACAAATTAAATCATTAAATATAGTAAAACTATAAATACAAATACCAAAGTTTACTTGGGAGCAACATGTATTGTATGCACATAAAAGAAAAAGTTGGGACGCCAGAATCAAAAAAAATTTGAAAACTTTGCCGTGTGCCTAATAATATGCACTCGGCAAACAAATAAAACACACGGTAAATCAGTACATTTGCCGTGCATTTTCTTCAGCACACGGAAGAGAAAAATGAACGGTGGACGGGCCTCCTTTGCCATGTGCCAAACGGCCGGCACACGGCAAACAAAACAGCCCCAGCCATTCCAAACGGCAGAATGTTTGCCGTGTGCCTAACATCTGGCACACGGCAAAGAAGAAAGCTTTGCCGTGTTTTTTTCACAAGTCCACGGTCAATGAAAGATTTTTACCGGGCGTCGAATCTTTACCATGTGTCTTTTTACGGGGCACACGGCAAAGGCCCTCTTTGCCGTGTGCTATATCTTTTCCGTGTGCTGCAGTTCGGGCACACGGCAAATGCCCTCTTTACCGTGTGCCCGAGATACAGCACACGGCAAAGCCTAAGGCACATGGCAAATACGCACAGTCCCGTGGTGCGCCCATGTTCTCAGAAAAAATAAAAGAAAGAAACCCTACTTGCCCATGTAGTTATCTCCAGTCGGCCAGTTCACACACATTGCCGCCTTGGCACTCCATTGGCATTGCTGTTCAACAATCAAGATCACAAGAAGATGCTCGAGCCAAGTCATATAGTGGATGCAGAAGAGGTACCAAGGCAATAACAACGATGATCCTCCTGAACAAGGCGCCTTTTATTCAGCTTCATATTACGTAAAAACAGGATCCATAGGTTTGGCTGCCACAATTATAACAGCTTCTCAACACAACTGATTTATTTACAGATGAATACTATAATGCCAGTTTTTAAGGGCACCACTTCAATTGCCTCCAACCGTTAGACCACAGAAGTAGAAATTGTCCAAATTCCGTGGAACCTGATTAACTCCACACATCAGCGTCTTGGCACTCCATCACCACTGCCTCCAACCATTAGGTCATACTAATAAATTACCTAAGCTCGATCGATAGATGAAGAAGATACTCACAAACAAAGGCAATTTGCTTCTTCAGTATCAATCCCACAACCTGATCCATTCTGCATGCGCTTAGTCGATCTGTGCAATATAAAGGCACTTCCAATCTTGGTGGGCAAAGTGCAAATAGCATCTACTCCGTATGAAATAATTGACAAAGCAAACTACTAGTGTTATGAGAACACAAGGCCAGAAATTTTCCACGTTCTCTGCGTGTAGGCACACAAATTCAATCAGTTAAAATATATTGCTATGAATCAGCTCATAGAAGCCAGTTATGCCGGTCCCAGGACTTCAAGCAAGTGAAGTCAGAGCGGCATGGTGGCAGACATGTACCACAAGTCTACGGCACCTACACGCACCTTCGCAGCTGCACCTCAACAGTGCAAAAGGTGGCCGACGGCATCAGACCATGAGCTTGTATCCAAATCCAGATACAAACTCAAGTGAAAATTCCGTGTATGCCATTAAAATTTATAAACTAGCTATCCCCTTAATGCCATTCAAAATTAGAGCATCGCCTTCATTTCCACTAGTTCAGTTTTAATATCTCTTATATGCCATCACCGTAACATACTCGTTACTTTGTTGTTAATAAGTGGTGGTGCAAAACGCAATTTTACCCTTTTAAAGCAGTTTTCATAAATGAAGTGGCATAGATGGCCACGCTACCATGGGCGTCAAGAATCCACACTGACGAGGACATCAGTTCTTTGGATACAAACAACAATCCTCACATGAATATGCAAGGACCGATCACTAGAGCTTGTGCACGTCGCCTAAATCAACAAGTGAGCTCGCTCCTATGAACATATGGTAACTATGAGAATAATATGCTACCTAATGTTGTTATTATACTTAGTAATAATGGAGAGGACTAAGAAGTATTCAGAGAAAGACTTGGAGGAGGAAAAGGTCGGATGGGGTGTCCAAGTCAAGCCGAAGGCCCACAACATCCGGAGTTCGAGTCTGCCTCGGATTCCAGGAGCAACATGCACCAGAATCGACAACCAGATTACATACGGAGTCCAAAATTTGATGTTCTAGATGTCTACGGAAAGTTAAGAAGATAAGCTTTCAAAGGTCACTGGTTCCACATCATTATTAGGTCATGGTTAACAGTAATCGTCGAAACAGTGGACGTCCAAAATCTGTCAGCGTGTTGCGCCACTGTCTTCTGGGCCGTTGGGCCATGTATCATATTGGAGTCCAATAAGGTCTAGGTTTTCTTGGACGGCTCAAGAACCTTTATATTCCGTAGCCACTACCCAAGAACAATTGGGTTTTGCTTAGATTAATCTATCAAGAACAGTTTTGTCGTCGTCGTTTCGTAAGGCACCAATTCATGAGCTTAATCATTGACTTGCAATCTTTGTTGCGTTCTTGATCTTGTGTTCTTCATTTTGTTGACAAGGACAAGCCTTCCTGGTTAGGTCAACCAGGCAGTGCACAGTTGATAACCAAGAGATAACGTAGTGCTTCAATTTCCGGCTCGGATCTCGTTGATCAGAAACCGGATCGCCTGTGTTGTGTAGTCCACCAATCTATAGTTATCCTTCTAACGAAAGATCGAGCACCCTTGCATTCCCATCACCCACACCCCATTCCCAAGCAGCTTGCCAAACAAGACCCGGTGTACTCTCTACATCAATGTAAGGCCTGGCCATCCCCCGTAGGCGCCGTCGTGGAGGCCTAGGTGGTGTCCACCGATGCTGAGCTCGAACAAGGTGTTGTGGTGTGGCGGACAGTGTAACATCCCACATTTTTATGGACTGTTATATATCAATTTTAGTGAATTTTAAATTTTTGTTGTGCTCGCTGTTAGTTTTAAACATAAGATTGTCTTCTTCGCTTCTCCAAAATTCCTAGTAAGTAAAGTCTATTTCAAATTAAGGGTATATTTATTAGTGTAAAATTTAGGATTTGTTTGAGTTTATCTGAATTTATACTGTTTGGATTAGATTTGGTTGATTTAAATTGGGTGGAGTTTAAATTTAATATGTTCCCATCAAATTTAAATTCAAAAGCTAACTAACGCCAACTAACTTAGCCCAGACCTGACCAGTTGACTAACCTACCTGCTACCCAGCCCGAACCCTAAGCATGTGTTTGGTTTGGAGATGGGTTGGGTCCATCCCTATCTTTCTGGGTTGGGTTCAACCTACCTAGTGTTTGATTAAAGGGTTGGGTTGGTTCCAGTTTTCTGTTTGGTTTGAAGTCTAGATTTGTGGGTTGAGATAACAATTTGCAACACCATTAGTCATCTTTTTGCGGGACCCACATGTCGGTCCCTCCGCTCACCTTCTTCCTCTTCCTTCCCCTTCTTCCACTAGAGCCCTATCGTGCCGTCCCCACGGCCACCCCGTGCGCCGCGCCGCCGGCCCTCCCTTGTCTTTGCCGCGGGCTCCGCTCCTATGCCTCGCTCAGCTGCCGCAAGCTCCCACGTGCTCCTGTGCCGACGTGCTGCTCCGCCCGAACCAACCGCCGCAGGACGAGCACGCCCGCCGCGCCGCTCCTCCACCCTTGCTGGCCGCCGCGGGCCACGCTGCCCCCACCGCACCTTGCTCCTCCACCGAAGCTGGCCGCCGCAACCCGAGCTCCCCGCTGCGCCTCGCTCTGCCATAGCTGGCCCCGCCGCGAGCCGCTGCTCCACTTGATCGAGCCGCCGCGGACCTCGCTCCTCCGCCTCTCCTCGTCTCGCCTCGCCCTGCTCCCGCTCCGGCCCCTGCCCCGCTCCTCCCGCGCCTCCACCCGCCGCTGGCCGCTGCTCCGCCCAGGCAGGCCACGCCGGCCCATGCTTGCCCCGCCACGCTGCTCCCAGCGGCCCCCAGCTCGTGCCCGAGAGACGGAGCGGGACGGCGTCCAAGTGGGTCGAAGTGGTCCGCTCGATTTGGACGGACCACTCCGACCCGGATCTATAGCGAATATACCCCTTTGGGTTCAACCCAACCCATCTCAAATCCCCAACCAAATGCGGGTCTAACTGGGTTGGACCCATCCCAACCCACTCCAACCCAGCAACCAAACACACCCTAACATAATCATAAACCCGGCCCAACACCCGCATGTACCAGCCCAGGTCGGCATGCTAACCCACGGCCCAGATATTTTAGGTACCTTTCCTATTTTAGTATGAGTTCTACCTATTTTAGTACCTATTGGTACCTTTTTCTAGGTACCTATTACAAGACATTTATTTCAACCATATTAAAAATTCTCTTTGTCAATACTCCAGTTAGTTTTTTTAAAAAAATAGATGATACATGTCTTGCAAGAATTTGATGTGACTCTTAATTTCAAAGTGCGATGATAATTACTTCTCTGATAATCCTTTTTTTCAAAAGACCAAAAAGGACATACGATTAGTTAATACTAAAGTTTTCTTGTAATCTCAATTCAATTATTCCATTGATCTGCCCTTCTACACAAAATTTGCCACTTTTTTAAGTTCACCAAGCAACTCAGTGGCCGTCGGCTGCTCTTCGGCGCAATCTTCCTTGGCGTCGTCCTCCTTGCCAGAGTTCGGCCGCCTCCTCGAGCTCTCTTCATGGCCCGTTAAACTGCTCGGGGTCGGGGAATCGACTCTTCATATATTTTAGAACTTCATTTTGCAACTCATCATGAAGTAGTACATAGCACTATTTAAAAGGATCCAAAACTTTTCATATAAAATCTACATTATTTTTTCTTTACTGTAAGAATGACCATGTGAAACCGTTCTTTTAGTATTTGAAGAGTTTTCTTCATTTGGACACGTTCAAGTACGAATGAATTTGACTTTTTGGTAGACAACAATGAATGACCCTGGAAGATCTCCCTTTGGTGATATAACAAACACTTCTACCACCTTTGTTTGCATATTTTGTTGAACTTGTATATGATGATGTATCCTACGGGTTCAATGAATCTCAATATATTTGGGGTGGCAATGTTATACTCAATGGTTATTATTATTGTTTGACATATTTGTATTTTATGCTTGATTTTTTAACTCTCGTAGCAATACACGGGCACTTACCTAGTCCACTAACAAATAGGTCCCACCCTTAGATTAAAAGAAGAGGGGGAGATTTAGAGGCCACGGCTAGAGTTTAGGTTAAAAAACTAACCCTAAAATAATAGAGGGAACTCTTAAAATGTAGAGGGTCTGCCATTGTTGGAGATGCTCTAAAGCTTGCTGCCCAAAATTGCATTTGGATTGAGAGACACGATGTGATTCTCTTCAAGTTTTCTGCAGCACGAGTGACGTAACGGCTGTGAGAGCTGCTGGCTGATCCTTGCCAAGGGGACGGAGGGTACTTGAAGGTCAACAACGCTGATGGTGCTTTCCGTGAGAATTTGATGTCTTGGATGTTGAGGCTTGGTCATCCGGGATCATCTTGGGGGATGCTCTGGATTTTGCATCAACAGCGGGGATGCCACTGATTGTATTAGACCCTGATACAAGTGAACAGCGTTACTGAGCTCCCAGTTTGACGAGGCCCTCATAGGTCTTCTTTTCCATGAATTTAAGTTCTTAATGTATGTCAATGGTTTTGTACACCCCTCGTGCATTGATGCAAGTAATACTGCTAAGTAATACTGCTGCCCATCTGATGCAAACGATTTGGTGGCTGCCGATTTAAGGTCAGCCTAAGTTAACTTAAGCTTTTCCATCTGATCTGGAAAAAAAAAGTAGGATCGACCTGGAGCGGGACTCCAATCCTCTGCTTCCAAGGAAACATTGGAACAGAAAGGCAACAAAAATGATAAACAACCTGCAGATGCCAAGCACAAAAATATAGTTCTCTGGTTGCAGCGGAGCTACAAAAACATAACGGACCAGCATGTACAATTTTATTTTGCCATTACAGTTTATTGTTGCGTCACCTCATTCTGCCATGCTGAGGCGCTATACTGCTGCTATTGCATGGACTGATCGGCGGGCTAATATTAGCCCAGAAAGCACTTGTGAATTACACACAAATCCTATGCCATTACACATCCACAAGTCTGCATTCGTCAGATCTCGCTGAATGACTTGATAGTGCGGAAACCATGGTTCTCCGGAAGTGGAGCATTTCCCGGGCGAATGGAGATTATCACATCAAAACCTGAAAGGCATTGTTAGACGATGATACTGAATCGAGTGAGATAATAAGACCAAGAGTACAAGCACATATAAACGTATGCAAATAATTAGCAAAACAGATAATAGACAGCCTCATCCCTGTGCTTATCATCTTACAATTGAAGACATTAAAACTAGAACGATACCATGCAATGCTCATATGATTACAAATTTACAATGTTACCAAAGTAGATGGGAAGTAGATTTAAGGGATTTGCTACAAAGTTTATTGGCTTGAATTGGTCATTACCTGCATTTTTGGCAGCAATGGCTTCTTGGTAGACGTCAGTGACGAATAAGATTTGAGATGGACTGTCAACACCAAGTGACTGAGAGATCTCAAAATAACTCTTGGTTTCTCTTTTGTTACTGCATAAATAGGATTACGTCAATTTTTAAATATATTTATAGACAAATGGAACAAGAAATAGAAATCTATAACAAAATAAATCATACTTTCTTTTTGCTTCTGTGTATGAGAACAAAACAATATTTGTCGAGCTTAACTTTTTGATAAAATTATATACGGCAGGAACTTCTGTGTATGAGAACAAAACAATATTTGTCAGAGCTTACCCAGTTGTTGTATCAAAATACCCACACAGGAACTTTCGCAGGTCACCATATGTTGTATTGCCAAATAGAAGCCTTTGTGCCTCTCGACTTCCACTCGAGTATATGTAGACCTAATGACAAGTATTCATATTTTTGCAACATGAGAAAATGCAATTGCAATCTCTTTACAAACAAGGGAATGGATATTGTGCTAACATAACTAGAAATTTGTAATTCACAATTGTGACACATGACTGTACATCTTAACAAATTGTTTTCTATCAGAAACAGTTTCTCAGTGTTCCTCTCATGTTTCACTAAATTTTATAGGGGCTTATAACCTACTAACAGGAAAATTAAGTTTCATTTTTGGCTGAATTTTGAAGCATTGAGCATTTTGTAGTATTGATTTGCTTTAATTTAAATCATATTGCCCAAAAGCAGCATTCCTTCCAAATACTGAATCAGCACAATGAAGCAAGCGAATGGTTGATGAAGTTGCAACAGCTGATTATGCTGCAGAAGTGCACAAATATTTTTCATCAGCCTACAAATAAGTTACACATTTTGGCAACAGACATTGTTTCCCATCTCAAAAGTTTCTTGACAGAAGTTTGTATGTAAAAAAAAAGTTTTCTAGTGCCTGAATAGTCTGCACTTCGCAATTCACATGAATTAGACCAAACAGATACCTTTATGCCACTAGCATGCCAGTTCTTTAGTGCCACTGGAACATCCTCAAAGACAACTCCATATAGTTCTTTCTTATCAAATCCAGTCCTCCATATATGACCCTGAATTTAGCCAATTAGAACAACTGAACATACCGAAGAAAAAATAATATGACTAAAAAAGTGATACTACCTGCTGTCAAAACTAGATGAAGTTTCAGACCAACAAAACATGCTAATTTAGATTGTTTTCTTGGTCTAAAACGTCATCTATTCTTACTGGAGGCGGTAGATACGAATTTTAAACTAAGCTACCTGAAGTTGTTTCAGTGACGTAATCTTCCGGTCTGCTTTAATCATTGATTCAACATTGGCCACCAATGAATTGATGACCTCTTCTTTGCCAGCCTTATCGGGTGGAACTGGAACAGCCCCAGCAATTCCATTTCTTAAATCATCTTCAATCTGAATAGTTTGTCGCTAGTTTGTTAGAACATTAATAGAACAAAATAATATGTGCATACTATCAATATCACTTAAAAATTTTCATTATTGTTTTCTACACGCTACAGATCTATATTTTAACAGGAACACTTCATTGCTTACTTGGATGCGCAGTAAATTGATGTCTTCTTTGGTTTCTTCAGAATCAAACGTAGAAATTAGATGCTTTCGCACATTGTTACAGGCATAAGGAAACATAACATCAGTCACAAATGATATTGGAGTCGTCGTGCCCTCAATGTCAAGTACAACACACTGCCACAATTAAAAAAAATGTCGAGTTCAGTTGACCATAAAACACATAGCAATCAAAGAAGAGATAAGGAAAACAACAGAACTATCAAAAGCTACATGAACAACAAAGTAAAAATCTACAGGTATGATACATGGCATTCATAGGATATTAGGAGCAATAAATTAACCTTTGATGCTTCAGCAGCATGACGTCCATTAGGAATTTCAGGGCTCAAAATGCTGCGCAGTCTCTTTGCACTGTTTAACGGACCATGTTCAGGAGTTGTCCAATCAATTCCTAGTTGATAGAGCTTGATGCAAGCATCTAAAAGATAATGGTAGCATTCAGCCTGCAAAGCAAGGCCACAAAAGTAAAGTAAACATCAGCACTCGCATAAATAACTGTCCCAAAACATAACAGGCATAACGGCAATATTCACATCAGGCTATAAATCACAAAACTCTCATTAATTAGAATGTTTGACATGAATATTAAGGTACAAACAAATTGTTTGCTTTTTCTCCTGATTGTGTCTACATCTAAGGTATCTTGGGTGTAATCTAAATGCAGTCCTTAATTTGGTAATTGCTCAAAGGCAAAGAGGGTTGAGTATCGTGCGGCAATAAAATGGATTAGGTTAATCATTAAAAATAAGTTCAGGGTAACAGGATCCTGCTTCAATTATATACAATACAAATAGTGCCAACTAGATTCAAAATTGCTACCAAGTCAAAAGTGAAAAGTTGCACGGCAAGATTCACCTTATCAGCTTATTTATGATCATGTATAAGGTTGTTTTTTTTTTGATAAATCATGTATAAGGTTTTAGATACATGACAAATTAATTCCAGGGAAATAATACGAAAATAAGGTAACAGGGAAGAGTAACATACATGTACCAGAATGTTTATATTGTACCTAATCATATAAGTATATGCTATAATATTAAGCATCTCAAGAATACCAGTCTAAGAGTTGAAGGAACCAGAAACATAAAAAGAAATAAGCAAAGTAACTGTCTAAGAATGTTTGTCAGCAGTCAGTGCCCACTCATTTTAAAATTAAAAATAAATTCACAGATAGAAAACACACCTGTGTCTTGGCATTGATCCAAGAGTCACCCCACACATATATTCCATGGTTCCGTACAAGGACAGCAGTTGCCTTTGGGTATGCTGCAATCTGTTAAATAATTTTGTATCAATTACCTATGTACATCTAAAATATTTATATTAACTTCATTACTATCAATAATATTTGGTATCGGCTCAAACACTTGATACAATGAAGTGCTGTAGAAACAGCTAATTAGGTGGATAAGTTGATGATGATGGCTAAACCATTACAGTTAAAGTAATCAGAGCCATAACAGCATAACAACAACAAACAATTCTTCAGCAAGCTTTCCATTTATCATTAAAATACAAATATATTATCTTTATTAATACTATTAATACTGTGCTTCATATGCTCTCTTTTGTTCTCAATCATGCAGGACAGCTGCATGTCATTTCATTAAGATGGAGAGAAACAAACGTGCAAGAGAAAAAGGGAAAAAAAAACTAAACACACAGCACGCACGCATAACACTATCAAAAAAACACCTGCTAACACACCAACAGATTTGGATCAGCTTGATTATAGGAGCACGTTTGAGTAGGTGATTTGGATTCAAATCCTTATGCCCAATCCTATTGCTGGAATGATATCTATTTATAAGTATCATAAGAACAAAGAACTCCGAAATGACAAACATTGCATTTGTACATATATATTGGATCTCTAGGATTGAGATTGATTCAAAGATTGATACTGATAGCATACCGCCTCACTTAGGGAGTCAGTGAGCTCATACTCATAAGGAGTATTCTCAATAATAGGAATAACCAATTCATCACGGTAGCCATGGCCTTTGATTCCTTTAATCATTTCCATATGAGTCATCTGCAATAAGGCCAGCAACAGTATCTAGTCAAATAAAAATTATTTTACACTAATTACATTAGCACTGATAGAAATTGAAATAATTAAAATTGAAAAGCATATACTATGGATTCTAATATCTAAATCCTGGACACACATAACCATGATTCCAATTAGGTGTGATATTACCGATAAATAAACCATCATGTCAGTGGCTTCTAAAAAATCCCTGCTATTTCAGTTCTTTCCGGTACATTTCCTTAACGCGGCTGCACTGTATGGACATTTTACGGAATTTGTATAAGCCACTGTCCACATCACTAGTTCAACCCACCTAGCTCATGCATATATGCATTTAATCACTGTTGAACTGATGTTGAACAAAAGAGCTGTTATTATTTGTTTTCTGTGTTTACAGCTTCACACTTTCTTGCTGTAATGTCTTCTATAGAATGAAAAAGACACCATCTAAAAGATAAGAATGTAAATATTAATACCCCTTGAAGGCTTTTCCATGGCAATGAAGTTTCGCAAATATTTAGTTTCACATATTTGATCAGATAGAAAAGGACACTAGTACAAGAGGATTTACCCTGAACTCCTTTGCACCAGGGTTAAGCATTGTTGCTATGCAAGTCTCCATTCCATGGCTGTGAATGACAGCCCCAGCCCCTCTCATCAAATAGGCCTTCAAAACACAAAAGGGAACTAGAGTGATTAGAACAAAACAAGGAGAATCAACAGAAACAATTAAGAAGAAGAGAGAATTCACGAACCTTCATGAACAGAGGAGCACAGTCCGTACACTTTGGAGGTTTGTTTGGCCATGGCTTTGCTGCTGGTGCAGAGAGCACTTTCCCATCTGCAGCCATCACATACATGTCCTCTGCCACCATCCTCTCCTTCTGCACACCTAAAAGAGGTAGATAACAGATATTGTAATTGGAACGAACTACAAACAACTCCGTATTCTCAAATTTGAAGCTCAGTGCTGGAAGAATATAAGGTATAAACTCATGCTTTCTTTAAGGCACTGCATTTCGACCCGCTCATCAGCAGTTCACTAAAGGCATTAGATGACAACATCATCGATACAAGGATGTCACTTGATATCATTGTACATGCCTGAAAGCCTGAACAGCTTGAGATAATCCATAACAGGACACCCAAAAGGATATTGCTTCAGTGGCACAACCCAATGCAGCAGTATATCATGAACTCTGACTTATCACAAACACAGGCCTTTAGGTTTAGGCAAAAACAACCTATTCCAGTAGGCAGTAGTTTCTAAATATTAACGCGAACGTCATCACAACCCCTAGCTTTCAGTTGACATCACTTTGGCCAGATGGCCTGAAACACTAATCCTATTCCTCCTTGCTGGTCCATTTCATAGCACTCATATGGAACAGCAAAAGGAGTTGATCCGACACTTTGTATGCAAAGCATGGAGACACATGACACGAGCCCAACAAGTGCTCATTTTCAGGTGGAGACTGGCAGCAGCGTCTGCCTCCAGTCCGCACGTTCACTCAGCGGCAATCCATCGAGCAGGTGGTAGTGTGGTACGCGGGAGCAAGGCAAGGAAGGGGACACACCAAAGACCTAAGGTTGGGGGGAGGCGGGTCAGTTACCGGAGGGCGACATGACGATGAGGCGGTCGGCGAGCGGCACGGCGGGGTCGTTGACCTTGACGGTGATGCTGCCGCCGGTGCCGGTGACCCACCCCTGCGCATAGAAGTGGCGGCAGAGCTCCGCCACCAGCTCCCGCGCCTCCCGCACCGGCTCGCCGCTCAGGTACGCCTCCGACGCCGTCGCCCCCGTCCCCGCCGGCGCCTCGCAGCCGCACCCGCCGCACGACATGGCTGGTGGCTGCCTGCTTCCTCGGCCGCTCCCGGTGGGGTGTGGTGGGGGGATTCGGGCTGCTCCGCCTCGTCTTATTCTCCGCGTGCCGCCGGGGCGGCTCGATTAGTGCGTGACTGCGTGCGGGGGTTCACTTGCGCGGGCCCCACACGTCAGCGGGTCGTCAGCGGGGAATCTCAGCGCGCGGGGCGTGGGGGAAACGGGACGGGGAATAACTGGCGCCGGAGAGGGGTCGTTACTTTCTTTACGCGAATTCGGTGGACCCGCTCTCCGGTGTGGGGATGGGAAGGTGGGTGGCCCCAGTGTCAGTGGAGAGTAGTGGTGGAAGAGTTGGAGGGGGTGGTGTAAGTTGTGTAAGAAGTGTGAGGGAGGCGGCGTGCCATGTAGAGTTCGAGTTCGAACACAGGACTGGGCGGCGTAATTCGTGATGGCTGCGGGCATATTTAGTTCTCGAAATAAAATTTTTTATCCATCACATTAAAGAGAATTTTACATGGATAAAATATTAAATATAAATGAGAAAAAATAACTTGTTACACGGATGGACTATAAATTTCGAGAAGAATTTAATAAGTCTATTTAATTCATGATTTATAATAGTGATGTTATAGTAATCATCTTCTAATCATAAATTAATTACCCTATAACTACCCTCATTAAATTTGTATCGCGATTTACTATCAATCCGTGTAATTAGTTTTATAATTAGTCTATGTTTAAATACTCTAAATTTGTGTTGTAAAATTGCCAAAAAATTTTGGTCAAATTTTTTTTTTTGGCAACTAAAGGCCCGCATTGGCCGCATGCCCGCATCTCATCTCCCACATGTTTTAAAAAGGAAAAAAATGTAGGCTGCTGTTGTTGCTGGTCCTTGAAACTAGAGGCGACATGGTAATGTTGGAATTGGGAAAAAAAATAGAGGGCCAAACAAACATGTGGAATATGAAATAGTTTGCTCAAGTTCATCTTACTTGTATTGGTTTTCTTTTGTTGAGGAGGGTCGCCCCCCCCCCCCCCCCCAGTTCCGCCACTCGTCCTTGGAGTTAAATTCTACCAAATGTTTTTTATTTGGGAGCAGTTCTTTTGGGTATTTTATATAGAGGGTCAAAATGGTAAAAATAATATGTTCTTGGATGAAATAGCTTTTCTGTTGAAAGGAAATAGGTTAACAAAGGTTTCTTTTCTTAACAAGAACAAACCAACCTTTGAAACAGAATGATGGGCTTTTATAATCAATGAAGGGATTTTTCAAGTTGTTATAAACTTCAAAAATGTTTTATTTGGTAAAACTAAAATTTCATTTGGTATGTTGATTACATTTGTTCATTGCCAATGGGTCTCCCACTTGAATACACATCTTGTGTTTCTATTATAGCTGATGCATAGGGTGGTATTTTGAGCATATAATTCTAGTTTTATCGTAGTAACTCTTTTTTCCTCCTGTATATCCGTTGAATGAGTTTTGATTACCAAACCAAGAAACTATTAAACCTTCCAACAAAGACGAGCAGCATTGATAAAAAAAAAGAATTGAGAGAATTGTATCGTGAAAATTAGAAGTTGTAAAAGTACACGGCTTTGCTGCAGTTATTACACAAAATTGAACAAAAAGAAAAAAATGCTACTAAAACTATTTATCATAACTCTGTTTGTCCTACATTTGTCCACGCAGACAAAACTTCACATCTCATTTCTTGCAGTGAGGGATTGAACTTTGGCCATGACTATAGAACTCATCGAAGTAATTTCCCATTAATGAAATATGTGCTCGGTATGTTCTTGAAAAAGTACTAGCCAAATTATGGGCAAATACTGTGTTGTTTTACATGTGGCAGTTGCTTTATTATCCGATTCCAGAGTCAAATTTATCTAACTTTAACTAACTTTGGGCTTCACTAAACTTATCGCCTTCGCTAATGGAACAGATGTGGCCTTACTCTTATCCATATTAAATCTCTTAAGAAGTGTCTCAATATATGTCTTTTGAGATAATCCTAGTACTCCTTTGGTCCTATATCGGTGTATCTCAATGTCCAGAACATAAGAGACTTCACCAAGATCTTTCATATCAAAGTTGGATGAAAGAAATCACTTTGTCTCGTGCAACATGCGCTTATCGCCGCTCGCTAATAGGATATCATCCACATACAACATTAGAATTATGAATTTACCATCCTTTATCTTAGTGTAGATACAATTATCCACATCATTCTCCTTAAATCCAAATTTCTTAATCACTTGGTCGAATTTAAGGTTCCATTTTCTTGACGCTTGCTTAAGTTTGTAGATGGACTTTTTTAGTCTGTATCCCAAATGTTCCTTGCCCTTCACAACAAAGCCTTCCGTTGTGCCGTGAAGATGGTCTCATCCAAGTCCTATTAAGGAACGCAATTTTGACATCCATCTGATGCAGCTCTAAATCATAATGAGCCACTAGCGTCATGATGATTCTGAAGGAATCTTTCTTAGACACGGGAGAAAGTTTCATTATAACCACTTCCTTTTGTGTAAAATCCTTGGCTACAAGCCTTGCTTTGAATTGTTCGACATTCCCTTTGGAATCACTTTTAGTCTTGTGTAGACCCATTTCCAGCCTATTGGTTTGACTCCATCAGGAATATCTATCAAATCTCATACATCATTAGAACTCATGGACTTAAGCTGAGGTGCTGGTTGAGGTGCAGGCTGAGGCACCTCGATAGGGTTTTCAACTTCAATATTAGGCGCCACTTGCTCAGCTTGTGGTTTGCTCGCAGGCTCAGGAGCAACTTCAACTGGCGGAGCAGTGCTAGTACTTTGAACAGGAGGCGTAGTCTAATCAGAAGGTGTACTCTGAATGGAAGGAACGAACAACGACACTAAATGAGGTGTTACATTTCCAAGATGAAGCTCCCAATGCCTTCAACCTTGACCTCATTGCCATCAGCCACTCTTAGACTTCGTTCTCCCTCTCTTCTAGTTCGGATCAAACTGAATACCTGCAGTGAATTGGAAATATGTACAGTGGCATCTGAGTCAATCCACCAAGTATTAGGAGAAAAATTCACTAAGAATGATCCATCAATAAAAGATACATAATCAATAATTGTACATTTGTTCTTTAGCCACTCCTTAAATCCTGCATAGTACTTCTGCCCATGCAGGCGACTTACAAAACTTGCAAAACTTCTCATCAGAAATCCTTTTATGTGACATGACCCTGCTCTTATGGCTCTTAAACTTTTTTTCTTATGCTACTTGCTATTGCCTGACTTAGCCTGATGCTTAGGAGCATTGTTGAAGTTAACACGCCCAAAGCGCTCGCTGATCATGTTGACAGTGTCCTTCATCCTCTCGACTTTCTGCCTTTCTTCTTCCTCAATGCAGTTGCTGATGAGCTCAGCCATGCTCCAAGTCTCCTTCTAAGTGTTATAACTTATTTTGAAGAGATTGTACTGTGCAGGCAGTGAAGTCATGATGAAGTGCACCAAAAAAACATCATAAATAGCCATATCAGTGTCTTCAACTTATTTGCCATGTCACACATGCTCATAATGGGCTCCCTGATTCTACTTTTCCCATCATACTGTGAAGTCATCATCTCCATGATGAGGGTGCTAACATAAGTCTTGGAGGAACTCTTAAAGTTCTCTTCCACCTTGGCAAGGTAAGCCTTGGTGGTCAGATCTATTACCATCCTTGTCCTTATCAGGAATAGCACCACAAATGGCAGTTGAGATCATTTACTTAATGATCATGCTGACCATCCTGTTACATCTCTTCCTCTTCTTAGTGGCAGCACCATTGGCATCAGCAGGCTCTGCTGGCTTGTTCTCATGTAAGGTGAGATCATACTTGCACACAACAATGGCCACCTAAATCTCATTATACCAGCTAGGATAGTTGGTGCCATTCAGGGGCTCAATGTACTTTGGGTAGCCTGTCAAAGTGTTCACTAAAAAACATGAATAATAACTTCATTAAATTCACAATTATGATTCTCATAAGAAGTATGAAATTAATTGTATGATGGTCTAATTAAAAGCATACATAAATTTCAATTAGCATCACCGATGAGGAAAACAAGCAAAATTTATCATTAAAACTCATAATTAAAACAATGATGGTCAGAAATAATTACAAGTAAACTAAATAAACTTCCCAATGGTTCCATTTAAATAGAGCGCATCTTAATTGAACATGGTGGATGAACAAAGTTTCCAGTGAATAAATGCAAGTAAAACATAACTAAAAGCATTTACATAATCATGGAACTAATATAATGCTGGTAATTATAAGTGCAACAAAAAATAAATAAAGCCTTTAAACTTTAACAACAAGATTTCAAGCTTAAAATGTTAAATTAGTAAAGAAAAGACTTTAAATCCTCGTATTGGGCTAAAAATTGTAAATCAGTTCGATAGCTCAATTCGACTTGGTCAAGCCAAACGCTCAACTCGGTTGGCATATCATACGGCCCAGCAGAGCACCGGCCCAAATCAGCCTACTAACCCGCAAACCCTAATGCCAGCCAGAGCTAAGACATTCATCATGATCCAACGGCCCCTCATATTGCATTCATCAAGATTTAATTTAACTGAGATGCATTAGATCTAATCTCATGATTAGGAACTTAATTAAACACACAATTTAGATCTAATTGCATTCAATTAACACGTAAAGCCTTTCTGCAGGAACTAATTGCATCTAAAAACACGATTCTTTTCTTTTTTGTGTGCAATAAGATCTAATTTGCACAACTTTTATGCACCTAAAACCTGACATATTAGAGGCATAACATGGTATAACAGTGAACTGTTCATGACTAGATTAAAATGGCTATGATACCAATTATTAGAATTTGCCAAATAAAATATTAGAGGCACATAAAGTAGGATCTTTACATAACCTAGTTCATGACAGATCAATCTAATGCGAAAGATATTGGTAAACATTATACCAGCATTAGCAGTTGCAGTAGCCATGGATGCTGAGCTATAGAGGAAGTAGGCGTTCTTGTTGGTGTTGATGCAGTAAGGTAGCGACGCCCCTCCGGTCGCCAACGACCTGACTGCGAGTGCTTGGCCTTCCAAACCCCTCTAGTGCCCTTAGTGATCAGACTTGAGGTGGCTATAGTTTTTAGAATGAAAATTAAGGTACTAACCATGACCTCATATTTATAGGCACCGCCTCTGTTTGGAAACAAACTAATGGACCTGTAGATCATGGCCCATTAATTTTCGTCATTAAGTTTCCTAATCACATTTAGGTATTTTAAATGCTTTCCTTATTTTTTATTAGCCTAACAGAAATTTATTTCCAATAGTAAGAAGTCCCAAGTCCAGATTTCTCTCATAACGATTTGAATGTTGCACCATGTTTCATTGTTAAAACAGCACCTTACAAATCAACTTTGTAAGTTCTTCTATTTGAAACTCTCAATTTGAATTCAAAAGCTGCTCAACTTCTCCCTGCTAAGTTTCCCAAATTTGTGAGTAGTCCTCAATTCCATATAAAATTTGTAAATCTTTTCCTTGAAATTATTAAAGCAATTTGTGCAGTTTATTTTCTAAGATTAAATTAGTTGGTTAAATCTAGTGCTATCAAATGTTTCTTTTGAAAATTTGTCTTATTTATCACTTGTATTAGAACACATTCATCTCACCACTGAGAAATTATACATCGTTAAGACCACGTGGTGCCAGCCAACATGAGAAAAATATCCTTATGTCATAAGGAAGATAGTTAACGCTTCTGTTGCAAGGCCCACCAAGCCCCATATGCTTTATTCTTTTTAAGAGCAAGTATTATGGAGCCACCTCAGCCGGCGAAATGTGGGAGAGAGAGAGCACATGAGAGAGAGAGAGAGAGAAACGAAGCGGGTGATTTGCTTGACGCCGGTTGGAAGCAGGCGGTTTGCACTATTTCGGCAACTTGTGCCTGCCAACCCACCTCTCCTCTGCCTCTGTTGGTGTCTCTTATGCTCAATCTGAATAGGTATTCTGCAAGCGCACAGAATTCACCGGCATAGCACCTCACCTTGGAGTATTCCAGGGTATCGTGAAATACTCAGGGAAGCACTATGGTAAAGTGTATCGTAAATTGTAGTGGCAACCCTTACTGAAGTTATTGACCGACTGATTCAGCAGGGGTAAGCCAGATAACTGATGAGATAAATGGCCAAGCTATGACCGTGTGACACACTGGAGATTCTATACCTTAGAGTGGTAGCAGCTGGGAGGACAACGAGCGAGAAAGGACTCCTGAAACACTTCTAAATTATTGAGCTAGCCTCACTAGTACTAATCTAAGCTTTTATCTTGATGTCGGAACTAGGAGCTTACTTCGGCGGCCTAAGCGAAGGGCGCAAACAGGGGTGAGAAGGGGCCGAACATACTTTTGGCAATCCTACTGCTATGAAAACACCCGAACGTGGTAGACTACGAAGAACGGACAAGGCTGTCACCACTTGCCGCCTACCACTGCGGTGCCGTGGGGTGGAACACACTTTCTAGCTAGCACTGAGTCGGACACCACGTCTGCTCTCGGTATTAGGATTTCTCTTGAGGCCTTCAAGAGAAATCCCCCTCAACCTAGTGAACTAACTTGAGTTACACTAGTACGGGCGAGAAAACCCGTAAGACTAACTCCGACAAGCAAGGAAGGGAACTTAAACTGAACTAGAGGTAAAACTTACTCCCGCAGACAAGTACAAGTACTTGGGAAGACAAATACTTGTGGAAAGTAAAGCTGACTCAAGTAAATAAAAAAGATAAGTTATATTGAAAATAGTCAAAGGAAAAGATACAAGAGCTTTACCGAGCTCCGATGACGACTTCAGATCCCCGAGACAAGCTCGACTCGACTCTAACTCCCAACTACTAACCTACTCTAGACTTGAGAAGAGAGAATTGCTCCTTTTAGTATGTGTTTACAAGTGAGGGGTAGAGTGCTATTTATAGGCTTCCAAGGTCGGTAGAAGGCCGGTAATTCCGTTAGCACTAGGTGCACGCAACTGTAGAGGCGGTGCTTAACTTCCATGCGAAGCCGGGAGCCGAGAGGCTGCAAGGTGGGGCCGGACAGCCCATCCTAGGCCGGCCGGCCTAGGATTGTGCCACCTGGCCACCGACCTTCTGTGGATGGCCTCTGATCCCTCCTGGACGTTGGTGCTTCGGGTACTTTCCTCAGATGCTGGAATCTTAGGCCGGGCGGCCTGGCTCCGGAGCCTCTAAGCCCTCCGTTTCACCGACGTTGCAGATCAACACTCCACATTGCCTCTGGAATGGGTGGTTTCCCTATTTGACAATCTTGGCACTGGTATGTGGGTCTTTGGGTTGAACCTTGTGCCTTCCGGGTCCACCGACAGGATATGAAATGTTCGCCTTATTCTGGAACCTCATGAACATGTCACATTGATCCAGTGAAAGTATTGGACCCATGTATGTGGAGGTGTCAGGCCAGTCGGCACGGAATGTGCCAGGCGGTCGGAATTTCCTCTGTTTTCGACCATCTTTGGACAGTGGATTCCTGCAAGCACAACTCATCCAAAACTTGTGGAACTTATTAGAATCAAATAAAATATGCATGGAACATGGTGCAAAACTCAATTTATTCCCGAGAAGTTGACGGTTAAAATGAGAGATAATGGCCGTCAACACCCCCCAAGCTTAAACTTTGGCTCGTCCTCGAGCAAAACTTAATACTGAGGCTTGGTGGATCAGGAGTTGCGTCGATGTTTGCCCTCTGTAGGTACCCTGTGCACAGCATATTACTCTATCCGTATGCAGTTCGAGTAAGTTGGCTCATACCTATATGTTCTGAATGATGGGGGCATATTTCACATTTCATCCCTTATCTTGAGCGGTTGGAGGAATGAACAACCTTCACCGAAATATTTTCCTAGCTGTCTTCCCTGTTCAGGTTCATTCTCGGAATATTTCTTAAGTATGCATATGATTAAGGTTCCCTGGAGGTACTCTCAATCGCTCAAGGTGTATGATCCTCACCAAGGTCGAGAACTTGACCAACTTCTTCCTAATCTGAGGCTGATATCTAGAGCTATGGGTAGGAAGAGTGTGACATACCTTGTTTACCTGTGTTGCCGAGCCGAAGAGTGGTTCGCAAGAGGTATGATGTAGATGCGGCCCGATCTTCCGAGAGGTAGGGTAGATTCGATTGATAGAGTAGGTGACGTTGGCGATCCGACTTCTAATCAGACACGAATTTGAAGCCTGCAACCGTTACACCACCGCTCCGCTGGTTATCAACCAAGCACAACTTGATTGACCTCGCCGAGAAGGCTTCTCCTGCAAGCGAATCGAAGAACACTAGCAAGAAAGGATAAACACGCAATCTGAAATTGCAGATGTGAATGAAGCGAAAATCAAAGTGGGGTTCAAGAACTTGATTCCAAAGGACTAATCGACACAGTGGAGGAGATCAAGAACGGGGGCCCTGGATCAATGTATAAGGACTTGTCGCCACAGATACAACGATGCAATGTCTGTTCCTCAAAGGAAAACTCAAGACTAAACAAAACCCAAGTCTAAGAGGCGGCGGCTACTGAGTTTATATAAAAGATAGGCGTCCTAGGGTTGGGGCGACCAGGGAGGGGCGCCCACAACTTGGACTGAAAGGCCCGACACGATACACGGGCCATTGGCCCAAAAGAGGTGGCACAGCACCTTTCCAGATTCTGGATGTTGAATTGTTTCGTGAATTCCTGTCGACTCCGAATAGCTATGGACCTGAATCTGGTGGCATTAGAAAGGTTATGAAATTATCTTTCCAACCATATAAAGATCTCCTCAAACGGACTCCGTATGTGGCCGTGGCGTCGTTTTTGGTGCAGACTGTTTCTGGAATCCGAGAAGGAAACAAAGTCCAAGTTGAAGACGAGTCGGACTTCAACGTGTACGCATCCGATGCAGCGATGTCCTCATCAAGGTAGGTACTTGATCAAATTCCGATCTTATGGAGTCACAAATGTTCAGGGGAGAGGGAGAAATGGACTCACACTTTTGGAAATATTTTTGGGTCATTTTATTGAACTCATCTTTTGGATTATTTTTGCTAAGGACCATGGGCACTTCTTCTTTCTTTTTTCTCTCTGTTTTTTAAAGAAGATAACTCCATGTCCTCCATGAATTTAATATTTTTAGAGGGAACTTTTGAAGAAATTTTGACCCTTTCGGAAGTGGATAGGCACACAGTGGAGATTTTGGGATGAGTTGTGGTGGAGCTGTCTGGGTGAAAGTGGACGACAATACCCGGAGTAGGTAATTGTCTTACCAGACATTTTGAGGCTAGCAATGAAATGGGTACGCAAAGGAGAAAGACCGGCAGATGATAAGTACCTTTCCTCAACCGAACTCACCATTCGACAAAGCTCAAAGTAAATCAAGATAGCGTATAGTAGCTCATGTATGAAATGTCATTATGGCTCTGGATGGGACATATAAACCAACAGGGAAACCTTTTACCATATTTTAATATTACTCCGAGAATTTCCCTTACTGAGGTAGACATTTTTAATTCAGATGTAGGTCATCTTGAATCCCACAACAACTTAGCTTAGAAATCATGTTAATGCTCCCACACAAACAGATTAATTGTGTCTATTATGTGCCAACTATCTCTAGTACTAGATGAGTAAAAAGTTGTAAACGGGGCACATGCAAAGCTCAAACATAGCAATTGTTTATCATTTCCAAGAGTTTGCACGGATTTCCACACATTTATTCTAAGCATGGCAATTCTCTTTTTTTTTAAGAAGCTGAACTGAACGAGCGGGTATGACGACTTACCTGAGTACTGACAATCTCTCCCCCCAAGCTTCAACGAAGCTCGGGGCTACTGGTCTGGCTGTGGCGGGGGGGGGGGGGGGTAGTACGCACCATGGTGCCAATCATAGGACAAGGAGGATAACATCCCCCAACTCTCCTGGGTGAGACTAGTGTTGTGATCGAGACTGTGTCCCAACTCTTCCTGACATATCTCTAAGGCGCCCATTCAGGCAGTGAGGCCTGAAAGCTCCCGTGTGAGCGGGTTGTCGTACTCGAAGCGTGCTGACGCAGATGGGCCAACCTGTGGGCCATGGGAGGTCTCCATACCCGAGGGATAGTAAAATCCCTGGCCGTGCCCATACCCCGTGCTACCCTCAGGCTGGTACGAGGGCTGGCCACCTTGGTCGTAAAACTCGTAGGCCTCCTCGAAGCTCATGTGAGTAGTGTCTGGGTGTGGCTTTGCTGAGGCATCTGGCGTGGGTGCAGCGTGTGATGGTTCGGCTTCCTGAGAAGCACGAGCCTGCCGTGAAGCTCCTGGCTGGCGAGAAGTTCCTGCCTAGCGGGATGTGCCTGCCTGACGGGAAACTCCTGCCCGCCATGATGTGCCACCTTCGGCCAGCTGTGCGTCACGCCGAATTATGCCACGTGTCATAGGACCAGCCGTGCTGTGGCGTGCTGGCTCTTTCTTTTCCATCTGGAGGGTCAGATGTTTCACGGAATAGAGCGAGAGCTTCGGGCATGGCAGCTCGAACTCTTTCTCATACCCCAGATAGCACATGAAAACTGAGTTCTCGGGACCTTCACGCGTCATGTGCGCGTGAACAAAGTGGTCCAGACCAATGAAGGTTCGGTACTCATCCGTCACAGGCAGATATGTGACTTGTGCATTCTCCAGAACACCGACATACCGCGCAATGTGGGTGACCAGTGAGGTTATGTCGATGGGAGATTTGCACGTGATCATTTTCTACCAATGTGCGACCATGCCCATGATAGGTGAGTAGCGAATTTTATTTGCCATAGCATAAAGGTACATGAGCTCCGAGGAGCTACATAGCCTGAGGTCTGCTCGGGAAAATACTACCATAGCCAGATACTTGGCTAGAACTCTCAGAGTTGGATTATGGATGGAGACTATGTTGTTTTTACTACTCACTGGTTCATCTGAGATTTCGTTCCACCAAGCACTACGGTCATATTCAAGATCATCTGTTAATGCATTAGCTTCTAATAGGCATTTCTTACTGAAGCCTAGTGCATTACTAAAGTCTCTGGGTAGCATTTCAAAGAACTCATTGAAAAAGCGGAAATGGATTTTAGTTTCTTTTCCAACGGTTTCGACATGAAGTGTAGACAAGAATTCCATGGTGAGAAGGTGCGAACCTGGTTCGGTGATGTCGGTGAAGCGCGACCATCCCATAGCTGTGAACGCACGGTTCATGTCCTGGCGGAGTCCCGTCATCATGAGGAATTCTGTATCGAACCGCTTGGCGTGGCCGTACGACTGCTTCTTCAACAGCTCGAGGGCATCCTGCTCATAATCAGTCCAGACGACGATCTGATCAACCGACGTCAGAACTCAGATTTTGAGACGGGGCCTCAGGACTGCTAGAGAGGCAGGGGCTTCCTTCTCTTCTTCCTGGGATCATGACGGTCGGCGGACAGAGTCCACCGACATGTCATCCCGGGAGCCTGATGACGCTCGCGAACTCCAGGATCGGGATGACGAGCCTAGCTTTTTCACCTTGCCTTTGATATTCCCCCATAGCGACATGGCTCCTGCAAAAGATTAGTTCAAAGAATATGCAGGAAAAAATAAATCGGAGGGGTGAGTGGTTAGTCGTTCTTGTGGTGATAGTCCACCACAAACGTTCTTCGTTCTGAGCTTGATTATTCAACGGAACATATTTTTGTGGTTTTCATTTTAGGAGAGGGTTACTACTAATTTTATTGAATTAGTGCCGAGCTAATCTCAGCACTACTATTATTTTTTTGTGGGGCTAGCACTTGAGTTTCTAAACTTAATTAACTCATAAGAGCTTCATTAAGCAAGAAAACTCAGAGAGAGGAAGAGAGACTTCGAGTGCGGGAGAGTGACATGCGTACTCGGAGCGGAGGTGCGACGAACGATGATGGCATGGTGGCCTTTTATAGGGGCGCGCAGGGGCAGGGCCGGTTGGCCTGCATGGCACCGGGCGGAACCTCCTGCGGCCTTCTTTGCTCCACGTCAGTGCCTACTTCGTAGACTAGCAGGTGCTCAGGCTCTGGTGGGTGGCGACGGGACACGAGCGGAGGAGGAGCGCCGGGCGGCCATGATGAGGCCGGCCGGCTTGCCCCCCCCCCCCTTGAAAGGTGTCGACCTCTTCCCCTTGCTTCTGATGCACTCCAAGACTCTGATTCCTGATGCCCCTGACCAAACAAAGGAGACTGGGGCCGGCGGGCCTACACTTTGGCCGTTTTTTTATGCAATGTAATAATAATTGATGCAAAACAAAAATTTAAACTTTGGTTTATCAATGTAAACATGCCATGACTTGAAAAGAAAAAATTATGCAAGGAATTTAAACTATCCTATATGCAAATGCAAGAATGGATATGTACCATGGTTCTCATGGCGATAGCTCGGGTTTTGAGTCCGGAGCGGGACTCTCCATACCTTGGGTTCTGTTGTCGTCGCCGGCTGGAGTTCTAGACGAAGACACTTTTCTCCACCATTCCATCTTGGTGGCTGTAACACCCTAACTTAATTTTCCTAGTTAATAATAAAATTAATTGGTTTTATTTAATTTTCTAGGATTTAATTGGCTTAGTTTGCATTTAATCTAATTTTGTTGCATAAGTAATTAAAAATTATTTTAGGGTCAACATGTTTGTGCATCATGCTGGAGCATTGTTTTAATTGTTTGAGTGCTAGAGTAAATTCAAATTTATTTGAATTCTTTTGGCTTGAATTGAGTTAGAAATAGAATAGAAGGAGTATGAAAAGAAACCCAAACCAACCCAAAACCCACACCAACCCAGCCCAAAACCCAGCTAGCAGCCCAGCCCGGCCTGCTCTTTCCTCTGGCCCAAAACCCAAACCTAAGATCCAGCCCAGTCCCAAAACCCCGGCCCGATCAAACCACTGCGCGGCCCAGCTCACCTCCTCTCCACGTCGCCCCGCTTGGCCCAGTCACGCAGCGCGCTCCCTCTCCCCGCTCTCACCCTCATCCCAACGCCCACACCCCGCTCAGTCCGGCCCAGAACGCAGCGCACCGGCCCAGCTCACCCCTCGCCCTCAGCCCGCGCAGAGCGCTCAGCCCGCTCGCTCGCGACCGCGTCGCCCTCCCCCACTGCGCGCCTGACCCCACTAGCCAGCGCCTGAAGCCCAGCCCCGTGCTGCCCGCCCGGACCCACGGGACAGGGTCGTCCCCTTCCTTTCTCCGTTCCGCGCTCCTCGCTCACGCCCGAACGGCCTCGCCGTGATTCTCGCGCGCGATCCGCCCCGCACGCCGAGGATCCCTTGCCTTCATAAACGCCCCAGCCCATGGACCCCTGTGTCCTCATCTCCACCCCGCAGCCCCAACGCCGAGGCCCAGAGACCCCGCACAGCTCCGCCGCGCAGAAGGCTGTGCGCCGCCGTGGTCCCGCACGCTCAAGCCACCTCCGCCACCAAGAGCCGCCGCAGGAGCTCCTCCTTGGCGCCAGGAGCCTCCTCAAGCCCGAACCCGCCGACTCCAACCCCTACACGCACGGGAATCGCTGCGGAGGAGGAGCCAACCACCTCTGCGCCGCCCCGATTTCCGCCCTGCGCCACCTCTCGTCGATTTCTACGGCCGGCATCAGCTTCGCACGAGGGTAACGAACACGCCGTGCCCGTTCCCTGGCCCTTTTCTCCTTCTGCTGCACCTAGTTGGCCTCGCCGACGGGCTAGCGCCGCCTGCACCACCGCGAGCCCCCAACCGAGCCGCAATCCCCCGACCTGAGGGCACAGGTGGGTTACACGTATTCCGCCGATGCTCCCTGACCCAACCGCGACCCGAATCGAGCCCGGGAACGCCGGATTCGGTTTACACCGACGATCCCCCGCCGCGGTAGCATGCCGCCGGCGCGTTCCGCCGCCGCCCCGCGCCCTGTTGAATCTGGTGCGTCCGATCCGAAACCAGCGCTCTAGATTAGATCGAAGTTTCATTAGATCTAAACCGTTAGATCCAGATCCAGCGGCCTGGATCCACGCATACCGGTTCAGCCTTGGAATTTTGTTAAAGAGACCCCAGCCTTTCCGAATATCAACCCGCAGTCCTTGCCTGTGTAAACCTATTTACAGATCAACCCAAATTTTTACACGGAACACCCTGACCTTTCCAGATTTCAAACCCGCGGTCCAGCACCTGGTCTTTTGCACGCTGGCCCTCATATCTAACCTCTATTTATGTTTAGGCCCTCAGTTTTTGCAGAAAAGTCCCTGGAACCTTAGTTTTCTTGCAGTTTAGTCCCTGAACCTTGTTTTTAGCCTAGAAAATGCGTTTTAGCTCCGTTTTTAGCGTTCTTTATGTCCACGCGATCGTTGTAACGCGTAGAATAATTTTAGACTAGTTCAGTGTGCTGTTTTTATGTATTGTTGTACTGTTTATTAGTGTTAGCCTTTGTTTGCTTGTATGTTTATGTTGTGAACTGTTTTTGGCCATGTGATCGTGAGTAGACGTTGATCCATCTGAGGAGACCCAGTATCAGTACCCGGAGCAGCATCCGTCTTCAGATCAGTTTGAGCAGCAGCAGGAGCAGTACGAGGAAGGCAAGTATAACATGAACACCACCTATCATTTAAATATATTTTCATACTGCATTTAATATTGTATGCCTATAAGGATTTCCTAGCCACATTATATCCTTTATATATTCCCTTGGGTTGCATTTTGGTTAGTTGTGCTAGGTGCCGCGCTATAACACACTTGGTCCTTGTAAATTAATTTGATTAATGGTATATGCAACTTAATCCTGAGAGTGGCTCGTTGGAGGGGCTCACGTCTCATTTAAAATTGGTTTTGTTAGAAACATGGTTTAGGGGGCCAGCACGGTGCTTACTGCCTGGTTGGCCACTCCCCATAAGGACCGGTTCATAGAGCGACAACCTGGGACAACAGCGCTACCACAAGACTGGAATGGGACGGTCTTGGCTTACTAATTAGGCCATTTTGGTTCGGGAGTAACTTACCGACGGGGCAAGAGGGGAGTCGAACCTCAATGGTGCCCAGGCTACGAGGCTTGGTGTGCGTACCCCTCGAGGTGGGTACCATTGATGCATTGCCTGAATCCTTAGCGGTTACACCTTACCAACGTGTCCTTTGTAACGGCCTCGTAGTGAGTTTGCTAGTCATCTCACCTAAGGAAGTGTGATGAACAACTGGCGCAGCTCACGACTTGTGGGTAAAGATGTGCAACCTCTGCAGAGTGTAAAACTGGTATACTAGCCGTGCTCACGGTTATGAGCGGCCCAGATCCTCCTTTTGATTAGTGGGGTTAGCTCCTTCCGACGAGGGGGTGCCTCTCGGGGTTACCTTGGTTTGGTTTGGTTTGGTTCTCAGTAGTATCATAAATTAATTTTGATTAATTACTATGTAACTGGGTTAATGGTAATTCATCAACTCGTAGTAAATAGCTTTAATAAAATTTTGTCAAAGACTTAAAAGCTAATGCAGTCAGTCAGCCAAACCTTAGAGCCTCATAGTTTGTGTTATACTTGTTGAGTACAAGTTGTGTACTCACCCTTGCCTCTTCTCTACTTTTTCCTCTTGGTTACGCTACTGCTGCTCAGTTCCTGCCGACGCGAGGGAGTTCGCTCAGCGCTACCAGGACTACGAGGACTTCTAGGCGTTCGTCTCCCAGTCGACGTCCCTGTGGCGCCCTGCTTCAGCTTCGGAGAGCTTTATTCGTATTTTGTACTTCGCTTCCGCTGTATCAGACATTTTTGTCATTAATGTAATAAATAACATTCGTATACGCTTTATTATGTCTTATTCGTGATATGTGCTATGATATACTGTTCATTCTGTTGTATATACGTGTGACTTGATCCTGGCACGTATATGATTGCTCGGTTTATGTTCTTTTATAAACCGGGTGTTACAGTGGCGGGTCTTGTTTTGATCGCTTTCACCTCCGATTCCTCAAATTCTCTGCGAAGGATTCGTCGCTTGCATTCTTGTAGTTATGCACTCTGATTTCCCTGTCGACTCTTAGTCGTTCCAAGAGTTCGGCAAGGATATCGATTGTGGGTGCTGATGGCCTATCTTGCTCTTTCTCGGATTTCTTCCGGTTGAATGCCTTGACCTGGGAACATTGTTCAACCTTTGGTCTGAAGGCGAACCTCTCTATCTGCCCATTGATGTTGATCTGAATTTCTCCGGCTCCGACATCAATGTGTGCATTTGCGGTACTCAAGAACAGCCTTCCCAGAATGAGAGGCGTCTTGGCGTCGACTTCCATGTCGAGGACGACGAAATCAATGGGAATAAAGAAGTTCCGGATGTTAACCAGAACGTTCTCTGCAATTCCCGCGGCGTAACGGACCGTTTGGTCCACTAGCTGCAAGCACATAGCAGTAGGGGCAAGCTCATAATAGTTTAGTTTATCGTAAACTACCTTGGGCATGACGCTGACGCTTGCTCCCAGATCACACAGAGCGTGTGAGAAATCTTGAGTCCCGATTGAACATGTGATTGTGGGGCATCCTGGATCTTTCTTCTTCTCCAGGAGAGGATCAAGTATAGCTGCGCTACACTCCTCTGTGAGTTGCACGACCTCGGCGGTGGGTAGGCTTCTCTTGTTTCCAAGTATATCCTTGATGTACTTGGCATAGGTTGGGACCTGCATAGCGTTAAGAAGCGGTATATTGACATACAACTTCCATATTACCTCGACGAACTTGGCGAATTGCTCGTCGGCCACCAGCTTCCTTATATGTTCCGGAAACAGTAAGGCAGTAGTGTTGTGAAACTCCCGTGAAGTTCTAGGGGATTCCACGGTTTCCTCCTAGGCAGCGGTTGTGTTGGACTCTTCTGCCTCCTCCCGATCTTCGTCTGCAGCATCGGTATTGCTGGCGGGTACGGCTTTCCGCCGAGATCCTGCATCTGTAGGGTATGGTGGTTCTTGCGTGGACTTACCCATCCGCGTAGTCACCGCACTAACACTTTCCTTCGAAGGAACTTCCGGTTGCCCAGGAAGTTTTCCCGAATTATTGTTAGGACAAGATGAGGCTAGTTGAGCAACCTGAGTTTCTATCATTTTGTTGAAGCTCAACTGGTTTTTAATAACTGAGTTTATGCCCTCTAGTTGTCCGGCCAAAGACTCCAAAATTTTGTCATTAGCAAGGAATTTCTTACTAATATTGTCATTAATTTGTTTCTAGCCATAAACTAGGTCCTTTAAAATGGGCTGAAAATTGTTATTAAAATTCATACCTTGCTGCTGACTGAAGGGGAGGTTGGGTTTGGAATTCCAACCCAGCTGAGGACGGAAGCCTGATTTGTTGGAGTTGTTCGCTCCAACAAAGTGAGCTTCCTCCTGAGTAATCGGGCAAGAGTTGCCCATGTGTCCAGTTTCCCCACAAATCTCGCATGTCATGCGAGAATCCATAACTTGGTTAGCCTCCTGGTGCGGAGACTCCAGTCTCTTCATGAGAAGGTACATCTTGGCAGCAAGCTTATCGATGCTATCGACATGATGAATTCCCTTGCGGGGCTGTTGCTGCCTTTCACCTTTCCAACTTTGGTTGGAAGCAATCTTCTCTACCAGCGCTTTTGCTGCAGTGACGCTGAGCGAAAGGAAGGAACCACCTAATGCTGCATCGATGTGGTTCTGAGCTGGTGTGTTCAGGCCATTGAAGAAACTCTGAATAATCAGTCATTCCTCCATGCCGTGGTAGGGGCATGCTGCGATGTACTCCTGTAATCTCTCCCAAGCTTTTGGAATGGCTGCATCCGGGAGCTGCTGAAAGCCAAAGATCTTGCCTCGGAGGGCATTGGTTTTGGCCATCGGGAAATACTTCGTCAGGAATGCATTGGAGTAATCTTCCCATGTAGTGAAGTCTGCTTTATTGGTGTAAAACCACGTCTTCGCCTTGCTGAAAGGAATCTAGGCCCCTAAGTGGGTTTTGGTGTTTGACGACAAAATCGTGTATGTTTAATGTGTTATCTAAGTATGCGTGCAGGAGCTAGGATTGGATAAGCGATCAAGAATGATGAAGTATGCCCCTCAAAAAGGAAATGAAAAAGCGGTGTTGAAATTAAACTCTAGAATTAGATTTTCGATTTATGAATTGAGTTTAGGATCGCCGTACTATCAAGAGGGTCATTGATTCAAAGGTTTTGACTAAGTTTTAGTGCTCAAGAAACCTAAACAAAACCAATGAGAGACATTTGTCACACAAAGTCCAAAAGAAGCAGCCGTGAGTGAGTTTTGTGAGCTGAGTCCGGATTGTCCGGACTTCAGCCCGGATAGTCTGGGTGTTCGGAGTATCCGGATAACCTTTAGCCAACGGCTATTTTTCAGAGTGAGGAGTATAAATACACCTCTTACCCCCTCACTTACTCTCTCTCTTGCCCATTTCGAATCAGACCAAGTCCTAACCCTAGAACAAGCTCTCTCACTCCCTCCCTTTGATTTTTGAGAGATTTCTTGAGGGATTCAAGTGAGAGACTTGCAAGAGAAGAGATTCGAGCTAGTGAGCATCCATTCCAACCCTTGAGCACTAGTTCTTTGTCGAGCCCGCAGATTCAAGTCTTTTACTCTTGGAGCTTTGAGCTCCTAGACGGCTAGGCGTGCTCGTGTGTGCTCAAGCTGTATTGTGAGCTCCACGGGAAGTTTGTAAGATCCATTCCTCTCCGAGAAACCCATAGTAAGTGACCTCGGGCTCGAGCGTTGGTCTCGCCCATGGGTGAGGAGCATAGGGGTTCTTGAGCATCGTCTCTTGAACTCTTCCTCAACAGAGATGTAGCACCTTCGGATGTGAACTTCGGGGAAACAAATCCTGCGTCATTTGGGATTGCTTTACTTGCTTTACTTGATATTTGTATACAAGTTGACTTTGTTAGGGTTTGAGGTCGATCTACTTGATTATAAGGTTCTTGCCAAGCTTGTCTGGTAGAATTGTCTTAGAAGCACCTCCTGGTAACCTCTAGTTCATTCGATTCAAGCTTCTCTCTACATTTGTCTGTTTTTGGGCACGTTGCACTGTGACCCGGATAGTCTGGACAGTCCGGAGTATCCGGACCCAAACCCCGGATAGTCCGGGTCACTTGTTATTGACCATATTTTAAGTGTTTTAATTTCAGATTTAGCCTATTCACCCCCGTCCCCCTCTAGGCATCTTCAGATCCTTTCACTTGCCTAGCAAGGAGAAGGGGAACTGTTGAAGACGAACGTTGTCCATCGTGGTACCTCTGGGGTTGATGGTGCTGCTCACTTCCAAGAAGTTTTGGAGGTGAGCGTTGACATCCTCTGATGCCTTGCCACAGAATGGACTCGCTTGAACCATGTTCACCAGTCCCGACTTGAGCTCAAAGCCATCATTGCCTTGGTCATTGTTCAGTCCAGTAGGGATGTGGCTTCTGGACGGGGCCGAGTACTGCCTGAGAGTCTTCGCCATGGGTGGTGCTGAGACTGACAAACGAGGATTCCAAGTGGGTTTCTTCTGGGGTGGGACGACGCGGCGTCTCACAATTCGCCCAATTCTCTGAGGGTTCGGATCAAAGTTGGATGGTAGATCAAAACCGGTCATGCACTGCTCTGCGTCGAATAAACGAGAGAGAGAGAGCAATGGTAAGCCCGCTAAAACTAGCGGTGATAAAATAGTAAGGTTTCCACTCAATTATACGATAACTTTAGCCAATTGCTTCCCCGGCAATGGCGCCAGAAATGCTTGTTGGTGTCTCTTATGCTCAATCTGAATAGGTATTCTGCAAGCGCACAGAATTCATCAGTGTAGCACTTCACCTTGGAGTATTCTAGGGTATTGTGAAATCCTCAGGGAAGCACTATGGTAAAGTGTATCGTAAATTGTAGTGACAACCATTACTGAAGATATCGACCGACTGATTCAGCAGCAGTAAGCTAGATAACTAATAAGATAAATGGCCAAGCTATGACCGCGTGACACACATGAGATTCTATACCTTAGAGTGGTAGCAGCTGGGAGGACAACGAGCGAGAAAGGTCTCTTGAAACACTTCTAAATTACTGAGCTAGCCTCACTAGTACTAATCTAAGCTTCTATTTTGATGTCGGAACTTGGAGCTTACTTCAGCGGCCTAAGCGAATGGCGCAGACAGGGATGAGAAGGGGCCCAACATACTTTTGGCAATCCTACTGCTATGAAAACACCCGAACGTGGTGGACTACGAAGGACGGACAAAGCTGTCACCACTTGCCGCCTACCACTGCGGTGCCGTGGGGTGGAACACACTTTCTAGCTAGCACTAAGTCAAACACCACGTCTGCTCTCGGTACTAGGATTTCTCTTGAGGCCTTCAAGAGAAATCCCCCCTCAACCTAGTGAACTAACTTGAGTTACACTAGTACGGGCGAGAAAACCCGTAAGACTAACTCCGACAAGCAAGGAAGTGAACTTAAACTGAACTAGAGGTAAAACTTACTCCCGCAGACAAGTACTAGTACTTGGGAAGTTAAATACTTGCGGAAAGTAAAGCTGACTCAAGTAAATAAAAAAGATAACTTATATTGAAAATAGTCAAAGGAAAAGATACAAGAGATTTACCGAGCTCCGATGACGACTCCGGATCCCCGAGACAAGCTCGACTCGACTCTAACTCCCAACTACTAACCTACGCTAGACTTGAGAAGAGAGAATTGCTCCTTTTAGTGTGTGTTTACAAGTGAGGGGGAGAGTGATATTTATAGGCTTCCAAGGTCGGTAGAAGGCCGCTAATTCCGTTAGCGCCAGGTGCACGCAACTGTAGAGGCGGTGCTTAACTTCCATGCAAAGTCGGGAGCCGAGAGGCTGCAAGGTGGGGCCGGGCAGCCCATCCTAGGCCGGCCGGCCTAGGATTGTGCCACCTGGCCACCGACCTTCTGTGTGATGGCCTCTGATCCCTTCCGGACGTCGGTGCTTCGGGTATTTTCCTCAGATGCTGGAATCTTAGGCCAGGCGGCCCGGGGGAGGCCGGGCGGCCTGGCTCCGGGGCCTCTCAGCCCTCCGTTTCGCCGATGTTGCAGATCAACACTCCACATTGCCTCTGGAATGGGTGGTTTCCCCATTTGACAATCTTAGCACTGGTATGTGGGTCTTTGGGTTGAACCTTGTGCCTTCCGGGTCCACCGACAGGATATGAAATGTTCGCCTTGTTCTGGAACCTCATGAACATGTCACATTGATCCAGTGAAAGTATTGGACTCATGTATGTGGAGGTGTCAGGCCGGTCGGCACGGAATGTGCCGGGCGGCCGGAATTTCCTCTGTTTTCGACCATCTTTGGATAGTGGATTCCTGCAAGCACAACTTATCCAAAACTTGTGGAACTCGTTAGAATCAAATAAAATATGCATGGAACATGGTGCAAAACTCAATTTATTCCCGTGAAGTTGACGGTCAAAATGTGAGATAATGACGGTCAACACCCTCCATGTTGCTACTAGACTATGCAGAGCATTAAATGATACACCCCTACTCGAGCTGATCTGGAAGGCGAGACATCGACGAGCAGACATAACTATAAGGCTTGCTCTACACGCAGAGAGCAAGCCGCAACCACAACCGCAACGGAGTGGCAGCAGCCTATGCACGAACAGCAAAGCCAGCACAGCCGTAAGTATAGAGTATGTTACCGTTTTTGTTTTTCTTTTAATCGGTACCAGCAGTTCCTTATGTTTCTAAAGATTTTGTGACATACTATATTTAGAATATTAAATTAATACACTCAACAGTTTAATATAAAAGATTCAACTATTGTTCAGCCTTAGTTCAACAGTTGCAGTAAATTAGATGAAAATTTTATGAATATAATCAAAATATATACATATAGGATCTCATTTTATCACATTAATTCAAAACGGGCTCACGTTTTGAGATAAAATTAAAATTTAAGGTTGCGAATAATTTTATACCCCCACCCACATGACCAACAATGCTATTCAATCAATCAACCCACCCTAACTAACACTCAGAGAAATTTTCGTTTTAGTTTGTCAAGCATCATGTTGTGACCATCCCATGCATCCATGCTTGCCTTGCCGGCCCAGCAGGCGAGGTAGCCCAGCAGCGGGGCCTACTAGTGCTCCTGGCCTGCATGTGCATTTGTGAAGTGTAGTGGCAAGAGCACCAAAGCTCTGGGGGCGTTCTTGTTTTTTCTTTTGGTTGCCTCTTCCTTATATCCGGTTCCTAAAATTAAGGTACTGCCTCCGTTCACTTTTGGTAGCTATATTTCATATTAACACAATGACAAAAAAATAACCTTATTTATCATATAGTAAATGCAACATAGATTTTTCTGTTGATCCTCTAATGTTTTAACTAGGATCTTTTTGTTACTAGTGTTATTTAATGTCATAGCCCATACCAATAGCGAACATATCTATCATTTATAAACATCTGAGTTTTTGAAATATATCTATCAAAGATGAATGGAGTATGTTTTAATATTGTCAGTTTCAGCTTTTGTATATTCTTAAAATTTGTGTCTTGTTTGTCACGGTCTTTTGTAATCTTTTGATAAGAAACCGTTTTAATTTGTACATGATGGGTCTATTGTATGTGTATTGGTAAGATCTTTTTTTGAGTGATTTGTAGATATAAATTTTCACTCGGTTCCCAACATGCAAGTCAGGTTGCAAAATCGAGTGCTTGTTATCTATCGTCACTCAAATTCTGGCAAAATCTATGGTCTAATTCTATTGGCTCAAAAATTGAGTTATGCCATCATATTTTTTATTGCTCGATTGTTAGGTAAAGTGAAAATCACATAGAAAATATATCTTCCGAAAGATATATTGGTTTTCGTTCTGAAGATGCAGCACGGGCCCTCCTCTCCTCAACCAGATTTCTTTTAGCCCAAAGGGAAGCCTTTTTTTCATTTTTATATTAAAAAAAACAAAATTTCAAAAATATATGTCGAATAGGGAAATTTTAAAAAATGGGTGTCTGTCGGCGACAGGGTGCCTGTAGCCCATTTAGTGGGCGATAGGATCTAAATGTAAAAAAAAATTACATTTAGGTCCTGGCGCCTAGGGCGCATTAAACAGCGAACTTGTAAAATCGATATAAAATCGTAAAAAAATTGGAAAAATACAAACTCAACTGTTCTGGATTCTATGAAATAATATCTACAACTTTTGTTACATAAAGTTTTTCATTTGATCAATGTATCTAAATCAAGAAAAATAGTTATTGTACCTAGAAAAATCTGAAATAATTCATTTGGTCTAATTGTGCTTATCTAAAATTTACCAAATTTTTTTTATAGCTCTTAGGAAATAAAATAATGGTACTGTAAAAGTTATGACTTCTAATACTCAGTATAGCAGCATGGATAAATAACCCATTTAAACTAGACATATTACAAGATCTAATTTAAAAACTTATTCTAGAAATGTTTTCTGGGCCTAACAATTTTGTACAAGCCTATGCTCACCATATGCAACACTCTGGCCAAAGATGACATACATCTAAAGGATGGATTTTGAGATTTAAATAAAAGTGCATTAAACTGGTATTTAAAATAGAGCAAGATACATTGATCAAATGAAAAACTTTATGTAACAAAAGTTGTAGATCTTATTTCATAGAATCCAGAACAGTTGAGTTTATATTTTTTGATTTTTCTACGATTTTATATTGATTTTACAAGTTCACTGTTTAATGCGCCCTGGGCGACATTTAGGTCATGTCGCCCACTAAAATGGGCGACAGACATTGAAAATATCCCTATTTGACATATATTTTTGTAATTTTTTTAAATATAAAAATGAAAAAAGCCCCAAAGGGAATCAGCTGGCTACCAGCCCAACACCTAGGCCCAGCCCACACGAGGGCACTAACCCTAGTCCTGCTGCTGCGCGGGAAGCGGCTGGCGCATTGGCGCCAAAGTTTCCCGCCACTCCTCCCGCTCCGCGCCGCCGCCTCCCTCATAACACCACTACTGACCACACAGCTCTTCCCCGCCTCTCCCCAACACCCCGACCCCCCCGCCGCCGCCTCGTCTGAGCCGTCCCGAGCCTTCTCGCTCGCCGGCGGAATGGTAAGCGCACGGGCCCTCCTCCTCCTCCTTCTCCTCCTCTGTTTGCTGCGCCGCAAGGTCTGATCCCCAATTGCTGCGCTCGCGTGGCGCTGTCTCCCGCCTGCAGGATGACTCGGAGAACAACCCGCCGTCGACGCCGGGGTCTCCCGGGTTCAGCACCGACCGGCTGCCGCCCAACAACACCACCAGCCGCGGCGCCACGGACCCGTCGTCCTACTCCGACGACGACGGCGAGGCGGAGGTCGACCCCCACGTGCTCCCGGAGGACGACGACCCCGCCGCCGCCGCCGCCCCCGATGAGGAGGACGAGGAGGGGGAGGACCTCTTCAACGACAACTATCTCGAGTAAGCAGACTCGATCTGACTGCGGCTGCAGGCGCCGTGGGATCTGTTGTGATTTTCAGGGGTTTCGATTGGCTGCCAAATTTTGGCTGGGGATCTGGGAAATTTCGTGGTCGATTGGCGAATGTGATGGTTTCTGGCTGGTGGTTTGGTCAGAGATCTAGGCTATTAGGATTTGTTGTCATGTTTGACCTCAGGAAGCAGGAAATTTTGTGGTATGGTATCCATCGACGACGAAATTGTCAATTTCTGGACTGAATTCTGAATTCTGTTTGGAAAACCTGCTGTTATGTTGGATTCCAATCTACTGCGTAAATTGTAGACGAAGTTTGTAGTCGAGTGGGTAATTAACTAATTGTGTACTAGCTTAACCAAATGGTAAGCTTAACAAATATCTGTTGGACTCGTGGAAATAATTGAAATATGCTAATTTTATAAAAAATGACCAACTTCAATTCCTGTTCATCCATTTTGAAATTTGCTAGGCTTAAATGCCTTCGTGAGATATTTGATGAGATTTGATAAGAGTTTCATGCTGCCTTGATGCACATTAGCGGTCAGTCACACATTGTTAGCAGAATAGAGTTATTTTGTCTTCTAGGTAAATTTCCTGTGTAATGACTGTTTTTTACGTTTGTTCCATCGTTGGGAATTTGGACTTGCACTGGTTGTTGCAGATGTCACTGCTTGATTTTTAAATAGTTATCATGAAGGCGTGTATTTTTTCCATATGATTGCCATGAATAATCTGCAGCCAACACGAACCCCTTATACATATGCTTGCTCACTGTTAGTTATACTTTTTTGTTTCCATATTTATTCCTCTTCCTTTTTCATGTTTGTAGTGATTACCGAAGGATGGATGAGCATGATCAGTATGAGTCAGTTGGTTTAGATGACTCACTGGAGGATGAAAGAAATCTTGATGAAATCATTGCTGATCGAAGGGCTGCGGAAGCAGAGCTTGATGCAAGGGATGTGAGGACTGGTGCAGCAGCTGATCGGAAATTGCCACGGATGCTCCACGATCAGGGTAATGGCATCAAAAATAATTCTAATTCTGTAGTGTCTTAGAGCAAATGTGACTTTTTTGTCCTTTGAATTTATGCTCTTTATTAAACTACTGTAGGGTCTTAGAGAGTTAATCTGCTTTTGTGTGTGGCTTTAAATGTTCATTTCTGTCTTAATTGTACACAGTTGCTTAGAGAATCATCGGTTGTGCTTGACTTCATGTCAGCATAGTAAACATGTAATTGATATAAGTAATCAATTTTTCTGTTGCAGCATTATTATGTTATGTCTAGATAATTGTTTGAGAACTGATAGCTATAAAAAGGTAAACTGATTGCCTTGGTTGTAAACTTTTTTGACACATTGGAAGTCCCAAGATTTGCATGTCAGTTACTGTATATTCAAATATCTTTTGTTCCATGTTGCAGATACAGATGAGGATATGAATTTTAGGCGTCCTAAAAGGCACAGGGCTAGTTTTAGACCACCTAGTGGACCAAGAACACCAAGAAGTGATGATGATGGTGATGGTGCCACTCCAAGTTCACCTGGAAGGTCTCAGCGTGGATATTCTGGTGGTGATGTACCTATGACTGATCAGACTGATGATGACCCATACGAGGTATTGGCGTATCAATTAAACTAGTTTTGCTGTTGATTTAGAACTTCAATGGTTCTGTTTTTAGCAATTAAATATTACGCCTCAGGTTCTGCAGTTCTAGATGGTTGTCCAGCCTTTAAATGACCATAATTTTTTTTTCTGCAGGATGAATTTGATGAAGAAGATGAGATGAACATGTACCGTGTCCAAGGTACACTAAGAGAGTGGGTCACAAGAGATGAAGTCCAGCGCTTCATTGCAAAGAAATTTAAAGAATTCCTTCTTACATATGTAAATCCAAAGAATGAGCAAGGAGAATTTGAGTATGTCCGTCTTATTAACGAGATGGTGTTAGGTATCATTTGCTCTACAATTTTCCAGTTGAAATGAAAATTTTTTACAAGCTTTAATCCCGCTAGTATGAAATCCTTTACTTCTCTAACCTTGCCTATTTCTTTTGCAGCCAACAAGTGTAGCTTGGAAATAGACTACAAGCAGTTTATTTATATACATCCAAATATTGCCATATGGTTGGCTGATGCACCTCAATCAGTGCTGGAAGTTATGGAGGAAGTTGCCAAAAATGTTGTTTTTGATCTCCACAAGAATTACAGGAACATCCACCAAAAGATCTATGTCCGAATAACTAACCTTCCTGTCTATGATCAAATACGCAATATCAGGTAAAGAACATACCTTCTTCTGCATGTATTTCTTAGCACTATGATTAATTTAGCATTTCTAATGTCCATTTTATCTCTGGTAAGGCAAATCCATCTCAACACAATGATTCGAATCGGTGGTGTTGTTACTCGACGATCTGGTGTATTCCCTCAGTTGCAGCAGGTTAAGTATGACTGTAGCAAATGTGGAACTATCCTGGGCCCTTTCTTCCAGAACTCCTACACTGAAGTGAAAGTTGGATCATGCCCTGAATGCCAATCCAAAGGACCGTTCACAGTCAATGTTGAGCAGGCAAGTTAACTAAACCAACACTTGTTCACAGTTATGTGTTGTTGTTACATTATTCTAATCTATTTGTTTGTATACGGGTTATTTTTTAATCCTGGTAGAGCTCTCTAGTCCTAACAATTGAATATTTTTCCCATGCAGACTATATATAGAAACTACCAGAAACTCACTCTTCAGGAAAGCCCAGGAATTGTTCCTGCTGGCAGGCTTCCCAGATACAAGGAAGTAATACTTCTGAATGATCTGATTGACTGTGCTCGTCCAGGAGAGGAAATTGTAATTTTTCTCCACCCACCTTTTGTCTTTCAATACATATTACTGTCGAAATCAAACTGATGTTCAGCGTTCACTATTTCCAGGAGGTCACTGGTATATACACAAATAATTTTGACTTGTCTCTGAATACGAAGAATGGTTTCCCTGTTTTTGCCACAGTGGTAGAGGCCAACTACGTGGCAAAAAAGCAGGATCTGTTTTCTGCATACAAATTAACTGACGAGGATAAGGCAGAGATTGAGAAGTTGTCCAAGGATCCAAGGATTGGGGAAAGGGTTTGTTATTTTACTCTTCAATCTCTTGCATTTTGATATGCTAATGTACAATATCTCACATAAGCACTTGAACTCAACAGATGGTCAAATCAATTGCACCGTCCATTTATGGCCACGAAGATATTAAGACTGCCATTGCACTAGCTATGTTTGGTGGACAAGAGAAGAACGTGAAGGGAAAACATCGTCTAAGAGGCGATATCAATGTCCTCCTCATGGGTGATCCAGGCACTGCAAAATCCCAATTTCTTAAGTAAGGACAGAATCAATCACTTTTCATCATTTCCTTGAGATTCTACCACTGATTTTCCATCTTTTAGGTATGTGGAGAAAACAGGACACCGGGCGGTATATACAACTGGAAAAGGAGCCTCTGCTGTTGGTCTCACTGCAGCAGTTCACAAGGATCCAGTAACACGAGAATGGACACTTGAGGGAGGTGCACTGGTTCTTGCTGATAGGGGTATATGCCTTATTGATGAATTTGACAAGATGAATGATCAAGATAGGTATTGTATAACATTTGCATTGGAATCTTCTTTAGTATTAGCATCTAAATTTCTATCTTATGAATATATAATTCTCCTCTGATTTTTCCAGGGTGAGTATTCATGAAGCCATGGAGCAACAGAGTATCAGTATATCAAAGGCAGGAATCGTCACATCTCTTCAAGCTCGATGCAGTGTTATTGCTGCAGCAAATCCAATAGGAGGAAGGTAGCTTTTATTACCTGCATAGTTGCAAGCCATGTAACCAGTGCCTATTATTAAGAAAGTTACTGAGTGTATTCACCCTTTGATTTCACAGGTACGATTCATCAAAGACATTCACTCAGAATGTTGAATTAACGGATCCCATTATTTCACGTTTTGATGTCCTTTGCGTGGTTAAGGTATGGAGCTGATCTTCATATGTGATGTATTTGTCCCTTGAACAGTGGTCAATCAGTACTGAACTTTTCTTTCTGAAATACAGGATATTGTTGATCCGTTTACAGATGAAATGCTTGCAAGGTTTGTTGTAGACAGCCATGCTAGATCCCAACCCAAGGGGGCTAACCTTGAAGACAGGGTTGCAACTGATGTGGATGATGATCCATTGGCCGCTGCAAGGCAAGCTGATCCAGATGTATGCATCCTTGTCATTTCAGCCGAAAGAATTTTTTAGTCTGTCTTCTGTTTCTAACAGAATGTTGTATTATCAGGTCCTTTCACAAGACATGCTGAAGAAGTACATAACTTATGCCAAGCTGAATGTATTTCCCAAAATACATGATGCCGATCTGGACAAGATTAGCCATGTTTATGCTGAACTCCGGCGCGAGTCCTCTGTAAGATATCCTTCTTAGCCTTGCTTAGGCCTTCGCATAGACTAAATTTCTTAAGTGATACCCTTGAAATTGAAAACATGGAAGTAAAGTGGTTCACAACTATTTTTGCAGCATGGTCAAGGTGTTCCAATTGCTGTAAGGCACATAGAATCAATCATCCGAATGTCTGAGGCACATGCAAGGATGCATTTAAGGAGCTATGTGTCTCAGGAAGATGTCGACATGGCCATCCGTGTCTTGCTTGACTCTTTTATTTCCACTCAGAAATTTGGTGTGCAGAAAGCACTTCAGAAGGTAAATATTCAACTTCTCAATGCCACAGTATCGCCCAGTATCACCCAGTGCGGCTATGTCCTAAATTACATAACCAATAATCACCTTTAGTAACCAAATGGTCAGAATTGTCAGTAAATGACACTAAATATGCGTTGTTTTCCAAATCCTGTTATGCATTAAGCAGATAGCATGAATTCAATATCAGGCCCTCATTTACCAATCAGTCTAAGTTCTCCAGAACCATCAGTTTACTTGCATATGTCGAATAAATTTCTGCTGTCTACAGAATTTCAGGAAGTACATGACATATAAGAAGGATTACAATGAACTGCTTCTGCTCCTCCTGCGCACACTGGTCAAGGATGCTCTGCACTTTGAAGAAATTGTCTCAGGATCAACCTTGCACCTCACTCACATTGAGATCAAAGTGGAGGACCTGAAGAACAAGGTAACACATCCATACATGCTTTCATACATATCCCAAGTGTACATACTTCTGGGCTTACTTATACATATGTTGACAGGCCCAAGAGTATGAGATCTACGACCTGAAGCCGTTCTTCTCTAGCGCGCACTTCCGAGACAACAGCTTCATCCTGGATGAATCGCGTGGGATCATAAGGCATCCGCTGGTAGCATAACAACCTACCTTCTGTCAATGATCAGCCTAGCTTTCTCGGTGGCAACCCTGGATGAAAAGCCACAAGCCGCAGCAGAGCGGAATGTCAGATTAGAGCTTGCAGCTGAAGCAAACTAATGACAGCACCTGTATGCCTTACCAGGAGATAACATGTTGTCTATTTATTTCTTCTACCTCTGTATGGCTTGTCTGGATTCGAAGGGGTGTGCCATGTAAAGTGTTCAAATGATATGTTGTCTCCATGGGATCATTGGTTCTCTGTGCTATTACTGTGATGATTTCCTTGATGTAATGACCTTGTCTTCATACATAGAACAATGTAGTAAACATCTATTGCCAGTATTTGGGTAGCACACTAGTTCTTGATTACAAGGATTGAACTTTGTTGTGTGAGGTGCGCATGGAATTTTACCAGGGGTTCTTGGTTACCAAGATCGAACTATCAACATCATTGATCCATGACTCGCAAGATGGATTGATGGTTTGGTTGTTTGTAGTATGAACATTATTTGACCCTTATGAGTTATGATGTAATATTTGTTTGGCTTGTGTGTGGCTGACTGGCTGGACAAAATTTGATCCTTATGTGGTAATATTCATTTGGCTTGCGAGAGAGCTATATGTTTGTGTCATTGTCAACAGAGTGTTGCTGTCGTGTGAACAGCAAGTGTGATTTGTGATTATTGCTAGTTCTGGTTGTTGATTCATTGTGACGCCTGGATGGTTTGGTCATTGATTTTGTGAACTTCGAACTGTGATTGTTGCTTAGAAGGCAATGTGGCTGTCAAATTATTACTGTACCCGATATGAACTTGTTAACTTATTTTTGTTGGGTGTGGGCAAGAAATTTTACCCAAAATGCCTGGTGGGCACAAGATTGGATAAATGCCTTACCCATACCTTACCCAACTAGTTGTGATATGTATTGACTATTGAGCATACCTATTTTTATTATAGTATCTACCTATTAACAGGTAGTACTCAAGTGTTGCACTTGCATTGTAACAAGTTACTATATCCTCCAAGTAAACTAATTAGTGTGTGTTCTGGACTGGAGGAAAGGCTTGTCAGATCTCTCCCAGGGCTAACGGAGTAACGGTGAATAGGGTCAACGGAGGGAGCCAGGTAAAAAAGAAGCTTGAGTTCAAACTTCCGAGGGGAGGGAAAGGGGGATGATGGTTGGTGGCATCTCGTGATATTGTTGATCTTAATGGAAGGTTTCATATCTGTATTTTCAAGAATGCAACGTAAGCACATATAGGATATATGCATTTGCTGATCTCAATGCATTGTTTCATTTTGTAGTTTCATAAATAAAATGCGACAGGGTAATGTGTTAAAATGAGTGCTGATGTGGTTTTGTTTAGGTGAAACCACTCTCTTCTCTCCGTTATTTGTTCGCAACATCATAACAAATACTTGCACAACACTGTAATCAACGAGACCCATCAGTAGCTGAAGTGTTGGGCACCCATCCCTTCATTCCCACATCCACATATATAACTCTTCAAGGACTTTTTATTGTATATCTTCACCAAGATGATGGGAGGCATGGTCGTGGAAAAATTCCGACAGTGTTGCCCAAGTTACAAAACAGATCATAAGTATTATATTTATAAGTTTATGTATATGAACAAAAATAAAATTTAAAGAGCTTAGTTTATCAATATTATAATATATACTATAAAGATAAAAAATAATTGAAAACTTTTCTCACCCGAATTGAGTCAGTCTTACCCCTCACACTGGATCCGCTTGTCAGAATTGAATAAGGTTTGACGAAGGGTAGATTCATCTAAATTCGTGCGCGATCTTCCCTTGCCACGATCCCGCTCACCTACTACGTCGCCACCACGCGGCCTCCGATTGCCAACGGCACACCACGGCCACCGCGCGCTTGTCCCTCGGCCACCCAGTGCCTCAGGGTTCCTTCACCTAGGCCGGCCGAACCCCCTCTTCTCCACTTGCAGCGTCTAAAAAACAGCAGCCGAGACCCCTTTGCTCACGCCCGAGCCTTCCCCGGCGGCAGCCATTGCCGTTACCTCCACCCTCCATGCTGAGCATCCCCTCTGGACAACTGCTGACTCCACCAGACCCTGAATGAGTTCCCCACATCACGTCGCACCACACCGGCCTAACCACGACCCCATGCCTCGCCGGAGCGCCGCCGCACACCACCAAACGCACCGTCCAAAGCCCTTGCTACACTAACGACCCTCCTCCTGACCACCTTCGGTCCCAAACCCTACATCAAACCGGTCGCAGGGGAGCCCCCGATGCTCGCCGGCCACCCCTCGTCATTGGAAAACCTCTCACTCGCATGGAATTTCACCTCCACCACCGCAGCCATGCCTCGGACTATATTGCTTAGCTCGAGTTCTTTTTAGGGTTCTTACTGCAACAAATCAGGGACCTGTTTGTAAGACAAAAACTGTGTAATATGGTTTGAATCTGCAAGCTTGTAAAATTAATATAAAATTATAGAAAAATGCTAAAAATGAAAACTAAAATTTATTGTGTTCCTCTTCCTGAGCTTTACCATTCTTGTTATAGCTTCGTATCGACCTAAGCTAGCAGAGACATTACATGTTTTTGGATTTAATTTGAATATTAATTAAACTAATATATAATTCAATGTAATTTTGAATTGAACGATAATTTGGTACTTCCTCCGTCCCAAATTATTAATTATTTTTGTATTTTCTAGCTGCATAATTTTTGCTATATATATATACCTATGTGCTAATCTACACCCTAGGTATAGAATAGTATTCTACACCCAGCACCCAACCGACTCTAGCCAGCCAGCCAACCAACCGACCGAGCCAGTTTTCCCCGTGCCAGACCCACTCCGAACCCGCTCGGCCCACCCCCGCTCCAATCACGGAGGCATATCCGGTGCAATCACCGAACTGGTGAAAGCACCGTGAAAGCAAACTAAAAAGGTCTTTAAAAAATTCTGAAAAAAATCATGAATGTACATCTCGGTCTACCCCATCTACATATAAAATTTCACGATCAAATTCATCTTACACTTGCAGTTACAAAAAAAACAAATTTTCTGACAATCATTAACGTTCAAATGCAGCCCAAATTTGTCTTTTTTGTAACTGTTAGAGTAAGATGAATTTGATCATGAAATTTTATATGTAGATGGGGTAGACCGAGATGTACATTCATGATTTTTTTCAGAATTTTTTGAAGACTTTTTTAGTTTGCTTTCACGGTGCTTTCACCAGTTCGGTGATTGCACCGGATATCCCTCCCTCCAATCACCCCCTCTTCTCCTCCCCCAGCCCGACCTCTTCCCGATCCAAAAATCAACACAGCCTCCGTGAGCGGCAGGAGCGCGCGCGGCAGCCTCGAGCGAGGGGTAGCACGGCGGCTAATAGCGGGATAGCCGCGGGCGAGCGGCAAGCGGCAAGCGGGGCGCGGAGGCTGCAGTGGTGGTGAGCAGCATCGCGTGGCTGCGGCGGCATTGAGCGGCGTGGTGCGGAGGCTGCTCGTCGGCGTCCTTGAGCGGCCGGGGGTGCGGCACCGGTGATGGAGTGCGGCGGGGCGAGCGGCCGCCGCGGTCTCCACACACCCGCCTGGGCCCTTCGCGCACCGAGCGGTGTCTCGGGGTTTCCAGATGCCGGCGTTCTCCCCATCCTTGCATTTGGCCCTTGCACCTCGATCTGTGGGAAAAGCTACCTGAAAGCATCCCTACTCTGCGCGCCTTACCGTCCCTCCCCTGCATGGTCCTGACGAGCAGCAGGTTAAAGAAGCGTCCTGATCCTTCACGAGGTACTCCAGTGAGCATCACACCGCATCATTTTTCTAATTTTTGCAATCCTCTAATCTGGAATTCATATCTATATGTATGCTCAATTGAAAATGAACACGCTGATTCCATCAAACTGGTCGCAGCGACACTGACAAATTAGTGGGAATAGTGAGGGTAATGCTCAATATCCAAAATCACATGCCCATTTTAATTTATTACTGAATATTTCGATGCTCTAAACCACACTCAACGTTTGCTAGTTAGGCCAGTAGTTTTGTTAGGATTTAGTATCAGTAATTTGTTAGATTTAGTAGTTAGTCTAGTTTTTTTATTGCTAAGCACTGATGATATATGAATTGAGTAGTTAGTCTAGTAGTTCTGTAAGTATTTTTATTTTTTTCAGTTCAGTAATTTTGTTAATGCAAGCATAATTATTCTTTTTATTGCTTACTTTAGGCTCAATACTTTAGTCTAGTATCAGTAATTTTCGGTCATTGCTGTGCTTTGAGTTAGTACAGTACTTCAGTAGCTATTACTGGACTACTGGATCAAACAACGAAATACTAGACTATTAAACTACATGAGGTTGAATAGATGAGATTGAATAGAGCTCAATAACAAAAACTACAGGAACTAAAAAAATTACTGAACTCGTGCAATTTTTTATATTTAGTAACTCAACATAGTTTGAATAGGCTATTTACTGAACCATCTAAAGCAAGATACTGATCTCCATGCGATAAACTACAAACTCAAACACATGAGTTAGTATAGTAGTAATATTTAGCATCTAGTGTCAATAATTTTTTTTTGCTAGTTTAGCAATACAGAGGCTTGTTTTGCTTAGACTAAGTAATATTCCCAACACTACTGTTTTATCGGAAATTATTGAATGTTGATGCTCAAAATTGAGTAGTTAGGCTAGTAGTATAAGTAATTTATTAGGTTTAGTTGTTAGGCCAGTATTTTTTTCCGATTCCGAGCACTGATGATGTGAACTGAGTAGGTAGTTTAGTAGTTCAGTAATGAAATACTAGACTATCGAACTACACGAGATTGAAATAGAGCTCAGTAACCAAAACTAATGAGCTCAATCATCTCATGAATCATCTAGAGCCAGATACTCAACATAGTTTGAATAGACTAATTACTGAATCATCTACGCAATTTTTGTTCCATATATAAGTTCTAGGTTTTCTTGGGGTATATTGGAAATGAAGACACGTTGATCCCATCAAGCTAGTCGTTAAGTAAGCAACGACGCTAACAAATTGAGGTGAGAACAACACGAGTAATGTTTAATACTCAAAATCACCCCATTTTTATTGGCGATTACTGAATATTTTTTATGCTCTAAACAATGCTCAATGTTAGGTAGTTAGGCTAGTAGTTTTTGTTAGGATTTAGTATCAGTAATTTTTTAGGTTTCGTAGATAGCCCAGTATTTTTTTTATTACTGATGCTTGATGATAAAGAACTAAACCTCAATTCTGTTGGATATGGGGTATGGTCACCCTACTGCCCTCGCTTACGATATGTGTTCAGTAATCCAGTAATACTTACAAATATAAGTAATCTCTGAATTCCCTAGAATTTCTTGCTTATTTTTCAGTAATTCTTTGTAAACCAGTAATACTATGTAGCACTCTAGTTATTCTCAGTAAAGCAGTAACCCGATAATTCAGTATTCTGCGGGTCTTGCTCCGTTTTTGTCAATAATCTTTTCAAAGTTTTACTAGTGGCAGGTTCATATGGCATGACACCCTTTTCCAACTCTATCACCTCATGCACATGATAGTGATAGTACTGAACTTCACAAGGGAGAGGGTTCCAAGTGAAGACTAAGAGGCCTCAATTGTATTTTAAAGATTTTTTTGAAGGCGGCATGATACAGTTAATTGTGACTAATATTTGTACATATGTGTAGCCTGGACAATACATGTATATGTTTGGATTCAGTAATCCATAGAAGCCTTTTTATTTCTGCAGTATGCACTTCTCCATTATTTCTCTGGTGTTGCTGGTGAATCATTATTTTCTAGTAACACCCCTGTACATGCTTGGATTCAGTAATAGGGAGATCCAGTTATTCAGTATTCTTTATGTACATACAGTAATTTTCTGTTCACATTTTTTGGTGACTCGAGACTTTTTCACCTACACCGTTTTTTACATTGGATGGATTCAACAAAATGAGATCCAATTATTTAGTACTTTTTTATATACAGATCCAGTAATACATATGCATACGTAGATTCAGTAATCAATATAGATCCAGTTAGTTAGTGTTCCACGCAGGCCAGTAATTGTTACAAATTTGAGGGGGGGGGGATGGGATGATTTTCTATGATTTCAGTATTTTTGGATGTATATATAACCCCTGTGTTTTGATTCACTTACCGAGAGACTTAGAAAAAACTATTCAGCTGATGTTTGGATCCAAGAGCACCTATTCAGTATTTTATGAAATTTGTAGTTTCGTATTTTATGCAATTTGTAGTAATTTCTTTAGTTATTCAGTATTATATATGTTCAGTTATTTTCTTATTTTCTTACATGATTTTTTACGTTCAACAATGGTGTACCAGCAATTACTCAGTATTTTTTATGCAGATCCACTTATACTTATGTATGTCAACTCAGTAATTCGTAAATGCGGTAGTTCAGTATTTTGAATTATTGAATTCAACAATGGTGCAGGCCCTTCATTCCCCTGCCGTTCTAGCACAACTTTCGTTACTGATGCTTGATGATAAAGAACTAAACCCCAATTCTGTCGGATATGGGGCCATCCTACCGCCCTTGCTTACTGTATGTCTCCAGTAATTCAGTAATACATACAAATATCAGTAATCCCTCGATACCCGAGATTTACTAACGTATTTTTTTTCAGTAATTCTCTGTAACCCTGTAATACCTATGTAGTAATTCAGTTACTCTTAGTAAAGCAGTAACCCAGTAATTCAGTATCCTGCTGTTCTTGCTATGTTTTTGTCAATGATCTTTTCAGAGTTTCTGGTGGCAGGTTTATGTGGCCATGGCATGACTTTCCAACTCTGTCACCTCATGCACATGACAGTGATAGTACTGAACTTCACAAGGGGAGAGGGCTCCAAGTGAAGAGAAAAATGCTTCATGTTTTTTCTTGAAGACTTTTTGTATTTTGGAGGCTGCATGAGATAGATAATCATAACTAATATGTGTACATATGTGTAGTCACCGACCAACTACATGTATATCCTTGGATTCAGTAATTCTGGGAACTAGCTGTTCAGTATTATGTACTTTTTTCAGCTGTTTTTCTTAGATTCTTGATGAATGGTTTTTTTCCAGTAATACACCATGTACATGCTTCGATTGACATCCAATTATTCAGTATTTCTAGTTATCCATACCCACTATCCATGCCCACCGCCGACTATATATATATATATATATATATATATATATATATATATATATATATATATATATATATATATATATATATATATATATATATATATGCTTGGATTTTGGTAATATAGAGAATCAGTTATTCAGTATTATGCACTTCCAGTAATTTCTCATGTTTTGGGGGAATCATTTTCTTGTAACAACCATTTACATGTTTGATTTCAAGCACAGTTTCAGTTATCTAGTAATGCATATGCATATGTTCATCCAACAATACCTATGTATATGTAGATTTGGTAATTCATCTAATAATTTTGTACATTCGTTTGGGTTCAGTAATGTGGTGATATTTCAATTCAGTATTTTTTATGTATATGCAGATTCAGTTATTCAATACACTCAGGCCTAGTAATTCTTTTTACAATTTATCAAGCAAATCCATAGAATATTTTGTGAATCCAGTAATGCTTGTGCACATGTCTTGGATTCAATAATCCAGAATCATAGTATAAATATTCAGTAATCTAGTAATATATGTTGACCAACACTGCATAGGACGTTCAAAACATTGAGGTGTTGGACACGGCTTGCATGTATGGTAGGACGCTTAAAACATTGGGGTATAGGACATGGCTCACATGTATGGTGTCAACTGGATTCATCATAGTTGGGTCTTCACCTTATGCGCCCTTATACACATTTTATACGCGGTGTAGGGACGCGCTTGTAGTTATATTGAAGCACAATGCGTGTAAAAAGGGCACGCCTACATCCCCTGTTATTCTAGCACAACTTTTGCCTTGTGTTTCCCCTCCAATGAGCAATGTAATTCTCGCACATTCTTCCTTGTTATGTTTCTTAGACCGTCTACTAAGCTACACGAAAAACCTATGTCCAAATTTTTTTGCAACCAACAATGGTATACCTTCCAGATATTTAGTATTTTCTCATGCAGATCCACAAATGCTTTTAAATATTTTTAGGATTACTAGTTTTATGCATTTTTTTCTATTAATCTCAAGTTTTTGGTGATTCGTTTCTTTCAGTAACACACCATGTGCATGCTTAGATTCAGTAATAGGGATTTCCAATACAACCAGTATTTTTAGGAGCATATCATGACCAGTAATCCGATAATACAAGAGATCATCAGCAATGTACTTTTTTGTTTCATAAAAATAAATAGACATGGTATATCAGTAATTTTAGTATTCCAGTAATTCATGAAATCATTAGTAAGTAACGACCATGAATTCAATATAACATGATCATTAAACAAAATCAATGACATGTTTTTAGCATTTTCAGTAATAATAGTGATTTTTGGGGAAGGCCGTGGACTGCGTTGTAGTAACACAATTACTAAGAGAAGATGAATGGCGAGTGCTTCAGTAATTTTATCGAATCCAAGCAGGAGGTTCAGTAATTTTTGAATTCCTAATCTGCTCCACGGAGAAGAAGGCGTGAGGCCCCCTCGCTGCTGCTGCTACTCGATCAAGCCGCCACCTGCCAAGCAGCTGGCCGCTGCGCGCTCTGGTCTCTGCTCTCCTTGCCGCTTGCAGCACGCAACCTGGTCCCCCCTGATAGGCGCTGCTAGGTGGCCGCACGGCTCCTCCCGCCGCCCGTCACTGGCGACGACGCCGCTCCTCGCGCCACTACTATTAGGCCGCACCTCGTGCGCTGCTAGCGCCTCGTCACGCACACCCCGCAGCTGCCACCCGTGATCCGCTCGCCGTGCGAGGCCGCCATAGCCGCTGGCTGTGTGCCGCTCCCGACATCCCCGCTGCTCTTGCTTGACCGCGGCACTGCTGCTGGCCGCTCCTGTGCAGGGCGTGCCGCCGCTGCTCCCCTCGGGGCTGCGCCACTACTGCTCCGTGCTCGGGCCGTGCCCGCCGCCCTGCGCGCCGCCGATCCAGGAACGGCTCGCACTCGCCGCTCGCGAAACATAGAAGCTGGATAGTTTGAGGATGGGTGGGATCGAGTGGTGGGATGTATGGGCTAGCTGGGTGTAGAATGGTATTCTACACCTAGGGTGTAGAATAGCGCAGCCGTGTGTGTGTGTGTGTGTGTGTGTGTGTGTATATATATATATATAATGTCTAGGTGTATAGCAAAATCTATGTATCTAGAAAAATCAAAACTACTAATAATTTAGGACGGAGGGAGTATCACTACTCCAGTGCCCCCATCACCGCCAGTTCGAAATGGGCATCACCAACTGTGCGAGAGGCGTTGGATTTATGTTGATGGTGATGGGAGGGGCTATCACCGCCGGTTGGAGAATAGGCGGTGATGGAGGGTCTCATCACCGCCGGTTCGAAAACCGCTGATGATGTTAGTGCCAACCGCTGGTGACGAGTTAGCATCACCGCCAGTTCGTGTATAGAACCGTTGGTGATAGGGAATCAACACCGCCAGTTTCGGTTACGAACCGATAGTGTTCATCACTCATCACCAACGGTTTGAACCAGCGGTGAAGATCTTTTTCCCATAAAAAAATATATTCATATATTAATAATACACCATTTGTATAGCATATATAATATATAATTATAGCAGCAGCATTCAACCATAAGATATTATACATTAAAATTAAATAAAAGAGTTCATACATCAAGATTAAGAACATAGAGTCCATACATCAAGATTAAGAACATCTAGTCGATACACCAAATATATTACAATGTTTCACAAGAACAATACGATCTATGCATTACACCTAGATTATGCTATACTCAGATCCTGGCTTCACAACATAGTCCACAAGGCATCCGGCTAGTTCCTTTTGAAGTGCTACTAGCTCGCCCATGAGCAATTCACCTGTACTCAACTCATTGTTCTGAAAAATATAACACAATAATATGATATTAGACAAGTTAGATAATTCAAGACACAAGAACACATATTAATATGAAACCATTTCATACAAACCATTGCGGCGTCTCTTTCATCACCGGTGCAGCAGTGCATGTAATGCATTACATAGAACCCGCAGTGATCGTTGCCCAAAGGCTGCTTAAGGATGTATTTAGCCTCATCTACAGTGAAGTCTCCCCAAAAAGGTCTATGGATTTTTGCTAATCTTACGGTGTCGGTGTTTACCGCCAAGCCTGCTCAGGGATACCCTTAGCAGTAAGGTTTGTAGGTAGGGATCGATGGCTCTGGAACTCGATGGTGCAAGGAACACAAAGATTTAGACAGGTTCGGGCAGCGAGTTGCGTAATACCCTATGTCCTATGTGGTGGTTTGTATTGCCTTAGGTGTTAATGTGTTTCGAGGGGGTACCTGCCCGCCCTTATATATCGGGGCGGGGGGGGGGGGGGCAGGTTTACATGAAAAGTCCTAGCCGAGTACAGTTGGAGTCCTACTACAACACAATCGGGTAGTTTCTTTTGTACTGCAGCTAGTTCTACGCCTATTCGGGTAGTTACAAAAGTGGTAAGGTACATGCCATGAGCTATCCCTTACTCTAGAACATTCTATGCCTATAAGCAGTCCCGCTGCCCCGGATCTGACAAGCCCCCGAGCTCTTCGTAGCCGAATCCTGCAGGCGTCGAGTACTTGGCTGAGCGTCTGCAAGTACTTCAAGTAGTCAGAACATGCTTATGGTTGCTTCTGGGCCTTCCTTCAGATATGTCGAGTAGTCCTCCAAGTACTTTCGATTGTTTCGAGGTTGTGAGATGCTCAAGCCCTGAAATCTTGATCATATATGGTGTGTGAAGTACCCGCGCTCCATATAGAGTAGCCCCCGAGCCTTAGGTTGAATCGTAGAATCAGGCTGAGAGTCACTTTAGTCTTTTTCCTTCCTTATTTTCCAAAAAAATTTGGAAAATAAATCTCTGATACATATATCCCGCAGCCCCCGAGTCTTGAATTTAAATCTCTCCATTTAGATTTAAGAATCAAAGTAAACTCGTGACAAAATAAGTAATGAAAAACTTCCCTAAAAAGGAAAGAATCCGTTGATCTCCCAAATATTTATGAAATTGCCACCAGAAACCATATAAATCCGTCTGGTAACTTGTGAGGGTTTTACCCTTTAAACTCTTGGCCGCCGTCAAATTTAGATCCACACTTGCCCATTTCCAGTGTCATCAATAGCCCTACTCGTAGCCTACGAGACTAAGCTCGTGGCATTGTGATGGCTCCCAAGAAGGACAAATCCAAGGTTGAAGAGGAAGCAATTGCCAATATGTCAATAGGTTGGCGCAAAAGCAAAATGTCTGAAGCAGCTGTCAGTGTTTACCGCCAAGCCTGCTCAGGAATACCCTTAGCAGTAGAGTTTGTAGGTAGGGATCGACTGCTCTAGAACTCGATGGTACAAGGAACACAAAGATTTAGACAGGTTCGGGCCGCGAGTTTGCGTAATACCCTACGTCCTGTGTGGTTTGTATTGCCTTAGGTGTTGATGATCGTTTGGAGGGGGTCCCTGCCCGCCCTTATATATCCGGGGGGACAGGGTTACATAGAAAGTCCTAGCCGAGTATAGTTGGAGTCCTACTACAACACAATCGGGTAGTTTCCTTTGTACTGCAGCTAGTTCTATGCCTATTCGAGTAGTTACAAAAGAGGTAAGGTACATCCATGGACTATCTCTTACTCTAGAACATTCTATGCCTATAAACAGTCCCGCTGCCCCGGGTCTGACAAGCCCCCGAGCTCTTTGTAGCCGAGTCCTGCAGGCGTCGAGTACTTGGTTGGGCTTCTTCGAGTACTTCAAGTAGTCAAAACATGCTTCTAGTTGCTTCTGGGCCTTCCTTTAGATACGTTGAGTAGTCCTCCAAGTACTTCCGTTTGATCTGAGGCTGTGAGGTGCTCAAGCCCCGAAATCTTATTCATATATGATGCGCAAAGTACTCGCGATCCATATGGAGTAGGCCATGAGCCTTAGGTTGAATCGTAGAATCAGGCTGAGGGTCACTTCAGTCTTTTTACTTCTTTATTTTCTAAAAAAAATGAAATATAAATCTCTGATGTCTATATTCTGCAGCCCTCGATCCTTAAATCAAAATCCCTTTTGCTGTGAGTAGCCCCCTAGCGTAGATTTGGAATTAAAGATTTAAGATGTGGCATCAGATTTTATCCTTCAAATTATTTGCAGGATTCATTAGATCCGGAATCCGAAAAGACCTCTTTTTCGGGTAAAATCCCAGAAAAATGATACAATTAGATCCTCCACACTGATTGCACCCGAAATAACTTCAGGAATAAAACCCGGGATGTACGGCTCTTTATTTAGTGCTCATGTGGGACGTTACTGTTTGGAAAATCTGCATTATTGCATCTTTGACTGCGTCCGTGAATGCTGCCATGAATGCGTCCGTGAAACGTGCACTGTTGATTCACGGGGTCTCCTCAGTAAGCCCCCTTGTGGCTATAAAAGGCAGGGGAGAGGCTTTTTCCAGAAGCATCAAAGTGTAGCAACTATGGCTTTTCCTTGGTGTTCTTACAGTTGTCCTCCTCAAGTTTGTGTAGTCTTTTCCAGCGAGAGATGCTAAAAGAGAACTTGTGAGTGACAAGAAAAGCCCCTGCTACTCATCCTACCACTCCCTTGCTCTCATTGGATCCATTTTGAACATCATGTTCTTGTATCTTCCAATGAGGCAAGTTCTTTGTGGACTGGTTGAGTCTAATTTTGTCATACTCTTGGAGTTCCCAGATTGAGACCACCCAAGAACTGACATCTCTGGCGGGGAAGCTTGATCTTGCCACAACGTATCTTGGGAGAAGGAGAAGTTTCTCCAGAAGATGCTACAAGAGGACTTGCGAGGTGATTACTGTAATCTGCCTCCATACTCTTGAAACTTTTCTCCTAGGATACATATATCGTTATTCCCTTGATAGGAATAACGAGTTTATACTTTGTCACGACCTCGGGCCAATCTAGCTGCAGCAGGCTTCCTAGGAAGTCAAGAAGTGTGCGTGCAGACCTGAGTCATTTGTAAAGTTATGTAATAAAAAGTACTCGAGTTGTAATGTCGAGTACTTGTACTGTGTCGAGTACTTACCCTTGTTCTGGAATATAATCCCAGTTAAGAAAAGAAGAGTCGAGTAGTTGACTAGGGATGTGATTGTTTTCTTTTTCAAGAATGTAATCTTAGAAAAAGGAATGTCTCTTTAAAATCCCGTTGTTCCCGCGATTTGCAATGGATTGTTGGCCTACTGAAGGTTTTTACCATGCTGCCACTGCTATTATAAAACGAAACGGTAACTTAGGTTTTACCCAGCGGCCGCCATTTGTTTTCACTGCTTTAGATTTGTTTTCGCTCTCGAGCCCCCAGATCTAGAGTTCTTGCTTCTCTTGCGCTCCCCATCCTCATCCTAGGGTTTCCACCATTGTATGCGTGTGAAGCGACCCGTGGATTTTCGAATGGCACCCAAGAAGGCAGTCAAGGGGAAAGGTGTGGCTGCGGAGCCGACTCAAGAGGAAGGCTGGAACACAAGTAAGTGTTCCCAATCTGACTTAGAGTCTTTGGTAAAGCAAGGCCTTTTGTCTCCCAGATCTGCTGTCCAATGGCGTCCTGCCTTGGGGAAGGATCATCCGTATGAAAATACGGGGGAAGTTGTTGCTTTCACCTCATTCTTGGAACGGGGATTGGGGTTTTCTTGTTCTTCTTTCTTTTCTAGACTCCTGCGCTACTACAGGATCCAACTGCATCATCTGACCCCCAATTCTTTAGTTCATATTTCTATCTTCGTGCATTTGTGCGAAGCTTTTCTGGGCATCGAGCCCCATTTTGAGCTTTTTCGATTCTTTTTCCGTTTGAAGCCTCAACCCGACTCCTTCATCTTAGATGTAGTAGGAGGTGCGGGTCTCCAACTTAGGCAAGGGAAACATAGAGAGTATATCTCATATAGTCTTAGTAATAAGGTGATCAAATGGAAACCCAAGTGGTTCTATGTCGAGAACCAGTCAGGATGCTTTCCACCTATTACTTCTGGCCCTCCATTCCAATGGCCTGAATGGAATAAAAAACCAGTCGACGAGAGTCAGGTTTCTGAACTACTCGAACGAATTGCCGATTTGAGGCAAAATATGTTGACTGGAGAAGCTGTTGTATTCGACTGGATGAAGCGGAGGATCCAGCCATTACAGGCTCGGGGATCGCTTGGATTCCGGTATCAAGGAACAGCTCATCCATCAAGATACTCGAAGGAAGAGATCTCGGATGATGTAGCTTTTAGTCAAATACAACGACTGCTGAGGAACGTAAAGAAAGTTCCGATTGTTCCTGATACCTTTTCTGCTACGAATCTGCTGAAGCAGGTACTTGATAAGAGTAGTCGATACGTAGAAATTGAGTACTTTACCATAGTGTAAATCTGATAGGATTTGCTTTCTGTAGGAGGACGTGGATCGCTTTAAGAGTAGTCCTTCGCCACCAGGTATTTATTCGCCCTTTTGTTCTTCCAATTTCCTCGATCTGTTAATCAAATCTAAGTATGTCCATATGAGATTTCATACAAACAATACTTATGGATAATTTTGATTGCGCAGATGAAGAAGAAACTGGAGGGAGGAGTGATACGGATCTCAGCCCTACTCCGAGTGCCGATACCCAAACCGGGCATCCTAGAGGTACTCGATCTGCGGCGAGGAAGCATCGTAGCTCCTCCCAGACTACTAGTGATAGGTAAGTAGCTGGGTGTTTTTAGAATCGAGTACTTCTGCCTTCGATTTGCTGATTTGTATTTTGCTTTTCAAGCTCTGCGGCTAAAATGCCACGGATCGTATCATCTGGGGATGATACTATGGTGGGACAAATTGTCCCCTCCACCATAGTGGACCTGTTGAGTGGGATCGGGGCCACTCCTTCAGTGAGTAGTTCCGATGTAAATAAAACTGTTGATGCGGGTAACTGGTCGTGATCACAAAGCCTGGCCGCAAATTTGGCATCAAGGGTTTTACCCTAATAAGAGCTCCTGCGTAAGGTCCTGGAGGGGGCGTGGAAACTGAGAACAACTCTGCTTCCCAGTCGGGGGTGGCGAAGCCCCCGAGCACTCTTGAGATGAGTGCTTACGATGCAGAAGCCATGGTTGACTCCATGCTTCGGGATTCTCCTTTGCCCAACTTGGAAAGGGGCAATGAGGAAATCCCAGAGGGTGATGGAAGCGATAAGCTTCCCAAGGAAGGAAGAGGCGAGAAGCTTCCCGAGGGAGGCAATGATAAACAGCATGTGGAGACCCCTACAGGTAAGCTTTTAGTACCTCGTAGGAATAGTTTCCTTTTATTTGCTCTCAATGTGATTAAGTAGCATGTTCTTCCTTTATATTCCCAAGTCACAAGGAATACTATAAAGAGGACAGAGGATGTGCCCAAAACGGCTGTATCTAAAGTGCGTGCAAGTACTTCCCAGATCAAATCGGGAAGTGACTTGCCGCGAGAGAAGGTAGAGCTTGCTGTCAAGCTGCAGGAGGTTAGTAGTCGAATGTTTCGAGTACTTCTATAGTAGATTGAGTAGTGTACTGATCTTTTTATTTTGCAGGAGGCACTGGGATGAAAGGGTGTCCAGTCCTCAGATGAGACAGAGCTGAATGCTCTGAAGGAGAGGGTTAAGATGCTCTTGTTTGAGAAGACTGCTGTCGAGGAAAAACTGAAGAAGCTCTCCCAGTCAAAGAAAGGTTAGTCTTTAGCATTTGATATGCATTCGACTAGTAGATCTGCTTGGTGTTTATAAGATTTTTCTTTTTAATCGAGTACACAGCTTGTGCCAAATCTTTAGAGATTCAGGAAAGCTTGGTACTGGATCTAAAGATACTTATGTACCGAAACACAGATGAGATAGAGAAGCTTAAGATGATCAAGGAGGACTCTGATCGGGGGGCGGCATCGACTCTACAACAGATCCAGACCCTGTCGGAGTCACGAGACTCGATGCATCGAGAACTCGTAGGCTTGATGGAAGTCAGGGATGCTGCCCTGGAGGTAGTCGAGGCCATGGACATCCCAGAAAGGGACGGAGATGAACCGCTCATGCTGGCGGGGAGACTTCGCAAAGTCCCAGGGGACTTCGAGAGGTATGTCTCCACCATCACCCGTCAGTATATGGGCCATGTACTCGGGCTGGTGAAGACTTACTGGCCATCTACTCGCCTGGACGTGCTTGGGCAAGGAGCCTGGGCTGACTGTACGAATGATCAATTCCGTCAGTATTTGGCGGAGACTTGCAGGGTGGCTGACCAGATTGTAGAGTCCTTGAACAAAGCCGAGTCTCCTTGAACTGTTATTGTAATTGAGTTGGCATGTGGGCCAGAAGTACATTTGAACAAATACTAGATATTTGCGTAATGTTAAGTACTTGTATTTGGATTGTGGAATCCTTTGGTGTATCAAATAGTTGTACTCGAAGATCCTAAGTGTAGGCAGCATCGTGCCCACTCAGTCATAGTAGTAGATACAAGGAATTGTATCCGTTGGTGCCTTGAGAGGCAAAGCGTTCTTGAATAAGATCGAGTTTGTATGGTTCTGATTTGAAACCATGGTGCTGACCGGTTAGGATTGAATCCCTCAGGATTAACCAAGTGGGAATAGCACTATAGAGGTGTAAAAAGCTGAGGCTTAGTATGGGTTTCCTTTTTGAAGGAAGTGTTTTATTAGCACGAAACTAATATGGACTTTGTTGTCCCATTAGGGGAAAAACTCTTATCGAGTTTTTTAGGAGGTATAAAAAGTTTCTTGATAGATAAGAAGACAGGCAGCTCTCGACAACTACTCAGAGTGCTAAAGGAAATCAGAACTTCTTTTTGTGTCTCAAGCAAGCGAGTAGCACCCGTCAAGTACTCGAGGCAAAAAGATTCTGCAACAAAGATTCCCATAAAAAATTGAGCAAGTGGGAAACTTGTGTCAACTTATTTTAGAGTATCAAGAACTCGTCTTTGCTCCTTGAGGGATTTTAGTAGTTTGACCAGTTAGGATAGACCTCGTTTGGTCAGCCAGATAGCATAAAAATATCCCAGACTACTCGATCGGATCGAGTAGTATGTCCTATACACGGACTGGATTTATTTCTAGAATAGGACTGTTAGGATTGAACTCCGTCGAGTTAACCAAGACGTTAATATTCTAGAAATATCCCAAACTTACTCGAGCTGGGAGAGTAAGGTGTCCAACCTGAGGACTAGAGTAACTCTGAGGCTAGTCTGTTAGGTGCTAACCCCGTCGAGTTGCCCAAGACGAAGGTGCCAAAAGAGTATCCAAGATCTACTCGAGCCGGCGAGTAGGGTGTCCTTTTAACCAAGGACTGGAGTAATCCTTGAGACAGAACTATTAGGTACGAACCCCATCGGGTTGCCCAAGACATAAATGTCAGAAAGATATTAAAAACTTACTCGAGTGAGGCGAGTAAGGTGTCCTTTTAACCAAGGACTGGAGTAATCCTTAAGACAGAACTATTAGGTACGAACCCCGTCGGGTTGCCCAAGACGTTAATATCAGAAAGATATCCAAAACTTACTCGAGCGAAGCGAGTAAGGTGTCCTTTTAACCAAGGCTGGAGTAACTCCTGGGCAAGTCTGTTAGGTACTAACCCCGTCGGGTTGCCCAAGACGAAGGTGCCGAAAGAGTATCCAAGACCTACTCGAGCCGGCGAGTAAGGTGTCCTTTTAACCAAGGACTGGAGTAACTCTTGGGCAAGTCTGTTAGGTACTAACCCCGTCGGCTTGCCCAAGACGAAGGTGCCGAAAGAGTATCCAAGACCTACTCGAGCCGGCGAGTAGGGTGTCCTCTTAACCAAGGACTGGAGTAATCCTTAAGACAGAACAATTAGGTACGAACCCCGTCGGGTTGCCCAAGACGTAAATATCAGAAAAGTACTCGGGTAAAACTCATAAAACTACTCGATAGCTGCTCCAATGCTGAGCGTGGCTTTCGAGATGGGGTATTGGTTCGTGTGAGCGAGAGCCAAGTAGTCGATATAGGGAAAAATCAACTTTATTTGGATTTGTTGAAATTACGATAGCTGTAAAGTGACAGACTTTGACTCTTAAGACCTACCCCTTGCTCGTTGAACATGAGCAATGGTTTACATGACAGGATAAAACTTATTTGGAGATGAAACTAGTCGATACGGGGGTCGACTAGATTTGTGGGAGGGTATCCTTTAGGAGAGGTGCCCCAAGGGCCTTGCGGAGTGAGTCACACTGGAAGATCGTGTGAGAGCTCTTTGGATGGATAAAGCACTTGCGTAGCAGTACTTTGTTGATCCTGTTTCCACTTTGGGATGTTTCACCCTGGTGCGGGGTGCGCGGTTTTCCCTGAGGACGGGTACTGGTAGTTACTGGCTTGTGCTTCTTGAAGGATGCGGAAGCCTTTGGCGGAATGCGGTAGTTGGAAGAAGGGCTGTAAGCCTCGACTTCCTCATGTTCCTTTCTCCTTGAGATGATGATGTTGCGCGCATCACGCCCAACATTGATCTCGCTGCGAAGGTCGCAGTTGGTGTAGTCATAGTTGTCGCCTTGCTGTCCCTGTAGGCTGTTAGTGAGGCGTTGACGCCTGAATGCCCTTTTCTGGTTGAGCTGGCGACGATGTTCGTAGAGATCTTCTGTTGGATACTGCTCATCCAGTTGGACGGTGACGGTCACCGCCGGCGGAGGAGTAGGTGAATCCTCCTTGGTAGTAGCTTGGACTTCAGTGATTGCGGGAGGAGTAGTTTCCATGTTGTCGGAAAGGTGCTCGTCGAAATCATCAGAATTGTAGTCGTCAAGGTTGAGACGCTCCGTGGGATCACCCTCAAGTTCTTCGGAGATGCGAACCATGAGGATCTCATGGCAAAGGTCTTGAATTTCTTGGTCTTGTTTGCTTGGGGACGGGTCCAGCGGGGTGCTCTGTTGGTAGGGCAGATCCGCTGGCTGTGAGCCAGGGAAGTTGGGATCTTGAGTCTTCCTTAGGTGCACCACCCGTCCTTGCGGGGTTGCATATATGACCAAGTTAGGGAGGGAGTCCTGATTGGACTTGGGGTTCTTAGCCGAGTTGGATTCAACTTGCTTGCTGTACTAGATTAGGTCATCCAGCCGGTCCTCCAAATCGGAAGAGTACTCGGATTCGGAGTCTGTTAGCCCACCGATTTTAGAGTATGTATGCTTTGGGTGAGCGAGAAGGGGATGCCCATCTCTATACGGAGGGTGTTCTCATTCATCCAGCCATGATTGAGTAGGAGTCAGCCCCTCAGGCTCCTTGATCCAGGGTTTATCAAAGATTGAATCTCTGGATTGTTTTGGAGCTTTGGCTTTTTCCTTTTTAGGCTTGGCCAATTTCCAAAGAGTGTCAGCGTGTTTGGGTGAATTGGCCGTGGTGTCCATGAACAACTCGATGTTGTCAGACCAGTCCTCGAGATCATCAAATGGTTCAAAGTTCTCGAGACCATTCATGAAACGATCAAAGTCCTGATCGAATGAGGACTCGAATGGTTCTGGAGTCCGAGTGTAGGCATGTTTCGTGAAGGGTTCTGAGGTATCCTGGAGATAGACGGTCCCAACTGAACAAGCCGGGGGTTTGTCTCACCAGATCCCCCACAGATTCCTCCTCCCGTTCTCTGCTCTTTGTTTTGCAGAGTGTTTTCAGCTATCTTGATGCAGCCGATGAGCTTTGAATTCACCCGATCGATCCCTGAGAGCATGGCTCCCGACCTTTTCTGTGGTGGGTTCAATGCTTCGGGGTTCTGCTGTAACGTAGATGAACTGAGAGTAGTTTCTGCAAGTTTGATACAGCCCTCAATTGATCGTGAAACTTGATCTACTCCACCGAGTAATTTAGAGTTTTTGATCTTAGGGCGTTTGATCGTCTTGAGATGAGTCAAGTATTTTCCAATGGTTTTGGAAAAGTGAGGTTTTTCGGGATTGGAGTTTGTGTCGAACTCGACTGAACCGAGAGTTCGGGTCGGAGTTGACACGTTTTCTGGGTTGTCCGAGTTGAGTTCGAGTAGAACTCTTTTTCCGTCGAGATCCGCAGACTTGCGGGTGTCGGCGACTTGGGAGCTGGTTTTCAATTTAGGTGAGTTAGGCATGACAAGGTGGCTAGAGAAGCCTCCTGTTCCGTCAGCCGTGCATGCCCAAGAACCAAAAACGAGGGTTGTGCCTTGCGGCACATTGTTGGCGTCGCTTGATCCGGCCATCGAATTCGTTGATGAACTCGCCGAATCCCCTACCTGGCGAGCCAGCTGTCGGTGTTTACCGCCAAGCCTGCTCAGGGATACCCTTAGCAGTAGAGTTTGTAGGTTGGGATCGACTGCTCTAGAACTCGATGGTACAAGGAACACAAAGATTTAGACAGGTTCGGGTCACGAGTTTGCGTAATACCCTACGTCCTGTGTGGCTTGTATTGCCTTGGGTGTTGATGATCGTTTGGAGGGGGTCCCTGCCTGCCCTTATATATCCGGGGGACAGGGTTACATGGAAAGTCCTAGCCGAGTACAGTTGGAGTCCTACTACAACACAATTGGATAGTTTCCTTTGTACTGCAGCTAGTTCTATGCCTATTCGAGTAATTACAAAAGAGGTAAGGTACATCCATAAACTATCCCTTACTCTAGAACATTCTATGCCTATAAGCAGTCCCGATGCCCCGGGTCTGATAGCAGCGGTGCATGAATTGGAAAATTTGGGTCTTCTCCAGACTCAGGGTGTGATCCAAAGGCGTGCGGGGGAAGGAGAAGATTACCCCATGGAAGGTACCCTCGTGACTGTTGTGTTTCATGATTTCGTGGAACGTGGTCTTGCACTTCCCGTATCGGAATTTTTCTATGCTCTTCTGCAGTTTTGGGGAATCCAACTGCATCATCTGACTCCTCAATCCATTTTGCATCTTTCTATTTTTATTCATTTTTGTGAAGCATTCCTTGGTGTTCTTCCCCACTTTCACCTTTTCCAACATTTCTTCATCCTTGTTCCTATCCCAAATGCCACCAAACCCGCCGTTGTGGCAGAACCGCCTAAATTATCCCGGCTCAAGTGCGTAAACCATCACCATAAAGGCAACATTAGCTTAAACGCACTTCAAACGGAACAATTTTTGGTCTGTCGGGTAACGTCCCGATACAACCACCGATTCTTGGATCGAACAAGCATACCCCGCACGAAGGCGAGTCCAGAGGTATTACAACCAAAATTTTTACAACACAGGCATAGTAATGATTACAAACCAGTTGAAAACCTTATTACAAAGCCAACTTAAGTAAAGCAGTTATACAAGCCATGATTATAAGTTCAGAGTCTAAACAGCGGAAGATGAAACACGATCTCTACAACACGTCGCCAAAAGTATACCAAGCTAGCCCAAGCCGGGTATCACTCGTCATAGTCATTGCCGGCCGAAGACGTATCCCATTCTACGGACCAGCCAGGAGGCAACGAGCAAGGATAGGTTAAGCTAGCGATCTGATCCTCAAAAGTCATACCTGAAAAAGGGTTTCAACAGCAAGGCTGAGTATTCTAATACTCAGCAAGACTTAACCGACAACGGGTATAAGTAGCCCACCTTAGCTAGACTATGCAAGGCTTTGTAAGGCTCTGGTTTTTCCTTTGCTGAAAAGCAATAAAGAGTAGGTCCTTACTTTCAAGTTTTAGCTGCAAGATTCTAGTTGATTAACCATTCTATGTAAGCGTCTACTAACCATTCATGGTGAAACTTCTAAGCAAACATCAAGATTAATAAGAATATTGTTGCTCTTATTACTCTGTGTGGCAAAGAGATCAAGCAGTCTCATTTCATCGTGAGAGGCGGACGATTCTGAATCGAAATTCAACCTTGCAAGGGTAACCTAGCACACACGTCTGGAATACCGTCGGGTCATTCCCAAACAACCGTTAACCTTTCTTTCCGGCTTGTGGATAGTGCCACTCTCCCCGACTACAGGGCTCCAAGGCCGAACCTTGTCCCTAGAAGTCGTAGTGTTGCGCAACATAAAATAAAACCTATCCCTACTGAGAGAGTGGGAGGTATATCCACTCCCCGGTCCAATCGGCTACTAGGCTTGCCGCGTACCATATTTACGGCATGTGACTAGTACTTTAAAAAACTTAACCAGCACTACCACACACCGCGACCTTAGCAAGTTCATCAACACAGACGGGGTCTCACATAGGACATGATATCGAACACAACCCCGTCCGTCATCCTTATATTGATAACAGAAAGTAAACAAGCAATTCCTATAAAGCTCGCGAGTGACAGGCAATCACTCGACTTTTACCGTTCCTATAAGCTTAGCAGATAGTCGAACTCAGGTCTAGTGTTCAGTACATAGGTTCCTAGGATCATGCATCTAGGGTTTCAATTCAAATCCTAAGAACTGTAAATGCACAAGTAAGTAATAACAGTAAATGATAATAATTTGAAATATAGGTTATATCCGGGGCTTGCCTTCTCGGTAGTTGCTAACTATTTCAGCGCTAGGCTCTTCCGAACTTTGGTTCGGGGCTTCAGTTAGTTCCGCAGTGTTCACTTGAGCTTCAAGATCACCTCCGTCAGACTCCGGAATCAACTCGTACGTCCCGTCTGACAAAGTAGTCGTATCTATAGGTAATGCAAGAACAACATTATAAACAAACATGGGCAATCGCTTATAGAGTAGTTAAATAACAAATTTAACTACACAAGGCATCACGATCAACAGCACAAAAGAAGTTGACTAACTTAATAAACAAGTGGGGGTGATTTCCTATACAATTAAGTCATGGTTTACAAATAAATCAACAACTCAGAGTACAAATAAAAATAAATTACACCAAAATTACACTAAACAGAACATGAACATACTAAGCTATCCTGCAAAAATCATATGAAGACATGTAACCATTTAATCACAATAATTCATTTATGCAGGCAACACCTGGAAGGAGAAAGAGGATTAGTTTGCAATTTCAGAAAATTCCAGGGACCTGAATGTAAACTAGTGATAACTTTTAATATAGGGCTCAAATGAAAAAGTGTCCAACATGAAAGTTGTTCCATTTTTCAAGATCTACAACTTTGATGTTGTGCAAAAATTTATTTGATCAAAGGATAGAGAGCTAATTTTGAAAACATGGAAAGGATTTTGAATTCCAGGAATTTTGTCAAATTCAAGATAATTTCACTTTAACTTTAGACTTAAAAGCAAAATTTGCTGCCATGTAACAAATGCACTGAATTTTACAAAAACACCCTCCACAAAAGGGATAATTGCACACCCTATTCAAATTAACTATAGAAAGGACCTTGCATAAAATCATAATTACACATATAACCTTTATATTTACAAAAAGATCCTTTTTCAAGCAATTCAAGCACATGATGCATGATTTGGTTCTAATTACCCTAAATTGGCTATTTAAAAACCTGGGTCGTTACAGCCGTCGTTGGCGGATGTGAACTGATACTTCGCCCTGAAACTCGGGATGAGTACTTAGCATATGATCCATCGAGTAAAGGACTCGAGTGGAAGAAATTCTGGTTTCATGTCGAGAACTTTGAGTCTCCACTTCCAGAAAAGATTCCTGGTGCCCCCCAAGTCCAAGAAAACTGGACAAGTAAAGGACCTGGTGGCCAACAAGTCGAGTGCCTCCATAGAGTCATTCCACAGGTGAAAAATAAGGGTGTTACTGGAGATCACGTGGTTTTCTCCTTTGTGAGCCGTCGGATCTAGCCTCTGTAGCATCGACAACATCCATCCTTCAGATATGAAGGGATAGAAGATGCTACTAGAATGTCACCGGAACCAATGGCGGAATCTGAAGTAATCAGAAGATGTTGTAAAGTACTCGATAACTTCGACAAGTCTTTAAAACTTCCAACACTCTTCTGGGCGAAAAACCCTCCCGAGAACGCATGGGTATGTGTTTGGGAAACACTGTCGAGTACTTGAAGTTAATATTTTTGATCTTGTGACGAATTCTTTGTTTCTTTTGCAGAAAAATTATAAGTCACGGTATTGCATGCCACCGACTTCAGTAGATGCTGCTTCTGATGGCAGCAAGAAATGGAAGACAACTCCTGGATCTTTGTTGCAGAGAAAGATTCCTTATATTGATGCTGGCCAGTAAGATTCTGATATTCTTTTGATTTTATCCTATTTGCCTCAGCTTTCTTATTTCAACTCTTGCTTGGCTTAGGATCCAATATCTATCAGCACATGAGAAAGATCAAATCCAAGACTTTCGTAACTGGGTGCAGAGCAGTTCGGAAGGAACTAGTCGATCAGCCCCCGAGTCGCCAGTAATTGGGTTAATCGAGAACCCATCCACCAGTTTGCCAAATGCAGACATGGCTGGAATTTCAAATGAGCCAAATCCTCAAGCACCCGAACGTACTCCTGCAGCTGCTGAGGGTGCCTCCAATGCTGATGGGGCTAGCAGTAGTGGAGCTCAAGGGTTGAGAGGTCCTGCCGTTCGACTAGTGCCTTTTCAATCTATGCCACAATCAACCCAGGTGGAATTGGGAAAGGAGCTTTTTGATGATCCGTTGTTGTCCATAGACAACATAAAGAAGCTTGCTGACCATACGAAGGTGAGCCTTCTGCTGCTTGTCTTCTTCAAGTAGTTGGTGATGTTTGACCAGTCTTGCCTTGTATGATACAGGATGTTGCCAATCGGTCTTTCTTAAAGCCTCAAGCTTTATATCAGACTGTTGACAATTGTAAAACCTTGGAACAACAGAATACCCTGATTGCCAAATGACTAGATGAATCCCTTGCTGCTCGGAACAAGCTGTATGAAGCAAACCGAAAGCATCATCTAGAACTTTGTGATATGAAGTGGCAGATCAAGGGCCTTGAAGAAGAAAGATCAAAGGTCTAGGAAGAAAATTCAAAGCTTCAAGAACAGTTGCAGATTGCTCAAGCTTGTGAGTACTTGATCTTTTGTCTTGATATTGCTTTATCAATAATAATCACTGAAATATCCTTCCATCAGGTTCTCCAGATAACCATACTCGACTGGTGGCAGCAGCTCAGGTCATTGTGGACATGGTCGATTCTGAAGAGGGGTCGTCGGATAGCAAGTCCTTGGTAAAGCGTTTAGAAGAGGCTCCCAAGAAGATCTTTGATGTCATGATGGCTACCTCCAAGAATTATCTGACCCACATGATAAGAGTTGTCAAGTCTTACTTGCCTCAGTTTAATTTAGCTCCCATAGCTAAAGGAATAGCTCCCGATTGTTCTGATGAGAAATTCCGGGTCTATTGTAAAGAATCAGAAGTGATTGCTGAGAAAATTCTAAAGAACTTGGCAGAGTAAACTGCTTGTAACAACTCTTGTAATCTTCAGTATGATTTTGTCATTGTATATAGCTTGTATCCTGTTGGTGTGTCTTCAGAAGGATGATCTGATACCGTAGGATAAATACAAACTAATTGATCAATCGAATGGAGTAATCTTTGTAGTTGATCAGTTAGGATGAATCCCGTCGGACTATCCAAATAAAAAAAATTGTAAAGATATCCATAAACTACTCGAGCAAGCGAGTAGGGTGTCCTGACCAAGGACTTGGAGTAACTTCTAAGATAGATCTGTTAGAATGAACTCCGCCGAGTTATCCAAGATAAAACCATCTTAAAAATATCCAATACCTATTCAAGCTTGTGAATAGGGTGTCTAACTTGTAGACTGGAGTAACTATTAAGATTGACCTATTAGGATGAACCCCGTCGGGTTACCCAAGATGGACAAAATGTAGTAGTATCCATAACATACTCGAGCAAGCGAGTAGTTTTACCTTTAAAGCGAGGCTGGAGTTCCTTATAGTTGACCTGTTAGGATGAACTCCGTCGAGTTACCCAAGATGGACAACTAGTAAAGGTATCCATATACCTTCTCGAGCTAGGCGAGTAGGTTGTGCCCTTATATCGAGGACAAGGATGTGGCTTGTGTAGTTATCCTGATGGAAAACTGTGTAAGCTATCCAGAGAGAGTTATCCAGGTCGGTATGAATATGTTGAGATTATCCTGGTTGGATGAACTTTTTCAGAGAATAATAAAAGATAGTGCTGTCAAGTTGAAAACTGCCTTTAGTGTAGTAAAAAAGTCGATGAAGGCCTTTGCTTTATTAAAGAGATAAACTGACATTATTATGTTACTTGGATCAAGGATAAAATCTGCGCAGATGCTCAATGTTCCAGGAATTGGATACCTCGTTGCCATCTGAATCAGTAATTCTGTATGATCCGGGTCTTGTAACCTTAGTTACAATGAAGGGACCCTCCCATCTGGAATTTAACTTGTGCAATCATGTTTCATCTTGAATCCTTCTTAATACTAAATCTCTAATGTTGAAAGATCTTTGCTGGACATTGCGATCATGATAGCGTCTGACTCCTTGAAGATATCTAGCCGATTGGGTTAAAGCGTTGATTCTGGCCTCTTCAACTGAGTTAACTCAAGTTGTTGAGCTTCATCTACTTCTCCTTCTTGATAGGCTTCTACTCTTGGATATTTTCACATGATATCTGCGGGTAGTATAGCTTCTGACCCGTAAGTTAGGAAGAAAGGAGATTGTCCAGTTGCTTTGCTAGGCTGCGTTCGGAGCCCCCATACCACATGGGGTAATTCTTGAATCCACTTGCCACCTTTCTTAGTGTTGGCGTCGTAGAGTCTTTTCTTCAAGCCATCGAGTACTAAACCATTGATGCGCTCTACTTGACCATTTGCCCGAGGATGAGCTACTGAAGCATATTTGACCTCGATGCAGGAGTTGTCACAGAAGTCCTAGAAAGACTGTGACGTGAAGTTAGAGCCAAGATCCGTAATGATAGTCTGAGGAAATCCAAACCGGTGAATGATGTCAGAGATGAAATCCACTGCTCTATCAGATGAGATCTTGACAATGGGCTTGTACTCGATCCACTTGGTAAACTTGTCGACTGCTACCAGCACATGATTGAATCCTCCTAGAGCTATGGTTAATGGTCCGATCATGTCCAAACTCCAACAGGCGAACGACCATGATGGAGGGATTGTTATCAGGTTATGTGCTGGGACGTGAGTCTTTTTGCCGAAGAATTGGCAACCAGGACATCGTCTGACGAGATCTTCTGCGTCTGAAATAGCTGTTGGCCAGAAGAATCCTGACCTGTAAGCCTTGCCGACTAGTGTCCTTGACGCAGCGTGGTTGCCGCAAACTCCTTCGTGTATCTCTCTGAGGATGTCTTTGCCTTCTTCAAAGGCAACACACTTCATGAGGATGCCAGAAGCAGAGCACTTGTATAGGTTGTCGCTGACGAGGACGAAACCCTTGCTACGCCTGATGATGCGGGCAGCTTCAGCGCTTTTAGGATCAACATGTGGTGGAAGCTTGAACTCCTTGATGAAGTCGATAAACTGAGTCCGCCAATCTTCTTCAATCATCAGTACCTCTTTGACTGTGGCCGGGGCCTCCGTGTTAGTGGCTTGTTGGCTTTGTACCTTGACTAATGGATGATGAGGTTCATGAACAAACACTCCCGGTGGAACAGCTGCTCGAGTAGATCCAAGTTTGGAAAGGACATCGGCTCCCACGTTGTTGTCGCGGTCTACGTGGTGGATTTCCAATCCTGAGAACTTGTTTTTGAGCTTTCTGATTTCCTCGACGTATGCGTCTATTGTATCCTTGTTGATGTCCCATTCTTCATTGACTTGCTGAACGACGAGTATAGAATCGCCGTAAACAAGTAGTCGCTTGATGCCGAGAGAAACTGCTAGTCGAAGGCCATGTAGCAGTGCCTCGTATTCAGCTTCATTGTTGGAGACCTTGAACAAGATTTGGAACACATACTTCAATTGCTCTCCCTTAGGGGAGATGAACAGAACTCCCGCGCCGCCTCCGTCGAGCTTGAGTGAGCCATCAAAGTACATTACCCAATGCTCTGGAACGTTATGCGGTGCTGGAATTTGATTTTCCCGCCATTCAGCTAAGAAGTCGACTAGTGCCTGTGACTCGATTGCTGTTCTTGGCTTGAAGTTGATTTTAAAGGCTCCCAGTTCAACTTCCCATTTTGAAATTCGTTCAGTGGCATCCCGATTGTGGAGTATATCCCCAATGGGAAGTTAGTTATTACTGAGATCTTGTACTCGTCGAAGTAATGTCGAAGCTTCCTGGAGGTGATTAGAATTCCATACAAAAGTTTCTGGATTGATGGATATCTAACCTTTGACTCAGACAGTACTTCACTGATGATGTAGACTGGTCTCTGAATGCCATAGGCGTGGCCTTCCACCGGGCGTTCGACTACTATCGCCGTACTGACTACATGAGTAGTCGCAGCGATGTATATGAGTAGTTCCTCGCCAGGTAGTGGAGCTGTTAGAGTCAGCGGTGAGTGGAGATGATGCTTGAGGTTCTTGAGTGCTTCCACGGACTCTGTAGTCCATTCGAATTTATCTTGTCGCTTCAGGAGCGTGAAGAAAGGTAAACCAAGACCCCATTCGCCAGGCCTGGACAAGAATCGATTCAGAGCTGCCATGCAGCCTGTAAGCTTCTGGACATCCTTGAAAGTAGCTAGAGCATCCATAGCCATGATGGCATTGATCTTCTCTGGATTGGTCTCAATTCCTCGGTTACTAACAATGAATCCGAGTAGTTTTCCAGAGGGTACGCCAAAGACGCACTTGGTTGGGTTGAGTTTCCAGCGAAATTTTCGGAGGCTGTTGAAGGTCTCTTCTAGATCAGTAATGAATTGATCCTGGGTCTTGGTTTTGACGACAACATCGTCAACATAGGCTTCAACATTGCGATGTAACTGATCAGCAAAGCACAGCTGTATGGCACGCTGGTAGGTAGCACCAGCATTCTTCAACCCAAAAGACATGAGTAACGAGAAATCCTATGAAAAACATGATCGCCTGCCAGTGGAAGGTTTTCTGCGTTCCTACTAGCTTGTCCCTCCGGGACTCTAGTGGCCTCCACTATCGTTCTGGTCTTACCCTCCCTCAAGTCCAATCTCGGGAGGGTGTAAATGATACTTCAGATCTAGGTCCTGGAGATCAAAGTATGGTCATCAACAAGGCAAGGCTGGCTCAGGGGTCTCCTCTCCCCAACTACACTAGGCTCAAGGTGGAATAACGAATACCGAATGTGACTGGAAGAGTAACCGAGCCAATTGGTGTAGAGGAATTTCTGGGGACGATGCCATAGAATGGAGCCTTGCTTGGAGTGAGTAGACTCATGTAGTTGAGGCCCATCTTTGCAAATGTGCTTGCGAAGATCAAGTTGAGCCCACTTCCACCGTCGATAAGCACTCGAGTAAGCTTGGAGCCTTGGACGACTGGATCAAGTACTAGCGGGAACTTTCCTGGTTCAGAGAAGCTGGTCCATTGATCTTCCCTGGAGAAGGTAATGGGGACCTCGTTGTATTTTAGTGGCCTCTGAATTGCTGGCTCGACTGAGAGGATCTCTCTGAGTAGGAGCTTCTGGGCTCACTTGGAGAAGTTGGGATCTCCTACAAATATGACGTTGACGACGTTTAATTGCTCTTGGAAACCATCCGGGTCATTCTTGTCGTCTTCGTCATCTTTGTCCTGTTCTTTCTTAGGAGCGACTACATGTGCCGACTGGAAGGATTTGCGCAGAATCGTGCACTCCCACATCGAGTGGTTGCTCTTGGGGTGGATTGGATATCTCTTGTTGTGAAGAATCTTATCGAATTGGTCCTGCGGCTTGTAGCCCTTTTTACCACGCGAGGTGCGATCCATAGTGCCGACAGTGTCGTCGGGCTTGCGTTTGCGCGCAGGATCCCGCTGGTTGCTGGGCCCTCCACGGTCGTTGTGGCACTTCCCATTGTTGTCGTTGTTGCGGCGTGGGAAGCGACTGCGTTCTTGATCTTCTTCGTCTACCCAGCGCTGCATCATGTCTAGTAGATCCACTATCGTTTTGGGGCGGTTACACCTAAAGTCACGGTAGAGAGACTGGACAGTGATGCCGCTCTGGAAGTAGTCGATGACATCGTCGTCGGCGACGTTGGGGATGGTGGCTCTTGTGTCGAAGAAACGCTTGACGTAGGATCTGATCGACTCGCCTTGCTCCTGCTTGCACATGGACAGGGTGTGTCAAGTAGCTACTCGGTGTAGCAACCCTTGGAAGTTGTCGATGAAGGCCTTCATGAGGTCATCCCACGAGTGTATGGACTCGCGCGCCAAGCTTTCGAGCCACGTGAGGTGTGTGGGCTCCTGGGCCATCGGGAAGTAGAGGACCTTGGTGTTAGTGTCTCCCCCTGCAATACTAACAGCGGTCGAGTATAAACATAACCATTGAGCGGGGTCTTGTCAGACCCGGGGCAGCGGGACTGCTCATAGGCGTAAAATGTTCTAGAGTAAGGGATAGTTCATGGATGTACCTTATCTCTTTTATAACTACCCGAATAGGCGTAGAACTAGCTACAGTACAAGGAAACTATCCGATCATGTTGTAGTAGGAATCCAACTGTACTCAGCTAGGACTTTCCATGTAACCCTGTCCCTCCCGGATATATAAGGGCGGGCAGGGACCCTCTCGAAACACATCAATACCTAAGGCAATACAAACCACCACACAGGACGTAGGGTATTACGCAACTCGCGGCCCGAACCTATCTAAATCTTTGTGTTCTTTGCACCATCGAGTTCTAGAGCCGTCGATCCCTACCTACAAACCCTATTGCTAAGGGTATCCCTGAGCAGGCTTGGCGATAATCACTGACAGCTGGCGCGCCAGGTTGGGGACTCGGTGAGTTCGATGGCCACCTTCGCTTTCAGCACCATGATGCCTCCCCGAGGCGCCACCTTCATCTTTGGCTCATGGGTCTGCGCCGCCAATGGATCGGGCGGCTTCAACAGCCACCTAACCTACTCCCCCACACTGAAGATCTCTACATCGGAAGATTCCAACAAGCTCGCCAGATCTTGCGATCACGACATCACGTTGCTTCCCGACTTCGCCAAGGAGATCGAGGTGAAACTCAAAGACAATTCGAATTCCACTCGGATTCAGACTGATCTCAAACTAAAATCTACTCGGATTGAGACTCTTCTTGCACAACCCATATTTGGTCTGTGCAATTCGTCGTCTACTTACAAACAGATGATTAGATCATTTTATAGCTTGGATCGCCTATGCCACGCCGAAAACCCATCAGTCACTGCCAGTCGGGAGGCACCCATTTTCGACGTATACCTAGATCTAGTCGAGTCACCCCAAGACAGCCTAGATTTCATCACCAACGCGCTGACTAAGATGCAACTCAAATCTTGCCGAAGCCGCACCCTCGCAGAACTACTCAACAACCTGCGAGAAGTTGCCAGCATTGACGATCTCCCGTTCCAACATGGTACATCCCTCGTAACCGAGAGGGAAACTGGGTCTGGTGGAACTGTCCTAGCTGATTACGAGTCAGACCTGGAAAGCTTCTCTCACGAACATTTGGTTCCTGTGATCATCCAACTGGGAGGTGCTCCTAGCCAGCATGATCCAAACGAAGCCTTGGATCAGATCTCAGCAGACAATCTGACTCAAGATGCTCCACAAGACAAAGATGAAGCCACTCGCAATGCTCGCAGGGCAAGGAATCAACGTAAAGAGGAGTGCAGGGCTCGCACGGCTGAATGTGCTCGTATTCCACCACGCAACCTCAACGACGAATTCAACAATGCCACGGATCCTGTCTTCAGGACTCCAATTGCTGCGATGACAGAAGCAACCCTGTGACTCATGACGATGCCCCGGAATCCAGAATTAGAGCGAGTCATAAATCTCACAAAGAATGCCGTTGAACAACTCGAGAGACAGAACCCGCTGTCCTCACTCCACGGCACGCGATCAAGGGCCACTGCAACAGTCATACCTCAGGCGAGCCATACTCCCGGAGGCCACAATCGTCAACAACAGCAGGAGCAGCAAAACCAAAGGAATCAAGAAGACCAGAAAGCTGCGAGCAGTCATCGCCCCAGGGGTGGCCAACCACAAGCAAACCAAGCTCCTGGGTCTCAGCCAAACCGCGGCAACAACCGTGGGCACAACAGGGAAGAGGTAGCCGACTCCATCGTGGATGCACGGGATATCATCAACGCAAGACGCAGAGTACAGCTTGCGGACAATTCCAATCGCTTGCAAGCCCTGAGCAGGGCTTTCGACAACATCGAGTACCTGAAGGACTTCAAGCCTACGAACATCCAAAAGTACGACGGTAAGCAAGACCCTGCTCAATGGTTACATTTATACTCGACCACTATTAGTGTTGCAGGTTTAGATACCAACAACAAGGTCCTCTACCTTTCGATGGCCCTCGAGCCCGCACCCCTCACGTGGCTCGAGAGCTTGGCGCGCGAGTCAATCAACTCGTGGGAGGACCTCAAGAAGGCGTTCGTCGACAACTTTCAAGGGTCGCTACATCGAGTAGCTACTCGCCACGCCCTGTCCATGATCAAGCAGGAGCAAGGCGAGTCGATTAGATCCTACGTCAACCGCTTCTTCGACACAAGAGCTACCATCCCCAACGTCGCAGACGACGATGTCATCGACTACTTCCAGAGCGGCATCACTGTCCAATCCCTGTACCGCGACTTCGGGCGTAATCGCCCCAAGACAGTGGTAGATCTACGAGACATGATGCAGCGCTGGGCAGATGAAGAGGAGCAAGAACGCAGTCGCTTTCCCCGCCGCAACAACGACAACAACGGGAAGCACCACAACGATCGTGGAAGGACCCGCAACTAGCGGGATCCCACGCGCAAGCGTAAGCCTGATGACACTATCGGCACTATGGATTGCACACCGCGCGGTAAGAAGGGCGACAAGCCGCAGGACCAGTTTGACAAGATTCTCCACAACAAGAGATGCCCGATCCACCCCAAGAGCAACCACTCGATGTGGGAGTGCACGATCCTGCGCAAATCCTTCCAGTCGGCACCTGCAGGTGCTCCTAAGAAAGAACAAGACAAATTTGACGAAGACGACAAGAAAGACCATGATGGATTCCAACAGCAACAAAACATCGTCAACGTCATATTTGGAGGAGATCCTAGCTTCTCCAAGCGAGCTCAAAAGCTCCTAGTAAGAGAGATCCTCTCAGTCGAACCAGCAATTTAGAGGCCACTCAAGTACAGCGAGGTCCCCATTACCTTCACAAGGGAGGATCAATGGACCAGCTTCTCTGAACCTGGAAAGTTCCCGTTAGTACTCGATCCAGTCGTTCAGGGCTCCAATCTTACTCGAGTACTCATCGACGGCGGAAGTGGGCTCAATCTGATCTTTGCAAGCACATTGTCAAAGATGGGCCTCAATTATATGAGTCTGCTTACTCCAAGCAAGGCTCCTTTCTACGGCATTGTCCCCGGGAATTTTTCTACACCAATTGGCTCAGTCACTCTCCCAGTCACATTTGGTACAGAATAGAACTTCCGGACAGAATATATCAAATTCGAAGTAGCCGACTTCGAATCTTCCTACCATGCTATCTTGGGAAGACCTGCTCTAGACAAGTTCATGGCAGTACCACACTATGTCTACCTGCTCCTCAAGATGCCAGGCAACAAAGGAGTCCTTTCATTACAAGGAGACCTCCTCAAGTCTTTCGAGTGTGACAAGGAAGCAATAGATCATGCCGCCTCTATTCGGGTCCCTAGCTCTGTCAGCGAGATACTCGCTGCTGCTAAGGAACTCTCACTCAAGGAGTCGATGCCGTCCAAGAAGCCAAGCCAATCATCGGTTAAACCAATCGGTGATGTGGGCACCAAGACTATCCAGCTACAAGAGGGTGACGACTCCAATACAGCCATCATCGTAGCAGGACTGGGTGACAAATAGGAACTCGAGCTCGTCAACTTCCTTAGGGCCAACCGAGACATATTCACGTGGAAACCAGTGAATATGGCAGGGGTGCCCAAGGAGTTGATCGAGCATGCCTTGAAGGTGGACCCTAAAGCCACACCGAAGAAGCAACGGTTATGTCGTTTCTCACCGGACAAGCGAGAGGCCATCAAGAAAGAGCTGGCAAAACTACTCGCAGCAGGGCTCATCAAGGAAGTCTATCATCCTGATTGGCTGGCTAACCCTGTGCTCGTCTAGAAAAAGAACAACAACGAGTGGAGGATGTGCGTCGACTACACCGATCTAAACAAGCACTGCCCAAAGGATCCTTTTGGGCTACCACGCATTGATCAAGTTATCGATTCGACAGCAGGATGTGTCCTATTATCCTTCCTCGACTGCTATTCGGGGTACCATCAGATCGCCCTGAAAGAAGAAGACCAAATCAAGACGGCCTTCATAACACCTTACGGTGCATACGCCTACAAGACTATGTCCTTTGGGTTGAAGAACGCTAGTGCTACCTACCAGCGTGCGTTACAGCTATGCTTCGCTGACCAGCTACACCGCAATGTTGAAGCCTATGTCGATGATGTCGTTGTCAAAACCAAGTCCCAGGATCAATTTATTACTGACCTGGAAGAGACTTTCAACAGCCTCCGGAAATTCCACTGGAAGCTTAACCCAACCAAGTCCGTCTTTGGCGTACCCTCTAGAAAACTACTCGGATTCATCATCAGTAACCGAGGAATCGAAGCCAATCCAGAGAAGATCAATGCCATCATGGCCATGGACACTCCAGCTACCATCAAGGACGTCCAGAAGCTTACAGGTTGCATGGCAGCTTTGAATAGATTCCTGTCCAGGCTTGGCGAACGGGGTCTACCCTTCTTCAAGCTCTTAAAGCGACAAGATAAGTTCGAGTGGACTACAGAAGCCGCGGAAGCACTCGAGAACCTCAAGAATCACCTCCAGTCTTCGCCGATTCTGACAGCTCCACTACCCTGCGAGGAACTACTCCTCTACATCGCTGCGGCTACTCATGTGGTCAGTACGGCAATAGTAGTCAAATGCCCGCAGGAAGGTCATGCCTATGGCGTTTAGAGACCAGTCTACTTCATCAGCGAAGTACTCTCTAAATCAAAGGTTAGATATCCATCAATCTAGAAACTTTTGTATGGAATTCTAATCACATCCAAGAAGCTCTGGCATTACTTCGACGAATACAAGATCTTAGTCATAACTATCTTCCCATTGGGGGATATACTCCACAATCGGGATGCCAGTGGACGAATTTCAAAGTGGGCAGTTGAATTGGGAGCCTTAGAAATCAACTTCAAGCCAAGAACAGCAATCAAGTCACACGCACTAGTTGACTTTTTAGCTGAATGACGGGAAAATCAGATTCCAGCCCCCCAAAACGTTCCAGAGCACTGGGTGATGTACTTCGATGGCTCACTCAAGCTCGATGGAGGCGGCGCTGGAGTTCTATTCATTTCCCCCAAGGGAGAGCAACTGAAGTATGTGTTCCAAATCATGTTCAAGGTTTCCAACAACGAAGCTAAATACGAGGCACTGCTACATGGTCTTCGACTAGCAGTTTCTCTTGGCATCAAGCGACTACTCGTTTACGGCGATTCTCTACTCGTCGTACAACAAGTCAACAAGGAATGGGACATCAACAAGGATACCATGGACGCATATGTCAAAGAAATCAGAAAGCTCGAAAACAAGTTCTCAGGATTGGAAATCCACCACGTCAATCGTGACAACAATGTGGGAGCCGATGTCCTTTCCAAGCTTGGATCCACTCGAGCAGTTGTTCCACCGGGAGTCTTTGTCCATGAACTTCACCATCCATCAGTCAAGGTACCAAGCCAACAAGTTGCTGACACGGAGGCTCTGGCCACATTCAGAGAAATACTGATGATTGAAGAAGATTGGCGGACCCAGTTTATCGACTTCATCAAGGAATTCAAGCTTCCATCACATGTCGATCCTAAGTGCACTGAAGCTACCCGCATTATTAGGCGTAGCAAGGGTTTTGTCCTTGTTGATGAAACCTATGCAAGCGCTCTACTTCAGGCATCCTCATGAAGTGTGTTATCCTTGAAGAAGGCAAAGACATCCTCCGAGAAATACACGAAGGAGTTTGCGGCAACCACGCCGCATCAAGGACACTAGTTGGCAAGGCATACATGTCAGGGTTCTTTTGGCCAACAGCTATTTCAGACGCAGAGGACCTCGTCAGACGATGTCCTGGCTGCCAATTTTTTGGCAAAAAGACTCACGTCCCAACACACAACCTGATAACAATCCCTCCATCATGGCCGTTCGCCTGTTGGAGTCTGGACATGATCGGACCACTGACCGTAGCTCCAGGAGGATTCAATCACGTGCTGGTAGCAGTCGACAAGTTTACCAAGTAGATCGAGTACAAGCCCATTATCAAGATTTCATCCAACCGAGCAGTGGATTTCATCTCTGACATTATTCACCGATTTGGCTTTCCCCACACCATCATCACAAATCTTGGCTCTAACTTCACCTCACAATCTTTTTGGGATTTCTATGACAACTCCTGCATCGAGGTGAAATATGCTTCAGTAGCCCACCCTTAGGCAAACGGGCAAGCTGAGCGCATCAATGGTTTAGTACTCGACGGCTTGAAGAAAAGACTCTACGATGCCAATACCAAGAAAGGTGGCAAGTGGATTCAAGAACTTTCTCACATAGTCTGGGGGCTGCGAACCCAGCCTAGCAAAGCAACTGGATAATCTCCTTTCTTCCTTACCTATGGGTCAGAGGATATACCACTGTAACACCCGGTTTATAAAAGGACATAAACCGAGCAATCATATATGTGCCAGGATCAAGTCACACGTATATACAACAGAATGAACAGTATATCACAGCACATATCATGTAAAAAGATATAATAAAGCGAGTACGAAAGTTATTTATTACATTAATGACATAAATGTCTGATACAGCGGAAGCGAAGTACAAATACGATAAAAACTCTCCGAAGTTGAGCAGGGCGCCACAGGGACGTCGACTGGGAGACGAACGCCTAGAAGTCCACGTAGTCCTGGTAGCGCTGAGCGAACTCCCTCGCGTCGGCAGGAACTGAGCAGCAGTAGAGTGTCCCCAAGAGGAAAAAAAGAGTAGAGTAGGCAAGAGTGAGTACACAACTTGTACTCAACAAGTATAACACAAACTATGAGGCTCTAGGTTGGCTGACTGACTGCATTAGCTTTTAAGTCTTGGCAAAATTTTATTAAAGCTATTTACTACAATTTGATGAATTACCATAAACCCATAGTAATTAATCAAAATTAATCATGTTACTGCTGAGAACCAAACCACAACCACCAAGGTAACCCCGAGAGGCACCTCCCTCGTCGGAAGGAGATAACCCCACTAATCAAAAGGAGGATCTGGGCCGCTCATGACCGTGAGCACGGCTAGTATACCAGTTTTACACTCTACAGAGGTTGCACATCTTTACCCACAAGTGTGAGCTACGCTAGTTGTTCATCACACTTTCTTAGGTGAGATGACTAGCAAACTCACTACGAGGCCGTTACAAAGGACACGTTGGTAAGGTGTAACCGCTAAGGATTCAGGCAGTACAACGATGGTACCCACCTCGAGGGGTACGCAGACCAAGCCTCGTAGCCTGGGCACCATTGAAGCTCGACTCCCCTCTTGCCCCGTCGGTAAGTTACTCCCGAACCAAAATGCCCTAATTAGTAAGCCAAGACCGTCCCATTCCAGTCTTGTGGTAGCGCTGTTGTCCCAGGTTGTCGCTCTATAAACTGGTCCTTATGGAGAGTGGCCAACCAGGCAGTAAGCACCGTGCCGGCCCCCTAAACCATGTTTCTAATAAAAACCAATTTTAACGAGACGTGAGCCACTCAAGCCAACACAGAGGGCCACTCTCAGAATTAAGTTGCATATACCATTAATCAAATTAATTAAAAAGGACCAAGTGTGTTATAGCACGACACCTAGCACAACTAACCAAAACGCAACCCAAGGATATATATAAAGGATATAAAGTGGCTAGGAAAGTCCTTATAGACATACAGTATTAAAATGCAGTATGAAATTGTATTTAAAGTGATAGGTTGTTCGTGTTATACTTGCCTTCCTCGTACTGCTCCTGCTGCTGCTCAAACTGGTCGGAAGACGGCTGCTCCGGGTACTGGTACTGGGGCTCCTCGGATGGATCAACGTCTACTCACGAACACATGGCCAAAACAATGCACAACATAAACATACATGCAAACAATAGCAAAAACTAAGAAACAGTACAACAATACATAAAAACAGCACAATAAACTAGTCTAAAGCTATTCTACACGTTAAAACGATCGCGTGGACATAAAGAACGCCTAAAACGGAGCTAAAACGCATAAACTAGAGCTAAAACAAGATCTAGGGGCTTATCTGCTAGAAAAACTAAGTTCCAGGGGGGTTTCTGGGCAAAACCGAGGACTAAAATGTAATTAAACTAAAACTCTGGGGTCTAACTCGCAAAAAGACTAAACCTGGATGGCGGGTTCTATTTCTAAAGAGCTCAGGGGGCTAAGTGTTAAAAATATGCCTAAACTGTAATTATTTTTGAATAGATCAGGACTGCGGGTTGATTCAGCGAAAGCCCGAGGGCTCTTTAGCAAAAAGGCCAGCAAACCGGTATCTTCGCATGTGGATCGTCAGATCTTGATCTAATGGGTCGAGGCGGCTTAGTTCTAGATCTAATCTAGACTGTCGGCCCTAGATCGAGTGGCTGGGGCGCTTTGCGGGCGGCGGCGGCGGGGGGGGGGGGGGGGGTCGCTGGGGTGGCTAATCTGGCATTTCAGGGGTCAATACAGGGTGTTGTTTGGCCGTGGAGCACCGCCGGGTCATGAGTAACGCACCAGGGGCCTTGGCGAGGGTTACGGGGGTCCGTAGCGGCTCTGGGTTTCGCGGCGGCGGGTCGGCGCGGCGAAACGCGCCGGCGAGCGGCGTTCTGCGGGATTCCGGGGCTACGGCCTAGTACTCTCTAGCACAAAAGACCAGGGGAGCGACCTGCGGCTTACCGAGGGCGCAGGGCGGTCGAGGTCGCAGCGGCGGGACGATGGCGGCGAGGTTCGCGGGCGGCGCTCGTGGGGCTTGGTGGCGAAGCCGATGCAGGACTCGGAGCGGAGGGCAGCGGGCTCGGGAAGGATCCTGGCGTCGAGGCGGAGTCGGTGCGCTGCTCGGCCGGGGCTCCGGTATGGCGGAGCGGCGTAGCCGCGGCGGCGCAGAGCGGCGGCAAGGCAGAGTGGGGCGGTGCGGCGGCAGCTAGGTTTAGGGGCGCCCGCAGAGGTGGAGATAGGGTTCCTGGGGGTGCGGGCTGAGGCTTTTAAGAAGGCGTGAGCCCGTGGATCCTTGGCGTGCGCGCCCGCTAAGGAAGGCCGGCGAGCATCCGGGGCGGGGATAGCGGCGTGGCTGTTGTGCGCGCGTGGCGTGGGGGAGGGGATGACTGGTGGGGCCGGTGTGACAGCGAGAGGAGGCAGGGACGCGGGCGCTGGGCTACGGGAGCGCGTGATGCGGGCCGTGAATGGGGAAGGGGCGAAGCGGGCCGTGGCGCTGGTTGCTGGGCCGTGCGGGGAAGAGCTGGGCCCGGGGTGCTGCTGGGCTGGGTAAGCGGGACGGGCCACGGGAAAGAGAGGGAGAGAGGGGTGCGGGTTGGGCTGCGAAGAGGAGTTGGGCTGGGTTTTGGGTTCACTGTTTTCTCTATTTCCAAACCTCTTTTCCTTTTCTAATTCTAACTCAATTTCCTATTTCTATTTCTAACTCAAACTCAAGCCAAATGAATTCAAATTCAAATTTGAATTCTCTCTAGCACTCAAACAAATAAAGAAATGCTCCAGCATGATGCAACAACGAAATTAAACCTAAGATAAAATTTTAATTACTTAAGGAACAAAATTTAGATTAAATGCAATACTAACACAATAATCCTTAGAAATTTAAATAAAGCCAATTAAATTTATTATTAAATAAGAAAATTAAATTAGGGTGTTACAACTACCAGCAGATATCATGTGGAGATCCCCAGGAGTAGAAGGCTATCAAGAAGGAGAAGCAGATGAAGCTCGACAACTTGTGTTAGATTCAGTCGAAGAGGCCAAGGTCAACGCCTTAACTCAATCGGCTAGATACCTTCAAGGAGTCAGACGCTATCATGATCGCAATGTCCAGCAAAGATCCTTCAACATTGGAGATCTAGTACTTCGCCGGATTCAAGATGAGACAGGACTGCACAAGTTAAATTCCAGATGGGAATGTCCCTTCATCGTAACCAAGGTTACAAGACCATGATCATACAGAATCACTGATGCAGATGGTTATAAGGTACCGAATTCCTAGAACATCGAGCACTTGCACAAGTTTTATCCTTAATCCAAGCAGTATAGTGGTGTTAGTTGATTTCTTTAATAAAGTGAGGGTCCTTATTGGCATATCGACTACATTAAAGGCAATCTAACAGCATCACCAGTTCAGGATAACTTACACAGTTTTCCATCAGGACAACTACACAAGCCACATCCTTTCCCTTAATATAAGGGCACAACCTACTCGCCTAGCTCGAGAAGGTGAATGGATACCTTTACTAGTTGTCCATCTTGGGTAACTCGATGGAGCTCATCCTAACAGGTCAACTATAAGGGACTCCAGCCTTGTTATAAAGGCAAAACTACTCACTCGCTCAAGTATGTTATGGATACTACTACATTTTGTCCATCCTGGGCAACCGGACGGGGTTCGCTCTAATAGGTTAATTTTAGTAGTTACGCCAGTCTACAAGTTAGACACCTTACTCACCTCGCCCGAGTAAGTTTTGGATATCTTTCTGGCATTTACGTCTTGGATAGCCCGACGGGGTTCACACTTAACAGTTTTGCCTTAAGGATTACTCCAGTCCTTAGTTAAAGAACACTTTACTCGCCCTGCTCGAGTAAATTTTTGGATATCCCTTTGACATTTACATTTTGGGCAACCCAATGGGGTTCGTACCTAATAGTTCTGTCTTACGAATTACTCCAGTCCTTGGTTAAGAAACACTACTCGCTTGCTCGAGAAGTTTATAGATATCTTTACAAGTCTTTTCTATTTGGATAGTTCGACAGGACTCATCTTAAATGATTAACTTTAAAGATCGCTCCATGCGAGTATTCTACTCGATTGATCGACTAGTTGATACTTATCCTCCGGTGTCAGATCATGCTTTTAAAAACACACCAACAGGATACAAGATATGAACAGCGATAAGAAATCACTACAGATTATAAGAGTTGCCATGTTCTTCAGAATCTCCTCAGCAATCACTTCTGATTCTTTACAATAGTCTTGAAATTTCTCATCGGAACAAGTGGGAGCTATTCCCTTAGCTATGGGAGCTAAGTTGAAGTGAGGCAAGTCAGATTTAACAACTCCTATCTTGTGGGTTAGATAATTCTTGGAAGTAGCCGTCATGACAACAAAAATCTTCTAGGGAGCTTCTTCCAAACGCTCCACCAAGGACTTGCTACTTGACGACCCTTCTTCAGAATCAACCACATCCACAAGAGCCTGAGCTGCTACAACTAGTTGAGTATGGTCTTCTGGAGAACCTGATGGAAAAACTTTTCAGTAATTATTGTTGACAAAGCAAATTCAAGGCAAAAGATTGGGTACTTACAGGCAAGGGCAGTCTGCAATTGCTTTTGCAGCCTGGAATTTTCTTCCTGAAGCTTTGACCTTTCTTCTTCAAGATCCTTGATTTGGCGCTTCATATCACAAACCTCCAGATGATGCTGTCGATTTGCTTCATAGAGCTTATTACGAGCAGCAAGGGATTCATCTAGTTGTTTTGCAATCATAGCTTTCTGCTCTTTCAAGATCTTCTGGTTGTCTACAGTATTAACAGAGCATGAGACTTTAGGAAAGATCGATTGGCTACATCCTGTGACATACAAAGCAAGTTAGACGTCAAATAACTACTCGTCGAAAACAAGCAGCACCAGATGACTCACCTTGGTAAATTTAAAGCTCCATTGCATACAGTCTGCGAGCTTCTTCATGTTGTCTACAGACAATAGTGGATCATCAAACAGTTCTTTTCCCAACTCCTCCTGAGTTGACTGAGGCATAGACTGGAAGGGTACCAGTCGAATGGAAGGACCTTTCGACCCTCCAGCTCCACTACTTCCAGCACCACTAGCATTGGAAGCTCCTTCAGTAGCTTCAGGAGTATGGTCAGCTGTTTCAGGGTCTGGCTCGCTTGATTTTCCAGCTGTGTCTACATTGGGCAAACCACCACACAGGACGTAGGGTATTACGCAACTCGCGGCCCAAACCTGTCTAAATCTTTATGTTCTTTGCACTATCGAGTTCTAGAGCCGTCGATCCATACCTACAAACCCTACTGCTAATGGTATCCCTGAGCAGGCTTGGCGGTAAACACCGACAGGTCTTGCTTACCATCGTACTTTTGGATGTTCGTCGGCTTGAAATCCTTTGGGTACTCGATGTTGTCGAAGACTCTGCTGAGGGCTTGGAAGCGATCAGAGTTATCTAGAAGCTGCGATCTGCGTCTTGCATTGATGATGTCCCGTGCGTCCACTATGGAATCGGCTACTTCCTCCCTATTGTGCCCGCGGTTGTTGTTGTTGTTACGATTTGGCTGAGGCCCAGGAGCTTGGTTTGCCGGTGGTTGGCCACCCCTGGGTCGATGGTTACTTGCAACTTCCTGATCCTCTTGATTTCTTTGATTTTGCTGCTCCAGCTGTTGTTGACGATGGTGGCCTCCGGGAGTTCGGCTTGCCTGAGGTTTGACTGTTGCAGTCGCCCTTGACCTTGTACCATGAAGTGAGGACAATGGGTTTTGTCTCTCGAGTTGTTCAACAGCATTCTTGGTAAGGTTTATGACTCGTTCCATCTCCGGGCTTCGAGGCATTTGCATGAGTCGCAGGGTTGCTTCTGTCATCGCAGCGATTGGTGTCCTGAAGACAGGGTCTGCGACATTGTCGAATTCGTTGTTGACGTTGCCCGGAGGAAGACGAGCATGTTCAGCCGCATGAACCCTGCGCTCCCCTTTACATTGATTTCTTGCCCTCCAGGCTGTGCGAGTAGCTTCATCTTCATCTTGTGGAGCGTCTTGGGTCAGATTGTCTGCTGAAATCTGATCCAAGGTTTCATTTGGATCATGCTGACTAGCTTCAGGTTGTTGGATCATCACTGGAACCAAATGTTCGGGAGAGAAGCTTTCCAGGTCTGAGTCGTAATCAGCTAGGACAGTTTCTCCGGAGCCAGTCTTCCTCTCGGTTACGAGGGGAGTACCGTGTTGAAATGGAAGATCATCAATGCTGGCAACTTCCCGAAGGTTGTCGAGTAGTTCTGCGAGAGTATGGCTTCGGCAAGATTTGAGTTGAATTTTTGCCAGCGCATTGGTGATGAAATCCAGACTATCTTGAGATGACCTGACTGGATCTGAGTATACGTCGAAAATGGGTGCCTCCCGGCTAGCGGTGACAGAGTATTTTTCAACACGGAGTAGGTGATCCAAGCTATTTTCATAGATGGACCTAATCATCTGTTGGTAGGCAGATGATGAATTGCGCAAGCCGAATACGGGTTGAGCAAGAGGAGTCCCAATCCGAGTAGATTTCAGTTTGAGATCAATCTGAGTCTGAGTGGAACTCGAGTTGTCTTTGAGTTTTGCCTCGATCTCCTTGGCGAGGTCGGGAAGCAATATGATGCCACGATCGTCAGATCTGGCAAGTTTGTTGGAGTCTTCCGACGTGATGATCTTCAGCGTGGGTAAGTTGGTTAGGTGGCTATCGAAACCGCCCGAACCATTAGCAACGCAGACCCATGAGCCGAAGATGAAGATGGCGCCTTGAGGAGGCGTCATGGTGCTGAAAGCGGAGGTGGCCATCGAACTCGCCGATGTACTCGCCGAGTCCCCTACTTGGTGCGCCAGCTGTCGGTGTTTACTGCCAAGCCTGCTCAGGGATACCCTTAGCAGTAAGATTTGTAGGTATGGATCGACGGCTCTGGAACTCGATGGTGCAAGGAACACAAAGATTTAGCCAGGTTCGGCCCGCGAGTTGCGTAATACCCTACGTCCTGTGTGGTGGTTTGTATTGCCTTAGGTGTTGATGTGTTTCGAGGGGGTACCTGCCCGCCCTTATATATCCGGGGGGACAGGTTTACATGGAAAGTCCTAGCCAAGTACAGTTGGAGTCCTACTACAACACGATTGGGTAGTTTTCTTTGTACTGCAGCTAGTTCTACGCCTATTCGGGTTGTTACAAAAGAGGTAAGGTATATGCCATGAGCTATCCCTTACTCTAGAACATTCTATGCCTATAAGCATTCTTGCTGCCCCGGGTCTGACATACGGTACTTAGCGAAGGCCCTATATATGGGCGAAATTATGAAAGATAAATTTCATGAATAAGATACATGACATTCAAATATCCTATAAATTCAGTTGCTTTACTTACTTGTTGAGGGCATCAATGACAGGATGGATTAGTGATAATGGCCTCTTTCGTGAGTTAGAAACCTTGATTCGACTATCGCTAAGGCGGATATCGAGTAGGACATGATGATAACTGTATATAAGACACAACAAAGCAAATTAATAATAACCGTGGTGAGCATAACTTTGATATGGAATTAAAAACAAACTTACTAGCAATTATATGAAAGAAGTATGGATCTTTAATTCTGCATGGAGAGGAAAGCATTGTACAAGTAGTCAACGGTACTTGGTAAGTGAACTGAGTTCTCATGTATAGTGCTAGGGTCCAAGAAGCCTAGATTGTTAATCCCACTTCGTCTACATTTGTGTGACTCCATTCTAGAAAAGAACGATGAAAAGTTAAACATGCTAGTGAGTGATATATGACGACATTAATGAGGATACTTACATAGTCCACAAGGTCATGATTGAGACGTCGAGAGCAGCCTGATGGTAGAAATGATAGAAGTGCTCGAAGTCAACCCACACTATGTCTCCCCCCTTATGAAGATCTTCATCAAGATATCTTGCCCCAAACAAGTTCTGCCAATGAGGGAGTCTCCAGAGCAAGGACCTCTTTTTCCACAAGGAATTTGCTGGAGCGGGTACACTTCCTTCACCCTTTCCTAGTACAACTCTTAGTTTACTAACCTTTTTGTATACCTCTCTCCCATTTAGGAACTTGGGAGGTGAACGTTCATCCCTTGTACCATCAAAGGATTCTTCTTCTGGCGATATGGGTGAGCCTTTGGAAGGAACCTACGATGACCCATGTATACCATTTTTCTTGCTATTGTTCAACCATCTTGTGTAGGTATCATCCAAACAAACCACACATCCCTTGTAACCCTTTGTTAGTTGGCTGATAAGCTACCAAGGCCGGGAAGGTCTGTGATTGTTACGAACAACAATGCCTTCAGAGTGAAGTGTTCTAGCTTGTACTCATCCCACACCCTAACACCATCTTGCCACAACTTCATCAGATCATATTCCAGTGGTTCCAAATAAACATCGATATCATTTCCAGGTTGTTTTGGCCCTTGGATTAGTAATGGCATCATGAGGTAGGTTCGCTTCATACACAACCAAGGAGGAAGGTTGTATATGCAAAGGGTCACATGCCACGTACTATGTTTACTGCTCACCATGTTAAAAGGTGACATCCCATCCGTACTCAAACCAAACCTTATGTTTCTTATCCCCTTTGCAAATCGATTCTTATATTTGTAGTTGGTAGCTCTCCATTGTGAACCGTCTGCCGGGTGTCTAAGATTTCCATCAACGAGTCGATCTTCGGCATGCCACCTCATCAGCTTGGCAGTCTTCGGGTTTGCAAACAACCGCTTCAAATGAGGAATGATAGGAAAATACTAGATGACCTTGGCAGGTGGTCGTTTGTTGCGGTCACCTTTCATTGATAATGCTGATTCAAGATACTTGTAACGTGAAGTTGAGCACACTGGAGATGCATCCAAGTCTTTATATTTTCCACGATACAAGATGCAATCCTTAGGGCATGCATGGATCTTTTGTACCTCCAGTCCCATTGCACAGATCATTTGCTTCGCCTGGTATGTGTTTTCAGGCAACCCGTTAGGGCTTGGAACCAACTTCTGTAGTAAGCTTAACAAGTCATCAAATCTCTTATCTGACAAACCATTATTGGACTTCATCTCCAATAGCATCAGGTTTACTTCAAGTTGAGACACGTTGCAACATGGGTAAAGTGGTGTTTTTGCATCTATCCTCATATGCTCCAACTTCTTTAGATTCTTTTCATCAAGAAATTCCGGTTCCCCATCACGTATCATCTGGTCTAGTGCATCCACAACATCATCAACAACTAATGTTTCATGCATGGTTTTATTGATGCTTTCATGTTCGGTTCCCTACACTATTTCCGGGGTAGTTGTTTCCTCCATTGTTGCATGACTGTCCTCTTGAACGGAGTGCATTGTCTCACCAACCTCACAGTGCTTGTTCCAAACTTGATAGTTGGGCATAAAACCTCTAAATAGTAGATGGAAGTGGATCTGCTCAACATTTTCCAAACTGCTTCTGATTTTTGCAATCAATGCATGGGCAATATACGTAGCCATCATCTTGTAGATTCTTGTGTTCCACACCATCGACAAAATCCAAATTTCCAGCCTTTGTACCGTACATCCATCCTCGATTCATCTATGCACACCAAAAAAATCTAAGAATCTAAATTTAGTAAAATTATCATCTCTAGACATAGATTTTCAGTTTATCAAGTTTCATAACGAATATAATACTTTATGGGCCATCTAAATCAATTAAGAAAGAGCTTTTACTTCAATTAACAAATTAAATGCCATCTACATCAATTAAAAAATAACCTTTACTTCAATAATTAAAATGTCTACTTCAATTTGTCAAGTTCCTTATCATCACAATTAAGAAATGCCATCTAAATTAATTAAGAAAAAGCATTTACATCTCGACCATCACAATTAATAAATATCCTATAGATTAATTAAGAAAGATCCCTTACATCCCAATCATCACAATTATGATAATAATCTAACCATAAAGAGATGGTTCTTACCTTGAATCAAGTATGTGAAGTCCTGCCCTCAAAATTTAATGAGCCTCTATGATTAATCCAAAGTGAAGAAAAAGAGAGTCTCCTTGATCAATTCATCACAAAAATGAATGACTAATCCTAAGATAAAGGCTATGAATCAAATGGATTGCTAGCTACAAACCTAGCACAAGTTGGTGCACTCAAACAACAAAAAAGAAGCCCCCATGATGAGAAATGATCCAAAAATGGAGAAAAGAGCCCTCCATGATTAATTCATCACGAAATGCATGATTAATCCAAAGAAAATGTGTACAAAGCCAATGAATTGATGGCTACTAACCATAGAACAAGTTGGTGGAGCCAATACATCAAGAATGGCGAGGTTTCATGAGAATTTCGGCAAAATTTGGCTGCAACAATGGAGGAGATAGGTTTGGCCGTCGGGTTGGAGAAGAAACATGGTGGGAGGAAGAAGGGTTGGGGATTTGTACTGTACAGGCTCATCACCACCCGTTCCTATTACAAACTGGCGGTGATGTGTTCGCAGGCCATCACCAACGGTTCGTAACACGAACCGGCGGTGATAGGCAGCATCGCCGCCGGTTCCAACAGCCGTAGTGGCCACCTGCTCTGGACCCGGCGGTGATGCCTCATCGCCGCCAGTTCGTGTTGAACTGGCGGAGATATTCCGTTTGCGATGACCGATTCTCTAGTAGTATATTTTTTGTATGACCAAAAATAAAATGAAAAGGTGAAGAAAAGAATAAGAAACAGATTGCCTTGGAATTCGGTATCCCGTACTCAATTCGTAACATAAAACTTCATCCCTATCACTGTTACTTCTCAGGAAATATCGCGTGGAGGCCGAGATGAATAATCCTGGTGCCCCGATCCACCACTTCTGGTTCCATTGAAACTCTTCTTCATTGGATGGATTCCGTATCCATCGCCATCCCTTCGATAACAGATTAACAGATCGCAACTCCTCCTTTTTCTCGAACTTGTTGCCAGGGCTCCGACTCCGACTCCACGCACAACCACACCATATAAACAAGCACCCCCACCTGCCATGCCATCCCTCCCGGCCCTCAACCAGCAGCAGCGCGCCGTCGATCGTGTAGGGCTAGCAGCAAGCCCCGCGCGGCGTAGCGTTAGCTTCACGCGCCCGCGTCTTGCTTCCCTCGCGATCCATGGCAGGTGTGGTGGCGCTGCAGCGCGAGGAGGGGCACCCGGAGGAGCCGCCGCCCGAGGAGAACAAGGCGGCGGCGGCCCCCTGCCCCTGGTCGGCTGCGGTGGCGAAACGGTACGAGCGCCGCGAGAAGCTGGGCCAGGGCATGTTCGGCGACGTGTACAGAGCGTGGGACCGCGTGGACGGGCGGTTCGTCGCCGTGAAGAGGCTCGCCGGGAGGACCGGCGGCGGCTTCGTGCAGGCGGGCATCCGCGACTTCGCGCGGGAGGCCATGTCCCTCGCGGCGTGCCGCGGCCACCCGGCGGTCGTCGAGCTCCTGGCCACCTACGCCGACAGCGCCCGCGGCGACGGCGACTGCTTCCTCGTCACGGGGTACGCCGGGCCTGTGAACCTGCGCCAGTACATGGCGCTCCGCCGCCGGGAGGGCCCGCCGCTCGACGAGGACGAGGTGCGCGACGCCATGCGCCAGCTCCTCGCCGGCGTGAAGCGCGCGCACGGGGCCGGCGTGCTGCACAGGGACGTCGTCCCCGAGAACGTGATCGTCGGCCAGGAGGACGTGATCGCCGCCGGCGACGTGCTCGTCGGGAGGAAGAAGATGGTCTACAAGATCTGCGGCTTCGGCATGTCTGAGCCGGCGGCGCAGGCGGAGAAGGACGGCTCCGGGCCGCTGGCGTCGCCGGCCCCGTACCGCGCGCCGGAGCTCTTCCTGTCCTCCAAGGACTACGACGGGCGGGTGGACACGTGGGGGCTCGGCTGCATCATGGCGGAGCTCCTCGCCGGCACCGGCGAGCCGTTCTTCGGCGGCAAGCTGGACACCGAGGTCTTCGAGAGGATGCTGCGCGTGGTCGGCGCCAAGGGCATCGTCACGTGGTCCGGGCTGGAGAGGGTGGCGGCGAGCGATCGGGCGGACTACCTGCGGAAGCACTGCCGGAAAGAGCGCGGCTGCCTGCGGGAGGTGTTCCCGAGGGAGGTGCTGTCGCCGGCGGGCTTCGAGGTCTTGAAAGGGCTGCTGCGGAGCAACCCGGAGCGCAGGCTCACGGCCGCGGCCGCGCTCCGGAAGCCATGGTTCCGGCGCCCTGGCTTCGGAGGCTGCTTCGGGCCTTGTGGTGGAGGCGCCTCTCCTTAGCCGATCATTGGTAGCACAGCTATCAGTCATCAGTAGACATGATCTGATCTGATGAGCGTTCTGTGTTCCTAGGGTAGTTGATTTTCTTTCCGAGATTTGTAGTAGATCCATCCATCATGTTGATCATCCTGCTTTTGTTATGTGATGTGCTTGCTCCTGTGATCCTCTCACAATACTACAAGTTCATTTAGGTTTGTCAATAGCCAAATCTTGAAAACTACTTTAACTAATCGTCTGAATCTGTTATATATGACTACTGCATTGCATTCTGGAAGTTCACCGCGCAAAGATGATGGTTCTGATTGTAGGTAAACGGGTAGGCTACGCTAGCATCACTACCGCATATACCCAAGATGCTTGCGAGTAGAAGATCATAGATTGTTACCACTAGACGCGCAGCGCAGCGGAAGAAGTCGCGCGTCGATGTAGAGGAGATAGTCAATCACATCCCATGAACTGAGCTCCTCGTACTTGATCCCAGTAGCCGATCAGCGCAACAGTCGCAGCAGCGCCTCCACGGAGTCCACACGTACGGGGATGAAACGCCGGGCGTCGGTGTGCTAGCACCGCACGCACGGCATGGGCGGCGGCCGAGAGAGAGAGGGAGGGGCGGCAGCTAGGAGGTGGCGTGGCTCACCGGGGTGTCTCCCTCCTAGCCCCTCCCTCGTATATATAGGGCGTACTAATGGGCTTCTATCTCATAGGCCCATTAGTAACCCTAATCCCTCTTGAATCAATATCCTCTTGGGCCTTTAAACCATATTGTGATGATTGGCTCTTGGGCATATCACCAATAATCTCCCACTTGCACTAGAGACAATCATACAGGCAAGCTTTCCAACATTCCAAACCCCTTAAGTGTGTGACCCGTTAGGTTCATGTGTAGGTGGTCGTAATCGGAAATCATTTCCGAATCACAAGTCAATAGCGGCATCTAGCAGGGCATAGTGACTCACAAATACACATAAAGATTATATCGGCCGAACCTTAAATATACTCATACACCGATCCCTTTGCCACACGATACCAGTCAAGCTCAAAGCGAGATGCGTGCCACCTTTGTGATAGCTCGACCATTCTCTCGATCTAATAGTGGATTCTATTCATAACTAACCTTTAGTCATCATGATTAACTCTTTAATCACTTTGGCATGGCCATGCACTTTCAAATCCAACTATCTCGAGGGGCCCAGAGATATCTCTCCCGTTATCTATGAGGGGCAAATTCCATCTTGATCCGCTCACATCCCATTCCATGTTTCATGACACACCTGTAAGCTACTTTTGTAACTACCCAGTCACGGAGTAGCGTTTAGCAGCCCCAAGATGCACCACTACACACAGTGAGAAACAATGGCGATCTCAGGTCTAAGGATCCAGTAGGTATAACACTCAAGAACAACTGATGGCACATACAAAATAACAATCCCAACATTGTCTTGGAGTGGGTCAATCCAACACCATGTTCACCAACATGTGTCCACATCATTAATCCGATATCTCCATATCCATGATCTGTGAAACATGATCATCAATTAATGCATGTGCTAGTCTCAACGTCGTTGTTGTCCCACACAACGACATAAACTAGGGATAATTTAGAATCATATCATTGTCAACAAAGAGTTTCACGAACAAGTCACATACTTGATAATCAATGTAGAAAATAATCATCCATGGAACAAATAACAATTATTTATCATTACATAAACATACTCATGACACAAAAATCTCCCACGCACACTAGAATCATTGATTTAAGTATCTAATACCCATAGATCTCATGTGCGCCTCATGCTTTGGTTGTGGGAGAGGCTTCGTCAACGGATCAGCAACATTTGAATCCGTGTGCACCTTGCAAACCTTCACATCACCTCTCTCAATGAAGTTACGGATGAGGTGATACTTCCGCAGTATATGTCTGGACTTTTTAGTTATTCTAGGCTCCTTTGCTAGTGTAACGGCACCACTATTATCACAATAGAGGTCCACTGGATTGGACGCACTAGGAACAACACCCAAGTCAGAAACAAATTTTTTGATCCAAACAGCTTCTTTTGCAGCTTCGGAAGCTGCAATATACTCGGCCTCTGTCGTCGAATCAGCCACCGTATCTTGCTTGGAACTCTTTCAGCTCACTGCCCCACCATTGAGACAGAAAACAAAACTGGATTGCGATTTGGAGTCATCTTTGTCTGTTTGAAAACTAGCATCGGTGTAACCCTTTACAAGGAGCTCATCTTCGCCTCCAAATATTAGGAACATATCCTTAGTTCTTCTCAAGTACTTAATCATACTCTTTACAATTGTCCAGTGAGCTTCACCGAAATCTGACTGATACCTGCTCGTAACACTTAGAGCAAAGGAAACATCTGGGCGCGTGCAAAGCATAGCATACATGATCGACCCTATGGCTGAAGCATAAGGAATCGTACTCGTCCTCTTTTGCTCATCAGGTGTCGTAGCACACTGACTCTTGCTTAGAGTAATGCCATGTGACATTGGCAAGAAACCTTTCTTGGAATCTTGCATATTGAACCGATTCAATATCTTGTCAATGTACGTGTCTTGGCTTAATCCAATTAGCCTTTTTGATCTATCTCTATAGATCCTAATACCCAGAATGTATGCCGCCTCTCCTAAATCCTTCATTGAAAAACTTATTTTCAATGAGGTTTTAAGGGCTTCAAGCATTGGAATATTATTTCCGATCAGTAATATGTCATCCACATATAGGACCAGAAACACAAGTGCGCTCCCACTAGCCTTTTTGTAAACACAAGGTTCATCTTCATTCTTGAGGAAGCCAAACCCTTTGACAACTTCATCAAAATGAATATTCCAACTCCGAGATGCTTGCTTCAATCCATAGATGGACCTCTGAAGCTTACATATTTTTCCAGCATTTTTAGGATCGACAAAACCTTCAGGCTGTGTCATATACACATCCTCACTTAGATGTCCATTAAGGAAAGCGGTTTTGACATCCATTTGCCATATCTCATAGTCATAATATGCGGCAATTGTTAGGAGAATCCGAACAGACTTTAGCATTGTGATGGGCGAAAAGGTTTCCTCATAGTCAACACCTTGAATTTGTCGGAAACCTTTCGCCACCAATCGTGCCTTATAGATGTGAACATTTCCATCCATGTCTAATTTTTTCTTAAAAATCCACTTACAGTCGACAGGTCTTACACTGTCAATTTGATCGACCAAGTTCCAAACTTGATTGTCATGCATGGATTTTAACTCGGATTCCATGGCTTCAAGCCATTTGTCGGAGTCGGGTCCCATCATTGCTTCTTTGTAGGTCAAGGGCTCATCATTTTCCATCAATAATACGTGGCGCTCCTCCGTAATAAGGAGGTTGAGCTTGTCAGTAGCGCGACGTACCCTTATAGACCTTCGTGGGGCTGGTGCCTCAACTACGGGTTGTGCAACATCTTGCACATCCCGTAGATGTTCAGTGGTTGCTGAAACAGTTTCAGGTGTTTCCTGAATTTCGTCAAGTTGCACCTTGCTCCCACTAAATCCTTTTGAGAGAAACTCCTTTTCTAAGAAAACACCATTGCGAGCGACAAACACTTTGCCTTCCACCTTATTGTAAAAATAATATCCTTTCGTTTCCCTAGGATACCCCACAAAGAAGCATTTGTCTAACTTTGGAGTGAGCTTATCTGACATCAAACGTTTGACATAAGCCTCACATCCCCAAACTTTGAGAAAAGATAATCCGGGATGCTTCCCATTCCATATCTCATATGGTGTCTTCTCAACAGACTTACTTGGAACCCTATTCAGTGTGAACATAGCAGTTTCAAGAGCATAACCCCAAAATGACAATGGAAGATCAGCTTGGCTCATCATGGACCTAACCATGTCCAACAAGGTTCGGTTCCTCCGTTCGGATACCCCATTCCATTGAGGCGTTCCGGGCGGAGTTAGCTGCGGAATAATTCCACATTGCTTCAAAGATCACCAAATTCAAGGCTCAAATATTCTCCTCCACGATCAGATCGCAGAAATTTAATTGTCTTGCCTAATTGATTTTGTACTTCATTCTGAAATTCTTTGAACTTTTCAAACGATTCAGACTTGTGCCTCATTAAGTAGATATAGCCATGTTGTAACACCATAATTTAAATTCTAGCATTTTATAATAAATTTAATTGGATTTATTTAAATTTCTAAGGTTTATTGTGTTTAGAATGGCATTTAATCTAATTTTTGTTCCTCAAGGATTTAAAATTTTATCATAGGTTTAATTTTGTTGTTGCATCATGCTGGAGTATTGTTTTATTTGTTTGAGTGCTAGAGTGAATTCAAATTTAAATTTGAATTCATTTGGTTTTAGTTTGAGTTAGTTTGAATAAGGAATAGGAAAATAGAAATAGAAAGGAGGAAGAAAATAGGAAGGAACCCAGCCCAGCAACCCCGGCCCAGTTACCCCTCTCCCCGCGGCCCAGCCTTCGCACCCCGGCCCGACTCCCGCACCGGCCCAGTCTTCTCGCGCGTCGCCTAGCCCAGCTAACCCCGCGCGCTCGCGCGTCGCCCGCGCCCCGCTGACCAGTGGGACCCACTGGTCATCCCCTTCCTCCCCTTTCCTTCCGGTTCCGCGCAACTGTCGCCCGGTATCACCGGCGAGTTCGCCGGGATCCTTATCCCGCTGCGCCCCGCCACAACCCCCGCCTTGGTCCCTTTAAACCAAACCGAGACGCCCTTGCACCCTATCCACCTCCGCCGCCACTCCAGAACCCTAGCAAGCCGCGCGCTTAGCTCCGCCGTGCCGCCGCTCCTCTGCGCCGCCAAGCTCACGCCACCCCGCTGCGCCTCCACCCCGGCAGAGCCTCGCAAGAGCACCGCCGTGCACCCGGGAGCTCCCCAAGTCCTTTGCCCCAGAGCCCAGGCCCCACCTCGCCGGAATCGCGCCCATCGCTCGACGGTGAGTTGCGCCGCCCGCTCATTTTCTCACCGCCGTCGACTCTAGTGCCTATTTGACCTCTGGACCACCTTCACAGAACCCGTGCGGACCGGATCACGAGTTCGAGGAGCCGGAGCACGCCCTGCAGCGCCACCTCCCCAAGCTCCGCACCATCCTTGCCGCCGGACGCCGTCGTCGCGCCCTCTACGCGGACCCCCGCTCGATTCAAACCCTCGGTGAGAACCTACACATCATCCCATTCCGTTTGGCGCTAGAACTGGTAGGCCGCAGCCCCTGGGGCCTCTAGAACTCTGCTCACCGGTGACTTTTCCGTCACGCCGAGCCGCCTCCGCCGTCGAACCCGCCGCTCCGGCCCTCCCCGAGCCCAGTAGAAGCCTTGGGTGGATCACGCATGTCGCGGTGATCATTCCAGGACAAAACCCTAGACAAAGCGACCCCTGGAACCCCGGAAACACCAAACTCTGGCGAGCTCAGTGCTGCGCCGCCACGAGATTCGTTGCCGGCGGCCGCCCACCGCCGCCTCACACGCCCCTTTTCACCCCAGCCGCCCGATCTATACCCGACGCTCCAGATTAGATCTAGGTTCCTTTAAATCTAAGTCATCGGATCTTGAACCAACGGCTCAGATCCAATCTTACTGGTTCGCCCTGGCACTTTTGTTAAAGACCCCTGGGTTTTCTTAAAATGAACCCGCAGTCCTAGTGTATTGAAAAATAATTACAGTTTGGCCCAGAAACTTGCACGGACCCCCCTGGCTTTTCTCAGAATAGAACCCGCCGTCCAGGCTTAGTCTTTTTGCGAGTTAGACCCCAGAGTTTTAGTTTAATTACGTTTTAGTCCTCGGTTTTGCCCAGAAAACCCCTAGAAACTCCAGTTTTCTTACAAATAGGTCCCTGGAACTTGTTTTAGGCCTAGATTTTGCGTTTTAGCTCCGTTTTAGGCGTTCTTTATATCCACGCGATCGTTGTAACGCGTAGAATAGTTTTAGACTAGTTTAGTGTGCTGTTTTTATGTATTGATATACTGTTTCTTAGCTTTTATTAGTGTTTTCTTGTATGCTTATTGTTGTGTATTGTTTTTGGCCATGTGTTCGTGAGTAGACGTTGATCCATCTGAGGAACCTCAGTACCAGTACCCGGAGCAGCCGACATCCGACCAGTTTGAGCAGCAGCAGGAGCAGTACGAGGAAGGCAAGTATAACATGAACAACACCTATCACTTTAAATACATTTTCATACTGCATTTTAATACTGTATGCCTATAAGGACTTTCCTAGCCACTTTATATCCTTTTTATATACCCTTTGGGTTGCATTTTGGTTAGTTGTGCTAGGTGCCGCGCTATAACAAATAATGATCCTTTTTAATTAATTTGATTAATGGCTTATGCAACTTAATTTTGAGAGTGGCCCGTTTGAGGGGCTCACGTCTCGTTAAAATTTATTTTGTTAGAAACATGGTTTAGGGGGGCTAGCACGGTGCTTACTGCCTGGTTGGCCACTCTCCATAAGGACCGGTTCATAGAGCGACAACCTGGAACAACAGCGCTACCACAAGACTGGAATGGGACGGTCTTGGCTTACTAATTAGGTCATTTTGGTTCGGGAGTAACTTACCGACGGGGCATGGGGGTGGTGAGCTTCAATGGTGCCCAGGCTACGAGGCTTGGTCTGCGTACCCCTCGAGGTGGTTACCATCGTTGCGGAGCCTGATTCCTTATCGGTTACACCTTACCAACGTGTCCTTTGTAACGGCCTCGTAGTGAGTTTGCTAGTCATCTCACCTAAGGAAGTGTGATGAACAACTGGCGTAGCTCACGACTTGTGGGTAAAGATGTGCAACCTCTGCAGAGTGTAAAACTGGTATACTAGCCGTGCTCACGGTCATGAGCGGCCCAGATCCTCCTTTTGATTAGTGGGGTTATCTCATTCCGACGAGGGGGGTGCCTCTCGGGGTTATCTTGGTGGTTTCGGTTTGATTCTCAGTAGTAACATGATTAATTTTGATTAATTACTATGTAACTGGGTTTATGGTAATTCATCAACTTGTAGTAATTAGCTTTAATAAAATTTTGCCAAGACTTAAAAGCTAATGCAGTCAGTCAGCCAACCTAGAGCCTCATAGTTTGTGTTATACTTGTTGAGTACAAGTTGTGTACTCACTCTTGCCTACTCTACTCTTTTTCCTCTTGGGGATACTCTACTGCTGCTCAGTTCCTGCCGACGCGAGGGAGTTCGCTCAGCGCTACCAGGACTACGAGGACTTCTAGGCATTTCATCTCCCAATCGACGTCCCTATAGCGCCCTGCTTCCGACGAGAGTTATCGTTTATGTATTACGCTTCCGCATACTCTGTACCAGACTTTTGTCATTAATGTAATAAATAACATTCGTATTCGCTTTATTATATCTTTTTACGTGATATGTGCTATGATATACTGTTCATTCTATTGTATATACGTGTGACTTGATCCTGGCACGTATATGATTGCTCGGTTTATATCCTTTTATAAACAGGGTGTTACACATATCTACTAAAGTCATCAGTGAAAGTAATGAAGTACTGAAAACCACCTCTGTCTATTGAGCTCATTGGTCCACATACATCGGTATGTACAAGTCCCAACAATTCACTCGCCCTCTCACTATGACCAGTGAAAGGCGCTTTGGTCATCTTTCCAAGCAAACAAGACTCACATGTGTCAAATGATTCAAAATCAAATGAGCTTAACAATCCATCTTTATGGAGTTGTTCAATGCGCTTCTCATTTATATGACCTAAGCGACAATGCCAAATAAAAGTGGGATTCAAATCATTTGGTCTAAGCCTCTTAGTATTAATGTTACAGACAGATTTATCCTCAAGATCAAGAACATATAATCCATTCACCAATGGACAATGAGCATAAAAAATACCATTGCAAAAAATAGAACAACGTTTGTTCTCTATTACAATCTTAAAATCATCAACTTCTTCCAAACATGAAGAAGAAATAATGTTCTTGCTCAAAGCAGGAATGTAATAATAATTATTTAATTCCAAAACTAATCCGGAGGGTAGAGACAAGTGGTAGGTGCCGACCGCCAACACCGCAACCTTTGCGCCATTGCCGACACGAACATCCAACTCGCCTCTTGCAAATCTTCTAGTCTCACTTAGACCCTGCAACGATTTGCAAGTGTGAATCATCGATCCAGTATCAAATACCCATGATTCACTAGAAGATAATGCAATATTTATTTCTATAACATTTATACCTGAAGTGGAAGTCTCACTTCCCTTCTTCTTCTTCTTTTCTTCCAAGTACTTCTTGCAGTTCCTAGACCAATGTCCCTTTTCATGACAGTGGAAGCATTCATCCTCAGAAGTAGGGCCAGATTTGGCCTTAGGTGCTGGCTTTAGCTTAGAGCCCGAGGACTCACCACCGGAACTCTTTTCCTTGCCTTTACCTTTGGGATTAGGAGGCGTCCAACGCTTCCTCTTTTTGTTCCCCTTCTGAATCATCATCACATGATTGGGATTCTTCTTAATGCTCTCCTCTGCTGTCTTTAGCATCCCATGCAACTCACTCAATGTTTTATCCAAGCCATTCATCTGAAAGTTCATGATAAAAGGTTCATAGCTCGCCAGGAGCGACTGGAGAATAACATCAGTAGCAAAGTCTTGGTGAAGTTCAGAACCAAGTCTATCCAAAGTCTCAATGTAACCAATCATTTTGATCACATGAGGACTGACTGGGCTACCTTCTGGCAGCTTGCACGCAAACAAGGACTTTGAGATATTGAACCTCTCAGTCCTAGCTTGGTTCTGAAACATCCCATGCAGCCCCTCGATCATGGTGTGAGCATCCGCATGCTCATACTGCTTCTGCAAATCAGGGGACATGGTGGCGAGCATCAGACAGCTGACATCAAGTGAGTCATTGCAGTGCTTCTCATAAGCTCTGCGATCAGCAGCAGTTGCATTGTCAGGGAGATCATCAGGATATGGCTGCTCAAGAACATACTCCTTTTTCTCTTGTCTGAGAACAATTTTCAGGTTGTGGTACCAATCAATAAAGTTTGTTCCATTCAACTTTTCTTTCTCAAGAACAGAACGCAAATTGAAAGCGGAATTGTTACTGGCAGACATGATCTACAACATTAAAGTAAAGCAAGATTTCAGCACTAAGTTTATGTAAAGACTTTCATTAACTGGTTTAACAAAAGACAACCTACTATATCAAAGTCATCTTCCCTCTAATGACATATAGTGGTTCAAGATCCATAATCACAAATTCTAGTGAGCTTTAGCATCACGGCTAGAAAAGTAGTGATACAGGTAAGTAACAAATTACTAATCACATCTCTATGCGACTCTTGTTTGTTGCGTGGCATCCAATGCCCCGGCCCCAACCCTATGCCTTAAAGCCCAAAACTGTTTTGATAGCTTTGCTGAGTAAACCAATACTATGCTTGTGAATGTCTGACATCCACCCTATACAAAAGTGATAGCTGAGGGTACTCTACTTTGGTAAACCTACCACACAACGATCAAATTTTATAGGTGTAGCTATTGGTAAAAGGCATCAAAAACTCAACCTTTTCTGAGGGAAGCTATTCTATCATGATTAAAGCATCCACCATATGTAAAAGCATGAAAGAATAGTATGACAGGAAAATAAACATCACAGGCATATAATCATATTATATTGTGAATAGTATGGCCTCTTGCATCACAATGGGCTCCATCGCCATGACTCCAAGGTGACCTCCATTGCCATCCGTCCTGTCTTGTGGTGATCATCATCGCCATCATGATTAAAGCCTCCATGAAAAGATACTAAGCTACTACATCTAATAGCTAGTGAAATAATTACATGAGGATTCAAACATCACAAGTCGACACGCAGGTCGTTATACAATAATGGTGCAACCTCAACCCGGTTGTGTTAACTTGCGACACGCAGGCCGCACAAATCGTCACATATATCATCACATGACATTGAGGCCATACCATTCACATCACACTTTGCAAAAACAAGTTAGGTGTACGACATGTTCTACCAAAGTAGCGCTTAGGAAGCCGCTACAACGAGAAAGCAACGGCGGTCCCCCGCGGGTCTCAGGGCAGCGCCCTGAAAACCTCACGGAATTACACAGATCGCATCTATGGAATCCCTATGAAAATCTCATCAGAGTGATCGCATCACCTCAAATCCGAGCCATTCATAATGCCTCAATTTTCACTAGGTCAATCACATTGACCGTGCAAACTTTGCACTTGAGAAGACTGCATCTACACATGACCTCGATCTGTTGGTTCAATCTGCTGACTATGCACACAGTTAGTCTCTAATGGTGATTCCAGCCGGTAGAGACATGTCGTATGCATAACAGAGAAAGAACACGAACTAATCTTTTGTCACATGCTGCGCAATCAACTCGCTCTAGTTTTAACCCCTTATGACCAATTGATCTAATCAAACCGTGCAAAAGTAATAGATCCAATCTACTACAACAACATATCACCTATATGCTAATGATCCAGACAAAAACTACGCAAGATGGCTCTGATACCACTGTAGGTAAACAGGTAGGCTACGCTAGCATCACTACCGCATATATCCAAGATGCTTGCGAGTGGAAGATCATAGATCGTTACCACTAGACGCGCAGCGCAGCGGAAGAAGTTGCGCGTCAATGTAGAGGGAGTAGTCGATCACGTCCCACGAACCGAGCTCCTCGTACTTGATCCCAGCAGCCGATCAGCGCAGCAGTCGTAGCAGCGCCTCCACGGAGTCCACACGTACGGTGACGAAATGCCGGGCGTCGGTGTGCTAGCACCGCACGCACGACATGGGCGGCGGCCGAGAGAGAGAGGGAGGGGCGGCGGCTAGGAGGTGGCGTGGCTCACCGGGGTGTCGCCCCCCTAGCCCCTCCCTCGTATATATAGGGCGTACTAATGGGCTTCTATCTCATAGACCCATTAGTAACCCTAATCCCTCTTGGATCAATATCCTTTTGGTCCTTTATACCGTATTGTGATGATGGGCTCTTGGGCATATCACCAACACTGATATATCCTTGAAGCTGTCATGAGTGTACTCCGATGCATTGATGCATATATTTCGCATGAACAAGAACTAATAAGGTTTTCGAAACCTTCTTAGAGTTACCCAACGCTAATTCATAAAGTTTTGTTTATCGGTACTTTTTTTTGCTATCCCCCCTCTCCCTCCAAAAAAAAAAATTAGGGGACTGGATTTGAGGTTGACCGCTTATTCTTGGTACTGTGTGGTCATCATTAGTTGCTGCGATGCAGAAAAGAGAATGACGCACCCACCAGCAATGTCAAAAAGGAAAGAAAATAGTTGTCAGAGATCGATCATATGCGGCAGAAATTCCGGGCAACCGTAAATTAGCGAGGCCCCTTGGAGTTATGTCAAGTTTTGATTGGAGTGTATTCTTGTTTTCTCTTGGTCAGATTAGACAGCCCATTGAATTGTTTGATTGCAGGTATTGTCAGATATTTGCCATGCTGGAAAATGAAACCTCAATACCTATACCTGGACATCTCTTCTTTACTTCATTGAAGATTAACTGATTAGATAGGTTAACTTTTGAAACAAATAATGACAACCTTATCTGCTCCGCTTCACAATACCAAAAGCATGTCAAGAACATATACGAATGTAGGTAGGTAGCAGTAGTAGTGTAAAGGCTCTCACTTTTTAGCATTCGTTTTGCAGGGAATTATCCTGCACTTTTCTTTTTCTAACTCGATTGCTCTGGAGCATCTGGGGTTGTGCCACTGCCATGAGAGAGCTTGCCTGAAACTGAAAATACCTTTGCACACAGCAGCGGCTCAGTTTCATGCGGGTTGGGCGATGCAGCATTCATGCTGCAGCCTGCAGGTGATAGAGAGCGATGCACCAAATGTCTTCCATAGTGGCCCGGAATGTTGAAACTCTGTTTCTGATGTCAGCTGATGAGATCGGTGCTTCTTATGGTCTAAATGATTTGCCGCAATAAAAATTCTGCCACCTCAAACCTGGAGCTTGAGGAAAATATCATGAGTTGTTGGATCTGTTGGTCATATCAATATTGTACATAACTTATATCAGAGTAATGTTAATATACTCTCTTGTATGCGCTCTGCAAATCAACAAAGGTGGCCTAGTTTCAAGTCTCAACCGACAGGTTAGTCCTTTTTACCTGAAAATTTATTGTCAATGGTTTTTGGAGTCATCAGGTCTTTTTGGGATCTTTTAGCTGAGATTAAGAGGAACTGCTGTTCCTTGTTGGACTAAGATATGTTTGAACGTAGTCTAACTGGATTGATTTCGACTACAAAACTTCATTAGCAAATCAGTCGAGCAGAAGATCTGTCAATTAACGTTAACCATCAAACTGGTAACAGGAACCACCGGTTGTCAAGACTATTGCTCTCAGCTCTTATTGCTCTCAGCTCATGCCATAAAGAAAAGAGGTTTCAAAATGAATAGCAGCTGGAGATTCTATGCTTGGCGGTGCAGAACAAAATGCGCCTATTAATATATCCAACAAGTGACAGGTGGATCTGTTAATCTCAGCGAGCAATGAGCCGTCATATGTCAAAACGATCGGATAAGTCGACCGAATAAGAGAAGAATTTTTCCAATCTGTCAATGCCATTCCAGCACTAATAATACAGCAAAAATATAACGTGTACTAATTAACAATTACATTTTATACTGCCAAGGCACAAAATAATTAATTACATGTAACTCAGAGCCTTCCTTATTTCGTCAGCATCTGGTGTTGCATAATTTAGCATCGCAGTTGATTGACAAGAACAATCAAAAGTTCCTCTGCCATTATGTGCTGAAGGCACCAATAGCTTCACAACACGGTCCATTCGATTCAGATCTGTCATGCCAGATTGCTTGACGGGCACCAATTGGATTTTATCAGGAGTTCCTAAGAGATGATAAATAGTTTTCCCAACGTGGGCAAACCACTGAACCCCATTGCCTTTCCATCTCTGAGTAGAAGAACATAACTTCAGCCGGGGGTGTACCAAGTACTTTTAATTCCACAGAGGAAGGAACCCTCGCAATGATATGGCTAATGATACATTTCTGAGAAAGGTAAACCTCCTGGTGCGGACAAGATCTCCTCGTCAACCAGAGGGTTTCCTCATTGCCAACGAAGCTACTCTGCCACTCTTTAAAATCACTGTCTTGCGAAATGGGCGCAACCAAATCCTTCCCAAAACCACGGATCCTGCTATCCAGTGTAAGGCTATGAAGCGACACCGCGTTCTCGAGGATATGAAAGGTCAGACTCATCAGTTCTGTCGTGGGGCAATAATGTTAGAAAATTAGGCAAATTCATATTTAATTTATTCCATAAAATTTATTCCATAAAATTTATTCCATAAAATTGACGCAAGCAAGAATTACATGATATCATATATGTGCTTGTCCAAGTAGTACGTCATCAACATCATCATAAACAATATTTTAGCGCCAAACAGCAAGACATGATATGTGATATTTCTCAATAAAAACACATTGATCATGCAGTAGACACTAGACACAAACATAGCAATTTTCAGAATTAAATCGGCATATCCAGCAGCAGAGCCGGAAGCACCCGAAAGCAACATGGTGCTTGGGCGATGTAGTCGTCCCGCTCGGTGTAGTGCAGAAAAGTCGCTGTGAAGATCCCGTCAAGTCGTGCGAGTAGTCGTGCCGCGTCGCACTCCCCAAAAACGTGATTGCCGTCCTCACCCGAGCAGGTGAACCCAGCGGACGGAGACGTTCTGGAGGCCTACTCTTCCATCTCGTGTGCGCGCAGGAGACGGAATGGGAAGAACTAGTCCGCCAGCGGAAGCAATGGAATTGTTGTGTGTCAATCCGTAGAAAGAATGACCAACATACACTTTTATCATGTGCATGCAGAAGGTGAAGTGCAGGAGGTGCCATGCACATGCAGAAGGTGCCCTCTCTCATTTCAGCACTGTCATCAATCACCATAAAACCCAAATTAAGGGGGGTGTGGGCGGGGAGGATATTTATCGCGCACGCTGCTGGAGCTCGAGCTGTCGCAGAAGGGAGGCGCAGCTCGCTGGTAGGTGGGCCCGCGCGCGGACTGTGCTTCTTCAACCTCGAGCCAGCGATGGTGGTTGGCGCCGGGGTTAGGGGAGGGGGGTGGCCGGGGTCCGAGGGGTGGTTGGTGGGCGGCGCGGCCGCCGGCGAGGTCGTCGGCGGCCGGGGTGGTGGAGGGCGGCGGCGGCCTTAGGATCTAGGGTTGCTGGGGGTGGCGACGGCGGCGGTGAAGGGCTCCATGGCCACCGGACCTAGAAGAGAAGGTGGTGGGGGGAGGAATCGACCGGCGGTGGGCGGTGGTGTGTGGGCGGGCGGCGAGGCGGCGCTCCGTGCCGCCGGCCGGGGTGGTGGGCGCCGGCGGCCGGACCAGGTCCCGGGCGGGGGCGTGGCGCCGGAGAGGTTAGGGGAGGGCGGGGACGCGCCGGCGGTGGTTGGTGGGCGGACGGCGCGGCGGCGAGAGCCGCCGGCCGGGGCGGAGGACGAAAGGGCGGGGACGGAGGACGCGGGGCGGGGGCGGAGGACGCTTCTGCGATGGAATTAGGGGAAATCGCTGAAAGCGATAAATAGACACCCCTGGTGTGGGGGGGGGACTCCCACAATTACTGGCAGAGACTCCCACCTTAATAGACAAAACATCACACGCATGCATGTGTGTTAATAAGCGAAATTCCTGCACTTAATTGACTTCACGCATGCACAATATTTAAACCATTCGATCACAATTCCAAATAGCATTAAACCATCACATGCACAATATTTATACAGGCCTTAGAGTTTATTTGATATATTAAATATTATATGAGCAAAGCCCATAATATATCCAATAATCCCCACCAAACTCTAGGACATGTATAATAATCTCAAATCCATACTTCTTTGATATACCAGGATTTCAACGGAGACTGTTAAGTTGAACATCCGTCTAGAACAGAGATTCCACTCACTCATAACTGAACAATGGACTATGCCTTGAATTGACAGTTTTGCGCGAAATGAGCTTCACCAAAGTTCATATCATGGTACTAGGCTGCTGCAAGCATCCCCTCTGTAGTGAAGCATATAAGTCACACTTCAAAGCCTTTCATGAGCATCTAGAGATTACCCACATCTCATAGACTGTGACTAGCAGTCGAACTCATATAGGTGTGTTCCTTTTAGGATGTTCTGTAGGACAACATCCCTGCTTTATCAAGCCACTCGGATCACATTAAGAATTTAATCAACCTCCCTAGTAGTATTGGAGAGGCGGTGCATCTCAAATGAGCTGGACTTTATTCTAAGGAGTCTCTCCCTGAGCCATCCACTAGCTTGTTTCGCCATCCTAATTCACGGGATCTCCGATCACAAAGGATAGGTTACCACTATGGAATGACTTCAAGTGGGTCTCAAGCCCAACTCCCTCGATGCACCTTCTATCACATTGTGTGATAGACCCTTAGTAAACTGATCTGCAAGATTATTTGAAGTATGGACATAGGCCAATGATATTACTCCGGAGTTTCTCAATTTTCTGACAGTCTTCAGGCGCCTTTTCACATGCCTTGTAGACTTCATATTGTCCTTTGAACTGTTCACCTTTGTTATCACAGTTTGGTTGTCACAGTTCATGGAGATAGCCGGTATAGGTTTCTCTACAATCGGCAAATCCATAAGGAGCTCACGTAGCCACTCGGCTTCAGCGCCAGCAGTATCCAATGCTATCAGTTCTGCTTTCATTGTAGACTTCGTTAAGATAGTCTGCTTGCAAGACTTCCAGGAAACAGTGCCACCTCCAAGCAGGAACGCATATCCGTTCGTAGCATACAGCTCATCAGCATCAGAAATCCAATTAGCATCACAATAACCTTCTAGTACCCTCGGATACCTGGTAAAATGAATGCCATAACTCATTGTACCTTTTAGATAGCGCAGTACTCTCTCAAGAGCACCCCAGTGAATATCTCCCGGATTTGACACAAACCGGCTTAGTTTGCTCACAGCAAACGAGATATCATGTCTGGTTGCACTAGCCAAATACATGAGAGAACCAACTATTTGTGAATATCTCAATTGGTCTCTTGCAATTTTCCGATTTTTCCTCAAAATCACGCTTGGGTCATAAGGAGTTGGAGCTGGTGCACAGTCATCGTACCCAAAACGATTTAACACCTTTTCCACATAGTGGGACTGCACAAGAATAACCCCACCATTTCCTTCTCTCAATAGCTTAATGTTAAGAATAACATCAACCTCACCCAAGTCTTTCATCTCAAAATTGTTAGACAGAAAATTCTTCACTTCTTTGATCACTTCAATATTATTCCCAAATATTAAAATATCATCCACATATAAGCACAAAATGACACCATTACCTCCACCGAACCGATAATACACACATTTATCAGCTTCATTCACCACAAAGCCGGCTGATGTTAACGTTTTATCAAATTTCTCATGCTACTGCTTAGGAGCTTGCTTTAGGCCATACAAAGATTTTAGCAGCTTACAAACCTTACCCTCTTGACCTTTTGCCATAAATCCATCAGGCTGATCCATATAGATCTCTTCCTCAAGCTCTCCATTTAAGAAAGTTGTCTTAACATCCATCTGATGAATGAGACAACCAAGGATATTAGCACAGTAAGTATCAAAGTAATCTTCTCTTTTCTTTTTGTGTATAGCCCTTAGCCACCAGCTTTGGCTTGTACTTCTTAATAGTACCATCAGGTCTCATTTTCTTTTTGAACACCCATTTACACCCCACAGGTTTACATCCATAAGGACGATCAACCACTTCCCAAGTCCCATTAGACATAATGGAATCCATCTCACTTTGCACTGCTTCCTTCCATAAGTCAGCATCAATAGATGAATATGCCTCAGCAATGGTTATGGGAGTGTCTTCCACAAGCTATATAATAAAATCTTCACCAAAGGATTTTACAATCCTTCGCCTCTTACTCTTTCAAGTGACTGTATTATTATCCTCCTTAGGAGTTTCCACATGGGTTTCAAAATCAGCATTATTTATCGGTTCATTGATATCATCAAAGAAATAGAATCATGACTAGAAGTACTAGGTATATTTTCATGGGAAATTCATTTTCAAAAATGTTGCGTCTCTCGATTCCATGATAGTACCTTCAATCATATCCGGTATTTTGGAACTTATTATTAAAAATCTATAACCCACGCTATGTATAGCATAACCAAGAAAAACACAATCAACGGTTTTGGGTCCAAGCTTTCGCTTCTTGTTAATTGGCACATTCACCTTTGCCAAACAACCCCATGTTCGCAGATAAGAGAGATTTAATCTCCTTTTCTCCCATTCCTTGAATGGTGTAATTTCTTTGTTCTTTGTTGGCACCCTGCACCCTATTCAGGACATGACATGCTGCCAAAATCGCCTCACCCCACCATTCCTTAGGTAGTCCCGCAGTTTCTAATATGACGTTAACCAAATCAGTTAGAGTACGGTTCTTTCTCTCAGCAAACCCATTGGATTGTGGTGAGTATGGCAGTGTCCTCTCATGAATAATTCCATGCTCCACGCAAAACTCAGAAAATTCATTTGAAAAATACTCTCCTCCGCGATCAGAACGCACCCGTTTAATTTTCCTTTCAAGTTGGTTTTCTACCTCAGCCTTATAGATTTTAAAATAATGCAACACTTCATCCTTTGTTTTCAATAGATACACGTAGCAAAATCTAGTGCAATCATCTATAAGCGTCATGAAATATTTCTTGCCACCTTTGGTCAATATTCCATTCATCTCACAAATGTCTGAATGAATTAATTCAAGCGGTCCCAACTCTCTCGCCGCAGCAGCCTTGTGAGGCTTGCGAGGTTGTTTTGCTTCAACACACACATGACACTTTGAATTTTTGACCGCATCAAATTTAGGAATTAAATTCAAACTAGCTAAGCGGGACATGCAGCCAACGTTAACATGACGTAATCTCGAATGCCAAATATTAGTCTCAACATTATTAATCACATTATTCACATACTTAAAGCAATTATCAACCAAAGACAAGCGGAACAAGTCTCCGCTCTCATAGCCTTTTCCAACAAAAGTTCCATACTTAGAAATAACACATTTATTGGATTCAAATACTAGCTTATAGCCATCACGACAGAGCAAGGAGCCACTAATCAAGTTCTTCTTTATTGATGGGACATGATGCATGTTCTTGAGATGCACGATCTTTCCCGGAGTAAGCTTCAGAACGGCCGTACCAACACCATGAACAGCCGCACGCACTCCATTCCCCATCAGCAAGGAGCCAGCCCGCCCAGCCTGATAAAAAGAAAATAAGGAAAAATCAGCACACAAATGTATATTTGCACCGGTATCAACCCACCAATCAGGTGAATAGCAAACTGAAAATGCAGAAGGTAAAAATTTACCATACCCAGAAGTAGCTGCTTCAGTCTCAACGGTGTTAACTAATTTCTGTGGAGGAGGAGGCTTCCACTTAGCCTCAGGACACTCTCTAGCAAAGTGCCCAGTCTTGCCACAGGTGAAACAATTCATCTTGTCCTTGCTCATCATCTTTTTACCCTTCTTGAAAGAAGTAGAGGGCTTCTGCTTAAGCTCTTGCTAAAATTTATTTTTATGTGGTTTGGGACGATTCTTTTGCACCACATGTGCGCTAGAACTCCCCTCAACGATCTTCTTGCCTTTGACATCTTTTGCTCTAGCCTTGTCCTCAACATCAAGAGTCCCAACAAGCTCAGCAGTGCTAAACTCTTGCCTCTTATGTTTCAGAGAAGTTGCAAAGTCAGTCCAAGATTGTGGCAGCATTGCGATCATGCAACCCGCCACAAACTTGTCGGGAAGCGCACACCCAAACAGCTCAAGTTCTTTCACCAGTGCCTGTATTTCATGAGCCTATTCAACTACTGGACGGTTCTCAATCATCTGATAGTCATGGAACTGCTCCATGACGTATAGCTCAGAACCGGCGTCAGAAATGCCATAACGGGCCTCAAGTGCATCCCAAATCGCCTTACCAGTCGGATGCTGTATATATGCATCAATGAGAGAATCTCCAATGACGCTCAGCAAGCCAGCCTTACAATTGGTGTCATCATGATCGAACTGACGTTGCTCATCAACGGTTCGAACAGTAGCAGGCATCTCAGTCACCACATAAAAGCAACGCATAGAGGTCAACCACAGAATGGTTTTCTGGCGCCATCTCTTGTAGTGAGTGCCCTCAAACGGCAGTGGTTTCAGCATACCCACAAAACCAACAGATGAAAATTGTCTAAAATCATGTTTTTGGATTGTTAGAAAATTAGGCAAATTCATGTTTAATTTATTCCATAAAATTGACGCAAGCAAGAATTGCATGATATCATATATGTGCTTGTCCAAGTAGTACGTCATCAACATCATCATAAACAATATTTTAGCGCCAAACAGCAAGACATGACATGTGATATTTCTCAAAAAAACACGTTGATCATGTTGTAGACACTAGACACAAACATAGCAATTTTCAGAATTAAATCGGCATACCCAGCGGCAGAGCCGGAAGCACCCGAAAGCGACATGGTGCTTGGTCGATGTAGTCGTCCCGCTCGGTGCAGTGCAGAAAAGTCGCTGTGAAGATCCCGTCAAGTCGTGCGAGTAGTCGTGCCACGTCGCACTCCCCAAAAACGTGATTGCCGTCCTCCCCCGAGCATGTGAACCCAGCGGACGGAGACGTTCCGGAGGCCTACTCTTCCATCTCGTGTGCGTGCAGGAGACGGAACGGGAAGAACTAGTGCGGCAGCAAAAGAAATGGAATTATTGTGTGTCAATCCGTAGAAAGAATGACCAACATACACTTTTATCATGTGCATGCGGAAGGTGAAGTGCAGGAGGTGCCATGCACATGCAGAAGGTGAAGCGCTGGAGGTGCCCTCTCTCATTTCAGCACTGTCATCAATCACCATAAATCCCAAATTAGGGGGGGGGGGGGGGGACTCCTACAATTACTTGCAGAGACTCCCACCTTAATAGACAAAACATCACACGCATGCATGTGTGTTAATAAGCGAAATTCCTGCACTTAATTGACTTCAGGCATGCACAATATTTAAACCATTCGGTCACAATTCCAAATGGCATTAAACCATCACATGCACAATATTTATACAGGCCTTAGAGTTTATTTGATATATTAAATATTATATGAGCAAAGCCCATAATATATCCAACAAAAAACCAGTGATCGTCACATTCTTGATGCTCCTGTGATGATGCGTTCTCCACAATTTTGTAGGGTCAATAACCAATACAGATTCCTGTGTAGCGGACTCCTCTACCTGCACAGAAGAAATTAGCTCATGCCATTCATTCCAAAAGAAGATAAAAAAATGTGTACTAAGAGAGATGAAAGATGACATACGTGCAATATGAAAGTTTCCAATGCTGGAGAAGAATTGAGAAAAGGAACCAGAGACACGTATTCATAGTACAAGTCCATTTGGGTCTTTGGTCCAACAATCGCCAGCTCCAGGTACTTCAGTTGAAGAAATTTTCCTGGCACCAAGCTGCTTGATAAAAACGTGCCGACTTCATAAGCAGACGTTAGGAATAGAGTTTCAAGGTTCGGGGCAAATGTTGGAAGCACAGTGCGAGCATGGTTGAACAAGTTGAACCAAGGGTAGACTGACATCTTGATGTCCTTCAGTTGCAGTGAATCTCCAAACGAGAGTGGCAATATCGGCCCTTCATAGTGAAAGGTGGAGAGGCATGGAGCATCGCTCTATATCATTTGCAGCGTGTCGCATCGCCCCACCCGCAAGAAACTGAGCCGCTGCAGCGTGCAAGGAAGTTTGAGCGAAGCTATTTCATGACAATGCCAGAGTTCAAGATGCTCCAAAGCAAGGGAGTTGGGAAGAAAGGATCCTATTTCTTCTGTGTTGATGTGCACCGAGCTTAAGTGCATTCTCTTCAAGCTTCTGAAATTACAAGATCCTAGATCAGGGTGAAAAGAACAGGCGTCGAGGCAAAGAGACTGGATAGAGTAGCCTTTTCCATCAGAGAAAAGCTTGCAGGGGAATCTGTATTTCACTTGGCCATCCTGGGGCAGCTCCAGGGTGAGCTCCTCGAGCCCAGGGGTGGCTGCCTCAAGCCAGCGATCGATGTAGCTGGTTGGCACCTTCCGGAGAAACCGGAACTCAAATTTCAGCCTCTTCACGCAGACTCCAGAACGGTTTCTCAGAACGCTGTCAATCCTGCTGAGGATCTCTCTGGCCATTCGACCTCGTACACATGTGTGCTGTTCATTCAGAGCTAGAGTCCTGGAATTGAATTGTAGCTCAGGGTAACACCTCCAGGACTGTAAAAGCTCTCGAGAGACACAGGCCGCACGTGCAGCATCTTGCATTGGCACGTGGGCAACGATCTTTTGCAATAAATCCTGAAGAAGCACAGTACAAAAGCCAACGATAACGTCGGACCGACAACTATCGATAAGTAGAATTTGGACGAACACAAGCTCAGGAAGATGTACAATACCGTCGGGAGGCTATCCAGTGTGAAATATGATCTCTTCCTCTTGGCTCCTACAGATTTCCCACCGTGCCCACAGGGAGAGCCCTTTCGCTTAGCCTCTGAATTAGCCGTCGATCCATCTGCAGCTAGCGCATCTGAGAAAAACCAGATCAACTCTGATTCATGTGTGACATGACAGTGTGTACGAGGTATATAGATGAAAGAAACAGAAATAGATCATCTAAAAGGTTGAGATTTGCGGCATCTAGGTTATAGGGCGACTGAATTAAGATGCATAGTTTCTTAAAAAAAATGTTTCTTCAAAAAATCAAGATGCATACCGGCCCGGGTTCGCCGCCGGCGGTGGATGTGCCGGCGTTTCATGGAGACGAGCCTCGCCAGGAACGGCCTCCCCGTGGGGTTCTTCGACTGCCTCGATCTTGCAGGTGCGGCAAATCAACTTGCAGAAACTGAAAAAAATGGACGCCTCATCGCTTCTCTCTCTCAGCAAAACCTTGGCGCGACCCTCGGACTCCTACCTTTCGTCGTCCGTCTGGTAAAATAGAATCCGCGCGCCGTCCGACTCCTCCTTTTCCTGGTCGTGTGCCCATGATGTGTCATGGCGGTTGCGATTCCTCACCCAGGAGCCGGCCGGAGGGAGCACTGCAGCACAACATCCATCCGGGAATATATCTGGTGCAAACTATAACTCCGTAAAAACTCGTGCAAACTACGGCAAAAAAGTCATCTAAATTCATCAAAAAAATCACACATGTAGATGATATGATGACATACAAATTTGTAAAATATCTTGTCCAAACTCGACTTCGTTTGTGAGATATAAAAATAACAAATTTCCACAAACGAAGTCGAGTTTGGACAAGATATTTTACAAGGTTGTGTATCATCATATCATCTACATGTATGATTTTTTTGGTGAATTTAGACGACTTTTTTTACTGTGGTTTGCACGGGTTTTCACAAAGAGTATGGTTTGCACTAGATACGTTCCCCATCCATAAACACTAAGAATTGTAAAGCTACGAAAGGTTCCTTTTTTAAATAAAAATTTTCCAAATATAAACAAATAAAGTGAGAAATCTATCAAATCATATCTCACTTTTCAACAACTTAACAATTATGAGTTCACTAAAATATGATTCACAAGTTTACATCTAGCGAAGAATAAAATATATGCAAGCAAATCATAAAGGAGCACACGACCAGAGAAAACCCTTGAGTTTAATTTTAGTAATTAATCATAGATATTATTTAAACTCATAGGTTAGGGAGACTGATGGGACAGTTCTCCAGCGGTTACACAAAGAAAATATCCTTTCAAAATGGATAGTCCACCCTGGAACACCGGCCAATCCACCAACAACGAACGTCCAAACATCTTGCAGGAGGTTCAGATATCCGAACATCCGAACAGTCCGCTTGTAACCACCGGACGGTCCGCCCAAGAGTTTTGAACGCCGGACGGTACACCAATAAAACCAGACGGTCCGCTTGGGTAACAAAACTCAAGTGTGCTGAGATCAAGTCACCTTTGGTAGTCGTTCCTTCACCAAGATGTTCTTGTTTTTTGTTGAAGGGGGAATAAATAAATGACAATCCGAGTTATCTCCTGGCAGTGCTTTGTTTATGGTCGTAAGATTGACCATGAAAATTTTTGTAGCTATTAGTATTAGTGACGGATCCTTGTTTCACCACTAATTGTTGAAACTAGCTACAAGATTAGTACCATAGTGCAACACAAAATCTGCAATGTTTATGATAAATATATACATCTACACCCATCCTTCTGAAGATTTTGCAGAAGAGGACTTTAAGGTGGTTGCAATCCTCGTGTGTGCACGGGGCACTAAGTATGCCTGACTCTAGAATGGTATTGAATGAGCATGGTTTATGTGTTATTTCAAGAGCGAAACTCCCACGCTCATTTGTAGAATCCTTTTCTTTGGACTCTAGAGTTGGCACCTTAGAAAATTTTATGGCCCGTGGATTCCCCATCTCAAGAGATACATCGTGAAAGATCGATGTTGATTCTCGATCAAGGTCAAGAACAACGTATTGCCAGCGGGAAGTGGAGCAAACTCGATCGAGGGGGATGATGATCATTCGACTTCACAAAAGTGAAGGGTACCTTCCAAGTCATACTCTTTAGAAGTGGCAGATTTTGCAGCTTCCAAGAGAACATGCTTGCATAATATGGATAGAGATGTATGCATCATCTCCTCGAGCGGACTTTGCTCTAGAAGAGGCTTCACCAAAAGACTTTCTGATCAAGAAGTAGCCATGGCAGAAGTGGTTTCCCTAAGCATCATCTAGGCTCCCTGATAAGATGCAAGGATTTTTCAAGAGGGCAGCCTAGGAGAAGACCAAAATTGAGGATATCGAAGATGTGAAAGGGTCATGACCCTTAGCAGCAGGCTCATGAAGGGCATCTACAGCATTTCCCCTCATAGAACAAGGGATGGTCGGTGTTTATCCTCCAAGCCCACCTAGGGATATACCCCAAGGCGGTAGGTTTGTAGGAGGGGTGTTGTCGAGGTCTGGAACTGACAGTGCAAGGGACACATCATTGTAGACAAGTTCGGACTGCGAGATACATAACACTTACGTACTATTGGTTGTCTGTATTGCCTTAGATGATGTTATGATGGTTGATGTTTTGTGGGGGTCCCTGCCCACCCTTATATAGTCTGGGGGAACAGGGTTACATAGAAATTCTAGTCGGATACTAGTTAAGGAGTCCTTCCCAAATTCTATTGGGTAGTTTCATTCTATTCGACTAGTTCTGCTCTTGTACGGGTTGTTACAATAGGATAAGGTACATGCCATGCACTATCCCTTATTCTAAAATATTCCACGCCTGTAAGCAGTCCCGCTGTACCAGTCTGACAAATAGTGTATGCCTAAGCTTTTTATAGGATGGTTGAGAGTGCTGATCAGTCAGTCCATGAAAACACAACACATGTATCTCTTTCTGCAAAAGCATGTCTGTTAGCTCTGAAATCTCAATATAGTATGTCGCTTGCACACTTTGAAGCGAACTTAGAATTAATCCATGAACTTTTGCCACAAGAATCTAAGTTGCCCAAGAACTTCTACGAGTCTAAGAAATTATTAGAGGGACTTTGTATGCCTCCATAAATCAAAATTGATGTTTGTTATAACAATTGCATCCTTTACTACAATGCAAGAATAATAGAGGCAGCAAGATCTTATACTCTTCCCTATCTATTTTATACTATAATATATATAAATCATGGTAGAATATGAGCAAACATGTTTGTTGCTAGATCAATTTTTTTTAGTGGACAAAGCTTTCCAACATGTGTACTGACTTTTTCAGGTTAATGCATCATCACATGCTGGTACTAACTTGGATGATATTTGCAACAATGGCAATGATATGAATAGCAACCAAGACGATGACTATATTATGGATGATGAAGATGGTTGTGATGATGACGATGACTTGGATGACATAGATGAAGATGATGGCTATGATAACAATGGTGACAGAGGCTGACAACAATTGATGGAATGGATAGGAATGAAACCAGCACATAACTGCTAACTTTTTGGCTCTTCTGGTTCATACTTAATTGATGCATGCCTACTTTTGGTAACTGGTGCCTTTGGTTCATACCAAACCTTTTGGTTCCGTGGTACTGATGACTAAACTATGGCATGACATGTATTATATGGCAGCCTTGATACCTATGCTGTGCCTTTTTGTATGATGGCTAGAACTTGCTATATATGTAAGACATTTATTGCCTTATTACTAGACTAGCAAAATGATTGGGACTCATTCTTAAGTTTGATGAATTGAAATGTTGGTGGGAGCTGTTGATTATATATGTGCTTGCATCTTTGTTGAATTTATACTTTTGATCATTCATGTGCATGCATCTGTGCTGTATTCAGATTTGGTGGATCTGTTTGCCCAAATTTTTGTGAGGGCGCCAACATATTTTCATGGTGGTTTTAAGATCTCACAAAAAAAAGATGTTTCATGACGGTGCAACCAGATTTTCATGAACAATTTGCGCTCTCACAAAAATGATAATATTTCGTGAAAGTGCAAGCAATTTTTTTGTGGCAGCTTCGAACTCTCATGAAAATAAATATTTCCCTTATTTTATACATCATGAATCATTTTCATATCATGTTTCCCGGATTGTTACCCATCTTGAAGAGGATTTTGACAAATCTGATGATGCTCCTTTTTTCATGGGGTGGCTGTCACACAACAATTTAGTGGTGGGATTCGTAGTTTTCATATGGTTTTTCACTCTCACAAAAAAATTTGCTTTCGGGTAGTGAAGGGACATACGACTAACAAAGTAGCATATGAACTAACAAAGTAGCATATGAACCGCACATAAGCATAGATAAAAAAAGATAACTTTATTGAATAACTCCAAGTCTTACAAGGGAAGAAAGATACTAGAGCCATACCTAACTCTCAACGACGACTTGGAAACCTTAGGGATGTGCTTCTTCAAGCCTAAACTCCACTAGCATAAGGACTACTTGCTAGAGCAAGAGAGCATGAGCTTGTTGGTGAGTGTTGAATGTGAGAGCACACTCTTCGTTTTTTAGCCTTCTAATGTTGGTTCTAGCAGGAATACTCGTGGGAATCAGGCGTAATGTTAAGCACCATGGGATGCTACCAGGAGCCTCCACATGGCGCCTGCAGGCAAAAGGCGGTCGGAATAGTTCGGCAATGGTTTGGAAGACCTCCTGCAACCGCTTCTGGCAATCATCTCTAGCTGGGTGACGGGTAAGTGGGTTGTTACGTCGGTTCTTGGTGATCGATGGTCAGTTCCACATGCTGAGTGTAAGGAACATGGCCCCATTAGGCCATTGTTTGTGATTTTGGTGATTATGTGACAACATAATCAATAGGACTAACAAGCTTGTGAGATCACATTTGTAGGATTTTTAGGTTCCATAGGTTAAGATTTTAAGTTGCCTAATTCACCCCCTCCCCCTCTTAGGCTAGAGCATCCGATCCACTTTCACTGAGTTGAGGCACTTTATGTGTTGCTTATGTAGCGATTTCTGACTGATCTGAGTTGTATTTCTGCACCTTTGAGTATGTTTTTTCCTTCTATATTGCTTTGTTTTTTGCTTGAAAATAATTTCCAAGGACATGTGAAACGATCTTATTCTAAATAAATATACGTGAAGATTGGCGGCCAAATTTGAGACTTAACAACCATCAATAATAATTAGTGATGCGAATGCTGCATCAATCTCTACTAAACCTCATGTATTAAAGTAAGGGCACAAAAACCACAGGGCATGCAACAAGTAGTGGCGTTCATGCATACTCATTAATTAATTAACCATAGGGACTTCATACGCTTTCACTCATTGACCATATTACAGTACAAGAACAACAATTTTACATGATTGAAAATAATTTATGCAAAAAAATTTAATGATCGAATTACAAACATACTATATATAGTTGTTAGGGCTCCCACCCAAGCCGCCTTAGGCATTGTTCGGTTGTTTTGGAAAGGATACGTAGAACAAAACATTTATGATAGATACAATAAGATATCAGGATTTATTTCGGGTCGAGAACTAGTTGCAACAACAAAAGATTTGGAATCAATCCATAAGTAGATAGGTGTGGAATCAATCCCGGTCTCTTGTTGTACCTATTATGAGTATATTTTGTTGCAATTAGTTATCGACCTGGAATAAATTCTGATCTTCTGGGAATCAATCCATAAGCTCATAAGTGGAATAACATTATCTCCACTTATGAGCTTGTGGACCTTCACATGGTTGGTGGAAAATTCACTTGGTCTAACAATCAGGATGTCCCTACCCTTGAGAGACTTGATAGGATGTTGGTGACTAAGGAATGGGAAACTCTCTTTCCATCTATCCACATTTACAAACTCCCAAGAGACTGGTCTGATCATAACCCTTTAATTCTTTCCACCCAAACCTCTGCCCCTCTTAAAAAGCTCTCTTTCAAATTTGAGCTAGCTTGGCTTAAAGATCAGGATTTCATCCCTCTGGTTAAGGAAGTCTGGAGCAAACCTTGCTTTGCTCACTCTGCCTTGGAAAGAATTCAAAGCAAACTGAAGAGGTTTAAACAATTTTTCAAAGGTTGGGGATTTAATAGACAAGGAGAACAAAAAGTGAGAAAAAGGAAGATGGAAGAAGAATTGCTTAAGCTGGAATAGTTGGAGGAACATGAGATCCTATCTGCTGATCAGTTGTCTGTTAAGACTCAATTAATCACTGAGTTACTCAAGATGGGTGAAGAAGAGGAAGTTTACTGGGAACAAAGATCCCATGAAAGAAATCTGAAAGAAGGAGATAGCAACACAGAATACTTCCACAGGCTAGCTAACGGCAGAAGAAGGAAGAATCTTATTATCTCTATGGTAGATGGGGATAGGATCATTGAAGGGGATGCTGAGCTTCTTAACCATGCTACAAATTATTACAGGGACCTCTTTGGCCCTGCCCTAGGAATTACCCTTCCTCTAGACTATAACCTGTGGACTCAAGAGGAGAAAGTGAGTGAAGAAGAGAATATCCTACTAACCAAACCCTTCTCAGAGGAAGAAATTAGGTTTGCTCTTTTTTCAATAGAAAAAAACAAGGCTGCTGGGCTAGATAAAATTTCTATAGAGTTTTATCAGGCATGTTGGGACATTATCAGAGCTGATATCTTAGAACTGTTTGATGATTTTCACAAAGGGGCTCTTGATGTCAGTAGATTGAACTATGGCATCATAACTCTATTACCAAAGGTACATGATGCTTCAAAGATCCAACAATTCAGACCAATTTGCTTGTTAAATTGTTTATATAAATGGATAACCAAGGTTCTCACTATAAGATTGGAACATTTAGCTGACAAACTTATTCTCCAAAATCAAGCTGCTTTCCTGAAAGGGAGGAATATCATGAATGGCATCATGGCTCTGCATGAAATTCTGCATGAGACCAAGAGGAGAAAAGAGATTGGTGTTGTCCTTAAACTGGATTTTGAAAAAAGTCTATGACAAAGTAAGCTAGAATTTTTTATTTACGTGCCTATCCCATTGGGGATTCTGTGCCAAATGGTGTGATTGGATCAAAATGGTGGTTATGGGAGGCACTATAAGTGTGAAGCTGAATAATATGGAGGGATCCTACTTTGTGAGCCACAAAGGAGTTGGGCAAGGTGATCCCCTCTCTCCAATCTTGTTCAATTTCGTGGCTGATTGCCTTGCTAGGATGGTTGGACAAGCCCAGTTGAATGGCTTAATCTGTAGTTTAGCTGACAATCTCATCCCCAATGGTGTGGTTGTTTGACAATATGCCGATGACACAATAATCTGCCTTAAAGATAATCTGGAGATGGCAAGGAATATGAAACTCCTTCTCTACCTGTATGAACTAATGTCTGGTCTAAAGATTAATTTCAGTAAAAGTGAGATCATTCTAGTGCATGGGGATGAAACCAAGCACTCCACTTATGCTGATATCTTCAATTGCCAACTTGGGTAATTTCCAATAAAGTATTTGGGGGTTCCTGTTAGCCCAAGCAGACTTCATATTCAAGACTGGACCAATTTAGTTGATAGAAATATGAGAAAGCTTTCTTCATGGAAGGGAAGCTCCCTTTCCATTGCTGGAAGAGTAGTCTTGATTAACTCAAGCTTATCAAGCACCTTTATCTATCATATGTCAATGTATTTGCTGCCCAAAACAATCTCTCACTCTCTAGATAAACAAAGAAGAAGGTTCTTGTGGCAAGGTAACAATTCAAAGAAAAAGTACCACCTGGTCAGATGGGAGACTATGTGCAAAAGTAAAAGTAAAGGAGGACTTGGGATTAAGAATATCTGGAAAATGAACATCAGCCTTCTGAGCAAGTGGTGGTGGAAGTTAGAAACTGAAGATGGACTTTGGCAGAGGATAGTCAAAGTTAAATATTTGAGTTCTGGCTCACCTATTGGTGCTGTGAAACACAGATTAGATGATTCTCCACTTTGGTCTGATCTTCTCAAAATCAGACATATTTACATGAAAAAAGGTCTGCAAGGTCAATAATGGTAAATCAGTGCTGTTTTGGGAAGAACCTTGGCTTAAAGATAAGCCTCTCTGTGTCCTCAACCCAATTCTTTATGATCTCTGCAAAGATAAATTCTTATCTGTGCATTCGGTGCTGACTAGAGGAGCTCAACTTAACTTCTCTAGATGGCTTCCCCAAATTCTTTTTGACTCATGGATCTCGATTGTGCATGAGGTCTTTTCCTTCCCTTTTGACAATGCTAATGATGTTGTCTTCTGGAAAGGAAATCAAAATGGCACCTTCTCAACTAAATCTGTATATGATCTCCTAACTTGTAATGAGTCCGAGAATACCTTCTCACATATCTGGAAAGCTAAGATTCCTCAACGAATCAAAGTGTTCTTATGGTTAGTTGAAAATGGTGTTATTTTCTGACTAAAGATAACCTGATCAGAAGGAACTGGCTGGGAAGCCCTTCCTGTTACTTCTGTTCTGAAGATGAAACCATAGAACACCTTTATTTCACCTGCCCAATTGCAAGGGTGATTTGGGGAGTCATTGGAGCTAGTCTGGGGGTTTGCAATACTCCCAATAGTTTATCACAATACAAAAATTGGATACAAAGATGGCTCCCTAATGGAGGATCGATACATATTTTTGGTCTTGCCTCCATTTGTTGGGCAATTTCGAAACGACGTAATGATGCCTGTTTTAACAACAAGGCTCTTCGCAGCCCTTTTGAAGTTTTGACATATGCCTGTGCTCTCATGACTTTTTGGGCAGGTCTGTACGGATCCGAGATGCAGGGCAAGATCCTGGAAGGTGTGAAGACTCTTCTGTCATGTGTCCAATGGTCTGCTTCTCAACAAAGGCGCTCTCCCCCCATGATGCTGCTCAAGCTGGCTCAGGAGCAAGCTCCTGAGGAAGAAACATCGGAAGATGAAGTTTAAACTTGTCTGTATGGTGGTTACTTCGTCTGTCTTTTGTGCGGTGAACCTTTAAACTCTCGAGGGCTGGATCTAGGAATCCTAGGTCTAGGGGTTTTCCTTGCGGTTCTGAATGTCAGAACTCTGTGTTTGTGTTCGTCTTGGTTTACCCTTCCCCCCTTCTTTCTAGTAGCGGTCGCTTTTCCTTCTCCTCTGCTATATGAACAAATGGTATTTCCGTTATGCAATGGAAATTGGGGGGGGGGGGTCCTGGATTAAAAAAAATGCTGATCTCTTGTATCAATCATGATTCTCTTATTTTATAGATGCCACTACAATTTCACAAAGTTAGATTTCATGTTGAAATCCATGCCATTGAGTGGCATGATTTTCAACGTGAAACCCAATTTCACAGAGTTGTGATGGCATGAATCGAATTTTCCCTATTTTATATATCATTCCCGACCCAGATCCAGGTCTTTAACTTGCCACATCCGGCAGCTGGCTGTGGGGCGACCCAGAAATATAATAATGAATGTATAGGATATAACAACGCAACAACAAGCCATGAACGAATCAGTTTAAATGAGAACGCAGGCAGGCCTCAAATAAATTAACGAACAAGCAGGGCAGCTGATGACGGGAACAAGGGTCGATCGGTCGCCGGGTGGTATGACACTACGGTTGCCCGTCTCGATCGGTCGGTAGGTGTCATCGTCTCCGCCGCTGACGCCATGCCCCCTCGCTTGCCGACCACACCGAGAGGAGAAGGCGGCCGGCGGCGTGTGATCGCGGAGGCGGAGTCGAGAGGCTTCGTCGTGTTCCTTGGTCCTGCACCTGCCTGGAAAGTTGCGGATGTGGCTGACGCCGCCTGGCGTTGAGCTGCTACCTTGCTGTCGAGTCCGAGAGGAGAACGCGGACGGCGAATGGCGGTGAAGTGGAGAGGCGTCGCGTCCCTTGACCCTCTCAACGGTTCACTCATGCGACGAACGGGAGTAGCAATACTGCTGATTGTTCTACTTCTGGAGCTGTTAACGGTAACGGAGGACATGCCGATGGTGGTGGGAAGGTCGGCGCTTCTCTTGGTGTACCGTGGCTTCTTGGGGGTTGGCAACTCATTCTTTCCATCGAGCATAACAAGAACATCCGCCATGGTGGGTCGGTCCTTGCGGTTAATCTGAGTGCACAATAGCCCGACTTCCATGTATGTTTTTATCTCCTTGTGCCGATCAAACAGATCCTCCTCCGCTACAGCTTGCCGCACCTCCCACGCCTGAGAGTAAATCAGTTCATGCAGCACACAATGATTATAATAAGCTAACCTATAGGTTTGTGTTACTCTTTTATCTACCATGATTTTAAGTATGTACCTAATTTACACTCTAATATAAATGACTTATACAATATTTGCTCTGTCTTCCCTGATCTACACTCTTATCTATAAACTTTCCGAAACTTTAAAGAGTCTGACTTAGAACAAAACTGAATGTTTCTTTTAGAGACGCAAGAATAATTAATTTCCCAAGTTATGGTATGTATTTATCTGTATACTACAACTGTTTACCACATGTAAAGAAACTGTGGAAAATATATTAGGGGCCGTACAAATTAAAGAAGTTGTACGTACTATAATGTCGTTTGAGATACGCATGCCGTACGTGTATAAATATTTTATATACATAACATACCCATTCAACTGCAGCTTGGCGACGAGCTGGCACTGGTCTGCACATACCACTAATAATCTCCAGGAGGATGACACCGAAACTGTACACATCGTACTTCGTCGACAATATACCTTGGATAATATAGTCTGGAGGCATATATCCCCTGCATGCATGATTAAATAGACAATTTGTAATCAGACAAGAAAATGAAGGGGAAAAGAGGAGCTTTATGTACGTCGTGGACTCTAAGCGAAGGGAAATATTGGACCACAAGATTGTCTTACACTGTGCCAGCTAAGTAGTTGTCATCCCGAATGGTCATATCGTCAGAATGATCCAATATTCTAGCAATTCCAAAATCACTAATCTTAGGGTTCATATCAGTGTCCAAGAGGATATTGACTGGTTTCAAATCCGAGTGGACGACGTGTTGCTCATGTAGATAATGCAGGCCGTGAGCTATCCCCAGAACGATTTCCATGCGGGAAGACCATGAGAGTTGAGATTCACCTGCAAACAACAAATTATTGGGAAATTTATTTATTAGGAGAAAATTGTTTTAGCAGTGAACTATATAATATAATACATATATGTCAGAGGAACATGCCACTTATAATCTTATCCAAACTTCCATTTGGAACATATTCTTCCACAAAAAGACAATGCCTTTCTTCGACTCCAACGTATTTGTCTCCCAGCCACTGCACGTCCACTGCGACTTGATGGCAATATCCCTGAAGTTTAATTATATTTTTGTGCTCAAGCTTCGGGACAAGGTTGAATTCTTCATAAAAGTGGCCCAATGAAAATCCAACTGAGGCTTTAAACTTCTTTACGGCAACCGCTAGTCCATCACGCAGTGCACCCTGAAAAGTTGGGCGACAACCAGGTTAAAAGAAAAATAAAATAAGGAAACTGGTCGAACCAGTTGGCTTCCCTATAAGAACGGGCCAATTAATGTTTAACTGAACACATCTTGTAGGTTTTCACCCCCGTTATGCCATAACCTCGCATTCATGATTTGGTACCATCAATGCAAGGCACACAGTGCAGGGAATTTCCTTTAATCTATTATCTTATTATTTGACTAATAAACGGAGCCTCCACATTCGCTCTCGAGGCCTAGAAATTCCCACATTAATAGGAGAAAATAGAAAAATAAAAATTACTCACCCCTGCCATTAAAAAAATAGCCTAAAATATCCCTATGCTTAATTAAAAATCATCCACCAATGCCATTATGAAAAATTAAATATAAAATATCATTTAGCTATAGTATCAGTTACAAACATATACTATTAATAAAAACTAAAGCTAACAACAATCAATAAAAATAAAACAAAAATAAGAATAATTATATGCATAATATTATTAAAGCTCAACAAATCAAATTGTTATTATAGGTAGATTATATTTGAATTCTTTTAACCAACAATAAGACATAATTTACAATAATGAATTGGATGATGTATGACAAAAAAATGGTATAATATTTAAATAAGGATACAACAGCATTCTAATTTCTCAATTTTCAATACTAGCCTCGCAAATGCGCGGGCTATACACCTAGTTTGTTATTATACCAACAGACACACAATCATGTATTATTTACCTGACGTGTATGTAATCGTCAATTTCAACCGCAACGATATATCTAGGTACACATTTAGCAGACCAAAAGCATGGCGTATACCTTGTAAACAACAGCGGAGGCACCGTCCCCAATGATGTTTTCCTTTGAAAACTGATGTGTAGTGGCCTCCAACTCGCGAAAAGTGAACTTTGTTAAGCCTGTAGTAATAATAACGCAACCAAGCATAGCTTAATTAGATGAAGACGTCAAACTGTAAGAGCACCATAATAAGTTCTAGCTATATTATTCAATGTGTTCAAGTCATGTGGTAGATAACTTTTGGATCAAATTTCATGCAACTACATAATATTTTGGCCGTTGTGTGTTGGTACTGCAATTAATCCATTGAAGTTAAATGCATCAGAACTGGCAAATCTTCCTTAGCTGTCAAGTCAATGTAACTTGACCAAGTTGTAGGTTCATAAGAAATTGAGGTCAATGATGAAGTTATGGATTTGTGAAATATACTCGAAAATCTTAAATGGCAGCACTACTACAGCATCCCTCATCACATCCGGTTTGTAATGAGCATCACCGCCGGTTTGGGAGGCGTTGGATTTAAGTCGTTGGTGATAGGAGAGGTCATCACTGCCGGTTTCAAAACCGGCGGTGATAAGAGGGCTCATCACCGCCGGTTCATAAACCGTTGGTGATGAGTGCTCATCACCGCCGGTTTGTAGATGGAACCGGCGGTGCAGGCCTTCTCTACTGTTATAGGTTCCTTTTAGATTTGTGCACAAGGATTAATTTAGCATACAAATTTACCTTGTTGCTCTTCATTTATTTATACTTTTATTTGGAAAGATGATTTTTTTTTATTTTCATAATGGTATCATTTATTTCGCAAGTCAAGGATGGAAAAAAGGACCAAACATACAAGATCTAAGACGGCCTACTTTTACTTAGGAGTTAGGGGTTATGTAACTAGCTAGTCCGCCTTCCTAACAAATAATGTGTAGATTGGGAACTATCATGAATGGAAGTCATCTCACATGATGGAGGATTGAATGGCACCTCGCTTCCAGCTGGTACATTGTTGTTTCTCTCACGGTTCAACACTTCAACAGATCTGCCATTGCCAATCCAGAAAATTCAAAAGCTTTTATAATTGCGTTCGAATTCAAATAGTGGCACATCAAAGATTGCCAGTTATCATAGTGCATCTAGTTTGACAAAATATGTGGCTCTTGGGACGGAACAACAACAAAAGTGTGCATGCTTCTTTCTTTGCATCATAAATGACCGAGCTAAAACAATCTGTTCCATGAAAACTATGTGACGATAGATATAGTATCACCAGAACTAAGCTTTGCGCAACTATGACAGATATCGTAATCTTCGGTCCCTACCTAAGTGTATGGAAATTTTATCAAAAAATTAAATAAAAAAGAACTTACTCTAGAATATGGTAATCTTGCCTCAGACGTGAGATTTTTCTGGTTCCATCCTTTACTACCCTTGCTTCCTGATAAGAAAATAAGCCGATTACATAGATTGAAGGTCGTGTAAAAAATTATATATATTTTCCAAAACGAGAAAATATATCCACGTTTCCCATCAGGCCAAGCAAAGAAAAACCACTACTGCGGACATTTGAGAGGTGGCATTCTACGTGAAAGAGGATATAGAGCACCGGCTGAATGTTTTGTTCTCCTTGCTGCACTAGCTTGTATTGTCGTTCCCTTTAGTTTTGCACACCAGGGCCCGGGAGGGGTCTAAACCCTCAGTACCACCTGTGTAAAAACTCTCTTTTCCATCTTAATTGAGGACAGAATCCTGCAATGTTGCTTTTAGAAAAATATTTATTTTGTTTGAGCTCTATCTAAATAAAATGTAGTATTTACGGATAATAAGCAAAATCCCTGCTGGTTTCTGGAAGCTTCAGCCGCTAACCTGTACATGCCTACAGGCCTACATCACGGTATCACGTAATTAACAGCTCTTATCTAGTACTAATACTAATGCCTTCAGCTTGGAATTGCCAATTCACGCAACAAATAATGATCTTTAGTTTATTACTTTATTGATCAATAATGATCTTTTACTTGTCTATTGACAAGTTTTTATTTCTCATAGATCCAACTACAACCTATGGTTCTCATCCCTGTTTCTCCTTAGGCCAGTCTTAGCGGCCAGGGATGTCGTGAGAGTTTCATATCATTAAATACCACGACACATCAACAATTCTGCTAATTTGGCAAAGCTCATATGAGCAATGAGCAAGGGAAGGAGAGGGTTTCATCACCTCCCCTTGAGACTCAGCGGGCTCGGTTACCAGGCACATACACAATGAAACGATAATAACGTTCCCAATGCATGTAGTGTCGTGAGGATGTTATTGTTTCATCGCAAGATATATTTGATCACAAACCAAAGAATTAAATGGTGTAGCATGTCTATGAAACAATGTCGTGAAACTGTGCACTGAGAGAGAATGATTGATTTTATTGTACAACTGGCATGGTAGTTTTGATAACAATGCAATGAAACTACCATTGCCATTGGCCTTACCTCTCAAATTCCACCAGCCAAGATGGGCCGAGTTCACTTTGCATGCATAGGATGATAGGAAGCCCGTATAAAGCTAGTAGACGTGTGTTAAGCCTAGGTCTGCCCACCCCACTGAGCGTCAGTATTCTGCCTGGTCATCTTGCTGACCTCAGCCTAGACTAATTATATTGCTCACTATGAATTATTATTGGGTCTCTGCCTATGAATTATTATTGGGTCTCTGCCCCGTTGTATTTCCTCGATTATTTTCTTGGACTGCTCGGTAAATTGAAACTAAAAATTGTATGTGAAAGTGATCGGGTGCTCTAGGCTAAGAGGGGGAGGGAGTAAATTAGGCACCCTAAAAATTTAGACCTATGGCTCCAACTAGTTTGCACAAAACTTAAACTAAAACATGCTATCTAGATGTACAACTACGATTGTTCTAGTGTGAAACCCCTATCCCAAAAGAGTTTAGCAACCTATAGCTTTTCCTATCAAGAATCTACTCTATGAAAGTAAAGGCATACAAATTGCTAGTATGAAATGCGGAAGCTTAAAGAGCGGGATAGGAGATAGCAAACTCTTGACGCGGGTGTTTATCCCGTGGTTCGGTTAGCCACAAAGGCACACCTACATCCATATTGTTGTAGCACTCACTAAGAGTATTGCTACTCGGCCACCAAGTCTCTTCCGTAAACACAATCACGGTCACCTTGGCCCCGGGTTCTACTAAGAAGCTTCTCCACAAAGGATGGGGGTCTCCACGTCCCCCGCACAAAGTGTCGTCGCCGCTCCACACCAAGTCGGAGGGTCGATGACGTTGCCGGCGAGCTTCACGCTCCAAGGTGCCGGCGCACCAAGCTCTTGTTTTGGTTCGCTAATGAACCACAGCACAAAGGCTTAAGGCCTTGCAATCTCACTCACTAAGAGCTAATCCTTTACACAACACTCTCAAGGTGTGCTAAGGGCTAAGGATATGAACACTAAGCCCTTGGATGGCTTGGAGTGGTTCTTGGGTGTGTACGTGACTTCCTTGGACTCCAGCAAACTTCAAATGGCCGGGGTGAGGCGTATATATAGGCCACCAAGTCTTGTAGCCGTTGCTCCAACGGTCAGCAGAAAATTTGCGTATCATCGGATGAACCGATGCCTCTGGCTGGGGTAGCGTTGGTTCATCCGGTCACTCATAACCTGAAGTAGCTATTGAACTCCTGACAGCTGACACAGTGACCACCGGTTCAACCGATGCTTAGCCGTCGGTTAATCCGGTCACTCACAGCACTCAACTCTTCTGCTGACATCCACTACAAGAAATCCTTTAATCCATGACGAATTTTTGGTGACATTTACGAAAACCGTCATAGATAGACAGGAGCTATGACGATTTATTAATTTTCGTCACAGATTTGTAGATAGCCCATACGGGCTCTAAATTGGGCCCAGGTTCTATGACAAATCTCTGAAAACATCATAGAATGAAAATAGAAATCGTCATGGATTTGATACTATGCTCAACTCACAATGGTGATAAATAAAAATGTGTTATAATTAACATAGCCCACCTATCGGTGTAAGATACTGAGCTCACATATGCATCCATGCTGCTACATAATATTTTGTTTGTATGAGAATATTATTATATGAATCCTTCTCGATTGATTCATGTTTAAATTTAATTTTTCTTAGTTTTCTAAATTTTTATTGCATAGAAAAAAATACTTTTGGGCCCGCTGCCACCACTCCATGTAACATGTGCTCGGATGCCATTAAGAAAAAAAAACATTTATGCAAAAGAACAAAAGGAATAGCGATCAAAAATTAAAAAGAAAAGTTAGGGGCACAAGGAAGGAATGTGTATCGAACCTGGGACCCTTTCCTCAAAGAGGGTGAGCGTTGAACCTTTACTCAAAGAGGGTGAGCGTTGAACCGCTGCACTACAACAGCACTGTTTGTTTTTGAAGCATTTATCTTAGTTATATTATTAAAGTGACGGTTGTGCTAAATAGGAAAAACAATTCTGGTAGACAAGGGATTCGAAACCGGGTGTTGTAGTAATGGGTAACGAAACCCATTTTATAGTTTCTTTATTTATCATTTAATGCCAAAAAAGGTGCAAAATGGGGCTTCGAACCTGGGTCTGCGGAACCACAAGAAAATGCCCCTCCACTGAGGTCCTAGTGTGGTTGCATTGCACTACGAAATTTAAATGTCATATAGAACTTCTAGATCAGACTGCGTCAAGGAGGACACGCACAACCTTTTGGGCCAATCTCGTGGCTCCACGTCGTTGCATCCAGTTGGAAAAAAAAAACTTGAGGCTAGTGGGAATCGAACCCTGCTGTTGAGCAAAAGAATCGCACGCCTTTACCAACTGCGCTACAGCTGCAGCTTTAACATTTATTAGTATCACTTTCTTTATATAATTTGGAGAAAAAAAGAGATGCTTAACCAGGAATCGACCTCGGGTCGTGGAGATAAGATAGGGGCACCCCACCAATGCGCCAGGACTTCATTTGTGGCACCAAAAGGTAACAAAACTGCTATATTATTTTTGTTAACGTGGTCCTGTAATGAAGAACAGATGTGTGATTCCTATTTTTCTTTTTGATCTGGAATTAAATTTTATAATTGGTATTTCTTACTCACAAGAAATCCAAATTTGATGTTTCTTTTTTCTAAATTTTTCTAAAATTATGATCTTTAAGTTAGTGGCATTTGTTTGTATGTTAATTACTATTTCTTGGATCTTTTTTATACGGCTTGTTTTCTTCCACCAAAATTGAAAATCGAAAATGTTTTTAGCATAATAATTGGTAATGTAACATCATATTTTCTGATATTATGGTGAAAATAAGGTTTTGTCCAAATCGGAGATGCATACGAGTTCGAAAGTATAACGAGTATCACAAAACTCAAAGTTTTGACTTGAATTACAAGATACTATGTGAGAGATGTATCTATTATGAACTATGTATACTTAAAATATCATAAAATATTATGAAATTTTTATGTCAGAATTATACATTCACAAAATGATTCTATGAGAAATTATAGATTTTTCAGAGAGGTTTTAGATATTATTATCATTATTTTATAACGAGGTTGCATGGATAAGTTTGATTTATTCCTTGTAAACATTTGAACTTTTCATCTATTTTTGCGATATGAGCTATAATAGAACAGAGGTACTTAAAATATATTTTTGAGGGATTTTTTAGATATTATTTGCAATACATATAGTTCAATCCATAATTACTTTTGATAAACTCGCAGAAATTCATTTAAACTATTAAAAATAGCAAATGAGTTTTAAAATTATTGAAACTTGTACGAGAAAACTTATATATAGAATCTACTATATATAAAAAATATATTGGTGTGCATAAGATAATTATGTTTGTGTTACTTCACAATGGTGCAATAAAATAAAAAGAAAAAAGAAAAATATTAAGCAAGGAAGAAATGAACTAGGCCCATTTTGGCCCAACAATTTATAACCGTCCATCGCTGATCGAACGGATCTCATCGCATCCCCGTTCTATAAAACCTCTCTCAGAAACCCTAGCAACTCCAATCCCTCACCCCGGCGCCCGGCCGCCCCCTTCCCCCGCGTCAAGCTCCCTCCTCTCTCCCTCCCCCCTCAGATCTACGTGCAGCTCCCCAAAGTAAGGCAGCGGCGTGCCTCGTGCTATCCATTGGCCCCAGGCGGCTGACGCTGCTCCTCAGATCTGCCCGCCGCTGTGAGGAGATGGCGACCACGGCTACTGGGCGAGCGAACGGCGACCACGGCTGCTGGGCGAGCGGACGGCGGCCACGGCTGCTCGGTGACTGAATGGCGACCACGGCTGCGCGGAGCGGAGGAAGCTGTAGGTGATGCTCGATTCGCTCTCAGGGGACTACCCGCCTCTGCCGACGCCGGAGCGCCTGGCCTCCGCCTCCAACTGTGGCAGCGCCCCCTCCTCACCTCCCTCACCCCCTTCCTGGCGGTTCCTGGATGTGGGTGTTGCTTTCATTCTTTCTTGTTGTTCAGATCTGCATCAGTCTGTTTAGGTTCGTAATGTTGCTTGCTTGGTAGTCAAGCTTGGACTAGATGCTGAATGTGTTTGTTTTTTTCTCATCCTCTTGTTGCTGTTTGACTCCGGTTGGGTTATCTGCATAGGAGTAGAACGCAAACAATGGTGGCTGCATGTGCTCGTTTAAATCACATGGTGAGGGAATTTTCTTTTTCATGTGATTATCTAGCTTTGCGAATAAACTTTGTGCCATGGATTCACTGTTTGCTGGATTTTATATTTCCTTTTGTAGATCGAGTTGGTAGGAACTCCAGACTCTGCGTGGTGCGATTCTCCAGCCTGCCATGCCCATGCAGGTAATCTGTTTGATTAAATGTCTCAGAAGACGAAGTAGTTGCTGAATCCTGCTTTAGTGTGTGGTTCGAATGACAGTAGATATTCATTTTATTACATGAACGGGATTGCATATAGGTTGTCACTTTTTTTCATAAAAATCAAATGTTCTGGATTCATAGTTTTTTTTCATGCGGAAATCTGCAAAGTCACTTCATTGTAGCTCTTTGAATATTCCATGATTTTGTTACTTAGTCTCTATACTAGATAACTGGTGGTTTTTTAATTGAAGATGCTACCTTTTATGACCACATAGTCCATTTCACTTTTTCCGCATCTTGCATTAGATGTGTATTAAGAACTGCTATCTTCTTCTGGGATTATTTTTAGTTGATTACTACTACATGCTAAAGGTAGATCATTGAGCTCCATGGCTTTGTTAATTTTGAACTTTTCCTTGTCAATTTCTAAAATCTTGTCAGCATCTGCTTTTCTTAATTGCTTATTATTATTTTTATTTTCCTGTGTCACAGCTTGGTCGAGCTTTGTGCCCTTCAACATTCATATTTACTCTATCCACAAGATCACTTGGAGTGGAGGAAATTTGCTGCTAGCCTACTAAGTGCTACAAAAGTGTTGTTCCGTGCCTGCCTAATTGTGCAATATGTAAATATAATTATTGTGCACTATTATAATTAGTTGTTGTACTAATTAACAATTGATGCAATTTCTTGGAAATGGTCTTTATTTTTTGTTTGTTGTGATTTATGGGCTGGATTGGTCTATGGGGATGGAGAATTGGTGGGCTAATTTTTCGTATGGGCTGCTAATTTTGGCCAATCTTAGTAGCCCACTCTGAATTGGGCCAATTCATAAATGGGCTGTGGTGTGATGTCATCAGCCATGTCATCACAATATTTCATGTCATCGGCCATGTCAGCGCCACATCATTTTCCATGTCTGTGCCACATCATCAGCCATGTGGAAGTCATGTGACTTGGCAATTGAATTCGTGACGTTTATTTTCGTCATAAATAATGGGCCTGGGCTGGGTTGGATGGGCCTAAGGCTATTTTATGACATTCCTAAAACGTCATGGATTGAGTTAATTTGTGACGATTTTCGTTAAAACGTCACGAGGTGTAATCTATGACGCTCAATACATGACGGAATTTGAAATTGTCACGGATACTATTTTATGACGATTTTTTGGTGATTTATGACGAAATTCGATTGTCATAGATCAAGAGATTTCTTGTAGTGATCATTACACCGATGGTATGCACCGATGCTTCACCGGTTCAACCGGTGCTGAAGACTTGACTCTTGCGCGACTTGCATCGTCTCTGGAACACAGTACGCCCAATGCACCGATGCCCCTTTTTGAACCATCGGTTCATCCGGTGCCTATAAGCTGACTTGGCTTCGATTCCCTTCTGCACCAAAATATCATGGTGTCAGTTCTTTCGACAACCATCGGATGCACCGATGCTCATGCGTCGGTTCTTCCGGTGCTACCGACCGAAGAACCCCCGTAGGGGTGGCCCTTCGGGCCTAGCTACGCTTCTCTTTGTCATCACTTGAACCTAAAATCCTAAGAATGGTCATCTTAACAATCATATTAGTCCCATTGATTGCGTTGTCAATCGATCACCAAAATCACTCGAAATGGCATAAATGGTGCCATGTTCGTTTCAATCTCCCCCTTTTTGGTGATTGATGACAACACAATCAAAGCAAGCATAATATTTGTAAAAAATTGACAAATTTAATCGCTTGATATCAATTGAAACCAATTGAAACCACTTACACTTGCTTGGATGCTTACCATCATCCAATGATGACTTGGCCTCCCCCTAAAACCATGATTCCCCCTTTGATTCTCTCCCTTTTTCGCTACTTTCCCCTTATGACTTGATTCACTTGGCATGTCTCCTTCTTTGGTATACTTTTTCTTCTTGGGAAAACATCTCTCCCCCTTTGTTGGAAAACATGCCTTGCTTTGATCCATATTTCTCCCCCTTTGGAATCAAATCACGTAAAAGGTCTTGCACCTAAAAGGTCCTGCAAAACAATATAGCTCAAAAGAAGATTAGTAGCCTAGGGAGTTAGTTCCATGATTCATGATCCAATAATATGATATTAATGAAGATACCAATTGAAAATTTACTATGGTGGATCACAAAATCACGAAACTAGCATGACATGAACTAAGTTTTCCACAAATATGTGCATAAAATGATAATGTGAAAATCAAGTGCACAACTAGAAGTTATAACTAGAAAGCTTAGATCATATCATGCACGGAGGTAGCTCTAAAAAAGATAAGAAATTTACAATTATACCAATTAAATGAATTTAGAACCTTGCATACCTCCGGGGGTATTTGTTTACCTTGTATGTACCAATTGAAAGTGACTTGCAACCAATTGAAAGTCTTTAAACAAGGAGCACTTGGTACACCAAGGTTAAGCAAATGTATGAGCTCATAGCCTATGAACTTAGATATGAGCAATTAAGTTCAATAGAGCATGGCTCAATATGCATGAAAGCACAATTTATCTTACCACTCTTATAGAGTTGTTTGTTCACATTGATCGTGAGAAACATTCTCTTAGAGTGTTAACTCCACGTGAGACTACAAAAGATAAGCTAGCAAACATGTTAGTCTCAAAATCACAAACCATAGGATGAACTCCCCCTAAATGTGTGCATTTAGTGTTTGAATCACCAAGCAAATGTATGCACATTGATTTTGACACAATTGAGAAGTTTACCCTATAGCTTGTGTTCATGGTACACATATGAAGAACATACCCTATAGCGGAACCCCCATAGGGGCGGCCCTTCGGGCCTAGCTACGCTTCTCTTTGTCATCACTTGAACATAAAATCCTGAGAATGGTCATCTTAACAATCATATTAGTCCCATTGATTGCGTTGTCAATCGATCACCAAAATCACTCGAAATGGCATAAATGGTGCCATGTTCGTACGAATGAAAGTTTGGCCAGGATTTAGTAGTACCTCGTCAAGTACCTGGAGGCCCGGAGGAGCGGCAGCAGCACGCTGAATGTTTGTCAACATAATCGTGGAGTTGACGTTGGCGGCAGACAACCCGTCCATCATGTGGTCCGATATGTCCTGCTTCACCTCCCGAAGCTGTTTGCTGAGGTCGCTTGCCCCCACGAAGCGTCTTACCATGTTCTTCTGCTGGCATTCCGTGACGAGCTTGCGGGTGCGGCAGAGGGTCTCCTCGAGAGCCCCGACCGTGTCACCCATGGCTGGCTCCTTGGTCGTCGTCTCCAACGCCAGCAGCTGCGAGAGCAGGGCTCTGATTCGCATTACGCGCCTCCCGATGTCGACGCCCTCCTTCTTGTTGTGGCGAACTGTCTCCACCGCTTCCTTGATCGCGAGCGCGATGCTGATGATCTTCTCCACGCTGCCCACTAGATCGGCCATCGATCCTTCCCGCCGTTCGAGTACAACCTGCATCATCCAGTGAATAGGCATCCATAATTAGCTATGTGTAGCCTTCAAACAGCTCAACCTTTGGCATGGAGAAACACAGCAAACACAAGGAATATATATGACAAACAATGCAAAGTATCATGAGAATCACGAAACTTTTTGGTTTATTCTTTCCACCTTTATCTTCTTCCTGCTGGGCGCTTTGCAGCAAGTTTGCTCGATTGGTGACTTCAGTACGGGGTGTATATATAGAGAAGCTAGAAATCAACGGTTGCTCAGCCAACGCCAAGGACGCAACACAGCACATGATGCGCACCGTGTTCAGGATTTAACAATGGGCAACGCTATAATTCAAGTCTTCCTGAAAATTAAAAGGAGAACAATAGAATGTATAAATAATGTGTTCCACGCGGAATCTCGCGTCATTTAAAGGTAAGGAAAGGGTTTGTTCGGTTAGACATGGATTCGTTCCGAGTCGGGAATGATAGAAACAATAAAAAATATAACAAGAAACTCGAATTCATTTCGGGTCAAAAACTAATTGCAATAAAATAGGCTTATGATAGCTACATTAAAAGTCCGGGAATCAATCCATGAGTCTAGAGGTGTGAAATTAATCCTGGTCTCTTGTTGTACCTATTATGAGTCTATTTTATTGCAATTAGTTTTTGACCCAGAATGAATCCCGGTCTCTTGTTATATTTCTTATTGTTTCTATCATTCCTGGCCTAGAACGAATCCATGTCTAACCGAACACCTAAATGAGTTGCCTGTACAAAAGTATCAAAGTGCAAATCATAGAAGTAGACCAAGGACAAGTAAAGAATCAAGAGTTTTTTATATCACAGAAGTGCAAATCATAGGTTGATACTATAAGTCCATTAATCACGAATATTGTTAAAATCTATAACATTTATATTTTAAAATAATATACTTTTACCGGTATTGATGGCCAAACTAGCACTTATAGACCATGATATGTCGCTGTTGTAAACAAATTATTTTTGAGAGAGAGAGAGACGTCACAAGGCTGGCAGATGAATTACATATATAGCATTTTCTCTAATAAATAATAGCACATATAGCCGTTGAAATTTAATTTCACGTTGCACACTCTGGTGCAGTTTGACTTTGAGCAAGATGAGAAATGCAAACATAGAAAAATGTACAATGGCAAAACTACTTTTGAATAGAAATCTAGCTGGTGTTTAAAAATGGAATACATTCTATTTTTGTAAATGTGTTTCAAATATACAAAAGGAATTATCTGTTGTCAAAATTCACTGCATAATTCCAAAGTGGCAGATCTTTATATAACCAGAGGGAATAAACTTAATACTCTAAAACGAACTCTCTTCTAATTAATAAAATGAACAGCTCTCCTGCCAGTTCCATTTCAAAAGCAAAAAAAAAAATAGAACTCTCTTTCAACGTCCAATGCTGGGTGGAGTCCACACGTTTCCGGACAGGTTGTGGCTGTGGGGAATGGATGCGTGGGTTCCACCTGCACCGTGCTCTCAATCGGCAAGCCGTGGAGAACTGGTTTTCCCTGACTGATAGAGCAAGCCACAAGGCCGCCCAAATGAATGTGTTGCAAAGAAGCTTCCTAGTAACATGGTAGCTTGAGATTGAATGAAAAATTCCTTTTTGCTGATCAAAAAATGATGAAAGAGATAAAAAGTGACCTTTAGGATACGAAGAAAAGACATTAGCGGTAGCATTGTTATATAAATCTCCAGTCAGACATAAACGAATGATTGCTGGAGCTACCAGTTGGTGCAGTTAGATCGTCTACAAAACAAATCCATCAAAATGTCAAGTATAATATATAAAGAAACGCAACGAAGTACGATGGTGGTTGAAACACATGCACATGTAGTAGGTGAATGGAGTATACGGTGGCCAATGGCTTCAAGTTGACCTCATCGAAAGAATAGCGCGCGCGCTTGAGGTCAAATAACTAAATGCAATGGCCAACGAAGGCCAGCGCACATCCAGGAAGGAAGATTGGCTGCTGCACATGAGGGAATAGGAAGATTGGCGCGCTTCACTGCGCCAGTGCTGCATGTGCGTGCTGGTGTGTGCTGGTGTGTGTCATACGGTGATACGGAAGGCGCAGGGCTGTGCTAGCAGTCATCCAAGCAACAAAAAGCAAGGCCCCTTTTTAAGAGCGGCAAACTAATGCACAATACAAAAAGCATAGAACATTAGAAGTCAATAACTGGTTAAGGCCATGCAATTATTCATCACAAAGATAGGTCAATTACAATTGTCAATGATAAAGCACAAATGACTGCATATGTTGTGGCTCTGAGCAGCATGTGCAACATAGTGGCGATTTGTAGTGCCGGACTGCTTCAAAACTGATACATGAAAATGAATTAGAGCTGACAAATTATAGCATGAGACGATATTGATGGTTTCGGCAAGGAAATAGCATGAGATAAAAAAATATCGCATCGTGTGAGAATATGTAACCATTCAAAATGTGAAGAACCCAGATTACTGCCTCAATTCGACGATTCGTAGAACCCAAAGAACTTGCAAGAAAAGCCAGTAATGAGAAAAGAAAATAACTTTTCACCCAAAGGGCCAAACATTTAGAATAAAAGACTAATTAAACTGATGCCACATACCAATTTCATGATTGCACCTAAAATTTCCAAAAAGGATCTTGTTCATGGTTTGTGTTCTTTGGAATCACAATTCATAGGGTGAAGTCTACAAAAAAAAAGATATATGTAAATGAAAACAGTATCCCCTTTATCTAATAATCAATAAGAATAAAGGCGTGTAGCTATATGTCGTTCATGCCTTGTAGGGTGCCTTGAGCAACATTACAATTTCAATGCTTTGGAGAAATAATCTGATACTGCCATGGGACAACAGAATATTACGAAAAATATAAGAGGAAATGAGAAAAGAATCAATCTGATTGTACCTTCCTATCTTATGAAATTCTAGTATACTATAATACATATTAATTTGAGATAGATCATTCAGAACATTCAGTATAGGCATGTAACTTAATTAGACATGTAATCTTTTTACTATCTTGGCTATTTTGGAACATTGATTTACCACAAAGAGCTGCAAGATAGAATACTTCAGAACATTTAGTATGTTCTGAGATGTTCTTTATTTTTAATAAGGAAAAGACACAGTCTACTGAAATGTTCTGAAAAGTTATACCATTGCACGGTCTGCTGAACTACACATTGCAACTTTGTCTTGTGGAAATTGGTTGTCCATGGTCCATCCTGGCCAAACAGAGGTAAATAAAGCTACTGGGATCAAAGCAATATGATGGGGGACAAAATTTACAAACCTAATAACAGTGAACTAAATAGCTTCTATAGCCAAACTATATACCCCGTTTAGCATTCAGATGTAGCCAAAACTATTCAGATGATTTTCCAATATTGAAAGCAAAGTCAAAGATGATTCATATGAGGTGATATGGATAGTATAAGAGTTGAGGTGCGCAGGTGCTAGATTTATGGTAGGTTTCAGAGTAACAAAACTTGCCAAAAACCTCCTTAGTTAATTAAAAAAGAAACTGATTTCAGAACAATAGAAATTGGTAGATGAACATATTTAATCATGTTGATAATAAGATTTGCAACATTGGCAAAAATGATGAAATAGATGTAGGTTATCACCTTTCCTTTTGCTATTCAATTTATTATTAGTCACCCACAGAGATGCCTCATTGGGAATCTCTGCATGTTCGAGCACATATGCTTGACAGACCTGTACCAAATCAGACTCTAGCAGGGGAGCCGACGAGAATCGGCAACGGCGAGATTGCCGCAGATGGTTCACCTGCTACAGATGAGTTAGTCACCGTCGTGAGAGGGGCACAGCCACCGCGGCCTGTTGGAGTGGAAGGAGGACCGCAGCTCCAGCTGCTTCCTCGTGGCGTCCCGCCTTTCGCACGATCTACCTCTCTCTTCTCGGCGTCTGTCACTCGAACAGACATATGGTTTTTCCAAAATAAATAATATGTGGTTATTTTAGTTTTGAAACAGTGATATACAGACCCACACACAGATTCATATATTTAGTTTTTGACAGTTCTCCGTACTCAAAATCTCTCCTCTCCTCCCTCAAGCACCAGCATCCCTTCCGTCAGTCCCCTTCTCTGCTCTTGATGATTTCTATTCCCAGCAAAAAGAGATGCCCACGCAGCACGCATCCTCCGCCAGTCACGGGCACGTCCCACCGTGACATACCACGAGTATGTTTGAAACTCGATCTCCGAGTACATACCATTCACCCTGATAGAGAACGAAACTGAAGAGACGCATTTCATAACCAAAGAGACCCACGAATCCAAAAATCCCATCTTCACCAAAATCGCCTTCAGATGCCTCCATTCTACTCTATCACATGCCTTCGCCATATCAAGCTTAATTGCACAATCTCCAGTTTTTCCTTTCATGTACCTCAAGTAGTGTATACATTCATATGCAATGAGCACATTGTCAGTGATAAGGCAGCCTGGCACAAAGCCGCTTTGTTCTTCTGAAATGATCTCATTAAGAATCACCCTCAACCTATTTGCCATCGTCTTGGAACACAGCTTATACAAGACACTGCACGAAGAAATCAGTCGGTATTGTGATAGCTCTTGCGGGTTACTCACCTTTGGGATTAAAACAAGCAGGGTTTTATTCACCTCCTCTGGAAGCTCTAGAGTCCCCACCATTCAGAAAAACCAACACGACACTGACCACACATGGTTTGACAAGCTGCCAATTGGTTTGGAAGAAACCTGCATTGAAGCCATCTTCCCCTGGAGCTTTTCTTGGCGCCACCTGAAAGAGGGTTGACTCCACTTCTTGTTCAGTGTAGGGCCAGTCCAAAATCGCCGCCAATTCAGGTGAAATCTTCTGCAGAACATGGTTACAGATCAAGTCTGGATCAAGTGCATCTTGAGCAGTGAACATGTTTTGGTAAAAGGCACAGGCCAGCCATTCCCATAGTCACCGAAGTTTCTGGAACAACTGATCGAGGAACGAGGAATGGCATTTGGGATCCATTTTTACACTGCAGGAACGGAAACTTTCCCATCCCGGAACGTGGAACGTAGGGTCGTTCCCGTTCCGCGGTGACTATGGCCGTTCCATGCCTTTTTGATATGTTATCATGTGGCCAGATTCATCTACAAGCGAATTAATTATATTATTCTGATTTCTTGCCCTGGCTTTGGCCTGAAAGAATTTTGTATTTGGGTCCCCATCCTTCGACCAAGAAATCCGGGACCGCTACTATCAGACCCGGGGCCACAAGATATCTGATGTGGCCTAGATCAGTACCATGTATAGGATAGGGCATGCCTTGTACTCATGTGTCATGTAACTAGTCGTATAGGCTTTAGAACTAGTCGGAGTGGCTGGGATCCACCCGAGTAGTGTTCGGATAAGTCCTTAGACCTCCACCCACTTAGGGTTTCCCTGTAACCCCGCTCCCTCAGTCTATATAAGGGCGAGCAGGGACCCCTCTCATTCATCTCTACGCATATCGCTACACCAAAGGCAACAAACCACATAGGACGTAGGGTATTACACAACATCTGCGCCCCGAACCTGTCTAACCCTTTGTATTGCTTGCACCATCGTGTTCTTGATCTCAGCGATCCCCCACGATCATCTTTCTACCTAAGGGTATCCCTAGGTAGACGTGACGGTAAAACACCGATAGCTGGCGCCCACTGTGGGGCAGATCTCCGACGATCCTCCAGTGAACGAGATGGCCACCTTCATGTTCTCCATCGCCATGCCCAAAGAAGGTACAAATTTCATCTTCGGGGCATGGGTTTGCGTGGCTGTGGTCGCTCGATCTAGCATTACTAACAACACCACCAAACTTTCCGATCAAATCAGGGAGTTATCTCTTGATGATCGGGAAGAGATCCAATCTAAAAAAAATTTCAATCTTGAAAAAGCTTCAGAAATTGCCCACAGCACAAATGCCACCAATTATGGGAAGGCATTGGCACATGGCGAGACTCCAGATGATGACTCAGTATCTACTATTGGTCGTCATCTAGATGTCACAATTGCTTCTGCACCTTAAGGCCACTTCATGTACTGTACTAGAAAGGCTTAGATCCCCCCAAAACTACAGATTGGATGCACGACTAGTGGCATACATCCCCGACCTTCCATATCAGGAGGGGAACGCACTCTCCCGTATCCAAGAGGAGGGATCCGGATTCACAGTGCCAGTCACAAACTATTCTGATGAATCCTACAACGATCGCCATGTTTACATTCCAGATACTACCAATGACAGAAGAGATAATGAACTGCCTGAGGACATCTCAGTAGATGATCTCACCACAAATGCCAGCAATGAAAACGACGCCGAACGTGATGCGTGGCATGAAATAAATCCCCTACATGAGCAAAGAAGAGTAGGCGCGCGGCAACGCCAGCATCAGCAACCTCGGCACAATCTCTGAGAAAAGTTTGAAAGAGCGTCTGAAAAGGGTTTCCATTTCGTAACGGCCAACATCAAGCATGCCGCAAGACTCCTAGATCATGTCAACGATCCAGCAGTCCAACAGAGCATCCATACACATATTAAAATATTTAGTTTGGGACGGTTCTCCATGATACTCGAAATCTCTCCTCTCCTCCCTCAAACTCGAGCATCTCCTCCATCAGTCCCCTTCTCTGCTCTTGATGATTTCTATTCCTAGCAAAAAGAGATGCCCATGCAGCACGCATCTCCATCGGCCACGGGCATGTCCCACCGTGACATACCACGAGTAGGTTTGAAACTCTCGGAGTACATACCATTCACCCTGGTAGAGAACAAAACTGAATAGACGCATTTCATAACCAAAGTCCAAAGAGACCCATGAATCCGAAAATCCCATCTTCACCAAAATTGTCTTCAGATACCTCCATTCTACTCTGTCATATGCCTTTGCCATGTCGAGCTTAATTGCACAATCTCCAGTTTTCCTTTCTTGTATCTTAAGTAGTGTATACATTCATATGCAATGAGCACATTGTCTGTGATAAGGCAGCCCAGCACAAAGGCGCTTTGTTCTTCTGAAATGATCTCATTAATAATCACCTTCAACTTGTTTGCCATCATCTTGGAACACAGCTTATACAAGACACTGCACAAAGAAATCGGTCGGTATTGTGACAGCTCCTGCGGGTTACTCACCTTTGGGATTAAAACAAGCAGTATTTTATTCAAAGGAGGCTCCAAAGTCCCCACCATTCAGAAAACCCAACACAGCACTGACCACACATGGTTTGACAAGCTACCAATGGGTTTGGGAAGTAACCTGCATTGAAGCCATCTACCCCTAGAGCTTTACTTGGCACCATCTCGAAGAGGACCAACTCCACTTCTTGTTCAGTGTAGGGCCTGTCCAAAACCGCCACCAATTTAGGTGAAATCCTCTACGGAACATGGTTACAGATCAAGTCTGGATCAAGTGCATCTTGAGCGGTGAATAGGTTTTAGAAAAAGGCACAGGCCAGCTGTTCCCATAGTCACCGAAGTTCCTGGAACAACGAATGAGGAACGAGGAATGAGGAACGAGGAAAGAGGAATGGCCTTTGGGGTCCATTTTGACACTGCGGGAACGGAAACATTTCCCGCGTTCCCGTCCTAGAATGTTGTTCTTGGAATGTGGAACGCAAGGTCGTTCCCGCTCCGCAGTGACTATGTCCCTTCCATGTCCTCTTGATCTGTTATCATGTGGCTAGATTCATCCACAAGTGAATTACTTCAATTATTCCGATTTCTTGCCCTGGCTTTGGCCTGAAAGAATTCTATATTTTGGTCCCCATCCTTCAAGCAAGAAATCCGGGGCTGTTGCTGCTTCATTGTTTCTTCTCAAGCTAGCACAACAACCAGTTTTTGCCATGATTCCGTGTTCCTTGTCCGTAGGACCTCTATAAAGGGACTAGCCCCTCTCCATCTCCAACTGAGCTTGTAGTTCTTTCACCAGCTATTTAACCGAGCCAAACACTTCTGTATCCCATGCCTTCAAGGAAATTTGCAAAGGCGATAAGGCTGAGGTGGCTGCAAAAAGATCAAGAGCCCCATGTTGACGGGAGCCCAGCCCACATAGCAAAATGAACGGATTATAAGGGCTTGAGGGCCTAAATCTAAAATATGTACTCTCCAAGGGGCCATATGTACTCTCCAAGGGGCCGGAGGCCACCTCCCTCCCCTCCTATATATATATATATAGATCTCCCCTCCTATATATATATATATAGATGACCCTAAGGGTCAAAGGGCTCTCTCCTCCCTCATCAGCATTTTTCACTCACTCTCGGGATGGCCGGCTTCGGCTCTGGCTTGACATCATCTCACGGCCCAGCTTCTCGCGCTCCATTCTTCGGCCCGTGGCGGAGATGCCCAAGCGCCACGGATGGCCTAGCTCCTCGCGCTCTATCCTCGGCCCATGGCGCACAACCTAGTTGCACGCCCTCAGCTTCGGCCCATGGCGCAGGCGACAGGGGCTCAATTTTTGCAAAATCGAGGTGAAGGTAGGACGAGGGATCGAACCCGAGACTTCCCTCTTCGGCTGTAACTGAGCCCACCAACTTAGCTACTCCATGTTATCGCACGTAGCCAACAGATATCATTGTTTAATGGCTTTCCATATTCATTCATCACATAATGATGCTTAGCCCTTCGGGTCACATATTTTGTGGAAGCAGCAAGCAAGCGAAGGCTAGAAAACCACATGTAGGCACCGACGAACAGGGCTTCGGCAGATTAGGCCCTTCGGCTAGGCCAACAAGGATCCGCTGTTGTCGACTTCGGCACAGCAACTTGCGGCCAGCAGTTCGTCCGAGTCGAGCTTTGTCCCCATGGGCAGGTCTCTAGATTCAGCCGGGGGCGAGGCCGCGTGCCCTCCCTACGGTGCGGACTCCTTCGGACAGTGATGCGGCTCCTTGGCTTCGAGCCGAATGAAGCAGGCATGACAACCTTCGACGGCTTGACCCAGCAAGGACGCAGCAACGGCAGAGGTATGAGGGTGCCTTGATCCTTACAAAAAATTAGTGTGCATGATCGATCCAGGACTATGGAGCTTCAGAAGAGCTGCAAATAGTATCCAGACAACAAGCAACGAGCGGAGAAATAAATTAATTCTCATGGCCAACCCACCAAGGGTCTTCGGCCTATGCTATCAGTAGTTCAACTCTAGAAATCACGAAGCAGTATATTGGGCTGCATCATCCATGCGGCTTCGTCAGGCATCAGCCTTCCTCAGAAATTGTCTTCGTTGGTCATAGTTTTCATCGGTAATGGACATTCGTCCAAAAGGTTCTTCATCGGAAATGGCCTTCGTCGATCATGGTCTTCGTCCGAAATGGCATTCGCCGGTCATGATCTTCATACAAAATGGCCTTCCTTCAAAATTGGCTTCGCCGGTCGTTGACCTTCAAAAATTGGCTTCGTTAGTTAAAGACGCAGGGGCTTTGTCGGCCATTGGCCTTCAGGCGAAGCCCAACTCTCTCCAATGAGACAGCTTCGGCCAATGAGTCATGTGCAATTCTGCCCCTCGGTCATTTGCTAGGCAGCGCAGATCGCACTTCGGTTGATTAAAGGGACACAAACTACGAGGCCCAAGTCCGGCTTTGTTCTCTGCGAAGGCCTGAAAACACACGCAGCTTCGATCAGCAACATGCAGCCTCGATCAGCAGAAAAGCCAGCAGCATACCTCTGGCCTGTGGCTCTGGCCCACACGTCGCCAGTTTCGACCCACTGCCAGCTCGGGCCCTTCAGTTTGCCCGACCCATGTGTCGCCAGCTATGGCCCACGGCCCATGGCCACAGCTCCGGTCCAGCATATTTGGCTGTATTGACCAGCTCTTCGATTGTTCTTGAAAAAGCCAAGAAGCGGCTATATTGAAGCAGCATGACCGTCGGCCGCATGTGAGATTATGGGCTTCGGTTCTGTTGGGATCTTAGCTTCTTAGACGCCCAGACAGTGAGCATGAACAGTATGAAGATGTCAATGAAAATAGATACTGAATTCTCCAATAATAATCAGAAAATTCAACCTTCTACACTGTGGAGAGAGGGGACTATTTATACCCCTAGCCCTCGGCCAGGTTTTCCTAAATTGCCCCCTCCCAACTCATTTACAGCTCACTTTTAGCCGGCCTCGGGGTAAAATTATAAGGTGAGAGGTGTACAAATCCGACCTTCTCACGTATTTGAGAGGTGTACAAATCCGACATTCTCACATATTCACGTTTCACACACATATCTACAACCGACGAAGGTTTTCACTTCCTTCGGGGACCTCCGGGAGTCACAGCCATGAAGGTTCCATCAACGAGCAGTCAGCCGTCACCTTCATTCCCGAAGTTGATCCCTTTACCCGAAGGTCCTGATCTTTGAACTTGGTCTTCTGAGCAACCGTTCGTCACCTTCGGCCGGACGAAGGCGATACCCTTCGTCACCGAAGGTATTGGGCTTTGCGCTTGCGCTTCTGGGCAGCCATCCGTCACCTTCAGCCTACAGAAGGTGATATTCTTCGTCCCGAAGGTCATGGTCTTTGAGCTTGCGCCTCTTAGTGTTCATCCGATACCTTCGGGTATGCTTAGCCTCCTCTCGTTGGGGCCCTGCAAACAAGTTAGGGAGCATTTCCGAGGGTGAGGGCTTAACCCGAAGGTCCAATCCCCAACAGGTTCTTAGCGATCATTGCCTTCGGTATGCTGCTTGTTTATTATATTGGCAAAACCCATCGCTAATTGGCCTTCCTTCTTCATCAGATTCCCACTGTAATTGGGCTTAGTTCATTCTTGGGGCTTCGGTACATAACTATGTATGATCGATCGAATGATTGGGCTTCGTTTTTCTTGAGCGACGAGGCCTTTGAAATGAATTTTTCACCCTTCAGTTGTGACTCAGGATTGATTATTTTAGCCCTTTCGAAACAATTTTTTGCCGAGTGATCCCACTTCGGAATGTTTTTTTTTCACCCTTCGTCGGTGACTCGGTGTTGGCTTCTACCCTTCGGAATTAAATTTACCTCAGGCGTGTTCTATCCTCAAGTCAGTTCTATGCTCAAGTCAGCATGAGATATTCAGTCTCCTCTTCGGTTCATGAGCTTCGGTTTTATGGCTTTGCCAGTTCTTGTTATATATATTGTCATGTAATCATGCGAGCTCAAACTAAACCACCATTTACGGCCATTAGCCTTTTTCGCCGCTTCGGCTGGCAAGCAAACCAACCTGCAGGCTATGCCTCGGTCGTATTGTGCTTCGACAACCTGAGCTAGGATCATTGCCTTCGGCATTTAATGTTTTACTAGGCTTCGATAGAATTGGTGGGCTCTTGTTATTGTCAGATTACTGCTGCAAGTCTGACTTCGGTTCATGCCATCGGGTGGCTGGACTTCGATTTCAATATTTGTGTCTTTTCTTGACTGAACTTCGGTCAAAACAACAAATAATGGCCTTCGGCTGTGGTAGTATGATCAAGCCAATCATTGAGTTTCAGCTACAGTATCCTATTGGGCTCTAGGTTCTAGAAATGACAAGCTACAGCCTTCGGTCTTTACTGTTGTTGGACTTCGGTTGCCACCAGGGCCTTCGGTCTTTTGTTTGGGCGCTGAAACCTATGGGCCTTCGGTCAATAAAGTGGGGGCTTCATTGGGCTTCGGTTCCATAAAATAAACGAGCTTGCCAAAAGGCTTCAATTTCAATACTAGATATAAGAAAACTGCAGTGGGCTTCGGAAACTAGTTTAAAACAGTATCATTATTAAAAAAACGGGGGGGGGGGGGGCGACTTCAGCATCCTAATAGGACTTCGATAGCTACCAAGGGCCCTTCGATCTTCATTGTTACTGGGTTTCAATTTAAGCATTGGTCAGAATGACAGAACTATATACAGTCTCACCAAAGGCACTTTTGAAGGCTTCGGTGGATTATTAATTGACCCTCGGAAGGGGGCTACTGTTGACTTCAGCCACTCCATTGCAGGAAAGCAATGAATAATCAGCGAAGGGGGATTTCCAAATATGTAATAGGGAACCATTGTCCAGGCATGACCAGCTCATGTCTCTGGGCAACGGTCTTCAGTTGCTATAATACAATCAAGCTAATTAATGGCCTTCGGAAACACTATTTTTCATTGGGCTCCATGTTTTCACTAAGGATACTACCTTCGGGTATGGGTTTTCACCTCTAAGCAAAACCAGTTTTATATGGACCTCCGATTATCTACGTCTTATGAAAGATCCTCCTTCGGGGCTATTGGCTTTCACCCCGAAGCAAATTCTTATATGGGGTCTCAGTTATCTAAGTCTTATGTAGGACACCGTCTTCGGGTCATTGGTTTTCACCTCGAAGCTATCTAATAATATAAGGAAATGACTATGCCTTGGTATTATGGAATTCTATTCGGCGTTCGGTACTGATCGGCCCCAGGAGAAAGAATGAGCATCCAAATGGACAAGGGTGCACCGAAGTATCTATCCCTCTTTGTCTTGGCGAAGAGGAGAGTCATCGGTGCATGTTGACGGTCCTTAACTGCAAAATTAGACCATCAACTTCTGCAGTATTTCATAACATTCTGTTCACCAAACTTAGTTGCAGGGCTTAGCTAATCAATTCCACAAGTTTTCGTGAATTGTGATTTGCAGGCACCCATACGTGAAATAAGATGAAAACATACACAAGACGCAACACAGATGCATAAAAGATCCAATCCTGCGTGACACTTACAAGAAGGGCACATTTGACAGAGAAAACCGACATACAAAGCATCGGCACTGACATACACAAGATGGGGGCCCACCTGGAAGTGTCCAGGATGAAAGGCAGCGCGAGAGGCTGAAAGCATCTAGGCCCCTAATTTGAGTTTTGGTAATTAATGACAACAGTTTGTGGATTAACGATTTCATTTGAGATAATAAGTATAGGTTGATCCACGGATGAAAGAGATTTGGTTGTGAACGTGTGGAGTTTTGGAGATGATGAGCAAAGCTCGGGCTCAAGGCAAAGGTATAAAATAGGGGTTTTGTATTTTACCGGTCACAAGGTGTTTAGTGGATGAAAAGTGACCGGATTTGTTGGATAGATAGCCGTACTATCAAGAGGGGTTGAGTACTCTTGCTTGACGGGTCGTTAGTGCCATTTTGCTCAAAATATCTAGGTGCATGCATGAGGGCTAACGACGTTTTGAAAAGATTTGAAAAAGATCAAGTTTGAGAGCTAACTGCACAAGCGCGGACAGTCCGCTCCATGGAGAGCGGACGGTCCGCACTCTTACCAGAGAGCATGTTTGGCTCTGGTGGAAATTAGATGTGATTGGCGGACAGTCCGGCCCAGGTGGGCGGACGGTCCACAGCTCTAACTCAAATTGTACCAGAGAGGGTGTTTTCTCTGGTTGATGTTATGATCTGTGCGACGGACGGTCCACCCCTGGGGGGCGGACGGTCCGCCGGCTTTTTGACAGTTTGTACTAGAGACATTGTTGTCTCTGGTGGATTTCAAGGATGAATTACGGATGGTCCGCCCCTAGAGCGCGGACGGTCCGCCGGCCTTTTTCAAAATTGTACCAGAGATGATGTTTGTCTCTGGTGGTGTGGAACACATAACTGCGGACGGTCCGCCCCTGGGGCGCGGACGGTCCGCCAGGGCTGTAACAGCTAGTTCTGACACGCATTAAATGCACTCTAACTCACTTGTTTATAACGGCGGACGGTCCGGTTTTTGAACCGCGGACGGTCCGCGACTTCGCAGAAAAGAGTGTAACGGCTAGTTTTTGAAGGGATGTCTATATATACCTAATGCCCGGCCATTGGGTCACTCTCTTGGCCATTTGGACAGCATACTTGACACCATAGAGCTAAGGCATCCCTCTCTCACACACACTTTCTTAGAGATTGCATTCTTGAGGGTGTGAGGGCTTCCTAGTGCATTGCATCAAGAGTTTGAGCTTTGTGGCACTAGGGAAACTTCAAGCAAGCATCATCGACTTGTTACTCTTGGGAGTTGTAGCTCCCTAGACGGCTTGGAGAAGAGGATTTCGTGGAGCTCCTCCAAGGAGATTGTTGAGGAGCCCCGATTTCGGTTGGGAGAGGTCTTGTGCTCACCTCACCGGAGTGGTGAAGAGCAACTCTAGTGGAATCGAGGTGTGGAGCGGTTTCTTGATTCAAGCCGGCTCAAGATCAAGAGATTCTTGATAGAGGAGCGGTTGATTCTTGGAATCCACCTCAACGTGGATTAGGGGTGACCGGCAAGTCATCGACACCACAGGATAAATTCTTGTGTCAAGCTTGGTTACTTCTCTTGATCACTTTAATTCTTGTTTTTACTTTGAGCAATTTACTTTACTAGAGCTTGATTTGTATCTTGTTTTTACTAGTAGCATGACATAGGGCTTTCCTTTGTTACAAATTAAATTTCTCTAGTGTTGTTGGTTTTAGATTTTAAACCGCCTATTCACCCCTCCTCTAGTCGGTGTTCTTGATCCTACAAGTGGTACCAGAGCTAAGTACTCCATTAATTGCGGATTTAACCATCTTGGAGTAGAACAATGACTACGGATCATGGGATTCATGTTGGGAAGCCACCATTCTTTGATGGGAACAATTATGATTATTGGAAGACTAGGATGTCGGCTCATCTCAAAGCCATGAGTAGAAAGCTATGGAGAGTAGTAAGTGATGGATATGTCATTTTGGACCCAAAGAGTTTGACACCCCTAGATGTGGAAAATGAGATACTAGATGATCAAGGGGTTAATGTGCTCTTTAGTGCTCTTGATGTGACTGAATTTAATAGAGTCAAGAGCCTCACAAATGCAAATGACATATGGAAGAAGCTCATGGAAATTCATAAGGGCACATCAAGTGTGAAGGAGGCCAGGTTATATTTGCTTAAGGGCAATTTTAGTGAATTTACCATGAAGAAGGATGAGAGTATAGCCGAGATGTTCAACCGGCTAAATGACATTATGAATGACCTCAAGGGACTTGGATTTGAGGTACCGGATGGGGATTTCAACAACAAGTTTCTTAGATGTCTTCCGGAAAGATATGACACAATTGTGACCTTACTTGTAAGGTCAAATATGAAGACCGCAACTCCCACACAAATATTGGGAGAAATTCTCACCCATGACATGTTCAAGAAATTTCAAGATGAAGCTCATGGGGGAGAAATTGATATGAAAAAGAAAAGTGTGGCATTCAAAGCTCAAGATAGCAAAAATGAAGAAGAAAGTGGGTGCCAAGAAGAAGAATCGATGAGGAGATGGCTCTCTTTGTCAAGAGATTCAATAGAATGATGAGCAAGAAGAACTTTGGCAAGAGAGGTCAATCATCAAGAAAAAATCCTTTTGTGGACAAGACTTGCTTCCAATGTGGTGAAGTAGGTCATATCATTGTCAATTGTCCAAACAAGAAAGATGACAAGAACAAGAAGGACAAAAAAAATGATGAAAAGAAGAAGAAGAAGTTCATCAAGAAGAAGAAGAATGGCCAAGCTTATTTTGTTGAATGGGATTCCGATGCAAGTTCTGATGATGATGATGATGATGATGATGATGACGACAAGCCATCCAAGGGAGTTGCCGGGATTGCCATCAAGGAGGCTCCATCACTCTTCTCTACACCACATTGTCTTATGGCAAAGGGTGGTGCAAAGGTACAACAAGATGGTGAACTTGATGAACTTTCATATGATGATCTTGTTGAAATGCTCAATGATGCCGATGAATTCATGACAAAGGAAAAGGCTAAGTTAAAGGACTTGAAGTTGAAGTTTACTTCTCTTCAAGATTCATATGAGGAGCTAAAGACTTCTCATGAGAATCTCAAAGAAACTCATGAGAAGCTTGAGGAAGCTCACAATACCTTGCTTAATCATGAAAGAAAAGCAACATTGAGCATTGGTGTTAGTTGTGATTTAATTGATGATAAACCTTGTGGCTCTAGCCCTACTAGTTCTTTTTGCACCAAAATTGATAACCCATCTTGCAATGAATCTCTCATTATGGAAAATGATTTGTTAAAAAAAGAGATTACTTGCTTAACTAATGATTTGAGAAAGTGCTATGATAGTAGAGCTAAGTTTAATCATTGTTGGGCAAGCCAAAAGTTCACCTTGAACAAGCAAGGGTTTGGATACATTCCTAAGAAAGGGAAGAAGGCTTTTGTGCAAACCAAAACTACTTTTGTGAAGAGTAGTGGTAAGTCATATTGTGAAAAATTCAAGAAGGTTGGTCATGTTGAGAAGAATTGCACCAACAAGAAAGTCATATCCTTTGATTCAAGTTATATTCTTATGAGAAATTCAAATGGCAATGTTAGTGCAAAATTTATTGGGATACCTATAGATGGTGCTAAAAAGAATGCCATTTGGGTGCCAAAAGTCTTGGTCACTAACGTTCAAGGACCCAAGAAAGTTTGGGTACCTAAAAGAGTTACTTCCTTTTTGTAGGTGAATTACAAGTCCGGAGGAAGACATTGGGTGCTTGATAGTGGATGCACTCAACACATGACCGGAGATCCAATGATGTTTTCCTCTCTAGATGAAAATGTGAGTGGCTATAGTGACATCATCTTTGGTGACAATAGCCGGGGCAAAGTCAAAGGAGTTGGTACAATTCCTATCTCAAGTGTTCATTCTCTTTCGAAAGTATTGTTGGTTGATTCTCTCAAGTTTAATCTCTTAGCGGTCACTCAATTTTGTGATTTTGGATATAAGTGTAGTTTCACTAAAGATGATGTTGTAGTAACTAGCTTGGATGGAAAAGATCACATCTTTACGGGATTTAGACATGAAGATGTATATCTTGTGGATTTTGCTATTAAAGAGGCAAACTTGTCCACTTGCTTATTCATTCAATCATCCTTGGGTTGGTTATGACATAGAAGGCTTGGTCATGTTGGCATGAAGCAACTCAACCGACTTTTGAAGCATGACTTAGTAGTTGGGTTGAAGAATGTGAAGTTTGAAAAAGATAAGTTATGTAGTGCATGTCAAGCCGGAAAGCAAGTTGCAAATGCTCATCCTACTAAGAGTGTTATGTCAACCGAGAGACCATTGGAGTTATTGCATATGGATTTATTTGGTACTACAACATATAGAAGTATTGGTGGAAATTGCTATTGTCTTGTGGTAGTGGATGATTACTCAAGATATACATGGGTTTTCTTTCTTCATGACAAGGCCGATACATATGACACATTCAAGAAATTCTTGACAAGGGCCGAAAATGAATTTGAGCTCAAGATGAAGAAAGTGAGGAGTGACAATGGAAGTGAGTTTAGGAACACAAGAGTTGAGGAATGGTGTGATGAGAAAGGAATCAAACATTAATTCTCAACCAAGTACACTCCGGAACAAAATGATCTTGTTGAGAGGAAAAATAGAACCTTGATTGATATGGCAAGATCAATGCTCTCCGAATACAATGTTTCGGATAGCTTTTGGGCCGAACCAATCAACACGGCTTGTCATGCCTCTAATAGATTGTATTGCCATAGATTTCATAACAAGACTCCATATGAGTTGCTCATTGGAAGAAAGCCAAATATCTCATATTTTAGAGTGTTTGGTTGCAAATGCTATATTCTTAAGAAGGGAACTCGGTTACCAAAGTTTCAAAGCAAATGTGATGAGGGTTTTCTTCTTGGGTATTCATCTTGTAGCAAGGCTTATCGGGTCTACAACAAAACACATGGCATTGTTGAAGAAGCATATGATGTTGAGTTTGATGAAACCAATGGGTCTCATAATGAACAAGAAAATCTTGATGATGTGAGAAGTGATGGTTTGAGAAATGCAATGAAAAATATGTCAATTGGTGATGTTAGACCAAGAGAAGAAGATGAAGATGAAGATGGTCCTTCTATCTCTATTAGAGTTAATCCTTCAACTTCTATATCAAATGATCAAGCACAACAAATTGTACAAGATTCAAATAATGATGATTCTCAAGTACAAGATCAAGTTGGTTCATCTAGTACACCTTCTCCATCAACTCAAGAACCCATTGTTCCTCAAAGAATTCATCATATTCTTGCAAAGGATCACCCGGTGGATAAAATCATGGGTGATATTAGTAAGGGTGTCCAAACTCGATCTCGCATTGCTTCATTTTGTGAACATTATTCTTTTGTATCTTTTCTTGAACCTAACCGTGTAGATGTAGCATTGAGAGATCCAGATTGGGTGAATGCTATGCATGAAGAATTAAATAATTTCTCCCAGAATCAAGTTTGGGATCTAGTTGAGAGGCCCAAGAATTATAATGTTATTGGCACTAAATGGGTCTTTAGAAACAAGCAAAATGAAGATGGAATGGTTGTGAGAAACAAGGCAAGATTGGTAGCTCAAGGATTCACTCAAGTCGAAGGTTTGGATTTCGGTGAAACTTTCGCTCCCGTTGCTAGATTAGAAGCTATTAGAATTTTATTAGCTTATGCTTGCTCTCACAACATAAAACTTTTTTAAATGGATGTGAAAAATGCTTTCTTGAATGGTAAGATTAGTGAACTTGTTTTTGTTAAGCAACCTCCCAGTTTTGAAGATCCCAGGAAGCCAAATCATGTATACAAGCTCTCTAAAGCTCTTTATGGTCTTAAGCAAGCTCCACGAGCTTGGTATGAAAGATTGAGAGACTTTCTTATTCTAAGGGCTTCAAAATTGGTAAGGTTGACACTACTTTGTTGGTAAGGATTTGTTTGTTTGTCAAATTTATGTTGATGATATTATCTTTGGTTCAACTAACCCAAGTTTTTGTGAGGAATTTGGTGAAATGATGTCTAGGGAATTTGAGATGTCCATGATTGGTGAATTGAGTTTTTTTCTTGGACTTCAAATCAAGCAACTCAAGGAAGGCACCTTTGTGTGTCAATCAAAATATGTGAAGGATCTCTTGAAGAAATTTGGTATGGAAGATGCAAAACCAATCAAGACTCCTATGGCCACAAATGGGCATCTCGACCTAGATGAGGGAGGTAACCCGGTTGAGCAAAAGTTTTACCGTTCTATGATTGGTAGTTTGCTTTATTTGACCGCATCTAGGCCCGACATCATGTTTAGTGTTTGCATGTGTGCACGATTTCAAGCCGCACCTAGAGAATGTCATTTGACCGCAGTCAAAAGGATCTTGAGATACTTGAAATATACTCCTAATATTGGCTTATGGTATCCCAAGGGTGCTCATTTTGATTTGGTTGGATTCTCGGATTCGGATTATGCGGGGTGCAAGGTTGATAGGAAAAGCACCTTCGGTGGTTGTCAATTTCTTGGAAGATCTCTTGTATCTTGGTCATCAAAGAAGCAAAATTCCGTGGCTCTTTCAACCGCCGAAGCGGAATATATTTCGGCCAGAAGTTGTTGTGCACAATTGTTATGGATGAAGCAAACTCTTCTTGACTATGGTGTGAAATTTGATGTAATTCTCTTGTTGTGTGATAATGAAAGTGCCGTGAAGATTGCTACTAATCCGGTTCAACATTCAAGAACCAAGCATATTGATATCCGCCATTATTTTCTTAGAGATCATGTGAACAAGGGTGATATCAAAATTGATGGTATTGGCACGGATGATCAATTAGCCGATATATTTACCAAGCCTTTGGATGAATCTCGGTTTTGCAAGTTAAGAAATGAGTTAAATATCATTGACTTCTCAAATGTGGCTTGAAAACTAGCACATATGGCATATGGTTCTTTCATGCACTCTTTTTCTTTTTTTCTGAATTTTTGAGGTATTTTTGAGCCATTTATGAGTTTTCATGATTTTACTCGATTTATTTTTGAATTCTTGTTGTAACTTGCTCATATGAGTCCTTTGAAGGTTTTCATGCAAGATTTGAGATTTTTGGATTTTTATATGAGCAATGATCCCAAATTGAATTTGGAATTGAGAAAGTTGGCAAAATTCTGGGCTGGCTGAAATTTGGTACAGCGGACGGTCCGCGGGTAAGAGGCGGACAATCCGCCGTTCATGAGACTTGTTCACTAGAGGCTCTGCAGAGAAGTTCTTAATCGCAAAAATACACTGCGGACGGTCTGCCAAAGGACCGCGGACGGTCCGCTTGTGTTGGGCAGAATTTGCCAGAGGCAGCTTCAGTCGGGTGTCAGTGTAAAAATTCATAGGCGGACGGTCCACCAGGATACCGCGGACAGTCCGCGACTGGATAGAATGGTGGGGCCGGCCAGACATGACTTATAATGGGTGTCCCTCTCACTACCCCCCACCAAACCACACACCTCATCCAAAAGCTCTCTCTCTTTCTCTCTCAAGCACGTGGGGGAGACGACAAGGTCAAGGCTTTTTGGCGTGGTTCCCGAACGGTCCGAGAACATCCCCGGACTCTTCTCAAGATTGTACATCATGTCCTCTCGGTATTTTGACGAATCCTTAACTCTTGTTCCTGGATTTCTTTATTGGAAAGAGTTAGGGTTAGATGCTCTGATCTGTTTTTGGACCATGGATTCTTGAAAATACTTGGGGGATCTTGTTCCTAGTGATGAGGAGATGCTATAGTTAAAATCTGGTTGGTGGATTTGAATCAAAACTCAAAATATGGGTGAATCAAAGTTGGGGGCGATTTTGTGTTCCTACGTAGAACAGATGGGTCGCGGATAGTCCGCCTACTGAACGCGGATGGTCCGCCGTGGTGGTTCATGAACCACGGACGGTCCGCTTTCAGAAGTGTGGACGGTCCGCCAGTGTCAGATTTTTCAGATACCTGCTGAACTGACTTATATCATTGTGGATTGGTTCCATTGCTTTAGTAATTGTTCTTATGGTTAAATCTTGATCTTAGGCCACCCCGGAAGGTCCTCAAGGCCACTGCTTCCAAAATCAAGAAGGCTATGACTTCCAAAAGACAAAGAGACAGTGATGACTCAGATGATGTGGACTATGCTCCCAATCTCAGTGAGATGGCTGCAGCATCTTCAGTGGGTGATGTTGGTGATGAATCTTCAGAGGAAGAGAATGAGGAAGTTGAGGATGATGTTACAGATCTGATGGGGCTAGATCTTCCTAGCCGACAGTGGACTGCTGAGATCTATGCCAATGCTAAAGCAGTGAATCAGTTCAACTTGCTTCGGTACATAACTATGTATGATCGATCGAATGATTGGGCTTCGTTTTTCTTGAGCGACGAGGCCTTCGAAATGAATTTTTCACCCTTCAGTTGTGCCTCAGGATTGATTATTTTAGCCCTTTCGAAACAATTTTTTGCCGAGTGATCCCACTTCGGAATGATTTTTTTTCCACCCTTCGTCAGTGACTCGGTGTTGGCTTCTACCCTTCGGAATTAAACTTACCTCAGGCGTGTTCTATCCTCAAGTCAGTTCTATGCTCAAGTCAGCATGAGATATTCAGTCTCCTCTTCGGTTCATGAGCTTCGGTTTTATGGCTTCGCCAGTTCTTGTTACATATATTGTCATGTAATCATGCGAGCTCAAACTAAACCACCATTTACGGCCATTAGCCTTTCTCGCCGCTTCGGCTGGCAAGCAAACCAACCTGCAGGCTATGCCTCAGTCGTATTGTGCTTCGACAACCTGAGCTAGGATCATTGCCTTTGGCATTTAATGTTTTACTAGGCTTCGATAGAATTGGTGGGCTCTTGTTATCGTCAGATTACTGCTGCAAGTCTGACTTCGGTTCATGCCATCGGGCGGCTGAACTTCGATTTCAATATTGGTGTCTTTTCTTGACTGAACTTCGGTCAAAACAACAAATAATGGCCTTCGGCTGTGGTAGTATGATCAAGCCAATCATTGAGTTTCAGCTACAGTATCCTATTGGGCTCTAGGTTCTAGAAATGACAAGCTACAGCCTTCGGTCTTTACTGTTGTTGGACTTCGGTTGCCACCAGGGCCTTCGGTCTTTTATTTGGGCGCTGAAACCTAGAGGCCTTCGGTCAATAAAGTGGGGGCTTCATTGGGCTTCGGTTCCATAAAATAAACGAGCTTGCCAAAAGGCTTCGATTTCAATACTAGATATAAGAAAACTGCAGTGGGCTTCGGAAACTAGTTTAGAACAGTATCATTATTAAAAAAACGGGGGGGAGGGGGGGACTTCAGCATCCTAATTGGGCTTCGATAGCTACCAAGGGCCCTTCGATCTTCATTGTTGCTGGGTTTCAATTTAAGCATTGGTCAGAATGACAGAACTATATACAGTCTCACCAAAGGCACTTTTGAAGGCTTCGGTGGATTATTAATCGACCCTCGGAAGGGGGCTACTGTTGACTTCGGCCACTCCATTGCAGGAAAGCAATGAATAATCAGCGAAGGGGGATTTCCAAATATGTAATAGGGAACCATTGTCCAGGCATGACCAGCTCATGTCTCTGGGCAATGGTCTTCGGTTGCTATAATACAATCAAGCTAATTAATGGCCTTCGGAGACACTATTTTTCATTGGGCTCCATGTTTTCACTAATGATACTACCTTCGGGTATGGGTTTTCACCTCTAAGCAAAACCAATTTTATATGGACCTCCAGTTATCTACGTCTTATGAAAGATCCTCCTTCGGGGCTATTGGCTTTCACCACGAAGCAAATTCTTATATGGGGTCTCAGTTATCTAAGTCTTATGCAGGACACCATCTTCGGGTCATTGGTTTTCACCTCGAAGCTATCTAATAATATAAGGAAATGACTATGCCTTGGTATTATGGAATTCTATTCGGCGTTCGGTACTGATCGGCCCCAGGAGAAAGAATGAGCATCCAAATGGACAAGGGTGCATGGAAGTATCTATCCCTCTTCGTCTTGGCGAAGAGGAGAGTCATCGGTGCATGTTGACGGTCCTTAAGTGCAAAATTAGACCATCAACTTCTGCAGTATTTCATAACATTCCATTCACCAAACTTAGTTGCTGGGCTTAGCTAATCAATTCCACAAGTTTTGATGAATTGTGATTTGCAGGCACCCATACGTGAAATAAGATGAAAACATACACAAGACGCAACACAAATGCATAAAAGATCCAATCCTGCGTGACAATTACAAGAAGGGCACATTTGACAGAGAAAACCGACATACAAAGCACCGGCACTGACATACACAAGATGGGGGCCCACCTGGAAGTGTCCAGGACGAAAGGCAGCGCGAGAGGCTGAAAGCATCTAGGCCCCTAATTTGAGTTTTGGTAATTAATGACAACGGTTTGTGGATTAACGATTTCATTTGAGATAATAAGTATAGGTTGATCCACGGATGAAAGAGATTTGGTTGTGAACGTGTGGAGTTTTGGAGATGATGAGCAAAGCTCGGGCTCAAGGCAAAGGTATAAAATAGGGGTTTTGTATTTTACCGGTCACAAGGTGTTTAGTGGATGAAAAGTGACCGGATTTGTTGGATAGATAGCCGTACTATCAAGAGGGGTCGAGTACTCTTGCTTGACGGGCCGTTAGTGCCATTTTGCTCAAAATATCTAGGTGCATGCATGAGGGCTAACGACGTTTTGAAAAGATTTGAAAAAGATCAAGTTTGAGAGCTAACTGCACAAGCGCGGACAGTCCGCTCCATAGAGAGCGGACGGTCCGCACTCGTACCAGAGAGCATGTTTGGCTCTGGTGGAAATTAGATTTGACTGGCAGACAGTCCGGTCCAGGTGGGCGGACGGTCCGCAGCTCTAACTCAAATTGTACCAGAGAGGGTGTTTTCTCTGGTTGAGGTTATGATCTGTGCGACGGACGGTCCGCACCCCGGGGGAGCGGACGGTCCGCCGGCTTTTTGATAGTTTGTACCATAGACATTGTTGTCTCTGGTGGATTTCAAGGATGAACTGCGGACGGTCCGCCCTTAGGGCGCGGACGGTCCGCCACCCTTTTTCAAAGTTGTACCAGAGACGATGTTCGTCTCTGGTGGTGTGGAACACATAACTGCGGACGGTCCGCCCCTGGGGTGCGGACGGTCCGCCCCTGGGGTGCGGACGGTCCGCCCCTGGGGTGCGGACGGTCCGCCAGGGCTGTAATGGCTAGTTCTGACACGCATTAAATGCACTCTGACTCTCTGATTTATAACGGCGGACAGTCTGGTTTTTGAACCGCGGACGGTTCTCGACTTCACAGAAAAGAGTGTAACGGCTAGTTTTTGAAGGGATGTCTATATATACCCAATGCCCGGCCATTGGGTTACTCTCTTGGCCATTTGGACTGCATACTTGACACCATAGAGCTAAGGCATCCCTCTCTCACACACACTTGCTTAGAGATTGCATTCTTGAGGGTGTGAGGGCTTCCTAGTGCATTGCATCAAGAGTTTGAGCTTTGTGGCACTAGGGAAACTTCAAGCAAGCATCATCGACTTGTTACTCTTGGGAGTTGCCGCTCCCTAGACAGCTTGGAGAAGAGGATTTCATGGAGCTCCTCCAAGGAGATTGTTGAGGAGCCCCGATTTCGGTTGTGAGAGGTCTTGTGCTCACCTCACCGGAGTGGTGAAGAGCAACTCTAGTGGAATCGAGGTGTGGAGCGGTTCCTTGATTCAAGCCGGCTCAAGATCAAGAGATTCTTGATAGAGGAGCGGTAGATTCTTAGAATCCACCTCAACGTGGATTAGGGGTGACCGGCAAGTCATCGACACCACAGGATAAATTCTTGTGTCAAGCTTGGTTACTTCTCTTGCTCACTTTAATTCTTGTTTTTACTTTGAGCAATTTACTTTACTAGAGCTTGATTTGTATCTTGTCACCCTAGGTTGCAAACCCATCTAGAGATAGTAGTAGCATGACATGGGGCTTTCCTTTGTTACTAATTAAATTTCTCTAGTGTTGTTGGTTTTAGATTTTAAACCGCCTATTCACCCCTCCTCTAGTCGGTGTTCTTGATCCTACAGAGGCGGCACCCGGGAGCTGGCCAAACCCCTTGGTCACCCGGCCCCATGTTGGTGCCAAATGGCTCGAGCTTTGATGAGATGATCATCCTTTTCCTCTTGAAGGTGGTACCTAGTGTTTCCATATTTAATTCTGGCAAGAACCGACCTCCTTGGGCTATAAAAGGGGCCTCCCTCACCCCTCACAACACACACCACCAAGGAGCAACACCACCATTCCAAAGATGTAGTAGTGTAGTACTAGCTGGAGTTGGGAGATAGGGAGAGTAGTACAAAGTTCTGAAAGAGCCTTTGTAAGACTCAAGTGCTTTATCTTTATCTTCTCTATTTACTGAAATGTCTTCATGGTTATCTATTTCATACCTTAGTGGGTTAGTTAAGCATGGTTAAGTGTAGTGTTTATATTTTGGCATGGGATCTCCGTTCGACTGAATGCTCTTGTTTTCATATGTGGCTTGAGTAGTAATCGATAGTGTAGAAGTGGTGTCTAGACTATCGGTTACCTGAGGTTGCGCCCAATCCCACGGATAGTTATGGTAGCCCCGGAGGTGACAGCTCTGACCAGGCCTTTGTATTCCACCACGTTTGGGTTGGTGTTTTCGTAGGGCTATTGGCGGCCTGACCCCAATCACCCCTTCCCAGTCTTTTCGAGGATCGGAAAGGTACCGTCGCTCCGATGTGCTAAGGTGTGATCGCTATGTTTGGCTTTTGCTTAGTTAACCCCTTTGTTATGAACTAGAGTAGAACCATTGTAATGGAGAAGTAAATAGGAACCTTGACCTCTCTCGTTGACCTCCTAGCTATGCTTGTTTGCTCTGCTATCTTATCATGGAGTTCACCTGTGTGTGTCATTTATACAAAACTCCTATTCCACATTATACCCCATATTAGTCTAGTTGGTATACTAGCTAGCATTTACGTGATGGCTATTTATCAACCTCTTTAACCATTGCTTCCCCGAGGATAAATACGATACCCTGGAATACTCTTGGTTGAAAGCTACAACGGCATTCGCTCGCTTGCGGATTTATCTGTTTGCATTAACAAATGCCAACAAGGTTTTTGGTGCTGTTGCCGGAGAAGAAATTGGTGTAAAGATTTTGATATTTACCTTGATATCTGCTAGCCTAGTTTACCACTAGCTTTTGTGGACATATAAAAAAAAAGAGTATCTTTACGAGCCCAGGATGCCTAATCTTTCTTGAATAATCAAACCACCACCCTACCATCTCATAGATAGGTATATATGTATACACACTAACTCTATGTTGATGGAGATAAGGTCGCCGTCACGAGAAAATAAGACCGTCATACGTGACGGAACGACTACATTGCCTCACTCACAATTTCAATCATAAATTGTGTGTGATGAATCGATCAAGGTAAGAGAACCAATCCAAAAACATTTGATTCCCAAGTTCATTTTCACCACTGCATGTTTGTAATTCATCATAAATCTAGTGCTTTCCTCGGGTGGCTCCTAGTCTAGGTAGATGACAATTTTATTGTTGCCTATCTATTCGATGCTTCTAGTCTAGCTTCGTGGTAGACGGATGTTAAACGGGACCTTCTCGGCATCATATGTTGGCTATGCCAGTCTGTATGGTGTTTTTGTTAGATAGTCGATGCTACGAGCAAAAGCTGAAGACTAGATTTTCATGCATCTCATCACTCATTTAATTTCTTTTTTCTTAAACCATGGCATGTTTGTTTAAATGCATTCATCCACCCCGTTTGCATTGTTTTGCATGTGTTGTCGACCGAAACCCACCGGCGAGCAACGACGGGCAACACGAAGAGCCGGGAGGTTACTAGGGCGCTAGAGGCACTGCTCCCTCGTCGACGGCATGCAATTTCCGTCACGCGCCCGGAGGAGGTGTCAAAACCGGGCGTGCCACCTGACCTATACCCGATCAGGAGGGTGCAGACGTGCTCCGAACAGTTTCCTGCATACAAAGACACGTGTAAACGTAAGTCCGAGCCGTGGTCGGCTCCCCGGGACGACTCTTGCATCGGCTTTGAAGAGCCGATCGAGTCCCGGTGTCAGACAGGATCTGGTTGTATCCGGATATGATAAATAAAGCAAATTACTATAAAACTGCTGCAGTCAAATCTAGTTGATCTAATCCACGATGGTAACAGCTTCACTGCTAGATCGGAACATCCTACACGTGACTGGGCCTAGCGAACGTAACAAATAACTAAACCACAACCTAAAACAGAGGCCTAAGAACTAGCAAGAGCCGATTCCCGGAACAATCCCTATCAAGGCTAAGATAAAGCATCTACTACGCCACCGGATCATCCAATCCGTTTGCAAGGCCTAACCTAGCAGATATTATGCCAACTCTTAAGATAAGAGCAAACCATAACAGATCGGATCTACTAAACATGAAAGAAGCAGGGTGTTGTCCCTGTGCGACTAATTCTATACAATAAGAACTAGCATGAGATTGGAACGTTATTGCACAGAGACAACATGATATTCGTAGATGATAAGCAACAAAGCACAATGGATCTACTAAAAGCCATGCATATTCGTAGATAACTAGTACTACTCGCCATCAAAAACGCTTCAGTACGAGTAATACCAAGGTAAAAGCAAGAACAATACTGCCCTGATCGCAAGAGGCGATCAGGGCAGCATGACACTTACTTGGATGAAACCCTAGGGTTAGGGATGGCGATGCGCCGAGAGTTGTTGTTTGCGAGTCGTGATGACGCTCTTTCATGAATAAGAAAGGATACATATTTTTAGTCCGGAGACTTGGGAAACAATCTAAACTAATCTTGTCCCGATTGGACTCTATCTCTAACCTTAAACTGAATCTAAGGATACACGGCCAATGTGGCCCATATGCTCACGCAGGAGCCGATTTACAAGCCTTCCTCATCTTTTGCTTTAAGCCCATCTTGATTTCGGCCCATAAATTAACCCTGTTAATTTATGGCGATAACACATGCCCCCCTGGTTTTGGCAATGATAGTTCCAAAACCAATCCGTCGCTCCGTCTTCCCGTTAATGTTCATTAACCACATTGCAACCACCAAGGAAGACGCAACGTCTCTGCAACTGGCTCCTCGTAGAATGTGAAACTGCCGATCCGTCTTCCATCTTTTCACTATTTAATCTCACCCGAATCGGCTCTTCTCCACAGTGTAGCGAAAATGGCCTCTCATGCCATATTTCAATATAATGTTTTGGCGATTGATGACACACGCAACACTTGAACTAATGTGTTTGCTAATGAAAATGCTCATAAGCTATGGAAGCAAATTGTCGAGAATCATGAGGGCACAAAGGATGTGGCCAATCAAAAATACCATATTCTCGGCGAGGAGCTAAGTAGCTTTAAGCAATTTCCGAATGAAAATGCTCATGACATGTACTCACGATTAAATACTCTTGTCAATGAAATTAATGCCTTAGGTCTCAATCAAGTTGATAATGGGGAAATTAACCGCAAGATTCTCCGAAGCCTTCGCAAACCCGACTACAACATCATCAACACGATCTTGCAAAAGGAAGACTTGGTCAAGCTTACACCAAACCAAGTCATCAATCAAATCATCGCCCATGAGTATAGTATGGGGATGACAAAGAAGAAAGAGCAAGAGTCCACCTCTCCTTCAAGCAAAAAGAGTCTCGCCGCCAAACACTCATGCAAGCATCAACCAAGGCGACAAGACTCATCAAGCTCAAGTGAAAGTGAACAAGAAGAAGAGGATGACGAAGATAGTGATGATGAATCAAGTTCAAGTGATGAAGAATACCCAAGGGCCGTGCTATACCACAACCGCAAGATTGCCAAGCATGTACATGAGCTCTATGAGCTTGGGTACAAAACACTCATTAAAGGGAGTGCGGTTGGGATAGAGAAGATGGCAAAGAAAAAGAACAAGTCAAGAGCCCAAGCTCTCTCCGCCATCCACAAGCCCAAGAAAAGTGGTGAAAGCTCAAGTCACAAGAAAAATTCCAAGAGCTCCACCACCCATCGCCCTCGGAGATTGTCACCACCACCCATGTGTCTTATGGCACTAGGTAATAACGATGTAAGTGATGACTCCTCCTCAAATGATGAATCCGATGTTGAAACCAATGAACTTTGTGAGATGATGACACTCCTCCATAATCAACAAGAATATCTCATTAAACAAAATGAAGAAATCAAAGCTCTCAAGAGTAAAGAAAAACTTCATGCTTCATTTGTCTCAAGATATGAGAACTTGCTAAACAAATTCAATTTGTTAGACAATGAGCATAAAGAACTTAAAATGAAATATGAGAGTCTTGAGTCTAAAAGTGAATCATCATCGGATAAATCATTTCCTTGCAATATTCCTTGTGCTATCTCTTTTGACAAGGTAGATGCGTCTACCTCTTGTGATCTAACCCCTTGCAATGAGAATGTGATTGTAGAAACTTGTGATGATCTCATTGCTAAGGAAAATGATGAGCTTAAACAAGAGATAGAAAAGCTAATGACGGACTTGAGGCGGCTCAAAGGAAAGTACACTCAAGAGCAAGTCCAACCTTCTCAAGATAACACCTACGCGGGCGTGAAGAAGCTTGAGAAGGGAGAAACCGTGACTTGTTTCAAGTGTCACAAAGAAGGCCACAAGTCCTACCAATGCAAGGAGAAAGAGGGCAAAGAAAATAGCAAGCCCAAGAACTTGAACAAGAACAAGAAGGCTAAGGAGATCAAGAAAAGCACATCTCCATACTTGAAGGCGTCCTACATGTACACCAAGCCCACCCACAAGAATAAGCAAAAGAGCAACCACTACATACTTGAAAAGAAGAAGAATGGCAAGGTGGTGGCTCATGTCATGGGGTGGAGAACATATGGATGGAACCAACCTATTTGGGTGCCCAAGGATATTATTCATACCATGGATGGCTCTCAAAAGGTTTGGGTTCCTAAGACTTAGGCACCAAACAAGTGCAACGGGGGATTTGGATGCTTAGCTTACAAGTTAAAGTGAAGGTTCAAGCCAAAACAAGCTAAGCTCACAACTTGGACATTTGTTGCCCAAGTTCCCCATAAGGTAATGGTAGCTAGATTTCAATTCAAGCATCATGTAGCTCCATTGCTTTTGCTAGGATGTTTGCTTGTTTTGCATCTCCTAGTGTCATATATGGTGGGTTGCTTGTGCCATGACTCTAACCCATGAGCAACCTACATGGTTTAACAAGTGTGTAGAAAGCTACACAAGGTTACCTTCCATGGTACATGTACTTCATGAGGTATGTATTTCATATGTGTACCATGAACACAAACTATAGGGTAAACTTCCCAATTGTGTCAAAATCAATGTGCATACATTTTCTTGGTGATTCAAACACTAAATGCACACATTTAGGGGGAGTTCACTCTATGGTTTGTGATTTTGAGACTAACATGTTTGCTAGCTTATCTTTTGTAGTCTCACGTGGAGTTAACACTCTAAGAGAATGTTTCTCACAATCAATGTGAACAAACAACTCTATAAGAGTGGTTAGATAAATTGTGCCTTCATGCATGTTGAGCCATGCTTTATTGAACTTAAATGCTCATATCTAAGTTCATAGGCTATGTGCTCATACACTTGCTCAACCTTGGTGTACCAAGTACTCTTCCTTCAAAGACTTTCAATTTGGTACATACAAGGTAAACTAAGTTGTTCCCCCGGAGGTATGCTAGGTTCTAAACTCATTCAATTGGTATAATTGTCAATTTCTTATCCTTTTTAGAGCTACCTCCGTGCATGATATGATCTAAGCTTTCTAGTTATAACATCTAGTTGTGCACTTGATTTTCACATTATCACTTTATGCACATACTTGTGGAAAGCTTAGCTCATGTCATGCTAGTTTCGTGATTTTGTGATCCACCATAGTAAATTCTCAATTGGTATCTTCATTGATATCATACAATTGGATCATGAGTCATGGAGCTAACTCCCTAGGATACTAATCTTCTTTTGAGCTATATTATTTTGCAAGACCTTTTAGAAGCAAGACCTTTTAAGTAATTTGATTCCAAAGAGGGACAAATGTGGATCAAATCAAGGTATTTTCTCAAGGAGAGGAAGCATATCCCGAAGAGGGAGAAATACCAAAGTGAATCAAGTAATGAGGGAGAATCAAAGGGGGAATCAATGTTTTAGAGGGAGGCCAAGTCATCATTATATGGTGGTAAGCATCCAAGCTACGGGGAATTTGGAGGCTTGACAAGGTTTGGGATGCATAAGTAGGGATGCATCATGCAAAGATAAAGGAAAGCCAAGTTATGGATTAAAGATTAGTAACCCAAATTCCCCTCCCCTACATATGAGGTAATGAGCAAGGTAAAAGGATTATCTCAAATTCATTTGATATCCTTCATGCATCATTGTAGCTCAATGCCTCTCTAGGAATGCATGATCTTATCTTTACAATTGGTATTTACATTTGGTATCTTTTATGCCTTCCTAGAAATATCATATGGTAGGTTGTTTTGGTACTAACTTCTTATCTAGTGCAACCTACATGGGCGAAAAACCGTTGCTTCTCCATGACACATATTGTCGAAAGAAAATACCAAAGTCTACAATCGGTATCAATCCTATTTTTGGTATTCATTTGGTGTCATGTTATTCAAGTTATAGAGTTTGATCCCCATTATGTGAATTACAAGTGCATACATTTGATTAAGTGATTCAAACACTATTGCACATATTTAGGGGGAGCTAACTGTATAGCTTGTGTTTTTGTGACTAACATGCTTTACAAGTGCTATTTGTTGTAGTCACACTCCTTTTTGTCCATATGGTAATACACTCAATCCCTCGATATCAAGATAATACACATTGCAATTAACCTTACATTTGGTATCAATGGATCAAGAAAGATTGGACAAGGGAAGAAGACCAAGCCATAACTCCCAAAAGGTTAAAGAGATAAATGATATAGGGAGGCATGGCTAGTCACCTAAAGCTATCTCCATGAATTCATTTTCTTTTGAACACTACCCCTACAAGTCACAATTGGTATTACAATGGATGTCAAGATAGGAGGTGCCACAAGTTTTGAAAAAGGGGGAGCTTGTTCAAACAATGGGAGATATGCCTAATCTAGTTGGTATAACACTCTATCACTAGTGAATTTCTTTTGCTACTAATGATCCTTGTTGCTAGTGGTTATGAAGCTTTTAGGTGTTTGATGACAAAGGGGGAGAAAATGTACCCTAAAAGCAAGCAAGTGATGCCATTAGCAAGGGGGAGGAATGGAAAATGCAATGCAAAAGGATGCATGGTGATAGGGGGAGGTACTTAGTCAATGTGGGGGAGAAGTGCAATTTGATGATCCCATGGACTAAGGTACAAAAACTTTCATTGCTCATATGGTTCAAACCTCACACAAGCCATTGTTCCACAATTCTTTCTACATTTAGTATCAAGGGCTTTTTTAAAAAAATGAGCATTGAAATGTCATCCAAGCAAGCTAAGTAGTTTCTAACTTTTCAAATTTGTATCAATTTCATATTCTTGCAATTTATCTTGCTTGCTTTGGTTGTGTTGTCATCAATCACCAAAAAGGGGGAGATTGTAGCGAAAATGGCCTCTCATGCCATATTTCAATATAATGTTTTGGCGATTGATGACACACGCAACACTTGAACTAATGTGTTTGCTTAGATGATATACTCAGTCTTTTAGGTTCAAGTGATGACAAAGAGAAGAGAGGCGAAGCTAGACCTAAAAGAAATCAAGTCACCGGTTGAACCGACGCCAAGCAAATTACACACGTCGGTGCATTGACTTGAGCACGTCTGGGAGTTTTAGTATCACCGGATGAACCGACGTAAGGCAAAATGTACTCATCGGTGCAATGACAGAGATGGCCTGCGGGCTAGGGTTTGGCACCGGATGAACCGACGATAGGAAGTTTGAATACGTCGGTGCAATGGCAGAAGCAGACCAAGGAAAATGCATACATCGGATGAACCGATGATGCATCGGTTAATGGCGTCGGTGCAGTTGTCCAGAGAGTTTGTTTTTCAAGGATCAGAGGACAGTTGCACTCACCGGTTAAACCGACGCTAACATTACATACACCGGTCGATTGCGTCGGTTGATTGCCCGTACACGTAACGACTAGTTTTCAGTGGGCAGTTTAGTATCACCGGTTAAACCGACGATGGCGATTTGGGGAGCATCGGATTAACCGGCGTTAAGCGTTTTTCTGGCAGCTTTTCTCCAACGGCTATATTTGCTTGTGCTGCCTATATATACCCCCAAGGCCGGGTCATTTGAGAGTGCTGGAGTTCAAAGAAGTATACTAGAGCTAAAGATCATCTCCAACCACCATAGAGCTTCATTGTACATCATATAGGCTTAAGCACACTTGTGAGAGTGCTTAGTGCTTGTTTAGGCTTAGTTCTTGAGAGAACTAGCTTGAGAGAAAGTCTTGCTGCGGCAAGCAACTTGTGTACTCGTCGTGTGACCCTCCGACTTGGTGTGGAGTGGCAACGACACTTTGTGCGGGGAAGGAGGCCCCTACTTGGTGTTAAAGCTCCAAGATAGTGAAGACGGTGCCGTGGTGACGCTTCGAGATAGACGGTGGCGGTGACCTCGTCTTTGTGACTTGGCGTCACTTAGCCTTTGCTTGTCGGGAGCCTTGGAGGCGTGGCAAGACGGTGATCAAGCGAAGAGACTCGGCATCCCACTTGTTCTTTGTGAGCAAGTGGCCGTGGACGTAGGGAGGGACTTTGGTGTCCTAACCGAACCACGTTAAATCGTGTGTCTTGGTGTCTTCACGGGAGTTTGCATATCCTCTCCCTTACCGCTTTACTTACCGCATTACGTTTCCGCATTTACTCTTTCTTGCTTACCTTTACTTTCCTAGTTAGTTTGATTAGGATTGTCTATAGGTTGCAAGTCTTTTGGGGTAAGTAGAGGGTAGCATAGATAAACCTTAGTCATAACTAGCATGTGTAGGACGTGTTAGGTTTATCTTATGCAATTAGATTGAGCCCTAGGATAGAAAAGCGATTAGCGACCCTATTCACCCCCTCCCCCTCTAGGGTCGGACACCCCGGTGATCCTTACACACAGCAAACTCCTTCTTCTTCCCAAAACCAGTAGCGCAGAAACCCCAATCCTTCACCACCAGCAATGGCGATTTCTTCTTCTTCCGGCTCCAACTCCTTTGGAGACTCCTCTTCTTCCTCCTCCTCTCCCCCTTCTTCTTCTTCCCTCTCGGCCTCCTCCATCGACTCTATCCCAGAGAGCCGAGAGCCGACCCCCGAGTGGGACCCGACAGCAGCCTATGAGGCGCTGGCTCCTCTGCACTGGGATGCAGAGGAGTTCGATTTCGGGGTCGCCTCCGAGGAGGACGAGCCCATGACTGAAGGAGAGGAAGACCTCCAGTTCCTCTTCCAAGAGGAACTGGAGAACAGTGAAGATGACGCCTTCTCCTGGGAAGGAGCCGACTCCTCCGAAGATATCGGCTCTTCTTCCAGCGATGATACGGCGGCAGGGGGAAACCCCCATCAGTTCCTCAAGGCCCCCATGGAGGGGAGCGAAGAAGGAAGCAGCAGCAGCACCGAGGACGACGGCAGCAGCAGCAGCGACGACGACGACGACGATGGTGGAGACGCACCGTCGCGAAGCCCGAAGCGCCGTAGGTGTTCAGACACCTACGACTGGTAGATGTAGGCAGCATCATAGGAATAGGATCATAAAGCCGAAGGATTAATTCCTTTTGTAAAATCGGCTTTCTCTGTAATGAATTTCCTTTTAATGAAATCAAATTCCCCTTATTTCCATGTGCCTTCGTTTATTTTCCAAAAAGCCAATGGCAACGCATCAGGCTTCCATAAATATCCAAGAGCCGACGAAATTCAAACTAGAAGCAACCCGCAGAAGAATAACACTTCCAGTCTGAACCGAACTCGACGAACCCTCAAACTCGAGTGTAATTCAAAAACCAAGCTCTACAAATCCGAGCAAGAATTATCCAGACAGCCAGAATTCAAACCAGAATCTCCAGCAATCAAACCCTAAGTCAACAGATCTGACCATGGCATATTCTACAGCTCAAACGACAAGCTCTGCAGTCCACGATGCGGCAATCCACGGCCTGAAGGTAATATACAGCCTAATCTTTCAATTTTCTTCAGCTTACCAAGTTTCTGAAACTGAAACTCTGAAACATGACACCATACACATATTTCTGAACTTCTGAACTTCAGGTATCAGACATCCTTTTGCCGCATCCTTCTAATCCAAAATCTTTCTGTCTTGGCCCACAAACCCATGAAACCCCCACAGATTTGATCTCTTGTGAAGCAAATAGGATTCCTTTTGTGAGTCAAAACATCGATTTGAACCTCTGGGCCGACTGCTTAAGAGCCTGGCCTAATCCACCTGAGAGCTGGATTACAGGGTATACCAAAGTAGCAAAAGCTCACATGCCCTTGTGGCAAGATTTAAACATAGCCGATGCACTTAGCTTATCACTGTCACCCTTGACAAAGATGAAAATCTTCTGAAAACCATCGACTATTTCTGGTCTGATGCTCTGAATTGTTTCCTTTTTGGCCACGGACCCATGACTCCCACTCTGCTAGATGTTGTCATGATCACTGGACTAGACATTAATTCCCCCAATCCTGCTGCTCACAAAATGGCAGAAGTTCCCTTCAAGCTTTCTTCCAAAGTCAACTGCACAAATTGGGGTACTTACATGAATCAGCACATGAAAACAAAAGGTCCAGTGACTGAGAAGGAACACACAACCTTCTTAAATCTTTGGCTAGAGCACTTCATCTTCTGTGGCCCTTCCTTAGCTCCAACCAAGAACTATCTCCCTTTGGCCTACCACCTGGCCCATGGTAATCACACCGGCCTAGGCAAACTCTTTCTTGGAGAAACATACAGATATCTCCATCTAATGACATCTAACTTGCTCAACCACAAGAAACTGAGAACTGGAGGCCCTTGGTGGTTTATTCAGTTATGGGCACAACTGTATTTTCAACACCATGTCCCAAACTTCCAAGACCTGACCAAGAACTCCTTTCCTGATGAAAATGGCAATCCAATCAGATGTACTAGTTATGGCCAAGCTTTATTTAGTCTCCCAGGCAGTAAACTGAATTCGGCAGATGCAGCAAATTGGTTCAGGGTCTTCTACAAAGGACTAGATAATCCTCTCTACCTTCCGTTTACTGAATCTGAATCCTTTGAGAACCCAACTGCCTTCAGATTAGATAACTTTGCCGATGACGACAGCACTCGGCATCTGTATTCATTAATGATTCGACCTGGCTTCCTCCCTGTTGGCATCAGTACTTCTAACAGAATTATCAAGCCAGGCTATGAATCTTACCTGCCAGTCATAGCGGCTCGGCAATTTGGCCTAGGACAGGTCCCTCCCCACTTCCATATTTACCACTTGGTGGAGAGCAGAGCCGATCTGCCTGATGGTCTCACCAGCTCGAGATGCTACAGCATGTTTGACAACCTCCTCATTTCAATACTAGCCGATTTGTCTTTCACTTCCTCATCAATCGGCTTTGATACTTGGTGGAACATGTGGAAAACTCATGTTTTCAGAAAAGCTCTAGGTCCTCGACTGCAGCAAATCGATCCTGAATATGTAATCTTCGAGGAAGAGGTACTGAATTTATGCATTTTATTCCTCCTAAGTCCTCTACTCCTTTCTCTTGGCTTAACCTACTCATCCTGTCAGCAGCAACAAGATGGTTCAGAACCCACGACCAGTACTGGGGAACCATTTCACTTTCTTCCAACTACTCCTGATGTACTTTTCTGCAAAGGATCACCACCAATGAAGAAAGTGATAATGTCTGTTCAGCCAGACTTACTTCAGTCGGCTTCCAGGCGAAGACAAGCCTCTGCAGTAGTTGCCCCCCGAGTCTTGACCAAGAAAAGGAAGATGATCACAAGACGAGTGATCAAGAAACCAGCACCAGCATCTCCGAGTCCATCAGAGTTCAACACCAACCAGGTAACTCATCTTTCAAAACCTTCTTCTTCATTTTAGACATATATGCTCTGGTTGACTATAATTCTATTTCCAGGATGCAGCTGAAGAAACCTCCAATGTAGAAGGCCTGAATCAACATGAGACGGCTGCAACTCCCGATGCACTGATGGATACAAGCGAAGAACAAACTGATACAGTCGAGGTTCTTGACGCTAACACCAGCTCTGATAGGACGATTGCTCCCGAACCGACCAACACTTCTTTTTCAGAACAGGTAACCTCATAAAACCAATTCTGAACCGGCCGATAACTTCATAAATGTATATTGTTCTAACTCCAGAGATGTCCATAGAGCTTTGACATTTCAGGTTTACTCTCCTTCGACCCAGCATCAATGGGTCTGATTGCCCCTGGAGCAAAAGCATTACCTCCGCAGCAATCGGCTAACTTGACACATCAGCTTCGACTCATCAAGGATTTTCTATCTGCTCCAATCACCGCTCTGGTTGATGATTCCAGCAACATAAAGAACATCTTTGAACAAATAGAATCCCAACTCCCAGAGCCATTGCAAATCAAGCTCTGGTCAGCCAGCAACCTCCAATTCTTTCGGATAGAAGTCAGTAAAGCACAACAAAGGATGGAAGCACGTTGCTCCCAAACTTCTCTAAAAGCTGACATTACCCAAAAGTGCAAGGCCCTCAATCAGAAGAAAGCAACTCTAGATATCAAAGCTGACGTGTCTGCCAACACGAACCGACTCAACCTCCTGAAGAAAGAACTGGTGGAACTCGAAGAAAAGGTCCGCACCACCAAAGAACTCATCCAAGCCGAGGAAACCTCCATCGCAAACTCCAAGCAAGAAACCCAGGAAATAGCTGAGCAGATACAAGCAGAGTTTGCAGAGATCAGCACCTTGAGTCGGCAGATAGTCACAGGCGACAACAAGGATGACGAAGCAATTATAGCACGAGCAGACTCTGTCCGAACTGAAGCCATCCATGCCATAGAAAAGTTCCTGAACCAATAGATAGGCTCAAGAGAGAATTAGTATCGCCTGTTAACTTGAGATTTGTAACTGTCCTTTAAAAACATCTTAAGTCGATGGTCATACATCGGCTGTTTGCTTTTCATATATTTCACTAGCCAACTCAAAGTGTTGGCCTGTCATGATGATTTTTTTTTACTGGCCAACTCAACGTGTTGGCCTTTCATGACTCTTTTTTTTTGCACGGCCAACTCAACGTGTTGGCCTATTACACTGCAGCCAGATGGATCTCATTGGCTTTTTGTTACTCGCCTTCCCACATGCTCGGGAAATACTTCTTGAGATGCTGACCATTGACAGCAACGGGAAACTTGACGCCATCCATTTCCTTGAGCATGTATGCGTTCCCAGGCAAAACCTGATCAACCTTATACGGCCCATGCCAAGTTGGAGACCATTTACCAAACTTTTTGTCTTTAGTTCCCAATGGCAATACCGCCTCCCAAACCAAATCTCCGACTCGGAAATCTTTAGGCTTGACCTTCTTGTTGTATGCACGGGCAACCTTAGCTTTGTTCTCTTTGATTTTTTCCAGCGACCAAAGCCTTAGCTCTGTCAGGTCCTCCACACTATCGTTCATCAAGGCTGCATACTGTTCAGTAGATAGATCATTCTGAAACTCAACACGCCTTGATCCAGCCGTGATTTCCCATGGTAGCACAGCATCCTGGCCGTAGACTAGATGGTACGGCGACGTCTTGGTGGACCCATGACACGAAATACGATATGCACACAAAGCTTCTGATAGCACCTCATGCCAATGCCTAGGGTGTTCATCAATCTTTCTCTTTATGAGCTTGATAAGGCTCTGGTTGGATGCCTCAGCTTGTCCATTAGCTTGGGCATAATACGGAGATGATCTGATCAGCTTAATCCCCATGTCATCGGCAAACTTTCTGAATTCCTCTGATATAAAGACCGATCCTCCATCGGTCGTAATGGTCTGAGGGATCCCAAATCTATGAATGATGTGTTCTTTGACAAAGCTGATCACATCTCTCGATGCTACTGTCCTCATGGGCACTGCCTCTACCCACTTTGTGAAATAATCTGTGGCAGCTAAGACCCATTGGTGACCCTTGCTAGACGACGGGTTGATCTGTCCAATCATGTCCATGCCCCATCCTCTGAATGGCCAGGGTTTAATAATAGGATTCATTACTGATGCTGGCACTATCTGAATTTTGCCAAACCTCTGACATGCTTGACATCCCTTGTAATATTTGAAACAATCTTCAAGCATAGTGGGCCAGTAATAACCCGATCGCCTAATCAGCCATTTCATCTTATGAGCCGATTGGTGCGTACCGCAGGCTCCTTCATGAACCTCATGCAATAGCCGATTTGACTCTGACGGTCCCAGACATTTAAGTAATAGTCCTTCCAAGGTCCTGTAGAACATATCGTCCCCTATCAGAACATACTTCATGGCCTTGAGCCTTATCCTTCTGGGTGCCCCCCGAGCCGAATCCTTCAAGTAATTGAAGATATCGGCTCTCCAGTCTCCGGGTTCTAGAAACTGGACCTCCACCTCGACTCCATCGGCTGTCTCCTTGTAGCCAGAAGCCATCTGTGCTAAATCATTGGCTTCATTGTTCAGAGTCCTGCGTATCCAGTGGAAATTGATGTACCTGAATCGCGACATCAACTCACGGCATTGCATCCATATCGGGAAAAGAGCCTCGCTCTCACACCTATATTCCTCCGTGAGCTGAGAAATCACTAGCTTCGAATCTCCAAAAATTTCCACTGCTTCTGCACCAGCTTCGAGAAGCAATTCCATCCCTTTGTGAACGGCTTCATACTCCACCAGATTATTGGTGCACGGGGCAGTCATTCTGATGGAGAAGGAATAAGTCGCCCATCGAGGTGACACCAGCAGAATTCCCACACCGCACCCATCATCACAAGCCGATCCGTCAAACAACATAGCCCAAGCACGAATAAACAACGCAGCAATATCAACGCTGATCCTATCCGCAACAAGATCTGCCAGTGCTTGTCCCTTGACTGCTTTCGCAGGCTGGTATCAGATATCGAACTCTGACAATGCAAACATCCATTTTCCGAGCCGGCCCTTAAGGACAGGGGCCGACAGCATATGTTTTATGACATCTGATTTGCATATGACAATTGTTTCCGCCGAGAGCAAAATATGGCGAAGCTTTGTGCATGTAAAGTATAAGCAAAGACAAAGCTTCTCGATTTCAGGATACCTGGTCTCGGCGTCTAACATGCATCTGCTGAGGTAGAAAACCACCCTCTCTTGGCCATCATGCTTCTGGACTAGCACTGAAGCAATGGAAGTGTCACCAACCGATAGGTACACATAGAACGGCCTATCTTGCTGAGGAGGAACCAATACTGGAGGCCTTGACAAATATTCTTTGAGTTCATCGAAAGCTTCCTGCTGTTCTGCCCCCCAGCGAAACTCATCATCGGATTTAATCTTTACTAAACCCATAAACGGCTCAATACGTCCGGACAGATTAGAAATAAATCGCCTGACAAAGTTAATTTTACCAATGAGTTTCTGCAACTCCTTCTTTGTAGTAGGTGGCTTCATCATCTTTACGGCTTCTTGACTTTTTAGGCCGATCTCGATTCCCCTTTCATGCACTAGGAATCCCAGAAATTGACCGGCCGATACACCGAAGGCACACTTCTTTGGGTTCATTTTGAGCCCAAACCTCCGAGTCCGCTCTAAAACTTGACGCAAATCTTCTAAATGCCCTGCAGTTGACTTGGACTTGACCACAACGTCATCAATATAAATCTCTACCAGCTTGCCGATGAGATCATGAAAAATGTAATTCATAGCACGTTGGTACGTTGCACCGGCATTTTTCAGTCCGAAAGTCATAACCATGTACTCGAACAAGCCAACTGCACCTGGTACTCTGAACGCAGTCTTGTTCACGTCCTCTGGGGCCATGAAGATCTGGTTGTAACCGGCGTTGCCATCCATAAAACTCATCATTTTGTGGCCAGCAGCGGCGTTGATCGACGTCTCTGCAACAGGCATTGGGTATTCATCCTTCGGAGTTGCCCTGTTGAGATCTCTAAAATTGACGCAGACACGCCATCGGCCGTCTTTCTTTTGTACCGGCACCACACTGGAGATCCATTCTGCATACCGGCACGGCCTGATGAACCCAGCATCCAGCATCTTCTCCACCTCTTTCTTAACTTCTTCTAGGACTTCGGCCTTCATCTGACGTGCTCGTTGCTGAAACGGCCGAAACCCTTTCTTGAGCGGGAGCCGATGCTCGACTATGCTTCTATCCAATCCAGGCATCTCCGTGTAGTCCCATGCAAAGCAATCCCGGTATTCTTTTAGCAATGTGATCATCTCCTCTCGCAAAACTTACCTGAAGAACGAGCATCCAACTTACTGCTAATAAATGTCGGCCGTGGCTTATCCCCAGGACCGATGTCAACCTCTTCCAAATCATCAGCTGATGTGAATCCGTATCCGAGTTTGCCGTCATCTAGAAAATCGACCGCGAATGCGAGCGAATCTTCACTATCCACAATGTCAGCAGCAAACACAGGGAGATGACAAGAAAAATTATATGGCCAACCGCACGGGCTGGCCGCTTCTATACTTCTATTATTTCTCAGAACCCAATAGTCAATAGGTAGCCAACTGCTACAGGAGGCCTTCATGCGTACATGATGTAACAATTCCGACCAAAAACAGAATTTTTCTATTTTTTGGGGCCGATCGCCGGGACCGACCTTTCTATTTCCCTTACACCCCGTGGCTAGCCAGGGTGCATCTATTCTGTGAGGCCAGTGGATAAGACCAGCCTCAATCCATTTTTTGTCGCCTCAATCCGATCACAGTCTTCCAGGGCGATCCCGGAAATCGGCTCTTGTCCTTCCGCATCCCAGGCGTTCATATCTACGACCGAGACCTCGCTGGAATCATCTGCAGGGACCACCTCTACTTCATCGCCGTCCCATTGGACGAGGTACTGGTGCATTGTGGAAGGGATACAACAGTTGGCATGAATCCAGTCTCTTCCAAGCAGCACCGTGTATGTGCTCTTGCTGTTAACGATGAAGAATGATGTCGGCACAGTCTTGCGGCCCACTGTCAGTTCCTCATTAAGAACCCCCATCGCCTCTGATGGCTGTCCGTTAAAGTTGTTGAGCATCACATTGGTCTTGATCAAGTCGGCAGAAGAACGACCCAATCGGCGCAGCACAGAATATGGCATCAGGTTAACTGCAGCACCAGTGTCGACCAACATCCTGTTCATAGGTTTGCCGTCAATGAAGCCCTTGAGATATAACCCCTTCAGGTGTTTGTAGCTCTTCTCCTTGGGCTTCTTGAAAATGATTGGCCGTGGGCCAAGATCCAGCTGCGCGATGGCCAATTCCTCCGGTTGGGGTGCTCGAAACTCCGACGGGAGCACGAACACCATGTTCACGTCAGCCGATGGCTTCTCATCGGCTTTTGTCTGCTTGGGGCACCACTCCATCCTCGGGGGGCGCCTCACTTCCCTCTGCGGTCACCTAACTTGCTCTGCGAGATCCGGACGCGCTTTCTTCGGCACGTCAAGATACCTTGCTTCTGCGTCTTTGAGGTTGCGCAAGCGCTGTACTCTGCGCTTCTGCCACCGATTGAGCCCGTCAGGACACCACCGTGGGCGATGGTACCTGTCTTCTTCCTCTGGCTCGAAATCTCCTCTGGATGGTCGCCTCACATGATTGTCCTGACGTGTCCTAGGCCCCAAACGCCGGAACACCGATGTCTTGTCCTGTTGGTGCCCTCGCGGCCTGCACTCCAAGCAATCATCTATAGTAGGTAATCGGCTCATGCTGGAGTTCCAACAGTACCTGAAGAACGGGCAGTGCCAGTGGTCTCGTATAGCCTGGCGCCTTCCCAACGTCCTTCCCGTGCGGTGCTCGTACTCGTCTTCTTCCGATTCGCGTCGGCGGCGCAGGTTGTACTGATACTGGTATTTCTCTAGAAGCCGATTAGAAGCTGGAAGCTGATTGCGGATGTGACGCACTTGCTCTTCGGTCACATGCTGCTGTTCCAACTCGTATTCCTTCTGCGGCCGCTTGCCAGAAGCGGCCTCTCTCCTCTGCTTGTCATGGAGGCGCATAGGTCCCACCATGTTGATGTGGAATGCCAAGTCCTGGCCCTTGGACCTGAAGTCTGACAGTTCCACCAGGTTAGCTTGTGGGAAGGGCTTCATGTCCTCCTTCATAGTGTGATGATCCAAGATTAATCGGCCCTGCTCGATGGCCGATTGGATCTGGTGACGCAACTGCTTGCATTCGCCAGTGGCATGAGTAAACGAGTTGTGCCACTTGCAGTATAGCCTTCCCTGCAACTCTTGTGCCGTCGGCAGCTTGTGATTTTCTGGGAGCTTCAGCTGTTTTTCTTTGAGGAGCAGGTCGAATATCTGCTCTGTTTTGGTTACGTCGAAGTCGAAGCCCTTCACAAGCCCCTGCTGCTTGATCCACTTGCATGGGACAGGATTTGCCCCCCGGGTCCACTCTGCCACGGCTACTTCTTGCTCTTCACCCGAGTCGTCATATTCTTCAGCTTGTGCCATGTTTACATGGCGCTTGAACTTGTCCTGGTACAGCTCAGGATGATAATGCTCGTATGCGGTAAGCTTCTGCACCAGATGCGCCAGAGACGTAAGCTCCAACTGGAAAGCCGCATCCTTGATCGGCTTAGCAAGTCCCAGGACGGCCAGATCGACTGCCTCTTTCTCTGTGATACGTGACGAGTAGCATCGGTTCTTGACCTTCCTGAAGCACTGTATGTACTCTGACACAGTCTCTCCTCGCTTCTGCCTGACTTGAGCGAGGTCGGCAATTCCGGCTTCTGCAGCTTCCGAGTGGTACTGGGTATGGAATTGATCTTCAAGCTGCCTCCATGTCCGAATCGAATCCGGAGCTAGCGATGCGTACCATCCAAAGGCTGGGCCTGTAAGGGATTGGCCGAAGAACCGGACCCTCAATGGATCCGACACTGAGATCATCCCAAGCTGCGTTAAGTATCGGCTCACATGCTCGATGGAGCTGGCTCCCTCCGATCCGTTGAACTTGGTGAATTCAGGAAGCCGGTACTTGGGTGGCAGTGGGATCAAGTCATAGTCGCTTGGATACGGCTTGGTATAGCCGATTGCTTTTCTCTTGGGTAGGATGCCGAACTAGTCTCTGAGTATTGCACTGACCTGCTCCACACTAAGAACTCCTAGGGCCGATGGCTCAGCACTCGGCCCAGTAGCGTACTTTGCCAGCCACGCTTGTTTTTCTGCATCTGCTCCAGGAGCTCCTGGGTTCACCATCTGCACTGAGCGAGTTGGACTGACGCTGTCAGGGATGTAGGCGCATGTGTAACCGTGCGGAATCTCCTTAGGTGGCTCGGTGAGGAATTGGCCTTCTCCAGGATCACCGCCGATCTTGTGGACGACGTAGATCGGCGAGTTCTGTGGTCTGGGAGCTGCAAATGAAAATGGCAGTTACGGCCTAGAATGCAGTGCAGCTTCCTCTGTGTGACTCCCCAGGGTTGGCCCCGATGGAGAGTACTGGTTCTTGATTATCTCCTAGATGACGCGGTGCGCCATGCGCTCAAGCTCGTTCATCAGGCTCTGAGAGTGCCGATGAAGCGCATGGGCCACCATGTAGTTCATCTCCTGACGCAGGGCTCTGGTGCGTTCTTCAGATGGTACAGACAGATCCACATTGTCTAGAGCGCCTTTTGGTGAGAACCCCTTCCACTTGATGCCATGGTTGCGAGTCCTCTCAAAAGAGCCGATGAGATCAGCTTCCAGCAGAGCTTTGATCTCATCATACTTCTTCTTGTGTTCAGGAGGAAGCTCTTCATATGTGACGGGCTTGGAAGCGGGTTCTTGATCTTGAGCTCCGGTCATCATTGCGATGAATGTTGTTGCCGAGTGTCCCACCGGGCGTGCCAGAATGTGTTGTCGACCGAAACCCACCGGCGAGCAACGACGGGCAACACGAAGAGCCGGGAGGTTACTAGGGCGCTAGAGGCACTGCTCCCTCGTCGACGGCCCGCAATTTCCGTCACGCGCCCGGAGGAGGTGTCAAAACCGGGTGTGCCACCTGACCTATACCCGATCAGGAGGGTGCAGACGTGCTCCGAACAGTTTCCTGCATACAAAGACACGTGTAAACGTAAGTCCGAGCCGTAGTCGGCTCCCCGGGACGACTCTTGCATCGGCTTTGAAGAGCCGATCGAGTCCCGGTGTCAGACAGGATCTGGTTGTATCCGGATATGATAAATAAATCAAATTACTATAAAACTGCTTCAGTCAAATCTAGTTGATCTAATCCACGATGGTAACAGCTTCACTGCTAGATCGGAACATCCTACACGTGACTGGGCCTAGCGAACGTAACAAATAACTAAACCACAACCTAAAACAGAGGCCTAAGAACTAGCAAGAGCCGATTCCCGGAACAATCCCTATCAAGGCTAAGATAAAGCATCTACTACGCCACCGAATCATCCAATCCGTTTGCAAGGCCTAACCTAGCAGATATTATGCCAACTCTTAAGATAAGAGCAAACCATAACAGATCGGATCTACTAAATATGAAAGAAGCAGGGTGTTGTCCCTGTGCGACTAATTCTATACAATAAGAATTTGCATGAGATTGGAACGTTATTGCACAGAGACAACATGATATTCGTAGATGATAAGCAACAAAGCACAATGGATCTACTAAAAGCCATGCTACGGATATCATGATAACTAGTATTACTCGCCATCAAAAACGCTTCAGTACGAGTAATACCAAGGTAAAAGCAAGAACAATACTGCCCTGATCGCAAGAGGCGATCAGGGCAGCATGGCACTTACTTGGATGAAACCCTAGGGTTAGGGGTGGCGATGCGCCGAGAGTTGTTGTTTGCGAGTCGTGATGACGCTCTTTCATGAATAACAAAGGATACATATTTATAGTCCGGAGACTTGGGAAACAATCTAAACTAATCTTGTCCCGATTGGACTCTATCTCTAACCTTAAACTGAATCTAAGGATACACGGCCAATGTGGCCCATATGCTCACGCAGGAGCCGATTTACAAGCCTTCCTCATCTTTTGCTTTAAGCCCATCTTGATTTCGGCCCATAAATTAACCCTGTTAATTTATGGCGATAACAGCATGTAAAAAAAATGGTTATCTAATCCATCATTCAATGTTCGCACATCAATCTGAATCAATCTCAAATTTATTATTTTCATGCTACTTTTTTACTAATCTAGTATGCTTCAGTTTGGGAGTACTGTACATACTTCTATAGGCTTTTAAATTAAGCATGATGCTTGGGTTAAAAGCCTACCATAATCAAATGGGACATGGAGTTTAATTTGATTAATTGAACCAAAGCTGCTAGTATAGACTCTGGAAATATGCCTGGACTAACCCCTACAGGAATTTCTCAGAACCCTAAGGGTACGTCTTTTGAGAAGAATTCAAATGGAGGTAGATCAAGTTCATTTGGTGAACTTTGAATGAAACCTTGATAAAAAATAAAAAAGTATATATCATGCACCCGCCAAGCCAAAAACCACATAAATGATCACGATGGCATGGCGGAGGCAAGAAGTGCAATGATCCAGATCCTCATCTCCGAGACTGGATAACGAGCATTCAAGCTAAATCCAAACAGAGAAGTCCTGCTCAATGGACTTAAAATGGTTAGCCCTTGCTGAAGGTAAATCAGTAGTTATCAAACTTCTGATGCATTCTTAACTTCAAATCTTTTTGAAATGCATCAATATATATGAAAAAAATCTTCATCCTTTCAAAATAAAAAGAAAATATTTTGATAATTAAAAAAATTGATTTAGAATAAAACAATTACCTGCCTTATCCCCCATAATAATAAACTTAATCTGGGTGCTTGACAAGTTCCCTTCGGGTATTCTTTGCCACTAACGATTACAGGAATGTAGGACGAACAATGTCTAGGATCATGGGCGCATTAATTCATGTTACGGAGATGTGTTAACATCCTCCCTTGGTTTTTAGTGTCAAATGACATAAAAATCAAGTGTGGGGGAACCCGACCCTACTATGCCATCTCTCGGGCACACTGGTTTTGCTCACCCATGTTTTGCTCCTATAAGTTGATTATGCCTAAAAGTTTCATACATGTTAATCGAAGTTACAACATGAAATAAAATCTTGCCAAACTATGAGCTTAACTTTATAAAGATTGGCCAGTATGTCAGACCCGGGGCAACGGGACTTCTTATAGGCATAGAATATTCTAGAATAAGGGATAGCTTATGGATGTACCTTATCTCTATTGTAACTACCTGAATAGGCGTAGAACTAGTTGAAGTACAAAGGAAATTACTCGATTGTGTTGTAGTAGGACTCCAACTGTACTCAGCTAGGACTTTCCATGTAACTCTATCCCCCCAGATATATAAGGGCAGGCAGAGACCCCCTCAAAACATGATCAACACCTAAGGCAATACAACAACCACACAGGACGTAGGGTATTACGCAACTCGCGGCCCGAACCTTTCTAAATCTTTGTGTTCCTTGCAGCATCGAGTTCCAGAGCAGTCGATCCCTACCTACAAACCTTACTGCTAAGGGTATCTCTGAGCAGGCTTGGCGGTAAACACCGACAGCTGATGCTCCAAGTAGGGGATTCGGCAAGTTCATCGGAAAATTCGATGGCCGGATCAAGCGATGCCAACAGCGTGCCTGAGGGCACTACCCTTGTTTTCAGTTCCTGGGCTTGCACGGCTGATGGATCGGGCGCCTTCTCCAGCCACCTTGTCACGCCCAACTTACCTAAGCCGAAAACCATCAACCAACCCGCCGAAATCTGCGAGACCGCAGAACTCGACGGAAAACGAGCTCCACTCAAGCTCGATTCGGATATCACAGAGAATGTGTCAACTCCAACTCACGAGTCAGTCAAGTTCGACACTAACTCTGATTCCGAAAAACTTCACTTTTCTGAAACCCTCAGAAAATATGTAACTTATCTCAAGTCAATCAAACACCCCAAGATCAACAACACAGCAGAACCCAGAGGGATCAATAGAGGGATGCATCAAGCTTGCAGAATCTGCTCTCGGCTCATCAAAAACACAGCAGAACCCAGAAGTATCAAACCCACCTCTAGAACGGTCAGGGGATATGCTCTCAGGGGTCGATCGCGTACATTCTACACTTGTCGACTGCATTAAGATAGCCGAAAGCACCCTGCAGAACAAGAAGCAGAAATCAGGAGGAAGAATCTGCGGGGGATCTGGAAAGACAAACCTCCGGCTTGTTCGGTTGGGATTGTCTTTTTCCAGGAAACCCCAGAACCCTTCACCAAAACTTGCTCACAATCAGATTCCGAAACCGACTGACACCTCGAGTCCCCTTTCGATCAGGATTTCGACCAATTCATGAACAGCCTCGACAACTTTGAACCATTCGATGACCTCGAAGACTGGTTAGATAATGTTGACTTATTCATGGATGATATGGCCCAACAACCCTAGAATGCTTACGCCCTCTGGGAACTAGCCAAACTCCAAAAGGGAAAATCCAATGCTCCAGAACAATCCAGCAAGACGATCTTCGACAAACCCTAGATTAAGGAGCCTGAAGGACTGACTCCCACGCAATCATGGATGCATTGGATGAACGAGAACGCTCTCCACGTAGAGATGGGCATCCCGCTTCTTGCTCACCCAAAGAACACATATTCTAAAATCGGTGGCCTAACCGATTCCGACTCCGAGTACTCTTCCAACTCGGAGGACGAGCTGGATGACCTAATCCAGTATAACAAACAAGTTGAGTCCAACTCGACTAAGAATTCCAAGTCCGATCAGGACTCCCTCCCAAACTTGGTCATATATGCAACGCCGCAAGGACGGATAGTGCGCTTGAAGGAGACACAAGATCCTAACGCCCCCCAGCCAACGGATCTTCCCTTCCAGCAGAGCACTCCTTTAGATCTGCTCTCAAGCAAACCAGACCAAGTAATCTAAGATCTTTGTCGTGAAATCCTCATGGTTCGCATCTCCGAAGTCATGAACCTGAGGATGACTCCACGGAGCGTCTCAACCTCGACGACTACAATTCTGATGATTTCGACGAGTATCTTTCCGATAACATGGAAACTACTCCCCCCCACGACCACAGAAGCCCAAGCTACTACCAAGCAAGATCTACCCGCACCTCCTCCAGCAGTAACGGTCACTGTGCAATTGGAAGAGAAGCACCCAGTAGAAGATCTATACGAGCGTCGTCGCCTGCTTAACCAGAAGAGGGCGTTTAGGCGCTAGCGCCTCGCCAATCACCAGCAGGAACAGCAAGGCGACAACTACGACTACTCCAACTGCGACCTCCGCAATGTGATCAACGTTGGTCACGATGCGCGCAATGTCATCATTTTAAGGAAAAAGGAGCGCGAGGAAATAGAGGCTTACAGCCCTTCTTCCAACTACCGCATCCCAGTAAAAGCTTTCGCATCTTTCAAGAAGTACAAGCCGGCATGTACCCGTCCCCAGGGTAAACTGCACACCCCACATCATGGAGAAACATCTCTCAGTGGAGACAGGATCAACAAAATGCTCCTACGCAAGTACTTCATGCACCCAAAGAGCTCTCATACGATCTTCGAGTGCAACTCACTCCGCAAGGCCCTTGGGGCACCACTCCTAAAGGAGGCCTTACCAATAATCTAAGTTGACTGCTATATCAACTAGTTTATCACCCAAATAATTTTATTCAGTTATGTAAACCATTACTCGCGTCTACGAGCAAGGGGTAGGTCTTAAGAGTCAGAGTCTGTCATTTTACAATTCCTGTAATCTCGACAAATTTTCAATAAAAGTTGATTCCACCATTAATCAACTACTTGGCTCTCGCTCATCCGACCCATACCCCATCATAGATACCACTCTGAAAGCCATGCTCAGCACTAGAGCAGCAATTGAGTAGTTTTTATGGTTTACTTTGACTATTCTTTCGATATTTTTGTCTTGGGTAACTCGACGGGGTTCATCCTAACAGACTTGTCCTAAGAGTTACTCCAGTCCTTGGTTAGGACACCCTGCTCGCTGGCTCGAGTAGGTTTTGGATATCCTTTCGACATTTTCATCTTAGATAACCCGACGGGGTTCATACCTAACAGACTTGTCTTAAGGATTATTCCAGTCCTTGGTTAAGGACACCCTACTCGCTAGCTCGAGTAGGTTTTTGGATACTCTTTCGACATTTTCACCTTGGATAACCCAACGGGGTTCATACCTAACAGACTTGTCCCAAAGAGTTACTCCAGTCCTTGGTTAGGACACCCTGCTCGCTGGCTCAAGTAGGTTTTGGATATCCTTTCGACATTTTCGTCTTGGATAATCCGACGGGGTTCATACCTAACAGACTTGTCTTAAGGATTACTCCAGTCCTTGGTGAAGGACGCCCTACTCACTAGCTCGAGTAGGTTTTTGGATATTCTTTTGACATTTTCATCTTGGACAACCCGACGGGGTTCATACCTAACAGACTTGTCCAAAGAGTTACTCCAGTCCTTGGTTAGGACACCCTACTCGCTGGCTTGAGTAGGTTTTGGATATCCTTATGATATTTTCATCTTGGGTAACCTGACGAGGTTCACCCTAACAGCCTTGTCGTTAGAATTACTCCAGTCCTTGGGTAGGACACCTTACTCGCCTTGCTCGAGTAAGTTTGGATATTTCTAAAATATTTACGTCTTGGTTAACTCGATGGAGTTCATCCTAACAGTTCTATTTTAGAAATCAATCTAGTCCTGGTATTGGACATGCTACTTGCTGGATTGAGTAGTTTGGGATATCTTCATAAAAGTTGTACGCTACCTGGGTGACCAATCGAGGTCTATTCTAACTGGTCAACTATGAAAATTCCCCAAGGAGCAAAAATAAGTTCTTGATACTCTAAAAGGTTGACGCGAGCCTCCCGCTTGCATGGACCACTGAGGGAATTACACTCTTGATGCCTCGAGTACTTGACGGGTTCTACTCGCTTGCTCGAGACACCAAAAGTGTTCTGTTTTCCCTTGGTACCTTGAGTAGTTGTCGAGTGTCTCCTGTTCACCTATGTATCGAAAAAGAACATCCTAAGCTCCTAATATTCCAAGTACTCGATAAGAGTCTTCCCCAATTTTGATTGGACAATAAAGTCCATAAGAGCATCACTCTAAGGCATTTCTTTCCACAAAGAAATTTGAGTTAAGCTACGGCTTAAAATACCCTCTCATAAAGTGCTTTTCCCACTTGGTTAATCCTGCGGGATTCAATCCTAACTGGTCAGCACTGGAGTTCTAATTAGAAGCATACAACTCGATCCAATTCAAGAATAATTCTGCCTCCTAAAGGCACCTATGGATACAACTCTTCATATCCACTATCATGATTGAGTAGGCGCGGTGCTGCCAAAACTCATGACCTTTGAGTACAATTACTCGTCACATCAAAGGATTCCACAATCCTATCATAAAACAAGTACTTGACATTACACAAATATTTAACATTTGTTCAAAGTACTTGTGGCCCACACGCCAACCAAATTTACAAGCAAAAGTTCAAGGGGACTCGGGCTTGCTTAGAGTCTCCACTATCTGGTCAGCTACCATGGAGGTTTCTTGCAAATACTGATTGAACTGATCATTAGTACAATCAGGCTTTGCACCCTTCCCAAGTGCATCAAGAGGAGTCTGTGGCCAGTAAGACTTCACCAACCCGAGTACATGTCCCACGTATTGTCGGGTGGTTGTGGAGACGTACCTTTCAAAACTTTCGGGTACTTTTCGAAGCTTGCCCGCCACAGTGAGCGGTTCGTCTTCATTCCCTTCCGGGATCTCCACAATCTCTGCCACGTGTTGAGCAGCATCCCTTACATGCCTCAGCTCTACAAGCTCCTGCTGCATCAAGTCCTGAGACTCTGACAGGTCCTTGAGTTGTTTAAGAACTGTCACCGCTTCCCGGTCAGAGTCTTCCTTGATCTTCTTGAGCTTTTCAATTTCATCTGCATTTTGGTACATAAGAATCTTCAGATCCAGTACCAAGCTTTCCTAAATCTTTAACAATTTCGAGCAAGCTGTGTACTCGATTCAAAGAAAATCTTATAAATACTAGGTAGAACAACTAGTCGATTGCGTCATATATGCTACAGACTAACTTTTCTTGGCCTTGGAGAGCTTCTTAAGTTTCTCCTGAAGGGCAGCCTTCTCGGACGAGAGCGTTTCTACCCGCTCCCTCAGAGCAATTAGCTCTGAATCGTCCTGGGCCTGGCCACCTTCCTATTCCAGTACCTCCTGTCAAAAAGTACAAAAAAGGGATCAGTATACACTACTCGATCTATACTCAAGTACTCGAGATATTCGACTACTTACCCCCAGTAGCTTGAATGCAAGTTTTAGCTGCTCCTGCGGCACGACACTTCCCGAGATGAGACCTGGGAAGCACTCGCCCACACCTCAGAGACTGCCTTTTTTGGCACATCCTCAACCCTCCCTATAGTATTCCCCGGAATTTGGGAATCTAGAGGAAAACAACGCTACTTAGTCAAATTAAGAGCAAAGAAAAAGTACTTTTTCAGTATAAGGCTTTATAAGTTTACCTATAGGGGCGTCTTCAGGTAGCTTCTTGTCGCCTCCTTCAAGAAGCTTTTCGCCACTTTCCTCCTCTGGAAGCTTGTCGCTTCCATCGCCTTCCGGGAGCCTTTCATCGCTCCTCTCAGTATCTGGTAACGGAGAATTCCGTAGCATGGCATCCACCATGTCTTCTACCTCGCGAGCACTCATCTCTGGAGTACTCGATGGCTTCTCCATTGCTGACTTGGGGGCTGAGTTGTCCTCAGCATCCCCTCTTGCCTCCAGGAGTGCATCACTGAAAAAACAAATCAGCTACTCGATACAGAGACAAATCCTACAAATACAAGTTTCAAGGAACTTACGTAGGAGCCCTTTTTATGGCAAGCATCTTGATGCCAAATTTCCAGGTAGGCCTCACGATGACAGCCTGCTTACCCGCATCTCTGGCATTGTCTACATTATAACTACTCGCCGGTAGAGTAGTCCCGATCCCCTTTGATGGGTCCAATCTGGTGGAAGGAACGGTTTGTCCCACCACAGCATCATCCCCAGATGCTGAAGTCCGTGGCATCTTAGCCGCCAGACTTGAAAAAGCAAAAATTTAAGTCAAAATCAGCAAATTGAAGACAGAAGTACTCGATTGAAATCGACCAGCTACTTACCTGTCGCGGGTGGCTTGAGAAGAACTACTACGCTTCCTCGCCACAGACCGCACACCCTTTGGATGCCCAGCCTCGGTATCCGCACTAGGAGTGGGGCTGCACTCCCCATCACTCCTTTCTCCAGCCGCCTCTTCATCTGCACAATCAAGGTTAGAAATCTGTATTGTTTATATAAAGATTACATATAAACATACTGTTGGTATTTTGCAACGTCATGAATAAAATCAGAAAGTGCACGGATACCGCTGTAGCTTTCACCCAAGAGTATTCCAGGGTATCGTATCCACTGAGGAACGTGAGTACGCTATCTACAAGTTCAGGTTCATACAAGGACACACATGCCAATGTGGAGAAGATAGAAGAGAGGACTTTCTATATCTAGAATCTATGTCTAGAAGAAGAGATCATGTCGCCGTTATACTTCGAGCTAAAGGTATCGACCGGCTTATACAAGCCGATAGCTCCAATATGTGCTCTATCTGATATCCGAACGTGGAGGATTACGAAAAGGCTCGAACAGGGCTGGCACCACCTGCCGGCTACCTCTACAAACCGTGGGACTATCAGACAACTGAGTGGTATAGTCCAGCCTAGACACCACGTCTACGCCTTTCCCTACTAACCTTAGCCCTGGCCAAGACTACCCTTTTCTATCCGGGGTCTTAAGCTAAGATCAAATGCTACTCGCTAGCATACACATCAACTAATATAAGGCAGATATAATAACTTGCGATCTAAACTCTAATTCCAAATTAACAAACAAAGAAAGTCTCGAACACTTACAACCGAATAAGCATCCGTCGAGGTACAAGCGGAGAAGAGTGCCGACAAACCCGGCACTTCCCCTGACTCCTCCTCACTCTCCTCCTCTTCTTCTACACGTCCTAGTCTACCTAAGCATCTAGGATGAAGGCCTCAAGCTCCAAGGGAGGAAGGGTGAGTTGAGAGGATGAGATGTGTGTGTGTGTTCATTCCTCTACCACTCCCCTTGTATTTGTAGGAGGGAGCCACCTCGAGATCGCAGCTCTTCTCTGCAGAACCGACATTGGGAGCCAGTGAGGGAGCATCACGTGGCAAAGTTGAGGCGGTGGGGCCCATGAGCCTGGTCGGCCGACTAGTAGGTCGGCCGGCCTCCCAGTGGGCCCACCGACCACCCCTTTCGGTCCATGGGTTCCTTCCTAGGCCCACTTGTCATTGGCACGGGTATTGGCTCTTGTACTGTTGGTTTCTTGCTCTGGTGGGCCATCTATTCCATATTCTGACATGTGTCGCATCCTAATTTGCTGTAACATTATGTCCTGGATCAAACCACACCATTATACTGCAAAATCAGCTGGAAATCACCTGCACACATTCTAGAACATCACCTATGGAATCCGTTAGTAAATAAATATATCCTAGCATTTATTCCACATTTTAGTCCCTTTTTGTGCAGGAGTTGACGGTCGAAATTGATCGTTAATGACCGTCAACAAGATCCCCCACACTTGGCCCTTTGCTCGTCCCTAGTAAAGGTCAGGACTGAGGTGAGCTGGTAACTTCCTAATAGAATATCCTGCACAAAAGTCATGTCATACCTTTCTCTTGCTTGTGAACTTGAATGTGTCTATCATGATATCTTGAGATATTGAAAAATGGAATGATCTTGGCTTTAAGTGTCATCCTGTCATGTTGCCAGACTTGGAGATTTTGAAAAAAAAATATTTTTATAAAATTGTTCATGGTCTTACTCTCCTCCATGGGTCCCTCAGAGTCGCTCATAACTTTCTTACTAGCATTCATCTCTATTTTACCTCACCGGTTTTGATGGTATTTGTGGAGTTTCGATGGATGAGGTAGAATGTTGTCTGCTTGGTCCAAATCTGTTGCAAGATCAAAGAATGGATCCACAGGTATGTACTCATATTTATGACTGATCAGGTTAGTGCACAGATAAATACATGCTCCTTTTCATGTCTGATTTTATTGCTGGGTCATGCTTCTTTTGCATGCCATCTTTTCGTCTCTCTTTTTCTTTTCTTTTCCCTTTTTTTTGAATACTATTGTCAGATAGTATTTAAGGAGCACGAGGTTCATCTGGGCATAAAACCTTAAATCAAGTGCATAAACAAAGTAAAACCATAATGGGTCACAAAGTTTGACCAAGCTCAACATGTAACCAAGAGACAAAGCATGGGATTTTTCAAGTGGATAGTATTATATGGCTCAGGTAGGATGGTGGGTAAAGAGATAAGACCAAGAACTCAGTTTTTGTTTTTATAAATAAAATTCCCCAAACTGGTCAACATGGAAAAGACAAACAACTTCAAACCAGTCATATCACGTTAGTCAACAACTAAGTATCATGGGTCCTATAAAATATGGTTCACAAACTCAAGCGCAGCATGAAAAACATTTATGCGAGGCATCTTTCAAGAGCTCTTATTAGCATGTTTCTTAAACAGATTAAAGAATTTGAGAAGATATGCTCATGTTTAGAAACACTAAAGGGAGGAAACAAGTGAGGTAATGCAAACTCATGAGTCGGAGCGGGAGGTGCACATGACGTGTGAATGTGATCGTGAATGTGTAGCGTCATGGGATCTCCCCCACACTTGTTTTCGACCTGCTCTTCGATCATAGACAAAACAAACCAAATATGAAAGATAATGGGGCTCTGCCAGCATTAACACCGGGGAGCCAAAGTTTACAATCCTGAAATAAAACTAGGGCGCAACTAAACTGACCTAAACCTAAACGACTCGATTAAAACTAGCGCCCAACTAAACCTATGATAACGAGAGGGGTCTTATCTAAGATCCCTACTCAAAGTCTTGGAATCCTAGTGCCTCTACTAGGCGATCCATCCTTTCATCAAGAAACTTGAAGTAAAGGTTGAGGTCCCCTTGCATCTCTCTGACCTCTTCCCTCAACCTCTGCTGAGATGTGTCCAATCTGACATTGTCCATATGAGCTTTTGTAAGCTCATTGGAAAGTTTCTTTATCTCAGACTTATCTTGATAGTCTTCCGGTCTGGCCGGTGGTCTTACTCCAAAGATTGTGAGGCGTGGTTGGAGTGGTGGCTCATCAGGAGATATCTTATTGCGCCAGTAATCGTGGCTGATTATTCGGCCCTCCTTTGTCACCCACGAATGCACATACTCCTCATCAAGCTTAAGCCTCGGCCCAGCTGCATGTTCGTCCTGGAACAACTTGACTGTTAAGACCTCCAATTTATTCTTTGAGGGCCTATTCCGTGGTTTTCTTCGCCGTACCTCAGCTGGAAGTACTCCACCTGGCGATGGAGAACCACCAGAGAAACCGGGAGCCGAACGGGCTCGTTGGGAAGTCGGCCAACCAAGGTGATCGGCCCACCTGCCCCTGGCGCCCCTCGGGTCCTTCCTTCTGGGGGTGCTTCGAGGCGTTGCTGGCAAGGTCGCGGTCACCTAGAAGGCTTCTTCTTGGAGAGCCTCCATGAAATATTGCTCCATAGGGCTAAGTGGATTGTTTTGGCGGGATTCTGGCGCAACGTAAGGGACTATCTCCTTATCGGCCATGGGTTGATGGTGATCGAATGCTGGTGGAACTAATGAAGATTTTGGGGAATAGATGGAAACAAGGTATGGAGTTTAGGGTTTCTGAAGAGAAGAAGAGGGGTACGAGACTCCTTTCCTCGTCGCGAAATGCCGGCACGCCTCACGGAATTGGATTCTAGGTGGGTCAAAGAGGCCGTGCCCCGAAGCTGGGCCTCACTGGGGCTGGCCCAGGTTCGGCTGACCTATAGGTCGGTCGACCCAGTCTGGGCCCCAGTCGGCCCTAGCTTGCGCAGGTCAACTGGTATGGTTGTGTTCTTGAGAGATATGATGGGCCCTCTTGCCCTTTTGGCCTATATGGCTCTTTTTGAACATAAGTATGGGATCGACTAAGTCAATCACATCTATCTCTTCATCAAGAGCTTTATGATGGTCTAGGAAAAGCTTGAGTTGTTGATCGTTTACCTTGAAGGCGTTACCATCGTCATCTTGTATCGTGATGGCTCCATGTGATGATGTGTCAATGACGCGATACGGCCCTTGCCATTTACTTTGTAGTTTCCCATGACCAAATAACTTGACCCTAGAGTTGAAGAGTAATACCTTGTCTCCAGGATTGAAGCTCTTAGGCTTCAATCGTTTATCATGCCATCTCTTGGTTCTCTCTTTGTAGATCGAGGCGTTATGATAAGCTTTGTCTCTCCATTCTTCCAATTCCAAGATTTGACGTTTCCTATATTCTCCGGCTATTTTGTCCATGTTCCATTTTTGGATAGCCCAATGTGCTCTGTGCTCCAGCTCTATAGGTAAGTGGCAAGTTTTCCCATAGACAAGCTGATAGGGTGACATTCCAATGGGTGTCTTGTATGCTGTACGGTATGCCCACAATGCATCCGATAATTTCAGCTTTCATCCCTTCCCCATCTCATTCACAGTCTTCTACAGAATATTCTTGATTTGCTTGTTAGATGTTTCTGCTTTACTGCTGGTTTGAGGGTGATACGGAGTCGTGATGTTGTGCCTTATCCCTAGTTCCTTGAGAAAGTTCTAGAAGGCTGAGTCATTGAAGTGTGACCCTCCGTCACTAATTACCATCCGTGGTGTGCCAAACCTTGGAAAGATAATCTCATGGAACATCTTATGGGCATGCTTTGCATCTGCGGCTCTGTATGGCATGGCTTTGACCCATTTGGAGACATAATCTACGACGACCAAAATATACTCGCATCCTTGGGATCTTACGAAAGGTCCCATGTAATCAATACCCCAAACATCAAAGAGTTCGACCTGAAGGTTGTAGTTCAGGGGCAATGAATCGCGAGCTGTAATCCCTCCATGCCTCTAGCAGTTTGAACATCTGCGGATGAAGTTCTTTGTATCTTCATACATAGATGGCCAATAGAAACCACTCTGCCAGATTTTCGCTTGAGTGCGAAATACACCATAGTGACCTCCATATTGTGTTGCATGGCATTTCTCTATGATCTTTTGTCCTTCTGCTGTAGGTACACAATGTCTGAGTAACCCATCTGCACAGACTTGTTACAGATATGGTGCATCCCATAGGTGGTGTCTGCTGTCCTGTACTAACTTCTTTTTGCTCTCCCCTGGGGGTATATACCCCGAAACCATGAAGTTTATGATATTCGCATACCAGGGGTGCGAAGCTGTTACTTTGAGAAGCATGTCATCGCGTAGGAAGTCATTTATCGGTGGGTCTTGGGTATTCATATTGGTCATGCATGATAAATGATCCGCCACTGAATTCTCTACTCCTTTCTTATCCTTAATTTCCAAATCAAACTCTTGGAGCAGAAGAATCCATCTGATCAACCTCGGTTTAGCATCCTTTTTAGTGAAGAGGTACTTGAGTGCGGCATGGTCTGTATAGATGATGACCTTGGTACCCACTAAATAGGATCTAAACTTGTCGATAGCAAAGACAACTGCTAGGAGCTCTTTTTTCTGTGGTGGCATAATTGAGCTAAGCTCCAGTGAGTGTCTTGCTTGCGTACTCAATCGTGTGATGCTTCTTATCCTTGGTTTGACCAAGTACGGCCCCCATCGCGTAATCACTAGCATCACACATGATCTCGAATGGGAGCTTCCAATCTGGGGGTTGAATGATTGGAGCTGAGATGAGTGCCTTTTTGAGTGTGTTAAAGGCTTTGTGGCACTCATCCGTGAATTGGAAAGGAACTTCCTTGGCTAGGAGACTTGTGAGGGGTCTAGCGATCTGGGAGAAGTTCGCGATGAACCTTTGATAGAATCCGGCATGGCTAAGGAAGCTTCTGATTCCTTTCACATTGATGGGAGGCGGAAGTTGTTCAACGACTTCAATCTTCGCCTTATCCACCTCTATCCCTCTTTCGGACACTAAGTGTCCTAAAACGATGTCTTCACGGACCATGAACTGACATTTCTCCCAGTTGTAGATTAGGTCCTTTTCTTGGCACCTCTGCAAGACTTTGTCTAAATTTTCTAGACAATGATCGAAGGTAGTCCCATAGACCGAGAAGTCGTCCATGAAAACTTCCATAATTTCTTCGATCATGTCGGAGAAAATGGACACCATACACCTTTGGAACGATGCGGGTGCGTTACATAACCCGAACGACATTCGTCGGTAGGCATATGTTCCATAGGGGCATGTGAACGTGGTCTTGCTCTGATCTTCGGGATGGATGTGTATTTGATGGTAACCAGAATAATCTTCAAGGAAACAGAAGTAGGAGTGCTTCGCCAATCGCTCTAACATCTCATCGATGAAAGGTAGTGGGAAGTGATCCTTCTTAGTGGCCTTGTTGAGTTTTCTATAATCTATACACATCCTCCATCCCATGACGGTTCGTTGGGGAATTAGCTTGTTCTTGCTATTCTCCACCACCGTCATGCCTCCTTTCTTGGGTACGACTTGGACTGGGCTTACCCACTCACTATGTTGAACAGGATAGATAATTCCAGCATCTAAGAGTTTGAGGACCTCTTTCTTTACCACCTCCCTCATAGCATTGTTCAACCTTCTTTGGGGTTCCCTAGAAGGTGCTATTGCGGGATCCAATGGGATTCGGTGAGTACAGAGGGCAGGATTGATGCCCTTGAGGTCTTGTAGGGCATAGCCTAAGACTGATTGATGCTTCCCTAAATCAGCGATGAGTTTATTCGTCTCCTCTTCTGAGAGTTTGTCGCTAATGATCACGAGAGACTCTACATTGCTATTCAGAAAGGCGTATCTAAGCCCGAAAGGTAAAGGTTTTAGCTCAATTGGAGGTCGTGATGGCTTCTCAGTCATGAGCAGTTCAGAAGTGTCACCGAATTCTTCTTCTGCATCGCTGACTTCTTCCGGCATTTCCTCGATATCCTCCTCGAGGTCTGAGTCAAAAGGCTCTAAAGTGGAAGTGACCATTATTTCCTCGATTGGCTCTGGAATAGGGAGATCTTCCATAGAGCATGTTAATGCTCGATCCATGGGGATGTGGAACATTTCCTTCCCTAATTTGATGTTTAAACATCTGTTTTTAGGTACATCTGTAAAGAGAGCTTTAAGGGGATGTCCTATCAAGAAATCGAAGTTGAGATCTTCGAAGATATGGAAGTTCAGATGGATTTTAACATCATTGTACCAAAATGGCACATCGGTGATTATCCCATAGCTGCTCGTAAGAGAACCTGAAGGTCTCTTGAGCTGTCTGTCTGTCAGAGTGAGTTTGTAATTGCCAGAAAGGCTAAGGCAAACTCGTTTGACATTAGATTGGCTCCATCAGTGGGACTATAGAGAGCGTCCATATTTTGATCTTGGAGACGGCAACGGAATGATGAAGAGGGAGAGTTGAGAGAGATTGGAGATAAGGATAATTCTCCTTCCTGCAACCATTCGTTGCTGATCAATGTTGTCAACTCTTGAATCATCTCCCGAAGAAAATTCTCTTCTAAGGGATCCGTAGGAGTGACAGGACTTGGTGGTCGCTTCTGGCAGAAGTATCTTGAGGTGTTGCCGAAGTCTTCAAAGATATCCGGCTCGATACTTCGGAGAAACTTCGGAGGTGAAGGGTCTTCCTCCTCCAATGTTTCGGATTTATGTTCAGGGGCGGTTTCATAGATCGAATCTACTGATGGGCTTCCAGAGGGTTCCGATTCGATTTCTGAAGGCTCCGCTTAACACATCTCGGGCTCTGTGGGAACTGGCTCATGGATACAAACAAAAGAGGTTCTGTCCAAGATTTTGTCGAGGACTTTCCTACTTTCGGTTGGGGTAAGATGAGCGAAAGATCCTCCAGAGGTAAGATCGAGATGGTGTGCAGACTCTTTGTCAAGACCAGCATAAAAATGCTGGAGCAATAATTGCTTGGGTAATGACAAATATGGGCCTGATTTTTCCAATAAGGTAAATCTAGCCCAAGCTACACCGATTGATTCCTTATCATTCTGATGGAAAGTTAAAATTTTCGTTCGTAAGGCACATATTCGTGAAAGCGGGAAGAATGCAGAACAGAATCTGTCCCGAAGTTCAATCCAACTTCCATTCACACAGCCTACAACACAAATGTACCATTGCTTTGCTTATCCCGAAAGGGAAATAATTTCCATTTAAGAGTTTCGTGTGTCATGCCCGAAATTTTCTTGCATGAACACACTTGCTCAAACTCGCGCATATGATGGTAGGGATTTTCACAATCCCTTCCCGAAAAGAAATTTTCCTGAACAAAGGCTATGTAGCCTGAGTCGAGTTCATAGCTAGTAGAAAGAATTGGGTCAGCAGAGAGTGCTGGCTCGTAGAACTCGCTGTTGGGTGAAGAGAGCTGTAAAAGGGATAGCTGCTCCATGGGTAGCGGGGGTTGAGGTAGAATCAAAGAAAAAGAAAAAAAGAAGATACAAGGACGACTGAGTCCGTAGATAATGTAGCTACCGTTTTCCGGCAACGGCGCCAGAAAGCTAGAATCTATGTCTAGAAGAAGAGATCACGTCACAACGGATACCGCTGTAGCTTTCACCCAAGAGTATTCCAGGGTATCGTATCCAATGAGGAACGTGAGTACGCTATCTACAGGTTCAGGTTCATCCAAGGACACACATGCCAATGTGGAGAAGATAGAAGAGAGGACTTTCTATATCTAGAATCTATGTCTAGAAGAAGAGATCACGTCGCCGTTATACTTCGAGCTAAAGGTATCGACCGGCTTATACAAGCTGATAGCTCCAATATGTGCTCTATCTGATATCCAAACGTGGAGGATTATGAAAAGGCTCGAACAGGGCTGTCACCACCTGCCGGCTACCTCTACAAACTGTGGGACTATCAGACAACTGAGTGGTATAGTCTAGCCTAGACACCACGTCTACGCCTTTCCCTACTAACCTTAGCCCTAGCCAAGACTACCCTTTTCTATCTGGGGTCTTAAGCTAAGATCAAATGCTACTCGCTAGCATACACATCAACTAATATAAGGCAGATATAATAACATGCGATCTAAACTCTAATTCCAAATTAACAAACAAAGAAAGTCTCGAACACTTACAACCGAATAAGCATCCGTCGAGGTACAAGCGGAGAAGAGTGCCGACAAACTCGGCACTTCCCCCGGCTCCTCCTCACTCTCCTCCTCTTCTTCTACACCTCCTAGTCTACCTAAGCATCTAGGATGAAGGCCTCAAGCTCCAAGGGAGGAAGGGTGAGTTGAGAGGGTGAGATGTGTGTGTGTGTTCATTCTTCTACCCCTCCCCTTGTATTTGTAGGAGGGAGCCACCCCGAGATCGCAGCTCTTCTCTGCAGAACCGACATTGGGAGCCAGTGAGGGAGCACCACGTGGCAAAGTTGAGGAGGTGGGGCCCATGGGCCTGGTCGGCCGGCCTCCCAGTGGGCCCACCGACCACCCCTTTCGGTCCACGGGTTCCTTCCTAGGCCCACTTGTCATTGGCACGGGTATTGGCTCTTGTACTGTTGGTTTCTTGCTCTGGTGGGCCATCTATTCCATATTCTGACACATGTCGCATCCTGATTTGCTGGAACATTATGTCCTGGATCAAACCACACCATTATACTGCAAAATCAGCTGGAAATCACATGCACACATTCTAGAACATCACCTGTGGAATCCGTTAGTAAATAAATCTATCCTAGCATTTATTCCACATTTTAGTCCCTTTTTGTGCAGGAGTTGACGGTCGAAATTGGTCATTAATGACCGTCGACACATACTAGGACTGGCTTGACAGTATAAGAGCGCATGGAGAAATAAAAAGGAAGAATAAGTGCCTGGCAGTGGAGGACTACTTTTAAAACGCTCCACGTCCCCCTACAGAAAGCAAATTCTATCAGAATCACACTAAGTTAAAGTACTCAATTACTACATATTGACTACTCTTATCAAGTACTTGCTTCGGAGGACTTGCAGCAGAAAAAGTATCAGGAACAACAGGAAATTTCTTTAGATCCCTTAGTAGTCGTTGTACTCGACTAAACACTTCTTCATCTGAGATATCTTCCTCTGAGTATCTTATCAAATCAGTTGTTCCCTGATACTGGAAACCAAGCGTTTCCCGGGCCTGCAGCAGCTGAATCCTTTTTTTCATCCAGTCGAACATGACAACCTCTCCAGTCACATTCTTTTGCCTAAGATCGGCAATCCGTGCGAGTAGCTCGGAGATTTGGCTATCATCGACTGGTTTCTTATTCCACTCGGGCCATTGAATTGGAGGGCCGGGAGTAATCGCTGGGACGCTCTCCCACTGGTTCTCTACATAGAACCACTTGAGTTTCCAGTCGATTACCTTATAACTAAGCTTATAGGGGATATATACTTTATCCTTCCCCTGTCTAAGCTGAAGTCCCACACCACCTACTACATCTAAAATGTAGGAATCTGGCTGTGGCTTAAGGTGGAAGAGGAATCGAAAGAGTTTAAAATAGGGCTCAATTCCTAGAAAAGCTTCGCACAAATGTACGAAGACAGATATATGAACAAAAGAGTTGGGGGTGAGATGATGAAGCTGGATTCCATAATAATACAAGATTCCAGAAAAGAAATTAGAGCAGGTAAGACCTAACTCTCGCTCAAAATAGGGAAGAAATCCAACAATCTCGCCCGTATTTTCATATGGACGAGCGTCGCCTAGCGCTACACGCCATTGGATTACATATTTTGTTGGTAAAAAGCCCTGCTTAACTAGGGATTCCAAGTCAGATTTGGAGCACTTACTTGTGACCCATCCTTTATCACAGGATGGCTCAGCAGCTGCGTCCTTGCCCTTGCTCGATTTCTTGGGGGCCATCCAGAAATCAACAGAGCGCTTCACGCGCATACACTTACTAAAACCCTAAAGGGGATCTAGGAGGCAAGGGAGAGCAAAAAGTTTAGATCTGGGAGCTTGAGGGCAAGAGCAGATCTAAACAGTAAAAGCAAATGGCGGCCGGTGGGGTAAAACCTAGTTACCGTTTCATTTTATAATGACGGTGGCAACATGGTAAAAACACTCAACAGGCCAACAGTCCGTTGCAAATCACGGAAGAGGCGGGATTTTCTGAGATATTTCCTTTTTTCTAAGATTACATTTTGGAAAAAGAAAACACTCACATCCCTTGATAACTACTCGACTCCACTTCCTTTAACTGGGATAACATTCTAGAATAAGGAAAAGTACTCGACACAGTACAACTACTCGATATTACAATTCGAGTACTTCTTTCTAGCTAGCTTTACAATGACTCGGACCATTATGCACAATGCCTAGATCTCTTGGAGCTTCTAGTCGATGCCTGCAATAGCTAGATCGGCCCGAGGCCATGACAAAGTACAAACTTGTTATTCCCATTAAAGGGAATAATGATACTCGTATACTGGGAGAAAAGTTTCAGGAGTTTTGAGGCAGATTACAGTAATCGTCTCGCAAGATCTCTTGTAGCATCTTGCGGAGAAATTTCTCCTTCTCCCTGAATACATTGTGGCAAGATTAAGTCTCCTTACCAGAGATGTCAGTTCTTGGACACCCAGAAACAGGCAACCCCAAGAGAACGACAAATTTACCTGCAAACAGTCCAGAGAGAACCTGCCTCATTGGAATATGCAAGGACATGATGTCCAAAATGGATCCAATGAGAGCATTAGGGTTGTAGGATGAGGTAGCAGGGACTTCTCTTGTCACTCGCAAGTTCTCTTCTAGCATCTTTTGCTGGAAAGGACTACACAAAATTCAGGAGGGCGAGAGCAAGAACACCAAATGCAAGCCATAGCTTTAGAATATTGGTGTTTCTAACAAAGGCCTCTCTCCCACCTTTTTATAGATGCAAGGAATTGTACTAGAGGACAACCCGTGATGCTATAGTGGAAGCATTCACGAGCGTAATAATGCAGATTCTCCATACAGTACAAGTCCCATGTGAGCACACAGTAAAAAGATATACATCCCGGGTTTTATTTCTGAGGATTTTTCGGGTGCAATCAGTGTGGCGTATCCAATCGAATCATTTTTCTAGGATCTCTTACCCAAAAAGGGGTCTTTTTGGATACCGGATCTGATTAAACCTGCAGATATTCTGAAGAATAAAATCTCATGCCACGTCTTAAATCCTAAATTCCAAATCTTTGCTCGGGGGCTACCCACAGAATAAGGGATTTTGATTTAAGGCTCGGGGCCTGCTGGATATGTGCATCAGAGATTTATTTTTCAATTTTTCTTGGAAAATAATGAAGGAAAAAGACTAAAGTGACCCTCAGCCTGATTCTGCGATTCAACCTAAGGCTCGGGGGCTACTCCATATGGAGCGCGAGTACTTCGCGCACCATATATGATCAAGATTTCGGGGCTTGAGCGCCTCACAGCCTCGGAGCAACCAGAAGTACTTGAAGGATTACTCGATGTATTTGAAGGAAGGCCCAGAAGAAACCAGGAAGATGCTCTGACTACTTGAAGTACTCGAAGATGTCCGGCCAAGTACTCGACGCCTACAGGACTCGGCTACGAAGAGCTCGGGGGGCTTGTCAGACCCGGGGCAGCGGGACTGCTTATAGGCTAAAATGTTCTAAAATAAGGGATAGCTTATGGATGTACCTTATCTCTATTGTAACTACCCGAATAGGCGTAGAACTAGCTGCAGTACAAAGGAAACTACTCGATTGTGTTGTAGTAGGACTCCAACTGTACTCGGCTAGGACTTTCCATGTAACCCTGTCCCCCCGGATATATAAGGGCGGGCAGGGACCCCCTCAAAACATCATCAACACCTAAGGCAACACAAACAACCACACAGGACGTAGGGTATTACGCAACTCGCGGCCCGAACCTGTCTAAATCTTTGTGTTCCTTGCAACATCGAGTTCCAGAGCAGTCGACCCCTACCTACAAATCTTACTGCTAACGGTATCCCTGAGCAGGCTTGGCGGTAAACACCGACACAGTATAAGCTTTATTCCTAGTTCATACACTTGTTACCTGTGGATATATCTCTGTTAGGAAAACATGTCAACTAAGTTGTTGTGAAGTGAGATATGGTAAGACTAAAGAAATCCTATCTTTTCTATGTAAGCTCTTGGATATTTACCTTTTGATAAAACCTAAAATCAATAGCCTTACTTCTCCTCATCGGTGCAAGCTACTAAGGCCAAATGTGTTTTTTGATATAAACTTTCCACATATGCTGCTTATTTTTGTATTGAGCTTTATCAAACTTTGTTGACTCGTGCTGAGAAATTTATCATGCACTCAAGATCAAGATCACGTACACTCCACCAAATAAATGCACTACTCCTACACTTGGAGTAGTCGCAAAACATGCCTTTCATTAGATCCACCCAAAAATGTTCTACTCTTACACTGGGAGTGAATAAAAATATGCTTGTTAGGTTCCATCAAAATAAATGTTGTGAATCCTTATTAATATCTCTCTCAAAAGTTTAGCTTCGAAAAGAGGCATAAGGCTATCAATAAAAAAAGAAGGAGAAAGAAAAAAAGAATAAAAGAAAGAAAAGAGAGAAAGAAAAAACGGAGAAAGATGAGAATAAAGATAGACCATGTTCTCACAAAAAAATCCAAGTGCCAATGAAGAGAGAGATATCTTTTAATGAGCATAGTAGAATTACATTAGCCACCAAATACTCCACCTAGACCCACACACATGCACATCTTGATCTAAGAGTGTGACATATTTCTCCAATGGGTCCATTGTTTGACTTAGCAATATATACCTTACTCTTTCCCTACCTAGAGCTCCATATATGCCCATTAGAAGTAGGAAAGAAAGGAAAATTATCAAAGCCTTGGTGAGGGTGAAAACATCATTGAGAGAATTGAGAGTACCACTTGAGGAGAAGTCAAGCTTCATTTGCAAAAAAATTATAAAAACTCCAAGTATGCTTCATAGTTGGGTAGTGATGCCTGGGTGTCTAACCTGTTCCACTTCTCAACCGCTCAAGGGGACATGGTAGACACTTCAAAAATCTACAGGTATGAGCAATGACATGGAACAACTTTTATGCTAGCATCACATCTTTTGAAGTCATGCTTCATAGTTACATATGACTTTGCTTGAGGACGAGCAAAGAATAAGTGTGGGGGAGCTTGTTGAGGGTCCTTAAGTGCAAAATTAGACCATCAACTTCTGCAGCATTTCATAACATTCCGTTCACCAAATTTAGCTGCAGGGCTTATAGCTAATCAACAAGTTTTGGTGAATTGTGATTTGCAGGCACCCATACGTGAAATAAGATGAAAACATACACAAGACACAACACAAATGCATAAAAGATCCAATCCTACATCACACTTACAAGAAGGGCCCATTTGATAGAGAAAACTGACATACAAAGCCCCGGCACCTACATACACAAGATGGGGGCCTACCTGGCAGTGCCCAGGACGAAAGGTGGCGCGAGAGGCAGCACCCGGGGGCCGGCCGAACCCCGGGGTCGCCCGGCCCCATGTTGGCTCCAAATGGCCCGAGTTTTGGTAGGAAGGTCATTCTTTTCCTCCTAAAGGCGGTGCCCAGTGTTTCCATATTTAATTCTGGCAGGAGCCGACCTCCTTGGGCTACAAAAGGGGTCTCCCTCACCCCTCACAACACACACCACCAAGGAGCAACACCACCATTCCAAAGATGTAGTAGTGTAGTACTAGCTGGAGTTGGGAGATAGGGAGAGTAGTACAAAGTTCTAAATGAGCCTTCGGAGGTATGGCAAATCTTGTCTCAGCCCTTTGTAAGACTCAAGTGCTTTATCTTTATCTGCTCTATTTATTGAAATGTCTTTATGGTTATCTATTTCATACCTTAGTGTGTTAGTTAAGCATGGTTAAGTGTAGTGTTTATATTTTGGCACGGGATCTCCGTTCGACCGAATGCTTTGGTTTTCATATGTGGCTTGAGTAGTAATTGATAGTGTAGATGTGGTGTCTAGACTATCGATTACCTGAGGTTGCACCCAACCCCACGGATAATTATGGTAGCCCCCAGAGGTGACAGCTCCGACCAAGCCTTTGTATTCCACCACGTTCGGGTTGGTATTTTCGTAGGGCTATTGGCGGCCTGACCCTGATCTCCCCTTCCCAATCTTTTCGATGATCGGAAAGGTACCGTCGCTCTGATGTGCCAAGGTGTGATCGCTATGTTTGGATTTTGCTTAGTTAACCCCTTTGGTATGAACTAGAGTAGACCCGCTTTAATGGGGAAGTAAATAGGAACCTTGACCTCTCTCGTTGACCTCCTAGCTTTGCGTGTCTGCTCTGCTATCTTATCATGGAGTTCTCCTGTGTGTGTCATTTATACAAAACTCCTATTCCACCTTATACCCCATATTAGTCTAGTTGGTATACTAGCTAGCATTTACGTGATGGCTATTTATCAACTTCTTTAACCATTGCTTCCCTGAGGATAAATACGATACCCTGGAATACTATTGGGTGAAAGGTACAATAGCATCCGTTCGCTTGCAGATTTATCTGTTTGCGTTAACAAATGCCAACAGTGCGTAACAAGCAAGAATGCTTGAAAGAAGTAAGCACGGGCTGCATAAGTAGAATGGCGCTGCACCCCTTAGCTTCACTTCACAGACATTAAAGCCTTCATTTTTTACTCTTTGCAATAGCATTCACTCATTCATTCATCTCATATTGCAATCTTCGCATCACATTGCATTGCAGCGGAGAGCCAAAGATGCTCACACTGATACGGAAAGCCCTATCATGCAAAATGCCGAAGGCATGGAAAGTCCTATCGTGTGAATGCCGAAGGCTAGGCCTTAACCACTGCGAGCTAAAGAGCCGAAGGTCCCCTAAGAAAAGTCCTTTCGTGCGAAATGCCAAAGACAAGGAAAGTCCTATCGCGCACAATGCTGATGGCTAGGATGAGACCTCTTCGAGCTAAAGAGCCGGAGGCATTCTAATAAGTTTGAAAAATATTTTGCTATCAAGTAAAATGATGCAGGCCTTCCAGGTGTACAAATTGTCATCTTCGGAATGGTGAAATTCTATCTTTGGTTTTCGCATTATTGTTGAAAAAAGAAGTCATCAACATCAACAATCTTCGTCGCAAATCGACTTTGGAGGGGCCTTCGGCATGCATCACCATGCCCTTTAACTTCAGCCTTCGCCCATGTCGACACAGTTCAACTCGAGGGGCACATCTTCGACTTCAGCCTTTGCCCTCGTCGACACAGTTCGACTCAAGGGGCTCGCCTACGACTTCAGCGATGACTACTATGGCCTTTGCCCTGATCGACACAGTTCGACTCGAGGGGCTTGCCTCCTACTTCGGTGATGACTACTACAGCCTTCGCCCTCGTCGACACAGTTCGACTCGAGGCGCTCGCCTCCTACTTCGGTGACGACTACTACGGCCTTTGCCCTCATCGACACAATTCAACTCGAGGGGCTCGCCTCCTTCTTCGGTGACGACTACTGCAGCCTTCGCTCTCATCGACACGGTTCGATTCGAGGCGCTCGCCTTCTACTTCAGTGACAACTACTACGACCTTTGCCCTTATCAACACAGCTCGACTCAAAGGGCTCGCCTCCTACTTCGGCGACGACTACTACAGCCTTCGCCCTCGTCGACACAGTTCGACTCGAGGGGCTCGCCTTCTACTTCGGCGACGACTACTACGGCCTTCGCCCTCATTGATACAGTTTGACTCGAGGGGTTTACCTCCTACATCGGCGGCGACGACTTCGGTCTTTGACTTTGTCAATATGGTTCGACTCGAGGGGCTCACTTTCTACTTTAGGAGATGTCTACTCCAGCTTACCCACGACATCAGCTTCATCGCCTACGCCCTGAGAAGAATCTTTGATGCCTCCACTCTGAACGCCGACCAAGGGGGGCTATGATGGGGCCATGGTAGATTAACACCTCCTGGTGAACAAGTCTTGCCCGGCGCTCGCAAGTGGAAGCCCAAAGGTGTCGTCGGCTGCGCTAGGGTCAAGGCAGCGTCATTTTCTGCTTCCTCTACTTCGACTACATCGACTACACTGCTTCCTCTGCTTCAAAAACTGTATCTCAACGAAGAGTGATCCGAGGAGAGGACGAGGTTCAACCGGTGACAAGGGCACGAGCTCCCAAGAACCAAGGATCCGAGGCCTACGCAATGAAGTCAAGCGATGAAGATTCTGCCTTCATCATCGCCGAAGACCTTCATCACCGCCGAAGACCTTCATCATCATTAAGGCCAAAGTCAATCACCAGCTGGAATGTTATTGTCATGTATATGTGAGACCGCTAGGCGTGCGTACTCTTTTCTCCATCTGTTTTGTCCCATTGGGTTTTCGGATGGAGTTTTTAGCGAGGCGTACAAGCGGGCGGTCATGAGGACAATCCTCATGGCCAAGGTCATAGATAGGGCTGGACCACTTCCTATGTATTCAGTTACTATGATTTGTTGTACCAATCAAACCAAAGTAGCTGAGGGGCTACTATTGGGGGAATGGCCCAGCACACATAGCAAAATGGGCCGATTATAAGGGCCTGAGGGCATAAATGTAAATATGTACTCTCCAAGGGGCCGGAGGCAAATTGCCACCCCCTCCCCTCATATATATAGATGACCCTGGGGGTCAAGGGGGCTCTCTCCTCCCTCATGAGCATTTTTCACTCACTCTCTTGTTGGCTCCTCCTCTATCGGCTATCTTGGTGGAGTCTTCTCCCCAACACCCCAGCGCCTGGATCCCAAATTCGGTTAACAAACATCATATATACACCATGGCTTCACATATTCTCATAGCGAAAAGGTTTGGGTCTCCGTCTGCCACATAGCCTACTGACCTGCATTTTGTCCCTGACCTCTACCAGCAACCCATAGTGGTCAGACTTCACCAGCGCTAAATGATAAACCTTTGTGTCACCCAATCTATCCATGAACTTGTTGTCCCCAAAGGCTCGGTCCAAGCGAACTTTCACATTCCTGTTCACATCCTGCCTATTGTCCTAGGTATTATGATTGTTAGTCCATAGCAAAAAAATACTAGGATTGTTAGTCCATAGCAACAACGCCAGGAAATACCTATCGGTATGCTTAACGATTACAGAAGGATCCACAAGTTCACGGATATACCATTGTAGCATTTCGATCATCTGGAGAAAATTCAGGTATTGTTATTTATATTTTCCCAAAGGATGATGTGGTAAAGGTACAATACTTCGTACATAATCATGACATTATGCATTAAGCTATATACACAACTCAAGCAGGGGTAAGCCATGATAAATGATAATAAGGATAATGTGACACACATACTTAGCCAACTCTCAAGGATAAAGGATAAATAAAGAATAAAAGAATAACACTAATGTTAGTGGCAGCTTAGGCAAAGAACAAGGGTCCTAGGGCATCTACTCATGTTAGCTAGGGCTATGCTACACACATGGTTAGGGCTGCAGGTTCCAGGAAAATAGGAATATCAGGGAGAATGTCCCTACCCTAGTACTGTTATGGCCGTTACATCATTGTATGAACTCCTACACCATACCCGAATCTCGGGGAGTGCACTAACCACAACAAAGCTGTCATGGTAGACGGACAGGACTGTCACCACCTACCATCTATCCCAGTAATACTGTGGAGCACGGTCATATCCGAAGGATCCCGTATACACGAGCACCACGCTTGTGTATGAGGTCACTACCCTAGAGTCCCCGGATCTCCCACCCTTCGAATGGACAAGTAAAACACTAAGGCAAGCCCGAAAGCACAACAAACTGATACGTACCTGGATCATTTGGCCTAACCATATACTTCACATAACTTATGAATAAACTAAGCATGGATTGATAAACAATCAAAATAGTAAAGCAACCATGGATAAACTCTAGATTATGAATAGATTGATGACAAGTTGAATACAAAGCCATACTAGAGGCCGAGGATTGCTCTACAACCCCAAGGATGACTTGGATTCGCTAAAGAAGAGTTCAAGCCTAGCTCCACTAGCCTAAGGTTACAAGTAGAAAAGCAAGAGAAGGAGAGAGCCTCTTGGTGTGGTGCGTGTTGAATGAGGTGGTGAGATCCTCCTTTTATAGTCTTCAAGGCCTATTCCCTCCATATCCACGTATGGAAAGTGCAGAGGTGGAGTAGGGGTTACTCTTCCCCGAAATGCACCTAGACGGGATACCATCCAGGGATCGGCCAACCTGTGGGGTCGACCGCCCCTTGGGTGGCTCCTCCCTAATTCTACCTTCCCTGGCAGGCTAACATGTGGGCCCAGTTGTTGATGCTTCGGTGCATCTTGCTTGGTGTGCCCGTTTGCTCTACCAGATGGGCCCTTTTTGTAAGTGTGACGCCGGATACGATGTTCTATACATTCTTGTGGCGTCTTCTACATGTTTTCATCTTATTTTGCTCTCGCATCCCTGAAATGGCTAGATAGACAAAACAACTCTGGAGCTAGGTTAATGATACGAATATACGAGTAAGGTG